>NC_090451.1:542000563-544500563 GCF_031143425.1 Pleurodeles waltl
GGAACAGGAGGCAAGCTCAGCCAGGCCCTTGGATAAACTTTAGGTTGCAGGATGTAAAGAATTAAGTCCAGTCCTCTAACTTCCAGGCAAGAAGTTGCAGGCAGCAAACCAACACAGCAGAACAAACAGCAAAGTGGGAGTCCCTCCTGACAGCCGATGGTCCTTCTCCCTGGTAGAATGTCCCCAGTCCAGAACTGTTCTGAGCAAATGGTGTCAGAGTCCAAGTACTTATACCCAAAAAGGCTTTGGATGTAAGGGTAACTTCAAAATAATTATTTGAAGTGCACAAGGATCCCTTTCAGCCCAGCCCTGGCTCCTGACTGCCAGTAGGGTGTAATCAATCCTTTGTGTGAGGGCAGGTCATAGCCTATTCAGGTGTAAGTGTGAACTGCCTCTCCCTGCCCAGGACAAATATCAGTATGTAGATGAATGCAGATGTATCTCCTGTGACACTCAGGACCCTCCCTGTTTGTGGCTGTCTGAAGAGAATGCACACATGCAGCTGTCACCTACACTCAGATGTTTATTCAGAGACAGGCTATGGTACAGAATGGTTAAAACGAGAAAATTGCGTCTTTCTAAAAGTGGCATTTGCAGACTTGCAATTTAAAAAACAACTTTACCAATAGATGTATTTTTAAATAGTGGTTCCGGAGACACTAAAGTCCATTTTTCAATGTTCCAAGGTACCCCCAATGTTAGGCTAGATAGTCCTTGCAACAGTGAAAAACTAATTTAAAGGTTTTTCACTACCTGGACATGTTAAGCTTAAAAACAAAATGACAAATTGAGACAATACAAAGTGCAGTGCTGGAACAGATACTGCCCATATCGGTGAACAATTTCACAATAAAGCTAGTACACCAGAACCAGTGTACTAGTCCCTGAACACAATACAATGGTGTCTGAAGGCTTATAAATTGAGAAATCTGGTTCCACCTGCTTGGCAATGTTACAATTTCTTGTATCTATAAACACTTCTTTTTATTCTCAAACAGAAGGTACAATAGTTCAAAGAATGCACAGTCCAAATGTTGATTCACATTTGAGTTTGTGTTAATGCAAAAATCGCTTGTGGTGTCACATAAAGTACTAAGGAATTCGAGCTGAGACACAAAGAGTGTTTCTCTCAACATGCACAATCTGTCCAGATGACCATATGATACCAAAAAACACGTTTCCTCAACCTACCTAACCCCCATCTTGTGCACCTAAGCTTGCGAAAATTTAAAGTAGTTCATTCTCCAAATCAAAAGTAAAAAATCATGCTGAAAAATGCATTCGAACTGTAAGCATAAACCTTAAAAAACAAATGGATTTGTGCACATGCAAAGTGAAAAGCGCAGCCTGTTTAACCCGAGCAAGCAGGTGCCGGTTCCCATAGTGCAAAGTAACATGTGAAAACGTACCGAACTGCGGGCCAGATGTAGCAAAGAACCAATTTGCGACTTGCAAATTGCGAGTCCCTGCGACTCGCAATTTGCAAGTCGCAAATTGGTATGCAGTACGGTGTCTCAGACACCGACTGCGACTCGCTATGGGGTCGCAATGACCCACCTCATAAATATTCATGAGGTGGGTCGCAAATTGCGGCCCCATAGCGAGTATAGGCACTCGCAAACATGGAGGCCTGCTGTCGTCAGCAGACCTCCATGTTCGTGACTGCTTTCAATAAAGCCGTTTTTTTTTTTTTTACGTGTAGCCCGTTTTCCTTGAAGGAAAACGAGCTGCACTTTAAAAAAAAAACGAAACCTTTAGTTTCGTTTTTTTTTCAGGGCAGGTAGTGGTCCCTTGGACCACTACCTACCCTGAAAAAATATTTTTGGGTCCATTCACAAAGTGGAAGGGGTCCCATGGGGACCCCTTCCAATTTGCGAGTGGGTTACCATCCACTTGAAGTGGATGGTAACTGCGACACCATTTGCGACTGCGTACGCGGTCGCAAATGGTATTGCATACCACTCAGACTCGCAAATAGGAAGGGAACACCCCTTCCTATTTGCGATTCCGAAATGCATATTGCGAGTCGGTACCGACTCGCAATATGCATTTCTGCATTGGGAAACGCGTTTAGCGACTCGCAAACGGCAATTTTTTCTGTTTGCAAGTCGCTAAACGTTTCCTACATCTGGCCCTGCAAGAGGCACAGACACTCGCAGAGTCTTGTCTTCGCCTCAACATGCAAACACCAGAAGAGAACAAGGAGTACCAGTGTAATCACTTCTGGAGTAAGAGCCATTGTGTTCCACCCGGAGGATCAGGTAAAAGTGAAACACTGAAAGTGAACACCAGAAAAAAGCGAAAAGAATGTTTAAGGGGGCAACACCCACCAACACTCAACAAGTGCTCGCCACAACGAGCTAAAACACCCGATCGTACGACGTACCTTAGATAAGCAGACTACCGTTGTAAACTCAACCGGATAACCGGAAGCTTATCTTTTAACTCACATGGTTAGAGCCCGTCTGTACGTGAAAGTAACAGAAGAACGACTGTGATGCTCTGCATGGAAGGCAAACTCCTGTGGTGCACAGAGAAAGAAAGAAAAAAGACCCAAAGTAAAAATGAAGCGATCTGACATGACTACTGATGGTCTGAAAAATTAATAGAAAATCATAATAATTGCGACATACTGTGTGAGCCAACATAAAATACATTGCAAATGGATACGTCCAACGTAAACCAATCTACGATAAAACGCACGTGAATTATTTCAATGTGAGACTTACACAATTCACTGTAAAAGAGATACACAGGCAATGACAGACAGCAATAACAACCCCCCTCTTTTACCAGATACTTGTGTATTAAATGTCCTACAATGCATAATACTGTGCTGCAAAAAATCATCTGAAATATTAACAAGCATTTTTCTTATGTAATATACATCATCCGTTCCTAATGTGTATATGCAATACATAAACAAAAAACTGCTGACATCCCAAAAAATAAACAACACTGAAAACAAATAAAGAAAAACAAACAAATAAATTGTCATAATATAGGTGATTGGCAGAATGACTGGTCAGCACGAAACTTGAAGGCAATGGACAAATGAGAGGGCTATCATATCTCATGCTGGACAACTGTGCCACTTTGGTTGGACTGTGTGAAAAACGACTAAAGGAAACAAGCCATCTCTAATTTATCATTCAGCCCATGTGGAAGAAGACTGTCTAGCTACTTCATCCAAAAGGACTTTCGTTGGGATAACAATCTATGGTTGTTGTCCAGATTCAGCATTACTGCTTCCAAAACTGTGAACCTCAATTGAGCAATACTATGGTGTTGGTCAAGCAAATGCACCACTAAGCATGAGTTTCTATTCTTATTTCTGATCATACTTTTGTGTTCTGTCATATGGATCTTGATTTTCCGCTCTGTCCTGACTACGTAAATGCAGCCACGGGGACATTTTATGGTATAAATCACATTTGATGTGTTGCAATCTGGTGTATTACGCAGTTTTATTTGTCGACCAGTCTTGGGATGAGCTATGGTGTTGCCTTCGATCACATTATTAGAATGTATACAATTGTAACATGTCCTCATCCCTTTATGCAAAATGACAGGCTTCTGTTTGGGAGAGGATAAAATCTCCATCACATTTTTCAGACGTGTGTAAGCAAAAGTGGGTTATTAGCAAAAAGACCTTTAAAATCAGGTTCAGTTAGGAGTATTTCCCGTTGTTTACAAATAATGCGTTTTATGGTGGCAGATTTTGTGGAAAACGTAGAAACTAACACCTCTCTTGATGATTTCTTAGCAGTTTGTTGTTGTAACAGCGTGAGACAATCCATGGGTTGCACTCTTTCAATTGCTTAGCCTATCACATGATCAGGATAACCTCGTTGTTTGAACTTACATGCATACAGGTCAGTGTTTTCTTACAAACTTCATTATCCGTGGTAATCCTCCTGATGCGAATTAATTGTGAAAGTGGAAGGTGTTGTTTAAGCGTTGGAGAACGGAAACTACTGAAGAACAATGAATGATTTCTGTCCGCAGGTTTTCTGTGTACACTTGATACAGACCACTTGAGGTCAAATCGATCTGGACATCCAAATAGGCTATGCTGTGTTTGTCAATCATATGTGTAAATGCAATCTGAGGACTACATTGATTGAGTTGAAGTGTCTGTTGTTCCAGTAGAGGCCTAGAACCCCTCCAAATCAAGAAATATCATAGATATATCTGAAGTACATGATCAGATCTTCCTGTCAAATCTTGGAAGCGAAAATAAAACTGGTCCTCAAACTTAGCCATGAAGATATTCGTATAGCTGGGGGCCCCCGGAAAGTCCATGGAAGTGCTGTTTCTCTGGACATAAAAGTATCTTTCCACAAAAAATAGCTATGAAACAAACAGAAATGAAGAAGTTCCAGAATGCAAATTTTGTTGGCCGGTATCTCTTCCTGTGCTAATAGTGCACATTCGACAGCTTCAATGCCCTCATTATGTGGTATGGACACACAGGCTCTGCAATGGCAGGCCTGAGACATGTTTGAAAGGCTACAGTAGTGGGTGGCACAATCAGTGCTGCAGGCTCACAAGGAACATTTGAATTACGGTCACTGGGCCCACATTGTGCAATTTACTAGGGACTTACCAGTTAATCGAATAGGACAATCAAGCCAATGTTACCATGTTTTTAACACAGAGCTCATGCACTTTAGAACTGGTCAACAGTGAAAAAAGTACAGAGTTCTAAAGCCAGCAAAAACAAAGTTCAGGACACAGTTAAAACAGGAGTTCAGAAAGCAAAAAAGTCACGGGGAACCGTGCCAAAAGATGCCAGGTCTAGCGCCTACGGACACTGCCTACACAAAATGATCCTTAGCCACAGCTGCATGGCATGGAGAACAAAGAAAGACAAAAGGTGGCCTATGGCAAACACTGATGCGCACACACACACACACACACCCTCACACACACTGACCAGACAAAGGAGGCTTGGTAACAATGAAGAAAACACTACCATTAATTTAGCTTTGCCAAAAACAAAAAGTAAGTGAGCTATAAAACCTTTACAACAACACACATCCTCCCAAACATCAAATGTTACTCCACCAAAATACACTTTTTGCAGAACAAAAATGTGAAATACAAACAAAAACACATTTTAAATCAATCCAGTGCCATCGGTGGCCTATATGATATTTAAAACAACATATAGGAGTTGTGGTCTGGCCACGGTACGAGATGGCCACCTGACTGAGGAACTCCACGCCTCGGGAGGCTCCGGATGGAGACAGGGGTGCCCTGGGGGCAGCAGAAGCCCTAAATGCCAGTCCAGTGTGCGGCGCTGACTGTGTGCCCCGCCCGGTAAGCTGAAATGGCACACTTAGGCTACCAGGGCCAGCAACACACTGCGACAGGGGCAGGTGGCCTCACAGTGCAGTGGAGCAGTGGCCTCACGCTGAAGCAAAGCCGGCAGCGGTGAGCCCTGGAATCGTAGGCCATATTGGCCCTGTCTTGCCTCGCGAGGGGTGAGCTTGGAAAATGGCACCACCCCCGCTGAAACCTCAGATGCACACCAGGGGGCCTCCTTTCTAGGAATGTACATTCCCCCATCCTGCCTTCTATTCCCTCCTCCCTCTTACATCAATAATTACCACAGAGGGGGGCGGAAGAAGAGGGGAGACACAGCGACTCGACTCCAGAAGAATACAGTGTCATCATCTGCCCAACCTGGCGGTCAGAATATAATGCCGCCCTGAGACTCTCCCTCCCCATCCGAACTCATGGAACCAAGAGCTGGCAGCACTGTATCCCACCCCGGCTGGACTTCAACATTATAATTTCTGCCACTGACTGGCCCCCTCTGAACCACGGGGGACATCATAGTGACTACATGAGCCCTAAAGCTCCCTCTTATACCAGTGGAAACTCGGTCCAGGGGACCACCCATCCTCACTAAAGGGGCCAACAGAACTGACATTGTGACACCCTAGGAGAAGATCGCCCAATTGTCCTTGCACCAGAACCTACTGACCGTAAGCAGCGCACCGGCCCAAAGTCTGTACAGTGTCCCAGGACAAGCTGTGGGTGGAACGGACAGCGAAGGAAACATCTGAGAGGGTCCCATGATATTTGCCACCCTCTCTACCTAAAGGTTAGGGGTCGCGGACCTGTCGAGGTATGACTAACGACTCCCTCCCTCCCATCCAGATATGAGGGCTGCTACACAGCGAATCTGACTGTTTCTACCCGGACAGGAGATGCGAAAGTGGTAACGCCTCAATCCTTATCTGTCGGATGGGGAACATCTCTTGTCTTCCCCCACCCCAACCCTTGGGGAGAGGTTTTGGCCAGAATTAATACCTGGACAGTGCCTAGATCACTCATGGTTCCACCCCCACTGCAGCTTGAACCTAGAGAGTACAGTCTGGAAAAGCCCAACGGTAAATCATCAGGCAAAACACCTGGCAGGCCAACAAGACAGCTCCTTTTCTCTGGAGCCCTCCAGCATTCACACACGGCGACCTCAGCTTCAGATCTGCAGTTGGCGGATGGACCCACCCTCGTAGCTGACCAAGAGCACGATAACATGATGGAGATCATTCTACAAGAAATCACAGCAGTGGGCCGGCGACTAGAAGGGATTGACTCTACTATCTCCATGCTGGCGACTGAAACTAAATCCATTTGTTTGGACAATGCGAGTTTTCAGTCCAGAATGACAGGACTGGAATAAACACTTAATGGCTATGGACGATCATCTGAACACCGTGCTGGACTGGGATCAGCAACTCCTCTTTCTCTGCAGTAAACTCATTGATTTGGAGGATAGAAGCCATAGGGACAATGTCCGCTTCTTTGGTTTCTCAGAACGCATTGAGGGGCAGAACATCCAGGCCTTCCTCCAGTAGATACTTCCCGCCCTTACTGGGCTAACCTTTGATCCTCTGCTGGAAGTACAAAGGGGGCAATGCCTGGGACCAAAAAGACCAGACAGAGCATCCCGCCCCCGACCAAGCATCGCTTGCCTCCTGCACCACACTAATGTCTGACAGCTACTCACGGAGGCCTACTCCCATCACTGCAGACTTCTCAAAAGAGACCAACGAATATCGCAAGGCCTTTCTATCACTTCAGCCTCGCCTTTGCCAACTGGAAGTTAAATATGGCCTATTTGAACCGGCAAGCATGTGGATCACCCAAAAAAAGGGATAGTCAAAAGACTTCTACGATCCCGAAGACCTATGTCTCTTTCTGGACAGTGTGACGGCCACAGCTATGGATCTGAACCCATCAATCCTATTCTCCGAGCTACCAGAGGACCCACTGGGCACACTGTCTTTGTATACCCCAGCGGATGGACATAACAGCAGTGTTGGCATGCCCAGACATAGAGGCAGAGACCTGGAGAGACTGTTGAGACCCCACGGTGACAGAGATCAGGCACTTTTAGCTGTGGCGCACCAAACCAAAAAACAAGATGGGGACAAGTCCCGCTCTCCTCCGAAGCCCATGACCTCACCCAACTGTACTTTTGGCAGCCGAGCAGGTCTAATGTGAACTGGAGAAGGTAAAGAGGCTGTGAGTACCATACCCCATACTGTAGGGAGGCATGTATCCTGCTGCACGTCCGTATAAACTATGGGTCAAACTGAGCGGACTCTGAACTTATAATGAGGGTTGAATGTAAGCTAAACTCGCTCTCACTGTATGTTATACTGATTAATCACTACCTCATACTCTAATATTTCCCCCCCCCTATTGTTCTCTACACCCTCACCCACCTCCCACCACACTTGTCTCTCTAGGGAGGGCATGTGCTGGGGTAAGGGCGAGTCTACGCTAGTTTTTAAGTTATGTTCATAGTTGTATATTCTGTTGTTATATATTCATTGTTGGAAATTGGGTCTTTGGTTGGCAGTCAGAATACCCCTGTCTAAGCGAGGACCCTCACTCTAGTCAGGGTAAGTCACACACAATCCAAATTATCTTGTGCCCACCCTTTGGAAGCTTGGCACTGAGCAGTCAGGCTTAACTTAGAAGGCCATGTGTAAAGTATTTGTGCAATAAATCATGCAATAACACAGTAGAATACAACAAAAATACACCACACAGTGTTTAGAAAAATATATAATATTTATCTGGTAAGATGCAGGTCAAAACAATCAAGATACAATAAATATACGTTGAAATATCACTGTAAAAATTATATAAAGTGTCTTTAGTCTTTTAAAAGCAACAAGTGTCTCTTGCAAGCACGAAGTACCTGGTTTGCGTTCAAATCTCCACAAGGGACCGTACAGGAGGAGATGCATGGAAAACAGGGAGGTGTGTGTCGATTTCTCTGGCCGCACACAAACGATGCGTCATATATTTTCCACGAAGAGAAGGCTTTGCGTCGATTACCAGCACGTGGACTTGGATCCTCTTCAGCTTGCAGGGTTTTTGGACTTCCCGGAGACGATGAGTTGAAATCCGGTGCTTGCAGGACGAAGTCACAGAAGCTGCGTCGATCTGGTGGGTGATGCGTGGAAATTTCTGTTGCAGGGCAGGCTACTGTCCTTTGACATGTAAGTGTCAGGCCCTCCACCCTCCCAACCCAGGAAGACCCATTCAATATGCAGATGTATACAAGTGTGACTGAGCATCCTGTATTTGGGGTTGTCTGAGTGAATGCACAAGGGGGCTGTCAACTAAACCTATCCAGACATGTACTGTAAGGCACAGAAAGATTTAAGTGCAGAGAAATGCTCATTTTCTAAAAGTGGCATTTCTAAAATAGTAATATTAAATCCAACTTCACCAGTGAGCAGGATTTTGTAATACCATTCTGGCCATACTAAATATGAGATTGTTACTCCTTTCAGATCAGAAGCTACCACTCATAGTATATGAGGGTAACCCTACTGTTAGCCTATGATAGGAGCAGGCCTCACAACAGTGTTAAATGAATTTAGGAGTTTTACACTACCAGGACATGTAAACTACACAGGAAAATGTCCTGACTTCTGCCTACACAGCACCCTGCCCTAGGGGTTACCTAGGGCCCACCTTAGGGGTGACTCATATGTAGAAAATGGCGAGTTTGATGCTTGGCAAGTACATTTAAGTGCCAAGTCTAATTGGCAGTGAAACTGCACACACAGGCCTTGCAATGGCAGGCCTGAGACAAGGTTAAGGGGCTACTTAAGTGGGTATCACAATCAGTGCTGCAGGCCCACTAGTAGCATTTAATCTACATGCCCTAGGCATGCATGGTGCACTTTACTAGGGACTTATAAGTAAATTAAATAAGCCAATTGAGTATTAACCAATGTCACCATGTTTTAAGGGAGAAAGAATATGCACTTTAGCACTGGTTAGACTGTGGTCTGTCTGAACCTGGAAGTGAGTCCCAAACAGGTATGGTCTCAGCTTCTTCAGTGCCCAGACAACAGCAAATGCTTCTATCTCAATAACACTCCACCTCTTTTCCTGTGGCAAAAGTCCTCTGCTAATAAAGACTACTGTTTGGTCTAGGCCCTCCATGATTTAGCTGTGCTAGAACAGTCCCCCTATGCCATGCTCTGAAGCATCTGTCTGCACAATAAAATTCCTGGGAGTAGTCAGGGGCCTTGAGCACGGGGCCGTGCACATGGTTTCCTTCAGGGAGTCAAAGGCTTTCTGACAAGCCTCTGTCCAATTCACCAACCTAGGTTGCTTTTTGGATGTGAGTTCTGTCAAGGGTGACCCTATGGTTCCATTGCCCTTGATAAACCTACGGTAGTAACCAGTGAGGCCCAAGAAGGCCCTCACCTCAATTTGGGTTCTAGGTGGTTGCCAGGCATTGATAGTTTCAATCTTGGCCTGGAGGGGCTGCACCTTGACACCACCTACTAGGTGTCCCAAGTACACCACAGAACCCTGCCAAATCTGCTACTTACTGGCCTTGATGGTCAGGCCTGCCTGTTTCAGGGCCTGAAGCACCTCCTTGAAGTGAAGCAGGTGATCCTCCCAGCTGGACCTATAGACAGCTATGTTATATAAGGAAGCCTGCACAGAAGGCATCCTTGCCAGCTAGGATCCCGTTAACCAACTGTTGGAAGGTAGCGGGAGCATTTTTCAACCCAAAGGGTATTACTCTGAACTGGCAATGGCCCTCAGGAGTGGAGAAAGAGGATCTCTTGTGAGCCCCTTTAGGCAAGGCGATCTGCCATTACCCTAACGTAAGGTCAAAGGTACTAAGGAACTTGGCAGTGCTGAGCCTGTCTACGAGCTCATCAGCTCAGGGGATGGGGTGAGCATCTGTCTTCGTGACAGAGTTGAGACCCCGGCAGTCCACGCAGAACTTAAGTTCTGGTTTGGTACTGGGAGCAGCAGCCTTGGGAACCACCACCACTGGGCTGGACCAGGGACTGCTGGACTTCTTGATCACCCCAAGAGACAGCATCTTGGAAACTTCGTCCTTGATACTGGACCTCAATTTGTCTGACACCCTGTAAATTTTATTCTTCACAGGTGGACTGTCTCCTTTGTCAATGTCATGGACACACAAGTGTCTGAGTCCAGAAGTGAGGAAGAACACGGAAGAGAACTGCTCCAACAACTCGTAGCAGTCTCCCCTCTGATCTAGAATCAGGGAGTCAGAGAGATTAACACCCTCCACTGACCCATCACCTTCTTTGGCAGAGAGGAGGTCGGGGGAGGCTCACTCTCCTATTCCATGCCCTCATCTGTCACAAGGAGCATACTGACCTCAGACCTCTCAAAATTAGGTTTTAGTCTGTTGTGGTGGAGAACTCTTAGGGGTTGTCTAGGGTTCTTGAGGTCCACTAGGTAAGTGGCCTCCCCCTTTTGCTCCTTAATTTCAAATGGGCCAGTCTAGTGGTCCTGGAGAGCTCTAGACTCTACTGGCTCCATCACCCAAATTTTGTCGCCAGGTGAGAATTCAACCAGAGTGGCCTTCGAGGCATAGCCCTCCTTCATCACCTCTTGACTGGCCTCAAGGTTGCTCTTGGCCTGCTTCTTGAAATGCTGTGTCTGGTTGCAGAGGGCCAGCATGTAACTGACCACATCCTGGGAAGGTTTCTTGGGAGCTTTCTCTCATATCTCTATTGCTATGCTTTGTGGTCCCCTGACAGGGTGACCATAGAGAAGTTCAGAGCAGCTGAACCCCACCCCTTTCTGGGGCACCTCACTATGAGCAAAGAGGAAGCATGGCAAGAGGATGTCCCACTTACGCCTCATGGCCTCAGGTAGGCCAGTGATCATGCCTTTTAGGGTCTTGTTGACTCTCTCAACAAGCCCATTGCATGCCCATTGGATTGGGGATGGTAAGGGGTGGTAAACCGGTAGGTTATCCCACACTCATCCAGCGTACATGGACTTCATGTACGCTGACATGACGTTTGTGCCTCTGTCAGACACAACCTCCTTTGGGAACCCCACACGGGCAAATATTCCCATCAGAGCTCTGGTCACCACCGGTGCAGTCACTGTCATCAGAGGGATTGCCTCTGGGTAGCGGGTGGCATGGTCCACCAAAACCAGGATAATCCTGTTGCCTAGGGCAGTTTTGGGGTCCCAGGGACCAATGATGTCGATGCCCGTGACAGGGAGTGGAATCAGGAGGGCCTTAAGCCTTTTCCCTGACTTCCCACTAGCCTGGCAGGTGGGGCAGGCCCTTCAGAATCTATCTGAGGCTACCCACATTCTAGGCCAAAGGAAGTGGGTGACAAGCCTGGTAAAGGTCTTGTCTTGGCCTAAATGTCCTGCCAGAGGGATGTTGTGAGCCATGCCCAGTAGTAAGGCCCGGTAACACCGGGGGACCACCAGCACACGTGCTGCCCCAGCGACCGGTACCTTAGGCTCACTGTATAGGAGATCATTCTCCCAATATATGTGGTGATTGCCAGAGGCTTCACCTGCTGCTTGGGCTGAGGCCTGTTGCCTCAGACCCTCAAGAGTGGGGCACTCCTTCTGCGCTTTGGAGAATTCCTCCCTGGTTGGCTCACCCTCTACTTGCCAGCCAGCAAGTTCAGGCAGGTTACCCAGGTCGGCACTATCCACCCCAGTTGGCTCAGGGGCCTCTTCCTCTGGGACCCCGTCCACCACCGTGGGAATATCTGGGGCTGATTTTCAGCGCCCCTTGCCCTTCCTCTGTGCAGCTGTCTGGGCTATTGTTCCAGGCTCCAGATGCCCTTGACTCCCTTCCCGGGCAGCCATGGACCTTGTGGTCATGCAGACCCACTCAGGCAAACCTAACATCTCCAGGTGGGATCTGAGCTCTACCTCCTTCCAGGCAGTATGCTCAAGATCATTGCCTAACAGACAATCTATAGGCATGGCAGGACTCAGAGCTACTTTTAGAGTACCCGAGGACCCCCCCCACTCAAAGGGAACCAGAGCCACCGGTAGGTGACTCTTACGATTGTCAGTGACTATGACCTGGTGGAATGTATTAGGGATGATTTGCTCTGCTGACCCCAGCTGACCCCTGATAGTAGTCATACTGGCACCTGTGTCACGCAGAGCCTCCACCCTTTGCCCATCAATGGTGACCCACTGCCTATACTTGGAAGTATTTGCAGGCATGTGTGCTTTTGGCACCATTTTCTTTGCTCCCAGGGAGACTAGTGACACCTCTATATGCTCCCCAAAGCTAACTGGGACTGTCTACCCCCCAAGAGGTACACTAGCCAACCTGGATGTCTGCCCTCCAGTGGGGGGCTGTGCCCTCTTGGGACACTGGGAGTCGCCCTTAGACTGTCCATGCTTGAAGCACTCTAAGCATTTGGGGATACATTTCCCTTGCTTTTTATCAAAGTATCCTTGCTTTTTTACAAAGTATCCTCGCTTTTTATCAAATGCAGGTTGGGACTGGGTACCACCACCCACGGGAATTGTTTTGGGGACCTTTAGAGAACTCCTTATGTTTAAGTTTCCCCCCCTATCTTCTGTTGGGAACCCTGACCACCTTTGAGGGTGTCCCCCCAGGTACCTTTTTGGACACTCTGGTGCTAATCCAGAGGTCCAACTCTTCAGCAAGCTTCCTAAAATCAGTCAGCTTACTGTCTACTAAGTGCTGGCGCAACTCTGTAAAACAAATACTGAGCATATGCTCTCTCAGAAATAAATCATACAGTACCTCCTCTCAGGGAGCAGGGACTGGTATTATGGTCACCGTCAGCACACACGCACCTCCCTCCCCCACTCATTAACCCCCCCATAGGTGAGCTGGTGGTTCGGACCTCTTATTTAGGCGTGGGCACTCCTCATCCTCCGGGCGCCCAAGGGCCTTTCAAACCTGCGCCCGCCTTGCTTGCTGTTGTTGTTGTTTGTCTTTTGGTTTTCTTCCACACCTGTCCCTCCTCCCCCCGCCGACCCCGTACCCTTCCTCTCCTCAGCTTGCTCCCTCAGCACCCCCATCTCCTGCAGCCCCCACCGTAGGCACGCTGCCTTTACAGGCTTGGACCCACAGTCTACTTTTCCGAGTATCTGTGGGTTTGTTCCCCACTAGAACTGGTTCCCTCTGTCACCTCAACCAGCTCTTTCTTTGCCTCACCGCTTCTCTCCCTAGCCACACTCCCTTCTTCCTTCCTCTCAATACGGATCTTCTCCCTCTCCCTCCTCCACTCCCTATCCCTTAGGGTCCTCGCTCTCTACGTCCCATACTCTAACTCATCCTATCTTCTTAGGACCGCTAAGCACCCGGTGCCCCCCATTCCTCCCCTTTCCCCCCCACCAATTTGAAACCCCTCCCTTTGCCTTCATAGTACCCCCCATTACTCTCTACTCAACACCCATTGGAGTTATGGCAAGCACAGCTACTACCTCCTCCTGACCAATTTGTGTTATATCCTGGAATGTCAATGGATTGACCCACTATTTGAAGCAGAAAAAGTACTCTCCTACCTCTAATCCAAAAAGGCAGATGTAGCTCTCCTACAGGAGACATACCTGGATGACGTGGAATACGACAAACGGTGCCGAGACTCGTTGGGAAGGTGATTTTTAGCAGTTGTCTGTCGCAGGTCGCAGTTGGTTGAATAACCAGGAAATGCGGAGTAGAGATCCTACTGCGTAAAACCCTTCCCGTATCTGTTGTTCACACTTGGTCCAAGCCAGAAGGGAGGTATGTGTTGGTTAAATTGAAGATTGGGAGCCACTCACCTTGTATAGGTTCAGTATATGCCCCACAGGTTCCAAACGCTTATTCCTTCTTCGCCTCAACCATCTTCTTACAGAGATTGGGGCTACACTTAGTCTCATAGGAGGTGACTGGAAACTCGCACAAGATGCAGTGATGGACAGGACCGGCCCCATTGACATTGGCAACAATCCAGAGCAATAATGATGGATGTGTTAATCGACCACAGTCTGGTAGATATGTGGAGACTACTCCATCCGGCAGAAAAGGAATATTCTTTTGTTTCACCAGTGCATGGGAACCAATCAAGACTAGACTATTTCCTTGTGTCACAAACATTGGTGGCACAGATATGGGACACGCAGATATTAGAGGGCGCCCTCTATGATCACTCACTGGTTAAAATTTCTGCGGGCCTCAGTCTCATCTCCCCAGGACGCAAGCCCTGTTTCTTTTTTCAGCACACCATTACCGTACACTCCGGGGCATGGTGTATACCTACCTGCGAGACAATCAGAGTTCATACTCTTCCCACAGACTTATATGGGTGGCCGCAAAGGCGACCTTTTGGGGGCAAATGATGCGGGACGCTAATAGACAAAGAGCAGCTCGTCAGACAGAGTTGGAAAGTGCCATTACATCTCTCACCCGGTTGTATAACGACAAACCCTCACCACCGGTGCACAGGCACCTTGAGAAGGCGCGGATGGTCCTCAATGAATTATATACCTCCCAGGCCGAATCTGCATTGCAACGCTTGCAGGGACGACACTATGAACAGGTGAATAAGGCGGGCAGCCCCTTCGCGGCCCAGCTTCGCCAGCAGGAAGAAGCACAGGCTATTCCTGCAATATATTCTGAGACGGGAGAGATCCTCACTCGCCCACAAGATATAGTCCGAGAGTTTTCAAACTATTATCAGAACCTATACACACCAGAAGAGGAGGCCAGCCCTATCTAATTAGAATCCTATCTAGACAGTGCCCATCTTCCATGCTTGAGGGATGAAGGAAGGACCCTACTAGGTGGGGAGATCAGTAAGATCAAAAGCACACAGGCTATATCTAATCTTCCATACCATAAATCACCAGGGGAAGATGGCTTCCCTGTGGAATTTTACAAATGGACCGGCCAGAAGACGGTGGATCTCCTCTATGATGCCTTCCGGGAGGCCAGATGCAAAGGGTCACTAGGCTCTATATCCAACAGAGCAGTAATAGCGGGCCTCCCAAAGCCTCAACAGGACCCTCTCCATTGTGGCAGTTACCAACCTATATCCCTTTTAAATAGGGATGTCAAAATTCTCGCCAGTGTCCTGGCATCCCGCCTACGAAAAGTCCTCCTGGCCTTAATACACCCCACGCAAGTGGGATTTGCTCTGGGACATACCTCCAGGAATCATCTCTGCCTCCTTTCCCATATATTATGGGAAGCTAGGGACAGGCCAGAGGAATCCCTAGCACTATCCCTTAATGCTGAAAAAGCGTTTGACCGTATCGAGTGGGACTACCTGTTTGCAACACTACGGTAATTTGGATTGGGTGATCCTTTCATAGCCTTGGTCCGACTACTCTATGATTGTCCTACGGCACAGGTTAATTGCAGCGGCTTCATATCTGATCATTTTCCAATCGGCAGAGTATTGAGACAGGGATGGCTGCTCTCACCTCTCCTGTTCTTCTTAGCAATGGAACCGCTGGCAGCCATCATTTTCCAATCTCAGCTCAGCACCGGGCTCTGCGTACAGGGGGGTGGAGGCCAAGATATACCTATATGCAGATGATATTCTACTTACCTTAACAAACCTAGATTGCTACATCCCGGTCTTACTAGAAAGCATTGACGGATTTGCATCTATTTGAGGGGACCGGGTAAACTGGGACAAAAACAAAGCACTACCCCTTTCCACTAACAAGGCGATCCACGGCTTCCCCTTTCAATGGACGCCATCCCGTCTTAAATATCTAGAGATCCTTGTTAACCAGGGACTAGATTGCATGGTGTCGTATGAACTGGACCCCTTTATGGCACATATGTCACACGATTTTGAGAAATGGGCCCACTTAGGACTTTCTAAGTGGGGCAGAGTCCAGGCAGTGAGAATGGTTACACTGCCCCGCTTCACCTACGTTTTGGGCATGTTTCCCATGCAAGTACCCCTATCGACCCTTAGACAGACTTACGCAAACTTTCAAGCTTTCGTGTGGGGCTCCTTCCATCCCCGCCTGTCGCCTGCTGAACTCATGGCCTGTTACTCATGTGGAGGTATGGGACTCCCATAGGTGGAACAATATGCTCTACCCCTCCTTATCTCAACTGGCATCTTTGGTACCTGAAGAGCCGGACCTGCAAAAATGGGTCCTTGTTGAACGCAAGATGATCGCCAGCCAGGGCGGTCTCTGCTCCCTATACAGAACCTGTACCTCTAGGTTCAGCCCAGACAATCCAGTGACCAGGGCGATGCATGCGACCTGACGCCAGGCACAGCGTCTTCTCAGTTCCCACTCCTATCTCCACAAAAAGGCTGCTATATGCAATAATGAATGCAAACGCAGAGGTGGGGATGCCATCCATTGAGCACAATGGAAAGCAGCTGGCATTGAGCACCTAGACCAGCTTACTGTGAATAGTGAACTCAAATCATTTGCGATATTACATGAGGAATACAGCCTACAACCAGACCAAGTGTGGAGGTACTTAAAACTTCAGCATTGTCTGCGGCGCATTGTGGGTGCCCATCCCTGTAATCTCCAAGCCTCTCATGTTCTGTCCTAACTAGTGACATGGGACAGATTTAAGGGTGTGATGTCAGGTCTCTATGAAGTGTTTACAGATCACCTATACTCACGGCCCCTCCTGGACAACTTACCCTCTAAGTAGCAACTCTGCCTCCGATCAGAAATCTAGGAGAAGGATTGGACTGACATTATGGAGGCCCTGAACAGGGGAACCCGGCAAACACGCCTGAAGTTCTGTCTCTTTAAAATAATTCATGGCTGGTATTGGACCCCAGTGAAATTGCGCAGAATAGGTCTCCTACCTCACACAAACTGCTGGAGATGCGCAGAGACGTGGTGATATCTGACCCATATCCTTTGTGACTGTCCCTCAATACAGCCCTTGTGGGAACTACCCTTGGTGGCTCTATTGACATTAGACAGTCGCTTTCCCCTTCTCCTATCCTTCTTCACAACTTGAGGGACCTTCCCGACCTGTCCAGACCGCAGTGCTGAGTGCTAAACACTGCTTTGGCGACACCTAAGATATGCATCCTCCATAACTGGAGATCTATCACTCCACCTACCCCAGAGGAGTGGCTTGTGGCGATGATATGAACGGCTGCTCATGAACGTGTCATCTATAACCTACAAGATCAGTCCGCCTTGTTCACTCAGATATGGGTACTCCCACCGTAGTCCTGACTGCTATTGTCAATGTTAAGACTTCTCACACCACTATACCATGACTTTTTCCCCACGTACCCCTCACCTCTGTCCCTCTCCTGCTGAATCATTTGCTGATTGGTAAGATTACAGGTTTCCTTGCTACATCAGTATCCACTCCCTCCCCCTTTTCCCCTCTCTCTCTACCCCCTCCATCTCTTCTCCCCCCTCTGAACACCATCTGGCACTGGGTGCAACACCACACCTCCTCCCCCCTCCTTCTCCCCCTTCTAATTACCCTCCATCACCCTTCTATCTCTTGCATGGATTCTCTATTTTTATCTCTACACTATGCTTTCCCACTCTGGTGTCACAGAAACTACTCTACCCAACCTGCTTACCTACTACCTCTCATTCTCTTCCCAAATCCTCTTCCAACCTACGCCCACAGAGACCACCGTGAGGCTGGCAAAATGGGAGGCGAATATGCACCTTCTTCCCCCCCTCCAGTTGTTGGCTATGGGACTACTATCTTAGAGACCAGAACAAATCTGTAAATACCCGAGCATATCTACCATGATCCAGGATATTCTCCCCTTCGTATGTCAAGGTTACTTTACGATTCCCAGACTCTCACTAATAAAGTACTCTTTCCTACTGCTCATCTCCCCCCTCTTCTTTTCTTTATTTTCTCTCTTTTCCATATTCTGGATTCCTAGAGATAATTCCTTTTACCAATGTTTACTCTATCTGTCTTTGCAAAATGTAAAGCTATTATGTGTTCTGTACTCATGAATGGTTATTATCTCTTAATAAAAAATTACAACCCAAAAATAAAACAACATATACCACAGAAACAGTTGTTTCGTGTACAGATGACTAGTACTCGATCGACGGCCCAAGGGCAGACTAGTCCAGGGTCCACATAGTAAATAAATTAACCTTGCAAATTTAATACACATGGAGAAAATGTACTGAACTGTGCAACCTTTTTCCCTTACAAAAGATAGAAATTGAATGCAAAATAATAACTAGCCCCCTGCTGAAACTCTAGGCCACCCACCACAACCACAATCAAACTTAAAAATTGATTAAAAGTACAAATAAATACTGGTGCATTCACAAACAAAACCCTTATACAAAGGTTTTTCAACTTACTTGTGACATCACAAAAACAAAGTCCTTAAAATCCAATGGTATCGATGCAGCAGAAATTGCAGAGAGAGAGAGTACTCTTTCCACCTCGATATCCAAGTGGAAAGTGACCAGGAGATCGACAAAGCACTGGGAGGAGCCTGCTGGCAAGAAAGAGGAAGATGGAGTCTCTAGGGCACTTCCTTCCTGTTGAAAAACAAGTAAAATAAACAAATGCTTTTTGCACTAAAAAACAAACTGAACGGTCCACTGAAGTTGGATACTCACTCAAAAACACCTCTTAAAGTAGATTTACCAAGTCACTAATCCAAATCTGGACACTAGGAACTTCAACTCATTATGACCTTACATATGAGCCTGGATAAACCGGTATGAATAAAATGGAGTGGTAGGTGGTAACTAGAATCTACTGTCTCTAACAGCGAGCCAAAACAACTCTCACACACGCAAATGTAAAAAGAAAATTCCACCAAGCTCAGGAGCCACAGTTTTGCGGGAACTCTCCATTGCACACATATCGCAGAGTTCGCGAATTCCACCAGCGGAGCAGAATTTCTCACCCAACCCTAACTATAAATATCACTATAACTGCAAAATTTCTATGGTTTTGTGTGTTTAAAACGTGAATCGAACTATAATGTCCCTGTAACCTTTGCTTTTTCAGTGAATTTCCATGTTTTTCCAAAGTAAACTATTATGTAGTTACCGTACTGTTAGACTTGGCATCCGTTGGCATCAATTCCTGTGTCTGTTTTGCTTCTGACCTCCTGTTTCTGGCTGCTTGCTTCATTTAGTTTTTGCTGGTTTTTAGGACTCTGGGTTCGTTTATCACTGATGACCAATGCTAAAGTGCAAGTGCTCCCTGTGTAAATTGTATTGGTGATTGGTTTCTCCATGATTGGCATATTTGATTTACTAGTATGCCCTTGGTAAAGTGCACTTTGTGTTGCCAGGGTCTGTAAATCAAATGATAGAGTGTGCCACCCAAATGAATATCCCTGTAAACATGTCTCAGACCATCCACTGCAGTGTCTGTGTGTGCAGTTTTAAACTGTCATTTCGACCTGGCAAGTGCACCCACTTGCCAGTTCCAACCCTTCCCTTTTACTACATGTACGTCACCCCTACTGTAGGCCCAAGGCAGCCACATGGGCAGTGTACAGCGTATTTAAAAGTTAGGACATGTATTAGTGTATTTTGCATGTCCTGATAGTGAAATACTGCTCAATTCGGTTTTCACTATTGCAAGGCCTATCTCTCCCCTACTGTAGGCCCAAGGCAACCACATGGGCAGGGTACAGTGTATTTAAAAGTTAAGACATGTACTAGTGTGTTTTGCTTGTCCTGATAGTGAAATACTGCTCAATTCGTTTTTCACTATTGCAAGGCCTATCTCTCCCATGGGGAAACTTGGAGATTGCTTTGAAATATCTATTAAGTGTAATGTTCCATTGTGAGCAGATAGAGATCTGGAGTTTGGGGTCTCTGAACTCACAATTTAAAAATACATCTTCTGGTGAAGTTGTTTTTGAACTGTGAGTTTGAAAATGCCATTTTTACAAAATTAGACATTTTCTTGCTTAGCCATTCTGTGCCTCTGCCTGTCTGCTGAATACACATCTGTGTCAGGATGACAGTTGGGCTGTTTGTTCATTCACTATAGAAAGTCACACAAAGGTAGCTGAGGTGTACCCTCCTTATCCTAATGGCCCATCACCTGGCTGACGAGTCTTCCTGAGCTAGAGTGGTGGGAGGAGCTGACACTTGCACCTGAAGAGGGCTCTGCTTGTCTTCACACAAAGCAGTCTCCAACTCCCTGGAGTGTATCTGGGGCCAGGGCACGGAAAGGCAGGGTCGTGTACACTACAAAGACTTCTCTTTGAAGTTTGCCTACTTCAAAGACAGAAATGGGAATAAGTACTGGACCTCTGACGCCACATAGTTAGAATCCTTCTGGACTGAGGACATTCTGCCAGGAAGAAGAGCTGAATGCTATAGGAGGGACTGCCTGTTGCTTCATTGTGCTGGCCTACTACTTTTTGCTTCTGTCCTGTAAGTGAAAGGACTGCACTTTGCATTCTACATGTTGCTTCCAAAGGTTCTCCAAGGGCTTGGTCTGAGCTTGCCTCCTGTTAAGAAGCCCCAGGGACATCAAAGACTTTACCTGCCAGTGCCTGGGCTCTCTTTCTGAGAGTCCTGGCTCGCCAAGTGGTGCCAAATCCAGTTTCTGTCCCTTGGGAGTGAGTTCTGGTGTAACAAGGAAGAAACAAGTGCATCGACATCCAGAACTACCTCAGGACTGGTGCCCCTTTGTGACTCCGCACTGCTGCCTGCAACAGAGCTGTGTTCCCCACTGAGTGCAACAACCGCGACCACCATCCCAGGCCCAAAGATGCTGCAGTGGCTCCGAAGTCCCCCTACATGGTGAGTCCAGAGTGCTGTGTCACCAACGTCTGTGGTACCCGACTTGGACTCTGCCACAGCACCTGTGGTCCCGTGGTATGATCGCAACGTCATGAAGTCAACGCCTCACGTCTTGACCTGCTCAATCCATTGATCCTGCCTTGTGGCCAGTAACACCCTAGCACTATGAGGTCCCTGTCAGGATTTAGGAGACAGATGAGTAATGCCTCATGGACCGTGGCAGGTAGGCAGGACCCCAACAGGGCTTTGTCATTTAGAGCCTTCAGATGAGGGGTTGAAAAAGGAGGGCATGCTTTGTAAAATTCATATGGAAGCTCGTCCAGTCCCAGGGTCTTGCCAATGGCTAGTGCAGGGGTGATTCATTGAATTTCAAAGGGTATGAATCACTGTGAAGATCCTCTCACTGTTCTGTTGACATGTGAGGAAGGGGCTCATTAGTTAGGAAAGAGTCAATCCCTTCTGTTGATGCAGGTGCTACTGATGTGTACAAGGGAGCATAATTGCATGTAAGTTCAGCATGGATGTCCTTCTGTGCGGGGGGAAGAGGTCCAGTGGCAGCTCAGACTGCCTGTATGGGATGTTGTGGCTGTTCTTGGTGGATGAGCCAGGCAAGGAGTGGTCCTGACTTATCTGCCTCAGCGTGTGTTATGGCGAAGTGAGCCACCTAGTTGAGACAGTGCAGCCTCTCCAGCAGTGCAAAAGGCATCCCATTCAATCAAATGGAAGGTAACTGTTATAGCATTTATGTCCAATTGTTCCATTATGTTGTTGCCAAGGGAGGTACGAAATGGCAGATCATCTAGTGCTGCCTGGTGTAGCTGCCAAGTAGGGATGTGGAGAGGTGGCAGGCCCCAACTCAACTGCAGATATTGGGGTATGTAATCCGAGTGGGTTTGAGCAGTGTAGTTGATATGGATGATGTAGGGACTATGTTGGAGGTGCTAACTATATGGTGTATACAGACGTGAAGATCATGTTGTGTGTGTATAGAACAAATACACCCTTGTGAGGGCATCACACAAATGCCATATATCAGATAAATTCCTTTGGCTCAGCCAGTCAGTCAGTTCTCGGGCATTTGAGGTGGCAATTGTGGGGAGAGAGGGGGAAAGAAGTGATCCAAGTCAACCCTCAGGACACTTTTGACATACCAGTACCTAGGGGATCCCATTGCAAAGGTACGCCAGACAAGGTGCCCAGAAGTCATGTTTTCTCTGAGTTGGAGGCGTAGATTGCAGCATGTAATATGTGATGACCTTCAAGTTGGTCTTCCATGAATTCATATCAACCCTCTGGGTCAGCAACCGTAGTATCTGCTACAAAGGGAACTCCAGCTTTGACCACACTAGGATGCCACACATGTAAGTGGAGTAGTTGGTGGAGTATACCTGCCCTTCGCCGGAACCCTCTGCAATTTCACAGCTTCCATTGGGATTAGATCAGACTTCTGCAAAAAAGCAAAATGCATGGAACTGCATTGCAAAAATGAGTAGACAGTGTATCTACAGGAGGGAATATGCATGCCTGAAACATTCCAGTTGAGTATGTCAGTGTTAGTCATTGTGGTGATTAACTAGTGGGTAGTATCTAGTCCCAGCTGGGAAGGCTGCTTGCCATACATCCAGCGGTGTGCATATAGGGCAGGTGCGGGCAATGAAAAGGAACCAATGAAAAGTAACATGGTGGAACTGACAATACCAGAGGGAGCGGAGGTACCACATGTGTCTGCCAAAACATATCAATGTTGTATGCCAAGAGGAGGCGAACTATCCCCGGGGGAGCAGGTCAGCAGGTGGGTGTGTATTTGTGTGGAACCCCCCATGTGAAGCAATTGTGTGGCTACTATTAAGCTTGGCACCAACACTTAGACTACACATGGCAAGCAAACAGATCACAAATAATTCAGAAATAGAGAGCTTGCAGATAATTGGGGGGTAAGAATATAGAGTTAACTGAAAATGGAGGTGAGGCTATCATCTGTAGTTTGAGGGGTCACACTGGGTGTTGTTTTGGAGTCAAGTTGAAAAAGGCAGGACATTGTGGAGCCATTGTTGCTGGAGGACTTCGCCTCATCACCTTCTGAGTCTGATGGCTGAGTGGTGTTCTGCTTCGCCGCCCCTATCTGTAGAGCACGTCTCCACTCCTGAATCACCAGTTCCAGGTCAGGTTAGGTCGGTGTCTGTTGGAGATGTGCCAACGACAAATCTGTCACCCCCTGTGACTTTTGAGTTTGCCATCATTAGCCGGGAGGGTGTAATCCCACAGCTGTAAATCCATTTCCAGGCCTCCTCATGGCCCACAAGGAGATATGTGTTGCCTTCCGCAATAACTGTGAGATGTGCGGGAAACAAGAGGACAGCAAGGAATGTGCTCTGCTGGCACTGCACTGCATTGCACAGTGTATAGTCCAGGAAGATCATCACTTAGCATTGTCATCCACTAAATCGTTAAGCTTGCAGGCCTTCTTTAGGATTAGATTGTGATCTCTGTAAAGTAGGAGGCTGACCACCACCAGCCTGGGATTATCCCTGGGAGGGGACTTCCTCACTGGAACTCAATGTGCCAGTTCAATGGAGAAGAAGGGTGAGAGTGCAGCAGAGGTAACAGTACTACAAAGCCATTATTCAAGATAGGCAACTGCATCCTGACTTTCAGTGTTTTCCAGGAGACCTACCTTGAGTATATTATTTCTGCAAAAGCGGCCTTTAGCGTCTTCTGTTTGTTCTTCCAAGATATGGACCAGGTCTCGCAGTGTGCGCAGTTGTGCCTCTGTCTGCTCTACAGTACAGACTTTGACTGCTAGTTTATGATGGTCATCGTTCAGCAGGGTTAGGTCCACTGCCACAGCGTCGATCTTGTTTTCTAGTGAGACCCAAGATGTCTCTGTGGCCGTCAGGATGATGTCCAGTTTGTGTTCAGTTAGTGAGGGGCCCTCCAGTTCAGACCAAGAAGTTGACCACCTCAAAAGTCAGTGCAGGTGGGACTGGCAGATACAGGGTACATTCTGGGGCCCAGAGCGCAGGCGCCCCATGTCAGCCAGGTGGTCTGGGCAACAGGGGTAGAAAAAGGATCATCAGTGCAAAAAAGGACGCGCTTGCAAGTGCCAAGAGGTGAGAAAGGGCACTGCAGCATGAGCATCACAGTTGGCGCACTAGTCCACAGGACACCTGGCATCCAAAGAAGGGGTCCAGGGGCAGCCAGTGGAGTCCTGGGAACAGGTAGTTGTGTGAGTGCCCCACAGAGTTCCAAATGGCCATAGGCCAAGAGGAGAGCCAGGGATTCATAGGGGCCCACTTGCACGCACTGTAAATCAGTGCTATGTTGTGCAGCACAAGCAGTCCCCCAGATAGGATGTTATTTCCCATCATTAGCTCCCCTGCGGCGGGTGTAGGGCAGCCACGGGTATTCCAGGTGCAATGTGAGATGACAAGTCGTTAGAGCAATTGTATGGAGCAAGGCCTCCAGATGTCAGCGTGCTAGCTGCAAGGATTAGTTGTGGGTCAGTGTAGCGTGAAAGGACATGGGTACCCCTAAGGTCATGCTTGTAGCACAGACAGTTTTAGAAGGTAGTGCCTTGGGATGCCCCCAGGGACAAAGTGCAAGGTTAGATGCTTGTAGGCTAGGCACAGTGCAGGCACAGTTCTCTCCACCCAGGATCCTGGACTGCAGTACAATGTTGGACTCCCAGGCCTGTGTCCCCAATCAAAGACTGTTCAGTCTTCAGCCCATCCCCAGGTTCTAATATGGTATGAAGGGAGCCGACCCCAAGCAGCTTATCCCCACCTCATGGATCTCCAGCAGCGAGGTCCAGTCAGGAGAGGGTAGGCTTAAATGCGTGGTGAGCGCAGGTGCAGTTCTGCACCCCTCACAGTGTGCCCTCCTCCCAAGGTGACCTATGCAGGGTAACTGGGCCCTAGCACATACCAACATCTCGAGGCACACTAAGAGAGAAGGCGCTCAAGTGAAGGCTCTGGCATGTATTGAGACTCACACAGTATGGCACCCACTCATTCCAGCTGGCCTCTGCATTCCCCAGCTGCCGGTTGTGCCAGTTACCTCCGTGGTCGGAGTCTCTCACCAGGTTGGGGAGCCAAAGTGGGCAAGCCAGCAGCATCTGTGTGTTCTGACAGCCCCGGCCTCCAACACGCAATTCAGGTCACCAGCACCATTCCGCATATGGTGCAATGTTATGCACCGCAGGCCTCTCAGAGTGTGCAGGGGTGAAGCACCAATCGCGCCTCTGGTGCTCAAGGAGAACAGCTACCACCTGGCATGATCATGGCTGGGGGTGTAGGGAAGAAAAAAGAGGTTGGGAGGCCCAGGCACCTTTTCCAGTGACTGGGCCGCTGCAGTCTGCCATCACCAGGCCCAACCCCAGGCTGCGGAATGGTCTACAACAAGGCTTTCAAGGCCACAGACATAGTAGGCATCCTCCACAGTGCTGAAGCTTCGGCAGTGGCACTCCAGGGTCTCTCCCACCCAGAGGTGAGTGGCGTGTGCACTGGGCTGATCGATGGCAGTCAGATCCAGAAGATTATTGTAGGATAAAGGGGGTTAGATGTGGAGCTTCGTTAAAGAAAGTCCACCATCTTTGCTGCAGAGGCCACGCCCCCTAGCTTATCTTCATAAACATGTTTCTGCTTAACACAGAGTCTTACAGGATCAAAGGCCTTCATGAGGACAACAGTCCCTTACTGTTCTTCCATCCTAACCTCTGATATTTGGTAGTAAAAGACAGTGAATTAAAAATGATACCACTTGTTATTGTGGTCACAGTGATCAGCACTGGTCCATGTCTTTGGTTTAACATCTCAGACTAAGGTAGACTCTAAAAACAAGTTGTGAATTTGTTCAGGCGCCAACCAAATCATTGTTACATAGCAGTATTGAGATTGGCACTGCTGCTTAATATGCAGATGTGCATTTTTACACCAAAGTGCAACATCAGGGAAAAAGACCAAAGGCCAGATGTATCAAACATATTTGAATTCGCAAACGGTGCGAATTGCAAAATTCGTCCATTTGCGAATGCAAAAATGGCACATTCGATGTATGAAAGGCATTTGCAGTGTCAGAATCACTATTACGCTAATTGCAACATAGATTTGCGATTTGCAGATAGCGATCTGCAAAATCTTGACGCAATTTGCAATACGCTGATTGTGACATGCAAATTCCATGTCGCAATGCGATGCATCAAAAAATCGCAAATTGTGAATATTCGCAGAATGGCCTTTTGCACATGCAATTTACCACAAATTGAATTCAGATGGTAACCAGGTGCAACCTATATAAAGAGGCCCAGAATGACCCAGCCTATTTTCCACAATGGCTGCACTCTACGTGATGGCAAGGCGAATGAGGATCTTGGCAGGTTTTAGGAGAGGGAGACAGGAGCGCATTTTCAGAGTGCGCATAACCCTTTTTGACCAGAGAGAGGAGAAAATTAATAAAAAGTACAGGTTAAGCTCAGCCATGACGCTTGGCCTGATAGCTGATCTGCAACCCATACTGCAGCGCACCACACACAGGACCAATAGTATACCCACCCATGTGCAGGTATTATGCTCCCTGCACCTATTAGCCTCATGGAGCTATCAAGGGGTCATAGCAGCAGCTGGAGGGGTCTCACAGAGTGCTCTCTCACGCTTCTTCAATGCATTTCTCAATGCCATGCTTAGCAAAATACAAGAGCACATACGATTCCCCAACACCCCACAGGAATTACAACAGACGAAAATAAATTTCTACCAGATTGCAAAATTCCTACATGTCATAGGTGCCATTGATGGGACACATGTAGCAATCTGTCCACCATCGGCCACGAGTATGTGTATCGGAACCGTAAGAACCATCATTCCATGAACATACGGTTGATTGGCAATGCCTCTAACATCATAACCGATCTCATGGCCAGATACCCAGGTAGCACACATGATTTGTACATCTTTCGCCACAGCGGGATTCACACAAGACTACTAGCTGGGAAGTTTGGCAAAGGATAGCTACTGGGTAAATTGATAGTTTAAAATGTTGCATTGATATAAATGTGACATCAGATAACACAAGTACACATTTTACTCTCTGTTCATTCCAGGAGATGGTGCCTACGCAGTGTGGACCTATATACTGATGCCTTATCTGAGCCCTGCAACGCCAGCAGAGAGGAGGTACAATGCTGCACACAGGGCAACCGGCAGTGTGGTGGAGCAGACCTTTGGACTGCTGACGAGCCGCTTCAGGTGCATCCACAAGAGTAGAGGTGCACTACAGTACAGCCCAGGGACGACCTGCAAAATATTGGCTACATGTGCTATGTTACACAACATTGCAACGACAAGTGGCATATCTGTGGAACCCACAGAGCCGACACAGATGAGTGTGGTGATCCCTTACCATCCCTTCACCCAGTAGACAGGACCACTGCAGCAGAGGCCAGGGAAAGACGTGCTGACATCACGTGCAACCATGTCTGATGTCAGTAATGACAACACCACTTCAATATTATGTATTTCTGTAGTTAGTAAACTTATTACCTTGACTTCAAATGACGTGTGTGTCAATAGGACATAGCCATGCACTATAGGCAAACATGTGCGATTAACACTGTCACACTATTAGCATCATAGTATAACTGTATAGCTACATGTTACGGTAGTCCCCTGTAGCCCTCAACATTACTTCCTACGTCCACGCACTCCACTTGAGTCCTCACTGGCACCTCTTGAAGCGGATTTCTGAGACAGTACTGTGTCTGGTACTGCGACGCCTAGGTTCCATCACAGGGGCTGTAAGACTGCTGAGGCTAGAGAGCGCCTCACTATCCCCACCAACCAGTTCGCTATTTGTAGCACTGCGTGCTGTCTGCATTGCATCAAGAACATTGGTTATTTGCACCAATCCCTGTGCAACGTCCCGACTGCAATGTGCCATTTCCAACTGTATGCCCACAGCACGTTGTGGTATCAAGGCAGTTGAGCTCGCAAGCCGATTGACCGATCTGAACCCATCAAACCTTCACATAAATTGGTGATGGCGCCTACGGTGGCTGACACGCTCCTGCTGAATCTCAGTGCAGAGGTCCCTAATGGCGTTTGTCAACTCCTTTGTGTTTTCTGATGCTGTTTGCTGTCCTTTATTCAGAGACTC
The DNA here is from genome assembly GCF_031143425.1 of Pleurodeles waltl. Classification (NCBI taxonomy): domain Eukaryota; kingdom Metazoa; phylum Chordata; class Amphibia; order Caudata; family Salamandridae; genus Pleurodeles; species Pleurodeles waltl. Next base: position 542,028,764 of record NC_090451.1, read on the forward strand.
CAACTGCTTGTGCATTGATCCAAGGTTTTCATTGAGTACATCCAACTGCTTTTGCAGTACTCCCATATTGTCATTGTGAGACTCAAACTGCCTGTGCATTGCGGCCATGTTATGATCCTTTGACACCAACTGCCTGCGCATTTACCTCATGTGTTTGCATTGCGGGCACTGCACTTTCAGCATGGAAGCTTCAAGGTCGCCAAAGATAGATGGGCCCTCTCCTTCATCTGTGCACTGTCTGCCTGCTTTGTGACGCCTCCTGAGGGGAGTTGACTGACGATGGGGCAGGGACTGCTGTCTTGCTGTGGATCTAGCCTCTGGGGGTGGTGTGGGGACTTCATCTGGCATTTCATCTGAGTCCAGGTTATACTCTGGGAGAGGTAACACCCTTGCCCTGTGTCTAGTTGGTGCAATACTGAAAGACTCACTGTTGTTTGAGTCGGACTGTGGCTGTGTTTCGACATCCCCCACATTTCCATCTTCTGCTGCAGCAGGTGCTAGGACATCTGCAACGACAATGTGCAGCATGTCATTTATGAATATATCACAAAATGTTGCACAATAGTAATAAATGTACACTGACATCGTATCACTGTGAGTTGTGTGTGTTGTGCCTCTGTGTGGCTGAACACTAATTTGCTATTTATGTGGTATTTGCACTTTAGGGTTGTGGACTACCACTCCCATAAGGCATTGTTGCGCCTTGTGTAAGATGTGGCATGGCCTACTTATCACAATGCATCTAACTAATAGCTATTTTCTAAGGGGCATTTGTACATGCACATATGGGGAAACACACCATTACTGCCCTTACCTTTGCTGGTGCTGGGTGTGCCTGAGGTGCCAATGTCAGTGACACCACTGACAGCTTCAGGAAGCAGTGTGGACTCCACTGTGTCTTCCATTGGTGTGGACGGTGTGAGAAAGTAGCCTCTTTCTAGCATGGTTACCCTCACTTTTGGCCTGTTTGTGAGTATGTATCAGTGTGTTTTACTGTGTCACTGGGGTCCTGCTAGCCAGGACCCCAGTGCTCATAGATAAAAACCTATATAACAGTATGTTTTGCTTGTCTCACTGGGATCCTGCTAGCCAGTTAGTTTGTGGCCTAATGAATGTGTTGTCAGTAGTGCTTGACTATGTCACTGAGGCTCTGCTAACCAGAACCCCAGTGCTTATGCTCCCTCTGCTTTTAAATGTGTCACTATAGGCTAGTGACTTCATTTACCAATTTCAATTGGCACACTGGACCCCCCCTTATAAGTCCCTAGTATGTGGTACCTAGGTACCCAGCGCATTGGGGTTCCAGGAGATCCTTATGGGTTGCAGCATTTCTTTTGCCACCCATAAGGAGCTCAGACAAACCCTTTCACAGGACTGCTACTGCAGCCTGCGCAAATAGTGCACACTATTTCACAGCCATTTTCACTGCACTTAAGTAACTTATAAGTCACCTGTATGTCTAAACTTCACTTGCTGAAGGTTAGGTGTAAAGTTACTAAGTGTGAGGGCACCCTTGCAGTGGCAAAGGAGCCCCCACATAGTTCAGGGTCATTTCCCGGGACTTTGTGAGTGCATGGATGCCATTACACGCGTGCACTACATATAGGTCAATACCTATATGTAGCTTCACAATGGTAACTCCAAATATGGCCATGTAACATGTCTAAGATCATGGAATTGTCCCCCCCCCCCAATATGGTATTGGGGAGCCAATTCCATGCATCCTGGGGGCTCCACTATGGGCCCCCCGTACTGCCAAACCAGCTCTCTGAGGCTTGCACTGCAGCTACAGCTGCTGCCACCTCACAGACAGGGTTCTGCCCTCCTGGGGTCTGAGCAGCTCAGTCCCAGAAAGGCAGAACAAAGCGTTTCCCCTGAGAGCAGGGTGTTACACCCTCTCCCTTTGGAAATAGGTGTTACAGGCTGGGGAGGGGTAGCCTTCCCCAGACTCTGGAAATGCTTTAAAGGGCACAGATGGTGCCCGCCTCGCATAAGCCAGTCTACACCAGTTCGGAGACCCCTTGTCCCCTGCTCTGGTGCAAAACTGGACAAAGTAAAGGGGAGTGACCACTCCCCTGTCCATCACCACCCTAGAGGTGGTGCCCAGAGCTCCTCCAGTGTGTCCCAGACTTCAGCCATCTTGCTTTGCAAGGTGTGGGGACACTCGGATCAACCGCAGACTGCTCCAGGAACCACTGTAACAGCAACAAAGTATCCACAAGGGATACTTTTCCGCTGCAACTTCAGCTCCAGCCAGCAACTGCAACAGTTTCCACGGTGTGAACTCTCTGGGGACTCCCTGTCTTCATCCTGCACCAGAAGGACCGAAGAAATCTCCTGTGGGGTGACGGAGTTACTCCCCTGCTCACGCAGGCACCTTCCAAGACAACGACCGGTACCCTTGGACTCCTCTCACAGTGATGAGCATGCTCCTAAGACACAGAGGGTGGACCCCATCGACATAGACTGTCCTGAGGTCCTGTTGACGCAATTTGGAGGAGGTAAGACCTTGCCTTCCCTGAGAGCGCCCGTACCCCTGCGTACTGCATCTTTTTCACCTCCTCAGGCCTCTGTACACTATTTGCAAAATTCGTTTGTGCACAGCTTGGCCCAGGTCCCCAACACTCCATCCTACGGTGCTCAACTTGCTGAGTTGTTCTCCGGTGGCGTGGGACCTTCCTTTGTTGTGCTGCACCAACTTCATTTTGCACCTCCTTTGTCCCCGTGTCCTGGGACTCCCGTGGGTGCTGCCTGTCATCTTGAGGGCTCTCTAAAGTGCTGAGAGCCCCCTCTTCCTCACACAGAGTTGAGGCCTCCAGTTTCCTCCTGGGTCCAGCCAGTGCCATTTTGATGCAAAACGCATATCTGTCCTAAGCAAGGCGACCTCCAACACAAAATCATGTCTGCATCCATCTTCACGTCGTGGGACATCTTTTGCATCATGCAGGAACCCACTGGCATCTTCTTAGGGTGCATTCCTGCAGTCTTTGACTATCCGGGGACTCTTCTTTTGCACCCTCTTCTGGGTTGGCAGGAGCTCCTGTCCTTCCTGGAACTTCTTTCGACTTCTGGACTTGGTCTCCTTCTTTTGCAGGTCTTCAGTTCCAGGAATCCAGCAGTTTATGTTTTCAGACTTGGTTGGTTACTGCAATAATCCATATCACGAGGTGTAGTGTGTCCTAAGGAAACTTGCAGTACTTTACTCCTGCTTTTCTGGGCTCTGGGGTGGGGTAATTTACTTACCTTTACTGTATTCTTACTCTCCCAGCGATTCTGTACACACTACACTTGTCATGGGGGGAATTTGTGATTTGCATTTCACTTTCTTAGTATATGGTTTGTGTTGCCCCTACACCTACTTTCTCCCATTGCATTCTATAGCATTTCCTATTGTTTGCACTGCTCTATGACTAATCACTTGTCTTATTTTGGTGTCTAGTGGATATATTCTGTATAATACTTACCTCCAGAAGGAGTATTGTCCCTAAGATATTTTTGGTGCTGTGTCACTCAAATAAATAGCTTTATTTTGGTAACACCGAGTATTGTCTTTACTTGTGTGCAAGTACTGTGTAAATAAGTGGTATTGCATGAGCTTTGCATGTCTCCTAGTTCAGCCTACGCTGCTCTGCTATAGCTACCTCTATCAGCCTAAGCTGCTAGAACACTACTACTTCACTAATAAGGGATAACTGGACCTGGCATGAGGTGTAAGTACCCAAGGTGCCCACTGCAAACCAGGCCAGCCTCCTACAGACGGTGTCTGGGTAGGAAGTCCTCCTCCGGTGCTACTTGCCTCCTTTAGCCTCCTGGCTACCCTCTCTTTGGCACGGGAACACAAGTCATACCATCACTTGCGTATCTCCTCAACAGAGCCCTGCGCAACACCCACTGCGCATATTTTTTTCTGGATTTCTGACCACAGTTTCATCTTCTCACTTTCAGGTACCTGGAGTGAGTTCTTACCAAAAAGTTTGTCATGGTTCCTGACCACCTCCTCAGTGAGCACCTCCAATTCCTGCTCACTGAATGTGAGCTTGCGCTTCCTGTCTCCTTTCTCCTTCACATTCCCATCATTGGCCCTGTTGATGTTTGGTCCTGGCTGGCTCACAAAGCTGGCACCCTGGTGCTGGGATGTGTCTCTCTGCCTGCTCCTGTGTGTGTGACTCCTGGAAATAGCATGGGCTGACTCTTTTCCTGGTTGTGATGTCATCAGGCTGTTCCGGTTTTCCGTTTTCACACTTTGAGATTTTCATATACTGAATCGCTATTTTTTTGCGATTCGGTATTTGCTACTTGCAAATTGGGTTTGCGAATTTTAAGAAATCACTATTACCAACTCGCAATTTTGTTACATCACATTTTGCATTTCTAAAATAGCGATTTCTTAACATTTGCTATTTAAGAAATGCAAACCGGGAGCTTGAGACATCTGGCCCAAAAATTCCGTAAATAATCACAAAAATACTATCTGAAAGCACCACCCTCATCCTCTGGAGTAGCACATCCACATATTCCTAACATGGAAACCACAAATAAGAGTTGGGATTGGCCAGTGAACAGGCCCTGAAGAACCATTACATTATGTACTGGGATGGCAGATGTACAGATTGCTATGTGGCCATAAACCCAAAGCGCAGATAAAAATTCAACAAATGTAGACTGCAAAATGAATAGGGAGATTACTCAACCGAGGTAACAGCACAAATCCACAGGAAGTAGAATTTGCCAAAAGTGTGACCTGAAACTATGAACAGGAAGACACACATAATGCTAAGTCTTCCATCCAAAGATATCTGGCATACAGAGGGCCTTAATTACAATTGTGTGGTGTTAGAAATGGGGTTTGTGGTTGGCCTGGGTATGCAACTCAGCCAGGCAGAACTCATCATTCTAGGCAGGGCAAGTAAGATACACCCTAAAGATACCCGGGGCTCACCCCCTGGTAGCTTGGCACTGAGCATTCAGGCTTATCCCCAGAGGTCATGTTTAATGCATTTGCGCAACACACTCACACCAGCAACACAATAAATGCACCACAAAAGAGACTCCACACAATATTATATAAAAATATGAAGTATATTATAAATAAATCATAGACCAACATAACATAAATCAGTGTCTAATTTGCCACTAGGATACTGTGCACCAAGGAAACTGCTGCTAAACATTAAAAAAAAACATTCCTGTGAATATTATACAAAAATGAACACTATTCAGGATCCTGATCATAAAGGAACACTTATGACACGAAAGGCAGTATTTTGTACAAGTACATGAGTCATCTTTTTTGTGTGAATAGTGTCACTAGGTTCCAAACACAGGCAGCACTGTAGATCACCATAACAACATAATTAATAAATACTGTTCGGTGCAGGTATCAGAACGACCCCCACAACAGCTGTAGAGCATGAAACAGTAAAGTATTATCACAGGCAGCACCACATCAATGCCCCCTCAGTGTCATCACCAATACATGACACATATTAACCCGGCTCATTATGAACGTTTTGAGGCAACCAGGGTAAAAAATGACATGCAAGCCAGGACATTAGGGCATTAAATTAAGCTGTTTTGGTTAGGGGCAAAATGCCCATCAATCACACAACATCACTACATCGGTTCCTAGTGAGCCAGAATACCTGTGTGCCTACTAGGTAAATTACGGTAACTCTTGTGAGGAACCCCTCAGCGTGTCTTCATGGATGCGACAAGGGTTCCAGATGAGGAATGAGACCTCCATTGAGATTTCTTCCCAGGATGGGACTGCAGGAAGAGGTCTTTCCGTCCCCCAGGTTTGTCACATTCAGGGAAGGGCGTTCTCACTTTAGGGAAGGGCAGGGAAGACCTCCTTCGGTCCCCACGTTAGCAAGAACTTAGGTTGTGACAGCTGACTGTGACTGTGCGGGGGTGCCTACAGTGCCTTAGGAAGCTCCTGGCAGCTTTGTGTCCCCGGTGGTGAGGAGAGCAGGTCCGAGTGGGCCTACGTCAAACCTCAGCCCTCAGATTACATTACGGGGATTGGGGATCACCTAGGAAATGCCAGGACTGCTCCCGCTGGCTTTTTCTTACTACTATGAGGCCCGCTGAAGCAGATCAAACTCATCGCGATCACAGCTAGTTCCTCGGTGCGGTCGCCCCTAAAAGGGTGGCAGTCTCATCAGTGTGGAGTGCTGACTGCAGTCTGTTGATTTCGGGCCACAGGGCAGGCAGACGGACCATCCTGAACTGTTCTCTGGTCCTTAAGACAGCCCTGGCGGTCCTTGTTCCACATGGTAAGGCGGGAGCGGGGAAGGTGCTCCCACACCCACTCCGAGTGCTATTGACTTTCTCTTCTGGTCGGGTACAGAGCTAGTGGGCCCAGAGGACTCACAGCCAATGCTGCCCTAGGCTACGGAGCCCTGCCACTGCCCCACATTCTAGTCATGGAGGAATGAAAAGTGAGGCGCTCTCCTTATGTAATTGTAAGGACACAGGCAAAGGCATAAATTATAGTGTGCACCAGATTCTATAGTTGCAAGGCCAGGGGCAGCCACCAACGTCCTCCATGCTCTGGACCCCTGGGACAATACTTGGGAGCACAAGGCTGGCAGCAGGGGGCAGGGAGGCCAGCACAATAAGGCCCTTAATGATGATCCCTCCTGGCAGTCCAGCAGTGCCTATCTACTCCAGAATCAGTGAACAGCTGGCAGCAGGGCAATAAACAGAAAAGCAATCCAGGGAGTCATTTATGCGACACAGCAGCAATAGGTAACAGTGCAACCACAGAAGATCAGTTCAGATAAGTCCTTTGTGGAGTCCAGCGGTCCTTCCAGCAAAGGTTCAGTCCCAGCCCTCAAAAGTGCTCTAAACATTTTGGGGTCACAGCTCCTCTGCTCAGACCCTGGTGCCCTGCTTCTAGAAGGTTGGAGAAGTTTCCAGCAAGGTCTGGCTAGTTCTAGGAGTTTCCCTCCACTCCTACCCTAGCTCCAGACATCAGTAGGGGTAAACGAGCCCATTGTGTAAGGGCAGGACACAGTTTATACAAGTTTAAAATGTGCCCCACCACTCTCTCTCTCTCTCCCTGCGCAGGAAGATCATCACTATGTAGGTGAATGCAGATGTAACCATGTCACACCTAACCCTCCCTGCCTGATGGCTGTCTGGACAGTATGCACAAAGTGGAGCTGTCACTCTGCCCCAGGCATGGATTGGAGTCAGGCTGCAAACCACTAGAGTTATAAGCTCCGAGAAATGCCCACTTTCCAAAACTGGCATTTCTAAAATAGCAATGTAAAATCCACCTACACCAGTAAGCAGAAATCCTCACTACCATTCCAAACATACCAAACATGCTCACACTAGTGATTACAGTTTAGAAATTACCACTTAGACATTTATAAGGGAATTCCCAATGCAAACCCATGAGAGGAGCATCACTCACAGTAGTGAAAAATGAAATAGGTTGTCTGTCACTACTAGGACATGTAACACATAAATATATATGTCCTATCTTTTATATACAAAGCATCCTGCCCATAGGGCTATCTAGGGCCTACCTTGGGGGTGACGTAGGTGTAGTAAAAAGGGAGTTTAGGCCTTGGAAAGTAGTTTGACTTGCCAAGTCAATGTTGCAGTAAACTGCACATGCAGGCCACAGTTTGAAAGGCTACTTCTGTGGGTGGCACAATCAGAGCTGCAGGTCCACTTGTAGCATTTAATTTACAGGCCCTGGGTATGTGGTATGCCGCTTTACAAGAGACTTACAGGTAAATTAAATAAGCCAAACATGTGTAAACCAATTAAAACAAGTTTTTTCTAGAGGAGAGAGCACATCCACTTTAGCACTGATTAGTTGTGGTAAAGTGCCTGGAGCCCTAAAGTCAACAAAAAGATGGTCAAAAAATAGGAGGAGAAAGGCCAACAGTTTGGGGATAAAGGGCCATTTATAACATGTGGCAACAGAAAATCCTCTGATTTACACATTAAGTTATAACTCCAGAGGGTAATCTACAGGTGGAATTTCCTCCACCATCCACTATATTATCTTAATAGTGAAAGAATTCTGTCATGAATTCTCCTCCAGATTTATCAGTCCCATACAAATCAGAGATTTTCTGTTACCCCCCAAATCTAAATAAGGCCATTATGTTCCATACATTCTGTAAGGAGAAAGAGGTCTTTACTAGTGAACATAAAGAGAGAAACTATACATGATTCTACGTGATCTGCCAGAAAGGGCAATAAAGCTGCAATTATGTGCCACTGCTTTACTCTCAAGAGGCACTGTGCATAAAACATAGGCATTGAAAAAGCCTGTGCAATTTTTTATATTATGCATATTTATTGTGGCGACAATTACCCAAAGTATTGTGCAGATTATGTGCCTTTTAGTGAGTGATATTGTCAAATTTTGTGACAGGAGGTAATAACAATTTTGTGTTTGTCCCTCCCATTGAGCATTCCCTCTTTACAATTATTATTTGACTGGCTGGCATCACTGGTTCCACTCCTTGTTTCACAAGCACTACCTTTTTGTTTTGTGTGAAGCACTCCATTTGAGTACATGTGTTTCGAGCCATCGCCCTTGAGAATGTCTCATCCTTCTTCACTCTGTGTTGCTCTCTGTTGCCCCATTGCTTCTCCTCCCCCTTGCGCTTGCTCATGTGCTTCTCCCCATTGCTACCCGCCCTCAATGTTGCTTTTGCTCTTGCCCTCCCCACTGTTGCTCTTGCATCCCCTCCAGGTCTCTGCCCACGTTGCTATTGTGTCCTCTCCTGTGTTGCTTTGGCATCCCCACCACACTCCATCATATTAATTCGCCATTCACCCTACACTTCCCTGTGTTGCATGATCCCCTCCCTCACCCATCTGCTTTTCAAACTATATGCCTTCACACGTTTTATTTTTATTATTGATCCAACTCGGATTTGTACCAAGAAAGAAAAAAAAGGTCTCACATCATTTTTTAGATGCAGGCATGAGTGGGGCGTGAGCCTCTAAATGATGCATTTGACCCAATCACAGGCTTCTGTTGTTTTTCAATTTTAGCCATACTGCACAGCATTGTGGATGCTGCACAGGGTGGCTAAAAACCATTGACATAGTCAATAATAGGTCACAAAGATGAACCCTAATGGTTTTGCCAATTTTTTTTTAGACATAGGGCCCAGCGAGGTGAAATACATTGAGCTATATTTCTGGAGAAAATGTGAAAAAAATAGGGAGAATTAGATCTATTATGGATGAGCAAGGATTAATTACAAATTTAGGGCCTGATTTAGATCTCAGCGAGGGGCTACTTCTAAAAAATGTGACAGATATCCCGTCCGCGGTATTGCGATCTCCGTTAGATATAATGCGATCATAATACATCGGGCTGGATATCCCTCACACTTGTGACGGAGTATCCCCCTCCATCAAGATCTAAATCAGGCCCATAGTCTTAGAAAACAGCTAATATTAATTTACGATAAGTGTTTTACTATTATTATTTAGGTTTTTAAATTAAATCATCATTAAGACAAATATATCTTTACCAAAACCTTGATCTTCAAGAGTTTATATTATCCATTCAATTTCCTAACCAATACACAAAATAAAGAAAAAAACGTTTACGAATTATTTGAAACGGTTTGTGAATTTCTAGCATCAGAGGTGGAGCACTGGGTGGCACGCCATGATGTCAGGGTAGTGCATTGTGACGTCGCAAGGGTCTAATGGAATGAATGGAGCAGTACAGGGGGTGATTCATTCTAACAGAGATAACGGTGAAACAAACCACTGCCGAGGCAGCTCCTATGGAACACAAATTCCCCAATTATGGTTTTGGACTGTTTCATTTTAAGGCTTGCTCACGTATATCCGGTCAAGAAATTGTATGTTTTCCAACGCGTTTTTTCCCCTTCTTCTACCCAAAGGCAATGGTATTACCCACGCTGTTGTGTTGTCATACTGAGTCTCTACTGTGACCTCTGCTGTGACATATCCTTTGTATAAAAAGCAGCCTAATCACCTAGGATCTGCACAATCGGAGCTCGTGACATCTTGGGAGAACCCCCTCGATGTTGGCTACTGGGATACTGGCACGTCAAAGTTTCTAGGGAAAACATCAGAGCCTCTGAACAGGAGGCATGGGACTAAGCGGTGAGTAAATAAATCAAATGAAAAACGAAATGTGATCCTTAAAAAGCAACGTTTTATTCTCGAGTCTATTTCCATTCCTTTTCTTTCGGTATGCTCTTTATCTCTGCCTAATTTGCTATCTTTCTGCAGACCCGAAATCCACAGTATTTCCCAGTTTCTCTCCACGTTACTTCAACTAAAACAGTCTCTCATTGCTGTACTCAAAGCTACCTCATCTACCCATAGACCAAAAGTGCTCGCATACAGAAATCCTCTACTCATACATACCTGCCCTTTTCACCTCCCTCCAACACAAACCTCCACCTATTTTCCAGCCCCCTAATTCTAATCCTTTTATCAATATTCCAACTCCCTTCCATTATCAATTCCAGAACCATGATATACAAGCTTCTTCCATTGGCCAATGTCTCATACCACCGCAATACATCAATTTCCATCTGCCTCCCATACCTTATCCTAGCACCCATAAATCATGCTCTAGCCCAGGGGTTTCCAAAAAGTTGTGTAGTGAGAGCTACTTCTGATCAGTGAAAATAATTGTGAGCTACTGAAGGCTAAACAACTTGCGCATTGTTAACAGAAACCCCCACGCCCAGCTTCATTGACTTTAAGCCATAATGACTAAGGGCACTATGAAAGGGCTGCCATGTTAGTGTCTGTGTGGTCTTTGGGGATGTATGAACTTGTGTGCATATGAATGAGATATATATGTGCGGGTGACTGAATGTAGAATATAGTGGTGTGATACACGCGTCTGTATGCTTGTGAGCCCGAGTCACACCATGACATGTTGATATTCTATTGATGATCGAAACGTGTTGTATGTATTCAAATGTATGGCCCGTATTGGCAGTAAACGTCAAGCGAAGATTCAAGATGACATGAGTCAGTTTAGTCTGGGATCTGAACCGGCCGGTCGCTGCCTATCGTGGGTGAAGTTCTTCATGAATAAAGTTCTTGTACTCATACAACCGGATCCGTCGGTACTCACCACATTTGGCGACGATCAATCTTCACCCAGTGACGCTACTCAGCACCTGAATTGAATTTTTCATGATTTTGGTAGCTTCCTAGCTTGCGACTCTGCTGTTTTGCACCGCGTCGCAGCTTAGAGTTACAGTGTCTGCTTTGCTGGATTTTGCCCTTCTTCATGTCTGTTTGGATGAGGTGCTTCTGTGTGCCCCAGCTTCACCTGCGGCAAGATTAGGAGAGTGCCCCAGCAAACCCTGAGGCAGGTTTGGAGCAAAGGTGTCTGTTGCACAGCAACAGCTTCCCAGAACATGGCAGGCAACGCAGTGACGTCAGAAGCGGTGGCCACCTTGGATCGGCCGATGTCAAGCGTTTTGCTACATTTCACGCTGCTGATCATACACAAGTAAAGTTTGGTGATCCCGATCGACGTATGGTGCGTTGGGCATCTGGTTTCAGCACTTGGGCGTCGATTCATGATGGCACTCTAGTAATGTTAATTTCAGTTTTGCCTACCACTGGTACTTTGTCAATGCCGTGACTTTTATGCATTATTTTACTTTCCTTCAGCAGTTAAATTCTCTGTATTACACAGAGGGAATCTTCATAGCTACATGTACTGTTATTAGCCATGATTTTTAATTCTATCACCACAGATTTACATGAAAGTTTCTTGGTAGCAGTGTTCCTAATTCGTATTGTCCCAGTTTCACCACAGTTTTACAGAAAAATAGTTTTTCTACTTTTTACTTCAATATGACCATACCACAACAAATTACTCAGCCTCTTCCCTTTTTGTCTCAACCGGGTAAACCTACCATAAAGTGGGCACATTGGTTTCATTTGTTTGAAAATCACCTAGTGGCAATTGATGCAGTCATTTACCACCCTGAATGTAAATTCACACTTTTGTATGGTAGTTTGGGTCTGACGGCTCAGCAAATTTTTCACAATTTACCACCTTTAGTGAGGCCCCACGGCGAATATATGGGGATGATCCATGGAATGTATACTTAGAAGCATTTGAAAGGTTGAGTAAACAATTTGCAGAGGAACCCAGTATCAATTTGGATATACATAATTTCGTCAAACGCAAACTTCTTGAAGAAGGAGTTGAGGAGAATGTAGCTGCACTCAGGATTTTGGCGGCAACATGTGAGTTCGGTCCCAATGCGGTCACATATATCCGTGACCAGTTCATCTTTAATTGTGCTTCCAGGAAGATTCAGGAGTGGCTACTCGTTTGTCCCATCCCAACCCAACCCAACCCAACCCTTAATGAAGTTTCAGACCTGACTAAGAGCATAGAAATATCTTAAATATCCTCAAAAGTTTTAAATCCTGTGTTGACAGTCAATTTGATGTCAAACACAGTCCCCGAACAAGAAAATGAATATTTGTGCGCAGTTCTCAGTAAAGGAAAGCCTTTTGCACAGAGGGGATATACAAAGGCTTTGACATACTGTTACTGAGGCAGATCCACGAACCAAGTCAGCAACTTCACTGCTATCCCACAGATGGCAAACATTGCATGTCTTGCAAAAAATTAGAGCACTTCTAAGTGGCATGCAGGAGTAGCAAAACCCCTGTGCGCATCACACACATTGATTTGGATGTTGACTCGTGCACAGATTCCACCAGCAGTGTGGTTTTGACCGTTGATTACAATATGGTGTGCACATCTGTTAAAGTCCTACATTTGGATGCTTTAATTGATGACTTTTCTTTACAGGTCATGGCGGGGTCTGGTTAACCAATTGCTATCCTTCATGACACTACTTTCTATGATAAATGGGGTCTGGAAAAAGTCCTTTCTACATCTGATATTAATCCTAAAGCATTTGGCGAGAATCCCATCAATATGTTAGGTTTCTTCACACCAAAAATACAATGTCTGGGTAAGGAAACAATTACCAAAGTGTAAGTTGCCATCAAAGGTAAGAACATAATTGGCAGGCACAACATAACCGCTTAAAGCACTTCTGGATAAGTGCAAGGAGCTCTTCAGTAAACAGGTTGGGTCTGTCAAGGGTTTTATCCACCACTTCAGACTCAAACCTAATGCTAAACCATTTGTTCACAAGGTGCGACAGAAACCTTTGTGTCTCAGGGAAGAGCTTAAACAGATGCTAAAGGATCTGTGCATTCAAGGCATCATAAAACCTGTAGAGTAATCTCATTGGGTGGCTCTGATTGTAGTGGCACAGAAAAAATCAGATGAGATCAGGCTCTGTGCTGACGTTTGAACCTTGAACGCTAACATTTTAGTAGACTGCCATCCTTGCCCAGAATACAGGAAATGCTGGATAACTTAGGCACTGTCATGTGGTTCTCAATCATTGATTTGAGGTCAGCCCACCATCAGATTGCTTTGGAGGAGGCCTCAGGATTTGACAACTTTTGTCACTCCCTTTGGTGCCTACAAATATCTTAGCCTGCATTTTGAGTCGGCATCAACTGTGAGTGTCTTTCAAAAGCTAATGGATGTTTTGTTTGTTGATATAAAAGGGGTCCAAGCCTACCAGGATGACATACTATTCTTTGCAGGTTCTCCAGAAGAACATAATATAATTCTTGACAAAGTGTGGTCAATCCTGATGACAGTCAGGAAGGATAAATGCAAATTTTCTCCCAGAGAGTTGGAATATTGGGGCACATCAAATCAGAATCTGATATCAAACCCACATTTTCTTTGGTGAAGGCCATCAAGGAGGCTTGCGCACCTCCAGACCGTGATGCACTTCGATTCTTCTTAGGTGCTGCCGAACATTATGCAAAGTTTGTTTCACTATATGCTCTAGCGGTGGAACCTCTCAGGTCTTTAGTTAGGAAAGGTTGGAAATGTATTTGGTCTGAGGAAGTACAAACCGCTTTTGAAAAGGTAAAATATTTAATTGTGGAAGGAGTAGGACTGTCTGCATTCAGAGAAGACTGCACTATGTCAATAATACAGTGGATGCCAGTCTTCAAGGGCGAGGTGCTGTGTTTTGAGCCAAAAGGTGGGAAATAAAGATCAAACCATCACATTTGCCTCCAGGTGACTCAGAAACTTTGAGAAACAATACAGTAATATAGAACCAGAGGCGCTGGCATGCATCTGGGCAGTTCAAAAGTACAAGATGTTCGTCTGGGCAGGTGGTCTGAACGTCATACAGATCATAAACCCTTCAGCCCTCATTACGAGTTTGGCTGTCTTCGGGCAAGACCGCCATGGAAAATCTAGCCACCATCCCGCAAGTGTTGGTGGCGCAGTGACGACCGTATTATGAATTACAAGCACCAAGCTGACAAAACACATCCAGGAAACTAACACTGCCAGTGCCTGTGATGGCGAAAGAATGGCTGTCTGGCCGCCGGGCCCGCCACGCCGACACCATACCGGCCACCATATTATGAAGCAGAGTACAGCACGGCGGTAAACCATTGGCGGCGCACACGGCAGTGGGCTAGAAAACACCAGATTGGACAGTCGAATACACCACACCTGAAACACATATACACATTACACACACCTGTTCTCTGCACCATAAAACATACCCCCTCTCACCCCTTCAAACCCTTGCAAATACTACCACAACCCAGGGATACCCGCCCCACGAACCACTGCACATTGACCACTGAATACACACGGTGCACGTCCCCCCAACATGTCACGCCACAAGCACCCACGCTTCACCGACAATGAGTTGCGGGTCATGGTAGAAGAGATCATCAGAGTCGAGCCACAACTGATGGGAGCACAAGTCCAGCAAACATCAGTGGCCAGGAAAACTGAGCTATGGCAGAGGATCGTCGACAGGGTGAACGCAGTCAGCAGTTACCCACGCACAAGGGAGGACATCAGAAAGAGATGGAACGACCTCGAGGGAAGGTCTGTTCCATAGCGTCCAGGCACAACATCGCCCTCAACAAGACTGGTGGTGGACTTCCACCTCCTCCCCTTGACTTGACAACCTGGGAGGAGAAGGTCTTGGACATCATGCATCCTGAGGGCCTGACTGGAATCAGTGGAGGGATTGATACTGGTAAGGAACTTATACCACCCCTGAGCACTAACCACTCCAGTCCTGCATGCCTCCCAAGCACCTACCACTCCCCATCATATCACAAATCACAAGAATGCACCCCCACTATCACCCCACCTTCCAACTCAGCATTACACACCACCCCTCTCTCACCATCAACCCACCCACCCCGCACAATGCTTGCTAAACTTTCACTATCTCCTCACTCCAACCCCCACAATCCATTACTAGGCATGCCGGATCCGAGTCACAATCACACCTCACAATGGTGCACCTGCATGGACATTCATCCCACAGCCCACCCATACTGCTAGCCATCACCACCTCACTACCTATGCCAATTACAGCAATGTCAAACAGCAAGCTTACAACTACAATTGATATGACAAGCATGGCCCAAAGGCCATTCAGCATGCAGTGTCAGTTATTAATCCCGGCCTTTTGACCAATTTTGTGTTATAAATTATTCCACAGTATGTAGGCATCAAGCACTGACCTTGGGAACCTGGCAGTAACTTGAGTGATGTAGAGGTCTGCGAGACATACCACCTGAACATTGGTTAAGTAGAAGTTTTTACAGTTCCTAAACACCTGTTAACTCCTCCTGTGTGGCACCAGGGCTATGTGGGTCGCATCAATAGCCTCCATCACATGTGGCACATGTGGTACAGCGTAGAAGGCTGCTTTCACAGTGGGCAGGAATATTAGGAGAACCTGAAATAGCTGCCAATATGTCTGAGTAGGGCACATAGGACGTTCTTCAAGACGTTACTGAACATGGACTAGGACATTCCATCAGCCCAGCCCACTGTTATTTGGAAGGACCCTGAGGCAAGGAAGTGGAGGACTCCCAACACCTGTACTGTGGGTGTGATGGCATTGGGATGACGAATACCAGGCCGCAGATCCGGCTCCACCAGCCTCACAAGATCCATGATGGTCTGCCGGTTGAGCTGAAAGTACTGGATGACGTGCCTCTCTTCAAGGGTGCCAAGATCAATCAGGGGCCTGTAGACAGGAGCATTCCTCACTATCATTCATCCACCGTACCTGGGAATAGGAGGGAGTGGCAATCATTATGTGCATAAAGGACTGTGTGGACACAGTGGAGCTGGGCACAGGTCACTATTTAACATCGATGACGCACCTCATTAACCCCCTCTGTACACATTTTAGAAGTAAAATGGCAGCCACCTGTCCTGCATGCACAGGACAGATGGAAGTGAGTGAATCCCACCGGCGTAACGTGTCATGGCAGTAGGTGGTCGCTACCGCCGTGCAACTTCTCATTGGTTAACATGGTTGACTATGGGAGACATTAGCCAATGGCGATCACCACTGGCGGTGACGGTGATGTCAACGGCGGCAGTGACCGCCATTTCATGTGCTCATGTACACTTGACTCCTGGCACTCGTGCTGAGAAGACCTCCACTGCGTGTGCTTCTGTTCTGCCACTGGTAGCCAAGATGCCACGTGCTGCAGAGGATAGGGCCCCAGCCTTCTCACAGGAAGAACTTGAGAAGCTTGTGGAGGGTGTCCTACCCCTGTATGCCCAGTTGTATGGGGCACCAGGGCAGAAGATGAGTGCACTATGGTTGTACTGTCTTTGAGTGGTACAAATGAGGATGAGGGCCTTGGGACGAGGATGAGTGACTTGTGGAAGGACCTGGCCGAGGGCTGTGAGGACAACTGGAAGATTGAAATGTGCATCTGTTCAGTGGATGTGTTGTGCCCAATGCAGTCCCTAAGATGCCACGCTACATGACTGTCTCCTTTTCTCCACGTCATCCATACAGGTGAGAGCCCATCAGAAGGAGTGGATCTGGCGTGCCATAGCCAAGCAAGTGCAGACCTTGGAGTTCCATGCCCGGTGGAGGACCCACTACAGGAAGCAGTGGGAGGACCTGAGAAGCTGGGTGAGGAAGACCGGTGAGGCCCAGCTGGTGATGTCCTCCCAATGAGGGAGGGGTGCCTGTCGGACCCTGACCCCCCTTATGTCCCGCATTTTGGCGGTGGCATGCCCTAAGGTGGATGGGAGCTTGAGGGCAACACAGCAACCACAAGGGGGTGAGTTCACATTCGTACCTAGGTTATATGGTGAGTGATAGGTGCAGCCTGTGCAGTGTGTGAAGGCTATGAAATGTGTGCTAGGTAGCTACTGTCTGCCTAGGCTTAGGACACATAGATGCCGGATGCACTACAAACAAGTGTTTATATGCAGTGCAGGATGTGAGTTGAGGTTGACTTTACTGCTGAGTGACATCGATGACAGGACAACTGTGTAGTACATGAGGATGGTCTAAGATGTGGACTGGGGACCTGCTTCTGGAGTTCACACACATTGTACTCCCAACTATCCAATCAGTGTTGCTGGGGCCATATCCTTATCTGATGTCTGCTGTTTCCCTGCGCACCGCGTCTCCCCCTCGCCGCCCGTTTCCCGCCGCCGCGTCACGTAGCTCCGCCCCCTTGCACCCCATTGGCCGCCCCGCTCCCACCTCCCAGCTGCTCCTCCCTCCCTCTCCCACTCATATGGAGGCCGTGCAGTGGACGCGCGCAGCGGGCGCGCCGCTGGCGTGCCGAAGGCGCGCCTAAGGCAAGCCCGTCTGCGCCCATCCACGCCTGGCCTGCGCCCAGCGCCAGACCCCCTGGCCCCCGCAGAGGCCAGCCCACCCGCAAGACCTACAACGCCGCCACTCTCATCGCAATCAACACCGGCCGGCTCCCCGGCTGCTGCAGAGCCACCCCTAGACGCACCCACGGGCCCTTCACCTGCCAATCCTGCAAGTTCTCCTGCATTCAGACACGGACCACACCCGCCAAGCCAAGCACCAGCAGCAACCACCTGAAGTGCATCCTGCTCAACACCCGCTCTATCCACAGACACGCCGTGGAACTCTGGAACCTGCTCGACACCACATCTCCAGACGTCGCCTTCCTCACAGAAACCTGGATGAACGCCTCCTCAGCGCCCGACATCGCCATCCCGGACGGATACAAGATCACCCGGAGGGACCGCATCAACCAGACAGGAGGAGGCATCGCCATCGTCCACAAGAACACCATCCGCATCACGACCAACTCCGACGACACCCTCACAGCTGCCGAACATCTCCACTTCCAGATACACACCGACCTCAAGACCACACTCAGAGGCACCGTCTTCTACAGACCCCCAGGACCCCGCACACAATTTACCGAAGACATCGCAGACTTCATCAGCCCACACGCCCTCCCCTCCGCTGACTACATCCTCCTAGGGGACCTCAACTTCCACCTGGAGAACAACAACGACAACAACACCACCACCCTGCTGGACAACCTCGCCAACCTTGGACTCAAGCAACTGGTGAACACCCCCACCCACTACGCCGGACACACGCTTGACCCAGTCTTCTCCTCCAGCAAGTACATCTCCTTCAGCCACTCCACCGGACTCCACTGGACAGACCACAGTTGCGTCCACTTCAGCTTCAGAAGAACCACGACTCACCACCACCCACAACAGGCTCCCCGCAGGAGCTGGAACAAGATCACCACCGACCAGCTCTCCACATCACTGAGCCAGAACCCTCCCGCCAGCTCAGCGGACCCCAACCAAGCAGCCAACAACCTCACACAGTGGATCACCAACTGCGCTGACAACCTCGCACCTCTGAAAACCCATCCCACCAGGCCCAACAGCAAGAAAGCCTCCTGGTTCAACAACGACCTCAAGAACTCCAAGAAGAACTGCCGCATCCTCGAGAAAGCCTGGCGAAAAAACCCGACCACAGACAACATGACCGCCCTCAAGCACGCCTCCCGCAAACACCACCAGCTGATCCACACCACCAAGAAGACAGCATTCAAAGAACGACTAGACAACAACGCACACAACAGCAAGGAACTCTTCAGCATCGTCAAAGAGCTCTCCAACCCCAGCGCCGGAAACAACAACATCACTCCCTCACAAGACCTCTGCGACTCACTCGCCTTGTTCTTTCACCGCAAGATCGCCGACATACACAACAGCTTTGGCGCACAGACCACGCACCCAACCACCAAACCGACGCCCCCCAACACCACCCTCCGCGCCTGGACCCCGGTCAGCACCGAAGACACCATCCAGATGATGAACACCATCCATTCCGGTTCTCCAACCGACCCATGCCCCCACCACGTCTTCAACAAAGCCGACTCAGTCATCGCACCCCATCTCCGGGACATCATCAACTGCTCCTTCAACACCGCCACCTTCCTGGAGAGCTGGAAACATGCCGAACTCAGCGCCCTCCTGAAGAAACCATCAGCAGACCCCACCGACCCCAAGAACTACCGCCCCATCTCGCTCCTCCCGTTTCCTGCCAAAGTCATTGAGAAGACCGTCAACAGACAGCTAGCCGCCTTCCTCGAGACTAATGGATCCCTCGACCACTCGCAGTCTGGCTTCCGAGCCAACCACAGCACCGAGACCGCCCTCATCGCAGCCACCGACGACATCCGAGCCCTGCTCGACAATGGGGAGACAGCGGCCCTCATCCTCCTGGACCTCTCCGCAGCGTTCGACACTGTCTGCCACCGCACCCTAGTGCAGCGCCTCAGCAACATCGGAATCCAAGAGAAGGCACTAGAGTGGATCATCTCGTTCCTCGCCGGAAGAACCCAGAGAGTCCGCCTCCCCCTGTTCAGATCCGAGGCCACCGAAGTCAGCTGCGGCGTACCACAAGGATCATCACTCAGCCCCACCCTCTTCAACGTCTACATGAGCCCCCTCGCAGCCATCGCACGCCAACACAACCTCAACATCATCTCCTACGCCGACGACACCCAGCTGATCCTCTCCCTCACCAACGACCCAGCCACCGCCAGAACCAACCTGCACGAAGGGATGAAAGACGTAGCCAAGTGGATGATGAACAGCCGCCTGAAACTGAACTCAGACAAGACGGAAGTCCTCATCCTTGGATCATCACCCTCTGCCTGGGACGACTCCTGGTGGCCCCCTGCCCTGGGCAGCGCACCCAAACCAACGGACTACGCACGCAACCTGGGCTTCATCCTGGACTCCTCCCTCTCGATGACCAGACAAGTCAACGCCGTCTCATCATCATGCTTCAACATCCTACGCATGCTCCAAAAGATCTTCCGATGGATCCCCACCAAAACCAGGAAGACGGTCACCCAGGCACTCGTCACCAGCCGACTGGACTACGGTAACACCCTCTACACAGGAACCACGGCCAAACTACAGAAAAGACTCCAACGCATCCAGAACGCCTCCGCACGCCTCATCCTTGACATCCCCCGTCACAGCCACATCTCCGGACACCTGAGAGACTTGCACTGGCTCCCCGTCAACAAGAGAATCACGTTCCGTCTCCTCACCCACGCACACAAGGCCCTCCACGACCTGGGCCCCAGGTACCTCAACAACCGCCTGACCTTCTACACTCCCACCCGCCAGCTACGATCGACCAGCCACGCCCTCGCCGCCGTGCCACGCATTAGAAAAGCCACCATGGGAGGAAGATCCTTTTCCTACCTGGCAGCCAAGACTTGGAACTCCCTCCCCTTCCACCTCCGCCTGACCCAAGACCACCTCTCCTTCAGGAAGCAACTCAAGACCTGGCTGTTCGAGCAGTAGCGGTCCCCCCTCCCCCAGCGCCTTGAGACCCTCCGGGTGAGTAGCGCACTATACAAATTTCTTGATTGATTGGTGTATGTGTAGTCTGTGAAGTCTGAGGTTTCACATCATACAGCTATATGTGCTTGGGTTATGTGGCTGTGCAAGTATGCCTCTAAACGCCCATAGAGTATTACATTTGGGTCTAGTGATCTTATGGAGCCATGAGCCGAAGGGGTGGGTCAGGCATGTGTTGAGGATATGGCTTTCATCCAGTACAGGATACATTCTGTGTCAGCATGAGTGAAACTCATGTGCATGAGTGAGGTGGCATGCATGGGCTGTCATTGCAGTGGTATGTGTGTGTGAAGGCATGGCATGTAATGACATGGCACTAGAGTATGTTGTAGTGACATGTGTGTGGCTGTTGTGCTGGCATTGACCACTTGCTCCCTGTTTCTCTTTCTCCCATCCTGTCTCTCACTGTCCCACACTCCCTCCTTCTCCTCCTCTGTCTTTGTGTGCAACAGCATCATCTGGTGAAGGAGAAGAGGCACCAGCGAGTGTGGAAGCTGCATCCCACGGGACCTAGGAGGCTGATACCAGCAGGGCAGAGGGGACCAGTGTGACGGAGGGTGAGTGGAGCACCACAGGTGAGACACGCACATCTACGCCATCAACTGATTCTTCCCCCTATGGTGACTCTCTGGTGGTGGCAGAACCTTCAGGCCCTATGCCTGCACCATCCTTGTACGCCACCCTCCTTACCAGCACCACCCTCCCTGTAGCTCCCCACCCAGTTGCCCGAGCCCACTCACACAGGAGGGTGGGCATCTCCTTCACCCCAGGCACCTCTGCCTCTGCCCCAGTCAGCTCCGCTGCCCTCAATGAGGAGGCTATTGACCTCCTGAGGTCCATCTCTGTTGGGCAGACAACCATCGTGAATGCCATCCAGGGACTGGCATCCCAGATGCAACTGTCTAAAGTGTTCCTGGAAGGCATTCACGGTGCCCTCTCTGCCCTTCAGAGATCGTTTCAGGCTCTGGCCTTCTCATTGACGGCAGCCAGTGTTCCTTCTTCTTCCGCCCCCCCTCCAACTACCTGTTCCCACTCCCACATCCCTCTCCCATTTCCCATCCAAAGCACACTTTCATGCCAGCATGCATCCCCTCGAACAGGCCCAGAGTGCAAGGACATTCACATGCACCACAAATACTACCATCGCCACGCACACACCCACCACTCAGATGCACACACAACAACATCCACTACCTACCCTGACTCCCCCACCTCCTCCCCCCTCACAGTCACATCGCCACTCACACCTGCAAACACCACATCATCAGTTGCAGGTCCAAGC
Organism: Pleurodeles waltl; assembly: GCF_031143425.1. Lineage (NCBI taxonomy): Eukaryota > Metazoa > Chordata > Amphibia > Caudata > Salamandridae > Pleurodeles > Pleurodeles waltl. The sequence continues at coordinate 542,050,849 of NC_090451.1, forward strand.
ACATGTGCTGTCAGTGCCACCGTCACCACAACAGCAGACCCCCATACAAACACCCCATACACCACATCTGAACGCACCACAACAGTCAACACAACCACATGCAGCACTTCCACCCTTCCTGCACCACCCCAACATTCAGTCACATATCACCCTGCCATCTCCCTGTGTCTCCTCCATTCCTCCTCCCAGTACACCTTTACGCCCACACTCATTCACCCAACACACACCCAGCACACACATATCATACACCCATGCACCAGCACCCAAATCACATCCACATACACAACTGTCAACCATCCCCTCTCCCTCCACTCCCAAACGCCTTACCCACGACCTACCCAATGCACAGAAGAAAAGATTCCTGCATGGGTTTTCCCTGTTCCCGTCCCCTGGTCCAGTCCCTGTTCCCCCCAAATGCCCTGCTAGCCTTCCCAGTGCCCTGCTTTCCACCTCCCTGTCCTCCTCTGGGTCGACCAGCCACCATACTCAGCAGTCTGCAGTGTTGCCACAACAGTCACACCTGCCCCTCACACCTCCAGCCCTGATAGCACTCCATCTGGGTCCCCTGCTGGGGTGGCCTCCACCGCCATGCCACCTTATAAGGCAGGAAGGAGGGGTAAGGCACCCCCCGAAAGAAGGACAGTAAGGGGGAAGCCTAATAAGAAGAGGACGGGCCCCCCCATACAAACCCTGATCACCCCACCACCCCCATCCCTGAGGTGCCTGCATGCCCCATTGATGTTCCAACCCTGTGAAGGTCTGCACATTGCAGTCAGGAGTCAAGTTGGGCAGTCCTCACATGCCCAGTGTGCCCGGGACATTTGGACACTGATGCACTTGCCCTTGTGGCATTTTGTATATAGTTATTGTCATAACATATTTGTTATTTCCAATAATATTTTTCTACAATGGCACAGTTGGTGATGGTGCTGCATTGCTTGTCCTGGCTTTCCTTGCACATGTATGTATGGTAACTGTGTGTTTGTGCATGTGTGTGTGTACTAATGTCCTTCCCTCCAGTGTGTTCTAGGCTCGGGTACTTACAGCTGGTGTCTATGTTGGCGTCGCTGGTCCTGGATGTCAGCGGCCAGCAAGAGCATGAGAAATACTTGCAATTTGCGTGTGAGGGCGCCTATGGACGTGCCTGTGTTCCAGAAGGTGGGTGCTTCCTTTTATGTTGTTCGTTTCTGCCATGGTGTTCACAGTGGTTGCACCGCCCCGGAAGTCCTGGCGGTGCGCAAGCTCGTAATACGGCAGGTGGAAACTGTATGACCGTCAGCCTTCCGCCGGCAACAGCTGTGCGTCCACAATGACAGCCCGAACGGAAACTTGACTGTGTTCTGCAGGTGCCTTCCCAGTACTCGTAATATGGTGGTCTATGCCGCCGCATCCAAGGCGGTGCAACCGCCATCTCCACTGCGGCGGTCCACTGACCGCCAAACTCGTAATGAGGGCCTTCGTTTTTATCTCTGCAGGGAGCATTCACAGCAACATGTCAGCTAGATTGACTAGTCTTGTGTCAAAACTATACGAATACACATTCACTATTAGCCATGTCCCTGGTGGGAAACATTTAAGAGCAGACTGACTATCCCAGAGTTTGATGAGGAAAATTACAAAGATGATATAGAATGTTTTGCTTCCATTGATACTACTTACACTTTGCAAGATGATGTTTTCTTATTACTGCTGATGAGTGCTTAAGAGCATGTCAGGAAGATGATGCACTAAAACAAGTTGACTCATAAGGGCAGTTTTTAAAAAAATGACGCTTATGTGACATTGGAATGGCGCAAGGCCAGAATAAATCTGGCCCATACATTGTTAAAGGTTTGCCTATTGCTAGATGTACACTACGCCTGGGCGGAGTTTTTGGAGTTCTGCTTCGTTGAACTCCGCCAAGTGCCGAAAAAACTCCAGTGCTACATGGAGTTCCGCGTGCGGCGGAGTTTGGGTAAGGTGCGCTGTTGCACTGATTTTCAGTGCTTGTGTGTCTCCCGCGGAGTGGGGAAAACTTTGGAAACTTCACCGGCAGAGCACAATTCTTCACCCACCCCTAATGTATACAGGGGGATTTAAAAACATATCCACAGGTAGCTGGCGAGTTCTCACCGGTCAATGGGCTGATTTTAAGAGGTGATTTACATATTCTCTCCTCCAAAATGTGTACTTTCATCATTTCCAAAGCACATCAGGGGTATCTTGGCACCACTAAGACATGCATGAACATCAAGGAACAGTACTGGTGGCCTCCCTCAGATAGCCAGGTGAAGTTGACAGTGGACAAGTGTCCTGAGTGCCTACTTTCAGACAAACATAGGAAATTAAACAAAACCCCTGGGCATCCGGTTCCATTTCCTAACTCACCTTGGGACAAATTAGGTATTGACTTTTCAGGACTTTATGTTAGCTTGCCAGGGGAAATTAGGTATGCCATTCTATTGGTTGATTGTTTTTCAAAGTGGTTATATTATCCTTTTAGTGAACTCTTCTTCTTCTGATACGGCTATTAAATTCTTAGAGCAGATATTCTCAATAGAAGGGACTCCCAGATCTTAAGTTACAGACAGTGGGTCACATTTCATGTCGGAGCAAATGCTCCAGTTTTTGGCCAAACACTATATCAAGCACTTACGGGTTGTCCTCTACTCACCATTATCCAATGGTTTGGTGGAGAGAGGGAACAAGGTAATAAAGGAAGGTGTGCAAATGGCCATTGCAGCTGGATTGGACATGAAACAGTTTCTCAAGCAGAAAGTCTGGGAGTACAACACTACACCACATTGCACCACAGGAGTTACTCCATTTCTAATGTTGAGAGGCAGGAAATTTTACGATGCTTTGCTCCCAACCTGGTTGAAAGATCAACTGGCCATCAAGGATACTGACGTTAGTTTGATGGTTAAGGAAAAGGTTATTCAAAGGGTTGAGGTGAAAAAGGCCATAATGGCACCGGGTGGGAGCACTCACAGCCCTGACACCTACCACAGGGTTGGAGATTATGGCCCTCATTACAACCCTGGTGGTTGGTGATAAAGTGGCAGTAATACCGCCAAATTATGACCATGGCGGAAACAGCTCAGACAGATAGCCACTTTAACACATAGACTGTAACCGCCTACAGCCAGGAGGAAGCCAATGTTCCGCCCACTGTATTAAGACACAGGAAGCCGCCACCATTTCTGGGGTGGGACAAACGAAATCAAAAGCCTAGTGGAAACAGATCTCAGAAGTCAAAGGACTCACCTGTGGAGACTCAGGGAGCAACCACAACGCCATGGAGCCCGAGCTGCACATATTCCCAATGTTGATTTACATCCTGCTCCACTACGAACACCAACGATGGCGAAGACAACCACAGTGAGTACAGCCACCTAGCACACAGGGGAGGGAGGGAGGAAAAAGAGAGTGACACACAAATGCAACACGCAACACGCTACACCCCAACATCAAACACACAAGCAGATGCAGCAACATACCATATTTACCCCATACCCCTCAGGAATAATGCAAGGACAACTCCAATAGATAAAAGTGAGTGTAATAAGATAAAATAGTAGCAATACGTGCATCCAAATCAAAAAGAATATACAAATTTACAAATGAAGGGACACTGCCCAAACCTCAATGTGCGTGGGCCACGGGGCCACATTAAAAAGTCCAAGGCCCCACTTTACTCCTGCAACAACACAGAGAGAACACTGCAGGGGCATCAGGTTGAAAATAGGCAGGCACCTCAGGGGGATGGGGAACGGGGGGCACCTCAGCCGGCAGATGGTATAACACCACTGGTCCTGGAGGGGGCAACATGCTCTGTGCTTGGTCCTGGGCAATGCAAGGCCACAGTCTCTCAAGTGGGTGATTTCCCCACTGGTCCTGGAGGGGGCAACATGCTCTGTGCTTTGTCCTGGAGAGTGCAAGGCCACAATCTCTCAAGTGGGTGACTTCCCCACGGGCTCTGGAAGGGGCAACATGCCCTGTGCTTTGTCCTGGAGAGTGCAAGGCCACAGTCTCTGAAGTGGGTGACTTCCCCACTGGTTCTGGAGGGAGCATCGTGCCCTGTGATCCTCATCCTGGGGAGGATGAGGTTGTTGGATGGCATCTCCAGTGGTTCTGGAGGGGACATTGTGCCCTGTATCTTCATCCTGGGGAGGATGGGGTGAGTGGGTGTCATACCCACTGCTTCTGGAGGGGGCATTGTGCCCTGTGATGCAGATCTTGGGTAGTGCAAGGTCACAGTCTCGTAGCTGCGTGTCATACCCACAGGATTTGCAGGGGGCAGGCCGCACAGCATCCCATGGAGGCAGGTCTACAGAATGTCCGCCGGCGGTGACGGCTGTTCAGTGGTGGAAGTGGTGCTGCAGCTGCTGCTGCCGGTAGTGGTGGGGGGAGGTTCCAGCCCATCTCCAGCAGCCTCGGACGGCTGCCCACTGGTGCTGCTGCTGCTCGTGGTGGTAGGGGGAAGCTCCTGCCCATCCCCTGCAGCCTCGGACGGCTGTCCTCTGGTGCTGCTGTTGCTGGTGGTGGTGGGGGGAAGCTCCTGCCCCTCATCTGCAGCCTCGGACGGCTGCCCACTGGTGCTGCTGCTGGTGGTGGTGCTGGTGGCGGTGCTGCTGGCGGAGCTGTTGGTAATGGTGGGGGGAAGCTCCTGCCCATCCCCTGCAGCCTGGGAGGGCTGTCCACTGGTGCTGCTGCTGCTGGTGGTGGGGGTGGAAGCTCCTGCCCATCCCCTGCAGCCTCGGACGGCTGCACCACCATGATTGGTGGTGTGGGCTCTGACAGAGTCCCAGCACCAGGCCCCTTGTCCTTACTGCCTGCTGGTGCAGGCCCCTTGCCCTTTCTGCCAGCAGCTGGGGATGGCTCCTTGCCCTTCCTTCCTGCAGCTGAGGGTGGCTCCTTGCCCTTCCTTCCTGCAGCGGGGGTGGCTCCTTGCCCTTCCTTCCTGCAGCAGGGGCTGGCTCCTTGCCCTTCCTTGCAGCAGCTGGGGGTGGCTCCTTGCCCTTCCTTGAAGCACTTGGGGCAGGCACCCTTTTCGTCTTGCTGGCTGGTGCCCGGGATCCTTTCCCACCTGGAGTTGCTGGGGACACTACTGTGCCCGTGGAATAGGGTGGCTGAGGTGCTTGCCCGGGCTTTGACCATCCTGGCCTAACGTGAAGGACGGGGGGAGGAGGGGTAGGGAAGAGGCCAAGGGAGGACAGGAAAAGCTTCTTAGGGACATTGGGGTGGGAAGAGGGAGACGTTTTGGGAATGGAGGAAGAGGGAGTGGTTGTAGGAGGTGTCAGGCTGCTGTGTTTGGGTGCAGGTGCATGGGCTGGATGCTGTTGTGAGGTGGATGGCTGTTGGGTGTCTGAGTGTTTGCGTCTAAAGACAGGTAAATGTATTAGTCAGACCGTCCTGCCTCTTACACTCATGGACCCCCATGCCCCTTCCCATCCCCATTAGCACAGACATAGCCCAGCATACATGCTGCATGCTGCCCAGGACCCATCCACCAACCCTCCCTACACGAGGCCTTCAAACACAGCACTCCATGCATTCATGCCCCATGCATCGGACTCACAGTGTACACACCTGTTGGTCTGGAGGCCCATACAGCAGTTGGTACTGGGGTAGGACCCCATCCACCAGTCTCTCCAACTCCACCGAGGTGAAGGCAGGGGCTCTTTCTCCAGTCACAAGAGCCATGGTAGGTTCCAGACACAGGTCACATCAGCACATGCAGTGAAGGTCCTCTCCTGTTGAAGGTCAGGTAGCAAATGAGTGAACAGATACAAAATGGCGGTGACGCCCGTGGCAGTGCATACCGTCACCGCCAGCATACATCACCATTGGCCACTGTACCCCATAGGGCCCAATGATAACCAATGAGGAGTTGCACAGCGGTTCACGACCGCCTCTCGCAACGGCACTCAACGTCAGCGGAACTACCTCATTTCCACCTGTCCCTCCATACTGGACAGGCGGACGCCATTTCAGGGGTGGGGCAGGCCATGGATCCTAACTGCATCACAGTTCACAGTTTCACATTCTGAACATATGTCACCAAAATATTGTAACAGTCACAATATGCATTGAACTGTAGTGGTTACAATTTACAGATAATGACTGGTTCCTCATTATTTTGCCCCATAGATTGCAACCGTTGCGGATGAATAGGAGATGGAGACATTCCCCCATGTACAGACCCCTTGTGGACTTGGCAACAATGGAGGACAGGCACATTATCCTCACCTACAGACTTGACAGGGCCACAAACACAGAGCTGTGTGCCCAATTGGAGACTGACCTGATATCTGCTATCCGTCACCCCACTGAGATCCCCCCTCTTGTGCAAGTGCTATCAGTGCTCCATTTTTTGGCAACAGGTTCTTTCCAAGTGACAGTGGGCTTGGCAGCAGGAATGTCACAGCCAGTGTTCTCAATAGTGCTGACCAGAGTGTTGTCTGTCCTGATTAAACACATGTGCAGCTACATAGTTTTCCCCCAGGTGGAGGATTTGGCCACAGTGAAAGCTGATTTCTATGCAATGGGACATATCCCCAACATCATTGGGGTGATTGATGGGACACATATTGCATTTGTCCCCCCCCGGGAAAATGAACAGGTCTTCAAAAATCGAAAAAGTTATCACTCAATGAATGTGCAGATGGTGTGTTTCGCGGACCAGAATCTCCCATGTCAATGCTAAGTATCCAGGCTTGGTGCATGATGCTTTTATCCTGAGGCATAGCAGCATCCCAAATGTGATGACCCAACTCCAGAGGCACAGGGTGTGGCTAATAGGTGAGCCCTGATTCCCACCCAGTGGATGTTGGTGCATGGGTATGGTGTGGGCCATAAGGGATAGTGTGTGACTAACTGTTGTCCCTCGATATTTGCAGGTGACTCTGGTTACCCCAAACTATCATGGCTACTGACCCCTGTGAGGAATCCCAGGACAAGGGCTGAGGAACGTTACCATGAGGCACATGGGCAAAGAAGAAGGATTATTGAACGTACCTTCGGCCTCCTGGAGGGCAGGTTTCAGTGCCTCCATCTAACAGGAGGATCCCTGTGCTATTCCCCCAAGAAGGTCTGCCAAAGCATCGTGGCATGCTGTAAGTTGCACAACCTTGCTTTGAGATGCCATGTGCCTTTTCTGCTGGAGATGGCCGTGTGGCAGCAGTGGACCCTATGGACAGTGAAGTTGAGGAGGCAGAGGATGAGGATGAAGTCAACAGAAGTGCAGTGATTCGTCAATACTTCCAATGACACACAGGTAAGACAGTGTTATTTCACATTTCATTGACAGTTTGATGTGTGACATTGTCACTGGCAAGCTGTGAATTCCTACATCTATGCACATTCACTGTACCATTTGGCATCTCTTTTTGCAGATGTTGGCGCCCCACTATTGCTCCTGGTGTGTTCACTGCAGCCAACTACAGGTCTTTCCTATGGTAACATTTCTGTACAGTTGAATTGCAATGTTTAAAGTTTGTTAAACAAATACACACTTAAATCATTTGACATACTTCATACTTGTATTTTTACAAAGTGTGTTTATTGCAGTGCTCTGACGAAAAGGGGGAAGTGCTATGGGCTAGGGTGAAGATATAGGAAAGGCCAGGGTAGAGTCCAGGCTATTTGTAGCAAAGGTGCATTGTCCAAGGGGGCCATGGCAGTTCAAGGTGGACAGGGTGACAGGGTGGGACTCAAGGGTGACAATCAGGAGAGTCTTAATTCCTGGTGGGGGTCTTTGCAATAGTCTCTGGCTTCTGCCTGGATCGAAGGGAACATTTGCGGGGTGGTTCTCCTTGTGCAGGGAGAGGGGTGCTGGTGGCCTGTTGGTCCTGTGGCGGACCCTCCTGTCCACTAGCGGCAGCGCAGGTGGAGGGCTGTTCAGTAGCCTGGCTAGTGGCAGGGGCACGCTGGTGTGCCACTGCCTCCCTCATACTGTTGACCATGTCTGCCAGCACCCCTGCAATGGAGACCAGGGTGGGATTAATGGCCTTCAAGTCCTCACTGATCCCCAGCTACTGTCCCTCCTGCAGCCGCATGTTCTCCTGCATCTTGTCCAGGATCTGGCCCAGCGTATCTGGGGAATGTTGGTATGCTCCCAGGATCGCAGTGAGTGCCTCCTGGAGAGTCGGTTCCCTGGGCCTGTTTTCCCCCTGGCGCACAGCGGTCCTCCCAGTTTTCCTGTTGTCCTGTGCCTCTGTCCCCTGAACGGTGTGCCCATGGCCACTGACCCCAGGTCCCTGATTGTCCTGAGTTTGTGGGATGCCCTGGGGTCCCTGTAGTAGTGGGCACACTGCTGATTAACGTGTCCTGGGGACAGAGGTATGGGCCCACTGGGTGGGTACTGTGGTGGTTTTCCTGAGGGGGAGGCTCTGTGGTGGTATGGGACTGTGCCTGGTTAACCGACTGTCCGGAGATCCCTGATGGGAAGGTTAGTCATCCAGATCCAGGCAACCAGAGCTGCTGTCATCACTGTGGGCCTCTTCTGTGGGGGGACTGAATGTTGCTGGCACCTCTTCTCCGGTGACATTGGCTGGGATACCTGTGGGGATGTAAATGCAGTGTTATTCTTTCTGTGTGTGACATATTGTGCATAGGTGGGTTGCCATCTATGGTTGTTTTTGCCCTGGCAGCTTTGCCTTGTGTGAGTTGTTATTTGGTGGGCTAGCTGATTCTCTCTAGTGTGCATGCTGTAGTTGGAGGTATACATGAAGGGCTGTGAGTGGTATCCACGCATTGGTATGGCATGTAGGGCTTGGCATTGGGATGAGTGGGTTGTGGTGGTGGGGTGTGTGGGAGTGAGGGTAAGGGTGGGGGTATGTGATGGCATGCAGGTGGGGGGGAGATAGTAATAGAGAATTGATTTACCAGAGTCCAGTCCTTCTGCTACTCCGGCCAGGCCCTCAGGATGAATGATTGCCAAGACTTGCTCCTCCCATGTTGTTAGTTGTGGGGGAGGAGGTGGGGGTCCACCGCCAGTCCTCTGCACTGCTAGCTGGTGTCTTGCTGCTATGGAATGTACCTTCCCCCGTAGGTCCTACAGCGTTGACCCTGTCCACGATTCTCCGCCATAGCTCCATCTTCCTTGCAATGGATATCTGCTGCACCTGTGATCCAAATAGCTCTGGCTCTACCGGGATGATTTTCTCCACTGTGACCCTTAGCTCCTTCTCAGAGAATCTAGGGTGTTGTTGTGGTACCGTGGGTGTAGTGTGAGTGGTGTGGGTGAAGATGTGTAGGGTGATGTGTTGGGGTGTGGGATGTAAGGGGTGTGGGTGGTGTATAGGTGATGGTGGTATGTGGCTCTGGTTGTGTGTGTGCTCTTGCTGTCTATCTCTGCTGGCAATAATTGGTATTTGTAAAGGGTTGTGGGTAATGTGGGTGTGTGTTTTATAGTGGTGTGGGTGTGGTGTTTGTATGTGTGTCAGGTGTGTGTAGTTTGAATTGTCCAATGTGGTGTTGTTTTGTATGTGTGTGTGTATTTTGAGCGCAGCGGTATGTCCCGCCAATGGTTTACCGCCGTTGAATGTCCGCCATGGTGATTCGTGGGTCATAATGTTGAGGGCGTTGTTCTGTTGGCATAATGGTGTGGGTTTTGATACTGCCATTTTATCACTAACCTTTGGGCTGGCGGATTTGTGTGTGTGGCTGAATAGTGACGGATTGGTGTGTGTGTGTCATAATATGGTTAGCGGATATCCGCCGCTGCAGCAGTATCTTGGCGGCAGTCAGCATGGCGGTAAGTGGGATTTACTGCCAATGTAATAATGAGGGCTTAAGTCCTGATTAAAAAACCTGCAATGAAGAGTACATTTCCCTCTCACAAGTCCTCAAGGGGAAGGGGATTTTGAGAAGAATAAAAGAGAAAATATCATCTTCTGCTTCATGGACTGCAAAATCGGACTCCTGGACCTTGAACCGCATGTTGTATTGGGCGTCAGGACTTCTGATTTCTCAAAATACTGGGTTCTTGTGTTTTAGGATTCTGGGCTGCAAAATAATTGCTTCATTAATACATTGAACTTGCATAAACTATTGTACATTGCATAATGTCAGTTATTGTTGACACATTGTGCATATATTTCTATAAGGCTCAACAAGTGTCATCTTCTTTTTACGACATTTTCAAAGTCTCTGAAGCACTGTCCAAATTAAAAAAACAACTTGACTAAAGGGCTTCTTTGTGTTCTGGCATAATCTCTTGCCAATAAAGTTGCTTTATTTCCAATCTCCTACTTCTTGTGGGAGCACTTGTTACAGGAAATACATCTTTCCTAATGTCTGTTTAGCGGTATCTTGGATTCCCACTAAAACAATAAATCACACTAGTTCTTATTGTCATCAATTATTTAAAAGACAGAGGGGGTCATTCTGACCCTGTCGGTCAGTGTTAAAGCGGCGGCCAACCCGCCAACAGGCTGGCGGTCCAAAAAATGGAATTCTGACCCTGGCGGGAACCGCCAACACAGGCCGCCGCTTTAACACTCCGACCGCCACGGCGGCACAAACAAACAGCGCGGCGGTCACCGCCAACAGCCAGGCGGCAGACAATGTACCGCCCACCCTATCACGACTCACCAATCCGCCACCTTTTCCGGGGCGGGAGCCCCGGCGATAAAAACACGGCGGAAACAGACATTTCCAATGGAAAACGCTCACCTCGACACACTCCACGCGGAATCGGGACAGCATGGAACCGGAACTCCACATCCTCCCAGCCATTGCCTTCCTGCTCTTCTTCCAGGATCACAAACGTCGCCGCAGACGACAACAGTGAGTACTGCACCTACGACACAGGGGAGGGGGAGGAGGAAAGCTTACGGGCACACACATACGCCACACACCCACCCCCACCCTCACCCCCACCGAAATACCTACACACCAATGCAGATTAAAAAGTCAGAGTGACACCCCCAAACCCCCAAAACAAAAAAGCAAAGACAAAAGGCAATGATTGTAAAAATAGAACTATATTATAGCAAGAATTAAGTATAGCGAACTTAGCAATATATAAAGAATTATTACACATCTAGAACTATATATATATACAAGTAGCAAAAGTCCGGCACAGTTTTGTAAAGTTCAAATGTCCGTGGGCCAATGTGCAGCAACACATGGGCAAAGCCCACACACAAGATCGAGTCCACTGGAGAGAACACTGCTGGGGCATCACAAAAATCAAATACTGGCACCTCAGGGGGAAGGGAAGGGGGGGCACCTCAGCCACATGAGTCCACGACGCCAGATCCACGAAGGGCCTCCATGCCCACTGTGCCATCCTGGGGAGTGCAAAGCCACAGTCTCTCAAGTCTCTACAGTGGGTGGGTTGCCCACTGTGCCATCCTGGGGAGTGCAAAGCCACAGTCTCTCAAGTCTCTACAGTGGGTGGGTTGCCCACTGTGCCATCCTGGGGAGTGCAAAGCCACAGTCTCTCAAGTCTCTACAGTGGGTGGGTTGCCCACTGTGCCATCCTGGGGAGTGCAAAGCCACAGTCTCTCAAGTCTCTACAGTGGGTGGATTGCCCACTGTGCCATCCTGGGGGGTGCAAAGCCACAGTCCATCAGGTGGATTACAGAGTCCACTGGTCATGGAGGAGGCATGGTGGGCAGAGTGCCTCGTGAAGCCCTGCCCGACACAGAACCGGGCCTGCCAATGGGCCAGCGGTGCTTGACAGGAGGGCCCAGCGGAGCGGTGCTTGACAGGAGGGCCCAGCGGAGCGGTGCTTGAGATGAGGGCCCAGCGGAGCGGTGCTTGACAGGAGGGCCCAGCGGAGCGGTGCTTGAGATGAGGGCCCAGCGGAGCGGTGCTTGACAGGAGGGCCCAGCGGAGGGGTGCTTGAGATGAGGGCCCAGCGGAGCGGTGCTTGACAGGAGGGCCCAGTGGAGCGGTGCTTGACAGGAGGGCCCAGCGGAGCGGTGCTTGAGATGAGGGCCCAGCGGAGCGGTGCTTGACAGGAGGGCCCAGCGGAGCGGTGCTTGAGATGAGGGCCCAGCGGAGCGGTGCTTGACAGGAGGGCCCAGCGGAGCGGTGCTTGACAGGAGGGCCCAGCGGAGCGGTGCTTGAGATGAGGGCCCAGCTGAGCGGTGCTTGACAGGTGGGCCCAGCTGAGCGGTGCTTGACAGCAGGGCCCTGTTCAGCGGTGCCTGTCTTGGCGGGCCCTGTTCAGCGGTGCTCCTCACGGCGGGGCCGTGTTCAGCGGTGCTTCTCACGGCGGGGCCCTGTTCAGCGGTGCCTGTCTTGGCGGGGCCCTGTTCAGCGGTGCTTCTCACGGCGGGGCCCTGTTCAGCGGTGCCTGTCTTGGCGGGGCCCTGTTCAGCAGTGCTCCTCACGGCGGGGCCCTGTTCAGCGGTGCTCCTCACGGCGGGGCCCTGTTCAGCGGTGCTTCTCACGGCGGGGCCCTGTTCAGCGGTGCTCCTCACGGCGGGGCCCTGTTCAGCGGTGCTCCTAACGGCAGGGCCCTGTTCAGCGGTGCCTGTCTTGGCGGGGCCCTGTTCAGCGGTGCTCCTCACGGCGGGGCCCTGTTCAGCAGTGCCTGTCTTGTGTTTCGAGTGAACCACACCTGGCCAATACTTCCTGCTCAGTCAGCATCGGACCTTTCCGTTGCGGGGCCCTCCTGTGATGGAGTCCTGGGGCCCTGGGTCTCCTCCGATACCCCCGGAATGGGGCTGGTGGGGCCCTCATGGCCAGGTCGGCTGCTCCCTGCCTTTTGCGGTTTGCTGCCCTTGCCCTCCTTGGCAGACTCTCCGTGGCCCTTAGCTCCCTTACCCGATGTGGCAGGTGACGGTGCAAGGCTACCCTCCTTGGGGGCAGGCGTATCAGGCCTGTCGCGCCTGCCCTTCAGTTTTTTGCTCCTCTTCCCAGGGATGGGGCTGGCTGTGCCTTTGCTGCTGCCCGATGTCCCTGCACAAGGAAAGGGCAGACTCCAAAAACCAGCCACAACGTTCTTGGGAGTTGCTGGGCTGGTGGTGGCTGAGGTGTTTTTGGAACTCTTACGAGATGGAGGGGGTGGGTCAGGTGAGGAAAAGAGGTCCAGTTTATAGAGGATTAGTTTTTTAGGAGCCATGGGAAGGGTAGCTGGAGTGGGTATGGGAGTGGAGGAAGAGGATGTGGTTGTAGGAGAGTCAAGTCTGGTGTCTTTGGGTGCAGGTGCTTGGGCTGGAGGCTGACGTGAGGTGGATGGCTGATGTTTGGGTGGCTGCCTGCGTTTGTGTGGTTTGGAAGCGGGGGTGACAGACACACTGGGAGAGGACACAGGGGACGTGTACATGGCAGTGGGGGTGGTGACTGCACGTGTGCGGACTGGTGTGGAGGGTGTGCTGGTGATGGGTGTACTGGCTGATGGTGGTGTGCATGCAGGTGTGAGTGTAGACGTCACAGGGAGGGAGGAGGGAGACGAGGAGGTGGGGGACACAGAGGAGGTAGTGGCTGTTGGCATGTCTGCATCTGTATGTTGCTTGTGTGAATGCTTGTGTGTTCTGTGGTGCTTATGTCTGGATGAGCTTCCCTTGGGTGTTGAGGTGTGTGCAGGCTGGTCTGTAGGTGTGGATGGGATAGGCAGAGGAACAGGGGAGTGGGACTGGGTGGAGGGAGTTAGAAGAGGGAAGCTGGAGACAGGGACAATCACTGCCGTCAGTGCTGAGGCCAGAGCGTTGAACGATCGCTGCTGGGCAGCCTGACCCGAATGAAGGCCCTCCAGGTATGCATTGCTTTGATGCACCTCCCTCTCCACACCCTGGATGGCATTCAAAAGGGTAGACTGCCCAACAATGATTGTCCTCAGGAGGTCAATGACCTCCTCACTGAGGGCAGCAGGGGTGACTGGGGCAGGGCCTGAGGTGCCTGGGGCGAAGGAGATGGCCGCCTTCCTGGCCGTGCGGGCATGGGCCGAAGGCCAAGGGGCTGCTGGGAGGGCGGAGCTGGTGCGCTGGGTGGCGGCTGTACCTGTAGTATCGGTGGGCACGGATGTTGCCGCCACCGCAAGGGAGCTCCCATCCGAGGAGGTGTCGGTGTCACTGACGTCTGCACGGGTCCCCGTGGTGGAGCCCCCCTCGCCCTCCGTCTCACTGGTCATGTCGGAGTCCGTTGCATGGCCCTCCGGGGCCATGTGAGATGCAGCTCCCTCTTGCGCCGATGCCACTTCTCCTCCGCCTGATGATTCTAATGCACACATTCACAGAAAAACAAAGAAAATGGGGGGGGGTGGAGAAATAAAGACAAGTTGAGTGCATGCATTGGGGACACCGTTGGCGGAGAGGACAGACACAGAAGCCCCCTGCACTACGCTGCGCACTTGGGGTACACTACTCATTCCCTGGGACATGCCCTACAAGCCCATGGGCGACAACTGCCCACACAGAATACACAGGTCCATGAATAGCGTTACTAGGCACCCTACAGAGGTGGGGGGCGGGGGCACAGGACCATACCTCACGGAGGGGCCTAGCCTACAGAAATCGCCCTGGCCTAGGGATACCCACAGCCCTCCTCCCCCACCCAGGCACCTCCACTGCGCCCAAATATAGCTGAATGTGCTGGTACTCACCCCCTTGTGTCTGCTGTGATGTCCTCAAGCGCCCATCTAAATCGGGGTAGGCCACCGCCAGGATCCGGGACATCAGGGGGGTCAAGGTACGACTGGCACCCCTCCTAGGTTGGGAGGCCATCCCCAGCAGAGCCTCGGCGGTCTTCCTGCTCCCGCGGCGGATGTCCTCCCACCTCTTGCGGCAGTGGGTGCCCCGTCTGTTGTGGACCCCAGGGCCCGGATGTCCTTGGCGATGGCACGCCAAATATCGATCTTCTGATGGGCGCTGACCTATGTGACATGTACAGGGGGGGGAAAGAAACATCATCACTTTTCTGCATGCTCGATGTGAGTGGCCCCCCCCTCCCCAAACTTGCCAGGTGGCACATGCTCTCATCTGTCGTGCCATGCATTCGTAATTCGCTCCCCTCCCCTCCATCGTACATCCACCCCACTCATCACAGGCATTGCCCACTATGCATTGGCCCCCGTGTACTCACCTGTTGGTCTGGAGGACCGTAGAGTAGCGCATACTGGGGAGGACCCCGTCCACGAGCTTCCCAACTCTTCGGAACTGAAGGCGGGGGCCCTTTCCCCAGTCGCAGCAGCCATTGTCACTTCCAGACCGAGGTCACAGCAGCACTTGCAGTATAGGTCCTCTCCTGTGGATGCTCAGGTCTCGTGTGATTAAGCAGAGAGAAAATGGCGGTCACGCCCGCGGCGGTGCGTACCGCCGGCGCACATCGTCATTGGCTCCTGAAACCCATAGGGTTCAATGTTAAACAATGCTGCTTTGCGCCGCGGTCTTCGACCGCCTACCGCCACGGCGTGCCACGCCAGCGCAATGACCTCACTTCACATTGTCACACTTCACAGGTCAGGCAGCCGCCATTTCAAGGGCCCACATGGCTTAATTCCTACTGCGTCACACATGGCTAGGCCTTGCATCGACACTCATACAAGCTATTCAATCCAGAGAGATTCGTGTACTGTGCAGGCTGTGGGAACTTACCTGTGGGTTGATTGACTCTGTGCTCTATGTTGTCCTTCCTAGGCACCGTCCGCTGGGACTTGCGAGGAGACGGAGGAATGTTCCCGTGTACAGACCGCTGGTGGACCTGTCGACAATGGAAGAACGACATGTCATACTCACCTACAGACTCAACAGTGCCACTATACAGGAACTGTGTGCCCAGCTGGAGCCAGACCTGATGTCACCCATCCGCCAACCCACAGGGATTCCGCCTCTAGTGCAGGTGCTGTCAGTACTCCATTTTTTGGCTAGTGGATCATTTCAAACTACAGTGGCCATTTCATCTGGGATGTCTCAGCCTATGTTTTCAAGGGTATTGTCCAGAGTGTTGTCTGCCCTGATGAAATACATGCAGAGCTACATCATTTTCCCTGCGGTGGGTGACTTCCTACAGTGAAGGGTGATTTCTATGCCCTTGGACACATTCCCAATATCATTGGTGCCATTGATGGTACCCATGTGGCTTTGGTCCCCCCAAAAGACAATGAACAGGTGTACAGGAACCGAAAAAGTTATCATTCCATGAATGTCCAGGTGGTCTGTTTGGCTGACCAGTACATCTCCCATGTAAATGCCAAGTTCCCAGGGTCAGTGCATGACGCGTACGTCATGCGAAAATAGCAGCATCCCTTATGTGATGGAACAGCTACAGAGACAGCGTGTGTGGCTAATTGGTGACTCTGGTTACCCCAACCTGCCTTGGCTATTGACCCCAGTGAGGAATCCCAGGACAAGGGCAGAGGAACGGTACAATGAGGCCCATGGGCGTACTAGGAGGGTGATCGAGCGGACCTTCGGCCTCCTGAAGGCCAGGTTTAGGTGCCTGCATATGACAGGTGGATCCCTAATGTACTCACCAAAGAAGGTGTGTCATATCATAGTGGCCTGCTGCATGCTTCACAACCTGGCTTTGCGACGCCAGGTGCCTTTCCTGCAGGAAGATGGTCCAGATGGTGGTGTTGTGGCCGCTGTGGAGCCTGCGGAGAGTGAAGAGGAGGAAGACGAAGAGGACGACACAGACAACAGGGACAGAGTGATACTGCAGTATTTCCAGTAACACACAGGTAAGAATCTACTGCTGCATTTTATTATATCTGTAACAGTACTGGCTCTCTACTGTCTGACCTTTCACCCCAATGTATGGTAACTTAGTTGTGAATTTGCCTTCCTATTTCAGTGATCTGGTCCCCACAGAGTGCCCTCTGGTTTATTTCCCCATGGACTACCGCTGTGTGACACTGGTATGTTGTCATCACAATGTATTTGGACATTTTTGGTTGGTTATATCGAATACATTTGGTTTAAAAAAATAAATAGCAGACTCCAGATGGTTTTTGTGCAATAATTGTGTTTATTGAAGTGCAAAAATTGGTGTATAGTTCAAAAAGGGTGATGGTGGAGGCATGTCCATGGCAGAGTCCAGACTCACGTTCGCACAGGTGCATTGTCCATATGCCTGTGGAAGGTGGAGCAGGGGCAGTTCAAGGTTTGACAGGGCGGATGATATCCGGGGGGATCCGTGCATGGCGGGGGTCTTGACATCCTACTCTGTCTTCTTCCTCGATCTCAGGCCTTTCTTGCGGGGTGGTTCATGTTCTGCAGGGGGTGGGGTCCGGGTGGCCCGTTGCTGTTGTGTCGGGGCCTCCTGACCACTAGCGCCGGCGGAGGTGGTGGGCTGTTCTTCCTCCATGCTAGTGGCAGGGGCCCTTTGGGGGGCCACATGGTCCCGCAATGTGGTGACAATCTGGTTGAGTGCCACCACGATTGTACCCATTGCGGAACTGATGCTGCGCAGTTCTTCCCAGAACCCCATGTACTGGCCCTCCTGCATGGCCTGGATCTCCTGGAACCTGGCCAGGACCGTCGCCATCGTCTCTTGGGAGTGGTGGTACGCTCCCATGATGGTGGTGAGGGCCTATTGGACAGTGGGTTCCCTAGGCCTGTCCTCCCTCTGTTGCACAGCAGCCCTCCCAGTTCCCCTTTGTTCCTGGGCCTCTGTCCCCTGGACGGTGTGCCCACTACCACTGCCCCCAGGTCCCTGTTGTTGTTGGGGTGGTGGGTTGCCCTGGGTGCCCTGTAGTGGTAGACACACCGCTGCTTGACCTGTCCTGGAGACAGAGGCATGGGCCCGCTGGGTGGGTGCTGTGCTGGGGTTTCCAGAGGGGGGTAGGTCTGCTGGGGCCTGTGGCTGCCTGAGGGGAACCGACTGTCTAGAGGTCCCCGATGGTCCGGGCTGGTCATCAGGTTCTAGGTCGACAGAGCTGCTGTCATCACTGGGGGCCTGTTCTGGGGGTGGGATGGACATTTCTGGACCCTCCGGGCCGGTGTGTTGGCGTTCGGGCCCTGCAGGGGTAAAAGAGTATGGTTATTGCTTCTGTGTGTGCCATGGCGTGCGATTTGTGGGTGCCCTTGTCCCCCAGTGCTGGCCTTCCCTTGTGGGAGGAGTTGTGAGGGTGGTTTGGGGGGGGATGGGTATGTGCAGTGGTCATGCTTAGGTGATGGGTGTCCATGGTTTGTGTTGGCATTCAGGGGTTGGTGTTGGTTTGGGTGGGTTGTGCTGGTGAGACATTAGCAGGGAGGATATGTGCTGGGGGGTTGGGGGTGAGGGTGGGGGTGTGGGTTGGCATGCTGGTGGTTGGGGGGGGGTGAAGTAGTTGAGATTAGACTTCCCAGAGTCCATTCCTCCGCCTACTCCAGCGAGGCCCTCAGAATGCAGGATGTTCAAGACCTATTGCTCCCATGCTGTGAATTCGGGTGGAGTGGGTGGGGGTCCACCTCCAGTCTTCTGCACAGCGATGTTGTGTCTTGACACCATCGTCCGCACCTTCCCCCGTAGGTCGTTCCAGCGCTTTCGGATGTCTTCCCGATTTCTGGGATGCTGTCCCACAGCGTTGACCCTGTTGACGATCCTTTGCCATAGCTCCGCCTTCCTGGCTATTGTGGTGTGCTGCACCTGTGTGCCGAAGAGCTGGGGCTTTACCCTAATTATTTCCTCCACCATGACCCTGAGTTCTTGGTCCGAGAACCTGGGGTGTCTTTGGGGTGCCATGGGGTGGTGTGGATGAGGTGTGGGGTGGTGTTTGTGGTGATGAGTGTAGTGGTGTGTGGTGTTTTGTGCGTAGATGTAGTGTGGGGGATGATGTTGGGTTCCTGTGTGTGTTGTGGTTTGCGTTCCCTGTGCTCTCTCTCTGTGTATTGCGCCTTGTCTCTGAATTTTGATTTGTGGGGGTTTGTGGGTGATGTGGGTGTGTGTTTTATATCGTATTGATTGTGTGGGAGTGGTGTTTGTATGTGTCTCAGGTGTGTGTATTTTGAATTATCCAATGTGGCTGTGTTTTGTAAAGGTGTGTGTATTTTGACCGCGGCGGTGTGTACCGTCAATGGGATACCGCGGTTGAAAGACCGCCGCGTGGATTCGTGGGTCGTAATGGCATGGGCGTATTTCTGTTGGCGTGACGGTGGAGGTTTGGTCATCTCCAGTTTATCGCTGACCGCTGATGTGGCGGCCTTCAGTGGAGGTCGGGTTTTTGGCGGTTTGGCAGTTGTGGGTCAGAATGACCCTGGCGGGTTACCGCAGCCACGGCGGTGTTATGGCGGTCTTCTGACCGGCGGTAACTGCCTTTTACCGCCAGGGTCAGAATGACCCCCAGAGCCCTGTTTTGTTTCACATAAGCGAATAATCTTTCTTTACCTTGAAATGAAGTCACTTGCTCAAAAATTTCAGACAAACCCAAACTTGTTTTTTTCACCTTTCTTATTTTCTCCCTTTTACAGGAAATACAGGATCTTCAGCAGAAGATGGAAGAGGAGAGCCATGACTCCGCAGAAAGCGGACCGGAGGGTGAGGAATGCTGGAACTCGACTGGAGGCTGTCAGGAAGACGAGAAATACTGGAACTCGAGTGTAAGCTGGTCGGAGAATGAGAAACATTGGAACTCGACTGGAGGTAGGCTGAAGGACAAGGAACTTGACTTGACTGGAAACAGGTGAGCAGAGCAATAGGTACGAAGCCAAGCAAGGCCTCAGACTAAAAAGGATCCTTAAATAGTCAAATGTGCACATGTGCCTTTTGTCAGTTGATTGCTTGTTAAGGAAATGAGCAATCATCCTCCTGATTGTGGCACATGTTTAATACAGATCACTTTGTGAAGAGCACATGTTTTAGCAGTTAGAGTTGGAGCAGGTGGAATACAATGTGCATAATCAACAAGCATTGGTTATACTAAATAAGACATTAATAAGCATTGGTTATTGCAAACTTGATCTTCAAGCATGTAATGAATATACCCAAATAATTCTGAATGGTGCAAGCAATAGCATCTTACTGTAATCGAGTTCTTGGATGTGCTAGTGTACCCACAACAAGGGAGGTGGGGGGAAGCAGATGAGAGAGAGAGAGAGAGAGAGAGACAGAGAGACAGAGAGAGAGAGAGAGAGAGAGGGAGAGAGAGGCCAGTCTCTAGGAGAGAGAGAGTGGCCAGTCTCTAGGAGAGAGAGAGCGAGAGAGAAGCACAGAGCCATGATAGGGGTAAGCTTCCCACGATACCTCCTTCTCAGCACCCATTGGAGTGGCAGACGGGGGTTTCAGAAGCACTGACGTGACCCTGGACATCTCCACCAAGATCAGAGCCTCCTCCTCGAAGTGCAGGGACTTCATGTGGATTGTGCTGAGGATTCTGGCAGTGGCGACTCCGCTGTAGGATATTGGTGGCAGCAGCCATAATGCAGTGCAAATCAGTCTCCATCAGGGGACAGCTTTTGAAGAGGACCATCATCAGGTCAAATGTGGTCTGCAGGAGGACGGCCCTGGTGCGACTAACATTGTTGCTGGTGGCGGGCTGCTTAGAGGAAGGAGACAGCGGCAAAGAGGCTCTCCCTTCCCTGCATGTAGGGCATGCACCAGCTCACTGGGAGGGGGAGAACTGCTGGGGGGTTGTTGGGCCCTACTTGGAAGACTTCTAGGAATGGACTGGCAGCTCTGGTGAGCCCATTGGAGGGCCTGGGCTATGGGGGCCATGCAGAGGGGCCCCTCAGGTTGCACTGAGCCCTGGGGTCATGCAGGTCAACTTCCCCATCCAGCAGATGGGCCCTGGACACCTGGGGGCAGATGTGGTGACCTGGCTGGAGGCCACAGCAATCCTGGACTGTTGGTCCCCTGAGGAATGGTGAACTGCTCAACAGAGGCATTGGATGCGTGGTGCCACTGTCATCTGCTGGGAACTCAAGCAGCATGCCACTGCTTATGGGGGTCCTCCCTCGGGCCTGGTGAGGGACCACTGCCATTACGGGGGTGCCCCGGACTGTGCTTAAACTAGTGCTCCTCCTACCTGGATTGAGGCTGTGAGGGGACGATTGCTGCTTCCCATGCCCAGCTACTGGACTCCCACCTGGCTCGGGGGTCTGATCCTCCTGTGCCATCTCCACCTATGGATCACCCTTCCAGAGCTGGCCTTGAATGTGAAAGGCCCTCCATCTGTGCCTGGGGTGTCTCCTCCTGGAACTGGTCTTATTCACCATAGGACACACAAGCACTTCAGGAGTTCACAATGGGTTCTAGGTCTGGCCCGGAGTCCACCCTACCACTGGGTAAACCAACAGAAGCGGTAGCGGAGGGCGCTGGAAGGCCTATTGCTGGGGAGACTGCTGATGTTAGACTAGCGAAGATCCTGGAGGCAAGAAATCCAAAGACTTCCTGAGAAAAAATCGGAATTACTCATGGTGGAGAAAGGGATCCTTTGTGATGATCATCGCAAGCTGAGTAGCAGAGAATGAGGCAGCCTCCATGGCAGTCCCACCACAGTTGGACGCCCTAGAGACACACATACGTGAGGCTGGATACTCTCAATAGACGAGTGGAGGATGTTCAAGTTTTCCGTCAGCTGAATAATGTGTGGATAGTTGGGCTTCTGGAAAAGATGGAGGGCCAGGATACAATTTGCTACTTGGAGACCTGGTTTGCCCTGGAGAGGGCGCATCAGGTCCCAGCTCAACCTTCACCCCTGGGGGAGCCTGCCACTTCCAGTCGTGGCACACCTGCTGCAGTGTCGTGACCGGAATCTCATTGCGCAGTGTTCTTGTGAGGTGGGCAGATTTCAGGTGGATATTATCTCTGTGGCCATTTTCCCGGATTACACCATAGAGGTGCAGCGGCACAGAGCTTCTTTCACCGAAATGAAAAGGAGACTCAGAGAGGCAAATGTTCGCTGTATGCTACTGTTCCCAGTCTGTATCAAACTCATAGTAGACAACAACACCTTCTTCTTTGACAGCTCTGCTGCTGCCTGGGACCAGACGGCACTCCCTGGCATAGATCCCAGTGACCAGAAAGGAAGAGGCGCTGATGTCAAAGTCAACTGTGAGTGGTCAGGGCCTTGGAGGCTCAGGTCATGCAGGGCTCCTAGGAGGAGCGTGGGACTGCCAACGCCTTTGCTGTGCTGAGACAATCGGACACTAGCTCAGGCACATCTGGGTCAAGCCGCATGTTCACGGACTCAGAGGGTAAGCAAGATGTTGATCCAACTCCACTGGTGATCATACTGCGCATGAAGGATGACCTCTAGGATTTCGAGTACCGGTGTGGGCACATGTGAGCACACATGTATAATGTATGATGTACTGACTCAATGAGAGGGCTCTCAGCTTGCACCCAGGAAGCCTACATTACTGCATAGTGCTGTGCACCATGGAGTAATCATAGACTGTTGCCGTACACTGTTGCTGGTTCAGCAAATATTTGTGTTAATCCATAAGGCGGCGGAGCGGCAGGTGGAGGGCTGATAGCTGAGCTAAGCTACAAGCCACCCCCAATCAACTCCTCCCTGATGGTGGAGTTCATTCTGCACATTTGAACTGTTGCCAACTGTTTTTGGTTGGATGTTTGGTTCTGGACAGGTTGTTGCCGCACTGTCCTGAGGGTTAGGAGTTGGAAATGTTTGACTCAGGTGGCAGGGGACAACATTCCAAGCACTAGGCTTGCCATCCGTTGGGTGGCATTTATGCTGTTCTGTGGGGGGGGGGCGCATGGGAGGGTATTATGAGAAGATTTGATGTACCATATCGACCGGCACATTCACTGGGCACCAACTGAGCTAACGTATTTGGAGGTGCAGGTGTTTCATAGTGAGGACACATAGGAAAGTAATCTGGGGGCCCTGATGCTGGTGGTAAGGGGCAATATTAAATGTTGGCGATATCTGAAGCTTCCCATTATGGCGAGAGTTGCTCTTACAAAGATGGTGGTCCTTTCACAGTTCCTCTATTACTTTACTAATCTCCTGATTTGGATTCCCCAGGGTTGGTTTAAGGTCCTTGATGCCGTACTTCGGGGATTCATTTTGGGACGAAGGCCAAAACTGTGTGTTACTTGCCACCTTGCACAGGCCTACCAGAAGTGGTGGTCTAGGTGTCATTGATGGAATTGTACAGTTGCAGTGGCTGGCCAGATGGCTAGTGGGTAGAGATGCTAAGGATCTTGGTGAGGGGGGTCTCTGAGCCCCAGTGCAAGGGTACCTTTGTGGCTTGTATGCTGCGAAGGGCCACTCAGGGAGTTCCATCATTGCAACTTTTGACCTTTGCGATGAGGTGTGGGAGATCTTGCTCTGGCAATTCCACTGGTGAGACTTCCTATCTGCAGGGTGCGATACTTCACGAAGTGCAGATTGGGGCAGTGGATTTAGGTGATAATAGAGACTGTAGGAGACTGCTACACAGAGGGCACTTTGCCTACTTTGAACTCCTTGATGGAGAAGGGTGGTCTTCCTGGGTTCAGTTCCTCACGGCTGGGGCTGTGGGTGCGGCTGTGCGGAGTTTGTGGGCTGGGGCCAGACAGAGCCCCCGATTCATGAGTTGCTTTGGTCAGGGGTTGGTCTTGCGGCTATACAAATCAGCACTAGAAATGGTCATGGATGATCTTCCATGTAGACATGAGTGGTGGGAGGCAGCCGTGGACAGGAGGTTCGGGGATAGGAGTGAAAGCTGGCTACGGAACAAGTCCACCAGGTCTTGCCTAACATTCACTTTAAATATACATGATTTAACTACATTCATACCATCTATTTGACCACCTGCAGAATATATGTTATACAGCAGATGGACCACATGCAGTGTCCTAGGCGTGCCCTGAGTGACGCTTGATTTGTCCATATGGTATGGGAATGCCCTGAGGTTAGGAAATTCTGGAGTGCCGAGATAACTGATGTGGAACGTACATTGGTTAGGAGAAATGTTGGCTCCATGGCCCTTTGTTTGTTGGGCATTTACCGGAGAAAAAAAATAGCGTAGAGTGGGTGACAAATTTCTTGACCTAGCCATGATCTTAGTGAAAAGGAAGATCACCCTTCCTTGGAGATCGCAGGAAGGCCCCTGCACACTCAGTGCTGCTGTCTGAAGTTGTGAGCCAGGGAAAAGCAGCAGCTCTGTGGAGTGAAAAGACAGGGGATTCAGAGACAGCATATTGCGGGGCTCTGGGTGGAAGTGCTGGAGGCATTTCTCACTCATGACGAGCAAGAGATTCTAGCCCCTGACCTCAATAGCACATGAAGGCCTAAGCTGGAAATACATTAGAGTAATGTTCCAGTGCATTTATTTGTGCTGTCAGGACAATCACACCATATGAATTACCGTTAGATGGCACTGACCTGCCCCCTCCCTGCCTATTTGAGAAGTCATTCTTCCTTATGTCCACCCTCCCTGCTGAATCTAGCACATGAATGGTTATGAGTAGTTGCTTTCACATTATTTTTTGTTTCTGTGTGAGTTTACTCCTATGTAGGGGTGGGCTGAAATTTTGACACCCATGTGAAGTGGAGCAGGGCTGATGCTGACTGTTTGGAATGCTATGGGCGACTGCCTCCACTGTTCAGGTATTTTACTTGCTGAGAGTGGGCAATGTTACAAATCTAATTTGCAGCTGTTGATTCTTATGTGCCCATGGTGTGACATGTCTGCCCTGAACTGCCACTGTATTTGAAGAAATGTCAATAAAGAAATATTATTAAAAAATCATTACCAAAGGACCTCTTGAATCACTTTTCGTAAACACCATTTCCCTCCCATACTCCACCTACCCTCTACCTTAGATACATTTTTCCCCAATGTTCCAATTTCCAGCTGAAATTATATCCTTTTATCCACACTGATGATCATACAAATAGGCCATTTCATCAGCCACTTCAATAGTGTCAACCCAACTTCTACTCTCGCCCTCATATTACAATGTTCCTCTTGCCTCTGCGAACCAAACTTCCTTTCCATACTCCAACCATCCTACCACACGTTATTCTCCCTCAGCTTATATTACAGTGCCCATCTTCCATGTTTAGGGTTGCTTATTAACATATGCTAATTCACGTCCCACACCATCCTCTAATTCTTCCTGTCATACAGCTCTCATATTACAATTCAGTGCCATATACTAAGCACCAGGCTTTCCCTCACTTCAACCCCACTCCCGAACCCATGTTCATTAATCATTCCATATGCCAATCCTTCTCACTCTCCCATTCTTATGTGCCCCTTTTACTGTAATCCAATCCTCCTCTTTATTCTAATCCACTTTCCTTCCTCCTGTGGTTACCTCTCTAAACCAACTCCTCCCCTATTCGATCTCCCTTTCCTTATAGTTGTTCAGTCTCCAAACTCTGTACTCAACCTCTGTACTTCGCACATTCCAATCTACTCCCACTCGCCAGACCCCAGTAATGCCACACTCACCTTCTACAAATCAAACCATTGCCATCCTCCAACCCCACATTTACTTCAGTAAGCCTTTCCCTGCCGTACTAAGGCCCAGATTTAAGAGGGTCCAGCGCCACTTTAGTGCCGCCTTAGCGTCAGTTTTTTATGCTAATATGGTTCTAAGGTGTGTAGTGAATCCTAGTTTGTTTTAATGGGAAACAGGAGTTAGCTTAGATTTTGGCTTACAGACTTGTGCCCTCATCAGCTAGTGACTTTTACCCTACTTAGCTTGCTCTGTTTTAGCGCATTTATTTAATTATATCATAAGATGGCTGCCTTGTTTTTAGTTAGGCCTATGTTTTAGTTTCACATTATCAGTGCCACTGCGATAAGTCATCAATATCAAGCGACAAAGATAAACAAACTGTAGGTGTTCACATTAAGTACTTTCCCTCTTCACGCCTTTGAGGGAATTGTTTAAATAAATTACCGTCCCAAGCATGTCTTATTATCTATTACTTAGGAACAGACCTATGTCGGGGGCCCAAGCAGATCTGTATAAATGCACCTCACTTAGACGGATAGTCAGAGGGATTCCGACCTGATGCCATTGCTGCTATTGATGCTGCATGTCGCCTTGACTCCGACCCAGTCTGCGTGTCCCTACGGAGTCCGAGCTAGAGACCCCATTCCAAGGTAACGAGGGTTGGGGGGGTCTTCTCATGGACTTGGCATTGGCACATTAGGTTTAACATACCTTGCTCTCTTTTAGGTTAGAGATTAGGTTCACATTATCAGGGTATTGGGACATATTTAACATCTCATGTCACTTCATGTCATGGCAAGATGGTGGGGGTCTTTGTATTAATGACTCTTGTCTTTACCATTCTGTTTCTTGCATTATTCATTATCCTAATCTTTGCAGCCCATGCAACTTATTGTAGATTGCAGTTTTGTTAAATAAAACTTATTGAAACCTTACTGCATCTTGTTCATTGCCTGTGTTTGATTGAGACATGTTCATGTGAGAAAGGGGTAATCTCCTTTTAACCACGACACTCCCTGAGATGTCACACTCTTGAGTCCATGCGTAAAGGCTGCCACAAATCACCTTTTACTGTTGGGTTTTTGGTGAGGTGCTACTTGTGAGCCGGGAGGTTTAGGACGACAGTTGCGACTTGGATGATAGGCATAGTCGCCTACAAACATAAGTACTCTCATCCTTAAACCAGCAGTCTTGCCTAGAGCAAGAGTCAATCTATGACATGGTGTCAACAACGATGATGTTTAGGCACTAATTTATGGATACCCTATCATTGTCTCACATACTACAGGTACCCTAAGTACCATTAAATGGAGACGTTCGTGGTCTTGGGGAAGATCCTCCTCAGCTGAACAGGGAGCACCTAATTAAGCTGTAGGTTGTTCGAGCTCGAACTCATAAAAGGACTTTGCTCCCCATTTGGTGTTCCATCTCTTTTACCCTTTTTACAATATGGCTAACGCCATAGACATTCCTGAGAATGCTATACAAGCATTAACATTACACCTAGTAGCCATGGCTGAACAGATGAGGGCGGGGATGTCACATTCATAGTAGAAGCTAGTGAAGCTTACCAAACAGAAACATTCTAGTCTTGGGTCACCATTCCTGAGGAAGACCAAAGATCATTCACAATCCACACATACACAATTGCAAACGTACCTCAACGATACCAAGCATACCAATATCTTGAAATCTCGATTACTTTTCAAGAACATCAGAACTGGTTTAATGACACCCTACCACACGTAATACAACCAGTGAGATTAGGTCCCTTAGGTAATGGCAGACCATTGTGGCCTATGTTTGCTACATACACACCTTACCCATGTATATGGAATATGCAGGAAGCAGACCTGCGAAACTTATACATTGAGCTAGTAACGCTTTACAGATGACTTGTTCAGTTCGTAATGCAAACTCTAAACACAATACTAGCACGTCCAGCACCACCAGCACCTGCTGGATACCAATTGGCTACTGGGAATAATCCACAAACAGTACATACTATCATGGGTAAAGTACCCACAGAATGAGAGAAAATTATTTTCCACACAAAACAAATCAGCTGGAAGCTGTGTTCCTGTATACGGGACTTCAGGAAAAACATAGAATTCTCATGATGTGCTTGCCCTTCGGGATGGTTCCCTCAGTGGATGACTGTGCCACATGGGGTACAGTCTTCACTGCAATTTATACTACCACACATGGTACCCCGACACTTGCCAATTTACCGGAAGTGTTAAAACAAATTCAGAATGAGCACGGGGCTGCACCAGCCCTAGATTTGGGGCTGAAATGAATGCATAACTTCAATGCAGTTTCCTCAATAATACTCAGTAACTTTAAAGAGGAAGCGGTAGTACTGGCTATACGCCAGAGTCTCCGAGAGATTCCACTCTTGGACCAGGAGAAACAGCGACCGAAAATCATTTCCGACACCTTTACCAGTATAGGACGGGATAGTTTGGGAACCAAGCCGAAGAAGCTTGAACTACAGAGTACCTCCCCTAAGGAAGGCACTAAACAAGCACAGGAGGGTTCTAAGAAGCACTGGGATAAACAAAAGCAATTTAAAGATAGAATAAATCAGAGAGCAGATTCTCCACATCCGGAGAACTCCGATAGGAGATACACTCTCAGAAATAGAGAAAATATAAAAGCTCCTGACAGATATACTGATTCACGTCCCTCTCATTCCTTTCAGGACGCACCGGATAGATATAGCGAGAGAGGGGGCAGTCCTGATCGACGTCCTGAATACGTCAAACAAAGGGAAGACTCACCACAGTCTTCAGACAAAAAAGAAGATAAGTCCCCACAACAAAAGCCACAGTTCAAAAAGAAAAAGGTAGCAGCATTGTCAATTAAAAATGCCAGTACACTTGAGAACAAGACGTGGGCAGTGTCACTGTTAGGCAGCGCAGCAGAGGTCATGATATGTCGTCAGAGTCTGAAAGATCATCTGAATGCGACAGCAACTAGCAATTTAATTGCAGTTGAGACGGCAGATGGCCGCGTTCTCCCACCCAACAGAGTTTATGATTTAAATATCCAAATTGAGGGAGATTGGAGCTCAACATTGGTGTGATATTCTGGGATGAACTTAGTTGTGATATCCTACTGGCCGAAGGGGTCTGGCCTCCTGAGCAAGTCCATAAGCTCCCACATGGGGAAGATGTAATTTTGCCTTCTTCCTCTGATCTTGTTCCAGAAGCGGTAAAACAAGCCTGAGAAGTCAGTTTGGCTTTAGCACAGGCATCTGCGTTGTACCGCAATCATGTAGGTTGGGACAGGGACTCTCCTTGTCATGTAATACCTATCAGGTCTACACCCCGGCCTCAGCCACAATATCCTGTTAAACATGAAGCAAATGCTCTGGTGAGGGAGATTCTCATTCAGCTCGAGTACCACAGTATAACTGAGCCCTGTGTCTGTGCAATGAATAACCCATTATTTCCCGTTGCAAAACCAGACCATTCCTACAGAATAGTCTTAGATTACAGACACTGTAACAGTCATACACGTACATACGCTATACAAAATTCACATAGTACAGCAATAGTTACCACCATAGTGCGCAAAAAATACAAAACAACCTTGGATATTTCCAAAGGTTTCTTCTGCCAGAACTTAGTACATGAAAGTCGGGACCTGAGTGCATTCTCATTTGGCTCACAAAAACGCTTCTGCCGTTTGCCCCAAGGCTACAAGAACAGCACAGGGCTGTCCTCAGCCTGTGTAACATCAATACTGCATGATATTGATTCTGAGGCGTTGTCCTACGTGGATGACATCAATCTCACAGATTACGACCTCAACATTGATCTTGCCAGGGTCGATCAGATCTTTTTAGGATTCGCAGCCCTTGGCTACAAATTTAATTTTAGGAAAACTAAAATAGCATTTCTCAGCGTATTGTTCCTGGGATATGAGCTATCAAACGATGGGAAGAACTTGGCTCCGCACTTTCTGGAAAAATGTGCTCAACTCCACCCACCTAACACTCTCAAGAAACTACAGTCTTTACTTGGTTTCTTCAATTTTGGCAGAACATACATTCCTGACTATGCATAATGTATCAAACCACTCTATGACTTAATACACCCTGATTTTTCTAGAAGACACTGGACAGTTGAACAAACATGCATCCTTAGGGAATTGCAACAGGATATACTAGAAGCAAAACACTTGCACACCTGCAATAATAAAACAAATTTGGTCATCAGAATAATAGCTGGTGCCGTTGGGTTCACTTATGTCACCTTTAATGAAGGCAACACAGTGCCCATAGCATATAAATCACCTTTATATTCAAATGCAGAACAACATTTTGCACCCACAGAAATAATTCTAACTGCAGTTCAGATGGGTGTCATTAAGGAGAGGTCACTTGCCTAAGGGAAACGCATCGTTGTTGTTACCCCGGTGCCAGCGCTAGAGGCCATCACCAAAGCAAGCGTTACTAACGCTAAAGCATTACATCCACGTTGGATTCAGTGAACCTCCCTGATTGCCACCAATGTTGACTACATCTTTGATCCAAAACTCCAGACACAAGAAGTTCTCCAATTGTCACGGTTTTCAATGGTCTTACCGTCGAAGCTGAGAGGCGTAGGGGAACGGTCCTTGTTCCGGCGGGTTCTGCTCTGGCCGAGGTAGAGGCAACCCCTTCCGGTAGCCACGGTGCTGTTTGGTATGAGCGAACCACTACAGTCCGTGCCCTCCAGAAGGAGTCCCAGAGGAAAAACCCCAGTAGGGTAAAAAACCTCCACAGGAACTCCCTGAAACGAAAGGAGGACACCAGGGCGTTAGAACCGAAGACCAGGAAGACTGGAAAACAAGATAGGTCAGGAAATACTGGATTCACAGGAAGAAGCCAGCCGGAGGGTGACTACCACCAAAGGAGTGTTGCAACGCAATGGACAAGCAGTTGAGATCCCCTTATATACCCCTAAACAGGAAGTAGGAAACAGGAAGTAGAAATACCACCATCTTGGATTGGGGAAAAGAAGACAATAGTGAATCAGGTATGTGCGTCTAACAATGCATGCTGGGCAGAGAGGAAGTGGTCAGCATGCTGGGAAGAAAGAAGGCAAGTATAAAGTATACCAAGTGCAAGGGTTCGGTTTTGTTCTAAGGATATCGGTAAGTGGTGGGCAGGTAATGTACATGCAAGTAAATAAACGTTAAGCGCATAATGCGCTGTATGCGGCCATGCCCGAAACCCCCTCGGGGTCTCAGGCCCTGCCGCGTCTGCCTTTATGGCAGAACTTGAAATAAGGGAAGGGCGAGTGCCGCGACCCTTAGACCGGCTCCTAGGAGCCTCAATGGCTCTTGCTCGAGCCGCGGCATCCCCCGCGACCCGAGCGTCGGCCGCGGTGTTTACCGCGACTCGAGCGCCGGCCTCGCGCTCTCCGCGACCCGGGCGCCGGCCGCAGCGAAACTAACGTGCCGCACCGTGGCAACCTGAGCCCGCGGCCGCGGCGAGAGCCGCGGCGAGCGCCGCGGCATAACAGTATGCCCCCCCCGAGGCCCCGGGTTTGTGAGGGAAGAGCCGAAAAAAGCGGCAGATCAAAAGAGGAGCATGAACTGAAGAGGCATCCTCCCAGGAACACTCACTCATAGGGTATCCCTTCCAATGAATAAGATATTGGAGGCGCCCATGGAAAAACCGAGAGTCACAGATCTCTTGAACTTCGTACTCAGGCACATTGTCAACCAACAGAGGAGGGGGACAGGGTAACTGCCTATGAAAAGGATCGGGACGATAAGGTTTCAGTTGCGAGACATGGAACACCGGGTGGATCTTCCACGTCCGAGGTAGGCGAAGACGCACAGACACTGGGTTGATTTTCTTGAGAATTAGAAAGGGACCATAAAAGCAGGGTTTGAATTTGTTTTGAGTGAGTCGGAGAGGTAGGAATCTAGAGGAGAGCCAGACTTTATCATGGACCTGATATGGAGGAGCCGCACAGCGTCTCCTATCTGCTATTTTCTTCATGCGGGACTTGGTGGACACAAGGTTGGAATGGATAATTCGTTGTATACCCCGTAGCTGTCGAACGTAGGAGGAGATGGCAGGAAGATTGGAGTTATCTCTCAGGGGAGTTGGGAAAGCCCTGGGATGGAAACCGTAGGAGCCATAGAAAGGAGAGACCTTTGAGGCACTGTGTAGGGAATTGTTATAGGAGAATTCTGCAAGCGGTAAGTAGGGAGCCCAATTAGTTTGTGTAGCATTGCAGAAGCTACGTAAGTACTGTTCGAGACCCTGATTGAGTCGTTCCGTTTGTCCATTGGTTTGAGGGTGGAACCCGGATGATAAGGCCACCTTGATCCCCAAGGTCTTACAGAATTGATTCCAGAATCGGGAGATATATTGAGGACCCCTGTCCGATATAATGACTTGGGGTAACCCATGTAGCCTGAAGATTTCTTGAGTAAAGATCTGCCCTAATTCTTTTGCTGTTGGTAACTTTCTTAAGGCCGTGAAATGGGCCATCTTGGTGAAGGAGTCCACAGTTACCATTATGACGTGGTTTCCCATTGAGGAAGGTAATGCGCACATAAAATCGGTGGATATGGTATGCCACGGGCCTGGGGGAACAGGTAATGGGCGAAGTAATCCCACAGGTCTGGTTCGGGGTGTCTTGGCTTGAGCACATGTAGGACAGGATAACACATATGCCTCAGTGTCCGCCTTGAGAGTAGGGCACCAGAAGGAGCGAAGCAAAAGATCTTGAGTGGCCTTCATTCCTCGATGACCTGCGATATGGGAATCATGGCACATACGTAAGGCTTCGGTTTGCACCGTTTTAGTGGGTAAAAACAGGGCCTTATCATGATAATAATAGTCATGATCTGTGTGCAGCTGCGGACATAACTTTTTTAGTTCTGTTTCGTGTAGACTGGCATATTCGGACTTGACTTGATCTAAAAAAGTCTGTGCTACCCCTATGATCTTATTGTTGTCAAATAAGTTTTGAACAGTGGAATCACCGCACTCAGGATAACGTCGGGACAAAGCATCCGCCAGGATGTTCTGAGAACACGGGATGTAGGTGATATAGAAGTCATATTGGCTGAAGAAGAAGGCCCATCGAGCCTGCCGGCTATTTTGACACTGAAAGTTTCTTAAGCACTGTAGATTTCTGTGATCGGTCCGGGCTTCAAAGGGTTCCTTTGATCCCATCAAAAAGTGTCTCCATTCTGTGCACGCGACTTTCAAGGCGAGTAATTCGCGTTCTAGCACGGAATAGTTTCGCTCAGAATCAGATAGAATGTGTGATAGATAAAATACAGGGTGTTCTAGATCATCATCGTCTTGTTTTTGCAACAAGGCAGCCCCAATGGCTCTTTCTGAGGCGTCTGTGACAACAATGAATTGTTTGCTGGTGTCTGGGTGTCGGAGAATAGGGGCTTGAATAAAGGCTTTCTTTAATTCCTGAAAGGCTGACTCTGCGCCTGGTGTCCAACAAAAACCTTTCTTTAGATGTTCTTTTTTAAGGGTTTGAGTAATGTAGCTGGTTCTCTGGGCAAAGTCTGCTATGAACTGTCGGTAGAAGTTGGCTAGTCCCAGAAAACATTGAGTCTCCTTGATGGAAGAAGGAGATGGCCAATCCAATATAGCCTGTACCTTGTCTGAGTCCATGGCAACTCCGGTTTGGTTTATGCAGTATCCCAAGTATTTTACTTCTAACTGATCAAACTCGCATTTTTCAGGTTTGCAGAACAAATGATGTTGTCGGAGTCTCTCTAAGACTTGGCGAACGTGCTTGGAATGTTCTTCTGGATGAACCGAATAGATTAGGATATCGTCAAGATACACCACCACTGTTTGTTGCAAAAGATCAGAAAAGATAGAATCCATGAATCTTTGAAAGATGGACGGGGCATTAGTGAGTCCGAATGGCATTACTCTATATTCGTAGTGACCAAAAGGGGTTCTAAAGGCGGTCTTCCACTCATCACCTTCTCTTATTCTTAGTAGATGATAGGCTCCTCGGAGATCCAGCTTGGTGAATCTCTTGGCTCCTCTGACTGCTTCTAAGATGTCTTTTATGAGGGGTAACGGATACCGGTCTTTAATAGTGATCCTGTTCAATCCCCTGAAATCGATACAAGGACGCAAATCTTTGGTTTTCTTTGGTACAAAGAAAAGAGGAGCCCCGGCGGGTGAAGAGGAGGGAGTAATCAACCCACTTTGTAGGTTCTCATCTAGGTACTCCTTCAAAACCTGTTTCTCTGGTTCTGTGAGAGAGTACATCCGTCCAAAAGGAACCACCGTGTCTGGTTCTAAAGGGATGGCACAGTCGTATTCTCTGTGGGGTGGCAGTTCAGGCTTTTCAGGCTTCTGGAACACATCGGCATAATCCTGGTAATGTCTGGGAACTCCCTGTAGGACATTAATGGACCCTCCCACCTGAGAAGGTGCTGTTGAGAGACTTTTTGGGGACCAATAATCCCCGGCGGAATAGCAGTGGTGTTGACAAAACTGGGAGGACAACGAAATGGTTTTTGTTTCCCAGTTGATGTAAGGATTGTGCTGTGTAAGCCATGGAATTCCCAGGATCATGACATGGTGTGGTGATGAAATTAAGTCAAACGAAAGATTTTCTTGGTGTTTTCCAAACTGTAAACAGAAGGTAGGGGTGGTATATTGTACAGGTCCAGAGGCCAGGAGTGACCCATCTACGGTATGCACCTGTTCTGGTACTTCCTTGGGTATTTGTGTTATCTGTCGTTCTTTGGCCCAGGTTTAATCTAAATAGAGGCCACTGGCTCCGCAGTCTAATAAGGCCAAGGTTCTTTCTTCCCGACCATCAGTTAAATGGAGGATAACTGGTAAGAGAAAAAGAGCAGTTCCTTCCTCCCTGGAAGAGCAAATAGAAGGTATATCACGATATCCCGTCCTCACCCTTCTTACTGAGGACGGGAGTTGGCGTTTCCCACGGGCTTGGTTGGACGAATGGGGCAAGCGCGAATTAGGTGACCAGCTGCACCACAATATAGACAAAGCCCCTTCCTTCGTCTATGTTCCCTTTCACTGGCGGATAAAGGTCCTCGAGCCGTGTCAATCTGCATGGGCTCTTCCTCGGTATTCCCTTTGGGTTCAGGACGGACTTCCTCGGTACGATGAGGGAAGGAGCGAGATGGTGCTGAGTGAGATGGCAAACGACTCTTCTTTTTCTCCATTCTTCGTTCATTCAACCGATATTCTATCGTCAGTGCCTGGTCCATTAATCCTTTGAGGTTTTCTATTCTAGCAGAGTGCACTAGTTCATCTTTAATGTCCTCTCTGAGACCTCTACGGAAGAGTGTCACCAAGGTACGTTCCACCCAGGTTGTTTCTGCTGCTAATTGTCTGAAACGGGTGATGTATTGTAATACATCTTGACTTCCTTGTTGGACTTCGCAAAGAGCCTCTTCTGCTGACGCCTCGAGTCCAGGGCGTTCAAACATCTGTTTAAAAGTAGTGATAAAGGTGGAATAATTAGATAGACAGGGATCGTTTCTGGTTACTAGAGGTGTGGCCCAAGCCAAGGCTGGCCCTGATAAGGCACTAATCAAATACCCTACCTTGGTCTTCTCTTGTGCAAATTGCGAGGGGCGAAAGGCAAAATACACCGTCAAGGCATCCAGGAATTCTTTTAATTTGGTAGGATCCCCGGAAAAACGAGGTGTAGTGGCAGCTACTGCAGGGACATCTGTGGTCCTGGAGGTAAAGGCTTGTCGATAAACAGTATTTTCAGTACGTAACTGCTGGAGTTCTTGCGCCTGTTGTTGTATCGTCACCAGCAGGTCCTGGTTAGTAGGTTCCGTGCTTGCCACTGGATTATCCATAGTACCAGGCTGCAACTGGAGTTTTGGGCGTTGCAATCTGTCACGGTTTTCAATGGTCTTACCGTCGAAGCTGAGAGGCGTAGGGGAACGGTCCTTGTTCCGGCGGGTTCTGCTCTGGCCGATGTAGGGGCGACCCCTTCCGGTAGCCACGGTGCTGTTTGGTATGAGCGAACCACTACAGTCTGTGCCCTCCAGAAGGAGTCCCAGAGGAAAAACCCTAGTAGGGTAAAAAACCTCCACAGGAACTCCCTGAAACGAAAGGAGGACACCAGGGCGTTAGAACCGAAGATCAGGAAGACTGGAAAACAAGATAGGTCAGGAAATACTGGATTCACAGGAAGAAACCAGCCGGAGCGTGACTACCACCAAAGGAGTGTTGCAACGCAATGGACAAGCAGTTGAGATCCCCTCATATACCCCTAAACAGGAAGTAGGAAACAGGAAGTAGAAATACCACCATCTTGGATTGGGGAAAAGAAGACAATAGTGAATCAGGTATGTGCGTCTAACAATGCATGCTGGGCAGAGAGGAAGTGGTCAGCATGCTGGGAAGAAAGAAGGCAAGTATAAAGTACACCAAGTGCAAGGGTTCGGTTTTGGTCTAAGGATATCGGTAAGTGGTGGGCAGGTAATGTACATGCAAGTAAATAAACGTTAAGCGCATAATGCGCTGTATGCGGCCAGGCCCGAAACCCCCTCGGGGTCTCAGGCCCTGCCGCGTCTGCCTTTATGGCAGAACTTGAAATAAGGGAAGCGGCGAGTGCCGCGACCCTTAGACCGGCTCCTAGGAGCCTCCATGGCTCTTGCTCGAGCCGCGGCATCCCCCGCGACCCGAGCATCGGCCGCGGCGTTTACCGCGACCCGAGCGCCGGCCTCGGTGCTCTCCGCGACCCGGGCGCCGGCCGCGGCGAAACTAACGTGCCGCGCCACGGCAACCTGAGCCCGCGGCCGCGGCGAGCGCCGCGGCAAGCGCTGCGGCATAACACCAATATGAACAGGAGTAACCTGCTTCTCTAGATATTTTGCCAATTGACAGATATCATACTGTCATTTACTCTGATGGTTTAGCACAACCAGCGGTAGGCACCAAACATCAATACCCAGCCTCTTGCGCAGCTGTGAGCGGAGTGATGAAGGATGGAATCTTCCACCCTCACAATACCTACACACAGACCTTAGGGGACTGCACCTTTCAGCTGGCTGAACTTAAAGCCTTTATATTAGCGCTAGAACACATTATTTTGCATTATTTCTATGGATTGGTTTCATGACTGTTTTCTTTTTACTTATAAATGGTCATTACCTTCCTGAACGCTCCTTTGTTGAGCTTGTGGATAAAATCTTAACTCCATATCGTTCCTCACATAAGGTCCGAAGAGACTTGTTCCTTGTGAACATTTCAGCTGTGCCAATTCCTGATGGGATTGTATGGGACAAAGTTCCATTTGATATATACAGGCCTAATGAGGTTATTCAAATTCCATATGTCATCAAAATTTGTACAACTGATGGAATTAGGCCTGGTGTTGTATCTGATGATTGGGATGTCCAGACATTTGATTCTATGGTAACTGGATAAAAGGACTATTCAGTACTTGAAAGTGAAGATGTATATACAAATACAATGAATTATGGGGAAATGTTCTGCTATAACAACTGGGGGCATTACTACCTGCACTGTGCTAACAGACATAGACCAGTACTTAACTACACACAGTGGAAAACCCTTTTTCAACACCACCTGTGGGTAGCCCAAAATGTTATTCAGATAAACGTACTTATTTTTCTGGGCATGACACAAAAAATCCAGCGTCATATTATTTCAAATTACCTCCTTCAAAAATTAGGAACATTTTGCTAACTGATACACAACTGATTTATTCTGATTCCTTTGTTTACCGTCTTGCAGTTGAAGGTTATGAACATTGGAAGAACACTATTGACTTAAAGAGTGTATGAGTAATACAAGATTGGCAAATACAGGGTAAAGAAGCTTTGTTTGGAGCGTACCTTATTCCTGTGCAAATGATCTTTTTAAATGACACCATTCAACAGACATTTTATCTAGGGTAAGCAAAAATAAAAGAAATGAACATGCCCAGTATCCTCTCGACAATAAAATTGGATAATTGACAATACTTCCTGAATGTCACAGAGGAAGAACTAGATGTAAAGGTTCAGGATGGTACCTATAACTCTTCACTTTCCAGTCCCGGTGGGTGGTTGATTTGACCAATAGGCACAGATGGGTATCAGACGTGTTTTATGAATCCCTCAGCGGGTTTCAAGATTAGCCGGCCTGACCCTCACTTTGTCTCGGGTCAAGACACAGTTAAAGAACATCTTAACACTCTTTCTGAGGATATACACTTGCAGGACTTTTTGTTAGGTCCTAGAAAGCCACGCTCTAAAAGAATCATCTATACTATGTATAATGAGATCTGGAAGCTTTCTCAGATAGAGGCTCCTGTCTGTTTAAGGCAAATAGATAAGGAAAACATAGAAAAGGCTTTAGCTGTTGTCGACAATGGCATGAACACTCTGAGCAACAGGATTTATTCCCTAACAAACATAGGCACTCATTACAACCCTGGCGGTCGGTGATAAAGAGGCGGTAATACCGCCAACAGGCCGGCGGTACCAAAAACTGAATCATGACCACAGCGGAAACTGCTCAGACAGACAGCCACTTTAACACACCGACCGCCAGGGTGAAACCAACAAGCACCACAGCGGTAACCGCCAACAGCCAGGCGGAAGACAATGTACCGCCCACTCTATTATGACACGCCTATCCGCCACCTTTTCTGGGGCGGTACCAACAACATCAAAAGCCTGGTGGAAACAGATCTCAGAAGTCAAAGGACTCACCCGTGGAGACTCAGGGAACAGCCACGACGCCATGGAGCCTGAGTTGCAAATTTTTCCCATGTTCGTCTACATTCTGCTACATTATTAGCACCAACGCCGACGAAGACGACCACAGTGAGTACTTCCACCTAGCACACAAGGGAGGGAGG
The DNA here is from genome assembly GCF_031143425.1 of Pleurodeles waltl. Taxonomy (NCBI): domain Eukaryota; kingdom Metazoa; phylum Chordata; class Amphibia; order Caudata; family Salamandridae; genus Pleurodeles; species Pleurodeles waltl. The sequence goes on from NC_090451.1 coordinate 542,088,984, forward strand.
AGGAAAAAGAGAGTGACACATACACGCAACACACACACACACACACACACACCCATAACACCATACACACAACCAGAAGCAGCAACATAACATATCTACCCCGTACCCCTCAGGAATAATGCAAGGACAAAATGATTTGAAGAAAGTGAGTGTAATACGATAAAACACTATGAATAAGTGCGTCAAAATCCAAACGTATATACATATTTACAAATGTAGGGACACTGCCTAGTCCTCAATGTCCGTGGGCCACAGGGCCACAACACATAGATCAAGGCCCCACCTCACTCCTGCAACAACATGGAGAGAACACTGCAGGGGCATCAGGTTGAAAATACACAGGCACCTCAGGGGGACAGGGAATGGGGGGGCACCTCAGCCGGAAGATGGTACAACACCACTGGTCCTGGAGAGGGCAACATGCCCTGTGCGCTGTCCTGGGGAGTGCAAGGCCACAGTCTCTCAAGTGGGTGATTGCCCACTGCTTAGTCCTGGGAAGTGCAAGTCCACAGTCTCTCAAGTGTATGGCTACTTCCACTGGTTCTGGAGGGGGCATTGTGCCCAGTGAGCTTCATCCTGTGGAGATTGGGATGAGTGGATGGTTTCTCCACTGGTTCTGGAGGAGGCATTGTGCCCAGTGAGCTTCATCCAGTGGAGGATGGGGTGAGTGGATGGCTTCTCCACTGGTTCTGGAGGGGGCATTGTGCCCAGTGATCTTCATCCTGGGGAGGATGGGGTGAGTGAATAGCTTCTCCACTGGTCTGGAGGGGGCATTGTGCCCTGTGATGCAGATCTTGGGGAGTGCAAGGTCACAGTCTCTCACCTGGGTATCAGACCCACAGGATTTGCAGGGGCCAGGCCGCACAACAGCCCATGGATGCAGGACTACACACTGTCCACCAGCGGTGACGGCTGCTCAGTGGTGGCAGTGGTGCTGGTGGTGATGCTGGCAGTGGTGGGAGGAGGCTCCAGCCCTTGCCCTGCAGCCTCCGACGGCTGCCTCTGGGGCTGCTGCTGCTGGCAGTGTTCAGGTGCCAGTGCTGGTAGTGGTGGGGGAGACTCCACCCCTTCCCCAGCAGCCTTGGACAGCTGTCCACTGGGGCTGCAGCTGCTGGCAGGGGTGCTGGTGGCAGTGCTGGTGGGGGTGCTGGCAGTGGTGGGGGAGGCTCCAGCCCTTCCCCAGCAGCCTCGGACAGCTGAACCACCATGGTTGGTAGTGGGGGCTCCGAATGAGTTACAGCACCAGGACTCTTGTCCTTTCTGCCTGCTGGTGCAGGCCCCTTGCCCTTCCTTTCAGCAGCCGGGGATTGCTCCTTGCCCTTCCCTGTAGCAGCTGGGGGTGCCTCATTGCCCTTCCTTGAAGCAGCGGGGGTGCCTCCTTGCTCTTCCTTGACGCAGCTGGTGGTGCCTCCTTAGCCTTCCTTGCAGCACCTGGGGCAGGCACCCTTTCAGTGTGGCTGCCTGGTGCCCGGTATCCTCTCCCACTTGGAGTAGCTGTTGACACTACTATGGCCATGGACTGGGTGGCTGAGGTGCTCGCCTGGGTTCTGACCACCCTGGCCCAACGTGAAGAATGGAGGGAGTGGTTAGGAAGAGGTCAACGGTGGAGAGGAAAAGCTTCTTAGGGACATTGGGGCAGGAAGAGGGTGAAGGTTTGGGAGTGGAGGAAGAGGAAGTGGTTGTAGGAGGTGTCTGCTGATTTTGGGTGCAGGAGCATGGGCTGGATGCTGTTGTGTGGTGGATGGCTGTTGGGTGTCTGACCATTTGCGTTTGAGTACTTTGGGAGGAGGGGGCACAGACACAGTGGGAGAGGACACAGGGTACGTGTGCATGGATGTGGGGGTGGTGACTGCCAGTGAGGGGCGTGTAGTGATAGGACTGATGGTGATAGTGGGAGTGGATGAGGATGTAGTGCATGCAGGTGTGAGTGTAGACACAACTGGGAGGGAGGTGGACAACGAGGAGGATTGGGACACAGTGGAGGCAGTGGATGTTGGTCTGCATCTGGATGGTGTTTGTGTGAGTGCCTGTGGGATGATGTGTGGTGCTTGTGTTTGCTGTGTCCACTCCCGTGTGTTGTCTTGTGTGCATGCTGGTCTGCCTGTGTGCTTTGGATAGGTTGGGGTTGAGGGGAATGGGATTGGGTAGAGGAAGTTTGAGGGGAGAGGCTACATACAGGGACAATGGCTGCCATCAGAGAGGAGACCAGAGCCTGGATTGATCTCTGTTGGGCCGCTATGCCAGTGTGAATGCCCTCCAGGAATGCATTGGTCTGTTGCATTTGGGCTGCCAGCCCCTGGATGGCATTGACAATGGTTGACTGCCTAACAGAGATGGATCGCAGGAGGTCAATAGCCTCCTCACTCAGGGCAGCAGGGCTAACTGGGGCAGAGCCTGAGGTGCCTGGAGCGAAGGAGATGCCCACCCTGCTGGGTGAGCAGGCACGGGAAACACGCTGAGGGCCTGCTGGGAGGGCGGTGCTGGTACAGGGGGTGGCGGCTGTACCTGTAGTTGGGGTGGGCACAGGGGTGTCCACCAGGGAGCTTCCATCGGAGGAGGTATCACTGTCCGAACTGTCCACTCCAGTCTCCGCCGTGGTGCTCACCTCACCCTCTGTCCCACTGGTGCCCTCACCATCAGTGGATTCGGCCTCCAGGGCCCTGTGGGATGCAGCTCCCTCTGTCACCGATGCCTCTGCTCCTTCGCCAGATGATTCTAACACACATAAGGACAGTGTGACAAAACAAAAGAGGGAGGGAAGACAAAGGATATGCTTGGTTAATAGCGCCAACAACACCTCCGTTGGCGTACACAGCACCCACACACACAGGGAAGAGTCCTACACACTAGGCAATGCACTACCAGTCACAATGCTAGTCACCAGCTCATGGACATGGACACTGTGTACTCACCTGAGACCCACAGACCCCTGCCTAGTAGTGGATGCCTACTTGCCTGGGTGGAGGAAGTTTACATCAGGCTCTGCCCAACATCGGACCTACCCTGCAATGTCCGTCCTGGCCTAGTGACACCCACAGGCCCACATCCCCCACCCGGATACCACCCCACCACGTGCAAGTAGTATATTGGGGCACTGTACTCACCCCCTTGTGGCTGCTGTGATGCCCCCAAGCGACCATCCAGCTCCAGATAGGCCACCGCCAGTATGCGGGCCATCGGGGCATCAGGGTTCGACGGGCACCCCTCCCTCGTTGGGAGGCCATCCCCAGCTGGGCCTCCGATGTCTTCTGTACCCAGCGTCTCAGGTCCTCCCACTGTTTTCTGACAGTGGGTGCGCTGCCTGCCGTAGACCCCTGGGGCCCGCATGTCCGTGGTGATGGCACGCCATATACCCTTTTTCTGATGGGCGTTGACCTGCAGGGAAATGGACACAGGGAAAGATATTAGTCCGACCGTCCTGCCTGTTACACTCATGGCCCACCATAGCCCTTCACATCCCCTTACGCACAGACACGGCCACACATACATGCAGCACTCTGCCCAGGGCCCCTCTACCAACTCCCCCTACACGAGGCCTTCACATTCAGCACTCCATGCATTCATGCCCCATGCATCATGCTTACAGTGTACTCACCTGTTGGTCTGGAGGCCCAGACAGCATTTGGTACTAGGGTAGGACCCCATCCACCAGTCTCTCCAACTCCGCGGCGGTGAAGGCAGGGGCCCTTTCCCCAGTGACACAAGCCGTGGTCGATTCCAGACGCAGGTCACAGCAGCACATGCAGTGTAGGTCCTCTCCTGTTGTAGGTCAGGTAGCAAGTGAGTGAACAGATAGAAAATGGCAGGCACGTCCAATGACAACATGCAATGAAGTGTGGTGTTCGGAAATATGAGCTACTGAGCAGCTGCTCACCGGCTAGGTTTCATTGCCTCCATGTCACAGGTGGTTCCCTGTGCTTCTCATCCAAGAAAGTCAGCCAGATCATCGTGGCATGCTGTTTGTTGCACAACCTTGCCTTACGTCACCAGATGCCTTTTCTGCAGGAGGATGAGGCTGGAGATGGCCGTGTGGCAGCAGTGGACCCTGTGGACAGTGAAGATGAGGAAGCAGAGGATGAGGATGAGGAAAACAGAAGTGAAATAATTCATAAATTCTTCCAATGACACACAGGTAAGACAGTGTAATTTCACTTTTAATTGACAGTTTTGTGTTTGACAATGTCACTGGCAGGCTGATTTTCCCACTTCTATGCCCACTCACTGTACCCTTTGTCATCTCTATTTGCAGATATTTGTGTCCCACTATCGCTCCTTGTGTGTTGACTGCAGCCAACTACGGTCATTCCTATGTATACATTACTATACAGTTGTATTGCACTGTTTATACCTTGTTAAATGAATACATTGTTAAATCATTTGACATACTCCATACTTGTATTTTTTTCAAAAGGTGTTTATTTAAGTGCTTATAAGTAGAGGGGATGTGCAATGGGCTGGGTTGATGGTGGAGGAAAGTCCAGGATAGAGTCCAGTCTACGTGAATCACAGGTACTTTGTCCAAGGGGGCATAAGAAGAGGAGCAATGGCAGTTCAAGGTGGCCAGGGTGACAGGGTGGGACACAAGGGTGACATTCAGGAGAGTCTTATTTCCTGGTGGGAGCTTGGCAATAGCCTCTGGCTTCTGCCTGGATCACAGGGAACGTTTGCGGGGTGGTTCTCCTTCTGCAGGGGGAGGGGTGCTGGTGGCTTGTTGGTCCTGTGGTGGGGCCTCCTGTCCACTAGCGGCAGCGGAGGTGGAGGGCTGTTCATCTGTTTGGCTAGTGGTAGGGGCCCGGTGGTGTTAGCCATGTCTTGCAGCACCCTTGCAATGGTGACCAGGGTGGTGTTTATGTCCTTCAAGTCCTCCCTGATCCCCAGGTACTGTCACTCCTGCAGGTGCTGGGTCTCCTGCATTTTGTCCAGTATCTGGCCCATCGTCTCCTGGGAATGGTGGTATGCTCCCAGGATCTTGGTGAGTGCTTCCTGAAGAGTCGGTTCACTGGGCCTGTCCTCCCCCTGTCGCAAAGCAGTCTCCCCAGCTTCCCTGTTGTCCTCTGCCTCTGTCCCCTGAACCATGTGCCCACTGCCAATGACCCGAGGTCCCTGATCGTCCTGTGTTTGTGGGGTGGCCTGGAGTCCCTGCAGTGGTGGACACACTGCTGATTGACGTGTCCTGGGCCTGCTGGTGTTTCCTGAGGGGGGAGGCGCTGTGGTGGTATGGGACTGTGCTTGGGTACCCGACCGTCCGGAGATCCGTGATGGACCAAGTTGGCCATCCAGATCCAGGCATCCAGAGCTGCTGTCATCACTGTGGGCCTCTTCTGGGGGGGAGAATGGATTTTGCTGGCATCTCCTCTCCCGTGATATTGGCTGAGGGACCTGTGGGGATGTAAATGCAGTGTTATTGTTTCTGCATGTGACATCTTGTGCATGGGTGTGTTGCCCTCTAAGGTTGTTTTTGCCTTTGCAGCTTTGCCTTGTGTGAGTTGTTATTTGGTGGCCTAGCTGTTTCCCTCTATTGTGCATGCTTTAATGATAGGTGCCCATGCAGGTCTGTGATGGGTGTACATGCATTGGTGTTGCATGCAGGGCTTGGTATTGGGATGGGTGGGTTGTGATGGTGGGGTGTGTGGGAGGTAGTGGAGTGATGGGAGTGAAGGTAAAGGTAGGGGTATGTGATGGCATGCAGGTAGAGGGGGTTGATAGTATTAGAGATTTGATTTACTAGAGTCCAGTCCTCCTCCTACTCCTGCCAGGCCCTCAGGATGCATGATTGCCAAGTCTTGCTCCTCCCATGTTGTTAGTTGTGGGGGAGGAGGTGGGGGTCCACCGCCAGTCCTCTGTACAGCTAGTTGGTGTCTTGCTGCCACGGAACGCACCTTCCCCCGTAGGTAGTTCCACCTCTTACTGATGTCATCCCTTGTTCTGGGGCGCTTTCCCACAGCGTTGACCCTGTCCACTATTCTCCGCCATAGCTCCATCTTGCTTGCAATGGATGTCTGCTGCACCTGTGATCCGAATAGCTGTGGCTCTACCCGATGATTTCCTCCACCATGACCCTTAGCTCCTGCTCCGAGAACCTGGGGTGTCTTTGTGGTGCCATGGGTGTAGTGTGAGTGGTGTGGGTGTGCAGAGTGATGTGTTGGGATGTGTGATGTAAGGTGCGTGGATGGTGTATAGGTGATGGTGGTGTGTGGCTGTGGTCTTGTCTGTGGTCTTGCTATCTCTGTCCAATGTGGTGCTGTTTTGTATGTGTGTGTGTATTTTGACCGCAGCGGTATGTACCGTCAATGGTTTACCGCCATTGAATGTCTGCCGTGGTGATTCGTGGGTCATAATGTTGTGGGCGTAGTTCTGTTGGCGTAACAGTGTGGGTTTTGCTACCGCCAGTTTATCACCGACCTTTGGGCTGGCGGACTTGTGTGTGTGGCTGTATAGTGACAGATTGCTATGTTTGTGTCATAATATGGGTATCGGTGATCTGCCGCCGCAGAGGTATGTTGGCGGCAGTCAGCATGGCGGTAAGCGGTACTTACCGCCAATGTCAAAATGAGGGTCATTAATCTGCCCATTTCCACTTTTTGTTTTTCGAAATACCTGAAACATCCTGCTGTGGGCAGTAACTATACTAAAGAAGAGTAGGAGTTGCCCTTTTAATACAAATGTCTGAACGGCGAAACAGAGGTCTTTCTCAGCAGAAGCGAATGTGAGACTACTGTTAGTCATTCAGTGATTTGCAAGCAGGTGTCCCTTCTCGGCCTTTGCAATGCGGGGGTCGCAAACTTGTCCTTTTTTCTGAAGGGTACTCCCGTTCCATTGATTCGGCCAGCATTTCATGTACTTTCGAATGGAAGTTATGTGGTGCTGAGCGACCAATGCTGTTGCGGTATGCGAACAGGAATTGCCTACGCAATTTCAGTTTTTAAGGTTGTTACGTGTTGTGGGCAAGTTTTATTTCCCCCACACGAGAGACAAAAGAAATGTGGCCTCACGTTGATACTGCTAATGTAAATTATGACAAGCTGAGCAGTCTAAGGGCGCTACTGTTCCAAAAACAAGTCTCGTTGACATCGGCTAGAGAAACGTATGCTCTCCAGATTGTGAGATCATCAGCCAAGATACAATCCTTATTAAATACCAACTTTCCCAAGCATTTAGGAGAGCCGGTTTCCAGAATTTTCAATGCTTAGAGCACTACGGGGATTGTCCATTTCTTTAAGGCTGCTGGGTCTGGATTTGTGTCAATCTTCCAGACTGTCTTCGGAGTCATTCCATCGGCCATCCATTCACTCTTTTCAAGTGTGTTTGGCGGTGTCCCTATAATTTTGGCATTGATTGGCAGAATACTGCTGCTATTTCTTCTGATTTGCAGTGGTTGTGTCTTTCCAGCTATGCAAAGCAATGGAGCCATTGCCACCAGCTCATCTGTGCAGGTAATGCATGGTTCAGGTCTTTAATGCTCCGTTGCTGGAGGAATTGAAGCGTAATTGGTCATTGCTATTCCAACCAATCCTATGGTGCGTGCAACCAGTCTTTCACTGCGTATGGTGCCTCTTCGAACACTTGCCTATAGTGTGTCTTGCTGTTACGCCAGTGCCTCCTGTGGACCAAGCACTGCTGATGTCCCGATGAGGGTTCATTCACAGTCGTGCCCCTTGAGACTAAGGCTGAATCGTGAGGCCACTTATGAGCCACCCTTGGTGAACAATCTGGCTCTTTCTGGCACTGTGGAGAATGCCACTCCTGCACGTCGACCTGTACATGAAACTACTACGCACTATTGCTCCGTGGGACCGCCTGCCTATCCTGTGATCGATCTAACATCTGACGATGTGGCCTCTTTCCTGAGGTCCTCTCCATTTGATGGCTTCGAAGATGCTCTTCAAGATCATGACTATATTAGAAAGATTTTCTGATTGACTTATAATACCAAATTCAAAATCCGCATTTATTGCCCTTACTTTGGCCTGATGTGCTTGTCATGGTCGACATTATGGGGGTCATTATGGCTCCAGCGGTGAGTGATAATGTGGTGGCAGCACCGGCCAACAGGCTGGCGTTACATGCTGCCACATTATGAGAATGGTTGTTTGGCTGCAGCCAACCCGCCACTTCTCCACTCAGACCACCATGGCGGTAGCAGCAGCCGGGCCGGAGATTTCAATCTCCAGCCCAGAGGCCGTTATAGTACCACCGGCAGCATTTTGAGCCAGCCTACTGCCATGGCTTTCGTGGCGTTAGCAACATCACGAAAACCATGGTGGTAGGCCCTACCAGTGACAGGGGAGTCACTGGTAGGAGGCTCACCCACCCCACCAAACACTCCCTAGACACCCCCACCCCTCCCCTCCATCCACGCTCCCCCCTTCCGATCCCCCGCCCCCCCATACATGAACACACTGGCAGACACGCACCAGGCATACACCCACTTACTCACACTGGCATACATGCATTCACACTAGCATACATACACTCATGCTCCTACAAATTCATACACACATTCACTCTGACATGCAGACACGCATTCACATTTCGTACACGGATTCACACACATGCATACACCCACACAAACAACACTACAAACACAGACGCATTCACACACACACACACTCACACCGTCATGCACACAAACTGACACACACACACACACCCCTCCCCTGTCGGAAGCCCAACTTACCTTCATCCAGATGGTCTTCCATCAGGGAACGGGACGGGGCACTGCTACCGCCAGCAGAACACCGCCAGGCCGTATCAAAGGTCATGATATGGCTGGAGGCGGTCTGCTGGCGCGGCGGTGCTGGTGGTAGCAGCACCACCTTACCACCATCCGCCACTATAGCAATGGCCAGATTTCTGCCCTTCTCGTGGGGGAAGTCTGGTTGTGGTCATATTCTGGCAGACGGATGGTAGCCGCAGTGATGGTCTTTTGGCAGCCGTCAACGTGGCGGTAGACGGTTTTTACCGCAAGTGTCATAATGTGGGACTATGGTGGTCATTACAACCCTGGCGGACGGTGTTAAAGCGGCGGTAAGACCGCCGACAGGCCGGCGGTAAAAAAATTGGAATTACGACTGTGGCGGAAACCGCCAATGAAGACAGACACTTTAACACTACGACCACCACGGCGGTACAGACAAACAGCTTGGCGGTCACTGCCAACAGACAGGCGGAAGACAAAGTACCGCCCACAGTATCAAAACCTACCAATCCGCCTCCTTTTCCGGGGCAGATTCACCGCGGATAAAAACGCGGCGGAAACAGAACTTCGAAGGGAAAACGCTCACCTCTACACACCCGACGAGGAATCCGGACGCCATGGAACCAGAGCTGCACATCCTGCCAGCCCTCATCTTCTTGCTCCTCTACCAGGAGCACGAACGCCGGCGGCGAGGGGGGAGGGAAAAAACAGGGACACACACATGCAACACCCCCACCCCCACCCTCACCCACTACAACACACACACACTGATACATATTTATACATTATAGTTACACCCCCCAACCCCCCCGGAAGAATGCAAAGACAAAAGGAAATTAGTGTAACCATTGTAATATATTAAAATCGAGTACGCAAAAATATATATATATATACACCATAAACAAAATATACACCAAGCTTAGTAGTCCAGGTAGTGCTCCAATGAAGTCCGTGGAACACTTGGCCCACAGGGTATGGGTGAGGCCCACACAAGATCCCCGACCATGACAGAGAGAACACTGCAGGGGCATCAAAGAGCAAGAAAACAGGCACCTCAGGGGGAGGGAAAGGGAGGGCAGCTCAGCCGGTTGAGTGCATGACGCCAAATCCACGAGAGGGCCACATGCCCACTGTTCAATCCTGGGGAGTGCTAAGCCATAGTCTCTCAAGTCTCTACAGTGGGTGGTTTGCCCACTGCCATATCCTGGGGAGTGCAAAGCCACAGTCTCTCAAGTCTCTACAGTGGGTGGGTTGCCCACTGTTCAATCCTGGGGAGTGCAAAGCCACAGCCTCACACGTCTCTACAGTGGGTGGGTTGACCACTGTTCCATCCTGGGGAGTGCAAAGCCACAGTCTCTCAAGTCTCTACAGTGGGTGGGTTGCCAACTGTTCCATCCTGGGGAGTGCAAAGCCACAGTCTCTCAAGTCTCCACAGTGGGTTGGTTGCCCACTGTTCCATCCTGGGGAGTACAAAGCCACAGTCTCTCAAGTCTCTACAGTGGGTGGGTTGCCCACTGTTCCATCCTGGGGAGTGCAAAGCCACAGTCTATCAAGTGGATGTATCTCTCCACTGGTTCTGGAGGGGGCATGGTGCCCAGAGCGCTTCATCCTGCTAAGGACAGAGGTAGTGGATGCCTTTCTCCACTGGTTCTGGAGGGGGCCTTGTGCCCAGAGTGCTTCATCCTGCTAAGGACACTCCTGCAATGGTGACCAGGGTGGTGTTTATGTCCTTCAAGCCCTCCCTGATCCCCAGGTACTGTCCCTCCTGCAGGTGCTGGGTCTCCTTCATTTTGCCCAGTATCTGGCCCATCGTCTCCTGGGAATGGTCTCCTGGGAATCCTGGTCATGCTCCAAGGACCTTGGTGAGTGCTTCATGAGTGTCGGTTCTCTGGGCCTGTCCTCCCCCTGTCGCACAGCATTCCTCCCAGCTTCCCTGTTGTCCTGTGCCTCTGTCCCCTGAACCGTGCCCACTGCCACTGACCCCAGGTCCCTGATCGTCCTGTGTTTGTGGGGTGGCCTGGAGTCCCTGCAGTGGTGGACACACTGCTGATTGACGTGTCCTGGGGACAGAGGTATGGGCCCGCTGGGTGGGTACTGTGCTGGTGTTTCTTGAGTGGGGAGGCGCTGTGGTGGTATGGGACTGTGCTTGGGTAACCGACTGTCCGGAGATCCCTGATGGGCCAAGTTGGCCATCCAGATCCCGGCGTCCAGAGCTGCTGTCATCACTGTGGGCCTCTTCTGGGGGGGAGAATGGATTTTGCTGGCATCTCCTCTCCGGTGATGTTGGCTGAGGGACCTGTGGGGATGTAAATGCAGTGTTATTGTTTCTGCATGTGACATCTTGTGCATGGGTGTGTTGCCCTCTAAGGTTGTTTTTGCCCTGGCAGCTTTGCCTTGTGTGAGTTGTTATTTGGTATCCTAGCTGTTTCCCTCTATTGTGCATGCTTTAATGATAGGTGCCCATGCAGGTCTGTGATGGGTGTCCATGCATTGGTGTTGCATGCAGGGCTTCGTGTTGGGATGGGTGGGTTGTGATGGTGGGGTGTGTGGGAGGTAGTGGAGTGATGGGAGTGAAGGTAAAGGTAGGGGTATGTGATGGCATGCAGATAGAGGGGGTTGATAGTATTAGAGATTTGATTTACTAGAGTCCAGTCCTCCTCCTACTCCTGCCAGGCCCTCAGGATGCATGATTGCCAAGTCTTACTCCTCCCATGTTGTTAGTTGTGGGGGAGGAGGTGGGGGTCTACCGCCAGTCCTCTGTACAGCTAGTTGGTGTCTTGCTGCCACGGAATGCACCTTCCCCCGTATGTGGTTCCACCTCTTCCTGATGTCATCCCTTATTCTGGGGTGCTTTCCCACGGCGTTGACCATGTCCACGATTCTCCGCCATAGCTCCATCTTGCTTGCAATGGATGTCTGCTGCACCTGTGATCCGAATAGCTGTGGCTCTACCTGATGATTTCCTCCACCATGACCCTTAGCTCCTGCTCCGAGAACCTGGGGTGTCTTTGTGGTGCCATGGGTGTAGTGTGAGTGGTGTGGGTGAGGGTGTGCAGGGTGATGTGTTGGGATGTGTAATCTAAGGTGCGTGGATGGTGTATAGGTGATGGTGGTGTGTGGCTGTGGTCTTGTCTGTGGTCTTGTTATCTCTGTCCAATGTCCTGTTGTTTTGTATGTGTGTGTGTATTTTGACCGCAGCGGTATGTACCGTCAATGGTTTACCGCCATTGAATGTCTGCAGTGGTGATTCGTGGGTCATAATGTTGTGGGCGTAGTTCTGTTGGCGTAACAGTGTGGGTTTTGCTACCACCAGTTTATCACCGACCTTTGGGCTGGCGGACTTGTGTGTGTGGCTGTATAGTGACAGATTGTTATGTGTGTGTCATAATATGGGTATCGGTGATCTGCAGCCTCAGCGGTATGTTGACGGCAGTCAGCATGGCGGTAAGCGGTACTTACCGCCAATGTCAAAATGAGGGCCATAGTGTCGTCTGTGATAGATTTCATTCAGACCGACATGTCCCTTTCATATCATGGGAAAAATCCGCTGCGTTCCATCATGCAGTTAGGTTGGACATTACAAACGTTGAAAAATGGCTGCATTGCATGGAAGTACATTAACAGTAGCAACTTGTTTGGTGCACTTAATTTATCCAGGGATCAACAGGCTATGGCTAAAAGGGAAGCAAGTTTTACCATGTTTCATATAGAGAAGTTGGAAAAGTTGCCTTTCACTGTTGCAGAGAGTCCTTCAACAGTATGGCTCCTACATGGCATCATTAATCTGCCCATTTCCACTTTTTGCTTTTCAAAATGCCTGAAACATCTTGCTGTGGGCAGTAACTATATTAAAGAAGAGTGGGAGTTGTCCTTTGAATACAAATGTCTGAACGGTGAAACAGAGGTCTTTCTCAACAGAAGAGAATGTGAGACTACTGTTAGTCATTCAGTGATTTGCAAGCAGGTGTCTCTTCTCGCCCTTTGCAATGCGGAGGTCGCAAACTTGTCCTTTTTTCTGAAGGGTACTCTCGTTCCATTGATTCGGCCAGCATTTAATGTACTTTCGAATGGAAGTTATGTGGTTCTGAGCAACCAATGCTGTTGCGGTATGCGACCAGGAATTGTCTACGCAATTTCAGTTTTTAAGGTTGTTACGTGTTGTGGGCAAGTTTTATTTCCCCCACACAAGAGATAAAAGAAATGTGGCCTCACGTTGATACTGCTAATGTAAATTATGACAAGCTGAGCAGTCTAAGGGTGCTACTGTTCCAAAAACAAGTCTCGTTGACATCGGCTAGAGAAACGTATGCTCTCCAGATTGTGAGATCATCAGCCAAGATACAATCCTTATTAAATACCAACTTTCCCAAGCATTTAGGAGAGCCGGTTTCCAGAATTTTCAATGCTTAGAGCACTACGGGGATTGTCCATTTCTTTAAGGCTGCTGGGTCTGGATTTGTGTCAATCTTCCAGACTGTCTTCGGAGTCATTCCATCGGCCATCCATTCACTCTTTTCAAGTGTGTTTGGCGGTGTCCCTATAATTTTGGCATTGATTGGCAGAATACTGCTGCTATTTCTTCTGATTTGCAGTGGTTGTGTCTTTCCAGCTATGCAAAGCAATGGAGCCATTGCCACCAGCTCATCTGTGCAGGTAATGCATGGTTCAGGTCTTTAATGCTCCGTTGCTGGAGGAATTGGAGCGTAATTGGTCATTGCCATTCCAACCAATCCTATGGTGCGTGCAACCAGTCTTTCGCTGCGTATGGTGCCTCTTCGAACACTTGCCTACAGTGTGTCTTGCTGTTACGCCAATGCCTCCTGTGGACCAAGCACTGCTGATGTCCCCGATGAGGGTTCATTCACAGTCGTGCCCCTTGAGACTAAGGCTGAATCGTGAGGCCACTTATGAGCCACCCTTGGTGAACAATCTGGCTCTTTCTGGCACTGTGGAGAGTGCCACTCCTGCACGTCGACCTGCACATGAAACTACTACGCACTATTGCTCCGTGGGACCGCCTGCCTATCCTGTGATCGATCTAACATCTGACGATGTGGCCTCTTTCCTGAGGTCCTTTCCATTTGATGGCTTTGAAGATGCTCTTCAAGATCATGACTATTTTAGACAGATTTGCTGATTGACTTATAATACCAAATTCAAAATCTGCATTTATTGCCCCTACTTTGGCCTGATGTGCTTGTCATGGTCGACATTATGGGGGTCATTATGACTTCAGCGGTGAGTGATAATGTGGTGGCAGCACCGCCTACAGGCTGGCGTTACATGCTGCCACATTATGAGAATGGTGGTTTGGCTGCAGCCAACCCGCCACTTCTCCACTCAGACCACCATGGCGGTAGCAGCCGCCGGGCCGGAGATTTCAATCTCCAGCCCAGAGGCCGTTATAGTACCACCGGCAGCATTTTGAGCCAGCCTACTGCCATGGCTTTCGTGGCGTTAGCAACATCACGAAAACCATGGTGGTAGGCCCTACCAGTGACAGGGGAGTCACTGGTAGGAGGCTCACCCACCCCACCAATTACTCCCTAGACGCCCCTCACCCCCCCTCCATCCACGCTCCCACTTCTGATCCCCCGCCCCCCCCATACATGAACACACTGGCAGACACGCACCATGCATACACCCTCTTACTCACACTGGCATACATGCATTCAAACTAGCATACATACACTCATGCTCCTACACATCCATACACACATTCACACCGACATGCAGACACGCATTCACATTTCTTACACGGATTCACACACATGCATACACCCACACAAACAATAGTACAAACACAGACGCATTCACACACACACACTCACACTGTCATGCTCACAAACTCACACACACACACACACACACAAACAACACGCCCCTCCCGTGTCGGAAGCCCAACTTACCTTCATCCAGATGGTCTTCCATCAGGGAACTGGACGGGGCACTGCTACCGCCAGCAGTGTCCGCCAGCAGAACACCGCCAGGCCGTATCACAGGTCATGATATGGCTGGAGGTGGTCTACTGGCGCGGCGGTGCTGGTGGTAGCAGCACCACCTTATCACCATCCGCCAGTATAGCAATGGCCGGATTTATGTCCTTCTTGTGGGGGAAGTCTGGCTGTGCTCATATTCTGGCGGACGGATGGTAGCCGCGGTGATGGTCTTTTGGCAGCCGTCAATGTGGCGGTAGACGTTTTTTACCGCCAGTGTCATAATGTGGGACTATGGTGGTCATTACAACCCTGGCGGACGGTGTGAAAGCGGCGGTAAGACCGCCAACAGGCCGGCGGTAAAAAAATTGGAAATACGACCGTGGCGGAAACCGCCAACAAAGACAGCCACTTTAACACTCAGACCGCCACGGCGGTACAGACAAACAGCTTGGCGGTCACTGCCACCAGACAGGTGGAAGACAAAGTACCACCCACAGTATCACAACCTACCAATCCGCCACCTTTTCTGGGGCGGATTAACGGAGGATAAAAACACGGCAGAAACAGGACTTCGAAGGGAAAACGCTCACCTCTACACACCAGACGAGGAATCCGGACGCCATGGAACCAGAGATGCACATCCCGCCAGCCCTCATCTTCTTGCTCCTCTACCAGGAGCACGAACTCCGGCGGTGATGGGGGAGGGAAAAAACAGGGACACACACATGCAACACCCCCACCCTCACCAACTACAACACACACACTAATACATATTTATACATTATAGTTACACCCACCAATCCCCCCGGAAGAATGCAAAGACAAAAGGAAATGAGTGTAACCATTGTAATATATTAAAATCAAGTGCGCAAAAATATATATATATATATACACCATAAACAAAATATGCACCAAGCTGAGTAGTCCAGCAGTGCTCCAATGAAGTCCGTGGAACACTTGGCCCACACGGTATGGGCGAGGCCCACACAATATCCCCGACCATGACAGAGAGAACACTGCAGGGGCATCAGAGAGCAAGAAAACAGGCACCTCAGGGGGAGGGAAAGGAGGGCACCTCAGCCGGTTGAGTGCACGATGCCAAATCCACGAGAGGGCCACATGCCCACTGTTCAATCCTGGGGAGTGCTAAGCCATAGTCTCTCAAATCACTACAGTGGGTGGGTTGCCCACTGCCATATCCTGGGGAGTGCAAAGCCACAGTCTCTCAAGTCTCTACAGAGGGTGGTTTGCCCACTGTTCAACCTTGGGGAGTGCAAAGCCACAGCCTCACAAGTCTCTATAGTGGGTGGCTTGCCCACTGTTCCATCCTGGGGAGTGCAAAGCCACAGTCTCCCAAGTCTCTACAGTGGGTGGGTTGCCCACTGTTCCATCCTGGGGAGTGCAAAGCCACAATCTCTCAAGTCTCTACAGTGGGTGGGTTGCCCACTGTTCCATCCTGGGGAGTGCAAAGCCACAGTCTATCAAGTGGATGTATCTCTCCACTGGTTCTGGAGGGGGCATGGTGCCCAGAGTGCTTCATCCTGCTAAGGACAGAGGTAGTGGATGCCTTTCTCCACTGGTTCTGGAGGGGGCCTTGTGCCCAGAGTGCTTCATCCTGCTAAGGACAGAGGTAGTGGATGTATCTCTCCACTGGTTCTGGAGGGGGCCTTGTGCCCAAAGTGCTTCATCCTGCTAAGGACAGAGGTAGTGGATGTATCTCTCCACTGGTTCTGGAGGGGGCCTGGTGTCCAGAGTGCTTCATCCTGCTAAGGACAGAGGTAGTGGATGTATCCCTCCACTGGTTCTAGAGGGGTCCTTGTGCCCAGAGTGCTTCATCCTGCTAAGGACAGAGGTAGTGGATGTATCTCTCCACTGGTTCTGGAGGGGGCTCTGTGCCCAGAGTGCTTCATCCTGCTCATAACGGACTCAGTAGCGTCAGTGCCCTTGGTGCTCATGAGCCAGCGGTGCTTGGAGCGGCGGTGCCCTGTTCAGCGGTGCTTGGAGTGGCAGTGCCCTGTTCAGCGGTGCTTGGAGCGGCGGTGCCCTGTTCAGTGGTGCTTGAACCGGCGGTGCCCTGTTCAGCGGGGCTTGAGGCGGCGGGCTCCTTTGCAGTGACTCAGCTGCTGGCGGTCCTCTCTGTCCCAGCAGGGCTTGTGCTGGTGGTCCTCTCTGTCCTAGCGTGGCTTGTGCTGTGGGTCCTCTCTGTCCCAGCGGGGATGATGGCTGTGGCCTCCTGGGCAGCGGGGATGATGGCAGTGGCCTCCTGCCCAGCAGGGAGGATGGCGGTGTCCTCCTGGGCAGTAGGGATGATGGCTGTGGCCTCCTGGGCAGCGGGGATGATGGTGGTCTCCTCCGCCGTGCTGCTCTTCCCAGACTTTCCTGGTTTCTTGTGGCCCTTCCCCACCTTGGAAGGTGTCGCAGCTGACTCCACACTCCCACCGGGACCCCTGGGAGCGGCTTTAGTGGCTGGAGTCTTCCCCCTCTCCCGCCGGGCACTGGCCAACTTTTGATGCTTCACAGGTGGGGGACTGCCCGTGCTGTGGCTCCGTGCCACACTGGCTGCCCTGGTGGCCGGTGCACTCCAGATTCCGGTGACTACAGGCACCACTGGTCCCGGAGATGTTGTGGCTGAGGTGCTAGGTTGGGACCTGGAGAGTCGGGCCCTAGGAGACGGACGGGGTGGTGGAGGTGTGGGAAAGAGGTCAAGGTTGGACAGGAAAAGTTTTTGGGAGACACTGGGATGGGTAGCTGGAGGGGGTTTGGGAGTGGAGGAAGAGGTTCTGGTTGTAGGAGGTGTTCGTTTGGTGACTTTGGGTGAAGGTGCATGCGCTGGAGGCTGTTGTGAGGTGGATGGCTGTTGGGTGGGTGTGTGCCTGCGTTGGTGTATCTTGGGAGGTGGCGTCACAGACAAACTGGGAGAGGATACAGGGGACGTGTGAATGGTAGTGGGGGTGGTGACTGCACGTGAGCAAGGTGTGGTGGTTGGTGTGCTGGTGATGGCAGTAGTGGCTGTAGATGTAGTGCATGCAGGTGTGAGTGGAGACGAGACTGGGAGGGAGACGAGGAGGAGGGGGACACAGTGGAGGCAGTGGATGTTGGTGTGTTTGCATGTGTGTGATGCTTGCGTGAGTGCCTGTGGGATGTGTGGTGCTTATGTTTGCCAGAGCTTCCCTTGTATGTTGAGGTGTGTGCATGCTGGTCTGAAGGTGTGCTTGGGAAAGGCTGGGGTACAGGGGATTGGGTCTGGGTGGAGGAAGTTGGAGGGGGAGGCTAGAGACAGGGACAATGGCTGCCATCAGTGCTGAGGCCAGAGTCTGAAAAGCTCGCTGAAGGGCCACCTGACCAGAATGAATGCCCTCCAGGAATGCATTTGTTTGTTGCAACTGCCTTCCTACACCCTGGATGGCACTCAAAATGTTAGACTGCCCAACAGTGAGGGACCTGAGGAGGTCAGTGGCCTCCTCACTGAGTGCAGGAGGGGTGACTGGGGCAGGGCCTGAGGTGCCTGGGTCGAAGGTGATGCCCAACGTCCCAGGTGAGCGGGCACGGGGCAAAGGCTGAGGGGCTGCTGGGAGGGTGGTGCTGGTAGGGGGGCTGGTGGCTGTACCTGTAGATGGGGGGGCACAGATGTTGCCACCATCACAAGGGAGCTCCCATCAGAGGACGAGTCCGTGTTGCTTCTGTCAGCTCCTGTCCCCGCCGTGGAGCTCCCCTCACCCTCTGTCCCACTGGTGAACTCTGAGTCCGTAGTGTGGCCCTCCATGGCCATGAGGGATGAGGGATGCAGCTCCCTGATACTCCGGTGCCACTGCTCCTCCGCCTGATGATGCTAATGCACACAAGAACAGGGAGACCACAAAAAAGGGGAGAACGACAGAAGAAAGACATGTTGAGTGCATGCATTACTGCTACCGTTGGCGGACACGACAGACACAGAAGCCCCCTGCACTACACCACGCTATTGGGGTACACTGTTCAATCCCTGGGAAATGGCCTACTAGGCTATGCACGGCATCTGCACACATGGATGACACAGGGGCATGACTAGGTGTACTTGGCACTCTACAGAGGTGGGGTGGGGTGCCACATGGCCTGCCTTACGGAGGGACCTTGCCTATTAAACTCGTCCTGGCCTAGGGAAACCCACAGCCCACCTCCCCACCCAGACCCCTCCACTGCGCGCAAAATCAGCAGGATGAGAGTGTACTCACCCCCTTGTGGCTGCTGTGATGCCCTCAAGCGCCCATCCAACTCCAGGTATGCCACCACCAGGATCCTGAACATCAGGGGGGTCATGGTGCGACGGGCACCCTTCCCACGCTGGGAGGCCATCCCCAGCTGAGCCTCCGCCGTCTTCTTGCTCCAGCTGCGAATGTCCTCCCATCTTTTCTGGCAGTGGGTGCTCCGTCTGTGGTAGACCCCCAGGGTCCGGACGTCCTTGGCGATGGCACACCAAATATCTTTTTTCTGGTGGGCGCTGACCTACATGAATTGTACAATGGGAAGAGAAACTTATTACCAACTGCACTGTCACAGTCATTGGCCCCCATCCCTACCCTTGCCATGTGGCACATGCACTCACCGTCGTTTCATGCACGCCGCAATCTCCCCCCCTTCTTACATCCACCCCACTCCACACAGGCATAGCCCATACAGCATGTTCCCAGTGTACATACCTGTTTGTCTGGAGGACCGTAGAGTAGCGTGTACTAGGGGAGGACCCCATCCACGAGTTTCTCCAACTCCTCCGATGTGAAGGCAGGGGCCCTTTCCCCAGACACTCAAGCCATTGTCTCTTCCAGACCGAGGTCACAGCTGCACTTGCAGTGTAGGTCCTCTCCTGTCGAAGATCAGGTATCAAGTGATTGAACAGATAGAAAATGGCGGTCACGTCCGCTGCGGTGCGTACCGTCACCGCCAGCGTACATCGTCATTGGCTCATGGGACCCATAGGGTCCAATGATAACCAATGCAGAATTGCGCCGCGGTCTTCGACCACCTACCGTGACAGTGTACAACGCCAGTGCAGCTACTTCACATCCCATTGTCCCACTTTAGAGATCAGGCAGCTGCCATTTCAGGGGCCCACATGGCTTCATTTTTAACTGCGTCACACATACCTAGGCCTAGACTCAACACACATGCAGGCCACTTTTTGGATTATGATTTGTGTTCTGTGTAAGCTGTGGGTACGTACCTCTGAGCTGGTTGACTCTGTGCTCGCTGTTGTCCTTCATAGGCACCGTCCGCTGGGACATGTGAGGAGATGGCGGCATCCTCCGGTGTACAGACCGCTGGTGGACCTGTCGACAATGGAGGAAAGATCATCACATACAGGCTTGACCGTGCCACAATCCAGGAACTGTGTGCCCAGCTGGAGCCAGATCTGATGTCAGCTATCCGCCATCCCACAGGAATCCCCCCTCAAGGGTAGGTGCTGCCAGTGCTCTATTTCCTTGCAAGTGGGTCATTTCAAACAACAGTGGCCATAGCATCAGGGATGTCCCAGCCTATGTTTTCCAACGTGTTGTCCAGAGTGTTGTCTGCCCTGCTGAAACACATACAGAGCTACATAGTTTTCCCTCAGGTTGAGGATTTGCCTACAGTAAAAGGTGATTTCTATGCCCTGGGACATATCCCCAACATCATAGGTGCCATTGATGGGACCCATGTGGCTTGGGTCCCCCCCGCAGGAGTGAACAGGTGTACAGAAACCGGAAGAGTTATCATTTGATGAATGTACGGATGGTATGTTTGGCAGACCAGTACATCTCCCATGTTAATGCCAAGTTCCCTGGCTCAGTGCATGACGCCTACATCCTGCGGAATAGCAGCATCCTTTATGTGATGGGTCAACTCCAGAGGCACTGTGTGTGGCTATTAGGTGAGCACCTGAAGCAAGACAGTGGGAATGGTTGTCTGGGCCTGGGGTTATCTCTACAGGTTAGTGTGTGTTTAACTGTTGTCCCTCACCATTTGCAGGTGACTCTGGTTACCCCAACCTGTCATTGCTACTGACCCCAGTGAGGAATCCCAGGACAAGGGCAGAGGAACGCTACAATGAGGCCCATGGGCAAACACGGCGGATAATCGAGCTGACCTTCGGCCTCCTGAAGGCCAGGTTCAGGTGCCTCCATATGACAGGTGGATCCCTATTCTACTCACCAAAGAAGGTATGCAAGATCATCGTGGCCTGCTGTATGCTTCACAACTTAGCTTTGCGATGACAGGTGCCTTTTCTGCAGGAGGATGGTCCAGATGGCGGTGTTGTTGCAGCTGTGGAGCCTGTGGGCAGTGAAGATGAGGAAGCAGAAGAAGAAGACATGGACAACAGGGACTCAGCAATCCTGCAATATTTCCAGTGAGACACAGGTAAGAATACACACCTGCCTACTACATGTACTTTAACACTACTACCTCTCTACTGTCTGTTGTTTTCACCCAGTGTATGGTCAACGAGTTGTCACTTTCCCTTACGATTTCACAGATGTGGGTCCCACTGTGTGACATCTGCTTTGATTCCTCATGGACTAGAGCTATGTGACACAGGTATGTTGACATTACAATTGAAAGAGCTTTTTGCCACAGTAATTGCTAATACACTATTCCGAAATCACAGACTGACTCCAGATTGTTTTGTGCTTCAAGGGTGTTTATTTAAGTGCTCAATATTGGAGGGGGTTGAAAAATGGTGAGGGGTGATGGTGGAGGAATGTCCATGGCAGAGTCCAGTCTATTAGTCTCACAGGTGCATTGCCCAAATGGGCATAGGAATTGGAGCTGGGGCAGTTTAAGGACGGACAGGGTGACAAAGTGGGACAGAAGGATGACATTCAGGGTGGTCTCATTTCGTGGCGGGGCATCGTTCACTGTCTTTGTCCTGGATCTCAGGGACCATTTGCGGGGTGGTTCTCCCTCTGCAGGGGGTGGGGTGCTGGTGTGGTGGTCCTGTGGTGGTGCCTCCTGTCCACTAGCGCCGGCGGAGGTGGTGGGCAGTTCATCATCCAGGCTAGTGTCAGGGGCCCCTTGTTGTGCCACAGTGCCCCTCCTGGTGTTGAATACTTCCTTCAGCACCCCTTCGATGGTGCCCAGGGTGGAATGAATGGCTCTGAGTTCCTCCCTGAAGCCCAAATACTGTTCCTCCTGCAGGCGCTGGGTCTCCTGAAACTTGGCCAGTACTGTTGCCATCGTCTCCTGGGAGTGGTGGTAGGCTCCCATGATGTTGGAGAGGGCCTCGTGGAGAGTGGGTTCCCTTGGCCTGTCCTCCCCCTGTCGCACAGCAGCCCTCCCAGTTCCCCTGTGTTCCTGGGCCTCCGTCCCCTGGACCGTGTGCCCACTACCACTGCCCCCTGGTCCCTCTTGTTGTTGGGGTAGTGGGTTAGCCTTGGTTCCCTGTAGTGGTGGACACACTGCTGATTGACGTGTCCTGGGGACAGAGGTATGGGCCTGTTTGGTGGGTGCTGTGCTGGTGTTTCCAGAGGGGGGAAGCTCTGTAGTGGCCTATGACTGTGTGATGGGAACTGACTGTCCCGAGGTCCCCGATGGGCCGGGCTGGTCATCTAGATCCAGTTGGACAGAGGTGCTGTCATCACTGTGGGCCTCTTCTGTTGGTGGTGTGGACATGTGTGGACCCTCCTGTCTGGTGACGTTGGGTAGGGGTCGTGCAGGGGTATAAAAGGATGTTTATTACATCTGTGTGTGCCATGGTGGGCAATGGGTGGGTGACCGTGTACCCCAGTGCTTACATTCCTGTGTGGGACCTTGTGTGATGATGGTTTAGGGGGGTGTATGGGTTTGTGCAGTAAGCATGCTTTGGTGATGGGTGTCCATGCTTTGGTGTTGCATGCAGGGCTTGGTGTTGGGATGTGTGGTTTGTGATGTTGGGACATTTGTGAGGAGTTGGAGTGATGGGGGTGAGGGTGAGGATATGTGATGGCATGCAGGTAGGGTGGGGGATGTAATAGTTAAGATTTGACTTACCAGAGTCCATTCCTCCATCTAGTCCTGTGAGGCCCTCAGGATGCAGAATCGCCAAGACCTGCTCCTCCCATGTTGTTAGTTGTGGGGGAGGAGGTGGGGGTCAGCCGCCAGTCCGCTGAACCGCAAGGTGGTGTCTTGAGACCACGGAACGCACCTTCCCCCGTAGGTCGTTCCACCTCTTCCTGATGTCATCCGGATTTCTTGGGTGCTGTCCCACTGCGTTGACCCTGTCCACTATTCTTCGCCATAGCTCCATCTTCCTTGCAATGGATGTCTGCTGCACCTGTGATCCGAATTGCTGTGGCTCTACCCGGACGATTTCCTCCACCATGACCCTGAGCTCATCCTCCGAGAACCTGGGGTGTCTTTGCCGTGCCATGGGGTGGTGTGGGTGATGTGTGGGGTGATGTGTGTGCTGATAGGTGTGCTGATATGTAGTGGGGTGTTGTGTGAGGTGCGTGGAAGTTATGTGGGTGATGGTGTTGTGTGCCTGTGGATGCTAGTATTGTTGATGGTGGTGTCTCTCTCTGTGCTTCTTTCTCAATTGTGGTCATAGGGGTTTGTGGGTGATGTGGGTGTGTGTTTTATATTGTATTGGGTGTGTGGGAGTGGTGTGTGTATGTGTATCAGGTGTGTGTATTTTGAATTGTCCAATGTGGCTGTGTTTTTAATGGGTGTGTGTATTTTGAGCACAGCGGTGTGTACCGCCAATGGAATACCGCGGTTGAAAGACCGCCGCGTGGATTCGTGTGTCGTGAGAGTGTGGGCGTATTTCTATTGGCGTGACGGTGGGGGTTTTGTTTTCGCCAGTTTATCACTGACCTTTGCTGTGGCGGACTTGTGTGGGTGTCTGAATTTTGGCGGATTCCGTGCTGTGGGTCATAATGGCTGTGGCGGATTTCCGTGGGCGCGGCGGTGTGTTGGCGGTCTTCTGCACGGCGGTAAGCGGCTTTTACCGCCAATGTTGTAATGAGGGCCTATATATCTTTGTATGTTTTTAGCTATTTTGGTTTTTAACATGTTTTTAAATGTGATTTTTATCTAGTTTTTATGCTTTTAGCTTTTAGTCCAGAGCACTTTTTAGCAATTGGGTTCATTCGCCTTTGGTGGCGTCACTGCTATGGTGTCATACTTGTTACGGCAATGGGAAGGATGTAGGGAATCCTAGTTTGTTTTAATGGGAAACATGAGTTAGCTTACCCTTTGGCTTGCAGACTCGTGCCCCAGTCACCTAGTGACTTTTACCCTACTTAGCTTGGTCTGTTTTAGCACATTTATTTAATTATGTCTTCTATGATGGCTGCCTTGTTTTTAGTTAAGGCGTCAATACAGGGAGTGCAGAATTATTAGGCAAGTTGTATTTTTGAGGATTAATTTTATTATTGAACAACAACCATGTTCTCAATGAACCCAAAAAACTCATTAATATCAAAGCTGAATATTTTGGGAAGTAGTTTTTAGTTTGTTTTTAGTTTTAGCTATGTTAGGGGGATATCTGTGTGTGCAGGTGACTATTACTGTGCATAATTATTAGGCAACTCAACAAAAAAAAATATATACCCATTTCAATTATTTATTATTACCAGTGAAACCAATATAACATCTCAACATTCACAAATATACATTTCTGACATTCAAAAACAAAACAAAAAAAAATCAGTGACCAATATAGCCACCTTTCTTTGCAAGGACACTCAAAAGCCTGCCATCCATGGATTCTGTCAGTGTTTTGATCTGTTCACCATCAACATTGCGTGCAGCAGCAACCACAGCCTCCCAGACACTGTTCAGAGAGGTGTACTGTTTTCCCTCCTTGTAAATC
Source organism: Pleurodeles waltl (assembly GCF_031143425.1). Lineage (NCBI taxonomy): Eukaryota > Metazoa > Chordata > Amphibia > Caudata > Salamandridae > Pleurodeles > Pleurodeles waltl. The sequence goes on from NC_090451.1 coordinate 542,113,423, forward strand.
TCACATTTGATGATGGACCACAGGTTCTTAATGGGGTTCAGATCAGGTGAACAAGGAGGCCATGTCATTAGATTTCCTTCTTTTATACCCTTTCTTGCCAGCCACGCTGTGGAGTACTTGGACGCGTGTGATGGAGCATTGTCCTGCATGAAAATCATGTTTTTCTTGAAGGATGCAGACTTCTTCCTGTACCACTGCTTGAAGAAGGTGTCTTCCAGGAACTGGCAGTAGGACTGGGAGTTGAGCTTGACTCCATCCTCAACCCGAAAAGGCCCCACAAGCTCATCTTTGATGATACCAGCCCAAACCAGTACTCCACCTCCACCTTGCTGGCGTCTGAGTCGGACTGGAGCTCTCTGCCCTTTACCAATCCAGCCACGGGCCCATCCATCTGGCCCATCAAGACTCACTCTCATTTCATCAGTCCATAAAACCTTAGAAAAATCAGTCTTGAGATATTTCTTGGCCCAGTCTTGACGTTTCAGCTTGTGTGTCTTGTTCAGTGGTGGTCGTCTTTCAGCCTTTCTTACCTTGGCCATGTCTCCGAGTATTGCACACCTTGTGCTTTTGGGCACTCCAGTGATGTTGCAGCTCTGAAATATGGCCAAACTGGTGGCAGGTGGCATCGTGGCAGCTGCACGCTTGACTTTTCTCAGTTCATGGGCAGTTATTTTGCGCCTTGGTTTTTCCACACGCTTCTTGCGACCCTGTTGACTATTTTGAATGAAACGCTTGATTGTTCGATGATCACGCTTCAGAAGCTTTGCAATTTTAAGAGTGCTGCATCCCTCTGCAAGATATCTCACTATTTTTGACCTTTCGGAGCCTGTCAAGTCCTTCTTTTGACCCATTTTGCCAAAGGAAAGGAAGTTGCCTAATAATTATGCACACCTGATATAGGGTGTTGATGTCATTAGACCACACCCCTTCTCATTACAGAGATGCACATCACCTAATATGCTTAATTGGTAGTAGGCTTTCGAGCCTATACAGCTTGGAGTAAGACAACATGCATAAAGAGGATGATGTGGTCAAAATACTCATTTGCCTAATAATTCTGCACTCCCTGTATCAAGCGACAAAGATAAACAAACTGTAGGTGTTCACATTAGGTACTTTCCCTCTTCACGCCTTCGAGGGAATTGTTTATATAAATTACTGTCTCAAGCATGTCTTGTTATCTATTGTTTAGGAACAGCCCTACATCGGGGGTATGAGTAGATCTGTGCAAATGCATCTCACTTAGACAGATAGTCATAGCGATTCTGACCAGATGCCATCGCTGCTATCGATGCTGCACGTTGCCTTGACGCCGACCCAATTTACGTGTCCCTACGGAGTCTGAGCTAGAGACCTCATTCCAAGGTAGCAAGGATTGGGGGGCTCTTCTCATAGACTTGGCATTGGCAGACTAGGTTTAACACACCTAGCTCTCTTTTAGGTTAGAGATTAGGTTCACATTATTAGGGTATTGGGACATATTTCACATTTTATGTCACTTCCTGTCATGGCAAGATGGTGGGGGCTTTGTATTAATGACTCTTGTCTTTACCATTCTGTTTCTTGCATTATTCATTATCCTAATCATTGCAGCCCATGCAATTTATCGTAGATTGCAGTTTTGTTAAATAAAAACTATTGAAACCTTACTGCATCTTCTTCATTGCCTGTGTTTGATTGAGACATGTTGTTCATGTGAGAAAGGGGTAATCTCCGTTAAACCACGGCACTCTCTGAGATGTCACTCTCTTGAGCCCATACGAAAAGGCTGCCACAAATCACCTTTTACTGTTTAGATATTTGGGGCCAGATGTAGCAAGGCTTTTGCGCCTCGCAAACAGCGAAAATCGAGGTGCAAAAGCCACATTGCGATGCCCATTCCCATTTTGCGAGTCGGTAACCTGGTTACCGACTCGCAAAATGGGAATACGAGTAGCAAATAGGAAGGGGTGCTCCCCTTCCTATTTGCAAGTCACATAACAATGCAGAATTGCTTTGTGACCGCAAATGCGGTCGCAAAGCAATTTGCACTTACCACCAGTGTGGTACTACCTATGGGACCCCTTCCCCTTTGTGAATGGCCCTGAAAACATTTTTTTCAGAGCAGGCAGTGGTCCTATGGACCACTGCCTGCTCTGAAAAAATGAAACTGACACGTTTCATTTTTTCATTTGTAATGCATCTTGTTTTCCTTTAAGGAAAACCGGCTGCATTACAAAAAAAAAAAAAAAACTGCTTTATTTAAAAGCAGTCGCAGACATGGTGGTCTGCTGTCTCCAACAGGCCACCATCCCCGCAAATTGCGACCCACCTCATTAATATTAATGAGGTGGGCCTTTGCGACCCCCTTGTGACTCGCAGATGGTGTCAGGGACACCATCCTGCATCCGGCCTTGCGACTCGCAAATTGCGAGTCGCAAAGCCGGAATTTCCTACATCTGGCCCCTGGTGAGATGCTGCTTGTGAGCCGGGAGGGTTGGGGCGACAGTTGCGACTTGTTGTAGGACAGGCATAGTCACCTACAAACATAAGTACTGTCATTCTTAAACCAGTAGTCTGCCTAGAGCAAGAGTCAAACTGCGACAGGTGGCCTTTTCTCTGCGCCAAATTTAGAAAGTTGTGCAACGCATGCATTGTGCCACTTTGTAACCCTTTGCGCTACATTACGCATTCATCATGCATAATGTATGCAAAGGGGACGTTCCCCCGTTAGTGGTGAAGAAAAAACGGTGCAAAGAAATCCAAGAGATTTCTTTGCATCATTTGTTTCGGCATTTTTAACACCTGCTCAGATCAGGCTTTAAAAGGGGGCACACCATTGTTTACAATGCCCCCTATGTACAGTTCAGGGTTAGCGCCAAAATGTTGCGCTAACCCTGAACAGTACACCAATAGCGGCAAAAATGTTGACACTGTTGCCCCCAACCCTGTAAAATGGTGCACCATATCTCAGATGTGGTGCACACATGGTGGCGGTAGGGAGGCGCTAAGGGATGCAAGGAAAGTAGCGCTGCACTGGGTGCAGCGCCACCTTCCTTAAATCTGCCCCTAAAATTCTCTGCTCCTCTCATATTTTAGAAGCAGATGCCCATGTACCACACCCCTCCCATAGTCCACTTCTGCACCCGAAATCACAGTACCACCCACCACCCTTATTCAAGTTCTCTAATGCTGCATTCCCTTTCTGTACTCAAATACACATTCAAGAGTATAACCGCACACCATTCTCTAAACTGCCTTCTGATTTCGGCATTCATGCTGTCCTATCCCATATCCAATGCCTTTCTATTTTCTAACTCCTCCTCCTCTTGTACTCTAAGCCACATCCAGTACTAAAATCCCATCACACTGCACCATATTCCAACACCATCACATGCTTTAAACTTCCTGCCATATTCCGACACTCTTCCAGTGCTCATACTATGCCCCTCATATTTAAACTCAAATCCCCGCAAAACACAGTCTCTCCTATACTTTCTGATGGAACAACCCAAACACCAAAACCACGATGTGTTTTTTTTGCAGTTTTTATTTTTGCAGTTTTATATGGCGCAAACACAGCCCAAAGGCATTGCAGAGGTTTATATGACAGCCAGATAAAATTTTTATGGCATGTGTAGATTAAGTAATTTGTCCTGAATCACATTTGTTGAATCAATGCCATGACTCAAACCTAGTTTCCCGACTTCAAAGTAGATAGTTCTGGCTAATAGGCTACATCTCCTCCATCTAGATCGTTGCTTGGCAATCATGAGGCAGTGTTGCTGCAATCACCATCTTGATATGTGAATCTAGGATTTTCTTTGCAAAGAACAGAAGTTTCCTTTTGGTGTGTGGTTTGAAGTACGTTGGGAGTAAAGAGACATACTCTGAATGTTGAGTCATGTTGTGAAAACAAACTTTGAAATATTTTGAACATTTAACTTATACATTTCTGAAATACTGTGGGGTAGTCACATTGCAAGTAAGGGTATCCTGTGACAGAGCAGGAAGGATCTTAAGTTCGAATTTCGGCCCCACGATTTTATCCTACTTCCATATACTTTCTCTATCCCATACTCAAACACCCTTCTAATTCTTCAATCCAAATAAAATATTATGGCCCAGATTTAAGAGGGCACAGAGCCTCCTTGCGCTACATTCGCTGGATTTTTTATGACACTAATGTGGCCCAGCAAGGCCAAATTAGCCGTGCCATATTCACAAAGTGGTGCAATGCATGCATTGCACCACTTTGTAACTCTTTGCTCTACATTATGCCTGCGCCAGGCATAATGTATGCAAGGGAGGCGTTCCCCAGTTAGGGGGAATTGCAAAAACAGTGCAGTCAAATTAAATAAAATCAGGGTTTATAAAAACGGAACTACTCACCCATAAGGGTTTCAAGGCACTAAGGTTTTTTTTCCTCTGAGCTTCAGTCGAAGAGCCAGGTTTTAAGGTCCTTCCTTAATTGGGGCAGCGATGGTGACTGCCTGAGGTGCGGGGGCAGGGTGTTCCAGCTCTGTGCCGCCAGGTAGGCGAAGGATCTTCCACCAGCCGAGGTCTTCTGTTTGCGGGGTACGGTGGATAGTGCTTGTTGAGCGGAGCAGAGAGGTTTGGTGGGGGGAGTAAAAGGTGATGCAGTGGTTGAGGTAGGCGGGACCTAGGTCATGGAGGGCCTTGTAAGTGTGGACAAGGAGCTTGAAGTTAATTCTCTTTTCGATAGGAAGCCAGTGTAGGTCTCTTAGGTGATTAGAGATATGTGTGTGCAGCGGGGAATGTCCAGGATGAGTCTGGCAGAGGTGTTTTGGATGTGCTGTAATTTCATGAGTTTCTTCTAGGTGGTACTGGCATAGAGGGCGTTGCCATAGTCGATTCTGCTGGTAACCAGGGCATGGGTTACAGTTTTGCGGCAGTTCTTTGAGATCCATTTGTAGATCTTCCGTAGAAGTTGGACTGTGTGAAAGCAGGAGGATGTGACTGAGTTGACTTGGCGGGTCATGGTGAGCGATGAGTCCAGGATGACGCTGAGGTTGCGTGTGTGGTTTGCTGTGGTGGGAGGTGCCGAGGGTCGATGGCCACCAGAAGTCATCCCAGGCTGATGTGGATTGTCCCAAGATGAGGATCTCAGCCTTGTCAGAGTTGAGCTTGAGGCAGCTGTCATTCATGCAGGTGGCGATGGCTTCCCTACCGTTGTGGAAATTCTTCTTAGCAGTAGTGGGCTTTTTTGTCAGTGAGACGATCAGCTGGATATTTCACTGCACCAATTTAGTGGCTATTTTAAATGCCTGCACAGAGCAGGTGTTAAAAGGGGGCATACCATTGTTTTCAATGGGCCCCTATGTACTTTGCAGGATAAGCACCAACATTTCGGCACTAATCCTGCACAGTACATCAATAGCACCAAAAATGTTGACCCTTATGCCCCTACCCTGCGCCATGATGCACTGTATATTAAATACCACACACATGGTGGCATTAGGGGGCACTAAGCGGCGCAGGAAAAGTGGCATTGCAGTGGATGCAGCAAAACTTTTCTTAAATTTGGGCCTATGATTTTCCACAATCCAGTTTCTCACTCATACTCCAAACCCTGCAATTAACTCCCATTCCACCCCTTTCCCAAGTCCTCGAATTGCCATTCCCATCTCCCCCTGCTCTCCAACTCTCCTCCCCTCCCATTCTTTAATGTTATACTACAATCTCTCATGCCATGTCTCAATCACCATTCCTTACCAACTACCTCCACTCCTCTAGTCCTCCTTGCCCTCAAACACTACTCCAATTTAGTTATTCAGCTCCACAGTAGCCTACACCCACTGTCCTCCTTTGGTCTAATGCCCACTTTCCTCTAATCCACCTTCAAACCAAACCCTTATTCTTACTCCAATCCTCTACCTACCTATACACACTTCACACTTCCCATAAGCAAATCTCTCTCTCATACTCCAAACTCCTCCCACAGATTAACACCCACCCATACTCAAAATCCCTACCCGTTCAATAGTAAAATGCAACCACTCCCCCTTAGCACATGATTGATTGGGATGTTATTAAACAGAGATAGGAAATACCTTGCTGAAACTTCATCAACTGCTGTTGAGAACTGTAAAGCCTCAAGTATCTCAGTTGTCTGCTTCATCCATTGTGACCTATCTTATGAGGTAGGTAAGTGTTAGAAATGGGGTCTCTTTTGGCAGAGTTATTCACCGTTGTCCAAATAAGGACCATAATCCTGGTCAGGGTAAATCACACACCATCCAAATTATCCTGTGCCCACCCTCTGGTAGTTTGGCACTGAGCAGTCAGGCTTAACTTTGAAGGTAATGTGCATTGTGCAATAAATCATACAGTAACTCAGTTAAAACCCCAAAATATACACCACACAGATTTAGACAAATATAAGATATTTTGGTTAAATTAAGATCAAATCGATGAAGATTCAATAAGCACAAGTTGAAATATCACTTTTGTAAAATGAAAAAGAGTCTTAAATCCTAAAGATCAACAGTTATCTCTTTTTTGAAAAAAGTACCTGATTTATGTCAAAATTACCACGCAGAGGAGGAGATGCAAGAAAAAATAAGGTGTGCGTTGGATTTTCCGACATGGCACAGACAATGTGTCGTTTCTTTCCATGCTGCAAGGGGCTTTGCGTCAATTTCCGGCGTGCAGTCTTGGGTCCTCACTGCGATGCAGGATCTTTAGAAACCCAGGGACGATGCGAGGAAAATCCTGGGCGTGCAGGAAGAAGTCACAGTCCTTGCGTCGATCCGGTGGGCGATGCCTCGAATATTTCATTGCACGGCAGGCGCTGTGTCGATTCTTCACTCAGGAAGTCGGGCTGCGTCGTTCCGGCTCAGCTGTGCGTCGATGTGGTAGGGCTGCTCATCAAATTTCCACTCGCAATGCAGGTGCTGCGTCGATCTTCGCTCGGGAATTCGGACTGCATCCTTCCGGTTCGGCTGTGTGGTGATTTTCTCGTCGCAGGGCAGGCTGTGCGTCATTTCCGGCAGCTCGTGCGGCGATTTTCAGCACACAAGTAAATTTCCTTGAAGAGATTAAGGCCCTCATCATGATATTGGTGGTAAATCCTGCTTACCGCCATGCTGACAGCCGCCAACATACCGCAGCAGTGGTCGATAACCGTTCTGCATATTATGACACACAGACACCAAACCGACAGAATACAGCCACATACACAAATCCGCCAGCCCAAAGCTCAGTGCTAAAGTGGTGGTCCCAACACCCATACTGTTGCGCCAACAGAAAAATGCCCACCACATCATAACCCACGAACCACCACTGCAGACATTCAACTGTGGTAAACCATTGGTGGTACACACCGCAGCACTCAGAAAGGACACCCAAAAACGAAACTGCACAACATTGGCCAATTCAAACAACACACACCTGACACCCATACACACACTACACCTACCCATTCACATCACTATAAAATACACACCCACATTACCCACAACCCTTTACATATACAAATCCTTGCCACCAGACAGACATCAAGACTACTGCGACAAATGCACACACACCCATACATCCCTCACACACTCGACTACGCACACCCAATCACACCACCCAACACCAACACACTCACACACATCACACAACATCCATGGCCTCACAAAGGCACCCCTGTTTCACAGATGAGATGTTGAGGATCATGGTAGAGGAAATAGTCAGGGTAGAGCCACAGCTGTTTGGAGCAGAGGTCCAGCACATATCCATTGTAAGGAAGATGGAGCTATGGAAGAGAATCGTGGACAGGGAGAACGCCGTGGGATGGCATCCAAGAACAAGGGATGACATCAGGAAGAATTGGAATGACCTACGGGGGAAGGTATGTTCCATGGTAGAAAGGCACCAGCTGGCCATACAGAGGACTGTTGGTGCACCCCCACCTCCTCCCCCACAGCTCACAGCATGGGAGGAACAAGTCTTGACATTACTGCATCTTGAGGGACTCGTTGGAGTAGCCAGAGGACTGGACACTGGTAAGTCAACATTTACCATTTATCACCCCTATACCTGCATGCCATATCACGCCCTCACCCTCACTCCCATCACTCCACTCCATCCCACACACTGCACCAACGCAGATGGCTAACCCCATTGCCAAGCCCTGCATACCATACCAATGCATGGTCAGCCCTCCCAGCCCTACATGAACACCCATCACTAAAGCATGCACAGTATAGGGAAACTAACAATACATCACCATACACAATCAAAGGTGGTAGGGCAAAAGCAACCATAGAGGGGAAGATAGGGATGTACAACATGTCACAGGCAAGAAGCATAATACCTCTCTTACATACCCACAAGCGCCCCAGCCAATCTCAGTGGAGAGGAGGTGCCACGACTATCCAGTCCACCAACAGAAGATGCCCCCAGTGATGACAGTAACTCTGGACTCCAGGATCTGGATCAACAACCTGGCCCATCAGGGACCACTGGACACTCGGTCACCCCAGCCCACTCACAGTCCACCACAGAGCCTCACTCATCAGTTACCGACACTACAGCACCCACCCAACGTCTCCTCACCTCTGCCCCCAAGACACATTAATCAGCAGTGTGCCAACCTGTACAAGGACCCCATTCCACACCTCATACCCAAGACAATCAGGGACCTGGAGTCTGGCAGTGGGCACACTGTTCAGGGGAAAGGCACACAGGGCAACAGGGACACTGGTAGGACTGCTGTGCACCAGGGGGAGGACAGGCCCAGGGAACCGACTCTCCAGGAGGCACTCACCAATGTCCTGGGTGCCTACCAACAATCCCAGGACACGATGGGCCAGATCTTGAACACTATGCAGGAGAACAAGCAGCTGCCGGAGGAACACCATCAGGAGATCAGGGAGGACTTGCAGGCACTCAACACCACCATGATCTCCATAGCAGGGGTGCTGGCAGACATGGTCAACATCATGAGGGAATGGACAGCACACCAGAAGGTCTCTACCACTAGCCAGTCTATTGACCAGCCCTCCACTTCCACTGCAGCTAGTGAACAGGAGGTCCCGCCACAGGGCCCACAGTCCACCAGCACCCCTCCACCTGCAGAAGGTGAACAACCCCTCAAACATTCCCTGTGAACCAGACAGAAGTCAGAGACACTTGCCAAGACCAAGACCACCAGCAGGAAATTAGATTCTCCTGATTGTCCCCCTTGTGTCCCACTCTGTCACCTTGTCCACGTTGAACTGACATTGCTCCCCTTCCTATGGCCCCTTGGACACTGGACCTGTGCTACAAACTGACTGGAACAATACCCAGGACTTTCCTCCACCATCACCCCATTCCATTGCACTTTACCCTCAATTATATAGCACTACAATAAACACCCTTGAACACAATTTGAGTAACTCTGTTTTATGTGTCTTTAATGTGCATTTGTGGGAACAGTCACATGGAGTGCAAATGATCCGAACACTGCGATAGCTATCAAATAATGACCTGGAACAGTCTGTAGTGATCTCATCAGGACAATGTTGTCATATCACCAACATCTGGAAAATGAGAAGCCATAGGTGACAGTAAGTTGAGATGCAAAGGAAATGAATGCCATCATGCCACAGGCACACAGATAAATCAATAGTCAGAGTATTGGTCAGTTCCACTGTCTCTCCTGTTTGTCATTCGAAGCACTGTCGTATAACTGATGTTCTGTTGTCCTCATCCTTATCCTCCTCATCCTCACTGTCCTCAGGGTCCACTGCTGCCACAGGGCCATCTCCAGTCCCCTCCTCCTGCAAAAAAGGCACATGTCGTCTGAGGGCCAGGTTGTGCAACATGCAGCATGCCACTTCTATCTGGCAGACCTTTCCGGGTGAGTAGCACAGGGATCCACCTGTCAGAAGGAGGCACCTGAACTTGGCCTTCAGGAGGCCGAAGGCCATTTCAATAATTCTCATGGTTCGCAAATGTGCCTTATTATAACGTTCCTCAGCCCCTGTCCTGGCCTTCCTCTCAGGGGTCAGCAGCCACAATAGGTTTGGGTAGCCAGAGTCACATGCAAGTTTTGAGGGACAACATTTAGCCTTACACAATCCTATGAGGAGAACACCTGAAGGCATTCACTGACATAAAGTGGGTGGGGGATCTGACTCACCTATTAGCCACACCCTGTGCCCCTGTATTTGGGCCATCACATTTGGGATGCTGCTATTCCTCAGGACGAAGGCATCGTGCACCGACCCAGGATACTTAGCAGTGACGTGGGAGATGTACTGGTCCGCAAGGCACACCATTTGCACATTCAGTGAGTGGAAACTCTTACGATTCCTGAACACCTGTTCATTATGACGGGGGGAATAACACAATATGTGTACCATCAATCGCACCAATTATATTGGGGAGATGGCCCATTGCATAGAATCCTGCCTTTACAGTGGCCAAATCTTCCACCTGGGGGAAAGCAATGTAGCTGCATATGTGTTTCACCAGGGCAGACAAGACCCTTGCCAGCTCAATAGAAAACATTGGCTGTGACATTCCTGCTGCCAAGCCCACTGCCACTTGGAAAGAACCAGTTGCCAGGAAATGGAGCACTGATAGCTCTTGCACAAGAGGGGGGATCCCAGTGGGATGACGGATAGCTAATATCAGTTCAGGCTCCAATTGGGCACAGAGCTCAGTGATTGTGGCCCTGTCCAGTCTATAGGTGTATTGCTACATACACTACGTGCATGCGGCAGCACTACGTGCAAGGTAAACAGTGGTGCAGAGTGTGGACCATTGGCCTCTGCTTTCATTGGCCTTCGCTTCCATTTTGGTTCACGACTCCATTTTGTCGAGTCTGGTTCGGTGCGTAAGGCACTGTTCTGTGTTTTTCCACAAGCTTCGGCAAGCTGAAGGGTGGGGTGTTTTTCTGCTCAACTTCGCTCCATCTGCCTGGTACGAAGGGCGCTATTTACATTCCACGAGCTATCAGTTAGAACAACAGGGGGATGCGCCTGTACACAAGGAGGAATGCAAGCTTCACCTTGGAGTCCTCTCCTGGGAACTTGGCCCGTTCTGAGGAGACGTCTCGAAGGGTGAACAAGGTACCGCCGATTGCACAATTTGTAAAGGAGGGGGTCTTTTTCTAGAAAAGACTCCTGGGCGTTAGTAAATACTATAAAAGTTGGGGGCCTGGATGGGCTGGTTTAGGAACTCTCTCCTGGGTTGGACGCAACGCCAGGAGGACTGATTGTCCCGAACAGAGGCTCCCTGTGTCAGCTGATTTGGGTTCCCCAGCTTTGTGTACGGCGGAGGGATGCAGACGCTCTTTTCGGTGAAGCTTTTCAATTTATTAAGTGTATTGTGTGTGCACGCGTAATGTGTACTTATTCTTGCAGTCATTTTCATGCTATTGAGCATTGAAGTATATTGTGTGTGCGCGCGTAATATGCACTTACTCTTACAGTCATTTTCATGCTATTGAGCATTGAGGTATATTGTGTGTGCTCGTATTATATGCACTTACTCTTGCAATTATTCACAGAGTGCTTATATCTTTATCATTATTCTCATGTTATTCTCCTGATGTATATATATATATATTAGTGTGGTTTAGTTTTGCTAGCTGAGAACTTGCCCCTTAAATAAACTTGATTATTCTACTTACGAAGGTGTTTGAGAGTGATTGCTTTACATTGTGCCTTAAAATATCCTGAAGTGCATAGTTTTGATATTCTGAAGAGTAAAGCAGCACAAATTGGCGTAGTCGGCAGGATTCGAAAAAAAAAAAAAAGGGGAAAATGCTTAATAAGATCAAAGCGAGCTCAAAAGCAGGTTCTCAGGTAGCAAATCCAGACATAGAAATACCGGGATGGGAAACTGCCCCGTATAAACTTTTAGCTCAGGAATGGTCACGTTGTGCTGGTTTGTGTGAAAATTGGAATGCGTGTATGTTAAATGTGGAACCTGAAGATCTTCTCATTTGTTTACGGAAAGTGTCGATTGACAAGGGAAGGGAGGTTTGTGCGTTGGGGAGGCGAGGCTGGATCTTGCTTTCTGCGTACCGAAAGTTGTATGAAAAATGTTTACAGTTACAAAAAGACCACGAGCAGCTGGAGAAGGAGTTAGTGGAAGCCCGAAATTCCTCTACCATGCTAGCTTGTCAAAATAAATTATTAAGTGATAAGTTGGAAATGTACCAACTGGTTGCAGAGAGAACGGCTGTTAGCGTAGCTAAATATAAACACAAGAAACGAAGAGGGAAAGTTAATAAAAAGAAGGTGCATTTAGCTATCTCTCAGGCAGGATTAGCCTTTGACCCTGAATTTTGGGATGGAAACATCTGGGATACATCTGATTTTTCAGATGGGTCCGGGGGCGATGACTGCCAAGATGTTAGACAGGAGAAGACAGAGCGCAGGAATGTTGTCCGTGCGCAGCCCATATATCGGCGAAAGTTACAGCATAGCCCAGCTAATCCTGGAGGGGTGATGTTGGATGCCCTGGAGGATTATACACAGCAAGAACTAAGTGATGTGATAGACAGATTTCGACAGAGGTCTGGGGAAACATTGCTTACGTGGTTGGTGCGGGTGCACGATATGGGGGGCCAGGGGGTCCAATTGGATCACGGCGACGCCCCGAGGCTTTGTATGTTAAGTACAGACCCGGTTATTCAAAATGAGTTTAGAACCTATCCAGGGAATGGTCCCATGACCAATTTGTTAGAGCTAGCGGCGCAAGGGTGTGCTCAGAAGTATCCGACAGAGTCAGACTGGCCGCCTAATGATAAACCTTGGTATACTTTGAGAGATGCAGTACAGAGATTGAAGGAAGAAGGGATGAAAACAGCTATCTTTATGGGTAATGCCCATGATTTGATGAATGGAATTTTAAGTGTGTCTGTGCGAAACCGGCTGATTAGGGCTGCTCCTCCTGCATATAAGCATGTCATCATGACTTTGTTAATTAATCAGACAGGTAACCCATTGTCTCAGGTGGTAGAAGCGGTGCGTGAGTTAAGTGATTTAGGAGAATGGGCTAAGCCAGAGAGGAATTCACGGTCTGAGAATCGTACTGATAACAACAGGGTGACAAGGCGAGACATGTTTCAGGCCTTGATGCGAGATGGGGTGACCAGGAATGAAATTGATGGGATAAGCACCAAGGACATGTGGGAAATGTATCACAAACGCGGTTTGGATAAAAAGGAGGGGAGTAGGAAAGGGAACAAGAAGGATAACAAAGTGGTGAACCAGAGAAAGGCAGGAGGGGAGGAGCGTGAGGGTGAAAAGGGAGAGAGAGGGAGAAAACCCCACAGTAGAGAGAGATCCCCAGAGGACGGAAACTGGGAGGAAGAGCACCGAAGCGCAGAGGGAACCCGGAGCAGGGAGAGAGACCGAGAACTGACAGGTTCTGGGAAAACTCGAGGAAGGGAGTGGGAGAGGGAGCTGGTAAGCTCAGAGAGGTTGCGAAGCAGAGACAGGGAGGAGGAGTTCCCTGAGAATTACCGCAAACTGTATCCAGATTTGACTTGGGCAGACTCTGATGTGCGCAGAGTGAAAATAGATTAGGAAACAGGCCAAACTCCGGTGCAGGGATGGGCTCGCAAAGATAACAGACCTCATGTCAAAGTAGAAATTTATTGGAAACGTGGAAATGTTCAAAAAGTTCGAGCCCTCGTTGACACCGGAGCGGAGGCCACCTTGATTCATGGCAATCCAAGAAAATTCAGGGGACAGTACTTTACCATTACGGGATTGGGCGGAAAAGAAACCCCGGCAGTGCAGATAGTGGTTCCCATGAAAATAGGGGCACTTCCAAAGAGAGAATACACTGTCCTGATTGTGCCCATTCCCTAATACATTATTGGAATTGACATTTTGAAAGGGATGACCCTACATTTGGAAGATGGATGTTATCAATTTGGTTCCAAAAGATTTATATCAATAGCCGCCGCAAGGGTGGGGCTGTTGAAGATTCCTCCGGTAACACTTCCCCAAGCTACTAAAGTGATTCAAATGAAACAGTACAGAATACCGGGAGGACATGAGGAGATTAGCCAGACTATACATGATTTACTAGAGGCCGGGGTAATAGTTCCCATCACCACTGCGTGGAATAATGCCCTCTGGCCTGTTCGTAAAAGTGATAACAGTTGGAGGATTTGCATTGATTATCGCCAATTGAATAAACATACACCTCCTCTGACTGCAGCGGTCCCAGACACCATTACCTTGATTGAGAACATACAGAAACACAGTGGGACTTGGTATGCAACCATTGACATTGCCAATGCCTTCTTTACGATACCAATAGCTACTGAGAGCCAGCCTCAGCTGGCATTCCAATGGGCGGGGCGTCAGTACACCTTCTGTAGATTACCCATGGGGTATTTACATAGCCCCACTATCTGCCACCGGCTGGTGGCAGAGCATTTGGATGAAGTACCAGTGGTTCCTGGAGTGCAAATTTCCCACTATATAGATGACGTGATGATGCAGGGAGAGACGCAAGAACAGGTGCAAATTCAGCTAGACAGGGTGGTGGAACATTTGCAGAATCAAGGGTGGGAGATTAACCCCGAGAAAGTGCAGGGACCGTCTCAGAGCGTGAAATTTTTGGGCATTCAGTGGAATCAGGGACACAGAGAAGTGTTGCCAAAAGTGAAACAAAAGATTAAGGAATTCGCAGTACCGCGAAATCGGAAGGAAGCCCAGAGTTTTATAGGACTATTCGGGTATTGGAGACAACATATACCCCATTTGTCTCAGATTTTGGCCCCATTGTACAAAGTTACACGAAAGAAAAATGCGTTTGAATGGGGAGAGCAGGAGCAGCGCGCGTTTGAATTGGCGAAAGACGCCATTCAGCATGCTTTGGATTTGTGGCCGATTCGAGAGGGAGACATTGAGTTGAATGTGACAGTCCAGGGGCAGTATGCCAATTGGAGTTTATGGCAAAAACAAGGAAGAAAGAGGGTGCCCCTGGGATTTTGGACAAAGAAGTTACCTGAGGCAGGAGAGCGGTATACTCCCTTTGAGAAGCAGCTGCTGGCCTGCTATTGGGCCCTGGTTGATACTGAGCAAATTACACTGGGACACAATGTGATTTTAAGGCCTGAAATTCCCATCATGCAGTGGGTGATGAGTTCCCCAAAAACTCATAGAATTGGACATGCGCAAGAAGCCAGCATTATAAAATGGAAATGGTATGTCCAGGACAGGGCACGAGCGGGTCCAAAAGGGACCGCCGTTTTGCATGAGCAGGTAGCGCAGGCTCCAGTGGAGAATTCCGAAATGTTGCATGATGTACCTTCAGTGTGTGAATCCCCAGTAGGGTGGGGCCAGCCGTTCGCAGACTTGTCTGCAGATGACAAAAAACATGTGTGGTTCACAGATGGTTCAGCAAAATATGTTGGAGCGAAAAGGCACTGGAAGGCAGTGTCCTATAATCCTGTTACCAAGAAGCTTTTGACAACTACAGGACAGGGAAAAAGTAGCCAGTATGCAGAGCTTTATGCCGTGTATCAGGCTTTAAAACAGGAGCTACCCGGAAAATGTCACATTTATACAGATTCCTGGTCTACCGCCAATGGGTTAGCCACTTGGCTTCCCACGTGGCATGCACATCAGTACAAAATCCATAACAAAGAGGTATGGGGGAAGGAGTTATGGCAGGAGATCTGGGAAATGTTACCTCAAAGCACCGTGACTGTCTATCATGTGGACGCTCACTGTCCAACTGATTCATTAGACCGATGGTTCAATTGTCTTGCAGACGATCGAGCCAAGATTCAAGAGGCTGAAGTGGAGGCGCAGAGTTCTGATTTGGTGGGAATGGCTAAATGGGCACACCAGAAATGCGGACATCTTGGAGAAAAGGCTACTCACAGGTGGGCTGAGATTAGAGGGATGCATCTTCCCCTAGATTTGATTAAAACAGCGATCATTGAATGTCCCATTTGTCAGCATGCACAGCACAGACCGGTCCCACAGGTGGTGAGAGGCCAGCTAGGTAGAGGTAAATTGCCAGGACAGATTTGGCAGATTGATTACATTGGACCAATGCCAGTGAGCAGAGGGTGTCAGTATGCCTGCACCGTGGTAGACACTTACTCTGGTTATCTCATAGCCTTTCCCTGCAAGCGCGCAACTCAACAGAGCACCCTGAAAACACTAGATCTGTTGATTCTGTACTATGGAGTGCCACTCCAGATTCAAAGTGATAACGCCAGCCACTTCAAGGGCAGACTAGTGCAGGACTATTGTGCACAACGCAATATTGAGTGGATTTTTCACATACCTTACTACCCACAAGCAGCGGGACTGATTGAGAGAATGAATGGGTTGCTGAAAGAACAATTGCGTAAACTGAATGATGGGACACTGAAGGGGTGGAGGGATAATTTGTATGATGCTTTGCAAATTTTGAACAACCGACCCCTTACAAATGCTGAGACACCTCTCATGAGAATGCTCACACCTGCTTTACAGATTAATCCGTTTACAACGAGCAATACCATTGTGTATTGGGAAACAGCTCCAGGAGCTTTGGCCCCATATCGAGCTACACCAGAATCTGCAGGACTTGACTTACATGCTTTACACATGCATCGATTGAAACCTAGAGACATCACTCTGATTGAAACTGGGGTGGGAATTCAGATTCCCCCTGAGCATTACGGTCTGATCGCCCCTCGATCTGGGCTTGCCTTGAGGGGCATCCAAGTTTTAGGAGGCGTGATAGATGCAGACTACCAAGGCGAGTTGAAGGTCATTCTCTTGAACAGTGGTGACACAGACCTAGTGGTGCAACCTGGTGATCGCGTTGCCCAAATTGTCATTATGCCGGTTTATGGAGGTGTTGTTAAGAAGGGGAGCGCCCCAGCTCTTCTCACTGTGAGAGGCAAAGGAGGGTTCGGATCTACTGACAAGAACCCAGGGGCCAAAGTGTGGATTGAATCCCCAAATAACCCTCCTCAACCCGCTGATGTCATCGCCACTGGACCAGACAATGTCCTGGTAGTTATGCGACCTGGTCAAGACAAATGGGAACATGTTCCCGCTGACAAATGCTATCTGCGAGAATGATAATACGTGTTTTGTCCTTTGTTCTTTTCAGATCATCCTGTGGAGTGCCTGTGCCATGAGTGTGGTGTATGGAGCCCGTTCGGGAGACTCCACCGGGGAGCGGGAGGGGCTCATAGCCCAAAAATTCAACCGTCAGCCGCAGATGCCAACGCTGCTGCATCAACCGAACAATGTTTGGATTCATCTAGCGCAGGAAGTGCTGAATATATCTCACTTCTGTATGAGTAACATGCAAAGCGTTCAAGATTTGATTACCACTTGTCTAGTGGCAGTGCCCACTCCTGCTGCTGTATTATTACACATCTTTAACAATACAAACCAGGATGGAATGGTGGATGTGAGTGACGTTCGCTCCCATCTGTCACTCTATGAGTACTGCCGTCATTGCCCGGAGGTGGGCAGGCGGTTGTGGAGGAACATGACATCTATACTCACGTTTAACATCTCAAGTGGGGATGTGTGCTATTCATTGACCTGTGATCCTATGAAAATAGGTAAATGTGCTCAGCTCAAATTGGAGAAAAGAGACAAAAACTTAACTGCTGCACAACGGACGTTGTGCCACTCACGGACTGACCTAACCTGTTTGAATGTAAATAATTCAATGTTTTGCCAACATGTGGTGCCTGCTGCCAGCCACATTCAAAATGTTAAGTTGCCTAAAGGTTGGCTCTTTTCTTGTGGTAATCTTTCTTTTACTTATATTCCAGCCAATCTAACCGGAGGGCCTTGTGCCTGGTCACGCTTAGGCTTTCTCATGTTTCCCATGGATACTGCTCTACACCCTCGCTATACCAGAGACACTATTCAATTACCTACGGACTGTGATTCTGAAATTTCATTGCTGTCCAAAACAGAATATGTTAGTTTAGCTAGTTCTATCGTAGGGGTGCCAGGACTTGCAGTATATAATACCAGAGTTATTAATAAACTTGCATGTTTAGTAGTCAAGAATATTAACTATACATCAGCTGCCTTAGCTGAGCTGTTATTAGATGTACAGGGAATTAGAAGAGCTGCTTTGCAGAATCACGCTGCTATTGATTATTTACTGCTTAAACACAACCATGGCTGCAGTGATTTTGAAGGATTATGTTGCTTCAATTTATCCGACCACTCCATATCAATCAACTCCCACATAGAGGCCCTGCATAAGTTGGTGAAGGGGGTGCAGCAAGATGTTGACAAGGGGTGGTGGGATTGGGCTTTTGGATGGCTGCCTAATTTAGGCCAACTGCGTTATATCTTTGGTGTAATCATTATCATAACAGTTATTTTAATTTCATTATGTTGTTGTATTCAGTGTGTGCCTAATCTTCTATCTCAGTTTCGCCCAAGAGCATTGCCATTTCAGCTTATAGGATATACTTAGTTGTAAGTTGGCCAAATGGTCCAAGGGTGGAGATGTATTGCTACATACACTACGTGCATGCGGCAGCACTACGTGCAAGGTAAACAGTGGTGCAGAGTGTGGACCATTGGCCTCTGCTTTCATTGGCCTTCGCTTCCATTTTGGTTCACGACTCCATTTTGTCGAGTCTGGTTCGGTGCGTAAGGCACTGTTCTGTGTTTTTCCACAAGCTTCGGCAAGCTGAAGGGTGGGGTGTTTTTCTGCTCAACTTCGCTCCATCTGCCTGGTACGAAGGGCGCTATTTACATTCCACGAGCTATCAGTTAGAACAACAGGGGGATGCGCCTGTACACAAGGAGGAATGCAAGCTTCACCTTGGAGTCCTCTCCTGGGAACTTGGCCCGTTCTGAGGAGACGTCTCGAAGGGTGAACAAGGTACCGCCGATTGCACAATTTGTAAAGGAGGGGGTCTTTTTCTAGAAAAGACTCCTGGGCGTTAGTAAATACTATAAAAGTTGGGGGCCTGGATGGGCTGGTTTAGGAACTCTCTCCTGGGTTGGACGCAACGCCAGGAGGACTGATTGTCCCGAACAGAGGCTCCCTGTGTCAGCTGATTTGGGTTCCCCAGCTTTGTGTACGGCGGAGGGATGCAGACGCTCTTTTCGGTGAAGCTTTTCAATTTATTAAGTGTATTGTGTGTGCGCGCGTAATGTGTACTTATTCTTGCAGTCATTTTCATGCTATTGAGCATTGAAGTATATTGTGTGTGCGCGCGTAATATGCACTTACTCTTACAGTCATTTTCATGCTATTGAGCATTGAGGTATATTGTGTGTGCTCGTATTATATGCACTTACTCTTGCAATTATTCACAGAGTGCTTATATCTTTATCATTATTCTCATGTTATTCTCCTGATGTATATATATATATATTAGTGTGGTTTAGTTTTGCTAGCTGAGAACTTGCCCCTTAAATAAACTTGATTATTCTACTTACGAAGGTGTTTGAGAGTGATTGCTTTACATTGTGCCTTAAAATATCCTGAAGTGCATAGTTTTGATATTCTGAAGAGTAAAGCAGCACAATAGGTGTAGGAAAGTACCATCTTCCTTGGCATGTTACCCCATTTTTCACATGTCTGTCAGTATGTTTTTGCCTGTTTCACTGGGATCCTGCTGGTCAGGACCCCAGTGCTCATAATCTATGGCCTAAAGTGTATGCATGTGTAGTGCCTAACTGTGTCACTGAGGCTCTGCTAACCAGAACCTGAGTGCTTATGCTCTCTCTGCTTTTAAATTTGTCACTGTAGGCTATAGACTTCATTTACCAATTTGAATTGGCTTTCTGGACCCGCCCCCCTTTTTAGTCCCTAGTATATGGTACCTAGGTACCCAGGGCATTGGGGTTCCAGGAGATCCATATGGGCTGCAGCATTTATTTTGCCACCCATAGGGAGCTCAGACAAACTCTTACACAGGACTGCCATTGCAGCCTGCGTGAAATAACACACATGTTATCTCACAGCCATTTTCACTGCACTTAAGTAACTAATAATTCACCTATATGTCTAACCTTCACTTGCTGAAGGTTAGGTGCAAAGTTTCTAAGTGAGAGGGCACCCTTTCACTAGCAAAGGTGCCCCCACATAGTTCAGGGCCATTTTCCTGGACTTTGTAAGTGCGGGGACGCCATTACACACATGCACTACATATAGGTCAATGCCTATAAGTAGCTTCACAATGGTAACTCTGAATATGGCCATGTAACATGTCTAAGATTATGGAACTGTCCCCCCATTCCAAATCTGGTATTGGGGAGCCAATTCCATGCATCCTGGGGGCTCCACCATGGACCCCCAGTACTGCCAAACCAGCTCTCTGAGGCTTGCACTGCAGCTACAGCTGCTGCCACCTCACAGACAGGGTTCTGCCCTCCTGGAGTCTGGGCAGCCCAGTCCCAGGAAGGCAGAACAAAGCATTTCCTCTGAGAGCAGGTTGTTACACCCTCTCCCTTTGGAAATAGGTGTCACAGGCTGGGGAGGGGTAGCCTCCCCGCCTCTGGAAATGCTTTGAAGGGCACAGATGGTGCCCTCCTTGCATAAACCAGTCTACACCGGTTCAGGGACCCCTTTTCCCCTGCTCTGGTGTGAAACTGGACAAAGGAAAGGGGAATGACCACTCCCTTGTCCATCACCACCCCAGGGGTGGTGCCCAGAGCTCCTCCAGTGTGTCCCAGACTTCAGCCATCTTGCCTTGGAAGGTGTGGGGGCACTCTGGAGGCCTCTGAGTGGCCAATGCAAGCATAGGACGTCAGAGACCCCTCCTGATAGATCCTTAGCTGATAAGGTTGCCAATTCCCCTATAAGGGCTATTTAGGGTCTATCCTGTGGGTTCTCTTCAGATTCTGCTTGCAAGTTTCCTTCAGGAATCCTCTGCAACAACTTCAGACTGTTCTGACCTCGGATCAACCGCAGCCTGCTCCAAGAAACGCTGTAACTGCAACAAAGTGTCTACAAGAGACACTTTTCTTCAGCAACCTCAGTTAAAAGTCATCAACTGCAACAGTTTCCAAAGTGTGCATGCTCTGGGGACTCCCTGTCTTTATCCTGCACCAGAAGGACTGATGAAATCTCCCATGGAGTGATGGAGTCACTCCCCTGCTCCAAGCAGGCTCCTTCCAAGATGACGACCGGTACCCTGGAACTCCTCTCACAGCCACGAGCGTGCTCCTAAGGACACAGAGGGTGGACATCATCAACATAGACTGTCCTGAGGTCCTGCTGACGCAATTTGGAGGAGGTAAGACCTTGCCTTCCCTGAGAGCGACGGTACCCCTGTGTGCTGCATCATCTTCACCTCCTGAGGCATTTGTGCACTCTTTGAAAAATCCCTTTGTGCACAGCCTGGCCCAGGTCCCCAGCACTCCATCCTGTGAATCTCAACTCACTGAGTTGTTCTCCGGTGGCGTGGGACCTTCTTTTGTGGTGCTGCATCAACTGCATTTTGCACCTCCTTTGTCCCCAGGTCCTGCGACTCCCGGGGGGCTGGCTGGCATCCTGAGGGCTCTCTTAAGTACTGAGAGCTCCCTCTTCCTCCTCACACAGAGTTGAGGTCCCCCACGTCCCTCCTGGATCCATCAGCGCCATTTTGACGTAAAACGCACTTTTGTCGTAGCCAAGGCTTGTTGGTGACTTCCAATCCAAAATCTTGTCTGCAACAATTTTCACACCGTGGGACATCTTTCGCATCATGCAGGAACCTGCTGGCATCTTCCTAGGGTGCATTACTGCAGTCTTTGACTAACTAGGGTCTCTTCTTTTGCATCCTCTTCTGAGTTGGCAGGGGCTCCTGTCCTTCCTGGAACTTCTTTCGACTTCGGGACTTGGTCCCCTTCCTTTGCAGGTCTTCAGGTCCAATAATCCAGCAGTTGTTTTTTGCAGTCTTGATTGGCTGCTGCAAAATCCCAAAAACGAGGTGTAGTGTGTCCTAAGGAAACTTGCAGGACTTTACTCCTGCTTTTCTGGGCTCTGGGGTGGGGTAATTTACTTACCCTTACTGTATTCTTACTCTCCCAGCGATTCTGCACACACTACACTTGTCTAGGGGGGAATTCGTGATTCACATTCCACTTTCTTAGTATATGGTTTGTGTTGCCCCTAGACCAATTTTCTGCATTCTATAGGATTTCCTACTGTTTGCATTATTCTATGACTATTCACATGTCTAATTTTGGTGTCTAGTGTATATATTGTGTATAATACTTACCTCCAAAAGGAGTATTGTCCCTAAGATATTTTTGGTACTGTGTCACCCAAATAAATATATTTTTTTGGGAAACACTAAGGGGGTCATTCTGACCTCGGCGGTAAAAGGCTCTTACCGTCGGTCAGAAGACCGCCACTCTACCGCCGCGGCCGCGGTAAACCGCCATGGTCATTCTGACCCACAACTGCCAAGCCGCCAAAAACCCGACATCCACGGAAGGCCGCCTCATCAGCGGGCAGCGATAAACTGGAGATGACCAAACCTCCACCGCCACGCCAACACAAACACGCCCATGCCATTACGACCCACGAATCCACGTGGCGGTCATTCAACCGCGGTATTCCATTGGCGGTACACACCGCCGCGGTCAAAATACACACCCAGCTCCAAAACACAGCCACATTGGACAATTTGAAATACACACACCTGATACACATACAAACACCACCCCCACACATCCAAGCGACTATAAAACACACACCCACATCATCCACAAACCCCCACTAGTTGGAAATTGGAGAGAAGGCGATAGAGAGAGAGAGAGAGAGAGCGCACAGCAATCGAAAACCCCAACACACACAGGAACCCCACACCTCATCCACACCACCCCAAAGACACCCCAGGTTTTCGGACCAAGAACTCAGGGTCATGGTGGAGGAAATTATAAGGGTAGAGCCCCAGCTCTTCGGCACACAGGTGCAACACACCACAATAGCCAGGAAGGCGGAGCTATGGCAGAGGATCGTCGACAGGGTCAACGCTGTGGGACAGCATCCCAGAAACCGGGAAGACATCCGAAAGCGCTGGAACGACCTACGGGGGAAGGTATGGTCGATGATCTCAAGACACAACATCGCTGTGCAGAGGACTGGCGGCGGACCACCACCCACTCCTCCCGAATTCACAGCATGGGAGCAAGAGGTCTGTAACATCCTGCATCCTGCGGGCCTCGCTGGAGTAGGCGGAGGAATGGACTCTGGTAAGTCTAGTCTCAACTACTCCCCCCCCCCAACCACCAGCATGCCAACCCACACCCCCACCCTCACCCCCAACCCCCAGCACACATCCTCCCTGCCAATGTCTCACCAGCACAACCCACCCAACCCAAAACCAAACCCCCACCCATCACCTATTTACTATCATGGACCTATATGTAGCACTTTAATTAAATCACTAATTGCACTTAAAACACTCAGGAGTCTGCTTGTATTCTTAACAAATGTATTACACATAACGGTTCAAAATTGTTCAGTTACATTGTGATGACAACATACCAATGTCAATGTGCTTTACTCCATGGGCGAACAAACCAGAAGTCACGCAGTGGGTCATACAGCTCTGAAAAGGGAAGGGAAAGTCACAATTCAGTTGAAAGGAACTGGGGGGGAAACACAGAAAGTAGAGATGCAGGAGGCCAGAAGTAAATGTAAAATGGCGTGGGGGATTCTTACCTGGGTGCTACTGAAAATACTGTTGTATGACTGTGTCCCTGTTGTCCGTGTCGTCCCCGTCGTCTTCCTCCTCTTCACTCTCCACAGGCTCCACAGCTGCTACAACACAACCATCTGGAGCATCCTCCTGCAGGAAAGGCACCTGGCGTCGCAATGCAAGATTGTGAAGCATACAGCAGGCCACGATGATCTGGCACACCTTCTTTTGTGAGTACATTAGGGATCCCCCTGTCATATGCAGGTACCTAAACCTGGCCTTCAGGAGGCCGAAGGTCCTTTCTATGATCCTCCTAGATCGCCCATGGGCCTCATTGTACCGTTCCTCTGCCCTGGTCCGGGGATTCCTCACTGGGGTCAGTAGCCACGGCAGGTTGGGGTAACCAGAGTCACCTATGAGCCACACACGGTGTCTCTGTAGCTGTTCCATCACATAAGGGATGCTGCTATTTCGCATAACATACGCGTCATGCACTGACCCAGGGAACTTGGCATTTACATGGGAGATGTACTGGTCAGCCAAACAGACCACCTGGACATTCATCAAATGGTAACTTTTCCTGTTTCTGTACACCTGCTAATCGTCTTTTGGGGGTACTAAGGCCACATGGGTCCCATCAATGGCACCAATGATGTTGGGGATATGTCCAAGGGCATAGAAGTCACCCTTCACAGTGGCCAAATCACCCTCCTCAGGGAAAATAATGTAGCTCCGTATGTATTTCGTCAGGGCAGACAACACTCTGGACAAAATCTTAGAAAACATAGGCTGAGACATCCCTGATGACATGGCCACTGTTGTCTGAAAAGACCCACTTGCCAAAAAATGGGGGACTGACAGAACCTGCACCAGAGGGGGAATTCCTGTGGGTTGGCGGATGGGGGACATCAGTGCTGGCTCCAGCTGGGCACACAGTTCATGTATAGTGGCTCGGTCAAGTCGGTATCGAAGTATTATATGACGTTCCTCCATTGTCGACAGGTCCACCAGCGGTCGGTACACGGGAGGATTCATCCTTCTCCTCGCAAGTCCCAGCGGACGGTGCCTAGGAAGGACAACATGGAGTACAGAGTCAAGCAACCCACAGGTACGTAACTACAGCTTGCACAGTACACGATTCTCAATGCATTGAATGGCTTGTATGAGTGGCAATGCAAGGCCTAGGCCTGTGTGACGCAGTAGAAATTAAGCCATGTGGGCCCTTGAAATGGCGGCTGCCTGACCTGAGAAGTGTGACAGTGGGATGTGAGGTCAATGCGCTGGCGTGACACACCGTGGCGGTAGGCGGTCGAAGACCGCAGCGCCAAGCCGCATTGGTTAACATCGAACCCTATGGGTTTCACGAGCCAATGACTAGGTGCGCCGGCGGGCGCGGAACGCACCGCGGCGGTACGCACCGCCGCGGGCGTGACCGCCATTTTCTATCTGCTTAATCACTCGAGACCTGATCATCCACAGGAGAGGACCTATACTGCAAGTGCTGCTGTGACCTCGGTCTGGGAGATACAATGGCTGCTGCGACTGGGGAAAGGGCCCCTGCCTTCACTACAGAAGAGTTGGAGAAACTTGTGGATGGGGTCCTGCCCCAGTATGCGCGACTCTACGGTCCTCCAGACCAACAGGTAAGTACACTGTGTGCACGTTGAATGGGCTATGCCTGGGTTGTGTATGGTGGATGTAAGATGGTGGGGTGGGGAGACAATGACGAGTGCAAGGCACGACAGATGAGAGCATGTGCCACATGGCAAGGTTGGGGAGGGGGGGCCAATCGCATCTATCATGCGGAAAATTGATGATATTTCAATTTCCACCCTGTACATGTCAAATAGGTCAGCGCCCATCAGAAAGTCGACATTTGGCGTGCCATCGCCAAGGAAGTCCGGAACCTGGGGGTCCACAACAGATGGGGCACCCACTGCCGCAAGAGGTGGGAGGACATCCGCCGCGGGACCAGGAAGACCGCCGAGTCACTGCTGGGGATGGCCTCCCAACCTAGGAGGGGTGCCAGTCATACCCTGACCCCCCTGATGTCCCGGATCCTGGCGGTGGCCTACCACGATTTGGATGGGTGCGTGAGGACATCACAGCAGACACAAGGGGGTGAGTACCAGCACATTCAGCTATCTTTACGCGCAGTGGAGGTGCCTGGGTGGGGGAAGAGGGCTGTGGGTGACATTAGGCAGGGCGCTTTCTGTAGTGTAGTCCCCTCCTTTAGCCATGTCCCTGTGCCCCCGACCCCCACCTCTGTAGGGTGACAAGTACAGCTATCCATGGTCCTGCATCACCCATGTGCGCGTTTGTTGTCCCTAGACCTGTTGGCCTAGTCACAAGTACTGAGTAGTGTACCCCGATTGCGCGGCTTAGTGCATGAGGCTCCTGTGTCTGTCCTCTCCGCCAACGGTGTTGACAATGCATGCACTCAACCTGTTTTTATGTCTCCCCTCACCCTTTTTCTTTATCTTCTTGTGCATGTGTGCATTAGCATCATCAGGCGGAGGAGAATTGGCACCGGAGCACGAGGGAGCTGCAACTCACAAGGCCCCGGTGGGCCATGGCACAGACACCGAGGCCACCAGTGGTACGGAGGGCGAGGGGAGCTTCACAACGGGGAGCCGTGGTTACACCAGCGACACCGACACGTCCTCGGATGGGAGCTCCCTAGCGGTGGCGGCAACATCCGTGCCCCCCGCCTCTACAGGTACAGCCGCCACCCAGCGCACCAGCTCCGCCCTCCCAGCAGCCCCTCAGCCTTCGCTCGGTGCCCGCTCGCCCAAGAAGGCGGGCGTCTCCTTCGCCCCAGGCACCTCAGGCCCTGCCCCTGTTACCCCTGCTGCCCTCAGTGCGGAGGTCATTGACCTCCTACAGACCATCATTGTTGGGCAGTCTACCCTTTTGAATGCCATCCAGGGGGTAGAGAGGGAGGTGCACCGTAGCAATGCATACCTGGAGGGCATTCATTCGGGTCAGGCTGCCCATCAACGATCGTTCAATGCTCTGGCCTCAGCACTGACGGCAGCCATTGTCCCTGTTTCCAGCCTCCCTCTTCTAACTGCCTCTAGCCTGTCTCTGTCTCCTGTTCCTCTGCCTATCCCACCCACACCATCAGACCAGCCTGCACACACCTCAACACCCAAGGGCAGCTCATCCAGACATAAGCACCACAGATCACACAAACATTCACCCAAGCAACACCCAGATGCAGACATGCCAACAGCCACTACCACCTCTGTGTCCCCCACCTCCTCGTCTCCCTCCTCCCTCCCTGTGACGTCTCTACTCACACCTGCATGCACAACACCAACAGCCAGTACTTCCATCACCAGCACACCCTCCAGTCCAGTCTGCACACGTGCAGTCACCACCCCCACTGCCATTTACACGTCCCCTGTGTCCTCTCCCACTGTGTCTGTCACCCCCTCTTCCAAGACACACAAACGCAGGCAGCCACCCACCCAACAGCCAACCACCTCACGACAGCCTCCAGCCCATGCACCTTCACCCAAGGACAGCACACCTGACTCTCCTACAACCACCTCCTCTTCCTCCACTCCCATTACCACTACACTTACCCTTTACCCTGGTCCTAAAAAACTTGACCTCTCCACTCTTGACCTCTTTCCCTCACCTGACCCCCCCCCTCCATCTGCTAAGAGTCCCAAGAGCGCCTCAGCCACCACCAGCCCGGCTTCAAGGGTCACCGTAGTGCATGGATTTTGGAGTCCCCCCTTTGCCAGCAGTGATACATCGGTCAGCAGCAAGGGGACAGCCAGCCCCCCCCCTGGAAAGAGGACCCGGAAAGGAAGGGGCCTCCGCAGGACGACTGACACGGCTGCCCCCAAGGACCAAAGTTCTGCCCAGAGAGCCACATCGAAGGAGGGCAAGGGCAGCAGGGCGGAGAAGTCAGCCAGCAGGAGCGCGGACCAGGAGGGCCCCACAAGCCCCATCCCTGGTGTGAGGGAGGACACCCAAGGGCCCAGGACACGGTCACCGAAGGGTCCAGCTACTGCACGGTCGGAGGGCGACTGAGCAGGGAGTCGTGACCAGGTCGGACTCCCTTGACTCACAGAACAAGCACCGCTGAACAGGGCCCCGCCGTGCAGAAAGGCACCACTGAACAGGGCCCCGCCGTCCAGAAAGGCACCGCTGAACAGGGCCCGCCGTCCAGAAAGGCACCGCTGAACAGGGCCCCGCCGTGCAGAAAGGCACCGCTGAACAGGGCCCCGCCGTGCAGAAAGGCACCGCTGAACAGGGCCCCGCCGTCCAGAAAGGCACCGCTGAACAGGGCCCCGCCGCACAGAACAAGCACCGCTGAACAGGGCCCCGCCGTCCAGAAAGGCACCGCTGAACAGGGCCCCGCCGTGCAGAAAGGCACCGCTGAACAGGGCCCCGCCGTGCAGAAAGGCACCGCTGAACAGGGCCCCGCCGTCCAGAAAGGCACCTCTGAACAGGGCCCCGCCGCACAGAACAAGCACCGCTGAACAGGGCCCCGCCGTGCAGAAAGGCACCGCTGAACAGGGCCCCGCCGCACAGAACAAGCACCGCTGAACAGGGCCCCGCCGTCCAGAAAGGCACCGCTGAACAGGGCCCCGCCGTGCAGAAAGGCACCGCTGAACAGGGCCCCGCCGTGCAGAAAGGCACCGCTGAACAGGGCCCCGCCGTCCAGAAAGGCACCGCTGAACAGGGCCCCGCCGCACAGAACAAGCACCGCTGAACAGGGCCCCGCCGTGCAGAAAGACACCGCTGAACAGGGCCCCGCCGTGCAGAAAGGCACTGCTGAACAGGGCCCCGCCGTGCAGAAAGGCACCGCTGAACAGGGCCCCGCCGGGAGGAGCACCGCTGAACAGGGGCCCTTCATCTCAAGCACCGCTCCGCTGGGCCCTTCATCTCAAGCACCGCTCCGCTGGGCCCTTCATCTCAAGCACCGCTCCGCTGGGCCCCGCCGTCTCAAGCACCACTCCGCTGGCCCCTGCCGTCTCAAGCACCGCTCCGCTGGGCCCTTCATCTCAAGCACCGCTCCGCTGGGCCCTGCCGTCTCAAGCACCGCTCCGCTGGGCCCCGCCGTCTCAAGCACCGCTCCGCTGGGTCCTTCATCTCAAGCACCGCTCCGCTGGGCCCTTCATCTCAAGCACCGCTCCGCTGGGCCCTTCATCTCAAGCACCGCTCCGCTGGGCCCCGGCGTCTCAAGCACCGCTCTGCTGGGCCCCGCCGTCTCAAGCACCGCTCCGCTGGGCCCCGCCGTCTCAAGCACCGCTCCGCTGGGCCCTTCATCTCAAGCACCGCTCTGCTGGGCCCCGCCGTCTCAAGCACCGCTCCGCTGGGCCCCGCCGTCTCAAGCACCACTCCGCTGGGCCCTTCATCTCAAGCACCGCTCCGCTGGGCCCCGCCGTCTCAAGCACCGCTCCGCTGGGCCCCGCCATCTCAAGCACCGCTCCGCTGGGCCCCGCTGTCTCAAGCACCGCTGGCCCAATGACAGTGCCGGGTCTGTGTCGTGCTACTGTTCACGCTGCACTCGGGCCACCCTGCCTCCTCCATTGCCTGTGGAGACTGTATCCACTTGATGGACTGTGGCTTTGCACTCCTCAGGATATGACAGTGGGCAAGCCACCCACTGTAGAGACTTGAGAGACTGTGGCTTTGCACTCCCCAGGATGTGACAGTGGGCAAGCCACCCACTGTAGAGACTTGAGTGACTGTGGCTTTGCACTCCCCAGGATATGACAGTGGGCAAGCCACCCACTGTAGAGACTTGAGTGACTGTGGCTTTGCACTCACCAGGATATGACAGTGGGCAAGCCACCCACTGTAGAGACTTGAGAGACTGTGGCTTTGCACTCCCCAGGATTGAACAGTGGGCATGGTGGCCCCTTCTTGGATCAGGCGTCGTGGACTCATGTGGCTGTGGTGCCCCCCCTTCCCTTCCCCCTGAGGTGCCTGTAGTTTTATCATCTGATGCCCCTGCAGTGTTCTCTCCAACGGACTCAGGTCTCCTGTGTGGGCTTTGCCCATGTGTTGACACACTTTGGCCCACGGACAGTTGGAATTTCAGTGACTGTGCTGGACTTATTGCTTCTATTTATCGGTTACGCAATGTTTACACTTGGATTTTTTGGATTCATTTTCCTATTTTACCATGACTTCAATGAACCTGTTTTATACATAAATTTAGTTTCTCACTTAAATTATATCTTTTCGTTATTCCGGGGGGTTTGGGTGGGGTCACTTTGACTTGGTGCTCTGCATTGGTGTGTAGATAGTTGGGGGGTGGGTGTAATGCGTATGTGTGTGCCCGTAACCCTTCCTCCTCCCCCCCTCCCCTGTGTCGTAGGTGCGGGACTCACCGTTGTCGTCTGCGCCGGAGTTCACACTCGTGGTAGATGAGCAGGTAGACGAGAGCAGGTAGGATGTTCAATTCGGGTTCCATGCTGTCCTCCGCCCTTGTGGAGTGTATAGAGGTGAGCGTTTTCCCGTTCGTAGTTTGTTTCCGACGTGTTTTTATCGGCGGTGCTCCCGCCCCGGAAAAGGTGGCGGATTGGTGAGTTGTGATAGGGTGGGCGGTACATTGTCTGCCGCCTGCCTGTTGGCGGTGACCGCCGCGCTGTTTGTGTGTCCCGCCGTGGCGGTCGGAGTGTTAAAGTGGCGGGTTGTGTTGGCGGTTCCCGCCAGGGTCAGAATTCCATTTTTTGGACCGCCAGCCTGTTGGCGGGTTGGCCGCCGCTTTATCACCTACCGCCAGGGTCAGAATGACCCCCTAAGTATTGTCTTTTACTTGTGTATAAGTACTGTGTAACTATAAGTGGTATTGCATGAGCTTTGCATGTCTCCTAGTTCAGCCTAAGCTGCTCTGCTATAGCTACCTCTGTCAGCCTAAGCTGCTAGAACACTACTACTTCACTAATAAGGGATAACTGGACCTGGTATGAGGTGTAAGTACCCAAGGTACCCACTACAAACCAGGTCAGCCTCCTACAATAGGTGAGTATAATGCGCCTGTCCACCAGTGTAGCCAAGTCCACAAGGGGTCTGTACACGGAGGTTTGTCTCCTCCTCCTATTCATCCGCAGTGGTAGGTATCTAAGGCACACAAGAGTGAGTAGGCTGTCACAATTTGAACAATGGAACCACAACCTCACTGTACATGTCGC
The DNA here is from genome assembly GCF_031143425.1 of Pleurodeles waltl. Lineage (NCBI taxonomy): Eukaryota > Metazoa > Chordata > Amphibia > Caudata > Salamandridae > Pleurodeles > Pleurodeles waltl. The sequence goes on from NC_090451.1 coordinate 542,144,167, forward strand.
ATTTATGTGATGGGACAGTGGTAATGACAGTTATGTGCAAATCTAGGCAGTGACGCAGTCAAGGTTAATCTGATGGTTGTCCATCTCCATGACATGGCGTCCGCCTGTCCTGTATGTAGGGACTGGCGGAAGGCGGTCTTGCAATGCCATGCAATTCCTCATTGGATAATATGGGGCTCTATGGAGTACAGTGGCCAATGGGGATCAGCGCCGGTGGTGACGGTGTACACTGCTGCAGACGTGACTGCCATTTTCTATCTGATTCTTCACTTGTTTCCTGACCTTCAACAGAAGAACACCTACACTGCGTGTGCTGCTGTGACCTGTGTCTGGAACCTACAATGGCCCAAGTGACTGGGGAAAGGGCCCTGCCTTCACTTTGGAGGAGTTGGAACGATTGGTGGATGGTTTTCTACCCCAGTACGGACTGCTGTGTGGGCCTCCAGATCAACAGGTGAGTACAACTTGGGCATGATGCATGTGGAAAGGATGCATGAAGATGTGTGTGCAAGCATTGTGTATTGGGGGATGTACTGTGTAGGTGTACATGGTGTGCGCTGGCCGATATGTGTTGGGGCCAATGGTGACGGAAACAGGATTGGTGGGCCATATGTGTGACAGGCTGGATTGTATGTGTATCGGTGTCCTCCCGTCTGTATCGCCTCTGCAGGTTAGCGCCCATCAAAAGAAGACGTTATGGCGTGCCATCGCCAAGATGTGTGGACCCTGGGGGTCTATGGCAAGCGGAGCACCCACTGTTGGAAACGGTGGGAGGATCTGAGACGCTGGGCATGGAAGACCGCAGAGGCACAGCTGGGGATGGCCTCCCAATGAGGAAGGGGTGCCCGTCGGAACCTGACTCCTCTGATGGCCCACATACTGGTAGTGGCCTACCCAGAATTGGATGTGCACTTAAGGGCATCACAGCAGCCACAAGGGGGTGAGTACAATGGGCATTACGACATTAATTGGTAGGTGGCATGGGATCCAGGTGGTGGGTGTCAGTTAGTGGGTGCCCCTTAATGCCAGGCCAAACATTGCAGCGTGATCCAGCTCAAGGGTAATGGTTGAAAGGGAAAATAAGGTAACTTAGCTAGGTTGCATTCCATGTCAGACAGGGTTTAGTGGGTCCCAGGAGGCATGCATTTTACAGTGTTTGGCCCTCATCTTGCTGTGCCATCTAGCCAAATCAATGGCAGTGCAATGCATAGTGCTCAATCCTGATCTCTGTGTGTGACGGTACTGTGTATGCCAACACTGGTGTTGGTGCAGTAATTGATCCTGTGTTCTCTTTCGCTCTCCCCCCTTTATCATCCTGTCCATGTGTGCATTAGCATAATCTGGCGGAAGAGCAGGGACACTGGCGACAGAGGGAACTGCATCCCACAGGACCCAGGAGGCAGAGTCCACCGATGCCAAGGGAACCAGTGGGACAGAGGGCTAGGAGAGCACCACGGCAGAGACAGGAGGTGACAACACAGACTTAGATAACTCCTTCGATGGAAGCCCCCTGGTGGTGGCGGAAACCTCTTTGACCACCCCAACTGCAGGTAGCAACGCCACCCCTGTACCAGCACCGCCCTCCCAGTAGCCCCTCAGCGAGTTGCCTGTGCCCGCTAACCCAGGGGGGTGGGCATCTCAGGCCCTGCCCCAGTGAGCCCTGCTGCCCTCAGTGAGGAGGCTATTGACCTCCTGAGATCCATCTTTGTAGGGCAGTCAACCATTGTGAATGTCATCCAGGGGCTGCCATCCCAGATGCAGCAATGCAATGCATTCCTGGAGGGCATCCATGGTGGATTGGTGGCCCAACAGAGATCGATTCAGTCTCTTGCCTCCTTTCTGATGGCAGCCATTGTACCTGTGCCTACCGTCCCCCTCCAACTATCACGTCCCAGTCCCAGGCTCCTCAACCCCAACCCATCCCATGCACACATACAGACAAGCATGCACACAAGACAACACACAAGAGTAGCACAGTCAAACACAGGCACCACACTTCAACATACAAACACTCACACAAACACCAGACGTTTGCAGACACAACCACATCCACTGCCTCCACTGTCTCCCCTCCTCCTCCACCTCCCTCACAGTCACGTCCACACTCACATCTGCATGCACTGCTTTAACAACCACCAGCAGCATCACCAAGCAGCACACACCTCACAAGCAGACACCTACACAACATCCATGCACGCGTCCCCTGTGTCCTCTTCAACCCTGTCTGTCCCCCCCTAAAGCTCACAAACGCAAGCACTCGGACACCCAACAGCCATCCACCTCACATCAGCACACTCCCCATGCACATTCACCCAAGTCCAGCATATGTACTCCTCCAAAAACCACTCCCTCAACCTCCACTCCCATCTCCCCTCCCTCTTCCCATCCCACCTAAAAAGCCTCTTCCCTCCTCCTCCCGCCGTCCTGACCATAAGAGCAGGGTCCCAACAACCCAGCCCAGCACCTCAGTGAAACAGTCCACACAGACAGTGGAGGCTCCTCCTAGTCGAGGATCGTTCCCACACCAACAGCCAGGAAGGGTAAGGATCCCACAGCCACTACAATGAAGGGGGAAAAGCCCTCGACTCCTGCCATGAAGAGGAAAAAGCCCTTGACTCCTGCCATGAAGGAGAAGGAGCCCACACCTCCTGCCATGAAGGGGAAGAATCCCTCGGCTCCTGCCATGAAGGGGAAGGAGCCCGCACCTCCTGCCGTGAAGGGGAAGAAGCCCTCGACTCCTGCCATGAAGGGGAAGGAGCCAGCACCTCCTGCCATGAAGGTAAAGAAGCCCTCGAAGTCTGCCATGAAGGGGAAAAAGCCCTTAGCTCCATCTGAGGCAGTGCAGCCCACTCATCCTGCAGAGGCTGCACCTTCACCATCTGAGACAGTGCAGCCCTCATCTCCAGATGGAAAGTGCAGCTCTCACCTCCAGCAGAGGCTGCAAAGGAGGCACCTTCACCTGCTGACACAGTGCAGCCCTCACCTCCAGCAGAGTCTGTCAGGATGACACCACCACCACCAGTGGTCACGGAGCCCTCACCTCCAGCAGAGGCAGTGCAGCCCTCACCTCCAGCAGATGGCATGTAGGCTACACTCCTGCGACTGCTGTACAGCGAGCCCCCTCCAGAAGCAGTGGGAAAGTCACCCACCTGAGAGACTGTGGCCTTGTACTCCCCAGCACAGAGAATGGGCATGGAGTCCCCTCCAGAAGCAGTGGAAAAGTCACCCACCTGAGAGACTGTGGCCTTGCACTCCCTAGCACAGAGAAATGGGCATGGAACCCCCTCCAGAACCAGTGGGAAAGTCACCCACCTGAGAGACTGTGGCCTTGCGCTCCCCAGGACAGAGAACTGGGCATTTTTGCCCCCTCCAGAACCAGTAGGAAAGTGACCCACTCCAGAGACTGTGGCCTTGCACTCCCCAGCACAGAGAACTGGGCATGGAGCCCCCTATAGAACCAGTGGGCAAGTGCCCCAACTCAGCTGAGATGCCCCCCACCCTCCTTCCCCCTGAGGTGCCTGCGCACTGACAACATGATGCCCCTGCAGAGTTCTGTGCAGTTGATGTCAGGAGACAAGTTGGGCTGTCGCGTAGGCGCTCATTATCCTAATGAGACTACTACATTTTTGGGCAGCAAGATCGTTCATAGTGTGGGGGACTAAGTCTGACCCAGGGTGAAGGACCCTTGTCGCCCCATATCCGTTTTTTGCTCCGGCTAACTAGCAGTGCCTCATCTCTCCTGAAGGGAAGAGACAATTGGGCAGCCGAGCGCATGGCATCTTAGTGCTTCCCAGGGAAGTCGTGGTCACTCAGGTCACAATCAGTTCTCTCGTATACAGTGTGGTCTCATATATAAATGACAAAGGCAGTTTGAGTTTTAAAGATTGGTTTAATAAAACAACTGCATTTTAGATAACAAAGCGTGCGCCGCAATAACCAGAACTATACAACACAGTAGGATTGAAATAGTAACGAGGAGAGTGAAACATAAGAATAAGGCTATCATAGTGCAACTAAATTATGTTCTGTCTAAGTTATATTTTGAGCACAGCCTGTAAAGCTCTAAGCCTGCCTTTCAGGTTCCCCCGGAAGGACATCAACCCTCATACCTGAGCAAAAGCCTGTGATCTGGATAAGCATCTGCAACTGGGCAGTCAGCATCTAGTTGTGGGTTCCTGGTCGGAATCTCCCTCCTACGTGTACCAGGACTGGAAAGTGTTTTTATAACTAACACGCTGGTGTTCTAAGAAATGTCCCTACGTAAGGATGTGTACTTTCTATGAACCATAAAGACTAAACTTCTACCACGTCTATCGGCAATGTGTATCCTTGACTGAAGCACAGAGCGAGCAAGAATGTATAGTTTGAGAACACAGTGCTGAAGTAAGCTAAACAGTGTGATAGAATGAAATAAAAACAAGACCGTGAATCTGGGTATTGTAAAATTACAGTGTGAGGTTAAATAAAATGCATCTAGGGCAAAGTGCACAGAGGCCTAATACGTTAAGCAAACGCGCAGAAAGCTACATTAAAAATGGCTACACTACAGGGCCTTGGACTGTGCCCTTTGGCCATGTGGGCCCTTTGTACTTTGGACTGGGCGTTGGCTCTTTGTGGACAATTGTACATATCATTTTCATGTGGTGGCTTTTCCCTTGCTAAAACATTTTCAATACTTCCGAAATCTGGTCCATGTATTATTGTGCCATGTGTCCTGTGCGATTGGTTGACGTGTGCAGCTGGTTGTGTGTATAGTGTGTTTGTGTCTGGTGTGTGTCTGGTGTGTGTCGTGCGTGTGTGTGTCACTCTCCTTTTCCTCCCTTCCTCCCTTATGTGCTAGGCGACTGTACTCACCATCGTCGTCTTCATCGGTGTTGGTCTTCCAGGTGGAGCATGGCGTAGAAGAGCATCAGGAAGACTTGCAGTTCCAGTTCCTATGGAGGCGGCGGAGTCCTCTGTGTACTTGTTGGTGAGTATTTATTTTTCTGTGTTGGGTTTCTGCCAGGCTTTTGATGCCATTGGCACCGCCCCGGAAATCGTGGCGGTGTGCTGTGTCATAATATGGTGGGCGGTACTTTGTCTTCCGCCTGGCTGTTGATGTCTACCGCCGTGGTGCGTGATGTTAACGCCCTGGCAGATGGTGTGGTACATTGGCTGTCTATGGGGGTTCTCACTGCATGGTCATAATTTAGCGGTAATTACCGCCGGCCTGTTGGTGGTATTTCTGCCACTTTATCACTCACCGCCGATGTCATAATGAGAGCCTATGTCTTTTTGGCCCTGTGACTTCAGAAAACAGGAGGCAAGCTCAATCCAAGCCCTTGGAGAGCACTTCTCAGCAAAGTCAGAGGCCAGCAAGGCAACAGGGCAACAACAAGGCAACAGTCCTTCACAGCAAAGCAGTCCAGGTGAGTCCTTTGGGCAGCCAGGCAGTTCCTCTTGACAGGCTCCAGGTTCAGGTCCAGAAGTGTCTGATCTGGTGGGGTCAGAGACCCAGTTTAGATACTCAAAACTGCCCTTGAAGTGGGGGAGACTTCAAAGAGTGGTTTTGAAGTGCACAAGGTACCCTTTCAGTACAGGTCTGTCTGCCACGGTCCCAGTAGGGGGTTTGGCAGTCCATTGTGAGGGCAGGCCACTAGCCTTTGAAATGTAAGTGTCAGGCCCTCCACCCTTCCAGCCCAAGAAGACCCATTCAGTATGCAGATGAGTGCAGGTGTGTCTGAGTATCCTGTGTTTGTGGTTGTCTGGGTGAAATACACAAGGAAGCTGTCAACCAGTCCAGCCCAGATGTGGATTTAAGACAGGCTGTAAGGCAAAGATGGATTTTAAGTGCAGGGAAATGCTCACTTTCTAAAAGTGGAATTTCTAAAATAGTAATATAAAAACCAACTTCGCCAATAAGCAGGATTTTGTAATACCATTCTGGTCATACTAAATATGACCTGATTACCCCTTTCTTTTCAGAATCTACCACTGAAATAGTATATGAGGTTAGCCCTAATGCTAGCATATGAAAAGAGCAGGCCTCACAGTAGTGGAAAACAAATTTAGGAGTTTTCCACTACCAGGACATTAAAACACACGTATATGTCCTGCCTTTTATCTACATAGCACCCTGCCCTATGGGTTACCTAGGGCCTACCTTAGGGGTGACATATATAGAAAAAGGGGAGTTTAAGTCTTGGCAAGTACTTATAAATGCAAAGTCGAAGTGGCAGTGAAACTGCACACACAGGCCTTGCAACGGCAGGCCTGATACATGGTTAAGGGCTACTTATGTGGGTGGCACAACCAGTGCTGCAGGCCCACTAGTAGCATTCAATTTACAGGCCCTTGGCACATGTAGTGCACTTTACTATGGACTTACAAGTAAATCAAATATGCCAATTTGGTATGAACCAATGTTACCATGTTCATAGGGAGGGAGCATATGCACTTTAGCACTGGTTAGCAGTGGTAAAGTGTGCAGAGTCCCAAAGCAAGCAAAAAACGAGGTCAGAAAAAGTAGAGGAGGAAGGCAAAAAGTTTGTGAGTGACCCTGCAGAGGGGGGCCATTTCCAACAGTGACCATAAACGTGGACAGAAGGGATGAGATTTACTATGCATTTGTTTAGGTGCTCGAATTGTGCATTAAAACTTTGACACAAGCAAAGCGCTCATTGACTTTGTATCATGTAGTACCAAACCTTTAGTGTGAATGTAAAGAGGGGCGTTATGGAATTGATACAATGTAAACATATGTATAATTTCACACAAATCCAGCTCTTCTAAAAGAGCACAACATGGCTTGAAATCCTAGCGTCAAATGAAATCATGTGCAGAGAATGTGCAAATGTAATATTGCACGATAATCATATATGTAACCTTGAAAAGACATTTTAGATAGCTTCATCTCGGGTGGAGATCTTTACATATAAATATCCACTAGATGGTATATCTCAATGGCAAATGTCATAGAATACCTGGGTTCCATGCCTTTGCGCCAGCGTTTAATGATTCAGAGTAGCCAATAACATTATTGGTGAGTCTACATATGAGTATACAGGGTTTGTATTGCAAATTAGCTGTTCTTCAGCATGATTAGAAGAATTAATAGTTTCTCATAAATATATCACACTAGGATCACAATGAGTTTGCGTGATGAAGGCTTCTATCCCATTATTTTGAAGGTTGAAACATGTCGGCATATAGTGAAAGTTGAGAAGTGTTATGGGCATTTATGGTCTTTTCCCCACATGTATAAATAGAAAGAACTACTGTGTATGGTGATTCAAATCCTTTTGGGACTGCCCATTGTGCTAATTGCGAATTATCAATATAATTAACATTGACTGATGTGCTGGACAATTTTAAATGTTTATTCTGATGCATCTGTTCTATTTTTCATGTTTCTGTTAACTTGTACATATATGTATTCATTTTCATGTAGCACGAAGGCATTAGTTGTCCACTGTGTTATTTTCAAGTTGCGTATAATGTTCCTTTTCATATGCCTAAGGTTTTTTGGATTCCTGTGTGTGATGTGTTGCTGTAAATTCAAATATAAATGAAACGTTTTTGAGAAAAGAAAGTAAGTGTTCACTCTGACTAAAAATAAGTGTACCTGAGCAATTGATGGTTAATGGGTGATCCTTGTGCTATAGGCGGTACACAGGTAAGCGATCCCGTGGGTGGGAGCTGAGGACTGCAGGTAGATATGGAGGCAAGGTGCAGAGGTATTTGCATTGCGCATATCTGCCCATTGATAGTGGGGGCGGTTATTATCTTCTCCAGTTGACTCCCTCTTTCAGAACACGAGGGCTCCCCATCATCTTTGTTTGTTCTTCTACTTGTGCACTGACTTTCTGGCAGATTTTGAGCAATGGGTACTGGTGTACAGTGTCAGAGGTGTTGGTGTGGAGCAGGCGGTTATAGTGCGTGGCTGGGTTTTAGGCTACAATGTGAATTAGCTATGTTCCATTATAGGCTGGTTTGTACGGTACGGGTGGTGCTCAGTGTTCTTGATGTGTTCTTGTATAGGTAACAATGACAGGTCTGGAGTTTAGAACCTGGACCCATATTTATACTTTTTTAACGTCGCACTGCGTCATTTTTTGACGCAAATGCGGCGCTAAAAATGTATAAATATGGGCCCTGGGTTTTAGTAAAATGCAGGCCCTGGCACAATGGTGGCAGTCTTTGGTAACATGCTGGCACTGCACAATAGTTGGAATCCATGACAACATGCTGGCGCTGGCACAATGGTGGTAATGTCTGGCAACATGCTGACTCTAGCGCAGTGGTAATTCCTGGTAAAATGCCGGTTGTAGCACAATGGTGGTAATCCCTCACAACATGCTGAGCCTGGCTTATTGGTAATAATTCGTAGCACAATGATACCAATCCCTTTCAAAATACTGCTGTGGTCCAGTGGTGGTAATTTCTGATAAAAGTCTGTCCCTGACACAGTGCAGTGGTGGTAATCACTGGCAAATTGCTGGCCATGACACAATTGTGGTAATTCATTAAAAAAATGCTGGCTGTGCCACAGTGGTAGTAATTCGTGGCAACATACTGACTCTGGCCCGAAGGTGGTTATCTCTGACAACATGCTCACTTTATCACAACAGTGGTAATGTTGCACATAATGCTGTCCCCAGCTCGATGATGGTAATTTCTGGTTAAATGTTGACCCTGACACAATGCTGATAATTCCTGGCAAATGCTGGCACTGGCGTAATGATAGTAATCCCTGACAGCATGATAGCTGGTAATCCCGTGCAAATTGATGGCTGTGATACAATGTTGGTATTGTTTGGCAACATGCTGACTGGAACAATGGTTGTCATCCCTGGCATATTGGGGAAGACATGATGATGCCGATGCACAAATGTAAAGCATTCTGAATGCACTAAAGTTCAGGTAGGCTCAGAGAAGAGAATAACGAGTGTATAGAAAGACATAAGTAACAGGCATGTTAGTGTTCGTGCCTTTCTAACTTCTCCAAAACCCAACGCACGTTTCTTTGCCATTGCCTGAGATTTTGGGAAAGGACTGCACTAGGCAACAACACCCACTGCATCTCTTAATACTTGTTTACCTTGCACCTACTTATTAAGCGTTTGGGCAAACATGCAACCTAACTTCAATGAAAACAAAAAATGTTTTTTATTTGTTATAATTTATGGCATAGATTAAAATCCAATTTTGTACTTTATTTTTTAATAAGTCCTTCGTGAGTGAGATGCCTCATTTAACAAAGCCTGCAATGGTGCTCATTATTTAGATTTACTTCTCACTCTTTGATTTGTATGTTTCCAATGAGTGGTTGATGTAATAAGCCATGTATTATTGACATAGAACTGTCACTCCCGCTAGATTGTGACTGCTATTTGTGCAAGAGGGGGCGCAGTACCGACCACTGATGACAGGTTTGTGTGAAAAATGCTGCTTTATTGAAACAGATGTCCATCACATAAACACACCTGGGCCTTGCGCCTTACAAAACTACAAACCTCACAGTACAAAATGTTCACCTATGTTAAGTACCCCCAATCCTATCTGTCCCTCCCCCGCAATACTTTAATTCTGTAATTCTCTATTTCCTCCAGTGATGATTTTTGCAGCTGATACCTTATTCTAACTAACTTAACTTCCTAATGGACCTTTAACTTCTTGGCATGTCCAGGCGTGATCTTGTCTACCTGTTCCCTTTCAGCCCGAATTGCCACTGTCAACAACAATAACTTCTGTAAACCATGACAACTTCTCGGCCAACTGCTTGTGCACCTGCCTCAAAGCTACAGCCATACATGGTCAATCTCCCCTGTACACCTGTTCTAGACAAAGCCTGCCTAAGTATAATAAGCATTTGCAATGCAACAGGTCTCACATTTCTCCGAGTTAGAGCTATAAGCAGTTGTAAACTCCCAACCAGACTTTTCTTGCCACATTAAATGGCAAAAAAGAGCACGATCGCGCTGCTACATTTCACACGTAGTGAAACCTATCGGCAAAAGTGTAATTATCTACTTAACCAGCAAAAGTGCAATTAGCTATGTAACAGGGTCGATGTCATGCAAAGCGCTCGACTTCTGCCAAGTGAGATTGCGCTGCAAAAAAAGATAAAAAGTAGTCCACAAAACAGACGGAAAAAAGGCGAGCCTCGTATGTTTTCAGTACATGCTTGCTGCGCTAGAGGAGGGCTAACCACCAGCAAAAGGCATGATGTATGTATGCCTTCCACTAATGAAAGCAAGCAGATTTTAAAAGGCAAGCCCACGAACCAATGATGCTGATGTGACATGGACGGGGCTCCGAGCCCTTTTCTAACTACTAAAGCGTCTCGAAAGCGATACGCATGCCCAAGCGCATGCTAGCACAGGCTCGACCCTAAAAAGGGGGCCTGCTGATAGCATTATCAGCTGACTGCTGAATCACTAACCCTGCTGTTTAGGTCGAGCCTAGGCAGTGCTCATGCACTGTCTGCAAGACCTTCTGTATTCACTAAAAGGGCTTTGATCCCACCTGCTGCTTACCATAGGTTTACTGCAGTGTCGCTCTTCTTTGCTGCCTCCCAACTGGTTTGCACAACCGATATGTCACGTACGTTCTTGGTTGAAGAGCACTGGCCAAGTACAGTTTTCTTATGCTTTGACTATTTATCTGGTGTTTGGGGGAACTCTTCCACTGTTTGTTTTAATATTGTGTGTAATGCTTCATACTGCACGTCTGACGTCTTTAATCTTTGTCAATAGCAGTGTCCTGTTACCTATTTGTCCAACCAGTTCTCACTCAAAGGAGGGGTAATATCCGTGTTTCTAGTGCTGTATTGCAGAAGCGTGGTCCTAGCTCTTATATTCTAATGTGCTGTTGTACAGGGAGGTACCACCAAAAGTACAAACCTCACTATACAAAATGTTCACCAATGTTAAGTACCCCCCACATCTAAGTGGCCCTCCACTTGCAGCACTTTAACTCTGTAATTCTCTATTTCCTCCAGTGCTGATTTCTGCAATTGATACCCTAAAATTCCCCTCCAGTTTTAGTGCAGTTATTAGACTCTAACTGACGTAACTTCCTAATAAGCCTTTATTTTCCTGTCTGGTCCAGGCGTGATCTTGCCTATCCATTCCCTTACAGCCTGGATTGCCACTTCCAACAACAGTAAACTTCTGTAAACCATGCCAACTTCTCGGCCAACTGGCACCAAGAAAAAGGCCCTGACAAAACTTTTTCTGCGCCCCCCCCCCCCCAAGCCTTCTAGCAGACATTAAACACCTTGGCTAGCACACCTCTCAGCTGCAGCAGATAAAAATAACAAATGTAAACTTCACACTTGTATAGCGCACTACTCACCCATTAGGGTCTCAAGGCGCTGTATGCATACCACTGTGGAACCCCTCCTGGCTTTTCCCTGTGAGGAACCCACTCCTGGACAACCCCCAGGGTGAAGCCAGGCATCCAAGCACTGTCAGGGCCGTTGGGGAGATTAAGCAAGATATTGCCCAGAGTTACAGAGTGGAACCCATTAATTAGATTAGGCACCAAGGCAAGAATTATCTGGTCCAAGGGAATTGAGCCCAAGACCCGCTGAGGTGGGAATTGAACCCTGGTCCTGGGCCAGATCTCTGCATCAGGGTCTGCCGCTGTAACTATTATGCCACACTTCTCCACATACAACTGTATAGTATACAACTCCATACTCAGATAGGGCAAGTGCACCCCATCCCCATGGAAAAACTCTGTGTCATCATACTGTAAATCAGAGATCAGAGTGCTTCATCTGTTCAATACCCTAGTCTCTACAAAAAAACTTGTATTTCCTTGTTAAGCTTCCACCTGGCTTTGTGTATTGCTGCCAGCCAAGTGGCCTCATGCCAGATCCACTGGTGCTGAATCTCCTTTAGGTTCTCCTTCATCGCTTTCATCAAAGCCAAAGCTTTTTCCGTAACTAAGTCATTTTCCCCTAAATATAAGAGCAAAACTTCAGGGCAATGACCCCTAACTAACAACCTGTTCAGACATGGTAAAAGCTCCCTCCAATGCATGCCCCCTTTGCATTGTCAGCAGACGTGATACACATTGGGGTCAAGGCCCAGGTTTGCACCGTGCCTGCTCTTACCTGTCTTTCTGCCCACTTAAAGCAAGAATGCCCCACAATTCACAATGCCAAGCCAGCAGCCTCTGGGCCAGGAACTGAACCTGAAAAACACAAACAACAGTTGACAACAGGCAATGGTTCAGCAGTCATCCTCCGACATAACATAGAAAGCTAGTCTGAAGACCATCTGTTCATACCCATGTTGTTTGCGCTATTCCAACCTTGCATGCTTTTTTCAGTTGCCATACCTGTTCTGAAGAGGTGCGTCCCATACCCCCTGGCATCCACACCTAATAATACAAGGTGCCTTACATACGATGGTCAAGAGCTGAAATGCTGTAACTGGCCTGCCATCACCATGCTGGAAGACCCTCCCACTCCCCATCAAATTCCGAGCCCCTAGAGATGTAAAACTGTAAACTTCATACTTGTATAGCACACTACTCACCCATTAGGGTCTCAAGGCGCTGTACGCATACTGCTGTGGAACCCCTCCTGGCTTTTCCCTGTGAGGTGCCCACTCCTGGGCAACCTCCAAGGTGAAGCTAGGCATCCCAGCGCTGTTGGGGCCGTTGTGGAGATTAAGAAAGCTATTGCCCAGAGTTACAGAGGGGGACCCATGAATTAGATTAGGCACCGATGTGAGAATGATCAGGTCGGAGGAAATTGAGCCCAAGACCCGCCAAGGCGGGAATTGAACGCTGGTCCCGGGCCAGATTTCTGCATCAGGGTCTGCCACTCTAACCATTGGCCCACATCTTACTGTGCAAAACCTCACCACGGGAAAAGCCCAGAGGTATATAGCTTTACCTATCACCTCTGGTCTGTCTTTGACCTGTGTAACCACACCTGTATCCCATCCTCACATTGGTGTATTTCGTCCTATAGAACTCCTCGGCTCCCTTTTCCCCCTAAGAACTTTGATACCTGAAAAGCTTCAAAAAACATCCAAGACATCAGTGCGCTGAACAGCAACATATCATGCTCTCCCCCGGCAAACTCTAGGCAAAACCAAAAGCATGTATCTCAAGGGGCCCAGCGTCAAAGTCCTCTATTTTAGCCCTATCTGATCTGCCTCCCTAGTCCACCCATCAGGCATTTGTCTCCCCAGTTCCCCTGCCAATTGGGCATATCCCCAAGGCAGCTTGACCATGAAAGCTATGCCTGCCAGTTTCCCCAAAACTGCTACCCTCAACTGTCCTTTGTCAATTAACACCAATATAAATCGAACCACATATTCTGCCATGGCCCACTCCTCTTGTCTCAGTTGTGCCCCATGCTTTAAAAATACTGGCCAAGCCTGGGCATAGGCTGTCCTTTTAGAAACCAGCCATGAGTCTACCACCAACTGAAGCATCCTCTGGAGACTACTGTCCACAATTCCTGAGGCATGTGGGTCCTGACTCTGTACTCTTCCATGGCTAGCCCATGGAATCGCTCCCACTGTGAATAAGACAAAGCATCCGCATTGTCCACACCTGGCACACATGTAGCTCTAAAGACAATGTCATGCTTCAGGGACCCAGGTACAAAGACTCACAGCAATTTCAACACGTGTGGATCTCTGGCCAATTGTGTGTTCACCACCTGCCCCACTGACATATTATCAATCTGAAACATTACTTGCCTTTGCCCAACTACTCCCCCATAAAGCCATTCCCACCACCAATGGGAAAAATTCCAAAAACACAATGCTGTGCCCAGGCCGCTCCCACTCCCGGGCCATTCCTCTATGCACCATGTTCCCTGCCAGTACAGACCAAAGCCCATTTCAGCTGCAGCATCTGAAAATGACTCCAGGAAACATCGACACATTCTCAAGTCTTTTTTGACATCTGCTGATATCCTCACATGATGATGTACCAATGGCAAGCGAGACAGGGACAACCTCAGCATCCTACAAAAAGTCCTCCCCACCCTCATAACCCTACATGCAAAGTTCAGATGTCCCAAAACCACCTGTACCTCCTTCACCTTGACTTTCTTTTTAGCCAGCATGGCATCCAATAGCGATTGCATTATACACTTTTATCCTCTAGTAAACAGGCTTCCATTGCCCCTGAATCATTTTCAATGCCTGCAAATGACAGGACCGCACTGGATCCTACTAATTTGTTTTTGGTTCCAGTGGCACTCCCAGGACCCCGGTGAGCTTCTGGAATCTTACCAGTAAACGCTGGCAGTCTGCGGAACTGGGGTTGCCCACAAAAAGAAGTCATCCAGGTAGTGTGTAATGAGCTTATGGCCTATATGCAGAGAAAACAACCATTGCAGGAATGTTCTAAAACACTCGAAGAGAGCACATGATATTGTTGTGTAGGCTCTCATTATTCTAATGAGACTACTGGATTTTGAGCAGCAGAATCGCCTGCGGTGTGGGAGACTGAGTCTAATCCACTACAGATGACACCTGTCACCTTAATCCAGCTAACTAGCAGTGCCTCATCTCCACCCAAGGACAAGGATGATTGGGCAGCTTAGCTCATGGCATCATTGATTTCTCAGGGAAACCGTGGACACTCAGGTCTCATTAATTTCTCTCAGTTCCATTGGTCTCATATACACAAGGACAAAGGCAGTATATGTTTCAATAAGATTTTAATGAAGCGACTGCATCTTAGCAAAGCATGTGCTGCAATAACTAGGTTGATAAAGCATGACAAGATTAGAATTGTGACAAGGAGAGTAAAGTATAGGAATAACGCTACCATATTGTCACTAGAGTCAATAGACTAATTCCTACCTAGGCTATAATAGAGCATAGTGTGTTAAGCTCTAATTCTGCCCTTCAGGTTCCCCTGGGAAGATATAATTCCCCATACTTGAGCAAAGGCCTGAAGTCTGCATAAGCACCTGTAGCGAAGTGTTCAGCAATCAACATAAAGTTGTGGTTCTCTGGCTGGAATCTCCCTCTAGCATGTAAGGGACAATGAAAATGTTTTATAATAAAACAGCTCATGTTCTGAGAAAATGTCCCTACATAAGGATGTGTGTTTTTCTATGAATGTCAGAGACAAAACTTATACCATGGCAACCTATCTTACTGCAGCCTTGAAAGAAGCACAGAGTGAACAAGAATGTCTTGTTTGAGAACATAGTGCTAGCCTAGGCAAAAACAACTAGATAGTGAGAAATAAAACAAGACCGCAAAAGTGGCTATTAGAATAGTAATAAAACAAATCTGAATAAAATATATCTAGGTTAAAGTACTCAGTGGCAGGCCTAGTATGCTAAAATAACGTGCATGGAGCTATAACTAAAATGGCTACACAATACCCTCCCCTTGTCGGTTGAAGGTGGTTCAAAGCCTAAATATAAATAAAAGCTACTAAGAATCAACCTAAGATATATGTGTAAAACATGTCAATAATTACAAGTTAAAAGGACAAATGAGCATATAAAAGGACAATTTAAAATGTTAGCATGTGGCATAAAAAGGACCGAATTTCAAGAGTCAGAGTCATTTTTAAAATTACTAATTGAATCCGGGACAATAGAGGACAAGAAATCTTCCACTTCAGCAGGTGTTAAAGTTGGGAAAGCATCGCCAAGAAGGACCAAGGAGTAGTCGTGTTCCATAGCCTGAGTCTCAGCCAAGGCAACAGCGTTCCGTGATGTGCCAAACAACGAGTTAAGAGCTGCATCCTCCAGGAAGGGCAACTCATAAGGAGCTTCCGATAGCAAACGCACCCTCAATGCGCATGTCCGGTAATGAACCCTCAGCGAGAACATCAACAGATCAGCTTCCAATGAAAGCAAGAACTGAGTAGAAAGGCAAACTTCTAGTGCATGTTCGAAAGAGCACCAAAGGCACCGAAACACAGGCTGCACACAATGCAAAACGGGTCTAAATGATAGAGACCAGTCACACTCCAGTTCCTGCAGGAGTGTTGCTCCAAAGTACTGCATAATACGTTCACGACACAGCTGCACTGGTTGGAGAACTTTCATTCCTCCTTGTTGCGGCAGGACAGCCATTGCTCATGAAAAGTTGCAACAGCAAAATGGCAATTATTATAGCCAAAGTTATTGGAAATCCCCCGAAAATAATGGAGAATATTGTGTGGATGGCTGATGATATTAAACCGAATATGGAGGAGAAGGTGTGAACGAAACCAGAACCAACAAGAAGTTGCGATTCCAGTAGTGCTGGATGCATTAAATATTCGTCCCACACGTTCACCAAAGTGTCTCTGAAAGTTGGTACTTAAAAGGGACTGTATCTCTACTGACGACCTTGCCACCTGAAGTGCGTAGGTCTCGTGTGCAGATGTGAGAGCCACATGTTTTTGAAACAATGAAGCCTTGAGTCTGCTCAACTTGTCAAAATTCATATTAGAAGTAGCAATATGGGGCCAAATGTCAGCTACCTCTTTTATTCTAGTGGGGGAAAAGAGTACGTTCCCGCAGCAAGTAACAAACATAGAGACTGAAGCAACATAAACTATCCCGGCTCGCATCCCACAACAGTCTTCACCATTGAGGATAACATAGCTGCTGTTTTAAAGCACCTGGAACGTAGGTCTATTCAAGGGGACTGGAACTCCCTTCAGATAACAAGTCAAGTTTGCTGTAGATGTGTTACACGCCCCATGCAAGGACAGCTGTTTGCAAACCATCGCATGGCTGACAGAAGCCACGCATTCACTACCGCTAAGAAATACTTTTTTCATGCCACTGAGACATTTGTACAAGAGGGGCAGCTCCCACACCTCATGGATGTAACTATCTCCCAGCCTTGCACATCTTCCTACCAGAATGTGTTTTAAACAGGAGGTGAATTGAAGTGTGGCAATAGGCAGATTAAAGCCACAGTTAAAGGCAACTTTTCTAACTTTTCGATGTTTAGCATGACATAAGTCGCTTCTTTCTTAGCCATTAGTTGTTGTTGTCGCGTTAAATTAAATGTAGAAAATATTTCCCTTGCGCTGACATGTTGCCAGGGAACGTGACCTGCCTTCAGTGTTTGAAGAGTCCATCCCAACTGCATGATGGACCTTAGTTGACTCTGTCATGGTGTAATGAATACATATCTGTTTGTATAATGTTTATTTCAGAAGAGACAATGTTATTTAAAGTGTGTATCCTGTCGGACAGGGTATTAATCTCATTATCTACAACAGCTAATGCCTTCTGTAAATTTTCTTGGTCTATTTGTCTTAACCGGGCAGTGGCTTCTTTTTGGGAAAGTTTCAAAATGTCATTATATACTTCATATAAGAAGTGCTTTCTGCGTTGTTTTCTGGGGCTTAACAGGAAGTCCTGTAAGTCGGTGTTATTAAAGAGGAGACTGAGGTGTTCTCTAACCGCATCTAGTGAGGAACTCTTTAACCATTGCTGGCATAGTTTCCCTACACTGTATGTTGTTACTATACCCGCATGTTAGGATGATATGTAGCGAGGGTCCGGCCTTCTAGTTCTAAAACCCCCGTGGAGTTTATAAACTCTTTATAAAACGCTTATGACACCCATTGGTATCTATTGGCCACAATAACCACCCCCCAGGACGTGACAGTAAAGCATTAAACATGCCATTCTGGACCCATTCATCGAGTTGATCTTCAGTTGCATTTATATATTTTTGCCATTTATGAAATTTTTCAGGGAAAGGAATAATGGGCGTGTTCAATTCCTTAATTTTCGCTAAGCCTAAACAACTTGTTTGTTGCACAGTTTCATTTAAAAAAATCATTTGAACAGGTATCAGGCATGCTCTAAATAAAGCTTCCTTCCCCCATATTTGCCAATGTCTAGTTCCCCACACACTTTTTAAGTCAATTGACTTCAGCCAATATTCATAGCCTTCTATAGTCAACCAGGAAACAAATGAATCCGAATAAATACATTTCATATTTGTCAATAATATGTGTACATTTTCTGTAGGTGGTAATTTAAAATAATATGACTCAGCATTGTTAACATCATGCCCAGAAAAATATGTAAACTTTTCAAAGTATGTTTCAGAACTCCCTTGTGGTGGAGACAATGTTCCAATTGTGTGTAATTGAAAACAGTCTTTGGGGTACTTGCTCTGTGGATGATATGGTGCCCATGATAATTATAGCAAAACATATCACCATAGTTCTCTTTAGATTGATAAACATCTTCGTTTTCAAGTACAGTGTAATACTGCAACTCAGTCATCATAGAATCAACTGTTTTCACATCCCAATCATCAGAAACAACTCTGGGTATTATTATATCGTTCCTTGAAAGTTTAAACACATATGGTATTTGAATGACCTCTGAGGGGCCGTATATATCAAATGTTACTTACTATTCTTTTTGGTCGGCTGTGCAGGTTCGGCCACATGGTGTAACTTGACATTGTCGATAGATACAAAGCGGTTTTCCTTGGCACCTGCCAACGGTGGTAGAATGACAGTTCTGGTGCAGTGTATTCCCAAGACTGGGACTGATACTCAATAAGAAGGGCCAAATTTCTTTTTCACAGCAATCTGTTCACATACTAGATCCCCAACTTTAGGAATCCAGCCTGTAGGCATTACATCCTTAATTCGAGTGGAACAGAACTGTTGCAATTCCTGTAAGACAGTGATACGTTCATTTATGTCAAAGAGTGTTTCTGCCGCCTTCACACCAGGACCATCAAGATCTGGAACATACATTCAAGTTCCAAAAAGGCACTCATAGTAAGTACGACCCCCCCCCCAGGGACCTTCTATGCAGTTTGTTAAGTGCTCTCTGGACTCCATACAGGTGATTAAGCCAACTAAGACCCGTACCTAAGACACTGGCTGTTAAGGATTGCTTTAAATCATAATTTAATCACTCCACAACACTATTTCCCTTGGGAGGAAATTGAGACAAGTACTGGAGTTGGACCCCCAACGAAGCCATGGGGTCTCTGAATGCCCTTGATGTGAAAGCAGGGCCCTGGTCCGAGTGGAAAGCCTCAACTGCATATGTACCAATAAAGACTCGCAAATCTTTAAGAACAGTCCAAGCGTCAGCTGAGAGTTGTGGCCACACCCATAGAAAGCTGGAGCAGGAGTCAACAGCGACTAAGATGTATTTGTATGCACTGTCCGGTGTTAGGGGACCGCAATGGTCCAAGTACACACATTGTAAAGGTTTATTAGAAATTAGCAGGGGTGTCTGCGGTGGGCGCTTAGCAGTAGAAACTTTAATTTGTTGGCAGATGTCACAACAAAGGACATACTGCTTGGCCTCTTTGTATAGGCCTGGCCACCAATAACAGGCTTGTAAAAATGATACTGTAGCCGCCATACCAGCATGGGCAGATGCTAGCCCCTCATGCGCTGCTTTAATCAACTCTGGTCTTTTATCTTTGTTGGGAATATCTCAAACCCCTACGCCTGGTATCTTAACCTCAGTGTTTAGGCAGCCTCCCATTCAGAAGGAATATTTACCAGGAAATGCTTTTGGATAGGGCGTACCATCAGCCATAGCTTTCACGACAGCCCAAATGTCTTTGTCCGGTTTTGCACCTAAGCGGGTTACTGCAGCAACAGTGGACGTAGCTACTGCTGACTTTGTGGCTTCATCAGCCAGTGTGTTCCCAGCAACGTGTATTCCAACGCGCTGGTGTCCAAGTGTATGTACAACATGGACATTTGGTAGCGTTTCCTTCAGGTCCGCTACTTTTCCCCACCGAAGTCTGTGATTAATGGTGTTGCCTTTTAAATCTCTGAACCCATTCTGGCGCCAGTACTGCAGGTATTCATTGAAGGGCTGGACACAATAATACAAATCACAAACAATCAGTGTTATCTGTGCAGGATCCATGTGTTCCAGTGCCATCACCAGAGCCTTTAGCTCTGCTAGTTGTGCTGTGCAATCCCCTAGGGTTTGTATGTATGTATGTTGAGGACAAAATGTATTATCCTCCAAGTAGCCACTTATGACTGCGCAAGCAGCGGAGTATTGATGCTTTGTGCCAATTGCAGGTTGTGCTGAGCCATCAGTGTACATGACTCTTCGTACTAATCAATAGGCAGTGTGTTTGCAGGACCTGGGTATTCTAGTTCATATTGCAAAAATTCTTGTGTTTGTAATTTTGGGGCAAAAATATAGGCCCTCATTATGAACACAGCGGGCCCCCAAATCGCCCTAAGTTACCCATTTCGCCAGCCTTTCGCTGGCGGTGTGAACCGCTGGGAAAAGGCTGGCGGAATGGGTATCATTATCCAGAGCAGCGCTGCCCTGTCAGATAGGAATACACCGCCCCCGCCAGCATTACCGCTGGTGGTGTCTTCCGCCGTGGGGTTTTGGGCCATTCATTATATGGCGGTCTGGGCCACCATGCCGGATGGCAGTATTTACCGCCACCACCGGCATGGCGGCCCAGACCGCCATGTACATAATGAGCCCCATAGTCTACATCAGTGGCTGTCAAAGACGTGGCCCATTGCATCCAACGTGGATGTAATGCTTTAGCGTTAGGAACGCTGGCTTTGGTAACAGCCTCAAGGGCTGCAATTGGAGAGACAACAATGATGCGTTTACACTGGGCTAGAGGTCTTTCTTTAATGACAGCCATCTATACAGCAGTGAGAATTTTCTTAGTGGGAGCATAGTGTTGTTCTGCTGCTGAGTACAAATGTGATTTGGATGCAATCGGGACGGTCTCACCCTCAATAAACGTTACATAGGTGAAGCCAATGGCACCAGCAATTACTCTGATGACCAAGTGTGTTTTGTTGTCCCTTGTCTGTAAATGTTGTGCTGCAAGCATGTCTGTTTGCAGGTCTCTGAGAATGAGTGCGTGTTCGACTGTCTAAAATTTACTTAGAAAAGTAAGGACGTATTAAGTCACATCAAGGTTTTATGCGTGTTGCATAATCAGGAATGTAAGTTCTGCCAAAATTTAGGAAACCCAATAGAGTTTGGAGTTTTTTAATGGTAATTAGAGGTTGTAATTGTGTGCATTTTTCCAAGAATTGTGGCGCTAGGCTCTTTCCTTCACTTGATAGCTCATATCCCAGAAACAGGATGCTAAGGAAGGCTATTTTTACTTTTTTGAAATTGAATTTGTAGCCAAATTCAGCAAATCCCACAACAACGCGGGCTAACCGCCTTAAATGTTGTAGGAATTCATCATCTGTGAGATAGATATCATCTACATAGGACAATGCTTCAGGGTCAATGTCGTGCAAGATTGCAGTCACACAAGCTGCGAACAGTCCTGGATTGTTCCTGTACCCCTGGGGTAAATGACAGAATTTATTCTGGGAGCCTGTTGCACTGAAACTTGTTAAGTCTCTACTCTCAGGTGCTATATTTTGGCAGAAGAAACCATTGGAAATATCCAGTGTTGTTTTGTATTTTTTGCGCACTATGTTGTTCATCAGTGCTGTTCTATGTGAGTTTTGTATAGCATATGTGCGTGTATGACTGTTTAAGTGTCTGTAGTCTAAGACTATTCTGTGTGAATGGTCCAGTTTAGCTACTGGGAATGAAGGATTATTAATTGGTAAGACACAGGGTTGAAATTACGCCCTGGTACTTTAGTTGTATGAGGATTTCCCTCATGGGTGCCTTAGTATCTTGTTTTATTGGATATTGGGGCTGAGGTTGTGATTGATTTTTTATAGGAATTACATGGTAGGGGGAATCTTTGTCCCATCCTACGTGGTTGCAATATAACGCGGGTGCCTTCACCAATGCCCAATCAATGGCGTAGGATTCTGCGAGCTCTTCAGGAACAACAGGCGAGAAAGATGATTTAATAACATCTTCTCCATAAGGGCAGGTACGGACAAATTCAGGTGGCCAGTCTTGTTTGGCCAACAAAATATCATATATACTTACCACAGGATCCTAAAATATTGCGTCAATTGTGCGTTCAATGTCTCCTTTTAACTGTAGCGTTAATTTATACAACCTATCAGCCGTGGAGATACGCATGTCTGCAGTTTCTAGTTGTAGAAAGTCATCAGTTGCTTTCATCTCCAGATGGTCTAGAAGATTCCGGTGAACTATTATGACCTCTGCCGCACTGTCTAATAGCGTTAGTGCCCACTTCTTGTTCTTCAAGAGAGCCCCCTTCTTGAGTGGCATGTCAAACTGTAACTGCTGCCACCTTTTTCTGTTGAGCGTTGTGATTCCTGTCTCGGTTTCACCTACTCTGTTCTTCGCTCTGACTGCCCAATTCTCTCAATGCCTTTTTCCGATGAGTCCTGAAAGGAACAAGATTGGTGTGTATCAGTATATTGATATCTGTCAAGCGTTTTTATATTATCTCTATTTCTAAGATTATATCTATTCTGCAGGGTCTCCGTACGTGGGGATTCTCCCCTTTCTTTTTTAGGAGTTTGTTGTTTTTTATGCCAGCGTTTCTTATTACCCTCAGGATCTTGCTTGGTGAAATCTTTATTAGATTTACCCTGAATTTGTGGTTTTGTTGGTCTGGCCCCCAGACTATCTCGACCAATACTAGAGTAGGTCGCTGCGATAATCTTTGGCAGCTCACGTTCTTGATTCTGTTGAGGAACTTCCAGGAGCCGCATGTGCACCGCTCATGCGACCGCTTCTCCTTTAAGCTTACTTACAATGATTGAGGACACTGTGGCAACATTGCCCATTAATTGCATCCCCAAATCTAAGGCCGGGGGCAGCCCCGTATTCATCTTGAATTTGTTTCAACACTTCCGGTAAGTTGGCAAGTGTCGGTGCACTGTGTGCGGTAGTATAGAGTGAGCAAATACCGTGCCCCATGTATTACAGTTATCTATCGTGGGAACCATCCCAAATGACTAGCACAACATTAGTATTCTATGTTTATCCTGATGTCCCGTATAGGGAAATACTGCTTCCAGTGCATTTATTTTTTGAGCTAACCAAAACGGAATTTCTTCTCATTTGGCGGGTACTTTACCCATGATCGAATGTACAGTTGCAAAGTTAATGTCTGGTGTCACTGCATGTGGCTACGCTGGAGCAGCACATGCTGGGTTTGTATTTAATGTTTGCATTTCAAACTGTACTAAACATCTGTATATTGCCATCAGATCAGTATATAAATGACGGACTTCAGCTACCGCTAGGTTTGCTACAGCAGGGTGAGGTGTATAAGTGGCCAATAAAGGCCAGGTAGGACCATCATTACTTAGAGGACCTAACCTAACAGGGAAAATCATGTGGGGTAGGGCGCCATCAAGCCAATTATTATGTTCTTGATAAGATAAAGGTATTTCTAAATATGCATATGCTCTGTATTGTCCAGGTACGTTTGCAAGTGTTTAGTGATGAAATGTGTTTGTTTTCCTATCAACTGCTGGAAATGTGACCCAAGAATAGAAAAGTTCTGTTCTATAAGCTGCATCTGCGTCCACCACAAATGTTACTGGACCCCCCTGGGCCGTTAGGCCATGTGCCAATGAATGTGTAGTAAGGGGTTGTCTCATCTTAACTGCAATTGCTGCCTGCTGCGGATTCGCCATATTAGACGTTAAATTTGTTCAGAGATAGGCACACCAAATGGGTATTTTTCTTTTAAGGTTCAAGCTTGAACAACTTCCAACATCAGATAGGGTGCCCTACTTTAGCGGAGGAGGAGATCCTCAATACCACAGACGTCTCCGTATATAGTACTGAGGTGCTTTGTATATAGTGAGACAGAGATACTCAGGAGGACCCGAAATTTAGAGCCTGACCAAACGTTGGCGGCGCCATGTCGCGTAGGCTCTCATTATTCTAATGAGACTACTGGATTTTGAGTGGCAGA
The DNA here is from genome assembly GCF_031143425.1 of Pleurodeles waltl. Classification (NCBI taxonomy): domain Eukaryota; kingdom Metazoa; phylum Chordata; class Amphibia; order Caudata; family Salamandridae; genus Pleurodeles; species Pleurodeles waltl. Next base: position 542,167,959 of record NC_090451.1, read on the forward strand.
ATCGCCTGCGGTGTGGGAGACTGAGTCTAACCCACTACAGGTGACACCTGTCGCCCTAATCCAGGTTTTGCTCCATCTAACTAGCAGTGCCTCATCTCCACCCAAGGGCAGGGATGATTGGACATCCCAGCACATGACATAATTGATTTCTGAGGGAAACCGTGGACACTCAGGTTTTATCTGTTTCTCTCAGTTACATCAGTCTCACGTACACAATGACAAACAGAGGCAGTATATGTTTCAAGAAGATTTTAATGAAGCGACTGCATCTTAGATAGCAAAGCATGTGCTGCAATAACCAGGACGATACAGTATGACAAGATTAGAATTGTGACAGGAGAGTAAAGCATAGGAATAACGCTACTATATTGTCACTAGAGTCAATAGACTAATTCCTACCTAGGCTATAAAAGAGCACAGCGTTTTAAGCTCTAATTCTGCCCTTCAGGTTCCCCTGGGAAGACATCATTCCCCATACCTGGGCAAAGGCCTGAAGTCTGCATAAGCAGCTGTAGCGAAGCGTTCAGCAACCAGCATACATTTGTGGTTCCCTGGCTGGAATCTCCCTCTAACGTGTAAAATGCACAGCAGCAGGCCTAGTATGCTACAATAAAGTGCATGGAGCTATCACTAAAATGGCTGCACAACAATATCGACTGATCCCTGGGGAGTGCCTTGTCAACGTACTATTGCCCCTCAAACTGTCTGCCCAGAAGCTCAAAGTCGTCAGGGTATACTGGCAGCAAACGGAAAGCAGCCTTGATTTTATTCTTGGCCATGAGTGCCCCCTGTTCAACCGCTTCTACCAAAGATAGCACCACGTCCACAAAGAAAGAAGACACAGACACCTGTTCCTCTGGAATGAAGTTTTTAACCGAATTTCCTTCAGGTCGTGATAAGTGTTGAATCAACCAAAATTGTCCTTTTACTTTTTTCGGGACCACCACAATAGAGGACACTATTAAGTGCTACATTGGCCAATCTACGAAAGGACCTGATATCCTGCCCTTGTGTATCTCCTTCTGCAACTTGTCCGTCACCACCTGTCTATGTGTGTTCACTGATTTCAAGTTGTCCGCCCACCAACACACCCTCAGGTCTTCGTATCCCAATCTGAATCCCCTTGTGAATTCTTCCGACAATAACCTGACATCTTCCCTCTGATCACACTGTGACAGCCAAAACTCCAACCTGTCCAATTTAATTGGAGTATTAGTCTTCACCTTTAGATCCCTGAGTGCCCCTTCCTGACCAGAAACCTGTTGACTGACTATGCTTCTGCGCACCTGCGATCCCCTGATGATGTTGCTTCTGTCCTTTCAAGTTGCACAAGTGACCCCCCCGTCCCGTAGCACTTGACAAGGGCATGTCTGAAGACACATTTCGAGCATTTATTTGGGGATTTGCAATACTCTCTGGTACAGAGGCCCTTTTTGAAATCCCAGCAAACTCCTGCCTGACTATTCTGCCCCTCTGCTAAACTGCTCTGACCTCTACCTGGTGCCCGCACCTCTCACCCGGTGGGACGTCCATGAAAATGGCCATAAACTATTGGTAAGTTACTTGCTATAAAAATTGTTTTCTTGTTTTGCCAAACTTGATAGGCCCCTTTATGTGCTGCCACAGGTCTGTGTCAATCTCCCCCAATTGCACCTCTGGGTCTAAGGCCATGCAAGTGCAAACTCCTTGTCATAATGTACCCAAGCATGTATCCCGTAGTTTATCTGTGCTTTTCTGATGACATCCATATGTTTTAAGAGTGCCACCGACCTGTTAGGGTACTTTTCACAGTAAACACTGCATATGTGAGAAAAGCCTCCGTCCAATTTTCAGTAGTGACTGACACTTTTAGTAGTTTAGCCAACTCATATTCCTCCTCTCCGAGCCCTCCTAGGCCCTCAATTTGATGTGCAGCAGCTTTAGCATCTCAACATATTTCTCTTTCCATATCTTTGCTTTAGTCGCTAGCATGAGATGCACCCGCCGGGGATTGGGCGTCCCCATGTGTGGCAATTTCTTGACTTTCAATTCCTTGCTTTCAAGGCCACCTGTCTTCCCTGCACAATTTGCCCCACCCATTTTTCCCACTTAGTCTCTTCCCCCATGCACCTGTCCAATGCGACCCCTGACAGCTCAGGGGGCTCTTCTTCTTTCCTTGCCTTCTCACCCATTGGTGCGTGAATCCCGTGTTTTGTCTCTCCCGGGCCTGTCAATATTGCAGTTACCTGCCCCATGCACCCTTCTTCGGTTCCCACACTAGTGTCTTTCACATGAAAAACTCTGCTCAGATGGGACTCCATGCTCTCATAAAGCTGTTTTGCCTCCACTCTTATAGACACCATTTTGGCGGCGTTTGCCCCACCCCACACATCCTTACCTGGCACCAGAGTCAGTGCTCACTCCAGAGCCTGCCGCCTTGCCATTGGCTCTTGCTGTAGTGCCAAACATGGGCTGTCAGGCCGTTGCTAAGCACCTGAACCCTGTAAGCCACAAGGTACAAAATCATTTGTGTGTCCCATGCCCCACCCCTTGTTGCCACCACCTTGACCCTTCCTCTTGAGGGACTGATCTGGCTAGCCAATGCTGATGTCCAGCTGGCTGCACGGGCCTTGCAATCTCTTCTCCTCTTGGCCGCTGAGTCGCACTGAGCTCTCCCGAGTCCGTCGCAGCCGTTGCATGCTCCCCCTGCTAAAAAGATTAAGATGGGCCTCAGTGTGCTGGTAATGGGTTAGTGACTGGTCTGTGAGACCACCCAATTTGACCTCCAGCTGAAACTGTCTGACCCTCCACACTGCCCATCTGGGGCTCCTCTTGGCACCCTCTGTAATACTGGCCCTCGAGTGAAATCCTTTCCTCCCAGCCCAGCCTGCATACCCCCATTTCTATCTACTCTACTGTAGACCCTCCTGGGTGTCTTCTGTTCACTGCCCTTGAAGCTGCACCTGAACCAATCACCCTGTTTGTACCCTTGCTCCTCTGCCTGTCCCTCTTCTTCGCCTCACTCCATTCTAACTTTGCTGCTACCAATGCAGAGGCTGGACCCCCCAGTGGCCCCTTGCAACAAAACACCTAACGGCCCACCCAGCCACTTGTACTGAGGTGGGGGCTCCAAGACACATTCCTGCTGTAGATAGGGTCACATCTGCACACTCCCCTGCCCTTTGGATTTTGACAACTGCTGGCACCCTGTACAGCCAACCTGCATTGTCTAAGGGAATCGAGGTCTAATAACCCCAGGGTCTCTGCAATAAATTACCCTCACCTGTCCCCTGCCTGTCCTGTAGGTTGGGGCCTTAGTCATACTCCTCCAAACTCATGAACCCTTCTGCCTCAAAAAACTCTCTTCTCCCTCTTCCTCCTCTCCACTAAAAACCTAATTTACTGGCAGCTTGCTCCCCCACCCAGCTCCCTCTCCTCCCAGGCTGCCACAGGCCTCCCTGTGAGTTCTCGCGGCTCCCCCACCCCCCCTCCCCTTCCCCGTGGCTGTATAGGCATTGTGGGTGGCCCCACCCCTCGCCTGCATGCGTGAGTCCTCCCTGAGCACCTCTGATGCCTCCGGTGACCAGCCTGCATCCTGTCTTGGGGTTGCATTTGCCAGGGGCATGACAGAGTGCATTCTAGCAGCACTTGTGTCCCCAGTCCTGACAGAGTGTATTTTAGCAGCCCTCGTGTCTCCAGCAGGGCGCTCGGGCATTTAACATGCCCCGCAGCACACACCGCTCGTACCTGTGGCCTCTCTCCTCATGCGGGAGTGGCCCCTCGAACTCATCTGGTGTGTCACAGCATGAGGGGTTGGGCGTGGCAGAGACACACAATCACTACAACCCCCAACAAAGACCTACTGACAGAGTGGACTCCACATGCCTGGACTGTCACTGCCAGGAGGACGAAGAGTCCTGCCTCTTCCAGAAGCCTCATTGCTTGGGCCACTTTATTGACAGCCGACATGACCAGATGGAAGTAAGTGCTATTTGACAACCTACCACTATTATCCTGAAACACTATCAAAAGGCTCAGTAACACTAATTCTAAAAACACTACTGTACCTATTACCAGTCACCATGCCACCCACCGAAAATGCTTGATTATATAGCTCAACACAGCCCAAACCTCGAGCAGTCATCAGACTGCTCCACTTCCTCAATCATCCCAGGGCGCAGAGCTCCCAGTGATCAGCTGCCCCCCAAGACCCTATTTGGCATTGTTTGCACTCTACAGTAGCAGCTTGTATCTGGAAAAAGGGTGGTGGGGCAGTGCAGGGGAACAATAACAACAACAAAAAAAGATCTTAACTTCCGCTGGCTGCCTCAACACTATTCTGCGCCTTTGCTAGTGCACAGGCTGAGGCTCCCAGACTCCCCTATGGCCAATCTAGTCGCTGCTGTCATACTGGTAACACTATTACCCAACATGAGAGAGGCACCGGAATTGGCCTGAGCAGTCTGGTTTTGCGCTCCCACTGGGGCCGGGAGCCTGTGCTTGATGTTCTCCACCTGGCAACGCAGCTCGGGTTGGAGATATATAAGTACACATGTCAGTTGCCCGTCCTAAGACAGCCGGCCAAACCAACAGGCACTCTTGCAGCAGTGCCCACCACTTCCCGTCCGTGCTTGCTGCAGTGCTGGCATGAGGATGGCCCCGCCTCAAGAGACTGTTCCCAAAGGAAAATTAAAATGATAATAAAGCTCTTTTGTTATAATTCTATGTTTCAAGTTCAGATCTGTTGGCAGGGGGGCGGGGGTCCTCCACCATAATGGAGGAGCCACTCCTGGCATTCTAGCCTTTCAGTTCCAGTAGAATGTTTCAGGAAGCCGGTCAGTATTTATGACCAGCTGCTTGGATCGTTGTCAAATGTGATGACCATTTTGACTGGGAGCCATAACATGTGTAACCCAAAACATGCCTTTTGGTCTTGCTTCCCTGACCTAAAACTGAGATATCCAGCTGTCTCTTTTGTGTATTTGGCTTTGCAAGAGGCTAAATGGCGAATTGAAATGCACTTGCAATCCCCTGTAGGCCCTGTATAGCAACATGGAGTGTAGGGCCTAGATTTTCTACGGCTTCGCACTGGGTCTGTGGCACTTTTGTGACACAAACCCAGCACAAAATCTGGTATGGATAGTATCGCAAAGAGCAGGATATTATTCCAAAGTCGCACACACCCAGGAATTATGGCGCATGGGTGTGTGTTGGTGCATGCCTGCCTGAATTGTGCCAGTGCTGGGGGAGAGAAAATATGCACTAAACCATAAGAGATATGGCACATTTTTCTCTCTTCCTTTGATGCAAGGCAGTGCAGCAACTTTGGTGCACCAACTTTGGTGCAGCGTTGTCTTTTGTCAAAGAAATGCGAATCTAGGCCCAGATTTATTGAAATGGGTGATGGCTGTAAATGAGGCTTCAATCATAATAAGGAGGAAAGAGGACGAGCTGGGACACAATAGAGCTTGAAATGACTTGAAGATAGAATAATAAGTGGAACTGATATATAGACAGTCATTTTAACCCCATTGCAGCATCCAATAGCAGGATGCTTATTATGGATAACTCACTACTGACTATGGTTTTGTTATATATTTGATACATTCATTGTATTCTTGTAAAGATACAAAATCTTAATAAAAAATACTGAAAAAAGACCAGCTGCATCATGTCCACGCAGTGAACAAGGGCAGCACATGAACCAAGGATGCCTAAGACAATCCTATCTATGACCCTGCGTGCACAAACAACACTATACCTCATGCTGCCAAGGCATACCAATAGTTGAGTGAAGGGTAGAAGGTAAGATAGGGCGGCCAAGGCTACTGTTGGTTTGTGCGTATGTGTGGGGGGTGAGAGTGTAAGTCTGTGTGTGTGGGGGGTGCCGATGTTGCTTTAGTGTAGGGATTTTACTTAATACAACTTTGACACATTCCAGTTATTGTCAGGTGCGATTTACTGTGCACATGTTTAACAAAATTAGACAATGAATGTAATGCAATCAGAGATGATTTCTAATCAGTTCTTCCCCGATGACTGCAGCATTTCATACTGCTGCTTTTAGATCTGTCTGGCCTCTGGATATTCATCTTCCTCTGCTAAATCCTCACCTCCCTGGTTGTCCTCATCAGGAATGAGTATACAACACCATATTCCTACTTTGTGCAGCGTGCAGCACAGGAGTGTAATCTGACACACCTTCTCTGATAAGCTAGTGCCCCAACTCTCTGGTGCAGACAGTTGGAAGTGGCCCTTGAGCTGTCTATATGCACCCTCAATCACATTTTCTATTCTAGAAGGTGCTGCATTGTAATCAGGTGTCATGAGTCCCTCACACAATAGATATCCATTGTCATCTGCATGAGAACAAGGGGTAAGGAATTTTGAGGTTTTATAATGTTTACCATACACATGCTGAAGCACCTTTTTATTATTCACTTGGATCTTATATTGAGTAAATAGCTTTGGCAATATTGTAATATGTTCTTTTCTTTTTAGCAAGATGTGATGTTGTTGGGTACAAACTGAATGATATGGTTGTATACACACTAATTATCACATAAATGTGTTGAAGGACCATTTGTTCCACATAGGTCAAGGCAGCATTAACACAGTCAAATAACATTTAACAGTAAGGTGTTTGTACGCACCTAGCAACCATGTCCTTTGCAAGTGGTATGTGGACTTGAGGAGCCTCACTCACAAGGCCCGTAGCACAGGGCCGCACGGCAAGCGACTTGCTGCGCCACCTTGTGCCACTGGGAAAGGGCTGAAATGCACCATATCCACAAGATACAGTGCATTTCTGTCCTCTCCCCCTGCGCGGAAGCACAAATTGCTGCCATGCATCAAAGCAGGCACCCTTGCACCATGGTGCAAGGGTCCCAGTGTTGTGGGGATGATTGTTTTTGTGCAGGAAGTGGCACCTTCCTGCACAAAAACAATAGCAAGAGGTGTATTCCTGTTTGTATTTGTGCTGTAGAATGCAACACACTTAGAAAGAGGACAAATGGTAAGAAATACAAATATTTCTCCCCATTGCATCACCCCTGAGGTGGTGTAGGAATCTGACACGTTCCCAGACTAGTAAATCTGGGAATGCATCAGATTCCTTTGGGTTTCATGGGTGTTGTGTGGGAACACCCCAAGTAACACCAATGGAACAACCCATTCACGCATTGTTATGCATGAAAGCGGTCCATATTTACAAGGCCATGAAAGCCTAGCAAGGTGGCTTTGTGTGGCCTTGTAAATATGGGCTGGCACACTGCATCACTGGAGCGTAAACAAATTATGCTTCGGTGGCGCAGTGTGCCACTAGGCCCTCTTAAATTAGGCCCTTGATTTGTAGCATCCTGTTGTTCCACAGGCCCAAATAATCATTTGTAGGTCCTGGGAAATGTGTACACCTATGGGTAATTCTTATGTGTGCATCACACTCCATTTGAACATTAATAGAAATGCTGCATATTCCGATTACTGTATATCTACTCCATTGCTCAGATTGCTGGAAGTGTCACATACGTGCAGTCCACGGGTGGCATGAAAGCTGTGCTTTACCGTATTCACTATTTATGGGTCCATAGGGAAAAAATGCACTGTGGTGCTAGTTGAAGGACACCTATTACCTGTTTTAACAACTTTGAAAAAGTAGCTATATGGTGTCATGAAGACGTCCCCTGTAGCCAAAAATGTAGCACCAGTAGTGTTTTTATCTGGGGAGATGGTAGTCCTTTTTCCAATGTTGGCCTCTAATGCACTCCCTGTTGCATCCAGTAGGCTGCTGTCCATGTGAAGCTGATGATTTGTTAGAATGTATTCCCTGGACACATTCAATGTATTCAGACATCTCCTCCTGAACCTGTGTCCTCGTCTATGCCTCTGGGTGACTGGGCCTTTTTTTGTTGGACCTGATGCTGTACTTGTACTTACAGTTGTAGCTTCAAGGCCAGTAGATGTACCTCCTGTAGTCAGAAGGGACAAAGGCCAGTGCTTCAGCCTTAATGCTATTTAGCAGATAGAGAGAAAAGGTGTGGTCTGCACTTATATATGGGCCCAACAGACAAAGGGGGTTATTCTAACTTTGGAGGAGTGTTAATCCGTCCCAAAAGTGACGGTAAAGTGACGGATATACCACCAGCCGTATTACGAGTTCCATAGGATATAATGGACTCGTAATACGGCTGGTGGTAAATCCGTCACTTTTCCGTCACTTTTGGGACGGATTAACACCTCCTCCAAAGTTAGAATAACCCCCAAATTGCCTTCAGCTGTAGTAATGATATCTGTGTTATCTTGACTTTATTTATGTTTGTCTTGGTGAAAGAGTTAGGGATTTTTGGTAATTTTATTTATGTAGAAGTGTAACTTCTTACCCACTTTCAAATGTTATTTGAATCAGAGGACATGTTTTTGCGTGTTTACTCGCTTTTATGTGTTTGTTATAATTGCGTTTCATTTATCACCTGACGGTATTTTTTCCTGGTAAATCCCTGGCTTAGGCAGCTTCAGCTGCAGCTTTTAATAGCATTATCTTTTTCCACACCTAGGAATACTGGCTGCAGAAAGATTACACCCACTTAGCTAGTAATGGTATAGAGCAGAATTATTACTGACAAATATCTGATAAATCCACACCATTTAACTTGCAATGGGGCCAAAGAAGGCAAGGACAGCATGTTTTTCAACCAGGATTCACAAGACACCCCGTTTTTTCTAAGAACTCTTCAGCATAATACCAGAACTGTAATCCTCTTTGGCAACTCAAGGACCTTTCATTCACACAAGCACATTTCCTTCACACAACTTCCACTCTTAGATAACCTGAGAAGGCATACATGGTATCACACCTCATTTTACAGCCCATTTCCAAAGAAGTGCTTCTTTCTATCTATTGTATACCTCCTTTAACAGTGTCTGAGTTAATCCAGCATAGACAACAGCTATTGTAAAACCACTGTCAAAGAGCCCTTCCTTACCAACAATCATAGGAACATCTTATGGGAAAACTCCTGGAGAAGTTGTTCTTCACCAGTTACAATCATTCATGGAGGTGCAAAGCTTCTTGGACTCATTTTAAAATGAGTCTTGCTTGAGTACTGAACTTTGTGTGTCATCCCTTTTAGAAGACCAGAGAAAACTGGTAGGCAGAAGTGCTTTGGCTTTACCATACCTTGCAGCTAATGTCAACACCATCCACTATCCAAATCGTCTCACTAGCTTAAATTAAATTGGTTTCTATGGCATTGTGGCTAAAATATTTTCTGAGCGATGGGAGTAAGATGGTCTCCTTACCAACATACAGTTCACAACACAAGATAGTTAATTGTGGTGTCTCACGGGGTTAATATTGTTACCTTTTTGTTGCTCCCTCATGTAGGGTTCCAGTTGTATATGTATGTGCAAGAATCCAACTAATTTTTGATCTTCCGCATAAGGATAGAATCCCTTACAAAACCTTTGGACCATTCAGCCTGGTGCTTTCGCTAGCTCTTATTCAGTAATGGATATCTGCCAGCTTCCTGAAGCTCAGTTCTGTGAAAACAGAACTCTCCATCTTCAGAACAATCATTTTAATCAAACTGAACTCAAATGTAAGTCGTAATGCACTTTGTCTACCTCCAAACTCTTAAAACAGGTCAGTTATCTGCATGTCTGTATAAATGTTATTCTGTTGCTAGAAATGTCGTTGGTCAAGGTTTCCAGTACTTGTTTCAATCATATGAAAACTCTAAAAACAATGCTGCTGTTTATTAACTCTGATTATAACATACTGGTGGTAACCACTTTAATTCAATCCAGACTCCAGTATGGTAAATCAATTTACTTCTGCTTTCGGTCAGACTATTGAAAAGGCTTCAGCTGCCTCAAAACTCAGCAGTCCAACTCATTTCCTGACCTGGTCATCTAGGCCACATAAGCCCCATCCTCCTTACTTTATAATCACTTGTACAAGTCTTGGCCAACCAAGTTTTTCAGGAGGTCCAATAACTGTACCTGGTGCCAGCCTTTGAAATGGGGGGAACATCCAGGCCTACTCTCATAGTTGGTTCTGAAATGTTCTTCCCTTCACCCTGCCAAAGCTCCATAAACTCAGGGGTGACAAAAGGTTAGTGCCAGGTTCCTTTAGTGTGCCGGAGGCAAGCCCTTTGAAGTGTAAAGGGGGCCTGGAACAGCTCTGCCCCCCCGTCCTGGCAGGATGGCCCATCATGTCCATACCTATTCTCTTTTCTGGGAGGAATGCACAAAGTCCAACAGCAGAACCTTTTACAGTCATATGACCACCAACACTCGCAACAGACACCAAATGGTTAGGGCAAGAAAATGGCAACTTTTGGAAAGTGACATTTTCAGAATTGTGACTAAAAAACTACTTTATAATTAAAGAAGATATTAAATTACAATTCATTTGAGGCCAAACAAGGTATCCACATATGCTTCCAATACACAGTTGCCACTTATTGAATGTAATAAGGTAACCAAATGGTATCTAGTGTTACACTAGTGAAAAATGAAATTATGACTGCTTCCACAACCAGGAAATATAAAACGTAATCCCTTATATCCTACTTTTAAATACAATGCACATTACTTTGCAGGTTTTTAGGGCTTAACTTAGGGGTGACATGCATGTATTAAAACTGAAGGTTCAGACCTGGCAAACAGTTTATTTTGCCAGGTCAAAATGGCAGTTTAGAACTGCACTATAGGCTGCAGCGGCCCTAGTACAGGGAGTACCATTTTACTTGGGACTTATAAGTAAATTAAATTAATAAAGTGCAGAGTCCTAAAAGCCAACAAAACTAGGTTCAGCAAAGGAAGGTGAGTGAAGGCAAAAAAGTGTGGTAATCCTACAAGGAGGCCATGAAACTCCCTATTAATAACCATCGGCATTTTTCAAATCAACAAAAGTGATTTCAATTGGACCTTTCTCAGTTTTAAATATGTTGCACAAATCAGACACAAGCAGTGGTCTACTATTCCAGTACCATTCCAGAACTCTACCTCAGCACTATTCTACAAATTCCCTTCCACTGTCCAATCATGGATTTTACATTGTAGCATATGGCCTGTAATTTGTAGGTTCATTCTTAACGCTACATTTAGGGAGTGTAGCTACGGCCACAGTCTTCCATTTTTTTGCAGTTTTATGTAGTGTGAACTTGACCCAATGTATTGGAGCACTTACATGAGCACCAATTACCTTCCACAAGGTCACATACATTTTCCCCTAATTTGTTGAGGCACAGAGAGAGTAAAGGCCCAATTTATATCTTGGTGGACAGGCCATCCATCCTTCGTGATGGAGGTTTCATTCTGTCCACCGGCCTTGCAGAGTACCTCCTGTCAGTACCTCCTGTCAGACTTAAATATAGAACACGTGATCTACCGTCCCTTGTGTAGGAAGGTGATACATCGTCCTAGTGGGAGTACCACGTATGCAGCAAATAATCCTCTGCCATCGGATAACACTCTGTCTGTAGTGGTGTGGCGGAATTCTACCCATCAAATTTATAGAACCCGGTCAGCTTTGCAGGCTCACACCGGAGTACATTCAGAGGACATATGTTGCAGAATGTTTTTCTCATGTTATAACGTTGCATCTGAAAGGCAGAATTCAAGTCACACACCTGAATGTAATGTTTTAAGTAATCACATCTGCTGAGCACACTAATGCACCCCCTTGCTATAATATGATCCTTTGCTTAACTCGCTAGCACCCAGCAGCAGATAGCAATTTTTGTGTCACATCTTTTGTATTTCCTGTGCTGTCTTTTCTTGCATTTCTGACTTTGTATCTTCAAAGCATGACTGAGAGAAGAAACCCCAGATTTACAGACACAGAATTGACAGTAATGGAGGATGAGATCCTTAGGGAGGAGCCCACTTGCATGAAGCCCTTGTCCAATCTACAACTATAACTCAGAAATGTCTTAAGAGTGAATACTGTGTCTGTCAGCAGGCGCTCACAGGAGGAAATGAGGAAATGTTGGAAAGATCTGTGGGGGATGGTAAGAACTATGGCCTCCAAAGTACACCTAGCAGCCCACAATACTGGTGGTGGTCCTTCCAGGCCTATGCACCTCTTGTCAAAGGAAGAAAAGGTGTATCGGATTATGCACACTGAAGGCTTTGCAAGAATCCCAGATGGAGTTGAGACAGGTATGTACAAGCACAGTAAAGCATACATCAAATTAAAATAATACATTTCAGTTCTATAGGAAATTACCTAGATTTATGTTTTGAAACATTAAATAATCTGAAATAAAGATAAACATTTCCTTAAAAGGTACAGCAAATACAATGTTAACACTCTGTGTAGGCTAGTTAATCGTAAAAAATGTAAAGTTGCTACAGAACAAAATCCACACAGACCATTCAACAAAATGTAATACACTCAGATTTTGTTTAAAAATATGTTGCCTTATTACAACTTAAAATTTATTCTGTTATGTTCATCACATATTACTGTTGATGCAGGCAAATCATAGTAGATAGAAACATGTTTTTCACATAACATAAATACACTTATAAAGGAGCGTCAACCATTGCTACAAACACCCAATGGAATAATTGCAGCAGTTACAACTGGAACAGTGGGTACAACATAAAACTAACTATAGAAACAGGAAAAAGGTTTCACCACTAATTATTTTGTACTACTGAGAATGACAGTGCATGTTCACCTACAGTTAACACAACGGGACAATATTAATAGTGAAACTAATTTCTAGACTTAGGTGCATCCTAAATTACTTTTTCATAACTTAGCATCTTCAGTTGCACAATCTCTTCATTTGAATATGAAAACATTGATATAATCAGTTTGTGGATTTTCAATTCAGCCATAAACTCATCACAGTAATAAACATCACCATTTGAACCCTCATCATATGAACAACAGCATAGCTTCTATATATCATAACAAATGCAGGAGTTTGCCAACTGTAGATCAAAATTGTAACATCAACAAAAAATGTTTTTAACTAAATTTAGCCTTATAAGAAGAAGTTGTCAATGACATCTTGATGTAAGTCATCTCCTTCTATGGTCTAAAAATTGTAAAAGAAATGTGAGTTACCGTATAGAATGTTTACATTGTTTACAGAACTACATTAATGGCTTCATACATTGAAACATGGCACTTACCTAAAAGCCAGGCCCTCACATTTCCAAGCTGAGCCATTTGCTGTTGAAAGTTGCTCTTGTGTAGTACAAAAGAATCATGGATGGAACCAGGGAACCTCACACAGATGCTAGAGATGTACAAATCACATAGGCACATCACTTGTACGATAATGAAATGAAAGTTAATCCTGTTGTGGTAAACTTGTTCACTGCTGTGCAGTGGCACCAGGGCAATGTGGGTGCCATCAATAGCACCGATGACATGTGGAATGCCACCAAACCAAAAAACTCAGCCTTCACATTGTTAGTTCTTCTCCAGTCCTTGAGAACTGTACGAAGCTGTTTTGTGGCTCAGCATTACTACTATGGATCCCCATAGCACACCACTAAAGGTAGCTAGTGACACTACATTGCAACCAAGTGTGCTGGAACAATCCATTGGCAGCAAAATGTAAAACTGTCATGGTTTCCACAATTGGGGTTATGTTATGGAAGTTGGATTTTGGCTCAGTGGCTGAAGTTGTGGTTGAAGCTGAAGGCATCATAAATCCTCTATTGTCTGTTGGTTTAGCCTATATTTTGTTATAATCTCCCAGTCTTGCATTGTGGCAAGGCCTGAGAAAGAACAGAACATCCTAGGTAAGTGTTCACACAACCTTGGAGGGTTGTTGTTTTGAGACTGTAGGATATCTCTGAAAGACAATGTGTAAAAATATGTTTAAAGGGACAATATTTTTCATATAAAAAACAGAACAACTTACATCCAGTATTTCTGCATTAGAAGACATAATGATAATTATGGTTATGTGTAAAAAGGAAAAATATTTTGAATGTGAAGATAAAGGGGTTTGGTAAAATAAATAAATAAAAGTAGTGTATTTTGCATACTTATATTGAAGATTAAGCTCAACACATACATTAATTAAAAAGTATTTAAAGTCTTGACTAGTGCAACTTGTAAATCTATAGCGCAGGCAGTTATTGCTCTTATGTTTAATTTAGTTTCCCCTACATCCACCCCCTTTATGCATTACGTTCAGGGGCCCTCTTTTTCTTTTTTTACGCATCTCAGTGATGTTCACATTTTCCAACAGATGATCACTGCCTCCTAGCTTTGGTACAGTTCAGGCCTCTTCAGACTTTGTTGCTCCATCTGAACTGTTGGCGACCATGGCACAAAGTACTGGTGACGTAGCCTCAAACTTCACTCCTGATGAATTGGAAATTCTAACTGATGAGGTCTTGTCCCAGTATACCCAACTCTATGCCACAGTAATATGTAAGCAAACAATAGCTCTTATGTTCTGACTAATCCAACACTTTTGAAATTTCTCAGAAAGTCCTATATTCTACTTAAAGGTTTGTGGTTATGTGGGACTGGTAAAAGTACTTAAGGTGAAAATCATGTAGGTTGTGTCATTTCATATTCCCTTTTCTCTGTTAATTTCACTTAGTCTTTGGTACTTGCTTCCATTAGGAACTATTAGATGGTTGTTTGAACATGAATGTCAGAAATACATATTTATGTCTGTGTGGCATACGCTATATACTTACATGCAGGAAATTAATGCGTTGGTTCTGTTTCCTTGTATATACATGTAAATGTGATTCATCAGAAGCCATATAGGCTACAACCATTTGGAGAAATCTCACTGAGCTGTCAATAAAATGCTATATTTCTCAACTGTCAATATAGTAGCTCCTAATACTATCCACACACCATTTATTTAATCTATACAAACACTGACAGAGAGTAATGGACACACAGGCAATGTCTATTAGGGATAAATACCATTTTCTTGGGAAGCATATCAAAATGTATTTTGGGAGAAAGTAGGTAGGATGTGCATGGTTAGGAAAATTCTAGAGTTTTTGAGGGGCAAATTAATTTGATTTTGAAAAACTTATTTATGTTTTATCACAGATGAAAATTACATTTATAATAGTTAATAAGATTTGCAGGTACTTTGTGATTAAAATATGATTCCTACCCCATACAGTACTTATATATGATTTGTGTATACACATATATCCATAAAAGGAGATTTGTGTTTACACACATACTTTATACATGGATCATGAAGGATGACATTAGTCTTAAATGAATTATGTGTATGATTCCAAGCTAAATAAATAAATATGATTATGTGTATATCAAATTAACATGTTTTTAAACGTCACGTTGCAGAGAATGGGCAATCCATGTATTTTCTGAGCAATTCGATGTGCTACTCAAAATGTAAAGGCACTAACTTACGATGTTTAGAAGTTAGAAATGTTCAGATGGTGAGACAGCTAACCATTTTTGTACACATTTGGTTTTTCCAGATCTAGGTCATCTCCCATATGAAGAAGTACTCGTGGAAGGCCATTGTTGCTAAAGTGCGGACTTTGGGGGTCCACAGGTACCGTAGGCTTCATTGCCGTAAGCATTCTGAGGACCAACATCGCTGGACCAAGATGGTGGCTGAGGTCCAGCTAGGGAAGCCTTACTGGCAGAGCAAGCAATGATGGTGCACCCCGACCCCCTAATGGCCAACATACTGCCAATACACTTATTGATGGGGTGCTGAAGGTCAGAGTGAAGAAACAAGGGGGTAGGTATGCTATTCAGGGTATGGCCTGTTCTATGATTTAACATTTTATGTTGCAGGTGAACTACATATTAAGTGGGAATGTATGTTGTGGGAGAGCAACATTGATGTTAGAAATAGTAATGTAGAAGTAAGTATATAATATATGAGTATGTTGTGTATAGATAGCTATTTCCGAGTTTTCAATCATTCTCAAAAGTTAAACCTTAGTCAATGGATATTTGGTTATGGTTACAGGGACGTAAAAGATACATAAATGTGAATATGGTGTATATCAGAAAACCTAGCATTGTCCTCCACATATATATGATTCCTACTTCTATTTTCTGCAAACATTCAGCTCAGTATAGAAACATGTCCATGATTGCCCTTTTTACTATAAAAGTTCTATTAAAGTTGATATACATATCAATGGAATTGACACTATGTCCAAGTCTTAATAAGATGGTAAAGCTTCTGAAATACATGTAACAACAAATACAAGTTTGAATTTAAATTTAGTCTTGCAAAACAAGAACAACATTGACATATTTGAGAGGACCCAATATGGAAGTAAATATGTCCTGCAAAATCCAGGTTGCCTAAAACTTTAGTATGGCTGACTATTGTGTTTGGCATATATACCCTGGAGGACATTTTATATTAAAACTGCATTATGGGTTTTGTTAAGTGTAGGATTGTTCGTAATGGAAGCACTATTATTTACTCTGTCATGAATACGACTGTGGAGTCTCCACCTATGGGGTCAAATAGAGCCACAAATGGCAATGTATGTCATGCCTATCATCATACGTGCAGCTCAGCTTCCACTTTGAATGCAATCAACACTCATGAATAAAGTAGTTTAGAAATTGTACCCCCCACCCTACACATTTGTTTTCACCATGAGATGTTGGCCCTGAGTATGTGACCTTACTACATGTGAACCATGATGTAACATTTGCATACCTAACACACACACACACGCACACACACACACACACAGCCAGGATGGGCATTGTACTCATATCCATAAACCATAATCCCAAATGTGATGTTGATAAAGAAGCAATCTGAGCTATCCTACTACTGTGAGTCACCTGTTAGAGACTAAGCCCTGCAGATGACAAATGGGTATGTCTCACCTCTGTGTATAGTTGTACCACACACAGCCATTCTAGAAGTGTGACATCCAGTTGTAACATACAGTCTTCCCAAACTTTGAATATTGATCAACATGCATGAGTGTTGACTATGGCCTGCCTATCTTATTTATTATGTGTGACTTGTGGTAAGTATTGTATTAGATCAAGGAGTGGAATATTAGTACCAGAAGATATATGTCTCAATTTTTCTGTTTACCACAGATCCTGGGCTATGTTGGCTCTAACTCATTGAAAGCAAATCATGTGAGGTGTAAGCCATCTGAAGTGTTTGAAGTGCATTTGTGTCATGAAGTCACAGATTGGGTACATACAAGTGCACTGAAGCAAGTTTGACAGATACCAAAAGTTTCTTACTGTGATGGACCATTTCAGTCTATATTTTCAGGTGTCACACACATTGTATTGTAACAGTATTAATATTGCGCTTATTTCCCCTGACGAGGCATCGAAATGCTTTTCGATGAGTAGCACGCTACTCTGGAATCCCAAAGGAATTAGTGGTGAATTAGTATAGGGAAATATGAGTACAGTATTAGTATTATGATGAGTTAATTTGAGCAGAGAACATGTGACTTTATTAGTTGGACTGACTAGAGTAATGGGGGATAGAGTAGGGAAGAATCCAGAAGGGTTAATTGGGAGTTTATAGTAATAGGATGAGGCTTGGGATGAGTAAAGGAGAGGTGGAGGAGGGAAGAGTCTGTGGAAAGGAGTTAGGCAGATCATAGTAGCAGGAGGGGTTTTGGATGAGTCAAATGTGAGATAAATGAGGGAGAATTTAGTAGGGTTGTTTGGGAGATCATGGTAGTAAACTGAGGTTTGGGGTAAGCTAGATGCGGTAGAGGAGGGAAGAGCAAAGGCAGGGTTATGTTGGAGATGAAAGTAGAAGAATGGGTTTGGGATTAGTCAGATTGAGTATGGAGGATAGATTGATAGAGGCATAGGGCGTTGAGGAAACGTACAAAATAGTAAATTTACATACATATTTTTTATTTTTTATTTCATATATATTTAATATTTCTATTTTTATTTTATTTAGTAATTTTTTTTAAAACTTTAATTTAATTATTTATAATTTGAATTTTATTTATAGATTTTATTTTATTTATTTTTATTTAACCTTTCTCTAGTACAGTAGGTCTAGAGCAATAAATAGGTATGTAAATACATAGTAAGGGAATATATGTGCAAGGAATATAATAATGCGTATAATAATATGAGAAGAAAAGTAGTATTGTAGAAACACAGACTTTCAAGATCTGTAACATTTGAAGTTAATTAATAAGTGTACTTTTCTAACATTTATTTATCTTTCCTCAATTTTTGAATAGCGAAATGCTTATGATAATAAAACATTTGATCAGTGTTATATAAAGACGAAAGCCGAGAATTCATAAGTATCTAATATAACAACTTATCTAGGAGCTATGAAATGACCTATGAACATGTCAAGCATAGAATAATATACACATATTTGTATATACATATATATACACACATGCACACACACATACACACACACACACACACACACACACATATATATATATATATATATATATATATATATATATATATTTAACAGTGAGTAAATATACCTTTTTTAAACAGGCTTACAAAAGTATGTGTATGATTTATTTATTATGACATAGTAGCGACACATGTCTCCTGAAGAACTATACATATCTATAACATTCACATAATCAGATTATGATTATTTATCAACACAGGCATATGCAGTCCATTGCTGTTTGGATATGGTGATTATAGAGGAAAGAGCCAGTGGTGGTATTCTTAGGCGGGGTGCCAATCTTGAGCGGAGGTTTCTTTGTTGAATGAATTTGGTTATTTTGTTTCTGATAAAAAGCAGTCCTGTTCCATGTATAGCTTTGTGGGTGACACAAAGCAGCTTAAAGGTAGACCTTCTGACAACGGGTAACCAGTGTAGTGCTCTCAAGGCAGGGGAGATTGGGCTTGTGGCTTTTCATGTAATAGTAGCCTGGCAGCGGAGTTTTGAATACGTTGTAGATTTTCATAACAGATAGAGTTAATCATTGGAAGAAGCTATTGGCATAATCCTGCTTGGATAGTACAAGAGAAATAGTAGCCTGTACCTTGTGCGAAAATCCGATGTGAGGGAAGATGCTTGCAGAGTCTTCAAGGAGATAAAGCTTGATTGTGCTAATTTGTCCACATGGGCAATCATTGTTAACTTGGAGTCCATGGTAATTCCAAGGTTTTTAACTTTCTTGGATACTTGAGGAGGTGGTCTGAGATCGTCAGGCCAGGCACACAGTGGGTGATAATTTTTCTAGTCACCACATGTGAGTATTTCTGTTTTGGAAGCATTTAGGCCCTCATTGCAACCCTGGATGTCAGTGATACAGTGGCGGTAATACCGCTAACAGGCCGGCATAAATAAATATGAAACTATGACCACGGCGGAAACAGCTCAGACAGCCAGCCACTTTAATACACCGACCGCCAGGGCGAAATCAACAGCCACCACGGCAGTAACCGCCTACAGCCAGGCAGAAGACAATGTTCCGCCCACTGTATAATGACACACCAATCCGCCACCTTATCCGGGGCGGTACCAACGACACCAAATGCCTGGCGGAAACACTGCACAGAAGGGAAACGACTCACCTCTGGACACTCAAGGAAGAACTAAGCCACCATGGAGCCCAAGTTGCATGTGTTCCCCATGCTCTTTTATGTTCTGCTCCACCTGGAACACCAACGCCGGTGAAGATGACCACTGTGAGTATTGCTGCCTAGCACACAGGGGAGGGGGAGAGGAAAAAGAGAGTGAAACACACATACAACAGCCCCACCCCCAACAGCATACACATAACCAGATGCAGTAACATTACATATTCACCACGCACCCCTCAGAAATAATGCAAGGACAAAATGAATTGATTAAAGTGAGTGTAATAAGATAAAATAGTAAAAATATGTGCCTTCAAATCAAAAAGTATATACATATTTACAAATGTAAGGACACTGCCCAGTCCTCAATGTCCATGGACCACAGGGCCACATCACATAGTCCAAGACCCCACCTCACTCCTGCAACAACACGGAAAGAACACTGCAGGGGCATCAGGTCAAAAATAGCCAGGCACCTCAGGGAGATGGGGAACGGGGGGCACCTCAGCCGGAAGATGGTATAATGCCACTGGTCCTTGAGGGGCCAACATGCTCTGTCCTTGGTCCTGGGAAGTGCAAGGCCACAGTCTCTCAAGTGGGTGACTTGCCCACATGCTCTGGAGGGGGCATCGTGCCCAGTGAGCTTCATCTTGAGGAGGATGAGGTGAGTGGATGGCATCTCCACTGGTTCTGGAGGGGCATTGTGCCCAGTGAGCTTCATCTTGGGTAGGATGGGGTGAGTGGATGACATCTCCCACTGGTTTTGGAGGGGGCATTGTGCCCTGTGAGCTTCATCCTGGGGAGGATGGGGTGAGTGGATGACATCTCCACTGGTTCTGGAGGGGGCATTGTGCCCTGTGAGCTTCATCCTGGGAAGGATGGGGTGAGTGCATGGCTTCTCCACTGGTTCTGGCGGGGGCTGTGTGCCCAGTGATGCAGATCTTGGGAAGTGCAAGGTCACAGTCTCCCACCTGGGTGTCAGACCCACAGGATTTACAGGGGCCAGGCCGCACAACAGCCCATGGATGCAGGACTACACACTGTCCACCGGTGGTGATGGCTGCTACGTGGTGGCAGTAGTGCTGCTAATGGTGGAGGTGGCAGTGGTGGGGGGAAGCTCCAGCCCATCCCCTGCAGCCACAGATGGCTGCTCACTGAGACTGCTGCTGCTGGTGGCGGTCCTGGCAGTGGTGGGGGAAGGCCCCAGCCCATTCCGTGCAGCCTCGGACGGCTGCCCACTGGGGCTGCTGCTGGCGGTGCTGGCCGTGGTGGGGGAAGGCTCCAGCCTATCCCCTGCAGCCTCGGACGGCTGCCCACTGGGGCTGCTGCTGCTTTAGGCAGTGCTGGTGGTGGTGCTGGCAGTGGTGGGGGGAGGCTCCAGCCCATTCCGTGCAGCCTCGGACAGCTGCCCACTGGGGCTGCTGCTGTTAGTGGCGGTGCTGGCCGTGGTGGGGGAAGGCTCCAGCCCATCCCCTGCAGCCTCAGACGGCTGCCCACTGGGGCTGCTGCTGCTTTAGGCGGTGCTGGTGGTGGTGCTGGCAGTGGTGGGGGGAGGCTCCAGCCCATCCCCTGCAGCCTTGGACGGCTGCCCATCTGGGGCTGCTGCTGCAGGTGGCGGTGCTGGCAGTGGTGGGAGAGGCTCCAGCCCATCCCCTGCAGCCTCGGATGGCTGCACCACCATGGTTGGTGGTGGGGGCTCCAACTGAGTCCCTGCACCAGGCCCCTTGTCTCTACTGCCTGCTGTTGCAGGCCCCTTGCCCCTCATTCCTGCAGCTGGGGCTGTCTCCTTGCCCTTCCTTCCTGCAGCTGGGGCTGCCTCCTTCCCCCCGTCCTGCAGCTGGGGCTGCCCCCTTGCCCTTCCTTCGTGCAGCTGCGGCTGCCTTCTTGCGCTTCCTTGACGCACTTGGGGCTGACTCCTTGCCCTTCCGTGATGCACTTGGGGCTGGCACCCTGTCTGTGTGGCTTGCTGGTGGCTGGGATCCTTTCCCACCTGGAGTAGTTGGGGACACTACTGTGCCCGTGGACTGGGGGGCTGAGGTGCTTGCTTGGGTTTTGACCATCCTGGCCTGACTTGAGGGACAGGGGGAGGGCTAGGGAAGAAGTCAATGTTGGTGAGGAAAAGCTTCTTAGGGACATTGGGGCGGGCAGAGGAAGATGGTTTGGGTGGTAGGAGGTGTCAGTCTGCTGTGTTTGGGTGCAGGTGCATGGGCTGGATGCTGTTGTGAGGTGGATGGCTTTTGGGTGTCTGAGTACTTGCGTTTGTGTACTTTGGGAGGCGGGGGCACAGACACAGTGGGAGAGGACACAGAGGACGTGTGCATGGATGTGGGGTGGTGACTGCCAGTGAGGGGTGTGTACTGATAGGTGTGCTGGTAATGGATGAGGATGTGGTGCATGCAGGTGTGAGTGTAGACGCAACTGGGAGGGAGGTGGAGGACGAGGAGGAGGGTGACACAGTGGAGGCAGTGGATGTTGGAATGTCTGATTCTGGATGGTGTTTGTGTGAGTGCCTGTGGGATGAAGTGTGGTGCTTGTGTTTGCCATGTCCACTCTTGTGTTTTGTCCTGGGTGCCTGCTCGTCTGCCTGTGTGCTTGGGATAGGTAGGGGTTAAGGGGAATGGGATTGGGAAGAGGATGTTGGAGGGGGAGGATGGAAACAGGGACAATGGCTGCCATCAGAGAGGAGGCCAGAGCCTGGACTGATCTCTGTTGGGCCGCCAAGCCAGTGTAAATGCCCTCCAGGAATGCAGTTGTCTGTTGCATTTGGGCTGCCAGCCCCTGAATGGCATTCATAATGGTTGACTGCCCAACAGAGATAGATCGCAAGAGGTCAATCGCCTCCTCACTCAGGGCTGCAGGGCTAACTGGGGCAGAGCCTGAGGTACCTGAGGTGCTTGGGGCAAAGGAGATGCCCACCCTCCTGGGTGAGCGGGCACGGGAAACTCGTTGAGGGGCTGCTGGGAGAGCGGTGATGGTACGGGGGTGGCGGCTGTACCTGTAGCTGGGGTGGGCACAGAGGTGTCCACCACCATCAGGGTGCTCCCATCAGAGGAGGTATCCATGTCCAAACTGTCCCCTCCAGTATCCGCTGTGGTGCTCCACTTGCCCTCCGTCTCACTGGTGCCCTCTCCGTCAGTGGATTCGGCATCCTGGGTCCTGAGGGATGCAGCTCCCTCTGTCGCCGGTGCCTCTGCTCCTTTGCCAGATTATGCTAATGCACGTAAGGACAGGGTGACAAAACAAAAAGGGTGGGGGAAGAGGCAAAGGATACACATGGTCAATGTCACCAACAATACCACCGTTGGCGTACACAACACACTCACACACAGGGAACAGCTCTACACACTAGGCAATGCAGTCACAATGCTAGTCACCAGCCCATGGATAGGGACACCTAACGCCAATTGCAGCATACCTGATACCCACAAACCCCTGCCCAGTAGTGGATGCCTACTAGCTTGGTAGGAGTACTTTCACATCAGAACCCTGCCCAACATGGGACCTCCCCTGCAATGCCAGGCCTGGGCTAGGGGCATCAACGGGCCTACACCCCCCCACCTGGATACCACTTCACCAGGCGCAAGTTGTATATTAGGGCACTGTACTCACCGCCTTCTGGCTGCTGTGATGTCCCCAATCGCCCATCTAGCTCTAGCCACCGCCAGTATACAGGCCATCAGGGGGGTTAGGGTTCGATGGGCACCCCTTCCTTGTTGGGAGGCCATCCCCAGCTGGGCCTCTGTGGTCTTCCATGCCCAGCATCTCAGGTCCTCCCACCGCTTGCGAAAGTGGGTGCTCCGCCTGCCATAGACCCCCAGGATCCGCACATCCTTGGCGATGGCACACCATATACCCTTCTTTTGATGGGCCCTGACCTGCAGGGAAATAGACACAGGGAAAGGTATTAGTCTGACCGTCCTGCCTGTTACACTCATGGCCCACCATGCCCCTTCCCATTCCCATTTGCACAGACATGGCCCCCATACATGCTGCAAGCTGCCCAGGGCCCATTCACCACCATGCCCTTACATGAGGCCTTAACATACAGCACTCCATGCATTCACAC
Source organism: Pleurodeles waltl (assembly GCF_031143425.1). NCBI lineage: Eukaryota > Metazoa > Chordata > Amphibia > Caudata > Salamandridae > Pleurodeles > Pleurodeles waltl. The sequence goes on from NC_090451.1 coordinate 542,191,529, forward strand.
ACCATGCATCGTTCTCACTGTGTACTCACCTGTTGGTCTGGAGGCCTATACAGCAGTCGGTTCTGGGGTAGGACCCCATCCACCAGTCTCTCCAACTCCGCCGAGGTGAAGGCTGGGGCCCTTTCCCCAGTAACACAGGCCATGTTCGGTTCCAGACACGGGTCACAGCAGCACATGCAGTGTAGGTCCTCTCCTGTTGAAGGTCAAGCAGCAAGTGAGTGCACAGATAGAAAATGGCAGTCAGCCCGCGGCGGTGTGTACCGTCACCCCCGGTGTACATCACCATTGGCCACTGTACCCCATAGGGCCCAATGTTAACCAATGAGGAGTTGCACAGCGGTTCTTGACCACCTCCCGCAATGGCGCACAATGTCTGCGGAATTACCTCATTTCCACCTGTCCTTCCATACAGTACAGGAGGATGCCATTTCGGGGGGGGGGGGCAGGCCATGGCTCCTAACTGCATCACTGTACACAAATGCACCATTTGGACCTCTCCAACAAAATACTGTTACAATCACAACATGCATTGAACTGTAGTGGTTGGAATGTAGAGATAATGACCAGCTGCTTACTATTTTGGCCCATAGAGTGCAACCGCTGCGGATGAATAGGAGATGGAAACATGCCCCCATGTACAGACCCCTGGTGCACTTGGCAACAATGGAGGACAGGCTCATTATCCTCACCTATAGACTTGACAGGGCCACTATCACTGAGCTGTGTGCCCAATTGGATCTTGACATAATCTCTGCTATCCGTCACCCCACTGGGATCCCCCCACACTTGTGCATGTGCTATCAGTGCTCCATTTCCTAACAACTGGCTTCTTCCAAGTGACAGTGGGCTTGGCAGCAGGAATGTCACAGCCAATGTTCTCAGTAGTGTTGACCAGAGTGTTGTCTGCCCTGATGAAACACATGTGTAGCTACATCGTTTTCCCCAGGTGGAGGATTTGGCCACAGTGAAAGCTGATTTCTATGCAATGGGACATATCCCCAACATTATTGGGGCTATTGATGGAACACATATTGCATTTACCCCCGGCGAAATGAACAGGTGTTCAGAAATCGAAAGAGCTTTCACTCCATGAATGTGCAGATGGTTTGCCTGGCAGACCAGTACATCTCCCACGTGAATGCTAAGTATCCTGGGTCTGTGCATGATGCCTTTACCCTGAGGAATAGCAGCATTCCAAATGTGATAGCTCAACTCCAGAGGCACAGGGTGTGACTCATAGGTGAGCCCTGGTTCTCACCCAGTATATGTTGGTGTATGGGTATGGTGTGGGCCCTAATGATTAGTGTGTGGCTAACAGTTGTCCCTCGATAGTTGCAGGTGACTCTGGTTACCCCAACCTCTCATGGTTACTGACCCCTGTGAGGAATGCCAAGACAAGGGCAGAGGAATGTTACAACGCGGCACATAGATGAACAAGAAGGATTATAGAGAGGACCTTTGGCCTCCTGAAGGCCAGCTTTCGTTGCCTCCATCTAACAGGTGTACCTGTGCTACTCACCCAAGAAGGTCTGCCAGATCATCGTGGCATGGTGTATGTTGCACAACCTTGTCTTGCATAGCCAAGTGCCTTTTCTGCAGGAGGAGGAGGCTCGAGATGGCCATGTGGCAGCAGTGGACCCTGTGGACAGTGAAGATGAGGAGGCAGAGGATGAGGATGAGGACAAACACAAGTGCAATTATTCGTCAATACTTCCAATGAGACACAGGTTAGACAGTGTTGATACACATATATTTGACACGTTGATGTGTGACATTGTCACTGGCAGTCTGTGTAGTCCTACTTCTATGCCCACTCACTGTACCCTTTGGCATCTCTTTTTGCAGATGTTGGTGCCCCACTGTTGATCCTGGTGTGTTGAGTGCAGCCAACTACAGGTCTTTCCAATGTAAACATCACTGTACAGTTGAATTGCAATGTTTGAACCTTTGTTAAACGAATACCTTTTGAAAACTTCTGACATATTCTATACTTGTATTTTATAAAAGTGTGTTTATTGCAGTGCTCTGAAGAAGAGGAGGTAGTGCAATGGGCTGGGTTGATGATGGAGAAAGTCCAAAATAGAGTCCAGTCGATTTGTATCACAGGTGCATTGTCCAAGGGGACATAGGAAGTGGAGCAATGGGAGTTCAAGATGGCCAGGGTGACAGAGTGGGACACAAGGGTGTCAATCAGGAGAGTCTAATTTCCAGGCCGGGGTCTTGGCAATAGTCTCTGGCTTCTGCGTGGATCGCAGGGAACGTTTGCGGGGTGATTCCCCTTCTGCAGGGGGAGGGGTGCTGGTGGCCTGTTGTTCCTGTGGCGGGGCATCTTGTCCACTAGCGGCAGCAGATATGGAGGGCTGTTCAGTGGTTTGGCTAGTGTCAGGGGCCCGGTGGTGTGCCACTGCCTCCCTCATTATGCTAGCCATGTCTGCCAGCACCCCTGCAATGGAGACCAGGGTGGTGTTGATGTCCTTCAATTCCTCCCTGATCCCCAGGTACTGTCCCTCCTGCAGCCGCATGTTCTCCTGTAACTTGTCCAGTATCTGGCCTTGCGTATCCTGGGAATGTTGGTATGCTCCCAGGATTGCGGTTAGTGCCTCCTGGAGAGTCAGTTCCCTGGGCCTGTCCTCCCCCTGTCGCACAGCAGTCCTCCCAGCTTCCCTGTTGTCCTGTGCCTCTGTCCCCTGAACTGTGTGCCCACTGCCACTGACCCCAGGTCCCTGATCATCCTGTGTTTGTGGGGTGGCTTGGGTTCGCTGTAGTGATGGACACACTGCTGATTGACGCGCCCTGGGGACAGAGGTATGGGCCCGCTGGGTGGGTGATGTGGTGGTGTTTCCTGAGGGGGGAGGCTCTGTGGTGGTGTGAGACTGTGCCTGGGTAACCGACTGTCTGGAGATCCCTGATGGGCCAGGTTGGTCATCCAGATCCAGTCGAGCAGAGCTGCTGTCATCACTGTGGGCCTCTTCTGTGGGGGGACTGGATGTTGCTGGTACCTCTTCACCGGTGACATTGGGTTGGGTACCTGTGGGGTTTTAAATGCAGTGTTATTGTTTCTGAGTATGACATATTGTGCATGGGTGTGTTGCCCTCTATGGTTGTTGTTGCCCTGACAGCTTTTCCTTGTGTGAGTTGTTGTTTGGTGGGCTACGTGATTCTCTCCAGTGTGCATACAGTGGTGATAGGTGTCCATGCAGGTCTGTGAGGGGTGTCCATGCTTTGGTGTTGCTTGCAGGGCTTGGTATTGGGATGAGTGGGTTGTGATGGTGGGGTATGTGGGAGGTGGTGGAGTGATGGGAGTGAGGGTAAGGGTGGGGGTATGTGATGGCATGCAGGTCGGGGGCTGATAGTAATGGAGATTTGACTTACCAGAGTCCAGTCCTTCTCCAACTCCTGCCAGGCCTTCGGGATGCATGATTGCCAAGAATGGCTCTTCCCATGTTGTTAGTTGTGGGGGAGGAGGTGGGAGTCCACTGCCAGTACTCTCTACTGCGGGCTGGTGTATTGCTGCAATGGAACTTACATTCCCCCGTAGGTCGTTCCACCTCTTCCTGATGTCATCCCTTGTTCTTGGGTGCTGTCCCACAGCGTTGACCCTGTCCACGATTCTCCGCCATAGCTCCATCTTCCTAGCAATGGATATCTGCTGCACCTGTGATCCAAATAGCTGTGGCTCTACCCGGATGATTTCCTCCACCAGGACCCTTAGGGGCATATTTATACTCTCTTTGCGCCGAATGTGCGTCAAACTTTTTGATGCACAATCGGCGCAAACACTGCCCTATATTTATACTTTGACGTCCGACCCCACGGGGGTCAATGTTCCACCATGTGCGTTATTTTTTAGAAGGGGGAACCAGCCTTGCGTTAATTATATGCAAGGTAGGCGTTCCCTTCCAAAAAATGACTTTAAGGCCTGTGCGCCTTATTTATACTGTGACTTCATTTTGACGCACAGGAGGGGGCAGGCCTTAAAAACCGGCGCCCAGCCTGATGGCCGCCGTTTTTTAACGCCTGGGTCAGGGCAGGCGTTAAGAGACCTGTGGGTTCAGAAGGAGCCCAGAGGTGCCCTCCCATGCCCCCAGGGACACCCCCTGCCACCCTTGCCCACCCCAGGAGGACACCCAAGGATGGAGGGACCCATCCCAGGGAAGTTAAGGTAAGTTCAGGTAAGTATTTTTTTCATATTTATTTTGTGGCATAGGGGGGCCTGATTTGTGCCCCCCTACATGCCACTATGCCCAATGACCATGCCCTGGGGACACAAGTCCCCTGGGCATGGCCATTGGTCAAGGGGGCATGACTCCTGTCTTTGCTAAGACAGGAGTCATTTCAATGGGGGTTGGGTGTCAAAAGAAAAATGGCGCAAATCGGGTTGAGGCCAAAATTTTGCCTCAGACCTGACTTGCCCCATTTTTTGATGCACAACCCCCATTTTCCCCTACGCCGGCGCTGCCTGGTGTGAGTCATTTTTTTTGACGCACACCAGTCAGCTGCGCCGGCTAACGTCATTCAATAAATAAGGCGCCCGTATGGCGCTTTGGAATGGCGTTAGCCGGCGTTAAAATTTTTGACGCACAACTGTGTTGGAGCAGTTGTGCGTCAAAAAGTATAAATATGGGCCTCAGCTCCTCCTCACGAAACCTGGGGTGTCATTGTGGTGCCATGAGTTTGGTGTGGGTTAGGGTGTGTGGGGTGATGTGTTAGGGTGTGTGACATAAGGTGCGTGGGTGGTGTATAGGTGATGGTGGTATGTGGCTCTGGTTGTGTGGGTGCTCTTGCTGTCTCTCTGGTGGCCATATTTTGTCTTCGTAAAGGGTTGTGGGTAATGTGGGTGTGTGTTTTATAGTGGTGTGGGTGTGGTGTGTGTATGTGTCAGGTGTGTGCAGTTTGAATTGTCCAATGTGGTGTTGTTTTGTTTGAGTCTGTGTATTTTGTGCGCAGCTGTATGTACCACTAATGGTTTACCGCCATTGAATGTCGGCCGCAGTGATTCGTGGGTCATAATGTTGTGGGCGTTGTTCTATTGGCGTAACAGTGTGGGTTTGGATACCACCAGTTTATCACTGACCTTTGGGCTGGCGGACTTGTGTGTGTGGCTGTATAGTGACGGATTGGTACGTGTGTGTCATAATATGGTTGGTGGTTATCCGCCGCCACGGTGTTATGTTGGGGGCAGTCGGCATGGCGGAAAGTGTGATTTACTGCCAATGTCATAATGAGGGCCTTAGTTTGAGATGGCTCCAAGTCCTCCACTGATGAACGGCTCTGAGGCAACTGAAGATTTGTGACTATTCAATGTCTTTGGGGCATTCCAATTTCAGTAAAAATTGTGTGTCATCTGCATTTTTGTAGCATGTGATTTGAAAATCATCGATCAATTCAGGTAGTGACATCATGTAGATGTGTAAAGCAAAGGTGAGATCATTGATCCTTGGGGGACTCCTGCTTTTGTGAGGTATGGTTTGGATGAAAAAGGGGGAGAATAGATAAGATTAGTTCTGTTATGAAGGTAGGATGTAATCCAGTTGAGAGCAGTCCATTCTATGTCGGAATCGTGGAGTCTTTGAATTAGAGTATCATAGTCAACAGTATCAAAGGCAGCCGAGATGTCCAAGAGAAATAGTGCAGCAACTCCATTGCGGTCAACTGTGTTTTTAAGATAATCCCAGATTGCTGTGAGTGCCGATTCAGTGCCTCTTCCTGGGCGGAATCCAGTTTGGTAGTCTGAAAGTATGGAATTGTTTTCAATGAATTGTGACATCTGGGCAAATGCTTCTCTTTTTATCAGTTTGCCCAGCAAAGGTCCATTTGTGATTGGTCTGTAGTTGTTGGGGTCCTGCCGGTCTACGTTTGTTTTCTTTAATAACTGATATATGTATGCTTTTTTCAGGTCTTCAGAAAAAGTTCCTGTAGCTAAGAGTTATTGATGATTCTTCTTACAGGTGTGGCAGCCAAAGTAGATAAAAGAATGTTCTTGAAGATGTGTGGTGGACAAGGGTCAGAAGAGCAACCAGAAGGCCTGCTTGCTTTGCTCACATCCATAAATTCACCTTGTGATATTTGTTTGAAGGGGTGCAGAGGCTGGGTTGGTTTATTCCTGGAGGGGATTTTAGGAAAGTGGCTGGTGCTTGTGGTCTTCTCCTGTTTTAAATAGGAACCCAATGTGTCTGCCTTGGTTGTGTAATGAGTTGCCAGTTTGTTTGTGAAATCTTGAGTAGTGGGATGACATCCTTCCATGCATTTAGGTTTTTGAAATTAATTGAGAATTTTATAAAATTCTTTGGTTGCAGATTTAGCATTTAAAATTCTGTCTGGGTAGTACCTTTTTTTAGCTCTTTTGATTGATGATTTGTATATTCTGTTAAGTTTGTGTAGGTGAAGTTTGTCTTGAATGCTGTTTGTTTTGAGCTAGGTCCGTTGAAACCTTCTGATTTGTTGCTTTATCTTTTTTACTTCTGTTTTTCTCCAAGGTGTTGGTTTTCTTTTGCCCTGTTTAGTTTTTCTGAGTGGTATTAGGCTATTGAAAGCTTCCTGTAGCCACTCCTAAAGTGTTGGAACATAATTAATTGAATCTAGATCTGTTTTGGCTGTTAGTTGTGTTTCTCTGTCTTTAAAATTGAGTTTGCTCCATGGTCGAAAGATGCATGTATGTAAGGGGAGGGAAGAGCTGACACTTATACCTGAATGGGTGTGTTGATTTGTGGTGTTTTATGTTGGAAAGTTATCAAATGGTAGTCTGACCATGTCATTGGCCTGATGCTATGAACGGTAACTAGTTCAGGCTTTGCAAAAATGACATTTTTATACATGTAAGCACCCCTAGGGTGGGCCCTAGGTAGCCCCATGGGCAGGGTGCAGTTTATGTTATGGTAAGACATGTAGTGATGTGCTTTACGTGTCCTGACAGTGAAATACTGCCACATTGTCACTGTTGCAAGGCCTATCTCTCTTGTAGGTTAACATGGGGGCTGCCTTTAAATACCTTTTAAGTGCAGTTTCCCTTTAGAAGCAGACAGAGCTATGGAGTTTGAAGTCTCTGAACTCACAATTTAAAAATACATCTTTTGGTAAAGTTGGTTTTTAGATTGTCAGTTTGAAAATGCCACTTTTACAAAGAGGGCATTTTCTTGCTCAAACCATTGTCTGGGTCAGACTGATAGTTGGGCTGTTGTGAATTCCCTCCAGACAGAAATACAAAGGGGTCTGGGGTATAGCCTGCATATCCTGATGAGTCTCCTGGTCTAGAGTGGGGAGGGAAGAGCTGACACTTATACCTGAATGGGTGTGTTGATTTGTGGTGTTTTATGTTGGAAAGTTATCAAATGGTAGTCTGACCATGTCATTGGCCTGATGCTATGAACGGTAACTAGTTCAGGCTTTGCAAAAATGACATCTAGGATGTGTCCAGCGATGTGTGTGGGGTTGTGTACAATCTGATGTAGGTTCAATGCGACTAGGCCAGTGGTGATAGCTTTTGGATGGAGCATATTGGGTTTGTCAAACCAAATGTTTAGGTCTCCAAGAATGCATAGGTTTGAGTATAATGTTATAAGGTTTGAGACTGTATCTAGAAAGGTGTCTGGGAATGTTGAGTTGTTAGGCGGAGGTCTGTAAAGGAGGCGAAAGTTACAAGAGGAAGTTGGAGTAGGGTTGCACCTGGTGAGGAGGGCCTCACAACCTTATGCGGAAATGTTGTCTGTTTTACTGAGATAGCAATGGTCAGTGGTTATACCATCCACAAACACATGATTTCATTGTGCCTTTGTGCAATGTCCAGCAGACAAACAGAACAACTTTAAAATTGGCTTTAATAATTTTGAAGTGTTAGACCTGGCATCCTTGGTGTAGTCTCCCCTATCTTTGTTGCCTCTGCTTCCCATGTTTTGACTGTGTGCTGGACTTTGTTTTTGCTAGTTTTGGTACTCCGGGCACTTTACCACTGCTGACCAGTGCTAAAGTGCAAGTGCTCCCTGAGTAAATTGTATGTGTAATTGGCTTTTCCATGACTGGCATATTTTATTTACTAGTATGTCCCTAGTAAAGTGCACTAGGGGTGCCTAGGGCCTGTAAATCAAATGCTACTAGTGGGCCTGCAGCTCTGGTTGTGCCACCCACTTGAGTAGCCCTGTAAACATGGTTCAGACTTGCCACTGCAGCATCTGTGTGTGCTGTTATAAACTGCCAATTCGACCTGGCAAGTGTACCCACTTGCCAGGCCCAAACTTACCTTTTTATACATGTAAGCACCCCTAGGGTGGGCCCTAGGTAGCCCCATGGGCAGGGTGCAGTTTATGTTATGGTAAGACATGTAGTGATGTGCTTTACGTGTCCTGACAGTGAAATACTGCCACATTGTCACTGTTGCAAGGCCTATCTCTCTTGTAGGTTAACATGGGGGCTGCCTTTAAATACCTTTTAAGTGCAGTTTCCCTTTAGAAGCAGACAGAGCTATGGAGTTTGAAGTCTCTGAACTCACAATTTAAAAATACATCTTTTGGTAAAGTTGGTTTTTAGATTGTCAGTTTGAAAATGCCACTTTTACAAAGAGGGCATTTTCTTGCTCAAACCATTGTCTGGGTCAGACTGATAGTTGGGCTGTTGTGAATTCCCTCCAGACAGAAATACAAAGGGGTCTGGGGTATAGCCTGCATATCCTGATGAGTCTCCTGGTCTAGAGTGGGGAGGGAAGAGCTGACACTTATACCTGAATGGGCTGTGCCTGTCCTCACACAATGCAGTCTCCAACCCCCTGCTGTGTGTCTGGGGCAAGGCCTGGGCAAGACAGGATCTTGTAAAAAACAGAGACTTTCCTTTGAGGTTTGCCAACTTCAAAGGCAGAAAGGGGTATATTAATAGTGGACCCCAAACCCCAGATTTTTAGATTAAATCTGGAACCAAGAGGAACCTCTGCCAAGGGGAAGAGCTGAAAAGCTGAAGAGCTGGAGGAGAAGTACTGCCCCTTTGCCTGTGACTGTGCTTTGCTGGGTTGGCCTGAAGTTGCTACTTCTGCCTGAAAGAGGACAAAGACAGGACTTTGTGGTATATTCCTGCTTGTGAAGTGTCTGTATCGCTTGGACTGAGCTTGCCTCCTATTTTGAACTCTCAGGGCCATCAAAGAATTCCTCTGCCAGCACCTGGACTCTCTGCTGACACTCCTACCCTGCCAAGGGTGCCCTATCCAGTCGCTGGGCCCTTGAAAGGTGAAGATAGTGGAACCAAAGTGGAAATTCACGCACATGAGTTGTGCTGGAAAAATTTAGACGCACCACCTGCAACGCAACTTTAAAGACAACACGCCACCCGCATTGTGGTGGAAATCGATTTACCAGCTGCATCACGGCTGGGAAATCAGCGCATCACCTGCTTCGCAGCTGGAAAAATGGCGCAACACCCGCTTGTGGCTGCTAAAATCGACACAAACTCGACACAGTGCGGATTCTCGGCCTCGTGCGGCCAGATTTGACATGCAACATCGCTGGCCATCAAAATCGATGTGAACCTGTCCAGACCAAGATGCCTGTCTGGAAACTGACGCATCGCTCTCTTGCAGGAGAGAAAAACAAAGCATTGCCTACCGACCGGAGAAGAAGTGACACCCAGCCTCACTTGCGAGTAAGAAATCAACGCATCTCTAACTTTTCCGACGCACACTCACCTGTGCAGCTTTATTTTCAATGCAAACCAGGTACTTTGTGTAACAACAAAGTTTCCATTGTTTTTCATGGAGTAAGATTCTACTATCTTAAAAATCATAACTTTACTTGTGTATGTTGGATTTTTATCGTTCTGGTCTTGTTTGATTTAAATAAATATTGGCTATTTTTCTAAACTTGTGTGGTGTCAATTTTGTAGTGTTTTTACTGTATTACTGTGTGTGTTTGTACAAATACTTTACACATTGCCTCTAAGGCAAGCCTGACTGCTTGTGCCAAGCTACCAAGGGGGTGAGAAGGGGTTATCCTAGGTTTGTATCCCCCTTACCCCGACTAGAGTGAGGGTCCCTGATTGGACAGAGTGCAAACTGACTGCCAACCATACACCACATTTCTAACATGAAGCTTTTCAGCATCCAGTACATGTACCCTCATCATGTTTTTTTATTTAGCACCATGAGATGGGCAACAATTTCTATCTTAGAGTAAGCTACACCCTTAAATATATGTGTATATTTGTATCATCTAGTTTTTATGGGATACTGTTTTGAGCAAATGTAATGTCAGTTGCATGTGACTTACACCTACAATTGAAGGAGTCTCACAAATTTTAGAGATGCTTTAATATACTTACTTTAGTGGTGAGTTAATGTTGACAACTACAATTGATTTTTATCATGCGCTATTTTCATGATGACGGAGATTGACACCATAGACATGATTTTGCATTATTTTGATATGTCCTGTGTGTCTCTACATATATATGCACTACGTTTAATTTATTGTTTATTTGCACATACAATATTTCATAATTAGATAGACATCACAAATGTGATGTTATTTTTCCATGTTCTAGTGGAAAGTTGCCAAAAATCCAACAGAGTATGTTTCTTATGTTTACGACCACAATAATGATGAGTTCTAACATTACATACATTTACCTACACATACCTTCTATGATGGCGCCAACATGGTGGGTTAGCATCTTGATCAAAGAGCAGATATGCGTTATCTCCCAAAAGCAGATTGTGACTAGAACAGTACAAAGGGGTAGTGTCACATACCCCTTTTATTGGATAGAAACCGGCAGCTCAGGTCTGACGGTTTAGCCACCATAGGAGCGCCAACAGTAAGCAACATTGTGATTGTGATTGGGAGGGTGGAGTTGCGGCAGTTATCCCACCGTTAGCTGCTCTACAGCTCAACTCCGTTGAATGAGGAGTATGCAGTTTTCAGTGACAGCGGGGTTCTGACAGACTTTCGTCCGTCATACCACCAACTTGTAAATCAGACAGGAGTATGCTTCCGACGGCGGACTAACAGACAGACCACTGACATTCAACGATCCGCACTCATCCAGCAAGTCATAAGTGTTTGACTAAAACCACAAGATGTTGAGCCGGCGCCGAGACTCCAACGTGGTTTCAGTTCCAAAGCCACCAGTTCTGGCCATAACGCCACATCCATTCTCTCTCCACGAAAGGTTTATGCATAACTATCATTCCTTTAACATAGTAGACAGATATATTTACACTCCGCCAATAACTGAATTTTAAAGTGTTCGACTACCAATAATAGTACATTACCATACATTGAGTGTGCGTGTACTATAATTAAAACCAATGGATTCTATCAACATTTGTAATAGTAAGTTATGCTAGATGTGCCCAGATTTACTATCTTTCACATGATCTGCACTGTGAAAAATTGTAGCGTTGCTTTGCGCGAATAATAGGAAAGTGTGTTTCACCAGTTTCAAAAGGAGTTTCCCACCAATTAAATCAACTAGGGCACTCGTGCTCGGGCTGTTTGAGCAATGCTGAGCCTTGTCTTATGGTGTGTAGGTGAGCCCCGCAGTGTCTAGCATAGGATTTGTGATCAAGGTGCACTGTCCAATACAAATTCCTAAAGGAAGACAACCACACATGGGTCAATTGTGTTGGACGGGTACTTTCATGTTACACATAGGTATATGAGACAATATACAGTTTGTACTTTGCCTTCGTGGATTTTACTTGCCGTAAGGATCTGGTGCAAAGCCAGGTCGGGCTACTTTAGTTGATCTAACTTTGCACCAATGACTGCGAATGTTTCTGCTATTCTACCTCAGACAGGTCACTTTGCATTTATTTAACAGGGGGTTGGCCACCACTAAGTAACACAGGGTTGGCGTGTATGGGGGTTAACTTTAGATGCTAATAATGTCAGCACCAGAACGTTTATCAACGTTGCTGTTATACTCCTTGGCGCTACAAAGCACTAGGTTGTGTCACACAAGCACCAGCACAAACCTTGAGCTGATCTGGGACATAATGTACTGTTGAATCTTTCCACAAAATTCTGACACAATGCCACCAAAATACCAGGTATTAAGTGATGTAATAGGAACAACTAATTGATCTGGGTTCTTAAAAGGAACAGGAAGCCCTGTCTATTAAGAAATAGTACTTAGAGTGGTATCAGTCAAATTCTATGTTTCCTGATACAAGGCCTGCTTACTAGATAAAGGACCACCTGTCACCACACAAACCTGCACAGCTAAAAACTAATATTTAGACATTTTGTAGATTATACTCATGAACATGTTCTCTGCTTATCACCGAATTTGAGCAAGGCAGATAAAGTGCGAACTACAGTTTATTAACTACCATTTAGTCAATGATTATTATTTCTTGTGGGCTTTTTTCCTGCAGCACAACCAGAGTTAAATATTATTCCTTACTTGAGATGTCCTTACTCTAAAACATCGCAGATTAACATTGTCTTCCTGGATATATATGCTATAAAACGCAGCCTTAGATTTAAGTGATGAAAAGAAGCAGTGCTTATAAATCTTGTTGAAATAATAAGCAATAGGAAAAAAATGAGGAAGAAAGAGAAGCATGGGAGAATTTAGTACAAGCCGCTGAGATCAAAGACAGCACACTTTTTTGGAAAACGATTAATGCACCCCTTTTTCCCAAAGGGCTTGGACCTGATCTGTATTCGTCAATTACTCCCACACAGTGGGTGGACCATTTTGGTACAGTCTTCTTTCACACTGGCACTTTAGAAGAATGTACCAGGATACCCCTAGCTTTCCCAACAATTCCAGTAGCTTTTACATTGGACAAGGTACTGAGGACAATTAATAAAAATCAAAAGGGAAATGCCATGTGCCCAGACAGGGTCCCAGTGGAGACTAATAAATCTGAACCTGCCCTTTGGGCCCCCTTTCTGACACAGGTATTAAATGCAGCAGGGATAGGTTTTATATCTCCATCCTGGGCCACTCCATTAATTATTCTCTTCTTTAAGAAGGGATCAAGGAATGACCCGATATGCTAGCGATCCATTTCCCTTGAATATTCTTCGGCTAAATTACTGGGAAGGGTAATTTTAGGAAGATTGGAAGTGTGGACTGATAAAAAAAGAAATCCTAACGAATGCCCTATTTAGGTTTAGGGAAGGTCTAGTGAATGGTTGATCAGGCGCTTAACTTGAGTCCCTTGATGGGGAAATTCACCATGGCTAAAGAAGCTCCTTATATATGTGCTTTGTAGATTTAAGTTGTGCCTTCGATCTGGTCACCCACAACAAATTGTGGGAATGAATGGATCTACTACGGCCCCCCAAAGACTTAGGCCCTCATTATGAACACGGCGGTAAACACCGCACCACCGGCGGTAAAAACCGCCAACAGATGTGCGGTCCACACTGCCAAATAATGAACCAACTGAAACACAGGCATCCTGAAAACCGCTCATCGCCAGCAGAGGAGTGCCGACAACGATGGCAGAGCCTACCCACAGGCCGACGGAAAGGCCCTACCCACCCATCAAATAATGAAGCACTAGACCGCCGTCAGTTCGGGGGCGGGAACCACCACCATGCAAAGCCAGGCGGAAACGAACCAAATATAAGGAAACACTTACCGGTGGCTTACACAACACGCCGAAGCAGACATGGATAGAGAGTAGCAGATCATGCCTGCCCTGCTCCTTGCCATTTACCTCCACGACCGAGACCGCCGGCGAAGACGACGACGGTAAGTACTGCAACCTACTAAATAAGGGAAGAAAGGGCACAGTTACATACCCACCCACTCCACCCACCCTGCAACGCTCCCACAACCCCTCACAGCAGCACAAGCCAACACCCCACAGCAAGAGGTACTTACCCAGCACAAGGCAAATCCAACCTGTCCAAAGTACATACATGTGCCCCACACCCACAAACAATGAAACAAGAGACCATGGATCCAGAGTGTGCCTCCAACAACACAGGCCATACATTAACCTTTATTATGCTCACTGAGCAACTGAAGTGGATATAAGGCCAGTAGCAAGTCCATCTGAAGACAAGCCAGATGGGCCACAATGGCCCCAACCTGACTCCCACAAGTGCTACAGTACTCCACCTCATAGGGCCAACAATGGGGCATCCAGGCACCTCAGGGAACAGGGGCATGGGGTGGTGGGGGTGGGGATTCACAATGGGGGTGGGGCATAGATTTTCGTTTGGAAGGTGGAGGAGGTTTGGGTTTGGCCTTGAAAGGTAGGGGAGTGTGCTTGGACCAGGTGGAGGCAGATGGAACAGGCTCAGCCCGGGGCTTCTTCCTCTCTGGTGAAGGGGCACGGTAATGTGAAGGGCGGACAGGGGCGGGCTGTGACGTGCAAGGAGTGGACAAGGCAAGGAGGTGTGCACGTTTAGGGACGAGACGGGGTGGGCCAGTGGGTTGGAATAGGTCAGCACTGGAGAGGAAAAGTTTCTTTGATGCAATTGGAGTGGACCTGGAGGAAGGTAGTGGGAGTGGTGGTAGAGGGAGTTGTTGTAAGTGGTGTAGGTGTGCCTGATGTGGGTGCAGGTGACTGGACAGTATGCTGAGGTGTGGTGGATGTGTGATGGGTGGGTTTTTTGGTGCGTTTGAGTGTCTTGGGAGGAAGGGGGGGACACAGTGGAACAAGACAGACTGCCAGTGTTGTATGTTGTCTGGGTGTATGCAAGTCTGGTGAATGTGCTGCATGTGTCAACTAAAGTAGTTGTGGTGAGTGCAGGTTTGGTGTCTGGGGTGCATGAATGGATGTGTGCTATTGTGGTGACTGCAGGAATAGTCTCAGCAACAGTGAATGAAAGTGCAGTGCCTGGGGGTGTGCATGTAGAGGGGACAGACAGGGAGGCGGAAGAGGTGGGCACACAGGGGGAAGTGGATGTTGTTGTGTGTGCATGTGTATGCTTGTGGTGGGAGGTGTGGTGCTTGTGTTTTGAAGTGTGCTCTTGTGTGTTGAGGTGTGTGCCTGCGTGTCTGAATGTGTGCTTTGGACGGGTGAAGGGAGTGGGGTGCTGGAAGGGGTAGAGGAGGTTGGATGGGTGACAGAATGACCAGGGACACTGGCTGCCGTCCAAGAGGAGACCAAAGCCTGAAAAGGTCTCTGTAGGCCAGACATGGTACCATGAATGCCATCCAGATAGGCATTGGTCTGCTGCATCACTGATGCTAGCCCCTGGATGGCATTGATGATGGTTGTCTGCCCTACAGAGATGGTTCTCAGGCAGTCAATAGCCTCCGCCGTGAGGGTAGCAGGGCTGACTGGGGCAGGGGAAGAGGTGCCTGGGGCGAAAGAGACGCCCACCCTTCTGGGTGAGCAGGCACAAGCAACTCAGTGGGGAGCAAATGGGAGGGCGGTAACGGTATGGGGGGTGGCGGAAGATGAGACAGTAGGTGTGGGCCACTAGAGTCTGCCGCCGCCAGGGAGCTCCCATCGGAGGAGCTATTGGAGTCACTACCTCCAGTTGTAGTTGCCTCCCCCGTGGTACTCCCCTTGCCCTCCAACCCATTGATCCCCTTGGCGTCGGACGACTCTGCCTCCGAGGATCCGTGGGCCACTGCATCCCCATTCGCCAATGCCTCAGCTCCCTCGCCAGATGATGCTGATGTACACAGACAACACAAGAGAACAGGGATCGGGAAACAGGAGAGATTTTGTAAATAGCTGAATGGAGGTACAATAGTGGTTCACACATACACCCACCCAGAAGACCCTCCAACAGGCAGCACCTACCGCTATACCAATGGCTATGCCCCTGACTAGTGGCCAGAACACTGCTCTACAGCCATTACCCAAATACCTTAAGGACCTGACATGTAGTAGACCTGACCAAAACACCCCTACTCCCCACGGGGGCCATAGATAGACATCAGTCATAGTCCCTGCAACTAGGCAGCATAAATCCGAATGCACACACATACACATGCATCAAGGGTCAAAAATATGGCATGTGTACTCACCCCCTTGTGACTGCTGTGTATCCTTCAAGCGCTCATCCAGGTCCGGGTACGCCACTGCCAGGATGCGTTGCATAAGGGGGGGTCAGTGCCCAACGGGCACCCCTTCCCCATTGGGAAGACTTCCCCAGCTGGGCCTCGCAGATCTTTCGCGCCCAGCCCCGCAGGTCCTCCCACCTCTTCCTGCAGTGGGTGCTCCGCCGGTTGTAGACCTGCAGGGTCCGCACCTCCTTGGCGATGGCATGCCAAAGCCCCCTCTTCTGGTGGGAGCTTACTTAAAAGGGACACACATAAATGTAACACAGAGGTCAGGCACTGGCCAATCATATACAGCTGGCTATACGTCCAGTATGGGATGGACAGTTCAAACTGACTAACAGCACATACACACGCAGCATGTCAGGAACCCTGGCCCATCCAGAGTCAGAGGTGCACACATGTATGCAGCCAACACCAACCATTACATACATCCATGACCCCCAATCCTCCTACCTGTACCTCTGGCCGTCCGTAGAGCTTGGCGTACAGGTGCAGGACCCTGTCCACAAGCCTCTCCAATTCCACTTGGGTGAAGGCTGGGGCCCTTTCCCCTGCAACACGTGCCACTTCCATGACCAGAGGCAGGACACAGCAGTACACTCAGTGGAGTACCAGCTTGCACGAGATCAGGGAGTCAAGTGAAGTTGGGGTGACGAGTTCGCGTACGCATCGCAGCGGTGTTCACCGTTACTGCCGGCGGCGATCATGATACGCTAGGATTCCCCATTGACATCCATGTTAACCAATGAATTTGCGCACGGCGGTAAACACCGCCTTATGCTGTTAGGTCAACCGCTAGCGGTATGAGGTCACTTCCACAATGACAGTTCTGGATTACATGGGGCAGACATTTTGGCAAAAACTACGCATTTGTAAAACTCCCATCTGCACAATGCAGGCCCTATTGTTCACCAAACACCCATAGGCATGTGCCAATTAACATTACCTCACCTGACCAGCCCTAATCTATCATTGTGGTCATGTTGCTGTTATGTCACACACACTATGCATTAGTATCAACGACAATCATGCCAGCAGTGCTGAATGAATAACAATGTGTGCCGATGTATGTGTGTTCCTCACACGTGTTTTCAACTCCTCCTAGCTACAGACCCTTGTAGCGAGGAAGTGCCCCATCGGTGTACAGACCACTTGTGAATTTGCGAGCCATGGTGGAGCGTCACATCATTGTCAATTACAGACTCACTCGTGCAACTATTCTTGAAATTTGTGCATTACTGGATCCTGCACTGACTCCGGCAAATCGTAATCAGCATGCCATCCCTACTGAAGTGCAGGTGCTCTCTGCACTCCATTTCCTGGCCACGTGCTCATTTCAAGTGACAGTGGGCATGGGTGCAGGTTTTTCACAGCCAATGTTTAGCATAATACTGTCAAGATTCCTGAATGCTTTTGTACGACACCTGCAGTCCTATGTGAGGTTTCCCCAAAGTGCTGACCTCCCTGCCATCAAGTCGGACGTCTATGCCTTTGCCAGCATACCCCATCTGATAGGTGCCATCAATGGCACCCACATAGCTATCATTGCCCCAAGAGTCAGAGAACAGATGTACAGAAACAGGAAGAACTTTCATTCCATGAACATTCAATTGGTCTGTACTGCAGACCAGTACATCACACATCTGAATACCATGTTCCCTGGTTCAGTCCATGATTAATTTGTGCTGAGGAACAGTAGTGTGCCACACAAGATGGAACAACTACAAGAGGACAGAGGGTGGATCATAGGTAGGTGTTTCTGTCACTTATTGCCACCTAGCAGACAGCCAGCCTGTCTGCCTCTGAGGATTGTCATTTAAAGTTGTGTTGTGCACCTTTTTCTAGGTGATTCTGGCTATCCCAACGTGTGTTGGCTCCTGTCACCAGTGAGGAATCCTGGAACAGATGCAGAAAGGAATTACAATGAGGCCCAAGGACATGCTAGGAGGGTGATAGAGCACACAATAGGTCTCCTGAAGGCTAGATTTAATTGCCCACATATCTCTGGCGGTTCCCTGGCCCATGGGCCTGAAAAGGTGTTTAGAATAGTGGTTGCCTGCTGCATGCTGCTGTAGTGAATCCTAGTTTGTTTTAACGGGATAACAGGAGTTAGCTTAGCCGTAGGCTTGTAAACTTGTGCCCCCGTCACCCAGTGACTTTTATCCTACTTAGCTTGCTCTGTCTTAGTCCATTTAATTATTTATTTCCGTTAAGATGGCGGCCTTGTTTATAGTTAGGCCACTTGTTATGGGTTCTATTATCAGTGTCACTGCGCCAAGGCGTCAAGATCAAGCACGAAAGACAAACATACAGTAGGCATTCACACTTAGGGATTTTCCCTCTCTATACTTTCGAGGGATTGTTGATATTAATTGCCGTCCCAAGCATGCCTGTTATCTATTGTTATGAATAACACTTATGTTAGGAGACCTTGTAGATCTGTATAAATACAACACACTTTTAGACAGATAATCAGAGGGATTCCGACCAGAGGGCATCGCCACCATCGCTGATACCGATGTTGCAGTCATCTTGACGCTGACCCAGTCTTCGTGTCCCTGCGGAGTCTGAGATAGAGACCTCATTCCAAGGTAACGAGGGTTGGGGGCTCCTCTCATGGACACAGCTTTGGCAGATTAGGTTTAACGAACCCAGCTCTCTTCTTTAGGTAGGAGGTTAGACCTATTCTCCTTAGGGTATTAGGGCTTATTCCATCTTATACATATACATATATTTCTTTCATATATTGCACAATGGTGGGGGTCTTTATAACAATGACTCTCTTCTTCACAATACTGTTGCTTGGTATATTCATTATCCTAATCATTGCAGTTCATGCAACTTATCACAAATTGCAGTTATGTTGAATAAAAACTATTATAACTTCACTGCATCTGTGTTATTGCCTTTGTTTGTATGAGACATAATAAATCTGTGAGAAAAGGGTAATTTCCGTTTAACCACGACAACCCTGAGAGATCTTACTTTGAGTCCATGCGTAAGCGACTGCTACAAATCACCTTTTACTATTGTGTTTCTGGTGAGGTACTGCTAGTAAGCCGGTAAGGTTTGGACAACAGTTACAACTAGTTGTAGGAAGAAACTTAGTCACCTACAAACGAAAGTACTGTCATCCTGAGACCCGCAGTCTTGCTCAGAGCAAGAGTCCAAACTACGACATGGCGCCACCAACGATGGTGTTTAGGCACTAATTTACGGATACCCTGACTATCACTGTCTCACAGACAACAGGTACCCTCAGTACCATTATACGGAGACGTCCGTGGTCTTTGGGAGAATCCTCCTCAGCCAAACAGGTAACACCTAATTAGGCTGTAGGTTGTTCGAGCTCGAACTCACAAAAGGAAATACTTCCCCTATTTTGGTGTTCTGTTTCTCTAAAACAAATATGGCTAATACCATAGACATTCCTGCAAATGCTAGACATGCACTTACACAACATTTATTAGCACATGGCCTTACGGAAGAGGGCGGGGAGGTTACTTTGATTATAGAAGCAACTGAAGCCTACCAAACAGAAACATTTTACTGTTGGGTTGCCTTTCCTGAGGCTGACCAACGGACGCACACATTTCACACATATGACATTGCGGACATACCCGTAAGATACGAAGCATACCAGTATCATGAAATATCGCTCACATATCAAGAGCATCAAAACTGGTTTGAAGGCGCCCTACCACATGTACTACGACAGGTGAGGCTAGGTCCTTTAAGTAATGAAGGGCCTACATGGCCCATGTTTGCCACATATACACCTCACCCAGGCATACAGACTATGCCGATTGTAGATTTAAGAATATTATGTAATGAATTAGTGGCATTATATAGACGTTTGGTCCAGTTCGTAATGCGAACATTGAACACTACACCAGCGCGTCCAGCACCGCCAGTAGCTGGTAAATATCAATTGGCTACTGGGATTAATCCACAAACAGTGCATACCATTATGGGTAAAGTGCCCTCGGATCGAGAAAAAATACCGTTCTGGATTGCTCAGAAAACAAATCAGCTGGAAGCTGTGTTCCCCCATACGGGGCCACAGGAGAAACATAGATTGCTCACTATGTGCTTGCCGTTCGGGATGGTTCCCTCAGTGGATGAATGTGCCACTTGGGGTACAGTCATCGCTGCCGTTTATACTACCACACATGGTACCCCTACACTTGCCAATTTACCAGAAGTGTTGAAACAAATACAAAATGAGCATGGGGCTGCACCGGCCCTAGATCTGGGGATGAAATTGATGTGTAACTTTGACGCCGTCTCCTCGATAATATTAAATAATATTAAAGGGGAAGCAGTGGCACTGGCGATACGCCAGCATCTCCGGGAAACTCCACACCAGGAACAAGGGAGACAGCTACCGAAAATAATCTCTGATACCTATACTAGTATAGGACGGGATGGGCTGGGAGCCAAACCTAAAAAATTGGACATACCGAGTACCACCCATAAGGAAGGTACAAAGCAAGCACAAGAGGGCTCTAAAAAGCGCTGGGACAAACAAAAAGATTTCAAAGATAGGAGAAATAAAAGAGCTGATTCTCCACATCCGGAGTACTCCGAAAGGAAGTATAATCTCAGGAATAGGGATAACATTAGAACTCCAGACAGATATACTGATTCACGTCCTTCTCGTTCCTTTCAGGACGCACCGGATAGACGTAGCGAGAGAGGGGGCCGTCAAGATCGACGTCCGGAATACGTGAAAGAAAAGAAAGACTGGCTGCAGTCTACCATTAAAAAAGAAGAAAAGACTCCTCAGCAAAAGCCACAATTTAAAAAGAAGAAAGTGGCAGCACTGACCGTTAAAAATGCCAGTAGTATTGAGAACACTGTTGAGGAACAAGAGGTGGGCAGTGACTCTGTTGGACAGCGTGGCAGAGGTCACGATATGTCGCCAGAGTCTGAAAGATCATCTGGATGCGACAGCAACTAGCGATTACATCGCGGTTGAGACGGCGGATGGCCGCGTACTCCCACCCGATCGGGTTTATGATTTAACAATTCAGATAGAGGGAGACGTGGAACGCATTATTAGTGTAATATTCTGGGATGAACTTACTAGTGATATCCTGTTGGCCGAGAGAGACTGGCCACCTGAACATGTCCGCAAGCTCCCACATGGGGAAGATGTCATTATGCCTTCTTTCTCCAATCTTGTTCCGGAGGCAGACAAAAAAGCCTATGCTGCTGAATGGGCTTTAGCGCAGGCACCTGCATTATACCGTAATCATGTAGGTTGGGACAAGGACTCTCCTTGTCATGTTATTCCCGTTAGGTCTACACCGCACCCGCAGCCACAATACCCTGTTAAACATGAAGAAAAAGCTCCAGTGATGGAGATACTGTCACAACTTGAATACCAGGGAGTAACTGAGCCCTGTACATTGGCAATGAATAATCCGCTATTTCCCGTTGCGAAACCTGATCATTCATATAGAATAGTGGTTGATTATAGACACTTAAATAGTCATGCACGCACTTATGCTATACAAAATTCACACAGCTCAGCGCTGATTAATAATATAGTGCGTAAAAAATACAAAACTACATTGGATATATCTAATGGATTTTTCTGCCAGAATTTAGCACATGAAAGTAGAGACCTAAGTGCATTTTCCTTTGGCTCTCAGAAACGCTTTTGTCGTTTACCCCAAGGCTATAAAAACAGCCCAGGACTGTTTTCGGCCCGTGTCACATCAATCTTACACGAGCTTGATTCCGAGGCATTATCCTATTTGGATGATATCTATCTCACTGATGACACCCTTGACATTCATCTTGCAAGGGTCGATTGGATAATTCTGGGATTTGCTGCCTTCGGATATAAATTTAATTAAAAAAAAAGCAAGATAGCCTTTCTTAGTGTATTGTTCCTAGGATATGAGCTATCAAACGAGGGGAAGAGCCTGGCCCCGCACTTCCTAGAGAAGTGTGCTCAGCTACAGCCTCCAAACACGCTTAAGAAATTACAGTCATTACTGGGTTTCTTTAATTTTGGCAGAACATACATTCCAGATTATGCTGAACGCGTCAAACCACTATATGACTTAATTCAGACCAATTTTTCTAGCAGGCGATGGACAATTGAACACACACACATCCTTAGGGACATACAACGGGACATGCTGGAGGCTAGACACTTGTACACACGTGACAATAAAACAAATTTGGTCATCAGAATAATAGCTGGTGCCCTGGGATTTACCTATGTCACCTTTAATGAGGGTGACACGGTGCCGATAGCATACAAATCACATTTGTACTCCAATGCAGAGAAACGTTTTGCTCTTACTGAAAAAATTCTGACAGCAGTTCAGATGGCCGTCATAAAGGAGAGGCCACTTGCCCAGGGGAAGCGCATTATTGTTGTCTCCCCGGTACCGGCCTTAGAGGCTGTCACTAAAGCGAGCGTTACAAACGCTAAGGCATTACATCCACGCTGGATTCAATGGGCAACGTCTCTGACCGCCACTGATGTTGATTATGTGTTTGACCCAAGACTTCAGACACAAGAATTTCTCCAGTATGAACAGGAGTACCCCGCTCCCTTACACATATTGCCAATAGACAGTTATGATACAATCATTTATACTGACGGATCGGCACAACCGGCTGTGGGTACTAAACATCAATACTCGGCAGCTTGCGCAGCCGTGTGCGGGGTAATGGAAGACGGAGTTTTCCATCCTCATAATACCTACACTCAGACCTTAGGGGACTGCACAGCTCAGTTGGCCGAGCTTAAGGCTCTTCTTCTAGCGCTCGAACATTCAGAGCCAGGAACACAGACTTTGATCGTCTGTGATTCGTATTACTGTGTCCAGTCATACAATGAATACCTCAATCATTGGAAACTGAACGGGTTTAGAGATTCTAAAGGGAACACCATTAAACACAAAATATTGTGGGGAAGGGTGGCTGATCTTAAGGATAAGCTGCCATGTGTCCATGTAGTTCATACATTAGGGCACCAACGTGTAGGAATACATGTTGCCGGTAATACATTGGCTGACGAAGCAGCCAAAGCATCAGTAGCTACGGCTTCTGTGGCTGCAGTGACTCGTTCTTGGACGAGGTTGGATAATGAAATACTGATTGCCGTTAAAGCCTCGGCTGCAGGCAAGACCCTTCCGAAAGGATACCCTATGAACTATACCTATCATATCAGTGCACAGAATGTTGCTTTTGCAACAATTCCTGATGTTGGTGATCGAGTGATCCCAAATGAAGACCAGAGATTGGAGCTGATTACAGCTGCACATGAGGGTGTCGCTTCTGCACATGCTGGTATACAGGCCACTATCACCATTCTACAACAACGGTACTGGTGGCCTGGTCTATGCAGACGGACTTAGCAAAAACAACAAGTGATGGACGGAATGCTGAACATTGTCAAACACTCACCCCCAGTCATAGATCTGGGTTTAATCCATCGTTCTTTTGCTCACCATGCCACCCCAGTTTGGACCCAGCCATATGCTAATCAGTCTTGACCCTGTTCCTCATGGGAACAGTCCATACGAACTGCCAAGCCAGGTCCTCACTGGACCGGAAACAAGCATCCTGGGACCGGTTTCGGGGTTTCACCCCCCATCAGCCAGGCTAGCTTGAAACCAGTGGCATGGGAAGCACGGGACCCACGTCTGGGCATACCCTTCCCACTAAGGGCGACAAAGCAAAAACAACAAGTGATGGACGGAATGCTGAACATTGTCAAACACTCACCCCCAGTCATAGATCTGGGTTTAATCCATCGTTCTTTTGCTCACCATGCCACCCCAGTTTGGACCCAGCCATATGCAAATCAGTCTTGACCCTGTTCCTCATGGGAACAGTCCAGACCGAACTGCCAAGCCAGGTCCTCACTGGACCAGAAACAAGCATCCTGGGACCGGTTTCGGGGTTTCACCCCTCATCAGCCAGGCTAGCTTGAAACCAGTGGCATGGGAAGCACGGGACCCACGTCTGGGCATACCCTTCCCACTAAGGGCGACAAAGCAAAAACACCAAGTGATGGACGGAATGCTGAACATTGTCAAACACTCACCCCCAGTCATAGATCTGGGTTTAATCCATCGTTCTTTTGCTCACCATGCCACCCCAGTTTGGACCCAGCCATATGCAAATCAGTCTTGACCCTGTTCCTCATGGGAACAGTCCAGACCGAACTGCCAAGCCAGGTCCTCACTGGACCGGAAACAAGCATCCTGGGACCGGTTTCGGGGTTTCACCCCTCATCAGCCAGGCTAGCTTGAAACCAGTGGCATGGGAAGCACAGGACCCACGTCTGGGCATACCCTTCCCACTAAGGGCGACAAAGCAAAAACAACAAGTGATGGACGGAATGCTGAACATTGTCAAACACTCACCCCCAGTCATAGATCTGGGTTTAATCCATCGTTCTTTTGCTCACCATGCCACCCCAGTTTGGACCCGGACTAAACAGTATGTCCTTTGCTGTGACATTTGTCAGCAGATTAAGGGCTCAAATATCAGACACCCTCCGCAGACATCTCTCTTAGTGTCAGACAAGCCACTCCATTGTGTGTACCTGGACCATTGTGGTCCCTTGCAACCTGATGGTGCATACAAATACATTTTAGTGGCTGTAGATTCCTGTTCTAGATTCCTGTGGGTATGGCCACAACGGTCGGCTGACGCCCGGACTTTTATAAAAGATTTGCTGATCTTTATCGGTACATATGCGGTTGCAGCATTCCATTCGGACCAGGGCCCTGCATTTGCCTCTAAGGCTTTCAGGGACACCATGAGGACGATGGGTGTTGAACTCCATTACTCCTCACCATACCATCCCGAGGGAAATTCGGTCGTGGAGAGGCGGAATCGTGATCTAAAGCAGTCCTTAACAGCTCGAGTATTAGGTTCAGGCCGCAGTTGGTTACATCACCTATATGGGGTCCAGAGAGCACTGAATAATCTGCCAAGACGGTCCTTGGAGGGAAAGTCTCCATATGAGGTTCTCTTTGGGACAACTATGTTTGTCCCCGATCTTGATGCCCCTGGAATGGTGGCAGCAGAAACACCATTTGACATAAAAGAACGTCTCGCTGTTTTACAGGAGCTTCAACAATTCCGTGATGATAAATCATCTGCAAGTGCTGCCACCTTGGGAATAAGGGACTTGGCGAAAACTTCGACTGGCTGGATTCCTAACGTTGGGGATCTGGTTCGTGAGAAGATCGCTGTGAAAAAAGAGTTTGGTCCAGCATACAGAGCACCTGTACCGGTTTGGGGATAAAAGGCACCAGGACCGTCATCCTTCCACCGTTGTCTGGTTCTAAATCAAACAGATTCATCTCCATTGATGACATCAAATTACACCATGTGGCCGATTCTTCACAGTAGACCAGTAGGTCCCTTGGGTAGTTCCCGATCCCCTCTCACTAACCAACAGGACATCAATCTACATAGTAGGATGACCATCGCTACTACTGACTATGCAACTATGTCAGCTGCTGTTCCAGACACTTCCTCAACCATGGGGAGGGCGGAAAATGAACTTTTGTTGGTTCCAGTAACAACTTCGGAGAACACCCCGCTACAGGATTTGGCTGTATTTTACACGAACACTTCCATGACTGGTAACGTCGTCTATCAAGAACTTCCACAAGCAGTGGATGAGAATTCGATGGGTCCTGTGTTTGCGGAAAATTCCTCTGGCTATTTTGTAGACATTGATGATTTTTCTTCAGATTCATCCTCAACTGAGACTGACAAACTTTCCAGAGGTAGCAAATTCTATCGATGGCTTAAGAAGAACTATTTGATATATCGATGGAACTATCTCTGGTTCTGTTTGACATTTATTGCATTATTTTCATGGATTGGTTTTGTGACTGTTTTCTTTTTACTAATTAATGGTCACTATATTGCTGATCGCTCCTCAGTGGAGCCTGTTGATGTAATTTTAACACCACATCGTTCATCACATAAGGTCCGACGTGATTTGTCCCCTGTCAATATTACAGCTATTCCAATTCCTGATGGGATTGTTTGGGACAAAGTTCCGTTCGATATATACGGGCCTACAGAGATAATTCAAATACCATACGTGTTCAAGATTTCTATGTCTGATGTTATTACACCTAATGTTGTCTCTGATGATTGGGATGTCCAAACAGTTGATTCCATGCTAACTGAAATGAAGGACTACTCGGCTTTTGGAAGTGATGATGTATATGATTATACAATGAATTATGGTGAAATGTTCTGCTATAATAATTGGGGACATCACTACCTGCACTGTGCAACTAGATATAGGCCTCTCTTTAACTACACACAATGGGAACACTGTTCAACACCACGGGTGGGGAGTCTAAAGTATTACAGTGACAAATTCACATACTTTTCTGGGCATGATACGAAGAAAGCTGAATCATATTATTTTAAATTACCTACAACACAATTTAGAAAACTCTTGTTAACAGATACAAAATTGATTTATTCAGATCCCTTTGTTTCCCGACTCTCGATTGAAGGTTATGAATATTGGAAGAACACTATCGATTTGAAGAGTGTATGGGGAACACAAGACTGGCAAATACAGGGTAGGGAGGCTTTGTTTCGAGCTTGCTTAATTCCTGTGCAAATGATTTTTTTGAATGACACTGTTGAGCAGACATCATGTCTGGGGTTAGCAAAAATTAAAGATCTAAACGCACCCAATATTCCTACACCGACAAAATTTAGAGATTGGCAACACTTTCTTAATGTTTCAGAGGACAGGCTAGATGCATTGGTTAAGGCTGGTGCTTATAATTCTTCACTTTCCCGTCCCGGGGGATGGTTGGTATGGCCCACCGACACTGATGAGTGTCAAAGGCGTTTTTTGAACTCTTCAGGGGTTTTTTCCATTCATAGGCCAGACCCTCGCTTTCTATCAGGTCAACATACTGGTATAATTACAACATACAGTGTGGGTAAGCTGTGCCAGCAATGGGTGCAGACGAACACTTTAACAGCGGTTAAACAACACCTGAACACTCTTTCTGACAGTATATATTTACAAGATGTCCTATTAGGTCCTAGGAAACAACGTTCGAAACGGGTTTTGTATGCTATGTATAATGAGATTTGGAAGCTTTCTCAAATTGAGGCTGCTGCACGTTTAAGGCAACTTGATAAGGAGAATTTGGAAAAAACATTGGCTGTTGTAGATACTGGCATGAACACGTTATCCAACAGGATTTATTCACTGTCGAATATAGTGTCATCTGCTATTGATATCACTCAGACTGATTTGTCCCGGTTATATCATGGGCAAACACAGCTACGTTCTATCATGCAGCTGGGTTGGGCATTGCAGACACTGAGAAGTGGCCACATTCCATGGAAATACATTAACGGGAGTGAACTATTCGCTGCTTTTAATTTTTCCAGGGAACAAGAGACAATGGCTAAAAGGGAGGCTCGTTTCACCTTGCTTCAAGTAGAGAAATTAGATAAGTTGCCCTTCACGGTAGCAGAGAGTCCTTCAACTATTAGGATCTTTCACGGCATGATTAATTTACCGTTTTCGACCTTTCGTTTCACGAGCTGCCTGAAACATCTTGCAGTGGGACGATATGAACGGCTAGGAGATAGCTTTATTAAGGGAGAGTGGGAGTTGCCCTTTGAGTATCGATGTCTGAACGGTGACAGGAGGTCTTTCTAAGCGGAAGTGAATGTGAGACTACTGTTCATCATTCCATGATATGCAAACAGGTGTCTCTTCACGGTCTTTGCAATGCGGGGGTCGCAAATTTGGCCTGTTTTCTGAAGGGTACTGCCGTCCCGTTGATTCGTTCAGTGTTTCATGTACTTTCCAATGGGAGTTATGTTCTACTGAGCGAAGACAGCTGTTGCGGCTTGCGACCTGGAATTGCCTACGCAATCTCAGTCACGAAGGTCGTTACGTGTTGTGGCCATGTTTTGTTTCCCCCCACACGAGAGATACAAGTATCTGAAATGTGGCCCCACATTGATACTATTAATGTGAACTATGACAAGTTGAGTAGACTAAAGGCGCTATTGTTTCAAAAACAGGTCGCCTTGACATCCGCAAAAGAGACGTATGCTCTCCAGATTGCGAGATCATCAGCCGAGATACAATCCCTTTTAAATACCGATTTCCCCAAACACTTTGGAGAGTTGGTATCCAGAATATTCAATGCTTCAAGCACAACTGGGATTGTTCATTTCTTTAAGGCTGTCGGGTCTGGTTTCGTGTCCATCTTCCAGACTGTCTTCGGAGTCATCCCATCAGCCATCCATTCTCTCTTTTCCAGTGTGTTTGGTGGCTTTCCAATTATTTTGGCTTTAATTGGCGGACTGCTACTGCTATTTTTTCTGATTCGCGGTGGTTGTTTTTTTCCAGCGACACAGAGCAATGGAGCCGCTCCCGTCAACCCCCGCTGGTGGAACTAGAGTTTGACTGGTCATTGTCATTCCGGCCTCTACTCTGGTGTGTACAACCGGTGTTCCGCTGCATATGGTGTCTCTTTGAACATCTGCCTACTGTCTGTCTTGCTGTTGCACCAACATCTCCTGTGGACCACGAACTGCTGATGTCCCCGATGAGGGTTCAAACACGGTCATGCCCCTTGAGACTGAGGTTGTTCCGCAAGGCCACCTATGAGCCTTCTGTTGTAAGATCTAACATGGATGAGGACGCTGCAGCGAGTGTCGATACACCGATGAATGTGGCTCACTTCTGCTCTGTGGATCCGTTTGTCCGTCCAGCTCTCGATTTCACTTCTGAAGGATGTTGACTCGTTTTTGAGATCCTTGAATGGTGACTTCGATGACATTCTTCAAGATCCTGCATATAGCACATAATTTGATGAATTTGCTTGCCAGTTCCCGGTTCTAAAACCTAGCAATTATACTAAAAGTTTGCTATACTTGTCATGGTTGATATTAACATCTCTGTATGTTTTTTAAATGAATTTTAACACACAGCATTTTTTTTTAGCTTGAGTTTTCGTGTTTATTTTTTTGGCTTTTAGTTCAGTAGCAGCTTTTTTAACAGTTGGGTTTCTTTACCTTCATCATACCTGTTACGGCAATGGGGAGGGTGTAGTGAATCCTAGTTTGTTTTAACGGGATAACAGGAGTTAGCTTAGCCGTAGGCTTGTAAACTTGTGCCCCCGTCACCCAGTGACTTTTAACCTACTTAGCTTGCTCTGTCTTAGTCCATTTAATTATTTATTTCCGTTAAGATGGCGGCCTTGTTTATAGTTAGGCCACTTGTTATGGGTTCTATTATCAGTGTCACTGCGCCAAGGCGTCAAGATCAAGCACGAAAGACAAACATACAGTAGGCATTCACACTTAGGGATTTTCCCTCTCTATACTTTCGAGGGATTGTTGATATTAATTGCCGTCCCAAGCATGCCTGTTATCTATTGTTATGAATAACACTTATGTTAGGAGACCTTGTAGATCTGTATAAATACAACACACTTTTAGACAGATAATCAGAGGGATTCCGACCACAGGGCATCGCCACCATCGCTGATACCGATGCTGCAGTCATCTTGACGCTGACCCAGTCTTCGTGTCCCTGCGGAGTCTGAGATAGAGACCTCATTCCAAGTTAACGAGGGTTGGGGGCTCCTCTCATGGACACGGCTTTGGCAGATTAGGTTTAACGAACCCAGCTCTCTTCTTTAGGTAGGAGGTTAGACCTATTCTCCTTAGGGTATTAGGGCTTATTCCATCTTATACATATACATATATTTCTTTCATATATTGCACAATGGTGGGGGTCTTTATAACAATGACTCTCTTCTTCACAATGCTGTTGCTTGGTATATTCATTATCCTAATCATTGCAGTTCATGCAACTTATCACAAATTGCAGTTATGTTGAATAAAAACTATTATAACTTCACTGCATCTGTGTTATTGCCTTTGTTTGTATGAGACATAATAAATCTGTGAGAAAAGGGTAATTTCCGTTTAACCTCGACAACCCTGAGAGATCTTACTTTGAGTCCATGCGTAAGCGACTGCTACAAATCACCTTTTACTATTGTGTTTCTGGTGAGGTACTGCTAGTAAGCCGGTAAGGTTTGGACAACAGTTACAACTAGTTGTAGGAAGAAACTTAGTCACCTACAAACGAAAGTACTGTCATCCTGAGACCCGCAGTCTTGCTCAGAGCAAGAGTCCAAACTACGACACTGCATAAGGTGGCTGTGAGAAATTCTATCCCCCTCTTGGAGGAGGAGGGTGTTGTATATCCAGACCAGCTTCCTCAGAAAGGGTATGAGAGTGATGGTGATGATGAGGAAGGGGAAGATGTCAATTCCAGGAGCCAACTGATACAACTCTACTTCCAGTAACTATGTGGGACAATTGGATGAGATTGGTGTCTGTGCATCATATTGTCAGTGTGCCTTGTCATCTAGGGGGGTGTTGGGTCAATACTAATTGCCACTGTGACCATGTCTGCATAGGACAGATGACAATTTAGTCTATTACTTCAACACATATTTAGGCACAACAACATGTAAGTCGTGTGGTGCTTTTCATGCTACTCAGATACAAATAAAGGAGTTATCAACCAGTTGCATCCATACTTCACTTTGTTCAAACTTAATGACGGGGGACATTGTAACAGGTGAAAATGTGTTTTATTTGGTGCAGGGATTAAATAGTGCAGATTACAGTAATGGGAGTGGGCTAATGGTGGTTATCCAACATGATAACATGGTGGCAGCATTGTTGGCAGTATTGGTAGGTCCATCCATGCTAACGTTACTTTGTATTATTTGTAGCACTGTTTGGTGGTTGATTAAGTGGGACACTTGGAGAACAGTTTTATGCAGAGTCACTTCTTAGAGGGGGCCTTGTTCTTGGCAGGTGTTCCTGTGCCATATCTTGGCCTGAGGGTCCGTTTGGGTGCCTGTTGTTGGCCTGTAGGGGTTGAGATGGATGTCACCTGTGTGTCCTCAGAGGGTAGTACATGTGAAGTTGCTGCTGATGTTCTTGTTGTCCAGTCTGTATCCTGTGCTGTAGTGGGGGCTTCTTGTTCTGTCTGGGCTTCAGGCTGTGTTTGGACAAACTGCAGCAGTGCACCTGCTATGCTGGCCACTGTGGCATTGTGCAGTTTCCACTGCTCCATGGCCTCTTGCTCCATGGCCTCTTGGTGGTGTGCTTGCTGCATCCTCTGACTCTGCTCCAGGGTGGATACTATCTGGGCCAGTCCGTCCTGGGTAGGGTGGTAGGCTCCCAGGACCTCCGAAATCATGTCATGGGCTGCAGCATCCATCCTGTGGCCTCCCCCTGGGCCACTGATGCCCTCCCACTGGGCCTAGCCCCCTGTGCCTGTGTCCCCTGCACAGGTCTGGCGGTGCCACTTGTACTGGGGCCATCGTCTTCCTGCCTGTTGGTAAGGGGTGACTGTGGCCTCTGTACTTGTGTTCCACCAGTCTGTGGCCTGGATACACAGGTGTGTGGACGGTTGTCCTGGGCTGCTGTTATTGGCTGGGAGGTAGGGGTGTCAGTGGTATCCTGGGTGGGGCTGCTGGATGGTGACAGTCTAGGACTGTGTGAGGGGCCAGGCTGATCGTCAGTGTCCAGGGTTCCATCCCCAGTCTCCTGTGAAGTGCCTCTGTCTTCCTGTGGGGCACTGCCACTCCTTGTCCTGTCCATCAGGGTGGCATGGGTGGTGGTGCCTGGTGGTGGAAATGGACATGTCTGTTACATTAGCATGGTTGGATGAGGTGCAGAGGCCTGGGCGGGTTTGTGCAGCTTACACACTTTAGGGTCATGTAGGATGCTTTGGTGAGGTTAGCATTGCTTTTAGCTTAGGATGTGGAGGTGCATTGTGGGTGTTATAGGCCATTGAGATTCCTTGCAGGGTGGATGGCTATGCACAGGGGGAGGGATGTGGGCCTGTTAGTGGGTTTGTGGGCTTGCAGGGGGACTGGATTAAGTGCTTGTGGGCTGGGTGGGGTAGTGGTCCTGGTGGGTGTTGGAGGGGTGGGGTGGTGCATGCATTACAGGTGTGATGGATATGGGGTAATTGTAGATGACTTACCCGAGTCCATTCCTCCAGTGAGTCCAGTGAGGCCCGCAGGGTGCAGGATGGCCAGTACCTTTTCCTCCCAGTCAGTGTGGTCGGGTGGTGTTGGTGGAGGTCCTCCCCCAGTCTTCTGGACTGCAATGTGGTGCCTAGATGCCATGGCCCTGTCCTTCCCCCGCAGGGCATTCAATCTCTTGCGGATGTCGTCCCTGGTGCGTGGACGGTGTCCCACTGCATTGACCCTGTTGACTACTGTTTGCCATATCGCCATCTTCCTTGCGATGGGTGTGTCCTGTACCTGTGCCCCGAATAGTTGTGGCTCGACTTTCAGGATCTCGTCCACCATGGTCCTTAGCTACCTTTCTGTGAAGCGTGGGTGTTTGGGGGGTGCCATGGTGAGTGTTGGGAATGGTGTCTTGTGTGGATCTAGGTGAGGGTGCTCTTGTTTGGTTGGGTGTAAATATCGTGGATTGTGGCGTTCGGTGCCTGCTTCTGGTGTTCTCTGTCTTAGTTGGCCTACTTTAGTTGCAAAGGATTGTGGGGTGTGTCTGTGAGTGTTTTATAGTGTTGTGGATGTGTGTCAGGTGTGTGGGTTTCTAACTTATCCAATGTGTGCACTTCTTACTGTTGGATCCACTTGCCGCCCGTGGCGGCCTGCACCGCCAATGGTCGTTCGGCTTCCACTGACCGCCGCAGTGATTTGTGCATCATTGTTTGGAGGGCGGGGTGTTGGTGTGCTCGGCTGTGGCGGGGTGGGAGGTCCAGCATTTCCGCCGACAAGGTCCTGGCGGTGACTCGTGGAAGGGTGATTTTTGTCAGATTCAGATTGTTTATTCGTTATATGACGGGGTTCTGTTCACCGTCAGTGGCGGTCTTATGTTCGCCATTGCCACGGCAGTCAACGGTGTTTACCGCCAGTTTCATAATGAGGGCCTTAATGTCACTCCTGGTACATATGTACAGGAATATAATTTCAAAAGTTCATTTTGGCCCAAAGGGAAAATTAACTCAATCATTTAATACAGGGAGGAAGGTTTAGTCAGGGTGTGCCCTGGTGCTTTTCCTCTTCTTCCTATATATAAACGGAGTAGACGACAAACTTGAGTCAGTAGGTGCGGAAACCCCAAGAGTCAGCAAGCGACAAATACCTATACTCTTGTAAGCCGATGATGCAGCCCTTTTAGCGTGAACGCCGAAAAACCTATAAAATCTGATAAACTCCTTTACCAACTAAATGGAAGATAAAAACCTGAAGCTCAATCTTGGGAAAACTTTCACTGTGCGTTACGGTTAAACCAGGGGAAGAACTAACACTTTATTTTATCAAGGGGAACACAATCCAAAACACTAAAAATGTTAATCATTCAGGGAAGCAGTTCTCTTCAAATAGGGACTGGAAGCATTATAGGGAGACTAGTTTGCTAAATATGTCAAGAAATAATGAAGGCATATTTAGGTTTGCCTCTAACCTAGGCTCTAAGCCGATTAAAGAGATGGTGACCTTATACAATGCTAAATCGGTCTCAGCAGTCACCTTTGGTGTTGGGATCTGGGGTGTTGCGTACAATGGCAGAATCCAAACAAAAGAAAATAAGGCCATGATTTTAAATAAAATGTGGTGCTGAACCCACTGCTGTGCCACTTTTCGTGCACGTTTTAGCACCCCCTGACATTGCCATGTGTGTGTCGTACATAACAATCATCAGAATTTTTGATGCTAGTTCGAAGCTTTGCAGGATTAGCGTAAAAAATGTTGACGCTAATCGTACAAAGCCCATTGAGGCACAATTGTAAACAATGGTGTGCCTCCTTTTAACACCTGCTCTGAGGAGGCATTAAAAGTACATGAAAAAAAATGACACAAAGAAATATTTTAGGTTTCCTTGCTCCATTATTTCAGCCCTCTCCCCCCCCATGGGGGAATGCCCCCTTTGCATACATTATGCCCGGCCTAGGCATAATGTATCGCAAAGTGTTACAAAGGTGCACTGCGATGTTGGCCTTGTTGGGCCACATTAGCGTACAAAAATGACAATAACGTGACACAAGGAGGCGATAGGGGCCCATAAATTGGCCCCTAAGTTCCTCAGTAAACTCCTAGCTATACCCCACTCAATATTGGAAACCATTATTCATAGAGAAGTGTGGATTTGTTTCTTACAAGATGTACTAGAAAACTAGAGACTTAGGTCCAAACTAGAGACTTATTTTACTCAATCCATCCTCAAAGAATGTTTGGAACTTGACCAGGTACCTAAAATCCTATGGTTAATGCACAGTAAAAACAATTTGAGTGGGCTTGGCCGGAGAGAGAGGGGCCCATGGATATTTCCAAAGATTACAGCTGGATTCTTCAAAATAGGCCTTAAGGAGCATATACTCAAAGTCTATTTCAAAGAACCTCTTTGATCACAATAAGACAACTGTGGTAAGATATGTGGCACTGAATGACCAGCATGGATACCAACTATATATTATTCTGATTTGGAATATTTACCACAGATACCTCCTAACTTGCTTTCGCTTCCTTATCATTCATCGCCCGGTATCATTGTCAAAGAGTGAAGTATTGGTTCACCTGACCTAAAAATGCCCATGTGACGACAAATTCAAACAGTCGACTCACCATATAGTACTTTTTTGTAATTTTTATCTGGCACAGAGAAGGCAATATCTTAGCCCTCTGTTTTTTAAAGAGAATGTTTATAATTACAGTGGCCTTCCAGTATCTATACGAAGGAAAGGAAGTGACAGTATGCTATCACGTAGAAATGTTTCTGATAAAAGTGCTTCACATCAGGGAAACATTGTCCAGCATAGAAACTGAAATGACTTAGTGGTTGTGCTGTTTTAATTCAGAAAACGAAATGAGCTAGTGGATGCACTGTTTTCAAATTCATTCATAATTCAGCTGGAAGTGTGTGAATATTGGCTTTTGTCTATGATTTTGTATTTAATTTTGTGTGGCATAATATCACTTGTAATATGATTTATTTGAACCGTCATATTTAAAGTTTGATATTGAATTCTCTCTCGTGAAATTTAATGTAATGTCTTTACGGTTTATCTTCTTGTAAACCAAATGAAGTATTTGAAATTAATTGCTAAATGATGTTGAAATACAGAAACAAATTTCAGTTGCTTGAAACTGAGTTCCACTTTGAGCCCTCATAATACAAACAGACTTACAGAATATTCTGGCATTCAAGTGGGGCTGAAATACATGAAATATGTATTTCTTTGTCTGGTCTTTTCACCTGCAGGAACTCTGTCACCCGTACTTTTAGCACATCTCAAGTTAATTTGGAGGGTAAAACTAGAGGATAAAGCAGGCTAGTATGTGAGTGATTGAGATAAAGTAGTCAGATTAATCTCTTAATAAAGCTGTGGAAGTGAAAGAGGCTGGTGACTATTGCGTTTTAAACAAGAGATGTACATGTTGACCTTTTCTTAAGCAGGACTAAGGAAAACCTGGAACCTAGATTTAGAATGCGTAATATAACCACTTAACATGTGCGATGACATGATACCACTACATGTATTGCCCTTTTGGGCCCAAAACCATGCGAGCAAAAGAGCTCCACTAATTGTAACATTTCCTATGTTATACACATGATATCATATCCATGGAATCTATAGTATTTAGCTATGACCTTGAGAACTGTTAACATTAGGATCCTGCCATAGAAGAGCAACATTAGAGGCACCAAATAAACCACTAAAACAGCCACTCGTAGTCACACATTATCACAACATGGGCAATACTTGTGATCATATTCACTGAACCTATTAGAGGAGGTAAGATTTAAGACAGACAGTAGTTGCATGGATTTGTCACAAGAAAATTAACAAAAATGGGACTTTAAGCTGTCCACATACATCAGGCGACTGAAGATGATGGTCAACATCATTTACTACATTATCATGTAGCCTTCATTAGTTGTCACCCTGTACCTCATAATATTAACTGATGACCAATCCCCAAAGGAACAGGCCCTAGGATGAAGCTTGAAGCGTAATTATTGTTGTGGGTGAAGACCCTGCGACATCGTACTAACCAAGACATTAACACATATACTCATGTCTCCCATTTTCTTCCCTTACTAGGACTTCACATTCAGGAGATTGCTTAGTTAGTGTTGAGTGACATAGGCAGCCACATGTTGTTTGTAAATGTTCCTTTTGGAAGGTGTGTGGTTGTCTCTGTACATTTACATTTTACTCCCCTTCTTTGTTGGCAGTTCAACCTGCTCAAGAAGAGAGGTATGCTGAGTAGCAACTGCATTTTCTACTCTCTATGGCATACATGTCAACATGTTAAAACTGCAAAGAAGGAGAAGGGTCTGTTGACATGTATGCTACGAAACCAGGGCGGTCTCTCTCATGAAAACTAGTTTTAGCACCTTGAGTGCTTGCTGAATCATAGGTGCTAAAACTAGGGCTGGGGCGGGCTGCTGCAGCACCCTCAAAATAACTTAACCATGCTGGAGATCAGATGGTGAATGAGGAGTAAAGAAGCTTTTAAATTGTGTTTTTAATCTTGCCACATTTTCTGAGCATTCAAAGACAGAGGTAAAATGTCAGACTATGCCTTCTGAAAAATTGCTGCTTATTCTTTTGGTGTTTACTTTTATTTGTCTAACGGCAAAGTTAAAGGATTTTGTCAAGTGAACTTTAGGAAATAGGGATGCACTCAATGACCTCTGAAGGTACTTGTGTGTAAAACGCTGCTTTATTGGCTCGGGTGCACAATCACAAATCAAACCCTGGTCTTTGCCTCACAAAACTAAAGCCTCACTAACATGAACCTATCCTATCTCCTCCTCCCCCTCCCCCTCCCCTAAAGTACCTGCCCTCTCCCGATCATTTGTACTGCAAATTTCCCCCAGTTGCTCTATATTCTATTCACCCATAACAGCATTTTGATATTGTAAACCCTTAAACCACTGAATGCATAACATTTGAAACCAACCTTGAAAGCCTGTCCGGGTTTGGTCTTATGTACCCCGTCTCTGCAGCCTGCCCTGCCCCCAAGTCCAACCATGAACTATGCAAAATGAGGATGAGCTGTCCTCCACCTGCTGTGCACCTGCCTCAAGCAAGGACTCCAAACAAATATATATCCCCCCTTGTGCACCTAAACCAGCCGAAAACATCCTATTCCACTCAAACCAGGAGATCCAAGCCCTTTCCTTACCAAGCCTCACCTACCTAAGAGGGAAGGGAGGGCGGAATTAAACTGCAAAGCCTGCTACCAGCCACCACGTCACCAATCCCAAAATGGTGACCCTCCATAAAATAGCCGGCTATATATTCTGGCCCCCCATGTAGCCCAAAGAGCCCGAAAGAAGCCCATGCAGCCCACGGACTGTGGTGGGGATATTGCGTCACATGTGTTGTGTGTGTTGTGCAAACGCTTTACACATTGCCTCCAGGTTAAGCCTGACTGCTCGTGCCAAGCTACCAAGGGGGTGAGCAGGGGTTATTTTGGACGTGTAACTCCCTTGCCCTGACTAGAGTGGGTAAGTTCTGCCTGGCTGAGATGCATACCCTAGCCAACCAGAAACCCCATTTCTAACATTGGTAGTCAGTGGTGAGGATAGGACTTGCGCTTGCACAATACCATTGTGACTCATTATTTCACTACAAGGATTGCGTTTAGACCATCACATGTTTGGCTTCTGTTAACTTTCTCTCTTTGGTCATTTTTCCTGGTTTCAGTTCTCACGCTTGGGTATTGTAGTTGTCACATTTGAGTTATTTGTACTTTTTCAAGATGGGACTTACCTTTGATTTAGAGGACCTGCCGTTTTACACGCAGGAGGAATTAGAGGGGTTCTGTAGAGAGAGAGGGCTGCCTGTAGAAGGGGACCTTAGGAGATCTCTGAATTTCTTTGAAAGGTTTGTGACATATACCCAGGGAGGGAGTGTGCTTAGGGAGTACCCAGAGGATCCTGAGTGTAGCGAGGGTTCCCAATGGGAGGGCTCCCAGACCTCATCCCTAGAGAGTGGTAGAGAGACTGATCAGGAGGGTGAGAATGAACGGTTGGGGACGCCAGTTGACAGGGAAGGCCCCAGTGATAGGGAGTCCCTTGCTGGGTCCAGTGTAAGAAGCAGGGCTACCTCTCATTCCTTGACACCTGATGAGCTAAGAGATAGGCGGGAAGAGAAGGACCTGAAGTTGCAGTTAGCGCGCCTAGCTGTTGAGGAGAGATTGGCTGAGGTAGAGAAGGCCTTAGTACAGGAGAGAATGGCAGAGGCAGAGAGGGCCTTTCCCAGAGAAAGACTTGCTTTAGAGCACAGTCTGAAGGTTCTGGACTCACCAGCGCTGCAGATGGAGTCCAGTGGTGGCAGCAATGTAGAGTGCTGTAGCAAAGATGTTCCTCGCATACCCATAGATCTGGTACCTATGTTCCAAGAGGGGGGTGACATATGTCAGTGGTTAAAGGAATATGAGAGGGCTCTGGAAGAGCGCAGGATCCCTGAGAAGGATTGGGGAACTGGCCTAGGGAGCTTTATTCCTGAGGAGGGGAGGGATGCCCTACTGAATCTAGAAGAGAGTGACAGGGAGGGGTACTCCACTGTGAAGAATGCACTGATTGTGAAGTATGGTTTTTCCCCTGAGGAATACAGAGAAAGGTTTAGGGGTGGTAAGAAACTGTCCCACCAGTCTTGGGAGGAGTTTGTGGAGGATTGCTGCATTGCACTAGATGGATGGGTGAAGGGTAGCACAGTAAACAATTTTGAAGGGCTGTTTAATCTGATTGTCAGAGAGCACCTGCTTCGTTGTTGTTTTCCAGAGTTACGCCAACACTTGTCAGTGTGTGAGCTCTCTGACCCCAGGGAGCTTGCAAAGGAGGCAGACTTCTGGTTGCGTACCAGAGGGTCTGGTGTGGCATTAGGGGGTGTTCCTAATGAGAGTGGCCTAGGTGTTTCCCAACCAGGTGTGGTGGGAAAGGCTTGTGTCCCAGGTAGGTCCCAGTGTATTGGGGCGGGTAAGGCACCCCATGTCCAGTCTCAGAGGAGAGGGAATGGGGTTGGGCTGAGGCCCAGGGTACCCGAGCTCCAGTCCCAGGTCCTGGAAGGTTCCATGAGTGAACGCCAAGAGGTGAGCCTAGCCTGTGCCGTAGGGCCAGCTGTTCAGAAGGATCCCATTTTGTCATTAGGACTTGGGCGGGTGGCTGGTGATAGCGTTCCGCCGGTCCTGGTGTCTGGTAGTCTTGCTCTACAGCAGAGGAGGCAGAAATCCAGGCATAGGGTTGAGAGAGGGCTGCGGGCCCCAGTAGAGAACCTGGAGGGTCAGGGGTCAGCTCTGAGAGCAGAGCCCCCCAGGAATGACCTTGGTGAGACCATTTCTGGGCTGGGGGGGATCCAGACTCTGTCAGATGGGCAGAGGTCAGGAGACCTGGCCAGCCAGACTCTTGTGTGGCCCTTGGGGAAGGTGTTTCCCTGGTGGGGGGTAGGTGTGCCCCCCAGGAAGTTCTGGTGCACCAGGCAATGATTCAACCGCAGGGTGGGGACTCTGGGTTGGATGATCAGGTTCAGGGGGTAAACTCTGACCTGATGGGGAGTAGGTGTGCTCCCAAGGAAGTCCTGGTGCGCCAGGCAGTGGTTCAACCGCAGGGCAGTGACTCTGGGTTGGATTGCCAGATTCAGGGCGTAAGCTCTGATCTGGTAGGGGGTAGGTGTGCTGCCAAGGAAGTCCTGGTTCGCTGGGCAATGGTCCAGTCTCAGGGTGTCGTCCCTGGACTAGATAGACAGGTTCAGGGGGTAAACTCTGACGTGGTTGGGGGGGCGGTTAGTGTGCTCACCCCCCGTGTGGAACTTCTGGTGGCTTCTCCTGAGGTGGGGAGACGCAGGACTCTGGAAGTGGGGTTCAGGGAGGGGGAAGCCCGCCCCGGACCCCGGTGCAACCCAAGGGTGTCGTCCCTAGGTTAGGTGGTCAGTCGCCAGGTAGTGATCCTGGGCTGGCGAGAGAGTTGTGCAGGGCTGCTGTACCCAGCACCCTGGCAAGTGTGGATTCTGGTGATACCCCTCCTGGGAGAGGAGGGCGGGATCCTAGACGGAGGGGTAGAGGGAGGAGAGCCTCGCCTCTAGCCCCTGTAGAACCTATCGGTGCGGACCCTAGGTTGGTGGATCAGTGGCAGGGTAGAGCCCCTGAACTGATTGGAAGTGGAGTGGAGACAGGTTGCTTTGCACCTGGGGCTACCGCCCCCCACTCGTTATGGTTTCAGAGTCCAGAGGCTCCTAGATGGCCTGGGGCCTGGTTCTGGACATTGGCAGCTAGAGAACCCCCGTGGGATGGTCTAGGCTGCCTGGGAAGCATTGACAGAGAGATCCAAGTGGAGTCAGGAAGGCGTAGAACTGGAACATGCCCCTGCTGTTGTGGGCCTGGGTCCTTGTTCTATGTTGCCCCAGTCAGGGAAGTACATCAAGGTATTGATTGTTCTCCCCTGGCTTTTGGCTGGTAGGGGGTTGTGTTGGACTTTTTGCCTTACGCAGGGTCATCCCCAGTCTTTTTGCCTCCTTCCTCCTGGTTTTTCTGACCTCTCGCTGTTGGCTCTAGGACTCTGAGCACTTTATCACTGCTGACCAGTGCTAAAGTGCAGGTGCTCTCCCATCTAAAGTTGGTATGATTGGCTTATACCTAATTGGCATATTTAATTTACCTATAAGTCCCTTATACAGTGGTATCTCTATACCCAGGGCCTGTAAATTAAATACTACTAGTGGGCCTGCAGCGCTGCTTGCGCCACTCACTGAAGTAGACTTTCAAACCTGTCTCAGGCCTGCTAGCGCAGGGCCTGTGTGCACAGTTTCTGCCACAGGGACCTGGCATCTAAACTCACTTGCCAGGCCCAGAACTCCCCTTTTACTACATGTAAGTCACCCCTAAGGTACGCCCTAGCTAGCCCTATGGGCAGGGTGCCATGTATGTAGAAAGGCAGGACATGTGCCATATTGCATGGCCTGTCCTAGTAGTGACAAACAGCCTAACTTGGTGTCTCACTGCTTTGAGTGCTGCCTTCTCATAGGATTGCATTAGAAATGCCCTGCCTTATGTGTAAGGGGTATTGTCTGATTAATGAGGGGTAGCGTAGGCATGTTTGGTATGGTTGTAATGGTGATAATAAATGCTGCTTACTGGTGTGGGTGTATTTTTTATTACTATCACAGAAATGCCACTTCTAGAAAGTGCGCATTTATCTGTGCTTATGACTCTGGTGTTTTGCAGCTTGACTCCAATCCACGTCTGGGCAGAGTGACAGTTGGGGCTTTGTGCATACTTTTCAGACAGCCTGTACACAGGGAGGGTGGAGGTGTCACAGAGGTGCATCTGCATACTGAATAGTCTTCCTGGGCTGAGAGAAGGGAGAGGCGGGGCACACCTGCATTTGTAAAGACTGTGCCCTGGCCTCACACAATAGGGTCGTTAACCCCCCACTGATGTTTGGAGCCTGTGCTGAAAGGAGAGATGGGGCACTCCCAGAACCAGTTGTAACTGGCTGGAACCTCCTCTCCCTACCATTGTAAAACACTGTAAGAACTGACTATAAGTACAGGGGAATTTTCCCCACAATTTGGAGACTCTTGGAATCATCTTGGAACTGGACACCAAAGGTTGAAAGGACTCACCAGGAACCGCCATGGACTGCTGCTGCTGTGCTGACCTGTGACCTGCCTGGTCACTGTGAAGGACTTGCCACTTGCTGCCTTTCCCTTGTGCTGGCCTGTAGCTGGGCCCTCCATCTGAGGACCTTGTCTTAAGATTCTGCTCCCCAGGGGCAGGGTGCTGTGGCCCCTGACCCCTGCATCTATTTCTTCACGAGGGATGCTTCTCCGTGGTTGCGGCTGCCATAGCGCTGATTGCAGCGCGCTTATGGAGCCTTGGGAGCTCGTAGGCTCCTTGCTGCATTGTGCTCCTTTAAATAAGATCACTGCAGCAGCCCAGGAAGCTGGAAGAACACTCGCACACCGCATCGGGTGCAGGCGAGTGCCTGCTCGGGGACCAGGAGCGGTCTGATCTTCTTGTGGCTTCACGGCAGGACCAGGGGAAGGCGCGGGGAGTGTCCCCTGCCCCCTGGCCTCTGCGTTAGGAGCAGGACGCTCCTTTTCTGCTGTTAGGTAAAACGGGCATTATTGTGGGCCCCCCCCCCTTGGTGGAAGGGTCAGTGGAGGCCCCGGGGGGCCCCCAGAGATCGCGGGTCCCGGGAGGGGCCTGTCATTAAACCGGAGGGGGTGCGTGGTGCCCCCCTCCTGCCCTAAGTTGTTTTTGCTGGCTTTGGCCCCCCTCGTGAGGGCCGGTTGAGGCCCTGGGAGGCCCCCAGTAATCACGGTCCCCGGAGGGGCCAGTCTATAAAAGAGAGGAGGTGCATGTTGCCCTCCTCTGACCCCAGAGTATAAGGGAGGCCCCCGTTTTGCGCATAGGAGCGCCGGGGGCCCCATTGTTCGCCTTCTAGGCACTGGAGGTGCCTTCATCCAACCAGGTACTGTTTAAAGGACCAATATAGTTGCAATCCAAAGTTCTTTCTACAGACTTTTGTTTGATTCATATATTACCTACCTGCGTTTGATGTTTTTACATATGTGTATGCAAATGTTCCTTTTATGGACATGCTTGCTAATATGTTTTTCTAACTTGCCATA
The DNA here is from genome assembly GCF_031143425.1 of Pleurodeles waltl. NCBI lineage: Eukaryota > Metazoa > Chordata > Amphibia > Caudata > Salamandridae > Pleurodeles > Pleurodeles waltl. The sequence goes on from NC_090451.1 coordinate 542,234,202, forward strand.
TGTTTTCTAATGTTCCTACTATGGGCATTTTCTGATATTCTTATGACAAGTGCTGTGATGTAATAACTTGTTTTCCTGACTACTGCTTATGTTGCAGAATACTGAGTAACCTGTGTGTTATGTGTGACTACTGCTAGGCTGCAGAGTAACTAATGTGTAACGTTCTGACAACTGCTAAGGTAGCAGGATAGTACTAATATGTGATGTTTGGTCTGATAATTGCGTTGTGGACAATACAGTATATTTTCATATAATCTGGTGTTGTGTTTCCTTTGTGGTGGGGATATTGCGTAACATGTGTTGTGTGTGTTGTGCAAACGCTTTACACATTGCCTCCAGGTTAAGCCTGACTGCTCGTGCCAAGCTACCAAGGGGGTGAGCAGGGGTTATCTTGGATGTGTAACTCCCTTGCCCTGACTAGAGTGGGTAAGTTCTGCCTGGCTGAGGTGCATACCCTAGCCAACCAGAAACCCCATTTCTAACACATACCCTGCCTCGGAAATTGGACGTTCTGCCAAGTAATGCGACTCCCTCTCTCTCCACAAATGAACCCCCGCCCCCCTCGAGGCACAGAGATGGCCCTCCACAAGGCTGCTCTTTGTACTCTGGAGCGGCCCTGCTCATTTACCAATGTCAGCTGCCTCCAAACTCTGCGCTCGGTCATGCACGTCTATAGTGCTGCTGCTACCCCACCAGCTGCTCTACTTGGCTGCCGCCCACACTACTTTGCTGCGATGCAGGGCGCTAAATCAAGGCAACCTGCTTTCTCTAACAGCCTCATTGCCTGCTACATCCCGTCATCAGCCATGGCAAGTGCACTCACCACCCTTAAACGACTACTGTTGAAATACCACTACTTCACTAATTATTTAATTCATAGTTCATTAGCACTAATTAAACCACTTAATTAAACTGCAAAGCCTGCTACCAGCCACCATGTCACCAATTCCAAAATGGTGACCCTCCATAAAATGACTGGCTATATATCCTGGTCCCCCATGTAGCCTAAATAGCCCAAGGGAATCCCATGCAGCCCAAAGACTGCACCTTCCCCTAAATTAACCCGGTGGGAAAAACTCCTACGGCCGTTTCATCCCCAAGTCCCCAAATCTGACAATCCTACTGGCTACAGGGAGTGTGAAAGGAAAGGCTGTAGTGTGGCATTTAGTCATACCACACAACATTTAAATACCTGTAAATGAACTGTACAAATATTTCCAAAATATATCAGCAATTAGAAAAACAAAAATGAAGCACATTTATTTTTATAATTCTGAAGTGCGGTGGATCAAAGATTTTAATAGGATCAAACAAATCATCACTTTACTTGTTGATGTGCAAATCATAACGATTTGATAACATGATTTTCACACTCTGTGCTATATAGTTTAATCTGTAAAACTGCATGTCTGTGAAAATTTTGTGGCCAGTTCAATATAAAATCTGCAAATGGCAGTGTGCTACAATGCCTTACTTTAGCAATCTATTTGAAAACATGTGTTCCAATATGTTTCACTGGCTACATACTACTCCCATACCACTCTCCTGCTGATGGGCGTGGCTCATTTGCTATACTTTTTGTATGACACTTGGCTTTTTCACAATCACTACGCCTCAACTGATGCACCACTATGCTGGTAGGATTAATTCAGCAGAGGCAGTATTTTTGCAGTTGTTTCTCAGTAAACAAGTGACTGTTTGCCACCTACTGACATGCTTCTTTAAAAATACCTCCCTCACACTGTTAAATTTTTCAAAACATGAACTTATCCTTTCCCTTAATCTACACAGGAGCTACATATAGACATCTGTAATATTTAAAGTATTGACACATTTTGTTTTTTATTGTGTGACACCCTTTATGCTTTCTGCTCCATCCTTCCTATATGTGTCTGCATGCATTCTCCCCAGCATGCACTAAGTATGAAATACTAGACATGTAATCATTTGAGGGTAAACGGTTAGCACCATTTGCTGTGAGGTGCTAGTGTGGTGTATTCATAAAATTGTTGTTCTCCTCACCTCAAGTGTTTCACCTTACTACTCATTCGCTGACGATGAAGTCAGTACTTGCCGCCTCCCATTTTGATTTCTACCCTGCCTGTCACTGAGAGGACCTGTTCTAGTAATCACCGTACCTTCCCTGGTACCTTACTGATGGACCAGTTTCACCCAGATGTGTGTTGCTACATGGGTGCCATTGCTCTCACTGTTTGTTGTGTGTTTCCCCTGGTTTCCCCCTGGTCATTCTTCCTATGGATCTGCACTGTCCACGTAGCTGTCGTCTCAGTAGGCCAGCAGTGGACACAGTGTAGTCTTTCCAGCTGTACCGTCTTCCTGGAATTATTGTCCTTGCCGTACTCATGAAGCTGTTCCAGATACTTTGTTACCACACCCATGCAGAGAGGCGTTTCAGGGAAACTGACTGCCTAGCCATTAGAATTCTGTCTACATCTCACGATGAAATCTAGATAAGATCCAGTCTTCTTCTGGTCTCACTTTCAAGTTGCACGTTTGTGTGTGAAAAATGAATGCGCCAGTGAGTCTGTTAGCCGATTAACTGAGATTCCTATGAATCAAAGAAATATACTCTTAAACGTGCGAAAACACAAACAAATAAATATATTATATATACAACTTTATGCTGACTCCTCCTGACCCACTACCAAATTATTCAATAAAGGTCAGGTTGTTCTTTGATGTCATCACTATTTTCCTTGCCAACCCCTTCCACATGCTGGTGCTCTCTTTCCAAATGACCGAACTGTGAGCTTCAAGTGCATCATGGCAGCAATGATGAATGTGGTGGCAATGCCACGTATTTTCTTAGAATACCTTGAGCGGCATTTGGAACAACTGATGTCACTGATTACAGTGCACTGTGGAAGCATCCTGCAGAGGGCAACCCACTGACGTCCTCTGTGCTGCCTCCACATAGCAGGGCATATCAGTGGATTGCCCTTCTATGGTGGCACAGTGAAAGTTCCGGTGCTTCCCCCCATGAGGTCACCTGTGGAGGCTGGCACAGATTTGATTTGCTTCTGAGTCATCCCCACACCTGCCCATCAGTGACGTGGTGTCACAAATACCACAGATGGCACGAGCCGGAGAAGGTGAGTGGAGCATTGTGCCTCTCCAGTGGGCTCTTCCTCTCCGTCTCTCAAACCGATCCTTGCTTATGATTACAGGTCGACTTTGACCCATGACCTAGAATACACTAGCCAACAGGACTTATGTCCTGGTGGCTCGTGATACGGGTCGACCATGCCCCGGGGGGAGGGCATATAAAAATATTTATTTTCCCTTCCCGTTGTGGACTGGTGTGACTAGCCCCTTCAGGGAATGGAAAATGTGGTAGCCATTATGTTTTTTTGCTTTTTGAGCCGTTCGGGCCCTTTCATGCACCACCAGGCATCATAAACTATGAAAATGCATCGTGTAAAAAGGTGGAGGGGCCCTTTTCTAGCAATTCCTTTCTGAAACATAACTGCTCAGTATCACGGGTGGACTGTGGTCCATGAGAATGGATCCCACTAGACGCCAGGGATGGTTTGTTTTTGTGGGGTTTTGCCCCCCAGGCCTGGTTCGGTACCCTCGGTGGCCATAAATATAATCTTGACATTTTCCCTTCCCTGGGCATTCCTGCTGCTCCCTCGGCACTGTAAGTTGGAGGGGGGTTGGGCCACCTAGGCATAGGTCGACCCACGAAGGGGATAAATAAATATTTTTGATGTCTTCCCTTCCCTGTGGGGTATGTGATGGTCCCCCCGAGAAAGGTAATTAATGACAGCATTTTTTGTGCCAGGGCTTCTCTGGTGCTTCCTGGGTACTATAATAAGGTGGTGTTGCCCCCCCTTAGATGTGAGTCAACCATGTAAATAATGTTGAGGTTTTCCCTTACCTGGGGACCAATAAGGCCACAAGGTGGGTGCAATCTGCCCCTCTGCCTTTCTGTTCAGGGCATTTCAGGGGCTCCTTGGGTACCTTAATTTGAGAGTGGGGGGTCCAACTAGAAATGGGCTGCCCTTCCATGGAAGGGGAAATTAGACAGCTATATTTTTAACATAAGTCCCTGGGGAAACTTTGGTGCCGACAATTGGGAGCAATGTCAACTCACTTCAGCCCCTGATAAGTTATGGTGCCATTCATATTTTATTTTTTTAGAAGACTGTAGTGGGTGGTAGCAAAATGTAAATGGATGGATAAGTGCTACGGACTGAGTAGCTATTTCCCATATTCAGTGTTGGGTTGAAATAAAATGTGAATTGCATAATAGCTGAATAGCATCTGAAGTGGGTTGATAAATTGCCTTATACTGTGGTGGACGGAAACACGTAGCACATAAGGCTACCTTCATTGCGAGTCACTCACATTCTGGTCTTTCACAAGGAGCACATCTCTGAAAGAAATTTCTTCTTGCATCAGCGACAAATTTGGCATAATGTGTTTTGGACCTGGACATCTCTGCAGGATCACTCCAAATGTTTTGCCTTCACCCTTCCTGGTTTTATGAATTTGTTTTTGTTGGTTTTGGGACTCTGTGCACTTAACCACTGATAACCAGCACTAAAGTGTATCTGCTTTCTACTTAAAACACTGTAAAACTGGCCTAACCCTGATTGGTACATTAGGGGGCATATTTATACTCTATTTGCACCGTTTTAACGTCATTTATTTTGACGCTAAAACAGTGCAAAGTTAACTCCATATTTGTATTTTGATGCTAGACACGTCTAGCGTCAAACTTTTGGAGTTAGGGCCATTTTTTGAATGTGTGAACCCTTCTTGCGTCAACAAGATACAAGGTAGGCATTCCCGTCCAAAAAATGACTCTAAGCCTGTAGTGCCATATTTATACCCCGTGCAAAAATAACACACTAGTGGGAGGCGGACCTAAATAATGGTACTAAGCCTGCGTAGCGTCATTATTGATTTAATGCCTGGGTCAGACTAGGCGTTAGGGTAGCAGTGGACCAATTTCCATGGCTAAACACCCTGGAATGGGTGCACAGATGCCCACCCCATGCCCCAGCAACACCCCACCCACACTAGAGGGACACCCGAGGATGGGGGACCCCATTCTGGGTAAGTATGGTTAAGTATAGTACATTTATTAATTTTTTGTGCCATTGGCACTGGGTCCAATGGCCATGCCCAGGGGACCCAGGTCCCCTGGGCATGGCCATTGTGTTGGTGGGCATGACTCCTGTCTTTACTAAGACAGGAGTCATTTCTGGGTGCTATTGTGTCAAGAAATGACGCTAGGCTGGTTAACGCCATATATATTGGCATTAACCAATCTAGCATCATTTCTGGCACCCTAATGCATTTTCCCCCTCCCACCATCCCCCCATGGCTAGCGTCTTTTCTTTTGACGCTAGCCTATCCATACCGCCGGCTTGCGCCTTCCATAAATATGGCGCACTGCTTGAGTTCAGGAATGGCGCAAGCTGGCGGTAAACTTTTTGAGGCAAACCTGCATTTGCGCAGTTGTGAGTCAAAAAGTATAAATATGGGGCTTAATTTAATTGTAGGACCCTATTATATAGCACTACCTGTGCCCAGGGCCAACAAATTTAATTATTCTAGTGGGCTTGCAGCACTCCTTCTGCCACCCACTGAAGAAGCACTTTGAAACACATCTCAGCTCTGCCACTGCAGCCTGCAGTGCCATTGAAGCTGGCATTTTGGCCTGGCAAAATGAACCTTTTGCCAGGCCTAAATCATCCTATAAAATACTTATAGGTCACCCCTAAGGTATGCCTAACAGCTCGTATGGCAGAGTGCACAGTATTTAAAAAGTAGGACATGTTTACTTAAGTTTTACATGTCCTGGTAGTGAAAAACTCTTAAAGTTTTTTTTATTTTATTGGGGGGTCAGCTCCTCTGACCTGGTTCGATCTATGCCTCCCATTGACTAACACTGAGTTATCTTATTACATTTATTAAGTGATAACTGAATTGGGAGCAGCAGATAGAGAAATGTTGTTTAGTCCCAAATAAGTTGTACTTCAAATCTTTAATGGTAAAGTCAGATTTTAAGTTAGATTATGTAATTGCTACAATTAGAAAATTGGCATTTTCTTATCCCAGCCTTTTGTGCCTTCTGCCATTGTCCTGGCTCATATGACTGTGAATGTCTCTGCTGTTACGGTTTGTGTATTCCTCCCAGATAGTGACACAAAGTTGATTAGGTTTGAACAGGACATGCCATCCTACCAGGATGACTGGGTGGAGCTGTACCCTGCCCCACTTACACTTCAAATGGCTTTGCCTCCAACACTGACAAACAACACTGACACAAGCCTTTTGTCACCTCAACCCATCTAGTGCTTGACAGGGGAAGGACGAACTTTCGAGAACCAGTTGTGGGGGTTGATTGGGTGTCCCCCACACATAAAAGCTGGCACCAGGTAAAAATATTAGACCCCCAGAACCATTCTTCAGATCACTTCTGGGCCTGTGGACAACTCAGAAGAAGGAATGCCCTGCTGCCCGAGGAAGAAAGATTGGACCTGATCCCTTGTACCCAGGACCACCAGAGTGACTCCAAGTGCTAGGTGGCTGGCTTTCTGTGCGAGTTACAGGGATACAACAAGCTCCATAGACCTGCCCAGCAATGTCCCAGCTGATCAGCACCAACTGGACCTACCTGGATCTGCCTGAGCCCTGCTGCTGGAATGAGCCCTGATCCCCAAGCGCACCCTCAGCACCACCATAGCATGTCACACCCCGACGCAGTACCCCGCATCGCAGTTCCTAACTGGCAGTTTCACCTGAACTGATACAGCACAGCAAGGACCGACACAGGACCTTGCATCTCAATCCCAAAGAAACAAAGATACAACTCCCAGGGGGCCAAGCTCAGTCCTGCACCTGGCCCACGCTCTGCTGTGGTTAGCCTGAACTTGTGACTTTGTCCCATTCCAGAGTGACCAGATAACTGCATGTGGCGCTCTGTGCTTTTTAGCACTATTTTCACTTCAAATGTAAAAAGCTCATAACTCTGGTTCTCCTGATTGGTTTTGACTAGTTTTAGTGTCATTGTATTTATTGAAATGTACTCTATTTTTCTAAATTGGGTTGGGATTTTTCTTGTGTTGCATTTTCACATTATTACTGTATTGTGTGCTGCATGAATACTTTACACATTGCCTCTAAGTGAAACCTAACTGCTTTTGTGCCAAGCTACCAGAGAGTGAAGCACATGTTAATTTAAGGACTTCTTGTGGTTTATCCTGACAAGAATTGTGGTTGTTGCCTCGGTGGGGCTTCCACCTGCCCCCCCAACCAGTAACCCAATTTCTTAAATTGGTATTCAGTACTGGGATCCAGTACTGCTGTTTGTAAAATGCCACTCAGTGACATGTGTAAAATAAAAAATCTCATAAATAATCTGACCTCAAATTTGACGTTTTATAAATTCTCCTTAGTTTTTGATTTGGTATTTCTTCTTGTCTCGAAATGTAAGTGTTGCCTCACATCTTTCTTGCTACACTGGAGTTGGCGCTGAGCAACATTGACAACCTCACAAAGGCAGAGCTGCAGAGCCTCTGCAAGGAATGGGAATGAATGTAGGGAAAAGGGCCACCAAGGTGGACTTTCAGCTAGCCCTTAGATTCTTTGAGGAGGTTAGGAAGATGCAGACTACAACATAGGAGCAAGATGAGGAAGTGGCCTCGAATGAAGGAATGATGAAGAGGGAATTGGAGATGGCTAGGCTACAGGCCCTGAGCTGCAGCCTCTGGGGGAGGTGGACCTCCAATCCCAGAAGTCTTAAATCTTTTTTACTCTGAACCCCCCTCCCATCCAAAATGATCGGAAGTCAGGCCCGCAGCCAAAACTTTATGGAAAGACTTTTGGGGGCAGGAGGGGCAGGGCTGAGCAAAGGTGTGGGCTTATAAGGTAATTTCAGAGGTTCTTTTTACGTATCTCATAAGCCACACTGAATGTGAGAGTTATATTTGAGAAAATATGTAAAAAATCTAAAAAAGACAAACAGTACTACTCCCTTTATTTGGGGTCTTGTGAACCCCATCACACTCCTGAGCCCCAATGCAACTACACCTTCTGCACTAAAGCTAGCTGCAGCCATGAGTAGCAGCCTATCCCCTTTTCCTCTTTCATCCTTCCTCACTAGGCCTGGTCATCACTCTGATCTTGAAACGTACTGATCTTTTCAGAAAAACTGAGCTCTCGTGTTGCCTGCCTCTTTTCAGAAAGGGGGATCTCAGCCCTAATGCTATCTACCATGCCTTGATTGTAAAGTAAGATAGTCTTTATTTTAAGGAGTCACTTGAAGTATCGTGATCTCAAACATGTATTATTTTTTAGAGATAATGTAAGAATGCTGTGTTTTAGAAAGTACCCTTTTAGTGGACTCAAAAAATGTCTGCAGTAGGTTCAGCCTAGTTAGTTGTTACTAATATGTATCCTTGGAAAGCACTTGTTTGATCACATAGACCTAAATCAATGTGTGGCAGCCTACCTTATTCTGTGTGTAATACAACTTTACAATAATGACTTAAATGTTCACAGTGCTTTCTGTTACTTGCTGGGACCTCATGGCGCACTGTAAATACACAAGTCACTCTTCCGCACTGTGCAAAGCAGGATTTATCTGTGTAACTCTCTCGTCTCACAAACAGACATCTCCAGAGATCACATTAACCAATTAATGATTCATAATGTAAAAGAGTGCATTTGCCACCAAATAATTTAATTTGCGTTAATTTTTCATTCAAGCCGTGTGTTTTTTATATTACGTTTTTTAAAATATTTTATTTATTATTTCCAAGCATAGCTAGAAAGGATACATAATACAATAATTTATCACTGGTAAAACAAAAAAACATGGACTTAGGCTACACAGTCTAAAACCGAACATTTCTGATTGATTTCCCTGCCCTTCACAAAGCTTCATCAGTTCAACTTTCCCTCCCAAATGTTTTGATATCTTGATAGCATCCCCACTTTTTGTGCATATAATTTTTCCTTAAATTGGACTTGATGCATTTTTTGCAACCATAATTCATATGATGGAGCTTCAGCAGTTTTCCATTGTTGTAAAATTAATGATTTAGCTATTAAGGAGACCAAAAAACAGCTGCCCTTGCTGTATTGAAAGATCTGTCTGAGAACTGATCGTGAAAAGTGCTCCGAGGGCATCAGGAGCTATGCGGACCAGCAATTTGATGCTAAGCCACTGAAAAACTTTCCTGAAAAGGGGAGCTAAAACAGTGCAAGTAAAGCTTACATGGAGCCAGTTCCCATACAATGTCTACATCTAAGGCAGACCTCTGGGATGGAGGGAAGCATTTTATTTAGTTGCACTGGTGTGTAATACAGCATCCATTTAGAAAAAAAAAGCCCATTCTCTTATAATAAGCCCCCTATAGCTTTATGTGCCCATAACTTATACTGGTTCCATAGATGCAAATCAATTTTATACCCAGTAGATCCCTTGATCCTCATCAGAGCATCAGGGACAATGTTTGTAGACAGTTGTTGGAGCAATATACGATACCAATTGCCTACCCTGAATTATCCCCTCACATAGTATTTTTGAGTAATTGTAGAAGCTAGTGCATCAACTGGTGACTGGATTGATCTTAAAAAATAACGAATTTGAAGATAGGAATAAAAAAGTGTGGAAGGGATCGCTGGGTTGTCTGATATCAACTGGTCCCATGATTTATTCGTCCTGGACAGAAGAAAATCATTAAACCGAAAGATACCTACTCTTTCCCAGTCTTTGATCTTTGATCCCTTACTGACCTCCAAACCCAAAACCTCACACTGCTTAACAGCAAAGAGGGGTGAAAGTGGGAAAACCGAAATGCCTCTTTGATTTGAGTATACCTAACACCAACTGCATGGGGAAACTTGTATCTGGTACTGTTATACGCTTGGGATTTTTTTTTAAATGGAAAAGTCGAACACCACATTCCTGGAGCATTTGATTAAGGTAGAAATTGTTACACAAATTCAGGGGTGTTGCAGCCCCGACCACCCAATCCAAACAAGTGGCCCGATAATATTTTTCAAAGTTTTGTAATGCCAGCCCCCCATCCTCAATATTTAACTAAAGAGTTGGCATTTTCATGCAAGACTTTTTACCTGACCAAACAAACTAGCGCAACATCTGAACGATTGCCCTAATAAATAATTTCAGAAACCCTGATAGTAACGTTAGAAAATCCGATAAAAAAAAGGAATGATCTTTATCTTTATTAATGCTAAATTGGCGCAATAATCATTAGAGGAAATGATTGCCACTGTTGCAATAAAGTTTGGGCCTGCTTTAGGATGGGGAAATAGCTCAGTTGTTATAGGTCAGAACTGATGAGATACAAATATGCCCAAGTATCTAATAGAGCAAGATTTTGGGAAATTGGAGCGCATATGCATAGGAAGGACCATTTTGGAACAACTGAACAAGAACTTAGGATTTACATCGATTCATTCTATACCCTCCTAACTCTGTAAATATTTGGTTTTTGAAGAATGCTCGAGGAATATTATGCTCGTCAGCGGCTAAGTAAAAAATCATATTGTCCGTAAAGAGTTTAATTTTGGATACGTCCTGCCTCAATCCAATGATCCTGGCGCAATGCAGCAACTAATGGTTCGATAAATAGTGCAAATAGAATGCGGGATACAGGACATTGCTGACGCATCCCTCAGCTAACAAGGAGCCCACCATATGTGAATTAATTATGACTTTAGCTTCCGCCTCATGATACAAAATTCTGTAAAAGTTGAATCAGCCTCAGGCGAAATTTAAACCTGTGTAAGATTGTGAATAAGGCTTCCCACTGAACAAGGTCAAATACTTTCTCAGCGTCAAGCATAATAATGGCAGCTTTGATCTTATTATTTTCAAAATAGTCAATTGCTTGCAACAGGACATTTGTATTCGTCGAGATATTCCTTTCGGGCAAAAATCTACATTGATCTCTATGAACCACTGCTTGAGCTAAAGGAGTAAGCCTTGAGCCCACAATTCTGGAAAATAACTTGTAATAACTTCTGGAGAGGCTAATGGGTGATAAGAGCCAGGTCTATCTACAGGTTTATCTTTCTTTATAAAGCTTACAACACTCCGTCCAAAAAAGAACTAGGGGCCAGATGTAGCAAATGTTTGCGAGTCGCAAATGGCTCGCAGCGCTATTTGAGACCCGCAAAATGCGAAATGGGATGTTCAAATCCCATTTCGGAGTACCAAATAGTGATGCGACCCATTACCGACTCGCAAAAATTGCGACCTGATTTTGCGACCCACAATTAGGAAGTCACAAATTGCGAGTCGCAAACCGTATGCAAAAGCCAGTCGCAAATTGCGACTAGTCGCAAAAAGCCCGTTTTGCACACCCAGATTACCACTGATTCAGAGCAGGTGGTAACCAGACCCAAAGTATAAAAGGAGACCCAGAAGGCATCTGGGCTACTCAAAATGGCTGCACTATACATGATTGCATGGAGGAGGAGAGCCCAGGCTGCCCAGCAGAGGAGGAGGAGGCAGAGACAGGAAAGGATATATTGAACCAGGCAGACACTATTTCAACAAATTGAGGAGGAGATATATGATAAATACAGCGCTGTTATCTTAGAGATAATTGAACTGCTGAAACCTCAGCTTGAACGCCAGACAATGCGCAGCAGCACCATCCCTACACATGTGCAGTTGCTATGCTCACTGCACCTCCTGGCCTCGGGTAGCTATCAGGGAGTAATTGCTGTGGCAGGTGGGGTATCCCAAAGTGCGCTCTCACGATTCTTCAGATGTTTCCTAGATGCCGTACTCGCACACATGTCCAGATAGATATAGCTTCCCAGAAATGAGGCAGAAATGAACAGCACCAAGTTGGACTTCTGCAGAATTGCCAACTTTCCCTATGTAATAGGGTGTGTGGACGGAACACATATACCAATCTGCCCACCACAAATCTGGAATATGTGTTCCGCAATAGGAAATGTACCCACTCACTAAACATCCAGGTGGTATGTGATGCCCATAATGTCATTACTGACATCGTGGCTAAATATCCAGGGAGTACACATAATGCATACATATTCAGGCACAGTGGGATACACCAACTCCTAGAACGTGGGGAGTTTGGAGAGGGATATTTATTAGGTACTGGCGAGTACACTCTGAAGCCTTACATACAGGTCACTGCGTAACCCTATGATGCCCTGCTAAATTAGCCTTTTTTGTCAAAAAGGTGAAAGTGCATATGCCCTAAGACCATGGATACTCACCCCATACCTAACACCTGGCAATCAGAATGAGAGGCGATACAACATTGGACATCAGCAGACCAGAACTGTAGTCGAGAGGACGTTTGGCTTGTTGAAATCAAGATTTCGATGCCTTCACAAAAGTGGAGGAGCACTTCAGTATGCCCCAGAAACAGCATGCAAGATAGCAGCCACCTGTGCCATCCTACACAACATTGCCACCAGACGTGGGCTATATCTCACCCCTGAAGACACAGATACTGAGGATAAGGAGCAAGAGCTACCGCATTGACAGCCTGGGGATAGAAGCATCCCAATGGAGGGCAGACAGAGACGGAACCACATTGCAACCCACTACTTTGGCAGGTACGTAGCAACCATGACAACACTCACTAATGTAAGACACACATAGCCCGGTTGTGTAGTCAAACAAACTAACCCTTTTATTGCAGGACCATAATGTTGAAATCATTGTGAACTATGCTACAGTATGGAAAAAACCTGTCAAATCGGACACATTATGTCCATGTGCCTCTGTAACAGTATGTGTCAGTAGCTCACAGCCTCCTACGACTACGGCCACCATGGCTCATTCCAGCTTGGTTCCCTGAGCCCTGCCGTGCACTGCTACTCCGCAACACACGTGCATCAGTTGCAGACACACTACTAACAGTGGAGCCCTCTTCACTGTCCTGCGAGGTATCCCCAATGCCCCTGGCAGCCTGTCTGGTCTCCAGCAGATCCACCACATGGCTGATGCGGCCAAGTCCACGCACCACATCTCCTGCAAAATGCCCCAGTTCCACTTGCAGGCTGACAGTGCGCCTTGACAAGCAGGTTGTATTGGTTGCCAGGCGCCCTATGGACACACCTAGCCTGTCTAAACGGGCAGCAGTGTCGCGCTCCCTGCGCCGTGACTGTGCCCTGTCAGCCATCAGTTCCCTGACCAAATTGCCTATGGAGGTAGTCAGGTTACCCAAGTGAGTGTTCATTGTTGTGAACTGGTTGTCCACATTTGCCAGCCCATGCGTGATAGTGGTCTGCAGTCTTGAGAGGCTATGGTTGTAGGAAAGTACCGTCTTGCCTGGCATGTTACCCCCATATTTCAATGTATATATGTTGTTTTAGTCTATGTGTCACTGGGACCCTGACAGGCAGGGCCCCAGTGCTCATAAGTATGTGCCCTGTATGTGTTCCCTGTGTGATGACTAACTGTCTCACTGAGGCTCTGCTAACCAGAAGTTCAGTGGTTATGATCTCTCTGCTTTCCAAATTGTCACTAACAGGCTAGTGACAAATTTCACCAATTCACATTGGCATACTGGTACACCCATATAATTCCCTAGTATATGGTACTGAGGTACCCAGGGTATTGGGGTTCCAGGAGATCCCTATGGGCTGCAGCATTTCTTTTGCCACCCATAGGGAGATCTGACAATTCTTACACAGGCCTGCCAGTGCAGCCTGAATGAAATAACGTCCACGTTATTTCACAGCCATTTACCACTGCACTTAAGTAACTTATAAGTCACCTATATGTCTAACCTTCACCTGGTGAAGGTTGGGTGCAAAGATACTCAGTGTGTGGGCACCCTGGCACTAGCAAATTCCCCGGACTTTGTGAGTGCGGGGACACCATTACACTTGTGCACTATAAATAGGTCACTACCTATGTATAGCGTCACAATGGTAACTCCGAACATGGCCATGTAACATGTCTAAGATCATGGAATTGTCACCCCAATGCCATTCTGGCATTGGGGAGACAATTCCATGATCCCCCGGGTCTCTAGCACAGAACCCGGGTACTGCCAAACTGCCATTCCGGGGTCTCCACTGCAGCTGCTGCTGCTGCCAACCCCTCAGACAGGTTTCTGCCCTCCTGGGATCCAGGCAGCCCTGGCCCAGGAAGGCAGAACAAAGGATTTCCTCTGAGAGAGGGTGTAACACCCTCTCCCTTTGGAAATAGGTGTGATGGCTGGGGAAGAGTAGCCTCCCCCAGCCTCTGGAAATGCTTTAATGGGCACAGATGCTGCCCATCTCTGCATAAGCCAGTCTACACCGGTTTAGGGATCCCCCAGCCCTGCTCTGGCGTGAAACTGGACAAAGGAAAGGGGAGTGACCACTCTCCTGACCTGCTCCTCCAGTGTGCCTCAGACCTCTGCCATCTTGGAAACAGAGGTGTTGCTGGCACACTGGACCAGATTTCCTCTGCATCTCCCTCTTCACCTTCTGCCAAAGGATCGACCGCTGACTGCTCAGGACGCCTGCAAAACCGCAACAAAGTAGCCAGACGACTACAAGCAACCTTGTATCGCTTCATCCTGCCGGCTTTCTCGACTGTTTCCATGCTCTGTGGGTAGCCTGCCTCCTTTCTGCACCAGGAGCTCTGAAGAAATCTCCTGTGGGTCGACGGAATCTTCCCCCTGCAACCGCAGGCAACAAAAGACTGCATCACCGGTCCTCTGGGTCCCCTCTCAGCACAACAAGCGTGGTCCCCGGAACTCAGCAACTCTGTTCAAGTGACGCCTACAGTCCAGTGACTCTTCAGTCCAAGTTTGGTGGAGGTAAGTCCTTGCCTCCCTACGCTAGACTGCGTTGCTCGGTACCGCATGATTTGCAGCTGCTCCGGCTCCTGTGCACTCTTCCAGGATTTCCTTCATGCACAGCCAAGCCTGGGTCCCCAACACTATAACCTGCCGTGTACAACCTTCTGAGTTGTCCTCCGGCGTCATGGGACTCCCTTTTGTGACTATGTGTGGACTCCGGTTCACTCATCTTCCAAGTGCCTGTTCAGGTAGTTCTGCGGGTGCTGCCTGCTTCTGTGAGGGCTCCCTGACTTGCTGGGCGCCCCCTGTGTCTCCTCATCCAAGTGGCGACATCCTGGTCCCTCCTGGGCCACAGCAGCATCCAAAAACCCTGACCACGACCCTTGCAGCTAGCAAGGCTTGTTTGCGGTCTTTCTGCGTGGGAACACCTCTGCAAGCTTCTTCACGACGTGGGACATCCATCCTCCAAAGGGGAAGTTCCTAGTCCTCTTCGTTCTTGCAAAACACCAAGCTTCTTCCATCCAGCGGCAGCTTCCTTGCACCCTCAGCTGGCATTTCCTGGGCTCCTGCCCACTCTCGACACTGTCGTGACTCTTGGACTTGGTCCCCTTGTCTTACAGGTACTCAGGTCCAGAAATCCACTGTTGTTGCATTGCTGGTGTTGGTTTTCCTTGCAGAATCCCCCTATCATGACTTCTGTGCTCTCTGGGGGTTGTAGGTGCTCTTTACACCTACCTTACCGGGTCTTGGGGTGGGCTTTTTTTCTAACCCTCACTGTTTTCTTACAGTCCCAGCGACCCTCTACAAGCTCACATAGGTTTGGGGTCCATTCGTGGTTCGCATTCCACTTTTGGAGTATATGGTTTGTGTTGCCCCTATACCTATGTGCTCCTATTGCAATCTAGTGTAACTTTACATTGCTTGCATTACTTCCTTTTGCTATTACTTGCATAATTTTGGTTTGTGTACATATATCTTGTGTATATTTCTCATCCTCATACTGAGGGTACTCACTGAGATACTTTTGGCATATTGTCATAAAAATAAAGTACCTTTATTTTTAGTATATCTGTGTATTGTGTTTTCTTATGATAGTGTGCATATGACACCAGTGGTATAGTAGGAGCTTTACATGTCTCCTAGTTTAGCCTAAGCTGCTTTGCCATAGCTACCTTCTATCATTCTAAGCTGCTAGAAACACCTCTTCTACACTAATAAGGGATAACTGGACCTGCCACAAGGTGTAAGTACCTCTGGTACCCACTACAAGCCAGGCCAGCCTCCTACAATGGTTTATTAACCTCATTTGTCTATTTTGCAGGCACTGACTTTGCAATAAGGATGCCTCAAATCCCACAAAATCTACATCAGACACATCCTCACTACGTACAGACTGCACTGTGCGTCGTCTACACACTGCGCCTGATGATCCATGTGTTTGCCTTTCCATAGGCATTGGCCCTGGTGTTCCAATGGCTGCCTCCATACCCAGCGCAGGATCGTCCATGGTCTCCTGTGCCAATTCCACGGGTGGTGTTGACCTGCACTCCCCTGCAGTGTCTGTGGCAGCCTTCTCCTGTGTGTCTGTGCCATGTTCCTCTCCCTGTACAGTGGCGCTGATGGTGGGGGCCTTGTGGGAGACCTGTGGGACATAGGGGATACCCTGTCAGTCTCGCACATATGTTTGATGCCTCAAAATAAACATTTGCCTATATTTTGACTACTGTACTACATTGCCCATAATGCACTATTCTATAGGTTGCAAAACTGTGAATGGAGCTACTCTGGAGGTGCCTGCTGATGTGTACTGGGATTGTGTGCATAGTGCCTATGCAGGTGTGAATGCATATATTTTGGTACTTACTTTTTGATGTTCCTGGTGCAGAACTGTCTACATCTCCAATGCCCAGTACAGCCTCCGGCTCCAGAGTTGTCTCCACCATGCTTTCGATTGCTGTAGGGGGTGGAACAGTAGATAGCCCTCCTCCAGTGCCATGCATCTCCCTCATGCGCTCCGCCACCCTCTCCTTGGTCCTGGAGCGAAGATCATACCACCTTTTGCGTATTTCATCCAGGGTGCGGTGGCTTTCGCCAATGGCATTGATCTTGTTCTTGATGTCCTGCCACATCTTTTTTTTTTTGGGTGTCAGAGACACTCATTGCTGCCTTGCCAAATAATTCTTCATGGTGCAGGCAGCACTCCTCGGTCAGCACCTCCAACTCCTTGTCAGAAAACTTGATTTTGCATTTTCTGCCTCCACTGGGTGTCACCTTGTCCTGTGTAGCCATTGTAGCTGCAGCTCCTCTCACCTGGGTGTGGCTCTGCAGTTTGGGCTGGGTGGGCTCCTCACTCCTCCCTGTTCCATGTGGTTACTTCCTGGTTCTGATGTTATCACTCAGAACCAGGAAGTGGGTATTTCAAAAGTTTAATTCCACCTGCATGCAATTTGCGAGTCAGTCGCAATTTGCGACACCGGACCACACCCTTCGTGCAATTTGCGACCTCGCGTTTTGCGAGGTCACAAAATGTGGTGCGACTCTGCTGCGGCTCGCTATTTGGAATAGCGATTTTTACTAGAATATCGTTTTGCAAGTCGGAAATAGCATTCGCATGGAGTTGCTATTTCCGACTCGCAACTTTTTCGTTCCTACATTTGGCCCTGGGTATCTTACAGCCGTTAAAAATTGAGTTGAACAATATGACTAAAAACTCCCCAATATGATCCACAAAAATGTTATAAAGCTTGGCAGGTATCCCATCACTCCCACATGCCTTCCCATCAGGGGAGTTTGAAATGGAATTGATTACTTCAGCTAATGTAATGATTGCCTCCGCTAGCACCTGGTCTTCTCTATTGATAGTAGGCAGTTAAATTACCCCAAGATACTCCTCTATTTTGCTTGGGTCTCCAATGGGCTAGAATTATTTAATTTAGTGTAATGAGTTAGAAACACCCTATCAATGTCAGCAGGTTGATTAACCAACTGATTGCTGGCTTCGTCATAGATTGACTAAATTGCAGTATTATGTCTTTTCTTAACCGACCAAGCTAATTAGCAACCTCCCCGCATGCTCACTCTCCTTGTAGTACTGCTGAAAGCATGAATTCTGATTTATTATTTCTTGAGTCAAACAAAGCTCCCTCACCCTCCATCTAGCTTCATATGCACTTCCGAAACCTGGGAGCCAGCAATTACATGTGCCTGTGTTGCTCAATCTAATTCTTATTGGAAAGCTTGGGCTTTCTCCTTTATCACCTTAGAGACTTTGGCCCTGTAGGCAATAGCCTCCCTTCTTGTAAATGGCTTGTATGCCCCCCAATATGGAAACAATTCAGATGGAAAAAATTGACGCCAAGCCTTTAGTGCTATTTAAAAATTAAACAATATCCACCCCGCATCAGTTAATAGGGATTTGTCCAATACCCCCATCAGTCTCTCCAGCCACTTGGTGTGCATTTCAATTTGAATCATTGGAATGGAATGATCCAAGAAGGGACTTGTACATAAATTCTTCCTAGACCACTGATGTGAAATCAAGAAAAAATCAATCCTGGAGGCTGAATTAAACCATCTGGAGAAGCACATAAATTCACAAGCTCGGGGATGACCTAACCTCCATGGATCTATCAATGCAAGGTCACTAATCATTCTTCTCAAAAGACGAGAAGCTCTAGGCTTATTTTGGGACCTATTCTTAGGAGATGTGTCTAACTCTATATCTTGAATGATATTAAAGTCACCCCCTATTATAAGTTGTTCTGATAATGAGACTAACCGATGGTATAACTCTTTCAGAGAGGCAACCTTGTCTTCTATGAATCCATAAAAACTTACCAAATGTAATGGTTGAACCTCAGCTATCAAAGTGACTAAGATACACTTATTTTGAGCGTTTTCAAAAACCTGACAGACCTCGCCCAAAAAATCTCTTGCAATCAGTACGTTACCCCTCCAAATCGCAGCATTTGCTGATGCATAGTATGCCTGTAAAAAGAAACATGGTCATTTAAATAGTTTAGCCTGCTGTTTGAGATGAGTTTCTTGAAATAAGATTATTTGCATTTGAGACATCCTGAACCACTGGACTATTGACCAAAACTGAACCTGGCTGTTTAGCCCATTCATATTGCACAAAGCAATTTTAAATAATTTTTGTAGCCACCTTCTCATGTTTACCATAATTAATTACCAATCTTAACTTGCCATGCTGCCTGGACCTATAACCCTTACATCGAACTAATATCTTCACCTTTATCTTCATTCTGCTAAATTGATCCTAAACATGATCACATTACTGGCCCATCTCTTATTCTTTGTCCATGAACTCCAGTTTGTTTCTCTGACCCTTAAAGCGTATAATGCTAATAAGCTTTCCTTCCCCGTAAATGTTTCATAGAAGTGCCAATTCCAACTCCTTTCCTTTCTACCTATGCTTTTCCCCCTACACCTCCAAGTGACCCCCCTCCTACAATTCTGTCCTTGAAACCTCCCCTGTCAAGGGCTCCCCCCCAGCACTGACACTCTCACCCATGTGCCCCTTAGCCTGCTCCCTTCCCCAGCAATCCTCTCTCCCTTGAATAAGTGCCCTGTTATGGCACTTCTTAGAATCCGCATTGTGGGTGGTTGGTGATAAACCAGCCCACCTCGTACTGGCACCTTGCCCTACGAAAATTCCATATTTATAAGGCCGGCATGCCAGATAAAATTGCCAACTGGGCCTTGCCTTGCTCTATAGTTGACCTCTTACTTCTTCTAGAGACCAACAGGGGTATATGTCAGCTCGACATCAAGCTTGGCCACTAAGGGCCCCCCTCACTGCAAATCCACCCCTGCAGGCCTCTGGTCTTCCCTGATGTGGGAGACCAGAGGCCTGCAGTGTTACTTCACAATCATATTCCCCCCTCCTCCCCTCCTTCATTATGGTTTGTAGACAACTCTTGGCCAGCTCCACTGTTTGGAATATATGTGCTTGACCCCTGGAAAGTACTTTAAGTTTCAATTGTTGAATAATGTTAGCTGGTGCCCCCTAGCGTTTAAATTCCTCAATAAGTCCAATAAAATCTCTGCTGCCATCATTGACATATCCGAACAAATTTGCAAAGTAACGTTATCTGGAGTGCTATAAATTCTGGTCTTGATGGCATAAGCTAAAATATGTTCCTTAATCCTGTAATCCCCAAATCTAGTGATTGTCATATCCATATCTCCTGATGCTGTGCCTAGAAGTATGGATTTATTAATAAGATCTGCAATCAACTTTGTAACTTTTGACCCGGCTTTGCAATCCTCTGGTATTCCTACTAATTTCAAGTTCGACCGGTGGGATCTGTTTTCTCCATTGTCCAGTTTTAACTGCAGCTATCCTCCCACTGGGCTCCCTGACTGGGCTCTAACCTCATCGAATCCCACCTAGAACCTCCAATCCACAAAGTGTCCAGAGGTCAATTCCCACAAGAAGTGCAGTGCAGCGAGTACGGTTCAATAAATACAAGGCTTAGCCCTGTGGAGATCCCCAGGCGCTTCTTGCTCAAAGCAAACCCCACTTCACCAGTGAGTAACAATTCACCAACGTTCTGGCCATCCATCTTGCTGCATGTCTCTATGTGTGTAACGCCACCCGCAGTGCTGATTCCAACATAGAGCATGACAGGAGCTCTACATTGTTCCCTTGTTGCTCTCTATTTCACATGAAGTTGCCATGAAGATGATAAAAACAAAAAATACTTATAGAATATTTTGTTGTTTTTGGCCATGTGTGGTATTTTTTCTTGTTATCAGTACATAATTTAAACAGAAAATGTTAGAGAACAAAACACTAAAATAAATTGTACCGTTGTCCTAATGACCCCTGACTGATAATTAAAGTAAGCAAAGACTGAAAAGTCATGTTAAGAATAAATACAGACAAGTTCATAGAAAATTCTATTGAACCATGTCTAGACCATTGCAGAATCATAAAATGTGAACAGATGATGGCAACCCTAACTTCATTCATTTTATGTAAACAAAGAAAGTCTGGAAACACAAAATATAAACAAAGTTGCATTTCCAGGACATCTTCATTTACAAGTGCTTCCTCATAGGAATTTGAGCCCCCCTAGGAATGACGCCATATTTGAAGACCTCTACACTGCCCACAGTAGCAAGGTCCCCTGCCAGGAGCAGTGTGTCATCCAACAACCTGTCCCCTGAGGAACTGGAAGACAGGGGGGCTGAGAGGGAGCTCAAGTGCAGCTGGCCAAATTGAAATTAGAGGCTGCCAAGAAGGAGCCAGCTGCTGAGAGGGCCCTGAAGGAAAGAAAGCTGGCCCTGGGGAAGAAAACGTCTGAGGCAGAAAAAGCCTTAGCCGTGGAGAAGGGAGGGGGGCAAAAAAGGGCCTTAGACAATGAGAAGGCTTAGAGACCCTTGAGGGAGAAAAAATAATGAAAGGAGAATCCATATACTAAAAGCCCCGGTGCCTAGCTTTATAGAGAGAGACAACATAGTTAAGTGGTTTGAGGCCCACTAGGTAGCCTTTGAAATTCAAAGGCTCCCTAAGGGAGATTTGGGAGCCAATCTTTGAAGGCACACACCCATAGAGGGAAGGGATTCTTTGCTGGCCCTAAGGAAGTGACAGAGTGAAGCACCCCTGATGAAGGAATCCCTTTACAGGAAATGTGTACTCACCCATGACAAGTATAGGCAGAAGTTCAAGGACAGCCAGAAACTTCCCCACCAGCCCAGGATTTATAATGTTGAATATTTTACTATGGCACTGGATGTCTGCGTGAAGGGTAATGAGGGACCTATGAGGAGCTGTACGATCTGTTTTTCAGAGAGAACATGTTTAGTCACTGTTTTTCAGGGCTACACCAACACCTGATAGCAAGCTCACTAATCCTAGGGAGCCTGCAACAGAGGCAGACTGCTGACTGAGTACAAGAGTCCATAAGAAGGTACATAGGAGTGACTCAAAGAGGGGTGGTTGAGGACCCTCAAAGAGATTGAGGAGGAGGTCCCAAGTGACACAGACAGGTCTCAGAATAAGGCAGGAGAAACAGTTCCAATGCATCTTCTAAGAAACTGAGGGGGGTTCTGGTGGGCAGTAGCCCAGGGTTCCGCTTTTCCAAGCCCATTGCTTTGAGTGTACCCAGTTAGGAGACAAGCAGGGGAAGTTTGTCTGTCCCAGGAAATCACCCACTGGTGGGGACTCTACTGGGATGGCAAGTGCAGCTTTAAAGGGAAGTAGTCCTCAGGAGCTGAGGGTTGAACATGTCCTAGTCTCTCTTATTTGGGAGATAGACTCAGAGGGTATGCTTGTAAGCCATGAGAGTTGGAATCATCACTTCCACCAGATCACAGACAATAGGATGCCTGTGACTGTTCTGAGAGATACTGGTGGCAGACAGACCATGGTAGTGGCAAGGCTGGTTTCTCCATATCAGTACCTGCCAGGGCATGGCGTGTTGGGTAAGCCAATCCCTTGGGCCGAACTTTATCCACCCTATGGCTCTGGATTCCATGGAATGGGGTGTGGAGGTGACCCAGAGGAGAGTCATAGATAGTCCTCAGATGCCTACTTCCTGCATTCTGGGAAATTAGTTATCACCGGCATTAGAAAGGCTGGGAGGGTTGGCTGCCAGGGCACCCTGAAAGCTCAGGTTTCTTGGGATACTACTGGACACACTGGACAGCCCGTGTATTAGAGTAAAAATTGTATAACCTGAGTTGCAAGCATTTTGTTTGGTGAGAATTGTTCAATGCATAAGGCATCCGCTAAGCCTCTTTGCAGAAGTGACTTGACTTTGTGGCAAGTACTTGCAGGTTTTTATTTCTTCTCAACATTGAGTCCTGATGATGGTCTTGTGGACCTGTTGTGCCATCTGAGACTGAAACGTCAACAGTCTGTCCTCCTTAACATCATTGCTCATACCCTACGGTGCTCCTGTCCTCTTTTGAACAGTTGAAATATAAAGATTTGAATCACATGGACTGTGAATTTGTGAACCTGTACAGTTAAGGGGATTTTAGTGGTTCCCTAGATCCCTAGATTGAATGACTGTTATTAACTTACTGGGATTGTGAGGAGGCGCAAGTGTTGTTATACTGATGTACTGCTGTATATAATACTTGTATTGTAATTATGTATAATGGATATGGTGTTATGATGATGCAGTCTCTATAAATACATTCATGTTCGATACGTTGTTGGTACAATACATGAGTGATTTACTGATGTTGTATAGTTGGATCATATTAAGGACCAGTATAATACTGAGTTGAGCATAAGCAATTCCACCGGGAATATATTGTTTCTGTAGATTACATTACCCAGTTCCTTGTGGGAAGATTGGGTTGCTCTGTCATTTAAAGGGAGCCCATCATTTAAGGCAATATAATGACCTGGTGGAGCTTCTTCACACAGTGTCTCTCATCATATCACTAATAGCTCTGAAATATTGATTTTTTATAGCAATTTAAACAATAGAGGAAAACAATTGTATTTTAAACAACCAGCAATTCCGACCAGATCACACTTCATTACCTTTCCAGTACCAGGTTCCAATCTCAGCGCAGCACTTTCTGCCCTGAGCTATCACAGTGCGACACCTGATAATGCAGCAACCAATGAAAGCATAGTATCTGAACAAACATTCCAATAACAGCACAGCATACTATGATGCAACTGTAGCGCCTCGCAGTGGTTCACCGTACCTTACAATGTTTCTGTATATACAGCCCTTTCAAAACCTTAAAGCAAGGACCCTTTATAGAAATCCTTGTCTGTTTCTCTATAGAAATTCAAAAGTAAGCACTCACACAAGAGAGACAAGGGGCAATAATGTTTTTCTGATGCTAACATACACACCGATGAGTCCTCGTCGAGTGAGAAATCACCTTGAACAATATGTTTCTCTTTTGCACAATAGAATCTACCAGCACCAATCACTGTTAGTACTGTCAAAACAAAATTAGAATTCCCTATCTATTGTGCGGTCCATGGTACCTCAGGAACCAGTATGACAAGCCTTTGGCAGAAAAGTTAACAACAATATACTCTTATCTATTCCGGGATCTTGGACTAGGGCGAGCTCATTAACAACTTCAACCCCTCAACATTATGTGCATATTCACCTTGCACAATAAGCCCAAAAGCCCCTCGCACCACAACTTAGACACAAGACCAAAAGCTTGACATATACAATTGTAACACACCACCCTATTTATACTCACTCTTCAGCTACGGCAAGCTCCTTCAGTACTGTTGAAACACCGCTTATCTTCCAAACTGGAGCACAGATTTTAAGAGCATGGACTAGGCTTGGACATCTCCAGATTTCCTCTAGAGAATTCTAGCTCTGTACACTTCAGTGACAAACCATCCTTTGATCAATACCACTTGATGGAGTGGGGATATTCAGATCTCAATCTCTTGGTAAAATTATCGAACAATATCCTCCACTGGTCTTATGGACCTTTGATTGTCAACTTGAAGTGTTGAGAGGAAGCTATCATGGGATATACATTTCAAATACAGTGACGCCAACATGGCTGCGGAATAACGACAGAGAGGAAGTTGTTGTTGCTCGAATGAGATTTTACCATAAAAGACAAAAAAAACAAGATGCGTCTGTCCAAACAGGAAATAGGTTGTTTAATGAAACATTATGGCTGAAAGAGAAGTTGCAGAACCGGGGTCTGAGGACTGTCTCTCATTGTACATCGAACTGAAGCAAGTTTATACATTTCTCTGGGTGCAATAAAACCATAATGGGAATAGCTGTCCCAGAGTCATAGATACAATTCCAGATAGGGAATGCAGGTGGGCTTCGGCCTGGCATGGACACAGTGTGGGTCAGCGAGAACGTGTCCAGCTTTCTGGCCCGAGTGGCGCGTGTGCTCTGTCCTAATTAGCTAAGTGTACCTAACTACATGCAGCATTTAACTTTATGGTGTTTTGGAAATGCACACATTTTGGAGATGGTCCTTCTTCGGGTATTTCCCTGAAAATGTTAGCTTTTTCCACCCAGTCTTTTGCTGGCTCTCTTTGTGTGACCTTAGGACTCTGGGCACTTTCCCCCTGTACTGCAGTGGGAACGTGCACATGCCTTGCCCACACATGCTGGAAGGGGGCACTTATGTGCTTGTTTCAGGTGCTACACCCCAGAGTGCCCTGTAAAAAGGTACACCACAGACCTGGGGCGGGTACAGCCCTGGCTACTAGTGGGATGTTGCACTGAGTGTGCCACTCACTAGAATAGCCTGTCAAGCAATGCATGCCTGTGGGGGTGCAGTTGCACTTTGACTTAGGTTGGCACTATTAACTTTGAAGTCAATCCTGAAGGGAACCTCTGCTACCCCTAGAGCACCCCCTGAAGGGGGGGGGGTAGGTGGTAGATGGAAGGATGAGCAGGTACACAATGGTGTCCCATGCCCTGTAGGGAAGAATCCCCTTTTGAGTTCCCTACCTTGGGGGAGTCAGGTCTTCCCATAGGTTTTTGCTGATTCCCCCTTAGTGGCCTTAGGGCCCTGAGCACGTTCCCACTGTAAATACAATGTGAAAGTGCATGTGCACCTTCCCACATATGTTGGCAAGTGGCGCTGGCCTGTCGTTGCGCACCAGAACCACGGGTGCTTTAAACATGTAACCTTCCTGTCTCAGCAGGCCGGTGTGCGCACTTGCACCTATGGTGATTTTAAACATGTGTCCAGCCTGCGAATGCAGGTGTGTATGTGCGCAAGGGCACATTTGCCCAGAGACTAAGTATACCCATGTATATTTGCACTGCATAAGAAATCTGCTCTGCCCATAGGTTAACGTGGGGGAGGCGTAACAAATACTTCTAGCTGCAACAGTGGATTGCAGCAGAGCATCCTCATATTGTTTACTATCATTGGATTCGTCCTGACAAACTCCTTTCTATGATAAAGGTGGTTTTGTCAATAATCATAGAGAAATGCCGCTTTTAGCAAGTGGACATTTCTTTGCCCTAAAAACGCTTTGTGTGCCTTTTAGGTCAACTCGTGTCCACACTGGGGAATGGAGGAGCATATCTGTGCATACCCCAGCAACAGCTATAAAACTGGGCACACAATTGGAACAAAGACCTCTGCCACTTGTGGCCCTGGCTGGATCAATTGGAAGGAGAGGTTCTGACACTTGGCCTTTCGCAGGCAGATCACAGCCCCACTAAAGATTAAGATCTGCATTCCACAGCCCAATAGCAGATAGGAGAGAAATTTAGGGAAGGCATTTGGGGTTCAAAGGGGACCCCTCTGAACCTCCCCAACTTCAAAGGCACAGTACAGTGTAACCACTAGTGCCACACTGCTGCAAAGTAGAGTTACACTTGCAAGAACGTGGAACAGAGACCCTTGACCCTGTGATGCACAGTGCCAGAGGAAGCTGTTGTGTTGAATACAAACTTTATTTACATACCTCTCGTGTGAAGTCTCTTTTGTGATGCTCGGTGTATTTGTTGTGTGGTACTTCTGTGCCAACGCTTTACACATGGCTCCTGTGATAAGCTGCATCCCTCTGGCCATGTGGGCTTTCTTGGGGACAATCTCTGGGGACAATTGTAGGGCTGCTGCCTATCTGTGGGATCCAATCAAAGTTTTTCTGTTTCTGCTTTTGGCTGCCTTGTTACCCCATCTGTGACCTGTCAGTCATTAGCCTTCAGACCTGGGTCTCAGAGCCTGCCTGACCACATACCTACGTGATGCAGATTTCACGATGGGTGAATCTAATAGTGGTGATGCCACTTCATTTGTGAATGAAAATGTATTGTTCATGTATAAAAATGTCTTGTTGTCGTGCGCATCATCATTGATCAATCCAATATCAACATTCCCCCTTCTAGTTGAATTTTCAACTACACTATCAAACCCACAAGTCATGACAGTCATATTGTTGGTAACTTGGTGTCCCATGTTCCTTGCTACTTGTCCTCTACCTAATTTGGGGACTGAGTAGGAAACTCCCAATTGTAGGAAACCACACAGAAACAGTAACACAATGAAAATGAGCAACAATGACAAGCACTATCCAGTCAGCCACCGGTGGAGCCAGGAGAACCAGTTTGTGAACCCCTCCTGCCCAGGGCCACCTCCCTCTTCACACATGTCTGTCTATAGTCAGTGTAATGCTTGAATGCCAAGTGTCAGAGCTCCATTGTCCATGTCCAGTTACGAAAGTGCAGCAGGATGAACCGATCTTGGCGCACACCCCACCTTCATCGTAGTCATCAAATCCAAGGCATACCAATGTTGTATCACCATGAGGCGGATGGCTCTCAGTTCTTCCTTGATTGCATGAAGGTCGAGCTCAATACTGTTCATAATTTTGATAATTTTCCACCAGGTTATTTGTAACCAGCGGGTATTTGCTTTTGTCCGTAAGCATGAAGAAGGGTATGGACCTTCCTGACAATACTTGGTCATCAATAAACAGTCTAAACTCCTAGGGAATGTCCTAGTACTGAGCCGAGTGGAAATAATCAGCAGCTCTTCTCCTTCGATCCTGATGCAACAGTGTTGTTCTCTTCATCAGCGGGTGTTAGTACAGTTCAGACAGATCTTCTCTGGGGATGACTAGGGTTGTGGTGTGTATGGTGATGAGGGAGCAGATGCCATGACATCCAGGGATGAGCTGGGTGTAAGCAAACTCACTGCACTGCCAGAAGGTGTCCAACAGCGTGGCGGTGTCCCATTGCATGTCCGGAATATGCAGATTTGTACCACAGTTCTCATTTGTGCCCAGCCGAATAGTTCCTTTGCCTCAGAAACATAAGGAATACAGCAGACGTTGTGTACAATTAGGGTTGCCCCTTCCCTTCTATTCACGTGTACCTGTCTATCTCAGAGTCGCAGATCTCCTGACATTGGGTATTTATGCTGTTGATTAATCCTCCACTACGAGACCCATTGCCCTTCATGTCATTTTGGTGGATGGCCCTGTACTGAAACTCCATTTCTGGGGTCCATTTGCTATTAATGAAGACAGACTCAGACATACTAAGGGCCACCCTTGGACCACAGATGGAAGCAGCAGCAATGGAGGTACCATTGATGAATCTTTTCTCATGAAGATCTCAAGGCCAACCAGGCCCCTATAGCTCCCTTCCTGTGCATACTGTCTAGCTCAGTTTGGATATCCCTAGGCTCGGTAAGAAGGTACAGACTGGTAACAAAGTGGGTCAGATTTACTTCTATTCCATGGGGCTCTACTTTATTAGGTTGTATTTTGGCCCTAATTCTACACAGATACAGATGGAGAATGCATTTTGCTTTTTCGGGGGCTACCTCTTGGGATAAGTAAAGAATATCTGCACCAACTGCATGTGGTATCAGAAAACAGACATACTATGACCCAGTCTTGTAGACCACGGCGGTCATGTGCTGATACCACGCGTAATGTAAAAGAGAGCACTGTGTAGTGCATGTGGGATGCTAGTGTTGGGTGCAGTGTAATTAAAGGTGACGTGAGAAAGGTCCTTAAGCCAGCGTGGTGACATTTTTTTAATAGACTCAATTAGACCAGACTGTTCTTTGTAAATGAATGGATGCGGTAGTATCTCCATCAAACAGAGAATGTATAAATGCATAAAAATTCATTACTTAGAAAACATTGTCGGCCTTGAGGTGGTTCCAGCAGAGATGACCCTGGTCTTTGTGATGGGAGTTACTGAATTGGGAAACAGTTCCGAAAAAGTCTATGGGGAAAGGAGTGGTATGGGATGTAAAGGTCCTTGGGGTGTGTTGAGGATCATCTTCCTGCTGGATGTGAGAGTTTTTTGGAGTAGTCTGTGGTTTTTGATCCTGCTGCAGTTAACAGCTCGACTACAGACCTGATGAGGAAGAACTATACTTGGTCATTATAAAAGAAAAAGAAAACTGCATCTTTGTATGTGGCCAATTAATCCTTAAGAATGTTTGGGATTTCCCTGAATTTGGTGAGGCACTGGAGGGTCGCTCCACTCGAGATACCTGGGCCCATATTTATACTCGGTTTGCACTGAATTAGTGTCATTTTTTTTTTTTGCGCTAATTCAGCGCAAACCTAACTCCATATTTATATTTTGGCGCTAGACACGTCTAGCGCCAAAGTTATGGAGTTGACATCGTTTTCTGGACATGAAAACCTACCTTGCATCAATGAGATGCAAGGTAGGCATTCCCATCCAGAAAAGGACGATATGGCCTTTGCGCCATATTTATCCCCCGTGCTAAAATCCAGCACAGGGGGATGGGGGCCTTAAATAATTGCACTAAGCTTGGTTAGCTCTATTATTAAATGGCTGGGTATGGGCAGGACGTAGGGGACCTGTAGGCATATTTCAATGGTCAGAGACCATGGAAAGTGCCCACAGGTGCCCTTCCCTGGCCCTATGGACACCCCCACCCACCCCAACCCACACCAGAGGGGCACCACAGGATGGTGGACCCATCCCAGGTAAGTCCCGGTAAGTATATACATTTTTTATTTTACCTCGCTCTGGGGCCCTGACATGGGGCCCCCATAACGGCGCTGGCCCCAATGGCCATGCCCAGGGGACAAATGTCCCCTGGGCATGGCCATTGGTGTGGTGGGCATGGCTCCTGTCTTTACTAAGACAGGAGCCATGTCCATGGGGGTTGTGCGACAGAAAATGACGCTACACTTCTTAGAGGCAATTTTTCTGCCTCTAAACAGTGTAGCGCCATAATTCGGCACACAAGCCCCAGTTTCCCCTACGCCTCCCCAGCCCTGTTAGCATCCTTTCCAAGGACGCTAACAGGGTATTAGCACCATTCCATAAACATGGTGCCCGGCTGGCGTCTTGGAATGGCGCTAGCCGGCGCTATACTTTTTCACACAAAACTGCGCTAACGCAGTTTTGCGTGAAAAAGTAAAAATCTGGCCCCAGGTTCCGGAAAAAATAGCTTAATTTTTATAAACATTTTATTTTATGCTTGAGATACCTGGCTCTGGAAAAATAGGTTATTTTTATAGCTATTTTATTTTTATGTGTCACAGACCTCTCCCCCTTTCCGCGCTTGACCTAGTGTACAATTGAATGGTATGTATGTGGGTAGTTTTTAACTTTAGCTGGTGCTCTGTTGGTATGGCCAGCCCTTTGGTGCCCTAGTGTACACATGGGGTGTCACCGGCATGGAGCGGTGATTCTAGCATACATGTGTGAGGGAGGATGTAAAAGAGGAGGCGTGCTGCATTGAACTTTGGTCAGCGATCACAATGTGACCTGAGGTCATGTGTGCACTCCGCTAGTCCCAGCACGTGGCACACAACGTGACCCTCCCAGGTGGTGCCAGGTATCCTAGATACACCCTTTTCTTGAGGCTTCCTTTGGGCTAGCTTTGGGCTTCTTTGTTTGGCTGTTGGGCATTTCCCTATACCTCTGATCTTCACTGTTGTAACCCGGAGGGGGTTGAAGAGTTGTTCCATTGACACTGATTTGTGGAGTTTGAAATTCTGATAGTTGCTCCCTTCAAATGGTGTGAGGCCTTGTGTGATGCCCCATTGCTAGACCTCCTGCAGGGGTGATCACACTCCTGCATTCTACTCTGCTTGAAGCTCTAATAGGTGTTTTTGGCCTCCCTTCCCTGGTACCCCCACCCCTTCAGACCATATCCTTTTGGGCCTACCATTCTTGGCTGCTGTTGGGAGGTTCTGAGGCAAGGGAGGAGGCAAAGACATTTCCCATAGAGAGTCTGGATAAAGGCTGGGAACTCGTCGGAGTTTGCCCAGATTGTAGGGATGGACGGGGACAGCAGGATGTCCTAGTGAACCCCTTCTACTGTGTTGAAGCCATGCAGTGCTCCACAATCTGTTGGAATATGCATGTGCTGTGAGATTTATGTGATCTTCTCTACCCCAAGCGCACAGGAGGCCTAGCTCCCGAGACTGGAGGGCAGCTTCATAAGGAACCAAAATGGGGGCTGCCATTTAGCTGGGGGCTGTTGGAGACACTATTGCTGTTGGGACTAAAATACATCACTAAAAGACACTTCGGTCCCAGACTGGGGGCCCAAGAATGAAGACCTTTTGACTCCGATTTGTTTGTGGGTTCAATTACCTGGTTGCCTGCCTTTTAAGCGGTTGGCTGCCCCTCTTCTTCAGACTGCCTTCCCCAAGGTGGGTGGCTGACTAGCCCTGCCCTGGGGGACCAGCAGCAGAGTGGAACCGAGGCTCTGGCAGGCAACCTAAATGGTGAACTTTGTTGAGGATGCCCAATTCACAGTCACACAGCAACCCAAGATGGCGGACTCTAAAGAGGACACCCAGTCGATAGCCACACAACAACCTGAGTTTTCCCTAAATGCAAGTTGGAATCATTGATATTCCCTAATTTTTCTATGAGTTTCACTGTAGTGAATTTCTAAGGTGTGTGCAAACTGTATGTTTTGTATTGATAGCACTAAGGCTTACTGTGCATTTGGGTTATGGGTCTTCATGAAGGCATTGCTTCCCCCAAACGGCTACCCCTTCGTGCCGTGGCTGTCGCCCCGGTCCTTGTTGGGCTGGTTTCCCTATGTGCAGCTTCTGATGCCATGCCCTTGTCCAATTACCTGATCCCTGCTGTGGTGGTGCGGCAGTGGACTGACTTCGTTGTGGCTAAATATAAGGAGCGGTTAGGTTTCTCTGGGCTTGATTCTGCAAATGGATATTATGCTGGGCCTGGACTCTGCTCATTGCTTTCTACGCATGGTGTGCCTTTAGCTGACACTTGTCAGCCATGTGGACCGTTGTATGGCAATAGTAGCATTGTAAGGGGGTTTAGCTGCTGCCAACAACCCTGGTTTTCATCACTGTAGCCACTTTGGAACCCTTGGGGGTCCTGCGATGAAGTACTGTTCATAACAGAAGCCACTTGCACACTTGCTGCCAACATGGCCCCCTTGAGGATGGTCTTCCTCAGCTTTATGTTGGATCAACTTAACGTTGTCTCTCTGGGCCTGCTCCTTATCCTTTTCCTGTTTCTTTTTGTGAAAACTCAGTATGTGCACTTGTATTTCCTGCTAGGGCTTAGTGTCTAACCCTACCACACTGTCCAAACCATTTTGTATTTCAATGAGCAACCCCTTCTTGAAGATGTTGTAAAATAAGACAACTTGAGGACCAGTATCTGTCAATGACTGTCCTGTCTCCTGTCCCCACTGTTCTGTCATCCTGTTGAGGAAGTCTATTATGGTCACCTCGGGCTTCATGGTTTCTGCCATCAAGCTCACCTATATCTGGGCAGTCAGGGAATATTTCCCTCAGGGCCATCCATATCTGGAGCTTGAATTAATTAAATGCAGCCACATTGTGCTCCAAGTTGGACAGCGTGACCATTAGGATGCAAGCGCGGGAGAACACCGTGTTGGTCTGCTCGCCGATAACACTGCTTAGGAGACTCTTAACATCACCTATCGTTAGGATGATCCTTGCGGTGGTCTTCTCAAAGCATGAGATCCATTTCCCAGCCCCATCCAACAATGGCGGAGGCTTGGCTCTAGCCCTTCCTTGTCCATCTGAGCCCATGGTACATATATAGTCCCTGACATACCCTTCTGTAGTAACAGGCATATTCTCGTTTGGACATCTCCACTGGTTGTCCCTCTATATAGCGTTCCCATTTTCTCAGACACTCCTGTATGTAAGGAAAGTTGGGATTTCCCCATTCATGCCAGATGCAGTCTTCAGCAATCGATGTTCTATGGTTCGAAGGATCCCTCCTCCGGACAGGGCCTCTCATAGTGATCACGTTTATCGGTCCAGCAGGCTAGCAGGTGGCAAAAGGGTCATGCGAAGATTTTTGCCTTCCTCCTGAGCTACTATGTCCCTTGGGGTTGGTTTACCCGTCCTGTGCACTTGGGGTGAACAGAGGATGTCTTTGTCGCTGCTCTCCTCATGCTCACACAGAGGTGCCATCTTGGTCCTCTGGTATCTAAGATGGGTATGCACCAGGCTGCCTTGGTCCCTAATTTCCTGGTCAGTCCCTCTACTTCGCTGGCACTCTGGCGAGGCATGGACCCCAGTCAAAAGATTCCCTTCCGACTCTACTCAGATTCTTCAGTGACTGGGGCTCTGTACCTACCCCCACTCTCCTCAGGTAGAGGGCATGCTACTTTACTCTCTCACTGGATTTCCAAGGTACAAGCTCTCTCTCCCTCCTCAGTGTGCACCTTTCCTCTGACTTCCATCTAGATTGCCTCCTTTGCTTAGAGCTATGTGTTGTCCTTCTGTCTCTCATGCTTGCTCTCTATGGTTTCCTAGGGTGCCTGAGCGTATCCTGTGGCACCCTCCTCAACGCCAGATCTTGGAGGACTGAAACCTCTTCCCTCACTCTCACTAGCAGTCCCACTCTCAAAGATTGCTATGAATCTCCCTTTCACTCAGGTTCACTCCCCAGAACCAACAGGGTCATTTATCCTCTGGGCTGCTGAGGCTTGGTCTGCTGACCAAGATGGACGGAGGTTCAAGCTTTGGGTTGCTCTAGTGCTGGACTGGGGTGGTTCAGGGATTGACAGGGACTAGTAGCCTGTTGGTCCGCCATGTCTAGACCTAACAGCCTGCCGTTCGGTAGAGGCCCGTTCTACCTTGACTGGTGGGTTAGTATATCCTAACGTGGGGATAGCAGCATTGGGGAGAGCACCTCCATACCTACATATGATGGGGAGGTGCAGATGCCTTGCTTGCTGATGGTGATTCAATGCTATTGGCCTGAACTTCTTCAAAGATGGTCTATAGTTCTAGCAACGCTTCCCTTTTGTCCTTCTTTTGCCCTGTGTATGTTTTTTGTACGTATGTTCTTGTGGGTTCAATTATATTAGTGTCAATGGTTCCCTGTTTTGGCCTGGGTACGTGCGTGTTGGATCTGTCCCTTTTTGCAGGCTTATCCCCAAACTTTTTGCCTTCTTCATCCTATTTTGTCTGATCTGTATTTGTTGCCTTTAGGACTCGGGGCACTTTACCACTGCTAACCAGTACTAAAGTGCATGTGCTCCCTGTCTAAATTGTATTGGTTATTGGTTTATCCATGATTGGCATATTTTATTTACCAGTAAGTCCCTAGAATAGTGAACCAGGTGTGCCCAGGGCCTGTAAATCAAATGCTACTAGTGGACCTGCAACACTGATGGTGCCACCCACATGAGTAGCCCTGCAAACACGTCTCAGGCCTGCCATTGTACTGTCTGTGTGTGCACTTTTAAACTGCCATGTCAACATGGCAAGTGCACCCACGTGCCAGGCCCAAACCTTCCCTTTTATTTCCCGTAAGTTACCAATAAGTTAGGCCCAAGGTAGCCCCATGGGCAAGGTAGAGGGTTTTTAAAAGGTAGGACATGTAATGGTGTGTTTTACATGTTCTGATAGTGAAATACTGTTAATTTAGGCTTTCACTATTGCAAGGCCTATATTTCACATAGGTTAACATGCAGATTGCCTTGAAATATCTTTTAAGTGTAATTTTCCATTGGGAGCAGATGGAGATATGGAGTTGGAGGTCTCTGAACTCACAATTTAAAAATATATCTTTTGGTGTAGTTGGTATTTGAACTGTAAGTTTGAAAATGCCACTTTAAAAAGTGGCCATTTTCTTGCTTAACGCTTCTGTGTCTCTGCCTGTCTGCTGAATACATGGCTGGGTCAGAATGACAGTTGGGACCATTGGGATAAAGTTAGAATCCTTCTGGACTGAGAACATTTGGCCAGGAAAAAGTGCTGGATGTTGTAGGAGGGACTGCCACTCTGCCTGTTCCTTTGCTGTGCTGGCCTGCTGCTTTCTGCATCTGTCCTTGGAGTGAAAAGACTGGACTTTGCAGTGTACATCCTTCTGCCAAAGGTTCTCCAAGGGATTGGACTAAACTTGTCTCCTGTTAAGAAGTCTCAGGGACATCAAAGACTTCATCTGCCAGCACCTGGTCTTTCTTGCTGAGAGTAATGACTTGCCAAGTGATGTCAAATCCAGTTTCTGGGCCCCAGGACATGAGTTGAGGTGCAACCAAGAAGAAACCAAGCACATTGACTACAGAGCGACTTTGGAACCAGTGCCACTGCCCAAATCTGTGTTGCCGCCTGCACTGGAGCAGTGGTGCCTGCTGAGTGCAATGGCCGCGAGTCATGCTGCAGGCCAGACACTGCCACAGCTCCTCCAAAGTACGCTACAGCGCGTGCCCAGAGTGGCATGTCACGGACGTCTGTGGTACCCAACTCCGCCTCAGGACCTGTGGCCCAGTGGTGTAATTACAACACCACAAAGTTGACACTTCGCATCTTGACATTTATCGACCCTGCCTTGTCGTAAAAAACCGACGCCTCGCAACCAATGCCTCATGACGTCCCCTGCAACCGCTAGGAACTGAGGCCTCACCTGCTAGCAGTAAGGAACTAACACCTCACCTCCTTGGTGGCACTAAGGAACCGACACCGCACCGGCTCCTGGGATACCTCACCCCCTCCACTCTGTGCAACGTCTTTGTTGCCTCATCCTTTCCCAAGGTACTGTACCTGGGGTCCGTGCGACTCTGTGACCGCCCGCACTCCCTCACAAGTGACGTTAGACTGTTGGGAGCGATTCCGTCAAGATGTTGTGATAGCCTTGGTTAAAGCTATTGTGTTTCTAGGCGCTATTGTGAGATTTTATCTTTTTGCCTCTGAGATAAGCCAGACTGCTTGAGCCAAGCTACGTAGGGGGTGAGCAGAGGTTATCTTAGCTGTGTGACTCCCTTACCCTGACTAGAGTTAGGGCCCCCACTTGGAAAGGGTGCAAAATGCATCAAATAAACATTTAACAAACAAATTCATGAAGAATCACACTCCTAAGAAAAGCACAATTGTTAACTCATGGCAGTTTGAAATTTGGTCGCAAAATGGTGAGCCTTACTTTGTTATCAAACAAGAATTTGTGTTAATCAGCAATATCTTCATTATACATTAAAACGTTGACAGAAAAACAACATTCAACATTGAAGACAGTCACATTAATCTACCAGTATAATAATATCAAAACTACACCATTTCAGCTGTCGGGGAAAAAGCTGACTAGGCCTAAAAAAATAAGGTTAACGGCTTGCCCACAATACTTTAGCCCTGCCCACTCATAGTGCACGTTATCCTGTGACAAGGGAAGCTCTGTGCTTTGCGGGACTGGGGGAGCCTGATAATCTTGTTGCTACCAGCCTAGGGGAAAAAATTACTCCAATTTATGCAGAAAGGACTTACTTCAATAACCATAGACCCTTCTTGGCAAAAACATAAGCTATTCCTAATTTCCTGGATTCCAATTGTTCTAGTACCACCTGTCTGAATTCCCCCTATGTCACACCTAAGGGTTCTGCGTACAATCTGTGTCACGCCCAGTGCTCCAAGTGAAGCACACCGCTTGCTTCTTTCAAATACCACCAGTGTTAATAAACTGGTGGCACAGAGAAAACCTGGATAGTCTAATAAGATTGAAATGTGGGCCCTATATCACACCCAGAGCCTATGCATACCATCTGTGTCGCCCAGCGGTCCAATCAGCCAGCAACCCAAAAACCCTGTATCACACCCAGTGATCAAGCGTACCATCTGTGTTAGGCCCAGTGGGTCAAGTGATCACCCTTTCCAATGTTGGCAATCAAGAAAGTGACTTTCACAGATTATACTTTTTCCTAGTTTGATGCATGCCAAAAGCTAGGACTAAGGCTCTGGTGTACTTTCTTACCCATGTGATGGCAGCTTAAGGACGGAACTCTGCCCTGCGGATTCAGCAGAGCTTTCAATCAATTGCAGGGTCTGCTCACCTTCCTTGGTGCATAAACGTGAATCCAGGGTGAGGTCCCCTTCCTTTGGTCACAGTCGGGTCCGAAGAATGAATCAGTTCCTGGCTGGCTCACCAAAATACTGCTTGAATGAGAATTTACCTTAAAAATCAAAAGACAAGAGGCGTCTGGAAAAACAGGAATATGTTTGTTTAATTAAACATTACAGCCGGGAGAGCAATTACTTAACTGGGTTCTGAGGACTGTCTCTTATTGTACAGTGGATTGAAGCCAGTTTTATAAATTTATCTGGGTGCAATAAAACCATAAAAATGTGAACAGTTGTCCTGAAATCATAGATACAAATCTAGATAGGGAATGCAGGTGGGCCTTGACCTGGCATGGACACAATGTGGGCCAGTGTGTATGTCTCCAGATGTCCGGCTTGAGGGGCGCGTGGTCACTGCGTGTGCTGTATGTGCTATTTCCTGATTGGCTAAGTGTATCTAACTACATGTGGCATTTAACTTTATAGTGTTTTGGGACTGCACGCTTCCCTCTGGGCATGTGTGCTTTATTGGAGCCAATCTCCGGGGACCATTGTAGTGCCGCTGCCTATCTGTGGAATCTGATCTAAGTTCTACTGTTTGTGCGTATGGCTGCCGGCTAAGTGTTACTGCACTTGTGACATGTCATTTATTAGCCTTCAGACCGGGTCTCAGAACCTGCCTGATAACGTACCTAGGTCCTGTGATTGACAGAGAGTTCACGACGGGGGAATCTAACAGTGGTGATGCTACTTCGTTTGTGTATGAAAATGTGTCGTTTGTGTATAAAAATATCTTATTGTCATGCGCATCATCATTGATCAATCCAATATCAACATTGTCCAATGGTAAAAGTTTATTTTCCAATTATTAGTCAATTCGTCAGTCAAAGAAATCGGCATTGGTTAAGAAAATATATCAATACAGCCAGAATGTTAAAATGCTCATTTATTCTTAATGTATTACGCAATATAATATAGTAACAATAAATATTTAAAGAATGCAAAATATCCAAATTAGGAGATCCATCAAGAAACTCGCTCTATCTAGTTTAAGCAATGAAAGAAGGTTGGGAATTTTCGTAAGAGAAGTAAAGAAGGTGTGAGCATAATGTGAGCCTCAGCAGAAGTTCAGAAGAAACAAACAAGTCTAGCTTAAAGCTTTCCATTCTGGGAAAATCCAGCAGAGAGTTCTGCTCTGCTCATAGTCGGCATAAGGTCTTACCTAACTAACTATAGTACACTAATTAAAAGCACAATTGAAGGTTCCAGAAAATCCATATCTCCCTCCCACTGTCAGGAGCCAATCTCAGGAAGGCATTCGCTGAAAGTCGGTAAACCCCCTAAATTCCGATCCCCAAACAATTAGGTACACATCTGCTCCTCCTTGAGAGTTGCATCTTCCTAGTACACTGGGTACAGAAGACTCCTTTCACTGTCATCTCTCCACGTCCACTTCCAACTTTCACTTCTCAGGCCTCACTGACAGTCTAACAGATAACAATGAACCTCTAACTAACAAGGAACCCGATAATGCACCTGCAAAGAAAACAGCATACTGACAAACCTTAAATAAACAATGCTCAGCAAAGGGGTAAAGTCAAGCAAAGTTAACACAAGAATCAAAATTAACGTACATGCAGTATTACTAAGCATTGGCAAATGAACAATTATTATTGAAATGTAAATATATTCAGTAAATGTGGTTACACTGATTATTATTCGACTTACTACATCTACACCTGATTTCTTAACCTGCTCAGAAGTGATAGCCTACTGTGATTCTTATTAAGGTAAGACACGTATTAATGAATTAAGGCACACGTTGAATATATGCTCTACATGTAAATACATATAAAGGCTGTACAGAGAGTGGAGCCTAAAATGACATTGATTCATATGTTACATGATGTGCTTTACAGCAGGAACATTACATGACTAGACAAAACAAAGTCATTTCCAGGAAGCACATTAAACATCAGAGTTATTTACCGTTATTATTTTAATTTGCTGAAAATAGCTGGGCACACAGAGATCTCTGTGGCAAGTGCTCTATCTCCATAAGACATTTTAAAATATAGCCTCTTTATATCAGTGGATATCTTTAAGGATAATATTAATGTCTAGGCACCAATGTTAATTAATGTTTTAAGGCGGGTGGGTATTTCCATCCACTTGGTCCGAGTCTATTATTGTGCCAATTTTAAATTTAGAATTACTCACTTGTATATATACTAAGGCCAAACGGGCTTTTTATTCTTTAAATTTATGCACCTTACCAGTGTGTTCGATTGTGTTAATCATACAAATTTCTGGTACATGATGAAATATTCTGGCGCAGATTATACATCTATCAAGCCAACTGTATCAGTACACCACTGCTAGAGTCCGATAGGACCCAAACAGGAAGTGTTCATCACCTGTTAGGGTCAAAAGGGGATTAGGCAAGGGTGTGTCCTGGCCCCCTTTTAATTTACGGAGGATATTAAGGCCCATATTTATACTTTTTGATGCAAAACTGCGGCGATGCAGTTTTGCGTCAATAAGTTTAACGCTGGCTAACGGCATTTCTCTGTGCCACCCGGGCGTCAAATTTATACTTTGATGCTCAATGGCGCAAACCACGGGTTAGAGTAATTTTTTTTACTCTAACCATTGTGCCACGCCGTAAAACAAAACGACGATAACGCAGCGAAAACTACTTTAATCCGGTTTACAACATCACAAACCAGATAGGCACCATTTTTCCCCGCAAGTGCGTCAAAAAGCGACACAAACACAGCAAAATGTGCTAAGGAGCCCCAAAATGGATCCCAGAAGCCAGGAGAGACCCCAGGAAGACTCCAATCGACCAGGAACCAGCCAGGAGGACCCAGACAAGACCCAGGAGACGGAGAAGAAGAAAAGGAAGTGTTGTTTCAGTGCAGAGGAGCAGGAAATACTGGTGAAAGAGGTGACGGAACACCAGCATCAACTTTTTGTCACCTCAAAATTGCCAATTGGGAGGAGAGAGGCAATTTGGCAACAAATTGTAGACAAGATAAACGGTGTGTGCAGAAGTACAGAGAATAGTCACTGAGTGCAAGAAATGCTGGCATGACTGCAAGCGCAGGACCAAGGAAAAGATGGCAAGGAACGGGAAGGCAGCACTGCAGACTGCAGGTGGGAGTCCAGCACCCCAGGAGGCCCTGGACCTGATGGAGGAGATGGTGGCAACCGTCATCCCAGAGGAGATCATCACAGGGATTCAAGGACAGGACAGCGCAGACTTCCAGGAAACCACACAGATGCAGAGTAAGTTGCATGGGGGACAAAATTAATTGCCTAAATGTTAACTGTAAGCAGGGCGGGCATACCTACTACACAATGCATGTCAGCACTGAAAATCAGGCATTGGAAAGGGCAAAGGGGCACAGCACGGGTGCATGGGCTGTACAGGGGAAACCAGGGGAACAGCACAACACTACACCAACCACCTTTGCATGGGGGTACTCTGCCATGCCAAGGATGTTGGAAAGGCCAAGCCAGTCCAGGAGGGTAGGGTAGAACGTAAAACTGGCCTGCTGTCACACGACAGCTGGTATTGTCACAACATGAACTAGGGCTCAATTTCCAGTCTCAGGCCATGTCCGCAAGTGGTATTTACCATTGACTACAGTTGCCTCTACCTCCTGTGCTGTGTGTGCAGGTCAAGTAGCTAATGGCAGTTACGTGCCCATGGATCAAACATACCCAAAATAGAGGGTTCAGGATGACGTT
This sequence comes from Pleurodeles waltl, assembly GCF_031143425.1. Lineage (NCBI taxonomy): Eukaryota > Metazoa > Chordata > Amphibia > Caudata > Salamandridae > Pleurodeles > Pleurodeles waltl. The sequence continues at coordinate 542,274,513 of NC_090451.1, forward strand.
ATCAATCCCCTGTAATTCCTAACAAAGTGTAAATCCTGTCAAATGCTCATGTCTATAGGCGCTATAAACATCAGGTATTGTTACTTACATTATGAAGTACCCAGCAGTAATGTCATACCCATGCTGCCCATTCCAGGGTCGACCCGTGCCTGTGTTACAATAGCTGCAATGCAACCTTGCAACATCCCAGCTGTCATACTGCTAAGACAACAGCATTGAGGGGGAGGACATATGTGTCTAGCTAGTTAAACACACCCGCGCAGTCATAAGAGGAAATAGAACACTGCCAGGCCCATCATTGGAATCCAATGTAGCCCACACTCCCCAGCATCAACATTACACACTACCAATGCTGACACCTGTATCGTGCCATGCCAATGCTATATATAGTATGTGCTTGGTCTCAGCAACATATAGGTGTATGTGAAATATCCGAGACTGAGTCTGTTCCATATTGTTATGTGTGGTGCAAGTGGCATCAGAACACCCACAGCCATTGCAAGGCCTCACCATGCTAATGGAAGTAGACAAAGGGTTGAGTAGGACAATAAGGTGGCAACATACAATTTGGACAGAACTTACACCTAGAGGATGTGACGCAGACAATTCCTAAAACTGCCTACACTGCATGTGACATGCAGGTGGGGCATAGGCCTGTGAGAATGCTAATATTAATTACAGGAACAATGAACAGGAACTAAGATTACAATGTCTCACTAATAGGAAGTCAGTAACGTCACATTACAACTGCCACAACACAGACACACTAATTGTACAATATCTCATTGCAGAGGACGATGGCTCTCCTGTGGATATACCTGTCATGGACTTCCCTGATGACATGGAGGATGAGCTGACAAACATTAGCCAGCAGACCCTCCAAGATGTCCTTGGAACCCTCCAGAACCCACCGCCAGTCGCAAGGAGGAGTACAGATACAGCAGCTATCACAGAGGACCCACCCACCACCCTAATAGTACGACCTGCCAGCTCCAACCCAGCTGAGGACTCTGAGGACACTGGTACCACCTTTGAGAGGACAGTAGTAGGAGTACAGGGGGAGCTGGCCAAGGAGGTGTGGGTGGGGATGAAAAATATGGCAGGCAGCCTTGAGGGGATGTGCACGTGCATGATGTGATCTGCAGAACAGGCAGCAGCCATGCAAGCGCTACCATCCCTCCTGCAAGGACTACAACAATGTGTGGGGGATTTCACCACAGCAGTTAGGGAGTTGCCACAACACCTGGCATCCCAAACCTTTCACTGTGTGCATGAATGCCATCATGACCCCCTCAGGGCCAACCTGACTACCTACCACAGTGATGTAGCTGCTATACTCAAAAACCAGCAGCTCCTCCTTGCTGCAGTAATTCCCTTAATAGCCCCACAGTTGGCAGCTACTGGGAATTCTGAGTCCACGTCTTCAAACACTGAAGTGTGTGTTGCCCCTTCAAACCCACCACCACCAAGTGCAGAGGAGACAACACACACATCAGAAGATGAAGACGTGGAACAGATCACCTTCGCCCGTAGGAGTACCCGGTAGCACAGGTCCATGCCACATGGGCACTGATATCCTAGGTCCTGTGCTTGTTAACATGCTAGTATTGCTACAGCCAGCACACTGTTTACCTTAACACTATGCACTACAATTGTCTCTCACTACCTCATTGGCAATTCATGTACCTCTGCACTGAATGACACTTCACCCCAGCATGTCCAATGACATGTCCCTCACCATTGCACTTGTGTTGCATCACAATAGAAGGTGTCACACTAATGGACTTACAATCCTGGACAATGTAAATATTGCACTACAGCACTTTAAAATAAATAGCACTTACACAACCACTTTGTCTCTGTGTAAAGTGACACATCAACTGTGTAGGAGATTTGTGATGTATGTCAAATTTCAATGGCCACAGAATGTCAATACAACAGCGTAAAAAGAAAGTGGGCTGATAACTATGCACTGGGTTCTGGATTTTATCATCATCTGTGCTTCCTTAGGCTTATTTCTGAAGTGAAATGAAAACAAACAGTATAATGCTGTGTAGAACAGAAAAAGTCCGCTTCAAAGTATGTGTAAGCTGAAACTCAATGTGGCCAACATTCCCTTAAAGACAATCTTTATGTATGTGACATCTGACTATAAACTTTAATCACACACACACACCATACAGCAGGAATGGATGTGTACGAGTGTATGGACAATTATGTCACTTAGGAGTATAATGTAAGAAATGATAGGTGTGAGTTATGTAAACAGAACTACATAAGATTATACCATCACTCAGCTTATCAGGTTTCACATGAACATCAGGCTGCAGGCAGACGTCCCACAGTGCCCAAGATTCCAATCAGGACTCAAACGATTACAGATTTAAAAACACACCAACCTTTACAACACATTGGGAACCATAGTAACCTTGAGTGGTGGGTGCAATGGATGGCAGATGCATAGGGAAGTAGCTTTGTTGTAGCTGCCAATGTGACAGCGCATTTGGAATTGGGAATAACCATGTCCATAATGGGATTCTGATGCAGGATGGAACACAAATGCAAATACTAAATTGACACTCTACACCCATGCCAAGGCCCTGATCCCCAAGCATATGACACATACTGTAAAGGAGTACCTAAAACGTTATTTTACAGTAAGAAAGGAAACTTAAACTAGGGGAAACACCTTAACTAACCTAACCTATCCTAACTATACATTATCCACAACTGGTCCTAACTACCCTAAGCTAAACTTACTTATCACATTTAACTAAACGCTCTAAACATCAACCCCCACCCCTCTTATATGACGGGACACATGTAGGACAACAAATACTAACCTAAACACATACTAACTTATCCCAAATAAATATATTTTTTTTGTATTTTTTAAAATATGTTTATATTTTTTGTGGGTTTTTATACACATAAACCCCAACATCATCAACCACCCACCCACCCACAAAAAAACATGTAATAATATAAACCCCTCCACCCCCAACCCACTTATACTAATTAAACTAACAGCCTACTCTAACCTAACACTAAGCTCCCAAACCCACTAAAGATAAGAACGAGGAAAGAGGAGGGATGGGAGGGAATCATGGGTGAAGATCCATTATTTACAAAATGGCCCTCTGCAGAATGTTTTTGATACCCCAGTCTCCTGCTATTGCAGGATACCTCCTGCTGCAGCCTGTGCATCCTGCACATCATTCGTTGCATGTCATGTTTCAGTGTCTGAAATTCCACATTGTCTATCACAGCAGCTGGGGTTGCCTGTGTACCACTTGTTGATGCCATTGCTGGTGCCGGTGCCGTGGTTGTAGGGGGAGGTTCAGGAGGTGCTGCTTGTGAGCTTGGAGCAGATGAAATTGAGGGACCTGCTACAGTAGCTGTCATCCTTGGGGCCACTGTGGTCTGAGCTGTGGTGGTGGTGGTGGCTGTTGTGGGCAATGCTGGCCCCATTGGGCAAATGCCCTCCAGACCCCTCTGGCTCTCTCATGGCGATAATGACGTGCCATATTGCGGAACCCAGCCTCCACATCTAGTATGTGGCGGTAAAGCACTGCCTGCCTCTGGAATTCCCATATCTCGTGGGCATTCATGTTGGCAGCTGTCAAAATAGAGAAAGCCAAACATTAGTGACATCAAAGTGCGACATATCTACAGATGATATTCTAACACTTAATCAAAAATAGCACATACAGTCCAAATCACAGTACAGATGATAGAATGTCCCTGAGGAATGACATGCCAATGCAGCCTACATATCTACTATCTAACAGCACAGCAATGCACAACAAGGTGTGTACTTAATTAAATGATCTGTGCATCTTTGCACTGCTATTAGTCACATAACAAATGCTGCAAGCACTCCACATGTGCCAGGACAACTAATGACTATCCTCTAGATGACAATCACGGCCCACAAGACCTGTGATTTGTAAATGGAACTGTCTGGACGGTATGCAGTTGGTAATCATGAGGGGGCATTGTAGTTTGGAACACATGAATGTTTGAACTACATGTCTGTTTTCTACACTGGGATCATCACACCTAGGTACAAATATTTCCGAGCCCTAACCCTGTGCCTCAGGGGGGGATGGACATGCAACACATACTGTCAAACATCAAGGAAAGCCAGGAAGCTTTGGACAGCTGTTCATGGGTTTAGTCAGTCCACCACAGGTAAGGAGGGCTGCCAACTAGGATAGACTCAAACATTGGACAATAACATCCACACTAATTTTCTAAATGCGGACAATTGTCTACATCATTACATCTCACTGACACCTTTCCAAAATCGTGCACATTGATGCAAGCACCCATCTGGCCTTGACCTGCATGCACGACTATGACATTTCACTCAAGTGCCACATAAACGGAGCACAACATGTGGAGCTAGATTCTGCTGGAAAGTCAACCATACAGTCATACATGTTCATTACTTAACAGGGATTCTCAAGTCTGTGGGTAAGAGTTCGGCATCACTGGTCTGTGTGAATCAGGGTATGACTTTCAGAATAAATCATGACACTGGCCACCTCCAAATTAATCAGTGGTATACATGGAGCAACTAATCACCTAGTTCACCTTCCCATGCCTATGGCGAAGCACTCGACTCCCAATATATGACTCTCCGCCACAGAATGTCCAACTCGAACATGGAACAAAATGTCAACCTCCAGTCAAGCCACATATCAGATCATGTTCCAGCACATCATACCTTGCAATGAGTCCAACACACAGGAGTCAATCACACAACAGCTACAAACACAACACAGGACAAACATATTAACACTTACTGGATACGTCTGGGTCCGCAAATCGAGCCACTTCACCAACTGTATAAGGGGCGAGTCCACCTGTAAAACATGGAAGGGTGATATGTGCTCAATGTCTGCTCACTGTACAAAACCTGGATCAACAAATTACAGTGTGCGACATTTTATATGATAGAACAGCACATCAGGCATGTAGACACACCAACAGACATAGGCCCTCATTACAACCCTGGAGGTCGGTGTTAAAGCGGAAGTAATATCGCAAACAGGCTGGCGGAGAAAAAAATGGGATTACGACCGTGGCGGAAACCACCATCATAGACAGCCACTTTAACATTCTGACCGCCACGGCGGTAGAAACAAACAGCACGGCGGTCACCGCCAACAGACAGGGGGGAGACAAAGTACCGCCCACCCTAATACAAGAGGCCTATCCGCCACCTTTTCTGGGGCGGAACCAACGCTATCAAAAGCACGGCAAAAACAGTACACAGAAGGGAAAACACTCACCTCTCGACTCCCAATGAGGAACCAGGACGTCATGGAGCCTGAACTACACGTACTCCCCATGTTGGTTTACCTCCTCTTCTACCAGGAGTACGAACTGCGGCGGCGACCACAGTGAGTACTGCACCTACAACACAGGGGAGGGGGGGAGGAAACAGAGTGACACACACACGCAACACACAACAACCCCACCCTCACCCTCACACACAACAACATACGCACATATACATGCAGCAACATTACATATACACCCCCCACTCCGTGGAAGAATGCAAGGACAAAAGGAAATTATTGTAACCATTGTAATCAAGAAAAATCCATTATTCAAAAGTCAAAATTCAGTATATACAAATATGTACACCAACTACACAAGTCCGGATAGTGTACTAATCATTGTCCGTGGACCACTGGGCCCAAAATGTATGGGCGAGGCCCACACATGATACCTGACTCGAAACGGAGAGAACACTGCTGGGGCATCAGATCGAAAATATACAGGCACCTCAGGGGGAGGGGGGCACCTCAGCCTGATGAATGCACAACGCCACTGCTGCACGAGGGGGCTCCATACCCACTGATGTATCCTGGAGAGTGCAAAGCCACAGTCTCTCAAGTCTCTCCAGTGGGTGGTTTGCCCACTGCTTTATCCTGGGGAGTGCAAAGCCACAATCTCTCAAGTCTCTCCAGTGGGTGGTTTGCCCACTGCTTTATCCTGGGGAGTGCAAAGCCACAGTCTCTCAAGTGGATAACAGTCTCCACTGGTTCTGGAGGGGGCCTGGTGCCCAGAGTGCTTCATCCTGCCAAGGACTGAGGTAGTGGATGTCATTCTCCACTGGTTCTGGAGGGGGCATGGTGCCCAGAGTGCTCCACGTGCAGTGTAGCCGGTACAATTCCCTCACCTGGGTGTCCGTGCCACAAGATTTGTGAGGTTCAGGTATCATGATACGCCATGGAGGCAGTGACATACCCCACACTGCTGCAGCTGCGCCTTCCACCTGGAGGTGTAAACAGTGATGTAAGAAATGCCTCATGGAAGCTGCCCAGGGTCCAGGAACTCTCCTCCAGCCTCAAACAACTGACCACTGGGGATGGTAGCCATGTCAGCGGTGGTGCCTGTGTCCAAGGACGCCGCGGAGCCAGTGGCGGTGCTTGCGGCAGTGTCTGTCGCAGCGGTGCTTGCGGCAGTGTCTGTTGTGGCGGTGCTTGCAGCAGTGCTGGCGGCGGTGCATGGGTCAGCACCTGCAGAGGGACACAGCCGGACGTTTGCTGCCTCGGACGGGTGCCCACTGGGGAAGAGGCTGGGGACTGTCTCTGAGGCTGTAGACGTGCCGGGGGCAGTGCAGGTGGCGGCTGTGGTGGCGGTTGTGGTGGTGGGGCAGCTAGCGGTGTTCACCGCTGTACAGGTTGGCGTGGTCATGCACAGAAAGTGTGACACTGGTCCCTCAGTCGGTGCCACCATGCCCCCTCCTGACCTGCTCTTCAGCTTTTGGCCCTTCCCCAGCTTTGATGGTGCTGCAGTTGTCTTGCCATTATCCCCTTTAGTTTTTGCTGAACCCTTGGTGGCTGGTACTTTTGGCTTCTCCCTCCGGGATGTTGGCACCTTTTTCACCTTGGCAGATGGCGGAATGTCCTTGCCCTCGCTACGTGGCACACTGGCAGCCCTGATGGGTGGCACACTCCATGACCCCGCAGTTGCTGGCACCGCTGTGCCTGGGATTTGGTGGCTGAGGTGCTGGGCTGGGACCTGGAAAGCCTCGCCCTAGGGGAAGGACTGGGGGGAGGTGTAGGGAAGAGGTCAATGTTAGTCAGGAAGAGTTTCTTAGACACACTGGGACGGGAAGATGGAGGGGGTTTCAGAGTGGAGGTAGAGGTAGTGGCTGTAGGAGGTGTACGTCTGCTGAATTTGGATGAAGGTGCATGGGCCGGAGGCTGTTGTGAGGTGGATGGCTGTTGGGTGGGTGTGTGCCTGCATTTGTGTACTTTGGGAGGAGGGCTCACAGACACACTGGGAGAGGACACTGGGGATGTGTGCATGGTAGTGGGGGTAGTGAGTGCACGTGAGCGGTGTGTGGTGATGGGCGTGCTGGTGATGGAGGCAGTGGCTGAGGATGTAGTGCATGCAGGTGTGAGTAGAGACGAAACAGGGAGGGAGGAGGAAGACGTGGAGGAGGGGGACACAGTGGAGGCAGTGGATGTTGCTGTGTCTCCATGGGGATGGTGCTTGTGTGAGTGCCTGTGGGATGTGTGGTGCTTATGTTTGCCTTAGCCACTCTTGCGTGTTGATGAGTGTGCAAGCTGGTCTGATGGTGTGCTTGGGATAGGCTGAGGTACAGGGGATTGGGTCTGTGTGGAGGAAGATGGAGGGGGGTGGCTGGACACAGGGACAATGGCTACCATCAGTGCTGAGGCCAGAGCCTGAAATGCTCTCTGTTGGGCTGCCTGGCCAGAATGAATGCCCTCCAGGTATGCATTTGTTTGTTGCAAATGCCTCTGTACACCCTGGATGGCATTCACAATGGTAGACTGCCCAACAGTGAGGGATCTCAGGAGGTCAATAGCCTCCTCACTGAGGGCAGCAGGGCTGACTGGGGCAGGGCCTGAGGTGCCTGGGGCGAAGGAGATGCCCACCCTCCTGGGTGAGCGGGCACAGGACACATGCTGAGAGGCTGCTGGGAGGGCGGTGCTGGTGGGGGGGTGGCAGCTGTACCTGTTGATGCGGTGGGCACAGAGGTGCATGCCACCGCAAGGGAGCTCCTATCAGAGGAAGAGTCGCTGTCACTGCTGTCTGCTCCGGTCCCCGCCGTGGAGCTCCCCTCGCCCTCAGTCCCACTGGTGGCTTCAGACTCTGTTGTTTCGCCCTCCAGGGCCAAGTGGGTTGCAGCACCCTCCTGCTCCGGTGCCAATGCTCCTCCGCCCCATGATGCTATTGCACACAAGAACAGGGAGACCACAAAAGGGGGGGAAGACAGAAGAAAGACTTGTTCAGTGAATGCAACACCACTACCGTTGGCGACACAACACGAATGGAGCAGCCCTCTGCACTACGCCATGCACTAACAGTTTCTAGAAATTTCAGCTGACCATGGGGTACGAGGCCTAAGACCAATTGCTGGACACCTGGAAGTCACAGGAGCCAGACTAGGTGTAGATGGCTCTTCGCACTGGTGGGGTTGGGGTGCCACATAGCCTGCCTCACAAGGGACCTTGCCTACCAACTCCGCCCTGGCCTAGGGGAACCCACTGCCCACCTCCCCCACCCAGACACCTCGTAATGCACGCAGAGTCAGCTGAATGAGAGTGTACTCACCCCCTTGTGGCTGCTGTGATGCCCTCAAGCGCCCATCCAACCCCGGATAGGCCACCGCCAAGATCCGGAACATCAGGGGGGTCATGGTGCGAAGGGCACCCCTCCCACGTTGGGAGGCCATCCCCAGCTGGGCCTCCGCCGTCTTCTTGCTCCAGCGGTCCTCCCATCTTTTATGGCAGTGGGCGCTCCGTCTGTGGTAGACCCCTAGGGTCCGGACGTCCTTGGCGATGGCACGCCAAATACCCTTCTTCTGGTGGGCGCTGACCTAGAGGAATGGTACAGGGGGAAAAGGAAATTACTTATCCGTCCGGACCGTCATACTTATTGCCCCCCAGTTCCCATACTTGCCCTGACGCACATACACTCCCCATCCGCACATGCAGGCCTCAGCCCCCCCCTGTATCTTCCATCCACACCACTCAAAACAGGCATTGCCCATGCAGCATGCTCACAGTGTACTCACCTGTTTGTCTGGAGGACAGTACAGTTGCGTGTACTGGGGGAGGACCCCATCCACTAGTTTTTCCAACTCCTCTGAAGTAAAGGCAGGGGCCCTTTCCCCAGACACATGAGCTATCGTCGCTTCCAGACTGAGGTCACAGCAGCACTTGCAGTGTAGGTCCTCTCCTGTTGAAGGTCAGGTATCAAGTGAGTAAACAGACAGAAAATGGCAGTCACGTCCGCGGCGGTGCGTACCGTCACCGCCGGCGTACATCGTTATTGGCTCCTGGGACCTATAGGGCCCAATGTTAACCAATGCTGAATTGCGCTGCGGTCTTTGACCGCCCACCGCGACGGTGTAGAACGCCAGCGCAGTTACCTCATATCCCCTTGTCCCACCTTAGAGGTCAGGCAGCCGCCATTTCAGGAGGCCACATGGGATGGGTGTTTACTGCGTCACACCTATCTAGGCCGGGAATATATACAGATACCAGCACATTGTGGATTAATAACGTTTCTGAAAATAAGACATTGTGATACCTCAGTGTTGGATGACTCTCTGCTTGCTGTTCTCCTCCATAGGGCACGTCCGCTGGGGCAGGTGATGAGATGGCGGCATCCTCCGGTGTACAGACCCCTGGTGGACCTGTCGACAATAGAAGAAAGACACATCCTGGTCACTTACAGACTTGATCGTGCAACGATCCAGGAACTGTGTGCCCGGTTGGAGCCGCACTTGATGTCAGCTATCCGCCATCCCACAGGAATCCCACCTCTAGTGCAGGTCCTGTCTGTACTCCATTTCCTAGCCAGTGGGTCTTTTCAAACAATATTGGCCATGGCATCAGGGATGTCCCAGCCAATGTTCTCTAACCTGTTGTCCAGAGTGTTGTCTGCCCTGCTGAAACACATGTGCAGCTACATCGTTTTCCCTCAGGTGGAGGATTTGTCCACAGTGAAAGGTGACTTCTGTGCCCTGGGACATATCTCCAACATCATTGGTGCCATTGATGGTACACATGTGGCATTTGTATCCCCCCGCAGAAATGAACAGGTGTACAGAAACCGGAAGAGCTACCATTCTATTAATGTGCAGATGGTGTGTTTGGCAGACTAGTACGTCTCCCATGTGAATGCCAAGTATCCTTGCTCTGTGCTTACATTTTTAGGAATAGCAGCATCCCTTATGTGATGGGCCAACTCCAGAGGAGTGTGTGGCTAATAGGTGAGGGCAAGGTCCCAATACAGTTGACATAGGTTTCTGGGACATGGGGCTGTCCCTAAGGGTTAGTGTGTGTCTAACAGTTGTCCCTCAACATTTGCAGGTGACTCTGGTTACCCCAACCTTGTCATGGCTACTGACCCCAGTGAGGAATCCCAGGACAAGGGCAGAGGAACGCTACAATGCGGCACAGGGGCGAACTAGGAGGGTGATCGAACGCACCTTCAGCCTCCTGAAGGCCAGATTCCGGTGCCTCCATCTGACAGGTGGCTCCCTATACTACTCACCGAAGAAGGTGTGCCAGATAATCATGGGCTGCTGTATGCTGCACAACCTGGCTTGGCGACACCAGGTACCTTTTCTGCAGGAGGATGGGCCAGATGGTGGTCTTGTGGCAGCTGTGGAGCCTGTGGACAGTGAAGAAGAGGAGGGAGAAGAAGAGGATATCGACAACCGAAACAACATCATCATGCAATACTTCCAGCGAGACACAGGTAAGAAGATGCCACTGCTTCCCACATCTCATTCTATTGTTGGAACTAGCATAAGTGTGTCATTTTCATTTAGTGTATGGACCCCGACTTGTCACTTTGACTTTCCATTTCACAGATTTGGGTCCCACTTTGTGCCCTCTGCTATGTTTACTGCTGGCCTACAGCTGTGTTACAATGGAATGGGAACAAGTAAATTGACATTGCTATATTGGATAGTTATTGCAATTACACATTTGTGAAAGCACAGACTGACTCCAGATTGTTTTGTGATTGAAGTGTGTTTATTCCTGTGCAAATAAGTGGAGGATGTTATAAAATGGGCTAGGGGGATGGTGGAGGAATGTCCATGGCAGAGTCCAGTCTATTTGTTTCACAGGTGCATTGTCCAAAGGAGCATAGGAAGTGGAGCAATGGCAGTTTAAGGATAGACAGGGTGTCAAAGTGGGACAGAAGGGTGACATTCAGGGGGGTCTTGGCAATGTTCTCTGTCTTGTTCCTGGATCTCAGGGACTGTTTGCGGGGTGGTTCTCCATCTGCAGGGGGTGGGGTGCTGGTGTCCTGTTGTTCCTGTGGCCGTGCCTCCTGTCCACTAGCGCCGGCGGAGGTGGAGGGCTGCTCATCGTCCAGGCTAGTGTCAGGGGCCCCTTGTTGTGCCACTGTGTCCCTCCTGGTGTTGATAAGGTCTGCCAGCACCCCTGCAATGGTGACCAGGGTGGTGTTATTGGTCTTCAAGTCCTCCCTGATCCCAAGGTGGTGTTCCTCCTGCAGCCACAGGGTCTTCTGAAACTTGGCCAGTACCGTTGCCATCGTCTCCTGGGAATGATGGTAAGCTCCCATGATGTTGGAGAGTGCCTCGTGGAGAGTGGGTTCCCTGGGCCTGTCCTACCCCTGTCGCACAGCAGTCCTCCCAGTTTCCCTGTTATCCTGTGCCTCTGTCCCCTGAACCATGTGCCCACTGCCCCCAGGTCCCTGATTTTCTTGGGTTGGTGGGTTTGCCTGGGTTCCCTGTAGTGGTGGACACACTGCTGATTGACGTGTCCTGGGGACAGAGGGATGGGCCCGCTGGGTGGGTGCTGTGCTGGTGTTTCCTGAGGGGGAGGCTGTGTGGTGGCTTGTGACAGTGTCAGGGGAACCGACTGTCCCGAGGTCCCAGATGGGCCGGGCTGGTCATCTTGATCCAGTTGTGCAGAGCTGCTGTCATCACTGTGGGCCTCTTCTGTGGGGGGACTGGATATGTCTGGCACCTCCTGTCCAGTGACGTTGGGTAGGGGTCCTGTTGGGGTGTAAATGCATAATTATTGAATCTGTGTGTGCTATTGTGTGCAATGGGTGGTTGACCCTCTACTCCAGTGCTTGCATCATTAGCTTGGTCCTTGTGTGATTGGTGATTTTGGGGCATGAGTGAGCATCTGTAGTGGACATGCTTGGGCGATGGTGTCCATGCATTGGTGTCACATGCAGGGCTTGGTTTTGGGATGTGTGGGTTGTGTTGGTGGAGTAACTGTGGTTTGTTGGGGTGATGGGTGTGAGGGTGAGGGTGGGAGTATGTGATGGCATGCAGGTGGAGTAGGGGGATAAGGTAGTAAAGATTTGCCTTACCAGAGTCCAGACCTCCTGCTACTCATGCGAGGCCCTCAAGATTCAGTATTGCCAAGACTTGCTCCTCTCATGTTGTTAGTTGGGGGGAGGAGGTGGGGGTCCAACGCCAGTCCTCTGTACAGCAATCTGGTGTCTGGAGACCACGGAACGCACCTTCCCCGTAGGTCATTCCACCTCTTTCTGATGTCATCCCTAGTTCTTGGATGCTGTCCCACTGTGTTGACCCTGTCGACAATTCTGCGCCGTAGCTCCATCTTGCTTGCAATGGAGGTCTGCTGCACCTGTGATCCGAATAGCTGTGGCTCTACCCGGACGATTTCCTCCACCATGACCCTGATCTCCTCCTCAGAGAACCTGGGGTGTCGTTGAGGTGCCATGATGTGGTGTGGGTGATGTGTGAGGTGGTGTCTGTTGTGATGTGTGAGGGGGTGTGTTGGTGTGTGTTGTTTGAGGTGCGTGGATGTTGTGTAAATTATGGTGTTATGTGTCTGTGGATGCTGGTGTTGTTTTACTAAAATTCTGGTAGTAAGGGTTTGTGGGTGATGTGGGTGTGTGCTTTATATTGGATTGGGTGTGTAGGTGTGGTGCATCTATGTGTATCAGTTGTGTGTATTTTGAATTGTCCAATGTGGTTGTGTTTTGTATATGTGTGTGTGTATTTTGAGTGCGGCGGTGTGTACCGCCAATGGATTACCGCGGTTGAAAGACCACTGCGTTGATTCATGGGTCGTGATAGTGTGGGCGTATTCCTGTTGGCGTGACGGTGTCGGTTTTGTCATCGCCAGTTTATCACTGACCTTTGGTGTGGCAGACTCATGTGGGTGTGTGTATTGTGGCGGATTCCGGGCTGTGGGTCGTAATACCTGTAGCGGAATTCCACGGCCGCAGCGGTATGTTGGCAGTCTTCTGCACGGCGGTAAGCGGGATTTACCGCCAGGGTTGTAATGAGGGCCATAGTCATGCAAACATGCATTGACACTGTCACTCCAGTGAGTGATAGACACACATATGCACACATGCACTGGCCCTAACAATCATGTGGTGCCAAACATGAATACTCAATTTTGGGCTTAATTATTTCTAGAGGGTACTCCATTTCATCATTTGTTATTATGAGAGACATGCAAAGCCACATTCCTGGTGCACTGCAATACCAGTGACTAAGGTATTATGGCTTGTGCATCAAGGGACAATGAGTTACTGTGTGATGCTCATGTGGGTTGAGTTTCATTCAGAAATTATTGTGCTTTCAATGGTCCATTATATGTGTGCCTGTGTTGTATGTAGGTTACATATTCCACATTGGCAGAGTACCCAGAGCCGTATATGCCCCCTATGACAACATGATGTCCGGAATCCTGTGTGTTACTTGATGGCAATGTTACGCTAAACACGGACTGGCCATTTATCTAAATCTAACCACAAAAGGATGTATGCTGACAGTGTCTAATTTGATCATGCTTGAGAGAATGCATGGGCACAGGTGTAGTCATTGCACCTGAAATGTGTTACTCTGGGCCCTTTGTACCTATATCAGGTATTATAAATCACAGTTTGCCACATTCATTAACTTAGAATTGGCAAGTTAGGTGATCTGTGGTAAAACAACCAAACTGACACTGTCCGCTAATAAGAACATGTGTTAGCAAATGTCCTACTTCTGCAATCTTAATGAGGTAGGTCTCTATTTGAAAGCACCTTAGGAATGGCGGCACTCACAGGAATGCTGGCCTGCTGATCTTAGCATACCAGCATGTCTGTGATAGCCTTCACACTGATAAGTTAATAATTGTACATATGCTGCACTATATCATCAGGGGTGTTTAAATGTATGATGGAAGCAGTCAGTGGTCCCTTGCACAACATCATGCAAATAAATAGTTTTTGACCATGCATTCACAATGTTCAGGGATCCCATGATGACCTATTCACTTTAGAAAATTGTTTGGGTATAAAGTGACACAGATGGCAAATGCACCAGCTCTGTACCAGCAATTGTGCACAAGGCAAAAATGTTGTTGGGCCATGCTACTCTATGATAGGATTTCTATACCTACTCCGAAAAGCCACAAGAAGAACCTGCTCAGTGCTACTGCAATCTGGTAGCATCGGGCACAATTAGGTTTGGCCATGTGAAAGTTTTTCTGTCCAGATATAAACACACAGAAACAATTAACTTAGGACCAGCTGTGTTTGTTTTTTCATGTGTAGCATTAGCTTCAGTTGTTTACGCTACAGCTATGGAAAGTAGCACAAAATATTTTGATATTAGCAAGTCTATACTTTGGCATCCATAAATAATTTAAATGCTGCACAAACAAAGTTGAAATATCGGCCTAAGATATTAACAGAGGTTAGGAAGATCTTTGTATGTACGGCCATGAATACTGTTCGGACATGTATACCTTTTTGGTAGAGAGCAAGATGGCGGAGACGTAGAGCGGGCGCAGCCTTGCGGCCACGCCCACTCAGACTCCGGACGCCGAGGAGTGAGGACGCGTCTACGAGCGCGCAAGCAACGAGAGGGGAGGCCCCCTTTCTATGTACTTCCAGGCTATGCCGCAGCCTGGGACGGCCGAGACGAGCATGCCGGGGGCGGCCCCCGAGGGCATTACTGGAACCGAAGGACGTTTTCTTTTCTCAGCTGCAGGCTTTGATCTTGGATTTAACCAAGCGCGCTAAGTGAGAGCAACGTGGGGGGGAAGCATCGGCCTCCCCCAGGAAATTTTTGGAAAAGCAGGGGGAGACATATGGAAGCAGCCCTGACGGATACCTCCAGCTAATCGCTCCCTGCAGTTTGACGACATACTACATACCTAGGTAAAGGAAAGAAATACCTAGGAAAAGAAAGGAGGAAGCAGTCTTCCATTTTGCCTTCCTGCTCTGCGCTTTCAACTATGGACTCTGCAAGAAGGAGGAGCAGTAACCCCAAGTAATTTCAAGTAAACTAAGGGGGGGAAAGTGGTCTGATGATTGACTGAAATTCCAGAAAACACGTTAGTTTAAATACACTCCCCTTCTTAAACTTCTTAAAAAAAAAAAAAAAAGAGGAAGGAGAGAGAACTTTATTAGATCTTAGGGTATTTATGATTGTAAATCTGGATGGCAGAGGGTCTATGGTGAGTCGCATCTGCAAACCAGGGTTTCCCCAATGTTATTAACCACGGAGGCGGATACTATTCACTCATGTACTTATCCCTGGACTACCAAGGGCATTATTAGAAGTGCGATATATGGCATAGCACATGATTTGATAACAGCAATAATAGGGTTAACCAGCCTGGTGAAACTATTCCCCCATTTTTTAAAAGTAAGGATGGCGCCTAAAATACATCGGAACCCTGGAGATAAGACTGACAATGCTAAATCATTGCGTTCAGGAAAAGATAAAGGGGACCTGGCCGGGGCAAACAGACGGCCCACCTCAATTGTGGGAGGCAACTTGGGAGAAGCACAACTGGCCAAAGTAAAGATCTTAAATTGAGCAATAACATAACTCCCCCTGCGGAAAATAGGGGGAAGAGCAAAACTCAGGCCACTATCACTTCTTTCTTGGCAGGAGGGGCACAAGAAAACAAAACTACCCTGCTAGCCCCCATGCTGGGAGGGGAACAAATATCTACAGAAAGAGCATAGGAGGGGGCCTCCAGCGAAAAATCTGGAAAGGAAAGATTATCCCAGCCGGGAACTATAAGGTCTGACAGTGGCACAATGGAAAAATGGCAGGAGACTCCCTTGACGTGGCAGCATGTGCCTGAAATACAAGGGAAGGACTTGAGTAATATAAAGCAAACACGGGGCAGCGCAGAAGAGCAAGACAGGCCACAGAGTTTAGGAGAAAGTGATATGAGCAACAGTAAGGAGATTAAGAACTTGGACTGGTCAAAAGATACTGGGGATACATTTTATTCATTAACAGAGGAATCAGAACTCAGTAGCACTGAGGGGCACAGCCTTAATGACTCTGGCAGCAGCATATCCTCGGAGGAGGGGAATGCTTCATCAAATAATGAGCTCACAGTGCGGCAGAGGCACCGCCAGCGCAAGTGCATCAAAACGAGGTCTGATTTACAGGAGGGTATTGAATTCTCCACCTCTAGCGGGAGCAGGACTATGAAGTGGGATTACTCCAGTATCAATCTAATAGATGTAGCTTGCACAACGAATAAACCAAATATGAGCGATCAGCAGTCGCCAAGGAATAACGACAGAGGAGATAATATCGAGGCTGCAAAGAGCGACATATGCGCAGCGAACACAGACTCTGGGATGCTACAATCAATATTTAACTCAATCAAAGAATTCCAAACAGAAACTCGGGTAGAAAGTCGCCGAGCCAGAATGGCTACAAAACAGCTACAAGGATCAGTGCGCAAGGTGGCCAAATCATGTATTGAGATAGAAACTAAGCTATGCACAATGGAAGAGAGGATAGTAGCAGTCGAAGAGGATGTTGATTCGTTGAAACAACAAAATGCCACGCAAGAAAGCCAAATGACTGACGTGATGCGGAAACTGGAAGATTTGGAGAACTGGCATAGAAGGAATAATCTATGCTTCCTGGGCATAGAGGAAGGGCTGGAAGGAAATGACATTCGGGACTACATGATCAAGCTTTTGCAGAGAGCCTTTCCCGAACTGAACCACTGGGATTGGAACAATGAGATACAGCGGGCACATAGATTTCCCCCGACCAGGAGGGAGGGGGCGCACCCAGTTCCTTCAAAATATCCTAGAGCCATTTTGGTGTTTTTTTGGAATTTTTTACTGCGTCAGGCAGTTTTTGATAAGGCACGCCCTAATACCCCACGACAGGTAGAAGGGGTTACCTTTTACACGCGACCAGACTTCTGTCATACAACTGTGGAGCGGAGATGGCGGCTCCGACAGCTGATCAAGCCCTTTTTTGATAAGGGAGGAGAGGCTTACTTGATTTCCCCTGCTCGGCTGAAAACGGTGGTTAATGGGAAAGTGAGATGGTTTACGTCAGAGATTCAGGCAAATCTGACGGAGTTGAAATAATGATGTCCTTTTTTTTTAGATATAAAAGGTCTCGGTGGTGGGCGGGGTACTCTGTATCTACACTTCGCCAACAGTCGAGCCTAGAGGCTCGATTGCTCTACAAGAAAGGGGGGCTGGCTGAGAGGGAGGGCCCCCAGCCACCCCTTGGGGGGAGGGAGGGGAGGGAGGGGGGCACACGGGTGTGTGGTGGGGTGGGGGGGCCTGGAGTGGATGAGAGGTGGGAAGGAGGGGGAAGGGAGGGACGAAAAGATTGGCACAGAAACAGAATAAAAGGACCAGAGAGAGCAGAGAAAGTAAGGTCTACGCAAGAGAATATACAATTGGAGTAAAAGGCCAAATAGGAAGACTGGGAGGCGGAAAAGGTGGGGGGAGGGTAGAAAGAACTTAAACAGACCAGACTCCGTATTGCTTCTATCAATATCTGTGGTCTAAACGATCCCAGGAAAAGAAGGAGAATCATGGAAGAGCTAATAACTCTCAGGGCAGATATTTGCTGCTTGCAGGAAACACATGTAGAATATAGGAATCGAGGGATACTAGGATCACTTGGAATGAGGGTGATAGCATGTTCAACACAAGAGGTGAAAACTAAAGGGGTGGCGATATTGGACCAGAGCATTAAAGTGAAATTTGCGAGGCAGAAGGTGGACAAGAATGGAAGATGGGTAATTGTAGAATGTCTATATAGGGAAGGTAGCTTTACGTTGTGCTCTATATATGGGGCAGTATTAGACGATCCAACTGTAATTAACGCTATGGCCATAGAATTAACTGGCTGGCCGAACCCGTATATTCTATGTGGAGACTTTAACTTCAACGGGTCTTGGGACGGGCTACAGGATCTCTCAGTGCCCGTAGCGAAGAGATATCAGGGGCGGAAGCCTCGAGTTCTTAAAGCTATGGTAGGACTGCAAAAAGAGCTAGGACTGGTGGATGCTTGGGCCAAGTTGTGCGATCCAGATCCAGGGTATACTTATTTTTCCGCTCCTCATGTGAAACTGGCCCGATTAGACTTTTTTTTTATATCATCTGAATGGTTATCGCAGGCTAGCATGGAGTTATATCCACGAGTCATGTCAGATCCTAATCCATTGGTATTGGACTTGGAGTTAGATGGTCTAGAACATAAAACCAGGAGATGGACCTTTGAAAGGGGGCTTCTCAGTGACTCTGAATATCTGGAATATATGAGGAATTGGTTAGTGGAATTTCTTGAGTTTAATAGAGGCTCTGCTCCCATAGAAATAGTATGGGATACTTTGAAAGCAGGGGTACGGGGAGCAACCCTTAGTTGCAGTCTGAGTAAACAAGGAAAGGCCCAAAGGAAGATTAGAGATTCTCATCTGAAGCTTAGAGGTCTAGAAATGCAACTGATTACAGTCATAGAGAGGGGGGAAGACACAAAGGGGGTCATTCCGACCCCGGCGGTCCAGGACCGCCGGGCTGGGGTCGGCGGGAGCACCGCCAACAGGCTGGCGGTGCCCCGCAGGGCATTCTGACTGCGGCGGTTTGGCCGCGGTCAGAACAGGAAAACCGGTGGTCTCCCGCCGGTTTTCCGCTGCCCCGCCGCCATGGGGATTCCGACACCCCATACCGCCATCCTGTTCCTGGCGGGTGAACCGCCATCGGTTCGCCTGCCAGGAACAGGATGGCGGTATGGGGTGTCGTGGGGCCCCCGTAAGAGGGCCCCACAAAGAATTTCAGTGTCTGCTGAGCAGACACTGAAATTCGCGACGGGTGCAACTGCACCCGTCGCACCTTCCCACTCCGCCGGCTCCATTCGGAGCCGGCTTCCTCGTGGGAAGGGGTTTCCCACTGGGCTGGCGGGCGGCCTCCTGGCGGTCGCCCGCCAGCCCAGCGGGAAACACAGAATCACCACGGCGGTCTTCAGACCGCGGAGCGGTGTTCTGTCGGGGGAACTCTGGTGGGCGGCCTCCGCCGCCCGCCAGAGTTAGAATGACCCCCAAAGAATATTCAGGAGCGAATTGCTATAGCTAGAGCAGCAATAAACGAGGGGAATGCAGATAGAGTAGCCGGGAAATATCTCGCACAGCGATCTGAGAGGTACGAGTATGGTGAAAGAACTGGTCACCTGCTGGCAGTAAGGGCAAGTCATAAGGCCGCAGCAGGGGCGATCCGAGAGATTCTAGACCAACAGGGACAAACAGTAATAGATAATGAAGGTATTAGGAAAGTGTTCCTGTAAGGAAAGCTTTCCAATACATGCGCCCACTATGGGGGGAAAGACCAGGGGAGAGTAAGGGGGAAAGCACCCCTTATATCCCCAATATATACAAACTACTTGTGGGCTCCGATTCAAAGGGGTGCTTGCTAACTTTTCACGAGCCAGGGTACTATAAGAAAACACGGTACAAGGTAATAGAGGCGGCTTTTAAATGCTGGCGGCCTTGGCGAAAAAAGAATGGGCTTGGGAGATTTAACTACTATACTTTAATCAAGAATAACCCGTCGCTCCCCGATATCTTTAAAGACGGCTATATGACAAAATGGGCTTCCAAAGGGATAGTGAGGTTAGGGGATTTTTTTGATGTTGCTGGAATCAAAACATTCACGAGTCTCCAAGAACGGTTTGCTTTAGAACAAAGGTTTTTTTTTTAATTTTTACAGGTACGAGACTTTTTGAGTAGGAAGACGGGTTTAAAAGTAACCAACTGTTAGAACACATCCTGGGTGAATCAAATCTAACTATCAAAGTAATTTACTCCTTGTTAATGGTAGAGCAACTTGAAGATCTGGAGAAGCATAGCGAACGGTGGAGCGGAAAATTGGTCGATGGAAGCGTCAATTTTTTTAATTCACTTGAGTTAGGTCACACTGTGCTATTATCCTTACTCTACAGGCACAACATTATAAAACTGTGTTTAACTTGTATTATACACCAGCCCACCTTGCTAAGTGGGGGGGATCACGAGGAATCAATTGCCCAAGGTGTGGGGATCACGCAACAGATGTAATACATATGTTTGCCACCTGTAGAGAATAAAAGGCACTGATAGATGGGATGCAACTTGTAATAAAAGAAATTGTGGGGTACGAGGTGGCCCTTACCCCAGAAATTCTGGTTCTAGGGACGGCAGAACAAACAAGGGGACGACAGAGGGCTTTCATCTTTCCTGCTATGGCAGTGTATCGTTTATGTATTTCCTCTGTATGGTTGAGCAGGTTACCACCATCTTGGCAACAGTGGCTGGGCAGGTTAATATCAGTATATTATTTGGAGATCTCCCTGTATGAGTGGAAGGGAAGACTGGCCAGAAGAAAAGGGAACATGGTCTGGGGTCAATTTCGGAACTGGCTCATGGTTAATGATTGATGTACTAAAGTGATATTCCCTTTTGTTATGATTTCCTGTGTAGGGACACATGGAGGAAATGTATTGATCCCCCGAATCGACGAAGGTCTAATTGTATACTGTATCTGTTTATTTGCTTTTGTATAAAATTAATAAAATAAAAAATTGAATACTGTTCAGACATGGTTTAAAATAAATTGGGACTACATTGGTTCCTTGTATTATTAGCATGTGAAATACATCCCATTCCTGGTACACTCACAGGCCCTGAATCATAAAGTGATTTTTGCCGCATTACCATCATCTATTGATGCCAAAGCGGCACTAATTTACAAGATAAAGTTGTCTTTTCTAAGTTTGTGCAGCTTTTGCATCAACAAATGACAGTAATGTGTTGCAAAAATTGTATAAATCAGGGCCACTGTTTGTTCAAATTACATTCCACATGTCCACAAACATTGCATGCAGCATGTCACAAAATCTGCTACTGTCACTCCAGAGCATTGTACTGTGCACATTAGTCAAATTTGTACTCACCAACAGGGCCACCAATCACCACACCCAGGTGGTCCAGCAGGTCCTGCTCTCGGGCCACCAGGTCAGCCCAGCAATATTTTAATTGGTGGTCATTGCGCTGGCTGTTGAAGAGTCTTCTTAGGTGGAACATCACCTTTGCCCATCTGAGCCTCCTAGCCTTTGTGTGATACCCCTGTATCACCCTGCCCCCAGCCTCCAACATCAGAGGGAGGAAGTGGCACACCACCCATATAAAAGCCCCCAGCCCCTCCTCTCCCATTCTCCCCAGACGTGGCCTTCCCAACATCTCTACAACAATAAGGATAGGAAAGGGTAAAGAGGAAAAAACAGGGAACGGAGGTATGGAAAGGAAACTTACAGAACCCACAAACAGCCCAACAATACCCCAACTAACAATACCCACTAACACACTCCCAACCGTACAAAGACAAATCTAATCTGAAAAAATGACAAAAACACACTTACACTGATTTACACAGACACTTACAAAACAAACAGAATACAATGGCAATAGCACACAGGAGACAAAAGCACAATATTCACAGACACAACTCAATGCACAGCCACACAGTCTAGAAGAATAACAGACTGCAAAGTGAAAGTGAAAGTACACCCACTGTACCATTTCTGTAAACAGGATATCCTAATTCATCACTTTCTGTCTCAAATGCGGGTCATTTTTATTATATTGCGTGAAATTTTATTACGCTTACGGGCTTTGCTTCAGTATTTTTTGATGCATATGCATAAAAATTCCCTCGCATTCAAGGATCAATAAATTTTTAATGGATAACCAATTTCATGGGGTGCGGTGTTGGAATTAACGCTAGGGACCAATCGATGTATTACGGGTGTGAGCATCATTTTTTAATGCATATGCATCATATTTTGACGCATATGCGTTTTTTTTTACGCTTTTGCGTCAAAACATCTGTCTATAACTATGTTTGTGTCATGTTTCTTTTTTTAACATGCATGCAGCCTATAACTATACAAAGATAGGATGTTAGGATCAGCAGTGTGTGTTCTAGTGTTTGGGCACATGTGGCAGACCACACTACTGCGGATCATAATACTCATGTTGATGTGCCAGATTAGCTATTTTAACTGACGCAACAGCAACACAAACTTCTGGAATAAAATTGTTTTTTCCTAGTTTGAGCAGGTGTTGCATCAATAGAGGATAGCAAGGCTACGCAACTAAACAAATAGACACATGGCCTGTGTGTTTATGTCTGTAAATTGGCTATTTAAATTGCTATTGTGCCTCTATGTGAATGTCACAAGAGATGTTTTGCATAATGTGCATGTATGAATGTGTTGTAATTGTGTATAACCATCAGATGCCATTCATGGAGGTCAATCAGTCATGATAATTGTTTGTTATATCTGTTGCGTCTTATGCTGTGTGTACTTCCTTGACTTTGGGGACAAAACATTCTCCATGACGAACTTTACACAGGATAGATAGAGGACGGTTGATAATGGCAATGTCAGAAATGTAACCCATCACATTTAATTAAATATTGAATACCACCTCATGGTCACTTGTGTGGATACTGCCCATGAGTCAGGTATTTGAACATGGTAGGTAGGTACAGTGTTTGTGACACAGAGTCTCAAATCCAATCCGAAAATTGTTATGTACACCACAGTGTGAGTTATGTACATGACCTATGTTTCTCCTGTGGAGGACCAGCAGACTATGCTGCATGTGTTCACATATTTTGCAGTGGTTCATTGCACAAAGGTGTCCAGTTCAAGTGTGTGGCCATGTGTACCCTGTATCAGTATTGGCCTCCATGTTGTCATAGTTACGTGCAGGTCTAGTCATGAGTCTGTGGAGCCATTCCCTGAGTTAACAGAGAATCCTTCAAAGTAGATTTGACCTAAAGCCAAAGATAAACTAACGACACACATGGGGATAGCCCAGCTATGGCACTGCAGAACTTTAATAAGGCTGACGACAGGGCAACCCTGGTGTGCTTAAAAACTTTAACGATCAATAATAGGAAATAGGCAGTTTTCATCACAACATGTGTACACAGTGTGGGCTTGAAAATTCCCACTGCAACAGGGAACATCAGTGCCTCTGTGCTAATGAATATCACAGCTAGTCACCACGCAAGCACCATCAAAAGGTAGCGGCAGAAGGGAATCTGTGTGTAGACCGTCAGGGCACAAATATGTTTTGTCCTCACATACACATTGGCAACCCTTGTTTGTTGTGCTGGAGGCACCATACCCAATCCATGCATGCAGCGATAGCACACTGTCACTGTTTGGCAATAATGAATACATGCAAAACCAGACAAGGGATGGGGCTGGATTAGGCAATTTGAATACATGTTCCAGAACTGAATATGATAAGTAAAATTATTAAACTATACTATCTATTTGAGGATTCCTCGTAGACCTACCAGATACAATACCCCAGGAGGAAAGAGAGGGCACGGAAAGCAACTATGAGATAAATGTAGCCACAGGGAACCTCTATGGTTAATGCAAAGACAGGAACCAGCCAGGCTCACAGGATGCAGGCTCTGTCAGAAACAAACATGAACAAGGCAAATACACAGTGAGCAGACTCTGACTGGGAAAAGCTGGAACAACACTGTGGGAACTAAAAACAGTTGGTGCTGTGGTCTTCAACGTTACACAATCCCCCAAGGGCTCTAGTACACAAGTGATTTGTGCGCCAATGCACAACAAGGAAATTCAGAAAATGGCAGCTTCTAAGCAGTTCCAGGCAGCAGCAAGGGCAGGGCAGAGTCAAATGGCTGGTCTGCATGGAGGTGCTCACAGGTGTGTGCAGCTTCAGTCTCTCACAAGTCCTGGAGTTGAGAATCAAGTTCAAAGGGCCAACTGGACCTTTCACATGGGAAGCACTGGACAGCTGATTACAGGTCTTACCGACTACCAGGCAGTGCATTATCTGACCTGAAGTCCATGCAGACTGAGGGACTATGACTATGGCAAGCCATACTGAAGTGGGAAGCGCACAGGAGTCAGAATGGGAGTCTGGGTGTGTGTATGTGAAGATTCTGACGGTGCAGATAGTCCATTTACAGGGCCACCTAGAAAAGGGTGGGGAGAGACTTAAAACATGGCAGTGGAAGGACTTATTACCTGGGATGTACTGCGCAGGGCATGTCTTGTGAGCAGTGATTGTCATACCTGGGGCACTCGTGCTATCCATTTTCAGCTTAGATGGACTTCTTGTCACACATGCTCCTTGCAGAGATAGCTGATGTCACACTTACTGCTGTCAAGGGTCTTGTCATACATTCCTGTTACCAATGCATTATCACATCCACTGCCTCAGGTCTGAAACACTTTTTTACCTTATGATTGATGGTGTCTTAGTTTTGTGTCATTTGCTGCAATGGACCATGTTGGCAACATGGATGTGTCTCATAGCTGTGGTCCGCTGATATTGCCCTTCAAATGTGAAATAGACAGGATATATGTCATTTACACTGTGTGTGATGCTGGCTGTACATTCATACCCATCAAATGTGATGTGGCTTTTTCAGTATCCTAATCTGTATTTCTGCAATGCTCCATGAGGCTAAACTCTGATTATGATTCCTAGGGATCATGTGATGCATAAAAAATTACCCAGAGCATGATTGAGTGATGACGTTAGGTGTTTAATGACATATGATAACAAAGTGGTGATGGTGACTATAGTTAGAAGAAGTTTAGTACGATGTGTTGTCTGCGATGCAATCCTGCAGCTGTGTTTGGATGTTCCCCCTCATTTTCACGGACAGCATCCTCCTCCTCTTCAGGCATTTGTGGGTCTGGTTCATAGAGGGGAATGTTCCTCCTTACACAAATGTAGTGCAGGGTGGCACAGGTCAAAATGATCTTGCAGACCGTTGGACTTTTTTGCTTATGCAGGGTCATCCTCAATCTTTTTGCCTCCTGCCTCCTATTTTTTCTGACCTGTTGCTGTTGGCTTTTGAACTCTGAGCACTTTACCACTGCTAACCAGTGTAAAGTGCATATGCTCTCTCTGTAAAATGTGTATGTGATTGGTTTATCCGTGATTGGCATATTTGATTTACTAGTAAGTCCCTAGTAAAGTGCACTAGAGGTGCCCATGGCCTGTAAATCAAATGTTACTAGTGGGCCTGCAGCACTGGTTGTGCCACCCACACAAGTAGCCCTGTAATCATGTCTCAGACCTGCCACTGCAGTGTCTGTGTGTGTATTTTTACACTGTAAATTCGACTTGGCAAGTGTACCCACTTGCCAGGCCTAAACCTTCCCTTTTCTTACATGTAAAGCACCCCTAAGGTTGGCCCTAGGTAGCCCCAAGGGCAGGGTGCAGTGCATGGATAAGGTAGGACATATAGGTGGTCATTCCAACACTGGCGGTCCATGACCGCCGGGTTGGAGGACCGCAGGAGCACCGCCGACAGGCCGGCGGTGCTCCAATGGGCATTCCGACCGCGGCGGTAAAGCCGCGGTCGGACCGGCAACACTGGCGGTCTCCCGCCAGTGTACCGCCGCCCATTGGAATCCTCCAAGGCGGCGCAGCTAGCTGCGCCGCCGAGGGGATTCCGACCCCCCCTACCGCCATCCAGTTCCCGGCGGTTCTCCCGCCGGGAACCGGATGGCGGTAGGGGGGGTCGCGGGG
The DNA here is from genome assembly GCF_031143425.1 of Pleurodeles waltl. Taxonomy (NCBI): domain Eukaryota; kingdom Metazoa; phylum Chordata; class Amphibia; order Caudata; family Salamandridae; genus Pleurodeles; species Pleurodeles waltl. Next base: position 542,300,393 of record NC_090451.1, read on the forward strand.
CCCCCGTAAGAGGGCCCCTAAATGTATTTCACTGTCTGCGCAGCAGACAGTGAAATACGCGACGGGTGCAACTGCACCCGTCGCACAGCTTCCACTCCGCCGGCTCGATTCCGAGCCGGCTTCATCGTGGAAGCCTCTTTCCCGCTGGGCTGGCGGGCAGCCTGAAGGCGGCCGCCCGCCAGCCCAGCGGGAAAGTCAGAATTACCGCCGCGGTCTTTCGACCGCGGAACGGTAACCTGACGGCGGGACTTTGGCGGGCGGCCTCCGCCGCCCGCCAAGGTCCGAATGAGGGCCATAGTAATGTGGTTTATATGTCCTGACAGTGAAATACTGCCAACTTCGTTTTTCACTGTTGCAAGGCCTGTCTCTCTCATAGGATAACATGGGGGCTACCTTTAAATATGATTAAAGTGTAGATTCCCCTAGAGAGTAGATGGACATGTGGAGTTTGGGGTCCCTGAACTCACAATTAAAAAATACATCTTTTAGTAAAGTTGATTTTAAGATTGTGCGTTTGAAAATGCCACTTTTAGAAAGTGAGCATTTTCTTGCTTAAACCATTCTTTGACTGCCTTGTTTGTGGATTCCCTGTCTGGGTCAGTTTGACAGCTGGGTTGTTTTTCACCTCGCACTAGACAGTGACACAAAGGGGGCTGGGGTGTAACCTGCATTTCCTGATTAGCCATCTCTGCTAGGAGGGAGGGGTGGAGTTGTCACTCTCATCTGAAAGGACTGTGCCTGCCTCTGACAATGCTGGCTCCAACCCCCTGCTGTGTGTCTGAGGCCTTGCCTGGGCAAGGCAGGATTTCACAAGTAGGTGTGAGTCCCCTTTGAAGAAAGGTGACTTCAAAGACTAAAATGGGTATAAGAAGGGCACCCAAATCTACAGACTTTAGAAACACTTCTGGAACCAAGAGGAGCCTCTGCCTGGAGAAGAGCTGATAGCTGAGGAAGAAGTGCTGCCCTTCCTGTGACTGTGCTTTGTGGAGCTTTCCTGCAGTGCTGCTTCTGCCAGAGTAAGAGGGCAAAGACTGGACTTTGTGTGCCTTCCATCTTGTGAAGAAATCTCCAAGGGCTTGAGTTAGAGCTTGCCTCCTGTTGTTTGAAGTCTCAGGGACAGCAAAGACTTCTCTCTGCCAGCACCCGGAGTCTCTGGAGATACTCCTGCCCCGACAAGTGGTGCCCTATCCAGTCCCTGGGCCCTTAAAAGGAAAGCTGGTGGAAATCCAAGGAAATCGACTTCGGACGACTTCGGACCGACGCCGCTGCTGAATCCGGTAACGCCGCCTACACCTGACGCCGTGACCTTCGCTGGAACACGACGCTCTTCACAGGCCCGACACCACAGCAGCCCCGCTGAAGTCCGCGACTCCGTGGAAGTCGCCGCACCACGTCGTGACCGACGCCGCTCGAAGTGCACGGATTCAACGTTTCGCACAGACGCCGCGATTCCCGACTTCGCGCATCTGCTTGTTTTTACTCTTCACCAAAGGTACTGTACTTGGGGGTCTACACGACTGCGTGTCCGGCGCCGCTGGTGTCGGCTCGTTGGGAACGACTCCGTCACGACGCCGTGTTAACATCTCATCAAAGCATTTTTGTTTCTAAGCGCTATTTTTGAGTTTAATCTTTAAAAATTCATAACTTGACTTGTGTATGTCGGATTTTTGTTGTTCTGGTCTTGTTTTGTTTAGATAAATATTTCCTATTTTTCTAAACCGGTGTTGTGTCATTTTGTAGTGTTTTCATTAAGTTGCTGTGTGTTTGGTACAAATACTTTACACCTAGCTCTCTGAAGTTAAGCCTACTGCTCTGCCAAGCTACCAAGGGGGTAAGCAGGGGTTAGCTGAGGGTGATTCTCTTTAACCCTGACTAGAGTGAGGGTCCTTGCTTGAACAGGGGGTAATCTGACTGTCAACCAAAGACCCCATTTCTAACACAGACCATTTCAGGTGAATATAGGAGGCTGCCTCCGGTGATGTCCAGGCACCTGAATCTGGACTTCAGGATGCCAAAAGTCCTCTCAACTACGGTGCGTGTCCTACGATGTGCCTCATTATAGGCACGCTCTGCTGCTGTGCTTGGGTTGGCAAATGGGGTCATGAGCCATGGCTGGATCACGTAACCCTGATCAGCTGAAAGAGAAAATGAGGGTAAATATTTGGTGGTTGTTTGCACCTTGATTATCACTTTGCATGGCAGTTGTCATCTTGTGTCGTCCGTGACTCATCAGTGTTTGTGGTATTGTGTGGGATCCTAGGCTTCTGTGATGTTCTTTCTGCATTAGGTTGTTTAACTATCAAAACTGGTGTTTGGCTGATTGACCTGATGTCAGTGGTATATTTAGAAATTAGTTTTTCAGTGTTTATCTCCCATGCATTATGTAATGTGAAAGAAGTGTCAGTGTGCTTTCACTGGAGGTGGCATGATACGTCCACACACACAATCGACTCCACTGTGGGGGTAACATGGTTGCACTATATGGGCTGAATATCCCATCCAATTTGACATATGTAATTGCAGGTGAAATGCAACAGTGAGGACCTTTGATTTGGCTAGGTGACAATGCACAACACATCTCCATAAGTTGGCAGCTCTGAAGTGTTCACAATTGACAATGCACAATTATCCCATGTGTGACAAGTTCAATGCAAACCTATTTTTGTGCCCTCATCGAGTTGTCTCATGTACAGACATGTACCTACACTACTGAACTTGCTCCAGTTAAGCTGGCTAACTTGGTTGTGGGGGTGAAGGTGTTAGTGTCAGAAGGTCCATGTACCTGTACATCTGTTATGTATGTGGGGAATTGTCTCTATACGTATGTGTAGCAGTGTGCACTTTACATTAGTGTCACATCCACATGTTTTCATAGCACAGTCCACTTCCTTATTGCTAGCGGGCAATGTCACCCCAGGAGTGATGTGAGATGTTGGTACTGCCTCAATTATTCCATGTCACCTTCATTAGAGTCAGCATCATCATGCTATGTGTGTCATTGCGTTTGACCTGCAGCAAAACACACTACACACCCCTTACCCAGGACATATTGGTTGGAAGGGTGTGTGATTGAGTGTTATTGATGTGATATTGAAAGGTTCATCTTCCACGTTGTACTGCCAGTTAAGGCCATGTCATTGTCACTGTGTGGTTTTAAATTGGTCCTGTGTGGCTCTGGAGTGGCATCTCTTGTTTTATGAATCTGTCATTTGTCCATAGGTGTGTATCCCATTGGGTCAGGATATCAAACATGACTACCAGTGTCACAACCTCAGTGTCTTCCTGGCCACATGTCAATGTAATGGTGTATGTGTTGTGTGTCCTACAGGGTTGCTGTACTCTGTTTAAATGACTAGGTTTCTGTACTTACCAACAAGCAGGGCATTGCCATATTGTCCATCCTGGAAGTGCTGATTGATGGTGCTCTGGCGGAAGATGAATGAATCATGTACACTCCCAGAATACTTTGCCATGATGTTGGTGAACAATCCACGGTGATCCACAATGGCCTGCACATTGATGGAGTGTGTGTGCTTTCTGTTGCGGTATAGATGCTCCGTTGCAGCAGGTGGCACAATCCGTACATGTGTGCAGTCAATGGCACCAAGCACGTGCGGGAAGCCATTGATTTGATAAAACCCCTGTTTGGTCTCCTGCTGCTTCTGCTGTGTGTTGGGGAAGCTGATGTGGCAGGTGTGAGGGAGATGATGGCATCAAGTACCTTTGGAAGGAAGGCAGAGAATGAGGGCTGTGAGATCCCGGCAACCAAGGCACCAGTGATTTGAAAAGAGCCACTTGCCAACATGTGCAGGCCAGCTAGCAGCTTGGTCTCTGGTGGAATGATGTGGAGTGTCTGCAAGCTGGGTGCCAACTGTGGCTCAATGTTGCGCAGCAGCTGCTGTATGGCTTGCCAGTTTAGTCTGTACCTCTGGATGATGTCATGTTCCCTGAGGCCCTGAAGGTTTGTCCTGGTCCTGAATATCCTCTCCTGCCTTCTGCGTTGCCTTTGGGGTCCCTGTTGGTGTGGTGGTTGCTGCTGCTGTTGCTCCTGTGCTCTGCGTCTTCGTGCATGCTGGATAAATGGCACCTCCATGTCTTCCTTTTTGAGCTCTGGTGTTGCTTGTGTGAGGTTTCTTTAAGTAGTGGTGTGTTTGCCCCATTTCAACGCCTGCCCTGACCCAGGCATTAAATATTGGCGTAAATCAAGATTTGCGCCATTTTACGGCTCCACCTACCAGCCGTGCGACATTTTTGCGCAGTTGGATAAATATGGCGCACAGGTGTTTAAGTCATTTTTTAGACGGGAACGCCTACCTTGCATATCATTGACGCAAGGCGGTTTCACACATCCAGAAAATGACGCACACTGGGATATTTTGACATTGGACGGGTCTAGCTTCAAAGTATAAATATGGTGTTAGTTTTGCACCGAATTAGCATAAAAAATGACACTAATCCAGCGAAAAGGGAGTATAAATTTGGGCATAACCGTTTTGAAAAGACGTTAGCGAAAGAATGTAAAAATCAACCAATGACCAGTGCCCACCCTATCCCTGCTTTAATAAATGCCAATTGTACCGTTCTTTTGGCAAGAATGGTGAACTAATTACAAAAACATCTAAATTCTTTTACAGGTTTTATGAAACAACTTGACCTAAATGTGAACTGTTGCAAATCCTTCATCATGATTTATGGTAAAGGCACACCAACAACTCGCCGACTTTTCAAAAAAGGTACTCATGTTCTACAGTAATTACATTTTCATATTTGAGGAAACAGTTTGATCATTTGTGAAACTTGGTTCATGTAAAACTATTACAAATCAACAACTTAAAAAAACTATGTGAGCAGTCTTTACATTTGCAACAAATCTAGGGACACGTCCTATCAGGGAGATGCGCACTATTTATACAAGTAATTGTCTTGCTGGTGTAATGCATGGCTCTGTTGTATGGGGACACTCATTGGCCTGTATTTAAGGGCTTTTGACACAGAGCAGCGCAGCAAGACGACTTGCTGCGCCGTCCTGCATCAGAGGGAAAGGGCAGGAATATGTTGTATTTAAGCAACACAGCACATTCCTGTCCTTTTCCACTGCGCTGGTGCTGACGCAGGTACCCTTGTACCATGGTGTGCATAATGCAGCACACATAGAAAGAGGAAAAAACGAGGAGAAATGAAGATATTTCTCTTTGTGGCGCCTCCCCTGAAGAGGCGTAGGGTTTTAGTGCATTCCCAGGTTTGCAAGCTCTTGTAAATCTGGGGATGTGTCAAAGTCCACGGGTGTTGTTTTGGAACACCCACCGCAACGCACATGGAACACCTCCCTTACGCAGAGTAAGGTAACACAGCGATTTGCGCTGCTTTGCCTTACTCCATATCTATAAGGCCATTCAAAGCCACTCAAAGTGGCTTTCCCTGGCCTCTTAGATATGAGTTCAAGGTTTGCGCTACTGTTGTGTCACAAAAAAGTGATGCGATTGTGGTGCAAGAGGCTCATAAACATGTCCCATAGTCTACATGGTCTCAGCAATTACAAAAAGTTGGAAATGCCTTTTCAAGAAGACTACTCGCTGTTCCTCAAAGTACTGTATCATATGTATATTTGCCAAAATGAATTGGGGTTAACATATCTGGAAGACCTGACAACAGTGTACCCAGTTCAGTTGTGGCATACAATCTGGTCCAAATCTGATGAAAGATTTAACATACCACTCATTCAGGACTGCTTTATACCTGATCACGTTAATAAAATACTTGGGTTAAATAGTGAATTGTATCGAAAGTACGTATAGCCTTATGGTTGAAACCTAGAATGGTAAAGAACCAAACAACATCTTAGACTTTCCAAAACTAGATTTAAAATGTCGACTAAAGCAAATTAAATTGTAGCCGGAAACATGAGAATAGTTAAATAAACAAAGAGACAGTTCATGTTCCTAGCACAGTTTTATTGGATTATGGTATCCAACCATATCTTGTGATGACTTTTGGTCATCAACACTGATTTATTCTAACACATTTTCGTTTATATACTATCTACTAAGTGACAGCCTTCCTGAGAATGAGAGAATGGCACAAAGTATACCCTGTCCTTGTGACGGACATAAATTACAAAGCGCAATACACTTTTTTTCCTGCGAGTGTTAATAAGTGACCAGGTCATGATTTTTAAAACCATTACTGAACATTAATCATTGTAAACCGGCTCTTATTTTCCTGGATTCAGTATCATGTTGTGTTGAAGAATTGAGCTATGTCTGTGTGGTAATGAGAATAAGAAAATCTCTGTCACTTATGGAAGGATTTTAAGCAATTGATAGTCACACACATTTAATGATGACTGACTAAAACCTTTTTTTTATATGTTTTGTTGTAAAATGGCACTCTCTGAAGGGTCACCCCAAACTTTTTTGCCTTCCTCCTCCTCTTTTTCTGACCTCATTTTTGTTGGCTTCAGGACTCTGGACACTTTACCTCTGCTAACCAGTGCTAAAGTGCATGTACTCTTGCCCTAAAAACATGGTAACATTGGCTCATACCCAATTGGCATACTTAATTTACTTGTAAGCCCCTAGTAAAGTGCACTACATGTGCCCAGGGCCTGTAAATTAAATGCTACTAGTGGGCCTGCAGGAATGCTTGTGTCACCCACATATGTAGCCCCTAACCATGTCTCAGGCCTTGCCATTGCAAGAACTGTGTGTGCAGTTTCACTGCCACTTCGACTTGGTATTTAAAACTGTGTGCTGAGCCGTAAACTCCCCTTTTTCTACATATGTCACCCCTAAGGTAGGCCCTAGACAACCCAAAGAGCAAGGTGCTATGTACGTGAAAGGCAGGACATGTACTTGTGTGTTTTACATGTCCTGGTAGTGAAAAACTTACAAATTCATTTTCCACTACTGTGAAGCCTGCTCATCTCATAAGCCAGCATTAGAACTGCCCTTATATACCTTTAAGTGGTAGATTCTGATCTGAAAGGAGTAGCCCTGTCATGTTTAGTATGGCCTGAATGGTAATAGAAAATCCTGCTTACTGGTGAAGATGGAATTAATATTCCTATTTTAGAAATGCCACTTTTAAAAAGTCGGCACTTCTCTGCACTTACTGCCATCTGTGCCTTACAGCCTGTCTCCAATCCACATCTGGTCTGTGCTGGTCTACAGCTCCCCTTGTGCATTCCACCCAGACAGCCATAAACACAGGACACTCAGTCACATCTGCATTCATCTGCATACTGAATAGGTTTCCCTGGGCAGAAAGGGTGGACGGGCTCTCCCTTACACTTCTAAGGCCAGTGGCCTGCCCTCACACAAAGGACTGATAACACCACCACCCCCTCCCCCACAAAGATCCTGGTAGACAGGACTGTACTGAAAGAGGAACTTGTGCACTTCAAAACCACTCTTAAAGTTTCCTCCACTTCAAAGGCATTTCTGGGTATATATACTGGGTCTCTGATCCCATCAAATCAGACACTTCTGGGCCTTTAAGTGGACTCTGTCAGAGGGACTGTCTGGCTGCCCAAGGGACTCATCTGGACTGCTTTGCTGAGAAGGACTGCTGCCCTGCTTCTTGCCCTGCTGCCTGCTGGTCCATGACTCTGCTGGAAGGACTCTGCCTTCCTCACCAGTGCTCTCCAAGGGCTTGGATTGAGCTTGCCTCCTGTTCTGAAGTCTCAGAGCCACAAAGACTTCAGCAAAGAGAAGAAAATCCCAGTGCGTCGGAAAATTAATGCAGCGCCTGCAGAAATCGATGCAGCACCTGTCACGCGTCTGAAAAATCATTGCATCGCTTACTGGATTGAGGCAGTGCCTGCTCCTTCTTACCAGCACATCAAGGATTTTGAACACATTGTCCCTGGGCATCAAAATATCCCCGCATCGCAGCAAGGAACCAAGGCTGCGCTCCTGGAAAGCAGCAAATCCCCTTGCAGCATGGAAAGAAATGATGCATCGTGTGTGCTGCACTGGAAAATCCGACACAGCGCCTCATTTTTCAATGCATCTCCTCTGAACCAAGGCTGCGCTCCTGTAAAGTGATGCATGACCTTCCAGCGTGGAAAGAAACAACACATCATCTGTGCTGTGCTGGAAAGTCTGACGCATCGCCTTGTTTTTCAACGCATCTCCTCCTCTGCGACCCCGTGTGTCGTCATTTTTTATGCATCCCAGGTACAGTATGTTACAAGGATACAACCACTGATTCTTAAGGATTGAGATTCATTAAAACCTTTAAAAAGTGATATCTTGACTTGTGCATATTGAATTTTTGTCGTTACTGTATGAGTTATTGTACAAACACTTTACACGTTGCCTTCTAAGTTAAGCCTGCCTACTCTGTGCCAAGCTACCAGAGGATGAGCACAGGATAATTTGGATTGTGTTGTGGCTTACCCTGAGTAGGATTGTGATCCCTGCTTGGACAAGGGAGTATACCTCTGCTAACTGGAGACTCAATTTCTAACATTTTTAAATGTATTCTTTTAGTTGTATCATATTCATATTGTATTGTCTTTTATGGTTTTTACATAAAAGGAATAAAGATTGACTTAGCATGAGTATGCTCATTCATGTGTACTACGACCTAGAAAGTTCGAGGCCAGTGGTCGTAGCTTTCCCTCCTGTAAATGTTTCCAGATGCTCAAGACAAATTTGGAAATGATACTTTATCATAATGATGGAGAAAAAAAGGACTGTCTGACAGCCTTGAAGGGTGGTTTACCCACACAACTTCGTGAAAAGGCTGGAAAGTTTAGAGGCATTTCAGACTGGATATACTGATAAAAAACATCACCTGCACAAGGCACAAGAGTTAAATATTTCTGCTAGGCTATGCTACCTGTCACAGAACCTTGTACTCTGCATTTAGAGAGATTGTGAGCTTACAAAGGTTTTCATACACATGCAGAAGCTGCATGTCAGTCATGTTGCTTCCCCGCTGGAGGTAGAATTATGTCATATGAGAGCGATAAGATGAAGCCTCTGTGCATGTCCTGGTGTTGACAGACAGTTTAAGAAACTAGTGCATGCCTGTCAGGGCATTGTCTGGAAAGGAGGAGATATCAGGAGCAATCTCCCATTAAACAACTGAGAAAAATGTGTCAGATCTATTGCAAAAGTAGGCAGGAGATGAAAGGGTTTCTCCTGACTGTATGTACATCAAAGAAGAAACACTGAAACACTAAAACAGGAATAGGAGAAGAGCTTCTAGAAAATAGAAAGGAAATGCAGTCCACTGCAACAATGAAAAAAGAGAGGAAGACATTCAACCAAGAAGCTTTAAGGAACTGACCACTTACCGGAGAGAAGGACCTCAAAAGAATCAGGTTTCCTGATAAAAACAATAGGGACTGAACTAATCTGGCAGGAAGGATTCGAGTCTCCCCATTCTCCACATCATTTCAAAATGAAGTTAGATGGTTGTGGCTAGGCGAAGAAGGTTAATGGATACTCATTTTGGGTCCTCCCAGAAGGGCTTAGTATTCAAGTGTGAATTGAGGATGCTAGGGGAAGGAGGCATGGACATCATTTAGGAGTCGCCAGGGTTCGCAGCTGTGAGCCCTAGCTTGCCTCCTTGCGACCCATGGCACTACCTTTGCTTCCCCTGGCCTCAGATCTGCTAAAGAAGCACAGGAATCTTATGTTCCACTCCCTTTATAGAAGCAGCTTCCATGAGCAGTGGGGCCCAGGGCAAAATTTAAACTTTTAAATGTTTTAACTTGATGGAAGGACTAAGCTGTTTATGAGGCCTCAAGGGTCCAGTCTACACCAAGCACGAATCTCTGAACCCAAAAACGTTTTAAGGCTTGGACAAAGTGGTCTGTGGCCCAAGGCCCCAATCTTTCAGCCCCTGCCCCCACTGCTAGAGCCAGCTCTGTTCTGTACAGGATCTTGCCCTCATGACCTTGAACAATTCCTAAACAATTTTTTATAAACACCTTTTTACTTTAATTTATTTTTAATGTAGGTGATGTGTGAGCGTATTACAGACATTTTGCAGAGAAATGTTGCCCTTGTGTTTCATGCAATATACATAAAAAAGTTTATTTTAGATCAAAACAGGACTTCATATATGGGAAATGGGAGGATGTCACAGAGACTATTTTCAGTAATATTAGTGAACTTCTGCTGTGTTACAATACTGAAAGCACACTTCACTATCCATGAATATGAGTTGTAAACACATTTAGAATTTGGAAAAGTGTGCTTGTGTGTAGGAAACTAGCCTCTTTCTAGCATGGTTACCCTCACTTTTGGCCTGTATGTGAGTGTGTGTGAGTGTGTTTTTACTGTGTCACTGGGATCCTGCTAGCCAGGACCCCAGTGCTCATAGATAAAAACCTATATGTCAGTGTGTTTTGCCTGTCTCACTGGGATCTTGCTAGCCAGGACCCCAGTGCTCATAGTTTGTGGCCTAATGTGTATGCCTGTGTAGTGCCTAACTGTGTCACTGAGGCTCTGCTAACCAGAAACTCAGTGATTATGCTCTCTCTGCTTTTAAATTTGTCACTGTAGGCCAGTGACTTCAGATACCAATTTCAATTGGCATACTGGACCCGCCTTATAAGCCCTTAGTATATGGTACCTAGGTGCCCAGGGCATTGGGGTTCCAAGAGATCAATATGGGCTGCAGCATTTCTTTTGCCACCCATAGGGAGCTCAGACAAACTCTTACACAGGACTGTCATTGCAGCCTGCGTGAAATAACGCACACGTTATTTCACAGCCATTTTCACTGCACTTAAGTAACTTATAAGTCACCTATATGTCTAACCATCACTTGCTGAAGGTTAGGTAGAAAGTTACTAAGTGTGAGGGCACCCTTGTACTAGCAAAGGTGCCCCACATAGTTCAGGGCCATTTCCCTGGACTTTTTGAGAGCAGGAACGCCATTACACGCGTGCACCACATATAGGTCAATACCTATATGTAGCTTCACAATGGTAACTCCGAATATGGCCATGTAACATGTCTAAGATCATGGAATTTTCCCCCCATTCCAAATCTGGTATTGGGGAGCCAATTCCATGCATCCTGGGGGCTCCACCATGGACCGCCAGAACTGCCAAACCAGCTCTCTGAGGCTTGCACAGCAGCTACAGCTGCTGCCATCTCACAGACAGGGTTCTGCCCTCCTGAGGTCTGGGCAGCCCAGTCCCAGGAAGGCAGAACAAATCATTTTCTCTGAGAGCAGGGTGTTATACCCTCTCCCTTTGGAAATATGTTACAGGCTGGGGAGGGGTATCCTCCCCCAGCCTCTGGAAATGCTTTGAAGGGCACAAATGGTGCCCTCCTTGCATGAATCAGTCTACACCGGTTCAGGGACCCCTTCTCCCCATCTCTGGTGGGAAACTGGACAAAGGAAAGGGGATTGACCACTCCCCTGTCCATCACCACCCCAGGGGCGGTGCCCAGAGCACCTCCAGTGTGTCCCAGACTTCAGGCATCTTGCTTTGCAAAGTGTGGGGCACTCTGGAGGCTCTGAGTGGCCAGAGCCAGCAAGTGACGTTAGATACCCATCCTGATAGGTCCTTACCTGATAAGGAAGCCAATCCCCCTCTCAGGGCTACTTAAGGTCTCTCATGTGGGTTCTCTTCAGATTCTGCTTGCAAGTTTCCTTCAGGAATCCTCTGCAACAACTTCAGACTCTTCTGACCTTGGATCAACGGCAGCTTGCTCCAAGAAATGCTGTAACTGCAACAAAGTGTCTACAAGAGATACTTTTCTTCAGCAACCTCAGCTCCAAGTAAGCAACTGCAACAGTTTCCACGATGTGCATGCTCTGGGGACTCCCTGTCTTCATTCTGCACCAGAAGGACCATAGAAATCTCCCGTGGAGTGACGGAGTCAAAGACACAAAGGGTGGACAGCATCAACATAGACTGTCGTGAGGTCCTGCTGATGCAATTTGGAGGAGGTAAGAGCTTGCCTTCCCCAGGAGCGACGGTACCCCTGTGTACTGCATCTTCCTCACCTCCTGAAGCCTCTGTGCACTGTTTGCAAAATTTCCTTCATGCGCAGCCTGGCCAAGGTCCCCAGCACTCCATTCTGCGATGCTCAACTCGCTGAGTTGTTCTCCAGCAGCGTGAGACCTTCTTTTGTTGTGCTGCATCAACTGTGTTTTGTACCTCCTTTGAACCCAGATCCTGCGGCTTCTGGGGGTGCTAGCTGGCATCCTGAGGGCTCTCTAACGTGCTCTCTGAGTCCTCCTCACGCAGAGTCGAGGCCCCCAGGTCCCTCCTGGGTCCACCCAGCGACATTTTGACACAAAACCACACGTTTGTCGTGGCCAAAGCTTGCAACAATCTTCCCGCCGTGGGACATCTTTTGCATCATGCAGGAACCCGCTGGTATCTTCCTAGGGTGCATTTTTGCAGTCTTCGACTAACCGGGGACTCTTCTTTTGCACCCTCTTCTGGGTTGGCAGGGGCTCCTGTCCTTCCTGCAACTTCTTTCAACTTCTGGACTTGGTCCCCTCCCTTTGCAGGTCTTCAGGTCCAATAATCCAGCAGTTGTTCTTTGCAGACTTGGTTGGCTGCTGCAAAATCCCAAAAACAAGGTGTTGTGTGCCCTAGGGAAAATTGCAATACTTTACTCCTGCTTTTCTGGGCTCTGGGGTGGGGTAATTTACTTACCTTTACTGTATTCTTACTCTCCCAGCAATTCTTCACACACTACACTTGTCTAGGGGGGAATTTGTGATTCGCATTCCACTTTCTTAGTATATGGTTTGTGTTGCCCCTCGACCTATTTTCTCCCTTTGCATTCTATAGGAGTTCCTACTGTTTGCATTGTTCTATGACTATTTACTTGGCTAATTTTGGTGTGTAGTGTGTATATTGTGTATAATACTTACCTCCAGAAGGAGTACTGTCTCTAAGATATTTTTGGTACTGTGTCACCCAAATAAATACCTTTATTTTTGGTAACACTGAGTATTGTCTTTACTAGTGTGTAAGTACTGTGTAACCATAAGTGGTATTGCAGGAGCTTTGCATGTCTCCTAGTTCAGTCTAAGCTGCTCTGCTATAGCTACCTCTATCAGCCTAAGCTGCTAGAACACTACTACATTCACTAACAAGGGATAACTGGACCTCTTGTAAGAAGTAAGCACCCAAGGTAGCCACTACAAACCAGGCCAGCCTCCTACACTGTGCACTGTCAGTGACCTAGCCGAAGAGGACATGAAAGAGCTGAAATTAGGCCAGAAATTCAAAGCTGTTCCGAAGAGGAGCCCCCAAAATACATTTTGGCCCACAGCTCCCTGAAACCTTAAGATGTCCCTGGCTTGGCCAATAGGTTGTAGATTTTTGTGTGGTTCTAGACTAGCCTGTCCTGCTCCTAGTGTTGATAGACCCTAGCCTTCCTGTGATATGTGACAAGCACTTTTACAAAACGAAGCATTTTTGCAACCTGCTAGGAATCACAGCAATGCAGTTTCAGTAAGTGATTTCATTTTACTTTTTGTTTAATTTGATATTTCCAAACCAATGTGTGATCGTGTTCCTCCTACAGCATTACATAGCTGCCAAGTGATCTGTCAGCTTGATTGTGTATATATGTGACATTTCAATGCCTTATTTATGACACTTTAGCCCCAGCTCTGAGTTGCTTGGTACTGTTACAGCTGCCAAGGTTTCAGATTGCTATGAGTGACATTTTCATTATTTCATTGTAATGAAGAGTGACATTTGAACGACTATGAGTGACATTTTCTCGCAACCAAATTCAAGCAAGGAAGAGGAGGGAAATGTATCACGTAAATTACAATAGTGTATTGGACTTCGTGATAGGAGAGATCGTAGGCTTGTATTTTCTTCCAAGTTTCGTGATATTAAACATTTGAGTAACATGGGGCTGACCTGGCTGCACCCATCGTGTTTCTTTCTGGCCTGGCAGGTTCATTTGAAACAAACCAGACTGAGCCTGGCGGGCCTGGCTGCAAAGGATAGGCCTGAATTTATTGCAGGCTATGACCCCTGCCAGGAGTTGGACTGGCCTCGGCACCCGACTCTACCTGCTGCCTCATTAGTCTGTGTTTTTATCGCTGCCAAGCGCTGGTCAGTGGTCTACGTTTCTAGTGAGTTTTCCCATTGCTTAGTTTTAAATGTGCACAGGCTCACTGTTGGTGCACGCATGTGAGTCATGTTACCCAAGGAGATCGGGGATTTCTTCTCAACACCCTTTCTGCAAAAAATTAAATCATGTTGGGGCTGAGACTAAGAATTAATGATTATATTACCAGTGTCCCCTGAGGTTGAAAAACAGCCCATGCTAGAGCCTGCTTGTTTTGTAGTATGGACCCTGGAGTCACTTAAAGTCTGGACACTGCCTTACATGATTAGCCGGATGTTACTATATATCACATGACATCATGGTACCACCTCTGATGCAGCTGAGGCCGGGCCTCGGCGGCTTGCTGGTCTAGATCAATACAGTCAGCTGAGCCCAGTCCACAGCATTCTGCCCGAAGTGAGAGCAGTTGCAGGGTGTTAAAATAAATTAATGTCAGTCAGTTTATTAACTCTTCTGACACACAGAGAGCAGATTGAGTCCAGCACGAGTATCACAGCACTTGCCACGTTGCTGTTATGGAAGCTCCCTTGACAGTCACGGTCACTCCCAGCTGCTCCCCCGCTGCGAGCAGGTGGTGTCAAGTCGCTATAAGTGCATGACTAATGCATTTTAGTGCGGTGATGCAGACCACCATACTAAAGTGCGTTAGTCTAACCCCTGATAAGTCGTACTTGGCAGGGCTGCTGTTAGGGCGCAAAGTCTCCATCTGCAAATCCGGTAAAACCTCATCAGTACCATGCAATTCTGAGTTAAACCACTCAGAATGGAGAATAATTGCGTGCACTTGGAATTACGGGGCAGAATTCTACACAGTATTTCCTATTCAGAGATGTTTAACACACACATTTAACTCTGAGCAGCTAGTAAGTATGTGCAGGGGTGAGGTGATGGGGAAGGGCTTGAGGGAAGAAGAAAGATGCTGGCCTTGTGGGATACCATTATGTGCTTCCTCCACAACTTGCTTGGATTGGAATGGGGCTGGGAAATAAGTCCAGGCTGCAATGCAGTACATTCCTAATGCAAATTTACCAGAAGGATTTTCTAGCTCGTAAAATACGGTCTGTTGTTTAAACATGTGGTAAATCTTTGTGCGGGAATATCAGGCTACTGATGATTGAGTGAGTGGGAACGCCAATTGAGATACTTTTGAGCAGGATTTCCTTTAGCAGCATAAGTGTTGATTTAATTTATAGTACTTAATTGCAAGTCCAAAAGAAATATGCCAAAGCAATAAAAGGAAGACTACTGTGAGATCAGGAAGATTTTCCATGGATGTCATTAAAGGTACCCTTGGAACCCTGGCACTCCCCTAGTAACCCCAGGAATGCAAAAGTATTGCCAGTAACAGAAACAAAGCTGGGCATTAATGAGTCCTGTTTGCACCCCAGGTGGAACATTTTAATTTATTGTACTGTTCAACGAATTTAAAACTTTGTAAAATAGACATTTTGAAATACAATACACAGACTAATGAATGCTGTCATGCAAAGGTGTAACAAACATCTCCACAGCTGTCCCCAAGATACCACTGTTTATTGTTGCCCTCTTGCTGCAAAGGCAAAGGAAAATTTTAGAAGGAGGAGACAGGGAGGGCTGGATATACATGCATGCTGTGCATCTCCTTGCAAGGAAGGTATAGAGCCTCTGTGAGGTGTGGCCAATAATCCAACTGCATGGATAGTGCATTTTCACTTTCTCTGCTGCCTGGAGATGAACAAAATTCCAGCAAGACAATTCTCTGAGAACTTCATTGTATGTCCCAATGCAATCCTTATGGGGCCAGTAGCAGCACTGACTTGCCTAAGTGGGGTTACAAGATCCATGGTAACTCCACAGAGCCCATGCATTTGACTCAGAAATTTCAGGGACTGATAATAGCTGAAATTACTGGGTGAAATTATCAAAAGAAATTGGGAATTACAAGGCGAGTAGGGTGTGATATTCCTGATTTCCTGTGTACCGCTCTCATTTCCGAAGGCATCCTCAGTCTATACCTTGTAATGCCCAGTAATTGCACCCACCCCAACTCATAAATCTTCCCATGCACTGTGTATCTAATTGTGAGGTGCAGGAAGCCATTGTAATGAAACGCTGAATCTATGGTTTGCCTTGGGTTTTCCCCGGGTGCACGAAGTACAACAAACCCAGATCATTCAGCTGGGTGTCCATGAGATGGTGAGGAATCCTGGCTGACTTCTTTCCCCAGACCACAGTGTCTTCTGCAGATGTCAAGTTTTTAATTTCTTAGAGTAGTGTGAGATAAAAAAGGAGCAAGAGTGAGTTGAGATGAAAACTACAAAAGATGGAGGTAAGAAGAGAGTTATTAAACAAGCGACCTGACAGGAAGATGGAATATGGAAAATTGACATCATAGAAGGAAAACAGCCTTTAAAACGCAGGCATTGCAACGTAAGGGCTTTACCACACAATAGCTTTACAATGCAAGCTTTTATCACGAATTTGCTTTTACAACGCATGCCTTTACATCGCAAGCTAAGTTTATGCAAATATGTAAAGTAAGTGTGTGTCTCATATATATATATATATATATATATATATATATATATATATATGGGTGGGGAGGGTGTTTTCATGGGGGTAAGTAGAGGAATGGGATGGTAAAGGTAATTAACAAAACTTACCTTGTGTTGTAAAGGCATATGCATTGAATAGGCTTGCATTGTAAAGGCAATGCGCGGTAAAGGCAGTGTGTGGTAATGAATGCATGTAAATGTATGTGTGGTAAATGCATGTGTTGGTTAATCATACAACCGTAGAGAATGTATGAACTAGGTGGGATGGTGAGGGAGGTATAGCAGATGATTAAAGAGAGGGTGAATCAAAAGATTGCTAAACTTCTTTTTTTTTGTTTGTTTTTTTTCCTTTTTTTTATTTGTCCTCATATTTCTTAGAGTACCTCCATTATGATCTGACCCGGTCTGTATTCCAGAATCTGCTGGATAGGTCCGAGACAGTCATCATCTGGAAGACCTGCATCATGGGGGTGGAATTTCTGAGTGCCGCTCCTCATTTGAAATAATCATTGGACAACAGACTGGAGGGCTGATGCTCAGAGACAGCCAATTCAAGGTTGCCATTTTTAATGTCAGTTCTGTAGAGGTCTAAGATACATATTTTTATTACGGCATTCACCCATTACCATCGAGTTGGTGGAGTGGGAGAGATCCAATATCTACATATCTCCCGCCTGGCTAAAAGTATTCAATAAAATAACAAATTCCTATGAGCGCCCGGGAGATTTTGCAACTCTAAAGTACTTCCAAATAAAACTGAGACGGGGAGGCCACCAACGATGCCTGTGGCACACTAGATAAGACCTAAAAAATCTCACTCCAAAAATTTGAAATCCGAGGGCATAGCATCAGCATATGAATATCATCTGCCCCCTCTAACCCACATTTTTTACAAGCTGCCTGAGCGTTTTTATTGAATTTATATATATTTTTTGGACTATAGTATGCCCTGTGTAAAACAAACAAATGGTTCTTCCTAAGAGAAGCTGGCTTGACCACCTTATAAAGATGCTGCCAAGACCATGTCCAAAGTGTATCAATCTACTTCCTACTCACCATGTCATCCCATGGAGGACCAGGGAAATTCTGTTTGTCATCTAAACTATCCACAAATATTCTATAGTAGGCAGCAACTTCCTTCATATACGGCTGGTTCTTATTTAATAACTCCTCTAGCTCATTAGTCTCTTTGTCCGTTATTCGTAAAGATCTTGCCCATGCTTGTAGTTGATAATATTTAAATCTAGACAACGAGCACTGCATCTCAGAGGTAAAGGTTCCCCAGGGTTTCAATACTCCATCCTGTAATACTTGTTCCCAATCTATAATACCTGCCTCCTTTAAAGGACAGGATAGAACATCTTTAAGGCAGTCGGGGGTTCCCGGAGAATCCCAAATAGGGGCATAGGTACTATAATATGATAACCTCGTAGTTCTCCTTATCCTAGCCCACAATGACATGGCAATTATTTGTTGAAGATGAGGATGAAGATTGTATGAGAGGGAACTGAGAGAACTCAAGACATCTGACCTAACTGACAAGGGGATGGTGGTGAAAATGAGAGAGTTGGAGGTGGGAAGGAAAATGGAAAATAGCAGGTGAATGTGAAATATGGAGAGAAACATTTGAACAAATTACAGTGATGAACTTGGAAGTAACAGACACATTCTGAACTCAAATTGGAGTGAATCAGTCATTTGTAGACTACGTGACTGTCAACCTTGGGGGTATCTGCATGCTGCAGTGCAATATCTCTGTCAAAGACCCAGGTCCTCAGTCTCTTCCAGAAGTCTTCCAGTGAGGGTGCAGTTGCAAGGGTGAGGTGTAGGTCGTTTCAGGCTTTGGCAGTGATGTAGGGAAAAGAGCGGCCATCGCTGCAGTGGATTCTGGGTGTGCGTGCGAGGGTCAGAGAGGAAGACCGCAGGTGTCTGGTGAAAGTGAAGATGGTGGTTGATATGCTCTGGTCCTTGATCGTGTAGGGCTTTGTAGGCGTATGTGAGGAGCTTGAAATGGCATCTTTTCTGGATGGGGAGCCAGTGGAGGTTTCTGAGGTTGGGGGTGATGTGGGTATGCCTGGAAAGGTCAAGGATGAGTCTGGCAGACGTGTTCTATATTGTCTGGAGTCTCTTTAGGAGTTGGGAGGACATGGCAGTGTAGAAAGCATTTCTTTAGTCAAGGTGGCTGGTAATAAGGGCTTGGGTAACAGTTTTCCTGGTGTTGGCTGGGATCCATATAAAGATTCTGTGGAGCATGCAGAGGGTGTGGAAGGAGGAGAAGGTGACTGCATTGATCTGCCACTTCATACTTAGCTCACTGTTATGGATGATGCCAGGGCTGCATGAGTAGTCTGCAGGCGTGGGAGTGGGTCTGAGTTTGGCTTGCCACCAGCTATGATCCCATGAGGTGATTTTCCTCAAGATTAGGAATCCATCTTGTTGGAGTTGAGCTTCAGGCAGTTAGTTTTCATCCAGTTGGCCACAGTGTTCATGGCATTGAGAAGTTGGTTCTGGTGCTGGAAGGGTCTTCATTAAGCAAGAGGATCAATTGAGTATTGTCTACGTAGGAGATGATGTTTAGTCAGTGGGATCTAACGATGTCGACCAGGGAGGTCATGTAAGTATTGAACAAAGTGGGGCTGAAGAATGAACCTTGGGGTGTGCAGCAAATGATGCTTTTGGGTGGGGAGCTAAAAGGGGGTAGTCGGACGCTCTGATTGCATCCTGTCAGGAAGGAGGCGATCCATTTGAGGGCGTTGTTTTGTACTCCAATGCTGTGGAGTCTGCTGATGAGGGTGTGGTGGGAGACGGTGTTGACCGTGGCTGAGGTTGAGGAGGATCAATGCGGTGGTTTCCTCGCAGTCAAGGAGTGTTCTGATGTTGTCAGTGGCAGCAATGAGTGCAGTCTTGGTGCTGTGTTTGTAATGAAAACCTGATTGGGAGGTGTCCAGTAGGTTGTTTTGTTCCAGGTAGCTGGTGAGCTACTCACTGATGGCCTTCTTGAGTACTTTGGCCTGGTAGGGGAGAAGGGAGATGGATTGGTAAGTCTTTCATTTATTGGGGTCAGCGGAGGGTTTTTTCAGAAGGGGTTTGACTTCTGCATGTTTCTATTTGTTCAGAAAGATGGCTGATGTGATGGATGCTGGTGAGCTCTGTGCTGATGGGGTTGGCTCTGAGGTTGAACAGGTGGTGGGGGCATGTGTCGGTGGGTGCCCCTGAGTGAATGGATGACACGATGGCTGAGGTGGATTGAGTGGTGAGCGGTGCCTACGTGGAGATAGTGCTGTTGGTGTGTGCTGGGGGGTCAAGAGAGCTGAGTTTGGAGATCGTGGGTTGAGAGTCCAAGTTGTTATAGATGGTGGTGATCTTGCTGTGAAAGTAGGCTGATGGGGTTTTGCAGAGTTCTTGGAAAGGGTGGATGGTGTTCTCCGTGGCTGCTGGGTTGGGGTATTCTTTGACCATGTCAAATTTTGTGTGGTTGTGTGCCGCGTCAATGTAGGTTGTGATGACTGCTCTCTTGGCTTCCTTGCGTTGTCGGTGGTAGTTGCTGAGGGCTGCTTTGTGGGCTGTTCTATCGGAGGGATTCCTTGTGGATCACTATTATTTTCTGAGTTTGTAGCAACTGCGCTTGGTGACTCTGAGTTCCAGAGTGTACCAGCTGGTGTTTGTAGAGGTTTTGTTGGTTCTGGCTCATTTCAGCCAGGCTACTGAGTCGGCACATTCAGTGAGCCAGGAGAAGAAGTTAAGGATTGCTTGGCGGGGGTCAGATGATGCCTTGGGTTTGGATGAGCTGATGGCCTGCGTTCACTGTGATTCAGTAACTCTGCTCTAATTGATGTAGCCAGCTCTGTGGTTCTTGGTGGTGGTGTTTTGGGCGTCAGTGATGGTGAAGTGGACAATGCTGTGGTCGGGCCAGGAGAGCTCTTTGGCCTGACTGAACCTGACTCTGTCTCTGGAGGTGAAGAGGGGGTTGAGAGTGTGTTCGGCCTGGTGTGTGGGTAGGTTGCCCAGTTGGGTGAGGATTATGCTAGAAGGGAGTGCAGAGAAAGGAGAAAGAAGAGAGATACTCTGTCTGATACAGAGGTAGGAGGATAAGAGGGAGATATTAAAGGAAATATGTGAACAATGGAATGATGAGAATTGGATGTGGGAGGGAACAGGTAATAGAACTGTGAGAATAAGAGAGAGAGAGTTGGTTATAAAAGTGTGGTTAAGAGGTAAACTGGGAAAGGAGAAACTATCACAGGGAGATGTAGAAAACTGTTAAATTGATGAATATGACATGAAAAGTTGAAGGGGAAGGAACATGAGGAAGGAAGGTGATAAGAAGATAGTAACTATGAAGGTGAGAGGGATACTGATGCAGAGCTGGTAGAAGGAGAGATGGGGAATTAAAGAAACATGGGATGATATGATAAAGGTATGAATGGTATATCTATTTTATTAATGTTGCACTAATTGTAGAATGTATACCGTTAGTAATGTACTTCCTGTGACATCACCAGGGTCAAAAGTCACAAGACATCAAAGGCCATATAATGTCACTTCCTGTGATGTCACTGGGGGCGAAGGGCATGTGATGTCACTTTCACTACCCCTGGCAATTTGATGAATCAACATCCAAGGGCATGATTTCTAGGTTTTGGGGTGCCGTCTTTTGGAATTGGTTGTAGAGAAGTGGCATCATTCCGGAGAAGTGTGATTCCTGGACTTGACTATTAACATTTTTCTGCATCCTATAGATCATATGCAATGATAGACATGATCTGTGTGGATCAGCTGTATGCCAGTGTAAAACAGAGGTAGAGCACAGGGTACTTTCTTTTTCAGACCATATCCCAGTGCTATACAAATTTATATGGGAATTGGTAAATCAAAAAAAGAATCCCTTGTGGTGCCTAAATGATTAATTGCTTGTAGGCCTGTTATGAAAACGGTGATCTGGGATTAAATTAGGGAATAGCTTGATTTTACTGATATGGGTTAATGCAGCTTTCTGTGGTATGGGACTCATTTAAGCCATTGATATGTGGGACTTTTATTTCCAAGGCTTGATGTCAACTCAGGAGGAGGAGGATAAAAAATACATTAGATTATGTAACATTATATGTTCTTTGCTAGAGAACACAAGCCTTGGATGCTGTTGAAAGCTGTGTTGAGGCGCTTAGACCATTAGACCATTATCTGTGACATATTGTTTAGAAAATGAAGTCAGAAAAGGCCACAATGATATCAATTAGTGACAGTTCATTAACTAAGAGAGCAAAATATAGCAACTTGAACGCAGATAGAGATGAAGATAAAGACAAAGTCATAACAACACAAACAAGAGCACTTACAGATCCATCCTCAAACGCAACTATCAACAACTCAATGTCACCAAAAGCTGTGCTCTCACTAACTGCATTGAAAACGGTGCCGACAGCACCAGGGAAATCTTTGTCATAGTGAGAGACTTCACCTCTCTGACAGCAAGCTCCACCAATGTAACCCCCTCTTAGGAACACTGCACCCAGCTGTCCCTATTCTTCAGCAACAAAATCACCAGCATCTACCACCACCTTGCAGCCCTCCCGCCCATCTCTATCAACACCCAGAAGACCACCCTGACCACCTGACCCAACATCACACTCAAGAAACCATGCTGACCAGGCAGTTCATACACTCCGGAGCACCCTCGGACCCCTGCTTTCATCACATCTTCATCAAAGGACTGGACCCCATCAGAGCAGCCCTCTCTCTGATCCTGAATGACTCAATTATCACAGCCATCTACCCAGATGTCTGGAAACATACCACAGTCCTCTACCTCCTCAAGAAACGCTCAGCAGGCCTGAAGACACTAGCCAGCTTCTAGCATTCTCCCTGCTACCCTACCCATCAAAGGTCATGGAAAAGATGATAAATAAACATCTAGCCACCCACCTCACTGACAACCACTTCCTCAACACTCCTTTCGGGCCCAACCACAGTACAGAGACCGCTCTCATCACCACTATGGATGACATCTGCCTGATCATGGACACAGGAGATGCCCAGTCCTCATCCTGCTGGATCTTTCTACAGCCCTCAACACACTCACCAAGCCTATCATTATCCAGTGACTGCACAAAGCTGGCATCTAAAGTCCTCACTTCGCAGGATTTTTTCCTTCCTGACAGGCTGCACCAACTCAGCCTGGCCCCTTCTCACAACGGATGCTGTAAACCTCATTTGGGGAGTTCCACAAGGCTTCTCACTCAGCTGCACTCTGTTACATGCCTACATGACCCCCCTCACCAGTTACATCTGCACCTATGGAATCAACCTCACATTCATTGCTGACAACACCATCTCTCTCAGGCAAGACACCAAACACAGGGACCAATTTGTCCGCCTCCATGACTGAAGTCACCAACACAGACAAAACTGGAGCAGTAATCTTCGGCAAAGACACTTTTCTCTGGGACTCCACCTGATGGCCTGCCAACCTTGGACCCACACCCTCCCAGGCAACCCACACAAAGAACCTTGGAATTGTAATCAACAACCAACTCACCATGACCATCCAAGGGAAAGCAGTCACAGTTTTGTACTTGCAGACACTCAAGATGTTCAAGAATATCTTCAAATGGCTCCCCATCAACACTCGCCAAATGGTCACCCAAACTCTCATCACCTGAAAGCTGGACTACAGCAACACACTTTGTGCAGGACTCATTGCTCAATTGACCAGAAGGCTTCAGAACATACAAATCTCAGCAGCCAGTCTCTCCCTCAATCTCCCACCCCACTCTCACATCCCCCCGAACCTCAAAGAGCTCCACTGGCTCCCAATCAACAAACAAACACTGTTTAAACTCCAGACACACATATACAAAGCATTACACAACAATGTTTGCCCCACATACCTCAACAACCACCTAAACTTCCACAAACCAGACACCTCCTCTTCAGCCAAAATCCTATTCGGGCACACAGCCCCCTCATATGCAGAACCAGTTCCGACAGTCATGCCTTCTCCTACCTCAATCCCAAAACCTGGGACATCCTGTCCCGGCACATCAGAGCCACCTCCTCAGTTCTTGAATTCCTCAAGAAACTGAAGGCCTGGGTCTTCACCTACCACAGATCCTGGTTTGGCTTTTATTACTCTTGTTTCAGTGCTAGGATACCCTCCTGGGTGAGTGGTGTGCTTTACAAACAAACATAATATAACATAACATAATATAGCATAACATAAAGCTTAACTCCCTTAATCAATATTACATTACCAGAACACTAGAGGGTGCACGCACCAAGATGGTTGCAGTGTAGTGACCTCTGTTTCATTTATGCTTCTTGTTGATTGTTGAATGATGTTTGGGGTACTAATTTTCTCATTTCCTGCAAGGGAGGTGTGTAATTTTGTTGCCCACAACTAACATCCTGGAATGTTACAACTCTTGTTTAGACTGAGGTATTTCTTGGAAAAAAGAGCTCTGCGGCCTTGCTTCCTAGTCCTTGTCTCCTTAAAATGTATTGTCTATCACTCTATGGTGGAATTTTTGTAAGGTGGCAAGGCTGACCTCTGTCACTGCCTGCAACACTGGCCTGAAAATGAAAGGAAAGTACCTTTATGGTTTGGTTAGCTTTTTTTCCGTACAGGATATGTACATTCTTATACAGAACTTGAGCCTACTTTTTGAAAAGTGCTTTATTTTTTCAATGGATCGAAAGCAGGCCCATTGTTTCCATTATTTCATGCTTGTTTAGAACCCCTATTAAAGTACCTCAGTTTTTGCAGCCCATTTCTATATAGCCACTATTCCTTCTTAAGATTTTCTGTAGAACTCTTCACCTTCTCATCAGTTTGGTTGTCAGTGTTTTCCAGCCTATTTAGCTCTATTTATTTTGCTATGATGTGGATTACTTCTTCCCTCAAATTGAAAACCTCTCAGGCCTCCTCTCCACCACCTATAAAGTCCAAAATTATACAATTGCAGGAGACTTCTCTTGGTAAAATCTTAGATGAAATACATTTTGTTCACTCTAACACTGATACTATCAGTTAAGATATTAAAAAATATCTAAAGAGAACTTCGTAAAATGAAGTGCTCCATGTGAACTTTCAATCTTCTCTTTGTCATACTTCACAAACTTTATTAATTTAGTTTATCAACCAATCTGGGTAATATTCTAGAGTCATTATCAAATAAATGATCCTAGGAAGGGATGCATTTGAAGCATAATTTGACCTACAGAGGCCTATACACAAACTCAAATGTCATGTTTTTATTTGTAGTAGTTACAATTGTGAAGAGAAATAAAAAGAAGTCTCTAAATTCTATAACTCCTTTATTACATGTGCCTTTTTTAATCTTTAACAACTTATATGTCATGCTAAATAGAAGATTTCCAAAGTGATGTGTGACTAAATAGCATCACTTATCTCTCATCTTGTGTATGAAAGCCTGTTCTTACCTAATCTAGCTAGAAATATGTGTTTGTCCTTCTCCAAAACAGTCTGTAAATGTTCTTTATCTACCACTGCCTTAACATGGTTGTAGGAAATTGGTTGACTGGGGTGTGAGCCCCAGTCAAGCAGCAACCACAATCCTTGTAAGGGTAAGGCTCAAACAAACCTCCAATTAACCTGTGCTCATCCGCTTGGTAGCTTGGCACAGAGCAGTCAGGCTTAACTAAGAGGCAATCTGTAAAGTATTTGTCAACACTTCAAACAATAAAACAGTGAAAACATCACCCAAAAAGATTCCATAGCAGGTTAGAAAAATAGAGGCGAATTTGTGCAATGAGACAGGCTGGCAGTGTCTTGTGCTGTATTTCAGAGCTAACCGCACCATTCCGGTGTGAACAGGCCAGTTCGCAGTTGCAAAGAGCTCAAAGCTTGATTTCAAGAGCTTGTGAGCATACCAAGAGACCAGGACATGTGAGGTACCACTTGGGGGTCAGGAACTCACTGCAGCTGGGTCCAGGAGCTGGCTGAGGAAACTTTTATTTCCCTGAGGCTCAAATCAGGGGGTCAGCATACTAGTCCTTTGAATCACTCTGGTGTCCTGGGTTCAAGATGAATTTGCATGGCCAGTTCTTCCCCAGGCAAGAGGACAACAAGCAGTAGGTCTGCATAGCAAGGAATAGTTTCTTTAGAGCAGCAGTCCAGCAGAGTGGTGGTTCTTGTAGCAGCACATCAGCCCTTCTTCCTGGCAGCGTTTCCACAGGTCCAGAAATGTACTGAAGAGTTAGTGGCTGAGGTCCAGCATTTATACTCAGTTGTGCCTTCGAAGTTGGGGAGAAGTTTCTAGAGGTTTCCCTTTGAAGTCCCCAGGCAACCCGCCTTCCCTTCCTGGCTCCAGAAGTAAATACAGGGAGTATGCAGCCCTTTGTGTGGAGGCAGGACAATGCCTATTCAGGTGTAAATGGGGCTGTGCCCAGCTCCTTCCTCCCATCTTACCTTTGATAGCCCATTCAGGCATCACTTAAACTCCCTATTACATGTGGCTGTCCAGAAGAAATACACAAAGCTCAGCTGTCATGTGATCACAGACAGGCTACAGACAGCAAGGGGCATATATGTACTCCATTTGCGCCAAATTTGCATCACTTTTTTAATGCAAATTCGGCGCAAAACTAACTCCATATTTACATTTTGACGTTAGATGCGTCTAATGTCAAAATATTGGAGTTTGCACCATTTTTTAGATGTGTGAACCTACCTTGTGTCAATGAGATGCAAGGTAGGCGTTCCCATCTAACTCCATAGCCCCATATGTATCCCCTAGTGCTAAATGATGTTCGGTTGTGGGGGGCTAAATAATGGTGCAAAGTTTGCTTTGCACCCTTATTTAACGCCTTGGACAGACCAGGCGTTAGGGGACCTGAGGACCCATTTCCATGGTTAAACACCATGGAATGGGTCCGCAGGTGCCCTTCTCAAGCCCCAGGATGACCCTCACCCACACCAGAGGGACACCGGAGGATGGGGGGCCCCATCCCAGGTAAGTAGGGTAAGTAGAGGCAAGTGTTTTTCTTTTAATTAAAGTGCCATCGGGCCCAACTTGGGCCCCCTGCATGGTACAGGGTGCAATGGCCATGCTGAGGGGACAGTGGTCCCCTATGCTGGCAATTGTGGTGGTGGGCATAACTCCTGTCTTCTAAGCCAGGAGTCATGTGGTATGGATGGTTTTGCGTGAGAAAATTACGATTTTTTTTGCCTCTAACCAGCCTAACATCATTTTTTGGTGCGAAACCCCTGTCTCCCATACCACCACCCCCACCCGGCTAATGTCATTGTTTTTACGCCAGCCCTCCATTTGAGCCGGCTTGTGACATTCCATAAATTTGGCGCCCGGCTGGTGCTCTAGAATGACGCAAGCCGGTGCTATACTTTTTGACAAATTTTTTAAGCTAGTTCGGCGCTTTTTAGAATTAGTGTAAACAATTCTGATGCTAATCCTGCAAAGCACCCAGAGGCCCATTGAAAACATGCTTGCTCTGAGCAGGCGTTAAAAGTCCCCAAAAAAATGATGCAAAGAAATCTCTTAGAAATCTTTGCACCATTTTTTCGCCCCCCCCCTAATAACACAGGAATAATGTAGCGCAAAGGTTTACAAAGTGGGTTACCATGTGGCGTAATGCATACATTGCGCCACTGTGTAAATCTAGCGCTGCAATTTTGGCCTTGTTTGGCCACATTAGCATAACAAAAATGACAAGGAGGCAAAAGGGGCTCTTCAATTCCTAAAGCCAACAAAAACGAAGATCAGCACAAAAATGGAGAAGGAAGGCAAAATATTGGGTTGAAGAAAACCCTTAAGCTGACCGGTCTAACAATGATTCATAGCCCCAGGACGTAATCTCATTTATATTTTTTCTTCCTGTCTCCATCCAAAAATGTTAAAGTCTCTTTTGGCCACCCACACATTACTCTAAGGCAGTTGTTATTGCACAGAAGAGTTCAGAATACCAAATCATTTCCATTCAAGATCGAACATACGCCAATTCAATATGGGTTTAGGCCTGGATTAGGCACAGTGGATCAGGCCCTAAATTTACATCTTATCCTCAGTAAATATGTTATTGCCAAAAGGGAACCTATCCACTTAGCATTTATAGACCTGTCCAGTGCATTTGATATGGTGAACAGAGCAAAACTGTGGGACATAATGGATACAATGGGGATTGAGCAGGATTTGCTGGATTTGATCAAACGTTTATACTCTGACCTCTCTATTTTAATTCAGTTTGGACAACATGGTGAAAGGTCTCATCCCCTTGCTTCCAATCGAGGTGTTAGACAGGGCTGCACACTGGCACCTTTTCTGTTTCTACTGTACATAAACGGCTTGTACAATTGTTTGGTCCAAAATGGTAAGGATTTCCCCAGGATGAGTTTTAGACAATTGCCAATTTTATTATATGCCGATGATGCTGTTTTAATTGCCCGCACGGCCAATAGTCTACAGACCCTCATGGATCTTTTTTTAACACATACACGAGAGCTTGATTTGAAAGTCAATTTTAAAAAATCACACGTTATGACCTGCGGTCCTAAAACCACTCGCACCAAATGTTTTAGAATGGGGGGGAACACCTTGACAAAGGTAAAAGACTTTTGCTACCTAGGTCTGTATCTAAGTTCCACTTTGTCTTGGAAATTCCATTTGAATTTTAAGCTCCAACAACTGGCAAGAAATGTTGAGGCAATCTTTCGTTTTGCCCGCAGATTAGGGCAGAGACCGGTCCACTAGACCATCACGCTCTACAACTCCAAATGTGTTTCGGCAGCGATATATGGGGGTGGCCTTTGGGGATATACCAGTCCAAGCATTCTACAGCTTGCAGAGAACAAATTCCTTCATCGGTTACTCATGGTACCTAAGAACATAGCAAACATTTTATGCCATGAGGAACTGGGAATCCGCTACATTACAGATTTGATAGATATTGCCCCACTTTTGCTATGGATAAAAGTATGGTCAAACCCGGCGGCTACTTTAACACACGATTGCGTAAAAGACTGTATTTCATTAACAAACTGTAACAAAATTCCATGGCTAAATTTTGTTCACAATGGCTTCCGAAACTTGGACTTGGAGTATATGTATTTTAAACCAGAGCTCCTGCCAGCCAATGCGAAAGAAATTGTTAAACTTCGACATAAGGAGCATGTTATGAATCTTAGATACCAAGTGGCAGAGAAATTGAGTTCTTTTAATTCATACATACAAATTCTATCATCAGACTTGTTAGAACCTTATTTTGTTTGGTTCCCAACCCCTTCTTTATACTCTTTACTCGTACTTTTTAGATTTAATATGATCCATTTTAGAGTGGCGTTCCCTATAAAATGCGTGTGGGAAAAAACACTACCGCCATGCCCTTGCGATAATTCTTCGAAACAAAGTACTTGCCATTTTATTTTATTCTGTAAACTTTACTCAGTTCCCAGGAAATCCTTCCTATTACCCATTTTGCGTAACTTGCACACTTCTTCCTACAAAGACGGATTGACTGGCATCCAAAGCCTCTCATCCAAACAAATGTGCATTTCTATTCTTAGTTTTATTAAATCTGCTATCATTATTAGAAACCGATATGAACTGGTAATGTGACCATTTATTAAGAGAAACTAGGCATTGTCTTATTACTATATTGTCCTATTATTATATATGTTTTTATAAGTATTTATTATCTTATACTGTTTTAGTAAGCTTGGGCGGTAAACTTAGATTTAATAGATTTGCTTTTGACGTATGCAATAAGTACTGTATTTTATGATGACTTTTATGCATGCATGTGCACTTTTGTGGCAAATCGCTGAATAAAGTTATTTTGACTGACTGACTGACATATGCCTCAGGTGACACATCTGAGTACAACTGGACTTGATCCTCATAGAACATCTTGTAGTTATACTAATCAGACACCCAGGCAGTGTCAATCAAAAGCCTCATTCCCCTCTATTCTCAAATACATTACAATGTGGCATGACATGATAATCTGAAGAGTGTTTCTCTCTTTCATAGAGCTTTCACTCACACTACTTTCCACAACTGCAGACTCATGTAAAATACCCAACTTTCCATAGGTTGTGCACATTGTACTCAGAGCAAATTCATTCTTATTGTTGGCCACACCCCCTCATTAATATTAGGTCATCCACATGAGCTATTAGCATCTGTGGTGTTCTCTTTCTTGTACTACACTATTCTAACATCCTCCTTTCTCTTGCAACCATCCTTCTCCACCACAGAATCAACGGTTATTGTTTTATGATATTGTCATAGAGTAAACTAGCTATATCTGTACCATTTTATTGGTTGTTAGATATGTAGCTTCTACATGCTCTTCTTTTTTTTGCAGGGTATTTATTGTTCCAGTGACTTGGATTTTTATTTCTTCTGTCTTGTTTTGATTTTCTAGATAGTAGCGATTTAATCATTATATGGTTTATCATGTGTATTTGTTGTGCCCTGAAGCTGGTCTTCCTGCCATTTATTTGTGGAAAATAAACAATAAACAATAATACTATTCCCTTTACCCAGCACTTAAATCAATGCATCAATGCAAAGTGCCTTTGGCCATATTCACTTGTCAATTAGTATACTGTCAGTATAACATTTGGCAATTATCTAGTTTCTAATGAGTAAAGCCAACAAACATATATGAGGCTGCTAGGACACGAGGACCTGCTGCATAAGCATGAGCTCATTCATTGGTCATGCTAAAACCTAGTAAAGAATTTGTAAAACTGAACTACCATGGCGGCAATTACCTCTAATGAATGCCTAACCTCTAAATACCAACAATGTATCATTTAAACATTTCCCATCTTCTTCAGCTTCGGTAAACGAATGATAAAATGCATGCTGGCTCTCTATCTCCAGTGAATGAACTAGCAATATCTTGTTCCATTGTAGAAGAACATCAACTGCCATGCCAGCAGTTATCATGGATCTGTTAGAGACCTGAACTCCTCCACAGATTTCTTCTAAGGTGTCCCAATGAAAGGAGGTGGTTGTGTCACACTCTGCATCATGGTTTACTTGGTGCAGGGTATAACTCAGAAAGGAGTACTGAGAAAATACCGCTTACCAAGAATATGTTCTCTTAGATTGAGCAGTTACAGAAGAGAAGTAGGTGCCCCAGTTTCCAGGGTAACTCACAGGAAATCACACTATGGTGAACTGGTATCTAATCAGGTGCACATGCCAATTTTTCACTCTTCTTGGTGATAAACTTGCACAGTGAAGATTTAGAAGATGCCCCCAACAGCAATCCTGGAGTCTCACAGGTTCATGCAGGAGGCCGCTTGATCGGTGAGAAACAGTAGACAGCCAAAAAGCAGAGGGATAATCAGGCACCGGGGTGCACAATGCTCACATAGGTGGTGATGTGAACTCTTTTCATCTCCAAAGAAACAATGGACGGAAAAACATATATAGAAGTTGATGTATTGCATTATATGACAGGGTCCACATCAGTGCCATGCTTCCCCACGACAGCTGTCCATAACTGTTCACAATACAAGTTAACAAATCCCACATCCTACCTTTCAAGCATGATTTTATGAACGCTACAATTAGACCAATATGTTTCAACAATCACCAACACAGCAGTGCCGCTTGGACTGTATGTGATGGGTCTCAGTCAGTTACACATGGCACATTGAACCCATTGCATGTATTCTGTCAGCAATGATTGGGCATGAGGAAGGGAGAACATACAATAAACATGGTCGATTTTGGCAGGGCCAGGGAAGGATGGCAGTAGACTGATGAGGCAAGAGGGAATGGGCAGAGAAAGTTAGTATGGAGCAGAGTGGATGAAATAGAGGAAGAAAACTGTACTAGTGAGCAGTTGCGGCACTGGGTGGGACAGAAAACTCAGATCATGACTGATGAGGAAGAATAGAGTTATGGCAAGTGTGAGTTAAAAGCCTGTGGCAGGAGAAACAGCGATACTCATTTGTAGTGTTGGTTGGCTAATTAGAAAGTACTGGTGTCTGAGTGCAGTGGCATGAAAATAAGGAAGGCTACTGCTAAAATAATTGCTGTCTTCAATACTTCTGGAAGGCACCTTACTTTTAAATTATAGAATATACACGTGCTTGAGGCTGCTAAGCACACGTGTTTATGAATCCAACAGTGACACGCAGACACCCAGACATACAGCTTGACTTCTGATAACAGAATATTGGCCTTTCCCTCCCTGCACTCAGATCACTTCTAAAGAATGAAATGCTTCTTGCATGGCAGCCCGAAGGGGGGGAGCAGAGTGTAACCTCTTGCAGTCATTTCCCCAAGTCAGATGACAGACCATTAGCAAAGGTCTGCCTCTTTCGCACACCAGTCCTTTGACCTTCAGGTTGAGAATGATTGATTCTACTTAAACCTGTTCCAGCACGTTGAAGATAAAGAGACTGGAAACAAGACCATGGTCGATCAAGGATAAGGAAGGCCGGCAGTTGGCCTGGAAATGAGGTTTTGCCAAATCTGTCTGCACGCACATCACGCGTTCCCCCACACGTCAAGGCCATGGGCTCAGCTCTATAAAAGGGAAGGAAAGGCAAGCAGGTAGACATCTCTAGGCAGTCATGGCTTTCCTGTGGGTTCTTTCTTGCCTGGCCGTCATTGGCAGTGCATATGCAGAAGGTGAGTGTGTGGATCCACAACCATTTTTCTAGCTTCAGGCTACATACTTGAGCCAGACATTGAAGCACAAAAACTAATGAGAATTCTGCGTTGCAAATGTAACCAGTGCACTGGGCTTACTATTGTTTCTATTGGAAGTGCAGCCACTCCTTCCGCTTACCACTCTCGGTATTAGACATAGCGTCCTTCCATCTTTCTCCTCACACATTAAAAGAGTAGTCATTCCTTCTGAGCCATACCTCAGTTTTGAGATGCAGTACCTCAATGTGACTCCCCCCCCAAAAAAGGTATTTACAATAATCTGATCACCTCCTAATTTACATCAGGTGTGCAGTCCATACGTCTGAGCTCCCCGCTTTACGAGAACAGTATTAATCTGACACCCTCCCCCTGTATCGGAAGGGTCAGGGTCCTGTTCACAAAAGCATTGTGGAGTGCGTAAAGTAGTACTACAGTAGTATACTTTTCCATATTCTTACATGCCTTTGTGAATTGGCCCGAAAACATCTAAAATGTGAATTCCGAGCAAATGTTCATAAACAATTAGTAGAACTAGAAAGGAGGGGGCCCTCTTCCACTTTTACTAACAGGGAGTTGGATGACTCAGGACAGGTTCACAAAGGCCCGTGGGAGTAAGTACAAGCGCCATCCAGTAGTACTGCGTCCTGTGCCCATAAATGCTTTTGTGAATCGCCCCACGTTATTTTTCTCATTGCAGAATGTGGGATCCCAGCCATACCACCTGTGGTAAAAGATTATAACCGGATCATCAACGGGCACAACGCAGTGCCGCATTCCTGGCCTTGGCAGGTGTCTCTCCAGGTAACCGAAGGGAGCGGCTAATTTGTTGGGAGGGGAGTGGGCATTAAATGACAAAAGCATGTCTTGCGAAGAACGGAGACTGTTATTCTGCAATGTCCAGAAAATTTCAATTATTTGTTTTTAAAATTGTCATTAAAAGTCGATGATTTCAAAGGGTTCCCTAATCTGTTGAATGGTGATGTCCCCTAAACTAGTCATTGTTATTTGTCATGTCTTACTTTGACTATAGTGTTGCATCTTTGTTTACAATGCACCAGATCTGAGGTTATTATTGCTAGGACTGTACCATGGTCTTGTGGTCCATTGGAGCAAAAACATAACAGAGCTCCCCATGCGAGTTGAGAAAGTTTTACAATTTGCTCTTTCTCTGCTCATTAGGATCAGCCATCAGCAAGTCCTGCCTTGCACTATTCCTATTGACTGTTACCACCTGCCCATAGTCCTTGACTCGCCACGTAAGGCCCCTCCCCGCACTGAGCCGACTTGTTTCAACAGTGACACAAAAATCTCCATCGAGACCATCACCTTTGTAGATAGGCAGCAACCGCACTAGATAGACATCAGCGATTTCTCTAAGTGACAGATGTCCCAACAAACAGTGTGATCCAGCAGCGTACTCCTGATTGTTCTGAATGGCGCATTGAGCTACTTTACAACAGCCCTCTTTACAAAATGGAGAATTCTGGATGAAAAACTAACGGCCTACTTCTTCTGTCCCATTGGCTGTCTCCACAGTGCCCATCCCCACTGCCTGCACTGTGCTTCTCCCATACCTCGCTCATAAGTGCCCAGTGTTTTTATGTCACTTACGTTGCTGTGGTTCACGCCAATGTATCTATCTCTAATATATACAAATTGACACTGCAATATTGTCTTTTGCAAAAACCTGAGGGCCTGATTACATATTCCCCTCAAACGTGTGATCCCTGTGCAAACACCTCTTTGTTTAGGAATTGCAGTTATAAGTCGTGCGATGTTAATTACCAGGTGCAATAAATCTTACACCTTTAATTTAAGTTCAGCTGGAAATTTAACATGGTAAAACGTCTGGGACAGGCGACAAAAATCAATTTAGCAAGAACAAAATTGAAATATTCGATAACTGAATTGAAAAATCCACGAAAAAGCATCGCTATGTGTTATCATGCTGTAAATAAAAGATTATTAATTTACCTAAATACCTGAAGCTGTGACATAAATAATACAGTGTGAGTGAGATGGCCATCTTGTAATGGAGTTTCAAACACATAACAAACTATATTACAAGATGGTCACCATGCATTCACACATATGTTTGGAACGATTTGCCTTTGCTACTGCTTGAGATGAAATTCAATAAGCGCTAGCAACGCCAAAACTATGAGTGGCACATTTACGTGTGCTTAAAATTCGGATTCAAATGTGATTTGTTGAAATAATGAAGGGTAATGAGCAGTATCTATCGCATTTCTGTCCCTTCCCACTGAACTGGCACCATTATGGCAGCCTAGTTCCAAAGCAGGTACCCTTGCACCGTGGGGCATATTCATGAGCTTTTTGCGCCACCATTGCATCACTATTTGTGATGCAACGAGCAGAAACCTTTAAATCATATCTATGAGGCCACGCAAAGCCACTTTGCGTGGCATTGAATGTCATAGATATAGAGTAAGGCAAGGCAGCGCAAATCTCTGCGTTGCCTTATCTGCGTTAGGGAGGCGTTCCATGTCAGTTGCGGTGGGTGTTCCCACACAACACCCAGGGACTTTGACATCTGGGGATGCTCCATAACCTTACACCTTCCCAGGGGAGGAGCAAAGAGGAAAAATAACTTGATTTCTTGTCTCTCTATTTGTGCTACATTCTGCAGCACACATAGAATGAGGTAAAAGCCTCCCAGGATTGCTTTTTGAAAGAAGGTGCCCCTTCCTGCACAAAAACAATCCTGCAAGCACTCTTGCTGCATGGTGCAAGGGTGCATGCATTGGCACCTAGCTGCGGAAATGGCACCAGTGCAGGAGGTAAGGACAGTAATGTGCAGTATGCAATAGATACAGCACATTCCTGCCCTTTCCTTTTGACGCAGGGCAGTGCAGCAAGGTGACTTGCTGTGCTGCCCTGCGTCAGACTCCCATAAATATGGCCCTTACTTTACAACTCCAAACTCAGACCTTAAAGGATCCAAGTGCTATCTTGTACCACAGGGGGGGCTGACCAGCACCCTCAGAATACGCATTCCGATGGTGCTGGGTGGGGGGGCCTGCACTGCCTATGCAAAGGGCATGGGCATGAGTTCAACTCTGACCGCCTGAGTTCAACTCTGACTGCTGTCATGCCATCGGAAACCATGTTCCCAGCGGGGACGGCGGTCCTCTGGCGGGTCCGCTCTCCAGGTTTGTAATTAGGGTGGTCAGACCGCCTGGAGTGTGGCGTCTGACTGTCAACGCGAGCCTGGCAATCCCCAGACCATCACACTCGCAATGAGGCCCTTAGACTTTGAAAGCTGGATTCCATTTTTTTCAGACGGTGTACGTAATTATGATCTGTCTTTAGTTTCTGATTGAAAATGCATAAATGTTATAGCCGCCATACATTGAAGTCATGGCTTGGTGTGTGTTCTAAGACCCATTTTTAATTGGGAGATGATGCCAGTACATATTATCAGGTCGGATAACGCAGACGCTGATTCAGACCTAAACTTGCCACTCGCATCAGTTTGCATCTGCTGAGGTAGAAAATGATCTCCAGTTTCTAGCTGATGCTGGCTAGATAATAGAATAAATCATGTTTCAAATGCCAGCAGTAGTGAATTGTTCTTCTAATAGCTTATGTCACTAAAATGTTTGTACTACGAATAAATAAATGCAGTGAGCCCTCTTTGAAATGTAAATCTAGCCCAATGCAGCAAGTATCAATTAGATTTTGTATTTCACTCATGATCTGCCTATTACTCCCAAACAAAGAAATTCATTGAGAATAATCTCATTGTTTCTGTTTTCCCAACCAGTACAACAACTTTCACTTCTGCGGTGGATCCCTCATCAATGAGAACTGGGTCATTACAGCTGCCCACTGTGACGTCATGTAAGGCTGGTGCACCATTTACTCTCTGCCAGACAATGCTTGTAAAATGTGGATTGTACTTCTTATCACCAATGCTTTGGGCTGGTTTTTCAGCATTTACTGCTAAATAAAATACTGTAGATCTCCTGTTAAAATATGAACAGTGACCGATACAGAACCACCTCCTGTCAATCATATAGTTCACGTCCCTTTATAGATAACCACACTTATGCCAGTCTGCCGCGCTTTCTACTACGGATGCCCAGCACTTTTGATTAACAATGCCCGCACTTTCTCACAAACACTTGCCATTTGTATGGTGCACAATCTACCATTATTATCGCCTATTGACTATCCGGGTTATAATCACGAACCAGAATATTATATTTGTGGTGGTCTGGCCCATCTACAAGGTGAAGTGTAACGCGATTGGAGTGGGGCGGGACATTAAATTCATATGCAACAAACAAATCTGTGAGCCTATAGAATACTTAGCGGGAATGTCCTAATTAATGAGCTGCGAGTGCATCATATTGGTTTAAAACCCATGAGGATGTAATGCATCTCCTAGGTCAGTAGCACTCTCAACAGTTAGATGGTGCTGCTGTCTCAATGGCATATCAGACCTGTGATTGGAGGGTGTCTGAGGTGTCCTTTGTGTTCTTCTCTGTGGACGTTTTCTAATTGAATAATGCTGTTGGTTAGCCAATATTGTGTCATTAATAGGTGCATACAATATGTTCTGTCCAGTGTCTTATTATTTTAAGTGACATCTAAATGTGGCTACAGTAGCAAGTATCAGTATTATTGCCCACTACTGGTTATATCCGAGCTAATGTTTTACCTAGTTTTCGGTTAGAGACGTTTAATATGTTTAGCTATGTTTTGTGTGGTATTTGTGGCAAGTGATAATAGGAATAATAAATAATAGGATGGGTGTGCAGTGTTCCATGTAATATTTTGGTTTCATGGCAGGTTTTGCAGATTTGTTGATGTTAAGATTTCTGTGATGATCAACTACATGCCGCTTCTCTGTTTTGGATGTATGCGAAGTGTTGTACCTCATACATACTGTTGCATTTTCATGCATAGTGTGTCTAGGTGATGACCAGCATTGGACGCCCCGTGATAGTGCATTATAAAGCATATCGGTGCAGAGCCATGGTCACATCAGTTATGGAGGATATTGGACAACCAAGGGCACAGCCCAATTGACAGGTCTCTAAAGAGATAGCCAGTGTGGTGCAGCATATGTTCAGAGCTGTCTCTTGAATCTTGCTGAAACTCCTTCAGGTGGTCTTGGGTTTTCACATCTGTACAACCTAAGTGAGTTCCTCTCTCTGAGGTCTCACCCTTTAAGATTTTTAAAACTTAAACTACAAGTCTGTTTAAAAGATAAGGCCTGACAAATGTATGTGACCTGGAGGATAGCTCTGCTAATAGCAATACAAGTATAATACGTGAAACCTGAGGGGCTTGTGAGATCTGAGCCTGCACGTTCTATGTGACCTGGGCCATGCCAGTATTTTGTAATGCGTGAGCCTGTATGGTTTGTGTCTCCTGAGGAATAGAACTATCTTCTCTAGTGCCAGAGCCTACGGGCCTGCATAGTATGTGTGAGATCCGAACCTTTAAGTTTGTGTCATCACACGCATAAATTATTAAAAATGTGCTAGGAGGTAGGGAGCATGAACGCACTCAAAGTTTGATCTCTCAAAACCACAATTACTTTGGCACCAGAAGCCCATTGTGTAAATTAAGAACAATTCTGTTAAAATACCATTAGAGTGCACAAAAATAGTTAATTTGGTGATTTTATGTTACATGAACATAGGTACACGTTCTACTCATTCTACTCACGGTCAAGTGTCAATCACAGTGTCACACATTAGAAATTGAAATGTCACACATAAGTTCATAGAAAACATGGAAATGTCACACATAAGAACAATGAAAACGTGACAGTGATAAGGGCATACTCCACACAGATGCCAAGTTTTCAGTTTGCTTATGTGTGACATTCCCATGTATGTAGTGTGTTAATGTGTGACATTTCAAGCCTTATGTGTGACACTTTGAGTCACACTTTATTGTGAGTGAAATAAGACATTAACATTCATCTTTTAATTTTTTTTAGAAATGATGCCCTTTTCTCATACGTGACGGTCCTTAATACGTAAATTGACCGAGGGGCGCTTTACATGACAATCAGACATGTCTTTATTAAGCATGAATATGGGAAATGGTTTGCTCAGAATCACAGAATGTTGCGCCAAGCCGGGATTGGAGACTTCTTCCATGGCTCTAAAGTGGACTGTTCTGGTTGATAGGCCACACATCACCCCACTCCCTCCGTCTTCTACCTGTGCAGTTCTGAAATTACCCCCCCCCTTTTACTGCAGTTTAGACTAACCCTGTTTTTGGCATATATTTAGAAGCTTCATTTTGTGGTTGGACATCCACACCTGTTCGATACAATGGTTTGAACAGGGGTTGCTTTTGTACATTAATTAGGCTGCGTTACTTTGTGTTTTGGTCTTCAAATCTCTGTTAGCAAAGGGAGAAAGTGAAACTACACAGTTTTCTCGCATTTCAGGACATGGTTCAAGGCAAAGCTTAATCTGATCAGATGTGCAAGCTCTGCCAAGTGTAACTCTTCTGCAGCTTGACAACATCAGACATTGGAGTAATACGGAAAAATTACCAAAAATGCATTATTCTAATACAAGATACGTAAAATATAATTGTTTCCCATAAGTAAGTTAAAGTCCAGCAGAACCAAGCAATGAGAAGGCAGCTGTGTTCAGTCTTCCATATAGCTTGCGGATAAGTGTGCGTCCAGCCGGGGATCAGCAATCTGTGCTGCGGATTCTCCTGCCCTGTAATAGAAAGACCAAAACGGGAATAGCAAAAATGTTCAAAAAATAATAGGGCCATCTTTCCTTAAAGCAGAATTTGGGAAATCAATAAAATACAATAGTCAATATTCACCTGAGAAATGCCACCTGGTCTCTCAGCTAAGCATGACTAAAATGATTTTATCAGGACAGATTAGACTGTGTGACATAGATCATAAATCCCATCATGCGATCACAAGAGTGTACTCCCAGTAAAGACGATCTCTGTACTGACCCACAAAGTAGCATGCAATGGCTCTCTGCAGAGACAATAAAAGCAGAGGAACATCAAGAACACACTGCCCCCAAAATGGCGGCTGCAACCTGAAGTGGCTCTGTTCGGCAGCCTATAATCCAATCACTTCTCGGCAACCAGTGCCCATCCAAGCTGCTAGAGGTCTCCTGGGGCCTTGTCTTTCCCCCAGTGAACTTGGGGGACTAAATATGAAGCCTCTGCTCCCACCACATGCGGCACTGGGCCGATGCGGTTCCCTTACTGGCGGGCCAGGTCTGGGCTTGCTCTCCACAGAGTGTTCGCTGTGGCCTGGAGATGAAGATGCGGCTGACCTCAGCCCGGTGGGAGCTGAGTCCCAAAATCACTGCTGAGTGCCAACAGAGCCACTACGCCTGATGAGGATAGGAGGGTGGCAGCTGGAGCAGTGCTGTGCCCTGATGCGCCATTGTACTGGAGGCCTGAAAAGCTCCACCTTCTCTGCCTGAGAGGCCCAGGCTTAGGAGGTAAGGAGAGTGACACTACCCTGCCAGCTCTCCACTGGCCAACACTGCTCCCTGTGGACACCGCCTTTAGCTGCATACTCCAGTGGGTACACATACTTGCAGCTGCTGAAGGGGGTGTGGACATTTCTTCCTTCTCTCCTCCTTTTGCAGAGCACCCCCTCCCACCTAGCATGAAGGGCCCCATGGCCCAGTGGGGGGCAGGGGCGTGGTCAGCCACTGTAACAGACCTGTGACAGTCTCCCGCCTCCTTAGGCCTGAAGACAGCTTTGGCCCTGAGACACTGACCTATCGTCTGACCCCCACATGGAACCCATTTGCTGCTGGTGAAACCAGAGCATCTTACGCTGCACCCACCAGGTGCCAAAGGGACAATGACCTAGTTACTATGGTTAAGGGCAAGCATGCAGACCTTAGCCAGCAGGCCAAAACTGACAAGTTCACAATGCCTGCCAGGGATCGATGGGTGGGCTTTAAGGGGCTACAGGGCCCATTCCTAACCAAGTTCCCCCGGAAAGGAATTTTCAAGCTATCCAGACCTCCCACACTGCACTGGAAGATTGAATTGGGGAAGTGGCGATAGAGGTATACTTGCTGTAACAAGATCTGCACAGCCTTTCAAATCACATCTGGAATGCTGTGGATCATATTTCGTTAGTGGAAGACCAACTCAGTGCTCTCAAGGCCGACTACTCCAAACTCAAATCAACTACAGAGCAGCTGGAATTGCATGCATAGGTTGCTGAGGCCAGATCACGCCAAATAGCCTCCAGATGGTGGGACTGCCTGAGGGCCTGTAGTGCCCACATCCAGAGGTATTTGTGACTGACTAGATTAGATCATGGATGGCCAAAAGCCCTCTGTTGAACATGGCCCTGCTGAGAGAATTTCCCTGAAACTTTTAGCTTTTTTCCCGGTTTTCTGCTGACTCTCATTGTGTAGCCTTTGGACTCCGGGCACTTTCCCACTGTACTGCAGTGAAAAAAGTGCACGCGTCCTTCCTACACATGCCAGGAAGGGG
Organism: Pleurodeles waltl; assembly: GCF_031143425.1. Lineage (NCBI taxonomy): Eukaryota > Metazoa > Chordata > Amphibia > Caudata > Salamandridae > Pleurodeles > Pleurodeles waltl. Next base: position 542,341,154 of record NC_090451.1, read on the forward strand.
TGCTTACATGATTGGTTCAGGCACTGTACCCAGGAGTGCCCTGTAAAAAGATACACCACATACGCAGGGCAGGTATGGCCCTAGCTACTAATGGGACATTGCACTGAGTGTACCAACCACCAGAATAGCCTTTCAAGCATGTATCTGAGGTGCAGTTGTGCCTGTGCTCAGGTTGGCACTTCTAACTCCACAGCCAATCCTGAGTGGGCCCTTTGCTACCCCTAGAGCACCCACTGAAGGGCGGAGCAGGTGGGAGATGAAAGGCTGGGCAGGTACACATGGGTGTCCAATGACCCGGTAGTGAAGAACCTTCACGTGGATTTTCCTTACCTAGGGGATGGCTCTTCCCATATGTTTTGCTGAGTCTCTATCCAGTGTCCTTAGGGCCCTGGGCACTTACCCACTGTAAGTACAGTGGGAAAGTGCGCGTGCCTTTCCTACCTCTGTTAGGAAGTGGCACTGGCCAGTGTGTGAGCAAGTGCCCACTGGTGGTACAAATATGTGCTCAGCCTGTCATAGCAGGCCTGTGTATGCACACCTGCACCTATGTTGTTCTTAAACATGAGTCCAGCCTGTCACAGCAGGCCTGTGTTCCTGTGTGTGCGCACTTGCACCTATGGTGTTATTAAGCATGTGTCCAGCCTGCCAATGCAACCATGAGTGTGCGCAACGGCACGTATACCCAGTGAGTGAAGAATAACCCTGTGTGTTTTCACTACCTATGAGAGCTTCTCTGCTGATAGGTTAACATACAAAGTTTACAATTACTCCTAGCTGTAATAGTGGATTGCAGCACAGCAGCCTTATAATGTTTACTATCATTGGGTTCTCCCTGACAAACCACTTTCTGTGGTAAAGGTGGTTCTGTCTATAATAACACAGAAATGCCTCTTTTAGAAAGTAGGCATTTCTATGCTCTAAAACACTTTTGTGTGCCTTTTAAATTCCACTCTAATCCACACTGGAGGATGGGATCTATGGATTCCTCAGTGACAGCTATAAACACATAACTGGAACGACAGACCCCCTGTCATTTGAGGGCCTGGCTGGATAGATTGGAGGAAGAGGTTTTCACACTTGGCCTCTCTTAGCCATATCATGGCCCCATTAAAGATCAAGATCTGCATTCCAGGGTCTCACGGCAGACAGGATGGAAATTTAGGGGAGACATCTGTGGTTCAAGGGGGACCTTCTGAACCTCCCCCAACTTTAAAGGCACACTATAGCAAACTTGAGATGCCCTTGTGGGGATGCAGGACCAGAGATACTGGACTGCGTGTGTACACTGCCAGAGGAATCTGTGGTGCACAAGGAGTAATTACTCACCCTTCCTGAATAGTGGCTGGCCAGGGCTGACTGTCTGCTGCTGTGTGGCACCCCGAAGTGTGCTCTCCAAGGGCTAGTTGGCTTGCCCCCTGTTCTCTGGTGGACGTCTCAGGGACATAGAAGACATCCCACGAGGGACCTATACCTTCTACCTGTGACACCTGGAGAGCGGTTACCTCTTAAATGGCCACATCGTCTGCTGCATCCCACCTGGTAGTGGCGGTATGAGCGTGGAACCAAGTATTGCGCCTGGAGACTGGATTGCCTGATGTGAATCCCTACAGGAACTGCCTGCATTCCAGGAGTGTGGTCCGGTATCGTGGGGCCTCTGTACGCATAAGTGTCTTGTTAGTGGTGAGCTGATTCACCGGTTGTGGGACCGCGCGTGGCCTGCTTTGACGATCATGCCATATTTCTCTTATGAAACACGCCCGCTGCATGCTTATTGCATGAGGTGTGGGATTCACAAGTTGCAACCGTCAGAGGTGGGGGCGTACATGTAGCAGTGCAGCATTCTACCTCATGTATCGCCACTGAACTTGCGCCTGACTGTAATTATCTGGTGTGACTCAAGTCATTGCACACCAGACTTATGCCTAATTTCCAGGAAGATGCAGAATTGGTAACTCTTCGTTTGTGTGACCTGAGTTGTCTGGTATGACTTAAGTCATCAGGCACAAGACTTTTTCCTCATTTCCAAGGAGGTGCTGAATTTGTTACTCTGCACTGTGTGCGATCGGAATTGTCTGGTTTGACTCAAGTCATCATGCACCAGGGTTTGTGCCTCATTCTCAAGGAGGCGCACGGGGTGAATTCATGTTCTGGAGTGCCCAGATTGACTGGGTGCAACTTTGCTGAATGTGTGTCCTACAGGGCGTCTCCCCATTTCCGAGAGGCTCCCTTGCTTCATCTATCACTCATTGATTGCTCCTTCTGCTGCCCTCAGTGCAGCGGACCAACTGCCATCTCCTCATCCAGCCCTGACAACTCCTTGTTACCAGGTTGTATTGACGGAATGAGCCTGGGTGGTGAGAGCAAGTGAGTGGGCTACAGAACTCTTCTGGGAGTGATCGGAAGCAGGTCCCACGAATTGGTGACTCCCCCTCCCCTGATACCTCGCAGAACTAGGCAAGTGCCTGGTGGGAACGTGGGGCGAACTTCGATTGAACTTCACGAGGGATGGCCAAACCTCCATTTGTCGACTCCCATCTGAAACTGCCTGTTATCTATTCTCCCATCTTTTTCCCCCAGGACCCTGAATAAGTGTGACTTCAGCCAGGATCGGCCTAGTGTCCGGGGAGGGGAAAGGTTTCCTTTAACTCCAGTCCAAGGGTGGGTGGGGTAGTCGAGGTTGGCTGAAGGGTGGAGGAGGATTTGGGCCACAGGGTCTGCGAGTACTATATTTATTGACCTGCTTGATATCAGTGCACCGCGGTAGGGTGCTGTATGTGCGTGTGTGTGTGTGTGAGTGCATGCCATACGAACCTGACCGATATCTGTAGCACCGGGTATCGGTGCTGAATAAGTGCGTGGGAGTGACTGCCTGTGATTAACAATAGTGCATGGCGATGTTGCCTTATACGTTGATTCTTGCCAAAAGTGTGTTACATTTGACATTAGTTTTACACGTGAGGCCTCCGGGCCATGAGGCTATTTAAAAGTGTTATAATTACCTTTGTGTACACATTACCACTTTCGTTGTGAACTGGGGTGCACCCTATAACTGTGTGGGATCAAATTAGAATAATTGTTTGTGTGGGTCTTGTGCTGACAATGTTTTGCACCGCATAAGGGTGCTGGGGGTAAAGTAGGATCTTTCTCAAAGTGTACATATTACTAATGTCATTTTAACTCGGTTGTTTCTAGTACTGCTAGTGATATTTCCAAATGTTACTTATGTTCAGAGATACATGTTCATGTTGTGTTAACTAATGTGTGTTGTATACACACTTTATTTACATGCATCTTGTGTGAAGTCTCTTTTGTGATGCTCAGTGCATTTGTTGTGTGAAAGTGCTTTACCAATGCTTTACACATTGCCCGTGATAAGCCTTACTGCTCAGTGCAAAGCTACCCAATGGTGGTTGCAAGTTACACAGTGAGTGTAATCACCCACCCCTGACAGTTGTTGTAGATTCTGCCTGGCTGGGGCCTTGCCTCAGCCAACCAGAGCATGTTGCCTCCAACACCTTCTCTATCTGCTTTATACTGGAATGTGCCCACAGGGGCCTGGTGCTCAAGACCTCACCTGGCTCCCCTCCCTGCGATAATATCCCTTATGAACTGTTTAGACAGAGACTTTATACTTCGGGAGTTGAGGAAGAGGAAAGCGATTTTCTGCAATGCCTCCAAAATCCGGACTATACGCCATGATTCAACAGCAACATAGGTCCTACATGAAAGACAAGCAAAAGATAGGAGCCACACAACTACAATATTTTACAATATTTGTTACTGTAACCTGCAAAACTGAAAGTCGTGCACCACGGAAAACACACTTTTTTTAGACACCTAAAAGGGCATGGGAGTGGGCGGGGGAGCAGCATGATTTCCGAGGACCACAGGGAAGAGCCCCCTCGGGCACAGTAGAACCTCACCAGAGGAGCATTGGGAGGCCCCAGGGACACTCCCGACCTCAGAGTAAAAGACAATAAAGACTCTTGTCACAGCATTGAAAGGGCACAGTGGATACTGACTTTGCAGCAGAAGCTCTGGTTGATAAATTTAATTCTAAATTTCCATCACCCTCTTCCCCCACACACAGTATCTGCGCTGCAAAGTCCAGCCAACTTGTAATGAGGACCATAGACACTGATTCCTTTGCCATGGAGACTAAATCAGCTATGCATTTCTTGGAGATGGTCCAGCAAGAAGATAAGAGAGGGTCACTCCTAGGTTGCCTCCAATATATCATATCTCTGGAGCTAGTATCTATCAATGTTCATGTCAAAATACCCAGAATAATTCATAAGCAACATCTGTGCAGAACTGGACTCAGTAACAATAGTAGAGGGTCACTATATCACATGCATTATATCACATAGAAAAAATAATGCCTCATGTGTATGAGCTACCACCATCACATTAAGGTACGTAGACGTGGAGTAAAGAGTAGTAAATATACACATACCAGAACGGTATACTGGGAGATGAGGTATTTGTGGATGACATATTTTTGTAAGTTAATATTGCTGACCTTGATATAGAGACATGCAACTGAAACAATCATACACATTTATAATTAATTACAGGCTATGCTATTAGCCTCATAGAGTGCACATCCACCATACAGCATTCCTCTCAGCACTTTAATCTACTATGTTTGAATGTGTTCACGATACTCTGCATTTTTTTCAGAACAGGGTTCTTGCTTGTCACATCACAATGCTGCCCGTAATGTCATAAGTCTATTGTGCTGTTGACTCTGGCAGCTGGAGACAAACAAGAATAAATGCCTAAACAGATTGGTGACAAATTCACATTTGTTACACTGTTATTGGAAGATCTGGGAATTTGTTTTATTTATAAAACATTTTTTAAGCTGCTTATTACATATATTGTGCTCTAGTTCCAAATATATGCCTTAGAAAAGTAAATCCCAATGCACATTGAAACAAAAACAGAATGCTTGGTAGTATTATCGTCTTTGCCATTTTTAGGGGCAAGCTCAAAGTGCTCTGTCCCCTGCTGTAATCTCTCTTACAAGCGCGTTCAGTGGTGCGTCCGGGGCAGGAGCCCTTTAAATTTCTTCAAGCGCTCCCGCCGTCGCGGGAAGCGCGTTCAGTGGTGCGTCCGGGGCAGGAGCCCTTTAAATTTCTTCAAGCGCTCCCGCCGTCGCGGGACGCGCGCGGGCGGCGCCCGGGCGAAGCCCGGGCCAAGGGCGGGCCCGTCCTTGCCCGTCATTGCCAGGAAGAGGCAGGGCAGGGCCACCCCCCTAACTTTCATAACAAGACGCTCGGTTTAGGCAGCTCACAAGTAGCTGGCCGCCTGAAGGTACTGTGTCAATACCTACCCCTAAAAAAAAAAGGTCCTTTTATAGAGGGCCTTAGGACGGAACTCACCCTTTCCCAGCATAGTGCTTCTCTCATTATTACCTGCTAGATTTGAAGGGGGGCCGGGTCGTTGCCTCTCTACTTTATTGCATGAAGTTTACTTGTCATTTTTGAGTGTAAAAACCTTTATTTAAATACTTGTCATATTCATTGTCAGTATCTATCATTTAGGCTTACCCCCACTAGACCTACTTTTATTCTTGTCCATAAATACATATTTGTGCTCTGGTTTCATTAGAGCTGAAGTATCATATAGGTGGCCCAAAGCATGGGAAAACGTAAGGCATCAGAACCCCCAAGGGGGAAAGAGAAAACTACAAAAAAACTCAGGAATGCGGGCGAGAATTGCACTATAGACGAAATTGATGATCTTATTGAGGAGGTAGAGTCATTATTATGTAGTAGGGCCACTGTCTGGGAGGGACCTGATAAAAAGATTACCTCTTACTACACAAAAAAAGTTGAACTAGAGGAAGATTTAGTGACAGAGACTATTAGTCACCAAGAGGGGGAGGTTTCACCCGATATTAGGATTGGTAGCCCTAAGGATGCTACAACTCGATCCAGACATCCATGCACCATAGATAGTACTAGGAAGAAGGGCCACAAGCAGGAGTGTGAAGTTGTATGTTCCAATAAATACGCAGTCTTGGCAGAACTTGATAGTAATAAAGTACAGAATACACAAGAGGGGGAATTGCTGAATGAGATATACCCAACTATTCCAATTGTACAGTTACCTAGAGAGAGGATCTCTCCATGCAACTTAGAACCAATGAATCCTCCAAAACATAAAACAAGAACTATAGCAGACCTCTATGACCTACTCTCTGGATTAATACAGGAAGTTAAGGACCTGAAACTTGAAGTAAGAACCCTATCAGATATTGTGGAAAAGGAGGGGGGTAGGGGTACCCACAAAGCTCAGTGCGAAAAGGAGACCCCCCTTATATCATTTCAGCCACAAGGCAGATCCACACGTTCTCAAAATTTAAATACTAACCCCATCCCTACCCCAGCTATAGCCAAGATCTTACAGCAACCGCAGGGATATACGAGAGGGGTAAACAGGGAAAATACTGGTCCACACAATTACCCTAGAAGTAATGCTAGTGATCTATGGCAAAAAATAGGGAATCCACAAAGAGAATCCCGCTTGGTAAAAGGGCCCCAAAAGGGGAATGTGGAGCTTACTCAGATCACCCATCCCCAAGCATCTCATGACCGTAACCATTATACTACATGGAATCGACATTCTGTGGGGGATAGGTTTCCTATTAGGAGCAATGTTGTTTATCTGTTAAATGTCCCAAAATTGGCCATAGATAGTAGTGAAGACGAAGATTCCCTAAAGAATAAGCTTACACATTGGATTAGGACTAAAAGACACTGTCTATCCATAATTCATTCAGATATAAAGAGGGCAGAAAGAATCTCAGGAGGGATGGGACAACATGATGTTATTGCATTAACATTTAAGGATGGAAGCCTATCCAGAGGCCTGATTGACATGGAACAGAGAACCGCCGGCCCCACGATCAATGCCATGAGGTTCAGTTCGGATCCTTACATTACCAAACCCCTAGTCCCGAGGCCTAAGTATAATGTCATGGAGGGATCACAAAGGAGAAACTGCGATTCCAATCTTGAAAGAGTAGATTGACTACTCCAGATCGATCAGGCACAAGTGGGACTAATTGGGGACCCAATAGTAGGAGAGCCCCTCATAGGGTCTGATCCTCATGCTACAGGGGCAGGGATTATAGTGGAGTCTTTGCCCCGTTGGAAAGACTCGGCAGCATATTTGAGCCCTACTTCTAATGGTACTACCCCAAACGGGAGGGGTCCTATCACTATGATCTCCTGGAATGTAGCAGGCTACAGACCCGGAATGGCAGGACTATATTGATCAATACCATGTCTGTCTCTTCCAAGAGACTTGGCTTAAAGACCCGCCGTATAAGCTAGGATACAAAACCTACTTTATTAGTGCAATTTCAGCTGCTAGAGGGAGACCGTCTGGGGGACTGGTTGTTTGGGTGAAAATCTCACTAAATGTTGAGATACGTATGCAAGCCACAGAGTCAGATGACATTTTATGGTTGGTAATGGGGGGAAAAAATAAGATAATATCCCACTTGTTCAATGTATATATAAGACCTAGAAGGACAAACTTGGAGTCGCCTGAAATAACTCTATTAGACGACCTGCTTAAAAAGATCCCAGGAGGAGAGACAATTATGATAGGGGGTGACCTTAATTGTAATTATGAACCCATAACTGGTTTTGAACATTTAGCAGAAGAAGAAGATCGAGCCAGAGCAATCCCTTATTTAACAATAGAAAAAACTGTCTCAGGCACAGTGGCTGCATTGCAACTTATGGGCCTTACATTAAAACATGGACTGAGGGCATGTAATGGTAGAGTGGGTGAAGGAGGCCTTAATTTGGATACCTTCCAGAGAGGCAACTCTACCTCGAAAATAGATTATATTTTACATAGTATAAGTACATGGGGAAGATTAATGACTTTTAAAATAGATAAAAGAAGGGAAAGCGACCACTTCCCGTTAATAATTGAACTTAGCGCCCACCTCCTAGATTTGGATTTGGAATATGTAGAACATAATAAGGTGGAGTTACAACCCTTCCTCAGTAACAACAGACGGGATATAAAATGGCCTGCAATAATAGGCAATCTGGAAACTATGACAAATATTTACCATACATATTCTAATCTCCTAGACCCTTATGTTGAAAATGAACTTACTGATATCCCCATCACGGCCATCCACCAATCAATGAGTATTGCACTAAGACCCTTCCTGACCAAACAGCCACGGTACAAGCCCAAAAAGGAGAAGGTGCAGATCACCCCAAGCAGCCCATGGTACACTACCAAATGTAGGGAGAGGAAAAGAGAGCTGATAGAGGCTCTAAAGCAAAAGAACCAATTGGCCATACAGCAGGCAAGGGCCAGTTATAAGAAAACAGTGGCAACTGCCCAAAGTAACTGGGAGGATCAAAAATGGCAAGATCTCCTGGAAGCAGCAAAAACCAGTGATGCTAGGATCTTCTGGAAAATAGTTACCCATGGTAGCAAAGAGGGGAAAATTTCTACTGATCATTATATAGATCCCAATACATGGGTTAACTATTTTACACACCTTTATTCTGATCCCCCCAGCCTTGATTTCTATCCCTCAAGCCATAAAACATTAGCCACCCAGGGCATCTTACCCGAGTTACAATTTAGCCTCGAGGAGACGGTGAACGCCATTGAAGCAATCAAGCTGGGGAAAGCCCCCGGTTTGGACAAGATCCCGGGGGACCTGTTTAAACATAGTCTAGAAATTTGGGCACCTTATCTAAATCTTTTAAGTAACGCTATATTAAGGGGAGGTCTTGTGCCCGAGACATGGAAAGGGGCAGAAATAATCCCAGTCTTCAAAAAAGGTTCCAGGGATGAACCAGGGAACTATAGACCTATCAGCCTCATAGATGTCACGCAAAAAGTATATGCAAGACAGCTGCTGAATAGGATTAACAGCTGGATAGATGGAAACAGCATACTGACTATATATCAAGCTGGCTTTAGACAGCAGACGAGCACAGTCGATCAGGCCTTTAGGCTATTGACGTTAATGTGGAAATATACTAGACTAACGAAAGGCCATCTCTACATCGCATTTGTGGACCTGCGCGCAGCCTTTGATCTAGTGCCAAGAGACTCCTTATGGGCTGCTCTAGGGAAACAGGGTATGCCAGGGAACCTCTTGAGCCAGCTAGAGAGACTACATGAAAATACATTTGCAAAGGTTCGGTGGGGGCCAAAGGGTGAGTTGACAGACTCAATACCTATTAAGAGGGGGGTGAGACAGGGTTGTGTGCTTGCCCCAACCCTCTTCTCACTATACATTAATGATCTGGTTCAATATCTGAAGCAAAGCAACCATGACTCACCAAGATTGAACGGTGATCCTGTCCCCGCCCTCCTCTTTGCAGATGATACCATCCTATTATCTCAAACTCCCATGGGCTTGCAAACTCTATTAGATAAATTTAGCGAGTACTGCAGCCTGAAGGGATTAGAAATCAATACAAACAAGACCAAATACCTGACTGTTAACCCTCATAAAGCACTTAAGAGAAACATTCGGATTAGAGGGCAGGCATTGGAACGAGTAACAAATTTCAATTATCTAGGGATACTCCTTGATGCTAAATTGTCATGGGCACCGCATGTTAACAAAGCTGCTATTTCCTTAGCGCATAGCTCCATGGCAATTAGCAAAAATTATAAATGTTCAAGGTCTAGTATTGTTTCACCAGTATTTGAGATCTATAGGTGCAAAGCACAGGCTGCTGCCCTATATGGTGCTGAACTCTGGGGATTCACAAACCTAACCCCATTGGTTACCCAGGAAAATAATTTTATGAGGGGGGTACTGGGTCTCCCTCCATCTACTCCACTGATTCCTTTAACCTATGATATTAACATGAAACAAATAGGTAAATTGGCAGCCTTGAGGCCCTTGCTCTACTGGTGTAGACTCTGGTCTACCCCTGAATTAATCCATTATAGGCAAGCGCTAATTGAGATTATAGACTTGGACAAGGCAATTTCCCTCCCGTGGCTCCATTATATAAGACAATGCTTTTACACTCTTGGCCTAAAATTTTACTGGGAAGAACCACATACACTAACAAAACAATCTAAGATTCAACTAAAACAAGTATTTTGGGACTTTACCTTAAACAGCCCTCTCTACAGCAAGGATCTAGGTAGACTTACTTTAAGTTTCCTGGACATTAAACCATTACCGTATGCTGAGGAATGGATAGATACTATCCAACCTAGACGAGCAAAAGTTTTATTCATGAAGCTTCGATATGGGACTCTCCAGGTCAAGGCTTTCACTTCTAAATGGGGCCCCTTCAATGGGAGAAGACAAGAGGTATTTTGTGGGCTGTGTAATATGGAGACTCCTGAAACGACGGACCATGTCCTTTTAAACTGCAATGCCTATGATAAACCAAGGAGGAAATGGCTTCGACCGATTTGCAGGAACGTTGGAATCAGGAACTATAATGAAGCAGCAAGATTCTTGAGATCTAGTACGATACCATATGTTGTTTTTGGTTTAAGCCGGTTTTTACTAGCAATTTCATTTATCAGAAACAAGGCGGGCCTAAGGCTCTAGGATTCAGTTATCTATTCATTTTATTTTAAATAGTCCTCACCTACCAAAGCAAAATAAGTCCCTGATAGCACTGGAGGCAAATTCTAAGGGCTTTATAAAAATGGAATACTGTAATTGATTCTTATTTATAGCTTTTAAGATTAATATTTGCTTTTATCCAGACAGTTGATTTTAGTAGCTAAATGAATATTAATTGTTGTTGGAATAATGTGTCTTTTGTAATACTTGATTGTTTGCCTCTTTTTTGGCCTTTAGCCGAATATAGGCATGTATGGGAAAAAGAAATCGTTGGGCATTAGAGATTCTCACTCAGCTCTTAAAAACTAGCAAAATAAGACCACATGTGATGGTGGTAGGCACATTGCCAAGATTCTTAGAGGCTCTTTGGTATGCTAGGGACAAATGTCTTACAAAAGAAGCACGAAATTCTATTTTTACAATGGTCATTATTTGTGCGTACCTATAGTTCAAGAGACCAAGTGAACTTTCTTGCCAGCACACAGTCATTCCTATTAACAGTCAGATATCAATCCCATTTGTTTTGTGCACACAGATTGTATTTATGGTGATTCTATAATATTCTTGGTGTTTTGTAAAGTGATGTGTACTGTGTATTTCTACAATGTTTTAATCGATCAATTGCTTATTCTTTTCTTTTATCTAATTGTATTGTATGACCTTGGGGGAGTCCTGGATTTTATTTTCTTAATCTTATGATGGGTTTGGTTTTACTGTTTTTATCAAATTGCTTTTGTTTTCTTTTAGAAATGTATGAATTGTGTCGGTATGCTTTTATGGTATTGTCTTACCGAAATAAAGCTGAAATTGAATTGTAATCTCTCTTTGGGCTTCTAACCACGCCCATGCCATGTCAGTCACTTTAATTGTTTTGTGGGCTTGCCTTTTAAAATCCGCTTACTTTCATTAGTGAAAGGCATGCATACGTCTTGACTTTTCCGGTGTTTAGCCCCCCCTTGAGCGCACCGACCAACTACTGAAAACATACTTAGGCTTGATGTTTTCCGTTTGGTTTCTGGACTACTTCTTCTCTTTATTTCGCAGCGCGATCTCGCTGGGCAGTAGTCTAGCGCTTTACATGACATTGATCCTTTTACATAGATAATTGTACTTTTGCCAGTTACATAGATAATTGCACTTTTGCCGTTTACATGGATAATTGCAGTTTTGCTGATAGGTTTCACTGTGAGCTAACCTTTATTTCCTTTTGTGTGTTTGCTTTGCGCTGCTGGTGGCAGACAGCTAGCTTATGTGAAACTTTTACTTTTCTGTTTATATGGCAAGAAAAGTCCAGTTAGTTATGTGAAACTGTTTTAATTTAAATTTTCAATTTATGTGGCAAGAAAAGTCTGGTTAGGAGTTTAAAATGCTAATAGCTCTAACTTAAGCAAACGCGAGACCTATTACATTGCAACTGTTTGTTGAGTTTCCAACCATGAATCTTGGGAATGACACCAGTTTCTTGAAAAGCATTGTTAACATGTTTCAGAAATGGATCATAATTTGCCTTAAATGGCTCATCCGTATAACCAGTGAGCTGAACCCTGGAATACGGATTGTGTCCAGAAGTGTGGAAGCTGTAGATTGACTATACATTTCAGTACATAGTTATCGTTTTATCCTCATTAAGGGTTCCTTATGAGTTCATTGAGCTTCTTAGACAGGTAACCTAGAGCAAGTGTTTTCAGCATCATGAAACTGCTGGATGGTCTATTTCAGAGTAAGCAGTGCACTGAAAACTGTCAACAAATTGAAAAGTGGTGTTAATGATGGCTCTAAGACCTTTTACCTCAAAAAAGGATACAGAGAAACAAAGGCAAATGTATGACAATCTCCCAGATTTCAGGACCGGTAGAGAGTTGATGTGAATAATATTTTGTGTACGGTATGAATACCTTGAACTTCCAACAAACGCTATTTTGCGCTTGTTAAAACATTTGTACTAACAATCTGTGCTTTCTGTGCACATCACATCGGGGCAGATGTATTATTTTTCAGTACAGTGCAGCACCGAAACCAAAGTTGATGTGTGGCATTGTGAAAGGGGAGAAAGCAGTGCAGAGCCACATTTATTAAAAATGGCCCGCAGCTTTCAACCCTTACATTGGCACACTATGAAAACTGACTAACGCCACTCACAACCAATGGTGTATGCATGCTGTGTAGCACAGCAGCGCAATCACTATATGCCCTGAGAAAAAGGCACCTTTTGAGTCCAAAATACCTTTTGTGTTGGAAAGTAAATACCCTTCTAAAACCTTGTGTCACTTTGCGTGACTTTGCCCTTGCACAACAACTTTGTAAAAGTGGCCGCAGTGGCTCCTGTAATATGTGTACTTCAGAGACTGAATTGTACAGTTAACAGGAGATTCACAATGTTGTTCCCAGGAAATTCAGTTTCTATGAAGCATACCCATCACCTGCTGAAGTGCATGATTTGAGTCTTCCTCCTACTTTGACAAGATACTACTCTAACAATTACATCGAATAATTCAGCTCTGCAGAGGTGCATCACTTGTGTTCTCAACCAGTATGCATAAATTCATGACATAGGTTTTGAAAACACTTTGAAAGAGGTCAGTGATGATAAATCAAGAGTATCGAAGGAGATACATAGGCTAAGTGACTATTCCACAGGAACAAACAAGATCTCATTGAAAATGAACAAGGAAAGAATTCTTATTCAAGGAATTATAGTGCAAAGAATTGTTAAGCACTGAATTAGTCTAGTCTAAAAATCGAAATACTTCAGAATTTGAAGCCTTTTGCTCCACTAGCTGAAAGTAAAATTCAACAATTGTGTTTCAAGCAATGTTCAGGATGCAAAGGTGTTTTGTGTCCTAAACATTTCTCTAGTGGCACTTCCTGATTTACACGTTTTCATTCTGGAAGCCTGCAGTCGCGGCTGGTGTCGGGGCAAGGTGGCGATGGGGGGGTGGGGATCAGGGAGGATGGGGGAAGAGGACACAACACAAAAAAAAATAAAAAATTACTTGCTGCATCACTGCAACGCCGATCTTCAGGCTCCTCTGAAAGCTCAGGCTCCCAGCCTGACCGGCGGCCAGTCCTAATACTGCTCTCATGCTGCTGACAGCATAAGAGCAGCATTAGGATTGGCCTGAGCGCCTTGGCTATGCACTCCCAGGCAGACTGGGAGCCTGTGCCTGCCCTCTCCAACCTGGCAACTCAGCTTGGAGACAGCTCAATGAGCATGTGGGTTTGGCCGTCCTGAGAGGGCTGCCCAAACACACATGCACGCTGAGGGAAGTCCACACCACTCCTCCTCCCTGCCTGTCATCCCCCATAGCCCCACCCCTTCAAAAATAAAACAATAATAAACATGATTTATTGTCGTTTTATTTTTCAAGTTTTGCAGCTGCTGGTGCTGGTGGAAGGGGAGAGGAGGTGACACTTCTCCGCCATAGCAGAGGAGCCGCCGCTGGAAGCCTGAAAGTTCATGAAAACACCCAGCTCTCTGCATAAGTAAATCCTTATATAAACACAACACACTATATACAAATCTTTGACTTTGTAGCCCATTTTATTATACGGAATCTGCTTTTTTGGGACAAAAATACCGAAGAATGGCCTACGGGAAGCATTGTAATGAACTCCAGCTACTTAAGATCTAGACTGTCAAACATTTAAAGGCCTTTGGATTAGGTTGGACAAAAATGAAGATAATAAGAAAAAAAAGAAGATTCCTAGATGTGAAACCCATTTAAGCCTATGGTGCCCTTGGTGCTAACCAGTGTTACAATTGCCTTCTAAAGAGCTAACATTCCTCACCATTTAATCAGATTTAAGATAACCCGGGCATCAATGTCACTTGTGACATCACAGTGGCAAACCGCTGAGTTTGGTATGGTGAAAACATCTTCAATTACATATGTCAAGGCACCCTCCTTGCGTCTCCTGCCTTGCTGTTAACTCCCACCCAACACCAGCTGGCCATGCCAGTCCCTGTTGGAGTCCGATGTACAAAATGGTTGTCCCCACCCTGTTCCTATGGAGAAATGCGTTGATATATAGGGGCCCGAGTTATGAACAACAGAGTGAGTCAAGAAAAGAGGTTGCCTGATGTAGACCGTAGATTAACAGGTTAAAGTGAATCAGAGCTTGAAATCCAGAGTGCGCTCAGCTCAGATACGGCAGTTCACTCGGCGTAGCCTCACTGTTCTGCTCTCTGACTTTCAGACCCGGACTTGATGTTGCTGTCCTTGGAGAGCAGGACCGCAACTCCAATGCTGAGAACGTACAGGTCATCCCCATCAGTAAGGTAAGAAGGGGAAGCCCCCTCCCCACCCCTTTCCCTGTCTAACCTACTCCCTTCCCTCTCTCCAGCCATTTCCCTTCTTCGCCTTCGAAAATAACACAGCTTGGGTTACCCTGGACTCCTTCAAGGGGAGCCTTTCCTTCTCTAGAAGACTGAAATCTGGTCCCTGGAGTGACGCCACCGTCTGTATGCTGAACAGACAGTAAACTGCACAGACTGACCTCTGGACTCTGTGGAAGTGGTAGCTCCCTTCATGTTAGCCCGGGAAAAATGCAAGAAATAAAACACTATCTGGAAAATATACGCGAACTTGTACAGCACACATTAAAAAAAGCAATAATTGTAAAGATGATGGAACACAGATACATGCTATTTCAGCCATTTATGTCTGCAGAATTAGGTTTCCCTGATGCTAAATAACACGAAAGTAGGTGATATGTCATCAGTGTGCCAAAAAACATAATTATAACATAATTAGTGAACACAGGCACCATTGTGCATCTTATGTGGTTTTGAGCCTCAACAACCAGTCCCCTATATGCATGGTTTATTCCAATAGTTGAGAGTTTGATGCCTTTTATTAGAACTAAAAATAACTTTTAATGATGCTCAAGGCAGATACCTCCTTTAGCAGGTAATGACGGACAGGACAGGATACAAAGCTCCCTTTAACCTTATTTTCTTACGCACAGAAAACACCTGTGTACATGTTGCACTTGCAGATCAACAGCAAATCTGAGAAACCGAAGGGCATTGACGTTAGGTCCTATCTCACTAATAGGAGAGGAATAAACACCTGCATGCTTGTCTTATGTGCACAAGGCTGCTTTCTACTGGAGCAAGTTGGACGCTTATGTGTACATCCTTGAGGCAGACCATACAAACTAAACTCCACATTTACTCTCCTGCTTACCTCCTGATGCTTCAGCTTGTTTGTCAAGCCTGCCCGCATAAGGATGATGCCTACGTCCTGGGGAACCTTTCCTTCTCTCTATCCGCCTACTTCTCATCCTGTCCTTTTACTGATACCCGAATCTCTTTTGTTTCATCACAACACCACCAGAAAAACCGTCTCCTGAAGTGTTCTTTCTGACCACTCCTATTTCAAGCCTGTGAACCTACAACAACTCAACCAGTTTATCCAAATATAAATAATTTCCCAGTGGCTTCATGTGAATCCCATCATGCCTTGCCAGAACCCTGAATCTGAACACAATATCTTATGCTGAATGATCCCAATCCCTCTTCCTTTATTGGATCTGACAACTACCTGTCCGCCTCCATCACATTCTGATAATCACTATGGGCATTGTGCCCCCCTATATACTCTCGGGGGAGCAGGAGCATCCATGACAGTGCCCCCTGTCGATCTGTCCTGCACCCTAACAAAACCAAGCTTTGCCATTTTTATCAATTCCAGCCCCATGAACTGGATCACATCATTGTCATTAAGGTGCAGCAACACCATATCCGGTCTTGGCCACTTGTTCCTCAGTTCCCTTACAGTAGGCATCAGGTGAGTCTCATGTCCCTCAAACCTACCAGCGCATCACAGCTTTCCTCAAAGTCTAGCCACAGCTGCGGATCGTGGTACTGCCCTGTTGCATGTTCTCCTGCCCATTTGACAGTGGAGTGGCCAAAAAACAAACTTCTTTCTTCCTACTACTCAAGGCGACAGAATCTGTAGAGCAGGTGGTATGTGACACTACCTACTCATATGGGCGAACATAATGCGACGTGCAGGCACTCCTCCATCTCCCTATTCCTTTCAACCTGCTCTTGAGCTTTTGCTCGCAGCTTTGGGTGGCCACCCAAATCTGAAAGATTTAATGCCAAATCCATTCTTATCCCATTCGCCTAGCTTCAGCCATTTCCTCAAAACTTCCTAAAGCTAATTATTATTCACCTTCTTTCTATCGTCATGCACTAAAATACACCCACTTCCACCCCCCTTACTCTCACAAAACTCCTCAACAACCTAACTGGACAGATAATCACCACAGCCAATAATCCAATCCACACCTCTCTTCACACCACCCTCTGATCAATCTTAACGTCAACATCCATATCTGCATCCTATCACCCTGGACCACTGTGTCCTATCATAGCAATGCCCACTGTGCTTTCAGCCCTACCACCTCAGTCAACAAAAAGGCCCTACATACTGAACAGTTAGATCTACAACCAGACATGCATGCAAATCTTGCTTGTCCAATGACATTTTCCTGCACCAGGATCCTCTTTTAGGGGAATAGTTGTGCCGCACAAGAGGAACACATCTTCAGTGATTCCTTTCAAAAAGTCCACAACAAATGGCCTCCTAATATCCATCCCCTTCCATTTGTTCCTTACCCAGTTCTCTAGAATTCTCCTTTCTCCCTACAAGGCAAGAACTCGCGGAAAATCTTTCCCATAAAAAGCAATCCCCAAAAGTTTTTCTGAAATGGTGACCAGTGCCAGACCCCTCTTTATTTGCTCCATCAGAAAGGTAATCAGGTCATGTCCCCATTCTACCTGCCCCACCCTAGACTGTTCCTCCACTTAGTACACAATTGCACAAACTTTCCAAGCCTGAGGATAAGCCTATATTCTTCGTGCACCTAAGGACTTCTCAGCTAATTGCACAGCCCTTGTATTCTCATCTTCCATATGTTGTGCGGTCCTGGTGTCACCAGTAAGTCCCTCCTCTTGAGTCAAACCACTGAACTTTGTTCACTGTGAAGGATATAATGTGCTAGGCACTGCTTTGTCAAGTCCAGCAATGTCTATCCAGAAACATAGGGGTATATTTCTCAAATGTTCACACAATGCAGGACAGCAAGCAAAGTTGCTGTACTGCATTGCATAAATGGGAGAGGGCTAAAAAGCCCCATATGTACTAAGATATGGTGCTCTTCAGCTCTCTCCCTGTGCTGGTGCACTTGAGGCTGCCAATCATCAACGTAGGCACCCTGCTGCAAGGGTGTCTGTGTTACGTGCAGATTGTTTTTGTGCTGGAAGGGATACCTTTGTTTCTGTGCAGGAAAGGATACATTTCTGCACAAAAACAATCCTAGAGGAAATAACAAGAACACAAACATATTTTTCTCCTTGTTATGCTTCCCTTTGGTAGGCATACCAATTTCATACATCTCCAGCATTACAAACCTTAGTAAATGTGGAATTGCATGAGATCAATACAGTAGGTGGATACACAGGAGCGCCCATGCTCCACCCATGGAATGCCTACCACTAAGAAATGTAACGCAATGTAATGCAGTGCAAGCTGCCGTGTTGCACATTTCTGTACAAAGCCACGCAAGACCATGCAAATCAGGCCTTGCGTTCCTTTGGAAATTCCAAATAAGCCTTTGCATTGCTGTGCATCTCCTCGTGAGACTCAGGGGGATGCAAAGGCTTAGTGAATCTTGGCCATAATGTTCCACTGAAACCACAGTAAACCCAATTATTTCTCTGTTCTTTGTAGGCATACTGTTAGTTATTTGCAACACAACTTTATTGCTTAGTTAAAATGTCACTTCCTATCTCTCAGTTCTTCTCTGCACAGTCACACTGCCAGGACTACTGGACAGAATTCCAAAAAGGCAATACTAAAACGCCTCTCCTTTCACACACCCTCCCACTCTTCCACAAACCACAGACTTTTCGTTACACTTTAAAACGGTATGCACCAGGTGCTTCATAGGAAATCTCCATCATCTACATCACTGTATTGTCTTGAAATCACAAAGTCACACCACTCTATTGCTCCAGAAATCCCAGCCGCATTTGCATGTCCTTCCTCTCTCAATATGTGAGGTTAAGCCTGCAGTGCTAGGATACCCCCTTCATTGTAAACACCAATAGCCTGCCAAATGCCATCCCCTACCATATCAGGTTTTAGGCATAATATAGGTGTCGTCTGACCTGCTGTACAAATGTCATCTCACACTTCTTTGGCAGCACTGCTAGCAATGATTGATGCTCTTCGTTTTATGAGTTTGACTGCTGACAAACGTGAAATGGTAGTCACCACATCCAGATCAGTCACTCAAAATGCCTGCCATGTGCCGGGTCTTCTGTCTTTTACAGTTCGAATAATATAGGAATGTCACACATACAGCTCTCCAACTCTTTCCCACCACGACCATCAAAAAGATAGATCAGGCAGTGCAGTATTTGCTCAGATCTTGAAACCTGCCTCAGCACCCGCTCAGAAAATATGCTGATCTTTTAAACAGCGCAGCCTGCCACACTGTGCACCATAGGAATGGCTTTGTTTACTTTGAAACTGAATGCCACCATTTAAAAGTCTTCTGGATGCAGTAGCCAAAAAAGCTGATTTGATGTCTGATTTTCCCATTTCTGCCCTCTTTCCACATTTGCTCACCAGTATGATTGCTCAGTCTAAATAGAATACGCTATTGAACATTCACTCTTTTCCATACAGTTAGTCACTGATTCCCTTTCTGACCATGTGGGAAGATGTATTATTCAAAAATTCACCCTCAGCTTTCTTCAGACTATGCTAAGAGGAGAACTGGTCAAATCCTTGATAGGTGGCCCTTAGTAGGGAATAGCCGTTCTCTCCATTGTACCGCCTTCAAACGTTTGTCATCTATAGTATTAGTTTTGTTCTTGCAAGACCTTAAATTCTCTCAATCTCCACTTGCCTGGGAGCCCACAAGTAAGGAATCTTGAAATCGTGCCTAAACCCTGCCTATCTGGAGACTTATACAGCCACTCCTCCATCCTATCCACTTAAACTAGCATGAATGCCCTTTCACAACAGTCTTCTACCTTCTCCTCTTCGCCGTTCCCCTTGTGCACCGAAGCCTTGCATGACAGGGTGCTTAGCCCCGTACTTACAACAGTCACACCAGGGTCTACATTGGTAATGGTAACACTTGCTCATTAATATTCCAACATGAATTAATTTTGCTCGGTCTCCCTGAGCCTGCCAGACCTCCTGGGTAGGACGCTCATGAAAAGGCGCATGAGGCAAAAGCAAGCCAATCACTGTCTATACCATTGGCATGGGTGACATTGGTATCATGAATGGCAGCCACAGTTTGTTAATCCAAGTCACTACACAATTTCTTAGGTTCACACTACTTGGAGATCTGAACTCTTCATTGTACTAGAGCCACGCCAAACCTCCAAAACAAATTCTGGTCATCCTTCTCACATCCAAGTATTTAAAGAGTGCTACACTGGATTCGGGTGACTTCTCACAGGTAGTGCTAGCATAGATTGTGCATGCCACTCTTCCAACTATCTATATATCTATAAGTTCGCATCCTGGCACATCTCATCTGCTCTTTCTCCTTGGCCTTAGACCCCATCTTAGATCTTGAATCTCTGTCAATATATCTATGTCAGCATTCCTCCATGTTCTTTGATACACATTAGTAGATGTCCCATAATGGATGGTAAATTGACCACTCTGTCAAAGTCAGATTCCTTTTGTTACTGGTTTCAGCCTGCTTCTTTCTCTTGGTCTCAACAGTCGACAGTTGCATTGGCTACCTCCTTTGTCTCCTGGGGCTCAGGCTCTGCACCCACTTTTGACTCTCCCACAACCGCACTTTCTTTGTCAGCTCTTTTTTCCTTCACAGGCCCACTTGCCCTTCCAGGGTGCTTGCTGGAACTGTGGCATGACCTCTCTTCTATAGAAATCTGATTCTTGAGTCTCACCTTGCTTTCTGGTCACCCTCTGAAAGGCGCTACTATTTGTGTGTCTTGTCATCTGACTCCTGCCTCCCTAGTAAGCCTCCCAATCGCCTGCTGTTTGAGTGGGTTTCTGCCCATTTGTAAACCCCCCTCATGTTCCTGTCCCGATGCGGAGTAACAACATGCAAGATTGTTCTTACCTTCACTCCTGGGCTATGCAGGAGGTCCTATGGTCAATGGCAGCCTGTCCTACGCACGTATTACAGCAAGGGCATCTTCAAGTCTCTCCTGGACGGAGCGCACGAGGCTGGCATCCTCTCTTCTGAAGTGCAGTGGGATAACTAATCCTGCTGCACAGGCTGGCCTAATGACATCAGCACAACAGGCTCCTGCGTTACTGCCTACGCCATTCGATAGTCCATGTTCCAGTCACCCAAGACAGAGTGCACCAGAGGCCCGCAGTGTAAATATACAGACATCACGCTGCAGGTTACATTGTGAGCTAGAAGCCAAAATCAGCCTCTTAACTGAACTAATACATCTTTGAGGGAACTACACTGGGATGCTGGTTTCAGCTGCTGTGTTTGAACAAGAATAATGCCTATCATTTTCCAAACTTGTACATAAATCATGTATCTGTACACACACCATTCCTCACTGCACTAAATGGTATTATATTGGTAAACAAGTCAATTGTCTCCAACATCTTTGAAATGTAGGCTTTAAAGGAACCAGAATGAGCATTGCATATCTTAATAGAATCACATGTATTTCTTTAATAAGATACCATTTTTCTAAAGGCTATGTTGACAAAACTAGATCAGGAAATTCAAACCTGTAACTGTATAAAATGTCAGTGGTCAGACTGTATATAAAGCAGTGGAAACACAACGTATATGCTCCACCTGGATCACACTTATATGTATAATTTTACCTTGTCACCCTCACATAGTCTGACCCCCCTCATTAACAGTCAGTTATTCCAAAGCATACTAAACAGTAAAGTTAATGCGTCACTCCACTGCTCATGTACTGTACTCGCCCTTTTGGATGGTAGTAGTAGGGCTGTGAACTCTTCATTGTCATTAACTGCACAAAATGTTATGAGCTCTTCCCTGTGTCGATAAAACAAGTATTTATTGTGACAAGAGGCAGTGGCATAACAAAAGTTGAGGGGGGCAACTGCACAGTACATGGAGGGCCCCCATCTCTGAACTCATCTAGGAGGACTCGGCCAGTGCACTCTGCTGAGGGGGGCCCTGGAGTCCACCCCACCCCCGTGGGGCTGCGCGGGCCTTTGTTATGCCACTGATAAGGGGGATAAATCACTGGTGGTCATGGGCGTATCATGGACTATTTAACTTGTGAGCGCCAGTGACCTATCATGTGTGTTCCGCATCCTGCTGCCTGGCACATGCACTACATTCCTAGGATGTCCAGTGCTTAGTCTGCAGAGGTAGCCATTTTATGATGCAGGACTGGATACACTATGCAGGCCTCGGCTCACGGGATGAATATGACAAATGTTCGCCGGCTGTTCTTCCCTCCACAGACGATCATGAATCCGGAGTACACACAAGTCGTGTCCACGGACGTAGCTCTGTTGAAGCTCGCCTCTCCCGCCCAGCTGAACAAACATGTGTCTCCCGTGTGCTTGCCCGTACCTGGAGATGATTTTCCAGCAGACATGAAGTGCGTCACATCTGGCTGGGGACGACCAAACCTTAATTGTAAGTTCGTGATTCCCTTACAAAATTCTGAAAATATTTCTTTGCTGACTGGTAAATTAAGATGGGTCCCAGTTGGGCTCTTGGCTTTGTTATAATTGTATTCTGAGACAACCCTAACACAATGTTCATAATTTTCTGTTCAACTTTTTGGCATTTCCTCAACCATCATTACTCCCCCTGAAGTGGGTGCCACATACCAGGGGGGTTAACACCTTTTCAACACATGGCAGAACTAAAATAAATTTGGAGAACATAACCCAAATAGGCACTCAGGTTCCCCTTAGAACTTTCAATATTAGTACTCGCGTCTAATTTCAATCTGCAATTTACAATTCAAGGAGAGGTTTTGTTCTCATTTATCGTGTGTAGTTTTTCTCAAATACTTCATCGAGTTAAATCGTCAACTTCCTATACTTCTTTCTTTTATCAAATATCATTTGTCTTGTTTTCCATATCACTAGCAGATTGTTAGCACAATGGTACTACAATCGATCTGCCGTTGTCGCCAAAGGAATGGCAGTACCTTTGACATATGGCGTACCATCTTCAAAACACTTTTTAGTGGACAAGTTCCCCAAAATAAAGACATATTTAGAAAACATCACTGTAAATAATCAATACAATTGGCACCATTACCACTATAATACATGGGACTCTGTAATCCCTGCATAAACGCCAGTCTCTAATTTCTTTTTAAGATGCTATTTATCGCCCATCTAGGTGCTGACTATAAAGAAAAGACGTCAGAATGCATGATAAGGATATTACAAATCACCTCAGAGTATCATAACCTTATAAAGGATCTCAGCCTTCGGCCTTGTTCCGCTATATAATTTTGCAATTCCTCAGTGACCTTCAATATCCCTATATTGTACAGCAGGATGTACTTTATCCTTTATATAATACAGAGGAAACTGTCTGAACATATTTGAAGGCAGTTCTTGGAATATACCTTCTTGGTAAGGCATTCTTTCAAAGAGCTCAAACTGATTGACCAGATCAACTTTGTAGTCTCATCTTGTTACCATCAGATGAGGATCTTTAGAAAGATCCTCCCTTTGATTCCTGTCTACCTTAGAGCTTGTGTTGTGAAATGTTAATTATTTCCAGATTTCACAATGCAAAAGCATATTATTGGGGCCACCCAAGCTCATATATGTGCTGGATGTAAGGTGTTCTGTATTCTGCAGTCCAGCTGGTTTTTAATTTTAGAAAATGTCTCCCTATGCTTTGCTGCTTGCTCACAAGGACTGTGAGAAGGTTTTGATTCTGACATATTGTGAGAACAGTGTCATTCGAATTCATACAGAAATATACACCTCTTAGTGTGCAAAACAATACTGTACCTAAATTAAACATTACACTTCTGTATGTTGAAATGAAGGCACATCACGTATATTTGCATTTATATTGTATATATACTTGTATATATATAATTGCAATGTATCTACAATACTGCAAAGCAATCAGGCACCAAAGGCCACAGGTGATACATCATAGACCAGAGGTCAGAGGCCACATAAATACAAAATATCATTGTATATATACACGACAAACAGACTTTTTCTTGAGCATGCAAAGCATCCTTAATGTTTTAGTGGGATTTGAGGACTCTGTAGAGGAACGTCCTACAAGCCTTTGCTCAAAACATGTTTATTAAACTAACATTTGAAATGGTACAAATGTATGCCCGCTAGACCTTTGGGACTATACCCATTTCGCTGTGCAAATTCCATAAATATACTCCTCTCATACTTGTTAGTCTTCAACCTTTCCCTCTGTTTTGGTCCCATAAATTGTCAAAAACAGCAAAGGAGGTCGGCCTTCTGGGAATATCACTCTCCCTGCCTCTGCAGTAGACTGAAAGTCACCAGCTGTCTAGTACATGCATCAAAACATGACTACTTGACCAATAATCTCCTGATTCCTGCTGTCCACTTGGCACAACACACATGGCATCCAGGGGCCACCATGAAGACACATAGGGGCATATTTCTTGCGTCCTTTGGCACCCCCCTATCGCCACCATGTGTGTGCCATATTTAAAATATGGAGCACCATGGCACAGGTTAGGGGGCAGCAGCATTGTTTGTTTCATGCTATTGATGTACTCTGCAGGAGTAGCACCAACATTTTGGCGCTACTCCTGTAGAGTACATAGGGACCCATTGTATTCAATGGCATGCCCAGTTTTAACACCAGCTCTGAGCCCAAGTTAGGCCCTGATTATGAGTAGGCGGATTTAGGTCCTGTGATAGCTGTGGCTGAAAGTAAAAATGTCCCAGAATGGTGAATAACATGAGGATCTAGCATTCCCAAGCCAAATCTGCATGTGGATTCCCGATTTTGGAATAAATCTCCTCCCATTTTCTACTAGCTCTGAGCAGGTGACAGATTGGAGCAGGGGCCTGTTTGCAGCGGGAAACGGAATTGAAGAGCACAAGGGAGCAGGAAGGCTGTGTACTGACAGAGGGAAGCTTTCTGTGCTCCCTGTGCTGTATTAGAAGTTGGGGGAGGCCAGAACCTGGGGCCACATTCACTTATTTCAGAGCTAACTGTCTGAAGACATGCACAGTCCACAATTAAGGCAAAATCCAATCCATGCAAAAGTAACAACATGGCATAAAATGATGCAAAATAGAATTGAGAACATGAAGCCTGATGAGCAAAAGCAATATATAATCAAGATTAAGGAACAACAAATTAATAGAAATAAATGAGAGGCAATACCAGCAGTGCACACACAGTGCACCTAATACTTCTCAAAGGAAATAAAAATAATGGGATACCTACTAACAGGTTTATTAGAAAGAGGTCCAAATCGGAATTTGTGAGACTGCCTGCGGCCTGCGCAATCGAAGCGTCTTCTGAAGTACTCTACAGCTGAAGAGAAAATACTTCTAGGGAAGATGCCTATTTTGTAACGCTAAATCCCCCATGAACATAAAACCCTTAGAAGTGAAGGT
The DNA here is from genome assembly GCF_031143425.1 of Pleurodeles waltl. Taxonomy (NCBI): domain Eukaryota; kingdom Metazoa; phylum Chordata; class Amphibia; order Caudata; family Salamandridae; genus Pleurodeles; species Pleurodeles waltl. The sequence goes on from NC_090451.1 coordinate 542,366,378, forward strand.
GAGCCAACACATCGATGCACAGCTTTCTTTAATTTGAAAATAATTGGCCAGTGACAGGCAAAGTCCACAAGTAAGGCTGAAGTTAAATCATTGATAACAGCAGCTCGGTACGGAATGGCGTAGAATAGAACCGAACCAGCACCGCCTCGCGGTAAATTAGGTTTAAGAAACAACAAAGAAGAGAGGAATAGACTAAGGATAGGGTAGGGTGTTTGCCACAGATGGTAAATACCACTAACCCAGTGCAGGACATTTACCACCTTTGGTATATACATCTTGGTCCGAGTTTTCAAACAAGAAAACTAAACATAACAAGCAGAATCGTTTTTTAAACACGTAGAATTGTTCATATTTGTACTTTTTCTCTCGGCCTATCCTGTAACATGTCGGTAGGTGGGAGCAGCCGGAGTTTATCAGAGGGAAACTGGGAGTGTATGGCAATTATCACACAGGCCGACTACAGCTCTTAACTTGTGACGAGTCATAGACGAGCGAGTCCCACCCAGCACCGAAACTACTGAATACCGCGCTCTACTGTCATCCAAAGGGCCAACCTAACTTCACTCTAAAACACGGAACACTGCAACATCCAGCAGAGGTACCGACATTCTATGACTGACTACAGGATGCTCTCAAGAGGAAGCCGCACGTATTTTCCAACCAAAAGCTAAGTCTGCCATGAATATAAAACCCCTGGTAAATAAAGTTTGGACAAGACACTGAAACACTTCTTCCATTATTTCACAATTCATTGGATAATTGCCTGCAAAGTCCTCAATGTAGTTTCAGATTCCTAGTACCTCTAAGGGCTGGGAGGCAACTGACACTCTCACAAATTCCGACCTAAAAAGGTGTACAGGGGAGAGCTACACGGGGAAGAAAACCTTTAGATGATTATATTCGTAATGAATGGGTAGAACTTGCGATTTTCAAGAAAGAGCCTCCTGTCACTGTAGATTGAATAAACATCATTGTTTTTGTTACTTCAGCAACTTGAACGCGTCGCTAGATCCCAGAGCTTTATCAGTGATCTATAATATTTAGATTCACTAGAATGAATGGCCTTTTGAATACCTTCTCCAGAGCAAAAGTTTATTGTCCAAATTAGGGATATTTGCGTACAGAGAGTGTCATTTCCTGATTGCCTTCTTGTGCACTTCTCAGAATACTTTGCACACGACAGCACCAGAACTCAGCAGATCTGTTATACTGTGAATGGAAAAGCACTAGGGGGCATATTTATACTCCGTTTGCGCCGAAATTGCGTCGTTTTTTTTGACGCAATTTCGACGCAAAACTAACGCCAACTAACGCCATATTTATACTATGGCGTTAGAGGCGAATAGCGCCAAAGTTCCCGGAATGTGCGTCATTTTTTAGCGTGAACCCCTTCCTTGCGTTAATGATATGCAAGGGAGGCGTTCCCGTCTAAAAAATGACTCCCAGGCCTTTACGTGGTATTTATACTCCCGGGCAAAAGAGACGCCCGGGAGTGGGCGTTGCTAAAAACGGCGCATTTGCGCCGCTTTTTAACGCCTGGGTCAGGCATGGCGTTAAGGGACAAGTGGGCTCAAAATGAGCCCAGAGTGCCCTCCCCTGCCCCCAGGGACCCCCCCTGCCACCCTTGCCCACCCCAGGAGGACACCCAAGGCTGGAGGGACCCACCCCAGGGACATTCAGGTAAGTATTTTTTTATTTTTTTTTAATGATTTTTTTTGGCATAGGGGGGCCTGATTTGTGCCCCCCTACATGCCACTATGCCCAATGACCATGCCCAGGGGACAGAAGTCCCCTGGGCATGGCCATTGGGCAAGGGGGCATGACTCCTATCTTTACAATGATAGGAGTCATGTTGATGGGGGATGGGCGTCGAAAATAAATGGCGCAAGTCGGGTTACGACGATTTTTTCGACGTAACCTGACTTGCCCCATTTTAAGACGCCCATGCGCCATTTTCCCCCTACGCCGGCGCTGCCTGGTGTACGTGGTTTTTCTCGCGCACACCAGGCAGCGCCGGTCTGCTTGCGCCGGCTAACGCCATTCAATAAATACGGCGCCCGCATGGCGCTTCAGAATGGCGTTAGCCGGCGCAAAACTTTTTGACGCTAAACTGCGTTAGCGCAGTTTAGCGTCAAAAAGTATAAATATGGGCCTAGGTCTCACCAGAACTGCTTAACTTTTAACAGAACAGTAGCAGAACCTAGTTCTTTCACTAACCCTGCGCGTGGCGGTAGAAACACTTGCAAAAACTAATGTTACACTAAAAATGTGTTGGCATTCTTCTGATCTCTTCAAGAATTCAAACTTGAAAGTGTGTGCATATCCAAACAGGATCATAGCCCCAAATGCTAAACCGAGGTTCAATTTTACAAACACACTGTGAATAATAGCGATTCTAAGATGGGCCGTTCAGTGATTCACCTAATGATGAGTAACTGCAAATTAAACAACATGAGAATATGGGATTTTTTCCTGAGGTACAATGCTTTGCTTTACAGCTTAATCAGTAAACGTTTCTTGTTTTAATGACATGTAATAATGAACATTCTTAAGTTTTCAGGACTAATTGTTTTGAAGATTCAACTCCTAGGTCCAGATTTACAAGAATCTGTTGCATCACTAATGATGCACCAGATTTCTTGCATCCCTCCAACCACCATCTAACAACACCATGGGTGTGCCGTATTTACAATATAGCACACGTTAGGCCAATGGTGTCAACATTTGTTATGCTACTGTGGCGTCTTGCTGCACTAGTGGCAAAAATGTTGAGGGTAGTGCAGCAAAGTGCAAGAATGCCCATTTAACGCCTGCTTTGAGCAGTCGTTAAAAATGACGCCAAAATGGCGCAATGAAATCTTGTAGATTTCACTACGCCATTTTTGCGGGCCTCTTAATGCTGGAATGCCCCACTTGCATACATTATGCATGGTGCAGGCATAATGTGGCACAAGAGGTTGCAAAGTGATGCAATGCATGCTTGCTCCACTTTGTAAATATGGCGTGGCGATTTTTGCTTCATTGAGCCACATTAGCGTAACAAAGGATGCTAATGTGGCCGAAGGAGGCACTAGAGCCTTGTAAATCTGGCCCCTGGTGTTTTTAGACATTGATTTTTTTTAGCTCTCTCCTACAGACTGCTAAAAATGTCTGTAGTCTAGACCTAAAAACAATTAAACTCTCTTGTCGAAAGACCTATTATGGACCATACCAACACTTACAGTAGGCTTTTGGACAACTCTTTCCTTACCACTGATCTACTTTCATGTCACTTTTCTTTGCTTGCATTCTATTTGATGGATTTCCCTCCTTTTCTTGTGTTTGTCCCTTCCCTGGAGCATAGCTTATTACAATCTTTTCAATTGGGTGACTTGTATCTTTCAACTACTCGCATTCACAGACCAACTTTTTTCTTTTTCTTTCAGTGTTCTATGATAGAGCTTGTTTTTTTTGGTGTTTTTACCCCCTTTTGTTGCTTTACCCTCTAAATACCTGCTCCCACCATGAATTGTGTGTGGCTCCTTCCTCTGTCCACTCACAGCACGTCCTTTGTACCTCCCACCCCCAGTGACTTAAAAAAAAAAAATCTTCTCCTCTCCATCTCAGGAAGCTCCTTTCCTCCCCTACTCCCTTGCTGTTGCTTGCCCCGTGTTGAATCCTTTCCCCACTTACTCAGCTGGTGCTCCCATGCCACCCCTATTCCTCCTGTCACATTCCAAATTCTTTAAAACAAAATGTTTATGTTTCAATTTTTGGATGGTCCAGTAGAGGCCACTTGCTGCCAGGCCTCTTCTTTTTTCAAACTGCGCTTTTGTACACATTTAATTTTTTATATTTACTGCTCCAAGATTGGTGATCGACATGTTGGAAGGGTAAATAAAAAAATTAAATGGCGGCTGAGTCATGCCGTATGCACCAACATGCACGATGATGCTTGTGCACATACTCCACTGCAGGGTCCTAATGCATAAGTGTGCATGCATCATGACTTACGCACGCATACTGGTCAGCTCGCTTTTTTGTTTATTCTTTTTTTTCTCATTGCTGCAAAGCATTGGCAATAAATAATTTATTTTTGTTAATGATGTCCAGGATTGACAAAAAACATTGGCAAAGTCACTGGGTCGACAATGCTAGTGTAATTAAGGAGTCCTCAGTATCGGTCAGTGCTCAGTTTGAGCCAGTGGTTTCCAGTGCTGCGACACTGGCACTTGATTGTCAACACTGGCACGTACAAGAGGTGCCACATGGTGGCACTGACTGTGTAATTTACAGATAAGCAAAATAATAGTTGTTTGTTAATTTAATATGCCTTAAAACAATAAAAACCTGACACCCAAGCCATTCATACAGCTTTGGGTGCTTCGAACAGTCTGATTTTCACACTTGTAGCAGTGTGATGGTTAGTAGTTGTGTAGGTACTGTCTGGCAGTGGTGGCAGTAGCCATGGGTGTTGCAAGCTGCGGTGGTCTTCTGACGAGGACCCTGTCACCTATTTATTTACAAATTAAGCACTGGTATCAGTATGGTTGAATCCATGTTTATTGAATTTATGGTATAACAATGCAAGAATTATATACTTTCAGCTCGGACTGTGTGAAGTTGTGAAGGGTTTCCACCCTAAACTTCATTGAGTTTGTAGCAACCTCATAAGCTTGCTAAATCCATCAAGATTGAACATGTAATACAAATAAATGATGGACAGTTCTACTGCAAAAACGGTTTTATGGGAAAATGCCTTCATGAAAAGTTCTTTTGCAGGAATTGTCATCTGCTGGTGAAGATTTGCAAAGCCAAACAATCTTTACAAATATCACATACTGCAAAGACTGCAAAACTTCATGGGCAAAATATAAAACTTCTTATTTCTCGTACCCCTACCTTTATTGAAAGTATTGCAGTTTCTCGGAAGGTCTGCTAAACATTTAAAGTGACAGTATGCACAGATCTGATAAAGATTCTCACGTGTTTCTAATGGGGCGGTATGCACACTTGAGGGCACATCATGAACCTTCTGCTTTCACCTTAAAACAGGGAAAGTGTTTCATTGTTTTCTTACTGGTGTTGTAGCCGTTCTTGCCTGGTTACTACCTTTTGCTGCTCTGTACATAGGCACCGAAACGAACCGAACACCAATGTTTCAAACAAAATGCACTATCCATTGCGAATGAACTCACTTAGTACCTCTGCAGTTTATCACAACCAATCTAAACATTGTGGGCAATATGGAATAAAGTGAGCTCTGCGGGTGTTAATTTAAGACATGGTCTCTGCCAGTGTTGGACTAACTGAGATCTGCAATAGATGAAGAGCTGGGATGGCTCACATTTCCCTTCTTAGGCAGCGGGAAATGGTTGCTTGCCATGGGAACGTTAAAGGCATGTACTGATTATGGCTGGAAGTATGGCATCATTTAGTGACATACTTAAGATAAGCATTAAAACGTAACACAGTAGCATGCACAAGCCAACATAACAGCACAGTTAAAACATTACAGGACACAACACTATGAAACAGCCAAAACAGAAAGCAAAAAATAACCACTGTAACACATCACAGCACAAAAGATAACAGAACATACAACCAAAACAACAAAATGCACCAAAACAATTATGCACACTTATTCTTGTCACATTATCACGTCCAGAAACCTCCTTTCATAACACGGTGTTTAAAGGTGTTTACCTAAATCATTGGCACAATTTATGTCCTTGGTGGTAAGTTAAGGCATCAAAAATGTTGAGTGACCCTGTGCTGTGGTTCTGTAGCAAGGAGGGCTGTATTTTCTCTGTTTGCAGTTCTGTTGCTCGGTTCCTTCTGGCTCATTACTTGGCTCCACATATTCAGCACAGGTGGGGTGCAGAGCTGTCCATGATTTCCTGCTCCTCACGCATGCAGAGGTCTGGGGCCACGGCGGCCCTTGCTCGTTGCAGAGCTAAACGCCTGTTTTTATGCACCCTCATTGTATATATTGAGTTCTCCGAGTTAAAGCTTGATTTTCAGACAGTGAGGCTCTGAAACACAGAGCAAGGTTTGCCTCTTTCTGAGCGGTGTGACTAAAATAACACATACAACTGTAACCAGCAGGGCAGTGGTTCAATTCCTTGTGCGACAGTTTAGTGGGGTAAAGGGTGCAGGTCACAGATCCTGTTCCCAGACAGAAAAGGCAATGGACCATTGTGCCTGTTGCAGAGGTGTGTGGGTACCCTGAAGGCCAGCGGTTCTGATCCCAGTGTTCGGAAGCTCCTATTGCAGGGATTTCTGTGCAAGTCACAGTATCAATCATGAAGTGAATGGTCCGTGAGTTAAGTAACGTATTTCCAAGATCTGCATGTATTATTGTATGTCTCTCCCTCACACCAATGCACTGCTCATCTCCTTTCCTGATAAGCGACATGTAAAGCCCAGACTCGGAGACTACTTTCACATACAGCCTGTTCTGCCTGACTACTATACGTTTCTTCCCCGCTGCACCGTTGCCAGTTATAAACACCACCAGCAACAGGTTAGGTTTAATATTTAACCCAGCGAATGCAGAAGGCTCACCAAGGTCTTGACAAGTGCTGCTGAACCAGAGGGCTGTAAAGAGAGGGCAGGAACATGTTAACCACATCGACAGGGTACATGGGGGTATAAGCAGTTGCAGCTCGCGCAAAGCAGAAGGGACAGGGCAGCGCGGGGGAATTAAATTCAAAATAATGAAATAATACAAATAAACTGTGTTGCTGGGCTGGAGAGAGCCTACTGTGCAGGTGTGTTTGGCTGGCCTGAGACAGCCAGCCAAACACACATGCGCTCTGAAGGGGAGTGCTCTGCACTCCCCCTCACTGCTCGTCACCCCGTGGCCCTGCCCGTCTTCCCCAAAAACGATAATAAACACAGTTTATTAATCATTTTTTGGGAAAAGGTTTGCAGGTACTGCTGCTGGCAGAGGGAAGGGGGTGACGTTCCTCCCTCCTGATGGAGGAGCCCTTGGTTATAAGAGCTCCCAAATGAATCACTGGTTGGACGAAATCTTTTATATGTATTTATCTGTAACATTTATATAGGGATTGCTACCTCTGTCTGATGGGCTGAAGTGCTTGCCTGCATGGGTTGCATGGTACTCCGTGTAGGGTGTGTGGTTTAGAGGGTGTTGTCTTTGTTTTGAAAGTATGTGGGAAATGTTTCAATGTGAAGGATGCATATTGACCATGCAGTGCGGTTATCATGTTATGATGCGCAGAGCTTACCAGTATTATGGATGAAGACTGTGAGAGATAGGCATGCAGTGTATGGCTGTTTTTTGTAAGTTGGCAGCTTTGAGCATATCTGAGCAGCTCTGCAGGTCCCTATGGTATTTGTTATGTTCAGAGTCCACTAAGCTGGTTACAGCCCTGTGTTGTCCTACACTTCTTTTTATACACTCCAATCACTGGTATGATCAGACTCAAGACTTGTCCTTGGGCTCAGCAATAACTTACTATGTCTCTACTGTTTTATTTGTCTTTTTAGCAAATGCAGGAGCAATCATCCTCCAGCAGGTGGCGCTCCCTATTGTGAGCGAAAAGGAATGCAAGGCCCAGTGGGGCAGCATGGTGACTGACTCCATGATCTGTGCTGGGGCAGCTGGAGCTTCATCTTGTCACGTAAGCAATGTTGTAGCTTTTGATAATGAAATTAAGACACAACCAACTATTTAATCATTTGATTTTGATGTGAAATGTCTGAGGGATGGGAGAACAACAACATATGAACTTGTCACAAGAAAAGGCAGGGGTGTGGGATTTTAATTAATATCTTGGCCAAGGGACAGGATGCTTCCGAAACGTACTTGTCCAGTTACAAAATCTACTTGTCCTTTTCGCTGCCATGTACAGAGGTCAGAAGTTATGGCTACATTCTCATTATATGAAAGCTCTCATAAGAGCTTCTTTGATTATGCCATAGCTCATGTTATGTCAGAGTTTGGATTCCTTCTCAGATCTGATTTTGCCACATTCCTCTAAAATCCGAGAATTATCAGATTTCGAGGGAAGTTTTCTCAAAATTGGATGGTTGTGGTCAAGGTTTGCAGTTGCTGGAGGCACCCACTAGGGCAGACGTACCCACTGGGCACACCAGATCAACTATGCAATTAAACAGATACATTGAGTGGCCCTAGAAGAAGGTAATTGGAGTCTACCCTGACATTTAGGTTGAAAAGTTAAATACTCCCTGTCCTTCTCAGGCAGGAAGCAAGGAGATACGTCTTTTTTCACTAAGGAAGGAATAGCACACCAAAGGGTGAGAGGATGCAGGCTCACCGAACTCAATGTCCTGGAATGTTTTCTGGAAGTCTGTGTTCCTCTGGTTAGGCAAGCTGTCTTACAGTTGGTTCTGGTCAGCTGAGCTTTCATCTTGACACATAGGTAGATCACTCACTGTAGATTATAACCATGAAGAGTTTGTACAGTTGGGCCTTACTCTTTGTCCTTTTCCCTTGGCAGGGGCATGCCCCTCTCTGAACATGGGGCAGTCCTCTTCCAAGGCAGGTACAGCATCAAGGTTTCTCCAGTTGCTGGGTCTCGTCCCAGTCGTTATTGGGCACAGCAACACCCAGAGTCTTGTCTCAACTAAATATTGTTCCTTTCTTGCTTCCAGGTGAAGCAAAACAGCATTGATCCTGCTTGGGCCACTGACAGGAATGCAGGGCCAACCAAAGCGCAAACATGACCAGCGTTTGGCAGCATTCCAGTCTTTCTATAGCATGCTATGACAAGATTGTACACTCTCTCAAAAAAGTGGAGCATGTAAATTTTCAGCGTACCCCGGACAAGCGCAGCTGAGCAGGTGAACATTGTCAAAACATGAAGCACCTGGAGTAGACTCACAGTTCATTGAGTTCACTTGTGGAAAACAAGCTGCAGCATTGGAACAGTGAACCAGAGGGAGGGTGGCGCTATTTTACCAGTCGGGTGAGGGTGTTTATCCCTACAGTCCTTGCTAGAGGATACTGCCACAGTAAGGTGTAGGCTGCCTGCCTTGAATTAAGAAAGCACTAATTCTTTTCTCAGTACATGGGAGTTTGATAATTTAAAATTAGGGATTTTTAATGGACAAATTATTTTTGTTATTTACAAAGTAATAGGATCTGTATAGAGCTCAATCATTTGGAAACAAAATTGACAGATTAAGAAAACTCGGTGCTCCCTATAGTAATGTATAATGTTGGCACACAAATCTTATGACAAGATAATATAAACGACGATCCATTGCAATACTTTAAATCATCACTTTATTAGAAATACAGGCGAGCTTGATTCTACCATATACAAAAAACAGAAGCCAGCACGTTTCGTTCCATCAGAATTTCTTCAGGGGCTATAAAGTCTCTGTTGACAATATCGGCTGAAAACACGCTGACCACTATATCAGAAATTACACATGGAATGAAACATATCATAAATGACAATTGCAACAAGAGACCAAGGAAAAAGTCCTAGTAGACTTGAAGGCACTTGACTTTTGGAAGTGGTGAGGAATCCTGAGCCCTCCTTGCTCTGAAATCATCATCTTATAAGCAAAATCTGTTGCAGACAAATATTTCTTGTGGTATTGTACCACACCCTTAGGTATTTGCCTCTGAAATGTATAGCTTTTAGCCAATATATTTGGAAGATATATTGTGCAAAAAAATCCTTGGGAGGGAAGAGGAACAAGCAACCAAAACCACTGTGGAAAGGGCTTGATTAGTGATCGAAATTTACTGGCTCCCTGCAATACAGATATATTATGAAAATGTTTCTCAAATAGATTTTAGCTCCTAGTCAAATCCTTTCATCCATCACTCAAGTCACAGCTGCTGGGTCAGTTGCCGTCCAGCATGACCACGTAGAAATCCAGAAAAGTAGGGGTTTCCAAAATAATTCCTGCCTAAAGTTTGTTACATACTAAGTCTGAAAAAGCAGAAGCATTATAAAGAGCAATGTATTCCCTCTTTTTCTCTTCCTCTGTCTGCAGGGTGATTCAGGAGGGCCGCTCGTGTGCCAGGCTGGGGAGCCTTGGATGTTGGTGGGTATTGTTTCCTGGGGCTCCAGCTCCTGCAACGTGAACTACCCTGCAGTGTATGCCCGTGTCACCTATGCACGTAACTGGATTGAAGAGACTATTGCATCCAACTGAAACAAAGGAACCATGAAGAATCCGGAAAACCATGCACCTAAGATCACTTCTTAACTCCTTAAAATGAACTATTTGTCTCCACCAATGTACCAATAAAATTATGAAGTCTTCTAAATCAAATAATATTCATGCAAATATCTGTAGTTCTTTGTCATTGAATTTTGAATTGGTATGAAATGGGCACTGCAAACAATATAAAACATACACTAGGGAAATCTATATGGTGCTGCGAAGACCATCCACACAATTTAAGTTTTCTCTTCCTTAAACGTAGGATCTTTCCAGAGGAAATACTGATTTTTGAGAGCTTTAATCTGGGGTCGAAGGAAGCATTAACTTAGTGAGCATAGCAATATGAACAAATAAACCTGGGTAAATAATACAAACATTGAAAAAGAGCTTCTGCAAATGCTGGAACGGATGTCTTCTGGTGTTCACCCTTAGAGTCTGACTTACAGTATTAATTATATAAGCAAAGTGGAATCCATTTTGGATGCCCTTCATTTACCATTCCATTAGATAGAGGATGAGGACAGCTTCCCATGTAGTGAAAGTTTACTGTCTGAATTTCTGTGACTGGCGAGTAGCGAGCAAGACACTGAAGTGAGGAGGACTGAGATAGGGCTCTCCTTAGAAATTGCATAAAGGCTATGTTAGCAATGGGCTGCTGATTATATTTCCATTTCACTTCCAGTTTGTTGATGATTAGGGTGAGTGTGGGACTCAAGTTTTTCTGTCAAAAGTGATGACGTTTCTAGCCAGGTCTCCTCATTTGTCTGTCCTTAATTGTTGCTTCAGAAAGGTTCATGGCAGCCAGTTATAGTAACTTCACTCCTAATTGTGCCTCCGAGTGGGTGCTGCAGAATGGAGACAACCACAGTGCTACCTGCTGTAAGAAGCATCGCTTTACACTAAGGCTGAGTTTGGAGTGCAGCCTGGGAAGGACACTTAAAAAGAATCAAACCAAAGGTTTTAGTAATATTCCATCACAAATTAAGGATACCGATAAATAACACTACAGTGATAGTTTGTAGCAACAAATTGCAGAGCTAAGATTGTAGCTTAAATATCACACATATGGTGTTAATTGATTTTTGCTAAAAGATGTGATTGATACAAAATATTTCTGTGGCTTAAGTGTAAATCTAACAATGGAAAAAATTTAACTTGCAGATGTTGGAAATAAACCTGTACTATATACACTAATCTGTGGTACACATATTGAAATTAAGTAGTCACTGTGACTAACAATCAAACATTTTGAACAATCATGTTGCTCTGAACGTTATTTGGTTTTTTGAATCTGTTTATTGTTTTTTTAGTTATACTGGTTCCCAGTGCTCACATACTGACAAGATGAACTGAAATCGGTACATAGATAGTTCTAATATTCCACAAATCACAGCAAGAGAGACAGAGACATAACATCTGTAGCATGGTATGACATGTTGTTAGGAGCAGAGTAAATAAGTCCTAAAAGCAATGATGTCAGATCTTGGAATGTAGAAACCTTCTGTTCCAGTGAAATTTGTGATTGTGGCTTATTGATGAGAAACTCAGGTAATACATGTTAACAGAGACATATTTAACAGTGCGATAAAAAACAACAGTATTAACCAAACTGAAAACCATAACTGAAGTAGTAGTCATGCAGGTGAGCATAGTAACAATTATTCTATGACAACAGCGAGGGGTGTCATAAGTATCCCTGGTGTTTAGTTGGATCCTGGTGTGGTGTGCACAGACTTAAGATGCAGTGTATTGTGCGTCGCTCCTGGCAGTGCATGTGCCGATGGCTGTCCTGCCGCCCTCTCCACGTTTCCCGGTGACAATGTGTCCAGAGGCCCAGGAGTGTCATGTATTGCTGTTTGCAGGTCCGCCATGATTGTGTCACAACTACTGGCTATTGGGTATTTGCGGAGTCCGAGATTGTCTTCCTCATGGAGGGCTACACTTTCTGCCTGTGCTCAGACAATCATGGACTGCACACACGCCTCATAACGGGGCTGTTCAGGTGTCCTTCTCTTGTGGGTTATGATCCTCTTAGCCAAGAGGAGCCCCAGATTGAGAAATCAGGATGTGACCGTGTGTTTCTTGCCCCTATGGAATAGTCCCAGTACACAAGCTTCCCAAGTGGACAGGTTGCTTCTATCCACACAGTGAGATAGCCGGTGTGTCACCATTCGCCAAAAGTGGTGTGAATGGGGGCATACCCAGAGCAAATGAAACAGATTGGGGTCTAACAAGTGACAGCAAGGGCAATCGGCATCTATGTGGCCGAAGTATCTATTAATTTTAGATGGCGTGAGATGAGCTCTCTGGACAATGTAGCACTATGCGGACATTGTTCATCTGGGATGTCCCCTCTGCATCCTCAGCCCTCTTTTCCAGTGTCTGAATGTGTTCTGGCTGGGTTTGAATGGAGAATTCAATGTGCTGAGACTTTGGTTGCTGAGCCACAAAGGTTTGATCCGTCATCCCAACCTTATCATCTAGCTCTCGATGATCCGCATGTAGCAAGGTGAGGTCCATCGCCACTCTTTCTCTCTTCGCTTCCAGGGAGGTTCTGAATTGTTCAATCACCACAATCACAGCGTCCAGTTTATCTGCAATTGATGAGGAGCAGTTGGCATGGCCCTGAGGACTCGCAGCCATCGCTGGGGTCGACATCTATTGGTGTGCGGATGTATTCTGAATGGCCAAGGGCAGGTGACCCATCTCATCCCCACTAGGATCTCTGTTCTCCGGTGCAACTACTTCATGTGATGCGTGTCACGGTCCACTTGGCAGTGTCCAGGTGCAGCTTGGACACTGCAGCACGAGCAGGCCAGAATGGTGCGTTGGTAGACAGAAGCACAATGATGCAGGCGTTCAGTGCATCCAGTCCTCGTTGGTGAGGTGTGGTCAGGATGCACAGATGATGGTACCAGGGAGCAGGGGTCAAATCAGAGTAGCCACAGAGGGGGTACCTTGTACCTAGCTCAGCGAGGCCCACCAACTGCACAATGACGCTGGAGTAGATCAAGTACTAGTCCTCCACGAATGTGTCTGCAAGAGTCAGAAGAGGCCACCGGGGCCTCAACCGTGAGCAATCATGTAAAATAGGTTTAGCTGAGTGTGGCCTTGCTCCATGTCTGCCAAACTGTTTGGGGTCACTCGCTTAAGAGATAGCAGCCAAACAGTTGCAGGCAGACTGCTGTGATCAGTGAGGGCTGGCTATAGGAGGGGGGTTTGGGGTGAGAATTTGTCCATTGCTTTCCTTGAATGGCCTGTTCTTATTTTCACCTTTTGGAGGTCCTTTTGATCCAGGGGTAGTCCACTGTTAGTACAAACATTCTATCAGGACGTGGGTCCCCGCATTACAATCTTTGTAAGCAAGTACCCACAGTCGGGCTCAGTCTCATCCAACCCTCGTGCCCCACAGAAGTTTTCCCATCCAGGCAGAAGAGTGGCGTAATCTCTAGTGTCTCACTTGGTCCGTAGTGGCCCAGGGAGTGCCCTCTCCCACCTGAGGTAGTCGATGCACAATTGGTGTCCCAGATGGTCACACAGAGGAAACCAAGGCCTTAAAGATAGCCCGCTCAGGCCTCCAGGGGCAGCTTGCACATCACAAGTGGTGCCGGGCCTGGGCCCAACCCAACTCTTGGGCCCCAGCACACATCTGCACTGCCAATTTCACCCTGCTAGTCTGCCCAGGGCCCTGTCCTCAACTGAGCGGCAACCAGCTTTCCGAGGCCTCCCGATCAAAGTCCACCGTAGGGCTCAGTCAGGGCACTTCAGTCTGCACGACCGTCAGAGGCCAACTTCCCTGGCACGTAGCAGCGGTGGTAGGGATGTTCCATCTTCCTAAGCACAGGGCAGACCAGTTCTCCACTCAGGATGGGGGGCCCCGGGCAGCATCAGGCACAGTGCCACAGCTCCTCGGTGGGGACGCTCCCCACCTCTAGCCAGTTTGCCTCGCCATGCATCCCCCTCAGGTCACAGGGAGCCTCTGGACCCCCCAGTTCAACCCCACTGGACCAGTAGTCGGTGAGGCGGTCCTGGGTCCTGGGTGGCAGGCAGGGCCCAGGATTCTGTTGGTTAACAAGGTGATTGTGCGGAACTTCTTCAGAGTGCATCCCCCATCTTGGCCTCGCTAGCCACACCCCTGTTGCTGTGTATGCTATGATTAGCAGGAATACACCCTGCCTTCAAATGTCACCCACATAAAGAACACTTCAGTGCTGAAGCAAGTCACTTATAAACCAACGGAAGTTGGCAACATTTACTGTGCAATGAAGTCACATAGTTGTGGTAGAAGCACTATATAAACAAGTTTAGTTGAGGTACGTTAGAAATCGAACTTGTGTCCCGTGGATCGAGACAATATTGCAGTTTTATTTTGCTGAGCAGCTGACTGTACAGTGCATGTTCTTATATGGTAGTACATAAAATCCCAAATAAAAAATTGCAAATTTTCAATTTCAAATACCCCATATTAAGTCTCTAAGTTGGTCTGGATTCAAAGATATGCGGAATAGACATGCACAGAAGGACTATTTTGAGTGCAACCTGCAGAAATAAAAAGTTCCTTCTCCAAGACATAATGTAATGGAAAGCAGGTACCCATTCAGACAAAACACTGCCAGAGACATCAACTAATCACAAGGTCAAGGTACACAGACTTCTTCAATGCCAGAGACAGGCCCAGCAAAAGGGTGGCTTCATGTCAATGAGTGGGCATAGGCATAGATGTGCACTGACCAGTCTCGAACAATGTGATAACCAGAAAGTCACCTAAGTACTGAGGTCCATATTTATGGGCAAGTCACGCAGCGCAGCAAGTCACCTTGCTGCACTGTGCTATGTGACAGGGAAATGGCAGGAATGCACCGAATTTAAAAGAATACGGTGCATTCCTGCCTTTGTCCCTGTGCAGGCACTGTTTTGGAAGCCTAGGGACAACGCAGGCACCTTTGCAGTATGGTGCAAGGGTGCCTGCATTATAAGGAGGATGGTTTTTGTGCAGGGAGTTCTCCCTTCCTGCACAAAAACAATCCCCTGAGGCATTTCCCTCTTTCTATGTGTGCTGCAGATTGCACGGGCGGGTGTGCGTCAAAAATCCGAAAATCCCGCAGCGCAGGTTGTGATCTCCCAGCCTCCGTCAGCGATGCTGCGCGTCGTTTCTCCTGCTCCGTGCGTCTATTTTTCGTTCACGTTTCCTGCGATCGTCGTTCCTCAGCTGTGGAGCTGGTGGCACGTCGTTCTTTCAGCTGTAGATCGGATTTGCGTCAATTGTTTTCCCACACGGCGCTCTGTGCATGGATTTTCTTGTCTTTAGGCTGCCAGCTTCTCCTTTCAGGGTCCCAGGAACTGGATGGGCACCACAGGGCAGAGTAGGAGTCTCTCCAGAGACTCCAGGTGCTGGCAGAGAGAAGTCTTTGCTGTCCCTGAGACTTCAAACAACAGGAGGCAAGCTCTAGATCAAGCGTTTGGAGATTTCTTTTCAAGATGGAAGGCACACAAAGTCCAGTCTTTGCCCTCTTACTCTGGCAGAAGCAGCAACTGCAGGTTAGCTCCACAAAGCACAGTCACAGGCAGGGCTGCTCTTCTTCCTCAGCTATTCAGCTCTTCTCCAGGCAGAGGTTCCTCTTGGTACCAGAAGTGTTTCAAAGTCTGTGGTTTTGGGTGCCCTTTTTATATCCAATTTCTCCTTTGAAGTAGGCCTACTTCAAAGTAAAGTCTCTTTGGAATGTGAAATCCTGCCTTGCCCAGGCCAGGCCCCAGACGCTCACCAGGGGGTTGGAGACTGCATTGTGTGAGGGCAGGCACAGCCCTTTCAGGTGTAAGTGACCACTCCTCCCCTCCCACCTAGCACAGATGGCTTATCAGGATATGCAGGCTACACCCCAGCTCCCTTTGTGTCACTGTCTAGTGTGAGGTGCAACCAGCCCAACTGTCAAACTGACCCAGACAGGGAATCCACAAACAGGCAGAGTCAGAGAAATGGTATAAGCAACAAAATGTTCACTTTCTAAAAGTGGCATTTTCAAACGCACACAATCTCAAAATCAACTTTACTAAAAGATGTATTTTTAAATTGTGAGCTCAGAGACCCTAAAATCCACATGTCCATCCGCTCCCAAAGGGAATCTACACTTTAATCAGATTTAAAGGTAGCCCCCATGTTAACCTATGAGAGGGACAGGCCTTACAACAGTGAAAAACAAATTTAGCAATATTTCACTGTTGGGACATATAAAACACATTACTATATGTCCTACGTTAACCATACACTGCACCCTGCCCTGGGGGTGCCTTACATGTAAGAAAAGGAAAGGTTTAGGCCTGGCAAGTGGGTACACTTGCCAAGTCGAATTTATAGTTAAAACTGCGCACACAGACACTGCAATGGCAGGTCTGAGACATGATTACAGAGTTACTTATGTGGGTGGCACAACCAGTGCTGCAGGCCCACTAGTAGCATTTGATTTACAGGCCCTGGTACCTCTAGTGCACTTTACTAGGGACTTACTAGTAAATCAAATATGCCAATCATGGATAAACCAATTACATACAATGTTACACAGAGAGCATATGCACTTTAGCACTGGTTAGCAGTGGTAAAGTGCTCAGAGTTCAAAAGCCAACAGCAACAGGTCAGAAAAAATAGGAGGCAAGAGGCAAAAAGAATGGGGATGACCCTGCATAAGCAAAAAAGTCCAACAGGCTTGCATTTTCGCTTGCTCCATGTTGCATAGTGCAATAGCGATGCAATTCCCCTCATAAATATGCCCCTGAATAACCACTTCAAAGTCTGCCTTCCACAGGACTGTCCAATTTAGCAATGTGCTAAACACCTTAAAATAAGCATTAGAAAGCATGCTTCCCACTGGCACGCGCCTCTTCAACTAAAACACTTTCAAAACCGAAAGCAAGCACTCAATGGACATTAGGGTGCGCCATAAAAAAGTTGAAAACAGAGGGCCATAAAGGAGTTTTGCCTCGCCGTTAACCCACGCAAGGTAACGCAAAATGCAAAACTGGATGAGATTTATCAAACCACGCAAGGCCACCTAGTGTGACTGTGCGCGGCAACCTAGTGAGACTGTGCGCGGCTTGGACAATCTGGAGTAATGCAAGTCAGTGTAAGTCACTGTCTTGCGTGACTCTACATGGTGGGGGTGCTCCAATGCATCCTTCCACGTATTTCGAGGCATTCCCAGATTTACCAATACTGGTAGAACTGGGAATTCATCAGAATTGTACATTGTACGCCTTGCCATCAGTAGCAGAACGAGGAGAAATATCTTTATTTCTCCTTGTTATTTCCTCTTTCTAAGGGTGCTGCATTATGCAGCAAATTTAGAAAAAAGGAATATGCCTTTAACAATCGTTTTAGTGTAGGAAAGTGTCCTTTCCTACACAAAAACAATCTTGCCTGTAGTGCAGGCACTCCTGCACAATGGTGCAAGGGTGCCTGCGTTGGCACTAGACAGCAGTTTTTGTGCCAGCACAGGCAGAAAACAGGAATGAGCCGTATCTTGACAGATACAGTGTATTCCTGCTTCTCCCCTTTCATGCAGTGTAGCAAGGTGTCATGCTGCATTGCGGGAAAATGTTGACAAATATTGCCCTAATTGCATGACTTTCTTGGCTAAATTCCCTACTTGCTCTAATAAGAATAGGTCAACATAATTGCTGTTTATCTAGAAACTCTTCACACAACTATTTCTCTGAAGGGGCCCATTTCAAGCAGAAAGGCATGCAAGAAAATTCAGAGGGAATTAATGTCAAGTGGGAACTTCAAGAAAAAAACCTTCCATTCTGTCGATCTTCACCACTTAGTTAAGAATTCAGTTTTTTTTTTTACTGGCCTTTTCTATTTGCCACCTACTGTGTCGCAAATAGTCCAGATAAATTGGGCTTGCAAATGACCAGGGGATAAATCTATCAAGCCTTTTTGTTTTGGAAAAGGCCTAATTTACAGAATGGGGCCATTGGCGAATGGAAAAAGGCATTTTGCTATGTATTAATCCTGAATTTCAATTTGGTAACACGTTACTGAATCGCAATTTAGGATTGCGAATACACACCGCTTCGGTACTTGGAAGGGGCATGTTTAGGGCATCTCATCCAAATACCAAATTAAAATGGTATGTGACCGAATTCTGGTCCCAAAATATGAATACTTTACAGACTACAGAAGTGTAGTGGTAACTCATTTGCAAACGGGAAGGAGGTCCCTCCAAGGGAATATAAAAAAGAAATGTTTGTATAAGAGAAGGCAGTGGTCCATGAGACCACTGCCTTCTTTAAAACTGTTAACAAACAAACAATGAAATAAACTTTTCTTTTTAAATGCAGCCCTGTTTTCTTTAAGGGAAACGGGCTGCATTTTAAAACAAAAAGTCTGCTTTATTAAAAAGCAATTACAGCCATGGTGGTCTACTGACCCCAGCAGGCCACCATTCCCGTGATGGCAGTAATTCCAAGTGGGTTGCAAATTGTGATCTACATCATTTATATTCAAAATTATGTCACTATTTTAAAAATAAATCAGTCATTTATAAGGAATTGAGATTTCCAAATTGTGATTCGGTAGGAGTCACAGTTTAGAAACCACAATTCCGAATGTTGATACATCTGGCCCCAGGTATTCTGCATTTATTCTCTGTAAAGACACTCCAAATCCTATGAGAAATCTTTCAAAAGCAAAGCAGTGTCTGCCTGAATTTAATAGTATGCTACATAAGACAATACCACTTACTTGGAATTCTTGGCGGAATCAAGAAAATTCGAAATATATGTGGCGAAAAGTGGCATAGTGCTAGGTGCTTAATGTAGGAAAGTGCCATCTTTCCAGGCATGTTACCCCATTTTTTTACTTGTGTGTCAGTTTGTTTTTGCCTGTCTCACTGGGATCCTGTTAGCCAGGATCGACCGCTGACTGCTCCAGACCGCCTGCAAAACTGCAACAAAGTAGCAAGAAAACTACCAGCGACATTGTAGCGCCTAATCCTGCCGGCTTTCTTGACTGTTTCCTGGTGGTGCATGCTCTGAGGGCTGTCTGCCTTCACCCTGCACTGGAAGCCAAGAAGAAATCTCCTGTGGGTCTGCTAACACAGGCACCAAACTTCACCGGTCCTCTGGGTCTCCTCTCATCATGATGAGCGTGGTCCCTGGAACACAGGCGCTGGATCCAAGTGACCCCGACAGTCCAGTGGTCAATCTGTCCAAATTTGGTGGAGGTAAGTCCTTGCCTCCCCACCCCCAGACAATAATCCTGTGTACTGCATGAACTGCAGCTGCTAGGGCTTCAGTGCACTTTTGCAAGGAATCCCTTGTGCACAGCACAGCCCAGGTCCCCAGCACTCCGTCCTGCATTGCTCAACTCACTGAGTTGACCACCGGCTTCATGGGACTCTCCTTTGCAGTGTTGAGATGACCGCCTTGCTCAGTTTTCTTGAACCTGTGTTGAAGTACTTCTGCAGGTGCTGCCTGCTTCTGCGTGGGCTCTCTGTGTTGCTGAGCCCCCCTCTGTCTCCTCTTCCAAGTGGCGACCTCCTGGTCCTTGCTGGGCCCGGGCAGCACCCTTTTTCTTCAACCGTGACCCTTTCAGCTAGCAAGGCTTGTTTGCAGTCTTTCTGTGTGGAAACAACTCTGCATCTTCCAGCACACCGTGGGACATTGTCTATGCAAAGGAGAAATTCCTGGCATCTTCTGTTGTTGCAGAATCTTCAGCTTCTTCCACCCAGAGGCAGCCATTTTGCACCTTCATCCGGGGTTTAGTGAACTCCTGCCCCCCTTGGACACTTTCGTGACTCTTGGACTAGGTCCCCTTCCTTTACAGGTCCTCAGGTCCAGGAATCCGTCTTCAGTGCTTTGTAGTCAGTTGTGGTCTTTGCAGAATCTCCTATCATGGCTTTAGTGTGTTTCTGGGGAAGTAGGGTAACTTTCCTCCTACTTTTCAGGGTCTTGGGGTGGGGTATCTTGGACACCCTTAGTGTTTTCTTACACTCCAAGCAACCCTCTACACACTACACTAGGCCTGGGGTCCCTAAGTGGTTCTCATTCCACTCTCTTGGTATATGGTTTGTGTTGCCCCTAGGCCTATTGCATCCTATTGTATTCTACAGTGTTTGCACTACTTTTCTAACTGTTTACTTACCTGATTTTGGTTTCTGTGTATATTTTGTGTATTTTACTTACCTCCTAAGGGAGTATATCCTCTGAGATATTTTTGGCACATTGTCACTAAAATAAAGTACCTTTATTTTAGTAACCCTGAGTATTGTGATTCTTATGATATAGTGCTATATGATATAAGTGGTATAGTAGGAGCTTGCATGTCTCCTAGTTCAGCCTAGGCTGCTCTGCTATAGCTACCTCTATCAGCCTAAGCTGCTAAAATGCTACTAATCTACTAATAAGGGATAACTGGACCTGGCACAAGGTGTAAGTACCATGAGGTACCCACTATAAGCCAGGCCAACCTCCTACATCTAACTTCTCAGGTGCCCCAATGCTACTGTGATCACAGGCAAATGCATGGTCACAGCCCCCTTTTAGCAGAATATTTCACCAGTATCCTCTCTGTCTAACTTGAAAGGATACAGTGCATCTTGGAAAGTGTCTCATACACATAGGTGGGTCTCAGCTACGGATCATCCAGAGTTGGAAAACCCCTAATATTAGTGGGTGGGTCTTGGTATAAAAGACTGGAACCAACAAGCTTTCTTGTCATTGACTTTGATTTGTGATTCATGGATTTAAGGTGCAATGAGACATTTGTTGAATCATTTGTTTAGGGCAGATGACCTTACTCCATTAGATGGAGGAACAGTATTGCAAGAGAGACACTGTTAGAAGAGTATATTGCGAAACTCACTGTGGATGGTGTATTTTCACCCAGCATCTTGACCAACAAACAGAGCTCAGTCGCATCCCAGACCCACCAAGAATGTGATTTTGAATCTGCAAAGGTTGTGCTCAGTGATGTCATGGATTATTATGAATCTATCTCAACTATTATCTTCTGCAAAGCAAAGGAAATATACTTGGTTATTAGATTAACCATTTTTAAAGGTACCAAGTCATGGAGTCCTCTAAGTAGAGCATTTAATATGTCATAGGCTAGTGCAGTGAGTTTCAGTTGAGGGATTAACAGGAGTTGCTGAGCTGACTTGACCATGGTTGGCTAGGCCACTGCCAAAAATCACATACTCATACACAATTCCCTGGGATTTTAGAGATATACTGGACTTTGATGTTTAGATTGGGCTGACCCAAAGACATGATCATGGCAATACTGGCACAGCAAATATATTGGCCCATAGACTAGTTACTGGTGTTCTCTCCTAAATGTTTGCTTTCTGTAATTAATTCCGTACAGCTTTCTTAGACACTGGCTGCTGCAAAGGTCTGAAAGGGCACTGAGCAATCCACACTTCCTGACCTTGCTAAGTTCTAACTCAAAAATCGCTGGTGAAGCATCCTCTGGGTGGGAGACCAATTTGTAAGTATTGGGACTGAGAAAGCAGAATAGAAATCCTGCTGTAAGAAATTGAGTTATTGGTTGATGAGGATGTAAAACCTTCTCAAGCAACAAGCACAATCCTTTTCAGGATGGCCCACCAAGGTCAATATAGTAATCTGTGCTTAACCCTCTGGTAGCATGGCAGAAAAGTAGACACACCTAATTTAGAGGCACAATGTAAAGTATTCATGCAGCGCACAAACAGTAAAAGAGTGAAACATAAGAAAAATCATAAACCAATTTAGAAAAATAGGATACATTTCAGCAAACAAAATGACACCAAAGTAAGTTCCAATCAGTAGAACCAGAGTTATGAATTTTAAAGTTTAAAGTGAAAATTAGGGCCTAAAAGATAAAAGCGGCAATCATGGGAATCTGATCATGTCATACCAAAGTCAAAAGTTAAGGCCAACCGCGATGGAGCGTGGTTTGGCTACATGAAGTGGATTGGGCTCGATCTCAGATCACCTTTTGACTTCAAAGATTTTTTTCAGAAAAGTTCCAGTAAAGGTAAAGATCAGCGAGGCAAGGCAGTCAGTGGTATCAGAGGAAGAGGCAGTGTTGTCAGGGAGCCACTGGATGGAGTCACTGTGAAGAGTTCGACCTTCAGACTTTGTCATGTTTTTTGGAAGTCAAAAAACTCCAGTGGGACTAGGCTGCACGCTGTAGCTGACGAGAGCTCCACGAAGCTGGATACCTTCGTTGAGTGGTCCAGCTGAACAGGATTTGCTGCTGCGGAGAAGATAGAAGGATGTACTGTGGAGTCAGGTGATGCACAACAGGCAGACCAGCTGTCCTGGTCTTCTGTCA
The DNA here is from genome assembly GCF_031143425.1 of Pleurodeles waltl. NCBI lineage: Eukaryota > Metazoa > Chordata > Amphibia > Caudata > Salamandridae > Pleurodeles > Pleurodeles waltl. The sequence goes on from NC_090451.1 coordinate 542,388,849, forward strand.
GTTCTCAGGCCACGTTTTTGGTGGAAAATATTCCAAGTCCCAACTTTTAGGGTTAGTCACGAGCAGCACCTTTAACACCACTTCCAACGGTCCAGGACCAGAGTGGCATCACTTAGAGTGTCAGGACAGGTTTTGACCCATTCCCAAGTTTACTAGTGTTAGGAAATCTGGGAATACTCCAAAAAACATAGGTAGATGTGTGGGAACACTCACACTTCACCCATGGAATGCCTTCCCGAGGCAGAGTTATGCAAGGCAGCGATTTGCGCTGCCTTGTGTTAGATTTACTATGCCACGTAGAGCCATGCCAGGTGTGTTCTTCGTGGCTTAGTAAATCTCACGTAAGGGCTTTCGTTGCCCTTAAGTCACCTTACGTGACTCAAGGGAAACGCAAGCCATTGATAAATCTAGCTCACTGTTTGCTGGTAATACAATTTATAGGCTCCAGCGATGGTGCTTTCCACATGGCTTTGAAGTCAAACTTGGCTGGCTTACACAGCAAAACATAAAGGGAATCCTTAGCCTGACCAAACTTGCCATTAGCATTTACTGACTATATCTGTTTACTGCTGCCCAGCAGAAAAGAAAAGCTAAAGGAAAACGTTTCAGCAGTCAATAAAACTCCATAATTATGAACACTTCCTCTTTTTAACTAACATCTCATTTTGCTGTGCCTCCCCTGATATACACCTTGTCCAGTTCAGAATATGAATTTATGGAGCTTCCCTCTTCTGCCTTAATCTCCCTTGTCCTCAGGCTCCTACCTTCAGAAGGGCATGCCCTTCCTATGGCCGGCACTGGCAAGCAAATGTCTTGACCATCCTTTGTCTCTCTACCTCTAGGTTATTTCTTCTATGGTGCTAGCTATGAGGCTTTCCCCTCCTATGGCAGGTGCCTTATAAATGCTTGGAGAGTTAAAAGTGATCATCAAGGCAAGCTTGGATTCAGCCTTCCAACTTCAACAACATTTTTCTCCTCTAACACATCAATCTGGCACCCAACTCTTGTGTAGCACAGAGAAAATCATTTTAAAAAATCTTTTTATTCATTACTTTTCTACATGCACTCGTAATATCCATTACAGTCATATATAGCAAATGCATGCTCAGATCTTGATGGGGCCTCAATTAAGAATTGGACTGTATTGGTCATTGGGGGGGCTTCTGACACTTAGTGAACTACGATTGGGGTGGTAGCTAGGCAATCTGTGGATCAATGCCGGGGTGGGGGATGGTCACTCCACAGTGGTAGGACTTTAGACCTGGAAAGTTGGGGTTTAGGCTGTTGTCCTGGCAGCATCTATGGTGTGGACTTCCAATATGATTTGTTATGGTTGTTTTGCTGTATATCCGGGGCAGGGGTTAGGGTTCTGGGGGGTTTGTTTGGCAAAGTTGGTCAAAGTTTGAAGTTTATTCAACAGTGCAGGTATAAGGGTGAGAGGTACAATATGTACTTTCCTTGTCTTACCATGGTGGGGTGGTTCCCGAATGGGAGGGACGGCAGTTCAGTACCACTATGGGTCATCAAATATGTTGACGTGGAATGTCTGGGGGTTGAAGAGCTACACCAAGGGGCATAGGGTACACTCCTTTTTAAAGAGGCATAAGGTCCATATTGTCTTTCTTCAGGAGATGCATATGACTAAGGAGGAAGCACGAAAACTGACCAAGTGGCGGGGTCAAATGTTTTCATTCTCCTTCTTCTCTTATCACCCACATATACAGTGAAGTAGATGTTGAGGGTCGATATGTTCTGGTTGAAGCTATTTTGGAGGGCTCTCCTATCACTATCCTCAATACTTATGCGCCTAACACTGATGATCCCTCCTTTTATGCCAAAATACCAAAGACTTTGGGGGACAGCATGGATGGGCCACTTGTTTGGGCGGGGGACTACAACTGTGTATTGCACGGTGAACCGGATCGCCTTCCGCCGAAGTTGCAGGCTAAGGCCCTAATTACAACCCTGGCGGTAAATCCCGCTTACCGCCGTGCAGAAGACAGCCAACATACCGTTGCGGCTGTGGAATTCCGCTACAGGTATTACGACTCACAGCTCGGAATCCGCCACAATACAGACACCCACACAAGTCCGCCACACCAAAGGTCAGTGATGAACTGGCGACACCAAAACCTACACCGTCACGCCAACAGGAACACGCCCACAGTATCACGACCCACGAATCAACGCGGCGGTCTTTCAACCATGGTAATCCATTGGCGGTACACACCGCCGCCCTCAAAATACGCACTCATTTACAAAACACCACCACATTGGACAATTCAAAATACACATACCTAAAACACATACACACACCACACCGACACACCCAATCCAATATAAAGCACACACCCACATCACCCACAAACCCTTACAACCAAAATTTTGAAAAAAGGCCAGAGAGAAAGATTACCTAACACAACACCAGCATCCACAGACACAACACTATCACTTATACAGCATCCATGCATCTCAAACAACACACACCAACACATCCCCTCACACATCACCCATACCACATCATGGCATCTCAAAGACACCCCAGGTTCTCTGAGGAGGAGCTCAGGGTCATGGTGGGTCATGGTGGGGGAAATCATCCGGGTAGAGCCACAACTATTCGGATCACAGGTGCAGCAGACGTCCATTGCAAGGAAGGTGGAGAATTGTCCAGAGGGTCAACGCAGTGGGACAGCATCCAAGAACACGGGATGACATCAAGAAGAGGTGGAACAACCTATGGGGGAAGGTACGTTCCGTGGTATCCAGACACCAGATTGCTGTACAGAGGACTGGCGGTGGACCCTCACCTACTCCCCCACAACTAACAACATGGGAGGAGCAAGTCTTGGCAATAATGCATCCTGAGGCCCTTGCAGGAGTAGCAGGAGGACTGGACTCTGGTAAGGCAAACATTTACTACTTTATCCCCCCCACCCCACCTGCATGCCATCACATACTCCCACCCTCACCCTTACACCCAGCACCCCAACAACCCACAGATACCCCACTAACACAACCCACACATCCCAAAATCAAGCCCTACATTTAACACCAATGCATGGACACCCATCATCAAAGCATGTCCAGTAGAAAGACTCACTCATGCCCCAAAATCACCAATCACACAAGGGCCACGGCAATAATGCAAGCACTGGAGTAGAGGTTAACTCACCCATTGCACAAGATGGCACACACAGATACTAACCTTATGCATTCACACCCCAACAGGACCCCTACCCAACGTCACCGGACAGGAGGTGCCAGACATATCCAGTCCCCGCCACAGAAGAGGCCCACAGTGATGACAGTAGCTCTGCACGCCTGGATCAAGATGACCAGCCTGGCCCATCCAGGACCTCGGGACAGTCGGTTCCCCTGACACAGTCACAAACCACCACTGAACCTCCCCCCTCAGGAAACACCACCACAGCAGCCACCCTGCGGGCCCATCCCTCTGTCCCCAGGACACGTCAATCCGCAGTGGGTCCACCACTACAGGGAACCCAGGCAACCCCAATAACACAGGACGATCAGGGACCTGGGGGCAGTGGGCACACGGTTCAGGGGGCAGAGGCACAGGATAACATGGAAGCTAGGAGGACTGCTGTGCAACAGGGGGAGGACAGGCCCAGGGAACCCACTCTACACAAGGCACTTTCCAACATCATGGGAGCGTACCACCATTCCCAGGAGACCATGGGCACAGTACTGGCCAAGTTTCAGGAGACCCAGCGGCTGCAGGAGGAATACTACCTGAGGATTAGGGATGACTTGAAGTCCATCAACACCACCCTGGTCATCATTGCAGGGGTGCTGACAGACCTTGTCAACACCAGGAGGGACACAGTGGCACACCAACGGGCCCCTGACACTAGCCTGGACAATGAACAGCCCTCCACCTCCGCCGGTGCTAGTGGTTAGGAGGCACCGCCACAGGAACAACAGGCCACCAGCACCGCACCCCCTGTAGAGAACATTGCCAAGACCCCCGCCAGGAAATAAGACCCCCCTGAATGTCACCCTTTTGTCCCACTTTGTCACCCTGTCCACCTTAAACTGCCATTGCTCCACTTCCTATGCCCCATTGTACAATGCACCTGTGAAACAAATATACTGGACTCTGCCATGGACATTCCTCCACCATCACCCCAGCCCATTTCACACCCCCTCCACTTATTTGCAAAGAAATAAACACATTTGAATCACAAAACAATCTGGAGTCTGTCTGTGCTTTCACTAATGTGTAATTGCAAAACCTCTGGAATATAATGTCAGTGTACCTGTTCACATACCAATGTAACACAGCTGTAGGCCAGCAGTAAACATAGCAAAGGCAAAGTAACAAGTCAGGGTCCATACACTGAGTGGAAATGACAGACTTATGCTAGTTCCAACAATTGTATGAGATGTGGGAAGCAGTTACATCTCCTTACCTGTGTCTCACTGGAAGTATTGCATGATGATGTTGTTTCGGTTGTCGACATCTTCTTCTTCTGCCTCCTCTTCTTCACTGTCCACAGGCTCCACAGCTGCCACAAGACCACCATCTGGCCCATCCTCCTGCAGAAAAGGCAACTGGCGTCGCAAAGCCAGGTTGTGCAGCATACAGCAGGCCACAATTACCTGGCACACCTTCTTCGGTGAGTAGTATAGGGAGCCACCTGTAAGATGGAGGCACCGGAATCTGGCCTTCAGGAGGCCGAAGGTGCGTTCTATAATCCTCCTAGTTCACCCATGTGCCTCATTGTAGCGTTCCTCTGCCCTTGTCCTGGGATTCCTCACTGGGGTCAGTAGCCATGACAAGTTGGGGTAACCAGAGTCACCTGCAAATGTTGAGGGACAACTGTTAGACACACACTAACCCTTAGGGACAACCCCATACACCCATGTCAACTGTGTTGGGACCTTGGGCTCACCTATTAGCCACACACGGTGTCTCAGGAGTTGCCCCATCACATGAGGGATGCTGCTATTCCTCAAAATGTAAGCGTCATGCACAGAGCCAGGATACTTGGCATTGACATGGGAGATGTACTGGTCTGCCAAACACACCATCTGCACATTCACTGAATGGTGGCTCTTCCGGTTTCTGTATACCTGTTCATTCCTGCGGGGGGGAACAAATGCCACATGTGTACCATCAATGGCACCAATTATGTTGGGGATATGTCCCAGGGCATAGAAGTCACCTTTCACCGTGGGCAAATCCTCAACCTGAGGGAAAACGATGTAGCTGCGCATGTGTTTCAGCAGGGCAGATAACACTCTGGACAATACGTTAGAGAACATTGGCTGGGACATCCCTGATACCATGGCCACTGTTGTTTGAAAAGACCAACTGGCCAGGAAATGGAGTACCGACAGAACCTGCACTAGATGGGGATTCCTGTGGGATGGCGGATAGCTGAAATCAGGTTTGGCTCTAACTGGGCACACAGTTCCAGGATTGTTGCACGATCAAGTCTGTGTGTGATAATGATGTGTCTCTCTTCCATTGTCGACAGGTCCACCAGGGGTTTGTACACCGGAGGATGCCGCCATCTCATCACCTGCCCCAGCAGACGTGCCCTATGGAGGAGAACAGCGAGCAGAGGGTCATCTAACACTTAGGTATCACAATGTGTTATTTGGTAAAATGTTGGAAAATCGCAATGTGCCAGTATCTGTCTCTATTCCAGGCCTAAATAGGTGTGACACAGTTTTTTTCCATCCCATGTTTGAGTCAAAGTGTGTGAATGAAACCTTCGATGGAGATTTGGTAAGTTCTAAAGTGCACTAGGACGAACCATTGACAAGTCGAGAGTGAAATTTGCGGGTCAAATTTTGCTTGCGAGTGCGGGATCTGAGAAGGAGAGAGTAGCAGCCGCGGCTTCAAGTGAAATCTCTGTAAAGTTCTGAAGCGATTGTGTTACCCTTCCTGTAGTAAACTGGCAAATTTGGGTTTTTGTTGTTAAGGTGCTCGCAATATATTGCATTAGTTTTTGCGTGGATAGAGAGTGAGGAAGACAAGCTGCAAGACTTTGTCAGCCACAGTGTGTGTGAGTGTGACATCATTGGAGCCGCGCTGGGATAGGTCAGTTAGTAAGAAGGGTCGCACACGGATTGGCAGCCGTCCGTGAGAGGCAATTGGTTGAGAAGGTAGGCGAAGAGTGTTCTGGGAATTAAAGTCACTTCCTGATTAGATTCTAAACAAAATAAAAAGACGCAAAAATGAAGTTTTTCAAGGCTTTAAAGAGTGCTTTGAGGAGAGATGTGTACATTACAGCGAGTGTGGGGGAGCCTACACCGCCAGAGGATACTCCGGCTTATGCCGTAATGGAGGAGAAGTGAGTCGCGCCATGTCTTTGGCTAAAGCAATGGTGCAAATTGACAGAGAAAGATGGGTGTTTGGCGTTTCCAGAGAATGGAACCTTTAACATAGGGGTCCTAGAGAATTTGCGGAAAGCATTAAATGAGCAAAAGCCTCCTCCGAGACCGGGTCAGTTTGAGGCGTTAGCGATTTGGAAATTAATGGCCATACGACAGAGGCAACAAAAATTGGAAAGGAGAATGAGAAAAGCAGAAAAGACTCTAGCGGAGGCTAGGTGGGATAGTGAGAGGAGGATGTGGAGAAGGGAAATAATAGATGGAGTTAGGATGTTTCCAGCAATAACTCAAGAAGCCGAAACACAGGGAAGAAAGGCCACTTGTAAAACAGACAAGGGCTCTGGTAAGCAAAATATTACGGATGATACGGTGTTGGACTACTGCAAGGGTCATACACTGAGGAAGGACTGAGGTATCTGTGCCCGAAAATAACCAAAGAAGTGAGTAAGGTGCATCAGAGGTTAGCAATTTTGGCAGACAAATATGGCATAGACTTAGATAATACTAAGCATCTGAAGAGGAGTTACAGATTAGACTTCGAACCTAAAGATTTTGATCACATGAGATCTACTGGAATGAAGGCACACCTTAAAGAGATACTACAGAGTGCTCAAGTTTGGGGAGCATTAGAAAAGTGGGAAGGCAGATGGGTGAAGATGAGAGATAAGAGGAAGAGTGACTGCTTGGACCAGCAGCAGGCGAAAGCTGAGCCAGACACGGGAACAATAAAAATGTTACCAATGAGAGAAACAGCTGGAGGGATTCTGGTTCATGTACCATGGTCTAGAGGTGACATTTTTTCATTCACGAATGACTATCCCATATTGAGGGAAAAGCCGATAGAATGGTATCAACAGACAGACAGGTTTGTGAAGCTTGCTAAGTGTCTTTGGGAAGATTTGAATACCCTGTTTGCGATTACAGTTCCAGCTGATTTGTGGCTTGAGTGCAAGAGAAGTGTGGATTGGCCGACAGAAGAACCGGCAAGGGACAAGATTACTGGAGCACCGTCTCCTGAAGTAATGAGGTATTACTATAAGGTGATTGAGTTTCTGAAACAAAAGGTGTCGCCAAAAGTTACTGATTGGCAGAAAATTGATCGAACGGCACAAGAAGGCAAAGAGTCGATACATGCTTACTATGAGAGGTTGTTAAAGGCGTTCAAACACTACAGTGGCACAGAGGTCATAGAACCGAAAGACATGAATCACCTTGTGTTCAGGTTTGTTGAAGGATTGAGGCCAGAGATTAGCCAGATGATTAAGAATCATTTGATCTGTTGGCAAGCGAAGCCGATTGATGAGGTGTTGCAGTATGCGAAATACTGTAGTGATGAGATTGAACTGAAGCAGAGAAAGCTGAAAGAGAAGGTGATGGTGATGCAAATTAAGGTAGCTCAAGCAGGGATGCAGGGAAATGGTACAGCAACCGCAAGGGAACAGAATGTTTCAGTCTCAAACGAGAGGCAGAGGTCGAGGAGGTTTTGCGAACTGTGGTTCAGATTTGAATTCGGTTGTGGTTCAAAATGATGTGCAAGGGATGAAAAAGATGTCACCATGCCATGCGTGCGGGGCGTGGGACACTGGAAGCAGGAATGTCCTATGATGGTGCAGGATGGTGTTGTTCAACAAAGCAATGATGTTGGTGCATTTCAGAATGTGAGGGGTCCAAGAATGAGGGGTCCAAATCCGAACTTTCAGAATAACATGGTTCAGATGCAGGGTCTCCAGCCCATGCAACAAATGCAAATGCCACGTGCACAACCAGTGCAGGTGCAGCAAGTGCAACAGCAGATCCCCGTGGTACCTAGACAGCAAGTGGAGTTGTCCTTAGCTCCAAAGGGACAGCAACAGGGGATGCTTCCTCAACAGGTCACAGGCCAAACAATGAGTCAAAATAATGCAGTACAATAGTTCCCATTGCGTGGTGAGAATGGAATAAACGATTAATGGTCGGATGACTGCTTGGACAGTGAGGAGTGCAGGCTTGCAGCGTCCCTAGAAGTAGATCAGAGGGGACCTTATGTGCAAGGAAAGGTGATGGGTCACAAGGTTTCATTCTTGGTTGATACAGGAGCCACACGCTCGACAGTCAGAAGTGCGGAGGTCCCGAAATTGCCACTCTCAGGGTGTACAATAAAGGTGGTAGGAGAGCAAATCAGCTTCTGACTAATCCGATTACAGATCCGGTCCAGGTTGAGATTGGTACCTTCCAGGGATTGCACAGGTTTGTAGTCTGTGATTCAAGTCCTGTATCCCTATTGGGAAGAGACTTACTGTGCAAGACGAGGTGTTCAATCACTTGTTCCAATGAGGGAATAGAGGTGCAGACAAACAGTGATGATGAAGGAGACGATGGTCAGATCTCAGAGCCAGAAACGGAGACCACAGATGAGGAGTACCCTTTGATAAACTTCTTCCCGATGTTCAGAGTGACCGATTTGCCAACAGAATTACAGGGAACAGTGACAGAGAAAGTGTGGGACTTGACAGGAAAGGAAGTGGGACTGATAAAAGGAGTAGAACCAGTCAAAGTAGAGGTGAAACAAAATGCCGTGTTTCCCCAGGTACCGCAGTACCACATGGCACAAGATGTCCTTATACAGGTGACGCAGATAATTGCAGACTTTGTGAAGCAAGGGGTCCTAAAAGAAGTGATGAGCAGTCCATGTAATTCACCAATAATGGGATTGAGAAAGCCTTGTGGGAAAGTTCGAATTGTCCAGGATCTGAGGAAGATTAATGAAATAGTGGTAAAATGTTGCCCTATAGTGCCAAATCCAGCTGTGATCATGTTTCAGGTTCCATGTGATGCAGAGTGGTTCACAGTCGTGGACTTGTCTCAAGCGTTCTTTTCGGTGCCTCTTCATGAGGATAGCCAATTTCTCTTCAGTTTCAAATTCTTGGACAAGGTTTACAGTTGGTGTCGAATTCCTCAAGGGTTTTCATAATCGCCTTCCATCTTCAATCAGATATTGCAGAAAGATTTGGAATCATTGGAACTGCCTTTTAATTCGACTCTAGTCCAGTACATTGATGATTTGTTGATTGCGTCCAAAACGAAAGATGACTGCAGGCACAATACTATTGCCTTACTGAATCATTTGGGAAAGAACGGACATAAAGTGTCCCCAAAGAAGTTGCAATACTCCTAGAAGGTGGTGAAGTACTTAGGTCATCTAATTGAGAATGGGTCAAGGAAAATATCTAAAGAAAGAGTGACAGCCATACTACAGATGAATCCCCCGGCATCAAAAAGAGACGTTAGGATGTTTTTGGCAATGGTGGGCTACTGTCGCCAGTGGATTCCAAACTTCTCAATTATCTCTAAGCCTTTGGTGAGGTTAACCGTCAAGGAGGTTAAGGATGGCCCGGATACCCATGTCCGAGAAAGAGATGAGGGCATTCATTGAGCTGAGGGAGTGTATGTGCAGGGCTCCAGCTTTAGGTATGCCTGACTACACAAAGCCTTTTGTCCTTTTTTGTCACGAACGTGATGCTTGTTCTTTGTCTGTCTTGACACAGGTCAGTGGAGGTGCAAACCGCCCAGTAGCATATTTTTCAGCTACTTTGGACCCAGTTGCAGCAGCCTTACCGGGTTGTCTGTGTGCAGTTGCAGCAGTTGGTCAAAGCCTTACTCAATGTGAAGGCATAGTGATGGGACATCCCTTAACAGTAATGGTCCCACACTCAGTCGAGATACTCCTCACCCGAACAAAGACGCAGCACATGACAAATGCCCATTTGACCAAATATGAAACAATTATATTGGGGTCACCTAATGTCTCATTAAAACGCTTCACAGTGTTAAACCCGGCAACTTTGCTTCCTAATGAGAATACAGATGTTGATGATGCTGAGGAAGTAGAACATGATTGTCTTGAGGTAACAGAACTGTGCACCAAACCAAGACCTGACATTAAAGATACTCAATTGGAAGAAAATGATTACATTATCTTTGTTGATGGTTCATGCCATCTGGGAGACTCAGTGGGAGTACTGAGGGCCAGATACTCTGTGTGTACAATTACTGGTATCCTAGAAGCTTCTTGGCTCGAGAGAGTGTACACTGCTCAAGTGGCTGAATTAGTTGCTCTTACTAGGGCATGCCATGCAGCTGACAAATTGAAAGTCACTATCTATACTGACAGCAGATACGGATTCGGAATTGTCCATGATATTGGCCAGTTATGGTCACAGAGGGGTTTCATGACCTCTTCTGGTTCTCCAGAGAAAAATGGGGAAAGAATTAAGGAGTTGTTGCATGCGATTCAGTTACCTCTTGAAATTGCCATGGTGAAATGCAATGCTTATGTGAAATTACAAGACTTTGGCCCTCATTCTGACCTTGGCGGGCGGCGGAGGCCGCCCGCCAAAGTCCCGCCGTCAAGTTACCGTTCCGCGGTCGAAAGACCGCGGCGGTAATTCTGACTTTCCCGCTGGGCTGGCGGGCGGTCGCCTTCAGACCGCCAGCCAGCCCAGCGGGAAAGAGGCTTCCACGATGAAGCCGGCTCGGAATCGAGCCGGCGGAGTGGAAGCTGTGCGACGGGTGCAGTTGCACCCGTCGCGTATTTCACTGTCTGCGCAGCAGACAGTGAAATACATGTAGGGGTCCTCTTACGGGGGCCCCTGCAATGCCCATGCCAGTGGCATGGGCACTGCAGGGGCCCCCAGGGGCCCCGCGACCCCCCCTACCGCCATCCGGATCCCGGCGGTCGGACCGCCGGGATCTGGATGGCGGTAGGGGGGGTCGGAATCCCCGCGGCGGTGCAGCAAGCTGCGCCGCCGTGGAGGATTCAATGGGGCGGCGGTACACTGGCGGGAGCCCGCCAGTGGTGCCGGTCCGACCGCGGCTTTACCGCCGCGGTCGGAATCCCCATTGGAGCACCGCCGGCCTGTCGGCGGTGCTCCCGCGGTCCTCCGCCCTGGCGGTCTTTGACCGCCAGGGTCAGAATGAGGGCCTTTGTGTCAATGGGAAATGGATATGCAGATCAAGTCGCAAGGTTTTGTGCATTTAACTGTATATCGTACAAAGATCAGTGGGAATTGTTACCTGAAACAGAAAATGAGACATGCACAGGTTATGCATTGAGGGTGGTTGACATGATGGAAGAATTAAAATTGTTGCAGGGACGTGCCAGCAGAGAAGAGAAACGTTCTTGGCTTAAAATGCAATGTGTACAAAGACCTGATGACTTGTGGGTTTCAGATGAAGGGAAAATTGGTTTTGCCAAACAGTCTCCTGTCACAGTTTGCAAGGTTTTACCATGGTCAAGCACATATTGGGAGAGATGCCATGATCAGGTTGTTCAAAATTGATTGGTTCAATCCAAAATTCAGGCAAGCTGCAGAAGTAATCTGTCACAGGTGCATCATCTGTCAGCAGATGAATGCGGGGAAAGGGACTGTGGTGAATTTGAGACACATTGGGAGAGCAGGAGGTCCGTTTAGCAGAATGCAATTGGATTTTATTGAGATGTCTGTGTGTGGAGGTCTGAAATACGTGTTGGTGATTGTGTGCATCCTTAGTCACTGGATTGAAGCTTACCCCACACGTAGGAATGACAGCCTCACAGTAGCGAAGTTGCTGCTTAGGGAGTTGATACCATTTTCGGGTTCCTGATCTCTTTAGAATCAGGTAGAGGAAGTCACTTCAACAACAAGGTGGTTAAACTCTTGTGTGCAGCATTGAATATTGAGCAGAAGTTACATTATAGCTACCGTCCTGAAGCCTCAGGACTAGTGGAACAGATGAATGGTACCTTGAAGTCGAGAATGGCAAAAATGTGCGCAGCTACAAATTTGAAATGGCCAGACGCATTGCCCTTAGTGCTGATGTCAATGAGAAATACACCCTACAAGAAAACAGGACTGTCTCTTCATGAAATTCTTATGGGTCGAGCTATGAGACTGCCCGCAGTGCCTGCGAATGCTCTTGTAAATATTACGGATGATATGGTGTTGGACTACTGCAAGGGTCTGGCTGAAGTGGTCCGCTCTTTCTCTCACCAGGTGGAGGCAACCACATTGCCACTGATTAATGATCCAGGTCACAATCTGAAAGCTGGTGACTGGGTTGTTGTCAAGAAACACGTGAGGAAGTCGTGTTTGGAGCCACTTTGGAAGGGGCCGTATCAAGTGATACTGACAACTACTACTGCTGTGAAGTGTGCAGGAATTCCAAACTGGATCCATGCCAGTCACACAAAGAAGGTGACGTGTCCAACTGATGAGGAACTTGAGTTGTCAAAAATAACAGCTCCAGAAAAGGAAGTCTCAGGGCCGGAGAGTAATCAAAGGGGAACTGAGACTGAAGGAGAGCCCGTTGAGGACGGCTTGGTCACTCACACAGCAAACGAAATCCAGAAGGGTGACAGTGAGCCTATCTCAACTGAGACACCACGGGAACTGACCCAAAGAGAGGTTCTCCCAGAAGCAGACTGGTACAGGTTTGAAGTTGAACCCCGGAAAGAACCAGAAGGCGAAGGCGCTGAGGCGGAAGGAAATCAGAGTGTTCAAACTCCTCCTGAGCCACTTGCAGAGCCAGCAAGAGAAAACACCACAGCACAAGAGGAGGGCAGTGAACAGCAACCTGAAAAGCCAAATAGTAAAGGACACTAAAGGGAGATAAGTGGCCAGAGTAGCAAACTGCAAAAGGGAAAGGGTTCATTAACGAAACAATAGAGGAAGAGGTCGATACCACAAGGAAGGAAGATCTGAGTGAAGGAGAATTGCAGGGTGACCGCAAGTTGAAAAGAAAGAGAATAGCAAACAGAAGATACGCAGGTTCTGAATGGGCTTATGCAACGTCAGCTGAGTGGCAGCAAGAGTTCTTGGCATTCTGTTTTGATCGTGAAGTCCCAGGTCAATATTATGGTACTTGAAGTTGCCCACAAATAAGAGACTATGTTAAGCTGAAATTGAATAAAGGGAAACCTGAGAAAAGAGACTAATGAAAATTACCGGATGTGACATTATTAACCCAAATTTACTTTTGAAAACCGGTTGTGATAAACTGCTAACCTGATTTGACAAAGACCCTGGAGTGAATGAGAACGCTGTAAATACTTGCGGAAGAAAACTCTGCTTAGCTTCACAGAGGACAAGAGACTTACTAACCATCCTCAAATTAGTTGTTTATTTATAGTACTCTGCTTTCTGATTCTTTACAGATCATGCCTAGATCAGGAGATGACGTTGAGGGAAATAAGCGTTGTCAATATTTGGGTGTTGCTTTGGGTGTTGTATGTGTGATATTCATTATAGCTATATTTGTGGAAATGCGTTTGGTGAATGAGAGTGAAGCTAACAATGCTACAGTTTCTGAGACTGCTACACTAACACCGTGGGATAGGTTTGAGCAGGATACAAAGTATTTACATGATGAAAGTAATACAAAAGGGGAGCTGTCTACTAATATTTTCTATCACTTGCTGAGTGAGTACGTTGACACCATGGATGCGAAGGCTTGGTATGTGTGTACACAAATTCCTCTTTCAGTCAAAGAGGGAGTTACCTATCACAGCTTGCCATTAACATACGGGATTAGTTGTAGTCTGCTACTAACGCGTTTCTATAATCAAGAAGAAGTGCAATATTTTTATTCAAATTATGATTTAGTGTTCTCTTATGTGCCTATCATAGAAGATTTGAATAGTAGCTAAATATTATGCCATAAAGCTGGTTAAGGGTTTCTTCGAGCCTAGAATGACAATTAGTACATCATATGCGCACCGCAATAATTTGACATGCATGCTTACACCTGTAGAAAAGAGCTTTCTAGATCACACTGAAGATAGAAGGAGAGTTTTAAAGGGAAAATAAGAAAAGGGCTTGCAGCAACGATCATTTCTTAGTAATAGCAATAATGGGGTTAGGGAACAAGGGAAATTAGCTTTAGATGTGAAACATGTAGGTAAGCTTTGCATTACACCACCAAAGTCATATTATGACAATGTGTTTGTGGGAACGAGTGAGTGTAAGCATGTGTATTTGTTTCAGAATAAGAGGACGTTCATGCTAAATGGAATGGATCAAGCGATCCCAGGGGTCTATTATATTTGTGGACTTAGTGCTTATTACCGTCTTCCTAAGGGATGGTATGGGGCATGTTATGTGGGAATAGTTTTTCCAAAGATCTATCAACTAGATGATTTAAAGAAATTTCCGAAAGTGACAGAATTACTTTGTGCTAGACAAAAGAGAGAAACTGCCGCTGGTGTAGTGGGAGACATATTTGGAGCAATAATTCCTTCAGTGGGAGTTGTTTCGAACTCCATAAAGATTCGAAAGTTGTCTACTATTGTGGATAACATGCTGACAAACTTCACAGGGCCTATGGATAATGAACTTGCTGCGGAGAGTTCTATGACTCTTCAAAATAGGCTTGCTTTAGACATTCTTTTAGCAAAAAGTGGCAGAGTCTGTAAGATGCTTAATGAGCGTCACTGTTGTGCCTACATACCGGATAATAGTAATGAGATTAGAAGTATGCTTACTAACCTAACAAGAGATAGTGCAGATTTGAAGAACTGAAAGAACCAGGAGTCTTGGAAAAGGTTGGAGAGGGATTTGCGTGTGTAGGAAGCTGGTTTAATGGTCTTTGGCATGGGTTTTTAGGAATACAGGGAATAGTAATTGTTTGGCTTGCTTATTCGGACTATGGTTATTGAGTAAATGTACTAAAAGTGTTAAAACAAAATGGGCAAAACACAAAGAGAGAAGGGAAGACAAGAAAAGGGAGAAAATGTTCAGAGCAAAATATGAAAAGGCGAAACAAAAATTGGAAATTGAAATGAGGGAAATGAAAAAATGAAAAAAAATTGTTAAAGACTGGATTTGTGTGATGACAAGTGTCATCAGAGGAAGGATTGTTGGAGTGTAGTTTTAATAATCAAAATTAACATGAAATGTTTGCGAATTAATGTATAATGATGCCGCATGAAAATGTATTAATATGCTTTTAACATACGCGTGTGAAATGTGCTCACGGGGAGTGGCCACCAATGTATACGATGACAAATGAAATTGACTAATGATGAATTATTAATGTATAAATGTATGATTCTGTATTAACATTAAGAGTAATATGTTAAGGTTTTGCTAAATGAATCACTAGGCCTTAGTTAGCATGAGTCGGGGCCTAGCTGCCCGGTCTCATATTAAATGTGTTTTCCTAACGTGCAATGTGCTGACTTGCTGAAGGACATGTACCCGTATTTTTCCAGAAGATGTGTGTAACCGTAGTAAATTCTTTCTCATGAGACTCGACTTGCTCAAGGAGACATTCTTGCCGAATGCAACAGTGTAAACTTGCAACAGGTACAAGGTCGCCTGAACTGGTATAGACAATGGAACTACTGACTGGGACTGTGAGAGGACCGCGAGAACAAGAAGTTGTACCTGACATTCTACCCGTTGGAGACGTCAATTACAAGAGCCAATAAACTACGTGAGAACTGTTCTAAAGTGTCAATCTTAATGAGGCGACAAGTAAATTATTGGATGGAGATAATGATGCACCAAAATTTGCCCAATTGGAAATTAGGGGACTGTACAACAAGAGTGATATAACTCTTTGACACAAGGAGAAATTGGCCAGCCATTCCATGCTGCCTTTGGCCGTAGCCATTACGTGCCATTCTTTGCGGTTATCTAGCCACTTTGTCACTCTTAAAGACTTTGCTGTTTGACTCTTCAAACCATCCGTACCTTTGTCCTGCCTCATTCACGCTTTTCCTCCTTTTGAGGGAAGTGTTCCCTATTACTTATCTTGCTGAACTTTCCTGCGTTCCCTGGCTGATGGCGAATCAACTGATGTCCTGAGAACGAAGACTGACTCTGTATGCTGACTCATTACAGAGGGTAACTATATGATAATGAAATTGTGATTGTCTGTTTGCCTTTTCTTTCTAGGTACCAACTGCTCTTTTGGTAGAGACCCTAGTTAGGTGTTTTCTAAATTTGTGTCGCTAAAATTGTTTTGCATGAAGCTCAACATGCTAATGCTAATTCGAGGTTAGTTAAGGGGTTCACTGAACGGACGCAAATAAACAAATGACTGAATCTGTGCTTTGTTGAATAATGCGCTAATGATACTCTGCTAAGATTAATCCATGTTGACATTGTGCTTTGTTCTAATGTTTATGATCTTTGCTTTGATGAAATCTTATTCGAGTTGCCATATTGTGACATTGCTGATGTGTTTTCTGGTGTTGAGACTAATAAACTTACTAGTAGAAGTGTAATCAATAGGGAATAAATATCATAAATCTTACTAAATTCTGTGTGGTTATTCATGACTGAAAGATCATGGTGTGCTTCAATTCTTCTTAATGTCATCGATTAATTTGATTGATTTGCTATTGTGATTATTGATGGGGTTATTGATCTATTGATTGAGATGTTGATTAGTTATCTCGTCTTAAGGTGTCTTCAATCAGGGTCAAAAGATTAATCGGCCTAAAACGAGTCCCAGAGTGAATAAAATATCTAGATTGGGACGCGTTATCAGATTCAATGTCCAACTCCATGTCAACAAGCCAGGATTATTGTTCATTTAAAGTTTAAGAACAGGTTGAGGGAAACTTCAGACTGAACCAGCTATTTAATTATTTGATTTGCTTTTCCACCTTTCCTATACCCAGGCTGCTCAACTGATTTGCATGTCAGGATCGAAATGTACTTCCAACAAAGTTTCCTCTGGCTTCGTCTTGTCCAAGCATAGGTCACTATCTTTCAGGTCCTATAGGGAGCATGTAATACATTGAGGTTTCTGTATACACTTTGGGAGTGTAGGTGGTCCCAAAGAGTAAGGGGCATGTTGGGAGCCTGACAGGTAGGGTATAGGACTTAAGGATTAGGGGTGAGGAGGGGGACATCAAATAAATCATACTGCCCAATGGTACGCCAGGTATGCTTAGACAGATATTGTGAAGGAGGATAATCTGATTTCTATTGGTTGTCTTTCCTCCATGACTTCTGTGACTGTCACTAATGCAGGGTGCATCTCTGTGAGAGAAGCTGTACATGAAGGGAAACTGATTATGCCCATAGTTTTCATAGTGACAAAATAGAAAAAATGTATGAAGCGAGTGGAGGAGCAATATCATTTCTAGAAAATAATATGGAGGACAGCAAGCTATTTTATTTTTCAGGTGGAGGGGAAGGGAGGAAAATAATTGGTTAATCAGGCCGTAGATTTGTTTGCTATGAAATGTCATTTTGAGGAGAGTACCATTAAATAATAATCAGTGTTCTCTTTATAAATCTCCTTTCGGGGTAACTAAGGAGAACCAAGAAGGGGGCCACCACGACATCTTAGGGCAACAACGATGCCACAGCCTCCTCACCAGCCTTTTGTGCTGGTGCTATTAAGTAATGTTTATTATTTTGTACATTTAACAACTAGTATTCATTATGGCCTTCAGTATTTTCAATTTTTCCAGCTTCCCTTTATCTACTTTAGTGTCCACAGTATCCCAGGTAGCTCTTTGTGCTTCCTTTTATATTTCCTCTGTTTCTGCAGCTGACAGTCTCCTTTCGGTAGCTTTCTTTTCTCCCTATTTTGTAACTGTGGCATTAACTTTTCAGTAACAGAAGATTGAACAGGAACACAGGCACATAGGGGCTGATTTATGGAAAGTGGCGCTGCACTGAGTGCAGCGCCACTTTCCCCGTACCATTAGCGTCCCTCACCATGGTGCAGGTAGGGGGCAATACCGTCATTTTTCATGACCCTATTGATGTACTCTGTAGGATTAGCACCAAAATGTTGGCGCTTCTCCTGCAGAGTACATAGGGGCCCATTCTAAAGAATGGAAGCCCCCTTTAAACGCCGGTTCTTGAGCAGGCACTAAAAGCACAGTAAAAAATGGCACAAGGAAATCTTACACTATTGTTTTGCCCCTCCTAACAGGGGAACGCCCCCTTTGCATACATTATGCCTGGCTCAGGCATAATTTACTCCAAAGCGTTACAGAGTGGCACCATGCATGCATTGCGCCACTCTGCAAATACAGCGCAGCTACTTTGGCCTCGTTGGGCCACATAAACGTAAAAAAGAATGATGTTAATGTGGCACAAGGTGGCACTAGGGCATTATAAATATGCCCCATAGTATGTAGTTTGACAGGAGGCTTTATTGAGCAAGCAGCAATGGTACAAGGACAGATGATCATGGACCCCAACAGGATGTTATACACAGCTAGCGCCCTAGTATAACTCTCACAACATTGACTATGTGGAACCCTCATCATACAAGGTTCCATGATCTCATGAAAGAGCATCATGGCAGACTACCAATTCCATTTGTTCGTTCCATTGGCTTCCCCTCTTTTCATCATTTTTTTTATCCTTTCCCAGCCAATTTCTTCTATTATTATTTTCTTTGTTGAACATTGAATTGCTATCTACTTGATTTCAAAAATGTTCCGAAAACCGTTCAAAGTGATACTTTGGATAGTTATAACTTCACCTCAGTTAGGAATTGTTTTTTTAACTTGTACAAAATACTGTGGTTGATATTGATATTTTAAATAAACAAATTTTTTTTCCTAGGTCCTGAAGTACCAACTGGCTATCAAGGAGGGAGCAGACCATCGAGTTGGGGGAAGGGGTTGAAGCTGCTGCATGGGGAAGTGGTAAGTCATTTTCCTTTCTCAATAACAACTGCTGCATTTCTTAAGGTATTCTTTCTATTAAGGATACTAATTCTTTTATATATTATCTAGCCTCTTATTTTTCTGTCTCAGCCTCTCTACCATCAAATATAATCAACAGAGTAAAAGGTGCTTTGCCTGTGTCCACTCATACCTACTACCTTCCTCATTCTTTCCCATTCAGCCTACAAATTGTTTGACATGTATGATACTTCTAAAAAAAGGTGTCTACAGTTCATGTCTTCCATAACTGTTCCACCTTCTACCTTCAGTAAACTATGTGACAAAGCCTACTGCATGATATGGCCCAACCTATCCATAGCCAAACCTAGAACTATCACAACCCCTGGCATTTTATTAGAATTTTACTTACGTACAACTTACTTGCACCATGGCATGGGAATACAATATGTATTGTACATTTAATGTATTTGGGATTAAGTGTGGGACTCAGTCTAGACTGAGGGTGAACTAAGGAGCAAGTAGGATAAGAACGAGACCATTAGAATTTATGGCATGCCATTGGTTGTCCATGAAAAACATGATGCCCCATTAGGTTTGCTCCATTAACGTTGCTATACATATATATATATATATATATATATATATATATTCAATCTATATGTTCACTAAAAAAACAAAGGGTAAAGGAATGTTATAGTTGGGGATAGTAGTAATATCTTACTTTGCATTAAAAAAACATTGGAAATTCACTGAAAAAACAAAGATTGAAGGGATGTTATAGTTGGGTGAAAATGTCAGTTAAAACATTTCATTTTAAACAAACAATGGTTATAATTATCTCAAGTAACTAACTTGAGTCCTAAAGTAACTATACGTCACGCCCAGCCATGCATAATCCTGTTATCAATAATGTCATTTCAGATGTTACATTCATGTTATCAATGATAACATAGAACATATCATGAGTGATGAAATATGGGAGATAATTAGCAGGGCTAAAAATGACCAATAGTTACATTGAAATGTATATTTCAACAATTCACAAAGTGCAATGTTTAATAAAAGTGATTGTCATAAAAAAATAATAAGGTTTAACTCATATAAAAACACCAGCATGTCTCTGAATGTTTTTTTACATGTTTCAAGCTGCAAAGTGCAGCCATAGAACCCATCACAAGGGACAAGGTGGCTCTGCACTCCAGTTGAAGAGCATAGAGCTGCAGGTAGTAGTGCTTTAAAAATATGGTAAGCTCTCAAGGGTCATGGATTTAATGACCTAGGAGACTTACTATATTTTTTTATGTTGCTGGGGGGGCTGCTGCAATCCCTACACCCCATAACATTAAAGAAATTCTTGATGGTGTCCCCTCTTGAAGGAAAGTACCATCTTTCTTGGCATGTTACCCCCATTTTTACCTGTATGTCAATATGTTTTTGCCTGTCTCACTAGGATCCTGCTGGTCAGGACCCCAGTGTTCATAGTTTGTGGCCTAATGTATGTGTTGTCAGTAGTGCTTAACTGTGTCACTGAGGCTCTGCTAACCAGAACCTCAGTGCTTATGCTCTCTCTGCTTTTAAATTTGTCACTATAGGCTAGTGACTTCATTTACCAATTTCAATTGGCGCACGGGACCCCCCTTATAAGTCCCTAGTATATGGTACCTAGGTACCTAGGGAATTGGGGTTCCAGGAGATCCGTATGGGCTGCAGCATTTCTTTTGCCACCCATAAGGAGCTCAGACAAACTATTTCACAGGACTGCAACTGCATCCTGCGTGAAATAGTGCACATACTATTTCACAGCCATTTTCACTGCACATAAGTAACTTATAAGTCACCTATATGTCTGACCTTCATTTGCTGATGGCTAGGTGCAAAGTTACTAAGTGTGAGGGCACGCTTGCACTAACAGAGTCACTTCCCTGCTCCTGCAGGCACCTTCTAAGATGACAACCGGTTCTCTTGGACTCCTCTCCTGGCGACGAGCATGCTCCTTGGAACACAGGTGGAGGACCCCTTCGACACAGACTGTCCTAAGGTCCTGCTGTCCCAATTTGGAGAAGGTAAGAGCTTGCCTTCCCCGTTTGCCACAGTTTCCCTGTGCGCTGCGTCATCTTTACCTCCTGAGGCCTCTGTGCACTATTTACAAGAATCCTTCGTGCACAGCATAGCCCAGGTCTTCAGCACTCTATCATATGATGCTCAACTCGCTGAGTTGTTCTCTGGCGGCGTGGGACCTTCTTTTGTAGTGCAGCAACAACCGCAACTTGCACCTTCTTTGTCCCCTTGTCCTGGGACCTCAGTGGGTGCTGCCTGGTCATCTGTGGGTTCCCTTCAGTGTTGAGAGCCCCATCTGCCTCCTCAGTCCAGGTTGAGGCTGCCTGGTCCCTCCTGGGTACAGGCAGCGCAATCCGTAACATTGCTTGAACCAAGGCTTGTTGGACAAATCCAGCACCGAAACTCGCCTGCATCCAACTTCTCCATGTGGGACATCCATTGCATCATGCAGGAACCCACAGCCATCTTCCCTTGGTGCATTTCTGCAGTCTTCGTCCAACCGGGCACTCTTCTTTTGCACCCTCTTCTAGGTTGGCAGTGTCCCCTGTCCTTCCTGGAACCTTCTCTGACTTCTAGACTTGGGCCCTCATTACAACATTGGCGGTAAAAGCCGCTTACTGCCGTGAAGAAGACCGCCAACACACCGCTGCGGCAGCGGAATTCCTGCCACGGTCATTATAACCCACAGCTCGGAATCCGCCAAAATTGAGACACCCACACAAGTCCGCCACACCAAAGGTCAGTGATAAACTGGCGAAAACAAAACCTACACCGTCACGTCAACAGAAATACGCCCACACTATCACGACCCACGAATCCACGCGGCGGTCTTTCATCTGCGGTATTCCATTGGCGGTACACACCTACATCCACAATTGTGACTGAAGGCCAGAGAGAGACACCACAATCTACAACCAAGCATCCACAGGCACACAATACCATCACCCACATAACATCCACGCACCTCACACAACCCACCACTAAATATCACCCTACACATCACAACACACAACAAACACCACCCCACACATCACCCACACCACCCCATGGCACGGCAAAGACACCCCAGGTTCTCTGAGGAGGAGATCAGGGTCATGGTGGAGGAAATCATCAGGGTAGAGCCACAGTTATTCGGATCACAGGTGCAGCACACCTCCACAGCTAGGAAGATGGAGCTATGGCGAAGAATAGTGGACAGGGTCAACGCAGTGGGACAGCACCCATGAAATCCGGATGACATCAGGAAGAGGTGGAACGACCTACGGGGGAAGGTGCGTTCCGTGGTCTCAAGACACCACCTTGCGGTACAGAGGACTGGCGGCGGAGCCCCACCTCCTCCCCCACAACTAACAACATGGGAGGAGCAGGTCTTGGCTATTCTGCATCCTGAGGGCCTCGCAGGAGTAGCTGGAGGAATGGACTCTGGCAAGTCAAACCTTAACTGCTATATACCCCACCCTACCTGCATGCCATCACATACCCCCACCCTCGCCCTCACCCTCATCACTCCAACTCCTCACAAATGTCCCAATATCACAAACCACACACCCCAACACCAAGCCCTGCATGCAACAACAAAGCATGGACACCCATCACCAATGCATGGCCACTGCACATACCCATACACCCCCCTAAACCGTCATCACACAAGGTCCCACAAAGGAATGCAAGCACTGGGGTACAAGGTCACCTACCCATTGCACACCATGGTACACACAGATGCAATAATCATGCTTTTACACCCCTGCAGGACCCCTACCCAACGTCACCGGACAGGAGGGTCCAGACATGTCCACACCTCCAACAGAAGAGGCCCACAGTGATGACAGCAGCTCTGTCCAACTGGATCTAGACGACCAGCCCGGACCATCTGGGACCTCAGAACAGTCGGTTCCCCTCACACTGGCACAGGCCACCACAGAGCTTTCCCCCTCTGGAAAAACCAGCTTAGCACCCACCCAGCGGGGCCATACCTCTGTCCCCAGGACACGTCAATCAGCAGTGTGTCCACCACTGCAGGGAACCCAGGCTAACCCACCACCCCAAGAACAACAGGGACCTGGGGGCAGTGGCAGTGGGCACACCGTTCAGAGGACAGAGGCCCAGGGAAACAGGGGAACTGGGAGGGCTGCTGTGCGACAGGGGGTGGACAGGCCCAGGGACCCGCTCTCCACGAGGCCCTCTCCAACATCATGGGAGCCTACCATCATTCCCAGGAGACGATGGCAACGGTACTGGCCAAGTTTCAGGAGACCCAGCGGCTGCAGTAGGAACAGTATTTGGGCTTCAGGGAGGAACTCAGATCCATCAATTCCACCCTGGGCACCATCGTAGGGGTGCTGAAGGAATTCCTCAACACCAGGAGGGAGACTGTGGCACAACAAGGGGCCCCTGACACTAGCCTGGACAATGAACTGCCCACTACCTCCGCCGGCGCTAGTGGACAGGAGGCACTGCCACAGGACCACCACACCAGCACCCCACCCCCTGCAGAGGGTAAACCACCCCACAAACGGTCCCTGAGATCCAGGACTAAGACAGAGAACGATGCCAAGACCCCCGCCAAGAAATGAGACCACCCTGAATGTTATCCTTTTGTTCCACCTTGTCACCCTGTCCATCCTCAAACTGGCCCAGC
The DNA here is from genome assembly GCF_031143425.1 of Pleurodeles waltl. NCBI lineage: Eukaryota > Metazoa > Chordata > Amphibia > Caudata > Salamandridae > Pleurodeles > Pleurodeles waltl. The sequence goes on from NC_090451.1 coordinate 542,412,533, forward strand.
TCCACTTCCTATGCCCCTTTGGACTATGCACCTGTGAGACTAATAGACTGGAATCTGCCATAGACATTCCTCCACCATCACCCCTCACCATTTTACAACCCCCTCCAATATTGAACACTTAAATAAACACCATTAAAGCACAAAACAATCTGGAGTCTGTCTGTAATTTCGAAAATGTGTATTAGCAATTACAGTGACAAAATGCTCTTTCAATTGTAATGTCAACATACCTATGTCACACAGCTCTAGTCCATGAGGAAACAAAGCAGATGTCACACAGTGGGACCCACATCTGTGAAATCGTAAGGGAAAGTGGCAACTCAGTGACTATACACTGGGTGAAAAGGACAGACAGTAGAGAGGTAGTAGTGTTAAAGTGCATATAGTAGACAGGTTTGTCTTCTTACCTGTGTCTCACTGGAAGTATTGCAGGATCACAGAGTTCCTGTTGTCGATGTCCTCTTCTTCTGCTTCCTCGTCTTCACTGTCTACAGGCTCCACAGCTGCCACACCTCCATCTGGATCATCCTCCTGCAGAAAAGGCACCTGTCGTCGCAAATCCGCAAGTCCGCTCTCTAATCCTCCTAGTTTGCCCATGTGCCTCATTGTAGCGTTTCTATGCCCTTGTCCTGGGATTCCTCACTGGGGTCAGTAACCACAACAGGTTGGGGTAACCAGAGTCACCTGCAAATGGCGAGGGACAACTGTTAGACACACACTAACTCATAGGGATATCCACAGACCCAGACAACGATTCCCACTGATTGGGTTCCAGGTGCTCACCTAATAGCCACACACGGTGCTTCTGGAGTTGCCCCATCACATAAGGGATACTGCTATTCCGCAGGATATAGGCGTCATGCACTGAGCCAGGGAATTTGCCATTAACATGGGAGATGTACTGGTCTGCCAAACACACCATCTGCACATTCATCAAATGGTAACTCATCCAGGTTTCTGTACACCTGTTCACTCCTGCGGGGGGGACCAAGGCCACATGTGTCCCATCAATGGCACCTATGATGTTGGGGATATGTCCCAGGGCATAGAAGTCACCTTTCACTGTAGGCAAATCCTCCACCTGAGGGAAAACAATATAGCTCCTCATGTGTTTCAGCAGGGCAGACAGCACTCTGGAAAACACGTTGGGAAACATAGGCTGGGACATCCCTGATGCTAAGGCCACTGTAGTTTGAAAAGACCCACTTGCAAGGAAATGGAGTACAGACAGCACCTGCACTTGAGGGGGGATTCCTGTGAGATGGCAGATGGCTGACATCAGGTCTGGTTCCAACTGGGCACACAGTTCTAGGATTGTGGCACGATCAAGCCTGTAGGTGATGATTACATGTCTTTCCTCCATTGTCGACAGGTCCACCAGCGGTCTGTACACCGGAGGATGCCGCCATCTCCTCACATGTCCCAGCGGATGGTGCCTATGTAGGACAACAGTGAGCACAGAGTCAACCAACTCAGAGGTACGTACCCACAGCTTACACAGAACACAAATCATAATCTGATATTTGGCCTGTATGAGTGTTGAGGCAAGGCCTAGGTATGTGTGACGCAGTAAAAAATTAAGCCATGTGGGCCCCTGAAATGGCGGCTGCCTGACCTGTAAAGTGGGACAATGGGATGTGAGGTAATTGCGCTGGCGTTGTACACCGTCGCGGTAGTCAGTTGAAGACCACGGTGCAATGCTGCATTGGTTAACTTTGGACCCTATAGGTCCCAGGAGCCAATGATGATGTACGCCGGCGGTGACGATACACACCGCCACAGATGAGACTGCCATTTTCTATCTGTTCAATCACTCGATACCTGATCTTCGACAGGAGAGGACCTACACTGCAAGTGCTACTGTGACCTCGGTCTGGAAGAGACAATGGCCCGTGCGTCTGGGGAAAGGGCCCCTGCCTTCACATTGGAGGAGTTGGAGAAACTGGTGGATGGGGTCCTCCCCCAGGACACGCTACTCTATGGTCCTCCAGACAAACAGGTAAATACACTGGAAGCATGCTGTATGGGCTATGCCTGTGTGGAGTGGGGTGGATGAAAGATGAGGGGGGAGATTGAGCTGTGCATGAAATGACGGTGAGTGCATGTGCATCATGGCAAGGGTAGGGATGGGGGCCAATGACTGTGACGGTGCATTTGGTAATAACGCTTCTTTTCCACCTGTACAATTCATGTAGGTCAGCGCCCACCAGAAAAAATATATTTGGCGTGCCATCGCCAAGGACGTCTGGACCCTGGGGGTCTACTACAGACGGAGCACCCACTGCAGTAAGAGATGGGAGGACATTCGCCGCTGGAGCGAGAAGATGGCGGAGGCCCAGCTGGGGATGGCCTCCCAAAGTAGGAGGGTGCCTATGAAGGACAACAGCGAGCACAGAGTCAACCAACTCAGAGGTACGTAAACACAGCTTACTCAGAAAACCATTCATAACCCAAATTTTGCCTGTATGAGTGTTGAGCCAAGGTATGTGTGACGCAGTTAAAAATAAAGCCATGTGGGCCCCTGAAATGGCGGCTGCCTGACCTGTAAAGTGGGACAATGGGATGTGAGGTAACTGCGCTGGCGTTGTACACCGTTGCGGTAGGTGGTCGAAGACCGCGGCGCAATTCTGCATTGGTTAACATTGGACCCTATGGGTCCCAGGAGCCAATGAGGATGTACGCCGGCGGTGACGGTACGCACCGCCGCGGACATGACCGCCATTTTCTATCTGTTCAATCACTCGATACCTGATCTTCGACAGGAGAGGACCTACACTGCAAGTGCTGCTGTGACCTCAGTCTGGAAGAGACAATGGCTCGTGCGTCTGGAGAAAGGGCCCCTGCCTTCAGCACAGAGGAGTTGAAGAAACTCGTGGATGGGGTCCTCCCCCACTACACGCTACTCTACGGTCCTCCAGACAAACAGGTATGTACACTGTGAGCATACTGTATGGGCAATGCCTGTGTGGAGTGGTGTGGATGAAAGATAGGGGGGGGGAGAATTATGTGTGCATGAAACGACGGTGAGTGCATGTGCCACATGGCAAGGGTAGGGATGCGGGCCAATGACTGTGACGGTGCAGTTGGCAATAACTTCTCTTTTTCCCCTGACAATTCATGTAGGTCAGCGCCCACCACAAGAAGGATATTTGGCGTGCCATCGCCAAGGACGTCAGGACCCTGAGGGTCTACCACAGACGGAGCACCCACTGCCGGAAAAGATGGGAGGACATTCGCCGCTGGAGCAAGAAGACGACGGAGGCCCAGCTGAGGATGGCCTCCCAACGTGGGAGGGGTGCCCGTCGCACCATGACCCCCCGTTGTTCAGGATCCTGGCGGTGGCGTATCTGGACTTGGATGTGCGCTTGAGGGCATCACAGCTGCAACAAGGGGGTGAGTACACTCTCATTCTGCTGATTCAGCGGAGGAGTCTGGGTGGGGGAGGTGGGCTGTGGGTTTCCTTAGGCCAGGGCGAGTGTGCTAGTTAAGTGCCCTTTTTCAGGCAGACCCTGTGGCACCCCAACCCACCTGGGTACAGTGCCAACTACACCTAGTCAGGCTCCTGTGACATCCATGTGTGCAGATATTGGCCATAGCCTTGTAGGCCATGTCCCAGGGATTGAATAGTGGACCCAAGTGCGCGGCGTAGTGCAGGGGGCTTCTGTGTCTGTTGTGTCCGCCAACGGTAGCAGTAATGCATGCACTCAACATGTCTTTCTTCTGTCTCCCCCCCCCACTTTTTGTGGTCTCCCTGTACATTTGTGCATTAGCATCATCAGGTGGAGGAGCAGTGGCACCGGAGCAGGAGGGAGCTGCATCCCACATGGCCCTGGAGGGCGACACTGTGGAGTCTGAATTCACCAGTGGGACGGAGGGAGAGGGGAGCTCCACGGCGGGGACAGGAGCTGACACTAGCAATACGGACTCCTCCTCTGATGGAAGCTCCCTTGCAGTGGCAGCCCCATCTGTGTCCCCCGCATCTACAGGTACAGCCGCCACCCCCTCTACCAGCACCGCCCTCCCAGCAGCCCCTCAGCCTTTGCCCCGTGCCCGCTCACCCAGGAGGGTGGGCATCACCTTCGTCCCAGGCACCTTAGCCTCTGCCCCAGTCACCCCTGCTGCCCTCAGTGAGGAGGCAATTGACCTCCTCAGGTCCCTCACTGTTGGGCAGTCTACCATTTTAAATTCCATCCAGGGTGTAGAGAGGCAGTTGCAACAAACTAATGCATTCCTGGAGGGCATTCATTCGGGTCAGGCAGCCCTTCGGCGAGCTTTTCAGACTCTGGCCTCAGAACTCATGGTAGCCATTGTCCCTGTCTCTAGCCTCCCCCCTCCAGCTTCCTCCACCCTGACCCAATCCCCTGTACCTCAGCCTATCCCAAGCACACCATCAGACCAGCGTGCACACACCTCAACACACAAAGGAAGCTCAGGCAAACATAAGCACCACACATCCCACAGGCACTCACGCAAGCATCACACACATGCAGACATAGCAACATCCACTGCCTCCACTGTGTCCCCCTCCTCCTCGTCTCCCTCCTCCCTCCCAGTCTCGTCTCCACTCACACCTCCATGCACTACATCTACAGCCACTACTTCCATCACCAGCACACCCACCACCACACCCCACTCACGTGCACTCACCACCCCCACTACTATTCACACATCCCCTGTGTCCTCTCCCAGTGTGTCTGTGACACCACCTCCCAAGGTGCACAAACACAGCCACACACCCACCCAACAGCCATCCACCTCACAACAGCCTCCAGCGAATGCACCTTCACCCAAAGTCACCAAACGGACACCTCCTACAACCACAACCTCTTCCTCCACTCCCAAACCCCCTCCATCTACCCGTCCCAGTGTTCCTAAGAAACTTTTCCTGGCCACCCTTGACCTTTTTCCCTCACCTCCCCCACCCCGTCAGTCTTCTAGGGCCCGACTCTCCAGGTCCCAACCTAGCACCTCGGCCACAACATCGGCGCGACCAGTGGTGCCAGTAGTCACTGGATTCTGGAGTGCACCAGGCAGCAGGGCAGCCAGTGTGGCAAGGAGCCACAGCACGGACTGTCCCCACCTGTCAAGCATCAAAAGTTGGCCAGTGCCCGGCTGGAGAGGGGGAAGACAACAGCCACCAAAGCCGCTCCCAGGGGCACAGGTGGGAGTGTGGAGTCAGCTGCGACACCTTCCAAGGTGGGGAAGGGGCACAAGAAACCCGGCAAGTCGGGGAAGATCAGCACGGCGGAGAAGACCGCCATCAGCCCCGCTGTCCAGGACCCGGCCAGCAGCAGCCCCGCTGGCCCAGACAGGACTGTCAGCAGCAGCCCGCTGCCCAGGAGGCGACCGCCAGCAGCCCCGCTGGCCCAGACAGGACCGCCCGCAGCAGCCCCGCTGCCCTAGACAGGACCGCCAGCATCAGCCCCGCTGCCCAGGAGCCGGCCAGCAGCAGCCCTGCTGGCCCAGACAGGACCACCAGCAGCAGCCCTGCTGCCCAGGAGGCGACCGCCAGCAGCCCCGCTGGCCCAGAGAGGACCGCAGGCAGCAGCCCCGCTGCCCCAGACAGGACCGCCAGCATCAGCCCCGCTGCCCAGGAGCTGGCCAGCAGCAGCCCCGCTGGCCCAGAGAGGACCGCAGGCAGCAGCCCCGCTGCCCCAGACAGGACCGCCAGCATCAGCCCCGCTGCCCAGGAGCCAGCCAGCAGCAGCCCCGCTGCCCCAGGCAGGACCACCAGCAGCAGAAGCACTGCAAAGGACACCGCCGCCACAAGCATCGCTGCCAAAGACAGGACCGCCAGCAGCTGAAGCGCTGCCAAGGACACCGCCGCCACAAGCACTGCTGCCAAAGACAACGCCGCCACAAGCACCGCTGCCAAGGACACCACCGCCACAAGCACCGCTGCCAAGGACACCACCACCAAAAGCATCGCTGCCAAAGACAGGACCGCCAGCAGCTGAAGCGCTGCCAAGGGCACCGCCGCCACAAGCACCGCTGCCAAAGACACCCCCGCCACAAGCACCGCTGCCAAAGACAACGCCGCCACAAGCACCGCTGCAAAAGACACCACTGCCACAAGCACCGCAGGCCCATGAGCGCCAAAAGCACTGACGGTACTGAGGCCGCCACGAGCAGGATGAAGAACTCTGGGCACAAAGCTCCCTTCAGAATCAGTGGAAATTCACATCCACTACCTCAGTCCTTGGCAGGATGAAGCACTCTGGGCACAAAGCTCCCTCCAGAACCAGTGGAGATTCACATCCACTACCTCAGTCCTTGGCAGGATGAAGCACTCTGGGCACAAAGCCCCCTCCAGAACCAGTGGAGAAAGACATCCACTACCTCAGTCTTTGGCAGGATGAAGCACTCTGGGCACAAAGCCCCCTCCAGAACCAGTGGAGATTCACATCCACTACCTCAGTCCTTGGCAGGATGAAGTACTCTGGCACAAAGCCCCCTCCAGAACCAGTGGAGAAAGACATCCACTTCCCCAGTCCTTGGCAGGATGAAGCTCTCTGGGCACAAAGCCCCGTCCAGAACCAGTGGAGAAAGACATCCACTACCTCAGTCCTTGGCAGGATGAAGCACTCTGGGCACAAAGCCCCCTCCAGAACCAGTGGAGACTGTTATCCACTTGAGAGACTGTGGCTTTGCACTCCCCAGGATTGAACAGTGGGCAAACCACCCACTATAGAGACTTGAGAGTCTGTGGCATTGTACTCCCCAGGATTGAACAGTGGGCAACCCACCCACTGTAGAGACTTGAGAGACTGTGGCTTTGCACTCCCCAAGAATGAACAGTGGGCAACCCACCCACTGTAGAGACTTGAGAGACTGTGGCTTTGCACTCCTCAGGATTGAACAGTGGGCAAACCACCCACTGTAGATACTTGAGAGACTGTGGCTTTGCACTCCCCAGAATTGAACAGTGGGCATGGGGCCCCCTCGTGGATTTGGCATTGTGCACTCAACCGGCTGAGGTGCCCACCCTTTCCCTTCCCCCTGAGGTGCCTGTTTTATTTCTATCTGATGCCCCTGCAGTGTTCTCTCCGTCATGTTCGGGTATCTTGTGTGGGCCTCGCCCATGCATTGTTGGCCCAGTGGTCCACAGACTTTAAGGGTGGAATACCTTGGACTAATATTCTTGATGTATATATTTGTAAATAGTGTATGTATATTATTTGACTACTAAATTTTAATATATTACAATCGTTCACCTCATTTCCTTTTGTCTTTGCATTCTCCCAGGAGGGTTGGGGGGTGTAACTGTAATGTATCATGCTGTATTAGTGTGTGTGTTGTCGTGGGTGAGGGTGGGGGTGGGGGGGTTGCCTGTTGCGTGTGTGTGTCACTGTTTTTTCCCCTCCCCCTCCCCTGTGTCGTAGGTGCAGTACTCACCGTGGTCTTCGCTGCCAGCGTTCGTGCTCCTGGTAGAGGAGAAAGAAGATAAAGGCTGGGAAAATGTGGAACTCTGGTTCCATGGTGTCCTGGTTCCTCGAGGGGTGTGCGGAGGTGAGCGTTTTCCGTTCGAAGTCCTGTTTCCGCCATGTTTTTGTTCGCGGTGAATCCGCCCCGGAAAAGGTGGCGGATTGGTAGGTTGTGATACTGTGGGCGGTACATTGTCCTCCGCCTGTCTGTTGGCGGTGACCGCCATGCTGTTTGTTTGTATCACTGTGGTGGTCGGAGTGTTAAAGTAGCTGTCTTTGTTGGCGGTTTCCACCACGGTCATAATTCCATTTTTTTCCACCGGCCTGTTGGCGGTCTTACCGCCACTTTTACACCGACCGCCAGGGTTGTAATGACCACTTTGGTCTCCTCTCTTTGCAGGTCTTCAGGTCTAGGAATCCACCATTTGTTGCTTGCAGTCTTGTTTGGTTTTTGTAAAAACTCTAATCAATACTTGTAGTGTGTCCTAAGGAAACTTGCAGTACTTTACTCCTACTTTCCTGGAATCTGGGGTGGGGTATTTCACTCACCTTTATGGTTTCCTTACTCTCCCAGCAATTCTCTACGCACTACACTTGTCAAGGGGGGAATTTGTGATCCGCATTCCACTTTCTTTGTATATGGTTTGTGTTGACCTATTTTCTCCTGTTGCATTCTATAGCATTTCCTATTGTTTGCACTATCCTATGTCTGATTACTTACCTTATTTTGGTGTCTAGTGTATATATTGTGTATAATACTTACCTCCAGAAGGAGTATTGCCTCTAAGATATTTTTGGCCTTGTGTCACCCAAATAAACTACCTTTATTTTTGGTAACACTGAGTATTGTCTTTACTTGTGTATAAGTACTGTGTAACTATAGTGGTATTGCAGGAGCTTTACATGTCTCCTAGTTCAGCCTAAGCTGCTCTGCTACAGCTACCTCTATCAGCCTAAGCTGCTAGAACACTACTACATTTCACTAATAAGGGATAACTGGACCTGGTATAAGGTATGAGTACCCAAGGTACCCACTACAAAGCAGGCCAGCCTCCTACATTGGTGGTGCAGCAGTGGGATAAGTACTTGCAATTGCTTTACCACTTTGTTACTAGTGCTTCTTCACAAGAAAAGCTTGCTCCAATACTTAGAGATATACATAATTGTACCTATAAGTAATTTATACCTTTCTAAAAAGTTCTTTAAAGTTTGCAAAAGTTTTACAAAGTTTCTGAAAAGTTTCTTATTTTCTCTAAAAAAGTTAGGCCTGCTAGTCTACTGACTTTTTACTCTTTTCCTAAACTCTTTTTCTTTCAACATGTCCAGTGTAGAAGCTACCCCTAGAGTTGTTAAGACCACATATGAGAATCTAAACTTTAAAAGTTTGAGGGGTCTCTGCATCAGAATGAGTTTAGGGATTGGGAAGTACCCCAGTAAGGAATTCCTTTTAAATCTTCTCCAGAATGATGAACAGGGACTTAGCACTGGTCAAGAACAGCCAGATGGGGAAGTTGAGGAAGATTCCAACCAGGCAGGCTCAGAGGAGCATTTTGATAATCCTGGGGAGGGTCCTTCCACTGATCTTTCTGTCAACAAACCCCCTAGTAGAACTGGGAGTGGGAAGGGTTCACACACTAGTAGGGCTCCCTTCACACATAGAGGCCAGGTCACTAGGGTGGCTCCAGTTAGGGAAATATCAGCCTCTGCCAATTCCAATGTAACTTCTGTTTCAGAAGCATCCCACACTTCTAACCCTGAGGACCAGTCCCTAGATAGGGAACACAGAAAGCTGAGGTTAGAGGAGGCCAGATTGAGGCTACAGCAGCAACAGTTGGCCTTAGACAGGGAATCCCTGGCTGTGGAAAGGGAAGGCAGGGGTTGGGGTTAGTTCCCAATGGTGGTAGCAGCAGTTTCAGGAATTCCAATGTTAGGGAACCTACGTTTGATTCTAGGAATTTGAACAAGGTTGCCCCCCTTACAAAGATGGGGATGACATCTACAAGTGGTTTGCTGCACTTGAGAGGGCCTGTAAAGTTCAGAGGGTCCCTCAAGTTCACTGGGCTGCTATCCTGTAGCTATCTTTCACTGGCAAGGGGAGAGAAAGACTCCTTATTGTCAGGGAGGATGATGCAGATAACTATCATATACTCAAAGGTGCGCTCTTAGATGGTCTGGGCTTAACCACTGAACAATACAGGATAAAGTTCAGAGAGACCAGAAAGGAGTTTTCACAGGATTGGGTAGATTTTGTAGACTGTTCAGTGAAGGCCCTAGAAGGTTGGTTAAATGGCAGTAAGGTGACTGACTATGAAAGCCTATATAACTTTATTGTGAGACAACATATATTGAACAATTGTGTGTCTGATTTGTTGCATCAGTATCTTGTAGACTCAGGTCTGACCTCTCCCCAAGAATTTGGAAAGAAGACAGACAAATGGGTCAGAACAAGGGTGAGCAGAAAAGCTCATGCAGGGGGTGACAGAGACAGCAAGAAGAAGGATGCTAAGTCTCATGACAAGGGTGGGGACAAAGATAAAAAATCTTCTGAGTCTTCATCAGGCCCACGAAAATCCTCTGGGGGTGGTGGGCACAAATCCTCTTCACACAATCAGAAAAAGCCATGGTGTTATCTCTGTAAAGCCAAAGGTCATTGGGCAAGCGACCACAATTGTGTAAAAAGAAACACCAAACCTCCCACTACCACAACCCCCACTGCTTCCACTAGTGCCCCTAGTAATAGCAGTGGTGGTGCGAAGAACACTACAAAACACCAGTCAAAGGGTGTAGCTGTGCTCACTTTTGGTAATGTAGTGGAGGTTGGTCTAGTTAGGGAGACCACTGAGGCTGTTTTATTCTCTGATGGGGGCATTGACCTTGCCACCTTAGTTGCTTGTCCCCTTAATATGAATAAGTACAAGCAACTATCCCTAATAAATGGTGTTCAGGTTGAGGCCTACAGGGACACAGGTGGTAGTGTCACTATGGTGATGGAGAAACTGGTTGCCCCTGAGCAACACCTATTAGGCCATCAGTACCAACTGACAGACGCCCATAACAACACTGTTAGCCACCACATGTCTGTTCTGAATCTCAACTGGGGGGGGGGGGGGGGATTACTGGTCCAAAGAAAGTTGTGGTGTCCACTGACTTATCTGTTGAGTGTCTATTAGGAAATGATTTGGAGACTTCAGCTTGGGCTGAAGTGGAGTTGGAGGCCCATGCAGCAATTCTGGGCATTCCTGTGCATATCTTTGCTCTTACTAGGGGGCTCAGGCCAAGAAGCAGAGAGGACAGGGACACTTAGATCCTGGAACAATGGACCAAGTGCTCCCAAAACTAGTTGTAGAAAGGGCAAACTCTTGTCCACTATCCCCCCTCTCCAGATTATTCACCTTTTGATGATGAGGAGTCTTCTCCCTATGCAGAACCTACACCAGAGGAGCTTGAAGCTGACACAGCTGAGCTTTTGGGTGCAGGGGGGCCTGCCAGGGAGGAACTGAGTGTGGCACAGCAGACCTGTCCCACACTAAAGGGTCTCAGACAACAAGCTGTCAAACAGCATAATGGGGATGTCAATGACAGCCACAGAGTTTACTGGGAGAATAATCTCCTCTATACTGAAGCAAGGGACCCTAAACCTGGTGCCACCAGGAGACTGGTCATCCTTCTCCAGTATAGGAAATTCTTCCTAACTCTGGCTCATGACATTCCCTTGGCTGGACATTTGGGCCAAAGTAAAACATGGGACAGACTTGTTCCCCATTTTCACTGGTCCCATATGTCAGAAGACACAAAGGAGCTTTGTCTCTCCTGTGTCACCTGACAAGCCAGTGGCAAGACTGGTGGCACCCCAAAGGCCCCCTTAATCCACTGCCAGTGGTTGGGGTGCCCTTTGAGAGGGTGGGGGTTGACATAGTTGCCCCCCTTGACCCTCCAATAGCTTCTGGCAATAGTTTAATCCTTGTGGTAGTGGACCATGCAACAAGGTATCCAGAAGCTATCCCCTTAAGGACCACTACAGCACCTGCAGTGGCAAAACCCCTCCCAGGAATATTTTCCGGGTGGGTTTCCCTAAGGAAGATGTATCAGACAGAGGTTGTAACTTCATGTCTACATACCTAAAGGCAATGTGGAAGGAGTGTGGTGTAATATACAAATTCACCACCCCTTATGATTCACAAACAAATGGATTGGTTGAGAGGTTTAACAAAACGCTCAAAGGCATGATCATGGGACTCTCTGAGAAACTCAGAAGGAGATGGGATGTCCTCTTACCATGCCTCCTTTTCTGCCTACAGGGAGGTACCCCAAAAAGGAGTGGGCTACAGCCCCTTTGGTTCATCTTTGGTCACCCTGTTAGGTGTCCCTTTTCTCTTGTAAAGGAGGGTTGGGAGCAACCTTTAAAGCCCCCTAGACAAGAAATTGTGGACTATGTACTTGGCCTAAGATCTAGAATGGCCGAGTACATGAAAAAGGCCACTAAAAATCTTCAGGCCAGCCAAGAGCTCCAAAAGCAATGGCATGACCAGAAGGCTGTCCTGACAGAGTACCAACCAGGACAGAAGGTGTGAGTATTGGAGCCTGTGGCCCCAAGAGCACTCCAGGACAAATGGAGTGGACCCCATCTCATTGTGGAAAAGAAAGGTGAGGTCACCTATCTGGTGGACCTGGGCACTGCCAGAAGCCCCCTTAGGGTGCTTTATGTCAATCGTCTTAAATCCTAAACCTTCCTATGACAGGGCTAACTTAACCCTGCTCATGGCCACAGATGAGGTGCAAGAAGAAGAGAGTGACCCTCTCCCTGACCTCTTCTCCAACACTGAAGCTGAATGGCTTAGTGATGGGAGTGGTGCTTGCAGACTGCCTCACTGCTGAGCAGAGGGAGGACTGCAAAAATCCCCTAGGACAGTTTTCTGACCTCTTCTCACTCATACCTGGTACAACTACCTGGTGTGAACATTCAATTGATACTGGAGACAGTTTACCTGTCAAAAGTAAAATGCACAGGCAGCCTGACCATGTCAGAGATTGCATTAAAACTGAGGTACAGAAAACGTTGGATCTAGGAGTTATTGAGCCCAGTGGTGCTTGTCCCCAAACTGCATAGCAAAGAAGGAACGAAAGAAATGCGGTTTTGTGTGGACTATAGGGGTCTTAATACTGTAACCAAAACTGATGCTCACCCTATACCCAGGGCAGATGAGGTAATAGATACACTGGCTTCTGCCAAGTAGCTAAGCACTTTTGGTTTGACTGCAGGGTATTGGCAGAACAAGTTATCAGAGGATGCTAAAGCAAAAACTGCATTTTCTACAATAGGAGGGCATTATCAATTCACTGTTATGCCCTTTGGTTTGAAAAATGCATTTGCCACTTTCCAGAGGCTGGTGAATACAGTCCTCCATGGTTTGGAAGCTTTTAGTGCAGCATACTTAGATGACATTGCTGTATTTAGCTCCACCTGGGATGACCACCTGGTCCACCTATGGCAAGTTTTGGAGGCCCTCCAAAAGGCAGGCCTAACTATGAAGGCTTCAAAGTGCCAAGTAGGGCAGGAGAAAGTGGTTTATCTGGGCCACCTTGTAGGTGGAGAACAGATTTAACCACTACAGGGTAAGATCCAGACAATTACTGACTGGGCTCCCCCTACTACAAAGACCCAGGTTAGAGACTTCTTAGGCCTCACTGGGTATTACAGGAGGTTCATTGAGAACTATGGCTCCATTGTAGCCCCTCTTAATGACCTCACCTCTAAGAAAATGCCTAAAAAGGTATTATGGACAGCTTGCTGTCAGAAAGCTTTTGAGGAGCTTAAGCAGGCTATGTGCATTGCACCTGTCTTGAAAAGCCCAACCTACTCCAAAAATAATTGTCCAAACAGATGCTTCTGAATTAGGGGTAGGGGCAGTACTATCACAACTTAACTCAGAGGGCCAGGATCAACCTGTTGCTTTTATCAGCAGGAGGTTGAGCTCTAGAGAAAAGCGTTGGTCTGCCATAGAGAGGGAGGCCTTTGCTGTGGTCTGGGCCTTGAAGAAGTTGAGACCCTACTTGTTTGGGACTCACTTCATTGTTCGACCCGACCACATACCTCTATTATGGCTTAAACAAATGAAAGGTGAAAACCCTAAATTGTTCAGGTGGTCCATTTCCCTACAGGGTATGGACTTTGCAGTGCAACATAGACCTGGGAGTACCCACTCCAATGCAGATGGACTCTCCAGATATTTCAACTTAGACAAGGAAGACTCATCTAGGCAAGGTAAGCCTTATTGTCCCTTTTTGGGGGGGGGGGGCGGGTTGTGTAGGATAGTACCATCTTTCTTGGCATGTTACCCCCATTTTTACCTGTATGTCAGTATGTTTTTGCCTGTCTCACTGGGATCCTGCTGGTCAGGACCCCAGTGCTCATAGTCTGTGGCCTAATGTGTGTGTTGTCAGTAGTGCTTAACTGTGTCACTGAGGCTCAGCTAACCAGAACCTCAGTGCTTATGCTCTCTCTGCTTTTACATTTGTCACTATAGGCTAGTGACTTTGTTTACTAATTTCAATTGGCACACTGGACCCCCCTTATAAGTCCCTAGTATATGGTACCTAGGTACCCAGGGCATTGGGGTTCCAGGAGATCCTTATGGGCTGCAGCATTTCATTTGCCACCCGTAATGAGCTCAGACAAACCCTTTCACAGGACTGCCACTGCAGTCTGCGTGAAATAGTGCACACACTATTTCGCAGACAGTTTCACTGCACATAAGTACCTTATAAGTCACCTATATGTCTAACCTTCATTTACTGAAGGCTAGGTGCAAAGTTACTAAGTGTGAGGGCACCCTTGCACTAGCAAAGATGCCTCCATGCAGTCCAGGGCCAATTCCCCAGACGTTGTGAGTGCGGGGACGCCATTACACAGGTGCACTACATATAGGTCAATACCTATATGTAGCTTCACAATGGTAACTCCGAATATGGCCATGTAAGTTGTCTAAGATCATGGAATTGTCCCCCCATTCCAAATTTGGTACCGGTAAGCCAATTCCATGCATCCTGGGGGCTCCACCATGGACCCCTAATACTGCCAAACCAGCTCTCTGAGGCTTGCAATGCAGTTACAGCTGCTGCCATATCACAGACAGGGTTCTGCCCTCCTGGGGTCTGAGCAGTTCAGTCCCAGGAAGGCAGAACAAAGCATTTCCTTTGGGAGCAGGGTGTTATAACCTCTCCCTTTGGAAATAGGTGTAACAGGCTGGGGAGGGGTAGCCTTCCCCAGCCTCTGGAAATGCTTTGAAGGGCACAGATGGTGCCTTCCTTGCATAAGCCAGTCTACACCGGTTCAGAGACCCCGTCTCTGCTCTGGCGCGAACCTTGACAAAGGAAAGGGGAGTGACCACTCCCCTGTCCATCACCACCCCAAGGTTGGTGCCCAGAGCTCCTCCAGTGTGTTCCAGACTTCATTGATCTTGTTTTCCAAGGTGTGGGGACATTCTGGAGTCCTCTGAGTGGCCAGTGCCAGCAGGTGACGTCAGAGACCCCCTCCAGACAGGTACATACCTCATAAGGTAGCCAATCCCCCTCTCAGGGCTATTTAGGGTCTCTCCAGTGGGTTTCTCTTCAGATTCTACTTGCAAATTTCCAGCAGAAATCCTCTGCAACTACTACTTCATCCTCTGACCTCAGATCGACCGCAGACTGCTCCAGGAACCGCTGTAACAGCAACAAAGTATCCAGAAGGGCTACTTTTCCTCTGCAACTTCAGCTCCAGCCAGCAACTGCAACAGTTTCCATGGTGTGCATACTCTGGGGACTCCTTGTCTTCACCCTGCACCAGAAGGACCGAAGAAATCTCCTGTGGAGTGACGGAGTCACTTCCCTGCTCCTGCTGGCACCTTCTAAGATGATGACCAGTTCTCTTGGACTCCTCTCCTGGTGACGAGCGTGCTCCTTGGAACACAGTTTGTGTACACCTTCGACACAGACTGTCCTAAGGTCCTGCTTTCCAAATTTGGAGGAGATAAGAGCTTGCCTTCCCCATTTGCGACAGTACCCCTGTGCGCAGTGTCATCTTTGCCTCCTGAGGCCTATGTGCAGTATTTGCAAGACTCCTTCATGCACATCCTGGCCCAGGTCCCCAGCACTCTATCCTGTGATGCTCAACTCACTGAGTTGTTCTCTGGCGGCGTGGGGCCTTCTTTTGTAGTGCTGCAACAACCGCAATTTGCACCTTCTTTGTCCTTGTGTCCTGGGACCTCCATTGGTGCTGCCTGGTCATCTGTGGGTTCTCTCCAGTGTTGGGAACCCACTCTGCCTCCTCAGTCTGAGTTGAGGCCCCCGCATCCCTCCTGGTTCCAGGCAGCGCCCCTTTGAAGCAATCCGCAACATGCATGAACCAAGGCTTGTTGGATGAATCCAGTGCCGAGACTCGCCTGCATCCAACTTCTCCATGTGGGGCATCCATTGCATCATGCAGGAACCAGCAGCCATCTTCCCTTGGTGCATTTCTGCAGTCTTCGTCCAACCGGGGACTCTTCTTTTGCACCCTCTTCTAGGTTGGCAGGGGCTCCTGTCCTTCCTGGAACATTCTCTGACTTCTGGACTTGGTCTCCTCTCTTTGCAGGTCTTCAGGTCTAGGAATCCACAATTTGTTGCTTGCAGTCTTGTTTGGTTCTTGCAGTAACTCTAATAATTCCTTGTAGTGTGTCCTAAGGAAACTTGCAGTACTTTTCTCCTACTTTCCTGGGCTCTGGGTGTCACGTTGTAGATGCTCCTCAGACTCGGCGCAATGCAAATAAGGGTCCGCCTCCTGACTCCACCAAGTCACCTATATAAACCACGGTGCATTGGAGTAATCGGGTGAGGGAAGGAAGGGGAAGGAACAGCAGGGACGGGATATCTGTAAAGAGAGGAATACACAGAGTTAATATCACATTGCCTGTCTACTCTCGCAATGTCTCGCTAAAGTACCAACGACCGTACCTGCCCATAACTCCTGAGGGCAGAACTAATCCAACACCTATCTGTGCTCCATCTGAATCATAGATGGACGCCCCAAGCCAACAATTAATACCGATGATCTCCAAGGGGTTGCTCAACACCCACATTTATACAAGATAGTCACGAAATAATGAGGAGACAGAACAAAGAGAAAGGGAATAAAATTAACGGTGATAAGAACATATCTCGTAGTCCTTTCTATGACTCAGTTAATCCACTAAGCCCCAGGTCATAGTCACGCAATTTGTAGGAATAACCCGGTGTTAATTCATTACGTATCGAAAAGAAAAATCGTCCCGGCAGTTCAATTCCCGCAAAAATAAACATTAACCCCTTGTCGAAGCCAAAACTATAATGTTCTCTGGCCCCAAGGATAATCGTGCTTTATTGGTAACTCAAACAAAAGACCGCCGTGCTTCAGAAGTTACCAGTGTCCTTATCGAACTGAAAAAGAAAGGTGAGGGATTCCGGCACCAAATCGTCTCACCGCTACCACTTCTCCTTCGTGGCAGGTTCCTCTGGGAAAATAAACTCGACACTCCCCCTGATATTGGGAAGGTCCCAGGCTCCACGGAAAACCGAAGGAGGAATTTAACCTCCTTGCAAACAACTCAACCTCGGAAACGCCGTCAGCAAGAGCCCTCGTTGCCCCTCCGACTGGTTTCTAGGAAACGAATAACGCACATTACTTCCTGTATGTGCTTGCTTTTTAAGCGACCTCTTCCCCTCTAGGCGTCATGGGATATGTAGTCCAAAAGGACTATGTTATCCCGATCGGCTATGTAGGCGCCGTGGCTAACCCCTGACAGTACGCCCGCCTCCAAAGCGCCTCCTAGGACCAGGTTTAGAGGGATGACGGGCATGAAACAGCCGTACTGCCCTAGGGGCATGGACATTGCTTTCCGGCTCCCATGAATCGTCCTCAGCATTGTACCCCTTCCATGAAACCAAGTACCACAGCTGACCCCCCCGTCGTTTGGAATCCAACACTCTGCGCACCTCGTACTCCAGCTGCCCATCTCTGACCACCGGAGGCACCGCCTGCCGGGTCGCTGAAAGAGCCGGTTTCAAAAGGCTGCAATGAAATACCGGATGGATCCTTAAGGAAGCAGGTAAGTTGAGACGGTAAGCCACAGGGTTTATCTGGCGTAATACCTCATAGGGACCAATGTAACGAGGATGAAAGACGCTACGCCTCTTGAAGCGTATATACTTGGTGGAAAGCCACACTCTATCGCCTGGCTGATATGCCGGCCCCTCACGCCGATGTTCATCACCCCACCTTTTATACTGTTCTTTGGCCTTCTCTAGATTGAGTCTTATCTTCTTTTGCACGGATTGCAGATTCTTAATCATGGCATGAACCGTAGGTTGATCCGTGACTTCCCTAGGTATGTTTATGGGCAACATTTCCGCGTGGAACCCCGTGTTAGCACGAAAAGGAGATTCTCGTATCGAACTATGCCAAGCATTGTTGTATGATAGTTCTGCCAGCCATAGCAACGAAACCCAGGATTCGTGAGCGTCCTTTGCATAGCACCTCAGATATTTTTTCAGGGTTTGATTGAGGCGCTCCGTCTGGCCATCGGTTTGTGGGTGAAAACTGGTGGACAGTGCGGATTCAATGCGCAGCACCTTGCACCACATACGCCAAAACCTAGCAACAAACTGGGGGCCTCTGTCCGAAATAATGGTTCTAGGTAGACCATGTAACCGCACCACTTGAGCCAAAATTAGATGGGCGGTTTGACTGGCTGTAGGCAGATTTCTACAAGGGAGAAAATGACCCATCTTGGTAAGGCTATCGATTACCACCATGATAGCGTTGTACCCCTGATCCATTGGTAATCCTACCACAAAATCCACGCTAATGGTTTGCCATGGTTTATCCGGAGTGGGCAAAGGTATCAGTTTGCCCTGGCTCTTCGCGTTTTCTCCCTTGGCCCGTGCACATATCTCACACCGAGCCACCCAGGCCGCAACGTCTTTAGCCCAACCTTCCCACCTGAAATGTCGTCGAACTATTTGCGC
Source organism: Pleurodeles waltl (assembly GCF_031143425.1). Lineage (NCBI taxonomy): Eukaryota > Metazoa > Chordata > Amphibia > Caudata > Salamandridae > Pleurodeles > Pleurodeles waltl. Next base: position 542,430,976 of record NC_090451.1, read on the forward strand.
CGTTTTGGTGTAACCAGGATGACCAGCCGTTACCGCATCATGACACCAATTAAAGGCTTGCACTCGGAGTTCACGTGTTGGCAAATACAAACGATTACCTTGCAACGGTATTCCATGCTTAAGGGTACGGTCCTGACTTAACTTCGCCCATTTCTTCCACTGAGCAGCAGACTTATGCTTAGAAACCTTTTCTAAGAAATGGGAGATATGAAGGGCACAAAGCACTCGTTCAGGTTTGATGATTGCTTCCTCAGGTCTTGAAGCGATGGTTCTCACGTCCTCTTGTCGAGACAGTGAATCTGCCTTGCGATTGTCAACCCCAGGACGGAAGGTCACCACAAACTCGTATTCTGAAAAAAACAGCATCCACCTCATTTGCCGCTGGGTAAGTTGTCTTGCCTCCATCATATACTGCAGATTTCGGTGATCCGTATATACCGTGACCGGGTGTTGAGCTCCCCATAGGTAGTGTCGCCATTCTTGGAATGCCTTTTTGATGGCTAACAATTCCTTTTCTGCCACCGTATAGTTAAGTTCCGCAGCCGATAGTTTCCTAGATAAAAACGCAACAGGATGAAGCTGTCCGGAGGTTTTGTTTCTTTGTGATAACACGGCCCCTATCGCTATATCCGAGGCATCCGCTTCGACGATAAAAGGGGCATCCGGCTGGGGATGTTGAAGTATAGGTGCGGAGCAGAAGGCCTGTTTCAAAAAGCAAAAGGCCTCCTCTGCTTCCTCTGACCAAACAAAAGACACCCCCTTTCTTAGTAACCTTGTTATAGGTGACACAATGTGAGAAAAATGAAAGATGAATCTTCTATAGTAATTGGAAAACCCAAGGAAGCATTGCACGTCTCTCACACTAGTGGGTACTGGCCACTCCTGAACAGCCTGTATTTTTCTTGTCGACATGCAAAACCCTTCAGGGCTTAAATCCACCCCCAAGAACTCAACCTTCCGGACATGGAACTCGCATTTGCTCAGTTTGCAAAAAAGACTATGCTGTCGCAATGCTAGGAGTACTAAGGAAACATGGTCAGAGTGGCGCTCCAGGGATGTGGAATACACCAGAATGTCATCTATATAAACGATCACGAAACGGTCTACGTATTCCTTGAGAACATCGTTCAGAAAATACTGGAATGCCGCCGGGGCGTTACACAACCCGAACGGCATTACCAAGTACTCAAACAGACCATAACGGGTTTTAAACGCCGTTTTCCACTCGTCCCCTTCGCGGACTCTGACCAAATGGTAAGCTCCCTTCAGGTCCAACCTTGTATAGATTACCGCCTCTTTCACCTGTTCCAATAACACAGGAATGAGAGGAACAGGGTATCTATTCCTCACTGTATTCTTGTTCAGCATTCGATAATCGATGCAGGTTCTCAACTCTTTATTAGCTTTAGCTATGAAAAAGAGTGGAGAGGCTGCCGGAGAACAAGATGGTCTAATGAACCCGATCTCCAGGAAGTGATCCAAGTATTTTCTCAAATGCTTGGTTTCTGGGTCTGATAGAGCATATACCCTACAGGAAGGAAGGAGAGCTCCAGGAATCAGATCTATCTTGCAATCATATACACGATGGGGTGGCAATGTCTCAGCCTGACCTTCGTCGAACACATCCTTGAACTCGGCATAAACAGAGGGCAATATCACTGTTTTCTCCATCACTGTGGCCAACTGTAACCCTTGAGCCAATGCTAACATGGGGGATTCGTCATACAAGAAGCAGTTATTCTCACACCTCGAGGACTGAAAACTAACCGTCTTGGTTTGCCAATCTATAACAGGATTGTGTTTTCTTAACCAGGGCATTCCTAAAATAATTTCATACTGAGGAGCCTCTATTATATCCAGTCTAATTATTTCTTTATGTTCCGGAGATACCCCCTTGAAGATCAACCCAACGTCCTCAGTATGTTCTGTAAGGGGCCCAGATTTCAGCGGTGTACCATCAACCGCCAACACTATTTCGGGGTCCTTTCTCGGAATGCTAGGAAGTCCCAATCTCCTAACCACCCCTGCATCTATGAAATTTCCCGTGGCTCCGGAGTCTATCATCGCCCATACTGGAAAATTTCGTTCTTTGGACACCAGCTCCACTGCTAACAAAAGGTGGGACGCCTTTTGCTCCTGTGGAAAAAGGGCTAAGGAAGTTAACCGTAACACCGGTTGGGGTTCTATAACGGGCAATTCCTCTTTCTCCGATGTTTTTCCTGCCGTAACCGCTGCCTTTTGGGTGGGGGAGTAGGAGAATCTCTTACGTGGTTTCTGGGGACACTCTCTTACATAATGACCCTTCCTGCCGCAATACATGCACAACCCCTGTACCCTCCTACTCTCCTTCTCGGACTTCGACAAGGGTGCCCTAATGGCTCCCACGTCCATAGGCTCCCCACCTATATCATTGGGAGTAGAAACAGATCGCACTTCCCTTTCTGGAATGCCTGGTCGCCTATCCCCCGCTCTACGCTCTCCCCTTCTTTCTGCTAATCTGTGATTCAGTCTCAGGGTAAGATTCATAAGATCTGTACAAGTGGAAGGCTGCGGGTCTATTTGAGCGAGTATATCCTTCATGTCGTCTCGTAAACCTTGATAGTAGAGAGACATTCTCTTTTCTTCTGGCCACCCTGATTCTGCCACCAATCTATTAAAGGTCGTGAGATAAGAGACCAGATCAGACCTCCCCTGTCTCAACTCCAGTAATTCCCTGTCAGCACTAAAAGTGGTTGTTCTATGATCAAACACCCTCTCGAACGCCGTCCGAAAGGCATTCCAGTCTGATAACAAGGGGTCATCGTTCCTGACTAATGGTACGGCCCAATTGGCTGCTTCTCCCGAGAGATAAGAAATAGCGAACATTACCCTGGAAAGGTTAGAGGGAAAAGACGCGGGTCTACAAGAGAATTGTAGAGACAACTGAGTTAGAAAGGCCTGAACTTTCCTGGGGTCCCCTGAATACCGTTCCGGGCTGGCCAAAGGGATAGGAGGGGAGACATTCACGGTTACCTGTGGTGTGGATGCTGAAGCATCAAAGGGATTCCTAGTAAGCCTTTCTACCTTTTCCTTTAACGCTGCTGCCTCCACCCTAGAATTAGCCAACTCTTGTTGCACTACTACTAACGCCTGTAATACATCATCCATAGACGCCATCTTTGCATTACACCGAGCGGGAGGAGCGTTATTCGTGGGTGCGTTATTCTGTCACGTTGTAGATGCTCCTCAGACTCGGTGCGATGCAAATAAGGGTCCGCCTTCTGACTCCACCAAGTCACCTATATAAACCACGGTGCATTGGAGTAATCGGGTGAGGGAAGGAAGGGGAAGGAACAGCAGGGACGGGATATCTGTAAAGAGAGGAATACACAGAGTTAATATCACATTGCCTGTCTACTCTCGCAATGTCTCGCTAAAGTACCAACGACCGTACCTGCCCATAACTCCTGAGGGCAGAACTAATCCAACACCTATCTGTGCTCCATCTGAATCATAGATGGACGCCCCAAGCCAACAATTAATACCGATGATCTCCAAGGGGTTGCTCAACACCCACATTTATACAAGATAGTCACGAAATAATGAGGAGACAGAACAAAGAGAAAGGGAATAAAATTAACGATGATAAGAACATATCTCGTAGTCCTTTCTATGACTCAGTTAATCCACTAAGCCCCAGGTCATAGTCACGCAATTTGTAGGAATAACCCGGTGTTAATTCATTACGTATCGAAAAGAAAAATCGTCCCGGCAGTTCAATTCCCGCAAAAATAAACATTAACCCCTTGTCGAAGCCAAAACTATAATGTTCTCTGGCCCCAAGGATAATCGTGCTTTATTGGTAACTCAAACAAAAGACCGCCGTGCTTCAGAAGTTACCAGTGTCCTTATCGAACTGAAAAAGAAAGGTGAGGGATTTCGGCACCAAATCGTCTCACCGCTACCACTTCTCCTTCGTGGCAGGTTCCTCTGGGAAAATAAACTAGACACTCCCCCTGATATTGGGAAGGTCCCAGGCTCCACGGAAAACCGAAGGAGGAATTAAACCTCCTTGCAAACAACTCAACCTCGGAAACGCCGTCAGCAAGAGCCCTCGTTGCCCCTCCGACTGGTTTCTAGGAAACGAATAACGCACATTACTTCCTGTATGTGCTTGCTTTTTAAGCAACCTCTTCCCCTCTAGGCGTCATGGGATATGTAGTCCAAAAGGACTATGTTATCCCGATCGGCAATGTAGGCGCCGTGGCTAACACCTGACACTGGGGTGGGGTATTTTACTCACCTTTGTGGTTTTCCTACTCTGCCAGTGATTCTCTACACACTACACTAGTCTGGGGGGGAATTTGTGATTCACATTCCACTTTTTTAGTATATGGTTTGTGTTGACCCTATACCTATTTTCTCCTCTTGCATTCTATAGAATTTCCTATTGTTTGCACTATCCTATGTCTAATTACTTACCTTATTTTGGTGTCTAGTGTATATATTGTGTATAGTACTTTCCCTCCAGAAGGAATATTGCCTCTAAGATATTTTTGGCCTTCTGTTACCCAAATAAACTACCTTTATTTTTGGTAACACTGAGTATTGTCTTTTCTTGTATATAAGTACTGTGCAACTATAGTGGTATTGCAGGGGCTTTGCATGTCTCCTAATTCAGCCTAAGCTATTCTGCTACAGCTACCTCTATCAGCCTAAGCTGCTAGAACACTACTACATTTCACTAATAAGGGATAACTGGACCTGGTATGAGGTGTAAGTCCCCAAGGTACCCACTAGAAACCAGGCCAGCCTCCTACACCTCTCCGTCTGGGAAATTACAAAGCCTCAAAAAGTTTAAAGAGCCCTTGCAGTGAATTATGGGGTGCTCCTTCAAGGAGCAGTAAATAATAAATGAGCAGCTCCTGATGCACATTTATTATTCATATTTATCATTTTTTGGGTGTCCCGTGCCGACCCGGGACACCCAGATCCTTATTTTCCATTGGGGACTACAGGGGGAGACCCAGTTTCCCGTAGCCCTGCTGGCTCCTCTGCTAACATCCATTTCTAGGTGCCGGCAGGAGCCGATAATTCATTCTTTGTTTTAAATTATTGGGGAGGGAACCCCAGTCTTCAAATTTTTACAGGCCCTGGGGACCCCATCTCCTATCTCCTCGGGCCATACCCTTTTTTTAAGGGGAGGGGATGCAAGGCTCACCTCCTAAAGACTTTATAGGCCCTAGGGACACCATCCCCCTGGGGACTTATTCATTTTTTAAGGGCAACAGGGCACGCAGCCACCATCCCTAAGCCGATCGTGACCCCAGGGGCCCCAGTCACCATAGCCTTGGGTGGGTTTCTGATGTCCACCCAGGGACCGCCCACACCACAGAATGTTGGACCGGGGGTGAGGCCCTAGTGCCCCCATAGTCCCTCCTGTTCCCCCCATGCACCTGTCCTGGGTACAGTGGGAAACAGCTTTGCTGCCACTCCCACTCAAGAGCATTTTTGCAGTTCCCATCGAGAGAAAGCATGCATTTTTTCCACTGTCTGTGCTGTTGCAGGCAGGAAAACTATGTACTCTGTGGGCTCTCTGGCACACAACAATGGGAACGGCCCTTCGGGATAGGGGTCATCTTACAAGGTATGGAGACAAAGGTTACATGCCCCCTCCCCAGTTAAATAATTGCAGCTCAGAGAGTGGGTTGCTGGGGCAATAGGAAGCTCAGGGAGGGAGGTATGTGCCTTCCTCCCCAAAATATGCATATGCACTGCCCTCCCGGGCCCTGGCCCACACCGGGGAGGGGGGCTATTTCTTTTAGGCGTGGGAGGCTGTGCTTTTTTTATTACATTTTGCCACTGATTCATGGATCAACTGTGAATTTGCATCAATGTGTTTGGCCATGGTCCACCCCCTCACCAAGCCTAGTGGGGAGGGTATCCCTACCATGCCCCCTCATACTTTTTTTAATGTTTTTTGTAGAACTCAGGACTGAGACCCAAATCCTAAGTTGGCTGCCAACACATCGTTGTTGATGTGGGGGCAGTCAGTCAGATCTCATCTTGAGAACTGTAGGCTGCTTGAATCCGCAGTGTGAAATATACAATTTTTTTTATCCTTCCTATCTCAGAAACTACAGAACAGATTTGCACCAAATTAAAAAAGTACGCTTTCTGGAACACGGTAGAGCTTTTTGCCAAATTTGGTGTAATTTTGATCAGAAGTTTTTGTGGTATCGGTGTTCACTTTTCTTCTAGAAAAATGAATTGGGGAGATGGGGTTGCGCTACCTGGTGCTGGGCCACTCTTACAGCCACATCGCCTGGGGTGGGACTATGACCCCCAGGCTCCTCTGTTCCTTCTCGCGCTTTTAAGCACCACTGGCCAACGCACCGCGGGACGCGCTACCTGGTGCTGGGACACTCTTACGCCCGCATCGCCTGGGGTGGGACTACGTCCCCCAGGCTCCTCTGTTCCTTCTCGCACTTTTAAGCGCAACTGACCAATGCAGCGCGGGATGTGCCCCGCCGTGCGCCCGGGCAAAGACCGGGCCAAGACGGGCCCGTCTTCGCTCGTCATCACCCGACAGAGGCTGGGCTGGGTGCATTTCTCTGACTTCTGTGAAGTAAGTTTATGTTCCTGGAAGTTCATTTCAGTTTGCTTACTGTTTTTTTGTTTGTATCATCTGCTGTTCAGAGATGGGGAAACGCAAAGCTGTGGATGTCCCCGCACACTCTAGTGGTATAAACAAATCTAAAAAACGGTCAAACAACAAAATGAGTTCCTTGTCTAACCAAGGAAGTAATTATTTAGAAGATATTGATATATTATTTGAAGAGGTGGAGGCTCTTTTGAGAAGCACTTCCAACTTACCATCCCTAAAATGCAGTACTTCTGTTACAAAAATTCCAGATATATTCAAGAAAAAGTTGCAGCTGTGAACTAAACATGGCACCCCACGTTCTTAGACCTAATTCTTCTCCTGTGTCGACCACTACCTTGTATAGTGACTTGGACGCTGCATCTCGTGCTACAGGTGGCCCTCCTGTGGGGGAAGAGGTTCCCCGTCCTCCACTAAGTCCTGAGGTTTTGGTGATTCCCAAAATCCTGTGTCCTAATCAGTGTGGGACCCTGGCGGAGAATAAGGGGGGTCCTACGATTGTGCTATATATTTACACCCTGGAGATAGTGTTGATGACAACATTGCGGCCAATTCTCCTCTGAACATGGGCAGACTGGGTCTTGCAGGAAACCTGATCTGGCCTCTATTCTTCAGAAACTGGATGAAGTTAAGAGCTTGGTGTTGCTGTTGATGGACAACCTAACGGGGGAAATGGCACAGAAGTGTACGTGCAAGTGTCTGAGATTAAACAGGGGTGGGACTTTGCCTGCTCCAGGGGGCTTGTTCACTGTTATTACTGTGCCTGAATCTAGGCCCGAGCAGGCAACCATCCTCTAGGGCTTGCTACTATTCCCCCTCTTGAAAGTTCATCTGCACCCCACGTTGAGGGATTTCAGGCTGCGCCTGCGACTGTAAGGCGGAAGTATAATACTGTTATCAAGGACAGGAATATCTTTGGGTCAGAGAGGCCCGTTAAAGTCCAGCCTGCCGATTATACTAAGGGTTCCCGGCGGTTGCTGGTATCCAAGTGCCTGCTGGAGTAGCCACTCCCACAACACATTATATTAAGTCATCTGATGATGTCTTACATCAAGCTGGAACGAGTCGTCCAGTTTCTAAGAAACAGGGCCGAAGTCTGTGGAGCAAAGGAGGCACCATCTATATGGTTGGGGTACCGAAGTTGCCCTTTGGCTCTCTGGAAACCCAGGATTCTTTGATAAATAAGGTCATCTATTGGCTACGAGACCAGCGAAATTGTCTTTCTGTTATTCATGCAGATATTCTTGAGGTGGGCAGACATAGTCAGCTTGGTTCAAATTTTAATTTTATTTCTATTCGTTTTGTGGATAGGCTGCTGGTGGATAAACCCATTGATTTTGAATTATGCACTTGCTATCTCAGGAATCCTAGAGGGGCTGGTATTAGACTTACATTTTTCCTGCCCACTGGCAGTCCACTTATACTTCGTGGTGATTCAGCAAGCGGGAAGTCTGACCTTAGCCAAAAGTGTGCTCTGGTTCTGGCAGCAAATCTTTCTCATACATTATCAGAAGTTGACTGACTGTACACCGATCCTTACCTAATAACCTCAACCTTGACTTCTGAGGCCAAATTCGGAGTGCCAGATGAGACTGAAAATCATAGGGAAGCCCAGTGCTCCAGGCCTAGAGTCTTGATAACTAGCTTTGAACTCTCTATTATGTCCTGGAAACTGGCTGGGCTAGGTAGGAAGTTGGGAGATCCCGAGTGGGTCAACTATATAAATAAGCAGGACATATGCCTATTCCAGGAGACTTGGGATGAGGACCCAGTTTCCTTGGATGGGTTTTTATCATACTATGCCGTGGCCCAGCCCGCAGAGGGGGGCTCTGGCCGTGCCAAAGGGGGTTTACTGATATTGTTAAATAAGAACTTACTGTGTGATCATTTTGCATTAAAAATAGATTCCCCTGACATATTGGGTGTCCAGCTTATATTTGATCGACATTTCAATGTGACCATAATTAATGTATGTGCCAGGTCTGTCCCACGGGGACTAGAGTCTCAGACTTTGGTTCAGTTGTCTGATTATATGGAAACCTTGCATCCCTCGACCAAGTTAGTGGTTGCAGAAGATATTAATTGCACTTTTGAACCCTCTTGTTTAAGTAGTGATCAGACGGCCGAAGAGGATGAACTTTGGGACATTCCACAATTGATGAATAAGCGACAGTGCACTCGCTCCTGTGCTGCCTTACAGCTGACATCCCTGTGTTTCAAATATGGACTTAGGGCCTGTAATGGCCGCACTTGTTCCGACTTGAGTACCGCACCTACTTTCAAGCGAGGTCAGTCCTCTAGAGTTATTGACTATTTCTTAGTGGACGTCAGACTATTGCCATCATTAAAAGATATGAAGGTAGATTTTCATCACAAGCGTGATCACAATCCCCTGCTTCTTATTTTACACAGCGGCGTATTTAGGAGATCGCAGAACACCCATCTTACTGTGGTCCCAGAGCCACTTTTGGATATAAGTCATATTCGTGTTAGTTGGCCAAAAGTAATGTCTAACCCTTATTTGATCAAGGGAATTTTCCAACTGTTTGTTGATGTTATGGCTGATTACGAGGAGCTAGAGGTCAGTAACATTCCAATCCTCAACATTCATGAAGAAATGATGAGTAAATTGCAGAATATTTTCTATTGGAAGATCACAACTAAGCAACCTGTTTATAACTATAAAATCAGGGAGTGGTTCAATAAGGACTGCTCCAAGGCCAAATTAGCATTAAAATCAGATATTATGGGGGTCATTGCAACCCTGGCGGTCCAAGACCGCTAGGGCTGTTTTGACGGAAGCACCGCCAACAGGCTGGTGGTGCTTTCTGGGTCATTATGACCGCGGCGGAAGCGCCACAGTCACAGTTTTAATCCGCCAGGGGATTACGAGTCCCCCTACCGCCATCCTTTTCCTGCGGTAAGGGGAGTCGAGGGGCCCCTGAGGGCCCCTGCACTGCCCATGCCACTGGCATGGGCAGTGCAGGGGCCCCCTGACAGGTCCCCGTGCAGCTTTTCACTGTCTGCTATGCAGACAGTGAAAAGCGCGACGGGTGCAACTGCACCCGTCGAACGGCCGCAACACCGTCGGCTCCATTTGGAGCTGGTTCCTGTGTTGTGGCCCAGCGGGGATCTCAAAATGACCGCGGCAGGAGTGCGGCTGCATTGGTGGCCGCCCGGTTGTCAGAAGCCGCCCGCCAAGGTCATAATGAGTGCCTATGTCTCGTTTGCAGGGGGCGATAAGAACAGCTAGACTCGTCTACAATAAGACCATAACACAGGCAAAAAAAAGTTGGGAAGACACAACCTGGCAGAATCTGCTTGACGCAACTAAACACAATGATAATGCGACATTTGGGAATCTACTGTCCAATAGACATAGAGGGGGCAAGAGCACAATCCGTACTCATATCCAACCAGAAAGCTGGGTGGATCATTTTTCCAAACTTTATGCTCCATCTTACAATCTTTTAACTTACTATTCTCCCCCCCCCCCAGCAGCTGGCTACAACGTGCCTTCTGCTTGACTGTCAAGGCACAGATGCTCTTAACCATGATGACCTTATTGTTTTTGTGTTGGGGGAAACTACAGCTGCAATCAACTCCTTAAGTACTGCGAAAGCACCAGGCTCTGATAAGATACCAGGGGATCTTTACAAATCTGAACCAGTAATTTGGTCCTGGTATATAAACACGATCTCAAATGTCATAGCAGCGGGGGGCCCAATACCTAGTACCTGGAAAGGGGCCAAAATAATTTCCATTTATTAAAAGGAGCTCCCCTGCTAACTACAGACCCTAAGCAGCTTTTGGATAGGCTATTGAACTAGGCTCAAGACCACCAGGTGTTATCCCCACTCCAGTCGAGCTTTCGTCCGAAAACCAGTACTGTGGACCAGGTTTTTAGGCTGACCCTCCTATACTGGAAATATGTAGTCCTTGCTAAGCAAAATGTATATGTCGCCTTTGTGGATCTTCGGTCTGCTTTTGATATGGTCCCCAGAGAAAAGCTATGGGATGTTCTGCATAGAATGGGTACTCCTGCCAATATAATCCATTTATTACAACGGCTACATGAGAACACATATGCCCAGGTGAGATGGGGTAATCAGGGAGAATTAACAGATCATATTGCCATTCAGCTGGGGGTTCGTCAAGGATGTGTCTTGGCACCAACTCTATTCACCTTATTTATAAATGAGGTGGTACAAGCTGTGTCTTTCTGTCAAAATGATGCCCCCTCCCTAAATGAGCAGAAAATTCCCATATTACTTTTTGTAGACGACTCCCTCCTCATCTCTAAGACCCCAATGGATCTCCAGATTCATGTTGACAGGTTAAAAAAATTCTGTGCAGATTATGGCCTGGAACTAAAAACTAGCAAAACCAAATTAATGGTGTTTAGTCTAGGACCAGCTAGGAGATGTACCATTATTTTAGATGGGGTCCCCTTAAGCAAGGTTAGTTCAATAGACTATTTCCTATTTGGGAGTGAGGATCTCAACCAATCTACATTGGGAGGATCAGATTAGTAAAAGTGTGTCACTTCTTCAACATAGCTCAGGCGCCATCTTGCACTTTTATAAAAGTATTGCCACAAAAGCCGTTTCTCCGGCTATTAAGATCTATTTGGCAAAAGCGCAAGGTGCTGCCGCCTCTGGTGCTGAGGTGTGGGGATTTTGTAAAACTAACAAATTGTCCAAATTGTCTGTGGGCGAAAATAGTTTCGCCAGAGCATTACTTGCGTGTCCACGTGGAACACCTGTGATTCATTTTGTTTTTTATCTTGGGTTTAATCGCATTTTTTATATGATAGCTCTGAGGCCTTTAATCTTTTGGGTAAGGATCTGGACCACACTAGAGCTTACCATCTATAGGGACTCCCTTCTTGACATCTTAAAAAGACCTAATGCAGCCTCTATCTCATGGCTCAGGTATGTGTCAAAAATGGTTTTGCACCTTGGGACTTGGGAATTACTGGGAGAATCCACAAAATTTAGGAAAGGCCCAGAAACAATCTCTGAAATCTGTTTACTGGTCTTATGTTAGAATTAACCATCTCCTTTGTATATCACATGGACGATTGACTAATAAATTTCTTGATTTTAAGTGGTATCCCCAGTTTGAATTTTATTTAGATCTTATTCCCGATTTATTGGGCAAGAACCTGTTTGCCCGTTTCCATTTCGGGTGTTTACCGCTACTGTCTTTAACCGGTAGCTGGAGATCACCACTAACATTTGATTTATGTCCTGGCTGTAATGATTTTCTTAAATCTGTCAAACACTTTGGCTCGTATTTATACTTTTTGACGCTAAACTGCGCTAATGCAGTTTTGCGCCAAAAAGATTAGCGCCGGCTAACGCCATTCTGAAGCGCCATGCGGGCGCCGTATTTATTGAATGGCGTTAGCCGGCGCTAGCAGACCGGCGCTGCCTGGTGTGCGTGGAAAAAAACCACGTACACCAGGCAGCGCCGGCGTAGGGAAAAATGGCGTTAGGGCGTCTTAAAATGGGGCAAGTCAGGTTGAGGCAAATAAATCGCCTCCACCCGATTTGCGCCATTTTTAACGACACCCAGACGCCATTTACATGACTCCTGTCTTAGTAAAGACAGGAGTCATGCCCCCTTGCCCAATGGCCATGCCCAGGGGACCTATGTCCCCTGGGCATGGTCATTGGGCATTGTGGCATGTAGGGGGGCACAAATCAGGCCCCCCTATGCCAAAAAAAAATATTAAAAAAAATAAAAATTATACTTACCTGAACTTACCTGAATGTCCCTGGGATGGGTCCCTCCATCCTTGGGTGTCCTCCTGGGGTGGGCAAGGGTGGCAGGGGGGGTCCCTGGGGGCATGGGAGGGCAGCTGTGGGCTAATTTTGAGCCCACAGGTCCCTTAACGCCTGCCCTGACCCAGGCGTTAAAAAGAGGCGCAAATGCGGGGTTTTTTGCCCCGCCCACTCCCGGGCGTGATTTTTGCCCGGGAGTATAAATACGACGCATTTGCGTCGCAGTCATTTTTTTAGACGGGAACGCCTACCTTGCATCTCATTAACGCAAGGAAGGCGTTCACGCAAAAAAATGACGCTCATTCCTCAAACTTTGGCGCTAGACGCGTCTAACGCCAAAGTATAAATATGGCGTTAGTTTTGCGCCGAATTTGCGTCGAAAAAAACGACGCAAATTTGGCGCAAACGGAGTATAAATATGCCCCATAGTAATTTGTAAATATGTATGGTACTGGACAAGAAATGAGAGATTCTTACTCTATTGTAAATCTTGACTGATGATTTTAATTCTTCTTATTTTTTTTTTATCTAATTTGTAATCCCTGGATTATTGTGTTTTTTTTACTGCTTCAGTGGTTATTTATGACTGAATAAAGCTTGTGTTATTTGTAATTTGTAATTTGGGAGATGAGTTCTGGGCCCCCCCTTTTTCTCTGCCCCAGCTTGACAGATTGCACACAACTTCCCAGGAAGGAGCTCAGGTGGATGTTCAGATTTGTTTAGTAATAAAAGGGCTTGTTCTTTTCTTTTTATTTAATTAACTACTAGGCGTTACTGATTAGTGTAGCATTACCGTTAATTATACAGATAGCTCCAACAACAAAGTGAAGACAGAGGCTGAGCCCCACACCTAGCCCATCACAAGGAAATCCTCCAACTGTGTACATTCCTTTCATCCTTTCTTTAGTCTCTATCTACCTGAGCTCCATTGCCACATTAGGTAGGCACTTACAGTACCTCCTCCAGCCCCACCTCCTTGCATTAAATGTTAGAAAACTGACCATGACCATACCTCTCACACCCTTTAATGTCTTGATCAGGCTGAGCTGTGCCCATCAGTAATAGATGCATACTTACACTTTTGCCCTACCCTCTGCAACTACTGACCACGAATGGTGCCTGCCAACGCATAGCAAAATCAACAATCCCTCCTTCCTGTTTTAGTACTTCTTTTTTGCCTGAGTAGAAAAAGGAATGTCTGCTACCTCCACCAGTTAGCCCATATCTTAGTGCAGGGTTTTTCAGAGGGCCTTCTTAAGGCTGCCGGTGGGTTGCCCACCTCTAACAGAAAAGATATCAGGAAAAAAACAGGTTATTCTTAAGCTGAATGATGCTGGTGAACCAGCCAAAGGATTCTCACTCTGCATCCCGGGCAACTGGACTAAAAGAATGCAAAAAGGGCATGATTCATAAAGGTAACTTACACTTTGGAGTAAGTTTACACATTTAAGTAAGTTTACTACTTTTCAGTATTCACAAACACCAAGTGTAAATTATTACTAAAAAAAACGCAGTAAGTCCAGCACTACATATGTCCAACCCCTGGTAATGCAACACCCTGCCATAGAAAAGAATGGTTGCATGGAAACCCCACAAAATATAATATTAAATTAAAATAAAATAGCTAAAATAGGTAAAAGTATTATTAAATATAAATTATTTTATATATATATATATAGAGAGAGAGAGAGAGAGAGAGAGCGAGAGAAAGAAAGAGAGCGAGTACATATTTATAAGTGAATTATAAAATATTTTAATAACCTATTTTAAAAATACTGAAATTAAGTTTAAATAATCCTATACATGACATTTAGTAATTATTAATGCACAGTAAAAAACAAAAATGTTTAACCTGGGCATTTATATTAAAATTTAAACCTCAGAAAAATAATTTTAATTTGATTCAATATATTTCTATTAATTACATTTTTAATTCAAAATTAATTTCATAGGATTGAATAGTGGGCCATTTTCTTAGCAATCACAGTTAGCACTTCACATGTGCAGAAGCACTTAGAAGAGGACTCTGGTGTCACTGTCAGCCAGTTCGCAGACTGCATCTCAGTATCATGCATGACTTCTTGTGAACCGCAGGAAACCTCAAAAAAAGTGTGAAGTCAGCACAACATGAGCAGTATAGTGTGGAAATGTGACCCTCTTGACACAGATTAAAAAATGTAGAAATGTAGATATATTTTTTTCCACAGCCCATTCGTTTTCCAGGAGTCAACTGACATAGATCTCCTGGCAGTGTCTGAGGTAAAATTTCTTAATAGAACTTTGTGCATGTCATTATTGAATTGTATCATAGCAACATCTTCCTTTCTTTTACAAACCAAAGAGGGACTGGACACAAAAGAAAATTGGAGAAATAAAATTACTAAGTTAAAAGAAAATAAACTAATACACATTAACAAATTTCTTAACAATTACATAGGTATGGCTGTATAGAAAACTACAAATAGATAAAAATGATTGGTATAACTGGTTAGATATGCAATTCAAAGAATTGACAAAACAAAATAGATGTTCAAATCCTATTCCTATTCAATTCCACCCCAGTCTACGTGGACTTATATGGACTCTTGTGCCTCTGGGCGAACTATCCGTAATAGGAATTTTATCATTTTGTTCATGGTCACCACAATATCTTTTATGAATAATATCATCTTAGGACACCATGGGCATATTCCATCATTCCTTTGCCTTGACCTTGATGGCATTGCCACTGACTTCTACCTTCACTGGCAGACTGAATTTAGTGTGACTTTTATATACTCAAGTTAGATATTTGATTCTGACTCAGTCACTAACTTTTATTTTTGAAATCTTTCATACTGTGCTTTTCATTGAACCTTACTCTTGAATTAGACAGATACTCTTCTACTCGTGGTCCTATATTAACATTGATGGCATTTTTCTGAATCACTCTCAAACCCTTGCAGGACACTTCTTGAACAAAGTTATTCTCCCTCTCAAAATCTCACAGCATACTTTCAACCACATCTACCACAGCTGTTCTATTATTGAGAGCCGACTGAATGCATTTTATCACAGTGTGATTTGTTTGTTCTACAAATCCACATGCCTGTGGACAATACAGCCTAATTCTGTGATGAAACATAGTGGATTGTTTTAAAAAATCAATTTCCTTAGAGACAAATTGTACGCTGTTGCTCGAATGAGCATTTACCTTTAAAAAAACAAAAAACAAGAGGTGTCTGGTAAAACAGTAATAGTTTGTTTAATTAAACATTATGGCCTCGAGAGAAGTTACAGAACCATGGTCTGAGGACTGTCTCTCAATGTACATTAGATTGCAGTAGGTTTTTATACATTTCTCTGAGTACCATAAAGCAATTAAAAGCATTCCTTTCTCGGTTACAAATGTGAACAGTTTTCATGTAGTCATAAACATAATTCCAGGTAACGAACAAATGCAGGTGGGCTTCAACCCTGCGTGGAGACAATGTGGGCCAGTGAGTACATGTCCAGAGATCTGGCTTGAGGGGCGCGTGGTCGTTGCGTATACTGTGTGTGCTGTATTCTCATTGGTTGTGTGTTCCTAACTACATGTGGCATCTACCTTTATGTTTTGTTTGGGAATGCATGCACCCCTCTGACTATGTTTGGTTTATTGGGGTCAATCTCCTGGGACTATACCGCTGCTGCTGCCCCTATCTGTGGGATCTAATCTAAGTTCCCTGTTTGTGCATTTGCCTGTCAGCTACATGTTATCCCTCCTGTGACCTGTCAGTCAGCATTCCCAGGCCTAGGTCTCAGAGTCTGCCTGACCATGTACCTACGTGCCAGGGTTGACAGAGAGTTTACAATGGGGTGGAATTGCGGCTGGATGAGGTCGCTGTTCTCCGGGGGTGAGTGTTGCTCTGCTTACTGATTTGCCTAGTTTGAGAGACCACTGCTGGGCTTTCTCCTGTGTCACCTAGTATTATTCTTTGGTGGCATTGTTTTGACCTTCTCTTATCCCATTATTTGCCAACACCTAGGACACTTTGGTGTTAATTACCTATGTAGAATGGGTAAGAGAAAAGCCCCATGAGGGCCATTTACCCCGACCCCCCCACCTTCAATGAGTATTGACAAGATGTTGCACTGGGCAGTTGGAATTATTGTCACCGAAATTGCACTAACAAGGAGGAGGTTGTCCCTAGGTACTTTTCCTCCCATGTCCTCTGACATTCCCCTAACTAATTGTTCAAATAGTGCATTTCTCAATGGAAATAGACTTCCTGGTTTTCATAGTGATGCCACCAGCCTAATGCAAACATTGCGTACATTAAATTCAAATGAAGTTCCTCTTGCTCCCGGGCCTCGTCCAAAGGAACCTTTGGGGTTAGCTAGAACTATCAAACAACCTAGATGATGGGTTCTAGCTAAAACAAGCTTCTGCGTGGATAGTGCCCAACAAATGTGCCTCTCAGGTTTCTACCGCTCAGGGTCATTGAGAGGTTCCGCCCATTCCATCTTGCGCAAATGATTTATTGGAAGGGTGCACTGAGAAAATTAAAGTTGTGGTGCAAACTGAACTTTCTTGATACTGACACGGCCGGCAGGTATTTAAAAAGGGATTGGTGATATTAGGCAACTTCAGAGCAAATTGTTTAATCCCTCTAATTCAGCCCCTGGGGATTCTTAAGAAGCCAACTCTAGCTGTATGACCCGATCAGCCCTAGAAGGCTCCACCACCCCAAAAGGTACAAGTCTGATCAGCCAGCGTAAAACTATTAACTCCACTAATACAGCCCAGGCTGGGGTTGGCTGCCTGCAAAGCATCAGCACAATTGTTCCTGGGTCTGGGAGTACAGCAAGCTGTATGATGGAGTTGGAAGATTTGGCCCAGCCATTGGCAAATGCATGCAAGCTCTATCAGAAACAACCTGTTATAGACCTCCCGCCGGCATCTTGTCCGCATATGCTATTTTAATCACGTTTTCCTTGGCTAAGTGAGGGCCAGAGGGAGGACCAGGAAGAGCATATCAATAAATGCATGAACTGGCTGGCTCATCACAGAAACTACCCTCTTTCTATGGCGAATTACATCTTACTGGCTCGAAGGGTGGGCAGGTTGGGGCCAGGGTTGGTGGATCTTCAGCCTAATGCAAACATTAAGTACATTAAATTCAAATGAAGTTCCTCTTGCTGCCGGGTCTCATCCAAAGGACCCTTTGGGGCTAGCTAAGACTACCAAATAACCTAGATGAAGTGACTCTTCAATTGAGATGGTGCCTCAATTGACTATTGATACTGGGGCACACTCCCAGTATCCATAAATACCATACCCAATTTGGTCAGTCTCTGTCGCCTGCCCCAGCTTGCCCAATTAGACACTCATGTGTATTTGGAATTTCTGCTACTAATCGCTCTGATGTGTTAGTGGGGGTTAATTGATTTGCCTACCCTAGAACCCCACCTGCAATAGTCAACTCTTTATTACCTGGGGGAGAAGGCTGGGGAGTGGTAGCAACTAGGTCCAGCTGTCCGAGGGGTATGGCTAATGAGACTGTATTGCCGAACCCGTTGTGGCCACATATGTTGTCTGGGCACTGATCGCTGGGTAGTACCCCACTGGGTTGTCACCAGTTGCAAAAAGCGAGGGCCTGGGGTCAGAGCCTGGTAGACTGTGAAGTAGTGTGAAATAGTGTTGAGGGGAAGGTAGTGCAGGATCCGGATGACCAGTTATGTTAACAAACTAGTGCAGAGTGTTTTCAAAATTGACAGGTTGATTGATAGATGTCTATGCACCTCTGGCATAACTAGTGCAACCTTTAGGTCCCAGTACTAAGCTGTGCAACCATGGCCCGATAACACGGATGATCCCATGACTGATTATTCTATTACCCATGTAAAATTGTTGTCCTGGAACATAGCTGGGCTAGTCTCCAAAATCAAATCTCGGGAATGGGTTGAGTTTGGAGACCTGTACTCGATTTGCCTCTTCCAAGGGATATGGTCTACTAAAACGAGTTTCCTTTCTGGTATGCCAACTTTAGTAAAGTAGCAGTCACAAAAGGAAGGGGCAGATCTTCAGGGGCTCTAGTAACCTGGGTGAGCACTGCTCTTAATCGCAAGGCCCAAGAAACAGCAATAGCTTCACCAGACATTCTTTATGCAATGCTAGTTTTTCCATCTCTCTTTATCTATAATGTTCACTTAAGGCTGTGGAGGGGGGGACATAATGCTTTCCAGTCACTGAGCTATTGAACTTGCGCATGGCATCTGCCCCGGTGGAAGTGTTTAAGCTTGAGGGTGGGGATTTTAACTGCCTATTCAAGCCCCTGGATGCCAGCACAGCCCACCTACCCTGGATGAGGATAGCTTCTGGTCCATTCCCAATCTAGGGTTTGCTCCAGTAGGTGGTGGAATACACCAGCACTCCAATTAAATGCCCTAACGTTGAACCATGGGTTACATGAAAGGAATGGTAGGACCAAGTCCGATAAGGAAGGGAAGCACATTTTCAATTGAGTCCCTGGTAGTAGCCTTACTGCCTACATCTTGGTGGATGTAAGGGCTTGGCCATTTATAAGCAATATGGGAGTGCTGAATAGGCGTGATACTGACCATAATGCATTAGTCCTAAATGTTGAACTCCCTGGGGGGAGCAGGAGGGCTAGTGTAGATGAGCCCTTCGATCACAGGTTACAAATTACCAGCAATAGGCGGAAAGTCAAGTGGTCCACTATGATTAACTCCGTAGAGCAGATCGTGCAGTTTACCTCTTGTTGCATGTAGTATAGGTGAGCTTCAGTTCCTGGATTGGAATATGGACCAGTGGGCCTATCTAGATGTAGTGAGTTCTATTCATAAAACACTTTTTGCCCTGCTAAAAGATCACTTCTATGAGACTATAAGTAGGTCAGTAATGAGGATACTGTCAGGGAGTCCGGATCCTCGGGGTTTGCGCCTGTTCACAATATGTCCACCTCTTGGCAGCTCCAAACTCTACTAGCCGTTATAGCACAGAGTTAAAGAATGGCCAAGTGGGGGAAGGGGTTTTAGGTTGGGAACAGCGTGGAAGGAGACCTGTGGAAGGAAAAGTTAAGAACACAACAATCAGATTATACACTTTGACTTTCATGAACTTTGTTCAGGATAGCTATGGACTGATAACATGTATGATCAAGAGTCTTCATATATCATAACCTTATTAGCTCTGAGTACCTGGAAAATAAATAAGGATTATGCAAGCTTTCATATGAGCGTTTCTTTAGAATACAATCTGAGGCTCTGAACCTTGAACTAAACTCAAGTTATTCTTTGACTAGAAACTAATTAATAACAGTGATCAATAAACACGTTAATTTTCAGGAATGATCTGCATTAGGTTCATAAATGATACTGCAAAGACACACTATAACAGTAATCAGTGAACACATTGGCTTTTAGGAATAAACTGTGATAAGCTCATGAATGATACTGCAAGGACACACTTTGTCTAGAACTTCTAGATTCAATAGCTTAAGAATTATTATACACTTTAAATTTAAAAACTGTGCATCAAGATTTCAATGTCTAGAAATGATCACGCTTTCCGCCGATCTGAAACACAAGGGTTAAATGTCAAGAATGACTTTCGCACTCTGCCATTGATTCAACCGTCAGGATCCAAATGTCAAAATACGATCGCGCACTCAGCCGATCTGAGTTGTAAGTTTTAATTGCCAAAAAATTAATCGCGCACACTGTTGCTTATTCGATCATCAAAGTTCAAAAATCAAAACATGATCGCACACACTGCCGATCTGAACTACAAGCGTTAAATGCCAAGAATGAATCGCGCACACGGCTGCCAATTCAACCACCAAGGTTTAAATGCCAGGACACGATTGCGCACACTGCCGATCCGAACTGTGAAAATTAAATGCCAAGAATGAATCGTGCACACTGTTGCCGATTCAACCATCAATGTTTAAATGCCAAAATAAGATCTCAAAACACTGCCGATCCGAACTGCAAGAGTTAAATGCCAAGAATGAATTGAGCACTCTGTTGCCGATTCAACCATCAAGAGTTAAACGCAAAGATACGATTGCGCACACTGCGGATCCGAACTGCAGGAGTTAAATGCCAAGAAAACAATCGCACACGCGATGTAACCAAAAGGCCCAAAACTCGAGTATTTCTGAAAACGGAGTCGAGGCCTAATCCGACCTCCGCCTTACCGCCCTGCTTGAAGATCACCAAGGAAATGAAGACAGGGCTTAACTGTTGTTGTTCTTTTCGTTCCAAATAAAGAACTGCAAGACTCACACTAATAGACTGAGAAATGTTCTCAGATACATGTTTTGCTGTGTACCTACCCAAGCACAATTTGACTGTCCCAGGCCATTGTCATACAATTTATTAATTGGATTACCAAACTAACTGTGAGAATGTCTGCAAATTCAATGTAGTACTACCATGAGAGAATCTTTGAATGTATTCTATAGTAAAATGTTTCTTATTGCTTGTTCCCTATTGATGTCTATCCTAAGAATCACCTACCCATGTCAAATGTATGAATGTATTTGTCTAAAGCCCTATAAAAGGACTTGTAGATTTCTGTGTGGAGGAGATCCCTTCCCCACTCTTATAAGGCAAATCTATGTCTGATTTCAATTAGACCTGATTTATAGTTTGGCGGATGGAGTTACTCCATCACAAACATCATGGATGTCCCATCCACCATATTACGATCCTGTTATATCCTATGGGAATCGTAATATGGTGGACGGGATATCCATGACGTTTGTGATGGAGTAACCCGTCCGCCAAACTCTAAATCAGGTCCTGAATTCTTTGTACTTATGATTTATATGCTTTGTTGCTAAATTGACATATAGAACATGTCCTGTAATCTGTCTATAACTTCTTTATATAAAGCTTTGGAACTACAACCCTTGTCTGTCATTTTTACAAGAATTTTTATCACCTGCTACTAAATTAATTTGATTTAACCAAAGTGACCGCTCCAGGACCAATTAAGTCTGTATCAAGACTACACCGCACCAACAGATCTAGTAGCAGATGTGATGGTTCGGATTGGACCCAATCCAAATTGACAAACTAATTGGCCATATAACTGAGTACTGCACCTTCATGATCCAGACGGTTTGCTCCAAGAGCTAAATTGACCCAGTTCCAACCCGATCCTGGTTCCGGAAAGATAAAGTTGGTAAAGGAGAGCAACAATGTGAGTATGAATAGTGACTGCATGCAAAATAGTTGTGGAAAAGTAAATGCTGGGAGTTTTAATAGACGCATAGCGGTGGAATGTAGTGGATGAGATTTGAGAGCAGTTATTATGTGGCTTTGAATGTTGGACTTGTTGGAGCAATAGCTATTGTGTTTCAGATAAGATTCTGTAATTTCTGAAGAGAGGTACCTCAAGTTATAACATTGAAAAGTTGAAATTGCCTGCTAGGTGAGGTGTACGGTGAGGCACTATCAGTTTCACCAAATTAGAGACAAAGGGCCTGATTTAGATCTTGGTGGGACTACCGTCCTCCTGCAGTGACGGCGGTCCCAAACACTCTATCAATCTTCATATTTACATCTGTGGCAGTTCTACCTCCATCCCTGCTGACGGAGTGTACTCCGTAGCGCAAGCGGTATCCAACAGCTGACACAACGGCTCCAATGCTGATGAGTACTTGTCCATCAGGAAGGCAGGATTGCGGCGATCAAATTTAGATATCACAGTCCTGCTGGCGGTGTACCAGTGGAGGTCCCCTGACAGCTGGAGTTCGTCGCGGAACCCATTCAGCATTGTACCAAGGCAGTGGCTATTGGATGGATGCTAGCAACACACACCTGATGTATATTGGCCAATTGTGAACACCTGCAAACCACACTATAAGACACACACTCCTTTTAGACCATGGCCCTTTGCCATTCCACTGCAGCAGAACATTTTGATGCAGAATTTGCCAACTAGAAGTCAGGTTTTGCTCATTTATTTCTCTCCCTCTGTTTTTGTTTCTTTCCACATATTTTTCATCAACTTTTTTGGCACTAGTTAATTTTTTTAGACATTCACAATGTTAAGGAGGAGGAATACACATTTTACAGAGGGAAAGTTGTCAGTCATGGTGGATGAAATTATTAGACTAAAGCAACAATTGTTTGGGGCCCAAGTACAAAATACAACCATATCTCAGAAAATACAGATGTGGACAAGAATAGTTGACATAGTGAATGCTGTAGCAAACAATCTGAGCATACAGAAGGAAATTAAGAAGCGGTGGAACGACCTGCGGGGGAGAGTGCGCTCACTGTCCTCTAAGCATCACCTGCAGGCCCAGAGGACTGGTGGTGGTTCTCCCAGTCCCCCTTACAACTCTTTCCCTGGAAGGAGAAGGTCTTGAAGATCATACATCCTGAAGGACTGACAGGAATCCCTGGTGGAGTGGAGACTGGTAAGTTGTACTTAGCAATGCCTCACTAATCACAAATGGAGTTTTTGCCTTTAAGTTAGCTGTCCACAATGTTCAAGACCCTTATCAAAACATATATAGCTAAACTTGATTCACCAAAATATCTTGTTTTATCCAAATTACTGGCATCATGGTTGTATCTCTCTTTTCAAAAATGATCAATTTGTTTTGTCAAAATGTGTGTTGTTTTCCATGGATCATTAATTGCATTTGCCTAGTTCCTTGCTTTATTTCAATGTATATCGTTGTACTAACAAACAGGTTCCAAACTCCACATATTTGCACTTGAAGGAATAGTGCTTGTAAGTGTTTTATCACTTATTTACATCACTCACATATGTGTACACACATTGTAAATGTGTGTTCATTTTCACTGTAGATATTTAAATAGGTATGTTTAACTCACATCTTAACAAGTATTGTCAATGGTGTTTACAAATGACTACAACTACCATGATGCCCTGTTTTTGTCTCTGGAAAACAATAGTGCAAAGTGTTGTTGCTCTACCTCCTTTTATATGCACATAGGTCAAAGTGTTAAGCAGTTGTTATTTGCCATTCTATGCTGTGTATGAAAACGTAATTTGTTGTGTTGATCTCGTATGTCGTCACCTTCTTTTTACTCCATTGAATTGATATAATTCCTTACATAAGTCATGCTTTGTTGAATCAAATGTTTGCAGTCATGTTCTGTGGTATGCTGAACATAAATAGTATTGAGACACAATTTACTTTGCGGTGTTTATAAGATGACCAATGCCATTAATTCCAATAAGTTGCACTATAGTATTCATTTTTGCCTGCTAGACCTTGGAAAGGTTTAGTTCTCAATTCTCCTCACTACTGTGTTGGGTTGAACATCTGGTACATGTAATGTACACTTTTCTAAATAGCAGTTTTCATGGCAGGGCATCTCTTCAACATTATTACTGAAGTTTGCATCTGTGTATATTAACCTGCATGTGTAAAATAATAAAACTTACACAAAGGCCCAGTAATTCCAATAATCATAATTTACACTCTTAGGTTGCTTCATTTGTAGCTGAAGACACGTTTGAGGTACAATCCAGACTTTTAATTTTAAATTGTTTGTAATTCATTTTAGGTCCACACCTAAGGCCAGTAGACTACCTCTGCAACTGAAGACACTTCCACTCCAAACCAGGATCAAGCCTTCTGTGAAGACACCACTCCTGCAAATCCAGATGATGTGAAGCTGCCTGGTCCATCTTGTCTGTCTGGGCAAACAGTTACATTGAGTCTCCCTCGGCCCACATCTACAACTCCCACACCTGCTGCAACAAAACCTCAGGATACCGCCACTTCCTGTCTCCAAAGGAACATCACACCAATCTTGTGCACCCCAGTCCTGGCTGCTATTGAGGCAGCACTGCCACCACCTCCATTTCCGCCTGGACCCAATGGGTTGGGGCATACTGCATTGAGGGTGCAGGGTAGTGGGGGTAGGGGTCGTGGGAGGGAGTCAGTGGGCCAGCAAAGTGAGACCACTTGGATAGCTGTCACCCAGACCAAATTCGACCAAGCCTTGGGAGCACTACAGCAGTCCCAAGAAGTGATGGCCCAGGTCCTTAAAGAGATCTGGGACATGAAGCAGCTACAGAGGGAGCACAATGTAGAGATGCAGAATCACAACTCCAATTTGTGCTCCCTGACTGGGGTGATGTTTGACATTTATCCTCATATGTGCAGGGTTTTTCCTCTATCATCTACCCATGTCTGTGGTCCTTCAACATTAGCACAAAATACACCTTTCTCAACTACAGACGGGAGGCCCTGCCGCAACAGGAAACTGTTAAATAGGCAAACTATTATTGATTCATGTCATCAGCTGGAGGCAAACATCCTATCTCACAACAGGAATTCCACATCCATTACACCAATAGTCCAAATCATGGCAGTACTACATTTTGTGAACACAGGATCATTTCAATACACTCTAGAGGTATCTGGAAGCACGTCACAATAAACTTTCAGTTGTGTGCTACAAACGGTTCTTTCTACAATGATCTGACACATCAACAGCTTCACACACTTAACACAAACTAAAGATTTAGCTACTTTGAAGGGAGATCAGTATGCTATGGCTTGACATATACATGTGGTTAGAGCAGGTTAAGCAGCACATAGTGCTTTGGTGGCAACATTAATGATTTTACTCAAGAAAATTGACTCAAATGATAAGCTAGGAAGACACATATGCTTAGCACAAGCAAAGATAATCTATATCAATAAACACAGTAGTCAATGTGTGGAAACTTTGATCAACAAACATCTTTGTCCTGGACTTTCCTGAACTTACCATGACTACTAAATTACCATCACAGACTGATATGTTCACTATATTACAAGTTGGTCTGACATTTGATGTTACAATATGTAAAGGTAAACTTACTCGCAGGTTAGGAAGTTGTCAATAACATCTTGACATATGTCAATTCCTTCCTCTTCCCCACTGTCATCTTCTTTGGGCATTTCAACATCCTCACCCAGTGACGTTTCATGGTCTCCATTCTCTGCGATGATTGGGATGTTCTATCACAGCGCTATGTTGTGCAACATGCAGCAGGCAACCTTGATTTGGCACACCTTATTGGGTGAGCAAAGGAGTGCTCCACGGGTCTTGTTCAAACATCTAAATGTGGCCTTCAGGAGCCCAAAAGCCCGCTCCACTAGACTCCGTGTTCTTACATGGGCATCATTGAAGCAGACTTCCATGGCGTTGTTGGATTCCTCAAAGTTGCTCACAGCCATGGTCGGTTAGGATAAGCTGAACTTCTCCTATATGAAAGTAAAAAATATATTGAGCAAAGATATCTCTTACCATTGTACATTCCCACACTATGATTAAAGCAAATGACCCTCATGTCACATTGTACTTACCAACAAGCCAGGCCCTCTCAGGTCCAAGTTGTGACATTTGCAGGGTTATGGTGCTGTGATGTAGTACAAAGGAATCGTGCATTGACCCTGAGAAATGGGCAAACACCCTTGAGATGTACAAATCAGGTAAGCAGACAACTTGCACATTGATTGAATGGAAATTCTTCAGATTGCGGTAGTCCTGTTCCCTGGAGTGTGGAACCACCAAGGCAATATGTGTGCCATCTATTGCTCCAACCACATGTGGTATGCCACCCAAAGAATACAAATCTCCATTCACATTGGCAAAATCCTGATGTTGTGGAAACTGGATGAAGATGTTGATGTGGCTCATCATTGAAGAAAGGTCTTCTTGTAGCACACCACTGAAAGTTGGCTGAGACATTCCCCAGATACTGCCACAGTGTATTAGAAAAATCCAGTGGCCATAAAATGAAGTACTGCCATGATTTTCACTATTGGTGTTATTGCTGTTGTATTCCTATTGTGAGACAGAAGATCAGGCTCCAGCTGGTGACATAAATCCAGAATAGTTTGCCTTTTCAATCTGTATTTTTTATGCTGTCCCTTTCCTCCACGGTGGCAAGGCCTGGAAAAGGCCTGAAGACTTGAGGCTGTTATCTTCTCCCCCTGCCTGGGTTAATATGTCTGCAGGAAAGAAAAACCAAGTATCACTTAAAATGGTGTTACAATACTTCGATAATCAACACACATCTCATGTCTTTGTAGCAATACATATCTTTTCGTGACATACATGTACACCACATTTTTGTGTCATGTTGCAAATTTATATAACATTTTTGTTACATATGATTTTTTTATATTAATGTGTAAAAAAGTCATTTCAAATGTATTAGTTACACATATTTTGTTTTGAAATCCGTTCACAGAAGTATAAAATATAATGCGTCACTACCGATGTTAAACACAGTGATGGTTTACATTTCATTGTGTAAAACTTTCAAAATAACAGTGTTGTACATATCTTACATTTGGAAACATACTAGCCACCATTTTAAGTCATGGTGACACACATTACATTTAAAAATACACTGCTTCACATCCTAAAATGGCAGGCGCCTGACCTTGACATCAGGACAACTAGTTTTATGGGAACCCAGAGAGATAAGTACATGTTGATTGAGAAATGTTTTCAAATTAACTTGTTTCTTCTTCATAGACAGGCTTTTTTGTCCCTTTTTGTTCACAAGTGAAATGTTGTGATAGGAGTGTAGTGAACTGAATGATGTAGCACGGGACATAATGATGTTTGACAATGTTTTAAATGTCTGTAAACTGAAATGAAAAGTAACCTGAAGGAATAAGCTGACTTTTCAGTTTATTCTACTCATAATTAATGTTTCATTTGGCAGACTGCATGGCCCTTACTTCCCATGGCCACTAGACATTGAACCAGTAGTATAAGTGAAAATTACAGTCAAATATCGAAAAGAGAGAAATGTATAGTGCGAAAAGGAGAAACTTTCAAGTTATGGTATTGTCTGATGTTTTTGTTTCAATTTAAACTACATCCCATTTTCTGAAAGATGAGGGTCTATATGTGTTAGCCATGTAATGGTGCCATATATGGGGAAAGGTATATCCTGTGCTGCAATTATAAAAGACACAGGTTCTCAATCGAACATACAAGTATGTCTCATTACTACATACACACTTGTTCATGCATCACAAAAACCATGCTCTCACTGACACACATAGTAGCCCTTCCATACTCCCCTTAGTTATTGTATGTGTCTCCAACCATACTATCTGCCTCTAATAATCTTTGGCACTAAGCCAATGTAGCTCTGCGTGGGGATGTGTGCTAATACTGTACAAGTTGTCGAGCTGTTAGTAGCTCACAATGATGTGTACTGCTCAGGAGTGGCTCTCACTACAGGAAAAGTTTCAGAATCCTGGCCTAGATGATGTTTGTGGCCTGGGTTAGTAACAGGAGGACCTTGAAAATGTTGAGGGTACTCAACAGATCACTACAAATAAGCTGTACTGACATTTTAGAAATGCTTGTGAGAGATGTTACAAAATTGTGTCACAGCAATGCAGACAAACAAAAGCTAAAACATTTTTTTCTTACTTTTGTTCTCATCCAGTCAGATCAAAGCCCATCAGAAGAAGGCTATATGGAAGGCTGTCACCAAGAAGGTACGGACCCTAGGGGTCTATCAATGGCACAGCGTCCATTGTCGAAAGAGGTGGGAGGACCTAAGACACTGGACCAGAAAGTCAACCAAAATCCAGCTTGGCCAGTTCTCCCAATGTGCGATGCACGTACGCCGCACCCTCCCCCCCATGATGGCCCGCATGAATGCGGTGGCCTATCTGGTCCATGATGGGCAGTTGAGGGCCCAACAGCAGCATCAATCGGGTAAGTTCTAGTGTGTGTTCAACATGTTAAATAACTAATTTTTGTTATAGCAGCTAATTTTGCCATCAACATTAAGGCTGACAGATGGCCAATGCAGAAGCAGAGTCCTAGAAGGTCTAAGCTTTGCCCAAGGTATATGATGATGTGCTTTGTAGATTAAGGTTTGGGAAAAGACATCACCTGATTTGTATTCACTACTATAGGACTGGTTTGAGCAGGCACATGCCTGCCTAACCAACCAATATACATCAGTTAGTTTGATGTTATGGTACTGTGGATGTTCCAAATGTCACATTGCTAAGTTGGTTTTATTCACAAACAAGAGTGAGCATGTGAGCCAAAATGCTTAATGACATCAAGTTAAATGGCTACATTTTTGTTAAACGCATATTTAAGATGTGTTTTAAAACAAAAATACTATTTAATTCATGTTAAAAGAAAAAGATTTGTCATCTTCAGAGGCCTCGTCAGAAGACCAGTCCCTATTGGTGGTGGACCCTACTGCTACTTTATCACCTGCATCCTTGTCCACCACCCAGAGAACCATCCCCAGCATCCCTCTTGCTCTCCCTACAGTTGACCAAACCTGTCCCCATAAAAGGGGTGGTGTATCTTTCCCTGCAGGCACCTCCCCCTGCCCTCATTCTCATGGCTGCCCTGGATGAGGAGGCTATTGACCTCCTACAGAACATCTCTGTAGGCCAGACTACACTCCTGAATGCCATGCTTAGTTGCCAGATGCAACAAATGGTAGCTTACATGGAAGACATTCACAGTTCCGTGTCTGCCCTACAGAGGTCTTTCTAGGTCTAGCCTCCTCACTGACCGCAGCTTCCCAACCATCCCAACCTCGTGCCCAACTACCGCCCGTTCCCCATTCCAATTCCCTATTCCCAGCTCTGCCCAAAGCACACTCACTCCTTTGCATGCACCCACTCCAACACACCACACACAAGCAACACATCCACACGTAAACAGAAACACAGCAAAAAACACAGGCAGACACACAAACAACATACAGACACCACACCCAACACCACATGCATACCCACAGACACCCACCCACCACCACAACCACATGCACAGCCACCACCAGCACAGTGACAGACAACACACCTACATGCACAGCCCCCACCACTAGCACACCCACAGACACCACACCTACCACACAAACATGCAGCACCAGCACACCTGCAGACACCACATCCACCACCACACTGGCATGCACAGCCACCATCAGCATACCCACAGACACCACAACCACATGCACAACCACCACAACATGCACCACCACATCTGCAAGCACCACAACCACCCCAGCACATCAAGAACACACCCATCCTTACACACAAATGCATTAGACACAACATCCATTGGACACAAATGCCTACACTCATCCAAACAACAAACACCCAGGAAAAAACACATGCCCAAATGTACATCACATACACCAGACCCACAGGCAACTGCACCCTCAACAGACACACGCACATCACCCACTGCCACTCCTTCTAACTCCCAAACTCGACTCTCTGCCAACTATCCTACCTATGTTCCCAAAGAAAACCTTTTATTTGCCCTGGCCTTGGCCCATTCCATATCCCAAACCACCCCTCTCAAATGAAAACCCACCCCTTCCAAACCTTAAGCCACCCCTCCCAAAACCAAGTCCACCCCTCCCAAACACAAAACCCACCTTTCCCAAGAACGATCATTGAGGTGACTGCTCCTTCCTGAGAAGGTTGCAATTGGCAGTGCAATTAGGAGGCAAGTTCTGGGCCTGCAGCCTGCAGTTCACCTGCTGGACACTTTGAAAAAAATAGCAAAAAGGTAATTTCTCCTTAAATATATAGGAGAGACTTATTTAATTGTTGTAATAAAATGTCATTTATTTTCTGTACCTTTGTCTTGGCATTCATTTTAAATTATTTGTAATTGTCTGCTGATAATGTTATTTATGAAAATGTGTGTGACATGCATTTATTCTCATTTCTGCCAGTGACAAGCACAGGTTTTATATTTGCCATATTTATATAGTGTATATATTAGTGTTGTACATTTGTGATAGACATGTTAATTTTGGTGCAAACATTCATCATGTTACTGGACAATTACACCATAATTATAAATGTTTCTATTATGTGACTTGAGAATGCATGTGTGTTTATTTTAACATGATGTATTAATGATATACACATGCATTACACAGGGAAAATGACTCTTTAAAGTTAAATTAAATCCAACGTTTAACAGAAATTGCACAAACCAAGGGGACATGTGACCTTAAAACATCTCTGACATGTTTGAAGTTTAGAAGTAACATTGGTTGTACATTCCATGTATATCCACTTGTTGTATTGTGTAGTGCAATTACTACATTATATTGGCTTTGTATAGTTACAATGATGTGTACTGTTATGTATATGATATGGTAGTTCAGGGAAAATGATTACACACACCTGTATGGACACAGTTCGATTTAGGGATTGATGTGACTGTCTGTGTAGGTTTCCATTGGCATGAAGGCAGTTAGTACCAGATTGGTGAGTGTTAATGATTTATCGAGGTGTGTTTTTTAAAGTTTTTCTGTCTACCACATTACACACATATGTACATCAATGTACTATTGTTTGCAAGTATTTTTAAACATGCACAAATCCAGTGCTAATGTACACTGACAGTTCAGAGGATAACAGGTAGAACAGTCACTTACCTTTGGTTCCGGCAACAGCGGGGTTTATTTTGGTTTTAGTCTAGTAGCAGCAGCAAATGTAGGACCTGTACGATTGGGTTCATGGTGGAAGGAAGTGAGAAAACTTGAAAAAGGGTACATTTCTAGCTTATCTTCCTCCCAATCTGCCAACTCAGGTGTGAAGGTTTAGCCACCACAGTTACATCGGCAGGAAGGCACATCGTGATTGGGCCAGAGGTGCTTTCGCCTATGTCGGTGTCGATGAGTGGGTACAAGCCTGGCAGTGACAGCGGTTTGGTGACGGATTTTGACCCACCAACATCTAAATAGAGCACGCAGTCCGCCAAGTCGGCGGACTTGAAATACAACAGAAAGTCAACAGCAGGACCGATTCAGCCACGATCTAAATCAGGCCCATAATCTTTTCATGCATAGGTATATTAACCAAGGTCGGAGGTGGTGGTTTATTCCTTAGTGCACAGGGAGTGGAGGCGCTGAGTACAGTGACTTTTGCAGATTGAGAGTCATTATTGTATGAAAGTAGATAGGTTTCTTATTAGTAAAGAAACCCTTGTGTAGTTGAGGCGGGCAAACAATGCAAGAGTTATAAAAGTGGTTCAGAAGTGGCTGGCGGTATCAGAGGATTGCGTCACTAAGGTGCCACACAAGGATTGGCTGGCGAACATCGTACCCATGCTGTGATACAGTGACCTTTGATAGAGGCACGCTGGTATTGGTGGACATATCGTGAGCTTGTTAGTGTGGGCAGAGTGACAGATTGAAGTGGGGAGTGAGTGAGATACTGCTAGAATGAGAAATCACGACAAAAGTGAAGGAGGGCGTAAATAAGGAGAAATGGTTTCCTCCCAATGGCAAAATAGAAGGGTTACACACATGCGTGTTGCTCAGCTAATGACACAAATATGCATCCAAAAATAGGAATCTCAGAATCCCATTGAGTGGCACTTTCCACATCCCTCAAATAGAGAATTTGAGGAGAATAATGTACATTTTCAAAACCACAAACTTGGCCTATGCAATTTGAAGCCTTAAACCTTGGGGAATAGATGGCAAGTGAGAAGAAAAGAAAGACATTTGAACTAAAAATCTGTAGTAGGGCTCATTCATGGAAAAGCTCGCAGGACAAGGAAAGGCAGAGGAAGTGGAAGGAGGAAGCTATAGAGGCTGTTGGGGCCTATGCCCTGCTAGAAAGTGAAGAGAAGGAAGAGGAAAAACCAAGGAGTGGGACAGAAACAGAGAGCGAGGAGGAAGATGCCTTCAAAGATCAGCTCTTTAGCATAAGATCACAATCATGTAACACAGCAGCTGCTGCACCAAGTGTCACTGACACGGTATGGACAAAGACTGGAATGGTTTGGGAACCCTCAGCAGAGGCCCACGCACCCCTAAGTTATTCAGAAACTGCCTTTTCACTAGTTGCTCAGACCCCTGTGTCTGTCGCAATAAGCATCCTTCCTTTAACAAGTGCCCTGATCATTTCCCGGCTGAGGTATCTGTTAGCACTATCCCAAGTCAACCTATTCCAAGTATACCTCAGTAAGGGTGGCATAGTTCCACTACAAGGAAAGAACTCTGTGGCCGAATTGAAAGTCAAACCACTAGCACAGACCTCTTAGGTAATTCCCCAGGTGCAAGGCAGATCTCACAGCGAACTAAAGTTGTGCAGCTGAAAACGGAATTTGAAGGAATTGTAAAGGAAATGTGGGAATACATTTTCTAGGCTATTACAAGAAGAATGAGCTGCTTTACCAGAGCAAGGAAGCTGCAAGAGTGGGGAGGGAGGCGCATGCAAGGACAGAAGGTGGCTGATGAATGTGGAATTGACATAACTCAGTGAAAGAAGTTGTGGAAGAATGCTAGGATAGCAATGACTGAGAGGGGCTATGACTGTTGAAGTTAATAGGGTTGAAGACCCATCTGAGGAAACTAATTGAAAACATCAGAGAATAGAGTGATATCGAAAAATTTAGGGAGTTGTGGTCGAAAAAAGAAAAGGTCAAGGTAAAGCAAAATGGAGAAGGGTCAAAAGAAGAGGAGGAAGTAAATGTGCTGGAAGTAGCAAAAGAATTTGTGTTGAATGAAGTACAGGGAGGAGCCTACGCACATGTCCCATGGCTCGGGAAAAGAAGTCCAAGTGGTAGCCATTCCACACTAACAGTGCACTAACCAAATCACTGCCCCCATACTAGTGAAACTAGGAGATAGCAGAGAACAGCATCAGTTTGTGATTTTTGACTCTAGTTGGGTAACCTTGACAGGACAACCTCTTCTCTGTAAACTCAGCTGTGTCATCTATTACACGCAGGATGGGGTCGCAATTGAAACACAGGCAGCCGACGATAAGTTTAAGTTGCAGTGCACAGATCCTGTCGTCAGTTTATACCCCGTCATTACAACAGAGGACTTGCTAGTGGATCGGAGAGAAACAGTTAAGTCTGGGATTTTACGGGAAGAGAGATTGGGCTGATTAAAGGAGCCTAGCCCCTTAAGATCAAACTCCAAACTAAAGCTGTTTTTCAACATACATGTTCTTAGAAATGAGCCTAGGGGCTATTGCAATGATCACCCCTGTCATTGAGAGCATGATAGAACATGACATTTTGAAGAACGTTATCAGGAATCCATGTAAATTCCAAATCATGGCCTTACAGAAAGCAAACAAAAAGTGGAGGATCATACCAAAACTCCAAAAGATTATCCAAATTTTCATACCATGCAATCCTGTTACACCGAACCCTACCTTGATCCTGTTTCAAATTCTCCCAGAGGCTAAGTGGTTCACGGTCATTGACCTCTGTCAAGCCTTTTGATATTCATTTGTGGACAACTGGAGATTGGTGTTTTCCAAGAATTTTATACTGGTATTTTAGATGTAGTGAGTTGTGTATCATGACACATTAATTTTGTATTTTGTATTTTGAGATATAAGTGAAACACTAGAATATATACTTATGTGAGCTGTGATTTTTGAGAATTTGTTATATTTGTGGGGCTAAGACTCCCCACTACAAAGGTACCTTATTTTTAAGTGTATTTTTCAATTAGTAAGTTTGATTGGCTTAGCAACCTAGCTGGTCCCACTGGATAATGTGGTACTTTGTAAACTTCTGAATAAAACCCACTATATGTTGTTGGAGCAGAATAATTTTATAGATGCTGATAAGTGATTACACCTGCTAGATACTTAGGGCCAGGGTGCTTGGTATAGGCACAAAACATGGAGGAGAATCTGAACAGAAATTATGAGCTAGCCCAGTTGTCTAAAGTTCTGGAAAAGATGGTTGTAGTTGTTGGGCAAAAAATGACCTTAAGGACTCAGTTATGTTTTGCCTGAAAATTCGCTAGCTGTTTCCATGAAGTATTTAGATAAACATTCATTGACTACTGTGTCCTTGGCATCACACTAGCTAGTGTCAGCGCACAAGCTTATCCTGAAAGCAACTCATGGGATGTACCAAGGACTTGGAGTGTGCAGTCCTGGTACGGACTTTGGTTCTCCCCGACTGGAAACGTCACTATCTCTATTTGGCCAAATGCAAAGAGAAATGCTCAAACATTCTTGTAAGAATGGCAGACAAGGGCTGTCATTTCAAACCTTTATCTAAAGAATGTCAAGATAGATTACAATGCGCAAACTGTGAGTAATTTTAGAAGCAAATAATGCAGATCATAAGTACAAAGAACTCAATACATTTCTACGTTAAATCCAGCATAGATTCACCATCTGCAGGAGGGGAGAAGGGGGTCTCCCGGTAACAGAAATCTGCATCATTTTATAAAAGTTAAGAAAAAGACATTCAGCTATTCTATGCAAATGCATGACTCTCAAGAGTTTTACCAATAGGGAACAAGCAAGAAGAGACACTTACTACAGAATATATTTGAAGATTAGCTCATGGTAGAAATACTTGGGTTTTTAGTCATTCTCACAGCTTATTTGAGCAGTTGAGTTGATACATTGTTTAGCAATAGCCTGGGGCAGCTTGAATGTCCTTGGTTAGGTACAGTGAGAAAAGGTCACTGAGACAGCTCTCTGTTCGTTTGTGAGCATCCAGCAATGCGTTATTTAGAACAGAAAGACAGCAATAGTCATCATGTGGTATGTTGCGACGTTGGTGCAAGATGGAGGACAGTGTAAACACAATCTTTGATAGACTAATGGGAGAAGGTGAAACACCCACAAAGTGAGGACAGGCAAAGGTAATATATAAAACACTTGAGTCACCAAGGGGCAAGGCTTTGGCCTTACTGGCATTTAGGCAAAACCTTGCATCTTGCATCCAGCAAAGGATCATCTTCAGGCAGTCTGGCCCTTCATCTGAACAGTGGGTACTCTAGAGGAGATCTAACAAAATCCAGGTGTTGGCAGCATAAACCTGACAGAAAAGACCAATGTTCTTAATCAGCAGGGCCAACGGAGTAGGTAACAATTAAATAATGCTGGCAAGAGGGCTAACCCTTTGAAACACCACAAGTGAAGAGGACTCACCAGAGAAGAAATTGCCCTCACTCACACTTTGTGGTATATTGGTGTGTGAATCTGACGGTGTGCCAGGTGCTGTGTGACGGTTCTACCAAAGGCAGCTAGGGTGCCAAAATATTTTTTTGTCTGAATATCATCTGATGTAAATATAATGTTCAAAACATCATCTACAAAAGTATTGCTCCTTTGGTGTTAACAAAAGAACAGCTACCCAAAGGGGCGATATTTTTATAAACAATATTTATGACACAATATTTATGTCAAATGATATTTCTGTATACTTATTCTGACACAACCCAAGTGAAGTGCAACTACCTTTTCAGAGCTGCAGGGCAGAATGGGGTCTAGTGAGCGGATAGGATGAAACAATGGTTACAAGTTTCTTCAAACGTCTGGCACCTCGCTTGCAGATGCCAGGAAAGAAAGTAAGAGCTGAGGTGGCAGGAGCTGCTAAACTGCAGAGTCCAGCCTGCCTCTGTCCCAGTCCGGCTATTTGAGGCCGGGCTGGGTCACCCCATTAACGTCCTCGGTTTATATACCTATATATTTCCCAACACACTATCTGGCATTTGCCGGCTTGTGCCCTGTCTGCTTTTCGTTCAGCTTCCTACATGTGGGGTGGCATACAGAACGTGACTTATGCGCAAACGGAAGGGTGAGTATTCTGAACTGGAATATTGCAGGGGTTGGGTCCAAATTAAACAACCGATCATGAGGGAATTTATTGATCAGTATTAAATATGCCTGTTTCAGGAAAAGAAAGTGCTGGTGGGCCACATAACCTACACTACCCCGAAACCTACATCCATAGGTCGGATGCTGAAGAGGGTGATAAACCGAACTGGCTGAGAGAAGGTTGTCCCTGGATACCGTAACGACCTCACAGCATCACTTAGCAACTAATTTAAGTGATTCAGCTGTCGCTTTCGTTTCCCTGAGGTTGCTTCTAGTGTCCCGAGTGTGATTAATGGGGTTTCTCATTGAACAGCCAGTGTTTTAAATATGGCACCTCCATCTGATATATGTCCTCCGGAAAACCAGCAAAAGGTCTGCTTCTAGTGTGTTTATTGGGGTCCCTGATCAAATGTTCAATGTCTTTAATGTGGCACTTTCCCCTGATGAATGTCCTCCAGAGTGCAAATAAAAAGCGAAGAGACCTAGGAAGACACCAGGGCCTAAACCCCAGAAGCCCTGTGCTCAAACTACCACCTCTGCAAGTATCTCAGCAGCTGATCCGCCCCTTGGCAAACTTGAAGAGGGGTCTGTTTCTCAATCGTGTTAATTGACCCAGTTAGTGGAAGAGGCTGTTGATAGAATTAAGAGCATCTTAACTATGGAACTTTCACCAATATTGGCGCAACTTGCTACAATTGAGCAAATGCATAGACATTTTAGACATGCATTCACAATCCCAGCAGTACATGGGCTTTGCTGATATAGTTGGACCTGGGGTTGTGTCGAGTATCCTTACTTCACCCCCTAAATGCACTGCTCTGAATCGCCCCAATATAGGCCCCGCCTCCTGCTGCATCTTTACCACTATCCAGGGCTAGTCTACCCCTTTCGAGAGAAGGGAGTTACCGAGGGGAACAATCACTGTTGACAAAATGAAGCAATGGAATGAGTAAGACTACTGGCACTGTCCAAGGCAATAAGCTCCTAGTTATTAATTTTGCCCCCAATGTAGTTGTCTTATCAGGAGGTCCAAAGCTGCGAGAAGGCCAGAAAAAAAAGCATGAGGACTTTGCCAACAAATGTTTGCACTGGTTCGTTAGAAATAAGATTTTTACCACCAAAATGGCACACAATATACTTTTTACACAAAGGGTGGGGTGGATTGGGCCAGGCTGGGTGGATCGTTCTGGGGATTGTGTAATTGTTCATTTTAAAGATCCCTACTTCGTTCGAAAACTGTTGAGCAATGGGGTGCAGATACAGGACAGGATGCCAGAAATTGTCCCTTTGCCCTTCAGTTATTTTAATAAATCTGTTTATTTCACTAGACAGATCCACGCTTTGACGCTACCAGAGTCTCCTTCTGCTGTAAAACCCCACCCAACAGGTTTGCAATGCCACAATGGGTTCTATAACGTACTGGTTCATAACCACTTTGGTGTACTGGACGAAGTCGATTGACTAACCCACGACCGTTACCACACTATTCTTGGCACAAGGGAGGGTGGGAATGAGTTAAACTCTTTTAGCCCATTTCGCCATAGGAAAGCCACAGCAAACCAATGTATCCATGAGCAGTCTTTTTTGATGCAAGCCTCGTACTTGTCTCTGAGAGAGAAATATCTGTGCTAGATGTTGGCACAACACGGATATTAAGTGAAGACTGCAGTTCCCCTAACACTTTGCAAATTATTCCTTCTATACCGGGAGGTCCACCACCGACAGCAAAGCTGACCGAAATGTACCATCACCCTATGGCAGTATCAGCTGTCAATGCAGTATCCATTATGGGTTCTATGGAGAGTATTCTGAACTGGAATATTGTGGGGACTGGGTCCAAATTAAACAACCAATCAAGGGGGAAATTTATTGATCAGTATCAAATATGCCTGTTTCAGGAAACTTGGACGCTGAACCCAATGTATAGAAATGGATACAAGAGTTTTTGGATCTCAGCAAGTGGGTAGGTAATGGGGAGTCCTTCGGGTGGTTTACTTATATGGATAAGTGTGGCACTCCATTGACCTGTATCTGAACTCAGTTTAGGATCTAATGATATCCAAGGGTTGGTGCTCTCCTTGGGTAGGGGGATTTCCATATTGCTAATTCACCTATATTGTAGAAGCATGACCTAAAATTGTGAGTCAGTTGCATTGCATATACTGGACAGTTTACTCACACGCTCTAAAGGATTGTATCACATGATTTTAATCGCACATTTGAGCCAAATCTTGTCAGAATATAACTTGTGAGGAATACCAAGTTTGGGATATCCCAGAATTTAAAGTGTCCCTAAGGAGATGTTTACCAAGAGCAGCTTTGCAGGTGCTAGATATTACCTTGGCACACGGGCTTCGTGCATGTAATGGTCATTTGCCCTTTAATATTCCTCTTGCTCCAACATTCAGGCGTGGGTCTTATAAAAGGCAAATTGATTGTGTCCTAACATATATCAGATTATGGAAATTAATGACTGATATGAAAGCTTTTCAACATGATAAAAGTGATCACGATCCTTTCATACTTTCCAGTAGTGAATTATTTACATCAGCTACCACGCCAAATTCCCGGGAATATGAACAGGATCTCAAAATGACTAACAATACTAGAAATGTGAAATGGGAGGCTGTCAACCATTCCCCAAAGACAATAGCCACACTATATAAGTCTCTTGTTTTTCATATGGAGGCCATTCTGATATTTTGGCATGATTGTGTGAATATTATGAAGGAGCATTTGGATTTCCATGACATATTGAGGGACCATTTTATGTATAGGTCTTCTAATTTGGGTAGGCAATCACATAAACGTGGGTGATTCAATCAAAGCTTTAGGGAGGCCAAGCATACTATGAGCTCAAGCAAGCAAAAAGAGAATGGGAAGAAA
This sequence comes from Pleurodeles waltl, assembly GCF_031143425.1. Taxonomy (NCBI): domain Eukaryota; kingdom Metazoa; phylum Chordata; class Amphibia; order Caudata; family Salamandridae; genus Pleurodeles; species Pleurodeles waltl. Next base: position 542,469,888 of record NC_090451.1, read on the forward strand.
TTTTTTGGCCAGACCTACATGAGGCTGCCAGAAGCAATGGTCAGAGAGGATGTTGGCAGCTTCTAAGCAATGGTAGTGGAAAGACTCAGTCCCAGATAGGTCCTCAACACTCCCATGTGAATGGACAGCCCACTTTAGCAGCCTTTCTTCTTGCCCTCCTGATCTAGAATTTAATGTGGAGGCCCCCCCAGTTTGATAGTTGCGAGTCTGCAGCCACGTTGGAGTTTATACTGCAAGAAACCTTGCCAGCAGTTAGCCCACTTAAACAAGGGAAGGCCCCTTGTCTGGACAGAATTCCTGGTGATCTGTAGAAATCTAATACCAGTATATGGATGCCATATATTCATATATTTAGAAATGTGATTATTGCTGGTGTTGCAATTCACTAGACATGGAAGGGGGCTGAAATTGTGCCCATATTTAAAAAGGGAAGTCCCAGTGATCCAGCAAATGTCCGTCCAATTAGCCTTCTGGATAACCTTCAGACGGTTTTTCGTAAACAACTCTTGGATCGACTAGTTGACTGGATTGATGAGAATAATGCAATTTCAAATATACAAGCAGGATTTAGACCTTTAACCATTTCTTTTGACCAAGCTTTTAGACTCAATCAGATTAAGGGGAAGACTGTGGATCTAAGAGGAGGAGACTTTTATGTGGTGTTTGTAGGCCTCCACTCAAGCTTCGATTTAGTTCCCAAGGGGAAGTTGTGGGCTACTCTTCGGGAGATGGGGTCCTGAAATAATTATTAATTATCATACGTCTCCATGAAGGGAGCTACGCGAGGATCTGGTATGGCACCAATGGTAAATTAACAGATCTGGTCGCTGTCAATAAGGGATCCGACAGGGCTGTGTTTTGGAACCCACCCTCTTTTTGCATTACAATAATAAAATTACATAGGGTATTTAACTAACTGTGTCAACAACTCCCCCTCACTAGCAGGACAGAAAATCCCAGGCTCATCTTATGCCGACGACGCCCTTTTCTTAAGTAAAACCAAAATGGGGCCGCAAAACCTAGTGAACAGCTTTAGTGCATATCGTAAAGATTTCGGCTTGGAAATAAATGTTACTAAGACCAAGATGACGATATATATACAAAGCATTTGCAATGCAATGGGTCTCACATTACGCTGAGTTAGAGCTATTAGCGTTGTAAACTTCTAACCGGACTTTTCTTACCACATTAAATGGAGAAACAAAATAAAAGCGTGATCGCGCTGTGTAAAACACAGCACGATCGCGCTGCAAAATAAAGAGAAAAAGTAGTCCAGAAACCACACGGAAAACATGGAGCCTCGTATGTGTCCAGTAGTTTACCGGTGCTGTCAAGGAGGGCTAAACACCAGAAAAGGCATGACGTATGCATGCCTTTCATTAATGAAAACAAGCAGATTTTAAAAGGCAAGCCCACGAACCATTGAAAGTGACTGACGTAACATGAGTGGTTAAAATCAACTAAAGAGAGATTAGAAGAGGGACGGAGCGATTTGCCCTCGCCCCTAAAAAGGAAGAGGCTCCATGGGGTGGTCCTACTACATAATGAGGCATTGGATAGGGTTGCTGGGATTGATTATTTAGGTGTGAGACTGGCAGATTGTGGGTCCTAGCTCCATCAGATAGCTAAAAGCTCACAGGCTACTAGCCATTGAGCATGGGTTATTATTAGAATGTGAAAAAAGCACAGTGGTTCCCAGTTAACCCTGTGGTGGACATCTATAAAATGCAGGTAAAGGGTGTAGCCTTGTATGGGGCAGAACTTTGAGGGCACTGTAACTTGAGCATCCTGGGCGTCAAGGAGAATCATTTTCTTAGAACCATCACAGGTGTGGAAGTTGACCCCATTACTGACCCTCACACTAGATTTATCTGGTTGCTGAGCTGACAGTATTAAGACCGCTATTTCATTGGGTCCATTTCTGGCCTGGGACTATCAGAGTTCTGGGATGCTCCATTGGCTATCCTAACTAATGCTGCCCCTAAGGTTATGCAAAGATACTGGGAGTTGGCACTCATACAGATCTAGCAGGACACTGGTAGAAGAACATTGACCAAATGTTTTTTAATTTATAAAGCTGTGCCTAAGGCTGGTCAATTCCTAGACTATATCAGGCAATTACGTGCCCGTGAACTTGAGAATACATAGGGTGAAAACATATTTTGGGACTTGTTCAGCCCGTCACTCATGCAAACAAGTGCCAGCAAATAGTTTGACCGCAAAACAGGTAACAAACAATCCAGTCTTACACAGAGGAGCATTCAAATCTAGAACTCAATCTAAAATATTTTACACCTCTTGTGTGGGTCTTTGTATAAAACATAATAAGGTTTGAGGGCTTACATTTGCGAATATTAAAAGCACCTAGATGAAATTATTTTTACCTACGATCGGAATCTCTTCACATAGCAGCTAAGATTGGTTGATACTTTAGCCCTCACTAGATGAATAAATCTTGATTCATTTTGGCACTGATATCTATATATATGCTTGTAAATTGCTAAGTTAAAATGTAACTATTTGTCGTGACATATGTATAGTGCACGCGTGTAATGGTGTCCCCGCACTCACAAAGTCCAGGGAATTTGCCCTGAAAAATGTGGGAGCACCTTGGCTAGTGCTCGGGGGCCCACACACTAAGTAACTTAGCACCCAACCTTTACCAGGTAAAGGTTAGACATAAAGGTGACTTATAAGTTACTTAAGTGCAGTGGTAAATGGCTGTGAAATAACGTGGACGTTATTTCACTCGGGCTGCACTGGCAGGCATGTGTAAGAATTGTCAGATCTCCCAATGGGTGGCACAAGAAATGCTGCAGCCCATAGGGATCTCCTGGAACCCCAATACCCTGGGTACCTTAGTACCATATACTAGGGAATTATAAGGGTGTTCCAGTATGCCAATGTAAATTGGTGAAATTGGTCACTAGCCTGTTAGTGACAGTTTGGAAAGAAATGAGAGAGCATAACCACTGAGGTTCTGGATAGCAGAGCCTCAGTGAGACAGTTAGTCATAACACAGGTAACACATACAGGGCACACTTATGAGCACTGGGGCCCTGGCTGGCAGGGTCCCAGTGACACATACAACTAAAACAACATATATACAGTGAAATATGGGGGTAACATGCCAGGCAAGATGGTACTTTCCTACACAACCCCCCCCCAAACGAAGGACAATAAGACTAGCCATGACCTGATGAGTCTTCATTGTCTAAGTGGAAATATCTGGAGAGTCCATCTGCATTGGAGTGGGTACTCCCAGGTCTATGTTCCACTGTATAGTCCATTCCCTGTAGGGATATGGACCACCTCAACAATTTAGGGTTTTCACCTTTCATTTGTTTTAGCCAAAGTAGAGGTTTGTGGTCTGTCTGAACGATGAAGTGAGTGCCAAACAGGTATGGCCTCAACTTCTTCTGTGCCCAGACCACAGCAAAGGCCTCCCTCTCTATGGCAGACCAACACTTTTCTCTAGGGATCAACCTTTAACGCAGGCTACCGTCATTCCCTCTCGCCATCCATGCGCCATATTTAAAAAATGATGAACAATGGCGCAAAGGAATGATTAGCGTAAAAAAAAATTATGCTAACCACTGCGACATGCCATGAGAAAAAATGACGCTAATGCTGCAAAAATGGCGCTAGACTGTTTTGTTGCATGTATTTTTGACGCAAAACGCGTTACCGGCATATTTAACCGCATTATCGTAAAAAAAACGCATAAGCAAGAAAAAAACATTTGGAAAGACAAGATGGAGAATGCAGGCCAGGAGAGACCCCAGGGAGACCCCCAATCACCCAAGTACCAGCCATGAGGGTCCAGCAAAGTCCCAGGAGAAGAGGAAGTGGAAGTGTCGCTTTAGTGAGGAGGAGCATGACATCCTGGTCAGAGAGGTGACGGAGCACCAACGACAGCTTTTCGTCACCTGAAAATTGCCACTTGGTGGGAGAGACGCCATATGGCAGGCAATAGTAGACAAAGACAACAGCGTGACAGAGGTGAGGAAGACTGTCACCGATTGCAAGAAGCGACAACACGATTGCAAACACAGTACTAAGGAGAAACTGTCCAGAACCCAAAAGGCAGCACTGCAGACTGGAGGTGGAAGTCCTACACCACAAGAGGATCTGGATGAGCTGGAGAAGATGGTTGCAGCAGTCATCCCGGAGGAGCTGGTCACTGGAATCGCAGGACAGGACACTGCAGACTACCAAGAGCTACCACAAATGCAGGGTAAGTTACAGGTGGAGACTATCTGGAATCTCACAAATGGCAGAAGGGGGAGGCAGATAGGACACACTCAGAGCATGCTAAAGGGTTGCATCAGGACACAAGGCCCTGAATCAAAACACCCAATCGTCACCCAAGCCACACTTCTACTGACACTCTGGTTGCGCAATGCACTCCAACATATACAAAACGTGGACATAAGCCACCCTCAATGGCTATAGTCCATCATGTAAATATGCAGCACATTGCCGGGAAGTGATGTGCAATTAGTGTGGCTGTGTCACAGCAACACCCATTTCATATTGTCATACCCCCTGTCCAACACAACTTGTACATCAGAGACTGGGACGGAAGTCAATACCACCCCAGGGGAGGTGTCAGGATGGTGTAACAGAGCAAAATGCTTCTCTTCCTCCTTGTGTCATGACTCTTCTCATGTGTGCTGCATCCTGCGGCACACATTGAAATGCCACCTTGAAAAAATAGCTTGTACATGTTCAGGAAGGGACACCTCCCTACACATAAACAATCTATCCCCTCAACGCAGGCACCCATTCATCATGCTGCAACAATGCCTGCGTTGGTGCAGCGAGAACAAATCTGAGCAGGCGCAGGGGGGATTGCAGGGGTGTACTTTATTCCAGTAAACATGGCACATCCTTGCATTTCTAAACTGGTGCAGCGTTGTGCAACAAATGTTGCTGCTGCACTGAGCTGTGCTACCTGAGCAAAAATCAGGCCTAAAGTGTGACACCTGTGGAACGCAAACCGCACAGGGTGAACCAACAACAACTCTCGCACAACTTCATGCACTATATGGGAATGGCCACAAAAGTCAACACACCCAACACATTGGGCATTTGCATTTGCAAACAGTGTGAATCGATAAATTTCACTGAATGCTAAATCACCTTCCACTATGTGTGAAAGGTAATCGCAGTGCAAATATAAGGAATCACAAAAATAGTGATTCCGGGGCGTGGCCAAGATGGCGGCATGAGAGGACGTGTCTGTCCGAGCTCTGCCGCCCTGGCCCAGAATATATTTGCGCGGCCTGGCAGGTGGACGCCCTGAGGCCCCCCGAGACAGCGAGCGGTGCCGCAGTCTGGAGGACGCCCAGCGGGGGCCAAGAGGCGCGCGGCGCAGCCCGCGGGGAGTTAAGAGCGGCCGGCCTTGGCCTGCGCCCGGGGTCGCTGAGCACTTTGGGTGGTGGTCTGAGCCACGTGGTGGGCCCTGCTCCGGCAGCTCCCTTGGACGCGGAACTGCGGGGGCGGACCCCTAGAAAGACGGCGCTGGGCCCCGCGTGTGGTGGGGCCGGAGTGGGGGCCCGAGACCCAGGATTTGCGGGTGCCCACTGGGAGCGGAGGGCGCCCTGTCTGCTGGGCTTGTCCGGGGGGTCGGGTGGAAGCCCCCCCCCCCAGCTGGACCTCCTGGATCGCCGAGAGGCCTGGAAGTGGAGGCAGAGCCACGAAGGGCCATTGGCTCGCCCCGGAGTTGTAGTAATCAGTCGCAAGGTGGAGGAGCAGGAGCGGGCCCCTGAGTGGTGGTGCAGACGATATAGAGGTGCAACGATTGGCAAGAGGAGGCTCAAAAGCGTAAGGCCAGGTGCAATCTTGGACATGGGGGGCTTCTGGTGGTTTGGCCCAGGACGGAGCCGGCGGAGGGGCCCAGGAGGGTGGCCTATCTGACCGTGATTACACGCACGTGCCATGGCGGTGTCCAAATCCAAACGGGAGCGATCAGTTAGAGAAAAGTTGACTGGGGCCCGCCTGGCAACGGGTGGTGTGGCTGAGGAACCACCGGCGTCGAAATCCTCAGAGAGGTGGACGGAGGTGGAGCCGGATGAGTGTTCCCCGGTTACGAAGGGCTTTTTAACCTCCTTGTTTGACTCGCTCCGGAGTGATATCCAGGATCTTCGTAGGGACATTTCTCAAGAGGTGAAAGAGCTGCGAGGAGAGGTTACGTCCCTGGGCGAGCGAGTAGCGCAGATGGAGGACGGCGAGATTTCTCGTGGTGAGGTGGTGGCGGGCCTGCAACAGGAGGTCGTCCGCCTCCGGGAGCAGCAGGACCTCCTCCAGATAGCAGTTGAGGATTTGGGAAATCGCACGAGGAGACATAATATCCGCATCAGAGGGGCCCCGACGGGGGCTGAGAAGGAGGACATTGGGGGCTTCGTGGTGGGCCTGTTTCGCTCATTGCTTGGCCCGGATGAGACCCAGGAGGTAATCTTAGATAGAGTTCACTGTGTGGGCCGTGCAGGTGGCCCTGGAGACCGTCCTCCGGACATTCTAGCTTGTGTTCACAACTTTGGACTTAAAGAGAATATCTTACAGCGGGCCCGCAATCTTCAGCAGGTACTTTTTAGAGGACACGAGCTCCAATTATTCCAAGACCTCTCTGTCCAGACCTTGCAGAGGCGGAGAGAATTTAAACCCATCACGGAGCACCTGCGGGCACATGAGGTGTCTTACTCCTGGGGCCGCCCGTTCCGCCTTGTCTTACGGTGGGAGGATCAGCTCCGGCAGGTGAGGTCCATATCGGAAGCGAATCGGATCCTGGGCTTGGAGGATCACAGCCAGGATGTGAGTGAAAAAGCGAGCTCGGCTGGCGGGGATCGCCCGTGTTGGCGGCGGAAGGAGAAAAGGAGGAAACTACAGCGCCCTACGGCTTCGGAGCTGAGGTCGGAGCGGGAATCCGTCTTGAGTAGCGTGGCTGCTGGAACTAATGCCTAGGCGTGAGGTGACCGGAGAGATCTGAACTGCGGATGGTCGCAATGCTTGCGGCCTGGTGGCCGCTGAAGAGGGCCGGGGTGGCAGGGGCGATGGACCTGGTTTGTTGAGCATGAATGGTTCTACAGCCCTGTGGAGACTTTTCCTTGTGGAGATGGATGTGCGAGGACTTCATGGTTGTGAGCACCTGTTGTACGTATTGGTTGAATGTTGGTGTGTTTCCCTGCGATGCTGGCCTTTGTGTGGAGATGTTCCCGGGCCCTTGCATTCAAGGTGGTCGATGCTGTGGCCTGGAGGGTGGTCTTCCCGTGAGGCCTCTCCCTTCTTGATCGCCGCTTTCATTTTAGGGTATGGCCATTAAATGCATAAGCTTGAATGTCCATGGGCTTAATAATCCAACTAAGAGGTTAGCCATCCTGTCCGCCCTAGAGAGGTCAGGGAGTCACATTTGCCTGTTGCAGGAGACACACCTCGTGCAGAAGGACATCTATCGTATGCGTTCTAAGTGGTTCCCTAGGCAGTTTTGGTCTTCGGCTTCATCGAAGCATGCAGGGGTTGCAATACTATTAGCGCGCTCATTTCCCGGGGAAGTGGTGACAAAACTGCATGAGGTGCAAGGTAGGCTTTTGGCCAGGAGGATGAGGTTGGGGGCCTTCTCTTTTACTATTGCTTCTTTATATGCGCCAAATACCCAGCAAGAAGTCTTCCTAAAGCAGGCTCTGACCCTGCTGCTGCATTCGCTGGATGGTGCCATCTTGGTGGGGGGCGATTTTAACCTGGTGTTGGATGGTGATTTGGACCGACATGGTCCTTGACTGCAGCTGGCCGTCAGTGGCTGGGTGAGTGTGGCCTGGAGCATGTGTGGAGGAGGGCACACCTCATGCTAAGGGATTATTCCTTTTACTCAGCAGCGACCAAAACATATGCTAGGCTTGAACTTTTCTTGGCCTCGCAAGAGTTCCTTTCCCGAATCAGGGAGTCAGCGATCGAGCCTCGGGCCCTGTCGGATCATTCTCCTGTTACCGTGGAGGTTGCTATGAGCATGGAGCGGGTGGGGGCATCGGGGTGGTGATTCAGGGACTCAGTGCTTCAGAATGGTGTAACAGTGGAGGCGATCCATGGTGCAATAGTAGACTACCTTAGCTTGAATGACGACGGGAGCACCTGTTTGATGACGCTGTGGGAGGCATTGAAGGCAGTGGTGAGAGGTGAGGTGATGTCATTGTCCGCCAGGGATAATAAAGCGAGGAGATTGATGAGAGAGGATCTAGAACAGAGGGTGGCGGTACTGGAGCGCTCCCATAAACATACGGGTGCTCCTAGAGTATAGCGAGAGCTTGAGAAGGTAAGGAAGCAGCTGAAACGGCTAGATTGGGACAGGGCAGAGTATACGGTGGCTCGCCTTAAGCACAAGTATTATATTGGAAGTAATAGATGTGGGAAGCTTTTGGCACACTGGTTACGTGCGCAGCGCGTGGCGTCGATGATAAAACTGGTTCATTCTCCCTCGGGAGGGAAGCGCGCACGAGCGATCAGATTGAGGAGGCGTTTGCGGAGTTCTAACGGGGACTGTATGGGGCGGAGGACCCTGGTAATGTAGCTCATGAGGCCTTCTTAGATGGTATAGCAATTCCTTCCTTGGGCGAGAGAGAGGCGACTTCATTAGATCAACCGATAAGGGCAGAAGAGGTCATATCAGCAATTTCACGTTTGCAGGTGGGGAAATCCCCTGGTCCGGACGGCTTCACTGCACTTTTTTATAAGACCTTCTGCGTGGAACTTGTACCGATATTAGTGTGGCTTTTTAATTCCTTTCAAGTGACAGGAGTTCTAACGGCCAGTATGCTGGATGCCACTATTGTGATTATTCCTAAGCCAGGGAAAGATCCTGAGGAATGCGCCTCCTATAGGCCGATCTCCCTCTTGAATATCGATGCCAACTTATTTACTGGAATATTGGCACATCATCTTAATTATTACATGCCGGGCCTTGGGGATCCCGATCAAGCAGGCTTTATACCGCACAGGCAGTGTAGTGCTAATACTAAGCGATTGCTTCATTTACTGGATAAAACGGACCTCTCACGCAGGGAGGCGTTTTTTCTTTCTATTGATGCCGAAAAGGCGTTCAATAGAGTCCACCGGCCATACCTGTTTAGGGTGCTAGAGCGCTTTGGGTTGGGCCCGGGTTTTTTGGCATGGATCCGTTGCATCTACCACGCGCCTCGGGCGGCAGTCCGAGTCAATGGGACGCTTTCATTGCCGTTCTCAATCCAACGAGGGACCCGGCAGGGGTGCCCACTTTCACCTCTTTTGTTTGCTCTCTATATGGAGCCCATGGCGAAGCTGCTATGGGATAACCCTCAGATTACGGGTGTGAAGTTTGGGGGCGATGAGCACATAATTTCTCAGTATGCGGATGACGTGATTCTTACTCTGGCGGAGCCCGCGACCTCACTGCCCGCACTAATGGGGTTACTAGATGAATTTGGCCGGGTCTCGGGATTCTGGATAAACATGCTAAAGTCGCAGGCCATGAGCAGGTTTATTAGCGCCGATCATGAGAGGGATCTGAAGGCCAGATTCCATTTTATATGTTCTTCCTCGAAGCTTCCTTACTTGGGGATCGACTTAGCGCCTTCTGTTGCTCGAACAGCGGCGCTGAACTACACGAAGTTGACTCGGGAGGTGCAGCGTGATCTAGAGACCTGGGGGAGACTTAAGCTGTCTTGGTTGGGCAGGGTGGCGGCGGTGAAGATGACCATTTTGCCACGCGTCTTGTATGTGTTCCAGGCGCTTTCCGTGACGCCCCCGCCCGAACGATTGCAACACTTCAGACGGCGGTTCTGAGATTCATTTGGGAGGGCAGAGCGACGTGTCTTCCACATTGGGTCTTGTACCGCCCCAAGGGGATGGGAGGATTAGCGGTCCCCTGCCTCTTACGATACTTTCAGGCAGCGCAGTTGCGTTTTTTACTAGAATGGAGTCGCCCGTCTACCGAGAAGCGTTGGTGCTTTATGGACCAAGCGGTGGCGGGCTCCCATATATGGAAGGAGCCCTGGCTTCGACGCCGCCATAGAGCGAGTGGTCTGTATGCATCTCCGATCACAGAAGTAACGATTCGTGTATGGGATGTGGTGGCTAGTAGACTGGGGCTGACAACGTTCCCATCCCCAATGACCCCCCTCGGTGCGAACCCTGACTTTGGACCGGGTCTGCAGCTGGAAGCGCTGCGCCGATGTTATGAAGAGGGCTGTAAAAGGGTGGGATATTTCTTTGACGAGCAGGGGGTGATCTCCTTTGACCAGATGAGGGAGACATACGGCTTAACAGAGGCGGACAGGATGATGTACTATCAAATACGGCATTGGGCCTTGCTGCCAGCTAATAGAGCATTAATTGATAGACCGTTAACCCAGTTTGAAAAATGGATCCTAGTGAAAAAGGATGATAAGTGGGTGATCTCTGAGCTTTACGGCCTGGTACGAGGGGAGGGTCGCCCGCCTAAGACGAAGGGTCAGTTGCGGTGGGAGAGGGAACTGGAAAGGGAAATGTCTGATGAAGAGTGGGATAGCATCTTTTACAGGTCACACCATACGGCATACAACGCGGCAGGCACAGAGACAGCCTATAAGGTGGCCTCCTATTGGTACTTCACCCCAGCACGGATTCATGCTTGGGATCCCACTAAGTCTAGCCTCTGTTGGAGGGGGTGTGGGGGTGGGGGTTCGCTTGTGCACTTACTATGGCATTGCCCCAAGCTTCATCGATATTGGGAGAATATTATAGATACTATAGATGTGGCGTTTGACACTCAGATCCCCAGATTCCCTGCGTATACTTTGTTGGGCCTGCCCAATCCGCTCACCTTCCCCCTGAGATCACTGAAAGGGCGGCAGATGGCCTTGGCCCTCAATGCGGCACTGCAGCTGATATTAGCGATGTGGGGTACGAACAAGATCCCAACGTATATATATCATGGCTTCATAAGCTTTGGTTCATTCTCGCTATGGAGAAGCTTACTCTGACCTCACAGCAGTGCAGGGACGATTTCAGGGACCTTTGGCAACCATTTTTACAGATTTTATCCACAGAGTTCACGGAACTGACATGCCCGGCTTACTTGAGAGTGCTGGGGTTGACTTGAGCTAGTGGGAGTGTGTAAGCGGAGGAGACTTTCTGGAGATCCAGGATCATGTAGGTGTATGGCCGGGAATTGAGAGATTGCTGTAAGGCGAGCCAGTAGCGGGGAAACAATATTAATGTTTTATTATGTATTTTCATGTTTTATATTATTATACATGGAGTACGCTTCATATTGCAGCATATGATAGAGGGCGACCCGCTCGTGGGTGTGAGCAAGTAGAGGAGGGTGAAAGGTGGCTCACTGGGACACGGTTGTCCAGGAGTGGTTTGTTATGGCCTAACTCCACACCTCCAGACAAGTACTACTGCATTGTGATTGTCTTATTTCGAAGAGCTGTAATTGTAATGTTTATAACTTGAAATAATAATAAACAGATTTGATCCCAAAAAAATATCGCTTCCTTGCAACTGCAACATGAATTTGCGGGTCCCATTTTGCGTATCGCAAATAGCAACATGATTTTGCGAATCGCATTCTGCAAATCTCAAATGTGTGACCTAGATTTGTGAATCGCAGAATGCAAGTCGCAAAATCATGTCGCTATTTGCGATACGCAAAATGCGACCCGCAAAATCATTCTCGCAATGCAAAGAATCAACAACTCCCTAATATCGAATTTTCGCGGAATGGCCTTTTGCACGTGCAATTTACCACAAAGTGAAAACAGGGGGTGAACAGGTGCAACCTATATGAAGAGGCCCAGAATGACTCAGCCTCTTTTTCCACAATGGCTGCACTCTACGTGATGGCGAGGAGGATGAGGATCCTGGCAAGTTTGAGGAGAGGGAGGAGAAGACAGGAGCGCATTTTTAGAGTGTGAATTACCCTTTTTGACCAGACAGAGGAGAATATATATGATAGGTACAGGTTAAGTTAAGCTCAGCCATGATACTTGACCTGATAGCTGATCTACAACCCATACTGCAGCGCAACGCTCACAGGACCAATAGTATACCCACCCATGTGCAGGTATTATGCTCCCTGCACCTATTAGCCTTAGGGAGCTATCAAGGGGTCATAGCAGTAGCTGCAGGGGTCTCACAGAGTGCTGTCTCAAGATTGTTCAATGCATTTCTCAATGCCATGCTGGGCAAAATACAACAGCACATAAGATTCCCCAACACCCCACAGGAATTACTACAGACAAGATTTGATTTCTACCAGATTGCCCAATTCCCACATATAATAGGCGCCATCAATGGGACACATGTAGCTATCTGTCCACCATCAGCCACAGAGTATGTTTATCGGAACCGTAAAAGTTCACATTCCATGAACATACAAGTAATTAGCAATGCCTTCAACATTATAACCGATCTCATGGCCAGATACCCAGGTAGCACACATGACTCCTACATCTTTCGGCACAGTGGAATTTACACAAGACTACTTGCTGGGGAGTTTGGTGAAGGATACCTACTGGGTAAAGCAATAGTTGACAATGTCGCATTGATGTACATGTGATGTCACGGATAACAATTACTCATTTTACTCTCCTGTCATTCCAGAAGACAGTGCCTACGCCATGTGGTCATTCATACTGATGGCCTACCTGAGTCCTGCAACGCCAGCCAAAAGGAGGTATAATGCTGCTCACAGGACAACCTGTAGCGTTGTGGAGAGGACCTTTGGGCTGCTGAAGAGCCGCTTCAGATGCATACACAAGAGTGGTGGTGCACTACAATACAGCCCTGAAACAACATGCAAAATCATGGCTACATGTGCTATGTTGCACAACATTGCTACAACAAGGGGCATATCTATAGAACCCACCGAGCCAGACTCAGATGAGGATGATGAACCCTTGCCACCCCTCCAACCAGCAGACAGAAGCAGTGCAGCAGAGGGCAGAGAAAGACGTGCTGAATTCACAAGCAACTATTTCTGATGTAAGTAATGAGAATACCACATCTATTTTATGTATTGCTATAGGTAGCATCTTTATTGCCTTGACTTCAGGTAATATATGTGTGATTAGGACATAGCTATGCACTATACACAAACAGGTGCGAAACAGTGTCACACTATTAGCATCATAGTATAACTGATTTGCTACATGTTAAGCTAGTCCTCTCTACCTCCCAGCATTACTTCCCACTTGAGTGCTCAGTGGCCTCTGTGGCACCTCTTGAAGCTGGTTCAAAGACAGTACTGTGTCTGGTACTGCAACGCCTAGGATCCATCACATGGGCTGTGAGACTGCTGAGGCAAGAGAGCTCCTCACTATCCCCACCACCCAGTTTGCTATTTGTAGCACTCTGTGCTGTCTGCATTGTCTCCATAAAATTGGTGATTTGCACCAATCCTTCTGCAACATCTCAACTGCAATGTGCCATCTCCACTTGTATGCCCACAGCACGTTGTGATATCAAGGCAGTTGTGGCAGTGAGCCGATTGACAGATCTGCAGAACCCATCCAACCTGCCTATCAATTGTTGATGGTGCCTACGGTGGCTGACATGCTCCTGCTGCATCACAGTGCAGAGTTCCCTAATGGCGTTTGTCATCTCCTTTGAGTTTTCTTCTGCTGTCCCTCATGCAGCTTGCACATGTTTTCATTAAGAGACTCGAACTGCTTGTGCATTGCTCCCATGTTTTCATTGAGAGACTCGAACTGCTTGTGCATTGCTCCCATGTTTTCATTGAGTGCATCCACCTGCTTGTGCATTGCTCCCATGTTTTCATTGAGTGCATCCACCTGCTTGTGCGTTGATCCCATGTTGTCATTGTGAGACTCAAACTGTCTGTGTGCATTGCGCCCATGTTATGATCGATTGACAACGACTGCCTGTGCAGACCTCATGTGTTTACATTGCAGGCGCTGCACTTTCAGCATGGAAGCCTCAAGGCTGCCAAAGAGTGATGGGCCCTCACCTTCCTCTGTGCCCTGTCTGTCTGCTTTGCAATGCCTCCTGAGCGGAGTGGACTGGTGCTGCGGCAGGGGCTGCTATCTTACTATGCTTCTAGCCTCTAGGGGTGGTGTGGGTTCTTCTTCTGGCATTTCATCGGAGTCCAGGTTATACTCTGGGAGAGGTAGCACTCTTGCCCTGCGTCTAGTTGGTGCATGTATGAAGGACTCACTGGTGTTTGAGTCGGACTGTGGCTGAGTTTCGCTATCCCCCACATTTCCACCTTCTGCTGCGTCAGGGCCCGGAACATCTGCAACAACAATGTGCAGCATGTCATTTTTGATTAGTACTCAAATAGTTGCATAATAGTATTAAATGTACACTAGCATAGTATAACTAGGAGTCTTTTGTGTTTTTTCTCTATTGGGCTTAACACTATCTTGACATTTATGTGGTATTTGCACTTTAGGGGTGTGGACTACCACTCCCATAAGTCATTGTTGTGTTGTATGTAAGATGTGGCATGGCCTATTTATCACACTGCATAGTGGCAATAGCTATTTTCTAAGGGGCATTTGTACATGCATATATGTGGAAACACATCATTACTGCCCTTACCTTTGCTGGTGCTGGGTGTGTCTGAGGTATTAATGTCAGTGACACCACTGACAGCTTCAGGAAGCAGTGACCACCATGTCTTCCATTGGTGTGGACTGCGTCTGGGTGGGTGGTCCTCCTCCGGTGCTCCCTGCCTCCTTTAGCCTGCTGGCTACCCTCTCTTTGGCACGGGAATACAGGTCTTGCCATTGCTTGCCTATCTCCTCATCGGAGCGCTGCGCAACACCCACTACTCATATTTTGGTCTGGATGTCTGACCACAGTTTCCTCTTCTCACTTTCAGGTACCTGGAGTGAGTTCTTCCCAAAAAGTTTGTTGTGGTTCCTTACCACCTCCACGGTGAGCACCTCCAATTCCCACTCAGTGAATTTGAGCTTGGGCTTCCTGTCACCTTTCTCCTTTACATTCCCATTTGAGCTTGGGCTTCCTGTCACCTTTTTCCTTTACATTCTCATCAGTAGCCATGTTCCTGTTTGGTCCTGGCTGGCTTCCAAGGCTGCCTCCCTGGTGCTGGGCTGTGTCTCTCTGCCTGCTCCTGTCGGTGTGGCTTCTGGAAACAGCATGGGCTGACTCACGTACTGGTTGTGATGTCATTAGGCTGTTCCGGGTTGCCGTTTTCGCAATTTGCGATTTGCAAATACTGATTCGCTATTTTTTGTGTTTCGGTATTTGCAACTCGCAAATTGCGTTTGCAAATTTTAAGAAATCGCTATTACTGACTCGTAGTTTTCATACATCCCATTTTGCATTTCTAAAATAGTGATTTCTTAAAATTCTCCATTTAAGAAATGCAAACCGGGAGCTTGATACATCTGGCCCCATGTGTGCAGCTGTACAAGTCGGTGTATTCTCACCATCTGACAAGATAGAGTGTGTTGTGTGAAGGGATAGTGTACTGCTTCATGGTACAATCAACATATGTAAGAATTGGCACAAGTGGTATCAATGTTGCACTACTTGCACAATGTCACTAGCCCATAATGGAACTGTATCTTCATTCAAATAGTAGCCCATGTGGAACCAAGCTAGACATTCCCCTTGTGCCACATCAACAAAATCACAAAATGCATGCATAGATCCACATTCAATATCCTTACACCAACGCATGCCTGTGGCCGATATGTTGTGTGCAAGGAAATTTTCCAAATTTAGGGAGGGACAATCTAATGGGGCAGACAATCCATAATAGTTGCACTTTCCCTTCCAGTTAGCACATGTGTGGGGCCTGAGACAGGAAGATGAGAATATAACAAATGCACTGTTTGCAATGGAACTACCTGTGCTATGCTGCACTAGCCCTATCATTCATGGTGCCAATGCATCATACCACCAAAAGAGTGACAGCACACATTACACTACTGTGCCAATGTCCACCATGGTGAACAGGAAGGCTAATTACATGTCACCATGGTGTCAGTGGCAGGGACAAGGAGCCTGCATGGAAGTAGGTGGTGTGGGATCAAAGCACAAAGGGCCAGATTAATAGTAAATGATGGTGTACCGTGCTTCCCCAAATTTGCCAGCGTTGCACTCCATCATTTTCAAAACTCATGGATGCCCAGTATTTACTAGAATATGGGGCACACCTGTGTTACTTCCTGCGCCAGCGCTAAATTAGCTGATGTGGGCCAATGCAGAACCCCCTGCACCATAGTGCAAGGATGGCTGCATTGAGGGGGTCATTGTTTTTGTGCAGGAAGGAACACCTTTCTGTACAAAAACACTCTTAAATGGCCATTAGCTCTGTCTTTCTGTGTTGCAAAATGGAGTACACATAGAAAAAGTAAAAAATGAGGAGAAAAGATGGCATTTAACTTTGTTTATGACAACTCATAAATCTGAGGCAGTGTCAAAATGCAATGGGTGTTGCTGTGGCACGCCCACAACAAAACCCATTGCATGCATCTACCACGCAATGTGCTGCTCATGAAGGGGCGTTTTTACAAGGTGCCATTAAGCCACAATAAGTCGCTTATAGCTACTTTGTAAATCTGGCACAGGGCATTGCGTCACCAGAGCGTCCCAAAAAGTGAAGCTCCAGTGGCGCTAGGGGTTCCTAAATATGCCCCAAAATACCTTGTGAGCTTGCCCCATTCATGATGCACAATACTACACATAATATGCAACTACAACCTGGGGCATGTAACATGTCACTGAGCCTCCAGTAGCAGGTAAATGATGTGCCATGTCAACAGCCACCACAATCCAAGATTGACATTTCACTATCTCATTGCAGAGGATGATGCCTTACCTCCTGCTGACGTGCCTGTCAGGGATTTTACAGGGGTTGTGTGAGTATTGCAAAGTGTTAAGGAATGCATTGATACATCCTTGTTTCTTGTTTCTAATATGTGTGTGCCATTACAAGGCACCCACACTTAAGCTATTATGCCATGGCAGTTTACTTATGTTCATTTAGTTGTTCCTATCTGCACATTAACTGAAGAACATTACAGATGTCATGCCAATACAGTGTGGCCAGCCATTGTTGCCATGGTATACAATTTATTCTCCAGTAGGGGATAACAACATGCACATAGTCATTCACCTCAACACAGACACACTTGCTCTGTGGTCCAAGGATGCCTATGTTGATGCAGGGTTCTGAGTAATGTGCTAGGGGTGGTGCAGATGCAGGCCTGCTCCATACTGTCTGTAAGATGTGGCAGGCCTGTGGTACAAATTCAGCATGTGTGTGGGGTAAGAGACACATTTTGGGGTGTATGTGATTCACAATGTACAGGAAGAGGAAAGTGCTAGTAGTCTGGACCCAGTGCATAGACAAGCTCCCTTAAATGGTGTTGGCCAATGACACAAAGGGGCAGATTTAAGGAAAGTGATGCTGCACCAAGTGCATCACTACAGTCCTTGTGGCCCTTAGTGCACTCCTTTCTCCCACCATGTGTGTGCCTTATGAAACACAAGGCGCAGTATGGTGCAGGTAGGGGGCTATTGCATTAATTTTTAAGGACGCAAATGATGTACTCAGCAGGAGTAGCAAAAAAAAGATTAGTACGACTTCTGCTGAGTACATAGGTGCCCATCATATACAATGGTATGCCCCCTTTTAACACCTGCTCTGTGTAGCCATTCAAAATGCAGGAAATATGGCAATAGGAAATGTATCATATTTCCCAGATCCATGTGCTTTAGCCCCCCATACAGCGGTAGGGCCCACCTCCCATACATGATGCCTGGAGCAGGCCTCATGTTGTGCTGGTCTAAACTGAGTGGCGCTATGCATGCATCGCACCACTTTGTTATTATGGCACACGGAAGATGGCACTTCTGAGCTGGCTCTGCTCCATGAATGAAAATCACAATGGAAGTCCTAAGGTGGCACTGGGGCTCTTAATGCAGGCCCAATACAACCTGTCCGGATCCCTTGACAAAACATGCTGCACTCAACCTTATCTCTGCCTGTCATGCACATGTAAATAATGGTGTTGCTATGCAAATGGGATACTTACCACTGCTCCACCAATTTGAATCCACAGGTGATCCAGTAGGTCTTGCTCCCTTGATATCTGGTCAGCCCAACAGTGTTTAAGCTGGTGGTCATCGCGTCCTCCTCCAAAAAGTCTTGTTAGGTGGTGGAGCACATTGGCCCACCGCAGCTTCCTGGCCTCTGTGGGGTAGCCCTGGATAATGCAGCCACCCAAAACCAGCATCATTGGTAGGTAATGCTACACGAACCATACAAAGCCCCCAGTTCATCAGCCGTCATCTTTGACATCCTCCCTTTCCCAGACATAATGCAGTTTTGTATACTGCAAATGTAATAGCACAAAAAAAGTAAATATAAAACTACCCTGCCTACCCCAAATACCCAACAAACTATACTACCACTAGACAAACACCCCATAATACATTGACAGATACAGTGCAAAAACACTACAAAAGACTGATAAAAAGACAAATATGATGCAACAGGACACAACACAAAAACACTCCAAAAACTCCAATCCACCAACATTGCCAGCTCCACCCACCCTCACACAGTCACAGACAATAAGGCTATGAAGTGAAAGTGATCTCACTGTACCATGCAATCAGACATGATGCCCTGTTACATCACTTCCTGAGCCTGTCTGTTGCATTTTCGGATCTGCGTAGTTATTTTTGATGAATGACAGTCGTGCGTTGATTTTTTCCCAATGTGCCTGACAAGGCCTGTGGACTTGCAATGAGACTCAGAGGCTAGGCATCATTTTTCTGCATAGGAAAGTATGAAGTTTTGGAGTTTGCGTCTAAATTTTTGACGCATGATGGTCATGCATGGTATTTCTTCCCATACAGCCTGACAAGGCCTGTGACCATGCAATTGATGCGCAGGTGCCAGGCGTAATTTTTCTGGGCTTGTGGAATTTAGCCGTTTGCATCAAAATATTTTGACGCATGACGGGAATCCATGAAAATAGTTTTAGAAAGGCTTACAGTGCACCCAGATTCACATGCCATGTCACATGGGCTATGAAATTATGTTGTCAGTATGGTATGTCTACATGTGTGTGCATGTCTGTTCATTTCTTGACGGTGAAATCTGTATGTTTTACCTATATGTTTGTATATGTGTGTGATGCATGCAATGACTGATACTGTGTGCATATGTGCATGTGTAGCTAGACTGTGTCCACATACATGTTTGCACATATGTACTATGAGTGTGCATATGTGTTCTAACACATATTTGTGGGTGTACCACATTGTAATGTCTGATATACAAATGTACTTAT
Organism: Pleurodeles waltl; assembly: GCF_031143425.1. Classification (NCBI taxonomy): domain Eukaryota; kingdom Metazoa; phylum Chordata; class Amphibia; order Caudata; family Salamandridae; genus Pleurodeles; species Pleurodeles waltl. Next base: position 542,489,201 of record NC_090451.1, read on the forward strand.
ACCAACAACATAATAGATATGATGGCCTATGTCCAATACATGATAAAGCATGTGACAGCCATGACAAATTGTACTCTGAGGATGCAGTGGACTATGGCTGAGTTGAAATCACCTTACCCCTGGCAATGTGTGTATATGTGTGTCTACTCTGTGGTGTGTTGTTAGGTTCAGCCTTCATGATGTTCTGCTACCCGTGTGACATATAGTTCCCCATGCATCTTAGTGGCAGGAGATGGTGTACACACATATGTTAATGAAGGTTGGTCCCTGCTGTGTGTGTGGAAGGGCATGTGTAGTGTAATTTCAGTTACATATGACCACAATGGTGTGTTCATGGGATATGAAACCTCACATATCTATCTTCCTGCATGGACACATGTTGGACTTTGACAGTTGCCTGTGTAGTCATATCAGTGCCATCTATGTTTCCGTTTGTCAGAAAATATGTGAAGGTCATTTTTTTCTGTCAATGATCTTGTGATACATATCCACTTACATTTGTGGAAAGTTTCTTTTTGTTCAGAATCCAATACAGGTTACCAGGCCTGTGCCATTCAAGTGGTGTGCAGAGATATCTGGCGTATGTGTGCATGCCACCAACTAGGTACTCACAATCAACAACATTGTGTTTGTTATGACCGTCACATACAATGACATACCACTGTGTAGCAGTGTTGTAGTCTGGCAAAGATGGCAGCCTACTCATCATCACTACGGTGGGAGTTTTTATGCCGACAAAGACCCATGGTTGCATGTTTAGGTGCAGGTTTAGGGAGCTCCACACTACTCAGTCCACTGTGCACATGCATCAGGCCCCTGACAATGTCAATAGTCTATGTAGCCTGAGCAGAGGAGTTAGGATGTTTTGGGCGGGGATCTAGGGGGTCATTCCAACCCTGGCGGTCGGTGTTAAAGCGACGACCAACCCGCCAACAGGCAGGCGGTAAAAAAAATGGAATTCTGACCCTGGCGGGAACCGCCAACACAGGCCGCCACTTTAACACTCCGACCGCCACGGCGGGGCAAACAAACAGCGCGGCGGTCACCGCCAACAGACAGGCGGCAGACAATGTACCGCCCACCCTATCACGACCCACCAATCCGCCACCTTTTCCGGGGCGGGAGCCCCGCCGATAAAAATACGGCAGAAACAGACCACGAACGGGAAAACCCTCACCTCTATACACTCCACGAGGAATCTGGACAGCATGGAACCCGAATTAAACATCCTACCAGCGATTGTCTACCTGCTCCTCTACCAGGAGCACGAACGCCGCCGCAGGAGACAACGGTGAGTACTGCACCTACGACACAGGGGAGGGGGGAGGAGAAAAGATTACGGGCACACACATACGTGACACCCCCCCCCCCCCCCAAATCCCCACACACCAATGCAGAGCAACAAGTCAGATTTACACCCCCCAAACCCCCCGGAATAATTCAAAGACAAAATAAAATGATCATTAAAATAGAAGTATATTAAAGCATATTTGAACTTAAGTGAAATATGAGATTTTTAAAATAAATAAATCACAACATGAACAATGTATACATGGTCCAAAAGTCTGGCACATATTGGCTACATGCCATTGTTCGTGGGCCAATGTGCATAAACACATGGGCAAAGCCCACACACGAGACCCGATTCCATTGGAGAGAACACTGCTGGGGCATCAGATAATAAAACCACAGGCACCTCAGGGGGAAGGGAAGGGGGGGCACCTCAGCCACATGAGTCCACGACGCCAGATCCACGAGGGGCCTCCATGCCCACTGTACCATCCTGGGGAGTGCAAAGCCACAGTCTCTCAAGTCTCTACAGTGGGTGGATTGCCCACTGTACCATCCTGGGGAGTGCAAAGCCACAGTCTCACAAGTCTTTTCAGTGGGTGGATTGCCCACTCTACCATCCTGGGGAGTGCAAAGCCACAGTCCATCTGGTGGATTACAGACTCCACTGGTTATGGAGGAGGCATGGTGCCCAGAGTGCTTCGTGAAGCCCTGCCCGACAGAGATCCGGCCCTGCCAATGGGCCAGCGGTGCTTGAGATGAAGGGCCCAGCGGAGCGGTGCAGAGACGGCGGGGCCCAGCGGAGCGGTGCTTGACAGGAAGGGCCCAGCGGAGCGGTGCCTGACAGGAGGGGCCCAGCGGAGCGTGCAGAGACGGCGGGGCCCAGCGGAGCGGTGCTTGACAGGAAGGTCCCAGCGGAGCGGTGCTTGACAGGAAGGGCCCAGCAGAGCGGTGCTTGACAGGAAGGGCCCAGCGGAGCGGTGCTTGAGATGAAGGGCCCAGCGGAGCGGTGCTTGAGATGAAGGGCCCAGCGGAGCGGTGCAGAGACGGCGGGGCCCAGCGGAGCGGTGCTTGACAGGAAGGGCCCAGCAGAGCGGTGCTTGAGATGAAGGGCCCAGCGGAGCGGTGCCTGACAGGAGGGGCCCAGCGGAGCGGTGCAGAGACGGCGGCGCCCAGCGGAGCGGTGCTTGAGATGAAGGGCCCAGCGGAGCGGTGCAGAGACGGCGGGGCCCAGCAGAGCGGTGCTTGACAGGAAGGGCCCAGCGGAGCAGTGCTTGAGATGAAGGGCCCAGCGGAGCGGTGCTTGAGATGAAGGGCCCAGCGGAGCGGTGCAGAGACGGCGGGGCCCAGCGGAGCGGTGCTTGACAGGAAGGGCCCAGCGGAGCGGTGCTTGAGATGAAGGGCCCAGCGGAGCGGTGCCTGACAGGAGGGGCCCAGCGGAGCGGTGCAGAGACGGCGGGGCCCATCGGAGCGGTGCAGAGACGGCGGGGCCCATCGGAGCGGTGCTTGACAGGAAGGGCCCAGCGGAGCGGTGCAGAGACGACGGGGCCCTGTTCAGCGGTGCTTCTCACGGCGGGGCCCTGTTCAGCGGTGCTTCTCACGGCGGGGCCCTGTTCAGCGGTGCTTCTCACGGCGGGGCCCTGTTCAGCGGTGCCTCTCACGGCGGGCCCTGTTCAGCGGTGCCTCTCACGGCGGGGCCCTGTTCAGCGCTGCTTCTCACGGCGGGGCCCTGTTCAGCGGTGCTTCTCACGGCGGGGCCCTGTTCAACGGTGCTTGTCTTGGCGGGGCCCTGTTCAGCGGTGCCTCTCTTGGCGGGGCCCTGTTCAGCGGTGCTTGTCTTGTGTTCCTAGGGAACCAGATCTGGGCAATCATTCCCGCTCAGTCGCCATCCGACCTATCGCTTGCGGGGCCCTCCTGTGCTGGACTCCTGGGCCCGTGGGTGTCCTCCGTCACACCCCAAATGGGGCCCTCCTGGGCAGCTCGCCTGCTGCCGGACTTGTCCGCCCTGCTGCCCTTGCCCCCCTTGGCCGAATCTCTGGGGCCCTTGCCTCCCTTTGTGGATGGGCCAGGTGACGGTGCAAGGGTGGTGTCCTTGGGGGCAGCCGTCTCAGGCCTGTCGCGCCGGCCCTTCCCTTTTTTGGTTCTTTTCCCAGGGGGTGGGCTGGCTGTCCCCTTGCTGCTGGCCGATGTTCCTGCCCTAGGAGCTGGTGGACTCCAATAGCCCTGAACGATGGTCCTAGTAGGTGCAGGGCTTGTGGTGGCTGAGGTGCTGTTTGGACTCTTACGAGATGGAGGGGGTGGGTCAGGTGATGCAAAGAGGTTAATTTTGGAGAGGGACAACTTTTTAGGAGCAATGGGAAGGGTAGGTGCAGTGGGTATGGGAGTGGAGGGAGAGGATGTGGTTGTAGGAGAGTCAAGTGTGCTGTCTTTGGGTGCAGGTGCTTGTGCTGGAGGCTGTGGTGAGGTGGATGGCTGTTGGGTGGGTGGCTGGCGGGCGTTTGTGTGGCTTGGAAGAGGGAGTGACAGACACACTGGGAGAGGACACAGGGGACGTGTAAATGGCCGGGGGGGTGGTGACTGCACGTGTGTGGACTGTTCTGGTGGGTGTGGTGGTGATGGACGTTGTGGCTGATGGTGGTGTGCATGCAGGTGTGAGTGGAGACGTCACAGTGAGGGAGGAGGGAGACGAGGAGGAGGGGAACACAGAGGAGGCAGTGGCTGTTGGCATGTCTGCATGTGGATGTTGCTTGGGTGAATGCTTGTGTGATATGTGGTGCTTATGTCTGGATGAGCTGCCCTTGGGTGTTGAGGTGTGTGCAAGCTGGTCTGTAGGTGTGTCTGGGATAGGCAGAGGAACAGGGGAGTGGGACTGGGTTGAGGAAGTTGGAGGGGGAAGGCTAGAGACAGGGACAATTGCTGCCGTCAGTGCTGAGGCCAGAGCGTTGAACGATCGCTGATGGGCAGCCTGACCCGAATGAATGCCCTCCAGATATGCATTGCTCCGATGCACCTCCCTTTCTACCCCCTGGATGGCATTCAAAAGGGTAGACTGCCCAACAATGAGCGTCTGGAGGAGGTCAATGATCTCCGCACTGAGGGCAGCAGGGGTAACTGGGGCAGGACCTGAGGTGCCAGGGGCGAAGGAGATGGCCGGCTTCCTGCCCGAGCGGTCACGGGGCGGAAGCTGAGGGGCTGCTGGGAGGGCAGAGCTGGTGCGCTGGGTGGCGGCTGTACCTGTTGTTGCGGGTGGGCACGGATGTTGCCGCCACCACAAGGGAGCTCCCTTCCGAGGACGTGTCGGTGTCGCTGACGTCTCCACGGGTCCCTGTTGTGGAGCCCCCCTTGCCCTCCGTCTCACTGGTTAAATCTGAGTCGCTTGCAGGGCCCTCCGGGGCCATGTGAGATGCAGCTCCCTCGTGCGCCGATGCCACTTCTCCTCCGCCTGATGATGCTAATGCACACATGAACAGGAAAACCAAAAAAAAGGGGGGGGGGGAGAAGAAAGAAAGACATGTTGAGTGCATGCATTGGCGGCACCATTGGCAGAGAGGACAGACACAGAAGCCCCCTGCACTACGCCGCGCACTCGGGGTACACTACTCAATTATAGTGACTTGGCCTACAAGTCTATGGACGACAAATGCACACATAGGTGAGCCCGGGCCATGGATAGCTGTACTTAGCACCCTACAGAGGTGGGGGGCGGGGGTACAGGGCCATGTCTAACGGAGGGGCCTAGCCTACAGAAACCGCCCTGGCCTAGAGATAGCCACAGCCCTCCACCCAGACGCCTCCACTGAGCGCTAATATAGCGGAATGTGCTGATACTCACCCCCTTGTGTCTGCTGTGATGTCCTCACGTGCCCATCCAAATCGGGGTAGGCCACCGCCAGGATCCGGGACATCAGGGGGGTCAATTGACGACTGGCACCCCTCCTACGTTGGGAGGCCATCCCCAGCAGAGCCTCGGCGGTCTTTCTGCTCCCGCGGCGGATGTCCTCCCACCTCTTGCGGCAGTGGGTGCCCCGTCTGTTGTGGACCCCCAGGGCCCGGACGTCCTTGGTGATGGCACGCCAAATGTCGATCTTCTGATGGGCGCTGACCTATGTGACATGTACAGGGTTGAAACATAAATATCATCACTTTTCTGCATGGTCGATGTGCGCGGCCCCCCCTCCCCAACCTTGCCATGTGGCACATGCTCTCATCTGTCGTGCGTTGCACTCCTCATTCGCTCCCCTCCCCACCATCTTACATCCACCCCACTCAACACAGGCATAGCCCATACTACGTGCTCCCAGTGTACTTACCTGTTGGTCTGGAGGACCGTAGAGTAGCACATACTGGGGGAGGACCCCATCAACAAGTTTATCCAATTCCTCAGATGTGAAGGCAGGGGCCCTTTCCCCAGTCGCAGCAGCCATTGTCTCTTCCAGACCGAGTTCACAGCAGCACTTGCAGTATAGGTCCTCTCCTGTGGATGATCAGGTCTCGAGTGATTAAGCAAGTGGAAAATGGCGGTCACACCCGCGGTGGTGCGTACCGCGACCGCCGGCGCACATCGTCATTGGCTCCTAAGACCCATAGGGTTCAATGTTAACCAATGCTGCTTTGCGCCGCGGTCTTCGACCGCCTACCGCCACGGTGTGCCACGCCAGCGCATTGACCTCACATCCCATTGTCACACTTCACAGGTCAGGCAGCCGCCATTTCAAGGGCCCACATGGCTGAATTTCTACGGCGTCACACAGGCCTAGGCCTTGCATTGCCACTCATACAAGCCATTCAATGCATAGCGAATCGTGTACTGTGCAAGCTGTGGTTACGTACCTGTGGGTTGCATGACTCTGTGCTCCATGTTGTCCTTCCTAGGCACCGTCCGCTGGGACTTGCGAGGAGATGGAGGAATCCTCCCGTGTACAGACAGCTGGTGGACCTGTCGACAATGGAAGAAAGACATGCCATACTTACATACAGACTTGACCGAGCCACTGTACAGGAACTGTGTGCCCAGCTGGAGCCAGACCTGATGTCCCCCATTCGCCAACCCACAGGGATTCCCCCTCTGGTGCAGGTTCTCTCAGTACTCCATTTTTTGGCAAGTGGATCATTCCAAACAACAGTGGCCATATCATCAGGGATGTCTCAGCCTATGTTTTCTAAGGTTTTGTCCAGAGTGTTGTCTGCCCTGATGAAATACATGCGGAGCTACATTGTTTTCCCTGAGGTGGCCGATTTGGCTACAGTGAAGGGTGATTTCTATGCCCTTGGACATATCCCCAACATCATTGGTGCCATTGATGGGACCCATGTGGCCTTGGTTCCCCCCAGTGGAAGTGAGCAGGTGTACAGGAACAGAAAAAGTTATCATTCTATGAATGTCCAGGTGGTCTGTTTGGCTGACCAGTACATCTCCCATGTAAATGCCAAGTTCCCTGGGTCAGTGCATGACGCGTACATCATGCGAAATAGCAGCATCCCTTATGTGATGGAACAGCTACAGAGACACCGTGTGTGGCTAATAGGTGACTCTGGTTACCCCAACCTGTCGTGGCTACTGATCCCAGTGAGGAACCCCAGGACAAGGGCAGAGGAACGCTACAATGAGGCCCATGGGCGAACTAGGAGGATTATAGAAAGAACCTTCGGCCTCCTGAAGGCCAGGTTTAGGTGCCTGCATATGACAGGGGGATCCCTAATGTACTCACCAAAGAAGGTGTGCCATATCATCGTGGCCTGCTGTATGCTTCACAACCTGGCTTTGCGACGCCAGGTGCCTTTCCTGCAGGAGGATGGTCCAGATGGTGGGTTTGTAGCAGCTGTGGAGCCTGTGGGGAGTGAAGAGGAGGAGGACGACGGGGACGACACAGACAACAGGGACACAGTGATACAACAGTATTTTCAGTAGCACACAGGTACGAATTAACCACGCCATTTTACATTTACTTAAAGTCTCCTGCCTCTCTACTGTCTGAGTTCCCCCCCAGTTCCTGTTAACTGAGTTGTGACTTTCCCTTCCGTTTTCAGAGCTGTGGGCCCCACTGCGTGACCTCTGCTTTGTTTGCCCATGGACTACAGCTGTGTGACAGTGGTATGTTGTCATCACAATGTAACTGAACATTTTGGCACCGTAATGTCTAATACATTTGTTCAAAATACCAGCAGACTCCAGATTTTGTTAGTGCAAGAAGTGATTTAATTCAAGTGCTAAATTTAAGGAACATGATTGTAAAACTGGGATGGGTGATGGTGGAGTAATGTCCATGGCAGAGTCCAGTTCTCAGTCGCACAGGTGCATTGTCCATATGCCTGTGGAAGGATGGAGCAGGGGCAGTTCAAGGTTGGACAGGGTGACAATGTGGGACAGTGGGATGACATCAGGGGGTATCGTTTGCTGGCGGGGGTCTTGCAATCCTACTCTGTCTTCTTGTGAGATCTCAGGTTCCGCTTGCGGGTGGTTCTTCTTCTGCAGGAGGTGGGGTTCTGGTGGCCTGTCGTTGTGTGGGGGCCTCCTGTCCACTAGCGCCGGCGGAGGTGGTAGGCTGTTCCTGGTCCAGGCTAGTGACAGGGGCCCTTTGTGGTGCCACATGGTCCCGCAATGTGGTGACTATCTGGGTTAGGGCCACGACGATGGTCCCCATTGCGGAACTAATGTTCCTCAGTTCCTCTCTGAACCCCATGTACTGTTGCTCCTGCATGACCTGGATCTCCTGGAACCTGGCCAGTACCGTAGCCATCGTCTCCTGGGAGTGGTGGTATGCTCCCATGATGGAGGAGAGGGCCTCTTGGAGAGTCGGTTCCCTGGGCCTGTCCCCCCCCTGTCGCACAGCAGCCCTCCCAGTTCCCCTGTTTCCCTGGGCCTCTGTCCCCTGGACGGTGTGCCCACTACCACTGCCCCCAGGTCCCTGTGGTTGCTGGGGTGGTGGGTCAACCTGGGTGCCCTGTAGTGGTGGACACACCGCTGATTGACGTGTCCTGGGGACAGAGGCATGGGCCCGCTGGGTGGGAGCTGTGCTGGTGTTCCCAGAGGGGGTTAGGTCTGGTGTAGCCTGTGGCTGTCTGTGGGGAACCGACTGTCCCGAGGTCCCCGATGGGCCGGGCTGGTCATCAGGGTCCAGGGAGACAGAGCTGCTGTCATCACTGGGGGCCTCTTCTGGGGGTGGGATGGACATCTCTGGACCCTCCGTGGCGGTGTGGTGGCGTTCGGGTCCTGCAGGGGTATAAGAGTATGGTTATTGCTTCTGTGTGTGGCATTTCGTGTAATGGGTGGGTGGCCGTGTCCCTCAGTGCTGGCATTCCCTTGTGGGGGCTTTTGTGACAGTGGCTTGTGGGGGTGATGGGTGTGTGCAGTGGGCATGCTTTGGGGATGGGTGTCCATGCTTTGGGGACGCACGCAGGGCTAGGTTTTGGGATGGGTGGGATGTGATGGTGAGCCATTTGCAAGGAGTTGGTGTGATGGGGGTGGGGGTGAGGGTGGGGGTATGATTTGGCATGCAGGTGGGGTGGGGGGAATGGAGTAGTGAAGATTTGACTTACCAGAGTCCATTCCTCCGCCTACTCCTGCGAGGTCCTCAGGATGCAGGATGTGCAAGACTTCCTCCTCCCATGCTGTGAATTCTGGGGGAGTAGGTGGGGGTCCGCCGCCAGTCTTCTGCACCGCAATGTTGTGCCTTGATACCATGGAACGCACCTTCCCCCGTAGGTCGTTCCACTGCTTCCTGATGTCCTCCCGATTGCGTGGATGCTGTCCCACAGCGTTTACCCTGTCCACTATTCTTTGCCATAGCTCCATCTTCCTGGCAATGGTGGTGTGCTGCACCTGTGCCCCGAAGAGCTGGGGCTCTTCACAAACTATTTCCTCCACCATGACCCTGAGTTCTGCGTCAGAGAACCTGGGGTGTCTTTGGGGTGCCATGGGGTGGTGTGGATGAGGTGAGGGGTGGTGTATGTGTTGTAGAGTGTGGTGAGTGTGGTGGTGTATGGTGTTTTGTGCGTGGAAATTGTGTGGGTGATGTTGTGATTTGCCTCTGTGTGATGGTGTACTCTATGCTGTGCTCTCTCTCTCTGTCCTTCACTCGCAATTGTGGTCGTAGGGGTTTGTGGGTGATGTGGGTGTGTGTTTTATATTGTATTGGGTGTGTGGGAGTGGTGTGTGTATGTGTCTCAGGTGTGTGTATTTTGAATTATCCAATGTGGTAGTGTTTTGTAAAGGTGTGTGTATTTTGACCGCGGCGGTGTGTACCGCCAATGGAATACCGCGGTTGAAAGACCGCTGCAGGGATTTGTGGGTCAGAATGGTATGGGCGTATTTCTGTTGGCATGACGGTGGAGGTTTGGTCATCGCCAGTTTCCCGCTGACCTTTGGTGTGGCGGACTTTTGTGGATGTCGGGTTTTTGGCGGTTTGCCAGTTGCGGGTCAGAATGACCGTGGCGGTTTACCGCGGCGGTGTTATGGCGGCCTTCTGGCCGGCGGTAAGCGACTTTTACCGCCGAGGTCAGAATGACCCCCCTAGTCTCTTCATGATTGCTCTTCAGCAGCCCAATGCACTGTCCCCTGCAGACAGACACATGCACCATTATGATCAAAAGGACTGGGATATAATTTTTCCTCTGGGACACTTGATACCAGCCTTCCCCTATCATGTACTGAGGACTGGCTACTTGCACGCGTAGGACATGTCTCATCATTTGGCATGTTTGACAGACATGATTTTGTGTATGTGACAGGGCGCCGGGAACACCAGTAACTGGGAACACTGAACAGTACCCCAGGGGCACCTGTTGGAGTCTCCTCCCTTCCGGCACACCTGTACGTAAGGAGGAGAGATGTACAGATGAGTCGGAGAAGGACCGGAACGTGTGAGACGTGAGAGAGGAGAGGACCTTGGGAAGAGAGAGAGAGAGAACCACGAACGAAGAGGTGGAAGTTGGTAAACGCCTCGGACCTACATTGAACGCCGTAAGGAGCCATTTCGGAGGAAGGGCGTCGAAGTAAGCGATGGATCCAGAGGGCTGAGAAGCAGGAACCCTGCCGTGGGGAAGAAGAGAAGGAGGACAAGCGAGAGGACCCGCTACACTCTTGGAAGAGCGTGGCTTCCCAAGTACGGAGATAAGGAGGGAAGCCACATCCTAGGGCTAATAAACTGAGGGAGGGGGAATAAACGCAGGGAGAGGAAAAGGGGGCAGGAGCAATATACAATAGAAATGAAAAGGAAATAAAGTTAAAGTCTCCACAGGTTTTGCTTTATCTGAATTCCATGTGCATGTTGTAAGCTACCGACTGGAATTGGTTGGGTTAAAGGGAAAGGCTGCATGTCATCACTAAGCACTCTGCAGCATGATCACCATATGAGTAAAGAAAAAAAACATAAAACACTAAGAAAGTAAAAGAAGTAGCAATTATTGAGAAACACCTTTACTACTAATCAGCTCGACTAACTCTGATAAGAAGAGACCTCTCCCAGATAAAGATATATAGAGAAAACGCGAAATCCAGAATCTAACCATACTAACACCCACGATTTTTTGATTTTTACATTTTTTATTCTTTTTCCTACTCGTATGGAAGGTTGAGAACACTAGAAAAAGAGAAAAAGCATCTGTCCACATCTGTATGTACCTAACATAGATCTTATTTCTTCCTTCTCTCTCTCACTCGGTCCACGGACGAGTCTACCCGGGAAAAGACGACCTCCCTATCTGGAAAAGACAAAGAAAGAACCAAGAGGAAACCTTAAACCCACAAAAAACTTACCTGAGAAGGGAAGAAACAGACTATCTTATAGCGAGATCTATATTGAAGAGGCACTAAACAGACCAGTATTTGGTATAACAGAAGCAGTGTTACAGTGTTGTATATTGGAAAAACACTTCAGAGTACCAGAGACCCTCACATAGTGATTTCCTGCCACAAAGTCCTTAGTAATTTCCATGGGCAGTTTGGTTAGGGGTTGAATCTCTGTTGTAACTTCTAATTTAGGAATGTGCCAGGGGACAGTTGGTGGTATCTGTTACTGCCTCCTCTAATGTTGGTATGCGATGTGCAACTAACAGGTTATTGTAGTGGCAAACATGAGCAGATTATGTACTGACCTAGCCATCCTCTCTGTACATATGTTGGATGACCACATGTTGACATTGATGTGTTGCACAGTCAGTATTGGTCTATGTGTGTACCTTCTCCACCTTTTACGGCATAACTTGTTAGGAATAATTTGTGTCCTACATTGCTGCCAGTCTTTAGGTTGCTTACACTTTGTACACACTTTCTAGAGCAACATTGTCCGGTCACACATGGACAGGATGCAACATGTGAGTTGTGTAAATTGTAGATATATACATCTTCTACTACTGGCTACATGATAGTTACCATCCCATTGCCTAGCTTTGCAAGATTACATGACTTCCACACACACATGACATTACACCTGCCACAGCACTTGTGTTGTCTCCAGGTGACCTCCCATGTTGTATCTCCACGCATCTGTGGATATCTCTCAGCTGTCCATCCACATCCTTCGTTGAACATGGGTATGCATTTATTCCTGCATTCCACAACCTATTTCACTCTTACCCTGAGTGCATGATGTTAGTGTCTGAAATCATCTCAGTGCTGCTTTTTTATAAGCCATATGCAACATATCTATCTACTTTACTCCCATTCATTTTTGAATGGGTCTGTGACATGTTTGGATATTGCTGGACATACTTGCACATCCCACACCTGATTGGCATGTTGTAGGCCTAGACATATTAGGGAATTTTGTCACTGTTGGTTACTTTCTCTTGGTCTGGCATGTGAGTGACAATGAGTGGTGTGTATTGATATGTGCTGTGTGATGGTGTAATACAGACTATGCTAGGTTACCTTGCTGACACATGTCAACCATTGTTGGTACTTGCAAACCCTTTGCTACCTAGGCCATACACCTGTAGATCAGTCTACACATGTATATCGGGATTTGCTATAGGCACGTGTCCAGACAGCAGATTTGTGTGAAAAGTGTGTATAGAATGTTACTGGGGAATGGAACACACTCTGCCTACATTCCACCCAGACATTAATTTGGTGGTTCATTGTCCCATTTTATTCTTAAATTCTGACAATGGGCCATATGTTTGGATGGTGGTTCAGCAACCATTGCTGCTTAATTTGTCTGGCAACCCATAGCGCACTCCACATCCAACGTATGTGTGCCATAAGTGAGGTACAGGGCACCATGTGGCAGGTTTGGGCCCAATGGCAGAGCCAGGACATAAGCCCATTGATATACAGTGCAGGCTCTGGCTCTAACGTTGGATACTAGCCCTGATGATTGAATGAAGGTCCTTAGTTAACAATGGTGTCCCCCCTTGTCACACATGCACAGTGCTGGCATAGCAGCGATCTGCCTGAGATGTGACACTGTTCAGTTCCTACATTACTTAAACACCATTTGACAACAGCCCCTACCTTATGTATGCCCCCCTTGCATACATCCTGCCAGGCTTGCTGATGATGTGGGGGAAGAGCTAAAAATTTTGAACACTGGCCACTTAACGGCACATTATATTTTGAAGTGCATAGATCTAGGCCTGCAAGAGCCACATGCCTGTGAGTTATGAGACACTGATGTGTGACATGAAGGGACTAGACATCACAAACTATGTTGCAACAATACTTGTAACTGTTGTGTTTCTTTCCTGCTCTCTGAGGTATGAGTTGCATTCCAATGGTATATGTAGTGGAGAACGAGCAGACCATGGAGATTCAAGTGGCAAGTTTTTATTGGTGATATTTACAAAGTGATTATATTTGTACAGTGACTATGTGTAGAAGTTCTGTACAATTTGTAGTCTCCTGTAAAATCCTGCATCAGTGTTTTGTAGTTCCCCCTCCAAATGTGCTGCACCATTGTCATCCTCCTCATTGGGGACATCTACCTGTTCATCCCAGGGAACATTGGTCCGTATACAAATATTATGCAAGATTGAACATACCAGTATCATCTTACACACCAGTGGTGGAGCATACAACAAGCTTCCTCCTGTCAGGGCCAGGCACCTGAACCTTGACTTTAGAAGCCCAAATATCCTCTCCACCACATTTTGTGTTCTTCTGTACCCTTCATTATATGCACGCTCTTCCACCGTTGTGGATTGCCAAATGGAGTCATCACCCATGACTGTATGTCGTAACCTTGGTCAGCTGCAAAGGAATGAGAGAAGATGTGTTAGTAATGCTTGATAGTGGTTTGGTATGTACCTTGGCAGTTGTTAGTTTGAGGTGGAGTGGTGACTCAGACTTGCTTCTGGTATAGTGTATGTTCCTGTTTTGTGAAATGGTTTCATAGGTCTGAGTTGATGGACATGACAATCTTTGGTTGTGGCTCAGGGACCTGGGGATTGTAATATTCAATCTAAACTGATGGTTCAGGCACTGCAAATGTGTGTTCTGTTGTCCATATTTGTGCCAGTGTCTTATTATATTGGTGGAACCTTCCACCTCCTTGCATCACAGTGGTGTCATATGTAGAGACACCATGGTAGCCATACAAAGCCAAACTCTGCCCTCCATGTTACCATGTGGCACTACTCATGCAGTGCAACACATGGTGACCCTTTGTGGCAGATGATGGCTGTGCCAACTATCAAGTGTACTAGGGTGTGAATCATGCAATTGGAGGATGAGCAAAGCAAAATTTGGTAGAGTGTAATCCCCTAAGTTCCTATACATGATTTATCCCAGACACTTTCAACACAGGCGTTGGGAGGGGGCACACCATTCCTTTACATGGGGCCATATGCATGGTGCATGAAAGGTCAGGTATGTCCTCTATACTCCTACAGTCTCCTACTATGACATCCATGATCTTTATAGTATTGCACAAACTCTGCACCATGATGGACCGTTTTTTTTATATGGCACACATGTGGTGGCGTTAGGGGGCGCTAAGGGGAGCATGTGAGATCTCACTGGACTAGGTGCTGCACGACTTCTCTTCATTTTGCACCATGGTCTTTCATGGCAGGTAATGTTGTATTCCTATGTGTGTGACACAATGCAGCAGACAGGTGAATGTGCACACTACAGGTATGTCAGGTATGTGTAGGTGATATGTAGTTGGTCATGGAAACACTCGTGTACCATTTGATATTGGTGCTGGCAGAGGCTTGAACCCCACTACTGATGCGGGGCTGTGCCTATGTGTGACTTTCTTTACCTTTACATTGACATGGCCTATGCCATTCACATCGCTGAGTTATACATTAATAGGTGTAATGTGTGTGGGATCTGTATTTAGGTGTTGTTAGACCTGGCATCCTTGGCATTGTCTCCCTTGTCTTTTTTTGCCTCTGCTTTCCATATTTTGACTGTGCGCTGGATTCTGTTTTTGCTGTTTTTGATATTCTGGGCATGTTACAGCTGCTAACCAGTGCTAAAGTGCAGTGCTCCTATGTAAAATGTATGTGTAACCGGCTTATCCATGATTGCCAAATTTTATTTACTAGTAAGTCCTAGCAAAGTGCATTAGAGGTGCCCAGGGCCTGAAAATCAAATGCTACTAGTGGCCTGCAGCACCGGTTGTGTCACCCACACGAGTAGCCCTGTAACCATGGCTCAGACCTGCTACTGCAGTGTCTGTGTGTGCAGTTTTGGACTCCCAATTCGACTTGACAAGTACACCCACTTGCCAGGCCTAAACCTTCTCTTTGCATACATGTAAGGCATGGTGCAGGATATGTTAAAGGTAGGAAATATACTGATGTGTGTTACATGTCCTAACAGTGAAATACTGCTAAATTCAATCCTCACTGTTGCAAGGCCTATCTCTCACTCATAGGTTAACATGAGGGCTGCCTTTAAATATTATTAAAGTGCTGATTCCCTTTGGGAGCAGATAGAAATGTGGAGTTTAGGGTCTCTGAACTCACAATTCAAAACTCATCTTTTGGTGAGGGTGTTTTTTTAGATTGTTAGTTTGAAAATGCCACTTTTAGAAAGTGGGCATTTTCTTGCTTAAACCATTCTGTGACTGCCTGTTTGTGGATTGCCTGTCTGGGTCAGACTAACATTTGGGCTGTTTGTGAATCTCCTCTAGACTGTGACACAACAGGAGCTGGGGTGAGCCTGCATATTCTGATGAACCATCTGGGCTGGAGGGGAAGGGAGGAGTGGTCACTTACACCTGAATGGGCTATGCCTATCCTCACACAATGCAGTCTCCAAACCTCTGGTGCGAGTCTGGCGCCTGCCTGGGCAAGGCAGGTTCTTGCAAACAAGAGAGGCTTCCATTTGAAGTTTGCCAACTTCAAAGACAGAAAGGGTTATAAGTATTGGACCAAAAACCCCTGAAAAGCAGATTACTTCAAGGATTCAAGAGGAACCTCTGCCCCGAGAAGAGCTGAGGAGCTGAGGAGTTGCCCTGGCCTGTGACTGTGCTGTGTTGGGCTATCCTGCAGTTGCTGCTTCTGCCTGTCTAAGGGGGCAGAGACTGAAATTTGTTTTGCATTCCTGCTTGAGAAGTAACTCTAAGGGCTTAGAGTAGAGCTTGCCTCCTGTTTTGAAGCCTCAGGGACAGCAAAGTCTTCACCAGCCAGTTCTGATTCTCCCTGTGGTGAACTCTATCTTGCCAGAGGGTGCCATTCCAGTTCCTGGACCCCTGGAAGTGAATTTCTGGAGAAAAACCTGTCTAACAATGCCAGACAATGCCAGGCACCTTCACAAAGGACGTTGCTGCCCGGAACCGTGACGCCACCTGCCTCAAGGCCATAAACCTCACAGAAGTGCATCAACTCCGACAACCCTGTAGGCTACGCGTTGCTGTAGCCGCTGATCCCACCGACTTCACTGACTTCGGAGTGTCATAAGTCTGACATCTGTGACATCCGACGCCATTGCAGCACCTGCGCCCTGTGACGTCCTTGCGACTCCATGAGGTCACCCCACAGCATTGCGACTTCGCCGGACTTTGTGCCTGGTACCTGGGACCAAGGTACCAAGGGACTGACTTCGCAACCAATGCTGCTTCACCTCCACCGCTCTGCAGCAGGGACGCGACGCCATTGCGTGACACCTCTGCTCTTCTGCCCTGTAGCACTGGAACTGATGCAGCATCGGATCCAGCAACGTCTCGCTCCCCGATGCCGTGCACTGGCCTGTTTTCTACTTGTTTGATAAGGTACTGTACCTGGGGGTCGAACGACTCCATAGACGGCACCAGTAGCCTCACATTTTAGGAAATTACTCCTTCACAATGCCACTTAATACCAACTTGCAGCATTGGTGTCTGTAACCACTATTTGTGTGCTTTTAAGTGCTAAATTCATATTTGTAACTGTGTGCTCTGGATTTTGATCGTATTTGGTCTTGTTTAATTAGATGAAATATTTACTATTTTTTTAAACCTGTGTTTTGTCATTTTGTAGTGGTTCACTGTATCACTTTGTGTGTTAGTACAAATACTTTACACATTGCTTCTAGGGTTAAGCCTTTCTGCTTGCGCCAAGCTACCAAGGGGGTGAGCGGGGGTTAACCAGATGTGTTCTCCTTTATCCTGAATAGAATGAGAGTCCCTGCTTGAACAGAGTGCAAGCTGACTGCCAACCAGAGACCCCATTTCTAACAGGTGTCAACCAGTGGACATTTGTAGTGGTTTGTGCCCAACTTCAGTATGCGAAGCGGACATAGCTCCACTTGTCCTCACATGGTGTGACAGTCAGGTTGTGGCTGTTTATGTACATGTGGGTATATATGTGTGTGTGATGTGCAATGATTGTGGTGTAGTGTGGCATGTGGCATATATGTTGTTGCCTGTACATCTGTGTTCCCCTGCCTATGTGTGTTTAGTGTGGTGTATGTCTTGTTTGTCCTACATGGTAGATGTGTTGTCTGTGTACTGACTGGTATGGTGGCTTACCTACGAGTCAGCTATTGCCATATTGACCATCATAGAACCACTCACTGATGATGAAATGCCAGAATATGTAGGCATCATGTACGCTGCTGCAGTATTTGGCAAGGATGTTTGAGAAGAGCCCACGGTGGTCCACAACGGCCTGCACATTTATGGAATGGGTGTGATTGCGGTTCCTGGGTAGGTATTCTGGTGCTGCAGGTGGCACCAGTTGGACATGGGTGCAGTCCATTGCTCCCAGCACATGCTGGAACCCAGCAATTAGACAAAAACTTTGATTGGTCTCCTGCTGCAGCTACTGGGTGTTGGGGAAGCAGATGTGGTGGGGTGTGAGGTGTATGATTGCGTCCAGAACCTTTGGAAGGAAGACCGAGAAGGATGGCTGGGCGAAACCTGCCACTTGTGCACCCGTTGTCTGAAAAGATCCTGATGCCAGCATATGGAGGACAGCAAGGAGTTTGGTCAAGGGTGATTTTTTTTTGGGAGATGCCACCCTTTCATTGATGTCTGGCGCAATGTGGTGCAGCATGCGTACGATAGACTCCCAGTTCAGACCATAATTCCTAATGACATCATGTTCCCTGAGCCCAAGGATGGTTGTGCGCTCTTGAAAGATCCTCTTCTGCCTCCTGCGCTGTCTTTGTGGCTGCTGTTGTGGTGTTTGGGGTTGCTGCGGTGGTGGTGGAGGAACCTGTTGTTGTCCCTGACGTATGCAGTGTCTACCAAGCTGAAGCAATAACAGTTCCATGTTGTGCTAGAGGTTGCCAATGCTCCTTCTGTGTGTTTTTCTTAAGCGGTGGTGTGTGGGCCTCTTTTTATTGGCTGGTCTGACCAGGCATTAAAATGTGATGCAAATCACCCTTTGTGTCATTTTTTGGGTCCGCTTCCTTTCTGTGTGTCATTTTTGCATCGGGGTGAATATGGCGCTCGAGGGCTAGAGTCATTTTTTAAAAGGGAAAGCCTACCTTGCATATCATTGTCGCAATATGATGCAAGGTGGCATGACGCTCTCAAAAAATTACGCTAACTCGGCTATTTTGACACTAGGCAGGTCTAGCATTAAAATATTAATATGTAGGTAGGTTTGCTCTGCTTTTGCATAGCAAAATGACTCAAAGGTGGTGCAAACCTTTCATAGGTCTGGGCCTTAATTTTTGATAGCGCTGCTCATAGTTCACTCACAATCAGTTTTGTGATCTGCATGTTACACATTCTTTGCAGTAGGCAGACTAACCCTCTGTGCTGCTGTAGGATGAGCCAAAACTACCACGGGACAAATTTCTGATCTCTCACCATTAAGAGCATTAATCACCAGAGTTATCTTGAAATGTTTATTGTTGCCTGAAAACTGCTGGACGCACAAGAAAGTTCACATGCTTTTAAGCCAACAGTTATTTTTAAACACAAAGTCAGCGCCAGTTGCGGCTACACCGGTGGCACCACCCTACAGCTGGCCCTGCTGACATCTTTAGTCTGTTTTGTCATTCCATTTCTCCTTTTAATCTTTGTTCTAGATAATGTAATAAGTAATTAACCTTTTATAAATGGTCAGGTAGGTGCCTTGACAAAGCAGTAGTTTAAATTATTAATGCTGTGCAAAATATGTTGACTACTAGATTAGGCGGATGTGAACAATAAATTAGCAACATTTCTGTCAAGAGTATCTTTGTCCAATAAAACTTTAGGTTAAACTTTATTTTTAAGCTCCACTTTGCTGGTTTGTCAGCAAAGGTTGGGGTGTGCACTACATGTTGTATAAACCATTATTCCAAAGTGAGGTATTTACCACACGTGGTAAATACATCATATTCCAAGTTTTCAAAAGGAAAATAAGGTACAACATGTGGAATCCTTTTTTAACACCCTGAATTCCACGTTTTGCAGTTTTTTCTGCCTCCTCCTCTGATAAATTTCGGCAAATTTGATGGCTGCTGGGATTTATCAGAGAAACACTGAGACGGTGGGATGATTATCACACAACTCAGACTTCCGATCCCTGTAGCAAACACTTAGAATAGTAATTTCACCCCTACTCGTAATGATGGCCGAAGCGCCTCTATTTGTTAATTTTTTAGACATGATTCATGCCATATGATATGGAAGGAACATTGCCTTCAGGGCAGCAATGTGTGCTGGTTGTCTTTCTATACTCACTCTCCCATGAGATTGAAACAATGAAACCATGCTTACCATTGCACTAGACAATAGACCTACCAGCCCACTGACCTCCCCTAAACTTCCTCTATCACTGACTCACTCCCCAGTTTCAAGTTCTCCAATTTGACATTAAACCAGCAAAAATATACCTAGCCAACAGAGACCAATTTTACTCCTCATCTTACACCCCCAAAGACCAAATCCTCGGCCCTCTCAGCAATCATGACTAATCTGCTGAAAATGACAATGCTGCTTTCAGCGCCTTTAATGAGACTATCTGTGTTCTCCCAGTAGAAATTACAGCCCCATGATGCAGCTTCTGTCTTTCCACTTATCTGTCAGCTAATCACCTAGCACGGCCAGACCACAAGTGCACACAAAAAGAAATGATCTATGCAAGAAGTGCTATTTGATGCCAGCTACTCCAGTACAACTCCCTCCAACTGACCAAAGTATACATTTTTCATCTACTCCTCTAAATCAACCGCATTACATCAAACTGAAATTGTATCGCTTATTTAAAAAATATAGGATCATATTTACTTACATTTCATATAGCTCAGCAAGCAATGTTGATGCGCGGTGTGAAAGGAAGACACCAAGAAATATGCCATACATACTACGACATGGCACATTTCTGCTGACTCCTAGTGCTGGCCTACTGTGTGCAGCCTAGCGCTAACACAAGCACCCTAGCACCAGGCAGGATTGTTTTGGGGAACACCTTTCTGCACAAAAACAATACTTGGAAACAATTTCCAAGAGGAAGTAAAGAGAAGAATAAATATATTTCTCCTTGTTATGCTTGCTTCAAGGAGGTGTAGCTTTAGCAATCCCAGGTTGACTCACCTTAGTAAATCTTGAATTGTGTCAAAATCCATGGGTGGATCCCTGGGAAGCCTCATACTCCACCCATGGAACACATCCCTGACAAAAAGTAACTGCTACATTGTATTTACCAAACCATGCAAAGTGTTAATGAAAAAAAGGATTTTGCATCTGGGCTTCTCTGTAAAAGTGATGCAATCCTGATGCAAAACCTTAGTAAATCTACCCTCCAGGCTCCAGAGCACACTCTTCACCACTTTTTTCCTACATGCGCTCTAATTTCAGCATCTGCTTACCCCCTCTTCTCTAAAGCTCACTCAACATACCTACTACAAAGCAAACCCCCACCACACATACACACTAACTTTAACACCTCCAAATAATCCACTACACACACAACTTTCAGATCACTCCTCACATCCGAATACTTTACAACCTCAGATGCCACAAATAATGCTATTCCCATTATCCCCAGAATTAGACATCAAAATAATTCAGCTATTAATTTGCCCAAAGTAACATCAGAGGAGTCACCTCCACCTATATCAGTTGCCTAGCACCTACTTATCATATCAATGCCGCCCTGAACTCTGGGACTTTTGTGTCCAGTGCTGCAGCCGTATCTGCCTTAATTCAGGACTATGGTACTAATGCAACAGCACTCACTTGAACCATTTTCTACCCATCCTCTGCACCAATATGCAAGAGTATCTTACCAACAGAATATAACATTCTTCACCCCAAATGCTTAGGAATTGGTGGAGCACTGCCCTTACACACAAGGAGTAATTGAAGTGCAAAATGATGAACTCATTTAAAAGCCCTATCTTCCAATGTCTCACTATGGAGATTGTCTACATGACACTTCTAATTCTGAGGCTAAAGACCTTATCCCATCAAGCCAGCAGCTCTAAGTGTTTTACTGAGGGATTCCTTGATTACAGTATATTTTATACCCATCTGTTAGAACTGGCATCCTTGGTGTGGTCTCCCCTGTCATTTGTGCCTCTGCTTCCCATGTTTTGACTGTGTGCTGGACTCTGGGCACTTTACCACTGCCAACCAGTGCTAAGGTGCAAGTGCTCCTGTGTAAATTATATGTGTAATTGGCTTTTCCATGATTGGCATATTTGATTTACGAGTAAGTCCCCAGTAAAGTGTACTAGAGGTGCCTAGGGCCTGTAAATTAAATGCTACTAGTGGGCCTGCAGCACTGGTTGTGCCACCCACATGATAGCCCTGTAAACATGGCTCAGACCTGCCACTGCAATTCGACCTGGCAAGGGCACCCACTTGCCATGCCCAAACCTTCCCTTTTTATACATGTAAGGTACCCCTAAAGTAAGCCCTAGGTAGCGTCATGGGCAGGATGGTGTATGTTAAAGGTAGGACATGTAGTGATGTGGTTTAAATGTCATGACAGTGAAATACTGCCAAATTCAGTTTTCACTGTTGCAAGGCCTATCTCTCTCATAGGTTAACAAGGGGGCTGCCTCTAAATATCCTTAAAGTGTAGTTCCCCTTTGAGAGCAGATAGAGGTATAGAGATTGGGGTCTCTGATCTCACAATTTAAAATACATATTTTGGTAAAGTTGTTTTTTAAATTGTTTGTTTGAAAATGCCACTTTTAGAAAGTGGGCATTTTCTTGCTTAAGCCATTCTGGGGGTCATTCTGACCCCGGCGGTCATGGACCGCCGGGGCCAGGGTTGGCGGGAGCACCGCCAACAGGCTGGCGGTGCCCCGCAGGGCATTCTGACCGCGGCGGTTTTGCCGCGGTCAGATGCGGAAAACCGGCGGTCTCCCGCCGGTTTTCCGCTGCCCTTCAGAATCCTCCATGGCGGCGCAGCTCGCTGCGCCGCCATGGGGATTCTGACAGCCCATACCGCCATCCTGTTCCTGGCGGTTCTCCCGCCAGGAACAGGATGGCGGTATGGGTTGTCGTGGGGCTCCTGGGGGCCCCTGCAGTGCCCATGCCAATGGCATGGGCACTGCAGGGGCCCCCGTAGGAGGGCCCCACTTTGTATTTCAGTGTCTGCTTTGCAGACACTGAAATACGTGACGGGTGCCACTGCACCCGTCGCACCTTCCCACTCCGCCGGCTCAATTCTGAGCCGGCGTCCTCGTGGGAAGGCTCTTTTGCACAGCCCAGTGCAAAAGCCAGAATACCCTCCGCGGTCTCACGACCGCGGAGCGGTATTTTGGAGGGGGGAACTCTGGCGGGCGGCCTCCGCTGCCCGCCAGGGTGAGAATCACCCCCTCTGTGTCTCTGCCTGCTTGTGTATTCCCTGTCTGGGTCAGACTGACAGTTGGGCTATTTGTGAATCCTCTCTAGACAGTGACACAAAGGGAGCAGGGATGTAGACTATATATCCTGATGAGCCATCAGAGCTAAAGTGGAGAGAGGAGTGGTCACTTACACCTGTATGGGCTGTGCCTGCCCTCACATAATGCAGTCTCCCTGGTGTGAGTCTGGGGCCAGGCCTGGACAAGGCAGGATGTTGTGAAGAACAGAGACTTTCCTTTGAAGTTTGCCTACTTCAAAGGCAGATAGGGGTATACGTAGTGGACCCAAAAGCCCAGATTTTTAGATTACTTCTGGAACCAAGAGGAATCTCTGCCAAGGAGAAGAGCTGAAGAGCTGGAGAAGGAGTACTGCCCCTTTGCCTGTGACTGTGCTTTGCTGGGTTGGCCTCAGTTGCTGTTTCTGCCTGAAAGAGGACAAAGACTGGACTTTGTGGTTTAATCCTGCTTGTGAAGAATCTCCAAGGATTTGAACTGAGCTTGCCTCCTGTTTTGAAGTCTCAGGGCCATCAAAGACGTCTTCTGCCAGGACCTGGATTCTCTGCTGAGACTCATGCCCTGGCAAGTGGTGCCCTATCCAGTCCTTGGGGCCTTGAGAGGTGAAGATGGCAGAGCAAGGTCTGAAATCCACACACAGGACACCGGGCAGGGAAAATTTCGATGCACCACCTGCAAAGCGGCTGAAAAATTACCTGCCACCCGCTAGGCGGCTAAAATCAACACTCCACCTGCATCGCGGCAGGGAGATCGATGCATCGTGACTGGAGAAACGACGCAACACCCACTTGTGGCTGCTGATAATGGTGCAAACCCCACTCAGCACGGTTTTCCGACCGTGCAACCTGATTTCTAATGCATCATCGGTGGGCGTCAAAGATCAACGCAAGCCTGTGAGGATCTGAGGTGCACATCTGGAAATCAATGCATCGCTCTCTTGCAGGAGAGAAAAACGACACATCACTGACCGGACCGAAGAACAAATGACACACATCCCCACTTATGAGTAAGAAATAGACGCATCGCTGACTTTTCTGATGCACGCTCGACCGTGCAGCTTTACATTTGACGCAAACCAGGTACTTTGAGTAAAATCAATGTTTCCATTGTTTTCTATGGAGTAAAACTCTTATTCTTTTGAAATATTCTTTTGAAATTTCATATCTTGTCTTGTGTATGTTGGATTTTTGTCATTTTCGTCTTGTTTGATTTAGATAAATATTACCTATTTTTCTAAACTGGTGGGGTGTCCACTTTGTAGTGTTTTCACTGTATTACTGTGTGTGTTGGTAGAAATACTTTACACATTGCATTTGATATAAGCCTGACTGCTAGTGCCAGGCTACCAAGGGGGTGAGCAGGGGTTATCTTAAGTGTGTATCTCCATTCCCCTGACTATTGTGAGGATTCGTGCTTGGACAGAGTGCAAGCTGACTGCCAACCAGAGACCCCATTTCTAACACCATCTCTCCATGTGATCACATTTTCCTTGAAGATTTTACCCATCACCAAGGAAAGAACAAGGATACTCACACATCCCTCCTCAAATTATTTCTAATTGCCAGTAACCTTTTCCAGCATTACAACTCTCCTACTCACTGTAAGGGCTCCATCTTGGATCTAATTTATTTGTAAAGGAAGATCATATAGAGATCTTCTCTCTTCTCCAAGTGTAATTGTCAAACCACTTCCTCATTCATTTCAAAATATATACTTCAACACATTCTACGTGCTAATCCAGGGGCTGTAATGGTAAATTTAACAGACCTTGAACATGTTTACAATCGAGCTATAGGTTCTTTGATCCACTTGGTAAAACTACCAGTAGAGCAGAGTGCTGATACATCAAAGTTAGAAGAGCATTATTATGAGGAAATCTCCAGTATCATACAACACCAGTCCCCACAAACTCTTAAATGAAATGATCTAAAAACAAATCAAGCAGGTATAAAAATGATGTTGACAAGATGCAAAAACACTACAAGCATTTGATAGGAGATGAGGAAAATTACCCCACCACATCTGGCATCTCCTGAAACTGGAAACTGTAAGGAAATCTTACAGATCAAACAATAAACTACATCAGTTAAAATCATCACTTAGAATTTTCAAAATGTTTTCCGACCTGGCCACAGTGCAGATACCTAATGCTGAAAATTACAAATTGATGCATTTCCTACTCTTTGAAGAAAGAAACCCCTGCCTCCTGGTCCTTTTTGACTGGCACAGTTGAATCTGAGACCCTCCTAGAAATCCTAAGCAATAAAATGAGTATTGAAGGAAGAGTGCTTAACTGGTTTATATCCTTTTTTCACGGAGACCACAATATATTAAAGTTAGACAATCATTATCATATCCTTTTAAAGTCCCATTTAGAGTCATGAAACGCCCCATATTTGCCCTTTCAATTTTTATCTGTAGTTTCTATTAGCATGATAATTCAATAGAGCAGTAGACAGGATCCCAGTTCGCTGTATCAACATCATAACATGCATATACACTGCCATAGTATGAGCAAGAATGTAATTGTACGTTCCCATTATTAAAGGATCATGCCTGTAAAGGTTCTGAGAATAGTCAATTGTAAATATCCTGGACTTACGAAACCAGAGGTGCTATGGTATACACCTATAAATAGATGAGAGCTAATGTTGTTAAGACGGAATGTTACCATCTGAATTTCAGGTCTTTTAAAAGTTTGTGTTGAAGCCACTACTATACCCTTTAACTTTACTTTGCCTTTGCTTTAGATTTTTAAGTTAACGGAGGGATAGAATAGGTCTTGAGATAAAAAATATTTTTGATTATTAAGGCTGGAACAACAAGGCTCATTCTTCCTCTGCTGCAGGAAAGTTTTCTTACAAGTGATAACGACGGTCACCAAAGTGATTGTTCAGAAGTGGTGTTCACCTTGAAGTGTTAGCCTACCTGCTCACCCTAAACTCACCAATCTTGAAGGAGTTCTCCAGTATATCTCCCAAAGACAATGGACTGTGATTGTATCTATAGTTGGGAATAATGGAACAATGATTGCATCTTCAGTTGGGAACAATAGAACCATATAGTCTCTCAGCATAATGGGCCCCAACCTTCAGCCCTGGTTCCACACTAATGGTGAGGATAACACAGATGTTTCTCACCAAGAATAATCTTCCAGCATTTGCAAATCAAATTCAATTTGCTGGCCTTTTCTTATAATGTGGCGCCACCTAATGGTAGCATCCTAAGGCAACAGCATTACCTCGCCATATAAGTGTGCTTCCCCTGCCCAACCGAATGGCCCTCGCTCAGTGATAAATGCAGTTTCTATCAGAAAAGCCCCATTCGATGACCCACCAATATACTAGAAGTCCAGCAATCCCGCTCATAGTGAGACTTTCTAAACTTATTCTTTCCAAAGATAGGCATGTTTGCAATATGTGGTTCAGCTACTGCATTCTCCTTGCATCATCTATTCCCCACTCCTACTTTAACAACCATAATCCTGGAAAACATTTGCTCAGGCAATAAGTTTCTCTTTGTAGTGCAAAAGGAATACTCTTCAGAAAGAGCCATAGGTTTCACAGAAAGGAAAGAGGCTTGCGCCAAACGAGATATCTTGCACCACCACAGCTTGTGTTGAAATGCCCCTATCACTCCAAGGTCTGTGAGCAGATGGACCTGCGGCAGGTGCTACCGTTACGTTGTTTGCCTGAGACAGTTCATTGGTTACTAACTCAAGGTTGGAGGCCTACTGCTATAAGAACAGCTGTGTGCAGGGGGAGACTCTCATGGAGCTGCCACACTGTAAAGACATGAGTATTCTTTGGGCTCTCTCCTGCTTCCTTCTTCTTGGTGGCACATACAGCAAGGGTGAGTAATATTCCAGCAGGGGTGTTCTGGATTGGGGCTGGGGTCAGGATAACATATCTTTGTCTATTGAGATGCATGGTGATGACTCATGATAAGAGGCAAAAAAAATCCAAAGTTGTGACAGATGTGACAAATGTGAGGCTAACAAGAATGCTTGTTGCAGCAAATAGGACTGCTGAATACAGAGAAGTCCTAGTCTTTTACTGAGCCAATGATGAGTCTCATTTCCATCACAACAAGTAAAATGTTAATCAAAGGTTAATTGAAGAACAGAAGTGGGGCATGAATTTTTAGTTCTAACAATATAAGGCATGGACTAGAACAAGGAATTTCCTGACCATAGCACCTCATCATAGTGTAATTGCTTCGTCACAAAACAAATTGGATGAAAGTCCCTCTCATCACCTCAAGTGCAACCCTAGCTCACTGCTCTGTCTTAGCGTTCCTATCTTGCCAGCCTACCACTAGTCTCTCTCCTCCTGCTGCTGCTTGACTACAGACCCCATCATATCTTATTATGTCAAATACTTTTGTATTCATCTCCTCAGCTCACCTCTCGGTACTCTTTACCTCCCCCTCTATTGTACTACACTCCATTATGATTCTTAAAGCATGTATGGTGGTCATTTATTGATTGGCCTACACATTGTTTTTACAGCTTTAGCACCGGCACTAGATGGTGTAAATGACACATGTTGATCAGCATGTAAGATGCCATCTTCTACAATGCCATTCTGTTACCAAGCTTGTTACTGATGATTTTTGTAAAAGGTTCACACTTGTGACGTACCTTTTAGAATTAGTAGAATCACAGTACTGCTGCATTTATCATAGCATGCTTGTAAACTGGAATCTCCATGAAAAACACTGACTACTGGTTTTGGAAAAACATGTTGTAATGTTTCTCAGCTGGATAATAAAAGAAACCACTAATAGTGCCACACCAAACAAATACTGAGTGTTTAGACCGTAGTCTTGTTCACGTGTAAAGTGATTATGTTTACTGCTCCCATTTTAAGTCTATTACTATTAATCTTTTTACAGTTTAGAATTATGAGTAAAGTAGTCTCATAAAACCATTCCATTGGCCAATTTCCATCCCAAACAAACATCAAGATAATTATTTTGTCAATTACACTGCTCAAAGTAACTTTTTTGTATGTCATGATTTCCCCATAATTTAATTGTTGAATGTCTATGTACATGCAGGCAGATTTTGTTTCTGGATGCAATATGATGTTTTTGATTTTTACCAGGCACAGGACGTGTGGGACCCGTAGCTTAGTAGCAATAATATTACAGCAACTTCTGGTCATATTCAAAATTTCCCTTATGCAACCCACAAAACTGGATGCCTGACCATTTAATTACATGCTTCTTTAGGTCAAAGCCTACCAGACAGTGCAGCTGTCTGGTTTGCTGAAGACATCTTGGGACATTCAGAAAGCTTCCCTGGAAATGCATTCTGCCTGTTGCTTACCATTGGCTTTGTGGTTTATTACTCATATTTGCTGGCCTTATTTGTTTTAGGCTGTCCAGCTTCAGTTTATCCTTCCTAAGGAGCAAAGCCTTTTCACATTAACTCTCCTTGCATTCTTCCACGATTGCTTCTTCCTGTAAGTAGGCCTGCAAATCTTGTTCTTATTTTGCCATGTGCAGTCAAAGACTGAGGTCAGATGTCAGGGTCTGTCTTTAAGGAAGCTTGGTGTTTATTTTTCTTTCTTTGACTTCAGAGTGAGATGTTTTATGTAACAATCTTGCGGGATACTTTGGGTAGGAAATGATTTTTTCCTAGCACAAAAACATTTAAATGAACTGTGCAAGTATTTCTGAATATATCAGATATATCAGAATTAGGAAAGCACAAATGAAGCACATTTTTTGTTAATTCTGATCTGTGTTAGAAACAAATACTTTAATGTGATCAAAACAAATCAATACACTTCACTCTACTCTAAAACAATCTACTGTATGCCACTGCACTCTACATCCCTGCACTTTTCAGGCTACTTAACTCTGCACCACTGCACGATATGCCACTGCATTCTACAGCGTTGCACTCTGTGACACTCTACTCTGCAACACTGCACTCTCACTCTATGTCACTGCACCCTACAACACTATACTCTACTCTGCACCACTGTACACCACTGCACTCTATGCCACTCTACTTTGCACCACTCTCTGCTACTGCACTTAATGCCACTCTACTCAATACCATTCCACTTTGCACCACTGCACTCTATGTCACTGTTTTCTGTGGCACTGCACTCTATGCCACTTCACTCTGCACCACTGCCCTCCATGCCACTGCACTCTACTATGCATTACTCTATGTCACTGCACTTAATGCCACTCTATACCATTCTACTCTGCACCACTGCACTCTATGCCACTGTTCTCTATGCCACTGTACTCTAAGCCACTCCACTTTGCACCACTGCAGTCGATTCTGCTGCACTCTATGACGCTACACTCTGCAACACTCCATGCCAATGCACTCTACACCAGTCTACTCTGTCACTGTATTCCACTGTACACCACTGCATTCTACTCTATACCACTCTGTTCTACAACACTGCACTCTTTGCCACTGTACACTGCACTCTTCGTCAATGCACTGTAATCCATTGCACTCTACATCACTGCACTCTACTCTGTACCCCTGTACTCCACCACACAGCACTCTATGTTAATGCACTCTATGCCGCTCAACACCACTGCTCTCTATGATACTCTACTCTGCCACACTGAACTCTGCACCACTGAACTCTATACCACTCTACTCTGCACAAATCCATTCTATGCCAATGCACTCTATGTCACTGCACTCTACTCTGCACCACTCCACTCTACTCTGCGCCACCTACACTCTATGCCACTGCACTCTATGGCACTATAATCTACTCTGCACCACTCTATGTCGCTGAACTCTTTGCCACTGTACTCTGGACCACTGCATTCTAGGCTACTGTACTCTACGCCACTCTACTGTACTCCACACATCACTCCGCACCACTGCACTCTACACCACCCTACTATGCAACACTCTAATCTACGTCACTGCATTCAATGACTGCATTGAATGCTTCTGAATTCTATGACACAACACTCTACACCACTACACTCTGCAACACTCTACACCAATGTATTCTACACCAGTCCGCTCTACACTATGCCATTCCACTGTATGCAACTCTATGCAACGCAACTCGATGCCTCTCCAATACACTACACTCTATTCCACTCCACTCTGCGACACTCATTCCACTCTGTGACCCTCCATGCACCTCTCCTCTACCCCCACTAAATTTTATCTATACTGAGCAGCAACCGCTCTAGTGTAGAACATGGCTAAAACACATTGACAAAGACAATAGCTCTTGCATAGATGCAATCTATCGGCTTTGCCAATGCTTGTTGTTCAAAAACTTGCCCTCTACATGGCAAACTAATTGCTTGAAGACTCCTAATGCATTTTCTGTTTTTTTTTATCCAACGCAAACAGTGACACATTATGAAAGACCAAACCATATCTTGATATTCATCCATTTCTAATGTGGCAACAGATCGCAACATATCACAACATTATCATTATTGACTCTCCTGTTCTTCCGTAAAGCAATAAAATATCAATACAAAAATCAACAAAAAAGCTTGTTTCTCTCCTGGTATCCATTGTAATCCACTCAGTTACATGGATGAACAACTATTGTCCTAATTGTATTCATATCACATTAAGAACCACTCAGACCAATGTTAAGAAGTGCACATGAAGTCCCTCATGTTGGTTGTGCCCATGGGGGTTCCTTGGTTTCACCCGTATGGTGTAATGTGACTCCATTTGTCTTAGTTCTTGAACTCTGTCATCTTCATGTATTAGTGTTTTTTAACTAAGTGAATACCCCAAAATTTCAGTGAGTCCACATCACAATCATGTACTTTGTGGTTGTGCCGTGCAATTGGATATATTCCTTCATATTATTGATAGGCATGCAATTGTTCCAAGATGCATCTTTGCTGTGACATATGGTACTTCCTATGTACGCTTTTCTGTAAGCACATTCATACATGTACCCCGCAAGTGTGATTTTGCATATGATATACCTGTTAATCCTATGTTTTAAGTCATTCACTTAAACCGCATTTGTATTTTCTGAATGTTTACATCTCTTCAACTTGGAGCATTTCCAAAAACCTTTATTTTATTATCCAACTAAGTGGTATTGCTTTGCTCTTCAAAATGTCAATTAGTATGTATGCTAAGGATGGTGCTTTCCGAAATGTCATCAACGAGTAAGGGCCAATCCTCTCTTTTAAATCCAAGGTGCTTTTTGCTAAATTTGACAATATTTTTTAAAGATGTGCCTGATCTCTGGCACTTCCTTGTGATATGTTATTATTAGCCTCGTTTCCAACAATTTTTTAGTTTTTCTCTTTTTTCTGTTTAGTCACCAATAATTCCTCACGTTTAGTGTTTCTCATTCTTTCTTTTGCTTGATCAATTACACTTTTTAGATATCCCAACACAGCAAATCGATTTCTGAATATTGAAACGTTTGTTCAATTCCTGTTGTGTTGAGCAATTGCATTTCACTCTCAACATTTTCACATGTGGGTTATTCTACTTTGAGTGACGAGCATGGTGACTGTTGCATGCATAAAACTATTCGCTGAAGTAACTTTCCAGTGTGTTGTTGTTTGAAGATTTCCCTTTTCAATCAATATAATGGTGTCTAATCATTCTATTCTCTTTGAGCTTACCATGCATGTAAGAAGGATGTTGTACGGATTTTGGTTTAAGCTTTCAAAATATTCTTTGAAGTGCTCTTCAGTTCTTCCAAATAATAAATAAGACATCAGGCTCTACCTATAAAGGCTTCTTTGGAGGGTAGCACAAATGGGTGCTGCAGGGCCACTAGTACAGTGGGATAAGGGGTGATTCTTTTTTTTCCAGGACTTTGTAGTATACAGAATCCCCATTATTGGAAAAAGTATTCATCAAGAATGTTGGCTCATTTCAGTAAGTATCAATCGGAAGTGCATACCCGTTCATAGACCATCGTTTGAGACGTGGTCTTACCAATGCCATCTCTGATGTTTTTTTTTTTACAAAGAGTGCTAATTCGTTCTAGATTTAACTATAAAAGATTCTCAGAAATTGTGCCCTCGCAGCTTCAGCTGGACAGTGACTTGAAAGTAAGCAAAGATATAAAATATGGAATATACTTGTTGGCGGATTCATTATGGTTCTTTCCTTTCCATTTATTATTAAGCGAATGAAATATATTGCTTGTAGATATCGCACAATTTTTGGTTTCTTGTTCGGCCACCCATATGTGTTCTTTGAATCAGCATCATTAGAATCTATTAGATTGATGTTATGTATTGTGACAGATTTTCTTTCCTCGAGTAGTATGACTATCTTTAACTACTGTAGGTGTATATACTTTTTATGGTTAGATATGTTGATTTTGGTCACCTTTTTAATATTTCTAGGGGGTTCTTCATCCCCATTAAAAGACACAGTCGTGAAGATGGTCTCATGGATTCATTGCACTCAAGACAGAAACGTCAGCGCATAACCCATCTCTGTTTGAAAATACTGCTAACATCTATGTAGAGCTTAGTTCTTCTGTAAAGGCAGTCTCTATGTTGATGTTCAGAAGTGGGTATTATGTACCTTGATATAGGATTGTCAAGATTTAAATTGCATTATAAGAAACATGATCAATGTGCATTGAGATTTTTCGTTCTAACACCCCCGTGATCACATATTTAATACTTGTTCCATTTTTTAAATATAACTCTCAAAACATGTACACCTGCATTCAGATTTCTGTTCTGTTGGGAGTTATTTGAATTAGTTTTTCAATTAATTTGCGATGTCACTTTTGGACATCATGACTGTACAGCAAAATTATTATGAAATGTATGCTAAGTACATCCCTTGTTGGTACCCTCACTTACCTAATTGCAGGCCCACCAGTAGTATTTCATTTACAGGCCCCCAGTACATGGAGTACCATTTACTAGCAGCTTACAAGTAAATTAAGGCGAAAATTTATACTATTTGACGCAAAACTGCGTTAATGCAGTTTTGCATCAAAAAGGTTAGCGCTGACTAGCGCCATTTTTTAACGCCACTCGGGCGTCATATTTTCATTATGACGCTGGGTGGCGCTAAAAATAGCTTAGAGTCATTTTTCCCGACGTTAACCATTGTGCCTTGTCATAAAGCAAAATTACCTTAATGGAGGAAAAATGATTCTAATCCATTTTACGACATGTAAACATGTCACAAAACGGCAATGCACCATTTTTGCCCGCAATAGCATCAGCCAGAGATGCTAATGGGGAAAACAGTGCAAAGGAGCCCCAAAATGGACCCCGGAAGCCAGGAGAGGCCCCAGGAAGACCCCATTCAACCAGGAACTAGCCATTAGGACACAGACAAGACCCAGGGGAGGGAGAAGAAAAAGAGAAAGTGTTGTTTCAGCGCAGAGGAGCATAAAATACCAGTGAGAGAGGTGACTGAGCATCAAAATCAGCTCTTCGTCACCTCCAAATTGCCAATTGGAAGAAGAGAGGCAATCTGGTAGCAGATTGTGGATAAGATCAATAGTGTGGCAGAGGTCAGGAGAACTGTGACTGGGTGCAAGAAATGCTGGCATGACTGGAAGAGAAGGACAAAGGAAAAAATAGCACAGAACTGGAAGGCCGTACTGCAAACTGGAGGTGGGAGATCAGCACCACAAGAGGACTTGGACAAGATGAAGGAAGGAGATAGTTGCAACAGTCATCCCAGAGGAAATCATCACAGGAATACAGGTACAGGATACCAGGAAGCACCACAAATGCTGGGTAAGTTGCATAGTGGAAATATATGCTTAAATGTCAAGTGCAAGAAGGGGGAGGCATATAGGACTCACACAATGCATGTCAAAGGAGCGTAGATGGACACAATGCAGATGAAGCAAGTTGAACCATGCCAACGTAAGCTGCACATGTACCTACACCTTGGTAGTGCCATGCACCATTGACACATACACAACCTGGACATATTTAGAACACTACGCCTAAATATCTACATGTACAAATGCAGCACCTGGGCTGGATGGCATGTATAATCACCGTTCCACTGGCTGTGACATCACAATATCCCTTGCATGTAGTCACATCAACACCACCATCAAGACCAAGACCTCAGAGACCAGGTAGTCACTCAACACCATTCTTGGGGTTACTTCACAGTGGTGTCCCATGCGGTAACACCTTGCAACTACCTTGCCTCATTGCCCAAACGCACTTGTGCTGCATCTCACAGCACACAAGTCATTGCAACTGTACCAACAGTACACAAGCATGTGCCGGTAGCACCACCACACCGCACATAGACAACACATTCACATGAGGCAGCCATCCCTACATCATTCAGTCAGGGTGTCCCCTGGGTGCAGGGAGCAATGAACTCAACAGGCGCTGGTGGAATAGCAGGCTGGACCTGTATCATTGGTAACATGCCACTACCCATACCAACTAAACTGAAGTTCTGTTGATTTATACATCTTAATGCTGAACTGAAAGGTGCCACTATAGAAAATATGTACCACAGATAGCAAACACAACAGTCACACGCTGAGCCCTCAACTACTCTGACACAGCCATGTTAGACACATGGGAATGGAGGAAAAAACACACACATACAACACATGGGGTATGACTGTGAACATAATAGCGGATAATTCCACATCAACGTGCGGGGGATGGTGCATGGGCAAGCCCAGTGCTGGTAAGACTGCCAGTGCAGGCGGCTGGACATCTGTCTGCTCATGGTAGCTCTGTGGGGCACTCAGTAAACATTCTTGATGGATCAAATAGAGTCAGTGCCAGTTTTGGCCTGCATTGGGTGTAACAGGACACGCTTTACTCAGCCCGGCAAAGCAGGCAGTTGAAAGGGCAAAGGGCCAGGGTATGGGATCCCCTGCACTGCCCATGCCAAGTGCATGGGCTGTGCAGGGGCACGGAAGGCCACACCACATAACCAACAACCATTTCATGGGGGTTACACCGCCATGCAAAGGCTGGTGGAAATGTGGAAACAGACCTGGAGGATAGTATCAAACGTATAACTGGTCTGGTGTCACAGGACAGAAGCCATAGTCAGTCTGTAAGCTGCTGGTAACCTGCCATGTCCAGGCCATTGGCCCATGGGGCATTCCACATTGACAACAGTTGCCACTACCACCTGTGCTGTTGGGGTCAGGTGCCCCTTAGACTGATGCACATGAAATGTGAACTAGCCTCAGGCCCTGACCTAAGTACAACTCCTGTTAAATGGCTATGTCCATAGACTCATTTACCATCAGGCACTGTCACATACAGAATAATGTACACAGCAGAAATGTTATACCCATACTGCCCAACCCTGGGTTCAACCCTGTGCTTGTGTCAAATGAGCTGTACTGCCACCATGCAGCGCTCATGTATCATAGTGCAAGGAGGGCTGCATTGAGGGGGAGGACATAGGTGTTTAGTAAAGCAAACACACCTAAACAGACAGGAGTTGAAACCAAACTCTGCCAGGTCCATGAGTGCCATGCAATGTAGCACACAAACACAAACGACAGCATGAGGAACCATCAATGGCAACAATAGCACAGTGTCCTGGCAATGCCATCCCTGGGGTGGTCTCAGCACAGCATGGGTGTATGCGAAACATGTCAGACTGTGACAGGTGAACATTTCCATGTGTGGTGCTATGGCATGAGCACAGCAACACCCATTGCAAGGCCTCACCATGCAAATGGATGCAAAGGGAGGGTAGAACATGAAAAGACGGCAGCAAGCCACAAAAAGGATAAACAACACACCTAGAAGACATTGCGCAGCCAATTGTGCCAACTGGGCTTCCATTCATGTGACATGCAGGTGGGGCATAGGGCTGTAGACTGCAGCTATGATTTACTGGAACAATCCTGTGGAACTGAGGGGCACATCAGAGGCCCCTAGCACCATAGGAGTGTCACTTTCAGTGACGCTCCTGTGGCGCTAAGCACTGTGCTGTATTGACAAGGTGGCGCTAAGCCACTTTTTGTGGCTTAATGTCACCGTGTAAATATGGACCCTTCCTGATCATCACTGTGTGTGGAAGGTGGTGCAATGGGTGTTGCTGTGGGCATGCCACAGCAACACCCGTCAAATAGTGATGCTGCCTCAGATAAATGGAATTTTGTCAACTTGAGGCAAGGCCAAAACGCTAACGCCAGCCCCAGGGGTGGCATTAGCAGGGTGCAACGAGGAGGAATACATTTATACCTCCTCCTTTTCTGCTTTACCAATGTGTGCTTCATTCTGCAGCATGCATAGGAAGAGCAAAATGCCAGAAATTATTTTTTATGTGCGTGAAGGTGTTCCTTCCTGCACATAAACAATCAAATGTAAATTACGCTTTGGCTCTTCTGTGTGTGCTGCATTCTACAGATCACACAGAAGTGCCAAATCACCATTAGTGATTGGTAATGTGCTGGAAGTGACACTTTTATGCACATAAACAATCACACCCCTCAATGCATACATCCTTGCACGATGGTGCAAGGATGCCTGCGTTGACGCTGGCAATTGAATTTTATACCA
The DNA here is from genome assembly GCF_031143425.1 of Pleurodeles waltl. Taxonomy (NCBI): domain Eukaryota; kingdom Metazoa; phylum Chordata; class Amphibia; order Caudata; family Salamandridae; genus Pleurodeles; species Pleurodeles waltl. The sequence continues at coordinate 542,525,160 of NC_090451.1, forward strand.
GCACAGGGGACAATATAGGGGTGCCCCGTATTCACTTACATACAGTGCATCCTTGTGTGACCAAAGTGATGCAGAGCGGCACTGACAATTTCTGCACAGGACCGCGCTGCACCACTTTTACATAAATATGGCCCTAATATGACAATGAGCCTCAAATATCAAGTCAGTGACGTGACTTGTCAACTGCCACAACACAGATAGACTGATTTTACACCATCTCATCACAGAGGATGACGGCTCTCCTGCGGATCTGCCTGTCATGGAGTACCCTGATGACCTGGATGACCAGCTGGCAACTATCAGCCAAGACAGCCTCCAAGAAGTCCTTGTAAACCTCCAGACACCACCTCCAGTCCCAAGGATGAGTATTTATGAAGCCAACATCCCACAGGCCCCACTTAGCACCCTAGTAGTACAATCTGCCAGCACCAAGACAGCAGAGGACTCCGAGGACCCAGGCACCATCTTTGAGAGGACAGTGGTAGGAGTCCAGTGGGAGCTGGCCAAGGAGGTGCGGTGGGGATGCAAACTATGGCAGCCAGCCTTAAGGAGATGCAGACGTGCATGGTTACGGCAACAGAACAGACTTCAGCCAACCGATGCACAGACTCTCCAACACGTGGAGTCCAGGAGTGTCTGAGGGACATAGCTGCTGCCATGAGGGAGAGGCCACAACAACTGCCCTCCCACACTGGCATCAGCATGCTTGACGACAAAATGGACTTCATGCATCGGGAAATGGTCTCCCTCAAGGCAGACATGGCTTCCTACCACAGGGATGTTGCAGCTATACTTAAAAATCATCAGCAGCTCCTCCTTGCTGCAGTGATGCCATATGTAGTGCCACAGATGGCAGCTGCCGGGAATTGGGAATCCACATCTCCAACCACTGAAGTGTGTGTGGCCCCTTCTACCTCCCCACTACCATCATCAAGGGTAGAGGAGGCACCAAACACATCGGAGGATGAAGATGTGGAAAAGATCATCTTCACCCGTAGGAGTGCCTGGTAGCACCATCCGATGCCACATGGGCAGTGTTTTCCTTTGTTCTGTGCTTGACATCATGCCAGTGTTAGCACTTTTGCAGATATGCACTCTTCTTGAACACACTGTTGACCTTCCTGCTATGGACTGCAATTGCCTCTAACTTTTCAATTGGCAATTTATGTTCCCCTGCACTGAAACACACTTTACCCAAACATGCCCCATGACATGTCACTCAACCCTGGACGTGTGTTGAGTCACAATTGAATGGATTCCAGGAATGGGGTCACAGACCTGGACATTGTGTATATATTGCAATATTACACTTGTTGTTAAACATCACCTCCACAACCAGCATGTTTTTTTTGTGTTGTGACACATCTACAATGGCTAGGATTTGTGTTGTGTGTAACATGTCTCAAGTCACAGAGTGTCAGTACAAGAGTACATGAATATGCGGGCCCCTCTCTATGCACATGGTGCCTACATGATGTACATCGATGCTGGTCTCATCCCCTACAACCAATTCACTGACTATGTGAAACATGTTGAACACATATATGCTACACCCACTTCATCAGCTGGGAGTACCAGTAGAACACATTAGTGTGAAACAGAGGGACTCAACCTCATCTGTAATTGCCACTGGTCAGTTTAGCAGGATAGGAATGAAATGTAGGCTGTTGTCAAATGTCCCACAGTGCCCAACATTCCGAAACAAAAACCATACAATGACAGCTGAATTACCACACCTGCCTATCCTATACATGGTCAACTTAGTCATTTTGAGTGGTGGGTACACTGAATGGCAGATGCACAGATAAGTAGATGTGTTGTAGCTGCCAATGTGACAGCTCAGTCCCTAGGACAACACACAATTTTCACTGCACACCCATAAGAAGATCCTGAGACTCAAGCATATGACACATGAAGAACCCAAAAATGTTTATTTTGATTTTCACTTAACTAAAAATAATTATTAACACCTATCCTAACCTAACCTATCGGACAACAAACTAAACTACACATTTACTAACTATTACTGAAAAAAATATATTTTGGGGGTATTTTTTGATTTTTTCAATTGTTTTATATATATTTGTTTTTATAAACACATAAAAGCAGCAACATCACCCACCACCCACCCACATAGTAAAATGTAAAAAGTAGAAAACCCAACCCCCAAACCTACGTATCCTAACTAACCCACTAACCTATTCTAACCTACAACTAAACCCCTAATACCCACTAAAAACCTAGAAAAGATGAGGAGGGAGGGGACAGTACTTGGGAAGAGTGTCATCATGCCATTCAAAGGTTGGCCCTCGAGTTTCCTCTCAATGTACTTGGGTGTCTTTGTGTTCTTGGCCACATCCTTCTCAATTGAGTCCAACTTTAGGACTACCTGTGTCACATCCCTTTGTAAGTCTCTGATGGCAGTCATGTCCATGGCAACAGGTGTGGTTGGCTGTGGGATGGAAGTTGAGGGTGCAGCAGCTGGAGCTATAATGATGCTGGCAGCTGTAGCCCCCTGCACAGCTGTGGTGCTTGTTCCCCCCTATGTGGGCAGTGTGGGTCCCCCTTGGTTGAATGCCTGCCACTCACGGGTGGATCGCTCCGAGGGATAGCGGCATGCCATCCTCCTGAACCCAGATTCCACTGCCAATATGTGCCGATGGTGCACTGCCCTCTCATGAAAGGCATGGAGTTCATTGTTGTTCATGTTGGCAGCTGTTAAAATGAGACAGGTAACCATCAGTGTCAGCATTGTGTGGAGTCTGTACAGAGAATTAGCTTACTATCTACATTGATTTGCACATTCACTCCTACTCACATTCTGGATAATACAATGGCCCTGATGGATGAAACGACAACGGTGCCTTAGCACTATTTCCTTGACACCATAGCCACCCACTACAAGATTAGAAACAAACAAAATTTAGATGTGCATTGATTTTGTACCATGTGTGGCAATGCAAAGGCAGCATCAACTTCACATTGATCAGGGCCACTATTCCTCATCATCTGTGTCAAATTTTCAAACATACAGTAACTTGTATCTGTGATTGGGAGTATGGGATGCAGTTGGTAACCATGAGGGGTCAGTGTTGATAGGTACACATGCAGGACTGATCAAAATGACTGTAACCTACACTGTGAGCATCACGTCTACCTACACATTAGTTGTTCCCACCACCTGTGCCTCGTGGGGATGGCCATGTAGATCATCATCTCAACTGTCCAGGTCATCAACCAAGGTATGCCCACTCATACATGGAGTCAGGGAGTGTACCACATGTTAGGTGATGACAACTAGGAATCTGGTACCCATAGGTCTATCACATCTACATTCATGTGTCCAGGTGTAGACACCTGTCAATACCTGATCAGTCAATATCATTCCTCACACACTCATATCCATGCCGGCACACAATAGGGCTTGACCTGCATGCACGCCTATTACATTCCATATAAGTGTCATGTAAGTGGAGTACAATATATGTGGCACCATGCTGGTGGACAATTGCCCACCCAGTCCTACATGTGCATTACAAAACAGGGATGCACAAATATGTCTACTAAATGGTGCACCATTGTGTTGTGAGAATGACGGTGTGTCCCAGTGCCATTATTTTCACAACGGTGCACATCTAAGTCACATATGGGCCTACATGTGGCTTGTCATCACCTTGTCTACACAATGCTGCCCATTGATTGCCACAAGCCTCGCAAGATATGACTCTCTGTATGTGCATGGGGAACCACTTAAATGTGACACAGTATCACCATCCAGCCTACTTTGATTTCTGATCATTTGACAGTTCATCACTTCTAGCATTGGGTGCAACACACATGACTCACTCACACAAACTACTTAATCACTACACAGGACAGGCAAAATCACACTTACATCTGGGTCCTCAAATGTTTCCACTTCCCCTATGGTGTGGGGGCAGGTCCACCTGAAATATATGGATGGAAAACCATGGTTAGTATCATATCACTGTCACTACTAGTGGACAACATATTACAGTGTGTACTATTTCAGAGGAGTTAGCTAATTATCCAGGTTGTGGACAGTGAAACAGACAAACCACTGCAAAGTCACAATAAGACTGACATCCAGGTGAGTGAGAGCCACACATCTGCACTCTTACACTGGGCCTGAGACTCATGTAGTGCTACACCCTGCAACAACCATATGTAGTGAATCTGTAGAAGATGGAATCCATGGAATGAGGGGGAGTTGGGTGACAGATACATGACACTACCCTGGTGCACTGCAAGACAACTGACTCAGTTATTCTGGGTTGTCCTGCAAGGCACACAGTGGCAACTTGCGGAAGACAAGAGGCTCAATTTTTAGTCTACAATTTTCATGCATTGAGTAATCCATGACTGATGTGTCACAGTTGGCTGATGTTATCAAATGCCCCATTGCTAGTGCCCCCTAAGGCTGGTATGCCCCCTTTGTAAACATAGTAGCAGGGATGATGTATGTGAAATTCTGACAATGTTGCGCCATAAATGGATTGGCCTTCTTTGTATTCACAATCCAGTTACACATGGTATGATGGCGGTGTCTTGGCCTATCATACACAACTCAATGTAGGGGCACAGATGTTGCCATGGCCCCTGAAATGTGTGACAAAGTGATGGTTGTGCATGACTCACCTAACATCTGACTTGCATTGGTAAAATTGTAGGATAAGTGGACCCCATGTCTATACTGGCACAGTGACACTTCATTCTGGTTGCATGCAACCTGTCCACAAGCATTGGATGCAGCACGCCAACACATCTGCTACTATCATTCAAGTTGGGTGAACAGTAAATAGTTTGCCAATGGGAGACTCACCAACAGGGCCACCGATCACCACACCAAGAAGGTCCAGAAGATCCTGCTCCCTGGCCACCAGATCAGCCCAGCGATGCTTGAGCTTGTGGTCATTGCAGGTCCGGAGGTACATCCTCTTCAGGTGGTGGAGCACCTTGCCCCACCGCAGCCACCTCACCTCCGTCCGGTAGCCCTGTAGCACACGGCCACCCATCTCCAACATTAGTGGGAGGTAGTTGGTTACCAGCTACACAAAGCCTACCAGCTCCTCATCCCCCATTCTGGTCTGCCTCTCCCTAACAGACATTTCACTGGGGTACAGGTTGAAAATGAAAAATAATGTAGTAATAAACTGAAGTAAGTAAATTAAACTTAACACCCAAAAAATAACAATCCCAACTAACCCGCCTCTACAACTAACCCAGACAGACACCCCACAGCACAGGTATAATGAAAAATACAAAAAACACAGAAATTCACAGACACTGGGACAAATAACAATCAAATACAACAGAAAACACAGCAGGAGGGACACCAGAGGATACAAAACAGAGCAATAAGATACCACCAGCTCCAAGATCCAACCACACAGTCAAAAGAGGCACACACTGTAAAGAGAAAGTGAAAGTACACCCACTGTATCATGCCTGTAAACAGGATATCCTATGACATCACTTCCTGTCCCCTTGCCCCACGTTTTCTGTAATGTGTATATTTTTGATGCATCTGATATTTGCATGAGTATTTCTGATGCATTACTTATGTGCGTCTTTTTATATTGACACATTACCTTTATGAGTCGATCTCACAGTAAATCAGCATTGAGATGAGTGAGAAGGTGGAAATCACGCTAAGGGCCCATGGACCATAGACTTTGCGTTTGCAGCTTTTTTCAATGCAGTTGCGTAATTTTGTTTACTCTATTCCTGATTGCGTGATTTTGTCCATTGTTAATGGATGCACCCTGTATCAACATACAAATTGAATGGGCTGAGCTGCAGTATGGCATTTTGTATATGGGCACATGTGGTAGTCTATTGAACAATGTGATATGGGTGTGTTGGTCTGTTACACCAATGTGTGTTTTACAGAATCAACAGCATGCAAATGTATACATGCCATGATATGTATGTATGACAACAGTGTATCCACATATGTATGGCAGTCAGTACTATGCAAGAGTCAAGGTATGTGAATTATGATTTGTGGTCACTTATGTGCCGTGTGTAGTATGTCTTACAGTCCATCACATTTCAGATGACATATACAGCTCAGGCATTGTTGATGATGGCTGATGAATGCAATCTAGCAAATGTTGCCTGACAACTGTCTCCATATGTTGATCTTGAGTATATGGATGACTTGTTTGTGGACTATGCAAATGTCTGACAGTGTACCTATTTGGTACATACTGTGATTTTCACACTCTGCCTACATTCCAACCATATCATGTACTGAACACATTAGACAGTTGAAATTTTTACATTTTGCATTATAATAATAACATTTTTCTAGTGGACCTGCAGCCCTAGATGCATATGTTCGCATCCATTCTGATGTGCATTCCACAGATGGGTCCGTCCAAAGTGTGAGGTAAGTTGGAAATTGCGACTTGCAATTTGCGAGTCGGAGCGACTCGCAAATTGCAAGTCGCAATTTCCAATGCAGATGACCAATCGCAATGACCCACCTCATTAATATTCATGAGGTGGGTCGCAAATTGCAGCCCCATAGCGAATCTAGGCACTCGCAAACATGGAGGCCTGCTGTCGTCAGCAGACCTCCATGTTCGTGACTGCTTTAAATAAAGCAGTTTTTTTTTGTTTTTAAGTGTAGCCCGTTTTCCTTAAAGGAAAACGAGCTGCACTTAAAAAAAAAACGAAACCTTTAGTTTCGTTTTTTTTTCACCTACCCTGAAAAAATATTTGTGGGTCCATTCACAAAGTGGACCCCTTCCAATTTGCGATTGGGTTACCATCCACTTGAAGTGGATGGTAACTGCGACACCATTTGTGACCGCATATGCGGTCGCAAATGGTATTGCATACCACTCAGAATCGCAAATAGGAAGGGAACACCCCTTCCTATTTGCGATTCTGAAATGCATATTGCGAGTCGGTACCGACTCGCAATATGCATTTCTGCATTGGGAAACGCGAATAGCGAGTCGCAAATGGCAATTTTTGCTGTTTGCGACTCGCTATTTGTTTCCTGCATCTAGCCCAATATTCTCTGCTTTTTCATTTCCTTAATTCTTTGTGCCCTGGTTTTGATTTCCACTTTGTTTTTGTTTCCTGAGGCAGGATTTTGATTTTCTCCCTTGTGTCCTCTACTTTCGATCCTGTTGCATACCTCTTTCTGCCTCCCTCACAGAAGGTTGCATTTGTAACATCTTTATCCTTTTGAGTTCCTTTAAAAAAGAGGAAGTTCTTGATTACTTAATTTTCTTGGAAGTGGATCAATTCTCTAAATCGGACATACTGTCGCTAGCTCCTAAACTCGATGTGCCACTAACACTTGCATTCTCATCACTGTCAAAACTACTTATGGTAACTATCCTTCAAGTGATCACAGGAGCCAGCAGCTGAGGGTCCCCCTTGTGGTGTGAGAATCCAGAGCAACCTATAATACCATGAATGAAAAAAGAAAGAAAGAACTGCAAGGGGACACCTGGGAGAGCTTATTACAGGCTGCAGAAACCAAGGACAGTACCTTGACCTGGCAAACAGTTAAGGCCCTGCTGTTCGCCAAGGGGATGGGACCTGACCTGGATTCCTCAATCACCCGCACACACTGGGTAGCCCACTTTGGCATGATATTTTCTTGCACAAAAGAAAATGAGGTAGCCCAACCGCTTCCAGAAGCCCAGCTAACAACTGCTATGGTTTTAAGGTTGGGGGAAGTAATAAGAGTGATAGATAAAAGCACTAAGGGGAAGGCCCCATGACCTGATGGAGTCCCAATGGACATTTATAAATCAAATCAGGTGCTATGGGCTCCATAGTTAACTAAGGTCGTAAATGCAGCTGGAGCAGGATATGTACCCCCATCCTGGTTGCTTTCACTCATCGTTCCAATAGTCAACAAGGAATCGAGGAACGACCCAAAAATGTTATGGTCCAATTTCTCTACTCGACTCCTCTGCTAAGCTTTTGGGGACGGTCCTCTTACAGAGATTGGAAATCTGGGCAGAGGAGAACACTATTTTATCAAACACCCAGTACGGGTTTAAGAAAAGGCTTGGGACAGTTGAGCAGGTGCTCAACCTGAACCTTTTAATGGGGAAATATACCATTGCTAAAAAAGGTATAATGCACATATGCTATATTGTTTAAGATGTGACTTTGACCTGGTCAACCACAACAAACTTTGGGTCTGCATGGGCAAACTAGGGGCCCCTAAGGAGATAATTTCCCTCTTGGTGTATTTGTACACCAACTGTAGGGCAAATGTTTGTTTTGAGACTAAGGGAGAGCTGAACACTCTGTATGAGCTAGGCAGAGGGGTGAAGCAGTCGTGTGCTTTAGCTTCCTTCCTCGTCTCCCTATATATGAAAGGTGTGGAGGAAGCATTGCAGGCAGTAGGTGCAGACACCCCGAAATTTGGTAGGTCAAAAATTACCATTCTACTCTATGCCGATGATGTGGCTATTTTAGTCCTAACTCCAAGAAGCCTGCAAAATCTGATAAATGTATTTTCTGATTCTTTTCTGATTATATGAAAGAGAGAGACCTGAAAATCAATATAGCTAAAACCTTTACCATGAGTTGTGACCAAACAAGGGTCTGGCCCAATATCTTCCATTTTAAGGGGAAAAAGGTGCAAACTACTAAAACCTTTAATTATCTAGGGATACAGCTCTCTTTAAATTTCGATTGGAAACAACATAGGGAGTCCTGTATATCCAATATGATTATAATAATTAAGATATATTTAGATTTGCTACCAAGTTAGGCTCCAGACCAATCAGAGAAATGCTAATCCTATATGCTGCTAAAACTATGTTGGCGGGGCGTGGCTTAGGGCATCAAGATAACGATCGCACTCTGAGAGTGCTCCGGACCCCTCTGTCATCCACCGATATCCACCCCACATGGAGACTCATCGGACCGGTACCAGGACCCCCATCTAGGTGTGGGGGAGCCCCAGAATGAGTGGAGAGGAGCTGCGGGTCCTCCGCAACTGGAATGCCAGACCTCCCAGTGGGACTCGGACGACGGATGCCCAAGATGGCAAGTGCTCACTAGGCCTGGGTGGCGCTGCCCAAGAAGCTTACACTTGGTGGTTGGACGCTGGGGGCCGGAGCTGAAAGACCTTGGTGACGGCCTAGACACCCTCGTCTGGGCAGGTGGGCCAGCAGCAGAGGCCTGAAAGACACCAGCCTGTGGCCAGCCTATGCCTGAAGGCTACGGGGCGGTGAGTGCACCAGCTGTGGTGGATTGGGCCTGGCCCGGAGGGCTCTGTGGTTGTCGGTTCGCGTGAGGGACTGCTCCCCCGTCTCGACTCGTGCCCTGAGGACCAGCAGTGAAGAGGGGGAGTGGTGGCCTCCCTGGTCAGCTTAGGGGGGTGCTGCCGCTCCCCCTAGTGCTTCCTGAGGCGTGGTAGCACCAGGAGCGGAGTCCGCGGCTGCCAGGGTTACTCAGCTGATGGGCCTCGGTCACGAGGTGGACCCGCAGCAAGCGATTGGGCCCGCACACGGCCCCACATTCCAAGACCTGCAGGGCACAACAAGAACTGCTTGGTGCCTGTCTGGCTCATCTGCTGGCCCTCGACTGCCTGGGGCCTGTTTCGCCGGGCCTGCTGGCCACGTGACCCCGAGAGAACGGGCCTTACAAACTCAAGCTCCATTGAGGCCCGGCAGGAGGAGACTGGGTCCTACCGGTGCGTCGCGGATCTAGTCACACTTGTTGCACATTGACCCTTGGCATCATGGGGAAGGAAAAATAGGCAAAAATGCCCACCACCCAAATTTGTATAGACAAATTCATGACTCCAGCTGGAGCCCCTGGAGGTGGCGTCATGGGGGCTCCTGCCCTGGCCAGGGAGCATGGGGGGAGACACCGACAAGATCGTACGTGCCATACAGTCTTCCCAGGCACTGGTTGAGAACAAAATTGTAGAGGTGAGAGTAGGTCTGGGGTTGCTGTGACAGGACCTCAAAACTGTCTTGGCACGACTCATGGAGACAGCGTGTCCACAGTGGAGGACGCGGTCCACAATCTCAAGACTAAGGTGTCCGGCCTCCTAACCCGGACACATGAGCTACAGCAATGTGCAGAGGACACCGAAAACCACTCAAGACGGAATAACCTGCATTTCGTGGGATTGCTGGAGACGACCGAGGGGCCTGGCCCAGCTGAATTCCTAGAGGCTTGGCTTAGATCATGAATGCCCTTGGACAGACTGTCTACATGGTTTGCCATTGAATGTACCCATAGAGCTTTCTGCCAAACCCCCACCGGGGGCACCGACCAGGGCATTTATTGCCCGCTTACTCAACTTTTGAGATCAGGATGCTATCCTTCATTAGGCCTGAGCTTAGTCAGAACTCCGCTACCAGAAATCAAAGATACTGATCTTTCCAGACTACTCCTGGGAGGACCAGGTAAAGTGGTGCTCATGCGAGCAGGTGAAACAAAAACTGAGGCCACTATACTTAAAATATATGCTCCTCTTCCCGGCCCGCCTTAAGGTCCTACATGCTGGCAAGACACACTTTTTTGATACACCAGAGGTGGCCTGGAAGAGGGCGATGGAGGAGCGGCCACTCCAGGAGGGTGGGGGGGTGCCACGGGATCCCCCTCCCTCTAGACGGGCACCAGCTGATGCGCCTGAGGCAGACCTAAGGGATTCCGGTCACCCTGGGTGCACCTGCACTGGCTCCCGCCGCAGAAGATGCCGATCTTGACAGGCCTCGCAAACTCATTGGCAGGCCCCCCTCGCCATCTCCCACGTGGATGGAAAGAGGCCTCCCATGGTCCAGCACCTCCGGGGCATGCAGCTCTAGAAGAAGGAGAAAGACTGAGTCAAACTCCACCCATTTGACTGTCCAGCAAGGCGACGGTAGGCTCAGCATGGGCCCATCAGTGGAATGCATATGAGATCTGACCCATTGGAGGGGTCCACCACACCACACTACTAGGGGTTTACCTTATCTTTGTTATGCCTTTCTGGGGCAACAGATTCTTTTTTAAGTTGGGAGGGGAAGTATAGGGAGGGGGGAGTTGGGAGGTGTTCATCAATGCATGACAGCATTACTATATTGTTGCTTGTTCTCTACCTTTAACATTTGGATGTCTACCTTTGGAAGATACACACAAGTTGTTCAGACACTAGGTATATACAGGGTCCCTCGCTCACAACGGCCCACCCAGACAAATGCCTTGTTCCCCCAGCTGCACAAGTGGAATTGGGGAATACTCCTTTTCAAGGCACAGTCTGGTGCCCACCACTGTAGTCTTGTGGAACGTTAACAGACTCCTCGACAAAACTAAAAGGACTGCAGTGTTGTGCTACGTGCAGCGCCTCCGCCCCTCTATCCTTCTTCTCCAGGAAACACACCTATTTGGGTTCACATGCCCGTTCTTGGTCTGCTATGGCTTTGAAAGGGTCTACCACTCAGGGTTCACACAGGGAGCCAGGGGGTAGTGATATTTCTGCACCAGGCCTATCCCTTAGCTATACAGCAGACATGGAAGGCCCCACAGGGGAGGTTTATGGCCCTGACGGGACGGGTAGATGGGCATAACATCAACCTACTCAACAGATATGCCCCCCAAAGGGTTTGATGAGTTTCTTCACGCTCTCACTGGCCTACTGGCCCAGATGCCCATGGGGTTTACAATCATTGCCGGCGACATAAATGCGGTCCTAGACCCGAGCCTTGAAATAACGGGCCCCCTATCGGACACACGCAGTAGATGCTCCCTATCTCTCACCAAATGGATGATGAGCACAGGCCTCTGTGACACATGGCGGATGTGGCACTCCCACCACTGGCAATACACCCACACTTCAGCAGCACATCACACCCAAGCCCGCACAGACATGATTCTTGCACCGGCCACTGACCTTTCCCTAGTCACTGAAATCCAGCTAGTCGCCCGCAGCCTCTCCGACCATGACCATTGGCCACCCTGACCAGAGTCAGAGGCTTAGGTAGGGTATCAATGCATGATTTTTGCAGGACGAGGCCTACTCTATGGACCTCCGCAAGGAGATTGAACACTACTTCAGTGACAATACAGGATCGGTCCAATCCCATATCACACTCTGGGCAGTGGGCAAGGCCACAATTCGTGGCCATGCTAAGGGTCTTCTGCGGCAGTGGGAGAGGGAGAGACAAATCCACGGTACGTCTTGAGGCCCAGGCACTCCAATTGGTGATGAGAACGGGAGAGGAGAGGCATATACGAGCCCCAGAGATGGTGAGACAGGAAATTAGAACCCACTCCCTAGAGGAGGCAAAGCAAATCTGGCGGGCATCACAGGCCTGAATCTATAACTGGGGGGGACAGTAAGCTCCTTTACTGGCTGGTAACCAGACCAATGATGGGACCGGTGATCCCCGAGATAATAGATGACTCTGGGACAACTGACACAACCCCCTGGGATATAGCTGAGATATTTGCTCGGTACTATGGCACCCTATACACTGCGGCACCCAGACCCACCATTGAACAGCAGATGCCACTGTTGAATGAAATAGACATGGCGACCCTCTCAGCCCCCGTTAATAGAAGTCTTGGCGACCCCAAACCCATAGAGGAAATTGGGAAAGCTGTTGTGGTACAACCCCTGACCCAGATGGGTACCCGGCAGAATATTGTTCTAAATTCCGGGACATACTATTGCCCCAGCTCCACGGCCTCTACAATGAGGCCCAGGAGAGGGGCGGCATCCCTCATGACTTGGACCAGGCCACAATAGTGGTTCTACCTAAGTCCAGGCCCCCCTTCTTGTCCTGCACAGACTACCACGCGATATCATTAATTAACAGTGAACTTAAAATTGATGTCAATATACTGGCTACTCATCTACGGCTGGTTCTACACCACTTGATCTATCCTGACCAATGCAGTTTTATGCCAGCCCGCCGCACCATACATTGCCTGCAAAGGCTCTATGTTGATCTGGCACACAGACACACTCTCCCTTCCTCACTGGCCCTCCTCCTAATCGACTTTGAAAAAGTGTACGATACTTTGGACTGGAGCTACCTGGACTTGGTCCTTCGGAAAGCGGGCCCATTCCAACACATGCTTCATCTACTATACCTAACACCGACGGCCCTTGTCCTAGTAAACGGAATGCTGTCGGAGGTGTTCCCTGTCAGGAGAGGCACTAGACAGGGTTGTCCACTGTCCCCTCTTCGCCCTAGCCATATAGCCATTTGCACAAATGATTCATCCAGATGCCTTCCTGGAAGGCTGGGGATGGGCGGGAGTGGAGGAGGATCGCATCACGCTCTACACCGATGATGTCCTGCTTTACGTATCACAACCAGAGATAAGCCGCCCTAGGTGTCTCCAATTGCTGCACATTTCAGGAGAGGCCTCTGGCCTTAAGATGAATTCCAAGAAATCTCTATTGGTCCTGCTCTCGGAGTCTCGTGCTCTGGTTGACTGGCAAACGTCCATTCCAATCCAGCGTTTAAACTTTATGTAACTTGGCATGAAGGTGGCACTTGACCTGTCTATGACCTGGGCCCTCAACCTTACCCCTCTTGCCCACAGGGTGAAAGCGAAAATGGGAAAATGGCAGACCCTGCTGCTAAACGTCATGGGTCGCATAGCACTCTATTAAATGCCTGTCAGGCCCTGCTTCCCATATGTCCTCCAAAATCTCCCCCTCCGACGCCCCCGCCATTGGTTTCAGGAGATGGCTGCTACAGCTCACTCCTTTATTTGGGACAATGGCCGACGGCACCTATCCTGGGACATTTGCCAGCGCAGTGTATATGACGGTGGTCTAGCTGTGTCTAATTTATACTTCTATTATTTGGCATCGCAGGTACTCACTATCAACGAATGGCTCACAGGGGGATGGGACGATCCAGCTTGCCTCTTAGAACTGTCCACAATGGGGTTCTCACATCTTATGGACCTGCTATATTGAAGTTCCATTCCCAAGGCCACACCAGAAGTCATCAGCCAGGTCCTGTATGGTTGGTGGGTGGCTCAAAGACAAACAGGGTGGAGGGCCGGGTCACCCAGCACACCCCTCTATGGAGGGGAACATGGTTGCGAGAGGTTGCCAATATAGAAGGCTTTACACAATGGTAACACCTGACCCTGTGAAAGCTTTGACTACAATTGAGAGTGAGGCCAATAACTTTGGGGGCAAAGCTGGGTATCATCTTTATGAGGGCAAGACCCAGGTAGTATACACTAAAGGAATTAAGTTGGGGGATCTGAGGCTGAGGGAGGTGGCAACCTAGCTAGGAATGTGGATTACATCTACCCTTGCTAATCTTGTTGAGTTAACTTTAGCACCCCTGTTATCTATGATCAGACAGGAACTAGTCAGAATCAATAACCTGCATTTGTCATTGGTGGGGAGATGCAATATCTTAAAAATGCTTATTCTCCTAAATGTTTTATATATTATTAGGGCCATCCCACTGGAGCTTAGCAAGCACTGGCTGACCAAACTAGAAAGTCCATGCTCCAGCTTTCTCTGGTAACTCAAAAAGCCAAGAAGAGCACTAAGATTTATAATACTTCCCAGAGACTTTGGGGGGGGGTCGGTACCCAGCTTTACATCTTTGTATTGGTCCTGTACGCTACAGCATATGGGGATATTGATCACAGGCAGCATGCATAACATCAACTATGCCAAGGCACCGACCACGTATAAGCTTACACTGGGGCCTGAGGCTAATAGTTTTTTTTAACAATTTGGAAAGAAACTACTATAAAAAAAACTAGATTTAAGATCAAGGATGGGGCGTTTAATGTGTGGCAGCAGCTAAAGAGGAAAATTGCCAACAAACAGATACAATTGCTATACACATCTCTGGGGCACTCCCGCCCTACCCGCAATATTCCATGACAGTATAGGTAGAAGATTTGAATTAAGTGGTATCTCAAGCCTAGGAGATTTTTATGATGGAGAACAACTATATTCTTCTAGCGAGTTACCAGAATAATTTGCCTTGACGAGGGAAAAGTTAAAATACCTGCAGGTCAGATACTTCATTAATAGGCTAGATAAGAAGCAAGTTTTGCTTGCGAAAGTCCCCATCAACCATTAAACTCATACAACATTGACATTGTGTATGGGTTCAATAGTTGAGTTATTTACTTTAGGTGTTAGGCTGTTCTTTGTTAATATATAATCTACTCTAGCTACAGATCGTGGCGTTAGAATTGGTCATATTTATAGTTTACTAATTCCGGCCCCTTGGATGACTTAGAACGCCAAAGTACTAAGTGGGAAGGAATATTGGGTTTGGAAGAGCCAGTACTCTAGCTCTGAGCAGATATCTGTAGGGAGATACTCATACCTTCAGGATTTAAAAGCCGGCATTTTAAAACAATATTTGATTTATATTATACCCCAGCTAAGCCATTGAGGTGGGGAAAAAGACCGGACTCCAAATGTCATAGATGCAGGTTAGGAAGGGTTGGAAGATATATCATATCTATGCATGATACTGAGTGAAACCCTAACTTGTCACTCTGTAATGTATTTTTTGATCTTCTGTCGCTAAAATCAAAAAGAATAGAGTGATCTCATTGTTGCAGTTTGATAGATGAATTCCTAACTTGCCATTTTTGTATTGTTTTGTTTTAAGTATCCTGCTGTTATTTTCTTTTTTTCTTTCTTTCTT
Source organism: Pleurodeles waltl (assembly GCF_031143425.1). Taxonomy (NCBI): domain Eukaryota; kingdom Metazoa; phylum Chordata; class Amphibia; order Caudata; family Salamandridae; genus Pleurodeles; species Pleurodeles waltl. The sequence goes on from NC_090451.1 coordinate 542,540,816, forward strand.
TATTTTGGATTAACTGCAAATCCATAAGAGAAAACACACATAATAAAAACACAACTTAAAATCAGCTTTACAAGAGATTATAAATAGATAGACAATTCCATATTAAAGGAAAAGAAAACATGTTAAAAGAACCTTCATAAAATCAATAGGGTACTTTCAGAAAATCACAATTAATAAAAACATGGTAAAATTGTTTCTATTAAAGAAAATAAAAACATGGGTTGCTAAGCAGCTTCCTGACCACAGAGCATGTTTTTAACTCTGAATACCCCGGCCAGAAACTTAGCCACCTGAATAGAAATATTGGGGCACTGCAGTATCTTTAAATAAATCAGGACAGGCTTTACCTGATGAAAATGTTTCCCTTTCAAAAGTGGCAATATATATCGCTGCCTTAAAGTGCAATGGTGGCCACAGAAAAACATAAAGTGAATCATGTTCTTAGTAGAAAAATTATCACAAGAACAAGGGGTAAAACTATCTCCATTATAACGTAACTCGACATTAACTAATAACTAATGCAAAAAGGCTAATCTGAACCATATTAACAAACAACGGTGATAAACTGAGCGCACAGTGCAAAGAGAAGGTTTCAAACCAGGTTCAGATTTAGCAAGAAAATAGGCCTTAACAGTGGATTTTTGCAACTACTTAGCTTCCCTCTCACTTTTTACATTATCCATAAAGTTGTGTTTTACCCAGGGCACATACTTACTTTTGATCTGTTTCGGCGTTGCAAAAAAATTAGCACAACCTAACCTTGTCAGCAAATGCTTAATGTGAGCTAGCCACTGGATTCTAAGGGTATTATCAAGGGCAAGGCAGTCCCTAACAATAGCCTGATTTAGTTCAAGCTTGGGATTAGACCAGAGTTTGAACAAACTCATAACTGGGGCAAGGGACAATTTGTCAGAAGTATAGGTCAAACCTAGTTCCTCATGGGCAGCAAAAGTAGAGACTGACCGGGGCACACCAAGCAACCTTCTTACGAAGGCATTCTCAACTCTCTGTATCTCCACACCATCCTTATATCCCCAAAGCCCATAACCGTAAGAAGCTACTACAAGACATTTGGTAGAATAAACCTTTAAAATTGCTGGAACTAGTCTAGCCCCTAACCTGGAGGCGAAATCAAAGAGGGAAGCCACAGCTCTTGCCATCGCATTTCTCTTCACCTTCATCTGTGAGACCCAGGTTCCTTTCTCATCAAAGATGATCCCCGGATAAGATAAGGTTGAGATTCTCAACATTACCTCCCCCTCACCAAAAATTATTTTTCAGTGCTTGCTCCGCATCCCAATGGCCATAACGTGGGACTTAGAATATTTTACCTGCATATCAAGAGGTGCCATAAACTTAATAAAAGAGTTAAGAAGATGTTGAAGGCCCACCGCGGTTCTGGCCAGAAGGACGGTATCGTTGGCATATACCAATGCTGGTATCATCCTCGATCCGACCCGGGGCACATCCTTAGAGGCAGAGATTAGGACTGTACACATATTGTTATAGACTAAACAATAACGGAGCCAGGATAAACCCCTGCCTTACCCCATTACCAATCTTTATCGGTGCCCTTAGAGAATCCTCATGGTTATATCTGACTCAAGCCATGAGATCCTGATGCAGATTGTGCAAAACTTTAACAAGATTTGACTTCAGTCCTTAATCAATAAGCATAGACCACAGCTTATCTCTATTTACCCAGTCAAATGCTGTCTCTTATTAAATGGTATATGATTATGCATAGCCTCTGGCATTCATAACAATCAATAACAATTTTATAAAAAAAGGATCAGTGCAGTGGCAGAATCTGTCTCCTATGTGAAGATCAGAACTTTATCAGTATAAACCACAACCTTTTGTATGGCGTTAGAGATTGGGACCCCTTAAATCATAGTAAAGAAGTGGGGAAAGTTTACACCTTATATAGTGCCTTGGGAGAGATTACATTTATCTGACAAATATCCACTGGCCTTTACTCGAGCTAAGGGTTGAACACATAAAGGTAATACCATCTTTTTAAGTTTCTCATCTACATTGCATTTCTGGAAATCAGAGTATAGAAAATACTATCAGTATCAGTATGAACCCAACCTTTTGTATGGAATTAGAGATTTTGGCCCCTTTAATCATAATATCACATCTTATGGAGATAAGCAAGGATTCTATTGCAGGTGAAAAAAGAAGTGAGGAAAATGTACACCTTAAATAGTGCCTTGGGAGAAATAAAATTGATCTGACAAATATCCATTGACCTTTGCTCGAGCTGAGGGTTGAGCACAGAAAGGAAATATCATATTTTTAAATTTCTCATCTACATTGCATTTCTTAAGATCAGAGTATATTAAAAATACCAAGATACCTTGCTGAAGGCCTTTTCTGCATCCAGAGCATTGCCACTGTTAGGGATATTAAGTATTTCGATCTCTCAGTTGTGTGGCAGACGAGTCTGATATTATCAGCTGCGAGCCAATCTTTGACAAATCCATTTTGTGATTTGGGCATTAAGAGATGTAAGACTGTTTCTAATCTTGTGGCAAATACCTTGGCATAGAATTTGCAGTCTATATTAAGTAGATATATTGGTCTATAGATTTTCATGTCAATGGGGTCTTTCTTATCTTTATGACTTACAGTAATATTATTCTCAGAAGTATTTACCAAAATTTTCAGTGCATTAAAATACCTTCCAAGGGTGAGGATTTAAAATATCTAGGAAATGTTTCTAGAAGCTAGCCAGAAGGCCATCTGGACATGGTGCTTTACCACATTTTAGTGACTTAATGGACAGGCTGATTTCCAAAGAAGTAATGTTTTGATTGAGGTTGCATTTTTCAGCATTGCTTAATGAAGGTAGGTGTAAGCTATTGAGATATGTTTGGCAATTGCCTATCGTAACAGATGGAAGTGGATTGTAAAGATTTGAGTAGAAATCCCAGAAGGCTTTCACGATAAGCTGAGAATCTGTTTGGGTTTTACAGGAGAGGTCTTTGATTGCTGTTGTGTATCTTCACTGGCTTTGTATTTGAGGTGATTCCCCAATGTTTTCCCTGCTTTATTTTGATCAGTGAATTTCTTTTCTTCGATTTTGTTGAGCCCGATGAGGGCACATAAGCAAAGTATTTTATTACATTCATATTTGAGGGTTTTAAGATTTTAAAGTAAAGTATAGTTTCTTGATCTGAATAGGTTAAGTTCCAGTTGTTTAATGTCTCCAATTTGTTTATTCTTTTATTGGTGTTTTTGTTTCTTCTGGCCATAATGTTAAAGATAACCAGACCTGCCAACTCACACAGTGCCACAGTGTGACACACGATATTGGCCTCCATCACTCGGTCACCTGGTGAGGAGCCAATATCACACTGTGGCAGGGAAAATGAGCTGAAAACCACGGTAAACAGTGGTTTTCGGCTCATTCTCTGAAGCCTTTAACTGCTGGCAAGCTTTTAATTGTGGCAGATCTGGATAACCCCTCTTATGTTTGCTTTCATGTTGTCCTAGATCATAGTGTCCCAAATAATTTCTGGTGTAGATCATCATTTTCTTTTAAAAAGTTACTAACTGAAGTGCACATATGCTCTCTCAGATCACTAATGTAAATAATTTCATCATTCATCCTCCAATATTTATCTTTGGGTGTGTTTTAGAGACATCTAGGCCCAGTATCACACATGCGTGGTCTGAAATGTGTATGGTTTCAATAGTTTAGGTATTTACTTTAGATATCAAGCTGTTCTTTGTTAATATATAATCTGTTCTAGATAGGGTATTAAGACAATGCAAATGTAAACTCACTGCCGGAAGGATTATGTGTCAAATGTCAATTAGACCATACAAACAAAGAGAAGAGAAGGGTAGTAGTGATATATTGCACTGCACATCCTATAAGTGTCAAACAGTAGTACAAGCTGTTCATACATTCCAGTTCAATCAAAAATGGGGGTGGTCCTGGATGGTTACCTAAGCGCTTCTACCACAAGGCACAGACAGCTACTCAACAGAGCACATATAATGCAATAACCCAAAACGGAACCTCAGCACTCAGTATTGCTTATGTGTAGTCTAAATGGCATGAAGAATGTCACAAAGATCTCAGTCCGATGTTGTTTTTATTAATTGGTGAATGCCATTATCTTCTTACAAAAGTTGCTAGATATCAACAGTTCCAATCAGGTGAACCAAGCCTTCTTTTGTCATAACTACTCATGAACAGCCAACATACATTTCGTCACAACTTGTGACTTTTTCAAGGCAACAAGTATACAAATAATGGATTGTGGCACACAAATAGTGTGTGATCACTCAGGTCATATCACTGTTCTTAGTAAACAGAGTCCAGAATCCAAAAAGAAATTTCCCTTCTTGCCATAGGAATGTGAATGCGTTGGTCCCCAGTGGAGCAGAAAGACTATTGAGGTTTTAGGGATGGGAGTGGAGCCTGATGTCGAGATGGGAATGAGCACACCCCAATTTTTTATAAAAAATATTCCTAGCATTCTGAATGCCAGTCAAATTTCAGCCAATTCTCCATCTGACCCCCACTCCCCTCCAAGTGGGAAAGTGGGGCAGAAGTAGTGGTTTGGCCAGCTTGCAGTGTGAATATGGCCCAATGATAGGGTGGTGCATCTATCCTCCTTTGCTTTACCGAAATGTAAAACCTTGGTGCCTTTTATCTCCTTCCCCACCAGGAAGCAGATTAGGGGCTACCCCTTTGAGACAAACCTCCCAACTGCCCACAGCAAGGCAGAAAGACTATTGCCCATTCTGGGTGTGGCATATTGGCACGAAGCCAGAGTAGGTTACTGTAGGCATTTGTCTGTTTAGACACCATGTTAAAATCTCTGGTGTCTAGCAGCCTTTCTGTCCCCCAGGGGCAGATTCTGGGAAAAAACCTTCAATCCACCCCACAGGGGAAGCAAGGAGACTGAAACACCTGGGTGCAAATATCTCCCTGATATCTAGTGGGCTTTCTGCCCCCCTCAACCCTGGAGGGTGGATTCAAGGTAAAGACTGTTGGGGTAATTTTGGGAGGTGTGGCTCAGCCCCATGCCTGATGGCTGTCCCCACCCCTTTTTGCTGTACTCAAAAAATCCCTAGTGTCTAATTGGCTAACTACTCCACAACAGGACCTCATCAGGGATCCAAATCTCTGTGAATGCCGTACCTATTTCCCTTCTATCAATAAGAAATTCTCACAACCCCATTATGGTGCATATTTTTATGTGATATTGTTCTACCACACATACACCCCGAATCGCCGTTGGAGATTGACAGAAGGGAAATTGGTATGATATGTGGGGAGATTTGGATTCCTGATGCAGTCCTGTTGTACAGGACGAAACATATTGGCTGAGCTGGAGACAAAAATATGTTGGAAGATAAAACAATGAAGATTAATTTATTATTCACCAGTCTCCTTTAATCAAGGGGCTGAACTGAAAAAAGAATTATACATTTGGACTTTGAAAAAATATTATCTAATTGGACATTCATGATTGGATTCTGTTCTTGATTATTTTCTAAAGTTATCCCTTCTTTTGCTGCATGTATTTGTTGAGTCTCAAAGGGTCTGTTGGCAGTGGGACCACGGGGTGTGAGCACCACATTTGTGATAAACATGGGACTGCCGAGTGGTGGGGTGGACTGTAACCACCACTGCCTCGTCCCTTTTGTGTCTTTTACATCAATGACTGACTCTCAGAGTTTGAGTTTGCATTTGAGTTTCTGTTTGGTGTCTCAGTGGATTTGGTGAGGTCTGCTTTTTTGTTTCCTATTTTAATTTCTGAGTTGTTAAATAGAAAAGGAGCATTCAGTTGTTCGACTCTCCTGTCTTTCACCTCTGTGTCACGTTTCACCTTTGTACTAGTCGCTATTGATATGATTTTTCAAAATCAACCTGCTCAATCTATCATAGCCATAGACTTACCACTGCCACAAAGCCTTAGCATTTCCCTGTAATTCAGGTTTCAGTTCAAGATTCTCAGTTTCTTCAGTTGAGCCTATAAGCCACTCTCCCACCTAGCCAAATCAAGCACATCTGCGGCTGAAATCCAATGTCAGGTTTCTCATTTTCATGGAGAGGCAGTGAGAGAAAGACACTACAAGCATGTGTGTCTTCTGCCCACAGCTCCTCCAATGTACCCACAATCCTGTGACTTCTTGAGGCGTTTTCATTCCTGGCAGTTCTTAGTGTGACATCCACATCACTCTGTGGACAGGAGTGTGTCCTCACCAACGCTCCTTTAGTCATCACGCGGCAAGCAAGTTGCTGCTGAATCTGAGTCTACTGCTGTCAATAAAGTCTCACCATCCTAGTAGTACAGTGGTACTGCCACCGCTGTGCCCTCGCCTCTGCAGACAGCACCCCAAACTAAGACTGGTACTGCGAATGAGGAACTTGGCATGAATGAGCATTCATAAACATTTCTGGTGAATACAATGCACACGTTCCACCTTCATGCGTTTGCTGTGAAGTCTCATTACACAGGTCTTCTGGGAGCTTAAGCAGCCTGTGCCACTAATCAAAGCTCAGTGCAGCCATCTGTCTACTGCAGCCTTATCTTTCATACTAATATGAAGTCACAGATCTGAGAAAAAGAACTGGCTGCAAACCATCTGAAACATATGTCTTGCCAGTAAAAAGCCAGAGATGGACTGGGACGGCGAAATGGCCCGCAGCTACACCACCCCAATGCCTGTAGCCTACCTACATAACCAACAGTGAGATAAAACTCTACAAATCTCAGAAAAAGGAAAACTGTCTATTCTGTGGGATATTCTGAGAGTTCACCCTGATTCTTAATTTCGTAATGTGTTGCTGTGGGAAAAGTGGTTACATCATCTGCCTGAATCAGAGAATGGAACTTCTTATGCAAGGGTGGGTTACTTGGGCAGGAGCAGGCTCTGGGATTTGTTTGGTAAGAGTGCTCACGGTATATCTTGAGACACTTCTTGATGGCTTATCAACCCTACTTGCTTTCAGTACTTGATTTTAGGGGTAGACATGTAGGTATTGATCTATGATCTAAATATATTATGTATCACATGGTATCTGCAGTTATGCGACTCCAGAATTGGTGATTCACACCAATATTGACTAATGTAGGAGATAAAGTAGTTCAGTAATGAGTAAACAAACGATTTCATAGCCCCACCCAAAGTTTTCTACCATAAACACTGAAACCAATCATTTTTTCATTTCTTAGAATGTGGCGTTCCCAAAATTCCACCTGTGGTGAAAGATTATAACCGGATCATCAACGGAGAGGAGGCTGTGCCCCACTCATGGCCCTGGCAGGTGTCTCTCCAGGTAATATTACACTGGTAAATGTTTAATGTAATGGATTAACCACTATATTTCACTATAGAGTCACTCTTTAGAGCAGGGCAGCTGCACCTTATGGAGTTTCACTCATTCACACATCCCTGGCCTCATACTTCCCACAGAAGGCTCACTGGATGTATTCACTCTGACTTCACTGCATTCGCAGAAAAAATCGCCCTATTTTATTTCGGGAATATTCAGTGGTGTTGGTGTGTCAAGAGAATCCTGGTGAATATTTCGGTTTTCAGAGATTTCCAGTGTGGCAGTACATGTGTAGTATCTACAAGGTTGTCTGTCGGACACGCTGGGCCAAAGGAAAGGAGCTTTGCCTTTCTGACTTTGGCGCCTAATTGTTGTCAATCTGAGGAAGATTTGGCCCAGTGACCTCAAGGGATTGCTGGATTATAGAGCGTCACAGACCTGTTATACCTGAGAAGGGCAGGGCTGGCGAACATCTTTTTGAAGCTCTGCAAGGATAGTTTTTATCTTTTCATTTGCATTCACTATCTGTAAAACAGCTGTTGCCAACGTCCGTAAATTGCGGCGCATGGTCATGCATGTTAGACTGAAACTAGGATGAGTGTCCCTACTTTTCAACACTTGCAGCTTCTGCTGGAGACGGCTGCTCTCTCTCATAACGCAAGCAGCAGTTGTTAAGTGAGGTGCAGAGCAGCTTCCAAAGCGGTATCTGAGTTACAAAAAACGGTAACATTTGCTGGCCCTTCGCATATGTGCATATGAACGGGCTCCAAGGGTGCTTCTGAATCCAGATCAGCTGGCAGAACTTTCTATGGTTGTAACTGAGTCGCAGAGAGATTTTGAGGAAATGGCGGTTTTATGGGATTTGCCATCATAATCGTGTTAAACACACACAAAATAAAAATTTTGTGAATATTCACAAATATTTGCAAGGTATTCGCCACTGTAGCTACTCATGTAAAATGACATCTAAAAAAAAAAGGTACATGAAAGTGGTGAAATTACTGACAGACAGGGTGTAGAACTCCCCTATATTTCGTGGGGGTGTAGGCGAAGTGTTTCTCTATTTAGAATTTTATTTTCCACCGGAGGGACAAAAGTGCATTTTCATGTTGGCGGCAACACTAACATTGTGGATATTCCATACTGTGGACAACCTCCATCATAGAAGCAGCACTTACTGGCGCTTGACTGGGTATGTCCGTCAGTCGCTGAAACTGAAAACCTGGATAACACTACAAATCATTTTGGGGCAATTGTAATTTTTTTTAATCAGACTATACCGCATTAAGGGCCACATGTACGAAATATAGGATTTGCGAGTCGCAATTTGCGAGTCGCTAAAACCTTATGTTCAACAGTGTCAATGACACTGTTTGCGATTTGCAAGGGGGTCGCAAATGACCTACCTCATGAATATTCATGAGGTAGGTCACAATTTGTGACCCCCTTGGGAATGGCCGCCCTCACAGGGATGGTGGCCTGCTGGAGACAGCAGACCACCATATCTGTGACTGCTTTTAAATAAAGCAGGTTTTTTTTTTTTTTTTTTAGGTGCATCCCTATGGACCACTGCCTGCTCTGAAACTAAAATTTCAGTGTCATTCACAAAGGGGAAATGGTCCCATGGGGACCCCTTCCTGTTTGCGAATGGGTTAGCACCAGTTTGAAACTGGTGCTAACTGCGATTGTTTTGCGACCGCATTCGCGGTCACAAAACAATCATACATCGGACTGTGACTAGCAATTAGGAAGGGAACACCCCTTCCCAATTGCGAGTCGCAAACCCTTTTTGCGATTTGGTAAATAGATTACTGAATCACAAAAATGGGCCTGTACATCCCAAAGTGCATTTTGCACGTCTCAAACGGCCCGATTTGCCGTTTGCGACGTGCAAAATGCTACGTACATGTGGCCCAAAATTCTGTAGAAACAACAAGTCATGAATTACACATTTTACTGTCCGGGTTATTAGCATGGCAGAACCTGAGATCTCGTACTATGACACCTTCAGTGAGGGTCTTTCATTACCATAGAGTGCCCATGAGCTCTATATCTAACTGTTTAACCAGAACATCCACATTCTCCAAAGATCTTAGGCAGTGCTTAAGTTGTAAATAAAAAGGTGTCAGTGCCCAAAGCCCTCCTCTTTAACATGGGGTTGCTGCATTTAAATGTGCAAGCTAATCCTGAAGCCACCTCCGGCATCTTCAATCCATTTAAAGACACTTCCTGCCCCTTCTGCTCACTCTTGCAGCTTTCTGCTTTCTCCCTTTGTGACGCTTTTTGTTTTTTCTCTTCCTTCGTCTTTCCCATGTGTGTCTTTTGCTCGCAGCAAATGTTCAGGCAGAAGAATAAGCTCCGGCCCTCAAGAATAAGTGCTGGTGCTCAGCACAGGAAACAATAAGAACAAATTAAGCACTAATCTTAGGTACAATAGGATATCCCCTGCACTGACATTGAATCCCCTATGGATTTAAATATGCCTTCTTTAGCTACAAGGTAGTGGACATGCTGTCTCAGTTACTTTCTTTTATTTTCCCTTCAGGACTTCGGCTTTCACTTCTGCGGAGGATCCCTGCTGAACGAAAATTGGATTATAACTGCCGCCCATTGCGGAGTGATGTAAGAACAGCACTGTACTTCCAATGACTTATAAATCATGTCATTTACTGAGATGTTGAGATATTTTAATATTGACTGCCATTCATAATCAAATTGTTCAATTTACTACGAGGCTCCACAACACTGTTCACTTTAGCTGCTGGTGCAAACATTTGTGATACAGTGTTCTAGCATGCATAAGATTTTTTATGGAATAATCATCCTGTGTTCTTACTGAAAACTTCCTAAATGACATAAAGTATATGAGAAGAAGGGATGATGTATGATGGATGAGAAATAGGGATGATGGCTGAGAAGTAGGGATGATGTATGAGAAGTAGGGATGATAGCTGAGAAGCAGGGATGAGGAGTGAGCAGCAAGAATGTCCTAAAATGAATGCTGTAAAGTTGGGATGATGTATGATGGATAAGAAGTAGGGGTGATGGATGAAAAGCAGGGATGAGCAACGGGGATGAGAAATAGGGATGATGGAAAAGAAGTAGAGATGATGGAAAAGAAGTAGAGATGATGGATGAGAAGTAGGGATGATGGGTGAGAAGAAGGGATGATGTATGATGGATGAGAAGTAGGGATGATGGATGAGAAGTAGGGATGATGGAAGAGAACCAGGGATAATGGATGAGAAGTAGGGATGAGGAGTGAGGAATGAGGATGTCCTCAAATGGATGCTGTACGAGTAATGGAAGTCTGGGATATTCTGCCAGAACACTCCAATCTGAGCCCCCAGCAGCCCAGGTATCCTATTACCTCGCCGATTCCAAACTATACAGCAGGTCGCATCTTTAGCACAGAGGATCAGTACACGTCTTTGCATCAGCACTTACACTAAATCAACAGGGTTCAAACAATTGATACACTTGAGTATTAAATATGACCATATCTATACAATGCTTTTGTTTTCTTGACTGTTTCGTTTCTCCGTTCTAAAGCCACTTCAAACGTTGAAAAACTGTCAGCTACTTTAGAAGTAGGTCGCAACAGATTTAGCACAATGTTAGTGCATTCATCCACCTACCACAACTTGACAACCTTTTCAAGTTTATAGAGATGAACTGCTCAAGGTCATGCAATGTAAACTTTTTCACATTACTATCAGTCATCCATTAATTTGAAAATTAAATACCTACTAGATGGTTCTTTTTGAAAAATAGATGGTTCTGGACAGGCACCTATCAACCGTGTGCTCCTTCATAAAAGTTGTGCCTGTCCCATTACCTCTCAGTAAGAGGCACACAAATGACCACTGTTTTCTTTTCACTCCAAGAGAGGTTAACAGAAGGCTCCACAGGATCTTTTATATCTCCAAAAGACATCATACTTTTAAGGTCACCCTACTGTGGAAAAACTACTGTCAATGGCAGTTGTTTGCTTCACCTCTGAGGGTAATGATGTTCATGGGTCAGCCTTCATTTATTTTCTCTCTTCCCAGATCAGCGTCTTTCAGGCCCTGTTTTTGTTCGGATGGTTTATTCTGCAAACTGAGCCATAAACCATTAAGGAACCCATCTTGGGTTTCAGTTCAGGTTTGTAGCCGCCCTTTCCTCTAACAATCTACCTTATGTTCATGAGGGCTAGGCAGATTATCTTAAACTGGCCTTTCTTGTCTATGCTCTCAATAACCTCTCTGTGCCCTTCAGTTTGCCCATGCTTTTCCTAGTGGTGCGACTACAACTTGTTTTTGTATTAGGCATAGTGTGAATTTGTTGAGATGTGTTGTTTCTTCAATTCATAGTCCTTAGATCCCATGAAAAATCTCATGAGCTACCAGGAGGTGTTTGCACCTAAGGTTACTGTTTTATTGTTCGCAGAGAATATATTATCTCTCACATATATTTGACTTCTATCAGAAAAAAATGTCTGCAGCGTTATTACACAGGATGCAAATGTGCAAACATTATGCTGTAACCTATAATGCTCAACATTTTCTGCACTTTTGTGTCATTCTGTCTGATCCAATTGAGGGAAATTATGCATATGTCCTTTTTTGAATTAAAAAAAAAAAAATGCTTTCGTGTCAGCTCAACAACATGCCCAATATCAACTGAAAATGTGTGGGTATGACTGAGGGATGAGGAATGAGAAGTAGATATGATGGATGAGAAGCAGGGATGAGAAGTAGGGATGATGGAAGAGAAGTAGGGATGATAAGCAGGGATGAGGGATGAGAAGTAGGGATGATGGTTGAGAAATAGGGATGACGGATGAATAGTAGGGATGATGGATGAATAGTATGGATGAGAAGCAGGGATGAGGGATGATGGAAGAGAAGTAGGGATGATGGATGAGAAGTAAGGATGATGTATGAGAAGTAAGGACGATGTATGATGGATGAGAAGTAGGGATGATGAATGAGAAGTAGGGATGATGTATGATGGATGAGCAGTAGGGATGATGGATGAGAAGTAGGGATGATGGATGATAAATACGGATGATGGAAGAGAAGCACGGATGATGGATGAGAAGTAGGGATGATGTATGATGGATGAGAAGCAGGGATGATGGAGGAGAAGTAGACATGATGTATGATGGATGAGAAGTATGGATGATAGTTGAGATGCAGGGATGAGAAGTAGGGATGACGGAAGAGAAGTAGGGATGATGGATGAGAAGTAGGGATGATGTATGATGGATAAGAAGTAGGGATGATTGATGAGAAGTAGGGATGATGGAAGAGAAGCAGGGATGATGGAAGAGAAGCAGGGATGATGGATGATGGACATGAGGTAGGGATGATGGATGAGAAGCAGGGATGTGAAGCAGGGATGAGAAGGAGGGATGAGAAGTAGGGATGGGAACTAGGAATGAGGTGTGAGGAGTGAGGAGTGAATGTCCTAAAATGGATGCTGTACAGACTTCCATTACTCGGGATATGGGTCATCTGTCAGTCTCAGACTTACCCAGCACAGTCATTTGAGATTACAGCAAAGATGCACAGGAACCAATCCTGTTGTCGTTCTCAAAAGTGATTAGTTATGTATAGCATACAGAATTTTACAAATCAAAATGGCTAAGAATAACAACCACAGAATGGTATAGGGTCCACCAAGGAGGGATTTCCTTATTGTTAGTAGTTGATTACTTGAAAAAAATAGCTGACATAATTTCTTGGAAATTCAAATTGCGACTTACATGTAGTGAAAGAGAAGGTTTGGGCCTGGCAAGTAGGTGCACTTGCCAGGTCGAACTGGCAGTTAAAACTTCACACACAGACACTGCAGTGGCGGGTCTGAGGCATGTTTACAGGGCTAATATGTGGGTGGCACAATCAGCGCTGCAGGCCTGCTGGTAGCATTTGATTTACAGGCCCTGGGCACACATAGTGCGATTTTCTAGGGACTTACCAGTAAATCAAATATGCCAATCATGGGTAAAGCAATTACCAATATCATTTTAGACAGAGAGCACTTGACTTTAGCACTGGTCAGCATCGCTAAAGTTCCCAGAGTCCTAAAGCCAGCAAAAACGAAATTCAGCACAGGATCAAAATCAGGAGGTCAGAAGCTAAAAAGACAGGGGAAGCCAAGCCAAGAGCTGACAGGTCCAACATTCATGTATGTATCTAATGACCACATGGGGAAACAGTGAAATCATGGTGTGATCCATAACCATGTACTGAAATTAATGCTTCCACTCAGAAAGTGAGTTTTCAATGCCCATGATCTTTCAGGCTTTCCAAGTGTAATAAGAAATAAGCTCATTGGTACTTCTAACTGTACTCAACAATAGTCTTGTTCTTATGGTAGGTCAGAGAATTCTTAACTATGATTTGTTTTTTATTTCTGTCTACACCTTTTACACCACTAAAACCAGACAACAGTGACCTGATCTTAATCTCTTCTGCTGTTTCTCCTACAGAGTAGGTAATGATGTGGCTGTGCTCGGTGAACAGAACAGAAGCTCAAATGAAGAAGATGTCCAGGTCATTGGGATTGTCAAGGTATGGGACTTCACCAGTGGCTCCTCCAAACCTGATCAGACAGTGTTCATTGGACAGTCATTGATCTTTCTGAGCTGTCCATGCATGTGGACCATGTCTCAGTTCAGCGTATTACTGTTTTACCTGGTGTGGTAGGAAAGTATTAACTTTGTTTTTGTAATTGCATTATTACTCTTTGTGGGGCTCCTGGAGTCTGATTCAGAGTACTCCTGTTTGCAGAAAAATACCTCAAAGAAAACAACTGATTGCCAGAAAACATAAGTTGAGCTGACAGAGAAAAATTGTTTGTTATGTCTAACTTCCATATGGATTCCATAGTGGTTGCTTACATCTTGTGCTAGAGTTGATTATCTATTTTCTTTGCCCCAATCCTTTGAGCACAGTACTGCCTTCTGAATGCCTTCTCTACTCACCACATCTGAAGCATCCCTTGCTCTCCTATTCTACTGAATCTTGGAAGGCAATAATATGCCTGACGTTAAAGAAGGTGAGTGTCCTGATTTGAGATGGAAACAAGCTTGAAGCTTCAGTGTGGCCCATTTTTGGATCTGCGGTTTGCTTTTGAACTAACCCAAAAGCAGATGTTGATGAAGAATGGAAGTCCTCAAGCACAGCTTTCATGATTGAAAACTAACCCACAAGTAGAGCCACAATATGGAACTTGCTAAACAGATAATCTTATTCCTCTCTTCACCTAACTTGCTGTTGTTGCTACCTGTACATGCTTGTGGTGTCCATTGCGCCTGTCATTCTCCGTGCCTCGTGACTTGCCTGCATAGAGAGAAGGGGAGACGAATGCTAGGTGGAAAGGGATGAGAAGGACAACACAGCTGGGATGGAGATGCCTGCTGTGATGGTTGTGGTGCATGGCTGATGTGGCACGTGATACAGCATCTCATGAAATTGTTGAGGATGTGAGCAGTCTCTTGTACCAGCTCTCTCTAGAATCTGGGAATTGAAGGCAGAGTGCTGCTTCTGCCTTTGCCAGTGAGTGCCAGGAAGCACCATTGGTGACTGAAGATTCACAGACACAGTTCTAGGGCATAGAGGCTAAGGTGATACCAGCACTAACTGAATAGCACGGAAGAAACTGAAGAGTATTTTGGCACTAAGAAAAATAAGTTAAAATCTGTGGAGAGTGCACGCATAACCAGAACCTCCAGGGTCCAGGGTAATAATCTAGATTAGGCTAGGTAAAAGAAGCAAGAGGAAGGGTTGGATTAAAGAAAGGGAAAGTATGAAATAATTGCCCTATTAGTGACTTACCTCTTCATGAAAAACGATACAAGTTGGCTAATACATTTCCCCCTGTCATTAGGAAGCCCTGTTGACATGGGAAGAGTAGTTGCAAATAGCATAATAGAAGCAGCTGTAAAAATTAAATATGTATTCTCCCTCACAATAGGTTGTCCAGTCCCCTAAAAGAAGTACAACAAGAAAAGAATATCTGCGAGTCTAAGAACCAATGAGATATGGAAAATCCAGGCAAGCTAAAAACTGATCTAGTGTCTGAGCAGAAGCCAACAGAAATATTGAAAGTGATTGAGGAGGTAGAATTATCAAGTAATTCTAATCCTAACGGGACAAGGTTTCAAGAAATTGTATAAAGAGAAGAAAATTCCACAGCATGCTGTTTCCAGGTTAGGGTAGAGGAAGCTGGAATCCCAGCACCCACAATTAAGTAATTACTGGTTGCAGATGAACCTTATAGTAGAAGGAGTGTTTAACCATGGAACTTGGTCCACAAGTCCCCTAAACACCTGGGCTGACCCAGGCGTTAAATAATGGTGTAAAGCAAGCTTTGCACCATTATTTGGCCCCTCCTCCCACCTGTGCATCATTTTAGCACGGGGGACAAATATGGGGCTAGCAACATTTTTTAGATGGGGATGCCTACCTTGCATCTCATTGACGCAGGGTAGGTTCACACATTTAAAAAATGGTGCAAACTCCAATATTTTCATGTTAGAAGTTTCTAACATCAAAATATAAATATGGAGTTAAGTTTGAGCTGCATTTGCGTAAAAAAAAAAAAGACGCAAATGTGGCACACAAAAAAGTATAAATATGGGCATAGTTGTAGTGTATTTGGACTTGTATAACACCTACTGCCCCTAATGAGGTGTTGAAGTACTATGGGCCTGAATTAGAAATTTGCAGGCGGGTAACTCCGTCAAAATTTGCAGTAATGCAATATAAGTGATTAAATCATACAACTAAACCCAGGCTATATACTCAAAGAGGAGGCATAGAGAATGGATATACAAATGGAAGTAATTCAAAAGAAAGATGAGGAAACAATTGAATGTTTTAAGTCAAAGTTAGACATTCATGACACATTTTAGAATATTGTGGGAGAAGGCTTTTTTTTCAATAGCATGCAATCTGAGGTTGTAAAAAACTCAGAAAGTAATTGTATAAAGAAAGGAAACAACACAATTTGCATCTGAAATAGTTTTAGATTAAGTATTTTGATAGGCGATAGAATCTAGTGAATTCCCTGTCTGCCTGTAGGATTGATTTCTGTTGGGATGGGAATGTTCCATGCAAGGAATACTGGTGTGTACCCCTTGCCCTGAGTGACGACTGTGTGTGTATCTAGTGTCCAGTATCCTGACTTTATGTTAGCCCTGGTATCACACTATTCTAGCACATGTGCAGAGACCTAGGCCTGTCCCTAACAATGCAAGGTCCAGGACCTGTCCTGTGACCTGATGTGGTGGAGCCATATTGAGTGTTATGATCTCATATAGTTGCAGTGTCCCTCATTGCGTGCCTCTGGATTGACCACCAGGTTGACAGTAAAGGTTTACTTTGTGGTCTGTCTAAAGGTCTTCCTTGCATTCAAGTTTCCCCAGGTATTTTCACAGTCAGCATTTGTTTTCTGTGCTTATACTTCTTCATTTTCTGCTTTGGAGGGTCTCAGTGCTGCTCAACGACAGGGTCTTCTTTTCTATCTCATTTATGAGTTTACAGACAGGATCTTTTTCACTGTCTTCTTTGAAGTTGCCCTATTGAAGTAAAACAAGGCATCTCATTGCGCTGTGTTACATTACTTTTGTTTATAAAACAAAAGCAAATCGCCCTTGGCATTCCTTTCTCAATACCAACCTGGATTTTGCATCGCCTGGTTTAAGAAAGTAGCATGAACCCAATGCCAAATGTGGTACTGGTGTTCTGGAAGGTGGGAAGCACTGAAGCTGTCTAGCTGAACCTTCTGATTATATCCACATATTAATTCACAGCCATATTATAACAAACTCATGACAAAATATCAACAACAAAATAAACACAATTTTGAATAGTAATACAAAACTAACAATTAATAATATTAATTTCAACATCATCACCAATTGATCTCATAAAAGGAAAAGGCCAAAATTACATCAGGTATTAAATATTGTTAAAGAACTTTATATTGGATAACCAGACGAGGGTCCTTTGCTCACCGTGCCATTGGATTCAGGCTAGCCTGGCTGATGAAGGGTGATACTGTGAAACCGGTCCCAGGATGCTTGTGTCCGGTCCAAGGAGGACCTGATCTGGTACTTCCGGCTGGACTGTTCCCATGGGGAACAGGGTCAAGACTGATTTGCATAAGGCTGCATCCAAACTGGGGTGGCATGGTGAGCAAAAGAACAACGGACTAAACCCAGATCTGTGACTGGGGGTGAGTGTTACAAAAATGTCAACAATCCATCCATCATCCTTTTGTGTTACTAAATTAACCAATACTTAACCCTGGATAGCTTGGTATGAAAAGGAGTCAGGCTTCTCATAGAGGCAATGTGGAATGTAGTTGTGCTGCACACAAACGCTAATAAAGTTAAAACATAACACAAGAAAAATCCCGAATCAACTTAGAAAAACAGTGTACATTTTAATAACTTATTTGACATCAAAATGACAAAAATCCAGTTAGTTGAACTGTAGTCATGAATATTCAAAGCATGAACTGCAATATAGCACCTAAAAGCACAAGGCACCACCTTGGGCTATCTGTCGAGCTGGATTGGGTCAAAGTCAAAAGTTCAGTCCTACCACGAGGAAGCGCAGATCTGATACAGTCCCAGATTAGTCCCGCTGAAGGTTTACTTTTTCAAGTTTTGTTCCAAGAGTCCAGTTTGTGTGGCATAAGGTTGCTTGAATCAAGGAGAACGTCTCTGGTGGCAGTCGGCATAGTGTGAAGAGAAGGCTGGGTGTCCCTAACAGGTGGGCTGGAACTTCACATTGGCGGTCCCAACCTGGCTGCTGATGCTGCTGGGTGAAAAGATGAGCTTGAGGTGACTCAAGTGGTTCCAGTGGGAACAAGCCCATTTGCAATCGCGAAGAGCCCAAAAGCTTGAATTTAAGGCTCCAGGACCTGAGAGGCACCTCTTGGGGGTCAGGAACTCAGTGAAGTCAGGTCCAGAAGCTGTTGGGGAAACTTTTATGTCCCTGAGGCTCAGATCAGGAGGCTGGCACACAGCCCTTTGAGTCACTCTGGGGCCCTGGGTTCATGATGAAGTGTAGGTCCAGTTTGTCTTCCCCAGGCAAGAGGACAGCAGATAGCAGCACAGCAGGGCAGCAGTTCTTCCAGAGCAGCAGTCCAGCTGAGTGATGGCCCTTGTAGTAAAGCAATCCTTCTTCCTGGCAGATTTTCCACAAGTCCAGAAGCATACTTAAGAGGTGAGGTGAATGTCCTCCTTTTATACCCTAGTGCCCTTCTCCTGGAAGGTGGGAGAAGCTTCTGGAAATGTTCTTTTAATTGCATGGAAATTCCTGACTCCTCTGGCAACAAACTGGCTGCAGTGACAATACAGGGCTGTTAAGTCCTTTGTATGAAGGAAGAGCATAGGCTATTCAGGTGCAAGTGGGGCTGTGCTCAGCTCCCCCCCCCACATCCTTCCAGCAGAAGGCCAATTCAGGCACAACTAATCTCTCTATCGTCTGACTGCCTGGAAGGAATTCACAAAGTTCAGCTGTCAGCTACACCTAGTCATGTGACCCAAGACAGGCTGAAGGCTCAAAGGGCTAAGGGCAGGAAAATGCCAACTTTCTAAAAGTGGCATTTTTGAAATTGTAATGAAAAATCTGACTTTACCATTAAAAAGGACTTATAAAACTTAAATGTACATATCCAACCTCTTAATTAGACAGCACCTTGCCCCTGGCTACCTAGGGCCTAGTTCAGGGGTGATTTATATATAATGAAAGATGAGTTTAAGGCTTGGCAAGGGGGGTTTAATGCTAAATCGAAATGGCAGTGGAATACTACATTCAGGCTGCTATAGCAGGCCTGGGACATGTTTAATAGGCTATTTAAGTGGAGGCAAAATGAATGCTGCTGGCCCACTGATAGCATTTCATTTACAAGCCCTTAGTATATGGTACCACTCTACAAGGGACTTGTAAGTAAAGTAAATATGACAATTAGGCGAATGGCAATCAAATCATGTTTAGAGTAGTGAGCACAAGCACTGCACTTTAGCACTGGTTAACAATGGTAACATACACAGAGTCCTAAGGCCAACAAAAAGGAAATCCAGCATAATTAAAGGTAAGCAGGAAAAACGTTTAGGGGAAGACCACCCTGATGTTGACAGGTCTAACACTATCATATTAGCTCTACTAATGCTTTGTGTTCCAGTGCTTAAATGACATATATATTTCCCCTGGCTATTCAATAAGCGGATTATTCAGGAATCTGGATGCATACAAACATGTGCTCTCTCCTAAAAAACCTTCAGCTGATCCATCTGATTTGTCCAACTTCAGGCCTATTCCCCAGGTATCACTTCTGGCCAAAATTCTTCAGAAGCTAATCAACTTCCTGCTGTCCTTTTAGAACAAACTACACTGCTAGACCCCTCCTAGTCAGGCATCAGGGCAGATTAAAGCATGGACGTGTACTGCTGGCTGCTAAGGACAACATCACGTCAAGTCATTCTAATTGATCTTTCTGCGGCCTTCGATATGATGTTCCATACTACTTTGAAAAATAAACTATATGAGTGCAGCCTTTACTCTAAGGCCCTGAAAAAGTTGCTGTCTTTTCTATGGGAGAGAACTCAATCCATCCGTCACCATTTAAGGCCAATCCTGCTCCCATTGATTGTGGTGTCTCACAAGGGTTGGCCCTTAGTCTTACATTCTTTAATATTTATATAGCCCCCTTGGAACCTATTTTGAGAATGTATGGCCTCAATATCATATCCTATGCAAAATTAGTAACATCTTGTTTCGCAGGGCAGATTCCATCTGGTCAGACACATGGTGGCCTAGTCATCTTGGCTTGTCCTTCATTCTAAAAAGAACAAACAGCTAGGTATCTGGGCATTATTTAGGTTGGCACTCTTTTTAAGAAACAGCAGATTCTATAATTCTGATGGACATGCTGTGGGATTTTTCACATGCTTAGTAAAATGTTTACCTGGCTTCTAATGCAATACCGAAAAACTATCACACGGACTCATATCACAAGCTGATTGAATTATGGTAATGCCCTGTAGGCAGGCATATAAAGGCTATATTTTTCCTCTACTTCAAACTAATTAGAAAACTGCAGCTCGCCTGGTGTGCAATCTTCCTCCTAGAGCCCCATCAATAGATATGCTCACAACTCTCCACTGTCTGCTTGTTTGTAAACGGGCTGTCTTTAAGCTACTATGCCACACACATAGAGCCCTTTATTTGTCTGGTCCTTTATGCATACAAGTCAAATTCTGGTTTGACAGACCGACAAGAACCTTTAGATCCACTATCCAGGCTATAGCACACACTTGCATAATTATTTGGGCTAAAGTACATGGGTGCTGTTTTTCCTACCTGGCGGCTTACCATTGAAACTACGTCCCTTGGAATCTCAATATGGTTGTGAGCCTTCTATTGTGTTGGGAATGGGGTCTCTAGTTGCCAGTGGTTTTCACCCTGCCCAGGTATGGACCCTCACTCTAGTCAGGGTAAGGGAGCCACACAGCTAAGATAACCCCTGTTCACCTCCTTGGTAGCTTTGCACAAGCTGTCATGCTTATCTCAGACACAGGGGGTCATTCTGACCTCGGCGGTAAAAGGCGCTTACCGCCGGTCAGAAGACCGCCATAACACCGCTGCGGCCGCGGAAAGCCGCCACGGTCATTCTGACCCACAACGGCCAAACCTCCAAAAATCCGACCTCCACTGCAGGCCGCCACATCAGCGGGCAGCGATAAACTGGAGATGACCAAACCTCCACCGTCACGCCAACAGAAATACGCCCATGCCATTTCGACCCACGAATCAACGCGGCGGGCTTTCCAACGCGGTATTCCATTGGCGGTACACACCGCCGCGGTCAAAATACACACACAGCACCAAAACACAGGCACATTGGACAATTACAAATACACACACCTGATACACATACACAACCCACTCCCACACAATCAATCAACTATAAAACACACCCCCACATCACCCACAAACCCCTACGACCACAATTACTGAGAGAAGGAGAGAGAGACACAGCAGACAATCCATAGCAATACACACTGAGGCACACTACACCATCACACACACCACATAGTAGCACAAAGCACCACACACCAACATACTCATCATCACATACACCACCCCACACCTCACCCACACCACCCCATGGCACCCCAAAGGCACCCACGCTTTTCGGACCAAGAACTCCGGGTGATGGTGGAGGAAATCCTAAGAGTGGAACCCCAGCTCTTCGGCTCACAGGTGCAGCACACCAGTATAGCTAGGAAAGCGGAGCTATGGCAGCGGATCGTGGACAGGGTCAACGCGGTGGGACAGCATCCCAGGAATAGGGAGGACATCCGCAAACTATGGAACGACCTACGGGGGAAGGTCCGATCGATGGTCTCCAGGCACAACATCGCGGTCCAGAAGACTGGCGGCGGACCCCCACCCACCCCTCCCGAATTTACATCATGGGAGCAAGAGGTCTTCAACATCCTGCATCCTCAGGGCCTCGCAGGAGTAGCCGGAGGAATGGACTCTGGTAAGTCCAATCTCAACTACTATATCCCCCCCACCCCACCAGCATGCCAACCCACACCCCCACCCTCACCCCCAAACCCCCAGCACACATCCTCCCTGACAATGTCTCACCAGCACAACCCACCCATCCCAACACCAACTCCTGCATGCCAACACAATCCATGGACACCCATCACCCAAGCATGACCACTGCACTTACCCCCCCCCCACTAACTACCCTCACAACACCTCCCTCAAGGGAATGCCTGCACTGGGGGACGAGGGCACCCATAACACGCACGCCATTGCACACACAGAAACAATAACCAAACTCTCTTACCCCATGCAGGACCCGAACGCCAACACACCAGCCAGGAGGGTCCAGAAATGTCCATCCCACCCCCGGAACAGGCCCACAGTGAGGACAGCAGCTCTGTCAACACTGAACCTGATGACCAGCCCGGACCATCGGGGACCTCTGGGCAGTCGGTTCCCCTCAGGCAGCCACAGGCCACACCAGACCCGACCCCCTCTGCCAACACCAGCACAGCTCCCACCCAGCGGGCCCATGCCTCTGTCTCTAGGACACGTCAATCAGCGGTGTGTCTGCCACTACAGGGCACCCAGGCTAACCCAACACCCCAACAACAACAGGGACCTGGGGGCAGTGGGAGCGGGCACACCGTCCAGGAGACAGAGGCCGGGGGAAACCGGGCAGCTCGGAGGGCTGCTGTGCGACACGGGGGGAGGAGAGGCCCAGGGAACCCACTCTCCAAGAGGCCCTCACCACCATCATGGGGGCCTACCACCACTCCCAAGAGACGATGGCGACGGTACTGGCCAGGTTCACGGAGATCCAGGCACAGCAGGAGGAACGCAACATGGGGTTCAGGGAGGAGCTGAGAATCATCGGGACCGCAATGGGGACCATCATCCTGGCCCTCAACAGGATAGAAGACGCATTGCGGGACCATGTGGCACCACACAGGGCCCCTGTCACTAGCCCGGACCAGGAACAGCCTACCACCTCCGCAAGTGGACAGGAGGCCCCAACACCACGACAGGCCACCAGAACCCCACCTCCTGCTGAAGAACAACCACCCCGTAAGAGGAGCCTGAGATCCAAAAAAAAGACAGAGTAGGATGTCAAGACCCCCGCCAGCAGGACATACCCCCTGAACTCTTCCCACTGTCCCACATTGCCACCCTGTCCAACCATGAACTGCCTCTGCTCCATCCTTCCACAGGCAAAAGGACAATGCACCTGTGAGACTGAGAACTGGACTCTGCCATGGACATTACTCCACCCCCACCCATCACCCTTATAATCACATGTACCAATATCTAGCACTGTAAATAAATCACATATTGCACACAAATCAGTTTGGAGTCATGCTGTATTATTAGCAAATGTATTACATATTACTGTTCAATATCTGTTCTGTCAATTAGTGATGACAACATACCAATGTCAATACGCTGTAGTTCATGGGCAAACCAAGCAGAAGTCAGGCACTGAGTCATACAGCACTGAGAAGGGAAGGGAAAAACAAAAATTACCCAAAAAGATCTGGTGGAAACTACAGAAAGTACAGATGCAGGAGGCTATAAGCAATTGTGAAATGGCGTGGGTGATTCTTACCTGGGTGTTACTGGAAATACTGTTGTATCACTCTGTCCCTATTGTCTGTGTCGTCCTCTGAGTCTTCCTCCTCTTCACTCTCCACAGGCTCCACGGCTTCTACAACAACACCATCTGGACCATCCTCCTGCAGGAAAGGCACCTGGCGTCGCAAAGCCAGGTTGTGAAGCACACAGCACGCCACGATGATATGGCACACCTTCTTTGGTGAGTACATTAGGGATCCACCGGTCATATGCAGGCACCTAAACCTGGCCTTCAGGAGGCCAAAGGTTCGCTCAATCACCCTCCTAGTACGCCCATGGGCCTCATTGTAGCGTTCCTCTGCCCTTGTCCGGGGATTCCTTACTGGGGTCAGTAGCCAAGGCAGGTTGGGGTAACCAGAGTCACCTATTAGCCACACACGTTGTCTCTGTAGCTGCTCCATCACATAGGGGATGCTGCTATTTCGCATCACATACGCGTCATGCACTGACCCTGGGAACTTGGCATTTACATGGGAGATGTACTGGTCAGCCAAACAGACCACCTGGACATTAATCGAATGATAACTTTTTCTGTTTCGGTACACCTGCTCATCGTCTTTTGGGGGTACCAAAGCCACATGGGTCCCATCAATGGCACCAATGATGTTGGGGATATGTCCAAGGGCATAGAAATCACCCTTCACTGTAGGCAAGTCACCCTCCTCTGGGAAAATGATGTAGCTCCGCATGAGTTTCATCAGGGCAGACAACACTCTGCTCAAAATCTTAGAAAACATAGGCTGAGACATTCCAGATGACATGGCCACTGTGGTCTGGAATGACCCACTTGCCAAAAAATGGAGGACTGACAAAACCTGCACCAGAGGGGGAATCCCTGTGGGTTGGCGGATGGGGGACATCAGGTCTGGCTCCAGCTGGGCACACAGTTCATGGATAGTGGCACGGTCAAGTCTGTATCGAAGTATTATATGGCGTTCTTCCATTGTCGACAGGTCCACCAGCGGTCGGTACACGCGAGGATTCCTCCTTCTCATCCCAAGTCCCAGCGGACGGTGCCTAGAAAGGACAACATGGAGCACAGAGTCAGCCAAACCACAGGTACGTACAGACAGCTTGCACAGTTAAAGAATGGCAATGGGTTGAAAGGCGTGTATGTGTGGCAATGCAAGGCCTAGGCCTGTGTGTCGCAGTCAAAATTAAGCCATGTAGGCCCTTGAAATGGCGGCTGCCTGACCTGTGAAGTGGGACAATGGGATGTGAGGTCAATGCGCTTGCTGGGCACACCGTGGCGGTAGGCGGTCGAAGACCGCGGCGCAAAGCCGCATTGGTTAACATTGAAGCCTATGGGTTTCAGGAGCCAATGACGAAGTGCGCCGGCGGTCGCGGTACGCACCGCCGCGGTACGCACCGCCGCGGGCGTGACCGCCATTTTCTATCTGCTTAATCACTCGAGACCTGATCATCCACAGGAGAGGACCTATACTGCAAGTGCTGCTGTGACCTCGGTCTGGAGGATACAATGGCTGCTGCGACTGGGGAAAGGGCCCCTGCCTTCACGTCTGAAGAGTTGGAGAAGCTCGTGGATGGGGTCCTCCCCCAGTATGCGCTACTCTACGGTCCTCCAGACCAACAAGTGAGTACACCGGGTGCACATGGAATGGGCTATGCCTGTGTGGATTGGGGTGGATGTAAGTTGGTGGGGTGGGGGGCGAATGAGGAGTGCAAACGCCCGACAGATGAGAGCATGTGCCATATGGCAAAGTTGGAGGGGGGGGCCAATCACATCTAACATGCAGGTCATTGATGATTTCCTCCTTTCCACCCTGTACATGTCAAATAGGTCAGCGCCCATCAGAAGATCGAGATTTGGCGTGCCATCGCCAAGGAAGTCCGGAACTTGGGGGTCCACAACAGACGGGGCACCCACTGCCGCAAGAGGTGGGAGGACATCCGCCGCGGAACAAGGAAGACCGCAGAAACACTGCTGGGGATGGCCTCCCAACCTAGGAGGGGTGCCAGTCGCACCATGACCCCTCTGATGTCCCGGATCCTGGCGGTGGCCTACCCTGATTTGGATGGGCGCTTTAAGACATCACAGCAGACACAAGGGGGGTGAGTATCAGCACATTCTCCTATCTTTCTGCGCAGTGGAGGCCTATGGGTGGGGGAGGAGGGCTGTGGGTGACATTAGGCCAGGGCGCTTTCTGTAGTGTAGTCCTCTCCCTTAGGCATGGCCCTGTGCCCCCGGCCCCCACCTCGGTAGGGTGACAAGTACAGCCATTGAAGGTCCAGCATCTCCCATGTGCGCGTTTGACGTCTCTTGGCCTGTTGTCTTAGTCAGTAGTACTGAGTAGTGTACCCGGAATGCGCGGCTTAGTGCATTAGGCACCTGTGTCTGTCCTCTCCGCCAACGGTGTTGACATTGCATGCACTCAACCTGGTCTTCTTTTTTCTCCCCCCACCCTTTCTCTTCATCTTCTTGTGCACGTGTGCATTAGCATCATCAGGCGGAGGAGATTTGGCATCGGAGCACGAGGGAGCTGCAGGACACAAGGCCCCGGTGGGCCCAGGAACAGACACCGAGGGCACCAGTGATCCGGAGGGCGAGGGGAGCACCACGACGGGGACCGCTGGTGAGAGCAGCGAAAGCGACACGTCCTCGGATGGGAGCTCCCTAGGGGTGGCGGCAACATCCGTGCCCCCCGCCTCTACAGGTACAGCCGCCACCCAGCGCACCAGCCCCGCCCTCCCAGCAGCCCCTCAGTCTTCGCTCCGTGCCCGTTCGCCCAGGAAGGCGTGCGTCTCCTTCGCCCCAGGCACCTCAGCCCCTGCCCCTGTTGCCCCTGCTGCCCTCAGTGCGGAGCTCATTGACCTGGTAAGGACGCTCATTGTTGGGCAGACGACCCTTTTGAATGCCATCCAGGGTGTGCAAAGGGAGGTGCAACAGAGCAATGCGTACCTGGAGGGCATTCATTCGGGTCAGGCTGCCCATCAACGAGCGTTCACTGCTCTGGCCTCAGCACTGACGGCAGCCATTGTCCCTGTTTCCAGCCTCCCTCTTCTTACTGCCTCCAGCCTTTCTCTGTCTCCTGTCCCTCAGCCTATCCCATCCACACCATCAGACCAGCCTGCACACACCTCAACACCCAAGAGCAGCTCATCCAAACACAAGCACCACAGATCCCACAAACACTCACCCAAGCAACACCCAGATGCAGACATGCCAACAGCCACTGCCACCCCTGTGTCCCCCTCCTCCTCGTCTCCCTCCTCCCTCCCTGTGACGTCTACACTCACACCTGCATGCACCCCAACATCAGCCAGTGCTTCCATCACCACCTCACCCTCCAGTACAGTCCACACTCGTGTAGTCACCACCCCCACTGCCATTTACACGTCCCCTGTGTCCTCTACCACTGTGTCTGTCACCCCCTCTTCCAAGACACACAAACGCAGGCAGCCACCCACCCAACAGCCATCCACCTCACGACAGCCTAGAGCACCAGCACCTTCACCCAATGACAGCACACCTGACTCTCCTACAACCACCTCCTCTACCTCCACTTCCATCTCCACTTCTCCTACCCTTTACCTTGGCCCTAAGAAACTTTTCATGGCTAACCTTGACCTCTTTCCCCCCGATGAGCTCCCCCATCCATCTTCAAAGAGTCCCAAGAGCACCGCAGCCACCACCAGCCCAGCTTCGGGTGTCACTGTTGTGCATGGGTTCTGGAGCCCACCCTTTGCCAGCAGTGACACATCGATCAGCAGCAAGGACACGTCCAGCCCCCCCCCGGCAAGAGGACCCGCAAAAACAAGGGCCGCCGTGCGAGGACCGACAGGGCTGCCCCCAAGGAGCAATGTGCGGCCACTTCACCACCCACACCATCTAGGGGAGGCAAGGGCCCGAGAGCCCCATCAAAGGAGCGGAAGGGCAGCAGGAGCGCGGAGAAGGTGGACCCCACATGCCACATCCCAGCTGGGAAGGAGGACACTAAGGAGGCCAGGAGTCCGTCCCCGAAGGGTCCAGAAACATCACGGTCCGAGGGCGACTGAGCAGGGAGTCCAGGCCAGGTCTGGCTCCCTTGACCTGCTGGATGAGCACCGCTGAACAGGGCCCGCGGGGAAGAAGAGCACCGCTGTACAGGGCCCGCGGTGAAGAAGAGCACCGCTGAACAGGGCCCGCGGTGAAGAAGAGCACCGCTGAACAGGGCCCGCCGTGGAGAAGAGCACCGCTGAACAGGGCCCGCCGTGGAGAAGAGCACCGCTGAACAGGGCCCGCGGTGAAGAAGAGCACCGCTGAACAGGGCCCGCCGTGGAGAAGAGCACCGCTGAACAGGGCCCGCCGTGGAGAAGAGCACCGCTGAACAGGGCCCGCCGTGGAGAAGAGCACCGCTGAACAGGGCCCGCCGTGGAGAAGAGCACCGCTGAACAGGGCCCGCGGTGAAGAAGAGCACCGCTGAACAGGGCCCGCCGTGGAGAAGAGCACCGCTGAACAGGGCCCGCCGTGGAGAAGAGCACCGCTGAACAGGGCCCGCCGTGGAGAAGAGCACCGCTGAACAGGGCCCGCAGTGAAGAAGAGCACCGCTGAACAGGGCCCGCCGTGGAGAAGAGCACCGCTGAACAGGGCCCGCCGTGGAGAAGAGCACCGCTGAACAGGGCCCGCCGTGGAGAAGAGCACCGCTGAACAGGGCCCGCCGTGGAGAAGAGCACCGCTGAACAGGGCCCGCCGTGGAGAAGAGCACCGCTGAACAGGGCCCGCCGTGGAGAAGAGCACCGCTGAACAGGGCCCGCCGTGGAGAAGAGCACCGCTGAACAGGGCCCGCCGTGGAGAAGAGCACCGCTGAACAGGGCCCGCCGTGGATAAGAGCACCGCTGAACAGGGCCCGCCGTGGAGAAGAGCACCGCTGAACAGGGCCCTTCTTCTCAAGCACCGCTCCGCTGGGCCCTTCTTCTCAAGCACCGCTCCGCTGGGCACCGCCGTCTCAAGCACCGCTCCGCTGGGCCCTTCTTCTCAAGCACCGCTCCGCTGGGCCCTTCTTCTCAAGCACCGCTCCGCTGGGCACCGCCGTCTCAAGCACCGCTCCGCTGGGCCCTTCTTCTCAAGCACCGCTCCTCTGGGCACCGCCGTCTCAAGCACCGCTCCGCTGGGCCCTTCTTCTCAAGCACCGCTCCGCTGGGCACCGCCGTCTCAAGCACCGCTCCGCTGGGCCCTTCTTCTCAAGCACCGCTCCGCTGGGCCCTTCTTCTCAAGCACCGCTCCGCTGGGCACCGCCGTCTCAAGCACCGCTCCGCTGGGCCCTTCTTCTCAAGCAGCGCTCCGCTGGGCACCACCGTCTCAAGGACCGCTCCGCTGGGCCCTTCCTCTCAAGCACCGCTCCGCTGGGCACCGCCGTCTCAAGCACCGCTCCGCTGGGCCCTTCCTCTCAAGCACCGCTCCGCTGGGCACCGCCGTCTCAAGCACCGCTCCGCTGGGCCCTTCTTCTCAAGCACTGCTCCGCTGGGCCCTTCTTCTCAAGCACCGCTCCGCTGGGCACCGCCGTCTCAAGCACCGCTCCGCTGGGCCCTTCCTCTCAAGCACCGCTCCGCTGGGCACCGCCGTCTCAATCACTGTTTATGGTTCACTGTGCCCACCATGCCTCCTCCTTGACCAGTGGAGACTGTCATCCACCTGATGGACTGTGGCTTTGCACTCCCCAGGATGGTCCAGTGGGCAGCCCACCCACTGTAGAGACATTGAGAGACTGTGGCTTTGCACTCCCCAGGATGGTCCATTGGGCAGCCCACCCACTGTAGAGACATTGAGAGACTGTGGCTTTGCACTCCCCAGGATGGTCCAGTGGGCAGCCCACCCACTGTAGAGACATTGAGAGACTGGCTTTGCACTCCCCAGGATGGTCCAGTGGGCAGCCCACCCACTGTAGAGACATTGAGAGACTGTGGCTTTGCACTCCCCAGGATGGTACAGTGGGCATGGTGGCTCCTCGTGGATCTGGCGTCGTGGACTCATGTGGCTGTGGTGCCCCCCCCTTCCCTTCCCCCTGAGGTGCCTGTAGTTTTTACATCTGATGCCCCTGCAGTGTTCTCTCCAAAGGACTCAGGTCTCCTGTGTGGGCTTTGCCCTTGTTTCTCAAAACTTTGGCCCACGGACATGATGAATTTGTAGGATGTGCAGGGCTTGTTACTTCAGTTATACACTGATGTGTATGTCATTTGTTTTCTTGTGAATATCTTTCATGGTTGTACGATATTTTTCAGGACCTTTTTGGTACATAAATATTTATTCCAAATTTGATTATGTCCTAGCATTTTTCTGGGGTGTTTGGGTGGTGTCACTGTGACTTGTTGCTCTGCATTGGTGTGTACATAGTTGGGGGGTCACATATGTGTGTGCCCGTAACCTTTCGTCCTCCCCCCTCCCGTGTGTCGTAGGTGCAGTACTCACCGTTGTCGTCTGCGCCGGACTTCGTACTCGTGGTAGATGAGAAGGTAGACGAGAGCAGGTAGGATGTTTAATTCGGGTTCCATGCTGTCCTCCTTCCTCCTGGAGTGCGTAGTGATGAGCGTTTTCCCGTTCGTAGTCTGTTTCCGCCGTGTTTTTATCGGCGGTGCTCCCGCCCCGGAAAAGGTGGCGGATTGGTGAGTTGTGATAGGGTGGGCGGTACATTGTCTGCCGCCTGGCTGTTGGCGGTGACCGCCGCGCTGTTTGTTTGTACCGCCGTGGCGGGCGGAGTGTTAAAGTGGCTGTCTGTGTTGGCGGTTCCCGCCAGGGTCAGAATTCCATATTTTTTACCGCCAGCCTGTTGGCGGGTTGGCCGCCGCTTTAACACCGACCGCCAGGGTTAGAATCACCCCCACAATGTGTAAAGTATTTGTATATACACACACAGTAACACAGTGAAAACACCACAAACGTACTCCACACCAGTTTAGGAAAACAAGCCAATATTTATCTGAGTAAAACAAGACCAAAATGACAAAAATCCAACATACACAAGCAAAAATAAAAAATGTAAAGATTAAATGCAGTATAGCACTTAGAAACACAATAGCTCCAAATAGGGCTATCACAACCTGTTGACAGAGTTGTTTCCAACAGTCCGACGCTACTTGCGAGGGAGTGAGGGCCGGTCACAGAGTTGCACGGACCCTGGTACAGTACCTTGGAAAACAATGAGTAAACCAAGACTTTCCACAGGTTCGGGGTGTTGAGGCAATGCTGCAGCTGGTGCGGCGTTGGTTCCTTACTGCTACAGGGGAGGTGAGGTGTTGGTTCCTTACTTCTAGGCAGGGGAGGTGAAGTGTTGATTCCTTACGATTGCAAGGGAGGTGATGCAGTGTCGGTGGGGTGGCGTTAGTTCCTTAAGACTCAGTGGGGTCAGTGAATCCAACAGGTCAAGGCGCAAGGTGTTGACTTTGCTGTGTCGCAATCACACCACGGGGCCACAGGTGCTGCGGAGAGTCAGAGTCGGGTGCCATGGATGTCATGACACAATGCTCTAGACTCAAACTATGGTGGGACTTTGGAGGTGCTGCGGCATTAGGCCTGTAGCGTCTGTCGAGGTTGTTGCACTCAGCGGGGACCACAGCTCTGGTGCAGGCAGAGGCATGGAGTCAGACAGTGGCGCAAGTTCCGAAGTTGCTCTAGAGTCGATGTGCTTGGTTTCTTATTGGTTGAACCAAAACTCACTCCTAAGGGCCCAAGGACTGGAGTTGTCACCACTTAGCAAATCAGGACTCTCAGCAGAAGAGCCCAGGCACTGGCATATAAAGTTTTTGATGTCCCTGAGACTTCTTAACAGAAGGCAAGCTCAGTTCAAGCCCTTGGAGACCCATTCGAAGCAGGATGTAGAAAGCAAAGTCCAGTCCTTTCACTCCCAGGACAGACGCAGCAATCAGCAGGCCAGCACAGCAAAGCAACAGGCAGAGTGGCAGTCCCTTCTACAACATCTACATCTTCTTCTTGGCAGAATGTCCTCAGTCCAGAAGGATTCTAACTTTGAGAGGACAGAGATCCAGTACTTATACCCATTTCTTCCTTTGAAGTAGACACACTTCAAAGAAAAGTCTTTTTAGTGCACAAGACTCTGCCTTTCCTGCCATGGCCCCAGAAACACTCTAGCAGGTTGGAAACTGCTTTGTGTAAGGACAGGCACATCCCTATTCATATGCAAGTGTCTTCTCCTTCTACCACTCTAGCTCAGAAAGACCCATTAGGATATGGAGGGCACACCCCAGCTCTCTTTGTGTGACTGTCTAGAGTAAATTCACAAACATTGCAACTGTCATCCTGACCCAGACGTGTATTCCACAGACAGACAGAGGCACAGGTTGGTTAAGGAAGAAAATGCCCACTTTCTAAAAGCAACATTTTCAAACTCACACTTTAAAAACCCACTTCATCAAAAGATGTATTTTTAAATTGTGAGTTCAGAAACCACAAACTCCCTATCTCTATCTGCTTCCAATGGGAAATTACACTTAAAAGACACTTCAAGGCAATCCCCATGTTACCACTGTGGGAGAGATGTCCTTGCAATAGTGAAACTGAATTTAGCAGTATTTCACTATCAGTACATGTCCTGCCTTTTAAATACACTACACCCTGCCCATGGGTCTGCAGTGGGCCTAGATTAGGGGTGACTTACAGGTAATAAAATGGAAGGTTTGAGCCTGGTAAGTGGGTGCGCTTGCCAGGTTGACATGGTAGTTTAAAAGTGCACACACAGACACTGCAGAGCCAGGCCTGAGACATGTTTGCAGGGCTATTTATGGGGGGGGGGGCACAATCAGTGCTATAGGCCCACTAGTATCATTTTATTTACAGGCTCTGGGCACATCTGGTGCACTATATTAGGGACATACTAGTAAATCAAATATGCCAATCATGGATAAACCAATCACCAATACCATTTACACAGGGAGCACTTGCACTCAAGCACTGGTCAGCAGTGGTAAAGTGCCCAGAGTCCTAAAGCCAGCAAAAACAAATTGTAGCACACAGACAAAAATAAGATGTCAGAGGCAAAATGTTAAGGGATAACCCTGCAAAAAGGATCATTTCCAACACTTTGTTGAGACAAAAAACTAAAAACCTGGTTGTTTTATCTGCCTCTTTAAATCAAGGGCCTGATATTAGTCCCACGCAAAGCAGTGAGATTTCTCTGCACCAGGATACCCCTCTGGGAGTGATACGAAGTGTTATACAAATTCTACTAACTTAACCTCTTGGGCGCCAAGGATGTAATGTTTATGTCCGTGGTTGCGGCGCTGAGGCGCCACGGATGTAACCATTATGTCCTAGTACTGGCCCTCGGGGGAAGCGCTAGCGCTTCCCCCAAGGGCCACGCTCCCACCCTCCATGGCAGGGCTGGAAGGGGAATCGCTACCCGTTCCACCCCGACCCCCCCATTGACGTCTGATGACATCAGCACACGATTACCTCATCAGAGGCCACCCCACTGCGCTGGAAGCTCAGCTTCCAGTGCAGATGAGGAAAGAAATGCAAAAGCATTTCTCTTCCGATCATGTGATGGGGGCCTGAGCGCCATCAAAAGGAAGGAAAGGAATTTCCTTCCCTTTGATGTCTCTCTGAGCATTTCAGCAGTCGGATCGTGAAGCGATCAGGCTATTGAAATGCCTGCTAGACACCAGGGATCATTTTTAGAAGGGAAATTCTTGGGCAATGGTCGCTCCCCACGGGGGCAATCATTTTCAAGGCATTTTCTGCTCCCCCCCGAGGGGAGATCGGCCTATTGTTATTAGGCCGATTTGCACCCGGGTGGGGGGGGGTGCAGAAACCTCTAGGCGCCAGGGATCTTTTTTTTTTTGTTTTCTTTATTTTTTTTTAGAGGTGGAGAAAGACCCCTTAGGCAAAGGTCGGTCCCCTAGGGGGCAAATTATATTTAGGCCATTTCTGCACCCCCTAGAAAAGACTAGACACCAGGTAGTTTTTTTTTTTTTTACGTCAATTTCACACAACGGGAGCGGCCCCTTAGGCAAGGGTCGCTCCTGGGGGGGGGAGGGCAAATGCATTGTACGCCATTATTAATAATTAATAATAATAATTATTGATGCCAATTAAAATAGGCCGATCTGCCACCAAGGGGGGGGCAGAAACCACTAGGCACCAGGGATTTTAATTTTGTAAAACTTTTTTACAGATGGGACGCAACCCCTTAGGCAAGGGTCGCTCCCCTGGGGGGCAAATTTATTTTAGGCTATTTATGCCCCCCTCGGGGGTAGATCGGCCTATTTCTAATAGGGGGGGCAGAAACCACTTACACACCAGGGATTGGTGTGTGTGTATGTGTGTGTTTTGTTTGCGGGGCAGCCCCTTGGGCAAGAGTCACTCCCCATGGGGGCACATTACAGTTTGCCATACCTGCCCCCCTTGGGGACAGATCAGCCTATTTTTGGAAGGCCCATCTGCCCCCAAGGGGGTCAGAAAGCCCACCAGAGACCAGGGAAGATTTTTTTTTTCAAAAAAAGAGGTGAGGGTATGACATACCCCTACCTGAAATAAATGAGGCCAAAGTTGTTCTGCCCACCGGTGGGCAGATGGGGCAATTACCCCTGATTCACTCACCGGGGGGCAGAAAACCTACTAGAGACCAGGGAATTAAAAAAAAAATAAAAAAAAATAGTGGGGTGGTGGCTACCAACCAGAATGAGCATGGTGATGCCCCCACCCCAACTGAAGGGGGTAACAGTCTTTTAGCTTTCCCCGCACACTAAAACATCTTATCCCACGGCAAGGACGTTCGATTATTTTGTGTTTTGGTTTTACATTTGGGCCATGAGAGCTTGTCTAATTCTCAAAATTGTCCCACTTGGAATGGTGAGGGCTGCACTTTTTGGATTTTGGGATGCTGCCATGTAGAAAAATCCACTGGGTGAGTCCAGGGTGGTGTGCTTCACATGCACCCCACACCATTTTCTTACCCACAATGCCCTGCAAACCTCCAACTTTGCTGGAAATCACACATTTTTCCCACATTTTTGTGATGGAACCTTCCGGAATCTGCAGGAATCCACAAAATTCCTACCACCCAACATTGTCTCATCCATACCGATAAACATTCTGCCCCACTTGTCAGCCGGAACATTTTTTTTTCAAACTGCCCTTTTGGACCCGTTTTGGTTCCCCCTCAATTTTGACATGTATTTGGCTCTTCCCTGTCACAGGCACTTGGCCCACCTACACAAGTGAGGTATCATTTTTACCGGGGGAACGCTGGGTGGTAGGAAATTTGTCCCATTGTGGTGATCCCACACAGAAATGTGGGGAAAATTTTATTTTTTAGCTAAATTGGAGATTTGCTTAGGATTCTGGGTAAGAAAACATTGGGGGATTAATGCAAGTCACACCTACTTGGATTCTTCAGGTGTCTAGTTTTCAGAAATGTTTGGGTTTGGTAGGTTTCCCTAAATGGCTGCTGAGCCCAGGACCAAAAACGCAGGTGCCCCCCGGCGCCGAAACAGGTAGTTTTGTATTTGATAATTTTGATGCGTCCACATAGTGTTTTGGGGCATTTCCTTGTACGGGCACTAGGCCTACCCACACAAGTGAGGTGCCATTTTTATCGGGAGACTTGGGGGAACGCTGGGTGGAAGGAC
This sequence comes from Pleurodeles waltl, assembly GCF_031143425.1. Taxonomy (NCBI): domain Eukaryota; kingdom Metazoa; phylum Chordata; class Amphibia; order Caudata; family Salamandridae; genus Pleurodeles; species Pleurodeles waltl. The sequence continues at coordinate 542,575,901 of NC_090451.1, forward strand.
ATTTGTGGCTCCTTTCAGATTCCAGAACTTTCTGTCACCGAAATGTGAGAAAAAGTGTTTTTTGGCCAAATGTTGAGGTTTGCAAAAGATTGTGGGTAGCAGAACCTGATGAGAGCCCCACAAGTCACCCCATCCTGGATTCCCCTCAGTGTCTAGTTTTCAAATATGCACAGGTATGGTAGGTTTCCCTAGGTGCCAGCTGAACTGGAGGCCAAAATCCACAGCCAGGCACTTTGAAAAAACAGCTCTGTTTTCTTTGGGAAAAAGATATGCGTCCAGCTGAGTTTTGGGGCATTTCCTGTTGCGGGCACTAGGCCTACCCACACAAGTATTGGACCATTTTAATCGGGAGACTTGGGGGAATGCTGGGTGGAAGGAAATTTGTGGCTCCTCTCAGATTCCATAACTTTCTGTCACCGAAATGTGAGGAAAAAGTGTTTTTTGGGCCAAATGTTTAGGTTTGCAAAGGATTCTGGGTAACAAAACCTGATGAGAGCCCCCCAAGTCACTCCATCCTGGATTCCACTAGGTGTCTAGTTTTTAAAAATGCACAGGTTTGGTACATTTCCCTAGGTGTCGGCTGAGCTAGAGGCCAAAATCCACGGCTAGGCACTTTCCAAAAAACACGTCAGATTTCAATGTAAAAATGTGATGTGTCCATGTTGCATTTTGTTTCGCGGGCATTAGGCCTTCCCACGCAAGTGAGGTACCATTTTTATCAGGGGGCTTGGGGGAACACAGAATAGAAGAACAAGTGTTATTGCCCCTTTTCTTTCTCAACATTTTTGCCTTCCAAATGTAATACAGTGTGTAAAAAAGACATCTATTTGAGAAATGCACTGTAATTCAAATGCTAGTATGGGGTCCCCGGAATTCAGAGATTTGCAAATAACCACTGCTTCCTAACAACTTATCTTGTGCTCATTTTGGAAGTGCAAAGGTTTCCTTGATACCTATTTTTGACTCTTTATATTTTACCAAATAAATTGCTGTACACCCAGTATACAATGAAAACCCATAGCATACTGCAGCTCATTTATTTGGGTCTGGGTGTCTAGGGTTCATGATGAGCCTACCAGCCCTATATATGCCAGCAAACAGAAGAGTCCATCAGACATAACAGTATATTGCTTTAAAATATCTGACATCGCAGGAGACAGTTACAGAGTAAAATGTGGAGAAAAATGGCTGTCTTTTTACATCAATTTCAATATTCTTTTATTTCAGCTGTTATTTTCGGTAGGAAAACCTTCTAGGATCTACACAAATTACCCCTTGCTCAATTCAGAATTTTGTCTACTTTTCAGAAATGTTTAGCTTTCCGGGATCCAGCATTGGTTTCACACCCATTTCTGTCACTAAGTGGAAGGAGACTGTGAACAAGTCCTTTTGAACCCGTGTGACTGGAGGATCACTCATTTTAAAGTGCTGATGCTGTGTGCTTTACTCGCCCTTGGCCTACATCAGTTTGGTGTATGGTGCTACCCTTCACACAAGTGGTGTATCTGCAATGGGTATATGTTTACATGTGAGTAGTACAATACAGGGATAATGCAGTGCTGTGTAGTGTGTGCATGTTGGATGCATGTGCTGGGTGTATGCGTGTCTGTGAGCAGTACAATGCATGAAGGATGAAGTGCTGTGTGGACAGTGCTTAATTGCAGCTGAGGGTTTTTAGTACTCAGCACTAGCATTTAATTGTCTGCTCCGGTCCTTATGACAGTCTACCACCTGGTGGTGCTGTCTGCCTATTTTAGGTATGAGCTCATTCAATATACATTACCAATGACTAATATCTGCCACCCAAGCCATTCTTACAGTTTTAGGGGCCTGGAATAGTATGAATTATGACACTTGTAAAAGTGTGATAGTTAGTAGTTGTGTTGGTACTGTCACTGGCAGAGACAATGGATGGTGCACGATGCAGTGTAGTTTGGAGGAGTTCTGTAGTTCAGTGTAGGGTTTTTTACAAATTAAGCATGGTGTGCGGTGAGTGTAGTTCAAAGGCCTTTGCTAGATATATGTGTACATGTGAGTGGTACAATACATGAAGGGTGCAGTACATGCATGTTAAGTGAGTGTGCTGAATATTTGTGTGCCTATGAGTGGTACAGTTCATGGAGGATAGGGTGTTGTGCAGTGTGTGTGTAGGTTGTTTACATTCACTGGGTGTATGCATGCCTGTGGATGGTGGAATACCTGTAGGACCCTGGGTTCTACTATGGGAGACCCAGGCCTGCATTGTAAAACATGAAGAGAAGATAAAAGAATCCCCCAGACAGATTTGTTTATTGCTGCATTCCTGTAAGCTGGGTGGGACACACAGGAGAGGAGAGAGACAGGTTTCCCCTGCACACTTCAAAGAGTGCTCTTTGTTTCAGTGAGAGGTCACAAGGAAGGGGTTTGGGTAAATCTTGGAAAGGAGGTGGCGCTGATAGGAGAATCATAAAAAGTGGGGGGGGGGAGGCCTGAGCTAACCTTTATACATATCAACGTGGCTGATATCCATGTGCACACTCTAGTCACTCCCATGGTCTGTGTTGTGGGATTATCAGCTTTGAAAACACTCCAGCTGAGACAGACTGCTTTCAAGAGGAACAAGGAAGAAGCAGGGCCCCAGCATAAGCTTCAAAAACTCAGACTCTAAATAACATTTGGTGTCTGGAAATGGACTATAAGAAGAGAAAGTTGAGATTCCAAAAACTGTCATTTAACAAGCAGCCAGACAGGCTGTGTGCGAAGTGGAAGCTCTGCAAGACTTCTGTCTGTGACCAGCACTGGAGGCAAAGGCTGCTAGTCTCCCTGTTGGGTGAGGGCACATCACTCAGGGAATCCAAAACCATGTACCCTAGAGCTTGTACCCTAGAGCTTGGAACACAATCGCCTGCCTGCTTGCCAAAGCCACTGTGCCCTGTAAGAATGAGGAGAGCGTTGGAGGGAACAAGGTCTAGTTGAAAATCCTGTTGAGTGGATTACCATTGAATGCACCCATCAGGTCATTGCCTGTGTGCAGTATAAAGTGTGCCCCCCGCATATGCCAGGAGAGTTCCGCCGTGAAGTGAGCCATGGTGAACATTGTGCCAATCGTGCTGGAGCTCGTGCGCAGCTAAGGATCAGCAACCCTGTATACCAGGAGGTGTTGCTGCATGTGAACTTTGTTAAACGGTGTGCCGACCAGACCAAAGCTTTGTGCAAATGAGGAGCAGAAACCATGTATACCAGAAGGTTTGTTGTGCAGACACCTGCAATTCTGAGCAGGTTAAGGCCAATGTACAGTAGAAACATGGGGACTGGATTTGCAAGAGGAAGTAACTGGATATAGCAAGAAGTGTGCACTGTCCTAAAGCATCAGTGGAGGAGTGAAGTCAGTGTGGGAACCTCCCCACGCATCTAGAGATCAGCAGCGTGAACTTCACGCCATCTTCCTCCCACTGTAGGAGAGAACAAAAAGACTTACTTGCAACGAGGCGTCGTGAGGCACCCTCAGTTGCTGCAGGAGCACAACTGCTTGTGAAGGAGATCAGGGATCAGCAAATGCAGCCTGTCTGGGCTACGTGCATTGAACACACCTAGACCAGCCGCTGCCTATCCAACATCCTCAAAGGGGGCGAACTCAGGAACTCTGGACCCTCCTAGACTGCAGGTGCACTGGAACACTTTTGACTTCAGAACAGACTGAAAGCGGACTCTTGAGATTTGGACTACAAGTGGGGCATACCCTGGATATTGCCTGTAGTGAATGGGAACTAACCACTATCACTAAAGAGTGGAGGAAATTGGACAGGGAACCACCAAGGAAACACTAGAGCCTTGTCCTCTATGATTATTGTATTTTTCCTTTGTGTTGGCAGCGGTAGAAATTAAATTAATTCTCTTTTTTCATAAAAGTGAGTGTTTGGTTGGACAATGATTTATTGCGGATGCTGCCTGCATTTTGAGTTGTGAGCCTGCCTTTCACTCCTCTGTATCAACACCTCTGCCTCCCCAAAGGGGAGCTTTGGACTGCTCCACCCGTGCTAACCCGGAGTGTCAAGTGCTGAAGGAATATTTGGCCCAATTGTTTGGAATCCATAGTAAGTTGCGCTGGGACATCACGAGTTAAAGGCTGCAAGCACGACAGTTGGGCCCAATAACCACTGCTGGCCCTGTGTCCCTCTGAAAGGGGTTCTGACAATGTTAGAATATTGATGGCACAAATATTGTCTGAAAAAATATTGTGGCCTAAATATCGTTATAAAAAATGTGTGTGGATTTTCTGTTATTAAGTCCATTAGGGCGATATTTTTGTAACGATAATTAGGACACAATATTTTTGTAAAAGGATATTTAGGCTACAATATTTTCAAACCACAGTCATCGGGGATGCTTGAAGAAAGTGACCAGAAGGCGGGACATGAGGATAGAACAGACGACTAAAGTAACAGATGAATCAGGAGTGAGGGATATTTTGGGAAGACTATATTAAACCATTAAGAAATAGATTTTCTGCAAAAGGCCTGCCTTCAATAAAGGAAAGTTGGAAGGTATGCCCTTGAAAGTACAGTAACTTGACCCTTTCTAACCGATCTTTCTTGGACCTCTGTGGACAGGTCTCTTGCTCTCTGCATCTCTCTAAAAGATACACTGTGTACCGTAAAAGAGCATGGATTTGGAATTTACAGCAATAGCATTGGAGTAAAGGTGGAGTAAAGAGTAGTATAAGCCCGTTCCTCCATCCCTCAAGGGTTTGGAGATATCAAAACAGAGGGGTTTTCGAGGTTGACCGATGTAAAAACGGGTGGGATGAAAATGAATTGTGCTGATGTTTCAGAATATATCTGAATTACTACCAATCAAGCACATTTTTGTGGTGGAAACAAATATTTTAAAATGATCAAGGCACATCAATACATTAGGTGATGACGTTTGCACACATTATCATTTGTATGCAGTAAAACCATATTTCGGTGCAAATGTAATGGGCCTTTTAATTGAAAATGTGTTGTCTGTAATAAGAGTGCACTACCACACCATCATTTTCTCCACACTAAGCCACTCCACTCCACTCTAGGCCCTTCCACTCTAGGGCATGCAACTCCATTCTACAAAACTCGACTCCTTCCTACAACACTCCACTCCACTCTGACATTCCACTCCACTCTATGCCCTCCACTCTAAGACACTCTACGACAAGCCACATCACTCGATTCCATGCCACTCCAATGTATGCCACTTACTCCACAATAACACGCCACTCCACTCTATGCCACTCCACACTACTTACCCCACCCCACTCTATTGTACTACACTCCAATCTATCCCACTCTACTCCAAAGTACCCCAATCTACCCCACCCCCTCCATTTCACTACAATCTACCCCTATCTACTCCACTCTAATCTACGCCACTCCATTCCACCCAATCTACCCCACTCTACTCCAATTTACCCCACTTCACTCCAATCTACTGCATTCAAGTCCCCAATTTACCCACCTCACCCCAATCTAACTCACCCCAATTCAATCTATCCCACTCTAACCCAATGTACCCTACTCCAATCTACCCCACTCCAAACTACCCCATTCCACTATACCAGAGTCTACCCCACTGCACTCCAATCTACCCCAGTCCACCCAATCTACCACACCACTCAAATCTGCCCCACTCTGCTCCAATCTACCCCAGTCTACCGCACTCCAATCCACTTCAATCTACCCCACTCCAATCTACCCCAATTCACCCCACTCCAATGTACGGCAATCGAACACACTCCACTTCAATTTACTTGACCCCACTCAAATCTACCCCACTTCACTTACTCAAATCTACCCCAGTCCAATTTACTCCACTCCAATTTACCCCACTCCAAACTCCACTGCCAGCTAGCCAACTCCTCTCCACTCTAATCTACCCCACTCAAATCCAGTCTACCCCATTCTTCTCTAATCTACCCCACTCCAATCTACCACAATTCACTCTACTCCAATCTAACACAATCTACCCCACTCCAATCTTCCAGTCTATCCCACTCCTCTCCATTTTACCACAGTTCAATGCACTCAATCTGCCCCACTCAATTCCACTCTAATCCACGCCACTCTTCTCTACCACACTCCACTCCAGCTAAATTTAGCCCACTCTGCTTCATCCAATCTACCCCAATCCAATCTACCACAATCCACTCAACTCTACCCCACTCCACTCCAATCTAACACACTGCACCCAAATCCACCCCATGCAAATTTACCCCAGTCCACTCTAACCCAACTCCATTCCACTTTGCCTAATCAACACCACTCCACTTCACTCCAATCTACCACATGCAATCCAAATCTACCCCAGTCCTGTCCAATCTAGCCCACTCCACCCCACTCCACCCCACTCCACCCTATTCCAATCTACTACCCCATTTCACCCCAAACTACCCTGCTCCAATCTACCCTATCCAATTTGCCCAACTGCAATCTATCCTGTCCAATCTATCCCATACTACTCCACCCCAATCTACCCCACCCTAGCCCAATCTACACCACTTCATCCCAATCTACCACAATTCAGTCTACCCCACCCCCACTCCAATCTACCACAACCTACTCCATTCCAATCTATTCCACTTCACTCCAATCTACCCCACTCTACCCCAATCTACCCCAATCCACCCCAACCAACCTCACTCTTTCCCAATCTACCCCATACCACTCCAATCTACAAAACTCCCCAATAAACCCCAATCCACTATACCCTACCCCAATCTACCCCACTCCAACCTCCCCCAATATAACCCCATTCCATTCTGCTCCACTATAATACACCCAATCTACCCCACTTTACTCCACACCAATCAGCGTCTCTCCACTCTAGTCTACCCCATTCCACTCCAATCTACCCTAATCCACCCCACTCATTCCAATCTACCCCAATATATCCCACTGCACTCTACTGCATCTACACTACTTCTCTCTACTCCACTTCAATCTATCCCACACTGATCTACCCTAATTTACTCCACTCCAGTGTACCCCACTCCACCCCAATCTATCCCAGTTCAATCCACCACACTCCAATCTACCACGCTAACCTATTCAACTGCCCCACTCCAATCTACCCCACCCCACTCCAGTCTACCCTAATTTACACCAATCTACACCACTCCAGTCTACCCCACTCAACCCCCACTCCACTCTACACCAATCAACCCCATTACGCGCGACCACAATCCATCCCATTATACTCCACCCCACCCTACCCTCCTCCAGGTCACTAACATTTAGCCATGCTGAAAAGCAGTCACACTGCTGGACTTAATGGCTAAAAAACATTGCCAATGCCAATAGCTTTTTCATAGGTGAGACCTATTGGCTTTGCCAATGCTCGTTCTGTCTATCAACTCACTCCCTTCATTTTAGGCATAACTCCATCAGAGTGGCAAAAATACCATGAAATTCACTATACTATATCTTCCATCAAACACTGTGACTTGGGGTACCACACAACAGATATTCCTTCGCCCTTGGAGAACACGGCCTGCTAACCACCTTACTGACTCAGCACAGTCCCTAAAAGGATGACAGTAATGCTGTCACAGTGCTTATCTTTGATCCTCGTCTGCTTTACTGTGCAGGAACCCACATATGTATTTTCAATGCAGGTGAACAGATGCTGTCCTATTGAGCTATCACCCTTTGTTCCCAGTGTCTACCCCTCCTGTGTGCACTCTTCTGCTTTTTTCTTTTCACTGTCTTGTTTGTTTGCAGATTCACTAGCCTGGTTATTGGGCTGTTCTCAACCCTTCCTGACTTATTGCCTATTCTGCCTCACTTTTTTCTTCAGCCTTTCCATGGATGTTGCGTAACATTTGCAATTGACTCAGTGGACATGATAGTGATACCTATTTGTATCTCACCCAAGACCACAGTCCCACACCATGTTCAGGAAAACCTAAACATTGTATGGGATCTCCAAACTTTAGGAGCCCTAGACTGGTACCCACTATTGCATGGACTCCTTTGGAACCAGCCCAAGACCAGGGAGTCTCTTTGTTGACAGTGTGCCTGCCAGTGTTACCAGCTTATTAGCATTAGAAGGCTGGAAGAATTTAGAGCAGGCTAGCTGGTGCTGTTTTTCCAGATCATTAACCCAACAGGTAAGACAGCTACAAACAGAACAATGACCCTGCAAGTGGGGAGAAATCTCTTAGGATGTGAATGCCAATGCAATTATGTTTTGGAGAAACATATCCCATCTTTGGGAATGTGTTTCTGTAAAATACAAAAAAGGCTAACTGAGTCATCATGAAGTGACATCCTGACGGCATTACAATTTTGGTGAAAGTGCAGCTGCCAAGTTGGCAACCGCACTTTTGATAAAATTCCCTTGCCAAAGCAGCAAAAAAATCGCCCTGGCCTCTGTCACCCTAATAGCTTAGCAGCCTGCCTGTGGAACCTTAATAGACCCCTTATGTTTTTTCAACAGATGTTTTTTGAGTCAGTACTTTCATCTGTTACCCCTTTGATGACAACAAAATTCACCAGGCTAATTGCTGTAATACAATGTTAGCAATTTTCAGGATTATTTAATAGTATAAAATGATTTTATTCTCATCTTAGTACAGAGTGTCTCATTACTAACATGTTCATATAAAATACAACTCAGCAAAATAGGAGTCAGGGTCCTAACGATAGTTTGGTACGCAGAGTTTCTGTTATAAAGCATAGCAGATGTTCTGTCCGTTGCATTACAAGTGCATTAAAGTCAACAGCACTCTAAATAGGCGGACCAGCTATCCGCCATGTTTTGATACTGTACCCTGTCGTCTCACTTCAAACACTGCTTTGAAATTCCTCATCACCGCCATATCCAGAGCCACACAAGATGAAGTTCTTCACATCTCCGTGCCTATGTCTGATAAGAGAAGTAAGCTTGTGCTATCATAAACAAAAATGTATGTTTTTTTAGCTCATTTCACTTGTCTAGGAAACATATTCCCTCACTACGTACCAGTATTCATGAAATTCAAAATATATGTAGGTCGCCAGTAGATAGTTATAGTTAGGACCCTGTTTTTATAGAAAAGGCATTTTTTGCTTTGTCAATAACTTTGGTGCCGTTTGACAAATCCTTACAAAATTGTCAAAACTAGTTTGCCACTCACTTCTGCTGCTGTCTTGAAAGTTTTGGGGTGATGTGTCAAGCAGAGGCTGAGAAAAAGGGGGATTTCTCAAAACACGTTTCCCCCATGCAATTTCCCATAGGGATTTTTAACACGACAACAGCCCAAACCTATGAACAGAATTACACCAAATTCAGCAGAAAGATAGCTCTTGGTCCAAAAGGAGCCCATTTTGTTATTTGATGTAAATCTGTTCAGTAGTTTTTCAGGTATTAAAGGAAAAAGAAATATAAATATGTAGGGATGTGGATTCTCTGCGCACCCGTCAGTCCCTGTGCTGATATATGACTGGCTGCCAACACTTCAATCAGGAAGAGTTGGCAGCCATTTTGAGACTCCGACTCAGCAGAGTCCCAAAATAAAACATAAAAATAAAAAAAGGAGCAGGGTAGAAATACCCTGACCCCCTAGCCCTGGTGCTGAGGTCTCCCAAGGACCCCGCTGGGGGCCGAAACCTTTTTTTTCCAAATTTGCTGTGAAATCATTGAGGATCTGTGAATCTACTGCAAAATTGACAAAAAACAAGCGCAGTCTCCCATGCTTGTTTTCCTTTCCACCCCTGGGTGGGCCACATCCCAGGTACATGCCACTGTGTACTATTTTGGGAGAGGGCGCACGCGGCCGCCCACCTCACACTATAGAGAGCCCCAGGGACCACCATCTCCCCGAGGATATAATTATAAATAGAAAGGGGCCTGCGCGGACCCACCGCCTTAGGATCAGGAGAGCCTCTTGACCATCACCTGCCCAGGACATTAACAATACATAGGAGGAAGGACGTGTGGCTACCCCTCCTCAGGCTATAAGGAGCCCCAGGGACCACCACCTCCCTGAGGCTTTAACAGGAAATTGGAAGGGGGGCCACGGGCACCCCCCTCTGTGGCCCTTGAGGGCCCCAGGGACATACCACCTCCCTGGGGCCAGAAATACAAAAGAAAGGGGGAGGAGGGCATGCACCCCCCCTACTGGGTCATTTTTGGCCCAGAAGACCACCACCTCCCCGGGGCTGGCCGTAAAGTAGAAAGGAGGGAGGCACACGGCCCTCCTCCTGGGGCCACTATTGGCCCTGGATGCCTCCACACCCCAGTGCTGGCTCGTAACTCCAGAGGTGCCCACCCTCTGGAGACAACCATTTGCTGTCCCTTGGCGGGAGCTATGACAGCTCCAGCCAAGCAAGAACAAACGTTTAGTCTGCTCCCAGCGGGTGGGAGCTGGAAAACTGCTCCCGCTCTCTGAGAGTGGACTTTTCATATATTTTCCTGCCCACTGTCAAGCAGGCAGGAAAACAGATGAAAGGATTCCTCTCGCACACAGGGACCAGCATTTTAACTGCTCCCAGCATGCCGTAGCCATGCTGGCTCCGCTAGAGGCGAGGAGCCGGCAGGGACTGCGGGGGCCTTGAGGCTTCCCCCGTGGCCCCCAGGAGACTTTTTTGCTTGGCCAAAGCCAAGCTAGTGTGTTTTCTCTGCAGTCTCACCTTGAAAAGTTATCTGAAATCCTTGATGGATGTGTTTGCATTGTTGCGCTTTTGAGTGCAATATGTTATGTAGTGACTTTATGAGTGGGTTCTTTCTTGTCATCTCCTGTTGAAAACAGAGCTCGTTGTTCTCCCTTTTAATCACTACAAGTATGCAAAATGATGCAGAAGCCAAGCTTCTTTGGCTCCGCCACACATATGTTAGTGGTATGCAACTTCTGCCTGCCTTTTTTCAGGATGTTGTATAGCTTACCAAAAGGCCCCCTCAGAGAGTTTCCCACCAATTTTGGAGATGCTTTCACGATGCAGAGGAATATGAGCGCGTCTCCACCAAACAAAGCACTTACTACATATAATTAAGAGGATGTACCCTTGTTTGGTGGAGATTCAGCTCTTTGTAAGCTTATCGTCTTCTCTACACGAGGATTCATGTTGCTGCAGATTTCTGTATGAAGCCGCTCAAGGAATAATCACATTGCCAAAATTACAGACAAACAAGGTCACTGGAGACATTGCCTCATGGTCCTTTGCACAGCTGTAGTGTAGGAGATGCACTATACATTTACCCAACAAGGTAGTACTTACTACTTAGCCACAGAAAGTACTTCAGTTGGGTAGTCGTTTTGCATAAAACATTGGCCTCTTCTTGGATAAATAAGCAGGTCACGATGCATCCTGACAAAGATGCTCATGTCCCAGAAATTAAACCTCAATTGAAGCTCCACTTCTATTAAGTATACATCATACTAGCTTCTTGCTGTTGGCCAAGGCAAAGCAAGTGTGTTTTCTCTGCAGTTCCACCTTGAAAAATTATCTGAAATCCTTGATGGAGGTGAATGCATTGTTGCTCTTTCAGAGTACAATATCTTTTGTAATGACTGTGACAAGTGAGTTTTTTCTTTTCAAATCCTTTTGAGAACAGAGCATATCGGTCTCCCTTTTAACTACTACGAGTATGCAAAAGCGCAAAATGACCTAGAAGCCCCGTCTGTTTGGCCGAAGGCCCTGCGTGGCGTGAGGTTGGTCACCCATGGGGGGTTGGCTGCAGGGCCTGGCTACAGGCCAGGTCCAGAAGCCAACCCACTGCACAGCCGAAGGCTGGATTTATATATATATATATATATATATATATATATATATATATATATATATATATATATATTCAATGAAAAAAACAAAGGTTAGAGGGGTGTTATAGTTAGTACCACATATATATATATATATATATATATATATATATATATATATATAGGGTCTGAATTTATATGCACAAACCCATAGAAATTCAGCTGTTACAGTTATTTCAAGTAACTATAACTCGTATCCTAAGGTAACTATAAACTTGCGCCCTTGCTATTCACAGCTCACTACCCCACATATTACATCATTGATTACATCTTCTATGGCATCATTGATATTATCACTGAAACATTTGCAAAAAAGTTATTAATGAGAAAACTGTGGATGGTGGGCGCTAGTTATAGTTACCTTAGGGCACAAGTTATAGTTACTTGATATAACTTTAAGAGCTGAATTTCTATGGTTTTGTACGGGTAAATTCAGAACCTAACTATAAAATCCCTCTAGCCTTTGTTTTATTTAGGATATATATATGCAAAAAAGAATAGAGAACTCTGGGTAGTTCCCAAGTTTAGGTCGAGACAGCTCTAGTAAGGAGCACCCTGCAAAACCAGCGACACTCTAGATTTGCTCACCTCAAATGTCTGTTTATCTAGCAAAGTCTTTAAGCATTGGATCAGCACAGTGCTATCCACAACGAGCTAGATAGTGACAAAGTCTTTTGCCATTTGTACAGCACAGTTTTTAAGCATAGGTTTGACACAGTGTCAACCTTGCCGAGCTGTAAAATGACAAAAGCCATTTACCACTCCAGGTACAGTATTACAGCTTTGGACTGGCAAAGTACCGTCCAAGCCAACCTGGAATGAGTAAAAGCAACCCTGACACCTGTTTCGCTCTCATTAGAGCTCATCAGAGAGGTTTAGCTTTGTCCAGACACAAGGGAGCACCCAATATAAGTCAAAACAAATCCCTTTCAGGGTTAGAGTGACGCATAAATTATGCAAAAAAGAATAGAGAACTCTGGGAAGTTCCCAAGTTTAGGTGGAGAGCAGCTCTAGTAAGGAGCACCCTGCAACACCAGCGTCACTCTAGATTTGCTCACCTCAAATGTCTGTTTATCTAGCAAAGTCTTTAAGCATGGGATCAGCACAGTGCTATCCACGCCGAGCTAGATAGTGACAAAGTCTTTTGCCATTTGTACAGCAAAGTTTTTAAGCATGGGTTTGACACAGTGTCAACCTTGCCGAGCTGTAAAATGACAAAAGCCATTTACCACTCTAGGCACAGTATTACAGCTTTGGACTTGTAAAGTACTGTCCAAGCCAACTTGGAATGAGTAAAAGCAAACCCCTGACACGTGTTTTGCTCTCATTAGAGCACATCCAAAGCTGTAATACTGTGCCTGGAGTGGTAAATGGCTTTTGTCATTTTACAGCTCAGCAAGTGTCAAACCTATGTTTAAAAACTTTGCTGTACAAATGGCAAAAGACTTTGGGGGTTATTCTAACTTTGGAGGAGTGTTAATCCGTCCCAAAAGTGACGGTAAAGTGACGGATATACCACCAGCCGTATTACGAGTTCCATAGGATATAATGGACTCGTAATACGGCTGGTGGTAAATCCGTCACTTTTCCGTCACTTTTGGGACGGATTAACACCTCCTCCAAAGTTAGAATAACCCCCATTGTCACTATCTAGCTCAGCGTGGATAGCACTGTGCTGATCCAATGCTTAAAGACTTTGCTAGATAAGCAGACATTTGAGATGAGCAAATCTAGAGTGTCACTGGTGTTGCAGGGTGCTCTCGACCTAAACTTGGGAACTACCCAGAGTTCTCTATTCTTTTTTGCATAATTTATGCATCACTCTAACCCTGAAAGGGATTTTTTTACATATTTATTTATATATATACATACCTTGTGCAAATGACCCCAACCATTTCACAGAATTATTATTTTTTCATAAGGATATCCAGATTCTTTAAGAAGTTCTACTACTCAATAATTTCCGAACTGCCATTCCAGTGGCTCGGTTTGTTCATAAACCAAATCAAAGAAACATTCTTTTTCATTGACTATGATTATAATGGAACAATTAGAGTAAAATAAACCACTCACCCTTTACATTAAACATGATTGCAAACAAAGCCACATAGAACTTCTGAGCACTACTGAAGACATACTTTGCACACCTAACTCAAGGTTTATAAGTTGTAACGAGGCCGTTGATTTAAAGAGGTTCAATGCAGTGCTCCACAATGTACCTTTAACAATGAGACTTTATGTCTGGCAACCCATCTTCATATTTCTGAGACATGTAGCACAAATGAGATAATGTTTGCATTATACAACCGCTTCAGTGCTAATAATTTGCAACCACTGCCCACTTCCCTATGTTCTGGTAACTAACGCTGCTGCTTTGCTCCCTGCAGCAATTGCTTTCTTTGCTCAAGTTGGGTCTTGTTTTACTCATCATGCTACTGCGCAAAGGAGCCCCCCTCATAAGATGACTGAATCACTTTCTCCAGACCGTTATCTGCCATAATCAAAGCATATTTTCTTACTTATGTCTGATATTACAATTTCTGCTTATTCATAATTAATCAATATTCAAAATAATATTGAAATAAATTACAATTTTATTAATTAATTATCCCATGCTAATGGGAGTTGGAAGCATTATAAGTAAATCATTGGCATGAAACTGAATTAGAAAACCTGAAGTTGCAATTCTAAGTGTAAAATAATTGATCAAACATACATTGTAGGAAGGTAGCTTAGTACAGGCAAAAACGATAAGGGGAAATACACAACTTTGCTGAAACCCATCTTTGCTCCACCTTAATTTCCTTAGTACGAGTTGGGTTGATGCGATTTTTGACTAGAACTGAATTATTTGAGTTCAACAGTATCAACATAGACAAAAGAAATTTGGCATTACCATAGTTCTTCAATTTGAATCAAATGCTATATATATTTAAGGAGTAAAAATGTACACAGTGCTCACCAAACATAACATAAATACTGTTTTCGATCTTTAAGTATATTACTGCATTAATTGTGCTTATGGTAGAGTAATTTGATCTACAGTGAGCTTCTGAACATAACTTTATCTCGTACTCATCCATCCAATCTTCTAAGATAGATAAAATATGTTTATATATAGATATATGAGGATGGTTGATGAACTAGATAGACACCCTTTTCTTATACGAATCATGAACGAACAATCATAGTAAGGATATTTTCCTTCGAAGGTTTGAGGTTAAGCCATATTTAAGGCAGTAATAAGACTCGCCAGGTCACAGCTGTCATCGGATTTCATCAAAAAAGTGAAATCATATCAGCCCCTCAAGCAATAGATTGTTTTGTTGCTATACACAATTTTGTATTCCAGCAGCCATGAAATGGTTCATCATCTCTAAAGAAAGGCTTTCAACCCCAAAGGTTGAATGAAAATATTCTCTAATGAAGTGAAATTCCTTCATTTATTTTTCCTAAATTATACATTTAGATTGTTTTAACTTTTAGGTGTAATATCAAAGTCATCTTCAAATGTGCCTGGGATCTGAGCTGACAACTATTTTCACAAGTCTGATACTATTTTTTTCAAAAACATTTTCTTTTCCTTTAATGAGACCATCGGTCTTACTCTGCTTTCAGATTATGCAAATGGCAGAGTAAATCACTTTTTTGATCCTGCAGGACTCAGGGAATAATGTTTCAGATCTGATTTTAACTAGTTTGCTTGTCTCCCACTTGCTACGGTAAGCCATACAAGACCCCTTGTCCACACATCATACTTCCATAGCACACAATTGCATAAATATATTCCTTCCACCCTTCCCTGCCATGTTAGCCTACTTTGGTCCACTTAACTTGATAGCATTACCCACAATTTCACTTTTATGTAGAGTAATTCCTACTTCAAAATATTTTATTTAAATTTACAATTCGATTAAAACATCCACAGTAGGCAATCCGTAAAAAATAACACCTAAATGTATCAATCTGGGCCCATTGCATTCTACCATTTACATTTTTTTTATTAACAATGTAATCACCTCATTAATCAGATTCTCTCATCACGTTTACTATCCAAACACACCTGATGTCGTACTTCTAAATGCGAAAAGAAATCATTGTCCTGCAGTCACCACAATTTGGATGAAGCAGTGGACTCCTGCTACCCCGATATCTCTTCCCAGCAATTGACAGTAGAAAGTAGACAGACCTACAAAGCACTCCACAGCACTGTCCCTCCCACCTCACGCACCACAGCTTTCAAGGACACCAGAGGACGTTAGGGGCTCCATGCTACAATGTTCGCACTGATAAAACTATTTAAGAACAAAAGATACATGTAATGATGTAATGAAAAGAGGCAGAAGTAGGGATTTCACAGAAGCAAGTGTGTGGACAAGCAGGTACCTGCAGGGAAGCAAAAAACATATGGCACCCACAGGGCCCACAAGGCACACTTGCACATCTTTGAGGACCAATCCAATTCACTTTCTCCGGCTCCGCAAAGGTCAGAGAGGCTGCAGCAGCAATCAGTGCTGCTCCCTCGGTCATGGCTCATATCTGCATCTTCCGGGCTTCTGGGCCTACAGATGATGAGAATGAGGGAATCTATAGTTCCGTACAATCTGTCATCATGGCCAGCCTACTACACACAGAAACTGCAAAATGCATTCAAAGTCACGTGGAGAGCCACAACTAGACCTCAGATCAGGCATCCACCCTTTGATCCACCAGGCATTTCAAACACCAGGCATTTCAAACACAAAGGCCTGGTTACTTGAAAACATTCTGAATAATCATTCCAAAATGCTCTGTGCTCTAAACTGCCGCCAGCCGGACAGATTATGATGTATTTGCTCCTGTGCTGTTTTTGGGTCCTGTACTTCTTGACATTTTTAAATTCTACAATGGAGCCTCATGTGGGACTGTAATAATATAAGGAGTTCATCACTATACATTCACTTCAGTTAAAGATATCACTTACAAATACACATATTTCATTTATTAATCTTTAACGCAAATATATATTCATCATCATCCAGCGGTCAGCGCTTCCACTAAAATGGTATTTCAGATATATCTTTCATACAGGTATGCCAGTGCCTTGCAGGTCACTTTGAAAGGCTGCTAACCCTTGCATCTTCTGTCCTTAGGTTGTTACCCATCCAGACTGGCACCCTCCCACCATCAACAATGACTTAGCCCTGGCGAAACTGGCCTCTCCAGCCAAGCTGAATGCCCATGTGTCCCCGGTCTGCCTGGCGGCCTCCGAAGACGTCTTCCCTGGCGGCCAGAAGTGTGTGACCACAGGTTGGGGACGGCCAAGCACCAGCTGTAAGTGCATCACTATTGCTGTTATGCCTTTAATGTGTCCTTCATGCAACATTAATACCAATAATAACAGCGGTGTTGCATGTAGCACGTGCTGTTACCCTCTCGGCTTTGCATCCAGCAGATAATGTGTTACTAACACCCATGTCAACAGTACTCATTGTATAGGTAGTGCAAATACCAAAGCTGAATTGTTCCTGAGGGAACATAAGCCTGGGGGATGCCACATGTACACATATTTTAGAACAACATTTATAAAGCGCCGATTACAATTATTTTAGCGATTAATTAGAGTAATTGTAACAGAAATTGGTTTAACAATTTGACAAAAGCACTTGAAACCTTCATAGTAAAATGAGGCTCGTGCAGGTAAAGCCGTGCAGCCAACAACTGTGACAGAAAATGAAACGTTTTTAATGAAGTCACTAGCCGGCCATCTTGGTTCGAACTCAACATGGTGGCGCATATTACGTTAGATTAATTTCTGCTGGAAGGGGCCAGCTGCACACACCTGGGCTCCATCAATAAGTGTATCAACACACCGCAAAAGCTGTAAATTCGTCTGTTCACAGCAGCCAGTACCAGTTTTAATACTGTCGGTGCCATATTGCAGAACTAAGGTTGTATTCACACCTGTGCACTATCAGGAAGCAGATAAGAAGATAAAGAAGAAGAGGAATATTTTCATTTTTGGCGCGGCAAAGGCGTCAACTTTGGGAAGACCTGATGCAAAGTGTTGGGTTAGTATTTACAATCCAATCCAAACCACGATTTGCATTGGATTGTACCCAAACGTAAAGCAGTAGAGCACAATGCCTTGGGTTTTTCCTATTTGCATGTGTGCTGGATTCTGCAGCACACATACAAAGAGGAAATTACCTTTCATCATAATGTTTCTGCAGGAAGAGACCCCTTCCTCACAAAAACTATGCTGAGCATGAGGTAGAAAGCCTTGCACTATGGTGTAAGGGAGTTTGCGTTGGCGCATGGCTGCGGAAAGTGTGCCAGTACAGTTAGAAAGCCAGACAGCACCATATCTTTGTTGGTCTGGAGCTGTTCTGATCTTTCCCATTCATGCAACACAGCTCTGCAGCTTCACCTGCTGCAGTGCATTGTGTGATGTATTTTTAACTCCATGCCTCAGTCTCTCTCTTTAAAAAATAAATGCAAGTGCCTGCAACCTGCTGTGAAAATTAATCACTGTGTCTGAAGCAGGGAAACGTGGTGACCTCCAGACATATGGGAAAATGTCTAAGATATCTGTCACATATAAACTGAAGAGTAGTTGGCCCAGCACATATCCCTACTTCACATCTTAATCAGTCAGAATTGTTTCAGGTAAACGTTGCCCTTTGACCTCCTGCTACTCAGACCCAAGTACTAGGGACTAAATCCTCTTGAAAGTGACAAGTAGATCTTCCAAGATGTTAGTTTCTGTCTAAGGATGGCCCTATTACTTTGTCAAACGCAGACAAGTAATCCAGGAAAAAAGTAAAAAGTGCTCTTGCTATACACCCAACCATGGACGTCATTTAGGGGTCACCAGGGGTCGCAGCTGCGACCCCCAGCTTGCCCCTTGCGACCCCCGGCACTGTCTCTGTGACCCGTGGCTTCAGAGGTGGCAAAATCAGTGTCTGGAACACAGGGCAGCTCGTCCTTATGTTGCTTGGAGCTCCACTTACTTGTTTTCAATCATTTTATTTTATTACACCAATAGTGAATAATATATCACTCAATATCAGTGTAATAAAAATAAAGTACAGTTAACTGTAATATGACCTTTCTTGCTAGTTGAGGTAAGTAATAAACACTCTTAAGCGTATGTTGTGTGCATGGTTGTGGGTGAGTGAATGTGTGGTTGTTTATGCATGTGAGTGTGAGTGAAAGTAAAGATGAAATGGTGTGTGATGTCACATCCGCTACCCCTGGCATTTTGGTAAATCGACGTCCATGAACTCAACCGGCGCCTGAAATAGGAATATTCAACGCAATCTATTTTGCAAAGTTTCGCACATCTGGCAGAATCCAATTTGACAGTAAAGAAGAAATTCAGCACTCTGACCAGGCTTCCAGATCTTCAAATAATATGTGTGCATATTACTTTGCTTCACAGTACAGACTTGTGATACACCTGTGGTCCTTTAAGTTATTCGACTTCCTTTATTCAAGAGGAAAAGAAGGGCTAAACCATGCCAAGAGTCATGCATAAGTCTAACTACAAAGCAGGTATTAAAGACCACAGATAATTTTGTGGCCCGGAAGCTAAGATAATTTTTATTATATTAATTGTCCTCCCACTGGGCCCAGTGGCTCTTTGAATTCCTGGACAAACCTAACTGCACCCATGAGGCCATTTGATCCTAAGACGTACCAATAATAGGAGCATGGTCACTAATGAAGTTGCATGCTGTGGCAGAGACACTTTGATGTTAAGTACCACAGGCAATTAGAGCATGATCATCAATCAGTTTGCATGCTGTGCCAGTCAAAGTATCAATGACTACTTGCATGTTGCACCCTGCCTCCTACTAGAACCAGAATACAATTATGGGCATCCATTGTCCTTTCAAAGAAGTTCCCTAGGTCCGAAAAGCTTCATAATCTGCGTTGCCTAATTTATTAATAATGTCAATCCATCTTTTATTATAAAAAATCAGATTTTGTTTCCTAAATATTTTTTTATTATTGTTTGATGCCCCTTAGTTAATAAGACATCCCCTTATCACAAACAGACCTGTTAAGTTGTTTAGGTTAATTTGCAATTGAGATTTTCTTGATTCTTTGCTCTGCTTTCTTAAATCAGTACCACCTGCAGAATATTATGGTATATTGTGATGGATTCAAAGGATAATGCTCTATTCCAGTGGTTCTTAACTGTTTGCTTTCTGATGACCCCCCGCCCCCTGAATCATTATTGGATTCCGGGGACTCCCACTGTGTTAATAATGGAAGCCAGGGACTTAGCAGAAGCCATTTCGATGATTTGAACCTCAAAATATAAAAGAAATACAGAAATAAGGATTCCTCAAACAAATACACAAATGATTAAATAGTTCTTTAAATTCACAAACAAATATGAAAACGGAATAACATTTTTCATTTTAATGGGAAGATTGGGGCTTTTCTAAATTCAATTGAGGCTACACATCGTCCATACTATATATCCTGCTTGGTGAATTTGCTGTGCTCCCCTGAGTCAATCTGAGGACACCAAGTTAATTTTTAGCCTTCAATTTTAAATTCCTTCCCACTTAGTTTTCAGTTTTATATTTTTCTATTAATTTAAATACACTTTATTGATCTGTTAATATTATTTAATTTTCTAAGCAGTCATGGACCCCCTTGAGTAGGCAATGCAGACACAGAGGGTTCACCAGACCACAGGTCAAGAAACGCTGTACTATTCAGTTTTCCCTTGCTCAAAAAGTGGTCAGCTTGTATTGTGCTACATCAGGCACTTTAAGGCAGTAAAGGACAAGATTTACTAAGATGTTGTATCAGGATTTCATCACTTTTTTGATGGAGCCCCGACATAAAATCTATTTTGGTATTTATGAAGTCACACAAAGCCTGATTTGTGTGGCTTTCTTAAACAAAAGTTTAAAAAAGTACAAAAGCCAGGGAATTCATACATGGGTGAAGCATGGGCTTTCCTGTACATCCACTTATGTATTGTGATGTAGATCCATATTTACTACAATCAGTAAGCATAGTTTTGTATCAAAGTGGTGCACTACCCTACCCGAGGCTGGCGTAATGAGGAAAAATATATTTATTTCTCTTTGTTACTTCTTCTTTGTATGTGTACTGCTTTCTGCTCTGAAAATAATTATATTTCAGGATCTTCTACGTCAGCTGGAAGCTCAGCCTCCAGAGAATCATTTAAGAATTAGGATTGCTTATAAACCCCTAGATGTCAACCACATTACAGCATCACAGCCCAGCTGTGGGGCAGTGGAAGGAGAGGATGAGCAGACAAGTTCTGCTCTTACATACTTATTTTTATAACTGCTTGCTAATATCAGCCAGCTCTGTTTGGATCTTAAACAGCCAGTAGTGTGATGCAACCAACACTCAGTCTGCTCTCACGCAGTTAGTAATTCAATTTTACCAACACCCTAAACTCATTTAAACCTAAATTAATTCTTAAAAAGGCTGGCTCATTTAGACAGTAATTATCTCAAATAAATGTATCTATGAGATCTGGTCCTCTGATAAAGTCGGCCAGATACCCTGGCCTTCATTATTGTCACTTCACTTTTACAAAGGTAGGCATCTTAAACTAATCTCATTCTTAGTTAGGAACTTGGCGAAACAATCGAAAGTTGAGGACTCCATACAAAGAATATTAGCATTAAGTAGTCATGATCTTGAATGAGCAAAACTCAAGTGATTTAAGTTTCAGTTAGAAAGCTTGATTTACACAACTATGATCCCTATACAATAATGTTCAAGTGGTAAAAAAAAAGCTTCACTGACAAAAAACATTAATAGAACTAATGGAAATAGAAGGAGAGGCATAAATGTCTGCCACTGAGTGGGAGCACTGGAGGGTGAAAGTGGGGGCTTAAATGCAGACTATATGGCCTGGGTTCAGAGAGGAAATAAGAGCAGGAAAGTGTTTGATAAAGGAGGGAAAACCTTGGGTGTAGCATAATTTATGAGAGTTTCATGTCACATTGCTTTGCCAGTTATTTCTAACTGACATATGTACAACTGGAAGGACCATGAACCATAAAATAAACTTCTAAAATAGCTTTTCTTTTCATGCTGCTTTTGGGAGTTAGGAGATAATTTTGAGCTGAGCGCTACTGTTGGTGGCTCGTGGGTGCAAATTGAGCCTTTTCTAAAGAGGAAACTCTATGAATTAGCCACAAGCGGCTGAGATCTACAGGCTATAGCAGTGGTTCCCAAACTGTGCGCCGCGGCTCCTTGGTGCGCCGTCAAAATTAGCCAGGGGCACCGCACACAGTCTGGAAACCACTCGGAGGTGCTTTTAATCGGTAGCTTTTCACCGTGGTTTTGGAAACAAAACCCCCTGCATTAGTTATTGTGACCAGCGGAGGGCGCCAGAGTACCATTAATAATATCCCTATGACAAAAGAAAAGAAATAGTTTAAAATAAATGGTTTTCAGGAACCTGAACGAGAGAATAAAGAAGTCAAACTGTAAATAGTGTAGGTACAGGTACAGGCTGGGATTACGTCCCCCCACCCGCCAAAAAAAAGTAACATAATGGGGAGCCGTGGCCAACACGGCCAATAGGTCAAAGGAGCCGGGGATCGAAAAAGTTTGGGAACCACTGGGCTATAGGGAGCTGAGCAATAGTGAGATATCAATAAAACTTGTTATTTACAATCATAAGAACAGCAGGTTTGCAGTAGCAAGCACAATGAAAAAGTCACTTATTTAAGGATTAAAAAGAAGTCACTGGTGGATGCATGGCAGTGGATTGGTAAGAAAACATTGAGAACTCCCATGTGGTATATAGCAGGCTATGCTGGCGTAGTACTAAAACAGAGGATAATAATGGATCTACCATAATTGTGTTTAGAACATTTAATAAGTTGTAAATACTTCTACTTTCTATACTGCTCTTTATCAACACGAGAAAGACGCAGACAGCCTTACTACGATTGAAACGTGTGTCCTATTGTATCCTATGTGGCCACTAGGCCCACTGTGCTTTTTTACTGGAACAACATATTCTCTACTGTTGCAATATAGAATGAATCATGGCAAACTTCGCATTAAAGGGAAAACATGGAAACTAGTATGGCAGTAAATGATATCCTCGGGGACTGTAAAAACTGTCATGGAAAAGGTGCAAACATGGATATGTACCTTCTAAACCATTGCTAGATGGACAGCAAACCAAATTTCCCTAGTAAGAGGTTTCAAAACAAAGTCAAGTTTTGACTTATGTTATTGAGCCTCAATGTGATTTAAGTGCAGCATTTGCCACTTCTTTCATGGGGACAATCACTGAATCCTCTAAACACTCAGACCCTTAAAGGATAACCATCTAACCCACTTACAAAGTGTTTTTCTGTACTGTCAAGTTTTGAATAATGATATCAGTCAACTCTATGCTCAAAAAGCATTTTGTATACACCCAAGACCAGCATTTTAAGAGCAATGGGCCTCGCTCATTAAACATGTTCCATCTTTTGCTGGGACCTACTCTTGATTCACTCCTGACACACATTCCAAGATCAAGTCATAGCCACTCATGGAGGAATTATTTGTGAATTGACCCCAATGCCTTTAATGCAGGTGGCTCTGATTACAGCTTTAAAATACAAGACATCAGGCATAACTATTATGGGCAAGACAAAGTAGGTGAGGACTGTATCATGATTGGTTGGGTTGGGTTCTTGTGTCTCCAACATATTTATCAAGTGATGCACTCATTATGGTCACATCTCCCCTCTCATGTGAAAGGTCGGATACTCACTGCCTCCCAGTCCAGGCCTTAGCTATGGAAATAGCCTACTTCTTAGGTGCCACATAATATACAGGAGCATTACCACTTTCCTCATACTACTGCACAAAAGAAGGTGATAAGTGAATGCTAGGGGTGGTACTTGAGGACGACCAGCTTTGGAATGAGCACGACCACACACCATTAAGCCTCAACAAGGATTTTATTTTCTCAAAAAGCATCAAACAGGTCAAGAGTTGAGGGTAGCGCAATAAACCTGCCAGCAGTGCTTAATTTGTGCTTGTTGTTTCCGGTGCGCAGCACCGGTGGGTTATTTTGAGGGCCGGCGCTTATTCTTGTGCCTCAAGCATTTGCTGCCAGCAAAAGACACATATGGAAAGGACGGAGGGAGGCAAAAATGAAAAAGCGTCACAAAGGGAGAAAGTAGAAAGCTGTTAGAGTGAGCAGAAGGGGCAGGGAGTGGCTTTAAATGGATTGAAGAGGCCGGGATTGCTTCAGGGTTACGCAGGCTCAGTACTCCATGTTCCCACTTTTAATTGCAGCAGCCGCGTGTTTGAGAGGAGGGCTTTGGCCACCGGCACGTTTTTACTTACAGATTAAGCACTGCCTGCCAGCATTCACCTTTACAGTGAATGCAGTCAATTGTACACTTTAATGTCTTTTAATCCGAAAAATGTCGCCTCACATAATAATAAGTAAAACAATTGAAAAAATCTACACTTTTCCCAAAAATCTCCCCCAGCTTTATCTTGTTTTACATGAAGATGGCCATAACACCCCTACTTTGACTGCAGAAAAATTGTGCTTTATTCTGTTCACAAGGAAAATTTAATTGGCAGGAATTCAGTTTACTTCTAGTTCAATTATAGAAACCAAAGATTGGATGGCTAAACAGATAACTACACTTGCACAGGCATCGATCAGGAACTAACCTGCTGAAGGTGTTATATCTTTGCCTTTTTTAGAGATAAGGGCCCAGATTAATAAAAAGCTTTGCGTCTGGTTTGTGTTACTTTTGTAACTCAAAACTATTATAAAGTTTTAAAGTGGGATTTACTGTCTAACGCAAATCTTGATTTGACCTGGCCTAATAAAGCAGAGGCTAAGAATTTGCGTCAGTGTTTCGTCACTTTTGTTGGGGAGCTCCGAAATGCTTTACTACATCATGAAGAAGTTTACTTTGATTAAAGAGTAATCACTACCTAGTAAACTGATTGGAATGGAGACATTTGAGATCCGTGCCACTGAAGTCACAGTCTTGAGAAGAAAGAATGCTCCTTTGAAGCACTAGCAAAATGTTCTTTCTTCTTACTTTACTTGAGACAGAACCCTGTAAAAGTATGTCGTGGCTCATCATACTCATACAATATGTATTATGAAGCAATTCATCCTTCACTGTTCCTGTGGCTCCAATGTACCTATTTTGTTCTTCATTAACTTGTCTGGAAGCTACATAAGTCATCGCATATTCAGTCTTCAGGGTCTTGTTATGAATCAACTTATCTTGCAGTGGATTCATTTGCCTTTCAATCATTCATGAGGTTCGTTCTACGTGAAAACACACTGTAATCAAGAAACAATTAATTTTCTCTCTGTATCTGTTTATCATGCACTTCAGCAGCTGAACTAAGGAAAACTAGTGAAGGATTTCTAGGTGGATCCCAACAGCATGTCGGATACTTCACATTACATTAAGCTCGGACTAGCCTCACCTTAGTTTCAGCTAACTCTACTGCTAACTGCTAACTCAGTGGGACACACTTCTACAGTGCCAATACATTGCTCAATCAATCAGAATTTGTAGAGCACACAACTCACATGTAAGGGTCTCAAGGTGCTGGGGGGGTCGGTCCTCTGTACTTCAGTCAGAGAGCTAGGTCTTAAGCTCCTTCCTAAATT
Source organism: Pleurodeles waltl (assembly GCF_031143425.1). NCBI lineage: Eukaryota > Metazoa > Chordata > Amphibia > Caudata > Salamandridae > Pleurodeles > Pleurodeles waltl. The sequence goes on from NC_090451.1 coordinate 542,601,307, forward strand.
GAGGTAACAATGGTGGCTGCCTGAGGTGGAAAGGCAAGGTGTTCCAGCTCTTTGCCGCGAGGGAGGCAAAGGATCTTCCTCCAGCTGAGGTTTTCCGTATGAGGGTACGGTGGCTAGTGCCTGTTGAGCAGAGAGGTCTAGCGGGGGAGTGAAAGGTGATGGGGTGGTTGAGGTAGGTGGGTCCTAGGTTGTGGAGAGCCTTGTATGCGTGGACGAGGAGTTTGAAGTTGATCCTTTTTTCGACGGGGAGCCAGTGGAGGTCTCTTAGGTGTCTGGTGATGAGTGTGCGGCGGGGGACATCCAAGATGCGTCTGGCGGAGGCATTGTGGATGTGCTGTAGTTTCTTCAGATTCTTCTGGGTGGTGCCCGGGTAGAGGGTGTTGCCATAGTCGTGTCTGCTGGTGTCCAGGGCATGGGTTACCATCTTGCTCTGTGAGTCATTGCAATGTGATTTTCAGACATGCATTCTGCTTTTATTCTGTCAAATCTACGCCAAAACAAATACAGTAATGTCACAAAGTAACTGTGAACAGTCAGTTATTCTTGTATTTCTAGTGACTAGCATCTTCTCTATTTACATATACATTAAACAGTATGTCACTGCTGTGTAGTTCAGATGTGCTTTTCATTAAAAAGGCATTTTGTTTTTGTTTTGCCCATAACTAATGACCCCATGAACGGATCTGCACCAAATTTAGCAATTGTTTGGTGTAGTGAACTCAAGTCCAGCATGCCAATTGCATGCAGACCTGTGCATGTGAGGGGGGGGGGGGAGGGGGGGAGGGGGTGTTGAAACAAGATTCATTTTCCCATTTTAGCTCACAGAGGAAATTTTGCTCTTGTCTACCTTGTGTCTGAAGCAAAAACCTCTGAATGGATTTTCACAAAACTTGTAGAGCTTTACTCAGAAAGCATGGTATTGATGCGTTTTTTATAAATATGTTCAGTAGGTTTTTGAGATGTAATTGTTTAATTTTTTTTATTTAAGGTGGACTTGAAAGGGTTTACCAAACAATAGAAAACACACGGGAAAAAGCCAAAGGTTGTCCGCAGTGGAGGATGTGTAATGTGGGGGTAGAGTGTATGTGGAGGGTGGCCCAGGTACCAACCTATGCTGTGCATAGCCAAAGGATGTCCACAGTGGGGGTTGGGTGCCAGCAGTTGATTGGGTATGGGGTTACCCCCCCCCCACCAAATCCTGGCCTGCAGTCAGACCCAGCCTTCAAACCATCATGGGTGTCCAACCCCTCCTGTGCATGGCCTTTGACGAGCTACCTTCCCCATTCTAGATTCCCTAAAAATGATACAGTGTGTTTATATATGTTGTTTTATGCCCCTTATTTTGTGTCTGTATCTTCGGTGTTAAAAAAGCCATAATAGAGCCTTGGTCCTGTAATTGATTGATAATTACACGAGTGACTTAATGTCAGAAACAGCACCAGGAGCGGAAAACGCATGAGAAGTGACCAATGGCCTTTTGTTTCCTCTCTGTAGCAAACGCTGGTGCCATCATCCTGCAACAGGTGGCACTCCCCATTGTAGGAGAAACTGAGTGCAAGACACGATGGGGCGATGACATCAAAGATGCAATGATTTGCGCTGGTGGTGCTGGGGCCTCCTCGTGCCATGTAAGTACTAAAACGCAGAACATTAACCTCAAAATTGAGTGTCATGGGTGTTTAGGTGAAGTAGAGTGTCGAATAATTCTTAAAATTCTAAATTTAATGTGGTGCTTACAACCCCCATTAGCCTCACCTCACCCATTTTCTAGTGTGTTTTAAAAGGGAGATGCTTTAAGGACAATCAGTAGGGCAGCTGAGGGTGAATCACAAAATTTGTTGCAAACAGGAAAACATATTGCGTTTGCATGGTACACCCTTACAGAAGAAAATGCAAAACTGCCTCTCATTAGTGAAACAGGAACATGGGGCACCCAAGCAATATAGAATGGGAGGAAAAGTTGGATTCATTCTAGATGAGGTGTAAAGGCTGCAATAGATTTGAGAATGTTCTGAGTACTCACTGGTAATGAAGGTTACTCATAGGTACTGGTAGCAATGAGAATGTGGAGAGTTGTTTAACAGTGAGTTCCTCAAGACCAGAGAATCAAAAAAGTGCAAAACAAACTACCTTTAGGCACACAGATCTGAACTATTCCCTTTCATGCAGCGATAAGCACACCCAGACCCAAAGGAAATTGCAAGAGCATTTAACCAAAGTCTTTAAGGGAAATAAACTTAATTGGTGAAGTTCATGTGCAAACTTATAGATTTCCACAATGAAATACCTACAATTTTAACCCATTAAACAGATGTACCTCTTGTCAAATGACCTGGCACTGAACCAAACAGTGGCATCCCAACTTGTTCATATACAAAGTACATACCAAACCTTATCCATCTACTCAGTGTCTCAGAAGTGCTATTTCTGCTTTTTGTTATCATCACTCAGAGTTCTATGCACAAAACAATTACCTGGTAGCAGCTCTACTCATGTTAAGACAGCAAAGGAAAGATTATTCAGTGTAGAGTCCTTAGACCCAGAGGAAGGTAAAACAATATCCTGGTTCAGATGAAGAAGCAGGATTGAAACAGCAAGGAACTTCCCCTTCGAAGAGACATTCTAGTAATGGCTTACTATGAGGGAGTATCCATAAGACTGCTGACCCTCTAGCTCAGGTGTTGGCTACAAGAAAAAGACCTACAGCAGCCAACATCTTCAATGGGCTACATACTAGATTCTATGAACTGGAAAGGGGAGAGAGGTTGCATAGCCTTCAGAATCATCATAAGATCTCCTGTGAGAACAGGATACCTGGCCCATGAGTAAACCAGCTCTGAAGATGAAAATTGGCTAGACAAATTAACAATATTGTCCTTAATGTCTACCCAGGGCACCCTCACTCCTAAAATGGATGCTAGCCATCATTTCAAGATGGAGGTTGAGAGGTGCAAAACAAAGTCTGCCATGAGGGAGGCAAGGATCATCTGAAATAAGATCTACGAGTGGCATGGCATTTAGGAAGATGTAGAGTCAGTGCTATCCTTTCCGATATTCTAAACATATGATAATTGAGCCCTTACTAAGCCTGAACATCAAACCCAACCTACTCAATGACTAGGGACCAGGAATGGTCTATGATAGAGATAAGACAAAAATGTAAAGATCAACCTCTGGAGTAGCAGGTGAAGTTTCCAACACTACTTAAGATATCTAGGATTACTACTGATCCTTACCTTTTGAACTTCAATAGACTTCTCACAAGACAGGGAAAGGAGGGAAAAACAAATAGAAGAGCTTTTGTTCAATAAGATCCCAGGATATATACTCCTGTTTAGTGTGCAGGAAGAAGAGCCTTCTTTCCCAGAAACATTTCTCTCGAGCAAGGGCTGAATACAGTGGAAAGTCCTCTTGTGTTGTTCAGATTGCTAGATGTAAGGATGCCCCTTCCTGTAGCTAGGGTCCTGCTGCCCAAGCTATTTTACTTGAAAATCAATAGGTGCTCCTCACAAAGGAGCTGTCTAAGGAATCCAGACACTGGAAACAAGGAATGAAATATCATGAAATTCAGGTAAAAATATGACTATATCATTGTGAGATTTAATATGAAATATGAGGCTCAAATGTGATACATAGCACCTCAGCACAAGACAAAAATGGCAACATGATTTGCTGATCAAGACCATAGCATGCATCCATCTCCAAGAGCGGGAAGTGTTGGCTTGGAATGTGGGTCCACCAGTGCCTGCTGCATCACTGTTTATGGTATATGTGATGTCTATGCTTTCAGTGCCTGCAGTGCCTCCTCTCATGGTGTCAGCCAGAAAAGCAGGAGTAAAACTCTCTGCAAGGCCGAATCTGTCACAAATGTGATGGATGGTGTTGAAGCTGATGGCAAGCTCATGAAATGTATAGAACGCTTTGATGAGTTGATCCTCTCTAGCATTCTCTAATGCGTGCGGCCTGAATGTTATGAATTGGGATCTCCACCTACTACAAAAGGGAAAAGTCTGCCACCACCAGGGATATTTATTATGTTACCATGCTGGTTTGCCTAGGACCTAGTGACTGTGTTCCCCATGCCCACTAGGCCAGGGTAACCATGGAGTCTGGTTGATAATTTCTGTACAGTTCTCAGGATGGCCAATGATTGCATCCAAGTATAAGCTATTGTGGCCTCTACAGGTTACTATTTTGCACATGCAAACTTCAGCGGTTGTCACCCAACCAATGAAGGCTGCATTCATGGTGAGGGTTAGGTTTACGAGCAGGCCACATCAGCAACATTTAAAAGTTCTGGAAAAACTATAATTCAAGGTCTAGAGCAGTGCATAACATACTGAAATCAAGGAAGTGTAGTCCCATGAGTCTTGATCCCAATGACCCAGAAAATGGAGGACGCAGCCATGAAATCACAAGCATGCAAAAGCCATACCATCCTCCATATCATCTTCCACCTGTTGCCATTGTTGAGTTGATGCCTCCTTGACGCAGTGAAGGCATTGTAAATGGGATTAAAGCATCTCCATTATTTTCATAGGCAGTGAGACCTTCCTTAACCTACTATTAAAGAAAACCCCACAAAAAGTCAGATGTTGGGATGTGATGATGGTCAGGTCCTTCAGGTTCAATAGCCACCCAAGTGTCAGAAGTAGCATACAGATGCAATTGGTATCTTGAAGTCTGTGCATTGAAGAGACCGAATATTACTTTCTTGATCAGCAAGTCATCAAAGTATTAGTGGGTTAAACAACCTCAAGGAGGACGCAACCAAAGGCACCTAGAACTTAGTGAACATACTTGCTGGTTTAAATGGCATGGTGCAGAACGGTTTCTTACCATTCCGTAGACAGAACCTCTGATATTTCAGGTGAAAAGAAGGACTGGAAAGAGGAATAAATATCTTCTAAGGTGATCCCAACATTATAGAAGCAGAACATTTGTTCTTAAAAGCAAAATCAAAGTAACCTCCTCCACAGGATCTCAATCCTAAATTCAATAGGATCGCCTCTTTAAATTCTTGTATGTGGACTCAATGCCACAGAACTCTAATGTCTAATTTACCTTTATGTTGGCATACGTGGAACATGGCACTGTTGAAGCAGAATTTGTTAAGGTCTTCTATATTAACATGTTCAACACATCCCTCTTAGGACATCAATGTTTAAAGCAGGTATTAGTAAAATGAGCCACCAGAGCTAAACAAAACTTCAATAAATATGTTTTGTTTATCAAAATCCACAAAGCAGGCACAGACCAGATTTCTAGATGTACCATATCGTACAACATCAAGCTACTTGGCCAGACTCCCCTGCAAGTCCTCTGATACACAAGTGTTCATTTTGGTTTGATTATATCATACTACTAAGTCAGCGTGTGATGCAGTATTTTGGTGTGCACACACCGAAGGGAATATGTTACTGAGGCTGCCTTTGTTTTCAAAGCAGCTAGATGACATTTAGATCATTGCCAATTAATGAAACTGTATACTAAGGTAGTTGTATTTCGTAGCCCATTCTACAATTGTATCTCCAATTGTGCATCTTTCCCATTGGTTTGTCATCCACCAAAGAGCACTAGCCTAATTTTCCGTCTGACCTCCTTAAATTTACTACATTTGTTTAACTATAAAGTGTGGTCAATGGCCTCAAGATGCCAACCATGGTCCGATCTACATTGTTTCAAAAACATAAATGGACCCTAACTTTGGAGAAAAGCCCTTGGTCTATAAGTTTCTCCAGCTTCATCTGCAACATAGACTGAAAAGAAGTGTTGCTAAAATTTACTTGTGCTTCATTCTGTGATTAATGAAGTATTGTTCAGATCCAATGTTGGGGTTAGGTCTATCTTAAGCTAAAGAGTTCACATATAGAGACTAGATTGCAAGTAGCAATAGCTTTCAATACTCCAACTAGCTAATTTCTTCTCTGTCTCCTTGCACTAGCAAGATTCACATCCAGCATAAGGACTATCACATAGGAAGGTCCCCTTGTGTAAGAAAATGAAACCTCTGTAGGGACATGCTAAATTCTACTGCGATCTTTGTATCCGCATTATTGGCACAAGATGAATTTCCAAAATTTCCAGAAGAGAAAATGCAGACATGTGGAGATGAACTACGTGTGGGAATGCTGTACCCAAAAGATGGGCAACCCTCACTTGTCTGCCTACCCAAACCTTCTCTGTGAAGACAGTATTAGTTTGGTCAATGACAGAAGTAAATAATCTCTGGAAGAACGGTGCTTAGCCGGTCACTGCTAGTGGTATGTAAGCACCACAAAAAGACTTCACATGGTATTACAAAAACAGAGAATATTTGTATAAGTTTAAACAAGATAAAAAACGACAATAATCCAATTAATAAGGCTTAAAATACTTAACTTGGTACTGTTGTCAAAAGCTGTCATTCTGCACACTCACGTGATTTAAAGGAAAATGTGGAGGTGCTTTGCCCTTGAAGAATACGGTAGTTGCCTAGATGCTCCCTCGTCAAGCGAGCCACCGAGAATGCTGTCTTCACTGAGGCTCAGCTTCCTTCCCTGTGCTATGAGTAGAAATGCTGGTGTGGACGAGAATGCAGCTAAGAAGGAAGGAAGGAAGGCTCCTTTGGCTGCACCTTGCCCCAGACTCATTGGTTCAGGTAAGTAATGGGCAATGGGGGCAGGGGCAGCTTCCCCAGTCTATGCGGTCCAAGTGCGCCGGCACAACTGGTGAGCAAACTTCCACACTGGCTCGGGCAAGCCGTGGGTGTTGCTGCAGTGTGGGACCCCTCACAAGGTGCACGGAGGCAGCTTCCCTTTTGGAGACAGCCCACATGTCCTGGCACAACCGCTGAGGAGACTTGTTCTTGGAGGAGCAGCCTTGCGCCAGGCCCCTTGTAGGCTCGAGAGCACGGTGGCAGTCTTGGGGATTGTGCAGGACCGAACTGTTGACATTGGAGTGGGGGCCGCACCAACAAAGGGATTCCTGCAGAGAGCAACAGCTGGAATTGGATGATTAGGCAGGTCAGCCGCAAGAGTCTCCGGGGTCCCTGGAGATGGCCGGTAGCAGCTGATTTAGCTGCACTGGATGAAGTTCTTGGTGGAACAGGGCATGCAAACAAGGCCCCGGAGAAACCTTAGTGTTGCTCAGGATGGTGTTATGCTGGTCAGAGGTCAGCAGGCAATGAGGCAGCTCCACAAAGTCTGGCAGCAGTTCCTGGAAACAGTCAAACACAGCAAGCTGGCAGTCCTTCTGACGCAGGCGCATTTACTCCAGCAGAGTTCCTTCTTGGTCCAGAGGGGTACTACTGAGTGGGTCAGGAGGCCCACTATTTGTACCGAAAAGTGCCTTTGATGTGGGGGATGACCAACAGAGAATTCTTGTGAAGTGTGCAGGTCCCCCTTTCAAGTCAGTTTTGACTTCAGACAGCCAGTGGGAGGTAATCAGCCCTCTTGTATGGACTCCAGCCTTTACCCTTTGAGATGTGTGAGGTCATCTACACCCCTTCCCCAGGAAGAGCCATCAGTATGCAGATGAATGCAGATATGGCCGAGTATCCTGTGCTGTGGGTTTCTGAAGTGAATGCACAAGTGGAATTGTTACCCAAACCAAGCCAGATGTGTATTGGAGAGAGGTTGTAGGCTCACAGGGCAATGAGTGCAGAGAACTTTCCACTTTCTAAAAGTGGCATTTCTAAAATGGTAGCAATAAATCTGACCTTACTAATAAAGAGGATGTATTATTACCATTCTAATGGTGCTACAAAATGATCCAGCCACTCCTCTCAGATCAGGAATTAGAACTTAAAGTCATGATAAGGAATTCATAATGCTGACCTATGAGATGGGTAGGCCTCACAGTGATGAAAAACCACTTGATGTTTTTTTCATTAACAGGACATGGAAACTGGGAAGCACATATCCTGCCTTTTTATTTACCTAGCACCCTGCCCTATGGACTCGCTTGAGAGGTGACATGTGTAAGAAAAGGGGAGTGTAGGGTTTGGCAAGAGGTTTTAAATGCCAAGTCAGGGTGCAGTGGTAGGCCTGAGACATGGTTACAGGGCCCGTTAAGTGGGTTGCTCAACTGGTGCAGCAGACCCACTAGCAGCATTTAAATTACAGGCCATGGGCATAGGAGATACCACTCTACAAGGGACTTACAGGTAAATTAAATATGCCAGTTGGGGATATGCCAATGCTATCACGTTTTAGGGGAAAAGCACATGCACTTTAGCACTGGTTAGCAGTGGTCAAGCGCTCAGAGTCCTAAGGCCAACAAAAAGATACAGCAACAAAACAGGAGGCAAAGGCAAAAAGTCTGGGGTAAGACCACCCTAAGGATGCCGGGTCTAACAAGGGGAGTGATGCATTCCCGCAATTAAAGTTTCTCTCATAGTAGGGTGGGCATACACAGATTTGTTGCAGTAAGTGCTGTGAATCAACACTTTTACTCATAGATTAATGCACTGGACAGTGTTGGAAATTCTTGGTGTTGTGTGCTAGTATGAGGAATGAGGACGTAAACCTGTGCAGACCCTACATGAAACACGCACACATTGTTCCATTGAAGTTGGAGGGCACTTGTAGTATTCAGATAGTTGCATTTCTTTGCTGTCTGCTATCTAATGTTAGTGTAAACTGTTGTCCAGATTCTGGGCTTCTGTTGAAGTGCCTATCACGAGTGCCAAGACTAACTTTCCATAAGTGCAGAAAATCCCTTCTGAAACTGACACAGAATCAAAGCATTGGTTCAACGCATTTTTTTGTTTTGGCTTGACTTTCAGAAACAAAATCATACATTTTTCATTTCTTAAGTGGCCATAGACATCATAGTCAATTTTATTGTACGGTTATTTAAAACCTTTACAAACAAGCAAAGCAGTTCTGATTATTCAGCATACAGAATTAAAAGCACCACATTATAAAAACGACAATGGTAAATTCAGGCCGGGAGAGATTCAACTGAGCCATTCTATGAAAGATAAAAAGTTGAAGTGCATTTCTATACAGGAGGCAGTTCCTCACGGACCTGAGCTGAATGAAAACTGGAGCTTCCATGTCCTATAAACTCTCGTTTGCAGTGCTTGTAGGACTGGGGGAGGGGCCAGTAAAATGTAATGGAAAAATAATTTACAGAGCGCGCTGCTACCTAAAGAAGTGCCCTGGTGCTTGAACTAAGAACAACTGGAAACCAGAATGACACAGATACAATTAGCTGAACAAAAGTTAGGTTTTAAAAGCTTTCAGGAAAGGCAACAAATGGTTAATAGAGCAAAGGTAGATTGGGAGAGCATTCCAGACTTCAAACACTGAAAAAGCTCAGCCACTAGCACAGGAAAGGCAGGCCTTGGGAAAACCAGATGATGAGCCTCCTTAAATCTGAGGCTGGAAACAGCACAATAATAATGGAATTTGTTCTGCAAGTAAATAGGTCCAAAGCGATGAAAGGCCAGAAATACAACGCACAGGGCTTTGAAAAAGGTCCATCTTTGAAATTGGCAGCGATTGTAAGGCCTTCGAGGACAAGAGGTAAAAGAATACTTGGGGTGATTAAGGACTTCTTTTTGGATTCTCTGAAGATGATCCAAAATACATGCAGGGGATGCCAGAAATAAATAACTGCAATAGTCCAAGCAATTGAGCATGGTAGCCTGCATCACGAAAGGCTGAGTATGTACAGATAAATACATTACAATCTTGCAGAACAGGTTCGACAGAAAAAGCAACCCTAAAATACTATAGTGACCTGATCAACCAAGGAAAGATCCCGATCAAACTGAAAAGCAACATTTGCTAATGGAAAAAGGAAGAAATAGGCGCAGTGCCCAATTGACTAGGCAAAAACATCTAGGAAAAGCACTGGAAGAATTACGTCCAGAGATCACCAGGACTTCCATTTGTCTATATTTAAATTAAGAGAGTTTCTGTTCATCAAATCCATACCAGTCAACATACAAGTACTAAAAGTGGCAGCAGCTGCACTCTGTGTAAGGCCTTTCAATGTTACAAAAATCTGCATATATTCAACGTAACACATCAATTTAAAGTAAATGAATTGAATGATCAGAGCAATGGAGGAACATAAAGACTGAAAATGGTGGGATTTACAAGGGGGTTGCTTCCGGGTGGGTTACGTCCCCTAATAAATGCATTTTGTGATAGTTGGGTACCGGTGCTTTCAGTTGGATATGGTGAGGTGTCTGTCGGATTTCACCAGGAATTTTTATACACATAGACAAAAACACACACACTCCCTCTCTCTGTTAGGAAAGACTGCAAAAATGTTGGTTATTTCACAAACTAATGTGCTTTATCTCACTGAGTACACCTACCAATCCGCATTCCTCTCCCTTTCCACTGCCCCTTAAACCCCTCTCATGCACCTTGCTTGTCGTATAATATATTAATGCGCCAGCAAGATTGCTGGGAAATCTAAAGCTAACTCCCCCCCCCCTTGCCCCAATCATACTGATGAAGCTATGCCCCTGGGGAATAAGCGAGGCTCTTTAAGGTACAGAGTGGGAAAGAGATTTAAATATAAAGTTAAATGACTCAAGATACACAGCTTAAGCCTTAAACAACGGGTAGGACTTAATCTAAACCAGGGCCCGATCATGAATTCCAGAGTCCTCTAAACGAAGCAGCAAATTGTCTTGAGAAACTAATGAATACAGCCAATATATCCAGCAAGACCGAAGAACTGCTCTGGTCTGCCAGCAGCAGTCAGCCATCAAACACCGAGATCAACACAGTTTCCACACTGTGAGAAGGACGGAAACCAGACTATTCCCCAGTGACGATGTGTTTGCTTGCTGGTTGCCTTCTGTACGTATTTAATTGGCAAACAAAGCTAAGAGAAGGCCCACATTTGCTAAGAATCAAGGGGTTAGCATATGTTTTTATTTTAGCAAAGGGAAAACAAGACCTGCTTCCAGTGCTTTGAGAAGGTCTCGAAGATAATAATGTTTATTTGCCTAATGCTAACAGATCCTGCAGCCTTAGTGGGAGGCATTCCTTCAATATAGAGAGGGCAAGTATCCAAAGGCGAGCCAGAGGAAACTGCAGATAACAAATCTCCTGGGAATTATTCTGGAAAATTGAAATTGCAGAGAGAAAGGGTAAAACCATGTTTATGTAGGCAGAAGACCTAGAATTCTCTGACAAATCAGCAGATTGTGATGGAAGTGCATCACATATTATACTAATCTTATTCTCAAAGTAATCTGCTGCACAGTCATTGAGTAGGTTCCAGAGATAAATGAATGCAGGCTGGAGGAGCAACCAGTGGTTTTCCAAAACTCATTGCAGCCACCTATTTCAGAAATTGTGACAAGCTCCTCTTTGAAGAATGAAGAGTTATGTATCACTACTTGATTCCCTCTCGCAGCTGTCATTTATGTTCCTTTCAAGTGGATTAATACAAAGGGTCCAGTCTCAAAGTTCAACTCTGCCCACCTTGAAGAATCCAGTGTCATATCATATGTGTCCATCATTAACTCTTTCATAAATTTAGAATTCCTTGAATTATTCTTTGTCTTCGGGCTGGCAAACCCTCTTAAATGTAACACATGGCAGTACTGAAAAAATTGAAAACAATTTCTTCCTAGTTGCCTCATTGTTTGGATGTAGCAGGCAGGTGGGAAATGAGATGGAGAGACTTAAAGCTTCACTCCCACTGGAGGTCATATTATTGAATTATTCCACTGCATCAAATGTTCTCTATTTTTCTAAAACATTCATCTTATTCTAACCATATTTCAACAACTGTTCAGCTGCAGCACCTTGCCTGTTCTATCTGTTACCAGTCATGAGACTTAGTGGACTTTTTTCTTTTCTCCTTGGGATTTCCCCAATCCCAGTTGAAGCCATGCCGGGGAAAGCAATAGCCCTTGTTTCTGTGTTAGCTGAGGGCAAACATAAGGCTTGGCCATGTTTTATATTTTACAAATAAATATCAACAGGACCTCATTCACTAGGCAATTGATAAAGTCTGGAAGAACCAGTTAAGGAAGAGAGTACACGTTAAGCGCTTCCTGGTCAAAAAGACAAAGGTGCAGGGCTAACCAGTTTAAGCCGATGGTTCCCCAAAAAATGGATATGGACACAGTACATGAGGATGCTGATACTTAAAAAAAAAAATCTTCTGCTACAAGAAAGCAAGTTCCTAAACTCAATTGATGTACAAGCTGTCTACTCCTACACTCACAATATCTAACATTTTCGTTGCTTAAAGATAAAGCCAAATGTAACCAGGTGGAACTAGTTGTGCAGGTTGATTATGTCAGCCCCCTGGCTAGTGATAGAGCGAATGGTGTCTGTTGTCGGCCACCATAGGCTTCAGGTTTTCAAGTGGTTCCTTACTTGGATGATCAGCTGCTCAAAGCAATATCTGCAGAAGATACTTGGAAAGTAACCTCAGCCACAATCCAGACATTAGTCATCTCAGGAAAGAATGGAAACCTAATAAATCTGACCTGCATAATTGGAAACAACATAATTTTGCATAATATACGACTTGCATCCTCCAGGCCCCATAATACACAATGTCCCCTCTATTTTTTTCTTCTTTGTGCAGCAATGAAGGGTCTCTGTGCTCTGCAGCCAAAGCTGTGTGCTCCAAAGACATGCAACAACTCACTATGAAAGCAATCACAATGTGTGAGTGTAGGACAGTACCACCTTTTTTGGCATGTTTCCTACAGTGAGCTACCAAAGTCAGTAGGTTATGCCACTTACATGTAAAAGATGCATTCTGATTCACTCGCATTTGCATGTAGTATTCTTAAGTCAGACGTATTATATATTAACATGATCAGCCAGTTTCTATTGATATTTACTCCACTAGCACCTGCATTACACAGGCACGCTAATGACAGAACTCAAATGTTTGCACCATTACGTAAATTTGCTTTGAATAGTGTGGGAGAGCATTAAACAGAGCTCACGTTTTTTCATGTCAGGCTTCTGTGCTTGACAGAATTGTGTGTTATCTAAGGTAAATACTTTATTTACTTGTACTTATTGTTTCTTCATTATTGGATAGGAGAAGATCCTGGAATATGTACGTTGAAGATGTCTGTTGTACAAAACGTGTCTTCGGTTTGATTTAATAGACTCCAATATTGCTCCACCTATGATAAGAATGTGGGGTGCTCATGACAACTGACTTAGGGCCAGATGTAGCAAAAAAACATTTTGCGAGTTGCAAATTGCGAGTACTAGCGACTCACAATTTGCAACTCGCAAAATGTAATGCAGAAAGGTGTCTCAGACACCTTCTGCGACTCGCTATGGGGTTGCAAAGACCCACCTCATGAATATTAATGAGGTGGGTCGCAGTTTGTGACCCCATAGCGAGTCTAGGCACTCACAGGGATGGTGGCCTGCTGGAGACAGCAGACCACCATGTCCGTGACTGCTTTTTGAATAAAGCAGTTTTTTTCTTTTCTTTTTGCAGCCCGTTTTCCTTAAAGGAAAACGAGCTGCAAAAAGAAAAATACCGTAACCATTTGGTTTCGTTTTTTTCAGAGCAGGCAGTGGTCCATAGGACCACTGCCTGCTCTGAAAAAATATTTTTATTGGCATTCACAAAGGGGAGGTGGTCCCAAGGGGACCCCTTCCCTTTTGCGAATGAGTTACCATCCACTTCAAGTGGATGGTAACTGCGAGTTGGTTTGCGACCGCATTCGCGGTCCCAAAGCAACTCTGCATGGCGATGCGGTTGCAAATAGGAAGGGAACACCCCTTCCTATTTGCGAGTCGCAGCCTCAAATTGCGAGATGGTTCCAACTCGCAATTTGTGGTTGTGCATCGCGTTTGGCCTTTTGCGCCTCGCAAACTGCGTTTTTCGCAGTTTGCGAGGCGCAAAAGGCTTGCTACATCTGGCCCTTACTTCTTAGTTCACTGACGGCAAAGTTGTCATGTCAGGAGACATTCATATTTCTAAGTTCATATGTAAAAACTGTCAGTTTTATTAAATGCTTTTCAATGCAGTGAAATATTCTGTTGTACTAAAGCAAAACGCTTCCGAATGATAAAGAAAAATGCTTTTTTGAATTTTGAAGAGACTTTGTCATATTTTTGCATGATGTGGTTGCTTAATTTACATGCCACACATTATCAGCACTTGGCTCGTGCACAGGTTCTTAGAGCGAAGCCAGAACCTTGCCTCGGACTGCCCTGGTACATGTTTTCCCCTCCTACCTCTAATACCTCACTGTCAATATCTCAGCAGCCCTGTGTCTCCTGCTAACACTCCGGTCCCTACACTCTCCTCCTTTCCCACTGTGCTCAAGGACTTCAAACAACTATATCAACGGAGGAAACAAAAAACGTTCCGCAGTAAACGCGAGGTCGGAGCGTGCACACTGCCTCTGCAGGTCCCAGTCTGACAAGCCACGGCCAGCCCACAGGATACCCCACTCGTGGTGCACATGAAGTAAAGAGCACAGTCACCTGCAAAACAGGTGTTCAGATTAGCTATCGGCCTATGCAAAAGCTACTTGCACCGTGACTCCCGGACTCCATTCACAAATCTCTACATCCGTCAGAGGAGGCTGATCTGTCAAGTAACCCGGCTGCCACCCGCTTCCCTCCGGAAATAACCCACCCAAGCAGCCTTGAGAAAGCGCCTCAAGGGACACCTGCCTGTTCTCGCTACTCCGTGAAAAAAACAAGACGCACCCCTTCTCCCTCCAACAACGAGCATCTGGTTATTCCGTGGGCTTTTTGGTGCTACATACACAGAAACAGTAAAGCACAATGTGGACCAAGTGCTACGGTGTTAATGGCAGATTGCGCGCTATACAGCTACCAACACAAACATTACACAAGAGAAGAGCACAAAGGCGCCAGCTCATTTTACAAGCTTTCGGACGGAGGTGCAGAGTTTTCACTGCAGTTCACATTTGTATTGTTTTATCACTCAATGTAATGTGTTTTTAGATGTCTTCTATGCAAAGAGCCCATTGGCTGTAAAGCAGCTCAAATTGTACGCTGATGTTTATCATTTTCTTTCTTTCCCTGTGTAAAGCGCTGAAGAGCCACCCTTTAGTCCGTGCAGCGCTGAGTTAATGAAGCACAATAGATACATATGTTATGCCCTGAAGACCACGGCAAGGTATTGAGGCAGCCACTCCTAGGTTTTTAGCTCGTCTTGTATATCACCTTAATTCATGCATACATGTAGCTAAAAATAGACACACAGATTTAAATAAATGCATAAAAAGATACACAAATAATTGTATGACTTACAAAAACGAAAACATAAAAAGATGAAGACACAAATAAAGACCTAATAAGTAGGTAGCATAAACCTTTGTAGAAGGAAGCCGGCCAGACTCACAGCGCAGCAAGCACTTCTGCTCTCTGCCTGCTCCACTTATGACAATCCCACCTTCTGATTTTGCTCTCATCTTCAAAGGCTTAATTTCATATTCTTGTTTACAATACCATATGTAAACAACAACAAATACGTTTGCAACGTTATGCTCCTTTCAGAATAATGCTCTTTGGTGCAACTCCTACCATCAAAGGCCCAAAAAAGCAGCGACTGCCCCCAGACTTCTCTAAAACCTCTCACGGAGCGACCATGAGTGCGGCATGCACCAAGACAAAACTTTCAAGCCGCTCGTTTTAAATGAGCAGCTGACAAAGTCGCTCTTGTGCCTGCAGGGCATGTGCACCCTAAAAGAGAACCTGGGTGCTTTTAGAAGAAAAGGTGCACACAATCCACCGTAAAGGGAACATAGATGATACAGTCTCCAACGGATGGGACCAAAAGATTGGTCCCCGTCCAGTGGTTTATATCTGAGGGTCTGGCTCCCAGACACTTCTAATTTGTCCTAATTATGACATCTACAAGGTCTCTTCATAAAGGACCAATGGTTTGAGAAAATGATTGCAGACAAATGTCTTTGAACTGACAGCTGTTTACTATCCCCTCAAGTCTTTCTGCTCCAAATTCAGAATACCAGGATGAAAATCCATGTAGTTAGCATAACTCATGTCTTATTAAAAATAGCAAGGGGGTTCAAGGGTCCTCATGCTTTCCATGCAAATCAGCACATAATTTCAATAACAAGATATCATCTACCTGCTTGGCCTCAATACCCAGTGGACAGATCCAGTAAATACAAAGTGATATGCAATGCGTGGGAGCCCAGGCAAGCCTATAGCAAACAATAAATACCTCTACACGACCTCTTTGCTATAGGTAAGAACATTTTCAGCAGTTTTCATCCAGCAGCATATCGCAGCTAAGGAACCATGTAGCGGTATTAGTCGAAATTGTAAGTAAGCCTTTCCTGGAGTTTTCTTGGTTGCGAGGATGAAAAAGAGCTCTGCAACTAAGCTGTCCAAGCTCGACCTGGAAAAGAAACATTTTAGAGGACAGAATTCAAGACAATGGCTTGTTAAGAAAATGATGTGCTTTTAGCATGGTGAAAGATAGCTGGAGGTCACAGGCCTAATAGATGAAAATCTGAAATCCTTAAAACCTAATTTCTAGAGTTTTTAATAAAAATTATCGGAACATAGTGAAGAATAGCTCCTGATGAAGGAACATTGGTCTACAGTTGCAATGAGTGCAAATTATCATAAGGTTCTTCACAGTGAAATTCCATACAATAGATGGAATTACTTGAATTCAATAATCTAAATGGCGAAGAAGGATTGATTAAAAATCAAGTCAATTAATATTTTCATTTCAATTGAAATTTATTAAAAAGTAGAAACATCACAAATAGGTGTTAGGTATTAAAATGCTGTGAGTGAGAGGTGTACAATTTTTGAAACACCTTACTAATAACTGTATATTAAGCACAGTGTGTGTAGTTAAAAAGGAAGGAGAGATGAGAATTAGCAAAACATGGGTCACTTTTTAAAGGTTTTAATAGGACTCAAATTGTAAAAAAACAGGAGTGCATAACCCAAAGAACAGCAAAGGTTAATGAACATTAACAATTGTGGCCTGCCTCGTTTGTCACCGCTCATACCCAGTAGGTAAGCCAACATGTCCCTGATAGTGTTTTGAAAGCATCAAAAGTGTTCTGGAAGACTAATCAGAAGAGAAGACACTAAAATAAAGGACTTTGAACTAGTAGGTATTAGTGTGAGATGAAAACGTCATGGTATATCACGATTCAGGGTGCAGTTCCAGCAGGAGTGAGCACATTTCAGTTCATGCTTGACAGTTGAGATGGGTGCCTCTTTTAGTCTGGTGATATGGGTGTCCAGTGGTACTGCTCTGTTGGTCATGTCCATGTCGGCATGTATTATGGCTTTGCCACGTTCTTTGTATTTGAAAATATAAACCACTTCCTCAACCCACCGAGTTGAATCTTGGACCTTTTCAGCAATACCTTCTGCCTCAATGTTATACTGCATGTTAGTTGAAAGTGATATTTAAATGTCTGATGGGGATCGATCTGACTAATTTGTTGGAGTGAAGGATGAACGAGAACCCTTTCAGACAGATAACGGCCTGAAAATTTATTTCAACCTCATCCAAAATGACTTTCAATTCTCAATTCAGATTATGACAGGTGAAACAGATCTATGTCAGCACAACCCTCGTCCCACACCTGATAGACGTCTCAATAGCTACATTTGTGACAACAAACCCAAAGTATACATCCACACCAAGCCATGATCCAATTCTGACATCTCAAGAGCGCTAAGCAGCAGTAGGGAAAAGACCTACCAAAGTACCACTGGAGCATTGGTTTCTGTTTTGGGTTGCTGAATTGGGACCTTGCCATAGCACATATGGTTGATCTATATCACTGTTCAAGTTTCAAACATCTGTAGGCGCTGGCCACCACCATTCCCGCTGTGCTGGAACCACATTCCTGACTTTGAGAGCCTCCTAAATTTATCACAATGTTCATTTCCTTCAAATGTCTTCTGTAATTGAGTTCCAGACTTTGAAGCTAGATAGAAGCAAATTCTACCCTTATACGTTGGTTTATATTTACAGATTATATTCTGCTTTTAGTTGTTTATAGTTGGGAAGAAAACAGCTGATTTCTTTAACTAAGTAGAAAAAGGCTTTAAAATGTATACTATCAGAATATCAAGTATTACATATTGTGCTACAAAAATATCCTGGTTAGAATATCAACTGCAAACATATTATGGATTTATGTGTATATAGTTAAGTATACTTAACTCTGCATATATGTACCTCAACAATGTACACATATTCAAGGTATGAAGATGTGGAGTTAAAAATAGAAAATCTATACTTACCTATATATACCCCCTATTTACTATATTTTATTAGCTGATATTCTGGTTATTATATTTTTGTAGCACGGTTTTCTGACATACAGCCGCAGGAATACTTTGTATCTTTTTTGCAGCCCAACTGCCGCTCCAATAACTGATATCTTTTCCCTGCAGGGTGCACTGAACAAAGGCCATCTAAGCCAAGGGAGCTCTGTGCTCCTCTACAAGTGATAGAATAATTCATATGACATCAGATATACTAATAGGGTCCATCTGGTTTGGTAATTCCTTTACCAACTTAGGGGCATATTTAAGATCCCCTAGTGCCACCGGAGCGTCACTTTTCGTGAGGCACTGCTCCATATTTACAAGGATGTGTAACGCCACTTTTTTTGTGGCATTACTCCTTCTTGTAAATATGGGCCCCTCCGACGCAATTTCTGCATCAGAGGGGTGTGCAATGGGTGTCACTGTGGGAATTCCACCGCAACACCCATGGCTTTTGACGCTGCCTCAGATTTACGAGTTGTTGTAAACCCGAGGCAGTGGCAAAAACTAAAGCCACCCCAGGGCATTTCGGACCGGCCAAACACACATGCACTGTAGGCTCTCTCCAGCCCAGCAACAGAGTTGCTGGGCTGGAGAGAGCCTGCACAGGCTCCCCAGTCTGCGTGGAAGCTCTGAGCAGCATCAGGAATGGTGCAGGGCAGGCTGGGAGCCTGTGCCTGCAGCAAGGAGCGTTGAGGGACAGAGGAGCAGAGGAGGAAGTAAGTGATTTAAAAAAAAAAAAAAAAACATTGTTTATTCTCTCCCTTACCCACATCCCGCGCCTCCCCGCCTCGCCGCTTCCGTGGCCCGCGAGCAGCTACTGCCTGCCACAGCGTACAGACACCCAGTACACTCATATACCTTGGGCTGTTGATGCCTTTGTATAGTGATGTGTTGCAGGAGATTGTTTCCTGATTGTATGTTGGGGTCATTGCCCTGACTGTCTAGATGGCATGTGTTGACCTCTAGGATAAATGTGATCTAGACACAGTCTCAGGGGGAAGAGTTCAGATTACTTAGGTCTTTTGGGGGATTTTGGCATTATAAGGCATGTTTGTAAGCTCTTGAAAATTGGTGCCTTTAACAAGCTCTGTAGAACAACATGACTCCTCTGTCAGATTCCTGTTCCGAGAGCTCCTTCACTTGTATTGGTTCCCTACAGCTGGCCACAGAAAGTCTGGGCTGATCAAGACATCACTCAAATGTTTCCCAGCCTCAAAGTATCTGAATAGTTTAAAATGATCATTCATTTTTTGATAATAACTTGCTATTTTCAGTAACTAGCCAATCGCATGCCGTCCACTCTCTGTCTCCTTCTGCAAAGCAGGCAGAAACAACTATCTTTTTATCCAAAAAAGGAAGCATTTTCCATATAGCCTTCTCCTCCTCTGGGCAAAGGACTGCATTCAGTTGGCTCCCCAAACAAGCAATTGCTTTAATGCAGAACAGACTCCTCAGTCCAGAAGATGTTGATCCACAGAACCTCTTGCCCAATTATTCCCTGCTCAGAAAATGCTGCAGTTTCTCTCTCTCTCTCTCTCTCTCTCTCTCTGGGCTGCCACTAGTTCCTAGACTTAAGGTCTTCCCTTTTAAGGATAAAATGTCACTTCTCTTCCAATCCAGTGTTTTGGGTGGACATCTGCTCCATTCCATCCTGGGTCTTCCCTTACAAGCATTGTTTACATTTCTTGATTGGCATCTAAAACAAGACTTCCACATGAAATACAGTATAAAACGATAACTACCACCAATAGATCAATGACCATAGTTGACCCAATGCCCTATTTCAATAACAGCATTGACAACATGATACAGATTGAAAAGACATTAGAAGGGGGCAAAGGAAGTTTCACATCTAGAGTTTTTGTACCTCGCCATTCAGAGGAGTATCCTACGTAGGTAAAAACTCTTACAAATAACAGAAAACCTTTTCGAACCCCCGGCTGGATCCGCGGATGCACAGTAGGTGAGAGAATGATGTGCTGCATATCCTATATAGTTTGTAAAGTGGCAGGGCCAGCAGACATCTGCGCCCGGGTCACAGGAACAGGGGGGGTAGCCACCGGCAGAGCCCTCTGAGATATTTTGGATCTCCCTGCATATTATGTGTGCATGTACACGGTCCCCAGGGTGGCTCCCCTGAACCTGTGTCAACCTCACTGTAACAGGCTCTATGGGCTACGGTGCAGGAGGGTTCATCTAATCAAGCAATTTGAGGACACAGATGTCCCAAAGTGTAACTGCGCCTTTGCCCCCTTGCAGTCATTGATCATGTGCCATAGCATCCGCTTCTGCCAGAGACCACTTATGTGTTGCCTGGAGCCAGCAACTAATTGTAGGTGGGTGTGGTGCTTTCCAACCCATGGCGACTAATCGCTTGAAGAGGGCTAATGCGAGATCTATTCATTTTAGGTCATATTTATTGTGCTTAGTGCGCTTTGTGATCCCAAGGAGGCATAGGAGTGGGTCAGGTGATAAGCGTACATCTATCACTGCTGCATTGTGATCCATTACCTGCACCCAGGAATGCACTACAAGTGGGCACTCCCAGACCATGTGTAGAAACGTGGCATCAGCATTGCCACAGAGCGGGCAAACTGATGAGGTTCTCTGGAACATTGCGTGTAGGCAGTGTGGTGTGAGGTATGTTTGATATAAACAATTGAATTGCATACATTTCAGCCACACTTTTCGTGAAACATGATTTACCTGCTCTGAGGCCATGGTCTGCTTCTTAGGCATCAATTTCACCCCAGTGAGGCATCCCATTTCGATTTGTCCTGAGCTGCGAATACCGGGTTTCTTGCCTGCAGTACTGCGTAGAGCACAGAAATCGCTCTGCAACCCAACCCGTGTGTCAAAAGGCATTGTAGGCCCAGTGTACTGCTGGTTCATTCTGTCTTGCTGCCCATGTGTATCCAATTGCCAGTATAAATGCATTATGAACCAGAAAGAGGCCAGAGCCAAGGTCATAAAGTTCTTGCAGGCTCTGGAATGAATGTAGGATGCCGTCACTGTAGAGGTTGCCACCTGCATTATCCCCGCCTTCCACCATGGTTAAGGGTCATGGGCCCGAGCAGGCCCTGGTGGGCAGTATGCCCTATAAAAGCAGCTGTGGTGCATAACGGACCCCTGCCCACCTAGGCTGCATACATCTATTCCAAACTTGCTTGACTACACATGCAAGCCTACCCATTACTCTAGCCGGATCTCCAGGTGTGAGCAGCCCGTCTAACACTTCCAAGGTCCCATTGTCTGCCTTCACCAACCTGCTCTCTCCCATCTTGTCTTCCACTATCCATCACATGGGCCACTGTAATTATGAGGCTGCGAAATACAGCTCCGGTCTGGCACTCCAAGGCCACCCTCCAGCGTAGGACACTGAAGCATGGGAATGAAAACCCGCTTATGGGCAGTCCCACATACAACACCGGATTCCAGCCCTCTCAGGGTTTTGAAATATGACCTAGTTGGCAGTACTGGCAGTGCCAGGGAAAAATACAGGAGTCTCAAGAGAACCAGCATCTTTGCCATCGATGCCCAGCCCATAGGCGACAGAAGTAGCCGCATTCATAAATGTATGGACTACCGTATTGATTTCATGGTCCAGGCCTGGTTCCCATCAAGGAGGTCTTTGTCGGTGTGATAAAAATTCACACCAAGATAGTGGAAAGTCTCAAAGTCCCAGGCGAGGCACTCCTGTTGTAATGTGTCCTGGCGTCCATGGTCCACCTGCTGTAGAGGAAAGACACAGGGTTTGCCCCAATTCACCCTGAGGCCGGCCAGGTCACCAAATTGGATACAGCAGTTCACAGAGGGCTGGAAGAGTGTTGGTGTGATCTCTAAGATATACCAGCGCATTGTCCAAATATAAAGGCACAATCTGCCAGTCTGTTCCCACCCGGATTCGCTATGCTGGACCTATATCTTGCAATAAATCCACCAAGGGCTCCATGGCCAGTGCAAAAAGTGGGGATGAAAGAGACCAACCCTATTATGTCACTATTCCTATGGCAAAAAAGTGCAATATATATGACGTCCCGTGCGCACCCTAGCTCGTGGTTCCCTATATAATAACTTGGCCCGGCCAAGAAATACAGGGCCCATCACCATGGCCTCCATCACCCAAAGCAGATATCACCAACCAGGCATATCAAACGCTTTTTCAAAGTCCAGTGAGACCGCTACTGTAAGGTCAGCCATCTCAGCTACCACTCCCATAATATGACAGAGTTGCTGCATGTTGTAACATGTCACTATCTGTGGAATAAAATCACATTGGTCAGGGTGGACAAGCATATCAAGCATTGGTAGCAGCCTGTTTGCGAGGACCTTCTTCAGTATTTTGTAGTCAATGTTGAGCATTGATAATGGGTGATAAGAGTCTACCTTGCGTGGGTTTCTGCCTGTCTTTGGTAACACTGCTATGAGGGCTTCCTGAGCGATTCTGGGAGTGCACCTCTGTCATGTGTTTCCTAATAAATCTCCAGCAATTTGGGAGCAAGGGTGGCCCCGAACATTGTGCAAATCTCCACAGGGAATTCATCCGTGCCTGGGGTCTTACCACGGGCAATTTGTTGTATTGTCAATTGGATTCCCTCAGTCGGAAGGGTATGTTCCACTCAAACAATTGTAGTAGGGTTAGGCTTGGAAAAGCCACCCCTGCAATTAGTCCTGCACCTGTGTGGGAAGGAGTTCCTGGGAAGGAGAGTATAATTGCTCGTAGTACCGAGCATTAACATTTGTCTGAATATTTACAGGATGGTCTTTGCTGTCCTGTATAGCAACTATTAAGGTTCTTGGGACATCTGAGGGCAGTAACTATGCCAGCATCCATCCCGGTTTATCACCGTTCGCATGGTGGCAAGCCAGGCAGGCCTTATAATCCAAGTCACAAAGCTGCCGCACCTTCTTGTGATATTCGCGACATAAGTGTGTCATGCACTGTCGAGCGGTGGGCATTGCCACAGATTCGACCTCCAACGTCTGCATATGCACTTCCAGGTCTGCAACAGTACGAGTGAGGGACACCTTAACCCCAAAGGCCGTGCCTTACAGTATCCCCCCCTCCCCATAACACACATTCATGACATCCCATTCCAGCCCCCTGAAGCCACCTGTCCCATCATTCTCCTCAAATTATCATAAGATATGTGAGTACTGGTGTCCCTATAGGGAACATTGTATCGTTCCTGAGTCTCCATGTAGGAATGGAAGCTCGGGTCTCACCCCATTGTAGCGTAACTTTCAGCAGACTATGATTGGATATCGTCCTGCCCAGATACTTGGAGCTACATATCAGAGGCCAGCAGTCAGAGTTACAAGAAATAACCTAATCGGGCATGTACCGGGTGACCCAGGGCATATTTTGAGTATTCCGCTTCTCCAGGGTGCTCCAGTCCAAATGCCAAACATCATGTAAGTGAGACATCCTGGACCACTGCTGAAAATGTTTCATTGCCTAAATCCCCTGTGTGCCCGGGAGAGAAGGTATTGAGTGGTTAAAGTGTGTGTCATGTATGCAGGTGAAATCTCCACTCCACAACCCAGGTGTACTGGGATCACACAGCAGGTACGGTGACAGAGTATCTAAAAACCAGCCTGGAGGGTGTTGGGTGCATATAGGGACGCTATTGAGACTAGGTGCACATCTAGGGTCCCCCCTAAGGCCACATAATGGTACTTTTCATTAACAAAGTCCCTGGTCTTCACAAGGAGCAACCCAGGTGGCACCCAAATTATGACCCCTTGAACGTATGCAGGTTAGCACGTCCCAAATGTTTGTTCACTCCAGCGCCTACAGACCTTCTCTAGCTCTGTCTTTGTGAGGTTCATCTCCTGGAGGCATGCAAATGAATGTGCCTGAGGTATGCATACATTTTGTGTATACTGGCATGAGTCGCCATGCCCCTGATATTCCAGGGTAAAGAGTTAAAGGTGTTAGGTATGAGTGGGCACATGCCGACCCATGGTCCCCAACCCCAGAGCTGCACCCCCACCGGCTCCCCAGTGCATCCCACCCTCTGCCACACAAGCCCCTCACAGCCATGAAAGGAAAACAGACAAAAGGAATTGAAAAATAACTCCACTTCCCCACTCTTGAATACTCGCATTGTGCCATAATACCCCAAACAGAGTTGCAAATATCAGTCACCTGAAACAAAAACATGTCCTTGCGAAAGCCACTGGCGGGGGCATGCCAAGCCCAACAGTTAATAGGGCAACAATCCACAATGGAACCCGCATCTGGCCCAGACAGGTAATGCATGATTAACGGCTCAAAATGACCTGAGTGACCGCGGGGGGAGCCCCAACTTTTCCATGTGAGTTAGAGTGTGTTCACAGTCCAGAGTGTCTCATGAGTCTGGCATCTCTCTACTGAGGAAGCCCATTGGCATGATCAGCGAGCCCCTCTCAGAGGCTTCTGAGTCGGGGGCCCCAGCTCTGAGTCTCGGTCAAAATCTGGGTCCAGTGCTTGGAATCTGTAGACCCTGAGTGTGGATACCTCTGCCACTGCCAGTGCTCATTCCAGGGCAACTTGCTCTTCAGGTGGGTGGGATTGTGATCTGCACAGGCAGCATCAGCGTTTGGGTCTGCCATCCGACCAGCCCTTTAGGTCTGGCTGTTCTTGGATCCCTTTGGAATGGAGCCACTTCCAGGCTTCGTCAAGGGACGCAAACAAATGAGTTGTACCAACGTCCACCACGGGCCAGGAATAGCAAAGCATAGGATAGTTCCAAGGTATGGACCTGTGCTTTGACTGCCCCAAATGTGCTGCGCTTCTTCTGCACCTTCACTGCGTAGTCTGAGTATGTTGTGATGTTGTTTCCATTGAAGTCCATGGGCCCTTAGCTCTGAACATCTGCAATACTAGGTCCCTGTCCCACTAATTGAGTAGGCATGCACTTATTGGGCAAGGTGGTGCTCCCAGTGGATGGGGATGACCTGGGTTCCTGTGTGCCCTTTCGATGGAAAATTATTTTGAGACCTTGGTGGATAGTACTGTGCATGCCAGCCAGTCTTCCAAAAAGAGCTCGGTGTTCGGGCCCTCAGAGCCCTCCAGAAAGCCCAAGAAATTGATGTTTTTGCAGTGCGAATGCTCCTCCACATCCTAGCCCCGAGCATCTGCACCTCTGGCTATAAGGTGATCTGTTCTGGCATGGGTGCCAGTGATGGCCTGAGTAATATGAGAGAGGACTCTCCAGCTTACTTTCCAGTTGGTGAATTGGGCCTGCCTGTGATGGGGTGCCTGCCAGCATTGCCATGAGGGATTTCTGGGGCAGAGGTGTAGATGTCTTTGGGTGAACTATGCCCATGTCGTTTTTAGTCGTGGGGTTTTGACTGGTACATGACCCTCAGTCCTCTAGCCACAAAAGGAGCAGTTAGTGGAGCACATGCCTTTTTTGCGCTTCATCGTAAACCCCCATGGGGGAAACAACATCAGGGGCGCAACCGGGGCTGCAGACCTAGCCCCCGCTGCAGGATCAAGAACACCCCAGGAAGCCTTTGTTTGATAATATGCACGCTGCAATTCAGGACACCTCACCAACCAGTGTTTCTGTGTATTTCTGCCTGCATATCAATGTTAATTTCCCCATAAGGTGTGGCTGCAGAAAGCAATATATTGCCATGCTCCCAGATGGGAGCACAGCAATCTTATTCGCCAAGGCCTGCAGAGCTTTGTCTCCAAGTCAGTGCATGACTGTCCCTGGCACAACACAATACAGCACAGCAGGGGGTCAGTCATGCACCCAGTCTCAGAGAAGAAAAGGGATGCAGCCAAACAGATGCCCCCTCCACCATCTAGCACTTCCCCAGTTACCCCGTCCAGCAAGCCCGGGCAGTGTATGGGCCAGAAGTGTGCACAACTTGAGTTTCTGGGGTCCCTGTTTACCTCCAGGCATTGTTCTGATCCACGGATCAGGCTTGTGTGCTAAGCAGTTCTATTGGGCTGTAGTTGTTCCAAGGCCTCCTTTGTTGGTTACGCACATGTCCAGTGCCCTGTCTGGTGCAGCAATTTACCAAGCAATGGTAGCTCCCTGTCCCTGGGAATGCTGTCATGTAGTCAGTCCAGGTAGGGTAGTCTCCAGGTGCAGCCCAACAGTGCCATCAGGTCCACAATCCAAGTGAAGACCAATGTCATTAACATGTGGGCCTGAGGCACAAATTCCCGCTCCTCACAGCATGCCACACACCAGAGAGACAAAGAACCTCCTCAGTGTGAGAGGAATGTCCCAGGCAGCCCGTTAGGCCCTTCACTGGGAAACACTGATGACGGGTGATTGCTCCCTGCATCACGTCCTCAGTCCAATTTGGTAAGTGCCGTGCGGGGCATGCCATTCCAACATCACAGGCCGCAAGCATAGTCTACACTCCTCACCTGTTGCCCGTACCCCAGGCAGGCCGCCATCATCTATAAGATATCCCCTGTCAGGGAGGGAATGTCAGGGCATAGGATCACCTGCTGCGGGCAAGATCCATGAAGGATAAGTGAGGCTAGGCCCAATTCTGCATGGAGCCCCTGTCGCGAGGTGTCTTGGCCATGCCCTAATTTCCATACAAGCATTGTAGTCTGGTTAATTCAGACTTCAGTAAAAAAGCTGGGTGCAGACTGCAACTGACAGCAGTCAATTATTGTTCTGGCAGGGTGGTGAGCAGCGGTTACAAGGTCTTGTGGCTGGGGATGGATGCACTGAAAGGTGGAAAGCACGCTTAAACACAGAGTGAATGCACTAACTTACTTAGGCACTCCACATGTGTGGAGAACACTTTGTTGACTGGAGGGAACCGGCCTTCAAACATGCCCATAAACACATTTCTAGAGCCTTGATCCACTCACAAGAATACCCATGGTTGATATGGAACTTATACACCTTGCTATCCCTGCGACATGCATGCACCTCCTATTAGGTCTGCCATTAACCAAGACCTTTTGATTTTTCCAAAATGTATATGCATAATATTCTTACTCATAGGGACCTTTACCCAGTCCTCTTCATCTAATTTTCTGATGCTGTATCGTTCACACTTTTCTTCCACCCACTACACCAACCAGTCCTGGGCAATTGGTCAAACCACTTCAGCCATTGGCTAACTTCAATGTGAGTGAAAGCACTCTGCCCTTTCACAAGAAGCATATCCATATACAAAGTAGTTCCCTTTATTACCATGAGTACTATGGCAATGTGCATGTTTTTGAGACCAAAATTAAATTTTGCTTTCAGTGAATGTTTTTTAGACTGACGAGGACCCGGTAGTTTCCCCAACAGCAACATTAAATAAAACAAGCAATGCAAATCCCAAAAAAATGGCAGCTAAGGTCAGCCCTCTTAGGCTTTGCCAGTGCTTGTTTGTCAATATTTCAATCTCCCTAGTAGGATATTTGCCACCCAGTGCAACCCCCTTTAGGCATCAAGGTGGCAATTTTGATTGTGTCAGTCGTTTAATGTTAAATTCATCATATACATGTTTAGCAGTTAGTACATTCTTACTGGCTGCTATGAGGGACTGTGAGAGGTTAGATTAACATACTTGCTATGTTGGATATGACATCCCGTTAGATTAATGCACTGCTCTGGTTACACTTTGTACCCTATATGCAATGTTTTGTCGAACATGCTTCATTTGCTGCTCAAGGTACTTTTGTATCTTATGTGAACAAAAGTATTTTTATAACTGATGGTTGGTATCGCCTATTTCTGATCCTGATTTATAGAACACTGTCGGACAGATCCATGGTCCTCACTGAAAGAAAGTTTCAATGGATGGATCTTCCTACTTCTGCCATTTGGGCAATGTAATACGAAAAATCTCCCTCACCTTTTCAGTCTCTGGAAATTACGTTTTTGGTACTCCTATCACACCTATGAGATTGTACCACTAAGCAACGTTATCTCTTCTTTACCCTTACTACTCTCATTCTCGTCTGATGGCGGCCATCTTAAAAATGACATAATTTATGTTTCAAAACAGCATTTTGTCTGCAGCAGACAAGCACGCTTCATCACTGATACTTCTCCCAAGATGATATCAGGCCCTAGCTAACACAATAGAGATATCAGACGAATTTAAAATATGAAGTGCTTTACCCTATCTATGGTTGGGTGGGGTCAGTCTGTGCAACGATGGGAGCAGAGCTGTTTCTAATGCTGATTTTGTTTTATCTTCAGGGTGATTCCGGGGGACCCCTCGTCTGCCAGAAAGGGGAACCATGGTACTTGGTGGGAGTTGTCTCTTGGGGATCAGGTGCCTGCGATGTCAAATCACCAGCAGTGTACGCACGTGTAACCTACCTACGTAACTGGATCGACCAAACTATTGCATCTAACTAAAATAAAGAAAAGCAAAAGACCAGACGATTGGTCAAAAATATAAGGTCTGATTGTTATGAATGAATGTGATACTCAATTAATCCCTGTTTTAGATTCCTGGGTTTGGGCCTAACTCAAAGAGTTTGTATTTTAGGGAGGGGAATAAAGATATCTGAACAAGCCAAAATGGAGTTCTTGGGTGGATGGAGAAATGGCAGGGGAGGGATTTCGAAAGTTTCGGATGCTATGAGTAAAAGGTTACATTAATATGTTTACTAAGTAATAACCCACACATGGAAAAGGAGTGATGCACTTAATAGTATTATGCTTGTATTTGTGAAGATATACACATTTGGAATCTATTCTGTTTAGCACTAATAGTAGTGAAGAACTCATCTGAAAAACTTTTCTCCAGTAACAGAACACCAACAGCACCAGGTAATGAGATTTCATAAATACAACTTTCGTATATATTAGGTGCCAGCTGGAGAGCTTGTGTCAGCTTCTATTTATCTGTGCCTCATTGACTGAGGTCGGGAGCTCTCTTCGTGCTTCACCGACTACTTTCTCCAGTATTTTGACAAAGGATAGGTCAAATGTCTCTCCTGAAAATCTTGGGGTTATAACACTGCTACAGTGCCACAAGATGTTAATGCTGGAACCACATGACACCTGATTCTGGTGTATGCGCTAGGTACATGTCGCAGGGGCCTGCAACTCATGTTCATTGAGCCAACTAAAAGAGATCAGGTAGAGGGAGGTCAAACTATTTTTGCATGGGCTCTGCATTGTCTTCAGATATGTCACCTGATTGGGAATGATATACGAAAAAATACCTTCGCACAAATAATTACAAACAAGCACAATGGGAAGGAAAGGAATCCTCTTTTTTTCTAAAGGAAATGGTCCTGATCCATGCGTTTGGAATCTCAGCATCATACCCCAAAACCAGAATTTGTCTCACTATCAAAGAAAATCCCAGCATTAAAAAAGATAAAGCATCAGAATCCTTGCACAAGTCCAGGTCTTCTGCCTAGTGGTTTTGATTTGTTCAGGATGGCTCTTGCCCCCTTTGGAGAGCTCCCTAAGGGTGAGTCTCATCCTGCAGGCTAGCCCACTCCCGCATTGCCGATCCCAATACCTCCTGACTCCATGCCTGGACAGGTTCTGGGCCCGTCATCTAAAAAACTAAAGCCTGCCAGTTGTCATCATCTGTTCAACCCATTTGCTTTAGGAAGAAGAGTATGCAGATTTTCCAGTCCATATGGATCTGCACCGGTAGCCTGATCCCTCCAGCCATTTGGTGTGCTGTCCTTTCAGCCCTCTGCAGGGCCAGACTACTGTGTGACAGACAGCTCTTTACTGAGTAAGGGTGTCCATCTGGGCGACATGAAGGTGGGAGAATATTGGTCTGATTCTGAGTAGTGCCTGAACATGAATGTGCTGTATTAGTGGGCAGTTCACATTGCCAAAATGCCTCCCTCGCTTCCATCCTAGGAAGCACCATTCAAATTTTATCAAGCAGCACCACAACAATCCACTATATCAACAGACAGGATAGTTTTGGGAGGCTCTTCATCTGTAGCAATGGATGAAGCAATGGCGAATTTTCCCAGTAGCAGCTTCCTCAATTTGAGGGTGGATGCACTAAGTTGCCTCTATTTATATAGTAGAGGAAACTACTGATACACATGAGCTTCTTCAGATTAGGGTGTTCATACATGAAGTGTCTTCAGTTTTTCATCACACACCTCTCCAGATGGTTGCTTGGGGGATGCCTTCAGAATCAGAGTCCTGTGAGTGCCATCAACACTCCTTTCAAAGATCCTGTGGAATTTATGGAAAAATCGCTTACAGCTGATCACCCATGAGTGGATGAGGAGAATCTGGCATGCCAAATCTGTCAGCGCTCAGCAGTCAGCCACCACTTCCTCTTCCACACAAGGTGGACTTGCTCTCATAGCTGGATGGTCAAATCCTTCATCCCAATCCCCAATCAGCACAGCTTCATATGAGGAGATTGAGTAGTGGCAGCTACAGTTATTTTCCCTTTCTGCTGAAATTGCAGACATCAGCTTGGTTGCCAGGAAAGAATCTACGAAATCCATGTATACAGCTCGCTAAAATAAATTTGTTCATTGGTGCAGTATGGAAAACCTCAGATTTGCTTGGTCTCTTGGCTAGCAAGGCCTGGCAGCATTGAAGATTAAATGCTATTTAGCTGCCTTGTTGGCTTTCATGTGCCCTCATAATCAGCCATCTTTGTTGAGGTCAACGTTTCCAGAAAGGATTATCTTACTTGTTTCCTCCTACTCCATTCATTGGTCCTCAGTTGGATTTGAATCCTAGGTTGACTTTTTTTATAGCATCTCCAGTCGAGCCAATAAGTTGTCTGGCTTGACTGCTCACACTGAAGATATAGGCCCTCATTACGACCTGGCGGTAATTTGGGGAAAGGTTCTGCCAACAGGCTGGCGGTATCTTTTCCCAAATTATAACATTGGAGGTTTGGCTCAAGCCAAACCGCCAATGTACCACTCCGTCCACCAGGGTGGTAACGGCCGCTGGGCTGGAGACTTCAGTAATTCATGCACTCATTCAACGCGACTCACACCTGCATGCACGCATACAAAAACAGATACACATGCCCCCCCCACACACACAACACCCCCACACATGCACACACACCCACCTCTCCTGTCAGAGAACCCAACTTATCTGCTTGCAGGGGGTCCTCCGGCAGGAGGCAGGAGGCGGCGCTGCTGCCAGCAGCAGCGTCCGCCAACAAAACAACACCAGGCCGTATCATTGCTCATGATACGGTCAGCGGTGTTTTGCTGGCGTGGTGCTGCTGCTGACAGCAGTGCCACCTTACCGCCGCCATGACCGTCGACGGTATTCCACCAGCCTTCTGGTGGAATTCCATCTACGGTCATAATGCGGGTGGGCGGCTGGTGGCCACGGTGACGGTATGTTGGCTGCAGTCGCCGTGGCGGTATGCGGTCAATACCGCCAATGTTGTAATTAGGGCCATAGTGTTGAAGGCAATAACTTCAGCCCCCCCTCCTTCCCCCTTCCCCCCCCCCCCCCAAGGCACAGAGAAGTTTGGGCCCTGGCAGTTTACCCGCCTTTCACAGTGTTCTACCTGAACAAGTTGGTGCTCTGTACTGGCCCAGCCTTTTCGCCAAAGATGGTATGTGCCTTTCACATTGGCCAATTACACTTCTATCTTTCTTCCCTCTTCCCTACCCTACAAAGGAGAAGGAGTGGCTGCATAGACATGCTGTGTCCTACTATTACTTTAATGGTACTGGATGGCACAAAGTAAACGGTTAGCTTATTGTGGGCTTTTCTCAAGGTAAAAAGGTCTAGGTGGTGACCAAACCCCATCCCTTTCCCTTGTGCCATTGTTTGTATGGAGATCTGCCTCACTTTAGACAAGAAAGACCCTCCTGAGAGCACTCATGCTCAATCCAGTAGCATCGTGGCTAATTCCACAGCTCTTTTGTAGAGGTGTTCCAGTGGCTAAAATTTGCCAGGTGGACAGGTGGTCTTCCTCGCATGTTTCGGCCAAACATTACTGTCTCACAGCCTAAGCATGGGTACTTTACCAGGGCTGTGGTGCATGACTTCATTGGTTAAACAAGCACTACTCAAACTCTCCTTCTAGACAGGTAATTGTTTGGGACTCATTCATAAGGTGGGAATTCACTGAAAAGATGAATTCATTAAAAGAAAGTTACTTACCTTTGATAACGACATTTTTGGTATCTGCATATTCTTCCTGCAGATTCCTCACCAACCGCTGCCCTGTGTAGTGAGTTCAGGGTCAGGTTTAGAAGCTGGTGGTGCCCTGCGCAAGTCTTTTTTGGTGCCCCAACCAGGATGGCGTCCTCAGATTCACTCACTACCACCTGGCAAATGTGCCCTTCATCTCTCCATAGCCGTCCTTTCACATACATTTTATTTGTTTTAAAGCGCCTGAAAAGGCTTGCTTTACTAATCCACTCAGTTAACCACATAAAATACATTTCTGCTCTGTGCAATAGGCATTTTAACCATCTTCGCTACTTTATGTCGAGTCAAAGCTTCCACTACACAACACTCCCATCCCTCACCCTATCAGGAACATTAATCACAAGTGGTATTTTGACATTTTAATTGCGTCCTGAAGGCTGGACGCAAAAGGAACTTTCCAGCAGGTGCTTTTAAATCGCAAGTTTCGTAAGTCATTGCTAAAAAAAAAAAAGCACCCCCCTCAGGTCAGCGCCCCCCAATCCAGGTCAGCACCTGGTGCAGCCGCACCCCTCACACTTCCCTAAAGCTGGCCCTGAGTGGGTTAGTCATATTTGAAAAACTCATCGTTTCTTCCAAATACCATTTTTGTCATTCCTTGAAAATACTATACTTTTTGGTCCAAATGGCAGCTTTTCTTTTGTAAAAATATGTATTATTTAATGAAGGAAATGTGTGCAAAAAAAGAGAAAGTACATGAGCCATCGGTAAATCGAAATGCAGGATTTCTTGAATAAACAATTTCCTGTTCGTTATATATTCTGTATGATTGACATAATACAAGGCACAGTATAAACACATTACCTATTTTTTTTCAAACTGTCTGTCTGCTTTATAAAATGTTAAGTAGAAAAGTCTCTCAGTCATTTTTCACATTTCATTTGTGGAGTACACCTCTATGTAGCCTCAATGGGGGCCAGATTTTTTCATACTCATTGAAATAATACTTGCCTTCATATACATATCTTTCTGCAAACAGCCACCAATCATTGCCCGAGCACCAGTCTTGTGTCGTCGGTACTGCAGGGGGAGCCCTATTTCCTGCTCACTGTAGTGTTGTGCCAGTGACGAAACTGGTCGCGGAGCACTACCACAGGAACAACATGCAAACATAGGGGAGCCTTTCAGACTCCCCTCCCAAACTAAGTTAATGAACCTGGCCAGTTGGTCACGTGCTAGATGTTATATAAATGAATGGTGGCCAGTAGGTGGGGCATTAGCAGCAGAGGTGCGGTAGTACACGCTGCTGTCGCCACCACAAACTAAAAACCAACAGTGTCGGCCTTTTATTTAAGCGCATGCGACTGCGCTTGTAAAATACACAGAACATCACAACACTAAATTTTGGCGGCAACGGAGTTGCACCCTTATCTGGCTTCCCCAAGCAGTGGCAGCCGCTGTTAACACGCGGTGCTCGTGCCACGTGTGTTTCCTCGGCAACCCACCTGAGTCGAGCACCAGCAGCAGCCGAGGCACAAGTCTTGCCGGTCGGAGCCCTCTCGGTGAGTGATCCGGAGTGCAGCACATTATCCTGACATGTGCTCGCACGCACATGTGAGATCGCGGAGCCCGGCCTCCCCCAAGCCAGCTCCAGGACAGGAGAAGCTCCCACGTTGACTCTAAGCATAGCAGGCGTGCTGAGCCTGGAAGAAGTTCTGGTGGCATCTGTAATTGCACCATACTGCCGCTCTGAAGGTACTGTGACCCTCCCCACACAATAAGGAATCCAGTTTGCAAACAAATCAAAGGCAGATAAGCATTGGATAATGCAGGCCAGGGCATACAGTACTACATGTCATTAAGGTGGCTAAGAAAAAAAGAAAGAATAATTAGAACAGTGACTGCAATCTATCACACTGCTAGATATTACCGAAGAATTAAAGAGCACACCACACAACCATCAGCAGGAGGGTGTGGTGAAACAAAACAAGTGGTGTGTGTGATACACCATAAAGTCAAAACAAAGCCCCCACACTTTGCACACCGCCCATCAGGAACGGGCATGGTGCATAATACCTACTCTGAACAAACATGTCTGTCAACCCTCCATTTTGAGCCTTTTGTCATTAAAGGAGCCCTGTCTGCACAAGCCCCACGATAGAAAGAATGGGTCGATAGGGTTCTACTCTTTTTCGAAACTACTAAAGTCAAAACTGCACAAAAAAGAGCTAGGATCCTGCACCTTGGGAGAAAAGATATCTACAAAATATTTTAAAAACCTCACGGATGCCACCCTCAAAACACACCTGATCCTAATAGCTGCTCTGAACATGCACTTTGAACCCATGGCCAACACAGACTACGAGCGTTTTGCGTTCAGGCAAGCCAGACAACAAGCAGAAGAATCGATCAATTCATTCCACATGAGACTTAAAGATCTAGCCGGCACGTGTGGGGTCGCAGATGAGACCGAAGAAATACGAGACCAAGTGACTCAGGGGTGTGCGTCAACTAAACTGAGAGAGAGAATCCTTGAGGAATCTGTGAGGTCCCTACCTGATACCCTCATGATGGGACGAACAAAAGAGTTATCCAAAGCCCGAGCCTCAGGACCCCAGCCGGCTGGTTCCTGTTGAGATCGAGCCAGGTCCACGTCAACCCTGGATTTCCGCCAGTCTTCATTTTGGGAGTCTCCCTGATGGACAATAGACCATGGTGATGATTGATGACTTCTCCAAATATCCAGAGGTTGAAGTTATCCTCTCACTCACCGCTGAGGTCGTGATTCCCCGGATTGAAAAAGTCATAGCCACTCATGTAATCATATCTGAAATAAAGACTGACAATGGGCCCCGATTTCAGAGCAGAGAGCGTGCTTCTTATTTTGACACCACCGGCATCGGTCACCGATGGATCACCCCACGATGGCGCCAAGCGAACGGGGAAGTCGAGAGATTCATGAGGACTCTAAACAAGGAGGTACGAATTGCTACAGCTAGCGGGCAGTCCAGCGAGTATGCCATCTACTCTCGTCTATGGAACTACCGACAGCCCCTAACAAGAAAATTATTCTCTTTCCAATAACAGTACAAAATATTTAAACATTCAATGATCCAAACAAAACCAAAAATATAAAAATACAAAAAATGTTATTAATATTGAAAAAATAAACAATAATCTATATACCTTTTGACAACGGACATGGAAAAACAATAACACTAGGACCACGCATACAAGACTCAAAACCAAACATATATACATAACAGATAAAACAAATTAC
The DNA here is from genome assembly GCF_031143425.1 of Pleurodeles waltl. NCBI lineage: Eukaryota > Metazoa > Chordata > Amphibia > Caudata > Salamandridae > Pleurodeles > Pleurodeles waltl. The sequence continues at coordinate 542,636,892 of NC_090451.1, forward strand.
AATAAAATACTAATATTTACATCCTATATCACAAATATATCAAACTTACAAACACATATACAGTATAACAAATAAAGAAATATAGTTTTTCAAAATAATCTATCAGATGTAAAACAATCTATGTCTAAATCTTCTTTTCTTGCATAAATGTCCACTGATTGTATTCTTCACTGTCTTTAAATAGTCCTTGACTTATCAATATCTTTAATATAATGTACTTCTGTAATCTTCAATTGAAAAGTTTTTGTTACATTGTATCAACTTCCACTTTCTTGACCATTAAACATGGATAGAAATCTTGTGCCAGCCTTCATATTCCTTGCCGATGCGCGTTTCGGTGGATCCCAACTACTGCTGATAATTTAAGCCACCTTCCTCAGGGCTGCACACAAACATGTACATACTGGCTGGAATATTATCTCTCTTTCAATCCCTTTGTAGCGTTGTCCAAATCCGTATGAAAAATCTGAATCTTAAAGCTCCATATCGAACAACGTGAGTGTCAATCTACTCAAGAAGTATGTAATACGCTGATATCCACAGCTGCTTTCGCTATATGTCAGATGTGCCGACAGCTCCCGCCATTCAACTACTGACCAGACTCTTGAAAACGTCTCCCTAGGGAGAGCTGTGGTGGATTCCATTCCTCATCACAGGCAGTGGACGCCTGGGGCCATTGATGATCTTCTGGTTCACTAGCGTCGGACCTGTGTGAATCACAAGGCCAGTCGTCGATGTTGTGCAAGAGCATCAGACTTACATGTAGGAGACACTGTGCTGTTGAAGGAGCACTCTCCTGGAAGCAAGTTTCGCCTTCCATTCGAAAACAATCCTTGGACCATTGTACGCCAGCAAGGATCCATGGTGGTGGCCCAGCGAAGAACCTCCACTGTCACACAAAACATTTCAATGTTCAAGAGGTTTCATTCCCCACAAGCTTGCAGTGCAGAGGAAGGTGACCTGCCATTGTAAGATGTTGAACAGATGTCCCTGCCTGACTCTGACGCTGGTATTTCAACATCTCCATTGTCGCTCTGCCCTGGTCTCGAGCCAGTTGTGCTTCGTTCAACCCCTGTTGACGTTCCAGAACATAGTCCTCACACTGACAGATCCACTCGTACCAAATATGGGTTACATAGTAATCCTGCTTCCTCCCAACGGTTACGAGATCATGTGGTATGAGCCACTGTCCCATGTGTGGTGACTGTCCGTTAGTGTTCTATTTGTTTTAGGAGGAATGTAGTGTCGCGCCAGTGACGAAACTGGTCACGGAGCACTACCACAAGAACGACATGCAAACGGAGGTGAGCCTTTCAGACTCCCCTCCCAATCTAAGTTAATGAGCCTGGACAGTTGGTCACGTGCTAGATGTTATATAAATAAATGGTGGCCAGTAGGTGGAGCATTAGGAGCAGAGGTGCAGTAGTACACGCTGCTGTCGCCACCACAAACTAAAAACTGTGTCGGCCTTTTATTTAAGCGCATGCGACTGCGCTTGTAAAATACACAGAGCATCACAACACTACATTTTGGCGGCAACTGAGTTGCACCCTTATCTGGCTTCCCCAAGCAGTGGCAAAATGGGGAGCCTGAATGACCACCACAGAACATAGGCAAAATACATCTGATGCACAAAAAGACGGTTCTCTGTTGGGATAGATTCATCAATTATTTTATCAACAATAATCATGTCATCTTATTAAACAGGCTTCTCATTTAGCCAAAGACAAATCATGTCAAGTTATGTTATTCTATTTCCTTTGGCCTCCAAACATCTCAGGGTTGAGATACTTACCACATCCTCTTGTCTGAAGCCATGTAGGTGGCCTCATTCCTTTAGTTCAACACTATTCCACAGTGGGGTAAATCTTGTCAGCATGTGTTCTCAACAAAGGCTTTCTTAGCAGCTGTTTACTATACCGGGATGACAACTGCTGTGTGGGACATCAAGTTCCTCATCTGCATAAGGATAGACTGCTTCTAAATAACCAAAATCCTCCAGTAAGTCCCTGTTTATTCGACAAAAAAGGACATCATTGCATCTTCAACTCTATGGAACAAAATCTTGTGGTCCCAAATGACAGTGTTTAAATTTCAGTAAAAATTCTAGTTTTGTCTGCAAACATCAATATATTTATATAGATATCTATATATATATACATATATATATATATATATATATATCTCCACACACACACATATACATATATATATATATATATCCAACACAGCGCGTTGCCTGAATAAACAAACAGTACAGACGTCACTAAGGCAACGTACCGCTGCTCAATATCAGACAGCCTATTTATTTTAGAATGTAGCACCAAATTACCTGACGCGTTTCGGAGCCTCCGCTCCTTGCTCACAGGTTCAGATAGATGCCATTCTTCTACAATTCAGTAACATCATAAAACAAACTTAAATGTAGTCATCAACATAAATGACGGAGAAACGCATACTCATTCATTTTCAAAAAGTGTGTCGGCCATATTGGAACGATTCTAATTCTGTACAGATTCTACTATCTTAACAATATATCATAACGTGTACAACACTTCACTTCACTATGGGATCGCTCACAAAATGAATTAAATTAAATCATATCTAATACAACTCTTTTTAAAGTGAATGAACTTAAAAATTAATATAAAAATATAATTCATTAAATAAATGTCAATGCAAGTAAGCACTCTGATCAATTCTTCTCATTTCTAACTCAATCACCACTAACCACATTAATTACTCTATCTCAAAATTATATTCCCTTTCTCAATATGGTGAAAGAAAGCAATTTCCTACTGCACAATCACTTTTGTAGAATCTGATCTCTTAAAACTTCAAATGACCAAAAAAGATTCAGATATAATAGCTCTCCTGCATTCTAATATCTCCATTCCAGCTTCATTTTCATGTTGACACCCTAATAAATATAAACACGAGACAAAATTGAAATTAATATTCAAACTTAAGTATCACATATAATGTCTACAAAAACCTAATACCTAAATTATCTGAAAATACCTATTATTTAGCACCTGAAATTCTGAATGCAATAAAATTCAACCTAAATGTACTGATAATTCTTCATCCAGATTTAATCCTCCTGGATGAATAGTTCTATATTTAATAATGAGTTTGGATTCCAATCTCCTTAGTTCCTGTTCCCTGTTTCTTCCTGTCAAATGGATAGGGATGCTGTCCAACACATAGAATTTTAATAAATTAGTATTTTTATAATGGTGCAACGCAAAATGTCTATCAATAGGGTACTGTTTATCTTCACTTAATATGGCTCTCATGTGTTCAAACACTTGTTTTTTAGCTTTATGGATTGTGCTGCCAATATAAAATTTATCACATGGACCGCCTAATGCATAAATGCTCAATTCTGTGTTGCAAGTCAGGTGTTTTTTCATATATGGTTTTATTTGTTTCGATAGCTGTAACGTATGGCAGCTACTGCTGTATTTACAAGCTTTGCATGAACCACATATGAAAAAACCTTGTATAGATGTATGTCTACTAGCTTGTGTAGATTGTACCAAGCTTTCACAGAGTTTATCCTTTAATGAAGTACATCTTCTAAAGGTCATCTGTGGTTTCTCGCCAACACATTCAGCTAGATGTTCTTCAGTTCTTAATATATCCCAATACTTATTTAGACTGCGTCTCACCTCCCAAGCTTGGTTATGAAAAGTTGTAATAAACCTTACGGATTAAATCTCATTACTCTTTTATTTTTCTTGTGAAATCAACAGTTTTTCACGGTCAATTGTCATAACCCTATTGCATGCACTTTCAATAACTTTTCGGGAGTAACCTCTCTCAAGGAATCTATTACTCATAATTCCTATTTCATGTAAAAAATGAGTTTGAAAACTACAATTGCTTTGGGCTCTGAGTAATTCCCCATAAGGACTACTCTGTATGAGATTCGTGGGATGACAACTTTTTGCAAGAAGCAGACTATTTCCTGCTGTTTTCTTACAGAATAGGGTGCTTACTAATTCTGAAACTCTGACCTCCAACCTCAAATCTAAAAACTAAATTTTGGATGAATGTATGTCAACTGTAAATTTCAAGTTTAATTAATTATCATTCAATTGCTTGACAAAGTCGGAGGCCTCACTCTCACTACAGTTCGAAATACAGAAAATGTTGTCTATATAGCAAACCCAGAGGACGGCGTGATCGTCAAACTGACGGATGTTATACACTATCTGCTCCTCCCACCAGCAAAGGTAAAGACCTGCGTAGCTCGGGGTGGAGCAAGTGCCCATCGCCGGCCCCTGTGTTTGCCTATGGACCTCTGTTAGAAATGGGGTCTTTGGTTGAACGTCAGGTTACCCCCTGTTCAAACAAGGACCCTCACTCTAGTCAGGGTAAAAGAGAATCACCCTCAGCTAACCCCTGCTTACCCCCTTGGTAGCTTGGCAGAGCAGTAGGCTTAACTTCAGAGTGCTGGGTGTAAAGTATTTGTACCAACACACACAGTAACTTAATGAAAACACTACAAAATGACACAACACAGGTTTAGAAAAAAATAGGAAATATTTATCTAAACAAAACAAGACCAAAACAACAAAAATCCACCATACACAAGTCAAGTTATCAATAAGAATGCAAAAAGAGTCTTTAAGTAGTTTTAAACACACACTAGAGCTGCTGGCGTGAAATTGTACCTGGTGCGTGTCAAAAATAACACCGCACGGGCGGGCGTGCGTCAAAAATAACCTCGCACGGGCGGGTGTGAGTTGGAAATCCAGCACCACGATGATCCAAAAACCTGCAGCGCAGTTTGTGATCTCCCAGCCTCCGTCAGCAATGCTGCACGTCGTTTCTCCTGCTCCATGCGTCGATTCTTCGGTCGCGTTTCCTGCGAGTGTTGTGTCTCAGCTGCGGAACTGGTGGTGTGTCGTTTTTTCTGCCGCAGATCGGAGTTGCGTCAATCTTTTCCCCTCACAGCGCTCTTTGCGTGGATTTCCTTGTCTTTAGGCTGCCAGCTTCTCCTTTCAGGGTCACAGGAACTGGATGGGCACCACAGGGCAGAGTAGGAGTTTCTCCAGAGACTCCAGGCGCTGGCAGAGAGAAGTCTTTGCTGTCCCTGAGTCTTCAAACAACAGGAGGCAAGCTCTAGATCAAGCCCTTGGAGATTTCTTCTCAAGATGGAAGGCACACAAAGTCCAGTCTTTGCCCTCTTACTCTGGCAGAAGCAGCAACTGCAGGATAGCTCCACAAAGCACAGTCACAGGCAGGGCAGCTCTTCTTCCTCAGCTATTCAGCTCTTCTCCACGCAGAGGTTCCTCTTGGTTCCAGAAGTGATTCTAAAGTCTGTGGTTTTAGGTGCCCTTCTTATACCCAATTTCTCCTTTGAAGTAGGCCTACTTCAAAGCAAAGTCTCTAGTGAATGTGAAATCCTGCCTTGCCCAGGCCAGGCCCCAGACACTCACCAGGGGGTCGGAGACTGCATTGTGTGAGTACAGGCACAGCCCTTTCAGGTGTAAGTGACCACTCCTCCCCTCCCTCCTAGCACAGATGGCTCATCAGGAAATGCAGACTACACCCCAGCTCCTTTTGTGTCACTGTCTAGTGTGAGGTGCAACCAGCCCAACTGTCAAACTGACCCAGACAGGGAATCCACAAACAGGCAGAGTCACAGAAATGGTGTAAGCAAGAAAATGCCCCCTTACTAAAAGTGGCATTTTCAAACACACAATCTTAAAATCAACTTTACTAAAAGATGTATTTTTTTTTAATTGTGAGCTCAGAGACCCCAAACTCCACATGTCCATCCGCTCCCAAAGGGAATCTACACTTTAATAAGATTTAAAGGTAGCCCCCATGTTAACCTATGAGAGGGACAGGCCTTGCAACAGTGAAAAACAAATTTAGCAATACTTCACTGTCAGGACAGATAAAACACACTACTATATGTCCTACCTTAACCATACACTGCACCCTGCCCTTGGGGCCTACCTTAGGGGTGTGTGACATGCAGGAAAAGGGAAGGTTTAGGCCTGGCAAGTGGGTACACTTGCCAAGTCGAACTTACATTTAAAACTACACACACAGACACTGCAATGGCAGGTCTGAGACATGATTACAGAACTACTTATGTGGGTGGCACAACCAGTGCTGCAGGCCCATTAGTAGCATTTGATGTACAGGCCCTGGTGCCTCTAGTGCACTTTACTAGGGACTTACTAGTAAATCAAATATGCCAATCATGGATAAACCAATCACATACAATTTACACATGTTAACCTATGAGAGGGACAGGCCTTGCAACAGTGAAAAACTAATTTAGCAATATTTCACTGTCAGGACATATAAAACACACTACTATATGTCCTACCTTAACCATACACTGCACCCTGCCCTTGGGGCCTACCTTAGGGGTGTGTGACATGCAGGAAAAGGGAAAGTTTAGGCCTGGCAAGTGGGTACACTTGCCAAGTCGAACTTACATTTAAAACTACACAAACAGACACTGCAATAGCAGGTCTGAGACATGATTACAGAACTACTTATGTGGGTGGCACAACCAGTGCTGCAGGCCCACTAGTAGCATTTGATTTACAGGCCCTGGTGCCTCTAGTGCACTTTACTAGGGACTTACTAGTAAATCAAATATGCCAATCATGGATAAACTAATCACATACAATTTACACAGAGAGCATATGCACTTTAGCACTGGTTAGCAGTGGTAAAGTGCTCAGAGTTCAAAAACCAACAGCAACAGGTCAGAAAAAATAGGAGGCAGGAGGCAAAAAGATTGGGGATGGCCCTGCATAAGCAAAAAAGTCCAACAACCTCCATGTAAAAAATGAAGAAATTATCAGTCAAACAGGTGTACATATGTAGGAGCATCTATGTATGTTGTAAAAAAGATATTGATCTAGCTCTTTTAAAGTATTTACTCACTTTTATACCAAGATCATGAGGTATAGAGGTGTATAAACTTTCCACATCTAAACAGAGTAGAAAATATTGTTTCTCCCATACAATGCCATTAATTCTTCTTAAGAAATCACTTGTATCCTTAATATTAAATGGCAGGGATTCTACGAAAGGTCGAAGAAAAAAGTCAACATACTTTGAAGTATTTTCTAACATACTGCCTCTAGAGGAGACAATAGGTCTCCCAGGTGGATTTACTGGATGTTTATGCAACTTTGGCAACAAGTACAGTACATGTAACTTAGGAAAGTCACATTTCAGGAAGAGATATTCATCTTTCTCAATTAATCTCTTATCTTTCCAGGCACTTAACTTAGCTAAGTATTCTTTATTTGCTATTAGGAAATTCTGTTTTGTTGTCACCTCATACTGATTAGTATCATTGAGTTGTCTCAGCCCCTCTTTAAGATATTTTTCTAAGGGCCAAATTACTTCATTGCCTCCTTTATCCGATTGTTTGATAGCAGTATTTTGATTATTTTTCAGTTCTCTAATAGCTTCTAGTTGTTTCTTCTTTAAATTCATGTCCCCAGATTTCTTTCTATTTTCAATTTTGTGAAACTCCTTTATCATACATTTTTAAAATGTGTCAAAGGGTCCATTCATCAGTTGTGAACAAAAAGTCAGGCTAAAAAACACTTTTTGTCCCACAGTCTAAATTTACTTCCATACCCCCATTCACCAGATTAGTAATGGGGTTATGAACCCAGCTATTATCTCCAATTAATTCCCCCATTGTTTGAGGGACTTCTATATCACCTACCTGGTGATGGCCAGTAGGTTTTAATAGTTAGGACCTACTTTCCATAGGAAAAGCGTTTTTGTTTTGCCTATAACTTTGTTGCCGTTTGACGAATCTTCACTACATTTTCAAAACTAGTATGCAAGTCACGTTAGCTGCTGTACAGAATGTTTTGGGGTGATTTGTCAAGGAGTGGTCGAGAAAAAGGAGGGCCCAAAACATTCTTTACCATGCAATTTCCCATAGGGATTTTAGATACGACTAGCTGGAAATTTTTGATTACACTAAATTTGGCAGAAAGCTAGCTCTTGGTCCAGAAAGAGCCATTTTTGTTAATTGGTGTAAATCTGTTCAGAACTTTTGGAGTTATTAAAAAAAAAAGAAACATAGATATCTAGGGATGTGGAACCTTTGTGGATCCACTTGCAGAGAATCGGCAGATCCGGAGGAAAAGCAAAAGCCCCGATTGGATGATTGCAACTTGAGTGAAAAGTTGCACCCACTATTTTCTTTCTAGTATCAGACCAGGAGGTGGGAGGAAGAATGAAAAACTAACATAAGGGTTCAGGATACTTGTATCCTGCTGACCCCATAGGAGAGATGGAAGGTCTCTGAGGGACCCCTCATGGTAAAATATTGCTCATTTTTTTTGGGCCAATCAGCGGATTCATTGCGGCGCTCAGGGCAAAGGATCACCAAATCTAAAAAACAATAGGGGAAAAAAACACCCACTCATGCACCAAAACCGACTGCGCATGGCAAAGTCTGTCAGTGACGTAGTATTGGCTGCATGTCGGGGGGCGGTTAGTCGCAGGGCCTGGTCTAAGGCTAGGCCTTGCAGGTAACCCCCACTACACACGGCAAAAGGCAGCGTGTGGTAGTGGTCGTATTAATGTGTGGTAATTAAATATTACTTTACGTTAAAAAACCATAGAAATTCACTGAAAAAAACAAAGATGACACAGCCAATATAGTTAGGTTTATGATTTAGGCTGACGATTCAGCAGTTATCTGAAGAATCTATAACATGTGCTGTTAAGTAACTTTAGGCCACAAGTTATAGTTTCTTAACATGTGAATAACTATCACTGCTGAATAACTATAATGTTGTATGGGTAAAACATCACCCTGAGTATAATGTCCCTTTAACCTTTGTTTTATCAGTGAATACGTTTAATTAACCTGTTGGGAGTGCGCTTTCACATGAGGACAACTTCGTTTTTGATAACTAACCGGCCCGTCCAGTCGGGAAGGCAGCACCACTGCACATCGAAGCAGGTCTGTGTGACTAAAAATGGATTGTCACATAAGAGCAATCAGGTTGGGCTATTCACAGCAAATCTGTCAATTTTACTTTGGATTCGCCTACATAGGTTTTGCATTTGGGTTCATTATTTTGTTTGGCTCCAGCAACCCACTTGGGGCAAAATTAAAAAATTGCAGGACCACCATAACCAGCATGCACTGCTCACTTGAGAGGCCCACTGGGGCGGACTGGTATTTAAAGAGACTAATCAGGTGCCTGCAATTAGACAAGCTGAAGCCATGCCGGTCTTTTCAACAAGAAAGAAATGCCTGGAACACTTCCAGCACTGGCTGCACCTACGAGGGTGAAACACTTCTATATTTTTCTCTGCTGAAGAAAGGATTGACCTAGAAACACGTGTCCAGAGATGATTTTATAACCAAAGGCCTGGAATAATGAAACAGCTTAAAGAAATTCACTGTGAGTTGCTGGCTTTGCTTTTTCTTCCCGTTTAATTAACCTGTTGGGAGTGCGCTTTCACATGAGGACAACTTCGTTTTTGATAACTAACCGGCCCTTCCAGTCGGGAAGGCAGCACCACTGCACATCGAAGCAGGTCTGTGTGACAAAAAATGGATTGTCACATAAGAGCAATCAGGTTGGGCTATTCACAGCAAATCTGTCAATTTTACTTTGGATTCGCCTACATAGGTTTTGCATTTGGGTTCATTATTTCGTTTGGCTCCAGCAACCCACTTGGGGCAACATTAAAAAATTGCAGGACCACCCTAACCAGCATGCACTGCTCACTTGAGAGGCCCACTGGGGCGGACTGGTATTTAAAGAGACTAATCAAGTGCCTGCAATTAGACAAGCTGAAGCCATGCCGGTCTTTTCAACAAGAAAGAAATGCCTGGAACACTTCCAGCACTGGCTGCACCTACGAGGGTGAAACACTTCTATATTTTTCTCTGCTGAAGAAAGGATTAACCTAGAAACACGTGTCCAGAGATGATTTTATAACCAAAGGCCTGGAATAATGAAACAGCTTAAAGAAATTTACTGTGAGTTGCTGGCTTTGCTTTTTCTTCCCGTTTAATTAACCTGTTGGGAGTGCGCTTTCACATGAGGACAACTTCGTTTTTGATATATATATATATATATATACATATATATATTTTTTCACTTAAAAAAACAAACATTACAGGGACGTCATAGCTAGGTCCTGAATTTATTCACACAAAACCATAGAAATTCAGCAGTTACAATCAGATTTATTTGAAGAAACTATAACTCATGCCCTCAGGTAACTATAGCTCATGCTCCCGCCATGCACAGTTTTTTCTTCAATAATTTGACTGCTAATGTGGGAAGCGCGTTTCTGCTGCTGGAGGAGGAGGCAGCCACCGTACCAAGGGCAGGAGCCCTTTAAATCAAGTTTGCGTTCCCGCTACCGCGGGAAGCGCGTTTCTGCTACCGAGGAGGAGGCGGCCACCGTACCAAGGGCAGGAGCCCTTTAAATCAAGTTTGCGCTCCCGCTACCGTGGGAAGCACGTTTCTGCTGCCAGAGGAGGAGGCGGCCACCGTACCAAGGGCAGGAGCCCTTTAAATCAAGTTCGCGCTCCCGCTACCGCGGTAAGCGCGTTTCTGCTGCTGAGGAGGAGGCGGCCACCGTACCAAGGGCAGGAGCCCTTTAAATCAAGTTTGCGCTCCCGCTACCGCGGGAAGCGCGTTTCTGCAGTGCGTTTCTGCTGCCGGAGGAGGAGACGGCCACCGTACCAAGGGCAGGAGCCCTTTAAATCAAGTTCGCGCTCCCGCTACTGCGGGACGCGCGCGGGCGGCGCCCGGGCCAAGGCGGGCCCATCCTGCACCCGTCAGTGCCTGACAGAGGCTGGGCTGGGCCACCCCCCTGACATCCATTTTTCGGCTCCCACTGATATTGGTCCCTACAGGGCTGTTAGGAGACGTTTGGACTCAGACTTGTAGCTGGTTTCAGCTCTGTGGTTAGGCCAGAAGCCCTAAATAACTTTCTTGTACACCTGCCTTGTGCCCACCAGAGCAGGAGAAGGCTGGGTTGGGCACACTTTGTTGTTATTTGTTCTAGAAACCGCATATATTCTGTTTGTGACTAGCTAAGAGTGCCTAATATAGTTAACCCCTTATACACAATGGGGAAAAGAAAGCAAAACCAAATAGGGAATGGTATGAATACCACAACCCAGAGAAGTACTAATACAATTACCAATTACCTTACAGACGCCATGGGAAAAATAAACAAAGAAATCATTAATGCTGAAGCATGTTTAGTGGCAACAAAAAATGTTCTACATGAGGCTATCACTGAAGTGAGCATTGAGGCTGTAGGCTTAACTTCTGAACCAAAAGCTCCAGAAGAAAACTTTTTTGGGCCAGATTCTAGATTTTCTCTAGGCCCTTTACTTCCTACAGGTATAATAGAGGAAATTGACTCACTAAACAGTACAGACGACCAAATCCCTTCACCACCCAGGAAAAAAAGAAGTAGTCAGATCACCAAATCCAAGCCCATGCTAGTACACTCACAGCTTCCTAAGAGTAACAAAAAAATAACACAAATGCATGGGGGTCATGCAGTAGTATCATCATCAGATAATGATGGTTCCTTACAAAAACGGGTGGAAACCCTTTTTAAGAAACTGCATGGCAAGTTAGATCATATAGAGACAAAAGTATTGTCAGAATTTAAGGAGATAAAAGAACGCATAACCAAGATAGAAGCAAGTGTTAACTCAATAACTAAACCGAAAACTCTACCTCTTGGCAGTGATCTCATATCAAATGAGAATCAAGAGGCAACAGTCTTAAGGAATAGAGCAATGATAGGGTTTGCAGATCCCAACAAAAGGAGTATGAAATGCCGGCATCCCATACAGGAAGAAATCCCTCAGCCCAAGGCACCTATGATTAATCAAGTGGAGCCTATGGATAGAAATCACAGACGCCAGTCCCTGACTAGGAACAGACCCGTGAAAGAGGTGTTACAACTACCACCAGAAGGGAACTCCATATACAATTATTCTTTCAAATGTTCCCAAACTAGGCCCAAATATTGTCGAGACCTGGCCAGATATACGTAATAAGGTAGTACACTGGATGTCAGGGAATATATGTACACCAGATATACTATTCCGTGAAATCTTATATGCAAGGAGAGTTGACTGGGTGGGAAATCTGGAGGAAGAGGAGGGAGATTGTATTGTGGTCAACTTTTGTAATCCTCGTTTTGTGGGCCAACTGCTAGCAGATTTGGAAATAAGACATCAAAACTGTAAAAACCTGAGGAGGGAGATTATGACTGTTCCCCTAGGATACTTTTACAGAATGATGAACACCACAGGCATAACAGACACAGGAGTGGCAGGGAATACATCCAGCATCTTGGACAGGCATAATAAATTAGAGTATTCCAACCGTTTTGCCCCCCTGAGTAACATGGAGGATCTAGATTGACTGCAGGAGAACATGAGTAGGAAAGTGACTTTGTTGAACAATAAAACACAACCTACTATTATAGTGCCCAAATCCAAATCTCCAAGTGGTAATGGCGACACTGAAACAGATGGGAGACATTCAGTAGAAGACCTAATTATACTCATGTCATGGAATATAGCTGGAGTAAAAACGAAAATGGCTGAGAAGGAATGGCAGACTACCATAAGTTCATCACATATAATCTGCCTACAAGAGACATGGCACACGGGATCCTTCTCTTTGGAAGGCTATGCCACATTCTCTACACCAGCCTTGGCCTCAGCCAGGGGAAGGGCAAAGGGAGGTCTAGCAATTTTGATTTCAACATTGGTACCCTACTCATTGGTGAAATCCTCCCTCGACTCCCCCCACTACCAGTTTTTATACTTTTGGATAGATGGGATCTTAGGAATTGTACTAATTAACTATTACAATAACAAATTTGATGGTACGAATAGAGTTGTGGCATCGACTCTTCAGGCCTTTGTTAACTATATAACTTCAAGTTACATAATAATATGGGCTGGAGATTTTAATACCAGGACATGCAAGAATACTATAGGAAAGACATGTGGATTCATCGATGATGGGGGAAGAACTCAATTGCACTTTTTACATAATAACTATGGAACTGCATTGAATGAAATATTATTTAGATATGATTTAGAGCTGATGGAGCAAGATGGGCATAAAGGAGTGAAGCTTCCATCGTTTGTAGGAAGAGGACATTTCTCGTTAATTGATTACATACTAATGTCAAAGAGTCATATGGATATGGTTGTTTCATTGAAGATTGAGCCCACTATCTATAGTGATCATCACCCCCTGTTACTGACTATGAGATTAGCCAAACCCTTTAATATAGGTGAACGATTAGCAATGGATATAGGAATAAGTGAAAACGGATTTGTGATTAAATGGACTGGGATAAATGAAACAGATGTGATGAATAAAGTTGTGACACAACATCGTCAAAAAATTCTCATATGTACAGAATATAATCAAAATCCATATACGATCCTAGGATATATATATTCACACTGAAAAAAAACAAAGGTTACAGGGATGTTATAATTGGAAAATAGAATTTAAAAAACATAGAAATTCACCAAAAAAGCAAAGGTTACAGCTCCCACCAAGCAAAATCAAACTAAGTCCACTCTCTGGCTGCAGGAGCTGTCAAGCAGCTCCCCCTGTCAGAAAGCGGAGTTTTCATCTGTCTTCCCTGCACACAAATATGCTTGCAGGGAAGACAGATGAACACATTACTCCCACAAGCAGGGAGCTGCTATTTAAAGCGGCTCCCTGCTTCTGGAAGCAATACCTGCTCCTATAGGACACCTGGATTCGGCTAGGACTGCGGGGGACTTCGGGCTCTCACAGTGGTCCTGTCACTCTGTATTCCTTCCCATAATGAGATGGAAGAGAGAGAGATTGTCATTGCAAAAAGAGTAGCACTAAGAAGATGTTTGGTACAAATGTTGTGGTTACATTTGGATGCAGAGCAGAACAGAGTCACTGCTAGCCTAATGGTCAAGATCTTGCAATGTCACTCAGTAGGCTGAAAGTTCAAAATCCTATTATCACTTGGCAGAGTGTTTGTTTACTTAATAGTGTTTTGAATGTTAAATCTTCCTAGTAACGTAACATTCATGTTTCTTTCCTCTCACATGTATGGGTTGCATGTCATGTCATAGGTCAGTCCATCAAGGAGTCACCTGTGGCCCAATGCTTAAAGTCACAGGCCCTCGCACTGACAGTTGAGAGTTCTACTCCAGGTGTGTCAGTGATCATCTCCCACGAGTTATACTTACCTTAGAGCACAAGTTATAGTAACGTGAGATAACTATAACAGGTGAATTTCTATTGTTTTGTACGTTTAAAATGTGATCCTAACTATAACGTCCCTGTAACCTTTGTTTTTGTCAGTGATATTCTATGTTTTTTTTAATTCTACTTCCTAACTATAACAACCCTGTAACCTTTTTTTGTGAATATATATATATATATATATATATATATATATATATATATATATATAGATAGATATATATATATATAGATAGATAGATAGATAGATACTGTAGTCACCAATTCATTAACGTGTCATTTTTATAATGCTGTCCTGAAATACCAGATTGTCATACTCTCGGGAAAACACATTTTTCTAAGTAAAAATTTTCAAATTTATATTTACAGTAAATAAACTCATTTTTACTTTAGATTCAGCCACATAGCCATTGTACTGTGTGATATGCTAAGATACCACTAAAATGTGCCAACTAAAGTTTGTGGCATTCAATAACAGCTTCACATTCCCCACAGTTTTAAATGCCACAATGTTTGAGAATTTCCCATGATCTTCGAGTGATCGCTGTGCATTTCTCTTGTAATAACTCGTTTGCCACCGGAGTCTCAGGGGCTTAGCTAAAATAGCACTGCCCCCTTGGATAGTAAATATTCCTGTTTGAGTCTGGGCTCTCCAAGGAGTGGTGTGAATAAGCAGACAATGCTTAGTTTAGGAAGAATAAGGGTTTGGGACTCAGAAGCAGTCTGACACAGAGTAATAAAACTCAAGAAAGGTCCCAGTCCAGTCATCGGGCATTTGTCAAAAACAGATGGGTCAAGCGCCTGCTGCTGAGCTATTTATCCAACTAGTTGCAATGATAACCTAAGATGCTATACAGCAGTAACATGCAAGACTATGAGACTGCACACTGCGGGCTGTAGATTGCAAGTTTTCACCAAACTTTGAAAATTCTTGGATCATAGCAAAAGATCCTTTTCCCTGTAAACCTACATGTCAGGCAAAATGTTACAATTTGTGCAGAGCTATTCAATATCTACCCTTTTTGGTGCAATTGGCTGTGAAGGGATTTTGCTCATTGTGTTCGAGCCACAGCTGCTGATATAGTGCTTAATTTGTAAATAAAAACGTGCCGGTGCTAACAGCACTCCTCTTAAACACGTGGCTGCTGCAACTTAATGTGCGAGCACGGAATATTGAGGCAGCGTAATCCTGAAGTAATCTCGGGGCTTTTCAATCTATTTACAGCCACTCCCTGTCCCTTCATCTCACTCTAGCAGCTTTCTGCATTCTCCCGTGGTGACTCTTTTTCGTTTTTCCCTTCCTCCGTCTTTCCCATATGTGTCTTCTGCTCACAGCAAATGTTTGAGGCAGAAGAATAAGCGCCAGCCCTCAAAAATATGTGCCGGTGCCCAGCACCAGAAACAACAAGCACAAATTAAGCACTGTGCTGATATCTTGACGAAAATAAATAAAAACCGCCAATAAAGAGTGAATTAGGGCTTCCAGTCCAGAGAAGGGAGATTTCCATTTGACTGTTGGATACAGCTTTGAGACAATGCTCCAATTGTCTAGTTGACCGGGCCAATGTAGATCCGCTTGTTGTTGCAGTGCCTCCTGGACATGGTTCATAGGTGAATAGACACCACTGATCTTGGAAAATGAATTAGCACCCTCAGTGGATATCCTGGTGGCATCAGCCCTTAGAGACTTATTTCTTACATCTAGCTGGTCACAGTGAAAATCTGTCATGATGGGACCACTGACTAATTGTTTGGGTCATGCTGCACCTTTAAATCACAATATCTCCAAGACAGAAGTTTGAAGAAAGATGGGTCAATGGTTAAGGAATGAGGAAACAGTCTCAGCTACTGCCATGCATAGCAGTTTACTATTTTGAAAGTTGTCAATTGTAAACCAGGGATTTTACCTCTTTGTTAAAATCGCAGTCTGTTAAAACATGCCTATGCATCTAATGATGTACACATATGTCATTAAGGCAGTACAAGTGTTAAATACATGATTTAAAGTTCTGTGCAAACTATTCACATATACTTGTTAAAGTAGATCGTTTTTTTGCCTGAACCCTATATTTTTGAAGCAGACACATATAGAAGCCTTTCGCATTCAAAATGTTTGCATCACATCGCTTTTGCCATACGTGAAGATTATACACATTTATTTTTGACGGGCTAGTTGGACCCTTGGAGGCTCACCAAGAAGCCATGGCACAATATATATGCTGTGATGTGGAAGTGTTCATATATGTTCTCTGTAAATGTGATAAACACATTCTTAGTATGTGGAAAGTTTGTTTACACGAAAGCCATGCAGTCTCCATGCATCCTAATACAAGAGAGCATTCGTTTTTCTTTAAGTACATATGGAAAAATACCAGATAATGCCTCCTCGTTTCTCACATGAAAAAAGGAAGATGAATACAAATAAAATGAATACAAATAAAGATGGATAAATACAGGCAGAAATATATTTTTTTTAAACATAAAACCGGGCGACCTGATTAGGATTGTTTGGTGTATTGTCAGATAACTGCACTGATAGGTTTTTCTTTTGTTTCAGAATTCCCATCTATTGGTGTAAACCAACAACAGATTGACGTGAAATAAGGGTAAACACCTTTTCCCATCGGACCGCTATAATTTTTAAGACCGAGAGCTGGTTTGTAATCTACAGACATTTAGCACACGCAAGGGACCTACCTCTCCTCTACTGACGTCTAGAATGTTTTGCTTTCTCTGACCTCGTGAGACCTCAGACGTGAATCTGGGCTGTGTTCATAGTGATAAAAGGGTATGTACTGTCTAATTACCAAAAACGTGCTGCTCTGGTCCTGCAGGGAATGTGAGAGCTATTAGGTTGGCCTGGAGTCTATGCAAGGTCAGGATGGCACATATCCTCTCACAAAAACGGAAGACCGTGGCACTTGGCGTGGATAGTCTGGCAGGTACTCCTCATCCATAATACTTGATGATGCGGCTCTATGCCATTCACTGCTTTATAGAGAAGTAACAGTGGCAGCAACAAAATGATGTCACATTCACATGGCGAGTTAATATAACATTATGAGTTTTATGTGAGGGGGGTAGGGGGGTGTCAAAATGGCTCAAAGCAACCTCTCCTGTGCCTGTCAGTGCAAGACAAAGATACAGTACTTCCCACTGCATCATGGCGCCACTCCCTGCCCATTATGACTTTGTGGGAGCTTCTCTCAGCTCATGATAAAGATTATTGCCCCCTGAATAGAGCATCAGCTTTGATAACTGCTGCAGTGACTCAGTGGACACTTTGCACTGTTGTGTCTTATATTTGGTGTTTTCATGGTGGGGAGTGAGTAGGGAAGATTCTGCTGCAATGTCTTCTGTCTTAGAAGGTTCTAAGCTCAGACCACGGCTGGTAGGATAAGAGACGCTGCACCTCGTCACGGAGTGTGCTTACTCCTGTGTGGTCATGTAGCAGGCCTAGATACTCCTGGACAATCCTGTGGGCTAGGTGGTGCCGCAAGTATAAAGGTTTGGTGGGCATGTGGTGCAGACATGGTGTATAGTCATCCCATATGTACAGGAAGCAGATATGTTTTCCTCATTCCAGAGTTTTTACCAGCAGCACAGAATAGCGATGCCATATTCCAATTATCTTTTTTGCTCTGTGCATTTGATTTCAATTAATCTGAAATTAATCTTGAGCCGATATGAAGGGGACTGGCATGCTCTGCGATTACCACAGTTGTTGGCCCTTGTCCCTGAGAAACATTTGGATTGGTGCTACAATCTACCAGTACAAGGCCAAAGCATAAATCCTAGCAGAATAAAGAAAAGAAAAGAAAAGAAAAGAAAAGAAAAGAAAAGAAAAGAAAAGAAAAAGAACAGGTTAGAATGTCAACAGGATTTAATTTAGTCCAGGTTACGGACTGAAGACAACACAGTCGCACAGAGATATTAAAGTGCAAATTATCGCTCATGATCGAATCCCATTGGTTTCCATAATATCCATCTGACTTGAGGTCTTCCTGAGACAAATGTACCTTAACAATGTGAAATTTGAATTGCCAGTTTAAGTGGGTATCCCTACACTGTTGATTGTGTTTCCAACCATGTGTTGACAAGCTCAGTGTGGACCAGACAGAAGGCACTGTAGCGTCCTGCTGGGTGCATGATAACGGGTGTTTAGTCCACCTTTTATGTGTACTAAAAATCTAAACGGTTTATTTTTAAACAAACCTGCAATGCACGTGGAAGTTTTAATCACAGTACTGTAAAAACAGATTTGTTGGCAGTTAACTTTGTAATAAAATTAAGGCTCACGGTTTTCCGTTTTTACTGATTTTTACTATAAATACAGACAGCAAACAGTATGGTTTCTAATTAAAAGCGGAAAAACTATAAAAACTTATGATTCTTATGAGTAACTCTCCATGCCTTCCTTCATGAACTCCAGACAGAGAGCTGAGCAGATACAAGCATGAGGAGTTGAAAAACAGGATGGGATTTCCCTAAATACAGGGACATGTTTGCGTATATTTGTATATAATGCTCAGATTTTTCTCTGGGTACAGTGTTTTGTTATATGTGGCTGCTTAGTTTGCAAAGATGGACAGGCATCAAACTAGGTGTGAATGCTTGTCAGTTAAATAAATGTCGAAATATACCATCTTACGACTCCTTTTATTCCAAAACATAAAAAAATACGGATAAATACAGATAGGTTGAGCAAAAAAATAAATATGGAAAACTACATACGGAATTGTTAAAAAAATAAATACCATAACATCAGGAGTCCTAATTATAATTGATGGAGCCTGGGGCCCTATCTTTTCATCTGGGATTCAATTAATCTTCTTTTCTCTGTTCTCAGGGGTGAAGAGATAATTTTACCAAATTATTTAAATTAATTACAGTGCAACTCGGTATTCACACAATGAATCTCAGGGTCCAAATTAATGTTTCAAAGGGCTTTATTACAGACGTGAAGCCAAAGTTTCATAGGTGAGTCTCAAAACCATAACATAGATATACAAAATCACCTATAGAGATTTAAGGCGTTGCACAATATTAAATCATAGCAACATATAAAAGACCAAGACTTCAATAGCAAAAATGCAAAAAAGGAAAAGTACTTGGCTTCTGGATTCTAAAATTAAGTTTTCTTGCCTAACCATTGAATTTAGCTCCTAAACTATTCTAATACAAAAGAAATAACTGAGAAAGGTTAGAAAACAGAACTTCAGTAGAAGATTCTGTTTAAGAGAGGTGCAGTGGCATAAAGCCACATAGAAAACTTGAGGTCTGTACCTCAAAAGGTCCGCACTGAGCAAGGGGGAGAGAGAGTCTGAATCTCTTGCCAGCTAAACCACACTTAGGTATTAGTTTTTCCAGGTGTGATGACATCATGACAAAAACTATCATTTGAAAAACAAAACTGCAGGTCAATTATAGTTACCAATTCAGTCTTCCGAAGCCTTTGACACCCGAACTTGATACAGCCTTGCATTCAGGAAACTCAAAGCTATAGCTGTCAGTGCCAGGACACCTCTCATCCGGTAGTGTTCCTCTCAGACCCTCTTATCTCTTGTGCACAATGAGCTCCTTGTTAATTTCAGCACCTGCAGCTTTGGAAAAACAAGCATTCACGTTGACATTTAGAACATACAAAAAGAATGCGGCCCTCCATCTGACCAACTAGAACGAACACAAATATACTTTTAGCTCAAATGTGTTTTAGATGTCTAATTTGTTGATCACAAAATGATTATAAAGAATACAATTTCTAAAATACTATAACATTGACACTCTTGCAAACAAGTATTAATGTGGCTAACATAAACATTAACTTTCATCGTGCACTTTTACTAATATATTTTAGTGCATCACTTTTGACAATTCGTTTTACATGCTATAAAAACAAAACCCACCCCTTCTTCTCACGTTTTAGGAAGCATGATGGTGCAGCCAGGTTATGCTCCTTCACTAACAAAGGAAGGGCATACTGCCTGGCTATTGTTGTATGAGTTACAAAGACCTTACCTTTGGAAAATGTAAGACAATCTGATCCAGGAGAACTACTAACAATGAGATTCCCTGGGGAGCCCTAGTAGAAGCAGATCACAAACAACAGAAGCACTGATCACCAAAGGCATTTTCTGAAGCATATTCAGCAGGGCTTTATTAGACTCTTCTGTGACAACCATGAGGAGGCAGGCCATGTTAAATATACAATAAAGACCCAGAAGATATGCATTACCTACACGGCTTCTACCATGAAAATGGATGAGTTTTAAGGTAGAAAGAAACTCCCTACAGACTTTGTACTAACCTAGATCTAAACAAAATTATTTGGGGAAAGGGGGCTGATGAGAGATACTCATAGTGGACACTTTAGCAGCTATTAAATATTCTTGTCACAGAGGGGTATAGCCTATTATTCGCAGCACAAGAAATATATTGGGAGAGGTCCTCACTGCCCGGCCAAAGTAAACAAAATCCTACAAAATCCTACAAGTATCCCTTCAAAATAGAATAGATTGAGTGTCGGCAATGCTGGGAAACGGTCGATAGTCAGTGAATCACTGTTCCGAACTGATGAATAGTTGAGATACAACAACGAGTTGGCAGTTTGCCTGTGCAGTGAGATTCAAGTTGGCATTGTTGCTACACCGGGAGACCAGATGCAGAGCGAGTGTCTCACAGAGAAGAGTGATGTAATAACAGGGCCAATAGAAGTATGTGAATGGTAAGGACCACATGCATGTTGGACCCCAAAAGCAGACTCCATACCATTGAACCGCTCACAATACTTAGCATGAACACACGTAATCGGGTGCACTGCCCCCCTGAGCAGTAGATGTCAACAATACCTTGTTAGTTGAAAGGTGACGTAGAAGCAAGATAGGTTAGACTGAAGACAAAGAGGCCCCTGAACATGGCTGGACCCTTTGCAAGAATTGGGAAGCACAGTGATAGTGTGAAGGACCATGGAAAGGAAAGCATTGCTGCAGTTGCGGCTGGGGCAGCATGCACGTAACTGCCAAAGTTCCAGACAGCTTATGTGTGACATTTCCATACTTTCCTTGTAATCATGTGTGACATTCAAATGCCTAATGAAGGATACATCAGCAAGGCAGTTATGCATATGCAATGAGATACATTTCACAAAAAATGTTGGGTGACACCTTCAGCCATCATTTAGTTTTTTAGATGGCAGCAAAGTGTAATTCTGGGATTTGTAGTTGTGTTCTTAAAGCTTGCAGAAAAGTAAAAAAAGAACACATGTTGGCAATGCCAATAGTTCTGGCTTTAAAGGAATGTTGTATGGTACAGTGGAGCATTCCCAGTAAATAGCATGAGAATGGATATGTATTTGTGTGAAAGCAAATAACTGTAAAATAACATTGGTATAGGTTAAAAGGGTGACAATTGCACTGTCAGACCAGACCTAAACTAAAGGTTAATGACTGCCTTCTTCCCATCTGTGCTGCTGCCAGAGAAAAACACCAACATTATCTAGTTATCTAAGATACTTTTATAGCATTACAATGTTTTTTGTGTGCCTCTGAATGTTCAAGCTCAGGTAACACAATAATCACAGCTGTGTGCTCAATCATAACTTGTTGTCCTAGCTCCCAACATGTGGGTGATGCCAAAGCCCCTAACTAGTGATACTCACATAATTGCCTGGCAACAGCTGCACTGTCAAATCAGTCCATAAAAATGAGCTGAAAGTGGGGCACATGACAGCAACCTGGCTACATTTTTTTTACTTTAAGCCCAGACAGTGTGTGGGAAACTGCAGCTCCTTGTTTATTGCTGTAAAGAAAAAGTTACTTACCTTTGGTAACACCTTATCTATACCTAGCCACTGATTCCTTACCTTAGAATGATCCCCAGGCATCAGACTGGAGCCAATAGATTTTTCATGAGCAGTACCCCTGCGCGCCAGTAGGTGATGTCCTTTGGCTCAGTATGGCATCGTCAGCGTCATCCGCGCTGAAAGTGATGTTCATGCAGCCTATATATGCGCCACCCAGGAACACTGACATCAGTTTCTTTCACGTCTTTCCACACCAGAAGCACGGAACCATGAAGAACATTGACCACTGGTGTGGAAAACTAGGGCCCTAAAGGGGAACAGCCCTGGCCCTAGAAATCCGTTCACAGAGTGGGGAGTGTGGGTGGGTCAGTAAGGAATCTGCAGCTTGATATATTCTTTACCAGATAAGGTGTTAGCAAAGGTGAGTTACTTGTTCATCTGATAGAGACTTCTAGCCACAGTTTCCTTACCTTAGAATAGATACCCAAGCAATTCCCATGCAATATGATCTCCAAAGGTGGGTCTGGAGACCAATTGCGCACAAGGAAGCCATTCAGGATGATCGGGCAAAGTGCCCATCTCAACCGGCATGACTCTTCCAGCAGTAGTACTTTGTAAACGTGTAAGGAGGCCCGCATTGCTGTCTGGCCGATATCCAAGTCTGGAACTTTGCATGCTAACGTAGTAGGCACAGGTGTAGCTCTGGTGGAATGAGCTTGCACGCCCTCATGGGCTTCTTTTTGGCCAGTGCTAGCAGATTTTAATAAAGTGTGTGGATCAATCTGGAGATGGTCTGCTTCTGCATGGCCCATCCTTTCTTTGCTCCAACATACCCTACGAAGAGTTGATAGTCCACCCAGAACTCTTTTGTTTGATCAAGGTAAAACAACAACTCTTTTTGGGTCCAGAAGGTAAAGTCATGCCTGTTCTTTGAAAGTATGTGGAGGAGCATTAAAAGTAGGCAAAGTGATGGACTGGCCTACATGAAATGAAGTCACCACTTTCAGGAGAAAGGAGGCCTTGTGCAAAGCTTTGTGGGAAGCACCAGTTTGTCAGGATGGATGGAAAGGTATGGAGGCTTGGATGATAAAGCATGAAGCTCGCTTACTCTTCGGGCATATGTAATGGCTGTTTTGATCGTAAGGAGCCCGAGGGGACAGTTATGGAGTGACTCAAAGGGAGCACACAACAAAAAAGTTAAAACAAGATTAAGGTCCCACTGAGGCATGATAAATGGTGATGGAGAATAAAGATGAGCAGACTCTCCCCTGCTTCTGTGACAGAAGATTCTCCCAGAAGTCCAGCCCGACTAAAGGATCGAAAGCCATGCTCAAGAGCTTTAGATACCAGACTCCGCTCAGTTCTGAGCCACACAGATGACTTGGGCCCAGTCGTTCTCGATCTTCAAAGATCTGGACAATGTCAGAGAGATTTCCCTGATGCTGTGCCCATTGGGACTTCAGGTCCCTCTGCAGAGCCTGCACATGCCAACGGGCACGTGTTACCAGCAGATTACAGGAGGCCATCAGCCGAATCCTGTCTGGAAGCTGAAACAATCGGTATCATAGCTCGAATATCCTGGACTTGCTGTTTGGTAGGGTAGGACAAATAGTGCACCATGTCCAGAACAGGTCAGATGAAAGGGAGCATCTGAGAGGGAGTTTGGTGTGACTTGGGCACACTGATAGTAAACCCCAGCAAATGCAAGAGGTCCACTGTAGTATGGAGGTGGGATGCGACAATCTGGAGCAAGACCACCTCTTCAACAGTCAGTCATCGTTATAAGGGACAAAAGGCACCCCTGATCTCTGCAGATGATCTGCAACCACTGCCATCACCTTGGTGAACACCCAAAGGACGCTGGTAAGGCCAAAAAGGAGCACAGTGAATGAAAAATGCTCCTGGCCTACAGTGAACTGGAGGTAACGCCTGTGGGCAGGCAGGACGGGAATGTGGAAGTGTGCGTCCTGCATGTTCAACGCTACCATCCAGTCTCCTGACTCCAGGACAGACAGGACTTAAGCTAAGATGAGCATTTTGAACTTCTCCTTCCAGAGGAAGTAGTTTAGGGGTCGTAGATCTAGGATAGGATGGAGGTCTCCATTGTTTTTCAGCACCAGAAAGAATCAGGAATAGCAACCACGACCCACATTTGGCATCAGTACCCTCTCAATGGCTTCCCTGGCCAAGAGAGACGTGACTTTCTGGCGGAGAAGGGATAGGTGGTCCTCTGTCAGCCTGCCGTAAGGTGGTGACATGGGGCTGAGGGGTGGTCATGAAGGCGAGGTAGTAGCACCTTCAGACAATCTGCAAGACCCACTGGTATGATGTTACAGGCTGCCAGGAGGGCAGGTGAGGGCGAATCCTGCCACCAACGGGATGCCCATAATGGTATGAGGGCAGACTAGAAGAGTTTGGAGGCTGTGGGTGTCTAGAGTGGTGGACTGACCTGACCAATGACTTCCCGATCTACAAAGGTCTGTGGACACCGTGCCCTCGGCCATGCAGAGGCTGGGGAGTATGTGCAGCACAGTGGCTGGGAGGGCAAAGGTGTGCATAGAAGCCCCTTCTGTGGCCACCAAAGGAGTGACAGGCTGATTGAGAGTGATGAGGGGCCATAGAAAGGCTCAAGGACCTGGCTGTAGCCCGACAGACCTTAAAGCATTTATGGGGAACATAGAGGCTTGGACCACCAGGCTCTCTGAAGTAGTGTGTTGGGTGAGGAAGTTTGGGTCCCCTGGAGCCAGGCAGTGGCGGCAGGTAATTGTCCTATTCACAGGAGCCCCTTTGCTGGATTTGGCCCATGTCACCAGTAGGACTCCAGTGAGGGCTTTGTGAATGAGAGCAGTGGTTCTGAAGGGGAGATTGCTGGTTGCAGCACCTCTATCAAGACATTAGTCCTGACTGCCACCCAGGGTAGCCTAAGCTCCAGGACCTCAGCCGCCCTCTTCACCACCATCGTAAAAGACGCTCCCTCCTCCATAGCCCTGGTAGGGGGAGAAAGCATACAAGTGTCTGGAGAAGTACTCAGTCCACTGGTTTCACCCAGTTCCTCACACCAGGCCATGTTAGCGCTTTCTTCATAGTGCTGGTATTTTTCAGGGTGCAGCGGCCCCACCCATTCCTCCCTAAATGCTGGAAGGCACGGCTCCAGAAGACACCAGATAAAGCATCGAGCAATGCCCCTCTGGCTCCAGGTCGGACTTGAGGATCACGATGGGGAAGCACTGCCAGGAGATTCAGCATTGGGACCAGCATCTGGGAAGGTCGGAGTAATACAACCAGCACTGGTCTGGATCCAGAAACAGATCCTCAGGCCCTACTGGAGCTAGGGCAAGAGCCGCCGGTGTGGAACCAGAAGTGGCCCCTGCCAAACCCTCAGGGTCCGAAGGCACACCATGGGGGGTTGGAAAAACCAAATATGAGGTGCATGGCCTCATAGGATTCTTTAAGTTGGGTGGGTGTTGCGCCAGCTCCTGGAAAATCTGGGAGGGACATAGACAGCCAAGGCGCAGGCTCTACTGCGGAGCCAAGTTTTGAATGCTGATACTTCTGAGTCTCGTCGGCTGATGAGACTCAGATAAGCCGAAGGTCCCTTGGATGACTTCTTTTTGTGGCAGGACTTACCGTAGTGGTCTGATGACTTGGAGTGCGGGAAAGATCTCAGACTCCACGATCGCTCCCATGACATTCTTCCTGACCAGGGCCTCATTCATTGTGGCATCGTACACTGAGCCGCTAGGAGCTTGAGCGATCTCTCCCTCAAGGCCTTCGAGGTCATGGTGCAGCAGTCGAAACAGGCCTTGGTGTCATGGTCGTGCTCGGGGCATTAAAGGTATACAAGATGCGCATTGGTCACCTACATCAGCCGATGACAGGCGACGCAGGGCTTCAAGCCAGCCTTCTTCGATGACATTCCTGCCAGACCAGGAGAGAACCTGAAAAAGAAATCGCCAACACCATGAAAAAAGTTAGGCAAACATTGACTAGGAATAGCTCTTCTCCAGATCTGTGCTGGCTGGCACAGAAAGAAAATAACTAATGTCAGCATGCCTGGGTGGCACATATGTAGGCACCACGAACATCAGTTCTGGAGCTGCCTCCACATGAAGCCAAATTATGCCACCTACCAGCGCGCAGGTGTACTGCTCATTAAAAAATCTTCCGGATCCAGTCTGACGCCTGGGGATTGTTCTAAGGTAAGGGAGCTGCAGCTAGAAGTCTCTATCAGATGAGATGATTAAGTGGAGCCTGCTGTGTGCATGTGAAGTCAGAAGACCAAAAGAACAAATTCCCATGTTTTTAACCCTGCACTCTGTTGGGTTATTACCCTGATTAGAATAATGGCACTTATAAATGCATTGTTCTTCACTGTAAAATTAACTGTACAAGAAAATTTCCACTCAGATGGTAGTTTGCTCATAGACATACATAAATACATATAAAAAATAAATCCAGCAGGGCAACATTATTTTTGTCTAAAATAACTATCAAACTGGATGTTATAGCATAATAGTGTGAGGAAAATATGCTACATGCAAACTTTGAGCAGATTTAAAAAAAAAAAACGAATTAAAATGAAGTCAGCAACATGTGCTTTTATTGAAAGGGACATGACAAAAACAGTGAGTAACACAACAACCTTGTGCCTTAAATGTAGTAGTGGAAGACAAGGAAACCGGGTCAGATCGTAGCCACCAAACAAGGAATAAGCTTCTAGCATCTCATCACTGCTCCTACGTAAGGCAGCAGCCCTCATGCTGAGTGATGCGCTGCTGTGCTGAATATACCTAGAGCAAAGGTGAAGGCAGAGAGAGGTTGTAGGAAAGTACCATCTTTCTTGGCATGCTACCCCTATTTTTATCTGTATGTCAGTAGGTTTTTGCCTGTCTCACTGGGGTCCTGCTGGTCAGGACCCCAGTGCTCATAGTTTATGGCCTGATGTGTGTGTCTGCATAGTGCTTAACTGTGTCACTTAGGCTCTGCTAATCAGAACCTCAGTGCTTATGCTCTCTCTGCTTTTAAATTGGTCACTATAGGCTAGTGTCTTCATTTACCAATTTCAATTGGCACACTGGAACCCCCTTAGAAGTCCCTAGTATATGGTACTGATGTACCCAGGGCATTGGGGTTCCAGGAGATCCTTATGGGCTGCAGAATTTATTTTGCCACCCATAAGGAGCTCATACAAACCCTTTCACAGGACTGCCACTGCAGCCTGCGTGAAATAACGCACACGTTATTTCATAGCCATTTTCACTGCACTTAAGTAACTTATAAGTCACCTATATGTCTAACCTTCACTTGTTGAAGGTTAGGTGCAAAGTTACTAAGTGTGAGGGCACCCTTGCACTAACAAAGGTGCCCCAACATAGTTCAGCGCCATTTCCCTGGACTTTGTGAGTGCGGGGATGCCATTACACGTGTGCACTACATATAAGTCAATACCTATATGTAGCTTCACAATGGTAACTCCGAATATGGCCATGTAAGGTGTCTAAGATCATGGAATTGTCCCGACATTCAAAATCTGGCATTGGGGAGCCAATGCCATGCATCCTGGGGGCTCCACCATGGACCACCATACTGCCAAACCAGCTCTCTGAGGCTTGCACTTCAGATACAGCTGCTGCCACCTCACAGACAGGGTTGAGGCCCCCAGTCCCTCCTGGGTCCAGATAGCAGCTAGTTGAAGCAAAACGCAACTGTGCTGGAACCAAGGCTTGTTGGAGGAATCCAGCGCCAAAACTCACCTGCATCCAACTTCACAACGTGGGACATCCTTTGCATCATGCAGGATTCCACTGGCATCTTC
Source organism: Pleurodeles waltl (assembly GCF_031143425.1). NCBI lineage: Eukaryota > Metazoa > Chordata > Amphibia > Caudata > Salamandridae > Pleurodeles > Pleurodeles waltl. The sequence continues at coordinate 542,664,796 of NC_090451.1, forward strand.
CTAGGGTGCATTTCTGCAGACTTCGTCCAACTGGGGACTCTTCTTTTGCACCCTCTTATGGGTTGGCAGGGGCTCCTGTCCTTCCTGGAACTTCTTTCAACTTCTGGACTTGGCCTCCTTCTTTTGCAGGTCTTCAGGTCCAGGAATCCACTGTTTGTTGTTTGCAGACTTAGTTGGTTCTTGCAATAATCCCAATCACGAGGTGTAGTGTGTCCTAAGGAAACTTTTTTTCTGGGCTCTGGGGTGGGGTAATTTATTTACTTTTTCTGTATTCTTACTCTCCCAGCGATTCTGCACACACTACACTTGTCTAGGGGGGAATTTGTGATTCGCATTCCACCTTCTTAGTATATGGTTTTTGTTGCTCCTAGACCTAATTTCTCCCATTGCATTCTATAGCATTTCCCATTGTTTGCACTATCCTATGTCTAATTACTTACCTTATTTTGGTGTCTAGTGTATATATTGTGTATAATACTTACCTCCAGAAAGTGTCTTGTCTCTAAGATACTTTGGGTACTGTGTCACCCAAATACATACCTGCATTTTCGGTAACTCTAAGTACTTGTGTATAAGTACTGTGTAACTATAAGTGGTATTGCAGAAGCTTTGCAGGTCTCTAAGTTTAGCCTAAGCTGCTCTGCTATAGCTACCTCTATCAGCCTAAGCTGCTAGAACACTACTACATTTCACTAATAAGGGATAACTGGACCTGGTGTAAGTACCCAAGGTACCCACTACAAAACAGGGCAGCCTCCTACAGAGGTCCCACTAAATTGATGTGACAATGCATTTCAGTGCGGTGATACAGGAATCTCCCCTGAAATCCATTAGTCTAACATCCGATGCCTGGCACTTGGTAGAGCTGCATGCATGTGATGAACTAAAGTACTGATGAGATGCATAAGTAATGTATGGTAGAGATGGGATGGCTAAGACACACTAGATCCTGATGCACAGCTAAGCAGCTAAGATCCAAAAAAAACTAACAAGAGTATATGAATGTGCACAGCTTTGGCAGGATCAAAGCATTCACTGGTAGAGTGCAAAAAGGGACAAAAGAAGGGGGTAGTTTGTGCCAAGACACAAACTAAAAAGGAGAGGTGGAAATTGGCAGAGAGACCCCCTTGAAGAGCGTGAATGAGGAGGTAACGAAGTGATAGAGCAGAATGTGGCTTCTACACACCATCAGGATGATTGATTAATGTATGTTTGATAGAGGAAATTTAGTCATCCTCTCTTCCTAGAGGAAGTACCCTGCTGAAAGTAATAAAGACTGTCAGGAACAGAGGTTGCAGGGAAACTGTGACCACATAACTTTGAATTACCATTTGCGTGACAAATTTAGCTAGTAAATCACATTAAGAACACACAGCGGAATTGAATGAAAGTGATCATTAATGCACTGAACCAGCTCTTGGGAGTACAAACATGATTGCTCAGAGAAGACTAGCGAACAGAACATCTAGGAGTGAACTGGAATTGATCAGATTGGAGGCCGGTATGGAGACTCCCAAAATGACCACAATTGCGACATTCAGCAAGAATGAACAGCTTCATAAACTGAGACATGATCTGGTGAAACCGACAACGGGCAGGATTCATTAAAATAACCCCCAAGATAAACTGGACAAAATACTAGCAGTCATAACCAACCAGAGAGGAGTTGGAGAATAAGAATGATGCAGTAGTGGTGGATATGGCCTTAAAGAGAAAGGATCCATGAAAGGTGAAAGATAAAATAGAGAAAATAATTTTTAAGGTTTACATGCTTTAAGTACAGATATTGATAACTTGCAGCAAGTGGTAAAGGAATGAGTGCACGGGCTGGAGCATAAGAAGAGGACTTAGACGACTGCTCCGACTGCAACAATATAAGGGTGATGGGCATCGCCAAAAAAGTTGACAGGACAGACCCGGTGCTTATATTGACGGCTGGTTGTAGACAAATTTTGCACTGCAGTCATGTTGTGGTTTTCACACAGTGGATAGAGCACAAAGAGGTCTAGCCTCCACCTCAGTCTTTGCCATGATCGGTCAAAGTAGTCTCCTGAATTGTAGAAATGTCCTATTGCAATGAGCAGGAAACAGCAAGGTAATGGTCTTTCCCTGATTATACCATGGCAGTGCAACATCAGAGACAGTTATTCATGATAGTGAAGTGTAGATTGAGGGAGATGGAGGTCAACATAAGCTTCTGTTTCCAGCACACCAAAAAGTGCTCTTTGAAGATTAGGCATATTTCTTCAGAGAATCTAAAGTGGCATGGAAGTGGCCTGATGAGACTTGCATAGGTCAGAAAGACACAACTTAGGCAAAACCCCAATACACCAAGAGTCGGAGAAGCAGATAGCCATGACCTCAACCTGTGAAAAAAAACTGCCCAAGAGCAAGCCTAGGACAAACTTCTAGCAGCGGTGAAGTTGATGAGAGGCGGGATGGACAGGAGATTGTCTATAATGTTGGCGTGCAAACCAGTCTTCCCATAACTATATTAAATGGGCACAAACAGCTCAGACTGGGTAGTCCTTATATGGACTTCGGTGCTCCCCAATTGGAACTGTCTCTATTGCAGGTGAGCCCAAATCAAGAATCAGAACTGTAGCAGTCTCACAAAGAATGACAGACACCAGTCAGATATAAGGAATTTCAATACAGTATTGTAAAGCATGAGACATAAAATATTCCACAAGTATCGTTAGCAATAAAGAGTACAAATCATAAGTACAAAGAAACTCAGTAAAGTTTAATGAAAAATCCAGTATAGATTCACCCTACAAAGTGGGGAATGAGGGCTACTGGTTACAGAGGAAAACTACATTCTTTTGTAGGATTTCAGACAAAGGATTTAATTCATTACTAAGCCTGTACATGGTTCTCAGGCTATGCACCAATGGGAAACAAGAAGAAACATTTTACTACAGAATACATTTGAGGATTCTCTCGTAATACTATCACATTAAATATAGTCACTCTCACAGTTTATTCCAGCACAATAGTCAACAAATTATATAAACAATAGCATTTGAGATGTCTTTGGTTGGGCACAGCTTGGAGACAAGCTCCTGGGAATGCTCACCATCTTTTAGTGAGAAGATTTCAATTATTTATTTAGAACCATTAAATAATAACAACAATGATCATGTGGTGTGGTGCAATGACGTTCCAAGATGGAAGACAATACATCGTCCTCAGGTTAGTGCAAGTTTGATTTCAAGCAATATAGAAGCATAAAGATGAAACGATGTTCACATAATCAATACATGTTTGAAAATGGCTTAGGTTCAGTATCTAATGCACCCTCCTTAATGAAAGATAAAGAGGACTTCCCAATGATTACTTTCAGGACTGTGGACTTTTTGATGTGAAATGTAATGATATAGCACTGTGCTGAAGAATACTCACAATAATAAATTTGATGATCGAGTCGACCACCAAACTACTCAAGATAAGGAAATATGTTAGTCTTTTGTAGCTCTTGGCAACTGGTAGGGAAGCTCGCTCATTATGAACACCCAGTCCTACTCCTGGTTCTTCACGATTACAATTGGGAAATTGTTGCATGAACATTTCTTTATTCGCTGATGGCCGTTGCCTTTCCTGGTATTTGGGGAACATATGGAAATTAGGGTTTTATGCTGTAGGGACTATAAGAGTGTGCAACTGGTAGAGTTGTCAACACAACTGCCATGGCCCTGACTCGTTCACAATGCTCAAGCACCATCGTCATCATCTATAATAAGGAGATTTCCTACAGGAGGTCCTGGTGGTATTCCAAAAATGTATGCATGGCAGCAATGCATAAATATATGTTGCTGACGTGGAAGGTGAGGAGTTTAAATAGTGCTCACAAGACATCTAAAATTCATGCTCACCTTGGAAGTATGGCAGTCCAGTCAGGCCTGTTGCAGGAAAGGCACCTGACCTATGATTTAGGTAGGAGGCTGAAGCAGTGTTAAGGGGAGTTCCGTTGTTGTACCCTGATTTGGGCCAGGCCTGGGATCCACTTTATTCCACATAGGACACAATTTGATACTGAAGGGACATAACATAAGGATAAAGGCAAACTGAATAGTTGGATTTTTTGCCAGCTGCTATAAAATTTCCTAATGTTGATCAGACTGGCTGTCCTTAGTAAGTAAGGGTAGGAAGCTCAGCTTCTTTATTAATGTTAACTGGTGCTGATTTTGCATAAAAGATGCCGATCTTGTCAAATAACTCCCAGCACCATTCCCAAAGATATGGATCGTCTAAATGATGCAAGATTAGATGGCGAATTGAGACTTGACTAACCTGAAAGACAAAGAATTTGCATGTCGACAACCGGTATGTCAGATGAGACAAATGTTTTTGTTCCTGAAGTTGGCACAAGTTTTGCAGACCGAATGCCTTAGTACGACTATCTCTAATCATAGCATGCTCATGCTGGATATACAGTGGAGAGAGATGGGTTCAACATTGTCACACTGCAAGATATAATTTGGAACCAAAACAACTATCTAAAACGAGATAATACCACTAGAGAAACGATTGCAGGAACTGGAAGGCATAGTCTTTCTAATCGACGAGGAAAAAAACAGAAATGCCTGGAAAAAATGGGAACGGTTTACCAGTTGCGAGAATCTGATCTGTCTAGACTTCAAACACTAGAAAACCAGGGGACACTGAGTGTGACAGGGCTGGAAGATTGCTGGCCTGACTGATCAAAAATGTTGGCGACGAAGTGCACCAAAGTATACCTAAACCGTAATTAAACACATTATTTTACATTGTACGCAGAAAATAATATATTAACTGGCCATGATTTAGAAGATTTAAATAATGCGCAGCTTGCCTCCTTCCAGCCTGGAGAAATTGATTTAGGGGACCCATTATTGATTCAGGTCGTCAAAAAGGCAACCCTGAAATAGTTAAAAAGAGATACCTCTCGCTTCAAAGGGATGCCTACTGACAGATTGATTTAGTGGCACGAAACTCACTGATATACGTAAACTAAGGATGAAAGAGAACCCTAGGCTTCCAGTGTTGACGGGGGAGGCCCTGCCCGTATCTCTGCCTAAGTCATATCGGAGTGACAACCCGAAAAATTAAAATTGGCATAAAGAACATCACAGCAACATCCAGTGTCACCGATCTTCAGCCGGCATGACGAACCACTTCCTGGAATTTGGACATAACATTTATCTGTATCGTTATATTACTCAATGCAATTGATTCCATAGAGCACTTTTGTAAATTTGGTAGGAACCCTGTTGTTCCGGTTATTTTAATTCCATAAAAGGATGATATAATGTTTACTTTTGACTCATTTCTAATATTCTAACGGCTCCAAGTATATGTTTTTTCCGCAATACCGGTTTTAACTTAGTATCGTTTACTTGTCCTTTGTAAGTGTGACAGGGCGTTGCTAATTTTTACACACTGTTTTTCCCTAAAAGCGTGCTCCATCTTGGTATTTTTGATCTGCCACCTATCAGTGCGCTGGTGAATGCATAATTCAAACAGTACTTTTAAATACCAATATGGAGTGCTCTCTTCTCATGTATGCCCTCTGTTCACAATGACACAACAATGTGGGGCAGAAGGGAGGAGTGTGGTTTACTGAAAGCCCAACAGATGATAGGAGTATTTTTTTTTTTTTTTTTTTTTTTTTTTAAAGCATGGGTCAGCCCACCCTGGCAGTCCCAATCCCAAAAAGGCCACTGTAGCATTTGTGTCTCAGATTGCTGGGGGAAGATGGGGTATTATGATGTGTTTTTTGGTTCTGGGTTCAGCTGCCACCAAGGCAAACCTACCAAAACCCAGACATTTTCGAAAAGTAGACACCTAGCAGAGTGAATGGTGCTGTGATTTGTGTGGATCCCATCCCACCACATTTTGTTACACAGAATGCCCTGCAAACATTTCTTTATGGGAAGTTTCTGTAATCTTTGAGATCCACAAAATTCCTACCAATCAGCATTTCCACACCTCTCTTTATAGAAACGGTATCCCATATGTGTGGCTTGAGCTATTGCCCGCTACAAGAACAGATTTAAAAAAAACACACACACACTCGCCATATGAAGTCCATGTTTTATCATTGTGGTGTTCACATAGTCCTTGGGTTTGCTGTTCTCATCTCCGGTAATAGGCCCAGCTAACCAAGTAGAGAACAGTTTCTATTGAGAGAAGTGTAGGATTGATAGATGGTGGAATTTTGTGGATTCCCACAGAAAAATGTTAGGATAATGCATGACTGTTAGAAATGCCCCTTTCTGAAGGGTTATCCCCAAATGTTTTTGCCATTCTCCTCCTAATTTTCATTTTCTGACCCTCTTTTTGTTGGCTTTAGGACTCTGGGCACATTACCACTGCTAATCAGTGCTAACATGCATGTGCTCTCTCCCCTATAACTTGGTATGATTGACCTACACCTGCTTGGCATATTTAATACATCTGTAAGTTCCTTGGAACGTGGTATACCTTAAACCCAGGGCATGTACATTAAATGCTACTAGTGGGCCTGCATCGATGATTGCGCCACCCACAGAAATAGCTTTCCAAACCTGTCTCAGGTCTGCCACTGCAGAGCCTGTGTATACAGTTTACTGCCACATTGACTTGGCAATTCAAACTACTTCTCAAGGCCTAAAACTCCCATTTTAGTACACCTAAGACACCCCTAAGGTAGGCCCTAGCTATCCCTATGGGCAGGGTGCTGTATATGTAAACAGTAGGACATGTACTTTTATGTTTTATATGTCCTAGTTGTTGCTGACCGCCTATTTTGTTTTTCACTACTGTGAGGGCTGCTCCTCTCATAGGTTAGCATTGGGAATTACCTTATATATTTTTAAGTGGTAATTTATGATCTGGAAGGAGTAGCATGGGCATGTTTCGTATGTTTGGAATAGTAGTGATAAATCCTGCTTACTGGTTTAGTTGGATTTTACATTACTATTTTAGAAATGCCGCTTTTAGAAAGTGGGCATTTTTTGTGTGTTTATAACTCTATGTACTTTGCATCCTAAATCCAATCCATATCAGGGGCTGAGTGAGTATAATACTGTGAACACTTTCCAGACAGCCACAACACAAGAGGGGCTAGTTATGACAGGAGAGGCATCTGCACACTGATAGTCTTCCATGGGCTGGAAATGGTCCTTTTGAAGTCATCCCATGAACAAAGGCATTTTTGAGTATAAGTACAGGGGCTCTGACCCCATGATGTTAAAACACTTTTGAACTTGAATGAACGTCTGTCAGAAGGACTGCTGCGCTGCACCAAAGGACTCATCTGGACTGCTCTTCTGCTGTTGCCCTGCTGCCTACTACTTGTTGGGTGGCTTGAATGACTCACTGGATTGTTTTTCTGCTGGTTATCCTGCTTCCAGCTGCTCCCTGTCTAGGTTCTGCAAGGACACTGTGGCGCTGCAAGGAGAGATCGCTAGGAGGCACGCAGGTCTGGTTGTGCTGGTCTGTCTACCTAATGTCTCCCCCCCACCAAGTGTTCTCCCAGGGGCCCAGTTTGTGATGAGTTGGTTCCTGCCCCTGCAACTATAGCACCTGGCGAGCGCTGTATATTGTAACTAGACTGGTGCAATTATAGCGTTTGGTGAGAGCTGTATATTGTTAGGTGCAAATAGCGACTAGTGAGTGCTTCATTTTCGGTAGCAGTGTGTGCTGAGCGCTTTTAGTTTTGCTACAAGCAGTGAATATGGTTTGCCTCTTGGGCTGCAAGAAACAATGATTGGGTTCTCCAGCATGGCCCGCTATCCCCCCAACCTAATGGGGAAGCGTAACGTCAGCATGGAGATCCTGAGCAGCGTTCATGCCCAGCCCTGCCTGCCTCTGTGACCCATGTCTTCAAACGACTCCTGTTTTCAGCTACACAGGCCTTTTTGCAAGGGCCACTGACATCACCTAAGCAGTGGTGCTGCCCCATCTCACAGTCCCAAGGATGTGGACAGCCAGAAAGAGACCGAGGGAAGTCCCCTGGCTGCCAGCAATTGTACATTATTCCAGCAACCACAGCAGCTACCCTGGGTGCTCGTAGTTAACTGCCCTTGGCAACCGGATACGTGGGGAGTCCAGCGAGGTCTCCCTGACAAAAACTGCACAGTGTGAGTGCGCCCCACCGCCTTCTGGAACCATACCTGGGGTACCTGACCATAGACTAGAATGAAGCCTCAGCAGAGGTCCCGGCTGACGATAGGGATCAGCTTAAGTCTGAAGCATTACCAAGGATTGTGAATCTTGATCGCGACCCTCAAGAGAGGCATGGGGTCGCCTCCATGAAAAGTTGCAAAAGTTACCACATGGAAATAACAAGAGCTCTGGTGCTTTTACGCCCCATGTAGCTGGCCTATTTCTAAAGGAACCCACCAGAAATTACCATGTAAAGCCTAATAGGAGTGCAGGTGCACTACACCTTAGGTTCTTATGAGGGTATTTGGTGACCCAGATCATGATCCTCCCCAAACAAGGTTACATCATTTGTGCTAATGTGGTGATTTGTGTACCTTTCTGTTCATAATCTGTTGCATCTCATGCCCAACATATTCACTGATATATGTCATTGTGCTTTGCATTGTTTGGGATAATCAGTATTATCAGCTGGCCTGTGTTTTATGCATAATACACATTTTTTTATAATACTGTGTGGGGTATCCTTTGTGATGTACCTATCGTGATACTGGTGTGTGTTGCACACATTGCCTCTAGGGATAAGCCTGACTGCTCTTTGCAAAGCTACCAGGGGGTGAGCACAGATCATCCTTGACATGTAACTTACTTGCCCTGACTAGAGTGGTGGGTTCTGCTTGGCTTAGGAGCACACACCTAGTCAATCAGAAATACCATTTCTAACAGACTTTAGCGAAAAAATTTTGCAGAGCATTCTAGATAAGGACTTAGTGGAATCCACACAAGACACAGCCCTGTGACCTTACCTGGGTGTCTAGTTTTCAGAAATCTCAGTGTTTGGTAGGGGTTGGGTTCTCTGGGTGTCCAAATACCACAGCTTCCCACATTACCAAAACAGGTCAGTTTTCAAGGTGATATTTTGATATTTCCACATTGCATTTTGGGGGCTTTCTTGTCATGGGCCCAGCCAGACAGGTGGGGGGGTCAGTTTCTATTAGGAGAATTGTGGGAACATAAACGTATAGAACATTTGTTATTAATAATTTAATTTCTCTCCATTTTTGGCTTGCAAGTATAAGTAACTGTGCAAAAACACATTTTGCAAAACACCCTCCAAGTTACACTATAGTATGGGTAACCCCGGTACAAAAAACATAGTATTGCTAAACTCTGTATATTCGGCACAGTTCAGAAACACTTGAATTTCCTTTATCCCCATTTTTCATTTATTAGATTTTACCTTATGAATTGCTGCATGCTTGGTACGCAAAAAGTAGATGAGGCTGCCGGTCAGATGTTGGTTCTGTGTATCATAGGTTTTTTGACAACCAAACACACAACACAGCCCCTGATACCACAAGGTTCTGAAAGTTGTAATGGTTATTACTTTTGTAAATCAGCCGTCCAGGCAAAAAAATACAGATGCAAAGATTGTCACTTATTGTTTACTTTTTCCTGTGTTTCATTTCAATTGGTTTCTTTGGGAAAAAATAATCCCTTGATAAACTCTGAATTTTGTCAACTTTTGAGAAATGTATACCTCTCTGAGTTTACGCACAGGTATCATCGCTGTTTCCACCACAAACTGCAACAAAGTAGGAATCACAAAACAAATAGGACAAACATACATTATCTCTCAGAAAATGTCTTGTAAGAATGATTTTCTTGAAACCTGGAAAGTGAGTGATCTTAGCACAGCAAACCTTTTGTTGATTACTTTTTTGAAAAAAAAATACTTTTTCTTGTACTGCACTTCTCCCACTTCCCCTAAATAAATATTTGCTATATTTTGGAGATTTTCTTTGTTCTCTCCAGCAGAATCTACTAATCCTGGGTTCCGCTAGACTCCCCAACATGTGGGGGGAAAAAAGGGGACACAAGTTTGACGTGGATGGCTTTAGTGTGAAAAACATTATGAAAATCTAAGCATGAAGTGTCCCTAACATCAAACAAGAGCTCAGCACTGAGGGTGGAAAAGTCTCAGCAATTCAAGGGTTAAAGCTGAAACACGGCAACACTATTGGACGAAACAGCATTAACATGGACATTGTGGCATAGTTTATAGACTGGATAACATCTACACAGGGAATTATGGACCAGTATCAGCTCATACATTCAGTGTAGGTCTCTCAAATCCTCTCCTGTAGATCTCTGTCAGGCAGAGAGGTCCTATGAAGGTTCAGTCTGTTGCTTTTATTTAACACAGCAAATATTTCTCACCAGTCTCAAATGTGCTTAGGGATTTGTCATCCTTTTTCATCACATACATACAAATTTCCTCCCCCACATCTCGCCTCCACAGATTCATGGGAGGGCCTGACAGTTGAAACTGTGGCAGTTGCTTTTTGAAAGCCACTGCTGCTGAAACTGTGATGGATGGTTCCTTGAAAAGCAAAACATTAGGTAGGCTGCTGGTCCAAAAAGGCCAACAGAAAGGGACTAAAAAGTTAATGCTGATAGCAAAATATTGTTTGAGACGATTTAACAGGAAAGCCACCAATATGGTGGCGTATACCTCTATAGTTCAAATAGGATACCTACCTGCTAATATGAACAGGAGTTACAGACCTGGACATCTGTTGAGAATGAGAGGGTGTTGGACTTGTATAGTGAACGAAAGTTGCAGACATTTCAGAAACTAATGTAAAATTATAAATTTTCCAAAGGACTATTCCTACTTCATGGAAATTTGGTGAGGTCAATAAATTCCAATTGAGAGTGAACGGTATAACTCAGTCTCCTTGACAAGTAGTGCAAGTGTTATTGCCATTGGTGCCTGGGAAAACGGCGGTGACCCTATTATATGAAGTATTTATTGAGGTGACTGAAGGTAATTTGAACGAGCAACAGTAAAACGGCCGAATGGTACAGGAATAGACCTAGATGCAAATGACAGAGATAGGATGCAAAGGCGTGCAGAGATTTTTCGGCATGTGTAATTCAAGCTATTGCAATTGTTTTACATTTTTTTGCACAGTTCTACTCTTACATGGAAGAGGCTGACCAAAATGTACCCCACACATTGTCATCCCAATACCCATGAAGTTTAGGCCTAGACTCAGACTTCATACATATCACCAGGAAATGTCAAATTATAACACTGGATGAGAGATGTTAAACACTGGGCTAGAACTGAAAGTGAGGTATTTATCTGGAAAAAGCTTGGGTGAGAAGAAGCTGAAGGAATTTAAAGTGTGAGATGCTAGAGGGCAATCATCTGAAGGGGCTATCGAAGATGAATTAATATCACGAAGACCTAAAACAGTACAAGATCAATGATACTCGGAAAGGAACATTGACATTTTATGTACCATTCTGTGGACCCATCGTGTTATATTAGTTTAGATTAAGTGTTACTGTTTAACGATACAAAAAGGGCAGTGGCCAGCAGAAGAGAAGTAAAGACTTGCATTTTATTGTTCTGCAAGATTATAGTTGTAATTCCTTGCTATCCACTGTGAATGTGTATTAGTGCATGAAAGTAAAAGCAATAAAACTTTTTTTATTTAGAAAGGAAAAAAAAAAACTCTGGTAACATTGGGGATAGCTTTATCTAACCAAACTGTGCGACTCTTCTCTGGATACATTTAGGGTCAAGAATACCCCTTTATGAAAAAGATTAAAAAAGTAATCCGAGAATTAACAGTGTTTTGCCTAATATTGGATTCACACTCAAGTGAGGCTGGCGATCTCTTGGTTATTGGTTGACCCCACTGAACCACCGACACTGGAAGCTTCACAGCTGAAAGAACTGACTGCAAGGGGATGCAGAGATTGACCGAAACCCACAGCTTTTCCGGCCATTTCTACCTGTGCAACCAGCCGTAGCTTAAAGCCGGCCACTGCTGATCTGATTTTTACCCTTTCTCATTAGTTATGTCAGGTGGTTCTTTTCTCCAACTAGGCCACTGTCACCATTCTGTGCTGGCTGTATCAATCTCACCCTCCTCTTGGACCTTGGTTCATTTCCCATTTTAATGCTTTAAGAAGGCCACGTTTAACAGCAAATAACCTTTTAGAGCTCCTGGAGTCCACAATTGTCTTCCAGGTACTAACCCTAAATGCCTGTATTGCTCTTGGGCTCGTTTTATCCCAGACTGAATCTCATGAAGTCATATGTGCTGTCGCTGGGAGGAGTTCTGTAACAACAAGAGCCTTGGAGTCCGTCCGTTGCTTTCGATTTGTCGACTTCATTGCCACTTTTTATTTAAAATATTTTTATTATTTTTCTTGGTCCCAAACTGGGCACAACATTTTCAAGAGTTTACATATGATTTTAGGTTAAAACTCCCTGTCCCCCGCTCATGTCGCTCCCTTGCCAATACAGTAAGGTGAGGTGAGGTGAGGTGGCTCAAGCTCCCCATAACTGTACACATCCCTTCCACTCTCCCATGTGGCTTCGCCCGTTGACCTATCCATGCAAACGCTCAATCAGTAATGAGTACGCCAATGTCCCCAAAGCTTTTCCAATTTCTTGGGGCATCAACGTCCCTCGAACACCACTCTATTTTCTTCCAGGCATCTATTCATGTCCTCTTACCATATGAGTTTTGATGGGGGTTGAGCCTGACCCCACCTACTGGCCACATATCTTTTCGCTACCATAATTCCCAACATACAAAATAACATTTGATTCCTGGAGAGGTCTACATCGTTGGGGATACCCAGAATAACCAGATGGGGCGTCCTCAAGAGGTCCACCTCCAACACCACTCCTAGTTCTCCAATAATATCCTCCCAGTATCCCTGCACACCGAGGCAGCTCCATAACGTGTGCAGCAATGTACCTTTCATCGTGAGGCACCTTAGGCATTCAGGGTTGAGTGCCCTTCCCATTTTGAACAATTGTCTCTTAGGACAGCATGTCTGATGGAGGATGTTGAACTGTATCAGTCTAGTTTGAATGGCAACCTCCTGGGGTGCATCAATACCACCTCCCAATCCATGTCTTCCACGACCCTAACGTCTGCCTCCCATTTGTCTCGGTGGTCTCTCAGTTTGTCAGGGGTATTGTTAATTATAAACCAATATAGCAGTGATATTGGTTTGTTAGTTAACATTCCTCTCAACACTCTTTTTCCATTGGGATGTGCCCAGGGATCTCCATTCAGGCAATACCCTCCGCTCTGAGGGTGTGGGCCAACTAGAAACATTTAAACTTTGGGGTAGGTGCAAGGACGTATTCTTGCTGCATATCCTCAAATTATTTTGTCTTTCCTCTGTCAGTTACGTATCCCAACGTTTCTAAACCAATCGTCTCCCACTGTCAGAAGCCTGTCAGTTTGCTAACTGCTTTCAATGTCGCCCCCTTCAACAGTGGTGTGGCCAGGTTATGTAACTCCTTTCAACCCATTGCCTTGGCCACATTGTGCCATGCTTAGAAGGCTGCTAGCGTCAAAGGGCAGGTGTGCCCTGTTTCCCCCTATGTAGGTAGTGGGGTTGCGGGGCCATCGCCAGCTCTGCTATTTCACGCGTTGTTGCCGGCTCACTATGGGGAGAGAATGCCCATTTGTTAATAGCACAGTTACACGGGCCTGTAGGCCATCACGCCTGGGAGTGCTAAGCCTCATTCATAGACAGATCGTGACAGTGTTTTCAAAGCTATACTTAGGGTGCCAAAGTAGCTCTCTGTGTCCTTTCTACTTTGCCGAAATAGGCCTCCCGTATTGGGAAGGGGGTGTTTTGCGGCACTTAGAGTAGTTTAGGCAGGGTAATCATTTTGAAAATAGTGGCCCTGTCTGTACGTGAAAGTGGCAATGTGCGCCATCATGCCGTATCTTCCGTGATTCCCCCACTACTTTATCAAGGCTCAGTCGCAGGAATCGTTCTTGACCTGTCGTTATCTCGATTCCTAAATATCTGAAGCAAGTTTGTGTTATCCTAATGGCCCAAACTGTATAGGTAGGCCTTCGCAATCTCCCATCTGGTACAGTGTAGAGTTGTCCCAATTAATGTATCTGGAGTATGTTTCAAAGTTGCGAAAGAAAGGGTACTGCAGGGACCGAGGTTTCGGGGCTTTATAAATCTATTAGAGCATTGTCGGCGTACAGTTGGATCTTTTTTGGCTCTTTTGTCCACTCCGGGATCCCATCTTTCTTGGCGCTTATCAGCACTCAGCCTGCCATTGGCTGTAGGCACAACGCAAATAGCATGGGTGACAAGGGGCACTCTTGTCTTGTGCCCCTTCCTTCATTAAAGGTTGCAGATGACACTATTTACTCCCACTACTGCGGTGGGTGCCTTACAGTGCAGTGCCACCCAGGCATGAAATTTGGGCCCCAAACCTAATCTCTTTCAGGGTAAGATGAAGGTAGCACTAGTCAATGGAATCAAACACTTTTTCAGTGTCTAAGGACAATATGGCCCTGGGTTCCAGTTCGTTTTCCACCTTACCGAATCATAGAGAGTGTCATCGAAGATTAAGGTTCGTCGCTGTACCAGGCACAAATCTGTCTGGTCAGCATGTATAATGGAAGCTAATACCCTTGCCACTCTCTTTGCCAATACCTTGGCCAGGATTTTACTCGCTGTAGTTAGAAAGGCTATTGAGCTGTATGAGACACAGCCATCTGTAGGCTTACCTTTTTTAGGAATCACTACAAGTATCGCATGGTTGAGGTCTGGAGGGAGTGTCACATCATCTCTGGCTGAGCAAAATAAGCTTATCATCAGGAGTGGTTTGCGAAATGGAGGTAATAATTTATAATGCTCAATGGAAGGACATTGGCCTCAGGGTCTTTCCAGACTGCATACCTCCCAGCGCTACTCCAATGTCTCCTAGCAACAAGTCAGCCTCCAGGGCTTCGTTTCTGTTTCCCCAAAACTGACTGGCAAATCATCCAGAAATGTTATGCCACTATTTGTGCGGTCCTTCCGGGCAACATAAAGCAGACAGTAGTATTGTTTGTGGGTGAACTTAAATTGGGCTTTGTCCAAGATCACTGCTTTGTAGGCCTCCCAGAGTTTTTATGGAGAAGTCACTATACCCTCACATTTCTCCAAGTATAGTTGGGTGTCTACTTGCAGAGTGTGGGCGAGCTCTGTGTCTTCAAGGACCCATGCATCCCTTCCCCATCTCTGAATCCCTTCCAGTCTATGGACTCCCAATGTGACCAAAACGGGGGGGGGGGTATGATATAATCAGCACCAGGTATTTTGCGCTTCCCAACCATACAACATCAACCTCTGGGACAAACATGTAATACAGGACAGGGATCCATGGGATCGGATATATATGCTTCTGTTAGATAAGTGTGTCTCCATATGTTTACCAAACCCACAAATCCATAGCATGAAGAAGCGTGCTAGCCCGGAGGTAGCCCTTGTGTGCATCTCCTGTGGTGACCAACAATTAAGATGCCAGTCCCTCGGGAGCCTGGTTCCTCTCCAACCACGTTTCATCTCTTTCACCAACTTCTCCTTTTAAGTCTTTCATTTCTCACCACCACCTTCCAGTCCTCACATAGGGAGTCTCTCAACAGGTCAGGTGAGTTGCCAGATTGGCACAGGGCTACTCCTCCACCTACTACAATGCCCCGTCCGGATCATTTAAGAACAGCGTTTAGCCCTGGAAGACAACCCATAGCCTGGATGGCTATAGTAGCAGATATTGTAAGCCCATGGCTTGTGGCTTTTGTTTCACTGGTTTTTCTCTGCCGTTGTATCAACCTCGTATAGTCTAGGAAGATTAGGATTTTTTTCAAGTCTGCACCATTCGGAGTACTACATCTTGGTCTATATAATTCAGGAAACAAGCAAATATTGGTCTGGGGGACCTCGGAGGGGGTTTTATCGTTAAAGCACAATGCACTCTCTCTATCAAGAAACAAGTACAGACTTAGGCCCTCATTCTGACCTTGGCGGTCGGCGGAGAGGCGGCGGTCGGACCGCGAACAGACCGGCGATCGGAAAAATGGCATTCTGACCGCGGCGGTCACCGCCGCGATCGACCGCCACTTCCCCACTCCGACCGCCACGGCGGTCATGACCGCCGGGCTGGAGTTTGCGCACTCCGGCCCGGCGGTCGTCCCAAGACCGCCAACGGTATCATGACCCTGCCTACCGCCGCGGTTTCTGGCAGTCGGGAACCGCCATGCGAACCATGGCGGTAAGCACTATCGGGGCCAGGGAATTCCTTCCCTGGCACTGATAGGGGTCTCCCCCACCCCCCACTACCCACCCGAGTCCTCCCCCCACACCCTCCACCCCCCTGCCACCCCCCAGAGGTGGTACGAACCCCCTCCCCACCCCCACCCCGACATGCACATACATGCACCCCGACATGCACACACCCCCAACATGCACATATACACACCCCCTACACACACATACACAACGGGGACACATACCCGCACACATACATGCAGACATGCGCACCTGCCGAACAGCACACATTACCCATAGACACAGCAGCACCCCCCGCCCGCATACACGCACTCACACACCCCCTCTACACACTCACACGCACACCCCCATGCACGCCCACATCACACAACACCCCCCCTCCCCTCACTTACCTTGTGCGTTGGTCCTCCGGGAGGCGACGGGAGCCATGGGGAGGTGACCGCCAACAGAACACCGCCAACAGAAGACCGCCACACAGATATGTGGGTCGTAATTCTGTGGGCGGTGTTCTGCTGGCGTGGCGCTGGAGGTTGACCAGTCTCCACTTTTCCGCCGACCGCCAGTGTTTCCCGGCGGAACGCTCCCAGCGGTCGGAATGCGCACAGCGGCATACCGCCGCGGTCGGCGGTCTTCACCGCGGCGGTAACTCGGCGGTCTCGCGAAAAGACCGCCAAGGTCAGAATGAAGGCCTTAGTCTGCTGGTGGAAAGGTGCGCAACCAGACTTTGCGGAATCGTTCTGTGCCGGATCGCTCTGCCCCCTCTGGAAATCCCAGAAAACAGAGGTTGCTGCATCTTGAGCAGCCCTCTGTATCCTTCAATCAGTTTACAAGTTTCCCAATCAGGTTTTTCAGCTTCTGTAACAAGTGATTCATCACCTTGACTGTCTCCTCTTTGGCTGATAAGCAGGTTTCCACTTCGGTCACTCATGTCAAGTGTTTTGAGAAGATCCTGACCAAGCAGAGCCACATCTGTCCCAAATTCACTGAACTTAGTCTCTCGGTCTGGCGGGAGGCCACGATCGTCCTCAGAGTCACAGCTTTGTCAGAGTGGGATGCATGACTTGCCTTCTCCGTATATGTGGAGTCTTGACCTCCTGCCTCCTCGCTCGTTTGGGGCTATGGCATAGGTTTGGAAAATTTGTCAAGTTTTCCTTGTCTGGAAAGGGCTTTATCCTTCATCATCCTCTCTATTTTGGGATGTGCCCACACACCATGCTGTCAATTGAACTGCCAGTCCCCTGCACTGCATTTAGTGGGCGGGCGGCATGAGCAGTCGCAAGTCCTCCTCCAAAGTAATTGCCAGTTTGACCCATGTCTACACTGTATCGCCAGCATTGGTTTGACCATGAGGAGATCGCATCAGGCTTCTTTTCACATCACAGGCGTGTAACGGTTTGGCAGCTCTGTCAGCCCCCCTTCCCTCCTGTTTGTGTCCACCACCACTGCCATTCACCTCTCTACCGTTTCTGGTCTGGGAGAGGGGCGTGTGCTTCACTTTTCACATTGCACACTGAAAGGGGTCGAGGGACCTGCACCCCAGTGTGCCTGGTGGATTGTATGGGCCAAGGACCTTTCCCAGGGATACGTCGCTCTGGTTTCCCTCGGGATAAGGGGGGGGAAATGGAAGGGTAGTCCCTCAGCACCCTCCTGCGAACACTACTCTGCTTTTTCAGTCTATGCTCTGAAGTCACCCAGTGCACATGACACAAACTCTCATCAGTCCTCCCAGTGCTCCCTAAATATCAGGTTTTTGGTGGGAGGGGGCATATATGCCCCCACTCTGACTTTCCTCAACACCTTGTGCTGCCCTCTCAAGTGCCCCACTCCCCTCTTGTCCTATCAAGCTTGATTGCACTCATCCAGTGGTCATATGTGCATTCCAGCCTTCTTCGTGGGCTCTGCCCCTCCTCACTGCATTTGCTCCGGGGCTCGACAGGACAGCAAACTCCCCATCAGTATCTTCCATGCATTGGTGATCTGCTATTGCTGCACTCAACTGCACTAGGATAAAGCAGAACTGCTTGTGCAGGTGAAGGAGTGCTAACAGATGGCAGCAGTCATCATGAACATTTGACCACACCCACCTTCATTGTCACTCTTATTTGCTGCTTGGTAATTGGTCAGCACTTCTTGGTGTCACTTCCTGTTATTTTATTTTTTTATTTTTTTTAGCATGAACCAAACACTGATTGATTTAGTTTGATTAGTGTCCTTCCTCTGTCCATCTACTGCTTGCACTGTGATTCAGGTACTGTTTTCTTTATTCTTATATTTTCTTCCTATGTTGCTTATCATCATCTTGTCTTTTTTCTTTCTTCAGTATCTGATGTGGTTTCATTAAAAGCATCTGTCTCTCTGGCATTAGAATGCTGTATGCGAGCACCAGTTACATTACAACAGGTTGCACTGTTTTTAGGCACAGGGAGATTAGGTGATGTACTCCAGATCAGAGGCTATTGAGCCGAGACCGGAACTCAAACCTGGTTCCCCAATTCTAAAGCTGGCATCCTGACACCTCAGCCTCTCCCAAAAAAAAAAAAAAACAAGAGTTGCTGTTATTATACAGCCTTCTTCGGCTTGACACAGCTGCCAAAAATAGATTTAACTGCCACTGGCATTCTGTATATCAACCTTGCAAGCAAAGAAGTGATGGACACTAGCAACACAAATGTCTGATACAGATCTATTGCCACATCGTGCATTAGAATAATAACTTTTGTGCTAGGTTACATATGGGTCTAGTTGTTACTGTTCTGCATCATTGTCATTAACAGGGCTTAACTTTTCAAAACTTATCAGTACTTAGGCCCTCATAACAAACCTGGCGGTTGGTGTTAAAGTGGTGGTAATACCGCCTACAGGCCAGCGGTAATTACCGCCAAATTATGACCATGGCAGTGTTATCTCCGATTGTCAGCCAATGTACCACACTGACCGCCAGGGCAGAAACAACTGCCACCACGGCAGTAGCCGCCTACAGCCAGGTGGAAGTCAATGTTCTGCCCACCATATTAAGACATACGATTCCGCCACCTTTTCCGGGGCAGCACCAACGACATCAAAAGCCTGGCAGAAACACTGCACACAAGTGAAAGAACTCACCATTGGAGACACAGGGAACAACCACGCGGTCATGGAACCAGAACTGCATGTCTTTCCCCTGATTTTCTATGTGCAGCTCCACCACAAACACCAACGCCGGTGAAGACGACGACAGTGAGTACAGACGCCTAGCACACAAGGGAGTGAGGGAGGAAAAACAGAGTGACACACACGCACCACACACACACACACACACACACCCCCCAACACCATACACACATTCAGCTGCATTACCAAAACATTTGTACCCCGTACCGCGGATGAATAATACAAGGACAAAACTATTTTGAGAAAGTGAATGTAATGAAAGAAACCTATCAAGGTAAATAAGTGAGGCAAAACAAGAGATATATACATATGTACACAAAAAGGGACACTGCCCAGTCACAATGTACGTAGTCCACATGGCCACAGGCCAAAGTCCAAGGCCAAACATGGCACCTGCCTCAACACGGAGAGAACACTGCAGGGTCATCTGTTGGTAAATAGGCAGGCACCTCAGGGGGACAGGGGGGCACCTCAGCCAGGAGATGGAACACCACCACTGGTTCTGGAGGGGGCAACATGCCCTGTGCTTGGTCCTAGGGAAAGCAAGACCACAGTTTCTCGAGTGGGTGACTTGCCCACTGGTTCTGGAGGGGGCCTCGTGCCCTGTGCTCTTGATTCTAGCGAGTCTGGGATAGGTGGGTGTCTTCCCCACTGGTTCTGGAGGGGGCACTGTGCCATGTGCTCTTGATCCTGGCGAGTCTGGGGTAGGTGAGTGTCTTACCCACTGGTTCTGGAGGGGGCATCGTGCTCTGTGCTCTTGATCCTAGCGAGCCTGGGGTAGGTGGGTGTCTTACCCACTGGTTCTAGAGGGGGCATCGTGCCCTGTGCTCTTGATCCTGGGGAGTGCAAGGTCACAGTCTCAGGTAGGTGTCATACCCACTCGATGTGCAGGGGCAGGCCGCACAGCAGTCCATGGAGGCAAGATTAAATTCCGTCCGCCGGCAGTGACGGCAGCTCAATGGAGGTGGTGGTGGTGCTGCTGGTGGGGGGGGGGGGGGGAGGCTCCTGCCCATCCCCTGCAACCTCGGACGGCTGCTGACTGGAGGTGGTGGTGGTGCTGTTGGTGGGGGGAGGCTCCTGCTCATCCCCTGCAACCTCAGACGGCTGCACAACCATGGTTGGTAGTGGGGGCTCCATCACAGTTCCTGCCCCAGGGCCCTTGCTCTTCCTGCCTGCTGGTGCAGGTTCCTTTCCCTTCTTGGCAGCAGCTTGGGCAGGCTCCTTCACCCTCAGGACATGTGCCCTGGATCCTTTTCCACCACAAGTGGGTGCGGTGACGACTGGGCCCTTGGACTCGGTGGCTGAGTTGATTGGCAGGGTTCTCCCCACCCTGGCCAGACATGCAGGACGATTGGGGTGGGGGGGGAGGGAAGAGGTCAATGGTTGATGGGAAGTTTTTTAGGGACACTGGGGTGGGAAGAGGGAGAAGGTTTGAGAGTGGAGGAAGAGGGAGTGGTTGTTGGAGGTGTCTGCTGACTTTGGGTGCAGGTTCATGGGCTGGATGCTGTTGTGAGGTGGATGGCTGTTGGGTGTCTGAGTGCTTGCGTTTGTGTACCTTGGGGTGGGTGGGGACAGACACAGTGGGAGAAGACACAGGGGACATGAGCATGGCTGCTGTGGAGGTGTCTGCCAGTGAGGTGTGTGTTCTGCTTGGTGTGATGATGATGCTGCTAGTGGATGATGATGTAGTGCATGCAGGTATGAGTGTGGATGGAACTGGGAGAAAGGTGGATGAGGAGGCGGAGGGGGGAGACAGTGGAAATAGTGGATGTTGTTATGTCTGCATCTGGATGGTGTTTGTGTGAGTGCCTGTGTGATGAAGTGTGGTGCTTGTGTTTGCCTGTGACACTCTTGTGTGTTGTCTTGTGTGCATGCTTGTCTGCTTGTGTGCTTGGGATGGGTTGGGGTTGAGGAGAATGGGGCTGGGAAGTGGAAGTTGGAGGGGGGAGGGTAGAAACAGGGACAATGGCTGCCATCATCGAGGAGGACAGAGCTCGGATCGATCTCTGTTGGGTCGCCAATGCAGTGTGAATGCCCACCAGGAATGCATTAGTCTGTTGCATCTGGGCTGCCAGCCCCTAGATGGCATTCACAACGGTTGACTGCCCAACAGATATGGATCTCAGGAGGTCAATAACCTCCTCACTCAGGGCATCAGGACTCACTGGGGCAGGGCCTGAGGAGCCTGGGATGAAGGAGATGCCCACCCTCCTGGGTGAGCAGGCACGGGCAACTTGACGAGGGGCTGCTAGGAGGGCAGTGCTGGTACGGGGGGCAGCTGTACCTGTAGCTGGAGTGGTCACAGAGGTGTCCGCGACCACCAGGGAGCTTCCATTGGAGGAGGTATCTGTGTCTGACCTGTCCACTCCAGTCTTTGCCGTGGTGCTCCCCTCGCCCTCCGTCCCACTGGTGCCCTCAGCGTCGTGGACTCTACATCCTGGGTCCTGTGGGATGCAGCTCCCTCAGTCGCCGCTGCCTCTGCTCCTCCGCCAGATGATACTAATGTACACAAGGACAGGATGACAAAACAATAAAAGGGGGGGGAGAGAGACAAAGGATGCACTTGGTCAGTGGCTGCACCAACACCACAGTTGGCGTACTAGTGGATTCTTACAAGCTAGGTAGCTGGACTATCCCCTCAGAACCCTAGCCACCAGGGGACCTACTCTGCAATGTCAGGTCTGGCCTAGGGGCACCCACTGACACACATCCCCCACCCTACCATGCGTAAGTTGTAATGATGGGCACTGTACTCACCCCCTTGTGGATGCTGTGATGCCCTCAAGCGCCCATCCAGGTCACGATAGGCCACCGCCAGTATGCGGGCTATCAGGGGGGGTCAGGGTTCGACTGGCACCCCTTCCTCATTGGGAGCTCATCCCCAGCTGGGCCTCCACCGTCTTCTGTGCCCAGTGTCCCAGGTCCTCCCACTGTTTCCGACAGTGGGTGCTCTGCCTGCCAAAGACCCCCATGGTCCACACGTCCTTGGCAATTGCACGCCATATACCCTTCTTTTGATGGGCGCTGAACTGCAGAGGAAATGCACACATGAAAAAAGTATTAGTCAAAAAGACCTGCCTTTTACACTTATGGCCCACCATACCCCTTCAGCACACAACCAATACACCGCACAGAGGACATCCACCCACCCCTCTTACCCGAGGCCTTCACACACAACTCCATGCATTCATGCCACATGCATTGTGCCCAATGTGTACTCACCTGTTTGTCTGGAGGCCCATATAGCAGTCCATACTGGGGTAGGACCCCATCCACCAGTCTCTCCAACTCTGCCGAAGTGAAGGCAGGAGCCCTTTCCACAGTTACACGGGCCATGGTAGGTTCCAGACAGGTCATAGCAGCACATGCAGTGTAGGTCCTCTCCTATGGATGATCAGGTAGCAAGTGAGGAATATGATAGAAAATGGCAGTCATGTCCATGCCGTTGCATACCGCCACAGACGGCATAGATCACCATTGGCCAGTGTACCCCATTGGGCCCAATGTTACCCAATGAGGAGTTGTACGGCGGTTCCCGACCGCCTCCTCCAACGGCGCACAATGTCAGCGGAATTACCTCACTTCCACCTGTCCCTCTGCACAGGACAGGTGGACGCCATTTCAAGGGGGCAGGTTCTGGATATTTGCTGTGTCACTGTTGAAAATTGGACATACTATACAAATCACACTTACCCATTACAAGTTAACAGCATGCAAAGTTCGGTTGTAGCCCCATTGTTCAGTTTGTGACCGGCTCCTCACTCTTTTGCCCCATAGATTGCTACCGCTGCGAATCAATAGGAGATGAAGACATATCCCCGTGTACAGACCCCTGGTGGACTTGGCAACAATGGAGGACAGGCACATCATCCTCACCTATAGACTTGACAGAGCCACAATCACAGAGCTGTGTGCCCAATTGGAGCCTGACCTGATATCTGCTATCCGTCACCCCACCGGGATCCCCCTCTTGTGCAAGTTCTATCAGTGCTCCATTTCCTGGCAACTGGTTCTTTCCAAGTGACAGTGGGATTTGGAAGCAGGAATGTCACAGCCAATGTTCTCAAACGTGCTGACCAGAGTATTGTTTGCCTTGATTAAACACATGTGAACTACATTGTTTTCCCCCAGGTTAAAGATTTGGCCACAGTGAAGGCAGAGTTCTGTGCAATGGGACATATCCCCAACATAATTGGGGGGACTGATGGAACACATATTGCATTTGTTGCCCCCATCAAAATGAACAGGTGTTCAGAAATTGTAAGAGTTTCCACTCTATGAATGTACAGATGTTGTGCTTGGTGGACCAGTACATCTCCCATGTCAATGTTAAGTATCCTGGGTTGGTGCATGAAGCCTTTCTCCTAAGGATAGCAGCATTCCAAATGTGATGGCCCAACTACAGCGGCACAGGGTGTGGCTAATAGGTGAGCCCTGATCCCCACCCAGAATATGTTGGTGTATGGGTATGGTGTGGGCCATTTAGGATAGTGTGTGGCTAAATGTTGTCCCTCAATATTGCAGGTGACTCTGGTTACCCAAACCTCTCATGGCTGCTGATCCTTGTGAGGAATGCCAGGAAAAGGGCAGAAGAACGTTATAATGAGGCACATGGGCAAACAAGAAGGATAATAGAAAGGACCTTTGGCCTCCTGAGGGCCAGGTTCAGGTGTCTCCAGGTGGATCCCTGTGCTACTCACCCAAGAAGGTCTGCCGGATAATAGTGGCATGCTGCATGTTGCACAACCTTGCCCTGAGACGCCATGTGCCTTTTCAGCAGGAGGAGGAGGCTGGAGATGCCCATGTGCCAACAATGGACCCTATGGACTGTGAGGATGAGGAGGCAGAGGATGAGGACAGCAGAACACCAGTCATCAGACAGTACTTCCAATGACACACACATAGGAAAGTGTTACTTCACATTTCAATTATTTTTTGAGAATTTCTGTAGCACTGGCATGTTGTTATTTCCCACTTCTATGCCCACTTACTGCACCCTTTGGCAATTCATTTTACAGATGTTGGTGACCTCGCATATGCTCCTGGTGTGATCACAGCAGCCAGCTACAGGTCATACACCTATGCTCATTTTCTGTACAGTTGAATTGCAATGTCTGTACCTGCTGAAATGAATACGTACTTTAAAAATTTGACATACTCAAAAACAAAAATATTTTCCAGAGGGTGTTTATTGAAGTGTTAAAATATGGAGGGGGCAAGTGCAATGGGATGGATTGAAGATGGAGGAAAGTACAGGGTATAGTTCCAGTCTACTTGTAGCACAGGTGCATTGTCCAAGGGGACATAGGAAGGGGAGCAATGGCAGTTCAAGGTGGACAGGGTGACAGAGTGGGACACAAGGGTGACAATCAGGGGAGTCTCATTTCCTGGCAAGGGTCTGGGCAAGTATCTCTGGCTTTTGTCTGGATCGCAGGGAACGTTTGCAGGGTGGTTCACCTTCTGCAGGGGGAGGAGTGCTGGTGGCCTGTTGGTCCTTTGGCAGGGCCTCCTGGCCACTAGCGGCAGTGGAGGTGGAAGGCTGCTCAGATATCGGGCTATTGGCAAGGGCCTGCTGGTGTGAGACTGCCTCCCTCATAATATTGGCCATGTCTGCCAGCATCCCTGCTATGGAGATCAGGGTGTTGTTGATGGCCTGCAAGTCCTCCCTGATCCCCTGGTACTGTCCCTTCTGCAGCCACCTGTTCTCCTGCACATTGTCCAGGATCTGGCCCATCGTGTCCTGGGAATGTTGATATGCTCCCAGGATCTCAGCAAGTGCCTCCTGGAGAGTTGGTTTGCTGGGCCTGTTCTCCCCCTGATGCACAGCAGTCCTCCCAGTTTCCCTGTTGGCCTGTGCCTCTGTCCCCTGAACCATGTGCCCACTGCCACTGACCCCAGGTCCCTGATTGTCTTGAGTATGAGGTGTGGCCTGGGGTCCCTGTATCGGTGGACACACTGCTGATTGACGTGTCCTGGGGAACAGAGGTGTGGGTATGCTGGGTGGGTGCTGTGGTGGTGTTTCCTAATGGGGGAGGGTCTGTGGTGGTGTGTGACTGGGCCTGGGTAACCGTCTGTCCAGAGGTCCCTGATGGGCCAGGTTGGTCATCCAGATCCTGAAGACCAGAGTTGCTTTCATCACTGTGGGCCTCTTCTGTTGGGGGACTGGATATTGCTCGCACCTCCTCTCCGCTAACATTGGCTGGGGTACCTGTGGTGATGTAAATGCTGTGTTATTGTTTCTGTGTCTGACATATTGTGCATCTGTGGCTTGCCCTCTTTGGTTGGATTTGCCCTGGCAGCTTTCACTTGTGTGCGTTGGTAAATGGTGGGTTAGCTGGCTCTCCCTAGTGTGCATGCTTTAGCGATAGGTGTCCATGCAGGTCTGTGAGTGGTGTCCATGCACTGGTATGGCATGCAGGCCTTGGCATTGGGATAAGTGAGAAGTGATGGTGGGGTGTGTGGGAAGTGGTGGGTGTAAGGGTGACGGTGGAGGTATGTAGTGGCATGCAGGTGTCCACGATTCTCTGCTATAGCTCCATCTTCCTAGCTATTGACATCTGCTGCACCTGTGCTCCAAATAGCTGTGGCTCTACCCTGATGATTTCCTCCACCATGACCCTTAGCTCCTCCTGTGTGAATCGGGGTGTCTTTGTGGTGCCATGGGTGTTGTGTGTAGGTGAGGGTTGTAGGGTGATGTGTTGGGGTGTGCGATGTGGGGTGCGTGAGTGGTGTATAGATGTAAGTAGTGTGCGGCTCTGGTTTTGTCTGTGGTCTTGGTGTCTGTCTCGCGCCCATGCTTTGTAGTCGTAAAGGGTTGTGGGTAATGTGGGTGGGTGTTTTATAGTGGTGTGGGTGTGGTGTGTGTATGGGTGTCAGGTGTGTGTTGTTTTAATTGTCCAATGTGGCATTGTTTTGTATGCATGTGTGTCATAATATGGAGAACAGATATCTGCCGCCATGGCGGTAATTTGGCGGTAGTCAGCGTGGCGGTAAG
Source organism: Pleurodeles waltl (assembly GCF_031143425.1). Classification (NCBI taxonomy): domain Eukaryota; kingdom Metazoa; phylum Chordata; class Amphibia; order Caudata; family Salamandridae; genus Pleurodeles; species Pleurodeles waltl. The sequence goes on from NC_090451.1 coordinate 542,691,191, forward strand.
TGGGATTTACCGCCAATGTCATAATGAGGGCATTAGTGTCTCGGCCTGGAAAATGAATGGTCAGCTTTGCTGGTCCAGTATTAAAATTTTGACCCAGAGGTCACAGACAGGTCTTAGAAACAAATAACACACAGATGACACTTAAGGGGGATGTACAAGCCTAGACTTCCACAGCAATATTTGCTATCAAATTATAGAGCATAAGGTAATTTATAAAACTAATTTATTTGTACAAAAGATAATCTTTCTTTTAAATCAAACATCCAACTTGAATCAAAAATGGTAAGCAGGGATGTGGAATTCCTATCGGGCGTCGGGACATCTTGTTTGGGGTCAAGGGCAACAAGTTTTTATGTTTACTTTGTCCTTGGGACAAGTAGGCCCAACCCCCTGCAGCACAAACTCTTTGGCTGCCTGTTTACAGAGAGTGGAACTCTCTGCAGTTGAGGTAATGTGTTTCCAAAAGATAATGCTGTTCGAACTTGTATTTATGGTTCATTATTTGAAAGCCTTCATTATTAGGGTGCGTGCTGTAAATAAATGTTTTAAGGTCACACTTCACTACTGACGTTGGTTCCAGTACAAAAAAAAAAAAACGTGTACACACGTTTGAAAAGTTTAGGCTAAGAGGCTAAGTATAATGCTCCCAGAATGCTCTCTGATTATATGCAAATGAAGTGTCATTTAGTAAAATGTGTTGATGCATGCTAGTATTTCCCAAAAATATTTCTAATGGAAAATCAGTGTAACCATTTTCAACACGATTATGGGAAGCATGAAAATAAACAAACACTGACAAAGCCAACTGATCTGACATTTTTATAAGTCTTTTAGTTTCATCAATGCGTGTCTTGTTTTGACATGGCTTTTGTAACACTTTATTGTTGTGGGAGCTACCAGGCCCTCAACATTGTAACAAACATTGGCAAAACCCCCCCCAAAAGTTTTTGAACTCTTAAAGCACACGTTGCCACCAGCGGCATAACAAAGGCCCCGCAGCCGCCCTCCAGGAGGCCCCTTCAGCACAGCACCTGCCCTGAGTGAGTCTGGAGAGGGGGCTCCTCCATGTTCTTTGCAAAGGGGCACCCTCCAGTTTCGTTACGTCACTGATTGCCACTTTAGTTCCTGACACTGAACAAAACTACTTTGTGTGGCAATATGCTCCTTGTGGAAGAGCAGAATGCAATCACTCACAGTAAAGCCAGCCGAAAGAGAGAGAAATAGAAGTTTAATAAAAACAAAATGTCTTTGTTAACACCAGACCTAATTAGGGACCAAGACCCACATGTAGGTAGCTTTTTGCATGTCGCAAACAGCGACTTTCGCTGTTTGCGACGTGCAAAAAGCACATTGTGATGCACAAACCCAGTTTTGCGATTCAGTAACCTGGTTACCGAATCACAAAACGGGTTTGCGACTCGCAATTAGTAAGGGGTGTTCCCTTCCTAATTGCAACTCGCAGTGCAATGTAGGATTGTTTTGTGACCGCGGGCGCAAACCAATCGCAGTTTGCACCCATTTCAAATGGGTGCTAACACTTTCGCAAAAGGGAAGGGATCCCCATGGGACCCCTTCCCCCATTGTGAATGTCACTGTAAACATTTTTTCAGAGCAGGCAGTGGTCCTGCGGACCACTGCCTGCTCTGAAAAAATGAAACGAAAACGTTTCATTTTTCCTTTTTGTTATGCATCTCGTTTTCCTTTAAGGAAAACGGGCTGCATTACAAAAAAAAAAAAAAAAACGGCTTTATTGAAAAGCAGTCACAGACATGGTGGTCTGCTGTCTCCAGCAGGCCACCATTCACGAGGGGGTCGCTAATTGCGACCCACCTCATGATTATTCATGATGTGGGCATTTGCGAAGCCCTTGCGAATCCAGGACACCATCCTACATTCGGATTTGCGACTCACAATTTGCAGGTCACAAATCTGAACCTACCTACTTGTGGCCCCAAATTCTTAAAGAAAGTCACAAAAGTGCACCCATGGTATATGTCGTACCCCTATAAAATATTTGTGAACTGTATTTTAGCATGGGTAAATACGATGTGTAGATTTGCTAATGTGAAAATCTATTGAGCATTTGCAAGTTCATTTTCCCTCCAGCCACTTTCTTCCCAACCCTGGAAGAAGTTCTAATTCTGCCATTGTCAGGAGTAAATGTCCAACCTTTCTTATTATGGGAAAATATTAGAGAGAAGCTGGTAAAAATCTTTAAAACATGCAGGTTAGTAGGTTTGCAGACTCAAAGGCATTCCTGCCCTGGAACTATTGCTTACTGCTTCCTCCAGCCCCAGTATGCAGATCTGCAGAAAGGTGGCAATATAAGGAAATTGCTACAGTAGGGATTGAAACTCCAAGTATTCAAGCCCTACTATGGTAGTAGCCCTGGCATAATCAGAGAGGCTATTAATTGCTGCCATAATTTGTCGCCACACTACATGGCACCAAAGGGACAAGTAGATCTTTTTACAGGACAAGTAGATTTGAGAAGCAACCTGTCCCCTGGACAATTAGATATTTTAATAAATTCCACACCCCTGGGTAAGCAATGAAAGGTGCTCCTGAAAGTGATATGGCGCAGTGAAAGTGATAAAATGAAATATTAGTGCACAATTTCTATGTCCAGCGCATACATGCACAAATGAGTGGTATAAACATACAGGTAGAATGGACCACATTCAATCATGAAAGTGTTGATATCACTTTATTAAATTCTTTCAAACACTATTCCAGTGTATCCAATTGTCGACGTTTCGACCCATGCAATAATTCAAAAAAGGGTCATCATGAGGACAAAGGTAACTAGTAGGAGACACCTAGAAAAAGAAATAAAAGCTTGATATCAGTCAAAGAAAATCTAATTGGTTTATGAATTGATACATACTTCTGCAAAGAAGTTGTCTATTAAGGTAAGAAGCCACCACTGTAGAAATATCCTAGTGATCTTTTGTGGCCTTTGAAGCAGTGGCACATACAAATACTGTGCAGTAACATTTGAACGCGAAGCCAGAGGGAGGACCCAACGTCTCAATCCCATCAGGGAAATATCAACGAGCTGTAAAACACATTTTTAATAAAGTCTAAAATGGTGCTAATGTCAAAAGTGAAAGAAAAGGATAACGTAACAGGAGGTTTGCAATTGCCTCATAGGGGCTGTATCGAATGCAATACCATAAGTAACTAATCATAATCATCATTTCATCACCAGTAACTAATCAAAAAAGATAGTTATTACCCATGGGTTCAACCAGAACCAACACTCAGTTGCTGTATGGGTATAAAATGGGGTGAACAGACCCTGGCCCTCATTTTGAGTTTAGCGGGCAGTGGAGGGCGCCCGCCAAGCTTTTTAGGACGGAAAGCCCCCACTCCGGTTTTCCACCTGCTGGCCCTATTAAGAGGTTTCCGCTGGGACAGAGGGCAGAAACAGTGTTTCGACCCACTGGCCCAGCAGGAAACAGGGCACATTGACGCCGGATCATAATCGTGCTGGCATCAATGCTGCGGTGCGTCGGGTGCGACAGCACCAGTCGTGCTTTTCACTGCTCGGAATTCAGGCAGTGAAAAGCACTACAGGGCTGTCAATGAGGGTCCCTTGCACCCAGCCTCCACCAGCCTTTGCATGGCAGCGGGACCGCCATGCGAAAGCCAGAAGAGAGGGGACTTGTAATCCCCAGGGCAGCCCTGGCGGATTAAGACCGCCAGCACCACCAGGCCGTTGACCGGCAGCAATCTGGCGGTGCCGCCATGGTCGTAAATGTGGTTGCAGGACCAGCGGTTCAACCTCCACTGCGGGTCTGGCGGTCCCAGGACCGCCAGACTCGTAATGGGGGGCCAAGTGAGGCAACGGAACCCTGGCCTCAGAAACCAAAGGGCGTAGCAGCTTGGCAAACCCTTTGAAGAAGGCATGTGTAGTAACAGGATGCTCTCCGTTAGAAGCAAGGCTGTGCGATTGCAGCACACTCACACAGGATAAAAACCTGCACAGGGGTTATTAAAATGGTTTGTTAAAGCCGCTGTTGTAGAAAATTCGGATTATGAGACGGATTATGAGACAACGTGGGCCTACAAACTATAAAGGATTGCCACAAGATTGTACAGATGACAATGTGGCGTGCGATGGAAGCAAAGCCGCGGGGGTGCGGCGCCCCATAATGAGTTACAATCTAACAAGCAAAACCATGTCGCTGGGTTATATATGTGGTCAGGAAACAAAACCACTACTGTACAAGATTCCAAAGTTAAGATAACGTGCGCCTACAAACCCAGAGGTACAGCAGCACAAATATACAATAGAAATTGCTGCACGCAAGGGGAAAAGACAATAAGGAAAAGCAGCTTACCTCCTAGGGCTGACTGTTGGTTCACTCATTCCCCGAAAAGTCGATCATCTTGGAACATAAATCGCAATAAGGCCTTCCTATTAAGATAGGACACGGCGGTCTCACTCTCTTCGGACGAAAAGAGCGTGTGTCTGAGGCCATGGAATTTAAATGCCTTAGCCCTCGGGGTGCCCAAAGCAAGCGTACATGCCCATTGCGGCTCTGGGGCACTTCGTATAATACGGCTCCAGATTGGTATTTGGAAGAAATTCACTGAGAATATAATATCTACATTTCCACATAAGTGAAGTGTCACTGGTTATCCCCAGGAAGAAAAACATAAAAATAGGGACTCCCCTCAAAAATTAAGGGCATCAGAAAGCAGTTAACAGGCATCTTTGTCTATTGTGAGCCAGCCCACACTTTTTTAAATAAATGTTTTATATTTTATTGAGGGAAAAGAAACAAATGGCAAGTGTACAGTGCAAGCAAGGTATAAAAGTCAAGTGTCATTCTATGAAAAGGAATACATAATTATTCATGTTTCGAGATCAATACAGATAGCAGTTTCGATTCATTGCTGCGCTAAAATGGATTTCCACCTAGTATCTGAAAGCTATCACTTAAACAATGCTATTATTAATGCAATTGCTCGTCATCAGTCAAGGGGGAACTGAAACATGATATAACTGGGTGCGTGAAGAACCTGGTGGTCAGGTGGTCTGACTCAGTCATGCTAGTTGCATGAGGGTGGTGTGGCACAGAGCATGTTCAACTGCGGGTGTGCAGGTGTAATGGTGGGTTGGTATAATGCAAGCTATCTAGTTAGCGGGTCCCAAGAATGATAATATACCTCAGGGGGAGTGGGAGAGGATTCCAGGCAGGCGAGTCAGATGAGCCCCTAGCTGTGACAGGGAGGGACGTTGTAGATGGGGAAAGTAAAGTTTTGAAGCTGGTGTGTAATATGCAGAGAGTCAGGGCAGCAAGGTACCATCCCGCGCGTATTGTTGGAAATGGGTAAGGCTTATCAGTGCTTAATTTGTGTTTGTTGTTTCCGGTGCTGAACACCGGCACTTATTTTTGAGGGCCGGGGCTTGCTCTTCTGCCTCAAGCATTTCCTGCGAGCAAAAGACACATATGGAAAAGACGGAGGAAGGGAAAAACCAAAAAGCGTCACAAAGGGAGAAAGCTGAACGCTACTAGAGTGAGCTGAAGGGGCAGGTGAGTGACTTTGTATAGATTAAAGAGGCCCGAGTTGGCGCCAGGATTACGCCTCCTCAGTATTCCGTGTTCGCACATTTAATTGCGGCAGCCGCGTATTTAAGAGGGGGGCTTTCGGCACCGGCACCGGCACCTTTTTTTTCACAAATTAAGCACCGAGGCTCACAGTCCAGTGACTTGAGATAGGGCATCGTCAGAGGCCACAGAATTATTCACTGCAAATTGCATCCTTTCTCTGCTGCACCCACTTGCATAGGGCCCCTTTCCGGGCTTCCACTGGATGTGGGGAGGCTGAGTGCCAGTGTGAGGTGAGTGTGCTAACAGGAGGGCCAGTGCTGCAAAGTGGGTGCACACTTTGTGACTCTTTTTACGTTTAAAGATGGCTAAGGCACAGGCTTCCCATGTCTGCAGGCCTGGTAGTTCCGTCACCTCTCTAAGCGTTTCATGTAGTGGGCCAGCCCACACAATGAACTAATGTGAGCAGTGAAACTTGGCGGGAAAAAACTCAAAATTGATTTTTGGCAATACAATAAGGCCAGCTTCGAAGACTATTGAGTTAAATTAGTCTATGCTATTAAGTGCAAGAATGCTGCACACTTCTAGCAGATGGTAAACCAGAAGGAAGGTAAACTGCAAAGGGCAAAGGACACGAACATCTGCAAGCAAGAATAGCTCAAGTACAACTCACTTGGCAGCTGAGGTGGACGAACAGCTAACAGACAGCAGCCAGTGGATAAAAAAGAAGGCACCACATAGGCCACCTAATAGCTAGGCCAACCACACGCAAAAACAGGGAAGCTATTGTGCTGTGCAAAAGATAAATCGAGGTGATGAAGATGAGCAAGAAGCTAGCAACGACTGAAGTGTTTAGCAGTCAGCTACAGAAACGTATTCAGCAGTTGCATGCTGACTGCAACGGACCCAAACGGGACTCTGCAAGTAGTTTTCGAAGTGTCTCCCATGTTTTGGGCAGATAAATTAGGGGCTCTCTTCATTGAAGTCCTTCGAAACAAGAAGCCTCAGAGTCCTGGAAATGTTTAATAATACAACCCATGTTTAAGGGAGGGAAGAGGAAACAGCCAATCAATTATCGTCTAATATCCCTCTTAGATGTGGAAGCAAAATATTTTGCAGGGCTACTGTTTGAAGACTTAAGATCCTGGGTAGAAAAAAAGGGGTTAATACCTATGAACAAGACAGTAGTCTGACAAAATCAAGGCTGCTTCTCGAACCTGTTGGCAATCTCTCTGTTTATGGCTGCAGAGGTCCATTCCAAGACACCAATATACATTAATTTCAGCAACTTCAAAGCAGTCTTTGACCGGGTTCCCAAAAGTCCATTGTGGAGAAATTCGGAATCATGGTCCATTCCTGTGAAACTGATAAGGGAAATAGAACTTTTGTACTCGGACACTTGGATGAAGGTAGCTTTTTATCCAGGAAAATCCGCACTGCTGTAGAGTTAAAACAAGGATGCATCTTGGCTCCCTTGCTGTTTAATTTTTGTATATATCGGATCGTGCAATACCCTTGGACCTTGTTAACGCTCATCCACCGAAAATGGGAGGCAGATTACTTTTTATTTACTGTATTTTTATGATTTAGTTATACTAAACAAAACAAAAGTGGGTCTCCAGCGATTGATAATAAACTAGAGAAACATACCAGGTCGAAAAGACTTGAAGTGAATTTGGCAAAAACTAAGGTAGTTATCTGTGGCAAAAGAAGAAAAGAGGAGCCTGGCAGTTGAGAACTGAAAGCATCAACAAAGAGTCAGAGAATACGTATCTAGGAGTCTAGACTGAGGAGAACCCTGATACAGTAAAAAGAATCAATTAGAAACAAAGCCCAGGCCCGCCTAAAATATATATATATATATATATATATATATACATGAAAATAAGAAAACAAATGCCACTTGCTTTGCCGAACAACTTTAGCACGGGTGCCTCCTTCATGATTGTGGCCATCATGTAAAATACACAAAGCACATTCCCAAGAGGAAAACAGCTCGGAGCACTCGCGGGTTTTGCAGTCCATTTATTTTCAACAGCAGACGCGTTTCAGCAGGTTTGCCTTTATCATGGATGGATTAAAAGGCAAGTGCGGTTACGAGGGTAACAGATCTATTATTTTATAACCGCAAGTTTAAACATCAGAGAAAATCTCACATTTTTATGAATGGTATGCCTTTAAAATGACGACACTGAAAAGCTAAATACGTCGACACCAACATATCTCCAATAGGAGAAAGGCAGGCCAGATTTAAATGCATATCATGTGATGTTACTTGCTGGATTAGCATTGATAAAGGCAAACCTGCTGAAACGCGTCTGCTGTTGAAAATAAATGGACTGCAAAACCCGTGAGTGCTCCGAGCTGTTTTCCTCTTGGGAATGTGTTTTGTATATATATATACATATATATAGGGCTCCAGCTTATATCCAATCCTCCGGGTTATAAAGGCGAAGTTAATGCTATCAATCATCAATAACACATGGGAGGGAAACCTTGTTGGGAGAGGACCCAAGACTCTTGAACAGTCTGGGGGCTATAATATACAAGTCTATCTTTCCCCTACAGAGAACAGCATCCCCTATGTGCACCTAGAATTCGGCCGGTTAAGTAATATCCAGTCAGAAAGCAACTCTTATTTTGTGTCATACAATAGGAGCCTCAATGCCTGGCACCCGGGATAATCTGAGCTGGCACGATGTTGCAAGTAGTCCCAGCACTTCACCATACCATTGCTTCCTGGAAAATACTTTAGGCGCATTCCAGGCAAGGGAGCTGTGGAACCAGCAGGTCACACATGCAGAGTTTAAAACGTCTATTGCCATCAGTGCTCCCAAGCTAAGCAGATTGCAGGATAAGAATGTGTCAGCAAGGCAAAGCTATGCCTGGATGGCTATACATACATATAATGATACACTTTTGTGTTGTTAATTTAAAAACCTGAAGGTGTGGAATCCAGACAGGCCATCATGGAGGCGTTATCCCGGCCATTAGGCCGGTAATGTTTCTAAGTTAACATGTAAAACTTTGACTTGTATATAATGCACTTTGCCCCTGAAATATGCTACACTGGTAAAAATGCACTTTGCTACAATATTTAATGGTACAAATGTATTGTAACATTTTCTTATATGAACTTTTATTACTCAATGTGGCTTCGTGACAGCATACAGTGTTACTGAATGCTTTATCCTTGTTTTCAAATTATTTCTTGCAAAGATTTTAATTAATCATGCAAATAAATAAAATATCCATATTTCATTAACATCAAAGGCCATCTGTGAGCACGGAAAAGCGCTCTCAGACCTGGCTTACTTTGTTTATAAGTGGAGTCGCTGGCCCACTGGCAGGAATTCTTACAGGCCTGCCTATGTCCTGCTGGAAAGCTGAAGCTGTAAATCTCTTCCCCTTCCAGTCTCATTCAGCTCTGGCAACAGTGGTACAGGGGATAGCGAGTGAAACCCCTTAGAAATGGAGCTCAGCGCTGTTAAAGGAGCCACTGCAGAGAGAACTCAACAACTGACATGTAAATTCACTGTCACCTGACTGTAATCCTTCTTTTGATTGTTTTGACTCACCCCTCGATCTGTAGCGATTTAAGAACTTCCTTCCCATTCTGTTGCTGGCTTGCATGGTGCTTGATTTCAGAAGCACACTTTGGATCTTGCACGGCATTTAAGACATTTGTTCAGTGTATTTTTGGACAGATCAGAATTATAATCACACAATATCTGTAGGAAGTTGGCTCTGTATGCACTATTTCAAAGTAAGAAATAGCATGCACAGAGTCCAAGGGTTCCCCTTAGAGGTGAGATAGTGGCAAAAAGAGATAATTCTAATGCTTGATTTTGTGGCCATGTGGTCGAGCAGTAGGCTTATCAGAGGGTAGTGTTAAGCATTTGTTGTACACACACAGGCAATAAATGAGGAACACACACTCAAAGACAATTCCAGGCCAATAGGTTTTTGTATAGAAAAATATATTTTCTTAGTTTATTTTAAGAACCACAGGTTCAAGATTTACAAGTAATACTTCAAATGAAAGGTATTTCACTTAGGTACTTTAGGAACTTTGAATCAGCAAAATAGCGTACAGTTTTCACAAAAATGTCAATAGCTATTTTAAAACTAGACAGTGCAATTTTCAACAGTTCCTGGGGGAGGTAAGTGTTTGTTAGTTTTGCAGGTAAGTAAACCACCTACAGGGTTCAAAGTTGGGTCCAAGGTAGCCCACCGTTGGGGGTTCAGGGCAACCCCAAAGTTACCACACCAGCAGCACAGGGCCGGTCAGGTGCAGAGGTCAAAGTGGTGCCCAAAACACATAGGCTTCAATGGAGAAGTGGGTGCCCCGGTTCCAGTCTGCCAGCAGGTAGGTACCCGCGTCTTCGGAGGGCAGACCAGGGGGGTTTTATAGGGCACCGGGGGGGGGACACAAGTCAGCACAAAAAGTACACCCTCAGCGGCACGGGGGCGGCCGGGTGCAGAGTGCAAACAGGCGTCAGGTTTGCAATTGGTTTCAATGGGAGACCCAGGGGTCTCTTCAGCGAAGCAGGCAGGCAAGGGGGGGCTCCTCGGGGTAGCCACCACCTGGGCAAGGGAGAGGGCCACCTGGGGGTCGCTTCTGCACTGGAGGTCTGATCCTTCAGGTCCTGGGGGCTGCGGGTGCAGTGCCTATACCAGGCGTCGAGTTCTTAGAAGCAGGCAGTCGCGGTCAGGGGGAGCCTCTGGATTCCCTCTGCAGGCGTCGCTGGTGGGGGGTTCAGGGGGGTCAACTCTGGCTACTCACAGGGTCGCAGTCGCCAGGGAGTCCTCCCTGTAGTGTTGTTTCTCCGCAGGTCGAGCCGGGGGCGTCGGGTGCAGAGTGCAAAGTCTCACGCTTCCGGCGGGAAACGTGTGGTCTTTAAAAGTTGCTTCTTTGTTGCAAAGATGTTTCTTCTTTGGAGCAGAGCCGCTGGCCTCTGGAATTCTTGGTCCTTTTAGATGCAGGGTAGTCCTCTGAGGCTTCAGAGGTCGCTGGACCCTGTGGAACGCGACTCTGTTGCAGTTTTTCTTGAAGTGGGGAGACAGGCCGGTAGGGCTGGGGCCAAAGCAGTTGGTGTCTCCGTCTTCTCTGCAGGGCTTTCAGGTCAGCAGTCCTTCTTCGTCTTCAGGTTGCAGGAATCTCTCTTGCTTGGTTCTGGGGGCCCCTAAATACTCAATTTAGGGGTGTGTTTAGGTCTGGGAGGGCAGTAGCCAATGGCTACTGTCCTTGAGGGTGGCTACAACCTCTTTGTGCCTCCTCCCTGTGGGGAGGGGGGCACATCCCTAATCCTATTGGGGGGATCCTCCAAAATCAAGATGGAGGATTTCTAAAGGCAGGGGTCACCTCAGCTCAGGGCACCTTGGGGGCTGTCCTGACTGGTGGGTGACTCCTCCTTGTTTTTCTCATTATCTCCCCTGGACTTACCGCCAAAAGTGGGGGCTGTATCCAGGGGGCGGGCATCTCCACTAGCTGGAGTGCCCTGGGGCATTGTAACACGAAGCCTGAGCCTTTGAGGCTCACTGCTAGGTGTTACAGTTGCTGCAGGGGGGAGGTGTGAAGCACCTCTACCCAGAGCAGGCTTTTGTTTCTGTCCCCAGAGAGCACAAAGGCCCTCACCACATGGGGTCAGAAACTCATCTCTCAGCAGCAGGCTGGCACAGACCAGTCAGTCCTGCACTGAACAATTGGGTAAAATACAGGGGGCATCTCTAAGATGCCCTCTGTGTGCATTTTGTAATAAATCCAACACTGGCATCAGTGTGGGTTTATTATTCTGAGAAGTTTGATACCAAACTTCCCAGTATTCAGTGTAGCCATTATGGAGCTGTGGAGTTCGTTTTTGACAAACTCCCAGACCATATACTTAATATGGCCACACTTTACTTACGTCTAAGAATAGACTTAGACACTGTAGGGGCATATTGCTCATGCAGCTATGCCCTCACCTGTGGTATAGTGCACCCTGCCTTAGGGCTGTAAGGCCTGCTAGAGGGGTGACTTACCTATGCCACAGGCAGCATTTTGTGTGCATGGCATCCTGAAGGGGATGCCATGTCGACTTTGCCTTTTTTCTCCCCACCAACACACACAATCTGCAATGGCAGTGTGCATGTGTTAGGTGAGGGGTCCCTTAGGGTGGCACAACATATGCTGCAGCCCTTAGGGACCTTCCCTGGTCACAGGGCCCTTGGTACCACTGGTACCTTTTACAAGAGACTTATCTGTGTGCCAGGGGTGTGCCACTTGTGGAAACAATGGTACGTTTTGGGTGAAAGAACACTGGTGCTGGGGCCTGGTTAGCAGGGTCCCAGCACACTTCTCAGTCAAGTCAGCATCAGTATCAGGCAAAATGTGGGGGGTAACTGCAACAGGAAGCCATTTCCTTACAATATCATTTTCACATTTCAAGTTTCACTTGACTATTAGGCACTATATAAAAAAATAAACTGCTATATGTGAGAAAGTAGCCTCTTTATAGCATGGTTACCCCCACTTTGGATCGAGAGGGGGAGGGAGAGAGACAAACAAACTGCATGTGACGTCACTTCCACTACCCCTGGAATTTTTATGAATTGACGCACATGCATGGCTGTAGTGCAGCAAGGGCTAAGTTATTTAAAAAAGCACTAAGTATTACAAAATAGTGTTATTATACAAGAAGGTTAAAAAGGGCTCACAGTGTTTTAAAAAAAATAACTTTTAGTCATACTACGCATCAAACACGCTGCTCTACAACGTAGCTAAAACACAATGGCAAAGCCAACAGCTCTCACATGGATCAGACTGATGTTGTATAGGCGCTATTTTCTGTTTAAATTCAGCTGTCACAGAGTGAGCTTCTGCTGCGGTGCACTGTACTTGGCATGAGCTCCTTGGCGAGGAGTGCTGCATGTTTACATTATTATCATCGCTTCAGCAGCGCACACTGTATATTTTTTAAATAGCGTACTATTTCTTTTAGTATAGACTTATAACATTCAGTTTAGAATTGGTAGTTTTAAATCGCTTGCGTGCATGTAACATGGATTTTGAAAGTATAACACTAATAAATAAATATATATATATGGAAAATGTCACTTACCCAGTGTACATCTGTTCGTGGCATTAGTCGCTGCAGATTCACATGCTGTGCACACCCCGCCATCTGGTGTTGGGCTCGGAGTGTTACAAGTTGTTTTTCTTCGAAGAAGTCTTTTTGAGTCACAAGACCGAGGGACTCCTCCCATTTCGGCTCCATTGCGCATGGGCGTCGACTCCATCTTAGATTGTTTTCCCCGCAGAGGGTGAGGTAGGAGTTGTGAATGCTAGTAATAGTGCCCATGCAATGGAGTAATGTACATAATGTAGTTTAAAGTAATATATTTTCAAATTTACAAATGTTCAAGATCAACTTCCTAACGGCTACAGGCTCCCAGGGAGGCGGGTGGGTGCATGTGAATCTGCAGCGACTAATGCCACGAACAGATGTACACTGGGTAAGTGACATTTTCCGTTCAATGGCATGTGTAGCTGCAGATACACATGCTGTGCATAGACTAGTAAGCAGTTATTTCCCCAAAAGCGGTGGTTCAGCCTGTAGGAGTTGAAGTGGTTTGAAACAATGTTCGTAGTACTGCTTGACCTACTGTGGCTTGTTGTGCCGTTAACACATCTACACAGTAGTGTTTGGTAAATGTATGAGGCGTAGACCATGTAGCTGCTTTACATATTTCGGTCATTGGAATATTTCCTAGAAAGGCCATGGTAGCACCTTTCTTTCTGGTTGAGTGTGCCTTTGGTGTAATAGGCAGTTCTCTTTTTGCTTTAAGATAGCAGGTTTGAATACACTTAACTATCCATCTAGCAATGCCTTGTTTAGAAATTGGATTACCAGTATGAGGTTTTTGGAAAGCAATAAATAATGGTTTTGTTTTTCGAATTAGTTTTGTTCTGTCAATGTAGTACATTAACGCTCTTTTGATGTCTAATGTATGTAGTGCTCTTTCAGCTACAGAGTCTGGCTGTGGGAAGAACACTGGTAATTCTACTGTTTGATTCAAGTGGAACGGTGATATAACGTTTGGTAAAAAATTGGGATTTGTCCATAGAACTACTTTATGCTTGTGTATTTGAATAAATGGTTCTTGTATGGTAAATGCTTGAATTTCACTCACTCTTCTTAGAGATGTGATGGCAATTAAAAATGTAACTTTCCATGTTAAGTATTGTATTTCACAAGAGTGCATGGGCTCAAAAGGTGGACCCATGAGTCGTGTTAAGACAATGTTGAGGTTCCATGAAGGAACTGGTGGTGTTCTTGGTGGTATAATTCTCTTTAGTCCTTCCATAAACGCTTTTATGACTGGTATCCTAAATAGTGAAGTTGAGTGCGTAATTTGCAGGTAAGCTGAAATTGTGGTAAGATGTATCTTTATGGAAGAGAAAGCTAGCTTTGACTTTTGCAAATGTAGTAAGTATCTTACGATGTCTTTGGCAGATGCGTGTAAGGGTTGAATTTGATTATTATGGCAGTAATAAACAAATCGTTTCCACTTATTTGCATAGCAATGTCTAGTGCTAGATTTTCTAGCTTGTTTTAAGACATCCATACATTCCTGTGTAAGGTCTAAGTGTCCGAATTCTAGGACTTCAGGAGCCAAATTGCTAGATTCAGTGACGCTGGATTTGGATGTCTGATCTGTTGTTTGTGTTGTGTTAACAGATCTGGTCTGTTTGGTAGTTTGACATGAGGCACTACAGAGAGGTCTAGTAGTGTTGTGTACCAAGGTTGTCTTGCCCATGTTGGCTCTATTAGTATGAGTGTGAGTTTGTTTTGACTCAATTTGTTTACCAGATATGGAAGGAGTGGGAGAGGGGGAAAAGCATAAGCAAATATCCCTGACCAGCTCATCCATAACGCATTGCCCTGAGACTGATCTTGTGGGTACCTGGATGCGAAGTTTCGGCATTTTGCGTTTTACTTTGTTGCAAATAGATCTATTTGTGGTGTTCCCCAATTCTGGAAGTATTTGTTTAGTATTTGGGGGTGAATCTCCCATTCGTGGATTTGTTGGTGATCCCGAGAGAGATTGTCTGCTAACTGGTTCTGAATTCCTGGAATAAATTGTGCTATTAGGCGAATGTGGTTGTGAATCGCCCAATGCCATATTTTTTGTGCCAGGAGACACAACTGTGTTGAGTGTGTCCCTCCCTGTTTGTTTAGGTAATACATTGTTGTCATGTTGTCTGTTTTGACAAGAATGTGTTTGTGGCTTAAATGCTTTTAGCGCTAGAAATACTGCCAATAGTTCTAAGTGATTTATGTGAACCTGTTTTTGCTGAGTGTCCCATTGTCCTTGGATGCTGTGTTGATTGAGGTGTGCTCCCCACCCTATCATGGAGGCATCTGTTGTTATTACATATTGTGGCACTGGGTCTTGGAAAGGCCGCCCTTGGTTTAAATTTATACTGTTCCACCATTGAAGCGAGGTGTATGTTTGGCGGTCTATCAACACCAGATCTAGAAGTTGACCCTGTGCTTGTGACCATTGTGATGCTAGGCACTGTTGTAAGGGCCGCATGTGCAACCTTGCGTTCGGGACAATGGCTATGCATAAGGACATCATGCCGAGTAGTTTCATCACAATTTTGACTTGTATCTTTTGTTTTGGATACATGGTCTTTATTACATTGTGAAATGCTTGAACCCTTTGTGGGCTTGGAGTGGCAATCCCTTTTGCTGTGTTGATTGTCGCCCCTAAGTATTGCTGTGTTTGACACGGCAGAAGGTGTGACTTTGTGTAGTTGATTGAGAAACCTAGATTGTGGAGGATTTCTATGACGTACTTCGTGTGTTGTGAACACCGTTTTAGAGTGTTGGTTTTGATTAACCAATCGTCTAGGTACGGGAACACATGTATTTGCTGCCTTCTGATATGTGCAGCTACTACTGCCAGGCATTTTGTAAAAACTCTTGGCACAGTTGTTATTCCGAATGGCAACACCTTGAACTGGTAATGCCCCCCTGGAATACAAACCTTAGGTACTTTCTGTGTGAAGGATTTATCTGTACATGGAAATATGCATCCTTTAGGTCTAGTGTTGTCATGTAGTCTTGTTGTTTGAGCAGTGGTATTACGCCCTGTAATGTCACCATGTGAAAGTGATCTGATTTGATGTATGTATTTAATGTTCTGAGATCTAGTATAGGTCTCAGACTCTTGTCTTTTTTGGGTATGAGAAAGTACAGAGAGTAAACTCCTGTCCCTTTCTGTTGGTTTGGTACTAATTCTATTGCTTCTTTTTGTAGCAATGCCTGAACTTCTAGTCCTAGAAGATCTATATGTTGTTTTGACATATTGTGTGTTTTCGGTGGGACGTTTGGAGGGAATTTGAGAAATTCTATGCAATAACCATGCTGGATAATTGCTAGGACCCAAGCGTCTGTTGTTATTTCCTACCAATGCTTGAAAAAGTTGGTTAGTCTCCCCCCACAGATGTTATGTGTTGGGGATTTGTGACTTGGAAGTCAGTGCTTGTTTTGAGGAGTTTTGGGACTTTGGAACTTCCCTCTATTCTTTTGGAATTGTCCCCCTCTATATTGTCCCCGAAAACTTCCCCGCTGATACTGGCTCTGGTAAGTGGGTCTTGTTTGTGAGGTTGTGGGTTCTGTGCTTTGTCCTCGAAACCCCCCTCTAAACTGTGTTTTTCGAAATGTGCTTCTGCTCTGTTGGGAGTAGAGTGCGCCCATGGCTTTGGCCGTGCCAGTGTCTTTCTTAAGTTTTTCGATCGCAGTGTCCACCTCCGGCCCAAACAACTGCTGTCCGTTGAATGGCATATTCAGCACAGCCTGCTGTATTTCTGGTTTAAATCCTGATGTACGCAGCCATGCATGTCTCCTTATTGTTACTGCTGTGTTGACAGTTCTAGCAGCTGTGTCTGCAGCATCCATTGCTGACCGTATCTGATTGTTGGAGATACTCTGTCCTTCTACTACTTGCTGCGCTCTCTTTTGGAACTCCTTGGGCAAATGTTCTATAAAGTGTTGCATTTCGTCCCAATGGGCCCTATCGTATCTGGCCAACAAAGCCTGTGAATTGGCAATACGCCACTGGTTTGCTGCCTGTGCCGCCACCCTCTTGCCTGCTGCGTCGAATTTTCGACTTTCTTTATCTGGAGGTGGTGCATCTCCTGAAATATGTGAGTTCGCTCTCTTGCGCGCTGCCCCTACAACAACTGAGTCCGGTGTTAGCTGTTGTGTGATGTACACGGGGTCTGTTGGTGGCGGTTTATATTTTTTCTCCACTCTTGGAGTAATGGCCCTTCCTTTTACAGGCTCTTCAAACACTTGTTTGGAGTGTTTTAGCATTCCGGGTAGCATAGGGAGACTTTGATACTGGCTGTGTGTGGAGGACAGTGTGTTAAAAAGAAAGTCGTCTTCAATGGGCTCAGCATGCAGGCTGACATTATGAAATGCCGCTGCTCTTGACACCACCTGTGCGTAGGCTGTACTATCCTCTGGTGGCGACGGTCTAGCTGGATAACATTCAGGACTATTATCGGACACTGGTGCGTCATAAAGTTCCCATGCGTCAGGGTCATCTTGACTCATTCCTGTATGAGTGGCTACCGGTGATGGTTGCGGAGAGCATTGTGGAGAGGGTTACCTGTTTAGCCACCTTTGCCTGTGGCTGCTTGTCTTTTTCTTGGAAGGCAAGTTTGCGTTTCATTTTAATCGGAGGGAGAGTACTGATCTTCCCTGTTTCTTTTTGGATATGGAGCCTTCTTTGTGTATAGTCTGGCTCTATTGTTTCCAATTCCTATCCAAATCTATGTGTCTTCATTTGTGTGGACAGTCCTTGTTCCTCAGTGTAGGAACTTGTTTTCGGTTCCGAGGCCGGATGTTTCGGTATCGAAACCTTTTCGGCTGCTTTTTTTGGTTCCGACGAAACCTTCTTTACTTTCGGCGTCGTGGTCTCTCGGTGCCGACCCATTTCGGTGCTGCTATCTCTGTGCCGAACCTGCTCGGAGCCACTATCTTGGGCCCGAGATTGCTGTGTGGCGGTATCTCGACCGGAGTCAGATGACTTCGCCACCAGCATGCCCTTTTTCGGTGCCGATGATCGGTCACCTATTTTTCGGGTTAAGCCATGGCCTGTTGGCGGTGGCGTCCCCTGGGCTTTAGTGGTTTTTTCGTGAGTTTTGTGATTCGACATCTTACTCCCGGTTTTCAGCGTTTCTTCGGGATCGATCTCATCCGAGTCCGATTCCTGGATGGAGAATGTTTCTTCCTTCTCCTCGAAACGCTCCTGTCCTGTCGGCGCCGACGCCATTTGCAGTCTCCTTGCTCTTCGGTCTCTTAGTGTCTTCCTGGACCGAAACGCTTGACAGGCTTCACAGGTATCTTCCTTGTGTTCCGGCGACAAACACAAGTTACAGACCAGAGGCTGATCTGTATATGGATACTTGTTATGGCATTTTGGGCAGAAGCGGAATGGGGTCCGTTCCATCAGCCTTGAAGAGACACATGGCCGGGCCGACCGGGCCCCGACGGGGGATCGAAAAAACCCCGAAGGGCCACCGGAGCTCTTCAAAAGTCGGTGTCGATCTGTTATAACTAACCCGATACCGAACGCAAACAATACCAACGTTTTTTCCGAGATTCTAACTAGCTTTCCGACCCGAAACACGGAGCGAAAAGGAACACGTCCGAACCCGATGGCGGAAAAAAAACAATCTAAGATGGAGTCAACGCCCATGCGCAATGGAGCCGAAATGGGAGGAGTCCCTCGGTCTCGTGACTCAAAAAGACTTCTTCGAAGAAAAACAACTTGTAACACTCCGAGCCAAACACCAGATGGCGGGATGTGCACAGCATGTGTATCTGCAGCTACACATGCCATCGAACATATATATATATATATATATATATATATATATATATATATATATATATATATATATATTCTACACTGGTTATGACAGTTGACTGTCTCACCGATGCTCATGTCATGCTGGTTGTGGGCTCCTATTTTTGGAGCTTAATAAAGAAGCGCTACTCTTGTTCCGTGTTCGGAGCGGATCATTTACTCTAAGACATAAAGACACCTGCAACATTTGGCGATGATATGCTCTATTCTTTTTTGGTTTACCTTAAGTTTCAGGCAGCTAACAACCACATCATTGTAGGTTTTCTTTTAACATTTTTCCTGCTGTTTAGTATTTTGGGACGCAATTGCTTTTGGAGGGCTCCTCGTTTATCTGCTGCTGTGGAGTCTCTATTGTTCCTGCTGTTGTACTGACGTGCAGGCTTTCACCTGGGCTCCTGGTGTGGACAGAGGATCAATGCTGATGCCTGTCTCCGTTTCCTTCTTTACCTGGATTGTTGCTGGAGTTCCGGTTTCTGAGGGAATTGCACTGCTTGCTGTTCTCATCTGGCACTGAAGTGACATCTGGCTGGTTATCAGCTCTACGACATTTCCGTGTTGTGCATGCATGCATACTTGGATATTTTCTTTTCAGTACTTTAACTCTTTCACTGCCAGGCACTCTGAAGCACAGGTTTTTCCTGTCAGTTTTTACACATCAGGAGAGGACTTTTTGTGCCAGTGGTAACTACAGCTTTAAGATTGTCAACTTCACCCTGAAACTTTACTAATAGCTTAGTATTCGGTAGTAGGCACACCACAGTGATGAGCACACCCTTTTCTTGGTAAATATGTTTTTGCTTGCACGCCAGTGACAGGTACACCTTTACCAACTATGATATCTACAAAAAGTTCTGTATCAAGTGCCATTTAATTTTTGTTTATCTTTTATTTATGTATATTTTTTACAGTGTTTATCATTACAAATTATTGGTTATTTTTTGAGTCTTTAAGGGAATACAAAATAGAATTTCTAGTTGTTATGCCTTCTAAATCTGCTTCCAATTTGGCGAATATTGCTCCATTCCTACAATGTCCTGGTAAACCTCCTGTTAAATGACATATTTGGTAACATTCATTTTAGAACTATCTGGTTGCGGTAGGTGCAGATGGTTTTCAGCCTAAGCGTAAGGCTGCCATTCTATTTAGTCACCTCCGGCAGCAACGGCAACAGGAATTTGATAATTTACCCAAAGTAATTCCTGCGGAAGAAGCGGCTGGTGATTGGATTGAATTTGCATAAGCTACTGCACGTATTGAATACAACTTTTGTGAAGAACTAAGGGGGTTATTACAACTTTGGAGGAGGTGTTAATCCGTCCCAAAAGGGACGGTAAAGTGATGGATATACCACCAGCCGTATTACGAGTGCCATAGGATATAATGGACTCGTAATACGGCTGGTGGTATATCCGTCACTTTACCGTCACTTTTGGGACGGATTAACACCACCTCCAAAGTTGTAATAACCCCCTAAGTCTTTTGTTAGAAAGGTTGAATTTTTTTTTTTAAAGAAACAGACAACAGATGAATCTGTGGAGGATCTTATTTCAGTATCAAGATCTTTAGGTGGCACATGTAATTTTGGGTCAGCATTAGATACGTATTTACGTGATCAATTAGTTTATAGCTGCTATTCTAAGAGGATTCAAGAGAGATTATTAAGTTGCAGGGATTCATCTTTAAGTGAGGTGTTGATGTTAGCTAAAAGTATTGAACGTTCAATTGTATCAACGCAAGTAATAGCTCAAGAATATACCAAATCATCTTCAGTTTCGATAAATTCAGTTATTGAAGAACATGTGGATTTAGTTTGTGCCAAGAGAAGGAATGTTAAACCTTAGGCTAGAAATGCAATCAATATTGTTTTAGATGTGGTTCTAAATCACATTTGAGCAATTTTGCGCAAAGCCCAACTATAGGTAAATGCTGCACTAACTGCAAAAATCAAGGACATTTTCACAGTGTTTGCAAAAGCAGTAAAAATGTAAAAGTACATAGTATTGAAGTAATAGAAGATGAGGATTTATTGAATTTGTCTAATATGTTACTGAATTTAGAAACTGGAACTTGTAAAAATGAAGTAATAAAACACCCTGTTTGCCAAGAAATTTTAGGTAATACTATTACTAGTGATATGATATGTGATTCTGGTGCACCCGTCACAATCATTTCAGACACATTGTTCGACTCAATGGAAAGGTAAAGTGAACTTAAGTAAAAAAGATGTACACCCTAAAGCTTATGGGGATCAAGATATCGATTTGATGGGCTATTTTGAAGAACAAATCGCTTGTCTGGGATGAAGTATATGTTCTAAAGTCTATGTGCCATTAAAGGGAGCAATATCGTAGGTTGGTGCGATTTAGCTAAGTTAGACCTCACACTTGTTCCTGGAGCAGATTTCCCTGTGAGAATATGTAACATTCCTGTATCCCTTTCTCAAGTTCAGGAAAAGATTTCAGTTAAAAAATATTTGTGATGCTTACCCTTAGCTCTTTAATAACTCTATAGGTTGCATTAAAAATTACACACACACTACTAGGTTAAAGAAAAATGCTGTTCCAGTCATTCATAAAATTTGCCTTGTACCCCTCAAAGTCAGAACAGAATGGAAAAAAAAATTATTTGACAAAATGGTAATTGAGGGTATCATTAAACAAGCAGAGACTTCTGAGTGGGTCAGACCCATAATTATCGCATGGATAAAGGATGATGACATAAGACTCTGTGCTGACCTCTGCACATTAAATAAAAACATTGTTGTAGAATGTCACCCATTGCCCAAGGTGCAAAAATTGTTAGCTAACATTGGTCATGCACGTTTTTTTTTTCACTATTAGATCTTAAATCAGCGTACCATCAAATTCCACTTGATCAGGTGCCACAAAATCTCACTGCTTTTATAACACCATTTGGTCCCTACAAATTTACAAGGCTACCTTTTGGCCTGGTATTAGCAGCCAGTGTCTTCCAAATATTGGAGGGCATAGAAGGAGTTCAGGCTTTTTAAGATGATGCACTCATCTTTGCAGAAACTTTGAATGAACATTGTAGAATTTTAACTATGGTTTTTGATAAATTTAGGGAATTTGGCATTACTCTGCGGTCTCATAAGTGCAAGTTTAATGTACAGAGTTTTGATTATTTGGGTCACATGGTCACCCTAAATGGTATTTTTCCAAAATATTCATTAATTAAAGTAATTCAGGATGCAAAGCTTCCCAGAGATAAGGATACTCTGAGGTTGTTTCTAGGCTTAAGTGAATATTATTAATGTCTTGTTAAGGGATATGCGTATGTTGTACAGCCATTAAGAAACCTGTTAAAAAAAAAGGCACCAAATATATTTGGTTAGATGATGTTGAGGAAGCATTTCAGAATGCCAAGAAATTGATCATATCAGCTCCGGCATGGTCACCTTTTGTAACTTGAAAAAAAAATGTATAATTACTGTGGATGCCAGTCAAGTCTGTCTAGGAGCTGTGCTATATCTCAAGGGACTGAAGGCAAAGAAAACACCACTGCTTTTTCCTCACGTGCTCTGAATTTGGCCGAGTCACATTACAGTACAATTGAACGTGAGGCACTAGCGTGTTCCTAGGCAGTAGAGAGATTTAAGAATGCTATTTGGGACACTCAATTTGACATGTTCACGGATCACAAGCCACTAATTCATCACTTAAATGGAAATGGTACGCAGAAAGCGTTGTCACGCCTAGTAAGATTGCTTTCTAGGTTAAATGGATTTGATTTTGTTCTGAAATAGATCCCTGGAGGTAAGAACATTAGAGCATATCGTTTGTCAAGATTACCAGTTTCTGATAAAATTCTAGTAAATTTTGAAGAAGAATGCATTGTGGCATCTATAGAGGACATTTGACATAATACTGGAATACTTTTGCATGAAAGGTGGGTAGAAGCTACAATACAATATTTTCTAAGGTCACAACTTATATGAAGAATGGATGGCCTCGTGAAAGAAATGTGGAGATGTCAATATGTCTGTATATTCAAGTATCTGAAGAACTATCATTAGTGAATGATGTCTTAATGTGTGCTGACGTGTGTCCCTCCAAGTCCCTTGAGAAAGCTACTAATTGAAGAAGCACATAAAGTGCATTTAGGAGTAAGTAGCACTTGTAAAGCTCTTAAACAATTTTATTGGTGGCCAGCCATGGAATCCCAAGTGGCTACTTATATTGGTGAGTGTGCCACTTGTCTGGTTTCAGATAAACATTGCAAATTTCAGCGACACCACTTCATAACACTCCTTATCCTGACATGGCCTGGGAAAAAAATAGCAATAGACTTTGCAGGCCCTTCTGAGTTGTTTCCATCTAGTCAAAGGTATATGATTGTTTTAAATGACTATTTCCCTAAACATGTGTATGTTAGTTTAACTCATAATCCAAATACTGACACAGTAATCAAATTTTTGCAGAAAATATTTAATATTGAAGGTGCAGCAAATGAAATTGTAACAGATAATGGTACACATTTCTCTTCACACAAAATGTACGAGTTTATATCTCACCATCACATACAACACATTAAAGTGGCTCTTTACTCACCTTAATCAAATGGTTTGGTGCAGTCTATGAACAAATTCTTTAAAAAAGGTGTATAAACTGCTTTAGCGATGGGTAAGGATGTTAAAATGTTTATAGAGAAAAAAAAATTGTCATATTTAACCAATCTTTACATTACTACTGGTGGTTGTCCTTTTGACTTATTGCACAAAAGGTTGCCCAGGTGTAACATGTTATCTGATTGGAGTAGAAATGTAAACAAAGATAAATTTGAGGATTTATCTAATGTTGAAATATCTGTTGCTAATAAGCAAAATCAAACAAAATAACTCTTTGATAAGAAATAAAGGGTTAAATTAGTTAATGTTCAAGTTGGAGATTGGGTCTTAGTGAGAGTTCCTTCTAGAGTTAAAAAGAGAAGATCTAAATTTTCTTTACCTGTCCAGGTTGAGAGAATTTCTAAAGGCTCTGTCCTTTTGTGGAACAAAGGTTGGTGGAGCAAGAGAGACATTGGGTTAAAATTTCATGAGAGCAAGCAAATAAAACACTGTTGTTTAGATTTAAGACACCTAATCATGAATGTAATTATTTGAAAGATCAACAACTTGTGAACTTCTCTCAAATCGATTTAAGTAGGCCAACTTTAGAAACACAGTTTGAGGGTCCAGATGTTGTGGGTCCATGTTGTGAGTAAAGTAGTTCTTCTGGGCAAATATCGCATTTGGAGCAACTTGCATCATCAGTGCGTACCGGAAATTCTCACAATGCGGGTATACCTATCAAATTTCAGGACTATTATGTCTTAGTTTATATGCTTTCATTTATAAGTCCTGAACTCATTTCAAGGGTATTGGGTAAAATATATATATTTTTTTATTAAAAGTAGTAGGGGTGTTGTATAGGTGCTATTTTCTAAGTTCAGCTGTCACAGCGTGAGCGTCTGCTGCGGTGCACTGGGCTTGGTGCGAGCTTTCGCTGTGACGCGTGCTGTATGTTTACATTACCATGATCGCTTCAGCAGCGCGCACTGTATATTTTTAAATAGTGTACGTTTTCTTTTAGTATAGACTTGTGACATTCAATTTAGAATTGGTAGTTTTAAATAATAGCGTGCGTGCATGTAACATGTATTATGAAAGTATAATACTAATATATATATATATATATATATATATATATATATATATATATATAAATAAATGCTTCTTTGGTTATGACAGTTGACTGTCTCACTGATGCTCATGTCATGCTGGTTGTGAGCTCCTATTTTTAGAGCTCAATAAAGAAGCTCTACTCTTGTTCCGTGTTCGGAGCGCATCATTTACTCTAAGACATAAAGACACCTGCAACATTGCAGGGAGCCACTGTCCAGGACTGTCCTCTCTAACCTCCAGTCTTGAACAGTCTTGGATCCCTGGCCTACGAAAGAAATTGGCCGTGTGCTCAAATTTAGGTCATATTTGGATCGTAGATTTGTAGATATAAATTCAAAAATGTGAACTATCAGACATTATTGCCACGAAAAACAGAGTTTAAAGGGCAATATAAACATATTCCTGGTTAAACATTAACTCAATGCCTATTATGTCCATTAAGGGAAGACTGTTCGGTGTGCCGTTTGAGCCCATGGATGGGCCAACATACTTAATGTGTATTGTGATGCAATTTTCCTTCAGCTGTGAAGCTATATATGTGATAGGTGCCTCTTTGGAATTAGTGTGTTGTTTTTCCCCCTCAAAAACTACACATCAACCAGTGACCGGTTCACAAATCTTTTAATGAATACATAAGATACATTTACAAACGTGGATACACAAAATAAATAATTCTATACAAACTAATTTCATACATTTTATTGCGTTATCAAAATATTGTCTACAAAATATTCTGCAGTAAAAATAACAGTGATCCGAGTAGAAAAATGACAATCACAGCTATGGAGTCTTTTCATAAAACAAAATGATCTTCATATTTTAAGGCCAATATGTACATGATGTCCAAAGGCACATACAATTCCACTGTGCAAGTAAGGAAAGGACTTCGACAGGGAAAAATACATAAAAGAAATGGCTGCACAGAACTGAATTTGTTAGACCTTTAAAACATTACAAGGCGATATAAGTGCAAGTCCTTTGTGCACACGAGGGGCGGTTTGCCAATAAGCATTAACCAACTCTGCGCCATTATCACTATGCGCAAACTGTCCTTGTGGGTGCGCAATTCACATTGGTGACTGCCACTGATTTCTTAATTTACCTCATTGTAGATCTGGGTTTGATACTTTGCTGCAGGCATGTGTTTTGCCCTCCAGATTTTGGCGCAGTGAGCGGGCACAAGGGAAAATATGCCACTGTGCTGCCTGATACAGCTCTTGCCAAATGAACAATTTCAAGATACAAAAAACACAGATTCATAGGAGGAACTAGCACACTGAGTCACAAACGGAAAGAAAGGGAGCAGCCACCTTCCAAGTGATCACAACAGAGGAAACGCAGCCCTGACCAAGAAGGAAGGTGTAACTCCCTGGGCTGTTTCAACAGACAGCACTGCTGAGGACAAAAAGTGCCCCATGCCTTTTGCAGGATAATCACAAAGTCACCTCAATTTGACAATGTTACAGGTCAATAAAAGCATCAATGCCATCTACAATCTATATTTAGCTGGGCGGTACAACTCTAGCTCTTCTCCAATGGCTATGCCCAAACCAAGTGTGGTCAACTGCACAATCTATTTCTGAAGTGGAAAGAGTGGCACGAGGAGAACCTGGTGACCTGTGACTAAACCCAACTACTTAATGTGTCATAACTGCCTACCTCATACACGTGTATGGACTTTTAACCCTGTCCCTTTGGTGTTGGAAGGGGTACCTCTGATTTGTTTCAGACAACTGCCTACCTTACTTCTGTCATTACAAAAGCGAAGGAGCTCTGTACTACTGAATTATGAACGATTGCCCATTGCTTAAGAAAGCATTAACACTGTCTTAAGTCTTGACAATAGGGCTGGATTTACCAACGTTTTTGTCCGATATTAAGTGGCCTTTCCTAGATTAGAACGGTCTTAAACCATTGAAAATCTTTTTGGGAATCAGTCCAACTTCCTTAGCTTAAGACAGTTTACTTCATCTTAACGTTTTTCAAAAAGTCAGGCCACAACAATTTTGGAATTAAAAGAAAAAAACGTTTCAAGGAAAAAACATTAATGGAGATGAACGATGAATGAGGAGGCTGTTGGCCATTAGATTTTGATTTCTGAAATAGCTTTATAGATTTATTAAATCTCTCCCCCATTGGAAAAGAAGACCCCTTGGTGTATCTCACTGCCTGTAAAGCAAACCTGCAGCAGCTGGACTGTCGCACAGGTTCTCTGGTTCATCCTAGAGAGTTGTCCAAGCCACTGGATTCGGTGAGTGTGCACCATACACAAACTGTGGTCTGGGATCAAATGTAAGCCATTTGGAAAGCATATTTCTTCAAATGATTATGCGCAGCGTGGATAGCTGAACAGTATTGAGATCATCATCCATGAAGAAAAAGGGAAAGGTGAGGGGCCTCTCTAGGATAGACTATAGAAACTTACATACTCAGGAGGATTGGTCAACCGTAACCCACAGAAAGAAATAGCAGCCCGGAAAAGACAGGTAATGGAAACGTTTCAATGACAAGCAGGTGAGGTACCATTTCTACACTCATAGCTCTACCAAGTGTTTGTACAAAGAAGATGCTTAACCTTGTGCAAGGGTCAGGCTACCGAGTTAGAATGGAAATGGTTCTAAAACATAAACCCTAGAAACCACTGAGTGATCCAAAGTTTGTGCTAGAACACCAAACTGGTACAGAACGAGAAGGCCTGAAAGTGCAAATGTGTGCTGAACACTTAGTCAGTGTGCATTATCATCATAAAGGCTACATCAAAGATCTAAACGTACAGAAAGAGAGAACCAAGGCAGAGAAAGCTCAAGTGACTGGTCTTTGACAGGATGCCTGTGAGTATGGAAGAGGGACATAAAGAGCAAGCTGACAGCTACCTATAGCACACCACCTTCGAAACGTAATGCTGCAAGCTCTGAAGGTATTTAGCCTGTGCCACCAAATGCCGCACACCATAAATATACCCGTTAGGCTGACCAGTATTTATTTTGAATTTTCTTACAGTAAGCCGTCTCTGAAACGAGTACATTCTAGTTACCTGTTGCCACCTACTGACAAACTCCAGTCTTAGTAAGGTGTAGTCATACTTGCAAGTACATTTCGCAAACACATGGATCTAGTAAACTACTGAAACCTAATGTATTTGAAACACCTGTCAATTTTTAAAGTTTACTTTCAGTGTTGCTTTTCTGCGTTTTTTTTTAATGTGTATATCAAAAGACATGTTATCACCACAGTAAATGTGCTTCTTCCGGATCATACAATGGTTCTTCACCGCTCCCACTAAGGGCCTACACAACAAGATTGTGTCCTGGTCCTGTTTACCTTGTTTAGCATTACTGCACATGAAAGAACAGCATGGCATGAACCACATACACAGATATCCTTCTGAGGGAGGAAAGGGAGAGGCAGCATGACCCACTTCAGGCTTCACCCTTCGCAAGTCAAACTCTTCACCATGACAATAAATAACATAATTGCATTATGCACATCTGGATACATGCTAGTTTTGTGTGTAATGGAAAATGGTGTGATCACAAAAGTCATCTTAACTTTTGTAATAACAATTTCATGGTGAAGGGTACTAATAATCCTTTCCAAGTAAACTTTTCCATAGTTAGGGCATAGTGTCACTTTTGTCCTTCCCCCAGAAAACTTGTCCTAATCCTCAGACTGAAATATCCAACAACAAAAAAGTCACAAGCACCATGTGTTTTGAAGAGGAGGTTTTTAAAACCTGTGTCCATATCAGAAGTAAAAACCATACACCTATGTTTACTTGAAGGCACACCTCTAGGAAAAATTAGACTGAAACAAAGTAAATGAGAGCCAAAAATAAGAAGCTAGCTCATGAGTGAACATTAAACTTGAACACACTGGGTGACCATGCCACTCTTAAATATTAGAGTGGTTTGCACATAATGGCTCAAAGCAAAAAGCTAAGAGCCCAGTTTACCAACAATCAACCCCCCACTAATGACCACTCGGAGGCAGGTGACCTGAGAAAAACACTTACAGGAAGCTTCTCCTTGTTTTTGATTGGAGACCTCAGTTTTGATTGGCTCCACTTGTCAGAATTGTTGGCTATTTTAGCACAGCAGTTAAGGATTTAACACAAAAAGAATACTCATGAAACCTTTAAGCATACCGCCCAACTAGCCAAATGAATAAGAGCAGTACACTTCTAAGTTCAAACTCCATGGGGTTTGGCGACTCTTCTGAGCAGCATCTCAAATCCTCCAGATGCAAGCCAACGAATTAATGTTCATGACGAAAGGCTTCCTGTGTCTGCAAAATGTTACGCCTGGTACGAGACCATAAACAAATTGTGTAATGGAAATGGAACAGGGTTACAACATTATAAAGGGTAGTGTGGGAGAGTACTGCTGTCACATCCCAATCTGTCTGTGCAAGTGGAGCACATCAGTGCCAACTTTTAATAGCAGTAAAAAGAGTGTTGCCTTTATACTCTCTCTGTTACTTCTAGTCCATAACCTTTCTCCTATTATCAATATTTGGATGTATCCTGCCAACTAGTTTGTGGCCAAAAACTGCTTCTCGGGCAGTTCAAACCAAAACCTGTACATCAGGTACTAAGGATACATAGGCATGAAGCACACGGTCACAACCCTTCCCCCTCTTGGGTCATACCCTCACCAGTTTCATCATTAGTAAAAAGGCTATCCTTGTAGAGGTTTTGACGAATGGCAAACAGGCAGGTCAGGTGTTGTAAGAGAGCCTATGGAATGAATTAATCCACATACGATGGAAGAGAGATATTCCCTCTGAGTAGCATCTGATACAGGTGGTTACGTACTTGACAATCAGACTGGAGGCTGCTTTGTGGCACCACCATCATGTCAAGCAACGATCTGATCAAAAGAATCTAACTCCTTTTGCCCGTCTAGTTTAAAATGAAAAGTGCATATGATTTCTGTGCTATGCAGAACTTTCTCAGTCTGGAACCTTGAGGACACAGAGAGAAGACCAGGAGATAAATCTACTTGAGATAAATCTCATCAGCATGAATTCTCTTAACACCTTTAAGTCAAATGACTGGCATGGTGGAAGAACCACCTATAGTCCTGATGAAACGATTCACTGCCCTGAGATACAGTGGGCCTAAAGTGCAATAACAAACCTCATAGAAAGGAAAAAGCATATTTCTTCACCTTTAAAAGAAAGCAGATACTGGGGACAAGACAATGGCTCAAATTACATTTTCATGCAGTGGTGCAGCATGACGCTCTTATGACTAAAGTGTTGTTTGATGACCTTCTTTGGATGAAAATGTATTCCCCTTGGTCTGTTCCTTCTAGGCATCTGTGGATTTTAAATAGATTTTGAAGCTGGTTACAGGAACTCGGTTCTGTCAGGTACTTGGAGAAAGACATGATATTGCAGACAAAGTTTGGGAGGGAAGGTAAATCAGTCCACTTGAGCAAAACTTCACCCTCTTCCTCCTGTGCTGCTAATCTAGTGGTGAATTTCCTGGCACTTTCAGGCACATCTAGTTTTTTAGAGGAAATGCAGCTAAAGGCTTCAGGACCAGGTGATCAAACTAAGCAACTGAGGCACAATGCCATAATGAATGGAGGATGTTTCACCCCTCCCGGAAGGAACATGGATGGCAGTGTACCGAAGGAGATGTTGTATATCTGAGAAATAAATCTGACATGAGCACGTTGGAGCCACCAGGATGTCTGGGCAGTCTTTGATCTAAATGTCCACTGGGACCAGGTGAGGTGGGGGTAAAGGAGGGCATATTGAAACTCCCTAAACCAATCATGAGTGTGTCTCCCCAATAAATGGGGCTACCCACCAACTAAAATGAAAACAGATTAACTTAATGGAGGAAGGTTGCTAATGCGTCTGGTCAACTAGAGGACCTGAAGGTGATCTAAAGAATCCCTGGTTGGCCATCACTTAAGTGGTGTGTTTTGGCTTATGCTTACCGTGTCAGTCCTCTGATTGAGCAAAGAACTCACTTGAGACAATGAGAGAAAAATGTATGTGGCAAAGTCGTCTTCTTTGATATTTTCATCAACATGGGCAGAGAAGAAGGAAACATATTCCTATTTTTGAATTACAATGAATTTAGGGACTTTGAGAAAGCACGCTTGCGCTAGTGAAAAGGGCTTTTGCAGAATAATACTTGCAAGTAACTTCCACTAAGTAGGACTTCGGTTTTAAAATATTTGAAAAGCAATTTACCACATTTGGGAACAAGACGTAGGATAATAGAATGTTACTTGAAGTAAAACTTATATTTTGTTGCTTTTTTTTTTTTTTGCTGTCTGAAGACACGAAAACTCAAGAGTTCCCACCAAAACACCTGAGGCTCTATGCTCCACTGATAGCTACCAAGGTTTCAAATTGCTTTGTGTGACATTTTCATAATTTCAGTGTAATTTTGAGTGACATTTCAACCACTATAAGTGACAATTTCTCGTGAGGAAAATCAAGCAACGAATACAAGGGAAACAAATATCAGAAATTACACCCATGAGCAGTAGAAAAATCATTAATAGCAGCTTAAGCAGAGCAGCCAACTGCCCAGGGGTCTGGCGTGCCACCCACTAGTTGCATCAGTCATGGCTCTAGCAATTTAATTAACATTACATATAGCAGCACAGAAGTACTTTAGGTCATTTTTAACAAAGGCTGAACTCACTGACACTCTCTCAGGCACTTACTGAGTTCTGGCGGGCGGCACCGCAGCAACAGTGCCTCCTCAGCGTGGCTAGCTCGCAAGGATGTAGACCCGCTCCTGGGCCCAAGGCAATGCCACCCGCCGCATCCATTCATGATTCTATGATGGCACCGCACCCAGTGCTCTCACGCAGAGGGCCAGCTACTTAGGATCGCGGGATGGCTGCCACGGTGTGGGACTCCCTTAGCAACTTCATGATGAGTCGTGGCAGGCGGCTCTGAGCCCACCTGCCAGTGCTGCGGTCCAGTGGAGCTGGGTCCGTCCCGCTCACTAGCGGGATGTCATGCCACTGCCGCGAGTCTCTGACAGCGAGACTCAGCCGCCACGGTCAGCATTGCCTGGGTGGGTCACGGGAATCGATCCTCGTTACGGAGTAGCAAGGTCATAAGAGCTGTGCATTTCTTAGTGCCGCCAAAACTTTATGAATCACCTCCCATTCACACTGCAGGAAGGAGTCGGACCCGTGACTCTTCCCCACCTATAAAACTATGGGTCTCAGAGAATTTACTTACTCTTAGTTACCAGTAGTCAAGCCATTTGGCACTGACTGTGTGCGGGTGCCTGTTTTTACACCAGATACATTGTAGCAGAGTACTCAAGCTGCGAGCAGATCTTGAGCCAGGCTCAGCCCCGTCCCTTAGCCTGCCGAGAGCAGCACGCACCGCCACTCCAGCTCAACAGCCATGGGGCATTATGGCAGCCTCCAGCTTTACAGCTGAGCAGCACTATATTGCATGATTTTGCATTTCAGTGCAATGATGAGAACTACCACACTGAAATGCGTTAGTGTAACCCCTGATGCGTGGTAACTGGCAGGGCTGTCCACTTCGTTGAAGCCCAGTAACACGGACACAGTGTAGCGTAATGTAGTGCTGCATTTACAAATAATTTGTATTTCGTGATGTATGGATTTTGGGCCTTCACTCAATTGATAGGAATTTTACAGCTCACACACATGGCTGTACATACTGGTGCAGATGAAACTTGGAAGGAGGGGCTTAGTTTTAGGCAATGAAATGTCTACACAAAAGGCCCGTGTCCGTATTTAGGATCGGCGATGCTCCTCAGTAACGGGCTCAAAGATGAACTGCCGAGAACAGCTGGTGCTTCGAAGCAGTGACAACGCCTAATCAATCCTAAACGCTAATTTTGAAATGTAAGTCTAATTTTATGTACGCAGGTTTCCAATATCACGTTACTTTTAAAAATCTGACAATTATTACCAATTTTAAGCAAAGAAAGTGGTTGGAGCGGTACAAAGAACTTGGTCGATTTTTACTTAACTTTACATCTCGTTTCCTGCTTTAAATTACATAGCATATGCAGTATTCTAGTCTGCCACAGGAGGTCACCATTAGATTGTGAATTGGAAAGACTTATGTTTTAAACGCACCAAACGACTGTCTTCATTGGGAACACCCGATTGCAGTAATTATTTGAATATGGTCCTCTGCGGGTTCAAACTCTATAATACTGTTTGCTCAATCCACTATATTCCTTACTAACTGACGTATTACGTCAAATACTGTCACTATGAACAATCTCCTTGCTTAGAACCACTCGGGCACAGAACCTTCAAGCGACTATACACTCCTACAAACGATTAAAGAAGAACATCAATGTTGTTCCTTTCGTGAGTACCTCAGTGGTTTTAATTCAGCACTTTCCTCGGGGAATGTAGGATACTGCACATGATTCATGAAGATCACACTGCTGAAATCACGGCTTCGGCACTGGACCTAAATAAAGTAGTGCAATTCTGGGCAAATCACGTAATCGCCCATGCCCAAATTAGTATTGTGTAATGTGATAGTCAAATTGAAAAAAATGTGCCTTAACACGTTTCTATAACCCCATGCCGTACGATATCACGGATTATCTCTCCACACCCACTGATGTACAGTAGGTTGTAAATACCAAATTATACATAGTATGCCAGTGGCACCAAACGCTGTTATCCATGGCTATGGTGCCAGAGTGCTGCAGACATCTGCCAAGGCCTTGAGAAGGGCATGCATCAACTTTAAATGCAAAGGTCATAAACTGGAATTACTAATTTTAACCAAGGAGGCCAGATTAAAAAAAGTAGGGGGCAATTTACGTAGGTCAGGTTAGGACAGCTTGCGCTACACGAGAGTAAGTAAGTGGTAAAAAGGACTTCTGGACCAGATCCACTCAGTAGAACACTGAACATCTAGCAAATTAGGGGGTTCTTATGAAGCAGGAACAGGCAATTCGAGCACTCCCCAATTTAATTTGTCAAATTAAACATTGAATGGCTGATACCCATATAAGTGTGCCTTGGAGCAGGCATATGAAAAAATTATTCCCACTGTATATTTGTGAGGATTCGGTCTTGCTTTATCCAGGCTGCCCCGCACGTACACGGGTCATAAATGGTGCCTTAAAAGCCCTGCTAAATGTGGTGTATCCCAGTAACCGGTGTTAAATGAAATATGTTCCTAATAATAAGAAAAAGGAAGTAGATTAGGTACTCTCTCGGTGTTAACAGCAACCGCCAAATGGGAAAGGTTTGTCAATACTTAAGAAGTTGGGAAACTAAGAAGGCTGCCGGCTGACCCGGCTGTAATGCAGCTCTCCATCCAGTCTCCCAACAGGTAGAACACGCCGGCTGAACTGCCTTAGAGCGCCGCCTAGTGTGCTCTGCTTTCCGCGCTGGCTCGTTCGGGCGTTACAGGAGATGCGCCCTGGGAGCGTTTGTTCCGTCTCCACCTACCATCAGTGGGGGCGACTTACGGTGGGGACCCATAGTATTTCTAAGAGCCGGGGAGTTAGTTGCAGCCTCCTCGGAGCCCGCCAGACTGCAGGGGTGGGTCCTCAAGCGGCCAGTGGGGGCCTTTGTAAGAGGGTACCGACACAGTCATCTTAACGGGCCGGTGGCGCCGAAACGGCGGGAGCAGGACGCCAGAGTGGATACCCACCCCCGAAGCAGAATTTAAGCCATGGAGAGGAAGAGGAGGGGAGGGGAGAGCCCCCCCGCCCCCCCTGCTCCATCGTCTGGAGCTACTTTTATGGATCTATTCTGTGGCCTAGTCCCTCAGCCAGCTGGTAAGCCATTTCCATTTTATGCTGAAATGGCAAGAGGCTATGTCTGTAAGGGCCCCCAATAATGTGAAGCCTTTACAAACAGATCCTCAGGGCAAGGCTGCATTAGAAAATCTGTCAAGAACTGTGAAGGGAGAATGTATGGAGATCACGGGTAGTTGTAATTAATCCCGTCCTCCCCCTGAGGTCTGAGCTTGAGGGCAATGAGCATTTATTTTCCTTATTAAATGATACAGATTGGTCAGAGGAGGATTTAGTGGTGGCCTCTGACTCTAGCGACCGGGCCTTAATGGATGAGGGTCACGGTAAAGGGATGCCCATACACCCCCCCCACCACATAAAATGGGCAAAAATAACAAATGGATGGAAAAAGTCAAAAATGGGATTATTCTGCAACAGCACACTTTGTAGGAGATCTACCAGGAGCCTCCTGTGAGCCGCTTAGCTCCAACCGCCCCACTTTGGAGGCAATTTATCAATGTATTATGTTCCACATGCTTTATAGCTGCGATAAATTGAGGTCTCTCCAGAAAGGAATAGAGCTACATTGGCATTTGGGAAAGAGATCTGAATAACTCCTACCATGATGTTTCTCGAGTATGACCAATCTTTTGAGGGAGAGCTAACTAAGATGTACTTTCTCTTCATTTAACTGGCCATAGCTCGCCTCCTTATCACAACAGCCTGGAAAAACGCTGAACCTCCCACAGTTTATCTGTGGTTTGGGCGTTTGCTAGCCATTTACAATCTGGAGAGATCTTTATATAATTGCAAGGGAAAACGAGCTAGGGGTGGTGGAAAATCAGTCTGGCTTGCCCTAACTAGATGGCTCTTCAATAAACGAGGGCACGAAGACTGGTTTGTGATCTAAGCAGAATTAGATAGAAAGGGTGCCAACATAGTTTTAATGTGCTTTGTATTATTAATTACTATCTATCTATATTTATATATCAAGTAATGCATGTAACTGCATTCATTTGAATTTTCTCTACTTCTGCTGGATTTTGCTTGCTGTTGTATGATTAATTTGGGATATATCAATAATAAAAAAAAGTTGGGAAACTTAAGCTGATTTTTGGTAAGTCAAGTTGCCAAGCTAGAATCTGGATACAAAGTACTAGAGGGATTATTTGCATTAACTTATATCCCTAAGGAACTTGTTGATTAACAGCCAGACCTAAGCATAGGCAATGAAGTGGAAATAGTGAAACAATTGAGATGTTAAATACCTATCCTAACGAGGAATCTGCAAAAGCATTTGGTTTTGTGAATCAGCATACTTTGAGGGAAAAGAAACCTAATAAAACAGGATTAAACATTCATGGTTAATTGTTTTTAGTGTGAACTGGTAGGGGGGGGGAAACACGCCAGAACTGTGCCAGATTCATGGATCCACTGTCTTTCAGCACAAGTGGTAGAATACACCACTCGGCTCACCTGTGCTGGACCATGCCTCCACTGTTTTATGTTTCACAGTCTGAATGGTGTGTGATGCATCTCTGAGTGCCTGTGCCAGATCCATGGCTGTACAAGGGTGTACAGTGCACCAGATACGGATCTATGCCAGAATCATAATTCCACTGCTAGGCAGTTTGATGGTGTACGATGAACCTGATTTGGACCTATGAAATAGATAAAGCTCCCTTGTTTCGTAGTTTGAAAGGCGTGTCCGAGTGCCTGTGCCAGATCCATAGCTCCAC
Organism: Pleurodeles waltl; assembly: GCF_031143425.1. Taxonomy (NCBI): domain Eukaryota; kingdom Metazoa; phylum Chordata; class Amphibia; order Caudata; family Salamandridae; genus Pleurodeles; species Pleurodeles waltl. Next base: position 542,726,840 of record NC_090451.1, read on the forward strand.
TATTTCATAGTTTGAGTGATGGAAAACGCAGCCGATAAGAAATGTATGCCAGAATCAAGGCTCCACTGTTTCGTGGTTTGAGTGGTGGATGAAGCACTCAAGAGGACCTGTGCCAGATCCACAGCGCCGCTGTTTTGTGGTCCGTACTTCAAGTGCTTCTAATAACGTTCACTTTGAGTGATTTAGCAATACATGTGGGAGCCAATGGGTCTTGTTGTGCTTTGGAGGCAATATTAAGAACTCATTGGAAAGGAGGGGGTGCTGCAAAATGACCCTGCGGATAACAGTCACCTGCTGACGATCTATGTGGAAGATGCTGTCCTGTAAAGTTCGCTGTAAAGACTGATCACAATCCTGTCTCGTAAGTGCTGGGTGATAAAAGTAAATTAACTTCATCTGGTGTCACTGCCTCTACCAAGAACCCTCTCTGGGTATTCAAAATTAGCCCCCGCTGTAGGGTGGGGAAAGAGTAAAAGGGGGTGGCTACTTATAGGACAGCACCAATTCTATGCAGTCCTGAAGACAAGAGTGACTGGCTAATATTACCCTGCTCAAAGCATTAAAAAACTAAATTCAGAAAATGTAAATATGGGTATAAAAACAGAATAAAGAAATGAAACTCCCATGATATGATTTCCTTGTTTAAGAGTGTTTTTCTGTGCCATGTGTGAGGCTTCTCCGTCTGCAAGAATGATTGTTCAGTTTAACAGCTAAAATGAACAGCATTTATTATAGCTGGGAAAAGGTAAAGACAGTGCGAGGAGACAAAGCACCGCTGCACCTTATGAACCCGACATCGCCGCCAGGCACACGAAGTAAAAAAGCTAAGGATGGGAAGCAGTTCGAGCTTAGTGAGCAGCCTGCGGCAAGAAAGGCAAAGGAGGACGAGTTTCAAGCTCTGAAGGATGGCCTTTAGCCGGCTCTCCGCGCTTTCTAATAGTCGAATAAACAGAGCCCAGAGGCAGATGCAGGCTCCACTCTCTCCCTCCTACCTGCTAAGGTGGGCCTCTTGGTGGCAGTGACACGTGTGAAGAGCTTCACAGTTCTTGTACTTTAAACACCCCCCTCACGACGTCTATTGATTTTAAAGCGGTGACTCAGAACACATAAGAAACGATTTCCCGCCAACGCATAAAAATGCTCTCCAGACTCCTTCAATCTCAAACAAGGGCTAGATGAGTCCGTCAGATGTGACGTCTCAAAGGCACTTTTCCTCCCCAGCACCTTCCGATAAGTCAATTACCTGTAAAGAAAATACTGCTGGATTCTTTCGCCCAAACGGCACTCTGTCTCCCACTCAACTGAAAGCTTCCATCTCCTCCCAGCTAATGGGCACAGACAGGAAGCCATGAAGGTGAATGCTCTGCAATGCGGACCAGTCTTCAGACTGCTGCAGAAGTAGATGCAAGTTCGCAGTATGCGAGGCTGTGCATTCTAATGAGTAGCCATCCCACAGTGCAGAGCTGTGTAGAAAGCAGAGGGCCGACTGAGCATCGGTGTTCATATGCAGTGACTGCCTCTGCACACAGCCGTTAAATCTGCCGAGTGACTGACTGTACACAACCCCAAAGCTGCCAAGTGTCACGCATCTTGTGTTAGAATAAAGCATTTCCGGTCATTTTCCGGCATTGCCTGAGATTGTCACGCAAGTCCTGAAGTGCAGTAAAAGCTTCTTGTTCCAGTTTCTCACCTTGCTAGCTAAGCTCCGAATAGTTTTTATCAAAGGCCACAAGGTGGCACTGGTGTACAATGGGATGTCTCGGAGTCTCGCTATATTATGATATTTACATGGTTCCATCGTCTTCACCGCTTGATTTTGCTTGCAACAAAGTGTCACTCAGTCGTTGAAATGTCACTCAGAATTACAATGAAATTATGAAAATGTCACACAGCAATCTGAAACCGTGGCAGCTATGCAACTCAAGTGACTTTCTCAGCTCACATCTGGTCACCGGGCACTGCTCTGTCATCACCTGTGAGCACTGGTGCTCGGTAGCGGTCATTGACTGCTAGTGCACAGTGACTCTGCACAGTACTCTACTGTGGCTACGTTTGCGCAGTTGATGGGTGTCTATCTCTGCGTACGCTTGCTGTGACAGCAGGGGCTGCCCCGTGAGGACAGCTCAGCACCTGTGCACACACCGCTCCCTCTCTAACTGCAGTGGCGCTTAAAGTCTGTGTATGCATGTGTGTGCGCTCAGGGGCACTGGCGTTCACAGATGCACAGCCAGTGCACATCGGCGTCCAGTCCCAGGCGTCAAAATACAGTGAAGCCAGATTGATACAAAGACAAGCAGTTGTTTAAAGTAATATTTGGCTTTGTTTGTTGCATTGCTTCATTTCCCTCACCGACGACCTGATTCACATTGTTTTTGCACTCTTAGGTATAATTTCTTCTGCAAAAACAGATATGTGGAAGTTATGCACTGATCGAGATTCCCAGAGTAAGGGGCTATTCCACGCATAGATGAGATATATTGAGGTCAACTGACCAGTTTCGCGGATTGTTGGAATAAATCTCCAACCAGGGATAGCAAAACAAGACATTCAAACATGGATGCGCAGCACAAAGTTGGTGAACCCTGACAAACCAATACCTTTAAAGACATTCACAAAACCTTTTGAGGTCCTTTTCTGCGCTGTAAAGATATATGTGCGAAGAGCAGATTTAAATCACTTTCCAAGGTGGGAAAAAAAAACCAGAACCTGATATTTGGTAGGAGTGCAGAGGAAGGGATTTCTCCACAGGAAAATAAAAATGTTACTGGAATTGCAAAGAGATGCTTGGTGAGAGTCCTAAACTTCAACTACGGGGATTGAGGATGGGTAAGTATATAAAGAATGCATTTGTAGGAACTGTGTTCTGAGTGGAGTGTAATCAATAAGAGCACAGCATAAACCATTCTGTATTATAAAAAATGACAGTCATGAGTCACGTCCTAGGGAACAAGCATTGGCAAAGGCAAATAATGTGGGCTTAATATAATACTGGACGTACTAGCACACTAGAACAAGGAAAGGGTGAGAGAAAACAAGTGTGAGCATGAGGGCTAAAGTTGTAAAGTAGTCCCTAATACAGTTCAATGCAAGCACTCAAGACAAGGTGGGAGATGCACTCAAACAAACTATAGTAGTAAGTGAGAGATCAATTTTACCATCGGACTGAGCCAGGACATGGCAGACAAGATCTACAGCCCATGGCTGGTCAAACAAGATCAGTGGTTGAAAAGGGCAGACTCGAAATCCCCTCTTTGTATAGGGTTAGCTAGCAGCCTGTCTGACACCTGCATTATCCAATCCACGGTCTAAAAGGGACACCTAATGTCCATCCTGGGCCAAGCCATTTTAACAAGTCTAAATGGCAGTACTAGAAAATACAATCTGTTCACGCAGATTACCCGTGACAATGATTAAGGAAATTCAACTCTTAGGCCATAGCTGTGCCCATCAGTTATTGCGGCCAGAGAACAAGGTAGTGTAGGCGCTTGCTGACAAAGCACATCAATCTCATTCTCAAAGACAACTCGGTCATAGGTCAATTAATACCCCAAAGCCTACGCTGTAAGATGCAAGATGCAAGCAACGATCACACCTGGACAGCATGATGAGCACTCGTAGAAAGATGACCTGCTCTTCTAACCAAACCACAACGGGATCTGGGGAAGGTGGCAAATTTCAACTCAAGGCCCCTCAAACCTGTGCACCACACACTCGAAAAAAAGGCACAAAAAAGAAAGGGTAGATAGTGAAGCAGCAGAGAGAAAAAGAAGCAAAGTCGGGTAGGGCTACACAGCTCATAAGTGTCAGTGTACCCATCTTTGATGTAATGTCACATCAGAATATAGAAACGATATAACGTATTTGCATAACTCTTGCATTTCTAAAGTAAAAAAAGAATCACACCTGCTGAATCACAAATTTGTGGGATTAAGGCCTACTATTAGGCCCACTAAATAGAATGAGTAGTGAAGGATACTGGTGCAAATGTTATAAGGCCAGTGTTGCACCAAAATACCCATCTGTATCGAGAGCAGCCCTTCCTCAACTATTGTGTGTCCGTCTTTCCAGATTTCTTCTGCATGGTTCAAGTGCCACCGAGATTTGTATCGTAAATTTCTCCCAGTGTCCCGAGTTACTGCTGCAACAGAGCATGCGACTTGTTGCATCCCAGCAGTGCGTGAGCCTGCTGAACAAGGTTGTCATGGGGGGGGAAGAGGACAAAGAAATGGGCTGAAAGTCACAGATCTCTCATTATCGCATCTAAATAGTAACTGCTTGCAGTCTGGTGTGAGCGAGGCTAATTTTGGCCGTTATCTGAGTGTTGGTGGGGGCGAACTCAGCTCCTTCCCCGCGCAGCCGAGAGCAAGTCCGCCTGCAGCCCGATTAAAGGGTCCCTGCGCAAGTCGATACATTCCCTGCCTAACGACGCCGTTCCTACAACTGCTAGGTGGGAGGAAATAACTGTTTAACGATTGCAGAAGATTGTCGATCACATCTCTCGCGCTGGCAACCCAGAAATGTGTTCCCCCCCCCGCCCGGAGGGAGGGGCACTAGACAGGGACGAGCTGTTAAGCGAGCCTGCGTCATGCGGCACCAATCAACACCTCCTCCTGGGCGACCAGCCCCGGCACGAATGGCCAGGAGATTAGATGCATGGCGGTGTTCAAATACACATCAGCTGGCTGCTCTCACTTCACACCCAGAAGGGAGTTTTCATTACTTCCAGCACAAAATGTGCTCCGGACACCGCCTCAGTGAGATTAAAACTGGCATGGTTAGGTTTTTTTTTTCCTGAGAGAGAAAAATTGCTTAAGGGAGATGGTAGTGTACGTGCACGCGCATGCATGCTTTAAACTCGTTACCGACGGGACGATGCATGGCAAGTCCACAATGGTACTTCAGAAGTGCGTGGAAACACTGAGATTCGTCAACGTTCACGCAGAAACACCAGGCACAAGTGCCACGTTTACTAAAGTGAAGTGAAGTCTAAGTCTGAGACTCGCGCGAAGGGCCTCTATGAATGACAGACACCCTGAAGAGCGGAGATCATGAAGGTCTCAATAGCTCTCCCAAAGTGGGTAGCTTGTGACATAACTGAACAGTGGCGGGCACATTCCATGCTCCACTGTGGCATGGGATGCCACTCAGGCAAGGTGGTCATGTTCTAGCTTGCTCGGGCTTTCATACACTGTGGGTGAGCCAGGTCAAACAGACTCTAAATGATGCCATATGCAGAGTTCTCCATCATATATCCATGAAGGATGGATCCATACCAGATTTTAAGGATAACCACTTTGTAAATTAGCTCAACTCGCACATTTTATGTAACTTCGTCCTCTGTTGATACCCAGAAATTCTGCCATTAGCCTGGCACTGCTGGACCTACGGTGGACATGGGTGCCCTGAAGTATGAAAATCAGAGGCAATACACAGACCTTCTGTAGTAGGATGCCTTATGCGGTGCTGAAATCAGAAGTAATTGGCACACGTTGCCAGACAATGTTAAAAAAACAACAAAAAAATGTTTTGCATGTCTAAAGTCAATCTTGTGTGACCTAAAAGGTATGTTCATTGTGATAAATGCCTTTTAGATACATGTACATCAATGCGGTTTCCATCAAGATATATGCATGTATCACAGGATCTACTCAAAGCTATGTGTGTCTTGACCAAAAAAAAAAAAAAAAAATCACTTAATTCTATAGTTGCCTCGTTTGTTTTGACACGTCTTTTGTGGGACCCGTATTAAAAGGGTTACTAGGCGATGCTCGATCCCGCTTAAATTACAATTGCTAGGAACTGATACTACAGGGAAGTGCAGTTCAGGGACTGGAAATATGTTTTATTTTCCAAGGGAATGCTGTGCTTCTTTTCATTGCTTTCTGAAAGAAATCCCTTGATGCAGGTGGCTTAGCAAATATGGGACAAAATGCAGGTCGGGGAAGTGATGCATAAATAAATCCTGAGCTGTGGAGTGAAGCTCGATTTTGGTCTGGGCAAATTAAGCAGAGGGTGAATTAACCGTGAACAGGCTAAATATTTGAAAACCACGAAGCAGCCACAAAATAAAATCTCTGCCACTTTTCATGTATAGCAGCAGCTGGAGGCATTCATCGTAATGATGAGAATAGTTCCATGACATAGGCATCTACTTCACCTTTTCCCTTACAGCCACAGGTAACCACTTTTCCAATTAGGGACCTTTTGATCCAGGACAGCAGGAAAAAAAGCTACTAGCGTCTCCTCTGACACCAACAAAGTGAGTCACGGTGAAGATGCACGTAGACAAGCACGAGGAAGCACATAGGAAAGGTTCACTAATGCTTCCCTTCACTCCGATCTCAACCATTATACTGCTGTTGGTACCGCAGGTTGAGCTCGCGCAGTTCCCGTTCACGCACCCGCCGTGACTTGTTAGATTTGGTGGAGCGGCTGGATCGCGTGGACTGGGCTGATTTAGTGCTTTGGCATCGGGAGGAAGCCCGCTTCAGAAGGTTCTGTGAGATGGAGCGGTGCAAGTTCTTCATGGATGAGGAGGCAGCCATGCTGACTACCCAGGGATGCTTCAGGGCATGGCTAGCTGACATCCGGTCCCCAGGGTCCACTGTGAGGAGTCGGTCAATGAAATCCTTGGCAAGGTTCGAGACACTAGGCCAGGGCTAAGAAAGAGAAGAAAAAAGTGATGAAACCATTAGACCGTGTTATTTTTAAATAAAAAATTCCAAATACAAATGACATAATTTTGGTTACAAAAACGCATGCAATATAACTAGCAAATACAAAGACACCTAGGTAGAGAAAACACCACATAACCAAGCCTATGACAAACTTAATGCCTCAAGTTGTCTCAAATCGGTAGAACGTTTTTAAATATTGTCTTTAAATAGGCATTCCATTTAAATTAATTCCAACCAAAGCTCCTTAAACTCGCAAACAAGGGCTGTGGTGTACTCATTTCTCCACAGGGCTTCACCAGCGCTTTCAAGAGTGCTCTATTAACCATTTCATTGTTGGGGTGTTTGTGCACCTCTGTGCCAGAATGTTCTCAATAAAAATCAGCATTAGGTTGTTAAACCACATGTACTACTTCGTTTTGCGCACCCCTACAAAATCTTTTTTGTTTTTGTTTGGGTACATTCTGCGCTATATGTTGTTGCAAATCCAGTATCAATACCTCACTGCTGCCGGAGATACAATGAAAAACGTGGAGCTATAGAGCACATTTGTTAAATGAACATATTTTGCCGCATTTCTCAAATGGACAAACAAATCTTAGACCAGTACCAAAGGCAATGTTGCCCCAAGTGTCATGAGTCCAGCAATACCACGTGTGGTTTTTCCTGGGGAATGTAGTCTGCACACTCAATTTTGTAATATTAACACAGATTACTAAACTGTGGTAGGATCACAGTTTATGGTCCGCAGCTTGCTTGATGATCAATATCAAAAATTTGGGCTGAATGTAACGAAAAGAGTACACATTTTTTAAATTATATGCCACCTAAGAAATGTATTAATGCAAAACAAACACTATGTATTGCACTGCAGCTGTTAGACAGCACGTACAACCCCTATGGGGGACGCGGAAGCGCTTGTTGCCTTGAATGGCTGATAGAGCATAAGGAACACAATGTCACATTTTTAGCAATATGTTTTCCAAAAACTGTTATTCCCTTCAGTTTTCCTCACGGAGGAACATCACTTACAAGTCATCACCTCTGTCAAGATTCTTTTAGGGATCCAAAGTGTGGGAGTATTAGACATGTAAGGGTTTTCTGTGGGCTCAGGGAGCCCATAGGGAATACTTTAGGTGCAGTGAAATTTAAAAACCAATACATAAAGTGAAATACCGGTTTAGAGCACTATTTGTTTGCCCTTTGTTAGAAATTGGGTCTCCATTTGGCAGAGGTATGCACCCTGTCCAAGTATGGACCACAATCCTAGTCAGGGTAAGTCACAACACAACCTAAATTCATACTGTGCTCAGCCTCCAGTAGCTTGGCACAGAACAGACAGGCTTAACTTAGAAGGCAATGTGTAAAGTATTTGTTCAATAACTAATACAGTAATAGTGAAAACACCAAAAAAAGTCCTCCACACCAGTTTAAGAAAATAGATAAAATGTACCTGAATGAAATAAGACCAAAACGACAAAGGTCCACTATACACAGGTCAAGATTTCACTTTTTAGAGGTTTAGGTAAGTCTTAATCAATAGGAACAATGGATGTATCTCTTTAGCACAAAGTACCTGGGAGGCATAAAAACAGATGTGTGTGGGCCACAGGGGAGGTGATGCGCTGGAAAGCAAAGCAATGAGTCGATTCCTTATTGCCCAGAGGAGGTGGTGCGTCGATTCTTCCCACGCCGGTGAGACAATGCATCTGTTCCTTACAGGCAGGGGGAGGTGATGGGTTGATTTCCATACACACGGCCTCAGTTCCTCACTGCAGCTTCAATAAGAATTTGCACCCAAGGATGAGGTGTGGAAAACCCAGATGTGCTGTGATGATGGAACTACAGGGAAACAGGTGCTGCGTCGATTCTGCAGGCGTTGCGTCGATTGTTGCAGTGCAGCACAGCACATTGAGGCATGAATTTTCTCTTTTAGGTGAAGTCTTTGATGGCCCTGGGATTTAACAGGAGGCAAGCTGACAAGTCCTTGGAGATCACTTGTGGGGGGAAGGCAAAGTCCTTCCAGCAGAGTCGGGGAGAAGAAGGTAGCAGGGCAATAAGCAGAAGAGCAGTCCTTCCAAAAAAGCAGTCTAGTTTAGTACTTTGGGCAGCACTGCAGTCCAGTTGTAGGCCCAGAAGTGTCTGACTTGTAAGGGGGCGGGTAGGTCACATACCATATATATTGTGCCTCTAAAGTGGAGGAGCCTTCAAATAATGGTTTTTGAAGTGCACCAGTTCCCCTTTCAACCCAGCCTTTTCTGCCAGGAGATTTGGGGGGGGTGGGGGGGGTTATCAGTCCTTTGTGTGGGGTCAAGCCACTACCCTTTGAAGTGTGAGGGCCCCTCCACCTTTCCTGCCCAGGAAGATCCATCAGTATAATGATGAATGCAGAAGAATGTCCTGTGTTTATGGCTGTCGGGTGGAATGCACAAGGGGACCTGTCAACCAGCACAGACCAGATGTGGACTGGAGACAGGCTGTAACGCACAGAGGGCAGTAAGTGCAGAGAAATGCCTACTTTCCAAGAGTGGCATTTCTCAAATAGTAATGTTAAATCCAACTCCACAGGAAGCAGGATTTCTCACTACCATTCCAACCATACCAAACATGACAAAGTCACTCCTTTCAGATCAGAAATTATCACTTAAAAGTATATAAGGGAATTTCCAATGCTGGATTAAGAGAGGAGCAGGCTTCACAACAGTGAAAAACGACTTTGGGAGTTTTTCACTACCAGGACATGTAAAAGTACATGTCCTGCCTTTACGTACATAGCTCCCTGCCTTATGGGCTACCTAGGGCCTACCTTAGGGGTGACCTATATGTAATAGAAGGGAAGTTTAAGGCTTGGCAAGTAGTTGGAACTGCCAGGTGTCAGTGAAACTACACACACAGGCTTTGCAATGGCAGGCCCGAGACATGGTTAAGGGGCTACCTATGAAGATGGCACAACCAGTGCTGCAGGCCCACAAGTAGCATTTAATTTATAGGCCCTGGGTACATACAGTGCACTTTACTAGGGACTTACAAGTAAATTAAATATGCCAATTGGGTATGAGCCAATGTTACCATGTTTAAAGGGAGAGAGCATATGCACTTTATCACTGGTTAGCAGTGTTAAAGTGCCCAGAGTCCTAAAGGCAACAACAACGAGGTCAGAAAAAGAGGAGCAGTAAGGCTAAAGGTTTGGGATGACCCTTCAGAGAGGGCCATTTTCCAATAATCTCAAACATCACTAATGGGCTGGAAGGAATAATACCAGAGCCATATATTTGGTACATCCACACATCCTAAGGTTTCCATTGCAAGTGGCAGACCTCAACTGTCCTGACTGAGGGGCAGAATGAGCTGAACATGGCACATGTCACATTTTTTTACTTTGTTTTCCTAAAACATGGTCCCTCCGGTTTCCCTTGTGCAAAAGCATATCTCATAACCCATATCAAGAACTTTGTTCCATTTGGTCTCTTGAGCATAGGGGTACAAAATTTATGCTTTTTAAAATTAAAATAAATAAAGTAAAAAAAAAAAAAAAAAAAAAAAAAAAAAGATTAATTGTTTCGGATGTATTGCATCTGGGAAAACTGGAAACCAACTGAAGGCAAACTGCTGGTTTAGAGTACCTGTCTTGTGGTGGTAGGTATGAATCCTGGCCTCTATGGTAACATGCCACGTCCATATGTTTTTAATATTTGCACATCCTAAGGTTTTTAGAGCTAGGCAATGGACCTCACTCACCCTGACTGGCTAGCCAGGAGATCAGGCTGAACAGGACATTTGCTGGATCTTTAGCATTTTGCCACAAAACATAATTTCTACGAATGTCCCTTGCAAAGGAACATATCCTGATAAGGATTGATCACAATCTGTGTTCCTCTTGGTGTCCTGGCATGTATAGCTTTTCTGTGGGTTTAGGCTTCCCACTAACAATAAACTTGGTGTAATGCATCTGGGAAATTTGAAAAGCAACTGAAAGTGAAATGCTGGTTTAGAGTACCTGTCTTGTCAGTAGAATACTCTGGACATGAGTCATATTTGTAGCATTTTGTTTTCAAAAACGGTTGATTCTCTTCAGTCTCCCTTGTGTGCTAAGGTTTCACCCACATCTGTGCTCGCTCTGGTCTCCCAGAGAAGTATAGGTTTAAAAAAAAAAATAGACTTCTGGAGTTTGTCATAGAATAGAGAAGAACTTCTGGGATAAGGGACACAATATACTATCCAAAATTCCCACACTCCTCTTGATTAAAACAGCACCCTACATGTGTGGATGTACCTACTGTAAAGAAAGGAAATAGGTCAAACCTTTAACCCTGTGAAGACCACATTGACAGTACATCGATTGTGCGTGGTCACAGTTTTAGCCTTTCATGACAAGCTCAACCCGCTTAGGAGGTCCGGTTTTTATCAGTAGAAATGTGGGAATACTAGGTGATGGGACTTCTACTATTCATCACAAACTCCAGACAGAGAAATACTAGGGAATTCTATTTCTTTTAAACCCAAGTTTGACATTTGAACGGCATTCTTGGCGAGAAAAAAAAAAAAAGATAGCATCTACATAAGTCGCATCACCCTAGACTCCTATGGGTATCTCGTTTTAGAAATGACTGGGATCATTCTTTCTTCCTAGGTACTGCTTGACCCAAGGGCCCAAAAACCAAGTTATCCTAATTTCAAAATCAACTTATTTCTGTGGTTTTTTTTGCACTTTCCAAGGTTGGCTCTTAAGCCTTTCCTCTCCCAGATAGGCCCATCTACTTTTGTGGGGTACAGGTTTAATCAGAAGTGTAGGAACTCAAAATGCTGAGCAATTTGCTACTACCCACTGGATTCATTTGTATTTTTTGGCTTTCTATTGTAAGTCAGCATCTGCAAAAACACTTCCTCAGCATTGCCTCACAATATAGGTAATCCAGTATTGAGAATGGTTCAAACGACGCACACTCTCCCTCCCTGTAAACTCAGATTCTTGAAGACATTTCAAATTCCTAGGATGAAAAAAAATATCTAAACCGTGTCTCGCTCCTTGCTGGGCACATATACACAGTTTCTTCTCACAATGTTTCCCTTGAGCAGATAAGTATTGAAAGATGGATGAGCTCTCTGAAATTGAATGAAGAATGGAGGACTTTGTAAGGGAGGTACAGGATCAGTCCTAGTCCTCTGCATACTAATTCCACCTCCTGGCTCCTTTCTTCTATTCCGGCGGGAGAAGTGGTCATGGCTGGGCTGCTCTTTAGAAGCTCTTGCACCTTCCTACCTACCCACATTCAGTAAAATGCATCTGTTTGGTTGGCATGGCAAGAAGTAGGGGCAATAATAGCTTCCTTTGGTCACTTCCGAGACCCAGTCCACCGGCTCCATCCTTTGAAAAGCCTGGGAGGGATTTGTCCACCCCCCAAGGTCCTTCTAAGATGTGTGTGATGTCACACATGCATATCGGGTAGACAGCCAGGAGGTAGGCACGGGGCCGCCTAATTTGGGAGTTTGCTGATGCCTGATCTTTTCTGGGCAAACTCTTTCTCAGGATCCCCAGGCAACAAGGGAGATTGTACTCCATGTAGGAGGGAACAAAACAAATGTATACCATCGGGGGAGCATTAATAAAATAATGACCAACATATGTCATTAAAGTATCGAGGGAGAGATAGTGCAAGAGGGCAATTGAGGGGTAGAGAGCAAGAGAGGGAGTGTGAATGCGTCTGCCAGTCAGTAAAAGGAAGCCAAAGTGCTAATCAAAGTCAGTAAACTACTTAGAAGACACCCTTCTCCTGATTAGCACATGGCAAGTGCGTTGTCTAAGGTAATTTCCCCAAGGAGTTCACCCCCTGGTAAATTGTTTCAAAGTGTATCATCTGATGCCCCAGACTAATGTCTTTTTGTGGGTACCTTCCGTATTTACAAACCCCTCTATCGTATTTATAAACCCCTCTATCGAGGGCTGTGCTCATGCCCTTGTCTCTGCTCCATCTTGCTACCAAGTCTCACACTGCCTAGGTTAAAGCAGCACCTCAAGTCATAACCAACAGTAATTTAACAAAGTGTGCAATCTGTAGCACCCAAGGCCTAGAAGCATTACTTTGCGATCCAAGTGTACACCTCAAGACATCTGTTAGCACTACCATCCAACAGGAACTTCTATAGGGACTTTGTGGAAGAAATTGCATGTATTGCTCTCACTTCTAGGGCAAAGGCCATTGTGACTCCTCATTTTCCCCAACCAACCCCTAGTAGTATATATTCTATGAATCTTTGCAAGTTGATGGCTCTCTTTCTGGGCAAGCAAGACCCCCGCCAATTCATCATCATCTGTTGCCTCAGATTGACTCCCAGCTACAAACATACCACCTAAACCAATGCAAAAGCAACAAGGGAGCCAACCTGATGCATGCTTAGTAGCTTTTATGAAAATTACACTGCTCACAGCCTAGTTGATCATTCCAATGTATGCCTTGTTGATCGATCCAATGTATAACCACATTGCTGAAAAGGATCGCCAGAGATGGCAATGGAAGAAATTACCCCAATTGCCTTCTGGCACTTCAAGGACCCACACCAGTTGAGACAAATAGACAAACTGTCCTTATTTAGTACTTGGAATGTACATTCGTTTTACAGTTGAACCAAAAACAATATTTTCTGGATTACAATGAAAACAAATTACCAGTACCCACAGGATAACAAAACCAATTTCAAATGCCACTGGATATTCAATTTCCTTTAAAGTCTAAGAGGTGAATGCATAGAATGAACATTAAACCGATGGAATAGAATTAAAGCCATAATCTGCCATTATGTATAACAAAAACCTAAACTTTGCAGTTTAAAAACTGTTAGGGGATTGGACTAAAAGCAGAAAGGATGAGCTTAGTAAAACACCATTCCAAAGAAAAAGGTGGGCACGGTTTTCACACCCCTTTTTAAAAAAATGCGATGAGTATTCACCTCTTCATAATAATCCATATTCAGAATTAATGAAAACTAATCAACGTAGAGCATGTCAATGTTTTTTTCCCATGTGACATTCTAACAGAGCCCTTTCTCGTTGTTATAAGTCATCTATCCAGAAAGTTGAACGGTAAAGCTGATTTTCCGTACCCTGAGTGATACACAATGCTTTCAAAATAGCCCTTTTCAGTTTTGCAAATGGGGTCCAGATCACATGTGCATTTAGCAGATTACCCCAATCTGGTTTCCACTGCAGTATACTGCGACATGCCTAGCCCAGTAACCTGGCCAGGGACCGGAGGTTTTGATGCTGAAATAGGTGGCTGATGGCAGCTAAGGGTAGGGTGAGGAGGAAGAATGAGGTAAAAAGTTCCTACATACTTGGGGTGAAGGGTAACATACAGTAAGCAAATAAGAGTCACCAAATGTCTCCCCTGCACTAATGGGAGCACAAAAGACCACACTACTTGATCATGTGACACAGAACCCTTACATGCATCTAGCCTTTCAGAGAGGAGTATCAAACGGCTGAGTGGGTGGAGTTAGAAAATGCACTCAACCATTCTGGGTACTGTCAGCACCTGCTGAAAGACTGTTAGAAGGTCCAGAGTATGTGGTAGGTGAAAACAATGCTGCTGGGCCTCAGAATGCATGGAACACATAGGCAGATGTGTATAGCATAGATTACATAGTGGTGTGCCCGGTGCTATTGGGTGCAAAGAACATTTCCCTCATTCAGGGTAACTAGCACAGAATGCATGTTACAAAAGCTGGTGCCTGGAGTCTGGTGCCCAGTCCCACACTTCAATGTTGATCACAGTCACAAAGTCATGAGTTTAGCAGTGAGTGGAGACGGGCATGGTGGCAGCCATAGAGACAAGCACAGTCCTTGCATCCCCATGCTGCAAATGAACCCTGCCACCTCAAAATAAAAAATACAGATTCTTTATTGAAGTTCAACGTGCTCCGATATTTGCCAGACTTGCAGGTTTAGGACTACTTATCTACTTCCCTTGCGTACATGTTGTCCTCTCTGGACTTCTGCAACATTATTTAACAACTGGCTTTGGTTACTCAAGTACTAAGAGTATACAGTAATAGCCCACATGATCAGTAGTAGATGTTTGGTGGCCCTCCATCCATATTTACAAGCATGCATGTCCGTCCAGCCAGCCAGCATTGGCAAAACCAAAAGGTCTCACCTATGGTACCTATTGTCTTTGGCAACGCCTTTTAACGATGCTGTAGACCATAGCTAAAAGGAACGGAACACCCTCCACCCACATCCAAAAAAGGAACAGGCCCCTCCACCCACAAAAAGGCACGACAATGTGACTATGAACGTGTCATACTTGCAAGCCCTCAAAATGAGTAATTCAGTAGCTACAACCCGAACCCTCCTTATAAATCTTTATGACTTAGTAAACACCTTGAAATCATCAATTGGGGCTTCATTGGATTCTTTGTCAGAGCGTCTAAAAGTGGTGGAATCTAATCTTGAAGTAGGTTTAGGAATCATAAAATCCCTACAATCTGAGGACTTACACGACGTGCAGAAAGCCTTTAGTACATCACCGTCGATTTTAAATCATGAGTAATACTCAACCTGCCACGAAAGATAGGGCAGACGACTTATACTTGAATGCAAAGCCCCAGAGAAAATTACAACCACCACCACCACCAATAGCATTAAACATCAGGCAATCATATCTAACTTCCAAACCTTTGACTAAGCTACAACCACTTCCACCAGCATCAAATATTAGTTACACTCCGTTAAATACAGCAAATAATTTTCCATCTACGACTAGGACAGATCATCTCCAGTCAGATTCAGGACGGAGTCATCCCAGTGGAATAAGACCCTCGAAGCCTATATATATCCCAAGTGACTTCTTACACCTTCCTCCGGAGGCCACTCCATATGTAGTGGTTCTGGCCAATGTTCCACCTGCAGAAGACCAACAGCGGGAATCATGGACGGCACTGAGGAATAAGGCACTTAATTGGATAGGTACCCGTTTGAGCCCCGGAATGGTGGGGGTCCTCTTTGATGACATAAAAATGATCAGAAGAGTCAAGTGGGTAGGAAGTAGTAGGAAGGTACTGGAGGGAGACTGCGTGGTTCTTTCATTCAAATCTCCTGATTTGGTGGATAGAATTATCCGCAAACTAGGACCCAGGCAAGTTACTCCCGAAGGAATTTCCCTACTACCCCTGGGATTCTTTTATCAAAGATTGGCGCAGCACTATACTGAGATCTCACAACCAATAAGTAAAACATCCATAAACAGACTGATCCCATTCCTTTTTTCAATAGATTTCATCATCTTACAACTTTAGACAAGACTTAGATGGACTCAGTATGAATAGGAAAGATCTACCCTACGAACTGCCCCCAGAATCGAATACAGAAGGGTTTCAAACGATTAAGGAAGATATACCCTCTGAAGTGGAACTTGAAAGGAATTTAGTAGGAATTCAGATAAACAGAGAGACTCCCTCCCAACAGTAATCCACTCAATAGATGGTGACACACCCTCATAATCATAAATAATGTGCATTGCCAAATCTAACAGAAACCTGAAATAACCCTACTTTATTGGAATGTGGCAGGCCTAACTAATAAGATCAATAACCCACTCTGGGTGAACTTTATAGAAGATTTCTCATGCCTATGTCTCCAGGAGACCTGGTTACTGGACCCTGTTCACATAAACGGCTACAAGACTTTCCACACTCCAGCTGTGCAGATTAAACATGGTCGGCCAAAAGGAGGCCTATGCACATATATTTCCAATAAAGTATGGCTACGGAATTTAAAGATGCAAGCTATGAGACCGTATTATCAAATGATAGAAAGTCATTTGGATCAGAAGACCCAGCTAGTGATCATTAATTTTTATAATAACGCCTCACCAGGGGAAGTTCCCAATATTTTAACGGAGATGGGCGAGGACTTAGAGAAAATATGGGCAAACAACAGGCGTGAGATTCTCATTATATGGGGCGGTGATTTTAATGTCCATCTTTGTAAAGAACTTTCGGAGAAGGTATGTGGCTGGGACACTGAAGACACTGGCCTAAGGCCCCATTTTACTCTCAGTACCCAAGGAGATGCAATGAATCTAATGATCCAAAAGTATAATCTGTCGTTTGTAAATGAACTATTTTCGGAATCACCTCAGTTTAAACCAACCTTTAATGGAAGGGGTACAGATACAGTGATCGACTATGTGTTAATCCCAACCCACCTTGCACATTACCTTACTAACTATACGTTATTTGACATTGCGATAAGTGATCACTTCCCTCAGAGTGTGAATCTCTCCCTAACCCACCCTATAACGGCTAAACTCGACAAGGTCACATTGGTAAATGATATCGAATTAGCTTCACGCAATGGATATACATTGCGATGGGCCCAAACGGACCCACAGACCATACTTAAGCAGCTAATACGTGACCATAATCAAGCCTTCATAGACTGTCTTACTGAGAACATTGACCAAGGAAAGTGTTTAAGTGCCTTCTTGCAGATTACGGAAGGTGTGAAAGAAGCTCTTACAATTAGAACGGGAAAGGTAGGACAGAGAAGGGGAACGGGCTGGTTTGACCATGATTGCACGAAAGCACACAAGAGATTAAAAAAGGCTTTAAGTGCCCCAATAAGGTGTCAGACTGAAATACGCATGTGCAGACAGGAATACAAAATAGCCATAAAAAAAAAGGAATCCATTTTGAAAGGAAATTTGTGGGAAACCTTACATGAAGCTAGCCGAATGAAGGACAACATCCTCTTCTGGAAAATCAAATCAAATCAAATCAAATCAAATCATAAACATTTATAAAGCGCACTACTCACCCGTGCGGGTCTCAAGGCGCTAGGGGGAAGGGGTTCCTGCTGCTCGAAAAGCCAGGTCTTGAGTAGCCTCCGGAATGCGGAGTGGTCCTGGGTGGTCCTGAGGATGGTGGGGAGGGTGTTCCAAGTCTTGGCCGCCAGGTAGGAGAAGGACCTCCCACCCGCCGTGGAGCGGCCGATTCGAGGGACGGCGGCGAGAGTGAGGCTGGTGGAGCGGAGAAGACGGGTGGGAGCGTAGAAGCTGAGGCGGCGGTTGAGGTATTCGGGTCCCTTGTTGTGGAGGGCTTTGTGTGCGTGGGTGAGGAGTCGGAAGGTGATCCTTTTGCTGACGGGAAGCCAGTGCAGGTCTCAGGTGTGCGGAGATGTGGCTGTTGCGGGGTATGTTGAGGATGAGTCGGGCGGAGGCGTTTTGAATTCGTTGCAGACGTTTCTGGAGTTTAGCGGTGGTTCCTGCGTATAGGGTGTTGCCGTAGTCCAGGCGGCTCGTGACGAGGGCGTGGGTCACGGTCTTTCTGGTGTCGGCGGGGATCCAACGGAAGATCTTCCGGAGCATGCGGAGGGTGAGGAAGCAGGAGGATGATACAGCGTTGACTTGTTTGGTCATGGTGAGAAGTGGGTCCAGGATGAAACCGAGGTTGCGTGCGTGGTCTGAGGGGGTCGGTGCCAAGGGCCGTGGGCCACCAGGAGTCGTCCCAGGAGGTTGCGGTGTTTCCGAGGATGAGGACTTCCGTTTTGTCTGAGTTCAGTTTCAGACGGCTTAGTTTCATCCAGTCTGCGACGTCTTTCATTCCGTCTTGCAGGTTGGTCTTGGCACTGGTGGGGTCCTTGGTGAGGGAAAGTATCAGCTGGGTGTCGTCGGCGTAGGAGGCGATGATGATGCTGTGTTTGCGTACGATGTCGGCGAGGGGGCTCATGTAGACATTGAAGAGAGTCGGGCTGAGCGAGGAGCCTTGTGGGACGCCGCAGATGACCTTGGTGGGGTTTGAGCGGAAAGGTGGGAGGTAGACTCTTTGGGAGCGGTTGGAAAGGAAGGAGGTGATCCAGTCTAGGGCCTGTCCTTGGATCCTGGTGGAGCGGAGGCGGGATATTAGGGTGCGGTGGCAGACGGTGTCCAAGGCAGCCGGGAGGTCGAGGAGGATGAGGGCGACTGTTTCTCCGTTGTCCATCAGGGTTCTGATGTCGTCTGTGACTGAGATGAGGGCGGTTTCTGTGCTGTGGTTTGCTCCGAATCCGGACTGAGAGGGGTCGAGAAGGTTGTTGTCTTCAAGGAAGTTGGTAAGCTGCTTGTTGACGGTCTTCTCTATGACTTTGGCAGGGAAGGGGAGGAGCGAGATGGGGCGGAAGTTCTTCAGGTCGCTTGGGTCAGCTGTAGGTTTCTTTAGTAGGGCGTTGACTTCAGCGTGTTTCCAGCTCTCGGGGAAGGTAGCAGATGAAAAGGAGCTGTTGATGATGGTCTGGAGGTGCGGGCGATGATGTCGTCGGCTTTGTTGAAGATAAAGTGTGGGCAGGGGTCCGAGGGGGCACCGGAGTGGATGGAGTTCATGGTGGCTTTGGTCTCTTCTGTGTTGATGTGGGTCCAGGCGTTGAGGGTGATGGCTGGGGTTGTGGGTTCTGTGGTGGTCGGCTGGGTATGGTGTCCGAAGCTGTCGTGTAGGTCGGTGATCTTACGATGGAAGAAGGTGGCGAGGGAGTTGCAAAGGTCTTGTGAGGGTGTGATGGCGTTGGCTTTGGGGTTGGAGAGCTCTTTTACGATGTTGAAGAGTTCTCTGCTGTTGTGGCTGTTTTTGTCCAGTCTGTCTGTGAAGAAATTCCTTTTGGCGGCGCGGATCAGGTGGTGGTGTTCGCGGGTAGCGTTCTTGAGGGCAGTCATGTTATCTGCGGTGTGGTCCTTACGCCAGGCTCTCTCGAGAGTGCGGCAGGTTTTCTTTGATTCCTTAAGGGTGTCAGTGAACCAGAGAGGTTTTTTGGTGTTGGTCTGTCTTGGGAGGCGTCTGAGGGGAGTGAGGTTGTCTGCGCAGTTGGTGATCCAGTTTGTGAGGCTGAGGGCTGCGTCGTTGGGGTCGGAGGAGAAGGTGGGTTGGTTGTCGATGAGAGTGGAGAGAAGCTGTTCTTCGGGGATTTTGTTCCACTGTCGACGTGGGATGGGTTGTGTGCGGGGACAGACACACCCCTAGGATGGAAATTGCAATTTCTGAAGAGGATTGGATCGCACATTTTTCAAAAATTTATTCTTACCCCAGCGATCGAGAGCCTCCAGAACCTTTAAAAGATTTAGTTGTCCAGTAAGGCCCACGCCCGACTTTAACACTTCAGTTCAGTTTAGAGGAAGTAGTGGAAGCCATAAATTTAAGTAAAGCGGGGAAGGTGCCGGGTCCTGATGGTGTCCCGATGGATCTATATAAGTCTAACACGCAGCTATGGGGCCCCTTATTGACACAGACATTGAGGGCACTCTGCATACAGGGCCTTCCATCATCATGGCGAGACTCTATTATTGTCCCTATATATAAAAAAGGCGATCGCCTGAACCCAGCTTGCTATAGGCCAATCTCCCTACTCGATACATCAGCTAAAATAGCAGGGAGAATTATCCTGAATAGACTTCAAATATGGGCAGAAGAAAAAGGTATTTTGTCTCCAGTACAATATGGCTTCCGTACAGGAATAGGAACAGTGGAGCAGGGTTTGAATTTAAGTATCATAACCGGAACGTACACAAGGACTAGAGAGAGTAATTTGTACTTGGCCTTTATAGACTTATCTTCAGCATTTTTTGGCGTACTACATGAGAAGCTATGGGATATCCTAAGTAGAATGGGGGTAGATTCATCAATAATTCAGTTCATACGGGACCTCTATACAGGGTGCAAAGCAAGAGTAAGGTACGGGATAAGAGGGGAATGCACTAGGCCTTTCAGTATATATAGAGGAGTTCGTCAAGGCTGCATACTTGCCCCACTCTTGTTTGCACTATACATAAACAATTTAGAATCCGAACTGATAACTAGATGTAAAGATTTTCCCCAAATAGGCAATTGTGCCGTTCTGGTACTACTCTACGCAGATGATTCAGTTCTTATGGCCAGGACACCACTAGCCCTCCAAAAACTTTTAACTACCTGCATAACATTTATGACAGACTTGGGCCTCACCGTTAATCGCTCCAAAACCTTCATAATGAATTGTGGTAGAAAACAGGGCAAGATCAAAAACATTACCATCCATGGGGGGAAGGTCGACATAGCTCGAACATTTTCATACCTGGGCATAATGTTTGATAAAAAAGGGTTCCTGGGCACACTGTATGAAAACGAAAAAGGACCAGATTATTAAGACAACGGCGGCCCTGAAAATCTTCTCAAAAAAGCTAGGGGGGATTACCCCGCTGAATATGGTAAAAATGTATAAAGCCAAGTGTATTCCGGCCGCGATGTATGGATCAGGTATTTGGGGATATATTAATTGTAAATCAATTCAGACGGTGGAAAATGACTTCCTTAGACACCTGCTATTGGTACCAAATGGTACATCATCGTATATAATCCACGCAGAGTTAGGGGTTTTGTTTTTATCTGATCTGATAAAGATACAGCCACTATTATTATGGCACAAAGTTTGGACCTCTGAGCACACTGGACTAAACAAAACAATTTGATCTGATTGTATTTCTCTAACATATTCGTCAAGAGTCCCCTGGTTGAGATATATTAAGACCTTTTTTGAAGACATGGGTAGCAAAGAATACTACACAAACCCGGACTCAATGGAACACATTACTAGGAAGGAACTGAGGGTTTTAACAAAAGAACGCCGATGGCAAGTAGAATCAAAAAAGCCCAGTGTAATGTCTAACCAATTAATTCGGTCTGTGGAGGGTATGCAGCCCTATCTGGCAAATGTGGTAAATCCTCGGAACCGCTTTGTTCTCACAAGACTAAGGTTAGATACCTTCCACTGCTTAGTAACTTTCCAGACTATGAATGATTGGAGTTCAATCCTAAGGGCATGCCCTTGTGACGCAACGTCATTCCAGTCTACTATTCATGTGGTCTTGTTCTGCAAATTTTATACAAAACAGAGAAAGCGTCTCTTAGTTCCTCTTTTAAGATCGCTTAACTTTCGTCAGTGCCGCAGTGCGTATATCAGTATACAGGTTTTATCCTCTATTGAAATGTGTGGAATCTTGGCAAATTTTTTATGTTCAGTACTAACTGCAAGAAGGTCTATGGGGGCATTGGTGTAAATTTAATGAGGTCATTTAGCCACGCGTGAATAGAAAATTGATTCAGATGTATTTTTATTTTTGTAATTTATATATTTTTTATTTTATAATTTTATCTATTTATTGTGTCATTATATATAGACGTGTTTTAACTGATACTTTTATGACTTGTTGAAAGTCTAATAAAGTTTTTGTACTACTATATATATATATATTTTATTTTTTATTAAATCGATCCAAGATGGATCAGTCCATTAAAAAAAAATTGAAATCATAGTAACGCTAAACCACCTTTTTCCCCCTCCTAACACCCTGCCCACAATCCCTCATACTTCAAAATAAAAATTTAAAAAGGAGATGCTGGGCATGAGGGCAAAGGAGGAGCATTGGGGGGGGCAACACAAAGTGGTCAGGGAGGGGAAAGCAGCACACAACAAAGACCTGTATTTTGGAGTGGGGAGAACAAGAGCGAAAAAGCAACACAAAGCACAGGGGAGGGAGTTTGGTGGGGGAGAATTATATGAGAGAGTGCTTCTAACATGAGGGAGACCACAACAAGGAGCTCCGAGGTATTTAGCAGGGAGGAGAAGGGAAGAAACACACAGGGAAGAGAACTGGAAAACATATGCACACTCATGAAGTGCTAAAGCAAAAAGAAAATGTAGTTCACTAAAAAGTGAGCAATGCAAGCCACCAATCCGAGATGGTAAACAGGCTATGCTGTGGGGAGGGACAATCACAAGAGGGGCAAGCAGGGATAAGAAAAGCCACAAAAGCCTCTGAAAGTTC
Source organism: Pleurodeles waltl (assembly GCF_031143425.1). Lineage (NCBI taxonomy): Eukaryota > Metazoa > Chordata > Amphibia > Caudata > Salamandridae > Pleurodeles > Pleurodeles waltl. The sequence goes on from NC_090451.1 coordinate 542,749,335, forward strand.
TTTGTAAGCCCACAGTAGGTCGTTTGCAACCAGATAGCTTGTGCTATCTGGTCAGCTCCACCTAAAAATCATGTAAGGAAATGATCTTAAGGTTTGAACTATGTAGTAGGTCATGCATCGTTGAAAATATTTCAATGAGCATTAATATGACCATTTCGATCTCTCTCCTCCTGTCAAAAGACATCCACAATGCTTGTCTCTGTGTTCCTGATTTCGCACTTTGACAACATATTTAACTCCAGGTTTGAGATTGTTTTGCAATTTATAAAAACCTTCGAGACTGAAAAACAACAATAAATGTTAACTTTTAGAGCACCTTGTATCACTGTGGAGGAGCAGTGGCATGAATAATGACGTCACGCTATTAGGAAACCAGCTCGCCAACACATTTAATAAAACTGTAGAATGGGGCAGCTGCAAAGGACACAGGCAAACTTCTGCAAGGTCGGATTAGAAATCAAAGTCAGCCCTGGATAAATGATGAAAGCCTCATCACACAGCAGAAAAAACTGCCTCTGGAACGGGGACATACTTGGGCCAGGGTACTCAGCCCGATAAAAAAAAAAAAACAGCCTTCTAGTCAGCAGCCCTCTAGGTAAGTGCCAGATTGGTAGAATGGTTAGCCCGGCCCTCATAGCAGACACTTCTTAAGTAATTACTGCAAAATTGTCTCTCTTAAAACTAACTCAAAAAGTGTATTTCCTTCAAAGAAGGATCTTTGTTTTGGTAGAGCTGTCCTTTACTGTAGTTAGCATGAAATAAAAGAGTAGAGCCACATGTTCTTCAGCGAGATGGGACTTCTCTTCTAAGATCGGAGGCTAGCATTATGTATGTTTAAATGTAGTTTGGTTGATCGATTTTAATTTATAGAATCGTAGCTGTATGATGTATCCTTTATGTTTTAAGTTGTGAAGTATGAGTTATATTTATTTTTCTATTTATGTATTGTTTTTTTTTTTTAGTAGTATTACCTTTTGATTAGTTTGGGCAGCAGTTCATTCAGATTGATCCTAGGATATAGTTTTTTGTTGTTGTTGTTTTTTTGGGGGGGAGACGCATTCTGATGACGATCAGGCTCATTTTAAAATTAGTCTCCAAGCGCCAGTAAAAACTAGCATGGCCGCACTCACTTGCAGGTGTACTACTGGCTGTAGAAATAAGACACATCTGTTCTCATGTGATTTGCCGCCAATCTTAGTTTGGTCTGTAAACAATAGAAGTCAATGAAAATGTGCTAGAATGAGAAGCACCATCTTATATTGGCGTTTTGGCACATGAATGGCAAGTTGGAAAGAACGGTTTTGGTGGTGGTTGTACCTTTGGGAACACAGTAATTAAATTCTAAGGTGATATTGAGTTCTGGGCAAGAGTGGAAAAAATGAAACATTTGGAGATGACCAATACCTAAAAACAGAAAGTTAACTTAAATGCAAATACGGAGACTAATCTTTGATGACTAGGGTAAGGGTGCCCAAAGCTGCAAGCAAGAAAAAGGTGACCTTTAAGGTACACAAAAGGTGTCCGTAGCCGCACACATCAACATGTCTCGCTGGTAAATTGGAAGAGACTGTGGATGTTGGATTCCTGAATGGAAAATATCTGATGTGTGATAAGTACGTTCAGGATCTTCAGAATGATGAGGATTTATTTGGGGATGTTGATGAGGAGAGGTGGGAAAGTCATCAACATCTAATGAGGTGATTAAGACCCCCGCTGGTGAGGGGATGTTCCCACTTTATGACATAAGACATCCACATAGTGAAGACTGGTAGCCTTTGGAACATTTGTAAGATGTAGTAAGGAATTGATTAGGAGAAATTTGGATAGGATGTGTTGGCTGTCATGAGGGATAAATGTTCAAGGCCTGTAATAGGATAGAAGTTATGTTATACTACCAACTTGGATTAAGAATTGATTTAATTTCTGTTTAAGTTGGGGAGGGACCCAAGAAAGGGTTTGGGGAGGTTGCTGAAACAATGGCAAGACAAGTTACTGAATATTCTTGGGCCATTAGCTGTAATTCTTAATATGGCAAAAGAGGTGTATTCGAGGAAAGTTCCAGTAAATGCAGAGCTCTCGAGAGGCTGGATTCACAGCGCAATATGTTTTTTTTAATGAAATACTAATGTAGGCCTTTAGGAGGTGTAAAGCCATTCTGATGAGGCCAAGTCCAAAGTTGGGGGGGACATGGCAGGAGAAGAGCAGAGTGAGGATTCTAAAGGATTACTTTTTGGAGAGGGTTTAGTGAAGAGTGTGGGACTCTTTCCCAATCACCAGATCCAACCACCTGCTCCTTCACTTTTACCAATATCCACTTGCTTCTGGTTCAGCTGACCTCAGTCAGCAAAACATACCTGCTTCTATTTACGATTCACAAAACTCCACGTACTCCCATCTCTAAATAACAAAAACATTTCTGCTGCTAATTGCAATTCTTACTTCCCATTCATTAAAAACAAGCTTCTTTTTGTAAAACAACTCAACCACTCTTATTTTCCTTTTTCAATGAACTTTTATCCTTGTTTCCCCTTTAAAAACTCAGAAACATTTAGTCAGAGGGCAGATAGAGTGGACAAGAGAGGCTAATTTTGGCAGAAACCTCATCAATCTCTGCTCTCATTTTGAATTATCATGGCTCAAATTGCGTAGGTGAAAAATACTCGTTCTTTCTCTGTCCAGGAAAGGAGACAAATTCACATTTCAATATTTCTACTATTTGTAATAACATAATAACATAATAACATGCTTCACTATTTACAGTTTTAAATACAATGGATTTATTTAAACTGTGAGGGTCTGTTTACCTCCCAGCGATAAATGTATAGCTTGTCGATAGACAACCAATGACAATCGATTTCTGAAGATAACATACTTATTGAACCACACTTCATGATGAGGTCGATCACTCAACCCATTCATCCACAAAGAACACACACGCATGAGAATAAGTAATTTCGGCTTCTTAGTAGGTCAGATCTCTGTAAACCTAAAACGATGTTGGCTCAGCGACCTCAATAACATGTACAAACACTTAAGTGACACATTAAACTTGCACTGGGCAGCCAACAGTTAATTGTTGACCCAACTACAGTAAACAACAGCTACTGCAAAGCCACTGTTTTTCATGCATATTTTAGAATTCTCTATAAAAGGCTAAAGAAAGCCTTATTCAGGCCTTGCACGTACTAGTGATGTACAAGAAGCTAATGACCTTATATTCTTTCCAAAAAACAAATTGCAAACAGTGTTACACAGCTTCCACTTGGAAATTCATGTAATTGTAGATATTTTGTACAATTAAATTATTATTTTTTTGGGTTAAGGCTTATCATATTTAAAACATTTATGTTCAGGACTATCCAATGAGCAGCCAGCCCAGTAAGTCTTAATCTTAGATATTTTTTAAATTAGAACAGTTTCTATTTGGCTCTTCTTTAGTATCTTTGAAACACAAGTCCTACATTTCAGAGCCAATAACAGTGATCTTATATGACAATATTCGTGACTTTGGTTTAATTAACGTTCATTACTCTGCTCACAGAAATATTAGTTGACTGTCTAGGACTAAAAAGGACAGTGGGAGAAATTATTTTTACCTAAATGGAAAGTTATGACGAATTTTCAGGGCAAACTAAAGAGGATTTAACAGAGTTTAACAGGTGTGCAGAGAAAAATCTTGTACATAGGATATAAACAAAATAGCAGAGTTGCTCACATAATCTTGTCTAATGCTCTAAATGAATGCGCTATTCACAGGGTTGTGGATTCTAGTTCATAATCCTGATAGAAGTGTTTACTTGAAGCTAAGACCCCATCGGAAGCAATTTCCACCCATAATTTATGTCACTTGACAATGCAGCCACTGCAGACCCTCTATAATTGGCACAAAGACACAGCCACTGCAACAATCACTGTTTATTTCAATCATGTAAAAATGCGGTCCGTTATACATTTGTTAAACTCATTTATAATTCAAAAAATGTAAATGATGAACATATTTCTTGAACTATGCTTTTGTAGTAAAACTACCATGTTATTAGATGTAAACCATTCACCTGCTAGGGTGCCATCATTCAAGAGACACACCTACAACTTAACCACAGTATACAATCTATTTCACAGGGTAGGAAATCAACCCATTAAGAAAAGCCAAAAAAAAAAAAAAAATCAAGACATCATCTTCATAACCATTCACCAGGATGGTCTTTATAGTAATGCTGTGTTTTCATTGTTTCGCCAGCTTTAAGGGTAAGCAAAAGTAAGTAGATTTTTAGGAAACTGTTAGTATGTTTTACAGATAATAGGATGTTTGGAGAGGCCACCCTCTTAAGACATCTTTAAAATAAGCACTTTATCACATAATTTGCATGTGGGACTATAGGGTATTACACAGAAGTTCTGTGTCTCATTTAGGACAGAAAGAAGGAGATGTTCCCTACAGCTAGCTAAACGACTTTCAGTCTAAGCACATCCATTTACCCATTTATTTTAGGTGAAAAGAGAGATTACATTGTAGAATGAGAGAGATACAAAGAATCTGGTAACCCACAAACCTGGTGTGCTTTCCCACTTTACATGTTTAGGGATTAAACATTGCACATCTAGTCCACAAAAAGAGACCTACATCATTTAGAAATTGTGCCCTTGTCCTATCAATGGATACTTTCTTTCATATCTCCACTTCTGAGCTATAAGCAAGCTATCAAGTAGGAAACAAAAAAAACTTCTGCCCTGAATCAGCCACCCTGTTGCTACTCTTCCCAATAAGGGCTAAATGTTCATTTTGTTCCATCATCCGCACATCCAGATACTTTACAGAGGCATTCCAAAACGGTTTCCCAAAAATCTTTAGGCTTCGAGCACACCCAACAAAACCACACTTATTAACACTAGGGATGATCTCCTCCCCTCTGGATTATGTTTTCTTTTATTTATTAGTGTCACAATTTCCGAACAACACATCAATTCATTCCCTTTCAAATAAATAGCAGATTATTCCATAGTATACAAAACATAGTACTAAATAAAGTACTGGAAGAAGTGCACTGATCTTAATTAATCTTTCTAAAATGCATTCCATACATTTTCCAGACACATTTTATTTCCAGTAACCCTAACAGAGCCCTATTACATTCCTTTCACCGGGGGCCAGAATAGATACTCAGTGACTAGCAGGGCAGAAATAGAAAAAAACATTGCTGTATAATGTGCTAAAGACAGATGGCGCAACTGATTCATGAAATATCCTAGTTCACTTTACCAAAGTTCTTTTCAGATAATAGAACAAACATTTCCAAACCTTAACAAGCATTGATAAATGCATTAGGATTTCACCTTTGTTAATGATAAGCTGTTTTTTGCTGTAGGATGTAGCTTGGTAAATAGTTGTGCAATATAAGTTACTGAAACTCCATTCAAGCGTTATGTCTTCTTTTAAAGAAAGGCAATATATTGTGCTGTTACTGGTGGTATTATAAAGTGGGGGAGATTAGTTAAATGGGGTAGCACTATGTATGGTGGGAAGGGGTGACAACATGTCATTGGTTCTTGTGCCATAAGAATCCAAGCTCCAGCCCTAAGGTTACCTTCTACCCATCAAAAGAGCTCACTGATCGAGGGCATTGGTAGAGCGCTCTCTGTACTAGAGTAGCAGAGGTTCAGCAGGTCTGGGTTCAGATGAATTGACAGTTCTGCAACATAAGAATAGTAGGGAGAGGTGCTGCTAGTCCAGATGTCTTAACACTGACTGAGCTCTCCCTGTTCCGGAATTAAAAATGCACAGCAAATTTAAACTGAGAAGAATTGACTTTTTTTATAATTGTTATATATATATTTTTTATGTATTATTATTATTATTATATATATATATATATATTTACATAGAGCAAATTTGGTCCAAATGCATTTAAGTGCATGAAAGTGTTTTACATGAGCATCAGGTTCCATTATTCAAGATCAGACTTTTTCAGGAACGGCAAGATTAAGAAATTTGCCTAGAATCACAGGATGTATCTGAGTCGAGGCCGGGACCCCAAACCAATTCCCATAGTTCTGAAGTCTGCAGCTGTGCACATTAGCCCACGTCTCATGATGCTGCATGTCCTGTTGCTGCAATTCAGGGTGTAGTGAGCACTGGCTGATCTTTGCACAGTATAGAAGACGCAGAGATGATGGCTAAAAGTATGCAGCACACATAATCGTCCACAAGACTTAGGCATTATGAGGAACAGCTGGAGGATGCTGTGATAGCTCTGTACTGAAACAGCAAGAGGCGCTCCTAATGGGAAAAAAGCAATAATTACAATTTCACAGCACCAAACAAAATTAACACAACCAAGAGTGGGAGGAGGGCAGGCGTGCAGAAGCTTTCCTAGTGGGCAGTATCATTGTGTCACAGGGGGAGTGCTGAATGGACTAGGGGGCAGTTTACGCCCAAGTTTAATGTTCAGAATCGTTCTGCTCGTGGAGGCTGTGTGAGCGTCACCGCTTGTGCTGGTGGAGAGCATGCAACAGAGAACAATCTGCATGTGCCTCATGTTTAAAGAAAGACTAGAGCATATTGTGAAGAGGCACATGTATGTGTGCAGCCTAATGTCAGTGAAGGAGAGGAGCGCAATTACTACACTCCAGCAGCTGTAAACCACAGTTCCATATGAGAGGGGGGTGCAATGAGAGCTGTCAGTTATGCGCCCAAGCACTGTGCCAGCAAAACATCAAAAAAAATTCTGATAAGAGAAAATCACAAGAGGAACAACAGGAAATAGTATGCTACATCAAATAAAAATGGAGGAAAAGTAAGTGGCAAGCACACAAACCAATGAAAAGCAAGGATATGTATATATTTTTTTAAATACATTCGATCCAAAAAAATTTGGACCATTTAAAATTACAAAAGAAAAAGAACAATCTTATATAGTCATGTAAAATCCGTTAGAATCGCAAAACCTCATCGTAAATCAAAGTAACAGTCCTTCAGGATATTGTAGAAATCTAATAATCAATTAATATATAAAATATTTCAGTAAAATTCTTACAGCTAAAATTAAAATCAAACAAAAAATACAACAATTTGCAGGTTTTTAGCATAAAAGATGTCTCTATGAGCTTGTACGATCTCAAAAGTGACACATACGGAGTAGTAGTTTTAAAATAATGACACAGTATATGGCATGTTTAAAAAAGTAGGAAGAGAGACGAAAGAATATAAATCTTGTTAAAATCTTGTTAAAATCTCCCTCTATAAACAAACAGGAGCATGGCCTAGAGCTCTAAGGGCCCTTCACGGAAATATGCTTGCGACGGATACACCAAGCCTCCGATAAAAATTTGGAAACTGAAGAAGCTACCAATGTGGATGTTTCATATTTGCATATTCTGATAGCATTGGCTCTATCCAACAGTAATAAGTTTTTACAGAGGGGGATAATCCACTTTCCTCTAGGACTCTTATATAGAGGGCAGAAGAACAAAATATGCTCAGTTGTTTCTTTATAATGAGGGCAAGATATACATCTGTCTGTTGAGGGGTCTCTGGTTGACCAGTGGGCCATATAATCATTAATAGGCAGGGAACCATATCTGAGCTGTAGATAGAGGGCACGAGCATAAGGTGGCATTGGGAGGTTCAAAAAAGTCTCGGGCCAGGGTTCGTGTTTGAATAGGAGGAATTCTGTTGTTAGCCTGCCCAGCCCGTTTTGGCACAGTAGATCTTCATTAACTTTTTCCCAGTATCTTCTTTTAACAAGTTGTTTCGCATTATTGGGAATCAATTCCGGGTGTTCCCAGTAGTGGGAGAAACCTATTTTAACCCAGGCAGATTTCATCTCCTGCAACCATTGGATTTTAATTGGGCCCTGGGGAGTGGCTATAAGTTCCCTCACCGCCGCCCTGTAAGGTTCGAGTTCGGCAGTTTTCCAAAGTCGGATCCAATAGGAAAGCGATCTCAGGGCCGCTATGGTTTTGATGCTGTTTAAACCTAAGTCGAGCCTGAGAGGGATCATTGGGGTACCTGCCCCTAACCGAGAGACCTGTCTGAGGAAATTGTTTTCTTTTGTTTGTAAAATATCCAATCTTCTGTGTAATCCCCAGAGTTCCGCTCCATACAGGGCCGCCGCACGAATTTGGGCGTTATAGATCTCGGCAATTGTGATCAAAGGGGAACTTGGTGCCTTTCTAGATCTACGTACTAGGGCCCCACCTCTTTGGCTTAAGATAAGTGCCCCTTTATCAATGGCTGCCTCCCATTTTCCTGTGGTCGATAATCAAATTCCCAGAGAGTCAAACTCTTCCACTTTCTCAAGCGGGATTGAATTCATTTCAATTCTGGGACGTGGACGTTTTCTTGAAGTGCTATATATTATAAGTTTTGTCTTTTTAACATTAACGTCGAGCCCAAAATCCTTACAGAAAACGCAAAATTGGTTAACCAAACTTTGGATCCCCATGGGTGACTTAGCTAACAGGATTGTATCGTCCGCGTACAATAAGCAGGGGATTTTTGTCCCAGCCAATTTGGGCGAGTCATTTGTGCAATTCTCCAGATAACGGATACAATTGTTAATACAAAGCAAAAAAAGAGTAGGAGCCAGAACACACCCCTGCCGGACACCTCTGTTGATAGCCACAGGATCTGTCAACTCACCCTCCTTACCACATCTAATTAGAGCATAGGTGTTATCATGAAGTCGGGTAATGAGGTTCAAAAGACCTGGAGGGACCCCCATATTAGAAAGTGTCGACCATAGCATGTTCCTGGGGATCAGGTCAAACGCAGCTCTCAGGTCTATGAAGACTACATACAGATTTCCCCCCCCCCCCACCCCCAAATCCACATTCTTCCATTTAATTGCTAGGAATCTCAAGACTTGATCAATGGTACTCACAGCAGGTCTAAACCCTGCTTGAAGATCAGATAAGGCATTAGATTCCAAGATCCATTTGTCGAGGTGGCACAAAAGATGTTTAGCGTAAATTTTTTGAAAATTGTCCAGGAGACTGATCAGGCGATAGTTTGCTGGAATATTAGGGCTACCTTTTTTAAAGATGGGAACAATCTCAGCCCCTTTCCATGAGTAAGGGATAGGGGCTCCTGCTGCGATTGCATTGCAGATTCGGTTTAGATAAGGAGCCCATATGTCAGGTCTTGTCTTGTATAAGTCGCCCAGAACCTTATCAGGACCTGGAGCCTTTCCCCAATTTAGTGAATCTATAGCGGTACTTCTTTCAGCTAAGGTGAATATGATCGGGTTAACATCTTGGAATGTTGGAACGTCAAGGGGTCTGAAAAAAGCATCAGATGGACCTGCATATAATTGGCCAAAGTGCTCAACCCAAGCTGTGGGAAGAATTGATGTGCCAGGTACAGAGGCGGAGTCTCCACAGTTTTCTGCTATTAATTTCCAAAACCTGGAAGTATCTTTTGATTTAGAAGATTCCAAAATAGCAGCCCATCTGGCCCCTTCCCAGCTTCTACGTGCCTTGGTGCATTCGATCTTATAATCTTTTCTAGCTGTTCTTATGGATTCAACTTGGCCAATTTTAAGAGCTTTCAGTAAAGTGAGCTGTGCTTCCCTACAAGAATTCGTAAACCACTGTGCCCGACACTTTTTCTTAGGGTTGCTAGTGAATTCTTTTGTAAAAAGATGTTTTAGGGAATCAAACAGTTTGCTGTGGGCTGCTAGAAGCCTATCACCCTCGTCATCTTCTTTATAATGGAGGATGCACTCCATTTGATTGGCTAGTAGATTATATATTGAAAAAAGATGCTCAGGGGATGTGATAACAGACTCCCATTTTAAATTGCGTCTATTATTTGATAGAGCTAGCTGTTGGGCATAAGCCTTAGAGTGGGGTATCTCAAGTAAGGGGAATAGGCCTCTAGTCGACAGAATCAGTGGGTCGTGGTCACTCTCTACATGCTCTTGTACTCTCATATCAACCATATGACCCCACAGTCGAATATCGAGGAGTATATAATCAATCTGGCTTCTAAACCCTCCTCGTTTGAAAGTGGGATGCAGATTTATATCAGAGCAGGAGCGACCATTGCAGGCTCGAAGGCTATATGTTAACGTAATGTCAGCCACTAAACTAGCTGTTTTGTTCAGTCTCGGCCTTTTATTAGAGACTAGCTGTGGAATCCCCCAATAAGTGTCCTCTTCTTGGTATATCTCTTGAACCAGGGGGTTGGGCTCAAATGTGACTTTGAAGTCCCCTCCAATCAGAATAAAATGAGAAATAATTTTTAAGTAAGCTATCCAGTAGGAATATAGTATCGCAATCTGCACGGCTGCCCTCACTCCTGTTGTATATGTTGATTATTAGTAAGGATCTCTCCTTGGAGATTGTTAACAATAGGGCCTGTAGATCAGGGCAGCCCGTGTCTATTGCAGCAGCTTTACATCCAAGAGAACTACTTAACCATATGAGTAGCCCTCCCGAGGGTCTCCCGGAGGGGGACCCTCGAGCTGGAACCCAGTAGCTTCTAAAGCCTAATCTGTGTTTGGGACCCATCGACCAGGTTTCTTGGAATAGACATAGTCGATGTTCGTCAATATATTAGCCCCATTCCGAATTTTGTAATTTGCTATCCAGCCCTGCTATATTCCAGCTAAGAACTTTAGCAAGATTATTCAATTTGGTGTGTCTAACTTCCTTGGGGGGGTGTTTCATAGTAAGGGCAGTACAGCCGGGGGTCAGATTTTTCCCCACTGACATATAGTTACCTATATCTGTTTTCCTGTGTGGTGTGCACTTCACGAAGGGGGGAACCCTATGAATTCAGATCAGGAGGGGTATCTAAGCAGTGGAGCCCTAAATCCCTGGAAATGGTTGTGGAAAAAGGAGCCTTCTTCTTATTAACTGAATGGAAAATGTTTTCAAAAGAACCCCAATTCTCAGGGTCCGTCAGAGGGAATAAAATTGCTGAAGTGGGCACATCGAGGACAATATGATTAGTGTGCTTGGAAACAAGAATGTTGGGGTCCTCTCCCCCTGGACCATCACATAGTCAATCTATCTCCGAGAGCGACAGTGATGGATATCTGGGGCCAAGGTCAAGGCTAGGTCGAATCTCAGTGTCAAAGGAAACTTTACGAAACAAAAGGGGTTGCCTGTTCATGGATGGCCGTGCAGGTGGATAAAACGCTTGTAGTCTACATAGAGAGATCGTGACTGCTGAAGGATATGGTCTATCTGCATTTAACAGAAGCTGCCGTACAAGAACAGGGGAATTGAAATTGATGACAATACAATCCCCTGTACCGATCTTTTCCAGAGAACCCACCCACCCAACCCTTCTCACCATCAAAATGGAGGATGTCATAGAAAATGTGAACCCCGCGTTGGCATGCAGCCAATGGATAACCTTATTTTTTGAGCTCAGTAAAAGATTCCAAGGACTTGGTTTTAAGTACAGGCACCTTAGAAATAACCAAAACATATGGACATGATTCCGGGGGAAGTTGCAGTGCTCTTATTCCAGTTGGCCCGATGGTCCGGGTCCTCTGCAAAGAACCAGAGGGAACATGGTCATAAGTGGAATTTAAAGTACCAGTACTAGGCACTGAGTTTGGCGGAAAGGGTATCCTATCTAAAGGATGGACTGGAGCCATCAGCGGAGAAATACTCGGAGTATTTGGGGCTCTAACTGAACTGTTTGTATCTTGATTTATAGAGGGCAAGTGGCTCTTACTTGTTGGAGCAGGTCGTCTGTTAACACTAACCTGCTCCTGAGTAGGATAAGAACGGTATAGATGAGGTAAAGTATCTATAGTGGCGGAGGATACTGGCTTCTGAGACTTGATAAAAGCTTCTAATTTCTCCTCCATTATTTGAAGGCGGGTCGATATTGGAAGAAGCAACTTAGAGATCTCCTCTCTTATGAGAACCCTAAGAGACTCATTTGACTGTTGGTCAGTGGAGAAGAGTGGGGAGGATTGATCCATGACCTTGTTGGGGAGCTGGGTCGGACGAAGGGGGCTCAAGGTCCTGGTACGTTTGTTTATAATGACAGGCTCCCTACGTTTCCTCTTGCCCTTGGGATTGGGAGCAATGGTGATTGTGGGCTCTCTCTTGGAAGAGCTCCTAGACGGCGGGATCAAGGGAGCAGATGGAAGAGGGTCATGTGGCGTTTCACCCTGAGACTCCCGGAGGATGCCTACAGGGGAAAGAGAGAGGGTGGTCGATATAGGTAGAGATCCTGTATGCGAGGTGGACTGTATGGGAGGGATGTCGTGAGCTACAATCATAAGTGGAGACGATGGAACAGCTAAGCGGCGTTGCACCAGCTCTATTTCTTTCTCTAGGGCCCCGACGGCCTTTTGTAAAAAAACATCTAAGGTTTTATTTGCTCCAAGCTTCTCTTCGACCCCCCCACACGCCGTCGACCCATCTTTCTTGCCTGCAAACTGAAGGGATGCAAATAAGCCTCTCTAGGTACTATTGGAAAACCCCAGACTGTGGGATAATTTGTGCACTCCACAGCCCCTACTGCAGATGGCAAGAAAACAGAAGAACCCCCAAAAGCAAGAAAAGGAGGTGCGAACGGGCACAGGACGAACTTATGCGCGATCCGCAACAGACTTGAGGGGGCTGTTCCTGCCCCAAACACCAGGAGTCAATAAGCGAAGAGGGCCAGGTTCCTGCCTCGCGAAAGTCAACAAAGTTCTGTGAGCGCAACAGCGGACGCGCAAAGAGTCTTGAAGGGACTGTCCCTGCCCCAAGTACCAAGAACCAGTGAGCAGGGGGGGCCAGGCTCCTGCCCTTACCCTGCACAAGTCAACGGGACCCCTATCCACGGGACCAGCACAGATGCAAATCTAAGTCCTCACACCTCCAAAGGTAGGTTGTTAGGGGGGTGGCCCAGCCCAGCCTCTGTCAGGCGCGGACGGGCGCAGGACGGGCGCAGGACGGGCCCGCGCGCGTCCCGCGGGTGCGGGAGCGCGAATAGGTTTTTACAGGGCTCCTGCCCCTGAACCAAGTCACCACTGCCTCCTCCTCCGAAAACGCGCGTCCCGCGGGTGCGGGAGCGCGAATAGGTTTTTAAAGGGCTTCTGCCCCTGAACCAAGTCACCACCGCCTCCTCCGACGAAAACGCGCTTCCCGCGGGTGCGCGAATAGGTTTTTAAAGAGCTCCTGCCCCTGAACCAAGTCACCACCGCCTCCTCCTCCGAAAACGCGCGTCCCGCAGGTGCCGGAGCGCGAATATGTTTTTAAAGGGCTCCTGCCCCTGAACCAAGTCACCACCGCCTCCTCCTCCAAAAACTCGCGTCCCGCGGGTGCCGGAGCGCGAATAGGTTTTTAAAGGGCTCCTGCCCCTGAACCAAGTCACCACCGCCTCCTCCTCTGAAAACGCGCTTCCCGTGGGTGCGGGAGCGCGAATAGGTTTTTAAAGGGCTCCTGCCCCTGAACCAAGTCACCACCGCCTCCTCCTCCGAAAACACGCGTCCCGAAAAGCAAGGATAGGATCTATGCCCCTGTTAAGATTTATATTAAATACAATAGATTACACAATAGAAGCACAGCAAGTGCTGTACAGGCGAAACCTAAAAAAAACTCACACCTTTCCCCCCCCCTTTTTATCATATAAATATTTTCTGTTACAGTGTGCAACTTATTCAGCCATATTTGGAATACTGATGGGTCCCTTGATTTCCAATGGTTAGTTATCACTGAACGAGCTAGCAAAACTGCTATGTACACTCAATCCCAAATATTTCTAGTATTCATAACCAGGTTTCTGGAGCTTCTAAGAGTATTGCCTTAGTATCCAGTACAAGCAAAGCTCCTAAACCCTCTTATACGCATGTTAGAACCTTATCCCAGAATCCCCTTGGCTTCCGGCAACTCCAGATCATATGCTCCCAAGTGCCTGTCTGGTTACATGTAGGACAACTATCTGGTGTATTTGCATTTCAATCATGTAGTGTTTTAGGGGTGTAATTTACTAACCACAGTGAGTACATTTGGATCCATTTAAAATGTATTTGCCCCCTCAAAATCTGGGTGTTAAAGGCAGATATTTCTGACCAGCCCTCCCCCTCAGCCACATTCACTCCTACATCATTCATCCACTTTTTCTGAGAAATGCAGAGCATTTTATCAGCACCTTTTTGGGAAATAGGGTGCCATGCTACTCACTGCCCAACCTGCTTTGTAATATCTTTAGGATTATATATTACCATCACTCTTTCCCTTTATTCCTCTATCTGAAGCAGCAAGAGTTTCTTGAGGACGTTTTGCATTTGTAGATATTGCAGGATGTCGTAGGCCTGGGCTGAGGAAGTTCTTGTCTGCCCTCCTCCTCAAAATAATAATTTATTATCACTAATTGACTGTCCCACACTTCCCACCTTAGCTTTTTCCCCCCAGCTTCTTGCTGTGTAAGATATGTGGGACATATACATTTGAGGGGGGATTGCTGTATGAATCTGTGGGATGCCAAGGTATTTTCATAGGTGCTTTTGCTTCTGCTCAAATAAAGCCACTGTCCTGTATTTAACCAGCTTGGTATTTCTCACATGATTTTGAGGACATGGTGGAGACTCTTCCAGCATTTTTTTCATATGGAAGATATCTACAATGAATGCCTTGGATAGGTTTTGGATCCTAGTATGCATAACTAAGAAGGCAGTAGGGTAATACACTCTCCAATCTGGGAGTGCCATCCCTTCCTCTTCACAACAAGATTTAGCTTTTGCAAACTTATTTGAGAATTAGTCTTGTTCCAGGCCTCGTAAAATCATAAAAATGTAACTAGACCTGCAGGTCGAGTAACTTGACTAATCTACTCGGCCTAACTATTATGTAATTGACCTGTAAACTGGTCTCAAATTGTGTGATCCTAGGCAAATATTTTAGTTTACAGAGTAGCCTTTTTCTTCATTCTTACATGGCGCACCTTCAATGTGAGCTCAGCACGCACTTCTGCTGTACAAAAAGCCTCTTTTGTTCGAATAAATAGACTAAATGTTTGCTCTATGTATAATAAGAATCTAGCCCACTTATAGGGGACACAACAATGACTTGCCTCTTAGTTTACTAATGGCATTGCTATTGGGGCAGGAGTGTTTTTCAGTTCAAGTTTAAACACTCATTTTTAATAAATATATTACTAAAGCATGGTATGGTAGCACACTGCCATTTAAAACAGTAGATGTCTAAGAAATGTCCAAAAACCTTCCCACTAACTTGCAGCTTTACCGATAAAACTAGTTCGTGTAGTAACAATATTCTGTAAAATGTGTGTATCAGAAAACATTTATCCTTTGCACATCACCAAGTAAAGTGTTCTGATTTGTTTTCATCCTATTAAAATATGTTTTTCATCACACAGTAGTATAAAGAACTTCAGAACTACTGAAACATATTTTGAAATGTTTGTACAGTTTACTTGGTTATTCAAATGCTGTGCATTAGGAAAAACCTGACACTCTACAGACTTTCATTTCAAAGCAGTTCACATTTGACCTAACAAAATCCTGAAACCCTGCAGTCAGAAGGAAAATTAATTGTAAGAAGACAAACTGACTTTTGACCTCCGTCTCTGACCACAGAGCAATGTGATAAGATACCATATAAAAACTCTTTATTGCTTCTTCATTTTCTGACTGAACAGAACACCTATTCTTTGTCAACTGGCTAGAAGGGGTGAGTAGGTCCTAAAAATAGCTGGACCTGATAAAATATGAATCGCCATAGCGAGTTGGCGAGTAGTTTGAGACCTGTGTTCCATTTAAATTTGGTTAGGTGAGCTGGAATTGCCATGAATACAAACCGAAGCAAGGTCAAAATAAGTATCTTAACCACTGCCAGCCTACCAATCGAAATTGGGAGTTTCTCCCAACTGAACCATTTATTCCTGATCTTCCTAATAAAGGGTGGAATATAATTTAACTTATAAAAATTATCCAGACCACTTGTGACTCTGATCCCCAATTACCTGATAGAAGTTGTACTACATGCCTTCAGAAGAACTTCTGGCAAGTCCTTCGCGTTGGTGTTAAAAAGCAACATCTGTCTTGGCGGTTTTCATTGTATAGCCTGCCACAGCTGAAAATTTTGAAAATGTTCTTATTAGCTACAGAGTCTGGATGAATATAAAGAACTAGATCATCAGCATTCCGTTTAGGTTTAGGAGAGTTTGGTACTGGGGCTCAAAAATCCTCCGTCCACTTTAAGGCACATGCAAGAGGTTCAAGAAAAGGCTGCCAACCATAAAGGTAACAATGGTTGCCCTTGTCTAGTATCCCGAGAAATATTTACAGGGGCCAAAATGTTCTCATTTAATGGCAATTGAGCTCTACAGCCCTGATACACTTAGGCAATCGTCTTAATAATATGGGCTGGAAAATTTCCAATTCACCATATCAAGTGCTTTTTCAGCATCCATAAACAACACTGCTGCTGGAATCTGGTGAGTCATAATAGTTCATGGCCTTGATTAAAACGTGTTTATTAGAATATAATTGGCATTAAGGCACAAACCCATTCAGATCTGCTACTACTAGGTCTGTTTTTACCTACAGTATTCTCTTGGCTAGTTTCTTCAAAAAGGTCTTATAATCTGCATAGAGCAAGGTGATGGGCTGTAAGAGCGCACCTGCTCCGGTTTCTTTTTGGGAAAGCATGTTAGTATCCCTCTCATAAATGACGGGGCTAAAGCCCCTCCTTCAAAAATATAATTTGCCTGAGGATTCTTTAGGTATTTAATCATTAATGAGTAAAATGTGGAGGGATAGCCATCCTCCCCGGAAATCCTCCCCGGAGCCTTACGTCTTGGAAGTTCCCTGAACACCTTCACTACCTCTTCTATTTCTACAGGACGAATAAGGTTACCCACTGCTTCTGTTGCCAATGAGGGAATTTGAGCGATGCTAAACAAAATTGTAAATAACTTCATCTGCGGGGGTCAAGCCCTTCCTTGTAAATTCTACTATAGCATAATGTACAAATAGACCCTATTGTCTGTTTATCCCTGTTCTCTTATTTCCCTGTCAAGGGATCTTCAGTGTTGTTGACATTATACCTCACCATAGGAGACTGAATATGTAATGCCAGTAATCTAACACTGACTTCCCCTTCTTCATATAACTGTTGACCATAGGACTGCTCAGTTATAATTTCCTTCTCCAGTGAAAAAGTATGAGGTTCATTCTTGGGCACTTCTCTAGCTGATAATTTCGGCCCTTTGGAGCACATTTAATAGTCTTTGAAATGCAGAGCTTCTATTGTCAAAAGAAACAATAAACAAAGGGTTTAACCTTTTCCCCATCTCTTCCAAAAACTCCTCTTACAAAAATAGGGCTTTATTAAAAGGCCGTATGTACCTTGGGGTTGTTAAAGATGTCAAAGGAACTTCCAAGTTGGCTAATGTGTGGTCTGAGAAACAATTAGTTACATAAAAAACAGCTGCTCCTGGCAGGGAATCAGAGAGAAGAAAGAAGTCTATCCTTGATGCTCCCTGAAACGGAGAAGAAACAAATGTTTAGTGATCCAAGCCAGGATTCGTCCTGTGCCAAGGATCAGAGAGGCCAGTGTTCACCCTTTAACCCATTTATGACTTGCACTCAGTCACTAAACTGGATGTTGGTATATCAACCCATAGCGAAATGATTACTTAGCCCTAGGAGTAGTTTTGCAGCTTGAAGAGTTTCTGGATTCACATGCTATGCATTATTCCACCATCTAGTGGTGGGTCCGGAATGCTGTGTTAGTCCTTTTGTGTTTTTTTTTTTTTTCTTTCACGTCATTGACTATTTGGCTCTTGGTTCCAATTTAATCATGGAAGACTCTTCTTCTACAATCTTCTGCATGTGGTCATCTTTAGAATATTTTTTGTACTCCCCATGTTGCTAAGGAAAAACTGTCATCTCAGGGAGGTGGGCGGGTTCCATATGATTAAAGAAACTCCAAGCTTCAAAACTACTCCTACTAATAAGGGACCATTTTTTAAGGAGTGAATCTTGTTTGGATTCACATGCTGTGCATTGACTTTGGAGCATTTTTTTTTTCTTGGGAGGAGTGGGTTACGATAAGACTGTTTATGAACAGGTTTACACTGTCCCACCTAAGCCTCTTTGTTGGATTGAATGTCCACGCAATAATGTTTTGTGAAGGTGTGTGTAGACTACCATGTGGATACCTTACAGTCATCCTCATTTGAGACACTGGCAATGAATGGGAACGTCGCTCCCTTCTTTCTTGCTCAGGGGTGTGGAATTTATTAAAATATCTACTTGTCCAGGGGACAGGTTGCTTCTCAAATCTACTTGTCCTGTAAAAAGATCTACTTGTCCCTTTGGTGCCATGTAGTGTGGCGACAAATTATGGCAGCAATTAATAGCCTCTCTGATTATGCCAGGGCTACTACCATAGTAGGGCTTGAATACTTGGAGTTTCAATCCCTACCGTAGCAATTTCCTTATTTTGCCACCTTTCTGCAGATCTGCATACTGGGGCTGGAGGAAGCAGTAAGCAATAGTTCCAGGGCTGGAATGCCTTTGAGTCTGCAAACCTACTAACCTGCATGTTTTAAAGATTTTTACCAGCTTCTCTCTAATATTTTCCCATAATAAGAAAGGTTGGACATTTACTCCTGACAATGGCAGAATTAGAACTTCTTCCAGGGTTGGGAAGAAAGTTGCTAGAGGGAAAATGAACTTGCAGATGCTCAATAGATTTTCACATGAGCAAATCTACACATCGTATTTACCCACGCTAAAATACAGTTCACAAATATTTTATAGGGGTACGACATATACCATGGGTGCACTTTTGTGACTTTCTTTAAGAATTTGGGGCCACAAGTAGGTAGGTTCAGATTTGTGACCTGCAAATTGCGAGTCGCAAATCCGAATGTAGGATGGTGTCCTTGACACCATCTGTGATTCGCAAGGGCTTCGCAAATGCCCACATCATGAATAATCATGAGGTGGGTCGCAATTTGCGACCCCCTCACGAATGGTGGCCTGCTGGAGACCGCAGACCACCATGTCTGTGACTGCTTTTCAATAAAGCAGGTTTTTTTGTTTTTTTTTGTAATGCAGCCCGTTTTCCTTAAAGGAAAACGAGATGCATAACAAAAACGAAAAATGAAACGTTTTCGTTTCATTTTTTAGGAGCAGGACCACTGCCTGCTCTGAAAAAATGTTTACAGTGACATTCACAATGGGGAAGGGGTCCTATGGGGATCCCTTCCCTTTTGCGAAAGTGTTAGCACCCATTTGAAATGGGTGCAAACTGCGATTGGTTTGCGCCCGCGTTCGCGGTCACAAAACAATCCTACATTGCACTGCGAGTTGCAATTAGGAAGGGAACACCCCTTACTAATTGCGAGTCGCAAACCTGTTTTGTGATTCGGTAACCAGGTTACTGAATCGCAAAACTGGGTTTTGCATCGCAATGTGCTTTTTGCATGTCGCAAACAGCGAAAGTCGCTGTTTGCGACATGCAAAAAGCTACCTACATGTGGGTCTTGGTCCCTAATTAGGTCTGGTGTTAACAAAGACATTTTGTTTTTATTAAACTTCTATTTCTCTCTTTTGGCTGGCTTTACTGTGAGTGATCGCATTCTGCTCTTCCACAAGGAGCATATTGCCACACAAAGTAGTTTTGTTCAGTGTCAGGAACTACAGTGGCAATCAGTGACGTAACGAAACTGGAGGGTGCCCCTTTGCAAAGAACATGGAGGAGCCCCCTCTCCAGACTCACTCAGGGTAGGTGCTGTGCTGACGGGGCCCCCTGGAGGGCGGCTGCGGGGCCTTTGTTATACCGCTGGTGGCAACGTGTGCTTTAAGAGTTCAAAAACTTTTTGGGGGGGTTTTGCCAATGTTTGTTACAATGTTGAGGGCCTGGTAGCTCCCACAACAATAAAGTGTTACAAAAGCCATGTCAAAACAAGACACGCATTGATGAAACTAAAAGACTTATAAAAATATGTCAGATCAGTTGGCTTTGTCAGTGTTTGTTTATTTTCATGCTTCCCATAATCATGTTGAAAATGGTTACACTGATTTTCCATTAGAAATATTTTTGGGAAATGCTAGCATGCATCAACACATTTTACTAAATGACACTTCATTTGCATATAATCAGAGAGCATTCTGGGAGCATTATACTTAGCCTCTTAGCCTAAACTTTTCAAACATGTGTGTACACGTTTTTTTTTTTGTACTGGAACCAACGTCAGTAGTGAAGTGTGACCTTAAAACATGTATTTACAGCACGCACCCTAATAATGAAGGCTTTCAAATAATGAACCATAAATACAAGTTCGAACAGCATTATCTTTTGGAAACACATTACCTCAACTGCAGAGAGTTCAGTTCTCTGTAAACAGGCAGCCAAAGGGTTTGTGCTGCAGGGGGTTGGGCCTACTTGTCCCAAGGACAAAGTAAACATAAAAACTTGTTGCCCTTGACCCCAAACAAGATTTCCCGGGCGTCGGGCGATAGGAATTCCACATCCCTGTTGCTGAATGTGTTCTGGGCCTCTCTTGGGAGAGCAACCCCCAATATTGGATAGTGTGAACAATACAGAGATGGCATACATCTTACTATGGTGGTCTTGCTTACTGCATTTCCCTTACAGGTCTGGCTGAAGGAGACAAAAAAAATGGTTGCTCTTCCGGATTGTCGTTCCTTTAACATAGAACATCACTGTGCTTTATACATCTGGAGTGTGAATAGCCCTTATTGCTCTGGAGTTTAGATTTTAAAAGAAGGCGGGTAGGTCTATACGTTGGTTTACGTGGAAAGTGGACATCAATTTTGGAAGAAAAGAGGAATTTGTGCGCATCACCACCTTGATTTGTGGATTTGGAGATCAGGATCTTGCACTGTGAGTGCCTGTAGTTCACTTACTCAGTGCAATGAGGTGACAGCTACTAAGAAGGAAGTTGAGTTCTGTGCTGTGCACTGGCTAAAAAGGGGGTCTTGTGCTGAGTGAGTACAACTTTTAAGTTCACATGGGTATAGGGCAGGGATGTGGAATTTCTATCGCCATGGACATATTGTTTGGGGTCAAGGGCAACATGTTTATTTTGTCCTTGGGACAAGTAGGCCCAACCCGCTCCAGCACAAATCCTTTGGCTACCAGTTGACTGTGTGCAGTTGAGGCAATATGTGTCCATGTGTTAATACTGTACGAACTTGTATTTATGGTTCATCAATGTAAAGCCTTCATTATTAGGATGAGAGCTGTAAATAAACATTTTAAGGTTACACTGCACTACTGACAGTGGTTCCAGAAAAAAAAAAAAGTGTACAGACGTTTGAAAAGCTTAACAATATGAGGCTAAGTATAATGCTCCCAGAATGCTCTCTGATTAAATGCAAATGTTTGCAGAAGTTTGTAAGCAAGAGTGATGATTCTTTGCTTTAAAAATAAAATGTTCAGAAAAAAATGCAAGTAGGAAAAATAAATTTCACTACTATGAACTTTTAGGTGCTATTTCTTTGAAGTGCCAGGTAGTAAAACGTGTTGATGCATGCTAGTATTTCCCAAAAAAATTCCTAATGGAAAATCAGTGTTGCCATTTTCAACAAGATTATGGGAAGCACGAAAATAAACAAGCATTGGCAAACCAAACCAACATTTTTTGCGAGCCTTTTGGTTTAGTCAATGCGTGTCTAGTTTGGCATGGCTTTTGTAAAAACTTTATTGCTGTCGGAGCTGCCAGGCCCTCACCATTGTAACAAACACTGGCAAAAAGAAAAAAAACATTTTTGGTCTAAAAAAAGCACACATTGCCACCAGTGGCGTGCATAATAAAGGGCCTGCAGCCCCCTCGAGGGGGTCCCCTCAGCACAGAACCTGCCCTGAGTGAGTCTAGAGGGGGGGAAGCTTCCATGTTCTTTGCAGGGGAACCCTCTCCGCTTTTTGTACACCACTGATGGCCACAGTAGTTCCTGGCACTGAACAAAACTACTTTGTGTGCCAATGTGAGCCTTGTGGAAGAGCAGAATGTGATCACTCACGATAAAGGAAGCCAATAGAAAGAGAAATAGAAGTTTAATAAAAACAAAATGTATTTGTTAATGCCAGACGTAATTAGGGACCCAATTCTTAAAGAAAGTCACAAAAGTGCACCCATGGTATATGTTTTTGAATTAGTGGCTTTCATGAATTCACAAGAACTTACAGAAGTAGACCAGGAAATCGTACTCTTAGAAAATATTTGTGAACTGTGTTTTAGCACAGGCAAATATGCGTGTGTAGATTTGCTCATGTGAAAATCTATTGATCATTCACAAGTTCACTTTCCCTCCAACCACTTTTTTCCCAACCCTGCAAGAACTTCTACTTTGTGCCATGATCAGGAGTACATTTTCAACCTTTCTCGTTATGTGAAAAGATTAGAGAAGAGCTGGTGAAAATCCTTAAAACATGCAAGTTAGTAGGTTTGCAGACTCAAAGGCACTTCAGCCCTGGAACTATTGCTTACTGCTTCCTCCAGCCCTAGTATGTAGATGTGTGAAAAAGTGGCAAAATAGGAAAATTGCTATAGTAGGGATTGAAATTGCAAGTATTCAAGCCCTACTATAGAAGTAGCCCTGGCATAATCAGAGAGGATATTATCAGAGCTCTTACATAATATGATTGTTGCCATAGTTTGTCACCACACCCTATGGCACTAAAGGGACAAGTAGATTTATTTTTTACAGGACAAGTAGATTTAAGGAGCAACCTGTTCCATGGACAAGTAGATGTTTTATTCAATTCCACACCCCTGTATAGATGTGTTGTCTATTTAATGGGAATAGAGAATATATGTCAATTTTAACCCACATTAATAGCCAATCTTCCCACCAAGTACTGGAATGCAACAACATTCCCAGCCTTCAGGTGAATCAAAAGATTTCTGGCAAAGTGCCTCCTCAGGGGGCCCATTGGGCAGTGCAGCGCCAGTCCAAAGAGGAGCAGGCCAGATAATGAAGCATGCCACCTTCGGATGGGTGAGTGCCTTTGTTTCTAAGAATGGACGCTCCTACTGACACAGTGTTTTTTTAAATATTGCCTAGAATCCAGTACCAGAACAGTTTTTCCAACTAAATTTGTTCAATCATGCACCACCCCTTGCTCGTTTCCCTGTGTGTCCATTAGGGGTGGGCTACTGCACAGTATGTGATCAGGGGACTACCCACCCCACCAGGGCGTGGGCACATGGAGCATTGTTTTCTGGCCAAGCGTTCTTTTTTTATCCTCCCACATCAATGTGTTGCACATCACATGCATGTCAGTGAGATAATCTTTGGGTATGTGGAGGGGTAGGGCCTGAAAGATGTTGAGGATCCTAGGTGGAATAGTCATTTTATCTGCCACTATGCACCATAACAGGGAAAGGGTCTTGTACTTCCAGTTATTTAAGTCAGACTTTAAGCTCCGTCACAGCAGCTGTAAACTGAGGTTCCTTGTTTTGGCCGGGTGGGTGCCAGTGCCAATTCGGATAGTTTATACAATCCTGTGCCCATCCAAAGGGAGTCAGGGCCCTCAAGTATTCAGTGAGTGGTTCGTGTGTGGAGATGTGAAAAGTCTCCGATTTAGACGTATTGATCTTAAACCCAGAGATGCTCCAATAGGCATGTAACTCATCTAACACAGCTGGGAGGGACACCTGAGGGCGTGTGATAGAGAGGAGGATGTTGTCTGCAAACATCGTGCATTTGATATCCCGAGTGTCAGCTTTGATGCCCACTAACTGGGGGCAGTTCCCAATTTGCTTTGCCAGGGGTTCCAATGTAAGTGCGAAGAGCAAGAGTGACAGAGAGCAGACCTGTCTTGTGCCCCTTTTGATCGGAGTCCAGTGTGTGTGGAGTTCATAAAGATAAATCTTCCCCTTGGGTCCTTAGTAGCCAGCCAAAGGTCAACTAATAAAAGCCTCTCACCTTCCCATTGATCATAAGATGTCCACCATGAACTCCCAATCCACCCTGTCTCTGAAGCTTATTTTAGACCGATATTAGAGATGTTACTCCCCTCTGCAACTACTGTTTTTGCCCTCTTTTTGTGTTGCTCTGGTAGGAGTTGTAGCATGTTGATTTCTTCCCATTGTTGGTGTTGATATCTATTCAGAAGCGCAATGGTCTTAGCTATGCGCCATAGAGTTACTGGTGAGAGCTCCACCTTCCTACCCACCATCTCTAGGTGCTTACTTTCTGTCTGGCAGGGGTCCCATGGTCGCCGGGACTTTGTCTCTCCTTCAGCTTGTGGGGACTACGATTGAGTCTGTCATAACTGTGCCTCTGACATAAGCAGAGTCTTGAGGACTGCTTATATTTTTTTTCCGACCCTCTGGGTTACCACCTTGGCTGCAGCTGGCTCTCTAAAAGCCTCTCCCCTGTTCGATGATGCTTGGCAGCATAGGGAGATATTGTTTTTTCATTTCCCAAGGGATTAATATCTCCAGCAAGAGGCAGGCATCCTCCTGCGCTACTTCCAGTTTTACTCTGCATTTTTTCCTCAGCTCTTGATGAGTGTTGTAGGCGCAATGTCATCTGGAGGGGGTGGGTTTGTGGGGGAGCATGTCAATGCCCTCTTCTGGATAGTCACTTTCGATATCCTGCTATTCACCTTCGATTGCCACCTCGGCGCCAAATGTTTTGGCGTTGTACTGCTCCTCGTCGCACTGTGTAGGTGTAAACCTCTGCCCCCGGTTCTTCTGCTGGTTCTGGGGTTAGTGGTGGCTCCAGTTCTGCCAGATTTGGTTCTGCCTGGTGTCTTCAAGTAGGGACTCTGTATCCCTTCAGGGTCTCTTCAAACTCATGGTTCAGTCAAAGGAGGGCCTCCATTTCAACCTTAAGCCTCTGTTTTCCTTTCAACTTTTAAGGCATTTTGTTTGACGCTGGCAGTAGATGCCCTCTTTTCGGCATCAATGTGTCTGTCTTATGTTCTTTACCTCCCATGCTCAGCTTTTGAAGTTGAGGCTGGCTTTAAGGGCTTTTGTCCCCCTCGACCACCAAGGCTTTTGGCAGTTGGGCGGTTTTGGAGTGCTTTGGCTCAATAGCCTTGGTTTCAGCACCGGTGCATGGTGTTGTTACCTTTCCCTTCTGACTTTCCTGTGCGGGTCTTTTCCAGTTTCTTGTCTTCTCACCGTTGACAGTCTCCTCAATGTCAGAGAATTCCATTTGTACCTCTTTGGTGCCCTCTGGAGTCTCCTCATCACTGAAGAAATGTTGTACGAGATCTTTCTCTTCCAAATGCACCACAGCATGGTGAGCCCCCCTCTGCTTCGGTTTTGATTTTAGGGGCTTAGGCTGGAATTTCACACAGGCTCCGCAGGACTCTGCTCAATGGTCCCTCGGCAGGGAGAGGTTGTAGACTGATTGTCTTTTTTTGGCGAATTTGCAGTGGCACTTAAGGCAGA
Source organism: Pleurodeles waltl (assembly GCF_031143425.1). Lineage (NCBI taxonomy): Eukaryota > Metazoa > Chordata > Amphibia > Caudata > Salamandridae > Pleurodeles > Pleurodeles waltl. The sequence goes on from NC_090451.1 coordinate 542,774,698, forward strand.
AGCAGAAAGGGGTATATTTAATACCCACATTTAGATTCTTCGGTCTAAGTGGTCGGTGTCCAACGTGTGTCTCGGATGAAAAAGGGGCGGCGAAAAAAAACGATGTCTGGTGTTTTTCCTCTCCGTCTGTTGTCATTGTTCTTTTTCTTCTAGGATTCCTTTTCGGTGCATTCTTCGTAGAGAAACAATTATTTCCTTCTCCGAAGATCTGGAGCTTCGGTCTGTGCATCCAGACTCAGTGGCAGAAAAGAATCTGAAGATGGTAACCACGCACAGTAAATTCTAGGAGCAGCGCCTGATATCATCAAGGCGGAACCAGGATCCAAATGGTCAGTCATTTAAAAAAAAAATATATATACAAAAATAAGGACTAACAGCACTCCGGACCCAATCACTAGATGCAGAATAATGCACAGAATGTGAATCCAGAAATGATTCACGTTGCAAAATGAAAGTTAACATTTTATCATCTGGCCGCACATTCGGCCGAATATAGTTGAGCTGTATTCAATGCCAGTTCCATACCGCTATATTGGTTCTCCTCTGCCTCATACTGTGTATTGATTTCATAGGCCGCACCCAGGAGGCAACTTGTGGCTCTGGAGTACACCTCTAAATTTAAGGTTTGTTGAAGAGGTCTGGTAGTTCCCATCGTGGATATCCCCCCCCACCCTCAACCTCCTCCTTTGAGGTCTACTCCCTTACCTACTACCCTATTTTTTTCCTTCTCTTCCTAGTGTCAGTATGCTTGAGTTCCTCTATCACATCCTTTCTGTTTGGGTAGTGGGTGACCCTTTTGCATCTTCCCTGGGTTCTTTACCACACACTGGGCCTGATTCTAACTTTGGAGGACGGTGTTAAACCGTCCCAAAAGTGGCGGATATACCACTTACCGTATTACGAGTCCATTATATCCTATGGAACTCGTAATACGGTAGGTGGTATATCTGCCACTTTTGGGACGGTTTAACACCGTCCTCCAAAGTTAGAATCAGGCCCACTGTCTTTTGTATGTGACTTCAGTCCTACACAGGGACTGATCCTTCTTTGGGCCACTTGCTGATACTACCTACTTTTGGCCAAATCTCCAGTCACCCACTCTACTATCTATGTCTAATAAAAGACATTTGAGTCTGCATTCTTGTACAGTGGTTCTGTGCTCCAGAGTATTACCACATACCCCCTCTTACTGCAGTATCACCGATTAATTATCTTAACATGGAATGTAAATGGACTTTCTCACTTCCTGAAAACTAAACAAAGTTTCCAATACTTGCAAACCAAAAGCACAGACAAATCCCTGATCCAAGGGGCACCTTTCAAAAATAGAATTTTCCAAATCGAAACGAGGCGAGACTGGATCGGCTCTGTCACCAGCAGCAGCTGTCTGATTAACTCTCTGGGTGAACTGACACACATCTACTTGCTTGTGGAATTGTGACACTACTATTCTCATTCAACGCTCCCTGCCCCATAAAATATTGAAAACCTGGGCAGACATGGATGGCAGATATGCATTTGTGAAGCTGACTGTTGCTAATAAGGTGCTCACTGAGAGATCGGTATATGACCCTCAAATAGAACAAACAAAACTTTTTTATCTGAATCTCCAGACTCTCCTCTGAATTTGCCAACACCAAGGTCCAAGCTAGTAATAAGTGGATACTGGAACTTGCCACTAGATCCTCTTCTTTACAAGTCAGGCTCTATTGACAGTACAACTGGGACAACAGAGCTATTTTACAGGACCATATGACTAACAACATTTTTGTGGTGATAAGGTGCTTGACCCATCCCAAATATTGGGATTATACTGGGAAATCCTGCAGGACAGAATACCTCCTTGTCTAAGGCTCCATGCCCCCAGATAGACAGAGATGCAACATTCTGACACACGGGTTGACAGACCATTCTTCAGTTCAAATTACACTTACTTTTAGCTGATAAAGCCATATCCAGCTTTATGGAGTGCGAAGACGTTACAATACAGAGCCCATGAAGAGAAAAGTAAGCTAAAGGGGACGAATAATCAAGAATGCAAGCCCAGTCACATTGGTGCAATTACTTTACATAATAGGCAAAGACACAAGGTAAGGTAGATTAAGGAAGGAGACTCAGAGAGCCAAGAGAGTCGCAGAAGATAAGCAGATACTGCTTGAACAGGAAGTCAGTGACTTGACATTGCGATATAATGCAACAGCGATCCAGGTCATAAAGCAGCATAAGCCTACAGTAGCAATGTAGTCTACCAACGCAGTGCACGCCCAAGACAACAGAATGCGCCCTCATTCAATTAAAGCATATATACTATGATAGAGCCAAAAAAAGGCCGGAAGACTACTGTGAGTCAATCTGCATCAATCAGGGTCCCAGACCGGTATATCTATGTTAATAGATTTTAGGGAAAAGTTATTAACATGTCCCCCTCGAATATTTGGACAGTCTTGACACAGCAGACTTGGGAGCAGAGTTTTTGAGAAATGTAAAACCTCCCGCCATTGTCTGCGGAAAGTAGAGCACTTCTAGAAAGGAAAATCATGTGCACCGAAACCATGAAGGCCACCTCAGCACATCTTGTTTGTAGATACCCAGGGCAGGATGGGTTACAGGGCCAATTTTTCCAAGCAAACAAAGCATTAGTCCTCTTCCTTCACTCATCTTTCAAGGAGGCCAAAGAGACGGGATCCCTCAGACTTCTCTCTCATACTGAAGTCAGGCAAAGACACATTAGAAAGCTCTGGCTATCGTCCAATCTCCCTTATTAGAAAACGTCTGACGGTGGAGTGCGGTTACCTTTTTCACTCCCTCAAGAAGGCTGGCTTAGGTCAAAATGTTATTACCAATGTACCACTGGTTTAGGAGTCATCTATGGCCTACATCAACTGCAGGAGCCACTTTATCCAGTCCCATCCCCATATGGTGAGGCACTCGCCAGTAATACCCCAGACTACCCATTTTGTTTTTATTAGCAATAGTGCATTGGTCAGCTGCCTTACGCTCTAGTAGTGAAGTCCGGGCATAGATACCATAGATTGTCCAGTGAAGTATTTTTATAGGCGGACAACTTCAATCTGACCCTGATGGAACCACATTCTCCAGTGTAGAGGCTATGTCTCAGCTGCTCCTTTTCCCAGTTCCCTGGTTTTAATATTAACTGGGATAAGTGTGAAGCACTGCTCATGACCAGGTACACGGCTACGTCAAGTATAAATGTGTACCCCATGAGGTAAATCGCTAGGAAACTAAAATATCTGGGCATTTGATTCAACAGCGGACTGGAAAACAGGCAAAATATAAACTGCATCCATGAATAAGCTAAACAAAAAATGATTTTCTGAGGGGGAAACACTTTAAACTGTGCATGTGAGGTAGAGTCAAATTGTTAAAATGACTGCCACTTTGCTACAACTACATTTTATGGATGTTACTCATAAGACTTAAGTCTGCACCACCAAGCTGTGTTGATGCCAACATTGAATGGTGTACAAGGAGGGAAGCTATACTTTGGTTGAAGCCACATGCATTATCAGGTATGTGTACGTATGTGTGTGTATATATATATATATATATATATATATATATATATATACACACACACACAAACACCCCCCTCACCCCTCGGCTTGGATCGTTAGTTTACTAACCCAAATCGCTCACAAGCTTATATGGGCCCACAGAGAGAGACATGCTATATGAAGTCAATATGGAAGAAGCATTGACAAAGCCAATAAGTCTTGCCTATGAGAGATTTACTGGCTGTGCTAATGTTTTGGAGCTATGTTGCAAATGCTGAAAGTAATGTAAAAAAAGGAATATGACAGCCAGCTTTGCCCGAGTAATAGCGCTTTTTTTTATTTTTAGTTATGCTGCACTGAAGCTAGCCTGCTGTATAACATGACAAAAAAACATTGACAAAGTCAATAGATCTCACATAGGCAAGACCTACTGGCTTTGCTAGTGCTTGGTATGGTAAGTTATAAGTATTTATACAATACTTACAATGGCTGAGGTGCTAATGTTATAGAATGAGAATGCCTTTTCCAAGGTGTTACTGTGTCCAAATTCAGAAGCATTTTAGGACCATATAAAAACTGAAAATGTGCCATATAAATGCGCTGACTATAACGTAAGTTGTAGGCAGACAAAAAAGTCCAGTAGCTTACAGCTTTTATTACAGCGATGCTTCAGGCTATATGTTACTTTAGGTCTAATGGGTACAAAAGAACCAAAAAACACACTCCTGACTGCTTGCTTAGTAGTAAAATATAGCCTTAATTGGTGTTCCGTGGGTTTCCTAGAGCTTGTGGCCCCTGTGCCACCACACTTGTTGCACCATCCAAATCGTGGCCCTAGTGCCTGCAATTTAACTGCGGTTGTGACTAGTTGCTCAGTGGTAACATAGCAACAATTGATGCTCAGTGGGTTTTCAAGAGCTTTTGGCCCCTGTGCCACTGCACCTGCTGCACCATCCAAAATCATGGCACTAGTGCCTGACAGGTAACTGCCCTTGTGACTGGCTGTGTGCAGTTACATTTCAGGCACTAGGGCCATGATTTTGCGTGGTGCAGCAGATGCAGTGGCAAAGGGGCCAAAAGCTCTAGGAATCCAACTGAGAACCAATCATTGCTATATGTTACCACTGAACAGTTGGATTCCTAGAGCTTTTGGCCCCTGTGCCACTTCACCTGCTGCAGCATCCAAGTCATGGACATAGTGCCTGCAAGGTAACTGCATATGTGACTGCTTGTTCAGTAGTAACATAGCAGTAATCAGTGCTTAGTGTGTATCTGAAAGCTTTTGCCCCTGTGCCACTGCACCTGCTGCACCATCCAACTCATGGCCCTAGTGCCTACAAGGTAACTGTGCTTGTGATTGTCTTTTGGCCCCTATGCCACTGCATCTGCTGTACCATTCAAATCATGGCCCTAGGGCCTGCAAGGTAACTGCGCGTTTGACTGCTTGTTCAGTGGTAACATATAGCAATAATCGATGTTCAGTGGGTATCCATGAGCTTTTGGACCCTGTTCCACTGAACCTGCTGCACCATCCAAAATGGTGGCCCTAGTGCCTGCAAGGTAACATGAAGAAATAGTTTATATCCAGTAATGAATGTGTTCCAAATAAGGCACTGTTGCAGACAGAATACATAATTATTTTGTAGGTAAACAAAAGCTTTCTTAGAAAGTGCCTTTAAACTTATCCAACTCTCCAAAACCAGTTGCCACAGATGTCATAAATAAAGCATATGTTTTACACATCAAATGAAAACCAAGCATTGTTAAATTGTGTTACAATGTAGCTGGTTCTTTCCTTTGAAAGGATCTATCCTGTGTTTGACAATGAATGGCCCATAAACAGTGTAAATTGCCCAAGATCACCAAATGTTAGAGTGACAGACTGAAATGAGGTTTTCTCCTGTATTCCTAAAAAGGCAGTTTCACAAATCAAATGTACTCACCAAAGAAGAACAATTTTGCAAAAAACATGTAAATGTTTTGTGCAGATAAAGAATGAGATATTTTTTGAAAGGACTGTTTAAAATAAAATAAACACGCATTTGCAAAGCAATACATCTCACATTTACTTGAGTTGGAGTTATTGACATTGTAAATGCAAAACTGGTCTTTTTATACACACATTGATTGGTCAACCCGGCTGCCTATTTTGGTCCTTTCTGCAACATAATTCCAGTGGCCCTGCATATAACTAAAGGGCTAGTAGACATACAGGGAATATTTTTTTTTAAACAAGGCCCTTAAATGACAAACTACTCCTAGGAGCAAAAAATATTTACTTGGCAGTTGGTAAAGCCGACATTGTCTGTGGGGCAATGAATACATAACTGTACTTTAAGAATGCATGCTTGCTGGATCACTGTCTTTTTACTGCATTATGGGAAGACGAACAAAAAGCCCATGATGTTTCACACGCTTGAGGAGAGCCATCTCACATGATACTAATGATCCTCAGTCTTGAACTGAAATATTAATTATAAAATATTTACAATTAGGCAGCATAATCAATTGTAAGCTCTCCTGGAGGTTAGTTTTAAAAATACATGCCCACACAGTTCAAGTTTCACAGACTGCTGTGCGTTTGTTCATCTAGTCAGGTTTCTGCTTTGAATTCGCAACTTGTCTCAGGTTATAAAAATAAATCTACAAATCTCAGAGGGCAAAGCAGAAACAAATTAAATTAGTAAATCACACATTGAACTAGGGAGCTGGACAACCGTACAAACACTACTCCAAGGGCTGGTTTCCAGCTTGTATCATGTTATAACAATAACACTACAAGTCACAAAATGCAAAGCAGAAACAAACTAAATGAGCGAATCACGTTTTGAACTAGGGAGCTGCAAAACTCTATGGATACTACTCCAAGGGCTGGCTACTAACTTTACGATATTACAGTTGGAATGCCCTCTTCAATAGTGGTGTATCATAGTAAAAACACAGCAAAGCCAGGATTTCAGCACCTTACCTGACTGTTTTCATCACAGACAGCAGCTACAGCTCATGAGCTGAGCTGAGTTTGGCTGACTGCACAGGGTTTGGAAGCGGCCAAAGTGCACAGATGTTAAAGGTATTTATAAAGAAGTTCAGTAAAGTTGTAATATTGCACTCAAACAAATAACTCATTATTTCAGGAGGCCCAAAAAAAAAAAAACATCTTCAAAGCAGAAAATAGCTTTAAAGCGCTATGCAGTAGCACAGGTGCTGCATATAAATGTTAAAGCACTAAATACTGACGCAACTTAATTTTAATTTTATATCGGGCCCATATATTCCATGTCCAGCCACTCCTGACCACTTCAGCTCACTGTTACACCTATTTTTTTCCCCATTTGTGACATTTTTCTGTTACAGTGTGTCTTAGAAATGGGGTCTCTAGTTGGCAGTCGGTTTGCACCCTGTTCAAGTAGGGACCCTCACTCTAGTCAGGATAAGGGTGATAACCGCTCAGATTACCCCAGCTCACCCTCTTGGTAGCTTGGCACGAGCAGTCAGGCTCATCCCAGAAGCAATGTGTAAAGCATTTGCACATAACACACAGTAACACATTGAAAACACTACAAAAGGGCACCACACCACTTTTTAGATAAATAGCCAATATTTACCTATGTAAAACAAGACCAAAATAAGAAAAATTTATCCGACAGTAATAAAGATCTGACTTTTCCAAGAATTAACTTAAAAACACAGTTCCTTGAAGTTAATAGCTCCACCTGGGGCTATCACGCATCATGATCAACAAAACCAACAGTTCAGGCCAGCTGCGGCATCGCGGGCTAGCTACGGTGTCGGGAAAGCCCGTAAACAGTACCTTTAGATTTGCAGGGCCTTGTGATCCTGGCGGTGAGCTCTGGAGAGCAGCGTTGCTGGCGCCGTGGTGTCGGTTCCGGAGTCAGTGAGCAGGACATCGGGCCTTTGAAGTCACATGCGTTGCAGATCAAACACCGGGCTGATTAATTCAGGAGCGCTGACGAAGATGGCGTCGGGGCTGCAGTGTGAAGAGGGATGATGCGACGTGCAGTGCCTATAGATCATCGTGCAGGCAGCGGCTCGGTGACAGCGTCCAATGATCTCAGCGAGACCAGGGCTGCAGTGTGAAGCAGGACAGTGCGTTGTGCAGTGTCACCAGGTCATGGTGCAGGCAGCATCGTCGTCGCTGAAGCGCTGTCTTCTGTAGGCCCAAGTCGGGGGTGCAGTCCGGGACGTCTGGTGACGACACTGGAGTTGATGATGCTGAAGACGGTGGACCGGGGCTGCAGTGGTGGATGGGACAGTGTTTTGTGTACCTCACAAGCAGTGCCCACAGGCCATGGTGCAGGCAGCAGCGCAGGTGTCAGCAGAAGCAACGTTGTCAGGGCTGCCCAGGCTGCGCTGTGAGCAAGGTGATGCCGGAGTGTGGGCCCACAGGTCACGGTGCGAGCAGCGGCTCGGTGGCAGCGCCAGATGACTGCTTCGGTGAGACCAGGGCCGCGGTGCGAAGCGGGGCAGTGCCGGCATCAGCAGGTCACAGCGCAGTCCAGCAGCATCGTTGGTGGCGTTGCAGTGGTTTTTCTTCTTGAAAAGCACAAAACACAGTTCCCGGTGCTGTAGGCAAATACAACTGAAGTCTTTGATATCCCTGAGACTGCCAACAGGAGGCTAAGCTCTACTCCAAGCCTAACGAGAACTTTCCCCAGCAGGATACCCAGCAAAGTTCACCCTTTGCTCTCTTTTAAGACACAAGCAGCAACTGCAGGCCTATCCAGCAAAGCAACACACCAAGGGGGCAGTACTCCTCCACCAGCTGTTCTCCTTGGTAGAGGTTCCTCTTGATTTCAAAAAGATTCTAAAAGTCTGGGGTTTTGAGTCCACTACTTATACCCCTTTCTGCCTTTGAAGTTGGCAAACTTCAAAGCAAAGTCTCATGTGTTTACAAGATCCGTCCTTGTCCAGGCCAGGCCCCAGACATACACCAGGTGATTGTGGACTGCATTGTGTGAGGAAAGGCACAGTTCTTTCAGGTGTAAGTGACCACTTCTCTCTCCACTCTAGCTCAGATGGCTCATCAGGATATGCAGGCTACACCCCAGCTCCTTTTGTGTCGCTGACTAGATGAGAGGTGTAAACAGCCCAACTGTCAAACTGACCCAGACAGGGAATCCACAAACAGGCAGAGTCACAGGATGGTTTAAGCAAGAAAATGCCTACTTTCTAACAGTGACATTTTCAAACCAGCAATATAAAAACTCCACTAAAAGATGTATTTTTAAATTGTGAGTTCACAGACCACAAACTCCATATTTCTATCTGCTCCCGAAGGGAATCTACACTTTAATATTTAAAGGCAGCCCCCGTGTTAACCCATGAGAGAGGCCTTGCAACAGTGAAGACTGAATTTAGCAGCATTTTGACTGTTAGGACATGTAACACACATCAGTACATGTCCCACCTTTAACATATATTGCACCCTGCCCATGGGGCTACCTAGGGCCTATCTTAGGGGTGCCTTACATGTAGTAAAAGGAAGGTTTAGGCCTGGCAAGTGGGTACACTTCCCAAGTCGAACTGGCAGTTTAAAACTGCAAACAGACACTGTAGTGGCAGGTCTGAGCCATGTTTACAGGGCTACTCGGGTGGGTGGCACAATCAGTGCTGCAGGCTCACTAGCAGCATTTGATTTACAGGCCCTGGGCACATCTAGTGCACTTTACTAGGGACTTACCAGTAAATTAAAAAAGCTAATCATGGATAAACCAATCAACAGTACAATTTATATGGGGATTACTTGCACTTTAGCATAGATCAGCAGTGGTAAAGTGCGAAGAGATAATAAACCAGCAAAAACAGTGTTCAGTACACCATAAAAACAGGAGGTCAGAAGGCAAAAAGACAGGGGAAAAACACCAAAAAGCTGTCAGGTCTAACACACGTCCCCTCTAGCTGAGAGTAGGCGGGGACTACCCAACCCCTGGGGAGTCCTCCTCACTATGCCATACCCCATGACAAATCTCCTGTAGTACCCGGTGAGGTCTAAGAAGGCTCTCACCTCTGTCTGGGTCTTGGGGGTGGGGGGGGGGGGGGGGTTCAAGCCCAAATGGCATCAATCTTGGGTTGTAGGGGCACCAGCAGGCCACTTCCTACCTGTGTCCCAAGTACACCACTGACACCTGCCCTGTCTGACACTTACTGGCCTTGATAGTGAGGCCTGCGGCTTGCAGCACCTTTTACACTTCCCAGAGGTCGTACAAGTGGTTCTCCCAACTGGAGCTGAAAACAATGTCGTCAATGTAGACGGCACTGAAGTTTTCAAGCCCAGCGAGGACCAGATTGACCAACCTCTGGAGGGTGGCAGGGGCCTTTTTCAATCCGAAGGGCATGACCCGGAACTGGAAGTGCCCCTCTGGTGCTGAGAACGCCGACCTCTCCTTGGCCCCATTGGTTAAGGCAATCTGCCAGTACCAATACGTTAAATCAAACGTGCTGAGGAACTTGGCTGCCCCAAACCGATCAATTAGCTCATCAGTTCTGGGGATGGAGTGGGCGTCATTCTTGGTGAATGCATTTAGCCCCCAGTAGTCCACACCGAACCGAAGTTCTGGTGTGGCACCAGGTGCAGCAGCCTTGGGTACCAAAACCACTGGGCTGGACCAGAGGCTGCTGGAGCGCTCACCCCTAAAACCAACATCTTGGAGACCTCCTCCTTGATGCTGGCCTTCACTCTGTCAGCCAGCCTGTAAACCTTGTTTTTCAGAGGCAGGCTGTCCCCAGTGTGCACATCATGCATGCATAGATGGGTGACACCTGGAGTGAGTGATAACAGAGTGGCAAAGTGTCCCGGTAACTGGCGACACTCACTCTGCTGCTCTAGAGTCAGAGAAGGGGAAAGGACCACACCTTCTACTGATCCAACCTTCTCCTTAGCAGACGGGAGGTCAGGGAGAGGTTCACTCTCCTCTTCTGCCCCATCATATGTGGCCAGAAGCATGGTTAACTCAGACCTCTCAAAGTGTGGTTTGAGGCGGTTCACATGTAGAACCCTCAAGGGGTTCCTTGGAGTCTGCAAGTCCACCAAGTAGGTGATATCACTCTTGCGCTCCTTCACCTCAAATGACCCAAACCACCTGTCCTGCAGAGGACAAGGCTATATGGGAGCCATGACCCACACTTTCTGGCCAGGATGACACTCAACCAGAGTGGTATTCTGGTCGTACCAGCATTTTATGTCCTGCTAGCTTGCCTCTAGGTTCTTTTGAGCGAGCTTCCTAAAGCAGGCAGTCTGGTTTCTGAAGGCCAGCATGTAGCTAAATAAATCCTGGGTGGTTTCTAAGGTGCTTGCTCCCAGCCCTCTTTCACCAGACTCAGAGGTCCTCTGACCGGGTGCCCATACAACAGCTCAAAGGGGCTAAAGCCAATCCCCTTCTGTGGTACTTCCCGGTAGGCAAAGAAAAGGCATGGTAAGAAGATGTCCCGCTTACGCCTCACAGAGCCTGGCAGACCCCCAATCATGGCGTTCAGGGTTCAGTTGACTCTCTCAACCAACCAGTCACTTTTGGGGGGGCGTAAGGAGTGGTAAATTTGTAGTTCACTCCACATTTCTTCCACATGACCTCTATGTACATGGACATAAAGTTGGTACCCCTGTCAGATGCTACCTCCTTGGGAAAGGTATAGATCCCCATCAGTGCCTGGGCCACAACGGGTGCAGTCACCGTCCTCAGAGAGGGATAGCTTCCAGGTTCTGGGTGGCATGGTCCACCAAGACCAGGATGGACCTGTTGCCTAGGGCTGTCTTGGGGTCCAGAGGCCCTACTATTTCAAAGCCCATCCGCTCGAAAGGGGTGCTCACGACAAGAAAGGGTTGGAGGGGGGCTTTGCATTTACCTCCACTTTTGCCACTTGCTTGACAAGTCTGACAGGTTCTACAGAATGCATCCGAATGGTTTCTCATTTGGGGCCAATAGAAGTGGGTGGCAAGCCTGTCTAAGGTCTTGCCCTGCCCCAAATGCCCTGCTAGAGGCACATCATGAGCCAAACCCAGTAGGAAGGCTCTAAAGCGCTGGGGTACCACCAGCACATGGACTGCCCCAGGCTCAGCAGCCTTAGGCTCGCTATACAATAGATCATTCTTCCAATATATCAGGTGATCTTTGGGCTCCGCGCCAGCTGCCTGGTCCTCGGCCTGCTGCTTAAGACCTGCGAGAGTAGGGCACACCTTCTGCTCAGTGCAAAACACCTCCCTGGTGGGACCCCCTTCTTGCTGCCAATGGGTCAGCTCAGGTAAATCTCCCAGTTCAGTCGCTTGTTCCCCTGTGGGTGCTGGGGCCTCCCCCTTGAGGTCAGCCTCTTCACAGACCGTGGGACCTTCTGGCCAGGTTTCCTGCGCCCCTTACCCTTTCTCTTGGCAGCCACCTGGCCATTGTTTCAGGCTCCAGGTCTGCCTGATCACCCTGTCTGGCTGCCATCGACTGAGTGGTCACGCATGCCCACTCTGGCAACCCTATCATCCCCAACTGTGACCTGAGCACCACCTCCTTCAGTCTCCAGGACGTTGCCCAGCATACAGTCAGACATGATGGGACTCACAGCTACCCTCAAGGAACCCGAGACCCAAAACTCAAACGGAACCTGCGCTACCTTACATTGGCACTCCGAGTTGTCCACTGCAACTACTTGGTGGAATACACAGGGACTATTTGCTCTTCAGACACCAGGTGACACCGGACCGTGGTCACACTGGCTCCAGTATCTTAGAGCTTCTACCCTCTGCTCATTGACGGTCACCCACTGCCTGTATTTCTTTGTGTTATCAGGCATTAGGTTTTGCTGGACCATCTCACCATCCCCTAGTGAGACAAGGGTCATCTCTGTGGGCTCCCCACACCCACCTGGGACCAACTCATCCCCATGCGCTACACCGGCCAACCCCTTGGTTTGCCCACCGCTGGTTGGCTGTGTCCACTTGGGACATTTGGGATTCCCCTTTATGTGACTCACCTAGTCACAAGCAAAGCACTTACGGAGCCCCGCTTCTGCAGGCTTTCCTGGAGGGGCCCATGGTTTCTTATCTCCTGGAGGGTGGGATTTCTTACCCAGGTTATTAGATTGGGACCCTTTGAAGACTCCTTTTGTTTACCCTTGTCCCCCCTACTCTGTTGCTGGGAACCCTGCCCACCCCTTGGCAGAGTCACCCCAATTTACCTTCTGTGGACTCTGGTACTCACCCAGCAGTCCGCCTCGATAGCAAGCTTCCTGGGGTGAGTCAGTTTACTATCAGTCAAGTGCTGGTGCAGCTCTGCAAAACAAATACAAGTGCTCCCACGCAATTAAGTTGTACAGCCCCTGAAAATCTATCACATTACTGCCCTTCAACCAACCATCTAGTGCTCTGCAAAATGAATCTACACATTCCAACAGGTCTGGGACTCAGTTTTCTTACTCTGTCAAAACTGACCCCCTGTAGTTGTCAGGAGTGAGACCATACCTAGTGAGAAGGGCCTCCTTCACGTCAGCATAGGTGAGGTTGTACCCCTTACCCAAAGCTAGCAAAGTATCCCTTCCCCTCCTCTGTGAAGTGGTTCAACAATCCTACTCCCCAATTCTTCTCAGAGACCCCATTCATGAGGATGGATGCCTCATATCCTTGAAACCACCTCTGGATGTCATCTCTATTCTTGTGCTCTAGTCCTACGTTCTTCAGAATTTGTACTATTCTATCTGATTGCACTGAGGCATTGCTGCACAATCATTGCTGGATCTGCTCATTTGATCCACCTCCTTTACTCTCAGCTCATGATCCAGTAGCATTTTCTTCTCCTCCATTTTTAACCTCTCCAACTCTATCTGGTGCCTCTGGACTTCTTTCCTGTCATCCAGCTCCTCTGGAGTCAGGCTCCTAGAACCACCTCTGCTGCTGACCCAGGGGGTACCACCCTCCCTAGCAGCTCCTGCACCCTTAGCACATCTTCTCCTGGATTTGTGGCCAGAGACTCCCCCACTGGATCCACAGAATCCTGGGATGCCACTGAGGATGCTCTGAGACTGAGAAATGTCGTTGTTGGAGTTCACTTGAACTCAAGATCAAAAATAGGTCAAAGAGAAAAAAATCATAACCTAAAAATCTATATGTGGCACGTAGTTGTCTGCGATATGGTAGCAGTGTACTCCAATCACTGTAGGTCAAGTGCAAATGCAAGTCCTATACCACCGCTGCCACCAATGTTAGAAATGGGTAAATGGGGTCTCTAGTTGGCAGTCGGTTTGCACCCTGTCCAAGTAGGGACCCTCACTCAAGTCACGATAAGGGAGATACCCGCTCAGATAACCAACTACTCACCCTCTTGGTAGCTTGGCACCAGCAGTCAGGCTTATCTCAGAAGCAACGTGTAATGCATTTGCACATAACACACAGTAACACAGTGAAAACACTACGAAAGAACACCACACCAATTTTAGAAAATTAGCCAATATTTATCTATGTAAAACAAGACCAAAACGAGAACAATAGAACATACAGTAATAAAGAAATGATTTTTGCAAGAATTAACTTAAAAACACAGTTCCTTCAAGTCGATAGCTCCCCCTGGGGCTATCACGGCGCCACGATGAACAAAACCAACAGCTCAGGCCGGCCACGCCATCACAGGCCAGCTACAGTGTCGGCAAGTCCCGCAAACAGTACCTTTGGATTTGCAGGGCATCGTGATCCTCGGGGTGAGCGCCAGAGAGCAGTGTCACTAGCATCACGGTGCCAGTTTCAGAATCGGTGCGGGGGTCGTTGGGCCCTTGAAGTCACACCACTGCGGATCAAACTCTGGAGCGCTGGCGTAGATAGCATCAGGCTTCAGTGCGAAGCGGGTCGATGCGAAGTCCGATGCCCAAAGGTCACAGTGCAGGCAGCAGCTTGGTGACGGTGTCCAGTGGAGTCGGCGAGACCAGGGCTGCGGGTGTGAAGCGGGCCAGTGCGACGGGCGGTGTCACCAGGTCACGGTGCAGGCAGCGTCGTCGGCGGTAGGCCCACGACGGCGGTTGGGTGCGAGATGGGCTCCATGCAGCGTCCACGGGTCACGGTGCAGACAGGGATGTTTGATGATGACACTGGAGTCAATGATGATGGCATCAGTGGACCAGGGCTGCATTGCGGGGACGGGACAGGGCTTTGTGTACCTCACGAGCCGTGCCCACAGGCTATGGTGTAGGCAGCAGCATCAGTGTCAGCAGGAGCGGCGTCCTCGGGGATGCCCAGGCTGCGGTGTGAGCAAGGTGATGCCGGAATGCAGGGCCCACAGGTCTCGTGCAAGTAGCAGCTCAGTGGCGGCGTCACATGACGGCATCGGTGAGACCAAGGTCGTCGTGCGAAGCGGAGCAGTGCGGCGTCGGCAGGTCATGGTACAGGCCATCGCCATTGTAGGCGGCGGTGTGGTGGTTTTTCTTCTTGAACAGCACAAAACACACAGTTCCCAGTGATGTAGGCAGATGAAACTGAAGTCGTTGCTATCCCTGAGACTTCCAACAGGAGGCAAGCTCTACTCCAAGCCTGTGGAGAACTTTCTCAAGCAGGATACACACCAAAGTTCACCCTTTGCTCTCTTTTAAGGAAGAAGCAGCAACTGCAGGCCAATCCAGCAAAGCAACACAGTAAAGGGACAGTACTCCTCCTCCAGCTCTTCAGCTCTTCTCCTTGGCAGAGGTTTCTCTTGATTCCAGAAAGATTCTTAAAGTCTGGTATTTTGGACCTACTACTTAGACCCACGTTCTATCTTTGAAGTAGGCATACTTCAAAGGAAAGTCTCAGTTGTTTGCAAGATCCTTCCTTATCCAGGCCAGTCCCCAGACACACACCAGGGGATTGGAGACTGCATTGTGTGAGGGCAGGCATAGTCCTTTCAGGTGTAAGTGACCACTGCTCCCTCCACTCTAGCTCAGATAGCTCATCAGGATATGCAGTCTACACTCCAGCTCTCTGTCATTTGTAGGAAAGTACCATCTTTCTAGGCATGTTACCCCCAATTTCTACCTGTATGGCAGTATGTTTTGCCTGTCACTGGGATCCTGCTGGTCAGGACCCCAGTGCTCAGTTTGTGGCCTAATGTGTGTGTTGTTAGTAGTGCTTAACTGTGTCACTGAAGTTCAGCTAACCAGAACGTCAATGCTTATGCTCTCTCTGCTTCCAAATTAGTGACTATAGTTTAGGGACTTCATTTACCAATTCTAATTGGCACACTGGACCCCCCCTTATAAGTCCCTAGTATATATACCTAGGTACCCAGGGCACTGGGGTTCCAGGAGATTCTTATGGGCTGCAGCATTTCTTTTGCCACCCACAAGGAGCTCAGACATACCCTTTCACAGGCCTGCCACTGCAGCCTGCGTGAAATAGTGCACACACTATTTCACAGCCATTTTTACTGCACTTAGTAACTTAATATAGGTGACTTATAAGTTACTTAAGTGTGAGGGCACCCTTGCACTAGCAAAGGTGCCCCCATGCTGTCCAGGGCCAATTCCCCGGACTTTGTGAGTGCGGGGATACCATTACACGTGTGCACTACATATAGGTCAATACCTATATGTAGCTTCACAATGGTAACTCTGAATATAGCCATGTAAGGTGTCTAAGATCATGGAATTGTCCACCCCATTCCAAATCTGGTACTGGGGGGCCAATCCCATGCATCATGGGGGCTCCACCATGGACCCCCAGTACTGCCAAACCAGCTCTTTGAGGCTTGCACTGCAGCTACAGCTGCTGCCACCTCACAGGCAGGGTTCTGCCCTCTTGGGGTCTGAGCAGCTCAGTCCCAGGAAAGCAGAACAAAGCATTTCCTTGGGAGGAGGGTGTTACGCCCTCAACCTTTGGAAATAGGTGTTACAGGCTTGGGAGGGGTAGCCTCCCAGAGCCTTTGGAAATGCTTTGAAGGGCACAGATGGTACCCTCCTTGCATAAACCAGTCTACACCGGTTCAGGGACCACCAGACCCTGCTCTGGCACGAAACTGGACAAAGGAAAGGGGAGTGACCACTCCCCTGTCCATCACCACCCCAGGCGTGGTGCCCAGAGCTCCTCCAGTGTGTCCCTGGCGCTAGCCATCTTGTTTTCCAAGGGGTGGGGACACTCTGGAGGTCTGCCAGTGCCAGCAGGTGACGTCAGAGACCCCTCCTGATAGATGCATACCTGGTAGGGTAGACAATCCCCCTCTCAGGGCTATTTAGGGTATCTCCTGTGGGTTCCTCTTCAGATTTGGCTTACAGGTTTTCTCCAGGAATCCTCTGCAACTCCTGCTTCATCCGCGAATCTCGGATCAACCGCAGACTGCTCCAGGAACTGCTGTAACTGCAACAAACTATCCAGAAGGGCTACTTCGACTCTGCAACTTCAGCTCCAGCCAGCAACTGCAACAGTTTACATGGTGTGCATGCTCTGGGGACTCCCGGTCTTCACCCCGCACCAGAAGGACCGAAGAAATCTCCTGTGGAGTGACAGTCACTTCCCTGCTCCAGCAGGCACCTTCTAAGATGACCGGTTCTCTTGGACTCCTCTCCTGGAGACGAGCGTGCTCCTTGGAACACAGGTGGTGGACCCCCTTAGACACAGACTGTCCTACGGTCCTGCTGTCCAAATTTGGAGGCAGTAAGTGCTTGCCTTACCCGTTTGCGACAGTACCCTTGTGCACTGCGTCATCTTCACCTCCTGAGGCCTCTGTGCACTATTTGCAAGAATCCTTCGTGCACAGCCTGGCCCAGGTCCCCAGCACTCTATCATGCGATGCTCAACTCACTGAGTTGTTCTCCGGCTGAGTGGGACCTTCTTTTGTAGTGCCTCAGCAACCACAATTTTCACCTTCTTTGTCCCCGTGTCCTGTGACCTCCGGGGGTGCTGCCTGGTCATCTGTGGCTTCCCTCCAGCGTTGGGAGCCCCCTCAGCCTCCTCAGTCCAAGTTGAGGCCCCCAGGTCCCTCCTGGGACCAGACAGAGCCATTTTGACGCAACCCGTGACATTGCTTGAACCAAGGCTTGTTGGACGTATCCAGCGCTGCAACTTGCCTGCATCCAACATCTCCACATGGGACATCCTTTGCATCACGCAGGAACCAGCAGCCATCTTCTTTGGTGCTCTTCTGCAGACTTCTTCCAACCGGAGAATATTCTTTTGCCCTATCTTCTAGGTTGGTAAGGGCTCCTGTCCTTCCTGGAATCTTCTGCGACTTCTGGACTTGGTCTCCTCTCTTCACAGGTCTTCAGGTTCAGGAATCTACCATTTGTTGCTTGCAGTCTTGCTTGGTTCTTGCAGTTACCCTAATCACGACTTGTAGTGTGTCCTAAGGAAACTTGCAGTACTTTACTCCTACTTTCCTGGGTTCTGGGGTGGGGTATTATACTTACCTTAGGAGTTTTCTTATATTCCCAGCGATCCTCTACCCATTACACTTGCCGAGGGGGTAATTTGTGATTTGCATTCCACTTTCTTAGTATATGGTTTGTGTTGCCCCTAGGCCTATTTCTTCCTATTGCATTCTATGGTTTGCACTATCCTATTACTATTTACTTACCTAATTTTGGTGTCTAGTGTATATATTGTGTACAATACTTACCTCCAGAAGGAGTATTGCCTCTGAGATATTTTTGGCCGTGTGTCACTAAAATAAAGTACCTTTATTTTTGGTAACACTTTGTTTGTAAGTACTGGGTAACTATAAGTGGTATTGCAGGAGCTTTCATGTCTCCTAGTTCAGCCTAAGCTGCTCTTCTACAGATACCTCTATCAGCCTAGGCTGCTTGAACACTACTACATTTCACTAATAAGGGATAACTGGACCTGGTATAAGGTGTAAGTACCCAAGCTCCCCACTACAAGCCAGGCCAGCCTCCTACATCACTGTCTAGAGGAGAGGTGTAAACAGCCCAACTGTCAAACTGACCCAGAGAGGTAATCCACAAAAAGGTAGTCACATGATGGTTTAAGCAAGAAAATGCCTACTTTCTGAAAGTGGTATTTTCAAACTAACAATCTAAAAACCAACTCCATTAAAAGATGTATTTTTAAATTGTGAGTTCAGATACCACAATCTCCATATTTGTATCTGCCCCACAAAGGGAATCTGCACTTTAACAATATTTAAAGGCAGCCCCCATGTTAAACCATGAGAGAGGCCATGCAACTCAGCAGTATTTCACTGTTAGGAAATGTAACACTCATCAGTACATAGCCCACCTATAACATACACTGCACCCTGCCCACGGGGCTACCTAGGCCTACCTTAGGGGCACCTTGCATGTAGCAAAAGAGAATGTTTAGACCTGGCAAGTGGGTACACTTGCCAAGTCGAATTGGCAGTTTAAAACTGCACACACAGACACTGCAGTGGAAGGTCTGGGCCATGCTTACAGGGCTAGTCATGTGGGTGGCACAATCAGTGCTGCAGGCCCACTAGTAGCATTTGATTTACAGACATTGGGCACCTTTACTTCACTTTACTAGGGACTTATCAGTAAATCAAATATGCCAATCATGGATAAACCAATCAACAGTACAATTGATATAGGGAACACTTGCACTTTACATGGATCAGCAGTGGTAAAGTGCGCAGAGACAAACCAGCAAAAACAGAGTTCAGTACACCGTAAAAACAGGAGGTCCGAAGGCAATAAGACAGGTGAGACAAGCCAAAAAGCTGCCAGGTCTAACAGTGCATCTAATATCAAAATGTCAAAATAACTCTGGCAATTTATGTTCCTTCTGGAGAGAGAATGTACTTTTGTCTAGTGGAAGCTTGGACTCATGATAAGGTAGCACAGAGGGTTAATATGCCTGCTGCAAAGAATGTGTAATAAGCAGATTAGAGTGCATGTAATGTAAAAGTGTCAAAATAACTCTGATGATTAATGTTCTTACTGGAGGGAGAAAGTACTTTTATCTATTGGAAGCTTGTAGTCATCATAAGGTAGCGCAGAGGGTTAATGTGCCTGCTGCAAAGAATGTGTACTAGGCGGATCACAAAGTACATATAATGTAAAAATGCCAAAAACTCTGGCGATCAATGTCCTTTCTGGAGAGAGAACATATTTTTGTCTAGCCTAAGCTTGGACTCATTATAAGGTAGCACAGAAGGTTAATATGCCTTCTTCAAAGAACGTGTACAAAGCAGATCAGAGAGAATATAATGCAAAAATGTCAAAATAACTGTGGCGATTAATGTTTTTTCTGGAGAGAGAATGGTTTTGTATTTCCGCCTCCAGGTCAAATCTCGACTATGAAGTAATTCAAGGTGTCTGCTATGTTTCCTGGTGACCCTATGTTTTGTCCACACTCCCTATCCCTAGCGTCTGACTCCACAGAGACCTCATTTCCCACACTGGACACAGTGACACCCACCTCAAGCCTGCCCAGGCATGACGGGTGACGGTGCTTTCGACACACCTCAGGACCTGGAAAGAAAATGCTTTCCTATGTGCCTGGAAGCGCTAGCCCTAATAAAAAAACAAATGCATAAATATTTTCCATGCATTATCCGAGAAGGTAATCCAGTAACCTACAGATCACACAAATAAAAACCAAAAGCAAAAATGAAATGACTCCCATTAGGTAACAGTGTAAACAATGTGAGAAGCGCTCCGATACCACCGATCGAGTTCGCACTCTGAGCGCTGTGAGCGCCATGGCAGCCACAGAGCACAGACAAAAGAAAAAAGTAGTTCGCCCATGATAAAGTATATCAGCAATTGTGCAATAATCCATGTAACAGAGTTGGTCCCAAAGGCAGTAAGAAAACCGCCCCAAGGCAGGACAAATGTAAAGCATTTACCTATGACATAAGGGGATTTTTTTAAAGGCAAACCCACAAACGAACGTAATATTGGGCATGAGGTGGGCATAGTTAAAAGCCCACAATATTTGCAACAGGTCAAAATGCTTGTGCACGTGATCTAAAAAGGGCACAAGCAGGCACTGTGTAGAAAGTATGCTGCATTCCTCTTTCCTATAAAGGTTGTCACACTCATTATTATTAGTGTATTGAAAACCTCAATTAAAAGTTGGCAAAAATTATTATTTAAAAAAGCACCAGCACACCTTAAGTATGACCCACTGACTGTAGATGCCTTGAGATCTGCTTCCATCAAAAGATCTTACATATGCCAAAAGGTTAATGGGTCATCTCTTTTTGGTAGATGATACACAGATTGTTAGGCAATAATTTACCAGGATCTTCCACTATAGAAATGAATATGGTTATCCTTAAAACCCATTCAAGCAGAAGGGACACTACTAACTTGCAATAGTCCGCTAAACAGAGTAAATCTGGATTTCATACATTCTTGCTTTTCCAGACATACTTCATTTCGGGAGGTACATCAGAATTCGGAGGTCGTTCTGCTGTGGATGATTTCAGTCCTTGTAAAAAAGTCGAGATAAGCCTAAAAGTTAAAGTTTAGCTGCCAGAACGTACACTGTTCACAAATAAGGGCTCGTGATTGGCAAGTGAAGGTTAAAAAAAATACAACTTTACCACCTTAAATGATCTATTATACCATGCCATGAAACACTTATGCACTGGTCTTGACAGGTCAAAGACCAAAATTATTGAACAACCACTATCATTGTGTAATACAGCATTATGATTGACCAATCGTGGGTACAACTAATGGGTTTCAAAAGCTCTGCTGTGGCAAGTCAACATTTCTCATCGCAGTTATCTGTAATCAACATTAACGGGGGTAATGCTTAAAAAGAATTCGGTCCGCAATAGCATTATCAGATGTTTGAATAACAGGATTATGTAGCCCAGAGAACCTAGCATTACAATACTATATGGGTCCAAGTGTAAGTAGACTCTTTACTACAAAGTTCTTTTGACTAAAATTGCCCGAGTCGTCTAATTTCATTCATCGACATCTTTAAACTTAAAGGTACAATTAAAGATGTAGATTTTAAAGAAACCATTAGTGCTATATTTAAGCTCTAAATGAAAAGTCTACTACCTTTACCGAATAACCTATGTTCTCTTGTGAGAAATGTATAATGTTTTGTTGCAATAGTGGCAAAAGCAATGTGTGGAAATTGTGCAGGGTATTGGCCCATGCACACCCATTTAAACTGGACAAACAAGGTAAGGTGATGTTGACATCAATATACATGGCTAAAGTTAGTAGCTGATCAATTTACTGAAAAATGGTTTGGGGTAATGGCTTTCAAAAACATGTAGGTGTCTCAACCGCTAAAGACTATTTAAATTAAGCATTCTTAGATTCCCTCTTGGAACTCTAGGATTTACATTCGTGAAATGGCCCAAGGAGGACAGAAGTTTGAGAAGGATGCTGGTCCTATCCAGATTTACACTGTGCTGGAACTGGACTTACAATAAAGGTAAAACCAGACATCATCAAATAATAGGTCAAGATGCTTCTGATCGTCCTGATTTGATGCATTTTAGTCGAATCCGCCTTCTCAAAAATATTGTTAGGTCCTTCCTTTCTCAACAGAGAGAGACTGGATCCAAATCACACAGATTCTAACTGCTTGGCAGTATTTGATGTCTTTCCTTAACAGGTATCTAGCAGCTCACCCGATCATAGTGATGGGGCAAATAAGGCCCATGCTATGTTGAGTAAAAATAAATAAATAAATAAAATAAAAAAATAAAACGTGTGCTCTCTCTCTCTCGAAAACGTTGACAGAAGCGTTAAACACACACTAAAGACAACAGAACAGTAAAAAGTTTACAATCTTAGCTGTGACAATTTGGGTATCACAGGTTATAGATGTACCCATGAAACACCGAAAAGGGATACTGACACCAACAGAGATTTCAGTCTCGGTAGGCACGGTAATGGCTATATTCTGATACGTAATTTAGCAAGAACATAAGCAAAAACTTCACAAAACTGGAAGGTATATATATCAAAGCATTTGAACACTGCTATATAAAACAAAATAACGATCCAACCGAGGCACTAACGCTAAGCGAGGCTACTGCACACCACGTGACTGAGATTTCCCCCCCCCTCCCTTCCCCCAAACTCCACAGCCGGTACCCAGGATTGGTAGTTTCGGATTCCTTTTCTAAGCACATCTGTAAACCGACAAACTTGCATTGAAGCGGACCACAATCAGCTGCACTCGATTATGAAACAACGTGATGGGGTTTAGTAGACGCGATAAAGGGAACCGAGAGGAAGAAGACATTTTTAGGAGACATGCTACTTCAATATCTTCCTACACTCTAAATCGCAGTACTGCACGCGACGATGTTATGAAATATAAAAGAACAAAACAAGGAACTCCGATTCAAACAAATTCAAAGTCTCTTTTCTTTGCCAATACTCAAGACACCAAAGCAAAAAAAAAAAAAACGCCGGCGAATTGGATTTCTTCTCTTAGCAATTATTCTAGCTCCGTCAGGAGGATTGTTGCCTGTCCTTGTAATTAGAAATCTCTTCTGGTCAGCAAACACAAATCAGCCTATTGATCTGTTTATGCAGGCGAACGTTTACCTGCGGCACTAGATGCTGGTACTGGGATTTATTCAATTAAACTCCTTTTCTTAACTAGGAAATAAATACACAGAAAGGGCCGTCGCGGGAGAGGAATGACCGAGCCTCCCTTGCAAACTGTCAAACACTGTAAAGTGGTGAGAACTTCCTGAGCAGTTCTTACTCCCCAAACTATATTTCACTTGTCCTGGTTTTGTCCCTCCCATGGCCCCTCTCACGAAGCGCTCAGAGAAAATGGAATCCGAGTCCAGGAACATTAAACAAATAAGGTCCGTTAATGAAAAGAACTTAGGAATTCACGTTGGAACACAATAGTCAACACTGTTGCTTACTACCAGGTAGGTGAGCATGTTTTACCACTAAAGAACAAACTGGTGACACACAAAAAACATTATACATTACGAAACTGTTGAGGAAGGTGCACTCCTCCCCTTCCTCAACAATGGTAATTTACAGCATACGACACTGTGTTCATCTGTGTGTTTGTTTTAATAACATGTTTTTATCCATAATTAGAATGCAAGAGGCTACGTTTGTGTAGCAAGATTAAAAAAAAAAAAAAAAAAAAAAAAATCACACTCAACAGATATCCGCGTTTATTAGTACAGTTTCCCAAATAAACAGTTATTAGGTCCCTGGTATTCTTACTGTCACGGCACGATTTATATGTCTAGTAAACAGAATATATGCGATATATGTGATAACCTGGCAATGTTAAAGGTCTGCAGAGTGGTTTGGTGGCTATCATTAAGATGATGCACAAGCAACTGCGAAATATTTCCCATATTTCAAGGTCCCCTGCGAAATACAGGTTTGTAAACAACTGCAGTTTGGGCAATAAAGGTAAAGAGGCGGGGATGCACCGGGCGGCGGGGATGCACCGGGCGACTGGAATAGGCTCGGGCCTGGCCAGAATATTAAGTAGACTGGAACTAGTTAAGGAAGGCGTCATAAGGCCGGAAAAAAACGACATCCCTTCCCACAACCCAGCTTGTCCATCCCTCGCCGTTCTCTGGAAAGCGAGGGTGGGTGAGGAGGAAGAGTGAGCCCGGCCACCTGGGCCTGGAGAGTGAGTGAAGGGAAGTAGGTAGCTAGGGGAGAGGCTGAAGGTTGATAAAAAAAAAAATAAAAAAAAAAGATTGGGTGACGAGAAGAGCTCGTTGGCTGGGCTGTGAAACAGGTTGGGTGCTAGCAGGGCCCTTGGAGTTCAGAGGGAGGGAGAACTCTTTACCCGTTTAGAGAGGTGGGGCTGCAGAGTAAAAGGCAGACTTGAGCAGATATAAGGGAGGTGCTCCCATTCTAACTTTTGCATTTTTCAGCCATACTTTGAGTGATGTTATGTTAACTCCCCTGGTTACAGTGGCACTCTCTACAATGAACAAATTCACGTGAAAGTGCATATTTCACTTCCATATAGTGACAATATGCAATATCATCTCACCTGAGGGGCAACAGTAACTATAAGGGCTATACATTACATGTATAAAGTTCTCATCCATAAAGCGGAGGAACTTCTTACATACATTGGCTAGACGGGAGGTATAAGGCGCAACTATTGCAGAAGTCAGATATATATATATATATATATATACATACATACATACACACACATATATATTTCACAAACAAATCACTTTGTAGCAAAACGGGAACCAGACTGCCTCAGATTCTCGCCGCATAAATGACGCCGGCACCACCAAACCAAATCTAAAAAGTTTTTTTCTTTATTTCATTACATAAAGTATAAAGTACTGAGTGCCAATTCCAAAAACAATGGCAATGCGTTTCGGGCTGAGCCTTCCACTGGCTATAATATATATATATATATATATATATATATATACATGGAAAATGTCACGCAGTGTGCATCTGTTCGTGGCATGTTCCGCTGCAGATTCACATGCTGTGCATTATCCTGCCATCTAGTGTTGGGCTCGGAGTGTTATAAGTTGTTTTTCGTCAAAGAAGTGTTTGAGTCACAGGATTGAGTGACTCCTCCTCTTCGGTTCCATTGCGCATGGGCATCGACTCCATTGTTAGATTGTTTTCCCGCAGAGGGTACAGGAAGGAGTTATAGAGTATATAGGTAAAAAGTAAGAGATGTCCATGTTAATGTAAATGTATATACATATGTACAAATGTTTATAACTTAACCAACTGCAGGCTTCCGGGGAGAAGGGAGGGTGCATGTGAATCTGCAGCGCAACATGCCACAAACAGATGTACACTGAGTAAGTGACATTTTCCGTTCAATGGCATGTGTAGCTGCAAATACACATGCTGTGCATAGACTACAAAGCAGTTTGTCCTCCCATAAATGTGTGGTGGTTAGCCTGTAGGAGCTGAAGTTGTTTGAAATAATGTTCGTAATACAGCTTGGCCTACTGTGGCTTGTTGTGATAATACGTCTACACAGTAGTGTTTAGTGAATGTATGTGGTGTTGACCAAGTGGCCGCTTTACATATTTCAGCCATTGGTAGATTCCCTAAAAAAGCCATTGTTGCACCTTTTTTCATTGTAGAATGTGCTTTAGGAGTAATAAAGAGCTGTCTTTTTGCTTTAATATAGCATGTTTGGATGCATCTTACAATCCATCTTGCTAAACCTTGTTTTAATATGGGTTTGCCTGTATGAGGTTTTTGGAAAGCGACAAATAGTTGTTTAGTCTTTCTAAACGGTTTAGTTCTATCTATATAGTACATTAAAGCTCTTTTGATGTCTAATGTATGTAGAGCTCTCTGCCACAGAATCTGGCTGTGGAAAGAAGACTGGCAGTTCCACGGTTTGATTTATATGAAATGGTGATACAACTTTTGGAAGAAATTTTGGGTTTGTTCTTTTTAGAACTTTATGCTTGTGTACTTGGAAGAACGGTTCTTCAAGAGTAAAGGCTTGGATTTCACTTACTCTTCTTAAAGAAGTAATTGCCACGAAGAAGGCAACCTTCAATGTTAGAAATTGAATTTGGCACGAGTGCATGGGCTCAAATGGTGGTCCCATAAGTCGTGTAAGCACTATATTTAAATTCCAAGAAGGAACTGGTGGTGTTCTGGGTGGAATGATGTGTTTTAAACCTTCAATGAATGCTTTAATGACAGGAACTCTAAATACAGAGCTATGTTGTATATTTTGCAAATATGCTGAAATTGCTGAATTTTTATTGAAGAGAATGCTAAATTTGATTTTTGTAAATGAAGTAAATAACATACAATCTCTTGTATTGATTCTGTAAGAGGGTCAATATGTTTGGACGGACAGTAATATACAAATCTGTTCCATTTGTTTGCATAGCACTGTCTAGTAGTGGGTTTTCTTAATTGTTTAATAACTTCCATACATTCTGAAGGGAGTTGTAAATACCCAAACTCTATGACCTCATGAGCCAAATTGTTAGATTGAGTGTTTTGGGATTTGGATGCCTGATTTGACCTCTGTTTTGTGTCAACAGATCTGGTCTGATTGGGAGTTTGGAGTGTGGTACTACTTTCAGATCTAATAATGTTGTGTACCACGGTTGACGTGCCCATGTTGGTGCTATGAGTATCATGTTGAGTAAAGTTTGACACAACCTGTTGACTAGAAACGGAAGGAGTGGGAGAGGGGGAAAAGCATATGCAAATATCCCTGACCAGTTGATCCACAGAGCATTGCCCTGGGATAGGGGATGCGGGTGTCTGGATGCGAAGTTTTGGCATTTGGTGTTTTCGCTTGTTGTGAACAGGTCTATGTTTGGTGTTCTTCACTTTTGAAAGTATTTTTGAAATACTTGAGGATGAATCTCCCATTCATGAGTTTGTTGGTGATTTCTGCTGAGGATATCTGCCAATTGATTGTCTATCCCTGGAATGTATTGTGCTAAGGGATGAATTTGGTTGTGGATTGCCCATTTCCAATTTATTTGGGCTAGAAGGGACAGTTGGGATGAATGTGTCCCGCCCTGTTTGTTGAGATAATACATGGTTGTCATGTTGTCTGTTTTGATAAGAACATTCTTCTGTGTGAGAAGAGGTTAAAAAGCTTTGAGTGCTAGAAAAACAGCTAATAACTCTAAGTGGTTTATGTGTAGCTGTTTGTGTTTGACATCCCATTGCCCTTGAATGTTGTGATTGTTTAGGTGGGCTCCCCAACCAATCATTGATGCATCTGTTGGGATTATGGTCTGAGGCACAGGGCCTTCAAATGGCCACCCTTTTTTTTAGATTTGTGGAATTCCACCACTGAAGGGACATGTGTGTTTGGTGGTCTATCAAAAATAGATCTTGAATTTGACTGTGTGTCTGTGACCATTGTTGTGCAAGGCACTGTTGTAAGGGCTGCATGTTTAATCATGCGTGTGGCACAACTGCAATACAGGATGCCATCCTTCCTAAAATCTTCATGACAAATCTGACAGTGTATTGTTGATTTGTTTTTATTTGTGTGATCAAATTTTGGAAAGCTTGTATCCTTTGTGTATTTGGATATGCTAGAGCTTGCTGAGTGTTTAGTATTGCGCCCAAATATTGTTGTATTTGTGCTGGTTGAAGGTGTGATTTTTGGTAGTTTATTGACAACCCTAGTGTGTGCAAGGTTTGTATTACGTAATGTGTATGATTTTGGCATTGTGTATGACTGTTTGATTTTAGTAGCCAATCGTCTAGATATGGAAAGACATGTATGTGTTGGCTTCCTAGGTATGCTGCCATTACTGCTAAACACTTTGTGAATACCCTTGGAGCTGTTGTTATTCCAAAGGGCAATACCTTGAACTGGTAGTGTTTTCCCTGAATGACAAACCTGAGATATTTTCTGTGTGCAGGATGGATGGGTATATGAAAATATGCATCTTTGAGGTCTAAAGCCGTCCTGAAATCTTTTTTTTGTAGTGGTGGGATGACATCCAGTAAAGTTACCATGTGAAAGTGTTCTGATAGGATGTAAAAATTGAGGGGCCTGAGGTCTAATATTGGCCTGAGAGTACCATCTTTTTTGGGTATTAGAAAATATAGTGAGTAAACTCCTGTTCCTATTTGAGACTGTGACACCAATTCTATTGCTTGTTTGAGTATTAGAGATTGTACCTCTTCTTTTAACGGAATGGTGTGTTCTGTGGATAGTTTGTGTGACTTTGGTGGGATATTTGGAGAAGTGTGTATCAACTCTAGGCTATAGCCATTGCGGATAGTTGATAGCACCCAATTGTCTGTGGTAATATTTCTCCAATTTGTGTGGAACTGTTGTAGTCTTCCCCCCACAGGAGAGATGTGGACTGGAAGGGAATGAGAGAATTCACTGTTTTGGGTGCTGTGGAGGCTGTTTAGAGGCCTGAAATTTTCCTCTATTTCTGGGGTACTGTCCTCTATAAGTGCCCCTAAAACTACCCCGTTGGTATTGGGGTTGATAGGTTGGCTTTGCCTGTGAGGTGGATGCCTCAGTGGGTTGTGGTCTGAAACCACCTCGAAACTGAGGTTTTCGAAAGGACCCCCTGTATGGTGCAGAGTAGAGTGCACCCATGCTTTTGTAGTGTCAGAGTCTTCTCTCAATTTTTCTATGGCTGTGTCTACTTCCGGCCCAAAAAGATTTTTATCGAATGGCATATTTAACCCAGCCTGCTGTATTTCTGGCTTGAATCCAGAAGATCTTTGCCATGCATGCCTGCGTATTGTGACTGCAGTATTGACACTTCTAGCAGCAGTAGCTGCTGCACCTAGGGCAGATCGTATTTGATTATTAGTAATGGCTTGCCCTACCTCCACTACTTGTTGTGCCCTTTTTTGGGGAGATGCTGGATTATGCCTTGCATCTCGGCCCAATAGGCTCTGTCATAGCGAGCCAATAGTGCTTGGGAGTTGGCTATCCTTCACTGATTTGCTGCTTGGGATGCAACTCTTTTCCCTGCAGCATCGAATTTCCTGCTCTCTATCAGGAGGGGGTGCATCTCCTGATGTCTGACTATTTGCTCTTTCACTGGCAGCGCTAACTACCACAGAATCAGGAGCAGGGATGTGGAATTCCTATCGCCCGACGCCCGGGACATCTTGTTTGGGGTCAAGGACAACAAGTTTTTATGTTTACTTTGTCCTTGGGACAAGTAGGCCCAACCCTCTGCAGCACAAACCCTTTGGCTGCCTGTTTACAGAGAGTGGAACTCTCTGCAGTTGAGGTAATGTGTTTACAAAAGATAATGCTGTTCGAACTTGTATTTATGGTTCATTATTTGAAAGCCTTCATTATTAGGGCGAGTGCTGTAAATAAATGTTTTAAGGTCACACTTCACTACTGACGTTGGTTCAAGTACAAAAAAAAAATTGTGTATACACATGTTTGAAAAGTTTAGGCTATGAGGCTAAGTATAATGCTCCCAGAATGCTCTCTGATTAGATGCAAATGAAGTGTCATTTAGTAAAATGTTTTGATGCATGCTAGTATTTCCCCAAAATATTTCTAATGGAAAATCAGTGTAACCATTTTCAACACGATTATGGGAAGCATGAAAATAAACAAACACTGACAAAGCCAACTGATCTGACATATTTTTATAAGTCTTTTAGTTTCATCAATGCGTGTCTTGTTTTGACATGGCTTTTGTAACACTTTATTGTTGTGGGAGCTACCAGGCCCTCAACATTGTAACAAACACTGGCAAAAAACAAAAAAACATTTTTGAACTCTAAAAGCACACGTTGCAACCAGTGGCATAACAAAGGCCACGCAGCCGCCCTCCAGGGGGCCCCTTCAGCACAGCACCTGCCCTGAGTGAGTCTGGAGAGGGGGCTTCTCCATGTTCTTTGCAAAGGGGCACCCTCCAGTTTCGTTACGTCACTGATTGCCACTGTAGTTCCTGACACTGAACAAAACTACTTTGTGTGCCAATATACTCCTTGTGGAAGAGCAGAATGTGATCACTCACAGTAAAGCCAGCTGAAAGAGAGAGAAATAGAAGTTTAATAAAAACAAAATGTCTTTGTTAACACCAGACCTAATTAGGGACCAAGACCCACATGTAGGTAGCATTTTGCATGTCGCAAACAGCGACTTTCGCTGTTTGCGACGTGCAAAAAGCACATTGCGATGCACAAACCCAGTTTTGCGACTCGCAATTAGGAAGGGGTGTTCCCTTCCTAATTGCGACTCACAGTGAAATGTAGGATTGTTTTGCGAATGCGGGCGCAAACCAATCGCAGTTTGCACCCATTTCAAATGGGTGCTAACACTTTTGCAAAAGGGAAGGGGTCCCCATGGGACCCCTTCCCCATTGTGAATGTCACTGTAAACATTTTTTCAGAGCAGGCAGTGGTCATGCGGACCACTGCCTGCTCTGAAAAAATGAAACGAAAACGTTTCATTTTTCATTTTTTGTAATGCATCTTGTTTTCCTTTAAGGAAAACGGGCTGCATTACAAAAAAAAAAACTGCTTTATTGAAAACCAGTCACTGACATGGTGGTCTGCTGTCTCCAGCAGGCCACCATCCCTGTGAGGGCTGCCATTCACAAGGGGGTCGCAAATTGCGACCCACCTCATGATTATTCATGAGGTGGGCATTTGCGAAGCCCTTGCGAATCACAGATGGTGTCAGGGACACCATCCTACATTCGGATTTGCGACTCGCAATTTGCGGGTCGCAAATCTGAACCTACCTACATGTGGCCCCAAATTCTTAAAGAAAGTCACAAAAGTGCACCCATGGTATATGTCGTACCCCTATAAAATATTTGTGAACTATATTTTAGCATGGGTAAATAAGCATGTGTAGATTTGCTCATGTGAAAATCTATTCAGCATTTGCAAGTTCATTTTCCCTCCAGCCACTTTCTTCCCAACCCTGGAAGAAGTTCTAATTCTGCCATTGTCAGGAGTAAATGTCCAACCTTTCTTATTATGGGAAAATATTTGAGAGAAGCTGGTGAAAATCTTTAAAACACGTAGGTTTGCAGACTCAAAGGCATTCCAGCCCTGGAACTATTGCTTACTGCTTCCTCCAGCCCCAGTATGCAGCTCTGCAGAAAGGTGGCAAAATAAGGAAATTGCTACAGTAGGGATTGAAACTGCAAGTATTCAAGCCCTACTATGGTAGTAGCCCTGGCATAATCAGAGAGGCTATTATCAGAGCTC
Organism: Pleurodeles waltl; assembly: GCF_031143425.1. Taxonomy (NCBI): domain Eukaryota; kingdom Metazoa; phylum Chordata; class Amphibia; order Caudata; family Salamandridae; genus Pleurodeles; species Pleurodeles waltl. Next base: position 542,805,771 of record NC_090451.1, read on the forward strand.
TTACATAATGAGATTGCTGCCATAATTTGGCGCCACACTACATGGCACCAAAGGGACAAGTAGATTTGAGAAGCAACCTGTCCCCTGGACAAGTAGATATTTTAATAAATTCCACACCCCTGAGGAGGTACCTGATGGGTGATATAATCAGGGTCAGAGGGTGCAGGCTTATATTTTTTATCTATCCTAGGTGTTATGATACGTGCTTTAACAGGTTCACTAAATATCTGATCTGCATGTTTTACCATGCCTGGGAGCATTGGAAGGCATTGATATCTAGAATGTGTTGAGGATAGAGTGTTAAATAAGAAATCCTCTTCTAGGGGTTCTGTATGCATGGTGACACCATGATATGCTGCAGCCCTAGCTATAACTTGGTTATAGACAGTACTATCCTCAGGTGGTGATAGTTTAGAGGGATAGCTGTCTGATCATTACTAGGAACGGGATCTGGGTCATAAAGGTCCCATGGATCCACATTGTCTTGTTGTGAATCATAAGAGTGAGTGGGTGACTGCACTGGTGTAGGACTAGTAGGAGGAGAGGTAGGTAGGTGTGAAGAATGAGGAGGAGAAGATGGAGGAAGTGGTGGCTTCTCCTTCTGCTTTGGCACTTTTGCCCGAGGCTGCATAGTGTCCAATTCCTCTTGAAAGGCTAGCTTGCTCTTTGTATTTAAAGGAGGTGCTGTCAGAATTCTCCCTGTTTCCTTATGGATCCTGTATTCATCCATAACTTCTAGTATTGGTTGTACCTCTAACTCCTCTTCAGAGGTTTAGTGGCTTTCTTTAACTCTCTTTGAAAGTCTATGTTCCTCTGTATAAGTTGGCCTTTTCGGCTCCGAAGCATGCTTTTTCGGGATCGAAAAAGATGATGAGGACGAAGGTTTCGGCTCCGAAAGTGGTTTTCTAATTTTCGACTCTGAAAAATGGTGTCTACCGTAGTCGGACACGGAGCTTTTTGTTGTGTCCGATATTTTCGGAGGAGTGGCCTTTTTCGGTGCCGAACTTGTAAGTCGGTCACCGCCAGTCTTTTTTCCGGCCGAGCCATGGCCTTCCGGCAGTGGCGTACCCAAGGCCTTATGTTATTTTCTTTTGTGAGGGTACAGATGTACTCACATATTGTCCTGCTTTGACCGGTCTGTCTTCTTCAGATTCCTGTTCGGACTCGGAATCTCGAACCGAGACTGTGGTTTGCATCAGTTCTTCTTCCTCTACGTCGAGATGTTCACCGCTTCGACGCCATTTCGAGTCTTCGTGCCCTCCTGTCTCGAAGAGTCTTTTTTGATTGGAAGGATTGACAGGCCTCACAGTTTTCTTCCTGATGATCTGAGGAAAGGCAAAGGTTGCAAACCAAATGCCGGTCTGTGTAAGGGTACTTCGCGTGGCATCAAGGACAGAATCAGAATGGAGTCAGTCCATAAGGCTTCCACGCGGTCGGCCCGAGTTGGGCGTGCGCGCCCCAAAGGGCGAACAAAGTTTTTTTCCCCCACAGTACTGCTGTGTCGATGGAAGGATTATAAACCTGATCGATACAATACCAACGAAAAGATAGTTTTACAAAGTATCTCGAATCAAAATCTCGAAGTGAGAGGAAACCCATCCGAACCCGATGGCGGAAAGAAAACAATGTAACAATGGAGTCGATGCCCATGCGCAATGGAACCAAAGAGGAGGAGTCACTCGATCCTGTGACTCGAAAACACTTCTTCGAAGAAAAACAACTTGTAACACTCTGAGCCCAACACTAGAAGGCAGGATAATGCACAGCATGTGTATCTGCAGCTACACATGCCATTGAACACATATACATATATATATATATATATATATATATATATATATATATATATATATATATATATATATATATATATATATATATATATATATATATATGTTACTTTTTTTTGTTACTGAAAAAGCCCCCACCATGCAGTGTTGACGTCAATGATAAAGGTTTAGTCGTTATCAGTAATATTATCAATGATGTCACAGAACATGTCATTAGAGTTGTAATATATGAGGTCCTAAGCAGTGCATGCTACATTTGAGAGTTATATTTGAAATAAGTGCAACTGTTGAATCTGTGTTTTTTTAATGTAAACGTTACGTTTAAACTGACATCTTCACCCAACTATTTTTTACAAATCTTTTTATTTGTAATAAAGTTACATGTAGAACATAACTGTCCACTGTAAAATAATCCAACATTTTTATCATAGTCACATCAGATCACTCTACGTCCTATCGCCCCAGTGAAGAATGCTCTGGCTACTGATCTCCATTTGTCCATTTTTGAGGGCAACCTCAACCTTCATACACTACCTTCTCACCAAGCATACACCAGTCCAAATCACATTTCCAATCTTCCAAATGTGGAACTCATTCCACCGCCCCCAATAGCTGAGCTACATTCCTTTTTGCCACCGCCAACCCCTGGGTGATCCATATCCGTACCATACGAAGTAAATCTGTTTCTTCCAGGACATTTAAAAGACACCATTTCACCGAGGTGGCGAGGGGTGCCCCCACACACTTCACCCACACAGGCTATCAAGCCATCCAAAAGTCCTGTAGCTCTGGGCAGTCCCAAATCATATGATAAAAGGTTCCGCCACAGCCCCTGCAGCAAGTATCAGTCAGTGCCCTGCCCATTTACACCAATGTGGTCTGTGCGTAAAAGGAGCAGTGGAGGATCTATCATCAAATGGACTAGGTGAAAAACAGACGTTATGACAACTTCTCTAGGTGATACCAGGGCCTCAGACCAGTTGTCATCCTCTAGGTTTACCAAGTCCTCAACCTAGCACTCCTTCAGTAGTGTCAGTGCGTCCTGTGCATTGTTAAGCAACTTCTGGTAGGTCAGCAATGTGGCTTTACAGGCATATATTCATCTTTTCATCTAGCAACCTGTCCTCTAGGGATGAAGACTCCAGAAGAGCCATTCCCTGTGGCAGCGCCACCCTCGGGGCATGGTGGACCTGGAAGTAGTAGTATGTTTTGGTGGGTGCCAGGTGATAGTCAGGCTGAAAGTCTGTAAGGAGTAGGACGTCTCCCCTGGTACACAAGTCACCCATTCAGGAGAGACCTATAAGGTCCCAGTTACCAAAGCCTGGCAAATGTCCCAAAGTACCCAGCACTACTTTGTCCCATAGGTGTGTGGTCTGCGTAATCATTCATTTCCAGCCCAAGGCCCATATTGCCGTATGTCAGAGTGACCACCATCGCAGATGGAGCCTGAAGGTTAATGTGCCGAGTGGTATCAGAGAGCCCTGAGATACTACTCCACCCCCCTTCCTCCTCCCACTGGGTGCATCACCAGCCTATCCTTCCAATAGGCTGGTTCTTCTGCATAGCAAAAAAGGCACCCATTAATAGTGGTCAGCTGCACCGACCATTAATATTTCTGGATGTCTGGTAGTACCATTACCCCCATCTTACCAACCTCTGGTCGGTTTGTGTTGCATTACCCGCGCATGGACCTCAGGCCAGAAGTGATCGTGGGAGAGATCTCCAGTGCTGGACACCCACTTCAGTCTCTCGAAGGGTGGTGACAGGATGTTATGGAAGAATGAGTCAGGATCAGTGGTCACACAAATCCTGAGCTAGCGGAATCCCTCGATGACTATTTCCACTGCACTGTCTCAAGGCAATTTAGGTTGTCTACCCTGCAGTATATTATTTGAGATGTGCCAATTTATTGTGTATCCCGAATAGCAGCAAGAAATGGTAAGGATCTGCATTATTCAAGGTGTTTTTGTGGCCTGTCACATTAAGTAGAACACTGCGTGCAGACAGGGATATCTTATCTTCCCACTGGTCGGTCCATTGCATTAAGCGAACCAGAAGATCCTGTCTGATCCAGACAGCCAGGAGCTCCAACACCAGTGAGAAAATTAGGGGTGATAAGGGGCAGCCCTGGGGCATGCCTTGTTGAAGCTGAAATTCCTGTGACATCCCCTCCATTTACCCTCACCTGCGCCAGTGGATCAGCAAATAGGAGTTTCAGCCAATAGATGAAGCTTGGACCGAAGACCATTCTGGCCAGCACCTCAAACATATAGGCCCATTCTACTGAGTCGAAAGCCATTCAGGCATCTAAGGAGAACACCAGCACTCCTTCCTGCATATGGGGGATCTGACTCAACACGTCAGAGCAGTGTTTTTTTAACTTGTTAATGCCATGCCCTCCCCACCAGTGGGAAATAATAAATCATCGCCACCCCTCAGAATTTTTCACAACTATTCTGTTAAGTTGGCAATCTTTAAACATTTCTAGACTTATTTAAACATTGCAGTTAAGTTCTGTTACCTTTTAAAAAATACAATAACCCACCCCCCCCCCCCCCCCCCCCCCCGGGATCACTTTAGGCCTCCCACCCCCACGGTGCCCACACACCCCAGTTTGAAGACCCCTGCCATGGAGGTACCTCAGGTTAAAGATGGTGCTACAATGTGGCATAAAGCCGGGTGGTCTTTGACGAGTCTAGAGGACAGGACCTTAGCTAGGATTTTTGCTTTAGCACCGAGCAGGGAGACTGGCCTATAGGGTGCAAGGGCATCAGGGGAGGGGAAGGGGGTAGATTCCTCTCTTTTGGGATTACTATTATCGTTGCCAAACTCTGGTCAGCGAGGCTGTTGATAGCTCTTTGAACATATCAACAATTTAGGGATATCTCGACCCAGCAGTTTATACAGCTCTATCGGTATCCTGTTGGGGTCCAACACTTTGCCAGACACCATATCTCGTATGGCTGTTGCTATTTCATCTTTGGGTATTTCTGCTTCCAGAAGAGTGCAGTCTGAAGTGGGGAGACTCAGGAGATGGATGGCGGCCAAAAACCTTCAGGATTCCTCAGCCTTGGTTGTGAGAGTATAACAGGGGGGGAGGGGTTTATAGGCAGAAAATGCATCTGCCACACTTTGTCCATCTTTAACAAACGTTACTCTCTGGTGTCTGCACCTCTAATACCAAGTGGCCCATTTCTTCCCTTCTATCGAACTAAGCCAGCACTTTGCCCACTTTGTTACTGATCTCATAAGCACTGCTAGGAGGCCCTATGATACAGCTGGACGGTGCCAGTAGTCACATCTCTGTATTCCCTTTGCTTCAGATGGAATGTGTTTAGTGTCACTATTGTCCTGTGCAACTAGGTCTCTCTAATGTCTGAATTTCATGTTCCAACAAGTCAAGTCGGGCCCTCTGTTCCTACATATGTCCTGTTGTGAGGGAGAGAGTCTATCCCCTAATCACCGCCTTATATGCCTCCCAGAAGATGAGAGGAATCCAGGGAGGACTTGTTTTCCACAAAGTAATATTTCGTGGCATCGATAAGCCTCTCTCTGATCTTGGGTAGTTTAAAATACCAGAGGTTAATTGATATGGTTTGTCATGAGGAGTTTTCATCCACGCCAAATATTGCCCACAAGTGGGAGTGATCCCTAATGCCTTTCGCCCTGTGACGGACCTCTGCGAAACACTGGATATGTTGTGTCAAGGTGAAAAAGTAGTCTATACAGGAAAGACTGCCATGTGCCCCGGAGTGAATGTGAATAGTTCCCTGGGCTTATTAGTGCACCAAATGTCGGTCAACCCCAGGGCTTTGAGGAAGTCATACTGCGGGTGTGGGAGGAAGTTGCCTGTCTGGGTGGCTATCGATCACCCTTCCTCACACATCATCCGGTTGAAGTCACCACCCAGAATCAATTTGAAATCTGGTAGTTGGAGCAGGAGGGCCCCCAGATCAGAGAGTACTGCGTTGTGGAGGTGAGCAAGGAAATAGACCAAGCATATATTAATTGCCTGCCCCTCCCAGCGAGGGTCACATACCGCCCTTTGGTATCTGGCCAGATCCCATGCACAGTAAATGGGAGTGACTTCTTTATCAGAATCCCAACCCCTCTGTGGTGTAGCCTGCATGGGCCACTAATTTACAACCTCATCTGTCCAGAACTTTGTAAGTGTTTTCCTTCAGGTGAGTCTCCTGGAGGACGGCCTGCCACCTAAAGTATTGCATTATAACCCCCTTTTATTTTTTTTATTTTTTTTTGTCGCCCATGCAACTTACATTCCAGGATAAGAGTGTGAGTGAGTGTGTGTGTGTGTGTGTGTGTGTGTGTGTACACACAAGATGCCGATGCCGACACATGGCCTGGGGTCGAGAGTGCGTCTGAGTCAAAGTGTGGTGAAAGTGCCTTAAAACCCCAACATACCCCTCCAATGCAAACCAAAGAAAATGAAAACAATAAAGCCCAGAACATAGCAGACTTGAAACTGCCCACCACACAACACTGTAGAGTGCCTGTCGCTCACAACCAATACTTAAACAGCGGGAGACCGTGGCTACCATTTATTATCAGAAGGGAATTGACACTAACACCCACATATTGTTTGCAGCAATGTTTTAGAAATGTCTAGCTGGAATCACAAGGAGCTGTTCATAGTGTCCATGGACTAAGGTGAGGTTAGTACACATTGTAGTCAATGTCAACTTGCGTCATCTATCCAGTTCCACTGCGGCATCAGCAGCACTGCCTCCTGGGTGTCGGGCGACCATAGCGATCACCTCTCATTGCCCACCATGTTGCTTTCAGTTCTGCAGTCCAAGGAGGTACACCCAATCCGCTGAAGTTTGGAACCTTTTTTTTTTTCCAGGTGCGCTCCTCCAGCTGGCCTCCAGCTCACAAGCCACTCCCAGGCAGCCTATGGGGGTCGCAAAGTTCCATGTCTTTCCTTGAGCTACCACTTTTAGTCATGCCAAGAACAGCATAAAGTACTTCAGGTGTTGTTCCTGCAGGGCCCATTTCACCTTAACAAAGCTGTAGCAAAGTCTTTGGACTGAGCGTAAAATCTGGAATACTAATGACTGTATTGTCACACTTAACCGGGGAAGCCCAACAGACTGCTTGGAGAATCAAGTCCCAGTCTCTGAAGTTGAAAATGCGGGCTATTATCATGCACGGGGTGCTCCCAGTTTGGGAGGGGCGCCGGGAACCCTATGGGCCTGTTCAACAGAGAAGTGGTTGGAAAGACCTCAGGGCTGTAATAATGTAGGAATAATGTCTTCAACAAATAGGTCAGCAGCTGGACCCTCAGCCTTTTCCAGGAGCCCTACTAAGCAAATGTTATTTTGTCTCAAGCGACTCTCGCAGTCCTCAAGCTTTGTTCCAGGACCTCTGTAGTTGCTGCAGCTCTTTGACCAGTTGCTTTGGGGATTTGGTTTCTGCCCTTAAGGATGTGATCGAGTACTCAATGTCCTTTACTCTTGGTTTATATTTCACAGGTCAGCTCTCACTAGTGTAACCACCGTTGAGATCATATCAGTCTTAGTTTCCAGTGATCCATAGACCCTCTGACTAGATTTCAATATGCCTTCAGCATAAAATCGCCCTCTTCCTACTTGGCTTGCTCCCCTGGGGACTGTAGCGCACCAGGTAGTGTTTTGTTGGGGCCCTTGCAGGGAAGGCCAAACGTATCCAGTTTGGTCTGTTACGCTTCTCCTGTACCACGAGCCCCAGTCATCTCTTCTGCACACCTAGTTTGTCAGAGAAGGATTATAGGACAGAAGTAAGGTGATTGGGCAGATGAACAGGTGGAGCCGCTATAGCAAGCAGCCATCTTCATCAGCAGTTGACTAAACCCCTTGAATGTCATTTTCACTGAACTATAATGTCACTTCAACTTTAGTTTTTTGTTTTTCAGTGAATTTCTAGAGCTTTTTGTAATGTAAAGTATAATTTTATTATCATACATAAGGCCAAACTCCCTGCCAAATGCCATGCCCTGCTTAGGGTTGGCTGGGCCCGACCTCCTACGAGCAGTCAACCCACTAGTGCGCACAACCTTCATCAGGAAGGTTGGCTTTACATATGGCAATAAAATATTACTCAAACTGAACGTGACAACCCCCCCACCCCACCCAACAGGCACTCAGCCCCCACCATCCATTTATTTAAAGTTTTCAGATCTTGTGAGACTCTTGCGGGAAGCAGCATAGCCCCTGCCCTCATGTGGGGCTTGCACTGGCAGGACATCAACAGGATCGCAAACCCCCCCCCACCCCACCCCATCACAAAAAGCAATCTTTCCGAACCAAGATCGAGCTTTCTGCCATGTTTGGTGTAATTCTGTTCAGTTTTTTTGCAATATCGTTGTTCAAATTTTCTGGAAAATTGCATTTTGGGACCACCCCTCCTTTTCTTTCTCAGCCACCACTTGAGGATCACCCTTAAAAACTTTCTAGGAAAGAGCAGAGGTGGATGAAATTTTATTTTTGGGAACGTTTCATGAAGATTCGTCAAACAATGGCAAAGTTATCAGTCAACCAAAAGCGCTTTTCTGGTCATGGTAACTAGGTGTTAACTATACTACACAGTGGGGATTGCCACTGTGATCACACACACATACACAGCACTAAACCAAAGGTTAAAGGGACGTTATAGTTAGGTGAAAATGGCAGTCAAAAACATACTGTTTTAAACTTTTTTAAAACAAGCACTGAAATTCACCAGTTAGTTATATCAAGTAACTGTAACTCGCATCCCCACCATGCACAGTCTTGTCATCAATGGTATAATTTCAGATGTTGCAGTCATGTTATCAATGATGTCATAGATCATGCAATGAGTGATCTAATATGCGAGTTAATTAGCAGTGCATGACGAGTGCACAAGTTATTTTAGAGCACGAGTTACAGCTTTTTGGGGGAGTTTTCCTACGAGGCCTGGTATTTTAGTGGGATAAAAAAGGAAATAATTTTTAAAAAAGAAAAAAATATATATATTTTTTGGGTTCCGTGGACGGTCCTTGTGGGATCTCCTCATAAGGGCTGAGGGGCAGGATGTCCCCACCCGCCCTATATACATATTTAAAAAAAAAAAAAAAAAAAAAACATTTTCAGGACAAGGGGCTAAGTTCCCAAGTCTTGTAATGGCCAGTGCAACATTCTTTTTCACGTTGAGGCCAGCCGATCAAACCGCTCACTCCCGTGGGTGTGAGGTGGCCGAAAGGAAATTAAAAAGCCTCCTCAGCCAATCAGCACGCACTAGTTTGTTAAGTTGTGCTTGTGGGACTCTCAAGAGAGTTCGGAAAACCCAACTGTCCAGATATAGAAATATTTTTGAACCTTAATTTCCAAACAAATAGTGAAAAAACTACTGAACTGATTTACAGCAAATCACAAAAAGCACACTTTCTAGACCAAGACCTAGCTTCCTCTCAAATTTAGTGTAATTCTGTTCAGCTGTTTTAGCTGTAGTGCGTTTCAAAAATCCCTATGGAAATTGCACAGGGAAATTGAGTTTTGGGACCCCCTCCTACATTTTCTCTCAGCCCCCGCTTGACCGATCACTCCGAAACGTCTAAGGAAGGAGCAGAGCAAAAAAGAGTGGTGGAAGGATCCCAAGACAGAATATGGGTTAAAATAAACAAGTTAATATTGTCATTGCCCAGAGTCCGCATGTAAGCAATTCTGTCTTCAGTTATACAAGCATTCCATATACTTTTGGAGCAGTGTATGGTTTCATATCATTCCTTCTTGCCAATGATAAAGTAAAAATAAATCATGAGAGGTAAATATCAACCCTGAAGTTGCCCCGATGGGTGGATTGCGGCAGTGGACGGCTGTCCCTTAGCTGGAGGGAATGGTGCTCATCCCTTCCTGACCCCCTTGGGCCATTTTTCCTGGTGGACGTGCTGCACCAGCTGACTCCTTGAGAGACAATGGAGGGAGCTAGTTGGCTCATGGTGAGTGGATCTGTGTGACAGGGAGACCATGTGGCACACTGGCGACCCCTCTAGACTGCCTGTCAGGAGGAGGGATCTGTGGCTCAGTGAGTCTGCTCCTGTCTGGGTTGCTCGGCTGGGAGTGCCCACCCCCCAATTTTATCCTACTGGCATCGTAGGAAGAGTGACCCTGGACTTCAGGCTCACCTGGGGTCGCGATGGGGGACACTATGTTGAGCACACTAGCTACACAGTTGTTGCTCCAGCCACTTCACCAACAATGAGCAAAGCGGATAACCATCAGAAAAAACTACAGTTTGAGGCCAGATGGGGGCAAAAACAGCAGTGGGCGAAGGTGGCTCCTTGAGTGCCAACGACCCTGTATTAATGTTGGACGACTGAAGTGGACATGAAGTCACACCTCAAGGCTATGCAGGAAAGCCTTACTTCAACTGCTCAAACAAATGGACACCCTCAACTCTTGAATTGACTCCATCTCCTAGAAGCTGGAGAAGCAGGACAGCAGGCAGGCAGAAGCAGAACACCACATCCCAATGGCAGAGGATAGGCTGGCAGCTAAAGGAAAGGCATCACTGAACAGAGAAAATACTGAAAGTTATCACTGCAAAAAACGAAGATCTGAAGGCAAGATAATGTTGCAATAACACTCCCAAGCATCCAAAATTCTGGCAAAACAGGTATGCAGAGCTGCTAAATACTACAGTTTTTGGCTGGGAGACTTTTTCGTGACTGCTTATGGTTGAGCAAGCATACAGGTCGCGGGAGCTAGACCACTTATAGGGGCCTGAGCAGGACCAATCATTGTACACCTTCTTAATTCTCGGGATGGGGACAGCTTTACATCTGACATGTGAAAAGCAGAACATCACGTCTGACAGCTACAACATTTCCTTGTTCCTTGATTTTATTATTGCCATGCAGGATGCTTGGCGAAAGTTAGTCACAGTAAAACAGCAACTTTAAAGCAAATATTCCCTATGCGATGCTCCACCCTGTACACATGAAGATCAACCATTGAGGGGAACCTTTTCCTGTCCACTGCCGCAAGCAGCTGAGTTCTTAAAGAAGCTGCTAGTGAGTACTGTTCCAGGTTGGATTCTTTGGGTCCCTGACTTTGCGCCTCTGGCATATCTATTCAGACTAGTGGTAGTCCTAAAGAGCCTCTTTTTTGCACACTTATTCTGAGGGTGCGTCACAGGCTGGTGTCTGGCTCCTGGGTTCCCACTGGTCTCTCAGCTTTTTCAGACTTCCTCCTCTGTTCATCAGCAGGGGGGTTCGAAAGGTTGTTGAGGCAGCGATCTGACCTCTGTTCTGGGGGCACACTGATTGATCATTGAGAAACCTGCAGAACCTAAATGTAACAACATGTAAAGTGATTCTCCCTGGTTGTCTGAACCCCACCCCCAGTCCTACTTGGAGGGGTTTCAGCTGGTTCTTACGGTGACCCCCCATGGGCTGCACCCTCTGATTTTGTTATTTAATTCTTATGGTTACTTACGGCAAAACAATTTGTTGTGTTGTATTAGGGTGGTGGGGGATTGTTGGGGGTTACCAGATACCATATACCACACTGCAAGCCGTTTGCATGACTTGAAGACAGATCAACCAAACAGAAATGATGGATGGAATGCGGAACCAATCAAACATTCACCCCCAGTCACAGATCTAGGTTTAATCCAGCAATTCATTTGCTGACCATGCCACCCCAGTTTGGACCCAGCCATATGCAAATCAGTCTTGACCCTGTTCCCCATAGGAACAGTCCAACCCGAACTGCTAGGCCAGGTCCTCCCTGGACCAGAAACAAGCATCCTGGGACCGGTTTCAGGGTACCACCATTCATCAGCCAGGCTAGCTTGAATCCAGTGGCATAGTGAGCCAGGGACCCACGTCTGGGCATACCCGGCGCACTTATGGCGACAAAAGCAAACAAACACAAATGATAGACGGAATGCGGAACCAACCAAGACAGACATCTGCATCACGTAGTACATGACACCACTCTATTTCCTATGAAAAAAAAATCATGATGCTTCGTGACTCATTGTGAAGGTGTTAGAACAGGAGACTCTTGCATGCTCTGGAATGTTAGGGGGCTTACAACTCCCGCCAGATGCGGACTTACCTAGACAGTCATCTTCTACAAGTGGCCAAATTCAAAAGACACATTTTTCCCCAGGGATTAGGGTGAAGTGGCCACTCATCACTTCTCCTCCGCCTTGCCATTGCGGATGCTGCCCCCGGGGTGCAAACTGGAGAGTGGGTGCAGAAATCCTAAACTGAAATCCTGGAATACTTTACCCCAATCATTGCACAGTTGACAGTAAGGGTGCAGTTTGGAAGGCCTTCCAGGCTCCAATAATGGAAAGGTGCATAGCTAAGCAGAATAGAGCCCCGAGATCTCTATGCTAGAGGTGGAACTCAAGGCATTAGAACAGTCCCTATTCCAGGGCCATGGTAGCCGGATACTTGCGAAGATCAGGGACAAACTCACCGAGTTCAATGAGCTGGCAGAGAAGGAGTGTAAATTCAATGGAAAGTATAAACAGGCTCAAGTGTATTGGAGAAAAGGTCCCCAAGCAAGTCCTTAGAAAATATGATCAAATGCCTATTGACAGCTGATCCGTATTGGGAAAGACATTGTGACGCGAAGGGTTAATTAGCTTGAGCAGTGTAGAGGAGCGCGATGCCTGCTGAAACCCGAACAACGTGGAAAAGTTCCCAATGTTGTTTTCAAGCTTGTTTCCCAACATTCCAGCTGCATGTGTAAGAAACAGGTTGTGTAGGAGAGTCCGTCTCAACCTTGAGAACAAGAGTACAGGGAGAAGATGGAATGAAAACAATGGCTATGGAACGGCAGAGCAGCCAAGAAATAAGTGCTGATAACATAGCTAGAAAATGCCAGAAAGGGATAGAATCCAAGCTTCAAGTTATTTAAGCACTAAAGTGCCGGTGAGGGATTTGAAGCTCGCAGATGGGGTTGTGAAAGCTGCCATCGCCATGCCCACAGCGCTGCCTCCCTGTTTGCTGTTCAGAGACCATGACGCTTGAGGGGGAGAGCGGTCCAAGCGGGCGGTAGAGGGCTTCCCAGCATTTCGTGGACTAAATTAAGTTTCACCCAGGAATGAAAGGCCTTTGTTTCTCTGCTCTATTATTATGATTGATTATTATGCTTGCACTGTGTTTATAATCTGAAGTATTCAGCTTGTTTATATTTTGCTTTCTGAACATCGTAGTGTGAGCTTGCTGCAGTAATTGAAACATGCATTTTGGTATGCAGTTAATCAAAGCTTATCTGAAGTATTCAGCTCGTTTATATTTTGCTTCCTGAACATCGTTGTGACACGCATTTTGGTATACAGTTAAAGCTTATATCTGTCAATGAACTCTTTGCTCATATATATATATATATATATATATATATATATATATATATAGATGCTCTTTGTAGTGTGCTCATATATAGATGCTCTTTATTGCTATTTTTATTCTACTCCGTTGATGTGCCAAATGCATAAATTTCCCTGAAATTCTAGTAAAGCTAAATTGTATTCATAATTGGCGTGTGGTCCTTCATTGAGCGTCCTTATTGACTTATATTGAACAGATCAGGTGTCAATCAGTCTCCTGGATAAGACATTTTGGTACCAGAAGTGGGGTTTAAGTCAATAATGCCTCTTTGGGGAAGTAAGAAAAATGGGGCAGAGAGCGGAAGGCAGCATGGGGCAGAAGCCAGATCCATTCCCGGGTGGTTAGCAACTGACACCTTCTCCGGTGTGGCTGGACTCCTGAACCGGTGGGCAGCGCCAGTTTTAAGGGAAGCACTAAATGAGAAAGTGGCTCCTCTCTTAGTGGAAGATGCGGTCGAGAGTGTGAAGCTAAGAGGGGCGAAGCTGGAGCTGAAAGTGGCAGGGCAAGTGGGATGGCTTTTCCTGTCTACGCTCCGTATGGTATACAGGAAGACAAAACTGCGGGATGAGGTTACAGCCTTGCAGGAAAGGCAGTTACTTATGAAAGAGACCATAGAAAGTGCAGTGACTCGGGGTGATCAAATGGAGGCAAGGTGCACCACATTAGTAGTACGAGTAGCAAAACAGAAGAGTAGGCAGAAGCCTAAAATACCCTCAGCTGTGCAAGTGAGGGCATTGGTACGCAAAGAAAACTGGGATCCATATACTTGGGATGGAACAGTCTCAGATAATGACGAATGGAATTGGGAGGATGAGGTGGAAGTACGCGTAGCAGAACTAGGTGGAGTTGAAAGTGGAGAAGGAAGTGTAGGTGAAGCTGAAGGTGGAAGTGGAAGTGGAATGGAGGTTCGCTATACACAGAGTGAGTTGTTGGAGATAACTCGTATGTTTAGACAGATGCCTGCAGAGCCTTTGTTTAAATGGTTGGTGAGATTGTGGGACACTGGAGCAGATGGTACATATTTATCACCAACCAAACTTTTGAAAATGGGATCAGTAACTACATATGCCATGATAGGACACCGGTTACGAGGTGCACAGGGGACAACAAGCTTTCTCTCTAATGGGTTGGTTGATGGAAGGAGTGAAGCAATTGTACCCAACTGCTATAGATGTGGACGAGAGCTGGGGCCCTTGGCACACAATTTTAGAGGCAAATGAACAACTGCGAGAAATGGGGATGCAGAACGCAGTGTATTCCCAACAGTTTTTAGGACCAGACGTTGAACCCGTGACAGCAGGGGCATATTGGGCATTAGTGGAAACAGAACGCATAACTGATGACCGGCCGGTTACCTTAAGAACACGGGCCCCCTTACTAGGTTGGATAAGAGAAGGAGGGGTTGGCACTAAAGTAGGCAGGGCGTAGGAGTCTACCATTGTAAAGTGGAAATGGTATCTGCAGCAGAGGGCAAAACCGGGACCAGCAGGAGTGTCGAAGTTACAAGAAGTTATGCTGGGGGCAGTGGACTTGCAGGCAATGGCCCCCTCGCCAGAGCCCTCTGAAATGGAATCCTCACCATTTAAAACAGCCCCACCTTTTGAACAACTCACTGAAGAACAGCAAAATGCATGGTTCGCAGATGACACCACCCGGTACCATCAAGGAAAAAGACAATGGCAAACAGTTGCATTCCAGCCTGCTACAGAAACGCTGTTGCTGCGAGGAGGGGATAATGGACCAAGCCAGCTTGCAGAACTGCAGGGGGTAGCAGCAGTGATCGAACAAGCCCCCATCGGAGAGAAAACATTTGTGTACACTGACAGCTGGGCCACTTACCAAGGACTAGTAAGCTGGGCCCCGACTTGGCGCAAGGATGGATGGAAAATTAAAGGCACCCCCATTTGGGGAGGCGAGAAGCTGTGGGAAGAGATGTGGGAGAAAGGGCAAATATTTCAAATCTATGTGGGACATGTGAATGCCCATTGCCCATCGGACACCCTACTTGCATCTCTATTCAACAACACCGCAGATCAGATGGCCAAAACACGAACGGTGGTCATGAATGAGGAAGCTGAAGCTGCTTTAGCAAACTGGGCCCATGCAATATCCGGACATCTAGGAGAGAATGGCACTTATGCATGGGAACAGCAACAACAAATTCCAGTTACTAAAGAACAAGTGCAACAAGCAGTAAAGGAGTGCCCCACAAGCAACCAGATTAGACAAGTGCCCCTGCAAAAGAAGCCTAGTGGCCATATCAGAAGGGGAACTACAGCTGTTACGGTGTGGCAATTGGACTATATCGGCCGCTACCAAAAGAAGGAGGGAAAAGCTACGTATTGACCATGGTAGACACATACTCTGGCCTTATGGTGGGTATGCCCTGTAAGTCTGCAGACCAAAAGTCCACTTTGCGAGGGCTAAACTACCTGATAAAACATTATGGGGCACCTGATGAGATCCAAACAGATAGGGGCACACACTTTTCAGGGAAAGAAGTGCAGGGCTGGGCGCAGGAACAGGGAATTCGGTGGATTTTGCACCTTAGTTATTATCCACAAGCTGCAGGCATGATTGAGAGATATAACGGATTGTTGAAAGAACAGCTAAAAAAGTTATCAGCACATCAAACTCTAAAAGGATGGAGTAGCAATTTAGACAAAGCCTTGCTCGAATTGAACAATAGACCAGTTGGGCAGCAGACTCCTTTCATTCGGATGACAGGGCATGATAAAGAAACCACCCGTACAATGATTGTCTGGAAAACAAACCCTCGAACTCAATTACATTTGCAGGCTACTTCTGGCAGTATAGGACTGGACCTGTTTGCTCCAGAGGATGGAGAAATACCTGTAGGACAGGTGAAAACTGTTCCCCTAGGAATAGGAGTAAGGGTACCACCTGGAACATATATGGTAGAATTGCCCCTTGATCCAGCCTAGCCATTAAGGGAGTGTCGGTGCTAGGGGGAGTCATAGACCCAGATTATAGAGGAGAGGTTAAAGTAGTATTATTGAACCAAGGAGATGCTGCTGTATCATATCAAGCACATGACAGGCTTGCACAATTGATTTGTGAACAAGTGTACACCCCCCACATTGAAGAAAGATCTGCCCCCCAATAACACCCAGAGAGGTGAGGGAGGATTTGGAAGCACAGGAAGAAAAGTATGGGTGAATCATCCAGGGAAAAAGCCAGAGCCAGGAGAGATATTGAGTCAAGGGGTGGGGAGTACGTATATTGTACTATTAAAGAACTCTAATGTACCTGTATTTGTACCAGCAGTGAGACTTACCCCACGGTCGTAAACGATGACATCTGCGTTGCCGTGGTGGTTCCTGTTTGCGGTCATAATTACAACCAGAAGAGGTGTTTGTTATCGACTGAATGTAGCAGAGAATGTTGTTACGGACCTTCATGTCACTTGTGCACCTCAAGTTGCTAACGTAACTGATGACCAGGGAAATGTTTCACTTTGCAATGTGAAGGTACCTGGAGGCAAGTGGATGGCTGCCAAAGCTGTGACCTGGAAGGTAACTGGACAGCAAATCTGACATGCCAACGGACTGAACGAGTTGCAGGGGACGCCAGCAACAGTACAGGCTTTGAATTATATGTTAAATATGATATGTAAATATTGTGATACTATTGTACCTTTTACAACAGCACGTGTAAACCCTGTGATTGCTCTGATAAACAAAGTATTTTACCAGGACATATGGTGGTTGTTATAATGAACAAGGGAACCAAAGGAGTCCGATACTCCAAACCACCAGCCTTCATGTTTTATGTAACCGAAAGACGCATGGTAAGCAACGTTTCCATAGTTCGATATAGAATGGGACGTAAGCAAGCTCTGCATGCAAGCATAATTAACCGTATTGTGTTACACATAAATATTGCCAAGGGGAATGTCTCAAAGTATGATCCATTAGGTGCACCATGGACACCACAGTTATGGCGCTTGCCAAAGTTACGCATTAGAAGAGGTCTAGGGTCCTTGATTGCAGAGGCCACTGGAACTGGGGTAGGGGCCCTGAATTCTTTTGATATTGAAGCCATTAGGAATAAGCTATCTTCTACAGGATATAGTACAGGAGAGGCCATGAAAGTAATTTCTCAATGGGGGCCCACACACTCACAAGAAGTATGGAAAGTCCTGCGTGGGTTGTATCATGATTGGCAATGGCATAATTTCACTTATGAACAATTCGGAAAAAGCTTTCAAAACACACAAACAGTGACTAAGGGCATCCAGTGCATACTATGGCAAAGAATTGTTAATCAACAGTATACAGACTTTAAAGTGGAATGGGGACAGCTTCAGGGTGAATATTGAAGACAACAATTGCATTTGCCTGAAGAAATATGGGTAAAGTCCATACAGTTTCACAGTGAGGAAGAAATGTGTTATGCTCTTTTTGATATAGCAAGAAGTGATCTTCCTCCTGACATATGGTGCCCCTTTATATTGCTCCCCGTAGTGATAGGTAAAGAATGGTGGATACCTCACACTGACAAAAAGTGGATTGATCAAACAAATCACACTGTAGATCCCACTAGATATGCAGATTGGTCTAAGGGGTGGGTATGTACCCACACTGGACGGGTGCTAGATCCATGTCTTCACACAATTCCAGGAGAACGTGAATGGTTACCTTATCCTATTAATGGCACAGACTTATATCAGATAGGGACAGAGAGTATATGTTATGTCACTAATCATCCCTTACTTATTAACGGATTTGTACAAACCACCGAAGAGCAAGTAATGTGTATGTGCAATATTACCAGCATTATTGACATAAGCCCCCACATCTTGTACCGACCGACTAAGTTCACCATAACCACATTACAGACGCAAATGCGAGCGCAGTTCGAGTGGAACATCCCGCTTGTTGTTAAACTACCCAGATTAGAGGCAATCAGGCACTACGCACAAGTTACATTTGCTAAATTTGATATGGCAGCTAAATACACCAAGGATACAGCCATAGAGATGACCATAGACACTAAAAAGCTTATGCACATTGCTTCACGCATCCAGCAAGTAACTGAGCATCCTTGGTATGACATCTTCTTAGGCTGGGCACCAGGAGCTACGAAGACGCTAAATATAGAGTTACATACACTAATTTGGTTATTGATTGTTTGTGGTGCACTAATGACTATACTATGTATACTATATGTATGCACAAAACAGCTTTATACTAAGATGCAGGCGCTTAGAATAATGCTGACAAGTATTCGTAGCAACCTAGCTAGTGGAACGTCAAAATAAATGATTTTTGCTTCGCATGCATCGCGCTCATCTAAGGGGTGGAGTGATCAGTATAGGGAAAGGTGCGGAAGACATTGTGACGCAAAGGATTAATTAGCTTGAGCAGTGTAGATGAGCGTGATGCCTGCTGAAACCCAAACAACGTGGAAAAGTTCACAATGTTGTTTTCAAGCTTGTTTCCCAACATTCCATAGATAAAATTATTCAGCTGCATGTGTAAGAAACAGGTTGTGTAGGAGAGTCCGTCTCAACCATGAGAACGAGAGTACAGGGAGAAGATGGAATGAAAACAATGGCTAGGGAACGGCAGAGCAGCCAAGAGACAAGTGCTGATAACTTAGCCAGAAAATGCCAGAAAAGGATAGAATCCAAGCTTCAAGTTATTTAAGCACTAAAGTGCAGGTGAGGGATTTGAAGCTCGCAGATGGGGTTGTGAAAGCTGCCATCGCCAGGCCCACAGCGCTGCCCCCCTGTTTGCTGTTCAGAGACCGTGACGCTTGAGGGGGAGAGAGGTCCAAGCGGGCGGTAGAGGGCTTCCCAGCATTTCGCGGACTAAGTTAAGTTCCACCCAGGGATGAAAGGCTTTTGTTGATCTGCTCTATTATTATGATTGATTATTACGCTTGCACTGTGTTTATAATCTGAAGAATTCAGCTCGTTTATATTTTGCTTTCTGAACATCGTAGTGTGAGCTTGCTGCAGCAACTGAAACATGCATTTTGGTATGCAGTTAATCAAAGCTTATCTGAAGTATTCAGCTATATTTTGCTTCCTGAACATCGTAGTGTGACGCATTTTGGTATACAGGTAATCAAAGCTTATATCTGTCAATGAACTCTTTGCTCATATATATATGCTCTTTGTAGTGTGCTCATATATAAATAGATGCTCTTTATTGCTATTTTTATTCTACTCCGTTGATGTGCCAAATGCATACATTTCCCTGAAATTCTAGTAAAGATAAATTGTATTCATAATTGGCGTGTGGTCCTTCATTGAGCGTCCTTATTGACTTATATTGAACAGATCAGGTGTCAATCAGTCACCTGGATAAGACAACAGCTAATTAAATACTGGAATAGGAGAGGGGACAGGTTTGATTTATTAGGAAATTGGAGGACTTCTGCATACCTTTTCAAGCTATTATCAGTCACTATATGCATCCGTGGGTCGTGCACACAGTTTCAAATTGCAGACTATTTAGATGACACTGCTCTGGACTGGATGTGACAACCACCACCTTTTTGTCACACGACCCTTTAGTTTGCGGATGGTTTGTGAGGTGATCAGGGAACTACGTGCTGGCAAGGAGCCAGGCTCTGAAGAGTTACCAGTACAATTTTACAAATGATATGCTAACGTCCTAGCCCCATGCCTGCTAGCAGTATTCGAGGATGCCTGAAAGGTTTGTATGCTCTCTCCCTTGGTGAGAGAAGCCATTATCATCTTGCTTCTGAAGCCAGTGTATCCAGTGCTTAAGTGTGAGTCCTATAGACTGCCATAGCTTCTGAACAGAGATGCCAACATTCTTGCCAAATTGGTAACCAACCGCTTAGCACTTCTTATGTCTTTTCAGGTGTGCCCAGATTAATGCAGGTTTATTCCGGGCCGCTCAAAGACTCAACCTCTGCAAGCTCTGTGCGCTTTTGAGTGACCTAGACCCTGATCTGGATGCAGCTGCAGTCTTTTGGGATGCCGCCAAGGTGTGTGATTCCTTAGAATGGATATTTCTGTTCATGATATTTCAAAGAATGGCCTTGCCACTGCCATTTGTGGAATGGATGATGCTCTTACACTCTTCTACAATGGCTCAGGTAAATAGTGGTAAGTATCTCACCTATTGCTGACTCACAGGGCGAAAGGCAGGGCCCGTCTGCACTTGCCTCTTCTTTTTGGATTAGCCTTGGAGCCCACTGCAGCGAAGGTTCACAAGCATTAGTCAGAACATGCGCTCTGCTATACCAGCCGCCACATCCTTATATCTTTGTATATGGATACAATTACCCTATATGTTTGAAATCCCAGCGATTGTCTAAACAAAATAATGCAAGACTCAATTCAAAGCTGTGTCACTGTCAATTGGAGTGTACCACAATTCACACCGGACTTTCCGCTGACATGGTGAGATGAGTTGCTAAAATACCACTGATTCAGATCAGTCAGAATATGTATGCAGTCATTAGGGAAAACTAAGGGGTAGCAATAGATCTGACTGCAGAGTGAATTGCGCATTGGCTGTCCCTCCTGCTTTCATTGGCCGACATGACTGGGCTTATTAGGATGGTCCTCCTTCCCAAGCTACTCTTTGTGAACATACCTTTTCTACTTAATAAGCCATTTTTTCAATCAGTACATACCCAACTGACCAGATTGACTTAGTCGCATGATTAGGTGTGGAAACTCATGTTACCTTTTCATCAAGGTGGGTTTGATGCTAATGATCTGAAGTTATTTTATTTGTGTGCTCGGGCCCACCTTGCCCATTATTGGTTTCACCCTTTCCCGAATCAGGTGCACCTGGCAGAGGAAAAAGACAAGGCAGATCCGATCAAATTGCAATCACTGATCGGTGCACCGTCTTCTGGTCGCGCCCACTCAATCACCAATACAGCCTGGAATAAGCTGAGTGACCAGACTGATGAAGCACTGGTTTACTCCTCCATCTGCCTTTAAGCTTTCATTCGCTACTGACAGTGATGCACAAGGCTAGGGCCATCTACCAGATGCCTAGCCATGGCCTGCTTCATTCGGGTGGACTCTATAGTGGGAGTATCTTCCTCACTGTAGCGGAATTTATGGAAGGGTCCCTTTGTACTGCCTTGGGCATGTTTCTGTACTATCAGCTGCAGGAATCCAGCAGGAGGGCAGTCCTTGGCTTCCGTTGGAGCCTGCTCCCTTCTTCAGGTTAGAGACCCTCTTGGCCTCCACCTCAACTAAGCAACTAATTATGAAACTGAATCATCCCACAAAGGCAGACACACCTGTGGACACTCAGACTGCATGTCAGGGCTGGGTGAAGGAGCATGGGGGGAAATTAACCGGAAGTGTTTTGGAGATTCTGCTGTGCCCAGACCGGAACGATATTCAAGTAGTAAACAGTGCATCATTAATTTTAAATATCTCCAGAGAGGTTATTAAGGACATGATACACTGAGAAAAAGGAATTCTTGCAAAATGGCAAACATGGCCTTTGCAGGTCAGAAGAAACTCCAGGAGAAAGACACCAAGGTATAGATCTCTGGTAAAGGATACAGAAGCATGATACTGTCTGCTGGATTTGTTTCTTTAGCCTTAGATAAAAGTACAGTAGAAATACTGAAAAAGGTTAAAAGCTGAATCGCTCAGCCTCCTGAGAGGATAGCTCCTAGGAAGGTTCTCCCATGTGAGAAACGTCAGTTAAAGTAAGATACAGGCTTCAACCAACAAGCCAGAACAAAAGCGTGACCCACCATAGCAAGCATTCCATCAATGTGTCTGCTGACAAGAAGCTTGGGGTGAGAGCAAGATTCAGGAGCATTCCTGCAGCGACCACTTTAATAATTGTGTGCAAACTAAACGCATGCATTTGCAATGTAATAGGTCTTGCATTTGCTTGGGTTAGAGCTACTGGCATTGTAAGTTAATGACTGGACTTTTGCCATATAAATTGGTCAACCCTGCCTCATAATTTGGTCTTTTCTTGCCACATAATCCCAGTGGCCTTACATATAACTAAAGCACTCCCATTTACCTTCTTCCTCTAGCTGCAGCAAAAAATGAAAATGTGGCCATTTAGCATCCTAATTTAAATCTGCCATTTTAATACCAATAGAATAGAACACTACTTTCACCACCCTACCATCAGAGTTGCTGGCTGGTTAACATAATTCCGAAAAGAAGAGAGCCGCGGAGGAGTAACGAGAGAAATAAACTAGAAGGGCAAACATATCAAGAGTGTTACAACAGTCATAGTGTAATAAGGATGTTAAGATGGCCTGAATCATGGTCATAATTGCAATAAGGAGAGATTAATATAACATATAAAATTATCATATACACCCAATAAAAATCTTTATCAGAAATAAACTTTTGGCATTAAACTGTAATGTTGAAAACAGCCCATAGAGAGCACCACAACAAAAGCATAATATTTAAGAAACTTGGTTATGTAACCATAGAGTCAACCCATAAAGTGCATACCCACATGAAAAAAGAATGGCAGAAAGTAACAGTGCAACTATATATTCAGCTCCTAGAGCTCCTCTCTGGCTCAGATTGTGGAACCTTACGGCTGGTCACTGGTTTCCTATGCTGACGATACACAGCTGGTCTTCAAATTCTCAACCATCTCTAAGACAAGTTAGCCTAATCTGACACCCTGTCTTCAAGCAGTAGATAGATGGATGGCCAGCGGTAAACTTAAGCTGAACGATGAAAAAACAGAAGTCATGCTGATGGGTAATTATGGCCCACTCGTTTATAGATATGGATTGCACACTAGTGCGACCTATCCAAGGTGCGGCGAAGACAAAGCAGGTTTTCTCCATATGTCCTGGGCCTGTGCTGGGGTGCAGCGTTTCTGGGGGGTCGGTTTTCAGGGAACTGGAGGAGATAGGCGGACAGCGGATTAGTCGCGAACCGATACTGGCGCTTCTAGGTTGGGACAGAGACTACCAAAATCAATCAGACGGTTGGTGGCTTCTGGGCTGCTGCTGGCCAAACATCGAATTGCCATGCGTTGGGATCATGGTCCGGTGTTGACAGTGGAAGACTGGCATAGAGATATGGTGTATTGTAACACGCAAACAGACATCTATAGTGAACTGCTTCCACCAACTAATAGACCAGCGAAGCATTGGGACATCTATAAACAATATCTAGTTGGTAAAGAGACTGGTGAGCCAGAGGGCGTGTGAGATAGTACTTTTAAGGGAGGGAAAGACCAGAGATGTGGCGGTGCAGGCTTGGATATTTGCATTCACAGCAATGTGGAGGGCTCCTGTTAGAGCTGTCTGGGCACTATTGGAACTGTAGGACTTTGTGGTATCTGTCAAAATATACTGTGAATCTAACAGCGTTATGCAGCACCTCCATCACTTGCTCTGGCCCAAAATGCTGACTCTAACCCTTCCTAACATTATAAGGTTTTTTCCACCCAATCACCTACACTGATCTTGAAAGTTATCACGCTGTGCAACTTATTATAATAAGATTTCTTCTTTCCCTGTGATCTGTCCAAACAATCCTTCACCAACTCTGGGGACTAATGTCTAATTCCAGTATCCACCAACCAAGCAGGATTATATTTTCCTCTAGGATTCCTTCCTCTCATAATCACAAAAGGACTTAATCCAGAAGTACTGTTCTCAGTAACTCCGTATTCCCAAACGGCCTTAAAAACAGCAGTATGCCAATCAACATTATTTCCCACAGCCCCCTGAATAACACCCTTAATGACTCTATTAAACCTTTCCGCAGTGCCATTACCACTGGGATTATACAGGGATGTATTTTTGTGCTTGATACCTACTCTCTCAAAATACGTCTTTGCTGCATCAGAAACGAACTAGACACCACTGTCGCTCAATAAACTTGCTGGAATACCCTCTGACAAAAACGTTCGGTCAAGAAATTCCAAAAATAGTAGTGTTAGCCTTTTCCATTATTCCAACCTCCGGCCACTTAGAATACAATTCCATTAGCACAATTACATACTCCTGTGCTTCACCTACCGGACCAAACAAATTCAAAGCTACACACTCCCATGGATGTTTAGGTAAAAGGGTTTACACACTTTGAGACAGCCTATGGAGCAAACTCTTATCAGTTGTAGAACACACTCCACAAGGCCTGACAAATCTTTCCACAGCCTTATCCACACCCGGCCACCAAAATAAATCCTTAACAATAGACTTGGTCCTGATGAGACCAAAATGACCCTCATGACAGTTCCAAATCATCTCTCTTACCCCACATGGAGGAATAATTTTATCTCCCCTCAAAATAACATCCTCCTCCACCGAAAGCTCCAACCTAACTTCCCAAAAGTACCTACAAGATTCTGTCAACTGATCCTTCCGAGGCCACCCTTCCAAAATACACTTCAAAACAGACTAAAACACTGCATCTCCTCCCATCTCTTTCCCCCCAAATTCTTTTTTTAGAGCAGGTCTACCAGAGTCATGTACTAGGGCAATACTGAAATCATTCCATGGATCATCCACACATTTTTCAAATGGACTAGGCAACCTAGACAAACAATCAGCCACCCGATTATTCTTACCAGGTACATGCACCATGCGGTACATAAAGTCCTTCATGCGCATGGACAACCTTGCAATTCTCGCTGAAGCCAATACACTGCCCTCACACATGAGTAACTTGCTCAAGGGTTTATGATCACATTAAAGTGTCACCTCCTCACCCCACACAAACACACGGAAATGTGCCAATGCCCAAGCACAGGCCAAGGCTTCCTTTTCAATGACCGGATACTTCGCCTCAGAAGGTGACAAAGATCTGGAAGAAAACCTAATTATCCTTTCCTTTCCATTCCATTCCTGTCTTTTTGAGATAAAACTGCACCTAGTCCTTTGTTACTAGCATCTGTAGTTACAAACGTATCTAACTCTGGGTCAAAATTGTCCAAATTAGCCACTTTACTTAACTCACTCTTGACCCTGATACATTCTTGTCCACAAAGTTCATTCTACACAAACTGTGTATTTCTTTTGAGTAAAAGCCTCATATTGTAAACCTTCTCTGCGAAATTCGAAACAAATTTCATGCAAAACTCCGCCATTCCCAGGAATGAGCTCAAATCATCCTTGCTTGTAGGAGTTGGTGCATTAACCATAACATCTACCAACGACAATTTAGGTTTCACCCCTTCACCACTGATCCCATGTCCCAAATAATCCACACTCTTCTCTGCAAACTTGCATTTACTCAATTCCACTGTCAACCCCTTGCTTTCCAACACATGGCACAACCTTCCATCATGCACATTCCTATCCTCCCCGAACACCAAAATGTCATCCTGGAAACACATCACCCCCTTGCACCTTCCAAACAACTAATACATCAAACGCCGAAAAACAGCAGCAGCCGACGCCAGTCCAAATGGCATTCTCTTATACTGGAAACATCCAAAAGGTGTTATGAAAGCTGTAAGCTTCTTTGACTTGGCAGAAAGTGGATTCTGATGGTGGGCCGCAGACAGGTCTATTGTCGAAAACCAATGAGCCCCCTTACTACGCGTTTCTTAGACACGTGTAAATTCAAAGATAACAGTATGTGCCGTATCCAATAGCATGCGTCGTCAGTTTCCCCGACGCTTCAGTATTTTCCACAAAGAAGTAAAAAACGCCTTCTTCGCCTTCAACACCCTCGTCGCCAAACTGAAGTGGCCACGCAGTGACGACCAACACAGGTTCCGACGGTAAATGTTGTTGTTCTTTATTTAAGTTAATCAGTTACAGGAAACAGGTCCATCGGCAATGACCCCCCAGGCTCAACTGACATGAATCATTTCTACACGTCGCAGATGCAATAGAACGCATCCATGTCATAATGCCCCAACACTCTATCACACCAAGCACAAGCACACACAACAGAGGAACATCGCAACATCCCTCAGGAAAGTATTAGAGAAAAGGCAATGAGTCAGAAGGAACTTTGAGACCATAAGCAGAAACATTGAATGTCTGCTATAAGCAAGGAGAAATGATGAAATCAAGGTACAAAAATGTCGATGCATATCGCTGCCACGAGGAAAAATGTCAACATAACACCGTACGCACGCATTACGTGCAATGAAATAGCTTGGAGTAATACATTATTAACTGCACATAGTATTAAAGAAAATCTTACTGCACCACGCAGGGGAACTAGACAGGAAATGCAAATAACATGTAATAATTTGATAAGTGGGTGTCCAAATAAAGAACCCCACTCCGACGATAAAAAAAAAAAAAAAAAAAAAAAAAAAAACAGTACATAAGCATTGCAGCAGTTTTTCAAAACCTTATAAGTATACATAGGGCAAGCTGCTTTAGTTATTGACTGGTGTAAAAAGAACAATTTGAAAGAAGCAGGGGAAAAGGCGACAAGCTAAGTTGTGATAGCAACTTTTAAAACACGCAAGCACTGAAAAAAAGGGGATTGTACGCTGTAAAAAAAGATGGTTGTTTCTCCATTAGAAAGTGTCTTTCATTGTATCACATAAAAGTACATCTTTTGACTCTTTACCAAACCTGTATCATTGAACTTTGAACCATATCAGAGATTCCAACTGGGTACTTCAGCAGCGGGCACCTCTTCTGGGAATGTCACCCGGCACTGGTATGGATCACATCTTTATTTAACTCAGAGGGGGAAGCCACAGCGAACTGTGTCGCCTGTCAGCATTGTGATGAATATCAGCAACACACCCGTACTTCCTTTATCTAAAAGACGGTCTGATGGTCAGAAGGAAACACCCGACTCCTGCTTCCACGGCTCGTGATGCGAATTCCCCAAACAGAATACAAGCAACGGCGAAGGAAAAGACAGCCTCGTCATGACGTTAAGATGTTACCGCGCATGACGTGCAGCCGCCATCTTGAATTAGGGCAATATACTTTAAATATTGTAACAGTAGCGATTTTCTCTATGCATCAGCAGCAAGTATGGAAATCAATGAAAACATAGTTGTTGTCAAGATTGTGGTTGCATGGCGGCAGCAGCAGGGGGTGGAAACAGGCACCCTCAGAAAACATTTGACCTCTATCTTTGTATACAAGGCACATGTAACCAGAGAAGAACACGAATTACAGCTGTTTACAGAAACTGACGGGAGTTACTGAAAACATCCAGCGCTCTGGTCAAGTGTTCTTAGCCTAAGAAAAAAGTAGTCCCTAAGCAGATGCTACAGTGGCACAAGTGGAAGGGTACAAGTATTGGGGCCATGCTTCAGGGGAGTGTACAACTGAGGAAAAGGTCGGACAAAGAGGAATAATTGACCACTAGCAAGCAAGTATTTTAAGAACAATGAAACAAACCAATGAAAAAGCAGAGAGCCCACAAAGAAGTATATACTAAAGTATATACAAGAGGTCTCAAATGCTCGACCTAAAAAGAGAAAGTTCGCCAGACAAAAGGAATTAACTGCTTCTTTGCGGCAGATTTACGCAACTAGAGACAACAGTTCCTTTTCTGTGACCTATGAAAGTATTCTCTGGGCTGCCTTAAAGTAGATGCATAAATAGAAACGGCATCCTAAATATTCATCTTTGTAGATATAGAACTAGGCCCTAAAAATATTAAGAAAGAATAAATACCCTCAAAAAAGATGCAAGATGCCAAGCAGCTTTCCAACCCAGAGACAACCACAGGTAAGTGCCACAGTTACAAATTGATTTGGAAGTTCTAACAACTCTCAGGGAGATAAACACAGAGCAATGTAAAGAACCCAGCTAGACACAGTTCTAAACAGTGGTTTACACTGAGTTCAAGCACAACAAAGGCAATAATATCCAGTTTTGCAAAGAGAAGTATCATGATCTCCACGCGGTACAAGAAAAAATGCTGGGAACTCACAAGGCGATAATTGTAGCCATGTGGACCCAACGACCATTCAGAAGGGAATAAAAATGCTCATGTAACACGTATTGTCTGACTCAAATGTAAAACATTCAACAAAGACCCATATCTCCATGTGTATACCAACAAAGAAAGCTATTTCAGATCCTTAAAAGATTCTTTTTTAAAAGGCAGTATTTCCCATCGCCACATATCCTTCAAAGATCACAGGAAACTGGTTAGGAACTCAGGAATTCCTACATATCACAATACAGAATGAGCACATTCAGGAAGGAATCAACAATGGCAGCAGACTATATCAGAGACACTGGGCATTTTCCCCATTGCCTTTTTCCTTAATTACGGTGCCAATCTTGAGTTGTGCATCACATCTCATGCACTTAATTGCTGTGCTGCTTTGTTCTCATGCTGTGGAAGTCAGACTAAATATCTTGATGCATACAAGGGAACAAACTGCTCTTCAATCCAGAAAGCCAAGTCTGAACCCAAGGCAGGCACAGCCGATGAAGTTGTCTGGAAGAAGGGAGACAAATGTGAATAGTAGTACGTTTTGAGAAACTAGATGAGATATATGCAAAAGGTAGTGGTAGAATATCTGAACACAAATTCTTTGAATACATTTTTTTTCCAACTTGGTTACAAGACATCTTACTCATCACTTAGAAGATCCAGAATCCCAAAATGTAATTTGACAAAGTCATGGGAAATCAAAAGTAACAATAAAATAATTTATGTAGCACTCTATTTTAAGACCCTAACTTGGCTGACAAAACCTCAGACTTTACACGGTATGTTCATAAAAGCCAATCATGGGTAATTTCAAAACTCATGTTAAGATTGGCACTAAGGGGGGGGAGAGGAAAAAGGAAAAAGGTAATAAAAAAAAAAAAAAAAATGTACTAATATAAACTCAGGTGCTCTTGGTGTATGCCCCTGGGTGCTACGCGGGAACCCCGTGGTGCGCCAGAGGACATGGGGGCCGGGTGAACTTGAAACTTGCTGATTCCTCCTATTGCGGCCAGCTGCCCATGCTCGGCAACACACGGCGAATGGCTGGCTGGCCCCCTGTTGGCCGGGGACAACAAGACTGAGCGCTGAGGCGACGTAATTGAAGGGATGTACGCGCAACTGTTATGTGCGGCTCATGGATGGCAGCTGTGGCCTCGCTGGTGACTGGCTCTCGCCCTCTCTCTGGGGTCGACCGCTCCTCTCGCCAGTCCCCCCCCCTCGGAGTGGGTCCTCCGCTGCCGCCTTTGCTCCTTTCTAACTCTTTTTCTCTATATCTTGAGTTTTCTGAATAACCTTTGCACACGTAGAATGTACTTCATGTTTTGAAGCATGGCACTAGGCCCGAATCGGGCAACAGTGCACTTGCACTGGACTCGCAAAATGTGTACCCGTAAACTCACAAATATAATGTATGTTGGAACATAATGTAACATCATGTATCTCAGTTAAATGTTGCCACTTGGCTGATAAGCAATAAAAATATATTTAATAAAAAAAGATTGGCACTAAGGGTGAAAATCTTTGATAAACAGCACTCTTTTGGATATTACTGCTATGTATGGAATTTCGTGGTGCAGACGCAACAGCTGGAATTTCACAACCTTCACAACAAAAACATTGCAGTTGCCCATGGTGGGTAGCAGAGATTTGCTTGTCAGATAATAAGACTGACTCAACCTGTGAAGTCATACTTAACAGGACAGTTTTGTAGCCAGCAACCATTTGGCATTACTGTCATAATTCATACCTTGTCAAGCCTCATTTCTGGATTTAAGGATTAGTGTGGGGAATGTGGATGAAGGCCTTATAGCATTATAGTCAATGGGACTTGCTAGATATTTTTCTCAATCAAACAAGATGACATTACCTGGACTTATGAGAAGAAGTCTTATCTGTGTATTCCTGAAGGCAGGCATTTATAGGACATAGGTCTTTGCAAGAGTCAGTCAAGCAAACATAACTCTGCACGTGAATCGGGTCCAGCAGCTTCTTCAAAACTGAGGCATACCCTTATCATGGGGGATTGGAAACAGAAGAAATGTGTCCAAAGATAACCAAGCAATTGCAATCTAAAAAAAAAAAAATCTACTTTTTTTTTTTTAAAGCTATCCTTCTCTTAGCGGTGAGAAACTTTACTGCCTCTCTACACGGATGATAGGCAATCAGCCCTTTCATTTGATGGATCATAAAACTGGATTAAGGAGACATTTATTTACCATCAAACCTATATGAACAAGAATGTAACAGCAATTCGATGAGCCCTGAAGAAGCATTGGAGTCAAAAAAACGGTTTGGTTGATTTTTATACAACAAATAGTGTCAATTTGAAATTTATGAAAATCATGAAGTTTGTTGTGAAACCATATGAACTAAGAGGACATTTCATACACGAAATCAAGAACCAAGTTTGTGCTGTTTTTACACCTCTTAGACTCTTTTGATGGACCCATTTATTTTTTTAAAAAATGCACTGAATCTGTAACCAGTACTTCTAAGGGGAATAGAATCAGAACAATTTTCCTGTTTACCTATTGCACTGGCTTACCTCAACCTTTAAAATATTATTCAGAAGGCACAGGTCTAGTTCTTGTTTGCTTTACCAGACATGAAGTGTGGATTGTGGTTAGTCCTATGACATTGGAAAGACATCTAAATGGCATGGTTAAATTGCTCTATGTTTCTTTGCTTTGTAGAGCCAAATTAACAGAACTGTTCATCTGCTTTGTCTGCCACTGCCCATATTGTTCATGTACGATCCAGGGACAGTAATGACCTTGTCCTTAACACGTGCTCATAGCTGGTACTGGGCGTGGAGGGAGGATTAAAAGAAGGGTCAAAGAAAGGAGCGCAGTTTATAGTTTTCAGTAAGCTTGCAGCAACTCTGCAGGTCCCTTTATGGTATTGCTTATGTTCATAGTTCACTTAGCGGCTTACTGTACTGGGGTGTCCATTCGTAGATATTTTGTTCAGGGTTTATAGGTAAAAGAGAAAATGTGGGAAGATCAACTGGGATAAACATTGGGATTAATATCATTCCATATCAGACTATGAGAATGTCATTCATGAGGGCTAAGGGTTTGTGGACCTGTAAAACTACACCCACATCAGCAAGAAACGAAATTATTGTTTCATCACTTTAAGAACAGCAGGAAACCTTTAGTTTCAGGATAATCCTTTCCAAGATCACTTGTTACAGAGGCTGCATGGGTCAGGTAAAAGTCTTTACTTTAGGAAAATATTAAGGGAGCAACAAAATCAGAAGCGCCACTTGGGTTCGCAGACATGAAATCTCTTGGATAAACATATCTAAAGGTGTTAGAAAAAGAAAAAACCTCAAGGAAAGATTATGCCTGCTGTAATGCAGATCATGTAAAAGTCTTTCTTTTGGGAGGGTTACAATTGGAATTATCCCGATTTAAAATTGGCATATGAATGCTATTGTTGTAGAGCGTGATGCTGCTCAACACTGTTAAGGGCAGTCATACGGACTAAAAATGAAGCTCTCTGGATAAAGAATCATATTTTCATTAACAGACTGTGTTAATACAGCTGGCATCGGGGAAGTGATTCGAAAGGAAAGCTCATGGCATACTGGATGGACTCAGCAAGTTTCTCTTGCGACCGAAATTAGACCCTGGAGCATAAACAACGTTGTCACTTAAATTTGTGAAGGAAAGCAGAATCTATTAAAAAAGAAAGGTAGCTCATTTTGTTTTTTTTAAAAAGGTTTGCCAATGGCATTTGCAGGAAGTGACGTTCATATTTGACTTCATGAGTTGTGAAACAGTCTTCTGGCATTCCTCAAGGAAAGACAGTACCACAAGAGAGCAAAGCTATACTTCAAAGATATTAAAATGCAAGAGGAGGTGGTTTGAAATGTCCTGGGGAACCCAAGACTGTGGATTAAAGTAGTATTTATTTGTGCATGTACTTCCTTTTATTACAGGAGAATGTGAACTTAGAGCTGAATACTTAAGCTAGAAACATGTTCTGTGCTAGTTTGATGATTTAGTGGTCATTGATTTGACCTTTACTGGTTCACAAAGATTAGGGTACACATTAGGAAAGAATAACTAAACAATTTTTATGATGATGAATAATGTAAAGACTGTAGTACTAGATTTTGGTAAAACACAAGTTCAATATTCCTGGTTTGCAGACTGTGTAAAATTAAAAACAGTATTTCCGTAGAGACATCTTTGTATTACTATTGATGACAGACTAAACTGGAAAGTTCACTTGAAAGATGTGTAGGCTTATACTGTGAGTATTCTTTCTGGATTCTCTCCTTTTAACACTCGATATTGTGGGTCGGCTAGTTTAACGTTGTTGAAGGTCTGTGATTCTAGGAATATGCATATTTTAAAGTATTTCAGCAAACAGCAGAAGTGTTTTATAAGAGAGAATGCAATCATTTACACAAAGTACTCTAGATTATACACGCTGCCTTAAGGTATTGTGATGCTCAAATTGATCACTCTGGAGCTATGTAAACGAACTGATAAAACTTTATGTACGGCCACGCACTAACAAAGAGCCCACCCAAAACCTATGTCACTTTAATTTGGCAAGAACTCTCTATAATGCTAAGGTTCCTTTACAAAAGGCATTTGACAATTGTGCTTATGGAGCTTGATGCCTGCCAGTGTTCATTTAAAACACAAGACGAGGGCGCACCACAAAATATGTCTTAAAAGTTGGATCTATGACCTACAATACATTAGATCAACTTAAATCTAGAGCAGTTTTAAAACAGCCTTGCAGCTCTTCCTCCTCAACGCTTTAAATCCTTCTAAGCGCATGACCTACGTTTTCAGCCAATTAACCTAGCAAGTTGTGTAAGCTAAAGGTACAGTAGGATCAACACTTTTACATGTAGGCTTAGTGCAATGGATATATAGAGTCTTAAATGCATATTATTACGATATACCAGGGTCCTATGCATTTGAAAACATGTTTTCGATTTCCACTGCTTAACCCCTTCGCTGCCAGGCCTTTTCCCCCTCCTGTGCCGAGCCTTTTTTTGGCTATTTGGTGCAGTTTGCGCTTAGGCCCTCATAACTTTTTGTTCACATAAGCTACCCACGCCAAATTTGCGTCCTTTTTTTCCAACATCCTAGGGATTCTAGAGGTACCCAGACTTTGTGGGTTCCCCAGAAGGAGGCCAAGAAATTAGCCAAAATACAGTGAAAATTTCGATTTTTTCAAAAAAATTTGAAAAAGGGGCTGCAGAAGAAGGCTTGTGGTTTTTTCCCTGAAAATGGCATCAACAAAGGGTTTGCGGTGCTAAAATCACCAGCTTCCCAGCTTTCAGGAACAGGCAGACTGGAATCAGAAAACCCAATTTTTCAACACAATTTTAGCATTTTACTGGGACATACCCCATTTTTAAGATTTTTTGTGCTTTCAGCCTCCTTCCAGTCAGTGACAGAAATGGGCATGAAACCAATGCTGGATCCCAGAAACCGCAACATTTCTGAACAGTAGACAAGATTCTGAATTCAGCAAGGGGTAATTTGTGTAGATCCTACAAGGGTTTCCTACAGAAAATAACAACTGAAAAAGAAAAATATTGAAATTGAGGTGAAAAACAAAATCAATTTTTCTCTACGTTTTACTCTAACTTTTTCCTGCAATGTCAGATTTTCGAAAGCAATATACCGTTAAGTCTGCTGGACTCCTCTGGTTGCGAGGATATATAGGGCTTGTAGGTTCATCAAGAACCCTAGGTACCTAGAGCCAATAAATGAGCTGCACCCTGCAGTGCGTTTTCATTCTATACCGGGTATACAGCAATTCATTTGCTGAAATATAAAGAGTGAAAAATAGTTATCAAGAAAACCTTTGTATTTCCAAAAAGGGCACAAGATAAGGTGTTGAGGAGCAGTGGTTATTTGCACATCTCTGAATTCCGGGGTGACCATACTAGCATGTGAATTACAGGGCATTTCTCAAATAGATGTCTTTTTTACACACTCTCTTATATTTGGAAGGACAAAATGTAGAGAAAGACAAGGGGCAATAACACTTGTTTTGCTAATCCATGTTCCCCCAAGTCTCCCGATAAAAATGATACCTCACTTGTGTGGGTAGGCCTAGCGCCCGCGACAGGAAACGCACCAAAACGCAACGTGGACACATAATTTTTTTTTAAAGAAAACAGAGGTGTTTTTTGCAAAGTGCCTACCTGTAGATTTTGGCCTCTAGCTCAGCCGGCACCTAGGGAAACCTACCAAACCTGTGCATTTTTTAAAACTAGAGACCTAGGGGAATCCAAGATGAGGTGACTTGTGGGACTCTGACCAGGTTCTGTTACCCAGAATCCTTTGCAAACCTCAAACTTTGGCTAAAAAACAAAACACATTTTCCTCACATTTTGGTGACAGAAAGTTCTGGAATCTGAGAGGAGCCACAAATTTCCTTCCACCCAGTGTTCCCCCAAGTCTCCCGATAAAAATGATACCTCACTTGTGTGGGTAGGCCTTGCGCCCGTGACAGGAAATGGCCCAAAACACAACGTGGACACATCACATTTTTCATAGAAAACAGAGCCTACCTGTGGATTTTGGTCTCTAGTTCAGCCGGCACCTGGGGAAACCTAGCAAACCAGCGCATTTTTAAAAACTAGAAACCCAGGGGAATCCAAGATGGGATGACTTGTGGGGCTCTGACCAGGTTCTGTTACCCAGAATCCTTTGCAAACCACAGAATTTGGCTAAAAAAAAAACACGTTTTCCTCACATTTCGGTGACAGAAAGTTCTGGAATCTGAGAGGAGCCACAAATTTCCTTCCACCCAGCGTTCCCCCAAGTCTCCCGATAAAAATGATACCTCACTTGTGTGGGTAGGCCTAGCGCCCGCGACAGCAAATGGCCCAAAACACAACGTGGACACATCACATTTTTTCATAGAAAACAGTGCCTACCTGTGGATTTTGGCCTCTAGCTAAGCTGGCCCCCTTGCCTATGGGGTCGCTCCCCCTGCGTGACATTGGCGCAAAAAAAAAATCCCCGGGGCCTAGTGGTTTCTGCCCCCTTGGGGACAGATTGACCTAAAATCGGCCAATCAGCCCCCAAGGGGGGCAGAAATGGTCTAAATACAATTTGCCCCCCAGGGGAGCAACCCTTGCCTAATGGGTCGCTCCCCATCTCTAAAAAAACAAAAAACAAAAAAATTGCCCTGGCGCCTAGATGTTTCTGCCCCCCCTGGGGGCAGATCGGCCTAATAACAATAGGCTGATCTGACCCCGGGGGGGGCATAAATGGCCTAAAATTAATTTGCCCCCCCAACCACCCCTTGGGAGTGACCCTTGCCTACGTGGTCGCTCCCCCTGCGTGACATTGGCGCCCCAAAAAAAATCCCCGGTGCCTAGTGGTTTCTGCCCCCTTGGGGGAGATTGACCTACAAGCGGCAAATTGTCTAAATACAATTTGCCCCCCAGGGGAGCAACCCTTGCCTAATGGGTCGCTCCCCATCTCTAAAAAAACAAACAAACAAACAAAAAAAAAACACAAAAAAATAAAATTGGCCCTGGCGCCTAGAGGTTTCTGCCCTCCCTGGGGGAAGATCGGCCTAATATCAATAGGCCGATCTGCCCCCAGGAGGGGCAGAAATGGCCTAAAATGAATTTGCCCCCCCACCCCCCGGGGAGCAACCCTTGCCTACAAGGTCGCTCCCCTTGCGTTACGGCGCAAAAAAAAGATCCCTGGTGCCTAGGGGTTTCTGCCCCCCTTGGGGGGCAGATTGACCTAAAATCGGCCGATCTGCCCCCAAAGCGGGCAGAAATGGCCTAAATACAATTTGCCCCTCCAGGGGAGCGACCCTTGCCTAAGGGGACGCGCCCCATCTGTAAAACACAACACCAACAAAAATCCCTGGTGCCTAGTGGTTTCTGCCCCCCGTGGGGGCAGATCGGCCTAATAGAAATAGGCTGATCTGCCCCCGTGGGGGGCAGAAATGGCCTAAAATAAATTTGCCCCCCAGGGGAACGAGCCTTGCCTAAGGGGTCGCTCCCCACCTCAAAAAACGAAACCTAAACAAAAAAACCAAACAAAAAAAAAAAGTATCCCTGGTGCCTAGAGGTTTCTGCCCCCCCCTGGGGGCAGAAAAGGCCTTAAAAAAAATGCCCCCCCCTGGGAGCGACCCTTGCCCAGGGGGTCGCTCCCTTTTGTCAGTTACATACATCAAAAAAGACATCCCTGGTGTCTAGTGGGCGTTTTGATAGCCGGATTGCTTTACAATCCGGCTGCCAAAACGCAGAGAGAGACTTCAAAGGGAAGGAAATACATTTCCTTCCCTTTGAAGCCTCTCTGCCTCCTCCCCGTGATCGGAAGAGAAATGCTTTGCATTTCTCTTCTGATCATCTTCCAGCGCGAAGGAGGAGGCATTGTGATTGTCAGCGTGTGCTGACGTAACGGGGGGGGGTGTCAGGGGTGGAAGGGGAAGGGCTTCCCCTTCCATCCCTGACTTGGGAGGTGTGGGGGGGAACCCCACAGAGGGAGCGCTAGACCATTACGTCCTCGGCACAGAACGGGTTAAAGAATATGACATTTGCACCTGCTCCAGTGATCTGAAATTGTATTTGGAGAGCCCCTCTTTTAGGGTTGTTTTAAAATGTATGTCTAAAGCCATCAAACTGCATGAAAATAATATCTAGGAAGATAGCCCCCAGCAATGTTGGTAGTTAAATTGTATTTTAGGTGTAATATGTAGTCCCCGTACTCTAGGGATCGGAATTATGGGCTATGATACAATAATGCTGTAGCCTGAGTGGCTTGGATCACAATGGAGGTCGTTTGTGAATCACCACAGAGAAAAGGCAATTTCCTAACAACATCTCATTGAGCTTCTCTCCGCATGACTGACTGGGATTCAGACTATAAACTTCTTTCGTCAGTTAACCCTTTTATTCTTGGTATATCGTGAATGGAAGTTTTCTTCAACTGAATGAGGGTGTGGATTTGTACAAAGGATACCAACAGAAGGTTTCATTTCCTCGACTACATTCCCATTTTTCAGGTTATTATTTTTCAAGTAAGCATCAAACATGGTGTTACAGGTAGCTGTGGTCTTTAAATGACTCCGTAGACCAGCATATCATACGTGGTCAAACCTCAGAATGACTTGGTAATGAACAGCAGGACTGTTGTACCTCCCTCCCCCCTTAATTATATGTGTTTGTTGGAGCACTGAAGAGGAGGGACACAATCTAGTGCTGAAATGGAGGGTATCAATAGAAATTAGGGTTTCTATGTGTTTGCCGGGTCCAACAGTAAATTCATACAAGTGTGGTCTGAATGGGATCAGGCCAACAACCTCACTACTGGTAAGACCAGGAGGAGCATATGCTAGTCGAGTTCCTACCGTCAAAAAGCAAAACCACTATGCACGGAAAACAAAAACTCTTTTCTGGGGAGATAGTGGGGAAGATACATGAAGTACAAGGCAGATTCCTGGCCATTAGAATAAGACTTGGGGCTTTCCTTTTCACTATCGCTTCTCTTTATGCTCCGAATGCCCAGCAGGAGGCCTTCCTGAGACAGGCGATCTCCCCAACACTTAGCTCACCAGACAGTGCTATTTTGGTAGGAGGAGATTTTAACTTTGTGATGGATAATGAGCTTGACCGCTCAGGCCAACGCTTTGGGGAAGCGGGGGCCTTGTCAGTGGCTGGTTGTGGGCTGGAGGAAGTGTGGAGGAGGTTGCATCCTATGCTCCGAGATTACTCCTTTTACTCGGCCGCAACCAAGACTTATACCTGGCTTGATCTTTTCTGGCCTCGCAGGAGTTTGCCTCCCGGGTCAGGGAGGCCACGACTGAACCCAGAGCTTTGACTGATCATGCCCCAATTACCGTGGAGGTTACGGTGGGGGTGGGCCGGTCGGTACTCCGAGCTGGCGTTTTAGGGATTCCCTGCCCCAGAGTGAGACAACGGTAGAGTCGCTTCGACGCGCTATCGCGGATTACCTTAGCTTTAATGATGATGGGGGCACTTCTATGGAGACAGTATGGGAGGCTCTGAAGAAAGTGGTGCGGGGCGAGGTGATGGCACTGACCGCGAGAGATAAGGCAAGGAGGTAGATACGGGAGGAGCTGGAGCGGAGGGTGGCTGTACTGGAGCGTTCCCACAAGTCTAATGGCGCGTCTCGACTCTGGCGGGAATTAGAGAAGGTGAGGCAACAGCTGAAGAGGCTGGATTGGGATAGAGCGGAGTATGCGATAGTGCGACTTAAGCATAAATTCTATGTTGGGAGCAATAGGTGCGGGAAGCTATTGGCGCACGGGTTGCGAGTGCAGCGTCCGCGATAAAACTGATCCATTCCCCTTCTGAATGGAGGCGAGTGATCAGATTGCAGAGGCTTTTGCGGAGTTCTACCAGGGTTTATACGCGGCCAATGAGGGGAATGACGCAGCATTGAATTCATTTTTAGAGGGCATAGCAATTACGCCCCTTGGTGAGAAGGAGGCGTCTCTGTTGGACCAACCGATAAGGTTGGAAGAGGTTATATCGGCAATTTCTCGACTAAAAGTTGGGAAGTCTCCAGGCCCTGATCGGTTTACGGCCTTATTCTATAAGACTTTCTGTGTGGAGCTCGCTCTGCTTCTGGTGCGGCTCTTTAACTCTTTTCGGGCGTCGGGAGCCCTGACACCTAGTATGTTGGACGCTATTATTGCAGTTATACATAAACCGGGTAAAGACCCAGAGGAGTGTGCCTCATATAGGCCGATTTCACTCCTGAATAATCGATGCTAAGTTGTTCACTGGCATTCTTGCTTGCAGCCTTAATTTCTACATGCTGGGTCTTATTGGTCCGGATCAATCAGG
Source organism: Pleurodeles waltl (assembly GCF_031143425.1). Taxonomy (NCBI): domain Eukaryota; kingdom Metazoa; phylum Chordata; class Amphibia; order Caudata; family Salamandridae; genus Pleurodeles; species Pleurodeles waltl. The sequence continues at coordinate 542,844,605 of NC_090451.1, forward strand.
TTTTATACCAAACCGACAATGCAGCGACAATACAAAGCAGCTCCTGCATCTGTTGGATAAAATGGATCACTCCCGTAGAGAGGCGATTTTCCTCTCTATCGATGCTGAAAAAGCGTTTGATAGGGTTCATTGGCCCTATCTCTTTAAGGTGCTGGAGCGATTCGGACTGGGACCGGTTTCAGGTCCTGGATCCGATGCATGTATCGTCTCCCAGGGCAGCGGTACGAGTTAATGGTGTGCTCTCCCTGCCCTTCCCGGTTGGGCGTGGGACCAGACAGGGATGCCCGCTTTCTCCCCTCTTATTTGCGCTATATATGGAGCCCCTGGCGCAGCGGTTGTGGGACAGTCCCTTGGTTTCAGGTGTGAAGTTTGGCGGAGACCACCACCTCATCACCCTCTACGCAGATAATGTGATCCTTACTTTGGCGGAGCCCATGACCTCACTGCTAGCGCTTATGGAGATAATAACCGAGTTTGGTCAGGCCTCGGGATTTCGGGTTAATATGCAGAAGTCTCAGGTTCTCAGTTTGTCGGTGAGACCGGATCATGAGGCAGATCTGAGAGCTAGATACCCCTTTCTTTGGTCGTCCTCGAGTCTCTCCTACCTAGGAGTTGAGCTAGCGACCTCTGCTGCTAAGACGGCGAGTTTGAATTATACGACGTTAGTTCGTGAAGTACAGCAGGACTTGGAGTCGTGGGGGAGACATAAACTGTCCTGGCTGGGCAGAGTGGCGGCGGTGAAGATGACAATCTTGACGCGCATTCTTTATGTGTTTCAGGTGCTTCCGCTGAATCCACCTCCGCGAACGATAGCCACTCTCCAATCAGCGATTCTGAAATTTATATGGGCGGGGCGGCCAGCGCGGCACTCGCGACAGGTTCTATACCGCCCTATGAGTGGGGGAGGGTTGGTGATCCCTTGCTTTCTGCAATACTTTCAGGCGTCACAGCTGCGCTTTCTTTTGGAGTGGAATCGCCCGCTCACTGAGAAGCATTGGTGCTTCATGGACCAAGCAGTGGCGGGCTCGCATATATGGAAGGAGCCTTGGCTTCGACGTCGGCACAGGGCAGCCGGACTTTATTCCTCCCCAGTCACGGGGGTAACGCTACGCATATGGGACACAGTGGCCAGCCGAATAGGGCGGACATCTTTTCCGTCCCAGATGACCCCATAGGTGCAAACCCCGACTTCGAGCCTGGGCTTCGTTTGGAAGGTCTGAGACGCTGGTACGAGGGGGGCTGCAAAAGGGTGGGAGGTCTCTTTGATGAACAAGGGGTCTTGTCCTTTGATCAGATGAGGGAAGCATATGGCCTGACGGAGGCAGATAGACTGATGTATTATCAGATACGGCACTGGGCTTTGCTGCCGGCGAACAAAGCGTTAATAGATAGGCCTCTTACGCCATTCGAGAAATGGCTCTTGTTAAAGAAAGATGATAAAGGAGTCATTTCAGATTTATATCGGCTTTTGCAAGGGGAGCAGCGCCTGCCTAAGACTAGAGGACAATTGCAATGGGAGAGGGAGTTGGAGAGGGAACTCTCGGATGAGGAGTGGGACAGTATTTTCCAAAGAATACATCACACAGCCTATAATGCAGCGGGGACGGAGACGTCATATAAAGTGGCCTCCTATTGGTATTACACCCCGGCGCGTATACACGCATGGGACCCTGTCAAATCGGACCTCTGCTTGAGGGGATGCAGAAGCACGGGTACACTTGTGCATTTGCTCTGGCATTGTCCCAAACTTCATTGCTATTGGGAGGGCATTATCAATGATATTGACATAGCGTTCCATACTAAGATCCCCAGATTTCCATCATATATCTTACTGGGGCTGCCCAATCCCCTTACCTTTCCCTTGAGGTTGTTAAAAGGGAGACAGATGGCCCTGGCACTTAACGCAGCCTTACAGCTGATCCTAGCTATGTGGGGTAGGGTCCCGACACGTAATGCGTGGCTTCAGTTAGAGCGTGGCTCTGGTTTATCCTTGCCATGGAGAAACTCACACTGGCCTCGCAGCAGCGGATGGGTGAATTGGGTGATTTATGGAAGCCATTTTTGCAGATCCTATCTGCAGAATTTACGGAGTTGACATGTCCGGCTTATTTGAGAGTTCAGAGACTGACCTGAACCTCGACTAGAATGCTATTCGGAGAAGATTTAGGTGGGCGGCGATTTGGTGGGAGGAGGGATGGAACGGTGGAGAGACAGGAGGATGACACGACTCTGGAGGGGGAGCATTGTTGATGTGTTTTATTTGTATGTTTGTTTGGTTTTCATATACGGGACTCGCAGTCTGGAAGACCTTAAACGTGCTCCGCATGCTAACTAAGAAGAGACTAGTGGCGAGGCTCCTTTGAGCAAGGATTAGAGACTGCCTAGAAAGACTCTCGTCAGTAGACTTGGAGCCTCTGCAGCGGAGATATATACCATCTATTATACTGTGAAGTGCTGTATTTTATATTTTGTATTTGCATGTTTCAGTGCTTAAAACAATAAACAGATTTGATAAATAAAGATAAAAAAGACACTATGACCCCATCAACGCAGGTTGCAAAATAGCGCTTAAAAAATAAAAATAAAAAAATAAAAACACTTCAAGCTGTGCTGTGCAAAAATGTGTTAAAGCATTGACAAAACCAACAGATTTCACACAGAGGCAAAACCTATTGGCTTTACCAATGCTTGTTTAAGTAACTTGATTCTTTCGCGGTTGAAACTTTTTTTTTTTTTTAAATCTGAAAATGGTGTCACAATGCATTATGTGGCAAGTGTGGTAAATCCAGGTTTGCATGGAAAAAACGGGGAGGGAGCAGAACTGCATCGTTTTAATGCTGTCGGAGAGACACAAGGTCAGAGCTGGGATTCAGTTGGAAGGGCAGGTACATCAGGGGAGGGGGTGTGGTGGTCGTGACACCAATCTGCTGCTCAGATAAGGTCCGTCTCTGGCTCATCTTTCCCTGGAACATTCTTGCGCAATGAGCAATCCAGGGAGCAATAAAATGAAGTCCACCTCAGGTCCCCGTCTATGGGACCTCAGCATGAAGAAAATCTTCAAGGAAAGGACTGGCAAGTAGGATGATGGGAACTTTGAAACGGGCAGAAATGGAGATGGGAAAGGGGAGGAGAGATGCGAGGTGCAGGGAGCCAACACAAGGAAGGAGTGAGAGGGGCAGCGGACAGGAACATCAGGGGATATTGCAAGATGGAATTGTGAGAGTGAGAAAAAGGAAAGAGTGAAATGAAAGAGAGGGAAGGGAGCACAAAGGATTAGATGGGGCTGGGAGGAGACTTGAAGGGAGGAGAGATCAAAGGGAGGGAAGGAACAACATGGTACAGGAAGTAGAAAAGAGACAAGAGTGGGGGGTGAACGATAGATAAAAAGGGGGAGTAGAGGCACTGGGGGTGTCAGTGAAGGGAGGGAGCGAAAGAGGAAGGGGAAAGGCAAGGAGAAAGGAGGGGAAAAAAGAGAAAAGGAAGTGGCGAAGTGTGCAAAGGTAGGGGGAGGAGAAGTAATAGAGGTCATGATGGAAGAACCTATAAAAATAAACAATTTGTTGCAGACAGAAAGCCACGATTTGAGACCCAGACCCATGTTGCTGAAGTCTCCAAGCCTCTGTGTTAAGAGTACACACGTAAAAAAAAAAAACAAAGGACAGCTGGGAGCGGAGAGGGAGAGACAGCGACGAACCAGGAGGGGGTGGGAGAGTCAGGGACGTCAAAGCAGTGCTCTAAGAGCTACTCGTGAGAACTGTCATTTCACCGCTAAGGACTCCCTCAAACCTGCCATTTTCTCACGGGCGCAGTATGGTCTCCAAGTTTATCAAGATTTCTTTTAGTGCTTAAAAACGTTGTGGGGGCCGGTGCAAGCAAAAGAGTGCAGACACTCTTGGTGCATGTTCAAAGTTAAAAAAAATAAAATAAAATAAAAAATACATAAAAAAAAAAAAAAAAAAAAAAAAAAAGTACCAGCTGGCCAGTGAAAGGACACTTGCCACAGGAAGAAGTACTTCGTCCAATCTCAGCTGCATAAACCAAGAATCCGAAAAGCTGGAGGCCCGGATGAACTGCTCACCAACAGGAAGAAAGGACACAAGACCTACGTGGGAGCCAGCCAATGTAAGTAGAGTGACATGGGAGCCACATGGAATCAACCAATGGTAAGTAGAGGTAAGCAATGGGCGGCCTCAAGTCCCTTTTTTAGATTTCTTTTATTAATACAAAGCCCTAAAAGATTAAAGAATGGAAAGAAAACAAAACATTTGCAAAGTAAAGTATTGGCCCACCAGCCCTAGCACTGAACAGCACTACTTACGTGACTGTGCAGATCAGATGCCATGCTGCTACTCACAGCACAAGAGACTATAACTGAAGTGAGCTGACCTTTTAGTTCATACCGTGGTGGGCAGAAGCAACGGATGTACAATCCAATGGATGAAAAGGGCTGACCAAAGCCTCTGAATGAAAATTATTTAAAAATATGCACACACTTTAGTTATGAATGTTGGTCCCTTCTTCTCCTCTTTTGGTATGTACAAGACACAAAGTGGTGTACTGTAACATTTACACTAGCCTTACCAACATTTGATTCAGAAGCGGGTCATGCCACACCATTAACCACAGCAGTTCTTAAAATGTTAACATTAGCTTTCCTTTTCAATTTTATTGGTACTAATTTCTTCATTTGTGATTCTTGCACTTTTTGGGATTTCTCCTTGGTTTGATGGAAATATTATTCTATATAGCACCCTGGCAATGTTAGTTTGTGCTGATGGTACTACCTCTATTTTGCATAACTGCTAAGAGTGACCTGCCTTATCTTTTTCAAATTTAATTAGTGTTTTTAAAATTGCAGAAAAAATAGACTATCAGACGTAGCTGGTAGATTGCTTCAACACAACTAATCAGATCTCAGTCCTCTGGTTTTATCAAATACATTCTGGGCGCATAAGACTTTAGAACGTTCTGTGGCTTTATTCCTACTATTTAGAATGAAGCTGTCACCTGATGAAGTTTTGGAGAACTCATCTTGCTGCAGAATAACAAAATGTTTGGCCAGACACCGCAGCAGCTGAAGTTGAGACTGATGGAGTTTATGACAATAGTTCTTTCTAATAAAGTTCCTAAACCAGATAGTGGTCTTGCCAGCTTCATCACATGACCATTCATTAGGACTAAGTCATCATCCTTCTTTCAGTGATCTTCAGCAACAAGTCAATAACAGGGCTGCAGGAAGTCTTTGTATGGTCAGGCACTAGTCAGAGTACCACAGCCTAAATATATCCAACAGTTTACTGCTGCCCTAACCACAATTAATAACAACTAGTTAATGAGCATAGAATGCCATAATTAGTAATAGCTTTGGCATCCTCAATGACCAGCCTTAACAATTACCTTCAAAGATACTTTGAGAAATATAGTTAATGCTTATATTCTTTAGCATTTGTTTGCAATCCAGTTATTGGCAACACCCTTGTCCACAGGCTTAGTCAAAGAGTGCCATTCTTCCCTTTCTCAATGACGCATTCTCATAAACTGCACATCCCTCAACCGTGTCTGAGCACCTGAGCCTCCAGGGCCTCATCCAGACGGTCAGGAGTCCAGAGGCCTGAGAACAAGCAGCAGCCACTTCCTCCCTTTTGCGATAAGCCCAGCTCCCAGAGCTTGCAAGGGATCAGCAAATTGGCAGACACAACAGCCAGCCAACAGTCGATGAGAGGAAGCAAGCAGCAAGACAAAGAATGAGAAACAATCCCCTGTACTGGAGTAAACTTCGGATCATATTCAGGTTGTATTTGGATTGCAGTTTAGGAAAGTTGACAAACTTCCATGATTATGCACATTACGAATTTAGCAAGAAAAGTCATGCTTTGAAAGCCCAGTTCCTACCTCACCGGGTGGAGAACTATGCCACCATGGAAGGGCCTATGGCTGCAAAGAATCCCTCTGTGAATTCTTGGCAAGTGAACAAAAAGATAAATTTGATCCTAAACATAAGTTTATGATCAAATTTCCCTTTGCAAACAGTCCGTACTCTTTGAAATGGTCACCTGTAACCTGCAGCAAACACATAAATGGAAGCCAAGCAGCAAAACAAAGGCAGACGTGGAACCATGAGTGTAAAAACAAACTACACAAATATTAACACCGTTTTAATTTCTCATTTAATATTTTATTCAAATACTAAATAACTCCAATATTTTTTTATAATGCTAATTAACAAATTCGGGTGAAAAATCCAAAATGTCTGCTGTCGCCCTCCGGTTTCTGGTGAGACAAATTGAAAATGCTTACCTATCTGAATTCTGAACACTTCTCAAAATATAATTGAGCAACACTGGCTGGATTTATTCGAAACATTTGGGTGCTGAGACATAAATGGAGCACAACATATAAACACAAACACTACATGTGCTAATTAAACGGAGGGATTTGAGATTAGTAACAAAATGTACAATATTAGCAACATACTCAAGATATTAGACACAAATGATCCTGAAATCAGCCTCTAGGTTCAGCATGCTGTATAAAAAATACCATGTAATTTAAAAGAAAAAAAAAAGTTTGATTTGATACATTCTGGAGGTTTTTTTTTTTTTTTTTTTAAAGGGAAGAGGAGGTCATTCTGACCTTTCGCACTGTACGAGTCGCTGCACTCTAAATTCTCTGCCTCCTGGTTAACAAAAGGGAGACAAAAGCAGCCACTTCACCATGAAGCCCGAGGACACTAAGAGCATATTGCATTTTCCTTCTAAAACATGTCCGTTTAATCTGGAAATCATAGTTTCATGGAAAAAATAATAATTGCACAAAACAGACGTCCTTGTCAGTGTCATGAACTACTGCTACCCTTAGATAATACCCATTAACACGCAAACAGAGAAGGCAGACAGAGCTGCTCTGCAGCAGAAAATTCAATTTTCATGTCAAGTCTGCTTTCCAACGTGCAAGAGATTAGATCTGCTCCCTTGAAATCGGCTTCTAGCCCTCATACTAGAGATTTCTACTGGTCTCAACATATGATGCAAGTTCAACATAATCACAGTTCTACTGTAGGCCTGCGCATTTTTCTGCCATCTGGTTGGTCACTGAACTACACCGCAGACATTTTCTAAGATCCTGGGCACAGAAGAGGTGCAAGAACTCGCTTCCATGTACCCTACAGCATCTAATTCACCACAGCATACATTTACATATAAGCAGTTGAACAGAAAAACACTATTTAAATATCACTACATTGGCAATGCTATCTTAACACGCACATTTAGGGTGAAAGGTTTTGGCTAAGTATTAAAAGAGTATGTTCAATGGTAATGTTAAGTTTAGATTTACCTGCAGGCTAAGATTTAGATTTATGCTTACAGCAGAACTGCAGAGCAAGGGTTTGGTTTAGCTTAGAAGTTAAGTACTAAGCCAAGGTTAACTTAGTGGTAAAATTGTCTTGTATCAAAGGGCCTTCTAATGAGACAGAATTGTATATGGGTTTTTTTTCTATACAAGTTAAATAAACATCACACATCTCTAGTTTTCAGTCTTGTGCTTCAAATAATAAATCAATGCATAGTCTTGGGCCAGTTCAAGCGAATCAAGTTGACTAAAACCTCAAAACATTGATTTGTACAAGGGAACCCTGAAGTCTCAAAGACGAATTGTAGTGCCTTGGAGTTGATGGCACATTTTTATCCTTTGCAGAAATCAATGCTCATCGAGGTCAATGGATCTTTGGACACTGCATAGGAAATGATGGAACCATCAACACAATGTCGATACACACCAATTACGTTACACACCATGACCAATGTGGCCGTGAAAGAAAAACGCCAGTCAGGAAAAAAGTTAGGTTACAAACTTAAGCTCAAAGTTTTATAAACAGTTTGCAAGACCAAGTTATGTAGGTACAAAATCACCAAGGGCTGACCAAGGCGATGAAATAAGTTAAAGCGAACTAACATCACTAAAACAAAACATTCAAGAAGGATAATGCAAAACATTAACAGGAATATCTGAGATACAGAAATCAGACTCTGCTCGGGTATAGCAGACATCAGTTCAAATCAGCAGGGTCATAACTTAGCTAGGCACAGGGAAAACCCTACAACTTTCCAGATCAGGGAAATACATGGATGGGGCAAAACACATGCGGGCAAGAGACAAAAAGAATTTGGAAAAAGATAATCTCGGGCAAGAAGCTACTAACTAAGGTGGGCAAAATATAGGGAAAAAGGGAAAGAATCAGCATGTCAGAAGCTCGATCAAAAGTCTTTGCAGGGGTTAGGAAGGAATATACCTCTCAAAGGGGCAAATCATTCAGGAATACAGGAAAGAAAAAGGCTCAGCTCCTCTTCTTTGGATAGGGTGCTCAATCTCAGTCTGACCAAGGGGAGTCTGACCGAAGTCCAACTGGTCAATGACAAAGTTCAAACAACAATCTGATTCGTCAGGGGTGACAGTCCATATTACGTTGAAAGGGCTTTCTCCAACAGAAATCTATCACATGTCTCCGAACTGCAACATCAGTATTTCTTCCCAGGTCTGTCATGGGAATAGCATCCAAAGATGTAGCTTACACACAACTTTGAAACATCTGTATATATTGACAGTCCACAGTTCAGGATGTTCTACAATAAAGCACATTGTTTCACTTCTCTGTGTCTAGACAATAGGGGTCTATTACCAATGCTAGTCTTCACATAGGCAGGGTCTAGCAGGCCTCACTTAGGCTAATGCAAGTGAATTAATATAGGCACATTAATACATTAAATAAAACACATTTCGATATGCAAACTATAATTTTTACTTTAATTCTTCATTAGCATTTCTATTTCAGCAACTTTATATGGAATAAGTGTCAATACATTTCAGTCAGTATAACGTAGAACTAAATTTCTGTTTTTGTACATGTATTCAAATCATTAGAAAGTCAATATTGTTTCAGTTCATACTATTAGTCTAGAGTCTAAATTGCAACATATTATCAGTTTAATCCTTCAAACATTTAATTTTATATCAGTCAGTCAGTCAGTCAAAATAACTTTATTTGGCGTTTTGCCATAAAAGTATACATGCATCAGGGATGTGGAATTCCTATCGCCCGACGCCCGGGACATCTTGTTTGGGGTCAAGGGCAACAAGTTTTTATGTTTACTTTGTCCTTGGGACAAGTAGGCCCAACCCTCTGCAGCACAAACCCTTTGGCTGTCTGTTTACAGAGAGTGAATTTCTCTGCAGTTGAGGTAATGTGTTTCTAAAAGATAATGCTGTTCGAACTTGTATTTATGGTTCATTATTTGAAAACCTTCATTATTAGGGTGAGTGCTGTAAATAAATGTTTTAAGGTCACACTTCACTACTGACGTTGGTTCCAGTACAAAAAAAAAAAAAACTTGTATACACATGTTTGAAAAGTTTAGACTATGAGGCTAAGTATAATGCTCCCAGAATGCTCTCTGATTAGATGCAAATGAAGTGTCATTTAGTAAAATGTTTTGATGCATGCTAGTATTTCCCAAAATTATTTCTAATGGAAAATCAGTGTAACCATTTTCAACACGATTATGGGAAGCATGAAAATAAACAAACACTGACAAAGCCAACTGATCTGACATATTTTTATAAGTCTTTTAGTTTCATCAATGCGTGTCTTGTTTTGACATGGCTTTTGTAACACTTTATTGTTGTGGGAGCTACCAGGCCCTCAACATTGTAACAAACACTGGCAAAACCCCCCCAAAACGTTTTTGAACTCTAAAAGCACACGTTGCCACCATTGGCATAACAAAGGCCCTGCAGCTGCCCTCCAGGGGGCCCCCTTCAGCACAGCACCTGCCCCGAGTGAGTTTGGAGAGGGGGCTCCTCCATGTTCTTTGCAAAGGGGCACCCTCCAGTTTCGTTATGTCACTGATTGCCACTGTAGTTCCTGACACTGAACAAAACTACTTTGTGTGCCAATATGCTCCTTGTGGAAGAGAAAAATGCGATCACTCACAGTAAAGCCAGCCGAAAGAGAGAGAAATAGAAGTTTAATAAAAACAAAATGTCTTTGTTAACACCAGACCTAATTAGGGACCAAGACCCACATGTAGGTAGCTTTTTGCATGTCGCAAACAGCGACTTTCGCGAATTGCGACGTGCAAAAAGCACATTGCGATGCACAAACCCAGTTTTGCGATTCGGTAACCTGGTTACCGAATCGCAAAACGGGTTTGCGACTCGCAATTAGGAAGGGGTGTTCCCTTCCTAATTGCGACTCACAGTGCAATGTAGGATTGTTTTGCGAACGCGGGTGCAAACCTATCGCAGTTTGCACCCATTTCAAATGGGTATTAACACTTTCACAAAAGGGAAGGGGTCCCTCTGGGACCCCTTCCCCATTGTGAATGTCACTGTAAACATTTTTAAATGAAACGAAAACGTTTCATTTTTCGTTTTTGTAATGCATCTCGTTTTCCTTTAAGGAAAACGGGCTGCATTACAAAAAAAAAAAAAACTGCTTTATTGAAAAGCAGTCACAGACATGGTGGTCTGCTGTCTCCTGCAGGCCACCATCCCTGTGAGGCCGCCATTTGCAAGGGGGTCGCAAATTGCAACCCAGCTCATGATTATTCATGAGGTGTGCATTTGCGAAGCCCTTGCGAATCACAGATGGTGTCAGGGACACCATCCTACATTCGGATTTGCGGGTCGCAAATCTGAACCTACCTACATGTGGCCCCAAATTCTTAAAGAAAGTCACAAAAGTGCACCCATGGTATATGTCGTACCCCTATAAAATATTTGTGAACTGTATTTTAGCATGGGTAAATACGCATATGTAGATTTGCTCATGTGAAAATCTATTGAGCATTTGCAAGTTCATTTTCCCTCCAGACACTTTCTTCCCAACCCTGGAAGAAGTTCTAATTCTGCCATTGTCAGGAGTAAATGTCCAACCTTTCTTATTATGGGAAAATATTAGAGAGAAGCTGGTGAAAATCTTTAAAACATGCAGGTTAGTAGGTTTGCAGACTCAAAGGCATTCCAGCCCTGGAACTATTGCTTACTGCTTCCTTCAGCCCCAGTATGCAGATCTGCAGAAAGGTGGAAAAATAAGGAAATTGCTACAGTAGGGATGAAACTGCAAGTATTCAAGCCCTACTATGGTAGTAGCCCTGGCATAATCAGAGAGGCTATTATCAGAGCTCTTACATAATGAGATTGCTGCCATAATTTGGCGCCACACTACATGGCACCAAAGGGACAAGTAGATCTCTTTACAGGACAAGTAGATTTGAGAAGCAACCTGTCCAGTGGACAAGTAGATATTTTAATAAATTCCACACCCCTGATGCATACATAGAAGTCATCATAAAATACAGTACTTATAGCATTCATAAAAAGCAAATCTATTAAATCTAAGCTTACCGCCCAAGCTTCCTAAAACAGTATAAGGTAATAAATACTTATGAAAGCGTATATAATGATAAGACAATATAGTAATAAGACAATGCCTAGTTTCTCTTAATAAATAGTCACATTACCAGTTCATATCGGTTTCTAATGGTGATAGCGGATTTAATAAAACTAAGAATAGAAATGCACATTTGTTTGGATGAGAGGCTTTGGATGCCACTCAATCCTTCTTTGTAGGAAGAAGTGTGCAAGTTACGCAAAATGGGTAATAGAAAGGATTTCCTGGGAGCTGAGTAAAGTTTACAAAATAAAATAAAGTGGCAAGTGCTTTGTTTCGAAAAGTTATCACAAGGGCATGGCGGTAGTGTTTTTTCCCACACACATTTTATCGGGAACGCCACTCTAAAATGGATCAGGTTAAATCTAAAAAGTACGAGTAAAAAGTATAAAGAAGGGGTCGGGAACCAAACAAAATAAGGTTCTAGCAAGTCTGATGATAAAATTTGTATGTATGAATTAAAAGAACTCAATTTCTCTGCCACTTGATATCTAAGATTCATAACATGCTCTTTATGTCGAAGTTTAACAATTTCTTTCGCATTAGCTGGCAGGAGCTCTGGTTTAAAATACATATACTCCAAGTCCAAGTTTCGGAAGCCATTGTGAACAAAGTTTAGCCATGGAATTTTGTTACAGTTTGTTAGTGAAATACAATCTTTTACGCAATCGTGTGTTAAAGTAGCCTCCGGATTTGACCATACTTTTATCCATAGCAAAAGTGGGGCAATATCTATCAAGTCTGTAATGTAGCAGATTCCCAGTTCCTCATGGCATAAAATGTTCGCTATGTTCTTAGGTACCATAAGTAACCGATGAAGGAAATTATTCTCTGCAAGCTGTAGAATGCTTGGAATGGTATATCCCCAAAGGCCACCCCCATAAATCGCCGCCGAAACACATTTAGAGTTGTAGAGCGTGAGGATCTGGTGGACCGGTCTATGCCCTAATCTGCGGGCAAAACAAAAGATTGCCTCAACATTTCTTGCCAGTTGCTGAAACTTAAAATTCAAATGGAATTTCCGAGACAGAGTGGAACTTAAATACAGACCTAGATAGCAAAAGTATTTTACCTTTGTCAAAGTGTTCCCCCCCATTCTAAAACATTTGGTACGAGTGTTTTTAGGACTGCAGGTCATAACGTGTGATTTTTTTAAATTGACTTTCAAATCAAGCTCTCGTGTATGTGTTAAAAAAAGATCCAGGAGAGTCTGTAGACCATTGGCCGTGCGGGCAATTAAAACAGCATCATCGGCATATAATAAAATTGGCAATTGTCTAAAACTCATCCTTGGGAAATCCTTACCATTTTGGACCAAACAATTATAGAAGCCATTTATGTACAGTAGAAACAAAAAAGGTGCCAGTGCGCAGCCCTGTCCAACACCTCGATTGGAAACAAGGGGATGAGACCTTTCGCCGTGTTGTCCAAACGGAATTAAAATAGAGAGGTCAGAGTATAAGCGTTTGATCAAATCCAGCAAATCTTGCTCAATCCCCATTGTATCCATTATGTCCCACAGTTTTACTCTGTTCACCATATCAAATGCACTGGACAGATTTATAAATGCTAAGTGGATAGGTTCCCTTTTGGCAATAACATATTTACTGAGGATAAGATGTAAATTTAGGGCCTGATCCACTGTGCCTAATCCAGGCCTAAACCCATATTGAATTGGCGATAAAATGTTTGTCCTTGCAACCCAATCCTCGAGCCGGTTCAGAATGACACTCCCCAGTATCTTTGCCGTGGAGTCTATTAGAGAGATGGGTCTATAGCAGAAAGGGTCAAGCCTATTACCCTTTTTGAAGATCGGGACGATTATTGCCATTAACCATGAGGAGGGGATAGCACTTTGAATAGCACTGTTCAGAACATTTGTGATTAATGGAACCCACAGATCAGGTAGAGATTTAAATAGGTCCACTGGTATCCCATCGGGCCAGGAGCTTTCCTTAGTTTCATTTTAGTTATTGCTGCACTGATCTCGTGTGCCTCAAGTAAAATGCCGCTCTTAACTGGAATTAGAGTAGCCGAACATGGGAGGCCACATACCTCCCCTCCATCATTAGGATTATTTGCAGATTGAAATACAGATGAAAAATGGTCTACCCAAACCCCCTCTGGTATCAAACAGTCGTCGTCCCTATTTTCCTTTCCTGAGAAATATGGGTGATTAACCACCTTCCAAAATTGAGAGGGATCCCGTAGTTCCGTCGCTGCCATAAGGTCTTCCCAAGCGCTAGTGCGTATTTCATTCTTTCTCTCTTCAAGGACTGATTTGTATCGGCCCCTGGCCTGTTTAATTAAATCCCGATTACATGGAATAATTTTGATCGCTGACTTTAGATCTCTATGGGCAGCCGTACAGGCAGAATTGAACCACCGTTGAGATTTTGCACCTTTGGGATATTGGGCACACGTCAGTGCCTCAGAAATAGCACAGCTTAAAAATTCAAAGGCAGTTATAAGGTGGAATGGAGTGGATTGCAGGGACAAGCAAGTGTTGATGTCAGCCTTATTTTGAGTTATAAGGTTCGCGTGAAAAGTGTTAGGGTTTACTCTCTCCCACCTCATGCGAGGGCCAGAATTTCTTTTAAACACCTCTTTCCCTTTATATGCAGTCCTAGGTAAGATTACTCTAGTTTTAAAGGATAATTTTATACTCAAAGGGTTATGGTCACTGGCACAGTGAGAATTAATTTTAAAATCTACTATTGAACGTGAAAGTGAGGAGTTGATAAGAATAAAATCAATATTGCTGCCATTAGTACTCCCTGTATAGGTGGGTATTTCTCTTATCTGACTATTTGCCATATCCCTTGCAAAAGCAAGATCAAATTTATAAATGAGGGTATTCAAGGCATTTCCTAAATTAGAGTGAATGAAATGAGTGAGTGACTCTCTGCCTTCTATAGCGGCACCACATAAGTGGGGTAATTCATACTTGCATAACTGAACATTAAAATATCCAACCCAGATCGTATCAAATTCCCTGTCCTGGAGTTTCCCGGCTAAGTCTAGTTGGTCTGTAAGTTCTTCGAGACTTCCTGGCAGGGCAACACTTGGAATGTTATTGTAAAAGTTTAAGAGTAGGATGTCTTTCCGTCCAGATATTGATAATAAAACTACCAAAACAAAAAGCAGAAGACCAAATCAATGAAACCTCAATTTTGGGGAGTAATAAAGACACAAGTACCAGAAGACCGCCACTTGCTCTGCCTGCTCTAGATGGAGTAGCTGGCTGAGACACGGAGTAGTAGCCGTCTAAATGGAAAGGTGCCGTAAGCCAAGTTTCTTGGAAACAAATGATATCAAATGTGGATATAAACTCCAGCCATTCCAAATTTTCAACTTTAGAACGAAGTGGTTATAAAGCTAAAACCGTATTGCATTCATAAATATTTGATGTAGTAACAGCAATATGTTGCCTTTTGCGCCCTAAGTGACTAGGGTATGCCCAAACATGGGTCCCTTGCTTGCTGCGCCACTGGATTCAAGCTAGCCTGGCTGATGAAGGGTGATACCCTGAAACCGGTCCCAGGATTCTTGAATCCTGTCCAGGGAGGAGCTGGCTCGGCAGTTCTGGCTGGACTCCTCCCATAAGGAGCGTGGTCAAGACTGATTTGCATATGGCTGGGTCTGAACTGGGGTGACGTGGCAGGCAAAATAACAATGGATTAAACCCAGATCTGTGACTGGGGCGAGTGTTTGAAAAATTTCAACGCTCCGTCCATCATTTTATTTTGTGATGTTGACTTGTAACAGGAATATGTGCATATTTAGTCTTCAAAAGTTAAAAAGGAATAAAGTTTTTAAACAATATGCAACGAGTAGAGTTGATACACATACGGTTTCTTTCACTACTAAGGCTAATAACAAGAGAAACAGTTGTATCTTATGAAAGGCTATTCCTGTCACGATACCAGCTGTTTAAATTCCAAATCTATCAAGAGTCGTACTAAGCTATGAGGGACAGCAACTTAGTAATGACTATGCTGCTCTCGGGAGGGGTGGTCTGCGGATGAAAGATTTTTCAATAAAAAACTACTATAACTCTTAAAATAGATAAGACAGAAGTCTGATAAAGTTTATGCAAAGACACACTGAAACAGTGTAAAACATCAAAACAAAATGTAAAGCATAAAAGAGAGGTGGCAAAGACTTAAGGGTAGAACCCCATTTAGCATTTCAATCTGGCAATACTTTATCAGTTCAACTCACCATTGCCTATTCAATCAAGTGTTTTAGTGAAATATATGTCGAAGTAAGGTTGGAATAGAGTAACTGAGTTATCAAAGTATGCCTAGGAGCACTTTAAGAGGGCCAGTTCTGGCATTGCATGGGCCCCTAAGGCATATCAGGCATGTCTCTTCACCCACCCAGCTTGAGATCGATAAACTACTAAAAAAACTGCCAGTGTTTCTATAATTAAAGAAAGAAGAAAGGATACAACATTACATAATAAATGATGGCATATTACGATCAACCAAAAAAATACAAGGCTAGCCAAACTTTGACCTTGATAGGCTGTCCATAATTATAGCTATGTCACTGAAAGAGCGATTGGGTTTCAAAAAGGGAGTAAACATACTGCGCAAATGTTTGTACAAATGACAGACAAATTCTTTGTCTGAAGCTGGACCCGAATCTTCCTTGGCAGTCTTTTTGCAGTTCTCATTCTCCAAGCCGAGTAGATGTATGATGCTACTGCCAGGCTGACTTCCTTCAGGTCTGTCCAACAACAAAACTTAAGCGCTTCTCTGCAGCGTTATATATTAGATTTTAAAAACAGGGGACAAAGGAAGCATCTTCAAGCGCTCAATTAACTTTCACATAACATAAAATGTGTGACTGTTTCAGAGCCACCCAACCAGCAACTGCATTGGTTTGACATATTATCAGTATTTGTAGTCCACGTTTTAGTATAGGTGGAGTCTTGCAAGGTTCCTATTCTGAATTTAAGATAGAAGGCTCTTTTCTCATCTGGAAATATCAAGTCCAGGTATGGCTCAAAGCACGGCTATGGTTTCAATTTAAAATGATTTAGAAAGAGGATGCTTTTTCTGTTTTCTTCCTTCTCATATGCGCCCAGAAAAAAAATATATATATATATATATATATAATAATAATGTGGCCTTGCTCATCTTCAAGGTTTTGATCCATAACCCTCACACCCAATTACCCCTATTATATTCTCCACATGCCTGAACCCTGGCATAATTACACATTTTTGGCTCTTGCAAAGATCCTGAAAGGCTTTCTGGAATGCTGCAAAGGCAGGATTGGTCCAGTCTTGGACCCAATATCGAACATGACAAAGGGCTACATGATCCTCTATTTTAATCAAACCCATTTTTTATCTTAGCGATGTCATTGGGGTTCCCGGGCCTAAGCGTACCGTACATCATAATAAGATGTTCTCGTTTTTTGTAGGGCAGACTTTTTGTTTCCCTCCTCCATATTTCTGCAACGTACATACTTGCTGCGAGTGCTTTGGTTTTGTAGGCAGTTGAAGCAGGCGTCATGAATTGCTGGATTTATTTGAGAAACCTTGTTCTGTGGCAGCCTGTTGGCTCAAGGTTATTTTACTCTTTATTAGAACATTGGAACGTTGGCAGCTCCATTGAAAACAATTGAGTGCTGCGGGCTTTTACTGGCCGGTAAAAGCCCGCAGCGCCAACATTCCAATGTTCGCTTTGTTCACAGCAACAGCTGTGAACAAAGCCTCACAGAGCCCGAGGGGATTTTAATCCCCTCGGGCTCCGTGAGTAATTTGTTTTATTTAATAGAACATTCTGCCCTCAGTGGCAGAATGTTCTAAAAGCCTTAGAACCCGCCGTAGCGGGCTCTACCGGCTATTAAAGGCCCTCTCCCTTGTAAAAGGCCCTCGCCTTCGGCTCGGGCCTTTAATGCGGGAGCGGGCCTTTAATAGCCGGTAGAGCCCGCTACGGCGGGTTCTAAGGCTATATTAGAACATTGGAATGTTGGGAGCTCCATTGAAGACAATGGAGTGCTCTGGGCTTTTACTCGCTAGTAAAAGCCCGTAGAGGCAACATTCCAATGTTCTCTTTGTTCACAGCATAAGCTGTGAACAAAGCCTCACGGAGCCTTAGGGGGATTTTAAGCCCCTCGGGCTTTGTGAGGAATTTGTTTTATTTGAAAGAACATTCTGCCCTTTAGTGGCAGAATTTTCTAATAGTCATAGAACCCGCCATAGGGGGCTCTACCAGCCATTAAAAGCCCGCTCCTGCGTTAAAGGCCCGAGCAAAAGGCGAGGGCCTTTTAAGGCTATATTAGTTGATCAACCCAATTGAGTTGTTCATCAATGTAAATGCACAGATAATCGTAGGTCTGCACTCTTTTGAGTGGTTTGCCATAGATTTTGAAGGTAAATGTAAGCTCTGATTTTGATTTGATAACCGTGCACTTGTTTTTCCCGTATTGATGGTCAGCTTTCTGTTATCGCAGTAGATCTCAAAGCCAGCTAGAAGACGATGCATCAAATTTTCTGTATGTAGACCTATCAAGGCATCATCTGTGAATTACAGTATTTGTATGTGTTCGTCATCTAGTTTGGAAACATCCAGGTTAAGGTTGGTTAGGAATTTGCCTATTCCAATTACGTTAATATTAAATAGAGCAGGGCTAGTACACTGATCTGTCTCACTCCTGTGTTTGTTTCAGAGTCTTATTTGCATTCTCCCTTGCTTGCATATATTATGCTTATTTTGTTACTATACTGAAGATCAATCAATAGTCTCAAAATCGAATTAGGTAGGCCTTGTTTCTCCAAAATACATATAGAGTGTAGGAAGACCGTGCTAGGCCTATCAACACAATCAAATGTTGCCTTTAGGCAAATGATGACCATATATGGTGCGGAATTTTGCAAGACTGCATGTTTGAGACATATCAAATACAACTTCATCACTTGGTCTGTGGTGCTTTACCCTTTCGCGAAAACCTGCTTCGAGACGTAATAATGTGGGCATCACCCATCCAAGTCTCCAACTGGGATAATGGAATTTTTTTTTAGAAATTACTAACCCAATCCTGAAGCAAGATGGCAGGATTATATAGTCACCCTTTTTTTTATTAATTGCAGTTGAAAAAGATGGACGCAGAGTGTGATCAAGGAGCCAACTAAGACTTCTGCTTTGTCTTAACACTTTAATCCACAGCACTAAATTACAAAAAAAGAAGAAGAAATAAGAGGTGGGCTGTAACCCGTGTCCACTCAACAGAAATGGGTTGAACCTCAACAGCCTGGTAACCCAACATTTGCTTCTGGACTGCTGCTTGTGCACATGAAATGTCAAGGGATGATTCAAACCCTCCCAACCAACCTCTTCACAAACATGTTGCATTAAATAAATTTCACCCAACGACCACGATGACCCAACGACCACTCAGCACTCCAGTGAAAAACTGGCACTGCAATAAGTCTAAAACCTGAAAATTGTAATTGAACTGGAGCTCAGACTGCACTGGAGAAAGGGGAACTGGGACAAACTGAGGGCTTTGCAATTTTTAGTCACTGCATGACACTTGAGAGCGAGTGACCAGAAGCTGATGTTCCGTGTCCGTGTAAAGAGCAGTAGTGAAGGAAAACAGAGGGTGCACATAAACCTGCTATGGGGTGGTTATGTTCAAAACAATGGGGGGGGGGGGAAGGGGGTAGGAGTCTGCAAATCTGGGACTGGTTAAGCAGGTCGAAGCAGCTAAGGGGTCTGCCCTCATAAAGGGATAGCTGCACATCTTATATAGTAGTATGATAATTGCACAGGTGAGGTAAAATGGCATTACTCACTGGTGGCCTCGGAGACTGCATAGGAAATGTCACCAGGATCAAAATCAAACTAACACTGCCAAAACTAATCCATCTGGCCCTCCTATTGTGCATTGCTGAAATCACAGTCCCTTGCAATGTTGTGATTGAAACAGCAAGAATATGGGCATTAAATACTTTTGCTTTGATGGGAGTGAGCCAGCAGCCAAACCGGCAGATCTGCCAAGGCCTAGACTGCAAACTCCTCTGAGGCACCTCAAAGCCCAACATCTCAAGCATAAGGTGCTGACTCTCAAGCAAGATGATGCCTACCCAAGTACTGAGGAACACACGTTTCTTGTTATACAGTTCCTATTATGATAATAGGACTGTGTATTAGAACAACAGAACTTTGGAGTGTACTAACTGAGTCCGTCCACACCATCAGAAATTGTAGGCCCAATTCCGTGCTAGCTCACAACGCCTCACCTGAAACCAAACCAACCAGGGCGGAAGGTGATTGTGGAACATGAACACGACACTCAGACTCCCCATGAAAGTCATGGAAATAGATCTTATCCTTTTGTTGTATTACTCATGCATGCCCAGGAGAGCCAAAGATGCGAGAAACGTTTTCAATACATTTACTGAAACAATCGCACACTAGCATAAAGCAAATCAGCTGCAATAATTAGGCAGATAAAACACAGCAAAGTAATCAGCATTGTGAACATGGTAAAGAGGATAAACAATCCAACCATGGTGAATGTGATTAGAGATGTTCTAGAAGTTTCCACCTAACCCTAAGACCATACTCAAGAGCATAGCAGGTGTATCCTTCTGCCTGGCCCGACCTAAGAGATTAGCCCTAGCTCCATACCTGAGGTTAGTGTCCTGGCTGGATTACCCTCTGCTCTTCCCAGATCAGTGCATCACTTATATAGTAAAATCATGCTGTACTGAAACCCCTGTCCTGATGTAATGCTGTGTCTAGGTGTTAGAAACTGTCCCATGAACGATCATATGCTCGGGTACAGTGTTCTTACCCTTGGACAGAAAGTACTGACTAAATGTCCTGCAAAGGCGAAATAAAAAAGTGGCGTATTCTCTACATTCCTAGAATAAAAAGCAAGCTGATAAAATATGTAAAAGGTCATTGCTAAAAGCAGGCTTACTAAAATGTATAAAATATGAAATATAAAATGAAGCTAAATAGAGGTAAAAAACAGGGGGGCACCAACCGCCATGGGTTCAAGTGGTCCTCACCACATTTTAAGATGTAAAGGTTTGAAATCACTCAGTCACAGAAGATGCTTGGAATACAGGGCAAACTCAAAGCATCTGCCTTTCATTAATGCTCTCTACGAGACTCACCTAGACAACTTAAGTATCCTGTCTTCAACAATTAAGCCCTATTTCACAAACTGTTTTTGCAGTACGTAAAGCAGCACTACAGTAGTAGTGTTTACTTAATACAAAATATGATTCACAAACATAAGAGGGTAAATCTCCCCTCCACCTCTATCTTTTCTATAGAGAGACCCTCGCACATGAACATTTACTTAGTAGTAAATGTTTGAGGAACAGAATGAGGGGTACGAAAAGGGTTAAACTTAATAGTAAACTGGAGGTGTTTAGGAGGATTTAGGGTGTCATTAAGGAGGAATATGCACCTACCAAAGAGTAAACCCGTTGCTATTATTACTGCACTTCTAAAATTACTACAAGCAAAAAAAGGCCCAAAACAGTAGTAGATATACTCCAGTTTGAAGATGGAGTAAGTCCAGCTCCACTTAAGGCAAACCATTAGGACTGAAACACCTTCCTATAGAAAATAAGGGTGGTAGGGACTTAACATTTAGTGGGAATTTCTGCAAAGCTAAATTATTTAAAAAGAAAATTAATGTAATTTGTTTAAAAAACAATCTAAAAATAAAAAAACATTTAGTATTTTAAAATAAAATCAATAACCGTTTCTGAATTTAACAGCTAATTTAACATTCTTTAATTAAAAGTAATGTAATTATTTTAGTAAACACTTAATAATGTCCATTACATAAGAAAATATATATATATATATTTTTTTTTACTTTAGGCCGGATTTGTTTAATATAAATTACGGAAAAATTGTTGTAAATAAAACAATATATTCAAATTAATTACATTTTTAAGTTACAATTAAGTTAGTGCTGTAGTACTGTTTTTATTTTTCTCGGCATATCTTTCACAGTAAATATTGTTACCTTTTTTCAAGCTTAATACACTTGTCCTTATTTGTTCCAATACAGAGACTCCTCTGTAGAAGAATATTATTGTAAATTAATATTTTATGTTTATTTTAAATGTACAACAAAATAAAAAAGCTGAAACACTAATGACTTATTTTGAATTCAGTCAAATATATTAAACTCAATTCACATTACTTATTCAAGTTTTAATAACAAAACCCAAACTAAAGCA
This sequence comes from Pleurodeles waltl, assembly GCF_031143425.1. Lineage (NCBI taxonomy): Eukaryota > Metazoa > Chordata > Amphibia > Caudata > Salamandridae > Pleurodeles > Pleurodeles waltl. The sequence goes on from NC_090451.1 coordinate 542,866,285, forward strand.
AAATGTTACACTGATTTATTATAGCCTTAGAACCCGCCGTAGCGGGCTCTACCCGGCTATTAAAGGCCCGCTCCCGCGTTAAAGGCCCGAGCCGAAGGCGAGGGCCTTTAACAAGGGCGAGGGCCTTTAACAAGGGAGAGGGCCTTTAATAGCCGGGTAGAGCCCGCTACGGCGGGTTCTAAGGCTATTAGAACATTCTACCATTATACGGCAGAATGTTCTCCTAAATAAAACAAAGTCCTCACAGAGTCCGAGGGGATTAAAATCCCCTCAGGCTCCGTGAGGCTTTGTTCACAGCTGCTGCTGTGAACAAAGAAGATTGGAATGTTGGCGCTGCAAGCTATTACCGGCCAGTAAAAGCCCGGATCACTCCATTGTTTTCAATGGAGCTGCCAACATTCCAATGTTCTAATATGGATTAGAGCAATGGAATGTTGAGCGCTCTATTGAAGACGATGGAGTAGCTCTGGGCTTCTAATGACTGGTAAAAGTCCAGAACATCAACAATCCAATGGTTGTCGTTCACTGCAACAGCTCTGTAAAGCCTTTGTTTTACTAATCAGAACATTGTGCCCTGATGGAGCGGAATGTTCTAATAACTTTACAGCCCACCGTAGCTGGGCTATAAAAGCTATTAAAAGCCTGCTAACTTGTTAAAGGCCCTAGTCTTCGACTCGGGCACTTAAAGCTCAAATGGGCCTTTAATGGCCAGTATTGCCAGCTACGGTGGGCTATAAAGCTGTATTAAAAGTTTAAAAATGTTAGTTATAGAATTAATTTAAATTAAATGGGTTTTTTTTTATTTCTAAATACTTACATTTTTAAATTAAAAAAAAAAGATTTTAGAATAATTTTTCTTCAAATTATACTGACACTGTTTAGCACTAAGTTAATTTTACACATACATGTTAAATTATTTCAACTTTTTAAATATTATTTCCTATGGGGTTCTATGTTAAGTCCCTGCCTCTATTATTGTCTATGGGAGGGAGCTAAGGTATCAGTGGTTAGCCATGTGTACTGAATGCTGGGCTTACTACTGCTCCCTTTTGGCAGAAGTAACTTTATACTCTTAAATTTGGCTTCACCTCCAGTTTCAGGAAGCGGAAACATAAGTGTGCATTGTTTGTGAATAAGACAAAATAAAGTTAGTCAATAATGTAAGATTAAATTTACAACTAGTAAATCTACATGTGTAGATTCACCTTTGTGCATGGATTCTTGAGTAACACACCACTTATCCTCATTGTACTTTTTAAAACGGTTATGGGTAATAAAGATGGCTATTCCATTTCAGATGGTGTGGAACAAATTGCCCTCTACTTATACTGTGTACAAGAAGCACTACCCAATGATCACAACTTTGTAGTGACAAATGAAGAAAAACTTGCTTATGATTATAATTCAGACATATCACCAGACTTGCCATTTGAAGTACCAGAAATGATTAGGTTGTACCAGCAACTCCAGGATCATGGTGAATACCTTCTGGTAGGGCTATGTCGAAAGGAGGATACTGCCAATGAGTCTTTCCCCAGTTAAGAAAACATGCTTATCTGCTATTCTTGTTGAAACACTGGTAGTGCAGTTAGTTTTGATTGCGAGGTCAAGCGACTATGATGCCAATAACAAGCACCCTACTGTTGCCAATGTATCTGTTGAGAGTTTTTCTTTTTCATTGGAAAGCAATTTGAGAGAAGTGCTCCAATAGGTGGAAGACACTTGTAGACCTCTACCAAGACATTCACTCAACCAAGTTTCTCTGGAGCCTGAGAAGAAAAGAATGAATGCTGAAACGGAATCAAAGCTATTTGGAATCATCGAGGAATGCAGCCTATTAAAAAGAAGTATTTGTTTGCAAGGAGTGAATTTAAAAAACTGTCTCTGTTATTTGAGTTATAACATCATTTTTTTACCACATATTGATACCGGAGAGCTCTAACAAACCCGGTCCAAATAACACTCTAAAAATCACATCATGATCTGCGTTCATTTCTTGAGCACCTGTATTGCACTCAAGTGGTATCTGTGTGGGTATAACTGGTGCTGGCCCTCGTGGAACCAATTCTGAGATAGATCAACATTAGTCCATGGTTGGCAAGATATCTGTGGCCAACAAGAAGCCCCTATGCCATTAGAAGGTGTGTGAACTAGTTGTGGAGAACATCATGAGAGGATGGGGTGCTAGTCTGGGCTTTCAAAGGCATACAGACCTTGAGCACTATTGGAACCTTTAACAGTGCACAAACCTTCAGGTGCAGAGGGAAGCTGGATTTTCATCACCAGTGTGCCACTAGCATTATTGAAATTGGACAAACATTACATAGGAGTGATAATAATGTGAACTCTTGACGGATACCAGAGAGGGGGTTTGCCTACTATTGTTATGGGTCCAGGGTGAATAGCACATAGCTGCATAGTAAATAAAGTAATAGCCCTCATGAAATGCCACTAAGTTGGTGTTAGAGAAGCGTATGCATTTGAGATGGAAAAAGGCAGTAATAAGGATAGGCTTCCAGTGCTCATAAACTGCACTCCATGCAGGAGGAAGAATTGTGCAGCTGCTTTTCTAACCAGACAGCAGAACTTGGGGACTTTGAATAGTCGCAATGGATTGGGTACACTGACCTCCCACCTGCCAATGTCTATGAAAGTACTTTTCTGCAAACCAAACTACTGATTGTCCGATTGATGCCAACAGCACAGGTTTAGGCAGGAAACTAATTGTTTAAATAAAAAAATAATTTATTTCAACTTCTCATTGCTTAGATGCTGCAGGCCATGATGAAGGTGCATAGCCAGAACTGTGCGAGGAATCTAAAACTGTTGGAAACCTTTGCTCTCTCACATAAAGTGTAATCAATATATAGTAACATGTATTTTCCCTTAGGACTTTCAGCTTTCGGTGTAGGGATTAAGCAGTGTTTTAGATGCCATGTGCATGGATGATGCGTATACCTTATTTGAATTCTCACTTGAAGTAGTTTTGAAAAAAAAAAAAGAAGCTGGCTTTGAACAGGTTGTTTTTCCCAGTTCGTTTCACTAGTACACATCACAGAATGATATACGGTCCATGATAGCAAAGGAAAGATTCTCACTTTTATTCACAGCATATCCGGTTGCAGACAGTAAACCTGCTGCATGTGTTCTTTCTTAGTCAGCCTCCCACCTCACACAATATCAAAAAAATATGGTGATGTCCCTGCCCCTTCTAGGAACATTAGCAAAGACAAAATTAGTGTAAATAGTCATCCTCAAGGAATTACGGAGCTGGGGCTGCTCATTTATAATTCACTTTTTTCCCTTTATATTTCTCTTCTTCGGGGTGTCCCAGTCCCACATGTAACACCCATGTTTTTTTTGTACTGGGGGCCAAAGGGTGAGCCCCAGGGCCCCACCGGCTAGCTCCCTTCAAGGAGCTCTACAGGGCTGTGCAGGAGCTGTTTTTTGTTTTGTTTTTTCTTAATGGGATACCCTAGGCCATTATTCTTTTTCGGGGCCGTGGAGGGAGTCCCTCAGCCCCCGCTGGCTCCCTGCTGCTTGTCCCTTGTTGAGGGCTGCGATGGAGGCCCAGGGCCTCTACAGCCCGCCAGCTCCTATGCTTGCACCCATTGCTGTCATCTTCAATGACATCAATAAAATACAACTCCAACATTTGTAATAAAATTATTGATGAGAAAACTGCATGTGTGAGACAAGAGTTATAGTTACTTTAGAGCATGAGTTGATAGGGTCTTGAAATAAGTATAACTATAACTGTTGAATTTCAATGGCTTTGTGTGTGTAAAATCTGCGTCTACCTATAACTTCTTTCTAACCTTTGGTTTTTGAGTGAATTCCTAAGGTTTTTTTGTTTTTTTTAAATTCTATTTCACAACTATAACATCCCCGCAAACTTTGTTCTTTTCAGTTAATTTCTGAGGTTTTTTTTAACGTTAAGTAATACTAAACTACCTTATGTTAATCCAATCAATGCTCCCCACAGCCTTTGGCTGCATGTGGCAGGGGTAAGCTGAAGGCCAGGTCCTGCAGCCAACCCCGCTATAGGCACCCAATCCTGCATTACTAAAAGGGGAGCGCGGTGTGCGCAGACCACCTTCCTGGGCCAATTTTGGCCCCAGGGACTCCATCCCCAGCACCAAGCCAATTATTAGCAGGGGAGGGGGGCTGCGTGCCCCCCCCCTCTGGGCCAATTTTTGCTATGGTGAACCAGTGTAATAATCACCTTTCACGCACAGAGGTGGATACACTGGGGCATATGAACAAACCCAACTGACGCTTTCCTTAACATTTCAGCATTAAGAAAGCCCTGGACTATACAACCTATCAGGTAGCAAAACGGATGTTGCCTGTTCTCAGAAATGCCAAAATGCATATCACACAACAGGGTATGTTATAACTTAAGACAATGTTGTTGTAACTTATACAATAAAGTCTGAATTAAGAAATTGATGTAATTCAAGGATGCAATCCAAAGGAAGACTTGAGGATGAATTAGGGAAAATAAAAATAAACACAATCACAAGAAGCATAAGATACATTTGTCTCTTATTTGTACAACCAAATTGTCAGTGGAACCATCTAAAATGAATGGCTATTGGGTAGAAACACTCTCACTTACATATCTGACTTGAGAGAGGAGCGGTTGGTCCAAACCTCAAGAAAGGACTACATACAGATAACAGGATATTAACTGATAGGATAGGAGTGTTGGGCCATAACCTGATGTCTCGAAGAGACAGAGAAGGCGCTGTCTAGTCGAGAGCTAAAAATAGTTGAGAATATTTACTGAGCAGTAGTAACTGTGGTTAAAGAAGTGCAAAGTTGGAGACAAATCACCCACAGCTTTATAAGAAGTGGGAAAACAGGTCTCACAAATGGGCCTTCATGCCTTTGTCTGCCATCAAGCACTGTTTCTAGAACCATCACCAAATTCAGTTTTATAAGCTAGCTCCTAGAAGACAATCATAGTATTCTTTAGGAAATGGCCTAGAAATAGCTTTAGTTGCAGTTATGCATTATTAGTATATATAAGTCAACAGGCTTTTTCATTCAGCTCTCTATTAATTTGTCTGTCCAAGTGTCACTCACATTTTGCTTCCACTGCTCACTGAATGAAGCATAGGACGAGTCAGTCCACTTCATCCATTGGCCATTTGGCCTAGTTAGTGACAGCATTTTTTCTTCTTGCACATGGCACAGATGTCTGAAAAGACGAGCCTTATAGGCCCAGAATTGGTGTGCCTACTTGGACACCACTTGATTTTTTAAATATTTTCCAAATGATAGCAAAAAGCAAACAAATGAAAAAAATGCATGCTTGCCAAAGCTAGAACTAATGGCTTAACAAATGCTTATTATATAATGGCTTGTATCTCAGTTTAGCTGTCACACTATTATTTTTATCTTTGCTTTTAGCCAATATAAATGTCCCTCATATAGCAATCTTCGAAGAATGGATGGCCTATTAGGCTATGCTTGCGTATGAATTTGTGACTTACAAGTCACAGCAGGTCTTGGCAGTAAGTGCTAACTTTCCTGATCTTTCTACCCTACATTTACTTTCTAATTCAAATTTAAAATAAGAATGAGCAAAGCCGATAGGTCTCGTCTTTTGACAATGTCTATCAAGCCCCAACACATCGATTTATGTACGCACGTGTTACCAGGCATGAAAACACTGGAGGCCTATTGCTCTGCCAATATCTTTTAACCATTCTGGTCAGCATTAAGGAAGATTCTGTGCAGCATAAAGCAAAGATTATTTATGGAAAAAAAAAAAAAAGCACAAAGATGTGGCCACGGGCTTGTGTCATTTTGTGGGGACGTGCACAAATTTAACATGCAAGCCTGAGTCTACAAACAAGATTACGCAGTCCTGATGCCAGGTCACCAAGCTTTTCCTAGTTTCTTTTTTTTAAAGATTAATGGGGTTGGTGGTAGTGAATCACATGTTTTAGTGGAGCGGGGTGGGGGAGGAGTCATATGAATGAATGAGAGCAACATGGAGGAGATCTGGGGCACAGAAGTACTCAGATAAACAAGAGCAACATAGGGAGGAAGCACAGAAACACACGGACGAATGGGGGGGGCAAGAAGCACAGGCTGTGTGAGAGGTCAACATGAGCATGGATGGGGGACAGAGACACAGGTGAGAAAAAGGGACATTGTGGACAGAAGCTCACGGTAGGATAGAGGGCAATATGAGGGTGGTTGGGGACAAAAGCATATGGGTAAGAGCAAAATGGAGTACGAGGTAACACAACCACATAAGGGAGCCAACTAGAAAGCCAATGCACTCTCATGGAGTGCTTAAACAAAAAAGAAAAAAGGTAGCTCCGAAATGTGAGCATTTGAAAGACAAGTACTTCGGACATGATCCAGGGGAAGGCAAAGATGATGAGAATGTAAAGCACACAGAAGCTAATGAATAAGAAGCAAGCAAATGAGAGTGATAATACAACTAAACAAGAGTAAGCAATGGGCGGGCTCTAAGCCCATTGTAACCTTCTAACATATCTCACACAACAAACTGCGCATGCGCTGATTTGGGCAAGACCTAAGAAGTTTGTGAAAGCACCTGTAGGGAAAGGAGTGGCACAGGTGGGTTGTATGTGATTTCAAAGAAAAACAATTTCATGGAATACGATTGAGAAACAATTTCATCTAAACCATTTAATGGAAATTTTCAGAATGAATGGTATTTACCTTTTCATAGAAACCAAATCATTTAGGCCCTCATCACGAGATTGGCGGTAATTACCGCCAACCGCCGTTGCAGTCTGCAAAAAGACCGGTGTGGACGTGGGAAACTTACCGCTGTATTATGACCCCAAAGGCAAACCCGCGAGAAAAGGGCGAGGTATCTGACCCCGCCAGGCCGAACAACAGCGGGAAATAGACTGCACTGAATCCACCACCACCATGGCAAAAATAAACTGCCCTTCCAATTACGATTCAGAATTCAGCACAGTGATCGTGCAATGGCGGTACGCACCACCCCAGCCACGTACTGTACTAGCCAACCACAACACCTCACATTGCTCATTTTTAAAACCCTACACCTGAGACAAATACATACACTTCACACACACCACTATAAAACACACACCCACAATCCCTAGCTATGCCTACCTGCTGCCACACAACTCCCAGCCAACTGGAAAGAGACACCAGTAACAAGTCACGTTTTTGCACACCCCACACGCTACATATAACTCACAAACACACAACCATGCATCCCACAACTACACCTTCAAATATCACCACACCCGTCACCAACTCACTCACACACTCCACTACTCCAAACAACTCCACCATATCACAGCCCACATCTCCCCACACAATACACTATGGAACCCCCTAAGAACACCCGTTTCACTGACAGGGAGTTGCAGACCATGTTGGATGAAATAATCAGCGTGGAGCCACATCTGTTCGGTGCACACGTCCACCAGATATCCATTGCCAGGAAGATGGAGCTATGGCAGAGGATCGTCAACAAGGTGAATGCAGTGGAAAGCCAAACCACAAGGGGCAATATCAGGAAGAGGTGGAACGACCTACGGGGGAAGGTCCAGTCCATTGCATCACAACACCAGATTGCCTTCCAGAGGACTGGCGGTGGTCTCCCACCACCTTCCCCCCCCCCCCGAGTTGACCGAGTGGGAGGAGAAGGTCATGGCTATCCTGCATCCTCGAAGGCCTCAATGGAGAACTAAACTCTGGTAAGTCAATGGCACACCCCTCCCACCACCTGCACCTGAAATGCATGTTACCCCCTCCCCCTGCACTGAACCCAAGGCACCCTATCCTATATCCATCCCACCCCATCAACCACCCGCACCCTTCCCCTGCATGCCCATGCACCCCACTAAACACCTACCCAAACAATGTGCACACAACCACCAGTCCCTGCATGTAATGCTTGAAACACAACGTCCCACAATGCATCACCCATCCCATTAATTTCTATGCACTGCACCCACCCCAGTGGGAGTCCTGCATGCAGATGTATGGGGATGTAAGCACAAGAAACTGGTGGCAGATGCGGACAGGGACACAACAATGACCGGACAGAGGACAGAAACAGAAGAAAACATGCCACTGCCAATGTGTGAAAGCAATGCGCAAGTGCAATGTCCACCATCGACAACTGACTGTTAATGCCATATTCCCTGAAGCTGTTGAAAACTACTGCCACCCAGATGACGCACAGTCAAACACTCTGCAGGACACCCAATAAATTTGTATTCTTACTCCACAGGTACTACTGCTTATGGCAGCCGCCAAGAAGTGTCAGTCCCCCAGCAGAAGAAGGCCCCAGTGATGACAGTCCAGTGGGATGTTTGGATCTGGACGACCTGGCCCATCGGGAACCTTTGGTCAGTCACCCTCCAGAAGCCCCACCCAGCCCACCAGACAGACCCCCATTATTCAGCCACCACCAACAGCTGTGGCTCAATGCCCCCAAACCAGTGTCCCCGGGTCAGCCACTGTGTGCCCGCCTGTATAGGGACCAGAGTCACCACCCATCACCAGGCAAGACGATGAAGGTCCTGGTGCAAGTGGTAGTGAGCACACTGTGACGGGGTCACAGGCACAGAGGACCCTGGCCAGTGGGAAGGCATCTGTGGGCCAAGGTGGGAGCCAAACCAGGGTAGAGACTGGTCAGGAGGCCATTCCCCAAGTCCTGGCTGCATACCACCACTCCCAGGACCGGATGGGCCAGATCCTGCCCACTTTGCAGGTGATTCAGAGGCTACAGAGTGAACACCAACTTCAGGCCATAGAGCAATGGCAGGCCCACAATGCCACCGTGGCTTCCATCAAAGGGGTGATGCAGGACATGACTTCAGTCCTGTGTGAGATCTCCACCCGATGCAGGCCCCTTCCACAAGACATGCCAGCCCTCCACATCTGCTGCTGGTAGTGGACTGGTGGCCCTCCCAGGGGTCTCATAGGACACCAGCACCCCTTCTTCTGTTGCCCAAGAACCACCTCTCAAACATGTCCAGCCAACCAGACATCCATCAGACACTGTAGCCATAACCAAGCCCATCGCCAGGAAGTGATCTTCTCCTGAACTGTCTCCCTTGTGTGCCACTGACACGCCTTGTTGACTTTCTGTCAGTGCTCAATTTTCCAATTGTCCCATGGACTCTGAACTGGTGCTACCAACAGCTGTGAGCACCAAACTGACTATTTCGTCCACCATCTGTCCACTCCCTTGTATTTCCCCCATCCCTTATTTTGATTCACTTAATAAACACCGTGCATCCACACCCAATGTATTTGTGCTTTATTCATAATGCACGCATGTGATGAACAACTCTGTCAATGTAAAATGTTGAAACATTACCAGAAATTGCCTAGGCCGAAAGTTTGCAGGTATGTAACATTCCAAATCTGTGAAATGGGTTTCTAATACTTGCACCAGGAATGTCCTAATCCTCCTTGTACACAGCATGGCAAAGGGTATCGCACCATAGGAAGACCTGTGAGGAACAGATATGTAGCATACATTTAGGTAGAGTTTGTTCAATGACACATGTATCTGCTTTGTGTCCAAAGTTGGACATCATTGACAGAGCACTATCACTTGTTGACTGACCAGTATTACCATTTGTCAGTTGCACTATACACCAGCAATGAACTCAAAGATGCAGCTTTGCAGTTTTGTACAACTGTAGGGCCATCTACATCAGCTCATGTGACCTTCACCCACATTGTGAGGGACACTAGGTTGATGTTCAAGTACTGAGGAGATGTGGTGTCTCAAAGTACTGTCAGCAAAACTGGCCGACACCCTCTATCCACGCAGCATGTCCAAACAGTCCATAGATGTGAAGGCAGGAAACATCCAGGAAAAAAAACATCTATGTGTGAACTACCTATGGGAGTCAGACACATGAAGCAGTAAGGGGTATGTGACAGTACACACATTGCACCAAACACACCCACACTGCTGTGTCTCCAGCACTCGTTGTACATTCTATCAATTGTACACAAATCTACGTACAGCACTCTCACTCACCCACAAGCCAGGCTCTCTCTTTGTAGATGTGCCATCAGGTGTGGGACACTGCTGTTCCTTAAAATGTAAGGGTCATGCACAGATCCAGGACACTTGGCAATCACTTGGGAGATGTACTGGTCTGTACGACACACCACCTGTACATTAACAAAGTGATATTTTTTCCTATTCCTGTAGACTTGGTTCAGTTACTCTGGGAGGAATCAAGGGAATATGGGTGCAATCTATGGCCCAAATCACATGTGGAATGTGTGCAATGGCACAGAAATCAGATTTCACAGTGGGAAAGTCAGCAGTCTGGGGAACTTTGATGTAGCTGTGGTGGTGTTTCAGCAAGGCAGTGACGACATCCCTTAAGATGTGACTGAACATTGGCTGTGACACACCTGCTGCCAAAGCCACTGTTGCCTAAAATGACCCACTGGCAAAAAAATGTAGCACAGATAGTACCTGCACAGTAGGGGAATAGCATGGGGATTACATAGAGCTGGCAGTAGATCTGGCTCCAATTGGACACACAGTTCACGTATGGTCATCCGGTTAAGACAGTAGGTCAGTATGTGGTGTTGTTCCTCCATGGTTGCCAGGTCAACTAGGTGCTGATACACCAGTGCATTCCTCAGTCGCATGGGTCGGTACCTGGGGAGGCCCAACACACGTGTCACCACACCATCACATTACGGATGATGTCTACGCACACACAACTGCACTAAGGTAGCCTTCATATCATGGAAGGGCTGTAATCAACGAGTGATCACGGTGCTATGCAACCTACAAATGCAGCTAACTGGTGCCTCAAATCACATATGGCATGTATAGCTGTGTATGACTGATATGCCAAACATGTACAAGAAGAAATGACAGCACGTAGAGATTGCTCTCTAATACATTTTAGACTTCAAATGGTAGTCGCCTGTCCTACATGCTGAGGACAGATGGAAGTGACATGACTCCGCTGGCGTAAGTCATCATGTCGTAAGGCGGTCTGTACCGCCGTGCAATTCCTCATTGGTTAACACTGGTGTCTATGGGGAACAGGGGCCAATCATGATCGCGGCGGCAGTTACGGTGCAAACCGCCACGGTAGTCACCTCCACTTTTTTATTTCCCTTTGCCACTTGACTCCTGCACTCATCACAACCACAACGCCACTGCTTGTGCTGCTGTGTCCTGCATCTGATCGCAAAAATGACACGTGCTACAGCGGAGAGGGCCCCAGCCTTCACACAGGAGGATCTGACCAGGCTTGTGGACTGGGTCCTACCCCGGTATGTCAAGTTGTATGGGCAACCAGAGGGGCAGATGAGTGGATTAACAGTGTCCTAGCAGTGGGTGCGATTGCTTGGGTGCATGTGTGTATGAATGTAGGATTACCAAGCGTATGGAATAGTGGAGTAAGCAATCAATGTGAACCTGTAGGAAGATGATGAAACGTATGGTGGACTACTGTCAGTACGATTGTACCCTATGTCAGCATGCATGTGGTAAGTCTACATTAATGTGTATTCCTATGTGTCTCCCATGCAGGTCAGCGCCCTTCAGAAGAAGGGGTTATGGTGAGCCATCGCCAAGGATGTGTGGACTCTGGGGTCTATAGCCAGCGGAGCACCCACTGCAGGAAACGGTGGGAGGACCCGAGCCACTTGGCCCGAAAGATCACGGAGGACCAGCTGGGGATAGCCTCCCAACGAGAGAGGGGTGCATGTCGGACCCTGACACACATACCCCTGCCATCAAAGGCCTGAGTACTGGCGGTGGCCAACCCAGCATTGGATGGGCGCTTGAAGACATTACAGCAGCCACAAGAGGGCGAGTTCCCGCTGTCCTGCATGCCAAGTGTATTGGGGGGATGGTAGGCAATGTGGGAAAGGATGCTGTTACAGTGACTCATAGGTGTCAGGGTATACAGCTGTTCAGCTTCTCGACTGGGTTACGTTACTTTGTGTAGGGGGCGTTTGTACCCTGGTAAGGTGGAAACTGGGTAGAACAGTCAGTCAGGTAGTGTTCCTGTTGTCTTTCAAAGTGACGTAGTGGTACTCAAAACATCTGAGCATGAAATGGATACCCCAGTTGGACTTGCAGGACATGTACAATGAATCTGTAGGGCACCACTGTCAGTGTAGTGTACTCCAAAGAGGAATGTGTAATCCCTATCATTGGAACATTCCCGTAGTGCAAAGGCTGTGGTAAGGTGAGGTCAGAGACTGAAGTGTACTGCATCTGTGCCTACCTGCATCATAGTTGAGTTGACACAGTCTGCATTCCTTTCTTTGTCTCCCCCCTCCCTCTCTGTTTTCTTGTGTCCTTGTGTGCATCAGCATCATCAGGCAAAGGAGCAGAGACACCGCCGAGTGGGGATGCTGAAGCCCACAGGACCCAGAAGGCACAGTCCACCAACGTCGAGGGAACCAGTGGGTTGGAGGGCGAGGAGAGAACCACGGGGAGCCTACTGCAACTGCAACATCAGACTGATTCCTCCTCCGATTGCAGCTCCCTGGTGTTTGCGGACCCTTCTGGGACCACCCCAACAACATCTTCGTCCACCACCACCCCTACCAGCACCGTCCTCCCAGTAGCTCCCCACCGAGTTGCCCGTGCCCGCTCACCCAGGAGGGTGGGCGTCTCCTCCACCAAAGGCACCTCAGCCCCTGCCCCAGTCAGCCCTGCTGCCCTCAATGAGGAGGCTATTTACCTCTGCGAATAATCTCTGTAGGACAGACAACCATAGTGAATGCCATCCTGGGGCTGGAATCACAAATGCAGCAAACCAGTGACTACCTGGGAGGCATTCACAGTGCCTTGTCTGGCCTCCAGAGATTGTTTCAGGCTCTGACCTCCTCTTTGACAGCTGTCAGTGTCCCTAGTACCTCCATCCCACCTACAACACTTGAGCCCCATCCAGCACCCCTCACCCATTCCATGAACACAAGCCAAGCGGCAGGAACACAGTACAACACACAAGGACACACAAAGGCACCACAAGTCTCACCACAGCCATGCACACACTCAGACAGATGCAAACATACAACAGCCACATCCTCCACCGTCTCCCCCACCCAGTTCTCCCTTACAGTGACCTCACCACACACACCCACAAGCACTGCATCCTCACTCCCATATCCTGGCCCCAATGACCCAATCACCACAACAGCAGTCACCCAGACATGAATCCCAGACACCATACCCGCACTCACCACAAGAACCATAACAGACACCTACAGCACACGCACCAGACCTGCAGACACCACCACAACATCCATTCACACGACCGGTTTGTACTATCCCACCCTTTTCCCCCCTACTCCCAAAAGACAAACACCCCCATTCAAGCACTTAATCATCCACCACACACAAGCACACCGAGCACCCACCTACATCCACATCCAGCCCACCTACACGTCCTACGACCACTTCCTCTACCTCCAAGGCCCATGCCTGTATCCACAAAGCCTCTACATGCTCCTAAAAAACATTTCCTTACCCTTATTGACCTATTCGAACCTCCTGGCCCTCCCAGTCTTGTCCCTGTGCGTTCCTGTGGCCTCCCCAAACCCAGTCCCTCAACTTCACATTCCTTCCCGGACCTTCCTTCTGGTTCCCATGTCCCTTCCCCCTCCAAAAAGACAACTGTGAAGAGGCCTGGTCCAGCTCCCACCCACCAGTCTAAAACCACTCCTCCTCCCTCCAAGGCCAAGGCCAAGACACCCACCCCAAGCTGAAGTCCAAGCACCCCCTTCCTAACCTGATCCCCATCACCAACCCCTCCCCATGAGGTGCTTGCCTCATTGATGCCCCTGCCCTCTGGAGACCATGGTTGTGTCAGGAGTCAAGTTGGGGCCTTGTTGGCACGGTCTGGCCGCCTGGTCATGGACCTATGAGCTGTCCAATGGGCTTCTTTGTAAATAGTTCTGGTTTGCCCTTTTGTTGTTCACAATAATATATTTGGCAAACCTGCACAGTTGGTGCACTTTGATCAAGCTGTCCTGCGTTTGACTATGGCTGCCTTGTGTGCACAGGTATGTGCATCTTTGTCCCCATCTGTGCATGTGTACTGTGCTTGTGTGGCGACATCACTTCTGTTCTCCACTTTTGCCCCTGTCTGTATTTGTGTGGGCAATAGTGTTTGTGTGTTGATGGGTTTGGAAGTTGATGTGGATGGTATCTGTGTGGGTAATTGATTGTGATGTGTGTTCAGTTATTGTGCATGGTGTGGGTAGAGTGAGTGGTATGGGCAATGGCATCATGGTATGGTACCAGTGTATGTGTGAATGGCACTTGTGGTTGTGTGCCGTATGTGTGTCTGGTATGCCGTCTTCTGCCTGGTGTCTGTGTCGGCCGTGGTTTTGTAATCAGTTTCTGTGTGGCTAGGTACGACTGTCTTGGAGTGTTTACAGTTGGAGTTGTTTGATGTAAGAGTGACGTGTGTGTGTGTGTGTGTGTGTGTGTGTGTGTGTGTGTGTGTGTGTAGGGTGTGGTGTGTGTTCTGGTTGTGCGTGAGTATACTGTGAGTGCGTGTGTGTGTTTTGGTAGGGGTGTCGCTATTCGTATGCTTGTGTGTGGGCGTGGCAGTCGGGTGTGTGTGGCGTGTGGGTATTTATTTGTCCACTTCCCTTCCTTGCGTAGTAGGCAGGATACTCACCGTTGTTGCCTTCGTCGACACTGTATGTCCTGGAGGTGGACTGCAAGCACCAGCATTGGGAAGATCTCCAGTTCACCCTCCAGGTTGTTGGCGGCCTCCTCTGTGTCCCTATGGTGAGTGTTTCCTTATATAGTGTTCCTTTCCGCCTGGCTTTGAGTGGAGGTCGGCCTACCCTGGAAATCGTGGCGGTGTGCTGTGCCGTAATACGGTGGGCGGTAAGGTCCTTTCCGCCGCCCTGTAGATGGCACCTGCCGTCGGTTGGCCCGCACTGGCCGTACAGGCGGTGTACTGGCCTGTTCACCTTCCACACCACACTTAAGTTACACTCATGCTTGAAGCCTAAAAGCCCTTTCTAGCCCAGAATTCCAGTATCCCTGAAACATAAAATCACTCACTAGCCCAACTCTACCCATTGCTGAACCCTACAAACCTATTTCTACACCTAAACCCCACCCCATCCTATATCCTTAAAAACACCTCTGCATACCCACACTCCACCCCTCCCTAAATCCTAAAAACCCTCACTGCCCTTAAACACCAGCCATCAATCATCTATAAGAATTCCTCATCACCCTAAACTACTCACCAAAACCCTAAAATTAACATTTCTACATATAAATTCAACTCATCCCTGAATCCTTAAAACCCCTCACCACCCTAAACTCCACCCCATCCAGAACACCAAAAACTCACCAACCCAGCTACTACCCATATTTGAACATCAAAACCCTCAAAAGCCCTGAACTCCTAAAATTCCTCAACACCCTTACAGTCCACCCAGTCCTGCAACCTAAAAACTCCTCATACACCTAAACACCACTCATTTGTGAACCCTAAACGTTCCTAACCATCCTTACACGTCATCCGTCTTTGAACCCTACAAAACCCCTTCTATGCCTGAACCCCAATTATTCCTGACCCCTAAAAAATCCTCATGACCCTAAACAGTACTCATCCCTGAACCCCAAAACCTCATAGTAGTCCTAAACTCCACACAACTTTAATGTAATTTTGGATTTTCCTTCAAATGATCTTTCCTTTAAAATGTTTCTTTTAATTTTTTTGCATCTCTTTAAAGGGGTCTTTCCTTGAAACTGGCTTTCGACGAGTTGGTTTCCTGCAAAGTGGCTTCTCAGTTTTCGTGTTCCATTAATTCACACACAACTGCCTAGGTGACCCGGTTTAAAAAAAAACAAGTACAAATAAATTGGGATTGGGTGGGGTGGAGTGGAGTGGAGTGGATTGAAATGGAGCGGGTGGATTAAAATGGCGTGGGGTGGATTGGATTGGGGTGAGGTGGGCAGCAGTGGGATGGATTGGACTGCAGTAGGGTGGGGTGAATTGGAGCGTGGTGGATTATATTGAGGAAGGTGGACTGGGTTGGGATGGGTGGATTGGAGTGGGGTGGACTGAATAGGGAAGGGGTGGACTTAACTGGGGTGGGGTGGATTAGAGTGAGTCGCTTGGATTGGAATAGGGTGGATTGGAGTGGGGTAGGCTGGATGGATTGGAGTGCAGTAAACTGGAATGGGGTGGGTGGATTGGACTAGGGTAGAGTGGATTGGCGCAGAGATAGATGGGGTGTATTGGGGTAGAGTGAATTGGACTGAAATGAGTGGGGTAGGGTACAGTATTGTAGGGTGAGGTGGACTGGATTGAGTTTAAAGGATTGGGTGGGGTGAATTGAGTGGGGTGGATTGGAGTGGAGTGGACTGGAGTGGAGTTGACTGGAGTGGGGTGGATGAATTAATTGTAGAGACGTAGACTGGATTGGAGTGGGTTAGATTAAGATGGTTTAGGGTGGGGTGGACTGGACTGGACTGGAGTAGGGTGGATTAATGTGAACTGGATTGACTGGAGTAGGGTGCAGTGATTAAAGTGAATTGTATTGAGTGGGATGGATTGGGGTGGTGTGGATGGATTGTGGTGGATTGGGTAGCAGTGGACTTGACTGCAGTGGGGTGGATTGAAGTGGGTGGACTGGTTGGAAGTATTGAGTGGGGTGAGTTGTATTGAAGTGGGGTGGGATAGACTGGAGTGAGGTAGATCACATTAGAGTGGGGTGGTTTGGACAGGCTGGATTGAATTGGTGTGGGGTGAAATGGATTGTAGTGTAGTACATTGTGCTGGATTGGAGTGGGCTGAATTGGGATGGAGTGCGGTGGACTGGATTGGGATGAGGTGGATTGGATTGGAGTGGGACAGATTTTTTGGATTAAAGTCGGGCATTTTGGAGTGAGGCGGATTGGAGTGCATAGATTGTTTTAAATTGGAGTGGGGAGATTGTTTTGGATTGGAGTGCAGCAGATTGCATTGGAGAAGATTGTTTTTGATTGGAATGGGGTGTACTGAAGTGGGGCAGATTAGATTAGGGTGGGTTGGGAGGATTGGAGTGGGGTGGGTTGGATTGGATTAGATTGGGGTTGGAGTGGGGTGAACTGTAGTGGGTGGATTGGGTGTACAGAACCATTATGTGTAAACTTTCTGAAATTACACATAATAAAGAAACAGTGTTGCTTTGTAGTATTTAGAACAAGGTAATCGTCATCTTTTGAGAACAGTGCCCACGAGCTAAAACTAAAGAAAACATGAGTGCAAAATGAGAAAAGACAACATGGCAAAATAACAGAAAGTTTGTTATAAAAAAAATAAAACATTACAATTTGGTTTGTCCTCCTGGGCACGTTTTTGCCAGTCACACACCTATTTGCAGGACACTAGAATTTAAAAAGAACAAAATACTACATCAATCATGTCAGGAGCAGAACAAGGGCTCTGGTTCAGTTGAATCAAACAGTGCTTGGTCCATGCTCTACACAAAAGATCCAAAATTATGCCAGGCCTGCAGTGACGAATTATGAGGCTGTAACGAAGCGTGCCATGCAAGCCAACAAATGGTAAGCGACAGGCAGGCTCCAAGCCTTTCACTTCAAATTAAATTGAATAGAGAAAAGACAGAAAAGAGAGAAATTCTCCTCGTCGGCCTGGATACCAATATATGGGGCACTCAATGGTGGCCAAAGTCCTGCAATGAATGCCCAGCTACAAGCTCCTCTGTAAGAAACCTTGGAGTGCTATTCGATAGGACTCTTTACTTTGAACATCAAATTAACAGTATAGTTAAAGGTTGCTACTGGTGCCTGAAAATGTTAAAGAAAATGTTTCCCTTTCTTCAAAAAGAGCTCAAAATTTGGGTGACCTAGCACCAGTGATTTCTAGACTGGACTATTGCAATGCTGATGCTTAATATCAAGAAGGTTTCTCTTAATCGACTGCAATTGATTCAGAATGCAGCGGCTCGCTTAGTTCTGGACCTTCTGAGTTCTTCATCGGCAAGCAGTAGTTTAAGACAGTTGCACTGGCTACCGGTGGAAAAACGGGTTACATTTAAAGCACTTTGCCTTACTTATAAGGCCTTTCATCAGGAAAACTATTATTTAAGTTCAACCTTATGGCCGTACCAGCCCTGACGTCAGCTCAGATCGTCTGCACTGGAAATTATATGTATCCCCGTTGCTGTACGGCCAGATGGGGGGATAAAGCAGTCTCAGTTACAGCAGCAAGACTCTGAAACTCTCTTCCACTTTCCATCAAGATGGATAAGATGTACTTCTGCTTTCAGAAGCGGCTTAAAACTTGGTTATTCTCAGACTAGGCTAGACACCCTTCTTTCTTTGCGGCCCCTCTTCCATCTTTGCTATTCCTCTACTTTTACGATATACTGGTTACTAGCTACTCTTTCTTTCTTTATTCTTTTTAGGACTCCCTCTGATGTTATGTTAGTCTTCAGCGCTTTGATGCTACGGCCGGAATGCATTTTACAAATAACCCACAATACAATACTTTACACAACAGAGTCTCGCAAGAGAGACTCATACGCTAGGCCATGTACTCGCAGGCTCCACCCTAAAAAGGACATGAAGGACATGAGACAATAGAACTGGGGTGTGAAGTAGGAGGAGCAAGTACATCCCTCTCACAAGCAGCAACAGACAGGGAGGGCCAGAGGATCAAGAGAAGCCCGCAGAGTGTAGGGGAGTTTAAAAGATAACAGGTAACAAGAAAATGAGATTAGCAGGATAGCCAACCAATGATGAGGCAATGAGCTGACCCAATGCTGTTACGATACGCAATAGGAGTTCCAACAACCAGCAGCTAGAGCAATCGGTAGGTGACACCTAAAAAAGGTACTTCCAGACCAACTGTAATAAAAGGACAGAGCATAATAAGCTATGGGGTGGTGGAGGGTGGTGAGCACTGGGGTTCACTCAACGGCCCACACCCAAAACTAGGCTAGGCAAGGCCTTCGAACGTGAACCATGAGCTCCTGAATGAGAGCTTACTTGGGCACGGATCTGATCAAACCCCATACATATCACTCAACGACCACTAGACATGGTTGAACATCTTGTGAAGCAGGTGCTAAGAGTAGGGGCACTGTAGAGTGCAGGTGGGCAGAACCTACTTACAGATCCAGAAGTAAGACAATGCAGATTATTTACAGTGCAGAAGGTCTATAAATTCAGCGCAGTCATTTGGCTTCTTGGTACCACCAAGATGATTTACACGAGTTTGACATCTGATTAAGTTTAAATTTGTCATATTGCTACACATGGCTAGGGGAAAGCTCTTCCATCTTCTCCCTTCCCCCTAAAATAGCAACAACAAAAAGAATGGAAAATAAAAATCTGTCATGCTCCGGGCCTGCATTTGTCTTCACTCGCCTGACGTCAGTGAGCCAGGGACAGACCGACCGACCGTGTACAATAGCATGTTGATGAAGGGTAGAACACAGCATGAATTGAAAGGTTCAGCTCAGTCTCTGGAACACTTGGCCTGTATTTGTGGCCTCAGTAGATGCAAGAGATGCACTGTCAAATAAAAAGACAAGCATTTGCAATGCAATGGGTCTCGTGTTTGCTTGAGTTAGAGCTATTAGCGTTGTAAATTCCTAACTGGACTTTTCTTGCCACATCAATGTGAATAGAAAGGAAATGTCACCCTTCGGGCCAAGGATAGTGTTTGTATGTTAACAGAATGAAAAGTCTTGACACGTATTTCAACAAAGCTCTAATGAAGTTAGCAGAGTAGCCTGAGAAGATGCATGGTCCCAATAAAGGAGACGAGCGATGTCATGAGTGCTGGCAGGCAGGGGCCCTGGAAAGAGAATCTATGCGATGCAAGGGCATATGGTATTTGTTTAGTAAACTTAGCTTATTTTAGGATCAGCGTTTGTTAGTAAAATAAGCTTATGTTAGGAGCCGGGTAACGAGGACAGAACTAGAATAAAGCCAGAACAAACATCAGCGACATGAGAGGAGGTGGGAGGAATAGAATGCTGCAATAAAAAGCAGGCAGCTACCAGCCTAAAACACGTAGAGTGAAAGGGGACCACCAAGGAAATGTAAAAAAATATAGATAGATAGATAGATATAGTCACAGCAACAGATAAAGAAAGCAAAGTGTAACAATACAGTAGTTGGTCCCTGCTCTGAAACGGAAAAAGGAGGTAGAATAGGCAGAACTAACCACTAGCGAGCAAGAATTTTTAAAAGGACACTGCAACCAACAAATGAAATCTCTTTAACCCACAGTATAAGTATACACCAAGCTGAACACTTACGCTCAACCTAAAAAGCATTGGCATAACCAATAGGTCTCACTTTTGGAACCTCATAAGTGTTTAGCCATAGCTTTTGGCTTTTCCAATTACTATAAACTATGTTGCAGAACAGTGTGGGTGCTGTGCAGCATGCTAAAATGCTATACTCCAGCAAACAAACAAAATTGTGAAAATTTACATAACAAAAATGGCCAACTGAAACCAATTGAAACGATGAGACAACATCTACGGTAGTAAAACACATCGATTTTCCTGCATGCAGTTTGTTATGTGTCCAAACACCCAGTCAGTAGCAAGTAGCAGGTAGCAGGTAGCAGGTATACTCCAGCTGCCTGCTGTTCAGTAAATATCAAAGGAATTGCTAGTGGGCTGCCTACTCATTAGGGTCGCATTGGGATAGAAAATATGCATGGGCACCAAAATAAAAGTGTGCCTATTAGTGAATCAAATATCTGACTGCTAGGTTATGTCCCCCTCAGCATAGAAATGCAACAACATGTTTTTAGCCTCCTCAGTGAGGTGCAGCTGGAGTTTCATGACACAGGGTGCCTGGGACCCACGTGTGGGTATACATGTCACATTTAAGAAGATCTCACTGTTTTTATATATAGTAAAGTGTGTCACAGTATATTTGAGAGGCAGGTGGTGTTCCCTCCTGAGTTTGTGGCATGTACAAATTTTTGAAGATGGGCACGGGACCCAGTGATGAGGGAGTGGAGAACAATACGACCCACTAGGATAGAAACGTGATAAGAGGACACTGGAATAGCCCCTTCTTTGGCTCAGAGCGACCACATGCGTATCACTGAGGACTATGCTGGACTCAACTCCGTGACCTCACTACTCTACAGATATTGGCAGGTTGAGGGATGCTGCAACGTCATCAGTTTTAGAATAAACACTGCATGAGCATCGATGGCAAGGGCATGTGTCTGCTTCACAGAGAACAGCAGTCTAGCAAGCTGGTGAAAGTCCCAGCAGAGAGACCACGGTCTGCAAGTAGATGGGGGAAGAGTTGCGGCCCCCTGCAGATAGAGGACATTAGTCATTGTAGTCTTTTTTAACTGTGCTAACAATTCAGCACATTTCATCAGCACTGCATGCACACAGTATCCTAAAAACTTTACATATACATTGATAAGTGCACCATAACAAAAGGTCCTATTCCTCACTATAGAAGGCGATTTAGATTTGTTTTTATACCTTCACAATCTCCACAGGAATATCAATTTCATACCTGCAGGGAGATAGGCAGAATATATTTCTTGAAAAAAAGTAATGAAGGATCTCTCATGTTTTCATATTTTTAACTAGACAAGGAGAGATCAGCTGCAAAGGACAAGAAATGTTAAACGCTATGCTGGTCAAGTTGAAAATTTCAAACTTTTTAGGTGAAGAAATTGGTTGCTAAAGTAGCAGAAATAAAATGAAAGCATGAAAAATCCAGAGACGGTCATAGTCACCCTTGCCCCAGGAACAGACTGTACACGTGCATTTTATTAAACACAAACTACAGCAAACCAATGTAGAAGGACGTCAAAATCTTGGAATGTGATCATCCTATCAGATGTACATATTTATTTGCACTTTTATATAGCGTGAACTCGACCAGCAGTTATTGGGGCGCTTTACTTGAGCACCAGTTACATTGCACAAGGACACATTGACATTTTGTAGGCACAGGGAGATTAAGTGATTTGCCCAAAATCACATGATGCTGACCCGACACAGACTCAAACCTGGCTCCCCAGCTCCAAAATCTGCAACTCTGGCTGTTGCGGAATAAATTGAATTAAGTTATCCACATCCTGATGACCTCACAATAATAGAATGTTGAGATTCACGAGTTCATGACACATTATCGTGATAAGAACTCACTATATAATTTACTGCAACTGTATGCACTATATAATCTAACATGAACATTTGGCATGAAAGCAGCCCTATGAGACCCATGTTGGGCATTCTGCACTACTATGACAGCGCATCCAAAAGAACTTTCAACACTTTAAAACATAATTCGTAAGAGCTCCATTCTTCACACGATGTACACTGTTGAAAGATTGTTTTTCGAGGATTTTGCATAGTAAATCTGAATTTGGTCTGGAGCAGGCATGCAAGCTTAAGGGTCATAGAATATTATATTTTATATATACACAAATAAATAAATATATATATATATATATATATATATATATATATATATATATATATATATATATATATGACACACACACACACAAATATATACCATCTACCTCGATGCTTCAGCGCGTGTCTCACTCTACACTTTCCCCATCTCAATGCCACCGCCTCCCATTCATTATGTCCCCACTTTCCACCCTGGGTCACTAGGCCTCGCACTCCACTTGGAAAGCAGAGACCTACAAACACCCTCTGGAAATGCTGACACCCTCTTTCGCCTAGTGACATTCCTTCCACAGCAAACAGGTTTATTTTGCTCTCTGTTTTGGTTCCCTTTGCCATGTCAGATCTTTTGTGGGCATTCTTTCTTTTGCTCTCGGTTGTGGTCTGGATGGGAAGCATAACCATGTACTGTGAAGCCTGTACCAAGTTGTAATTTAAAGACAACCTTAAAATGGGACTAGAGACTGGTGATTTGAGCAGTCGTTTGCAGCAAAAACAGTATCAGCGTGCCATATGAATTGAATAAATCTACAAGTTAACTGTGTGTACAAACCCTTAATACTCCCAATTAGTGCTTGCCTGCAAGTTCTTATTTTTCATCCATTAGACTGGGCATCCACATAATATGTGGTGAATAGTTTTGTTTGAATAGCCACAAAACCTACAATTTGGCCAGCCACAAGCCCTTTGCCATGCTGGTATCAGGTCTTTTGTTGGAATTCTTTCTTTTGCTCTTGGTTTTGGTTTCCAGGGACCCAATTAATGAGTTTCTGGTGGTCTCCCTGGCCCTGCAGACACTTCCCATTAGCCGGAGGTGCCTCGAGCAACGGGCGGGTGATGGTGGAGACACGGCACAGACAGGTGCCGAAGCTGAACACGCACAGAAGACACTGGCAGGACTTGTTTTAATTTATTAATTTTTTTAAACAAGTAACGGAGCAGGAGGAGTAGGCAAACAGTAAAAAGTAGCCCCACAAAACAGATAAACACCCAAAGCGTAAGCATACAGTACTTGGTCAGTGCTCAATGGAAGGAAGAAAAAGATAGCAAGCATTGGAATAGCCAATGTCTCTCACCTTTTGGACCTTACACATTTTTAACCATTCAGTACGTTATCCTGGTGAGATCAGCTGTCGTTATGAATCTACTGGTCATGTGTGATTCAGAATACTCCAGGTCCAGATCACAGCACATAGAAAGACACATAACCCATGTGTTCAACTAATGCTAACACTTAACATTTACTGAAATATACCTGGTTGTTAGACATACACAATGTATTCCTGGAGTTCTTGTATTCACAACTCTTGTTTTCTGCTATGGGCACATAAAACCCTAACAGACACCCCTGACACTGCTCACAAAACAGCGATTTACACCTCTTATGAACCCCAGGGCCCTTTAAAACATGACCTTATAATCTCAACAGAACCATGAGTGTTTTCAAATGTTTTGGGTGTGGTGTAACAAACAGAGTTGCCGACTTTGGGACTGGGGAACTGGGTTCAAATCTCGGCATAAGCACTCACCATGCCTACTAAAAACATGTTGATCGGACAAATAAAATTAAACAATGACGAATCGGAATCTAAACAAAATTAACTGAAACAAAATTACTAATGCCCATCTGTACCCGTTGAACTCCCTTCGAATGAAGTCAATATGCACACATTTAGAAACCTTGGGCAGAAAAAAAATAAAAGAAGCAATAAATGGCTTAGGACTAATTCAAAGAAACGACAACAGCCTCATCATGACGTGTGACGTTAATAATGTCATTGCGCATGACATGTGGCTGCCTTCCTAAATTGGGGAAATATTAATTAAAAATCGTAATGGTAGTGATTTTCAGGCATAAATCAACAGAAACTCAAAACACGAGCGCTTGTATCCCGGTCAGAAACAAATGAAAACAAGCTGGAGTTCTGAACCGCAAGGAGGTGCATTAAACACTTAGGATGCAAACAAAGAGAGAGGTGCCAGTGCAGTGGTTATCTTAGGGAAAATGCCTGTTGTCGTTACAATAGGTAAAAGAAGACTAAAATCATGCACTTCTAGGTTGAACCAAAAATGTATAGCAAATAACTACTGTGCTATGATATTGTATTACCACAGCCAATCCATGTGCGCTGCACAGAACTGGGACTTACCTATTGTCAGCCAAGTCTGCATCTGTAGTGTATAAACACTGAAAGCTAAACAAGTTAGAGTCTGAGAGGGTGTGGTGTAACAGAGCTGATGACTTTGGGACTTGATAACTGAGTTCGAGTCTCGGGGGTCAGTTCCAGTTCCTACATAAAATATGCAGATTGGAACAAATACAATTAAACAATGGCAATCTAAATCAAATACAAAAGGGAAACAAAATTACAAATAAATGCCGATCTATACTGGCAATGAAAATTACAAATGCTGATCTGCAAATGCCGATCTGTACTGAAGCCCACATCAAAGAAAATAAGGGAGTAGCGCAGAGGCTAGAAGAGCAGAAAGGGAAGTGGGTGATTGCATTCGGAAAGCTAATAAACACAACCATCTTAAAACAGGAGTGGAGGCAAAAGAAAAACAAAGTGCTCCGGAACTAACATAAATGGGCAGAAGGGAACTGATCCATGTAACAGGGTCAGTCTCCAGGGAGGGATAAAACAGCCAAAAGAAGGCAAATGTAAACTATTCACCAAAGAAACGAGTTATTTTGAGATGCAGGCACTTGAACCACTGTCAAACGATGGGCGTGGGCAAAGACCAAAGAAGATACCAGCATGCCTCGAAGAGACAGCACATGCGCTGCCTACGCTTGACCTAAAAAGGAGGGACAAAGAGGAAGGATTGATCATTAGCAAACAAGGATTTTTAAAGGACACTGACAGACAAATGGGAAGCAATTGGTGGACTCAAAGCTCACAAAGTGTATACAATGGGTCTCAAAAGCTCAACCTAAAAAAGGCCAAAATGGAAAATGTCACATCTCTACTTTGTGCTCATTCCAGCCAAGCTGGCCCAAAAGCAGATCAGGGCAAGACAATTTTCAGCCGTCAATAAACCACTTTAAAACATTTCATTGCCAGTAATTTGTTTTTAAAGAGTAAACAATATTGATTTTTCCTAAGATGTTTTGGGATGCAATCTCCTCTCCAAGTCCGTGTTAAAGCACGTAACAGCCAATTGTTATCTGTAAAGAATAAGCGTTGCACCATCAGAAGCACATCTTTAAACATTCTGGCACAAAAAAAAAAAAAGTCCATTTTAGGATGCCAAGAAATGTTGAACCTCAGCCTAAGGACACTAGACAGAAAAGGTCCTCTTTGGACGAGTCCAGCACACAGGGCCAGATTCCAAAATCAAATTTGGCTTAACATATACTACAAAATCATTGTATTTTCGTTGCCTTTACCTGTGCAGGTGGACCTTTCATGCACACCTTCACCAAGCACTTGCTAAATATTACACAGTTTAAATTAGCCGGGTTTGATGAACACATCATGGGAAAATTAACATGTACCATTTTCAAAATATTTTCAGAACTCCAAATCCGGTAAGAGTGATTGCTGACCAACATCATTAAGCTAATGGTGAATGCTGCTTCATCTTTGAGTACTTCTCTATTAATGCCACCCTTCATCAAAGAACCTAGAGCCCGCTGCTGCCATTAGGTAAGGAAGGCATAGACTGCCCTGAATCTAAATATCAGGGCCCATGTGATCCTTCATAAAAAGAACTCAGAGGACTTGCTGCTTTGCAACGGCTCACTACTGCTGCTGCCTTCTATCAAAGGTTCAGAGCCCAAGCTGCCCTTCATCAAAAGCTCAGAGCCCACATTGGCCTTCAAAGAGCAGAGAACCCTTGCCATCTTTGATCATCTCAGCACCCCTGCCACCGTTCATCAAAAGCTCAAAGTCCTTGCTGTTCTTCAGTAAAAAGTTCTGAGCCCTTGCTCCTCCCCCTCAAAAAGCCAGGATTCTACCCTACCCCTCACAAAAGAGCTCAAAGCTCATAACATACTTTTTTCTACAAGGCAAGAGCCAGTGCTGTCCTATGTCAAAGACCAGGGCCAATGCTAGCCAAAATGACAGTACAGCAGTCAAAAGAAGGAACAAGCAATGAAGCAGTGCCCTGGGTAAAAGTCAGACAAAACAAAAAGGTAATTGCCAAGAGATTGAGAAGGCAATAAAGCAGTGCATTGCCCAAGACAGAAAACAAATCAAATTAAAGACCATTACATGGCATCAGGCAAATCATAACAGTAGCAAGGACTGTGCAGCTTTTAAGACTAGTCAGTGATCCACATACAGCTTTGTCAAAACCCTAAAGCTGTCAACTTATACCAAAAAAGACATGAAAGAGAGAAAAAGATGGCAAATTGCCAAAATATTCTTTGTAACTATTGTTAAATAATTCAGAATATAACACACAGGAATAGGCGATATTCAACACACTGGTGAAATCAGTGTAGCAAGAGGGACTACTTAGCCATCCAAGGTCTGACTGAAGGCTGTGCAGCCTGAGGGATATCAGTGCTGTCTTAGGAATTAAAATAGGTGTCATTTTGTAGTGATACTATTAAAAGACATAGAGATACAATTATATATTGATGGAGAAGTAGCTGCTGAGCCGCTTGTAAAGAAAAGGAATAACAGATTTACCAGTTACACGCCAACTGAAAAAAACTCACAAATGGGTTAGGTTGTTACAGCCAAGAATAAGGGAGATATTAGATTCTGCTATTTCGGGTGCTGATTTGATTACTTCTCAAAGGGCTAAGTTCCCATAAGGTTTCCTGGCAATCATGAACAACTGATGCCACAAAGAAGAATGGAAATCAGAAACTTTAGCAGAATAGAAAGGTCATAAGGGTCTTTCTGAAAGTGATGTAGTGCTTACTCTGTCTGAGATGCTTTGGGAGCCGGTTCAGAGGTTTGATATCAAGAAAAAGTGTAAGAGTGAATCCCTGCTGGTGCCCATTTGGCAGGGGGACTCCAAAAAGTAAAGATTCTGAACAAAGACAACAAAGGGATATATGGAGAGAAAAGGTTGGATAGACATGACTGTTTAAATTAAGTGAAGGCATTTAAATTTAAAGTTTTTCTTCGTAACCAACCAATGCAACAGTCTCCATGCCTCGTAAACACTGTCATTTTTAGGGTCCAGCGTGCAAGTGCTCTGGCCTGTTGTAATCGGTCTGTGGGCTTTTAACAACGCCCACTCTTGCTATTCATTCTTTCTTGTGCTCGTTTTAAATGCTTCATTTTTATTGGTGCATTTTGTGAAATGTCCCTTCTTTGTGTGCTGACTTCCCTCCTGGGCGATTTCATTAAGTGAACATTTTTGTTGGCCATCACACATCGATACCCTTCCTCCTGTTACAGCGTATGATGGCCCCTCCTCCGGTTTGCCTTTCATCCCAGCCGCGATCCTTTCTAGACATTCATGCAGGGAGCCAATAACTCTTGCACTCACTGCAGCTGTAGCGCTTTGAATTTACTTCCTTATGTCAACTGTTTTACTTTTCATTTTATGTGGCAAGAAAAGTCCTGTTAGGAATTTACAACACTAATAGTTCTAACTCGAGCAAACGCGAGACCCATTGCATTGCAAATGCTTGTTTAGATAGCAAATAAGACGCACAGTAGCATTCTGGTCACTTTGTGACTTTAACAAAGCTGAGACAAGTGTCAGCAATAGACTGTTTAGTAGTTTAGTTTTAATATCACACAGCTAGTGACAATGGACACATGTAACTCCGGGAATAAATGAGCGAGACGGTTTTAACAGAAAAAGCATATAGAAGGCAGCGCTGAAGACACTGCAGATTTTGGAGTGTATACAAAATTCATGGTTTCGAAAAATCTCTTGAGATTTAGCTTTAGAAACAGAAGTGAAAATAGTTCAAAAAGACTTTGCTAAAGTGATCCGTCCCAGTGTAGTTTATTTTCTGCCAATAATTACAATTCTTCTTTTATTAGCATCTGGTTTTAGGAAATTAAAGGCCATCCAATGTTAAATTACCTTTTTGAAAGTGGGACATAGAAGCAGGAATCCAACAACCTAGGTGTATATGTATAATAAAAAGTCTGCTGTGCGCAATCTGGTTAAAAAGCAGAGGAGAACCATATGGAACTCCCAAATAATATTCCATATAAGCCAACATAAAATTGGCTTATATCAACGTTCATTCCTAAATGAAACCTGTTATGATTCCCCCACCCCGTATACCGTACAGTCTCACTCCTTCCTGGCTCCCAACTACTCCTTTCTTCATCAGCTTCAAAGTCTTCAAGTGGTAGCCTTGGCACATTTCAATGAAAGGTGCTACAACTCTAGACCAATGATCGATTTCCAAGAGGGGTATAATCAGTTTTCTCTTTCTGCAGACAATCTACATTTCACATCCTATGTCGTGTCTGGTAAGGTTTTCCAGATAATACTACTTGTTGCATTCAAACAACGCCTGATTGCTTGTCAACATGAGACCACTAGCTGTTTAGAGTTCATCAATCTTAGGGCCTAGAAAACTAATATTCTGAATGGTAAGGCTAATGGTGGGTGAGAATGCCATATTTTAAGATCTGTAAAGTGACAGTAGTTGTGCTAATAAAACACAACTGAACTTTTCCGCTCTCTGAAAAGCAACAGGACTATGTGCAATGACTAGAGCTGCAAGGAGATTCATCTGTGCCGAAATCAGGATGGGAAGAAAATAAATAGTAACATTAGCCTGCTTTCTGTGTGCTAGTGCAACAGAGACATTGCTGGTGTTGTAGACTGACAATAGGAGATATGCAGAAGAAAATAATTTGAGGAGAAAGTAAAATGAGTAGAGAGTTTAGGTGGTGGAGACCCAAGGACTGGTTGTTGTAGGGGAAATGCCAAAGTACCACTGTTACGCTGCAGATCGGATGGATTTCTTGCGTAGGCAAGGATATATAGGGCTATGTCGAGTGGTTAGAGCTGCTGACCTTGGAACTGGAGGAATCAAGATAAGCCTCGCCACACATCAACATATTATTTTGGGCAAATTACTTAATCTTGTGTGCCTAAAAAAATAATATGGTTCACTTGTAAAGCTCTCTAGAGCTAATGAGTCAGGTTTGAGCTTGTCAAAACTGCAAAATCATAAAATATATCAACCCATCCCACTGTTTTTCTGATCCATTTTCGCTTCCATGGCAAAAGATCTTAGACCAATCCTGTCTGATGTTGGACAAACCTTGTTGATACTTCAGTTAATCAATGTACATTTTCAACCTTTTTTAAAAGCTAGTTAAGCCACAACCCTTAAAAAAAAAAAAAAAAAATCCATGCAAATATCTTAATTTCAGACATCCCTATTCTGCACCTCCTAGTCAAGCTTATGGAAAGCTGTATCTGGTATCCAGCTCAAACAGGTTATCAAGGAGCACCACCTCCTTCCTAATCCACAGATAGCGGTTAGATCGGTTTGTAGCATGGAGGCACCTGTGCTTCAAATAACTTATGAGGGTTTACACATCCTACACAGAGGAGAATCCAGAATGCTGGTTGTTCCCTTTCCATTTGCAGCCTCTGATACCGCCAAACAACAAGTTTTTCATGAAAACTCCTTGAGAACTTCGTGGCAACAAAGTTAAACTGTTGCAACGGTACACTGTGTTTCAGCACCCATAAACAACTGTTTTTTTTTTATATATATATTTGCCTCCTCATATTTCTTTATTCCCGTTCAATTCTGGCTTTCCTTCTTCAATCTTCTTGCCGTGTGCATGCTATTATGTAATACACTACATCATTTGGCTTTTATCTTGACGGTCTCACAACACACACTAGGCCAAAAACCTGAGTTACCAGCAAGGACTTTAACACTTTTTAGGGTCGAGCCTATGAGTCCATGCGCTAGGGCATGCATGGCATGCATCTCGCTTGCGAGACACTGTAGTGTTCAGTAAAGGACTTGGAGCCCGCCTGTGTCTCACCATTTGTTGGTTTGCGTGGCACTCATCCTAACGGCCTCGTAACTCGTCAAGCCATCATTTCCGCTCTTCTGTGAGGTGCAGAGATCTAGCATTAATTAATTCTACATAATTAGTGCCCGTTCACTGCTCCCTACGTGATCAAGGTACTATTTTGTTATATTTACATTCTAGATAACAGAAGGCTTGCGAATGGTAAAAACGTGCCCAGCAGGACAAACATCATTGCAAAGTTTTGTTATTTTACTTTCGTTTGTTTTTGCTCATGGGCACTGTTGGCACAAGATGACACTTAACTTGTTCAAAATATTGCAAAGCGACAGTGTTTCTTTATTATGTGTAATTTCTGAAAAGATGTTTTAAAACAATCATGCAGAGCACCCCAAGCACCAGCACTCAAAACCGCCCCACTACTATCCACCCTAACCCAACCTATTTTACCCCACACCAATCCACCCAACTCCAATCCTTCCAACTCACCACAATCTAATCTGCCCCACTCAAATTCGCTCCCTCATTTCAAAAACAATCTGCCCCACTCCAAAGCAATCTACCAGACTCCAATCAAAACAATCTGCCCCACTCCAATCTACCAGACTCCAATCAAAACAATCTGCCCCACTTCAATCTACCAGACTCCAATCAAAATAATCTGCCCCACTCCAATCCAAAACAACCTGTCCCACTTCAATCTACCAGACTCCACCCAAAACAATCTGCCCCACTCCAATCTACCAGACTCCAATCCAAAACAACCTGCCCCACTCCATTCCAAAACAATCTGCCCCACTCCAATCTACCAGACTCCAATCCAAAACAATCTGCCCCACTTCAATCTACCAGACTCTAATCCAAAACAACCTGCCCCACTCCAATCTAACAGGCTCCAATCCAAAACAACCTGCCCCACTCCAATCCAAAACTACCTGCCCCACTCCCCACTCCAATCCAAAACATTCTGCCCCACTCCCCACTCCAATCCAAAACATTCTGCCCTACTCCAATCCCTTTCCGCCTGTCCCACTCCAATCTGCCCCACTTTAACCCAAACAACGTAGCCCACTTCAACCTGCCCCACTAAAATGCCGAACAACCCACTCCAGTCCAAAACAATCTGCCCTACTCCAATCCAATCCACTTTATCCCACCCCAATCCAATTCCAATTCACCCCACTCCAATCAACCCCACTACTACCAAGTCCGTCTCACCCCAATCCAATCCAACACACCCCAATCCAATCTACCCCAATCCAGCCCAGTCTAATCTACCCCAGTCTAATCTACCCTACTCCAATCCACCACAGCCCAATCCACCACACCCCAGTCTAGTCCACTCAACCCTACTCCAGTCCATTCCACCCCACTGCTGTCCGATCTACCCTATCCCAATTCAACCCAGTCCACTCCAATCCAATCCAATCCAATCTGCCCACCTTACTCCAATTCAAACCACCCTACCCCACTCCAATCCAATCCATCCCACTCTAATCAAGTCCTAAATTGCATCAAAGGCCCAAGAAAACACCTGCTTCTCTACCGAGTAAGATAAAGATTTTTGTAATAAGCAAGCTATCTAACTGCTTATTCGAGTTTCACGTGGCAATCAGGTTAGTGATAAAAGTGGAGTGACATTGATAGGAGCCTCACAGGAAAATGAAATACAAACTTCAGAATAAACTAAGTATTTCCACAGTCAAATTGAGAAAAAAAATTATAGCTTCCACAATCAATCTAAGAACCTATTTGAAATGTGTGAATTTATTTAATTTTTCAAAATCAAGGTTGGACATGAAGACAAAGTCCACTTTTAACAATGGGAAATAAAGTCAATGATTTCAGGCTCTCGGCATGGAACTGGCAATGAGACCACAAAGCAAATTCCAGGCCATGTCAGTCTTTGGAAAACAGAACCAAGAGAGACACTTGTAGACACCAGATAGCTTTGTGGAAAAAGTATGCACAAGAAATATTGGTTGTATGCATCTCTTATACACTCAAACAACTCTCAGAAGTAAAATCCTGCCTTGAGGTGGTGACAGCAGTCCTCAATGGTTGAAAAGAGGGGGAAAGGCAGCATATGATGTACCATTCCTGGGGAAGCAGTACTAATACATCAACCTTAAAATAATTAGGATCCATTATTTAAAATAGACTAGCATGGATTGATTTCACACAGCAGCTGCTATTCCCTCTACTTGAAAGCCACACACTTACCTCCCCAGAGTAGCTGTACTTCCCTTTCAGGATTTGCCGGTATAGCCTGGTCCGGTTATCGTCCTCAAATGGCATAGTTCCACTGAGAAGAATGTAAGAGATAACTCCCAGCGCCCACATGTCCACAGAGTTTGTGTATGGTTTCCGGACTAGGATCTCAGGGGCAATGTACTCTGGGGTCCCACAGGTGGTTTTCATCAAACAGTCATCACCTTTCTTTCGAGCGCTTGCCAGGCCAAAATCTGTGATCATGATTTTGGAATCTGTCCCAGGATGATAATACAAGAGGTTCTCAGGTTTCAAGTCCCTGTGCGTGATTCCCAGTGTGTGCAAGTACTTAACACCCTCCAAGACCATCTGGAGCACCCGTGTAGCGTCTCTCTCTGTGAATGAGCCTTTGGCAATAATCCGGTCAAACAACTCTCCACCAGTGGCCAGTTCCATCACCATGTACACCCTCTCCTGTGTTTCAAACACTTCAATGAGCTGGATAATGTTGGTGTGGCGAACCCGACGTAGGACATTAAGTTCAGATTCGCACACTTCTCGTCCTTCCCTGTACTTAGTCTCAATCATTTTAATGGCATATGGCTGTTTGGAAGCCTTGTGCTCCACACGCACAACACGACTGAAACTGCCCCTGCCAATAAGGGCCTTAATGTCATACTTTGCAGTCACACGAGGATCGAATTTGGCACGATATTTAGCCACCTTGTTCCTGCGGGGATCAACATGTTCTATTTGGCTTGGTGGATGCCCACTGTGGTAAGGGCTGGTGTGATGGGGAGGTGAGGGTGACCCACTTTTGAGAGGGGTACTGCCCTTATCGGTGATGAAATGTTTGTATATGTCATTTTTATGGGACTCAACCTTTTTGACGAGATCCAGCTGAACATCTTCTGGTGACTCTGGAAGTATTTTGCTCGTCCCACAGCCCATCGCTGATGGATGCTAATCATCCATGAAAGCCTTTTCTCACGCAATACCACCATGACACTGGTTCTGGGAAACCTGCTTCCATACCTATGAAAAAGTAGCAAAATTAGCATTACTTGAGCTCGATGTTTAAGAGAATTTTGCAGTGCTTGAGGTGAATTTATTAAACCCACATGGAGATCATTAGTAACAATATACGGGAAACGGTTTAGTGATTGTGGTTTAGCATCAGAACTCTACGCTAACACCTCCAAAGAATTGGGCAAGATTTAATGTTCACGAAAGTGCTAACCTGGTATTAAAGACAGAAAGTAGCAAGGACAGAAATAACCCCACACAACTTTGTTGCTGTATGATGCAGCGAAATCACTGGAAATTGTATGTGTGCCTTCGAAACCAGCAAGACACAACTATCATGTGCAACAGCATTCACAAAAAGAAGTATGTAGGACTAAATGGAAAGGACCATGTATCGACCACCTTACTCTTTAAGGCTTGGACCTCTAGGCTAAAGTTGTAGTAAATTTGATGGTGTAACAACGGCTAAAGTTTTTGTAAATCTGTTGGTGTAACATCGGTTAACATTAGTAATGCATCATAGTCAATAAATAATAAAAAGTGGTGAATTCAGATAGGCAGGTCATGAAGACTGTACACAAATTATTTCGCAGCATTGAAGAAAAATAATGATTAGGGATTAATCAGGTTTATTTAATAAACCGCATAATTCATCATTTATTCGCAATTTACAGCATAAAAATGTGAGATGGACTAAAAGTCACAAGCAAGCCCAACATAAATAAAGAATCTAATTTTACCTGGATGCGTACTAGGAGTATGCAGATACCAAATTCTTGCCAAACATTTATTATTAAAGATCAGATTAAATGCTGCAGATTCCTTGATTATATTGAACAAAATGGCTTCATGATAACTAGCGATTTTAAATATACTAATCTTTTCTTTATCACTACAGCCTGGAATACGTCTTAAAATGCACATCCTACATAAATAGCGAAAAATATTAAATGGAAACTAGTTTCCAAACCACTACATAGTTTGTAGCTGATCTGTTCTACTGAGAGAAAAAAAAAAAAGACCAATAAAAATTAAAATCAGTTTTTAGCCAGCCCCTGTAATAAGTCCATCAGTCCTCAACTGTTGGGACATGTCCACTCAACATATGCAACACCAGGCTAGCTGATGCATTTCTGGGTAGCAACTGAAGCAGCAATGGGCAAGCGTCTGTATAACGGCAGTCAAGGACGACCTCAACGACGACCTCAAACTCAATAGCAACTCGACGTGATGAAGCCGTGACTGGAACAACCACTACACAGAATTGTGTTAGTATTCCACGGGCACTAATAGATAAATAACAAAGAAAAGTGAAAGAGAAAGTGTGTCTGTACTGCTGTGCATACAGTTATGTTAGGCTAATTACAATAGGAGTAATGACTAACTTTTTTAATATAACATTCAGGCCTGGTGACAGCTTTAGTTGTCTGCCCGATTTACCCAATGACGAAAAAGGATGCAGATAGGGCTTTGCCTCGCCTCTTTCCACCACATTTTTCAAAGTGTTCACTCACATTTGGACCAGCCTATAGTACAGCATACGAAGAGAAGTGCAAAGGTTCAACCTCCTTCAAGAAGTTGTTTTGTTTGCCGCGTTATTTCCATTTTAGATTAGTCCACGGTATAGCCGGTTGGACTGTCGGCATTGTGAATGACCGCATTCTGCCTCTCTGGCCCGAGGTCAAACCCAAGCGTCAAGAATACACAGGTGACGATGTCCCCACGGCTACCCTGAAAACTCGGACATTTACATAATGGGTGCATCTGTAAAGCCAGCTCTAGCAGCTACGGTAAACCTTGCACATTGGCACGGCTTCTTCCAAGGTGAGTTGTGACACTGTCAGAAGACTAAACATAATAACCCTGAGCTTCTAAAACGTCAGTAGCTTGTCTACAAATATATTCCACAGGATCCCACGGACACAACCATCGTATCCTGCGCGGGGATAGGGGGGCGGGGGGCGCGTGCAAGGAGAGTTTGTCAATCCTCGGTTTTAAGACTCTGGCCAGTAGGAGAGTTCTGTTAGTTATCCTTAAATTAGGAGTTTCAAAATTGATGTGCTAGGAAACATACTAACTAGTGAACCGTTGTTAGAACGGCAGAAGTGGAGCAGATGAATTTCAATAGCCAGTACATATTTTATTCATGTTACTTTGCCTTTCAGGCCTTCTGTAACGCCCCAAGTGTTAAATGTCCCATTCATCTCCATGTGCAGCTGCCCTCCAGTCCTGCCCCCGTGACACGCCTTGACCTTGTATTCGTTGTTCAAATATATCAGAAATGTGACATAGTAAATATTATGGCAATCTTTTTCTGGGGTCTTTAAGTGTTGACTTCTCAAATTCCACAATCTGTATTAAAGTATATAACATTGTTCTTCAAAGAAATATTGGTGATTACAATACTTATTGTCCAGGTTTCCTTGAGTTTATTGGGTAGCTACTTTTACCTGAAACAGACTTTTTGAAAGCTAATATTGCAGCGGAGGGAATCATTCACAAGTGCTATAGCTCACAGTAGATTAACTTTATAAAAGGACACTGTTCTTAAAAAAAAAAAAGACATTTAGCCTACATGGTATCATGGCAAGATTTTTTTTTTTTTTTTTTTTTACAATGGAGGCCCAACTGGAACAATATTTGGAAAACTGAAAGGTGGAAGTAAAAACTTCAATAATATAATCGTTGTTTGAAAGGTTTTTATGAAATGAGATGCACTGATTAAGAGTTCAAGCACCGCATATTTACTGATTATAGTTTCTATTATCTCATTGACACTAGATAGAAATAACTTTAATACACGATCAAACAATACAATTCCAACTGCACATATTAAGTTATAACAAACACTGACAAAGCCATTAGTTGCGCCTTTTTTAAATAAGTGAAGAGCTTTTTCATTATCCAGGTTTGAAGTGTGGGTTGTTGAATATGAGAGTGAACGAAAGGTTGGAGGAACAACTGAGTGGATTGAAGAGTGAGTGCAGGGATGAGTGGATAGATTGATGAATAAATGGGTGAACACATGGGTAGATGGCTGCATGAACAAATGCATGTGTGGACAAAGTAACAGCATGGAATGATGGTTGTGTAGCTAGGTGAACGAATAAGTGACTGAGTGATTCATAAATCCATACACAATCCCAGATTCAGGTACTCCCTCATACTTTCACTGTGACTTTGACATTCATTCTTTTACCCTTCACAGTAACTTTACAAGCAGAGAAAAAGCACTTTAACTTGTAGTAAAAGAAGCACTACTTTTGGCTTAATCAGTGCTTGTTCATTCTGCGATTTGCATCTTCTGGAAAAATGGTCTCGTTTAGGGTTTGGCAGAAGCAGGACACGGAAAGTCCGTCATATTCACGGTGGACCACCAGGCATAGATTTTTTCCCAGACCACTCCACTAAGTGGGGCATAGCAATTCTGCGAGAAACTGACAATTGTCAATGACGTGAATGGAGAAAAGTTCCCCTGCATCAGGGACATGTTTTTTTTTCCAGAAAAAAATAAAAATAAAAAATAAATAAATCAAATCCTCACTTTGAGAATTTGCCTATAAAAATGCTACACTGTATGTGCCTTGTCAGCATAGTCATTGTAAGTGAAATGTCTCGTAGTGGTAAGGAGTTCCAGATACAATAGACAGAATGCCACGGGGCTGGTGAAGGCAGGTCCTCTGCTACCCAAGCAAATTGGTGACTCTCCACCGAGGTCACAATGACCCCTAACAACTGGTCTATGATCATGAGTTTATTAATGCCCTTGCGTCAAAGGACTTCTAAAAAGCAGTTTTGCAGACATTTGGTCAATCTAGCTCCAGTTCTAAAAGAAAAGGTTAAACAAATAAGTATATGCTTAATTTACTACGTAAGTAGCCTCCGTGCACATTATTTAAAATGGGTGTAATTAGGTTGAGCGCACAAGCGCTTCCAACTTGTTATCTCGCTGTTGGGCTTTTAACTACGCCCATGTCACACCCATCACTTGCACTGGTTCGTGTGCTTGCCTTTTAAAATTCCCTTATTTTCATTTGTGAAAGGCATACAGAAGTCATGCCTTTTCTGGTGTTTAGCCCTCCTCGAGTGCATCAGGTAACTACTGAAAACATACAAGACTCCTTGTCTTCCGCATAGTTTCTGGACTACTTTTTCTTTATATTTCCTACACAGCACGATCCCGCTAGGCAGTAATTGAGTGCTTTGCATGACTACCAGTTTATTTCTATTGTTTATCCAAGCGCTTTTTGGGGTATTCGAGGTTTTACACAGCACGATCATGCTCGGTTTTTAAAAATTATTTTTCGGTAAATTTCCCTCGTACCCATCCACACCCCAGCCCGCTTTCCCCTTGAGATTTGCAGCAGCCGCAGCTGCACACACGCATTGCCATGCGTCCTGTCGTTTTTTGATGCATTGCAACTGTTTCCCCTATCTGATACTGAAATGCATGCCTTGCTTGAGATTAAAAACCGTTTCACTAGGTGTATACAGAGTAGAAACGTAAGCAAGCACACCCAGTTCCCAGACATTACACGGATTCTCGATAAAGCAACTCCCACCAGGAAGGGGCTCGCACACTGTTAAGTACGGTATGTTACACCAGTAGTGAGAGAGGCTCAAGCGTTGAGCCGAACAGCTTTGGTTGCACCTCCTGTTTTACACCAGGGGTCAGGAAATGGCGTCTAACCTGTACCTTCTGCTATGGCCATTTCAGTGAACCTAGCATCAGGTTCTCCATTCTGGTTATGGCGAGCTTGACTCTGGCTGGCTTGGAGCGCTCTTTTCATTTGTGGTGCCAGTACCGTATCCAATATGTTGACCCAGCAGCCCGAGAAGCTTCACCTATCCCCAGCCACCCTCGCCTGCCTGCGCATTATCTGCACAGCTGGCTGTTGCTGGTGGCGGGCTGTGGTGGCAGCCGAGAGCGAGCAGCCACACGGAGGTCCGGCACAATAGGGAACACCCAGCCCCAGTAATTGCCTCCGACAACGCGGGCTTTCTAGACACTTGCAATGTGGGTTTTTATCAGTAGTCTTGGTTATTGCTTCTCCTGGTTTTAGAGGTTGGTCTCTCTTCCCAATACGTTTATGTTCTTTCTGTTCTTGCAGAAGGTTTTTGTGATGGTATTGTAATACATAAGGAAACAATCTGTCGCTGGTTTGGTGCTTAAATTACAATCCCACGAATCTCCGTCGTCATCATATTTTTCTACACACTCCGCTGCATTTCCCCATTCAATGGAGGGTGTACATGTCTTATTTTATAGAACACACCTGGTGCCTTTATCTCAGGTCATACTTTTATGGGTCATTGGGGTTTCACCTGAAGTACGACCGTTCACCATCTTAAAATGATGTTACAGTAAATACATTTATGAGTGCATAAGTAACCCAAATAAGAAACCCGGAGGTATGACTATTAACCATGTGTTCCTTTGTTTTTGAT
Source organism: Pleurodeles waltl (assembly GCF_031143425.1). Lineage (NCBI taxonomy): Eukaryota > Metazoa > Chordata > Amphibia > Caudata > Salamandridae > Pleurodeles > Pleurodeles waltl. Next base: position 542,905,353 of record NC_090451.1, read on the forward strand.
GCAACGCTAGAAATCTCCAGTTTGCAGTGTTAGGTGGAGGCAGCTGTGCATACTTTGCATTGCTGTACGATTCATTTTGCCATTGAATGCTCGAAATCCCGAAAAACAACCATAAATGGGTGTATATACAGAGAATGTGTGGTTGGTAGATTGTCTCGCATCCGCTGTAGGGCAGCCAGAGATACCTGTGAATGCATGTTTCACAGGCAACCCTTTCTTGGGCAGTTTGCCTTTTCAATGTTGTCTCCCTGCGCTCAAGCTTGTCGAGAGAGATCGAGAGAGTGTGTGAGTGTGTGAGTGAGTGTGTGAGTGTGTGAGTGTGAGTGTGAGTGTGTGTTTTGAAACCTCTACAACTTCAACTCGTGACCATTTTCAGAACTTGACCTGGCACAAGCCCCCAATCCCACTTTCCTCCCTTTGTTTGTTGTCAGTGTGAGAGGTGTGTAAAATGGCTGGAGGCAGTGCTTGGGCCTTGGGCATGGCATAAGAAACCACAGGCCATTTCCCAATTGAACTTGCCTCCCGCACCCGTGGGAACACGCTTGTATCTTCTGTGATCTCCATTTATCACCTGGAAAGGTTTTGAAGCGGCATTCTCGAAACAAAGCTCTTGGACACCAGAGATGCCACTGACGTACTACAACAAACTGGGGAGCGATTAACGTAGTCATATTTTACACTTGGTTCTTGGCTTCCCCCTCACAGTACACACTGCTCAATTTTGCTTTTTTAGGTCTGGCTTGACAGAGCATCTATTAAGGTAACCACTGATTTAAAATATGCTGGCATGATCTTTTTGCTTTGCCCAGAGATTTATTGCTCTATCACCTCATGCTATTGACTATTTGGTGTATCATTCCACCTTGCAGCGCTTATATTGTAAAGCGTGAGGGTCTATTTTGCATATCAGAAGTACTCTGGGTTGCCCCTCATCCAGTTATTTGTCTCATATATGCTTTGAATATAGAAGCAAAGATTGGTGTATGCTGCAAAGGTCTCCTGAATGACCCTTTGTTGTTTGGGTTTTAGATATATTTTTTGTTGGTGATGTTCATGTCGCCACATGGATTCTACTGTGGTGTGGTTGACAGTGTTTCTAAATTATTTTCAAATTACATATTTCCATGGAGTAGCTCAATGTGGATTGTACTGAGTCAGTAAGAGGCATCTAAGTGTGGCAACTTCTTAGTTCTTTTTATTGAAATGTATGTTATTTGGCAGTAATACATCTTAGCGTTGAGTCTTATAACGTGACCGATGACTGGCTGTTCTTTAATAGCACCATTTTGTTTGTTTACAGTATTGGTACTAATACCCCTAAGGCTTTCTCTGGTCTTCTGAACCTAGATGCATGCAATGGTATGCCAGCACTTTGGACGTTTGTGCATTTGCCTAATGTTGAATTGTAAGCGCCAACATAGCAAGGGATGAATGGGCCCGCCTGCAAGCAGTGAAAATAGCACCCCCTCAAAAACCACTTACCACGGCTTGGTAGTAAAACGGCCTTAATCGGGGCCAGAGGCAACATTCCTAGTCTCCAGTGCCATTGCAGCTGCTGCACTATTCGTAGATGTGCTTCTGATTTTTAGATTACTGATATAAGAATGGTGGACGAGAAATTGAGCCTCACATTTCAAGCACAAGAACTGTATGAGATGAGTGGGAGAGAATTAAAACACAATTCTGTTACTCGCGTTCTGTTTCAAATGCTAAACTTGAAGATGGATTATTGAGGTGGGTCCCTTGGCTGACATGCCCGAGAGGGACGCTAGAGTTGCAGTTTAGCCTCTCTTATCAGAACAAAACACGTGTTTTGAACTTGCCTTTTGACCCATCTTCTTGCCGTAATCTAGCCTTCTGTCTCCCCCTTTTGTCTTATTCTGGGTCACCTGCTGCTATCTTTATCAAGTGTTTCTCTTCGTTCTTTGGTCTAACGTTTCTCATTAAAGCAAGTGCCCAATCAATCCGACTTAAGATATCTTTGTGCTAGCTCGTTCTGCGGCGAACACTGAGTGCAGCCTTGTTTTCGTTTCATGTATTCATGCACATATACCAGGGTGTACGGATATCTCCAATCTCCGCTTTTCGTTTTTTTACGGCTGCATATACACTTTTTTAAATATGTGTGTATACATTTATTTATACATATATATATTTACTGGAAAAAAAACAAAAAGGTTAAAAGGACGTTATAGTTAGGTTCGTATTTTACAGAAAACCCTAGAAATTCAGAAGTTATAGTTATCCAAAGTAACTATAACTGGCGCTCCCCACCATGCATTTTTCTCAACAATATTTTCTCTACAAATGTTGCAGTGATATTATCAATGATGTCATGAGTGATGGAATATGTGTGACAATTAGCAGTGTATGGCGATGCATATCCCCCCCCCCAACCAAGGAATGCAATTGGACAACGGAATTGAGCTACATTCTGCTGTTCACTTTTCAACATGTGCCAGTTTCTGTCTAAATGGTACATTTAACTCTGTCCTAGGTACAGTGATGGTCTTCTACATAAACACTCTCTCTTTTTTAGGTCGAGCTCACAAAGGCTCTGACCTTTTGTAATGTATCTGTGGGCTTTTAACCACACCCACTGCATGCCTATCACTATCACTCCTTTGTGGGCTTGCCTTTCAAAAATCATTTGTTATCATTGGTAAATGCTTTACATTTGTCCCTCCTTGGGGCAGTTTGGTTACCGCCTTGGACACCGACCCCATTACATGGATAATTGCATGACTGCTGATACCTTTGACTGCAAACAAACTTCTTTTTCCTTTTGTGTCTCTCCTTCGTGCTCATGGCGGCCATGGCGCTTTGAATCGGCTTGCTTATGTCAACTGTTTTACTTTTCATTTTCAATTTAAGTGGCAAGAAAAGTCCATTTAGGAATTTACAACACTAATAGCTCTAACTCGAGTAAACGCGGAACCCATTGCATTGCAAATGCTTGGTTTTAAACAGCTAAAGACTGAGCATGCAAGGTTAGTTTCTCCATGAGAATGTTACATGGAGGGCTTCAGGATCTAAGGTGATGGAGGCAATAATCATAAATGTAGAGATATTTCAGTACCCTCTCCATATGAAATCCATTGCACTTTGAGCACCAAACCCAAGAGAATGGAGTCATCAAAAATTCCTTTTATTGGGTGCATGTATTAATCAAGAAAACCAACCAGGAAAAAAAAAATAAGTCACTAACTTGAGTATATGCTCATTTGATATAAGCGATTTCATTGCAGGCTGACACTGGAACATAAAGGAGTTTTCAGAAGCTTAGACTACATACTATCCAGTTTCCAGTTCCACAGAATCTGCAACAACAGTATGATTAGAAGCCCCCTTCACTTTTGCTTCCTAGCACTGGTGGCAAGGCCAACAACTGTGCCTAGATACCACTGGTTAAAATATAGCATGGCCCAAGTATTCTGACCTAGTACTGTGGCACCCTTTGAAATCTGTTTTCCAGTATAACAAACAAGAAAAATGCAACAGCAGTTAATACTTTCCTCTTCTCCAGCCAACATAATGAGCTCTTGAAGCAACATGGACACCAAAAATTCATGATTCTGGATTGAGCTAATATAGCCCCAATTGCTCATATTGAAGTTTTGGCCCTTCTCTGCCACCATAACTAAAGTACTATAAATGTTTCAGGGGAATGGAACAGAGGTAAAAGGGCGACTCTTTCTGCTTTGGTTAAAGCAAAAAGAAATACCATAGCAATGTCTCTAGCTTAGGCACACTCGGATGGTGAAAGCAGGGTATAGTCAATTGAGTTATGGAAAGGAATGCATGAGAAAACAAGACCAGCTCCTCACACTACCTACCAGAGCCCTTTACTCACAAAGCCATCTCCTTAAACTGCACAAATGTTCACTCCTTAAACTGTAAAACATTGTGAGTTTCTGACACTACATATCAGTGACACCATTTGATGGAGAAATACAGCTTTACATAGCATGACAACTACAATGTACTTTTTACAACACACAGGTCGCCAGTAGGTAGTTGGTTTTAAACAGCTAAAGACTGAGCATGCAAGGTTAGTTTCTCCATGAGAATGTTACATGGAGGGCTTCAGGATCTAAGGTGATGGAGGCAATAATCATAAATGTAACTCTTGCCCTAGGGTAACTTAACTCGTGCCCCAGCTATGCACAGTTTTTTCAGCAAAGATTTTATTGCAAATATTACATTGATATTATTAATGATGTTATCAAGTATGTCATGAGTGCCGTAATTTGTGGGGTAATTAGCAGTGCATGGCGAAAGCATGAGTTATATTTACCTTATATGAGGTACCTCATATAGTTAGGACCTAGTTTCTATCGAAAAAGCAATTTTGTTTTGGTATTAAGTTTGGCAGTTTAATTAATCTTCACAAAATTTTCCAAGAAAAGAAGACGTTCACTTAAGCTGCTCTCTGGAAAGTTTCAGGATGATCCATCAAGCGGGAGTCCAGAAAAGGTGGGGACCCAAAACGCATTTTCCCCTTTCATTTTTTCCATAGGGATTTTGAACAGCGATAGAGCCCGAACCACTGGACGGAATTAAACCACATTTGTCAGAAAGGTAGCTCTTGGCCTAGAAAGTGGCCTTTTTTTTATTTGGTGTAAAACCGTTCAGTAGTTTGAGAAATTAAAGAAAATCCAAATTTGTTTATATAGGGACGTGAAGGCTCTGCGAACCCTCCCGATCTCGTGCTGAGATCCGATTGGAAGAGTTGACAACTGTGCTGGCACTCTGCTTCAGAAGAGTCCCTGTAAAAAAAAATATGAAAAGCGGCCAGGTTAGAGTCACCCGGACACCTTTAGTTCTGGTGTTGGTGTTCCAGAGGGACACCACCATCCCCACCCGCAGCAAAAAAGCATTTAATTTTTTAATTTAAAAAAAAAAAAAAACATTTTCTGCAGAAGCTTCAGCGGATCCGTCGAAAATTTAACTGTAACTCCCAGGGGGGTCCAAGTCGGGAGGGCATTACCATTATGAAATGCAGTGGGGTAGGGGGGCACCCAGTGTCTCCCCTCCCTCTCTCGCTCTCTCCTAAAGCCCAGAGGAGCCCCACCTCTCCGGGGCTTTAAACAACTGAAACATGAGGGGCGCAGAACCAGGGATCACCAGCTCCCCAGGGCTTTAAACAAGTCCATACACCCTCAGGGACAGCCACCTCACCGGGCCTTTTAACAACCATAACGTAGGGGGGGAGGGCCGCCTGGCCCTCCTGCAGCTCTGGGGATCACCCCCTCCCCAGGGCTTTAATAAATCTAACAAGGTTGGGGGATGCCTCCTATGCACCCCCAGGGATCGCAACCTCCCTGGGGCTTTAAATAAATGTAACGGGGTTTGCTTGGCATCCCGCCCCTGCTGCTTCCGTGACTGACACCTCCCCAGGGCTAATGTTTGAGGGGAGACCCCCCCCCCCCCCCCGGAGCCAATAATGGCACTGGGGACCACCACCCCGCAGGGCCGGCTCCTGCCATGTCACGGGGTGCCCACCCCTGGGACATAGCAGTTTGCTGTGACTTGGTGGGAGCGGACAGCTCTCCCTCACTGGGAGGTTTCCTCTTTTTCCCTGCCCTTAAAGATGCAGGCAAGGAAACATTGCTCTCACAGAGAGGGAGCTGCTTTAGCAATGTTGGCTGCCACACGATGTGGGAAGCCAGCTGGGGCCGCGGGGGCCCTCAGGCTCCTCCCGCTGTCCCCAAAATTGTGACTGGGTGCCCTGGGGTGCACCCAGGTCACATGGCGAGGCCCAAGGGATAGGGCCCCTGGGGCAAAGATCAGCCCTGGGAAAGGGGCCACACACCTCCCACCCCAAAAAATAATAATTAGACCGGGCCCCAGGGGATGGGGACACGTGACCCTCCAATGCAAAAAAGAAAATAAAAGTTAGAAGGTTATAGGGACAATATAGGGACGTTCTAGTTAGGCTCACATTTTTAATGTACAGTACCATAGAAATTCACCTGTTATAGTTATTTCAAGTAACTAAAAGGTAAATATAACTCATGCTTTCGCCATGCACTGCTAATTACCCCACAAATTACGGCACTCATGACATACTTGATAACATCATTAATAATATCAATGTAATATTTGCAATAAAATCTTTGCTGAAAAAACTGTGCATAGCTGGGGCACGAGTTAAGTTACCCTAGGGCAAGAGTTACAGTAACTTGAAATAACTAACTATAACATGTGCATTTCTATGGTTTGGTACATTTAAACTTGAGCCTAACTAACTTCCATATAACCTTTGTTTTTTAATTTAATTTCTATGTTTTTTTTTTTTTTAAATTAGTTTACTAACTATAACTTCCCTGTAACCTTTGTGTTTTTCAGTGAATATACACACACACACAACACTGTGGTAGTTGCCACTGCATAGTTCTATTGAATCAAAATGTCCACAGGAGCAGAATTCTTTTATTTTGTTAGTAACTTTAGCACTGTTTTGGGAATCATCACAAAAGTTTATAGTTCAAATCTCTTTATTAAGTTTGAACGATAACACATACACTCACCTACAGCCGGTTGCCAGTGAGGAGTAGAAAACCATAACTATGTGTAGACAAAGAAAGGGGAAGGTTGAGGAGTGTATGAGGAGGGGGGCAGGAAAGAAAGGAGTAGACCACGAAGTAGTACCTACCACTTCCAAGAAGCAACACAGAAGGCCACTGAGAGTGGAAATAGCCAGAGGAACATCGAGATCTTCACTGCTGTTGTGGTGCATCGTTCGGCAAGCGAAGCACCCGGAGGTATCTGAGACAGGCAAATTCCTTCAAATCACTAGCCAGAAACTGGAGGTATTGGCCCCACATTTTATCAAACCAGGGTAATGTTCCCTCCCCTGATGCAGTGATCTTTTCCTTAGCTAGCATGTCCCACAGTCTGCACAGCCAGTCCGTGTGTGCAGGCACTGCATCTTTGCCACAGTTCACCACAAGAGCCTGGTGTGCTGCCCAGAGGGCCAGGGTAATCACCTTGCCCCTAGCAGACCTCAATGGGTATGTCACAGGATTAGAAGTCCCAGCAAAATGTAGCTTGGGAAACAGGGAAGCTCAGTTGAGATCTTATCTAGGTTTTTGAGAACTTCCTCCCATTACCGTTGAAGTTTAGGGCAATCCCAGAGGAGGCGAGGGTGTCCAACTGCCCTCTGGGGTGTCAGCAGAGACCCCTAGAGCCGGCTATCCAATTTGCCACACTGGGCGGGGTAGAGTACCAATAGTGGGCCATTTTCAGTAAAGATTCTTTCCATGTTGCACTGATAGAGGAGGTGCGCACCTCTATAGGATGTCAGCTCACTCCAGAAGCATGATAGTATGGTCTAATTCAGCCTCCCAACTTTTCTTTGCTGGGCACTTGCTATTATCAGTAGGGCAATTCAAGAGAGTAAACATGTCAGAGAGTAAACATGTCAGAGAGTAAACATGTCAGAGAGTAAACATGTCAGAGAGTAAACATGTCAGAGTAAACATGTCAGAGTAAACATGTCAGAGTAAACATGTCAGAGTAAACATGTCAGAGTAAACATGTCAGAGTAAACATGTCAGAGTAAACATGTCAGAGTAAACATGTCAGAGTAAACATGTCAAAGAGTAAGCGTTTATCGTCAGTTTTGGTTAGTATCCATTTTTCAAATTTAGTAAGAAGCCTACTGGTGTAAAGCTGGATCAACATGTGTGAAACATAGTGCCTAACACCAACATAGTGCCAACACTCGTTATCTGGGAGGCGGCAGTGGTCTTGGAGTTGTGGGAAGTCAAATATCATTAAGTGATCAAATAAGTCACCAACCCGTTTGCATTGGGTTGCTTTCCATTCTGATAGTCTGTCCCCATGTGCGCGGGTGGAAAGTCTGGGTTTCCTATGAGGGGAGGGGTGAGTGGAGATATAGGGGAGGAGAGCTCCTTCGTCACCATCACCTTGTCCTACCCCTAATGGTCGCTTTGGTGACGGGTGGAGATGTAAACCCCAACAGGGCTATGTTTTTTTGGGAGCCAAGATACTTTCCCTACATGAATCCCAGCCACAGCTTGGTTCATAAAGCATTAGTGCTTTTCAATAAGGGTCCTGTTCCATTCAACCATGTATCGGAGTTGGGTGGCTAGAAGTGTGTGAGATGTGGCATTCCAAGTCCCCCGTCCACGACCAAAAGATATGCTTGCCACTTAGCCATCCAGGGTTTCTGACCATCTCAGACGTGCCTCTATTGCATGTTGCAGCTGTGCGAGCATGTGTGGTGGTGGAGCCAAGGGTGGTGTCTGCATAACCTATAACAGTCTTGGCAGTAAAGTCATTTTTACAGCAGTGAGTCTGCTCATCTAGGACAGGACCCCCGACAGACAACTCGGCAGGCCATTGCAGGCCTCAGCCAGGAGTGCACAATAGTTCTGCTCCATTATCTTGCCAGTAAAGGAGCACAAAATGAGGCTCAGATACAGTACCCCTTTGCTCACCCACTGGAAGCGGAAGCTCTGTTCCAGGGTTGCTCGATCCACTTGGGAAACCGTGAGATGGAGAATCTGGGTCTTAGGTTTTAAGATGAATGCACACAAGACCTCCCAGAAAGCCCCAAAGTACTCCAAAGGTGGTGGCAGGGATGTGAGGGGTTGGGTCAACACGAGCATCACAGAGGCGTAGAGAGCCAATCTATGTTCCTGCGTCCCAAAAGGAATGCCCCTAATTCGATGCGTTCACTCATATCCGGTTCGCCAAGGACTCCATACAGAGAGCAAAAAGAATCAGGGGCAGCCCTACCTCGTGCCCTTGGTGATTCCCTCAACCAAGGCTGGCCTTCTCCAATAGCAGCTGGGGGGAAAATCCAATGCACCAGGTCTAACGTCTTTTCCACATCAATGGACATTTGCAGCGCCGGCACACATGAGTGGGCCACCTTCGTAATGAGGTGAAGGAGATGCTTAGTGTGGTCAATGCAACCCCTTTCAGGTTGAAAGGCAGTCTGGTCTGGGTCAACCAATCCATGCATGTAGAGGCTCAGCCGAGCCGCCAAGATCCCCAGGAAGAGCTTGAGTCTACATTTAAGAGGGATATGGGGTGGTATGATGCACACTGTAGCAAGTACTTCCCAGGTCTAAGTACAACTGTGATAACTGCCGCTCTCATGAGTGGGAGGGTGGGGAGCGTGCCCGAGTCCTCTACAGAGTTGTAAGGCCGAACCAGCAGGGCACCAGTTGAGGCCCGAATTCTCTGTACAAACCGTGAGTGACGCCATCGGACCTAGTTGCCTTCCCCAGCTGCAGTAGGGGTATGGCAGCAAGAACCTCACTGAGGCATATATCTGCCTCTAGCTTAAAGATGTCACTGTCGGGTATACGAAACGGAGACTCTGCAGGCAGAAACATGGACAATGCCTGTGGGCAACTCTTCGTCTTTGTACAGCCCAGCAAAGAAATACTCAAAAGGCCTGAGCGGTAGCCCCGCCCTGGAGGGCACTACTACCATCCATCAAGCTGATCTCAGGCATCCAATTTTTCTGCACCTGTGTCCTCAGTTTATGAGCCAAAAGACAATCCGCCATATTGCTCCCTGTGTAATACTTTTGCCTGGTCCGGAGCAGGGCATACTCTGCCCTGGCCTCGTCCATTACTATAAGGGGTGCCCTGACCAGGGTCTGTTGTCTGCATATTCTATGTGCGCCCATGTGTTTGTGTGCATCTTCTAGGTCACGATCCCAGGCCTCCAAGTCATGTCTCTTCTTCAGTCACTTCCGACTGAGCCTTGCGAAAAGTCGCGAGAGGCCCCCCTGACCACTGCTTTCAGTGTTTCCCAGAGAAAGGTAATAGGCTTGTTGGGCATATTATCTTCAAGGAAGTACCTATTGACTGTCTGTTTTTGGGTAAAGTGGTATGTAAGCAGTTTGTCACTGAGTGACCAAGGGCGGACATGGGCCCCTGTGGCAGGGAGAGTAAATGTAAGCATGACCACGCAGTGTCACCACCTTGATGTCTGTCTCACTGTTACAAAGACTCACAGGGAGACCAAGAAATAGTCTATGCGGGTGTAGGTCTGGTGGGCAGCAGACAAGAATGTGGAACCCCCTGGACAGAGGGTGCTGAGCATACCAAGCAGCACACCCACGTCTGTAAGGCAGCCCAGTCCAGAGCCCATGACAGCACTGGTTCATCTGACTCTGCGTGGACCGGTCAATGAAGTTGTCAGGAACTAGACTAAAGTCACCCCTCGTTCTACAATGTCAGAATCAGAAGTAGCCGTCACCAGACCCAGGGCCCTCAGCACAAACTGTTCCTAGTGGTAATTAGGGGCATATAATGTGGCAAGAGTGAAGGTGTGGGGATTAATGATAAGACAGAGAGAGAAGACTCCCAGGGACCTCCGCTTGGGTTTGCACTATTTGACCAGTGAAGTGGATGGCAAGGAGGACAGCGACTCCTGCTGTAATACTGGGGCTAGAGGAGAAGTACTGCCTGTCAAACCAGTGAGAACAAAGCTGTCCCCAGCCCCTTCTAAGGATATGCGTCTCTTGCAGTAGGAGAATGTCACACACAGTCTTTATGGAAGGTCAAAAGGGCCGGTCGTTTGGTAGGGGAGTTGAGGCCCCGGACATTATAGATTAGTATCTTTACCATCTGCAAACAAGAATGGTGAAGCAAGATAATTCAGCCCAGCTGCAGGCACCTCAGGAAGTTCACGACAACTTCAGAATCTCAAAGAGGAGGCGGGGGCAGCCTTATAAATCGCTTCCTGGTCCGGGAAAGGGGGGCAGGGGAGGCAGGGAACAAAACCACTAACTACTCCTTCCATGGGAGTTCCCACTGACTAGAAGTCAGAGTCACAGTGGCAACTTCATTGAAGCTGAACCAGGTGAGGTGGAAGCCTCTCCAGTCCGAGGTTGATAGTGGATAGCAAACATTACGGTGACGGCTAATCCCCCAGGGTATCTCATTTCAGAGTCATGGGGTGTCAGAAATCGGTTCTCAAGTTGGCAGCAGTATGTACCTTGGCCAAATAGAGACCACAATCCTAGTCAAGGTAAGTCAAACACACAACTTAAAATAACCTGTGCTCACTCTCTGGATGCTTGGCACAGAGCAGGCAGGCTCAACCTAGAAAGCAATGTGTAAAGTATTCATGTACTGCTCATACAGGAATCACAGTTAAAACACCACAAACAAAAGACTACACACTGGTTTAGAAAAATAGAGTAGGTTTATCGGGATAGATCAAGATCAAAATGACATAAATCCAATCAGTACATCGAGAGACATTCATTTTGAGAGTATATCAAAGGACTGCTCTACACAAGGCTCGTATTAGAACCTTTAAGGTACTATGCACAACACGTTAAGTTCACTGCGAGGAGCGCAGCGGGGAAATGTTGGGACTGCTCGGGTCCAAGTCGAATCCAGGATTGCACCACTGCGGCCCAATAGAGGGAAATACCTGGTGAGTGACAAGGTCACAGCGGAGTGGTGCTTCATCCACGCTCGCAGGTCCGGCGAGCAGCAGACATGCACAACGCGTTACCAGGCAGACGCCTCCGACATAGAACTCTGAGAGGGCCAGAAAGATGCACTCCATATGTTGGAGAGGTCCTCAGGGCCAGGCTGATGTTGAGGGCAGAGTGCAGCGATGCGTCTGGCTCCCCAGCAGAGCCTGGCAGCAAAGACGTTCCCTTTCTCCTGAAGAGGGACAAGCAGGGCAGGTGTGCGCCCACACTCCAGCTATGGTCGATTGCACAGAAAGGCGCTCCCAAGTAGAGAACAGGTCTTAAAGGAAATGTGCAGCAAATTCCTAGGACGCAGTCCATGGAGCTTGTGGGGATCGGTGCAGTCACGTTAGTTGCTCTCGAGGTCCTTGATGTCCCTTGGACCATAGGGAAGAACAGGGGGGCAAGCCTTTTCGAGTCACTCTGGGGGAGTCTTTGGTCTGGAGGGCAAATATCACCAGGCAGCAGACCAGACGTTCCTGGAACAGCCAATCCTGGCAGAGCGGTGATCCTGCCACACAACAGTCTTCACTCCAGCAGAGTTTTCTTGAGTCCAGAAGGTCAGAGACCCAGTACCCACACTAAAAAGTGCCTTTGATGTGGGGGGTGACTTCAAAAGGTTTCTCTGAAATGTATAGGTGCCCCTTTCAGCCAAGCCCCTGCTCCAGACTATCAGTGGGAGGTAATCAGCCCCTTTTGTGTGGGTTCTAGCCACTACTCTAATCAGTATGCAGACGAATGCAGTTGAGTATCCTGCGTTGTGGGTGTCTGAAGGGAATGCACAAGTGTAGCGGTCACCTAATCCAGGCCAGACATGTACTGGAGATAGTGCTAAACTGCACGCACAGATACAGCCTATCGCCTTGTCCATCAGTTCAGGGTGTACATGAAGGAATAGGTGGATTACATAGGCCTCCATTCCCCCGCAAATTACCCTTCAGAGAAACCCCTTTAATGTGAATTATTTGATCTATGTGACAAAGTTCTCAAAGCAAGACCTCAGGTCCAGATTCTGCTCATGAAGCTCAGCCAGATCCCTTTGAGGACTCTCCAGTTCCTCCTCCTGAGCATCCCCACCAGCCTCCAGTGTCTCCACCAAGAGGCGGGGGGGTTTAAGGGAATTAGGGGGTACACAGCAGGCTCCTTGGAAAGAGGGCCATGAGGAAGGCTGACCCCTGCACTAAGCATACCCTTCAGGGTGGAGCCCTTTACCCTATGGGCTGCCATGGTATTGTCCACCCTATCAGACTAGCATGGGAGAAGGTGCAATCAGAGTGGGTGCGGCAGGGTGGGGTAGTGGGCTCCGTGATCATCTTCCTCCGAGGGCCCCCAAGACAGATCCAAAGACCAACGGGCTCCACAGGTCCTCCATAGACGTCCCCCCCCCTCCCCCAAGAGGGCCCTTTGTCCACCCGGGGGGGGGGGGGGGGGGTTGGGGGCATGGGGCCTAGGCTGCAACAATTCCATGCCCAACAGCACACACTTCACTCTGGAGGAAGCCCACCCTGTGTTTGGAGGGGGGGTGATGGGGGCATGGGGCCTAGGCTGCAACAATTCCATGCCCAACAGTACACACTTCACTCTGGAGACAGCCCAACCTGCGTTTGGGGGGAGGGGGAATAAATGGGTTGGAGGGGAGTAGGCATGTCTAGATTCAGTATGGCACTGGAAGTCCAGGTCTTTAATAAGGGCCGGCCCCAGACAGGCCCAGTCTCATCGGCCCCCACCAGGTGGTGAGGGGGCAACAGCAGGCAGATTGACACAAGCAGTTGTTCCTCAGGGCCCTGGGACACAGCAATCAACTGGCTGCACTGCCTACAGAAGAGAGGCAGCAATAAGTTTCTGGCTCAAGAAGCCAACCCTCTTCTTCTGAAGGGGCCATTACCCTTCAAGAATGTCCATTCCAACAGTATGCCGCTCCCCCCCCCACCCACGCAACTGCTTCCCCTTAGGAACCGTGGCATTGGCGGGTATGGAGTGCAACATGAATTCAGGGCCAGGTGGTGGGTCCAGTAGGCTCCGGAGGCAGCACCAGGTGTCCACCACCTGTGCAAGACGGGTGGCAGCTGCAGCAAGTTCTATGGGGCTGGCGCAACTCCCCAAACCAGGTCCCCAGCGATGGTGTCTCTCCCTGGGAGGGCCCGCTCCTGTCTGCTGGGCCCTCGGCCGTGTCCACTGAGGTGTGGGGAGAGGGGTGGGGATCATAACAGTCAATTATGCCTGGGCGGGTGGCAATGCCAGGCACCGGGGGGGCATACCAGTGGCATTTGAACAGCAAGGATAAAAAATGGGAGCCACGGTTGATGGTCTGGACTGCCGCAGCTCTACAGGCCAAAATCTCAAAATGGCAGCATCGCACTGGAGGCCCAAGGCAGGGATCGTGGTCAGCTGCAGGAAGCCATCCAGCAATGCCAACATCAGCCCGCAGCCTCACAGTGGTGCCCACACTGCTCAAAGTGCCCCCTTTTGTCTTCATAGCCCCCCGGGACTGGGCTGCACCAGCGAAGATGATTGTCAGGCCAGGGAGCTACAGACCAGCACTCCTCGCAGACTGCCAGCTGAGCTTTGCTACCCCTTCACAAAACTTTAAAGAAAAAAAAAAAAGTTCATCCAACTCAGCTCTTCCCTGAAGTTTCAGGGTAAGTCGTCAAGAGGGGGCCAAGGACAAAACAGTGTTCCAAAGTCATTTTTCCATACAAATTCTCATCAGAATTCTAGGAAGTGATACAGAAAAAATGGCTGAAGAGAAACACCCAATTTGGCAGAAATCTAGATCTTTAGTGAGCTTTTTGTGATTTAGTCTAAGCCAGTTTATCTGTTTTTGAGAAAGTAATGTTGAATTATAATGATTTCTGGAAGGCTGCCCCCAGGGGAATACCGCAAAGTTAAAGAAATACAGCATTTTGCTTGGTCAAAAGGGCTCCCCTGCTCCAAACTGGTTGGTTTGGTCCCACAGGAATCGAGTAATCAGATTGGCTGACCTCAACACGAAGAAAAATGTTGAGCCTGCCATTTCGGGCTCAGGTACTTTGCCCTCCCATCCATGCCCTGAGTTTAAAAAAAACACAATACAAAGATACTCTTGTTGGTGGAGGTGGGCGGGGGAGAATTCCATAATTTAAAAAAAATTACAATTTTTGTGCCACAGAACCCAGACCGGCTTCAGTGTGGTACCATGAAATCATGCAAGCATCATCAAGTGAAGATTGTGCAGTACCACAGTTTAGCTTCAGCTGAGGTACAAGGAAAATGTGGGGTGGGTGTCTTTGGTGGTTGGCCTCACACACTGGCTTTGAGCACCAGCCCTGACCAGCTAAGGGCTGGCCACGGCCAGGCACTGGACCCAAACCCCATGCAGTGTATGCCTTAAAGCTATGCTCCTTTAGACAGCCGAGTGAATACAACAAAAAAACAGAAATTAACTGAAAAAAATAAAGATTAAAGTGATGTTCTAATTAGGTTTTATAGTGTATATATTTTTTTTATTCGGTCCAAATTTGGACCATTTGAATAGTTAAAAGTGATCATACATACAAAAAGATAAAAGCCATGAAACATCAGTTAGTAAAAAAAACATTAAGCAGTTAATACAGAAAGAAAAAGTTCATAAAATTAGATAAAAAGTTTCATAAATAATTAAGACAAGACTCTCAGAATAATCTCTGGATCTTACCCTGTGCAAGAGGCTAAATACTAAAATAATGCTAACCAATTGTTAAAAGCATGAAAATCATTCTAAAACAGGTTTATATATAAAATAAGACATAAAAACTACATATAGTGGCTCCTATTAGCAAAGGCTAGAGGTCAACCAGTGGAAAATAATGCCATAAGTTAATCAGTTCTATTAAATAGGTTGATCGAATAAATTGCGACTTGCGATTTTTAAAATTATATATGCTGAGGAACTATGAGTCATTTCGATTGGGGTAACCCACTAGCCATCATGCGCGGGGCTACATTCTTTTATCGTCGATAGGTCATACTAATCGTTTGAAATCCCAGATTAATATAACAGGGTGCTAGTTCACTAACTTCTAGACCGTTCTTCAATCGATGGGTTAAGATCTGTAGTAGTCCTACTGCGGATTTTCCATGCTGCTGCCAAATATTTGGAAACAGAACTCACTATCAGCATGGAAGTGTCATATTTGCATATTCTATATATACTGTTTCGGTTTTGTGATGGCAGTGTTTTACACAGAGGGATAATCCACTTCCCACGAGGGCATTTGTACAGAGGACAGAAAAATAGGACATGCTCAGAAGTTTCCTTGCATAGATGGCAGTTTATGCATTTGTCAGATAAAGAACTATTGGTTAACCAGCAAGCTGTGAAGCTGTTGACTGCCAATGTTCCGTATCTGAACTGAAGTAATAAGGAACGAGCACGGGCTGGCATAGGGAGATCCAGGAAGCTTTCAGGCAGAGGTTCATGCTTAACCAGCAGAAACTCTTCTGTCAACCGACCCAACCCAATTTAGCCGAGGGATTCCTCATGGATCTTTTCCGAATAGCGATCTTTGATCAGCCGTTTAGCATTGCCAGGGATCATCTCGGGATTCTCCCAATACTGGGCTAAGTTCAGTTTAACCCAAGCCGCCCTCATCTCCTTAAGCCACCGTACTTTTTCCCATCCATAGCAAGGTGGCAATAGTTCTTTAACTGCTAATCTGAAGGGTTCGAGTTCCTCCGTTTTCCATAATCTGACCCAGTACAGAAGTGGTCTTAGGTATGCTGTGTCCTTAATACTATTTAGACCCAGGTCCAGTCTTAGGGGGAGCATCGGCGTGCCCTTCCCCAGTCTGGATATGCGTCTAAGGAAATTATTTTCTTTGGTTTGAACAGTGTCCATTTGTCTGTGAAATCCCCAAAGTTCCGCTCCATATAGGGCCGCGGCACGAATTTGGGATTTGTAGATTTCAGAGATGAGGGTCAGAGGAGGGCTTATTGCAGTGCTAGCCTTACGTCCTATCACTCCACATCTTTGGCTGATTGTTAGTGCCCCTTTCCTTATAGCTGGATCCCAGCTGCCCTTATCAGATAGTCTAATACCCAAATAATCGTATTCCATTACCCTCTCCAGATGAATTGAATCCATCCTGATGTTTGCTCTAAGCTTCTTGTTCGGGGCACTGTATATCATGAGTTTAGTTTTCTTACGATTTATGTCTAGCCCGTAATCTCTGCAGAAAACACCGAACTGGTTGACCAGGTTCTGAATTCCCATGGATGATTTAGATAGAAGGATAGTGTCATCTGCATAAAGTAGGCATGGTACTTTGGTCCCGGCCAGCTTTGGGGAATCATTAGTACAGTTTACTAAATACTTGACACAATTATTTATGTATAGAAGAAAAAGGGTAGGAGCCAAAACACACCCCTGTCTGACTCCCCTCTCAATAGCCACTGCTTCTGTTAGGTCACCTTTCTTGCCACACCTGATTTGAGCATAAGTATTCTCATGTAGTCGGATAATGAGTTTCAAGAGGCCATGCGGGACACCCATATTAGCTAGTGTCAGCCATAGCTGATTTCTGGGGACCAAGTCAAACGCGGCTCTAAGGTCAATAAAAACTACGAAAAGGTTACCTCCGCCTACTTCTACAGTCTTCCATTTTAATGTCAAAAATCTTAGCACCTGATCTATGGTACTAACTGCGGGCCTAAACCCTGCTTGCAAATCAGAAATGGCATTAGTTTCCAGAATCCATTCTTCTAAACGAGACAAAATTTGCTTAGCAAAAAGTTTTTGGAAGTTGTCAAGTAAGGAGATTGGACGGTAGTTAACAGGGTTAGAGGGGTTACCTTTCTTAAAGATGGGAATTATCTCTGCTCCCATCCAGGAGCTCGGGACAGGTGCTCCTGCAGTTACCGCATTGGAAATGAGGTTCAGATATGGGGCCCATATATCTGGGTTTGTCTTGTATAAATCACCTGGTATTTTATCAAGGCCGGGGGCCTTTCCCCATTTCAGTGAAGCGATCGCAGCCTTGGTTTCTGCCAGGGTGAATTCAATTTTGGGACTCTCAGTAATCATGGTATGGGTCAGTTCCCTAGAAGTAACACCAGTAATCCCAGAATATAATCGGGAAAAGTGGTCTGTCCACTCTACAGGGAGTATTGAGGCACCGGGCGAACAAATAGGTTCTTCGCTGGCATCAGCCACTATTTTCCAAAATTTCGAGGTGTCATTTATTTTAGCAGACTCCAGGAGGGAAACCCATCTAGATTCATCCCATGTCCTACGGGCTCTACTTTGTTCCTGTCTATACTCTTTCCTGGCTTCCCTTATATGGTCTGATTGGCCTCCTCTTAAAGCTCTCAGGAGTTTGTGTTGTGCTTCCCTACATGCGGCGTTGAACCACCTTGCGTTACACTTCTTTTTAACTTCTTTTGCAGACTCTTTAGTGAAAAGATTTTTTAGAGAGTTAAAAAATTGCGTGTGAGCTGCTATAAGCACACCACTATCTTCTAAAGGCTGAGATATACGATCCATATGATCAGCCAGCTGCCTGAACACAGATGCCAAGGTGGCTGTGTCGGTGCTCAGGAATTCCCATCTAACATTTAGTCTATTGTTGGTCAATGCAAGCAGTTGTTCGTGGGTCTTGGAACAAGAGATTTCAAGTAGGGGTAATAGGTTCCTAAGAGATAAGATCAATGGTTCGTGATCGCTTTCCTCATGTTCTACAATGTTCATGTCGACCATATAGCCCCACAGGCGGATATCAAGCAAAATATAGTCTATCTGGCTCTTCTGTGTCCCGCGCCTGAATGTAGGGTGAAGGTTGGGATCCGAGCGGGAACGCCCATTGCAAGCCCGCAAGCTGTGTGCCAGTGTAATATCCACAACCTGATGTGTTAATCTATTTGTTTTTGGTCTTTTGCTAGATACCACTTGAGGGATACCCCAGTAGGCGTCTTCATCTTTATATAATTCCTGGGCCAGCGAGTAGGGTTCAAAAGTGACATTAAAATCTCCAGCAATAAGAATAAAGTGGGAAGGTGATTTACAAGAAAGAAAGCTGTCCAAAATAGTCAGTGTGTCGGACTCATATTTGCTACCCAGGCTCCGGTTATAAATATTAATTATTAATAGTGGTTTCTCGCTAAGAGATGGTATTGATAACCCCATTAAATCAGGGCAGCCCAAGTCAATTATTTCAATCCGACATTTGAAGGAACAACTGAGCCATTTAAGCAGCCCACCTGAGGGTCTCCCTGAATTCACCTTAGTTGCTGGGACCCAGTAACTTTTGTAGCCAATTCTGTATTTGGGCTCCAGAGCCCATGTTTCTTGGAAAAGGCATATTTTATGTTTGTCTATGAATTTACCCCATTCAGGGTTATTCATTTTATTCTCCAACCCTGCAATATTCCAACTAAGGATGGTATCTAAGCCATCTATTTTGTCTTGGGGAGCTTCAACCGCAGGGTTCTCTCTTGCAAATGGAATACCGTGGGGAAGTTTTATACCCTTTTCAGTTGCGTCTATACCAGCCGTGTTTTTATTTCCCACTACAGTATGTCCCAAAGTATTTCTTGCCCAGTCTAGATCGGGGGATGACGTGAGCAGTTCGGGTGTCTGAAATAGTGGTGGATATCCTAGTTTACTGAGGTCTACTAGATCTATGGCTAAGTTAGTCTCCATCGCCTTGCGCACCTTATTTGCACCCCCAGTACAGATTTCAGAACTCTGGGCACAGAAGGGAAGCCAGATGCTAGTTTCCATCTTAGAAGGATCTGGCTGGGCAAGTGTAGGAATTGGCGTAGGGTCTCTGGTGTCTGCAGTGGGGGGTTGTTCAACCTCGGGATTACCTTGCCCTATTGCGTGAGTTTTATTATTTTTAACTATAGAGTGCTTTTTATCCCAATTATTTGAACCTTGAGGCTGAGATTAAGTGTACTTAGTACTGTCTTTTAGTCAATCAGTTTCAGAAAGCGAGAAAGGGTGGGGTCTCGGCTGAAAATCAGGCTGCATCTGTGCCCTAGTGGGACCTCTGGGTAACATTGTTACCCCCTTAATAGCTGGTACAGCTTTGTGAGGATAAAAAGCCTGGAGCCTACAAAGTGAGGTTACTCCCCCTAGAGGGTTAGAATGACACACATTCAAGGAGAGCTGTTGGACAAGGGAAGGCGCATCGAAATTAATAACGATACAATTCCCTGTACCGGGGTTTTTAAGTGGACCCACCCAACCCACCCTCCTCACCATTAATATTGAGGGTATCATGTGAAAAGCAAATCTAGCATATCTATGAAGCCAGTGAATGACCTTATTTTTCAGTTCTGTAAATGATTCGGGAATGTTAGGCTTAAGCTTAGGGACATTCGTAATAACAAGCACATAAGGGCAAGCTTCAGGTGGTAGGTGTAAAGTTCTCGTGTTGGTTCCTAGATCCCTGTGCATCCGGTCTGCTGGAGAGTTTGTATGGACCTTGGGCAGTTTTGTGCCCATGTTCATGGAAGAAGCATTTTCATCAGTCCGCCTTGGGAGGAGGGAATCTCTCTTTGGATACCAAGTTTTAGGGGGGTTTGCCAGTCTAGCAGTAGAAGCCTTCACTTCACGGGCCGTACTTGGTGATAGAGGAGGGTTACTGGCACTGTTGACTGGAGGGCAAGGGGGAAAATATTGTTGCGAATATTGTGAATCTAATGAGGAAGAGGTATTTGGCTGATTAAGTTTGATGAGAGCGTCAAGTTTCTCCTCAATAGCTGATAGACGAGTTGTTATAGGGTATAGTTTTTTGGAAAGCTCGTCTTTTATAGAATCTATTATGAAAGCTATGTCTAGGCTGCCGTTGTTAGTAGCTTGGGCAGGTGTACAGTCCTTGGTCCGAGTAGGCACGGCATGATTGGGGGAGTTCAAAACACAGGCCCGTTTGTTCTTTAGGTTTACCTCCCCTCGTTTCCTTTTGCCCTTTGAGCTATGCTCTGGGGAGGGTGCAGGCCTATCTGGCATAGACTGTGTAATTTCTGAGGGGTATATGACCTTGTCCAGGGGCTCTGCGACGGGCATTCGGGTAGTTTGGATAGTTGGAGGTGGAGTTGGCGGGGCAGAGTGGAGAGCTGGTGGGTGTAAAGGTTGTAGTAGAGTTTTCGACAAAACCTCCGTTGGTGGGGGGGCAGTCAGACGGCGCTCCACCAGTTCAATTTCTTTTTCTAATGCCCCAACCGCTTTTTGGAGGAAACCATCTAGAGTCTTGTTATTGTCGGCTTTTACCAAAGGCATCCCCCCCTTCCGTCTACCCATCTTGCTTTGATAAGGCACTTAAGTCCAGTCCCAAAGTTTGGCAGTTTATTTCCGTGGGTGCCCTTCCTCTCCTGCTCCCACCTTGATTTAGCTCTACTGGGGTTTTGTTAAGAAAAACTGAGACACCAGGAGGGTCAGAAGTGCAGCTCACCTATATTAAGAGGGTGTCCGGGTGGGTAAGATATGTTCGTCCGCTGGACACCGACCTCGGGAGTCAGGAAGAAAATAATATGGCCCAGCCCGGCCTCTTCCGGTCGCTGACGGGCGCAGGACGGGCCGGCCCTTGGCCCGGGCGCGTCCCGCGAGGCGGGAGCGCTGTCTCCAAGTTTAAAGGGCTCCTGCCCGTGGCGAAGGTTGCCGGGGGTTTCCTCCTCCCCCTTAGCGCGTCCCGCGAGGCGGGAGCGCTGTCTCCAAGTTTAAAGGGCTCCTGCCCGTGGCGAAGGTTGCCGGGGGTTTCCTCCTCCCCCTAAGCGCTCCGTTTTATAGTATTATGAAAACTAACATTTAAAAAAAAAAAATTAAAAAAAGGGAAATTCAACATTACACTTTACTGACCTATCTGTACCTTGCCCTCCCCACAATGCACTGCTTATGACCTCACAAATTACATCACCCATGACATGTTAAAGGACGTCATTGCTGATAACGCTCACATCATCCAAGCTACCACTCCACAATAGAAACAGTGTAGTACTAGTGACAAGTTTAATTCAGTGTGATAAAAAAAAGTTATATGTTGCACACTTTAGCTACCAGTTAAGTTTTACGTTTAGGCAGTACTTCATTAAAGCAAGGTAGAGACAGTGTTGCAGTTATACGTTTCCAAACACAAAGGGGGAGGTGAGAGGTAAACGCCCCTCCACACGTCCTCCCCAAAATGAAGCAGTACACACAGAAGGCGTGGAGGGAGAAGGCTTATTTGTTCTGGACACACTTACTTAAGCCGTGACCCAAACACCATTAACAGTTTCATAGAAAAATATTGTATTGGTGAATATGTGGGGGAGGCGTGGTTCTTCCCGACTGGAAAAGGTGATCTCACACACTTCATGCTTCATAATAGACCATCTCTCCCCACACTGGTAGGACAGTGCCACCAGGGCGGACTCAACCTCTTGGTTCACACCTACCAGAGGGAGTTCTCCAATAAGGCTTACTGGATGATGCTGGGATCCAAATCCATAAAAATACCTAACGGACTACCGGTCATTTTACCTTTAATAAAAGAGTGTCCTCTGGTATGGTTAAAAAACGTAGGTTGACGGTCAGCATGAGTATACGGACTCAGCCAGTCATTGAGACAGGGTTTCATGGATCGTCATGTCAGGTTTTCTTATCTAAAAAGCTAGGTCATTGCAAATTAAAATGTAAATGTAAATTAGGTTTAATCAATAATGGTAAGGATAGGAACAGTAGAAAAGCATCTGTATCTATTCAACTAGAACCTTAACAAGGGTCAGGATTTGACGTGCTGTACCTAAAGAATAATCACATTCATATTTAAACTGTAAAGTCCAAAAAACTTTTCTTTGTTGATTAAGGACTACAGCTGCAATCTTCTTACAGACTATGTTTTTTTAACCACAGGAAGGTTCAAATAATGTTGATGAGATTAAAAAGTGCTCCAGTTTATTAACACGGTTGCCAACCCACAAGGATTAACATTACCAAACTCTCCCTCAGAGAGAGGAGCATGTCATTCATGGTAAAGGCCTGGAGTTTAGCGTCTGAAATCACCATTTTGCAATCTTGGCAGTGTTACATAGGAAGACTAGATTATTTAGGTTCCAAAGTCTGCCCATATGCCAACAAAGACATATGTGGTGTATAAATTAAAAACATTAATAAGTCAGAGAAATCATGATAAATGAAATACTTTTGGAAACCTTTTCCTTTATTGCACAAATTCAACATGCTCATGAATTATATTCTAGATAAGCTAATCATCATTCAGAAGCATGGCATGCTTTTGTTACATGAACTATGCAACCAACTGAATGTCTCAACATAACGTGAGCTGCTGCCAGGACAGAAAGGGGGTAGTATCTGTTTCGAAGCTGTCAGACAAGAGAAAAAAAGCAAATAGCGAGAATTAGAACTAGAAGGTGCTGTCGCTGCTACTGTCGGATCTCGCAAGGTGTGCGGAGGAAGTACATGTTATCGTGGAAAGGTTCAGATATTAAGCGTGTCTGCCGCCAGTGCGAGACAAATGATAAATGGCAAACTATGGACCCTGAGTGGATAGAGGATGGCTTTGCAGTACAGAGCTTTGGGAGGCGAGTAGGTATAATTCTGGTGATTTCAGGTGGCCAGGAAACGATAAGGAAAGAGAAGGGCTGGTTCTGTTGGAGGAGGGCATGAAATGATCCAAACCAAGGATAGTGCTAAGGTAATAGGGACATCTAAATGGATAAGGGTACAGTGGAAACGGGGTGTATAGAGAGATGCCAAGGAGTGGTGGCAGAGACTGATGCTAGATGTATAGGAAGGAGTACCACCCAGTAGGCAGTGGCTGACTGATGAGTAGTGTATAATACAGTGAAGGGTCCCTAGTGTAAGGGAATCCGCATGCAGATAGAGGTGTAACCGGTCTGCGGATAATACCTGCAGAATGGTAATCTTAGGTGAAGCGCAGGTTGGACTGTAGATACATGCCAGTGAGTACAGGGGTACCCAGGAAGGTGCCCACTAGGGAGGGCCACAAGGTCACTGTAGGGTGATTGGAGGGGCTGGGGTACAGTGGGCAT
Source organism: Pleurodeles waltl (assembly GCF_031143425.1). Lineage (NCBI taxonomy): Eukaryota > Metazoa > Chordata > Amphibia > Caudata > Salamandridae > Pleurodeles > Pleurodeles waltl. Next base: position 542,928,835 of record NC_090451.1, read on the forward strand.
ATAGGGAGGGCAGCTGGGACATGGATGTAGGTGGCTCATATATGGAGGATGCCCAGTGGATGAAATGTGTGTGCTTGGAGCAAACATCTTTTACCACCGCACTATTAAAAAAAATTGATTTCCTGGAGGCGTTAATGTGAAACAAGCTATTGACGTCATTATATAATAAATCTAACACCAAACTTGTGAAGTGGTAATTGAATGCACCATATTCGTTCTTGTGTGTTTTATCCTAAGTAAATTACTGCACTATGCTCTTGGTTTTTACGTTTGCTCGCATTTTGGCAATGTGTGTTTCCCTCCACAGAGCACCCATTATAATAAAAATAAAAAAATAAAAAAATAAAAAACCACAGCTAACTCTGCTCAGCATCTCATTAACAATTACCTGCAGTACTGCACATCAGGTACACTGCTCTAGGGTTTACAGGGAGCGGAGTTGGAGTCGTGCAGAGATTAGAAATCAAACGCAGAGACCTGATTCAAGGTTTGCAAAACCCAGCTTGGCCTCGCTAGCATTAATTCAATCATTGATCCTCCTAAGCACAAGACGTGGAAATATTTTTTACAGGCAGACAGACTGATTGGCCTATAATTCCCTGGCAAAGATGTATCCCTTTTTAGGGTCGAGCATGCGTCGCATGCACTTGTGCATGCGTTTCGCTAAGCAAGACGCTTTAGTAATTAAAAAGGGCTCGGAGCCCTGTCCACGTCACGTCAGTGTTTGTCATTGGCTTGTGGGCTTGCCTGTTAGAATCTGCTTGATTTCATTAGCGGAAGGCATGCATACGTCATGCCTCTTCCGGTGGATAGCCCTCCTCGAGCGCATCGACCAAGTACAGAAAACATGCGAGGCTCGCTGTTTTCTGTCGGCTCGTGGACTACTTTTTCTCTATTTTCACAGCGCGATCTCGCTTGGCAGAAGTCGAGCGCTTTACATAATATTGGCCCTGTTTCACAGTTAATTGCACTTTGTCCGGTTAGTACATAAATGCACTTTTACCGATAGGTTTCATTACCACTGAAAAGTCGGGTTAGGAGTTTACAACACTATCAACTCTAACACGAGTAAACGCAAGACCCTTTGCATTGCAAATGCTTGTTTCATAGATTGGTACCAGTTAGGCGCCCTTCCAAGAGTCAGGAAGGGTATGCCAGATGAGATATGAGATAGTCTTAATAAAGACTATGGATTTGCCAAACAGCACACACTCAGAAAAGATTGTATTAATGAATGATGGTTAATAAAAAAATAATAAAAAAAATAGGATGCAAACTGCAATACACAAAAGGCAAGGTACTAGTTTAACTCCCAAATGTTTGCTATGGAAATGTGGCTAAGTCAATGAAACACGCATTGGCAAAACCAGTAGGTGTTGCCTTTGAAACCTATTGATTGTGTTAAGGTTTTTTTTTTTTTTAGCTATGCTGTAAAGCATCCCTGATGCTGCACAGCACGACTAAATAAGAAAAAAAAGCACATGAAGCAGCGGACTGCGTCACTTTGTAGGCATACGCAGTGTGCCTGCCTACAAAGTGCAACAGCCATTTTCTTCTTAATTTGCTGATCAGAGTTGCATCTGCAAATAAAAAGAACAACAATGTGTAAAAACAGACAGGTAGGGTACAACTGAGTGTGGGGGGGCAACAGAATGTGTGGGAGGGCAACACAGAGTGGGGGGTTGGGGGGAAGAAAAGCAACGGGCAACAGAGAAGGTGGGCCTGGGTGAGAATGAAGCAAAACGCAGGGTGGAGGGGTGTGAAAAAGCAAAGACCAGGTGTAGGGAGAAGAAGCAGTGGGAAAGACAGTAATGTTGAGTGGACAGGTGAGAAGAAAACAGGCAAGGAAGCAACGGGTAAAATACATGAAAATGTGAGCTACATGGGTTGGCAGGGAGAACCACAGCGAGCACAGAGCAATATGGATTGAATTAGGAAAGAATAACAATGGAGACAGCTAGAAAACGCAAGCACTCTCATGAAGTGCTTAACCAAAAAGAACAAGCATTGGCAAAGCCAGTAGGTCTCACTTGAGAGCTACTGGCTTTGTCATGTCTTTTAGCCGCGTGATACTGCAGCGCAGCTGCTGTACAACAGGGCTACAAGTCAAGAAATAAAAGAGCTATGACGCAACTAGAGCTGGCTGGGTCATAGCACATTTACTAGGTGGGAAGGGAGGGGTCAAGTAAGAAATTGGGATGGGAGAGATGGAGCAAGTAGCAACAACATGGGAAGGGTTGTGGGAAGGACAGGACAAGCAACAATGAGGGAAAAGGAGGTGGCAAGCAACAACAGTGCGGGAAGAGGGCAAACAACAACTAAGAGCGGGACAAGGAGGAGGCGGGAAGACAGCCTGCAATCACATACACTCTTACGGAGTGCTCTGCAACTAAAAGAAACAAGCATTTGCATTGCAATGGGTCTCGCATTTGCTCGACTTAGAGCTATTAGTGTCGTAAAGCGCTAACCAGACTTTTATTGCCACAAACTGAAAATGAAAAGTAATACTTTTTACATAAGCAAGCTGATTTAGAGCACCATGACATCAGGGTGAAAGAGCACACAAAAGGAAACAGAAGTTTGCTTGCAGTCAAACGTATTGGCGAGATCGCACCCAGCGAGATCGCGTTGCGTACGAAATAAGAAAAAGTAGTTCAGAAACCCCGCTGAAAACACAGAGCCGGTATGTTTTCAGTAATTGGCTGGTGCGCTCGAGGAGGGCTAAACACTGAAAAGGGGCATGACGTACGCATGTCTTTCACAAATGAAATCAAGCGATTTTTAAAAGGTAAACCCACAAACCAACTAATCGGATGTGCATGACATGGGTGTGGTTAAAAGCCCACAAAGATTACAGCAGGTTAGAGCACTTGACCCTAAAAAGTTGCACTGAACCTGTGAGCAGTGGAAAGACACTGGGCAAGAAAGCAATACGTGGGCAATGCTCCAGGGGAGGGAGTAACACATGAAGAGCAGGCAAGCACAGAGAAGGAAATGACGAAGAAACTAACCTATGGTATGTAATGGGAAGGCTCTAAGCCGTTGTAGGTAAACAAAATGTCTCATAAGCAACAGCGCAAGCAGAGTCTCAGATGAGAACTAAAAAAAGTAGAGCTTGAAACACAAGCAGTGGAAGCATTATATCCAGTCAAAATATAAAGAAGCTATGCTCATGGGAGGGACAAACACAAGATTGACAAGTTGGGACACAAATAAGAAGCAAGTAAATGAGTGAGGAAAGCCAAACAGTAGTAAGCAATAGGTGGACTCCAAGTCCTTGTACATTCTTCTAAGCGCAGACTAGATCTTATCTGGCAGACTCCACCTAAAAATTACTCTGCACAGATCTGGTCCTTCCCCCACCCCAGTCCAGAGATTTAGGGTTAATTTTGGTTTTCGAAACCCTTGTCGAGAAAGGGGCAGAACAAAAAAAAAAAGACAGGATTCATGGTGGATTTATTTTAAGGGGTTAGGTCTAAATCCCTAGGTCTGAGAAGGTCTATGCTACCGAGCCCTCTTGAAGACTGGCTTGCAAGTAGGTAACGTGCTATACTTCCAGAGCCTGTAAGCCAGTGCTGCCGCTGGGGACTTAATTTTGCTATATCACACCAAGATGATGTTCCTGGATCACCCTGCCCCAAAGCAGATCATCTCAGAAGCCTTTTCAACAAAGTATTGTAGGCCCGAGACTAATGTGACCCTGAAATGGGCACACCAGGAGTTGGCGTATTGTTACTTTGAGTTTCTGCACTCTGCAGATGACAGACTCATGTGTGGTACCTTACGAGAAATAACCCATGGTGGGGGTCAACCCCCCCCTGCCTCTCTCCCCCTCTCCCTCCCCTCCACGGGAAGTCCCTGAAGCTAGACACAGGCTGTATTGACAGTCCACATCCCCAAAATGATGACACCCAGTTGCAAATAAAAAACTACCTACCTGTGCATATCCAGGACCGTAATCGAAGCCACCACAAGTCCAGGAACACACTTCACTTAGCAAATTAAATCTCCCACTACTGTCCCTGCACATTATGAGCCAATGCGCTCATGTTGCAGTATGGTAAGCTGACATCACCTGGTTTATGGGTGCCCCTGTGAAACAGCATGCAAACAATGACAGCTGCTCCGACACCACTACACCCACTGGCAAGCCTGATATCAAACACCAAGAACTATTCCTGTAGTTAATGAACAAAGGAAAGAGACTTCAAAGCACTAACATGTGTATGCACCAGTGCCCTAGATAAGAGCAGACTTTGTGCATGGCTAAAGCTAGGTTAATTATTTTATGGAGTAAAATAATGCTTACTAGATACTACAAAGAAAACTACGTGCTTCAGCACCTCAAATTTACTGAGCATGCTTGCTTACAAAAAAAAAAAAAAAAACACTGTTTGGACAAGCTATTTAACATGAGATATTTGTGCTGCCATTCTGCTACCACATGCTGCAAGCAACTGAGAAAAGTGGTGACAGTGACCAAGAGTCTCAGCTCCTCACATTGGCAGCTTTGCCAACTACTCACAATGCACAGTAGTAGAAGTCCACAAGGCACAGTTCTTTACATTACTCACAAAGGCACGCTTACATTAATCACCTGTGCAAACTCATCACATTGCCAATTAATTCTTCAAACCTTACTGTGCCCATCAGTACTAGCTCTCACACAGCTCACTGGTCTAATCTTCTTACAGAGCCCATTAGAGGTAGCTCCTCATACAGCCCTGCAGGCAGCTAATCTCTGCCAACCAGACATAGTTACTGAAACTGCCACTAGGAATGACTTCTTACAGTGTCCATGAATGTGTGTTTTTCACATTGGCCAATAGGGGAATCTACCACACTGCAAACAAATGGCAGTTCCATATGCTGTCAACCACAGCTTGCTCCTCAGACTTTCCACAAGTACTACTTTATTCTGCCCCCACCACTGTCAACTGCTCATCTCCATACCATGCCATATTCCTTTAACTGGCTACTGACTACTTTATTATGTAATTGCTTTACAACTGTAAAATGGAGAACACCGACAAGGTGACATACATAATGTCACACTCAGGTCCTCATTACGACTTTCGCTGTCTTTTTCGAAGATCGCCACAGCCGGGGGTGCCAGAAGACCGCCAGTGCTGGCGGCCTTCAGCCCACCATATTACAAATACTGCAGGATTGCCGCCACATTTTGGGCAGAAACCCTGCAGCAGTCGTGCTGGTGATCGGAGGGGGCCACGCCAAAATGACTCCACCATCCGTATTGCAACCTGTAATACAGCTGGGCGGTGTCCTGAGGGAGGGGCGCTGCCGGCGGTGGAAGTGCCCGTTCCCTGCCGGAAAACCTCCTCGTCGGACAAGGTAAGTTGGGTGTCCGACAGGGGAGTGTGTGTGTGTGCGTTAGTGTTGTCTGCGTGTGTGAATGTAAGTGGGTATGCATTTATGAATGTTGAAGTGAATGCGTGTATGAATGTGAGGGAGTGCGTGTATGGATGCATGTGAGTGAATGAGTGTATGTCAGTGTTGGTGGGCGAGTGTACGCGGGTGCGTGTGGGGAGGGGGAGTGGGGGTGCTGTACCAGAATGGGGTTAGGGGAACTGTACCAGAAGGGGGTGGGGGTCACCTGCCGGTGACAGGGAAGAAATTCCCTATTACTGGTAGCCTTCCTGCCGGGGTTTTTGTGGCGATACTACTGCCGCTGAAACCCTGGTGAAAAGACGACTCCTAATACTGGTGGTGGTCTTCATTGGTCCGCCGAGTCTGAGCTGCTCATCTGCAGCCCGGCGGGTCCAACTGCCCTGGCGGTATGAACAGGGATGTGGCGGGTTAGCAGAGGCCAACCCAGCACACTTATTATGTGGCGGTCTTCACTGCCATCCGGTTGGCGGTGGGACCGCCACCGAGAGTCTGGCAGACATGAGACCACCAGACTCGTGATGAGGGCCGCAGTCTCAAGGGGCATCAAAAATACTTTTAAAAGGTCTGGAAGCTGGTAAAGATGGACATGATTCTTTCGGAAACATTTAAAAAAAAGAACCATTATTTTCATGTCCCAAATTAGAAAATTTGAAAAACATTTTAAAGCAAATGAGATAAAAGTACAACAGACAACTGGTCATAAACAACTGGACACATTTAATTGTCCAAGGGCGTAGATTTTCTCTCATCATACGTCTGCAATAGTGTTTGTGGTCAGGAAAACAGCTTTTAATTTTAATTTCGTCCATTGAGCCAGTAGGTCCAACCCCCTGCAGCACAGACAGTTTAGCTTCAAATTTACTGTACTAATATGTGCAAGAGGAACATCTGCCACTAAGGCAAGGTTTGTATCCAAATGTATACATTGTTCCAATACCTATAAAAGATGAATTCACGTAAAGCCCTTCCTATTAGGGTGAGATCTATAAGGAAATGCATGGAGTGTTTCCTGTATAAAAATGTGGACACATATCTACAAAATGTAACAAAAATTGTGGCAATTTATAATGCTCCTGCAATGCTTAACGGTTATATAAAAAGGCATGAGAGCAAGCTACACAAACAGCAACTTGAAAACTTTTTTGCTAAACTATTGTACAATTTAAAATAACATTTCTCTGAAGCATCATTTAGAAAAACATGTTTGATACCTTCTAGACCAATAATTGATAGTTACAGTAAAACTATCATGGATCACATTAGAGACAACATGAAAACAGTAAACAGGGGCTCAATTCTTAAAGAACATCGCAAAAGTTCACCCTCAGGTGTATGTTCCTGATCTTGTGCAGAATTATGTTTTTGAGGAATTGACTTCTTTGAATTCCATTCTTGCTTAAGCACATAGACAACCATGTATATAAGCAAGTGCAAATTCATTTCCCCCACAAACCCTTTTACCTACTAAGGAAAAATGGTTAATCCTGCCTTTGTCAGGAGTAACATTCCAATTTTTCAATGTGTGGGAAGAGATTGAACAGAAGTTACTGAATACCCTGAAACATGTTAGTTTGTGGGAATGCACAGACTCACAGGGTATTCCATCCCTGGAACACTTTCAACCTACTTCAAGCACATGCATAGATTTGCAGAAATGTGGGAGGGGGGCTTGATAGAAGTCAAATCCCTAAATAATATGAACTCTAATATAACCTGAGAAAATTAGAGAGGCCATTATCAAATATAATATGAGAAAACTGCCATAATATGTCCCCTCGTAGCATGGTACTAAAAGATGAAGTAGATTTCTGAAGCTTCTAGTCTCTGGGGCAATTCAAAACAATATCATATTCCACACCCTGATGGCTATCTTGTTCAAACTGTAACAATGTGGTAAAAAAGGATAAAACTATAAGATATCCACAAACCAGTTAAAAGTAAAACAGTCATAAACTATGAGGATACTACACTTGTAGCAATAAATATGTGATCTACTCTATTAATTGTCCATGTGGTCTACTTTAGGCAGGATGCAAGGAAAACCCTAGAATTTGAGGGAACCTGGCATATATAATGGTCACTGGTGGAGGAAATTATCTCAGACTGCCCTTCACAGCACGGCTTCCACAGCCACACAGAGCCCCCAACTCTGGGAGGTATTTTCTCCGTTGCCTGATCCCAGCATCCACTATTTGTTTTAAAGCTCTATTTTGCCCTGTCCCTACTTTCCATGGCCTTTGGGTTTTTGCCGTTTCTCCCGCTCACTCGGCAAAACTTATATTTTAGTTTCATCTTTGACTAGCTTGTCTCTGCTTGATCCCTATCTAATTATTCTCTGGACCTTCCATCTCTCTTTTGGGTACTTTCTTCACATTCACATTGTCCAGTCCTGATGATGATGATGATGATGATCCCGTGTCTGCAGGAGGCAAAACACTGTTGAACATACCCTACATGCTAATTTACTATAGTTGTATTGGCAGTACATCATGTGCTGTGCACTGGACTAAGTTTTAACCGCAGTGTGTACCATGTGTACGTACCGAGTACTTTTAACACTAATATTTAGTGACAGACTAGATTACTTAATGATTATAATATATCTTAACAAAAACTTTGTACATAATTGACATTAAGTAATTACTGTATACACAACTTTAGGTACCACCTTTTTCGGCAACTACTTTAAGTAGGCCACACATGGATAAATAATCATCGAATAATAAATATATATCAACAATTCTTGTCAAGGATGGAAATGTACAGTTGCCATACCATTTCAAAGCAATGAATTATACAGTACTGCAAATAAAATTTTAAATATTACAGCAAGTACATCCCATTATCGAAGGTGGAGATAAGAACAGAAGACAGGAACAGAGAGAAACAATGTGAATTATTCTCTTGAACACAGTGAGAAACAGAAATATATTTACAGAGATGATGAATAAAGGCTGACAACTGGCACAAACGGAGAGGCTGAATTTGATTTAGTTTTCGACGTGTGATTAAAGGAAGAAAAGACTCAAAGAATATGGAGTCAATTAAAATCTGAGTCTCATTGGATACCAAAGTAAGAGGTACCCTTTAATAAATTATTAGTTTACTAATCAGAGTGGCCTCCAAAATAAGGCGATCTCAATTCAAGAGATACAAAAAAAAAAAAAAAAAAAGGAGACAAGATTGGGACAAGGACAGAAATAATCCATTGATTTCTTCACAGTACCTACCAGAGGAAGCGCCTCACCAAATGCCAACTTCTCAGACTGCCAAACAGGGTCAGCTTCACACTGACAAACAATGAGTTTCATACAAAACACACAACAGCCAGCTCCTCTAAAAGTGCATCTTTCCCAACATAGCAAATGTAGAAAAGTAGAATATTAGTTGGGGTGGCTGTGATACCTCACCAAACAATGTTATTATCTGCATCACATCCAGGTATGGTTTGTAGAATCAAACCTCAGCTTTGTCTTGGTAGCTGTGACACAGAGCAGTCAGGCTTAAATCAAAGGAAAACACACATACAGCATTTATCAGTCAACACAAAAAAAAAAAGTCTTCTGCAGCTTGAGGATGGCACTGGGCTTGATGCAAAACAGCAAAGTCCAGTGCTCTGGTAAGGTCTTGGTTCTCAATGGCATTTGAGGGTAATAATGCAATGACAAGTAGCAATAGACTATCAGCCTCTGACGCTATGCCCAAAAAATGTTATATTTTGTCTCGGACTTGCAAACTGCAGTACTGTGGGAAGAAAGGATACATTTAAGTACCAGCCAAAGGTTCAGGCCCTGGGAAACATCTCTTGGACCCTTCAGGTGAGTGGACAAAGAACAGGTGTTCTGTTCACTCAGAAATTGAATTACCAATTAAGATGCCTTTAAATCTTATTATTGTCACATATGCTTTGTGTTCAGAGACAGAGGTCAAACGTCAGTTTGTCTTCTTGCAATGCAAATACTCTTCCTTGTGACTGTAGAGTTCCAGGATTTTGTAAGGTGAACTGTCTGACCTATGTGAAATGAAAGGCTTTTGGTATCCCGTTTTCCTAGCACACAACATTTAAATAACTGTCAACTTTACAACATTTCAAAATATAATTTCAGTATCTGTGAAAGACCATTTTTTCTACTTGTGTGTGATGAAAAAAATATTTTAAAAGAATGAAAAAAAAGTCAGAAAAAAAACTTTACTCAGTGATATGCAAAAGGATGAATGTTTTCTGAAACCCAATTTTCACAGATTATTGTTAATGCACTATATAGTTTTATCACTAAAGCTGCAAGTTAGTGGGAAGGTTTTTGGACATTTCTTTGAAATTTACTGTCTGTAAATGACAGTGCGCTACCACATCATGCTTTAGTAATATATTTAATAAAAATTGAGTGTTTAAACATAAACTGAGAAACACACCTGTCCTGATGGCAAAGCTATTAGTAAACTAAGAGGCAAGTCATGCATGGATCATGTGTACCCTATAAGTGGGCTGGATTTATTATACATGGAGCAAATGATTAGTGTATTTAATCAAACAAATGAGGATTTTTTTTTTCTTTCTACAGCAGAAATGCTGAACTCCCATATTTGAAGATGCACTCATACGTGAGAACGAAGAAAAAGGCAACTGTAAAATACATTATTTGCCTAGGATCACACAATTTGAGACCCGTTTCCAGGTCAAGTACATTTCAGTTAGGTCGAGTAGATTATTAAAGATACGCGACTTGCAGGTCTAGTAACATTTTTATGATTTTTCGAAGCCTGCACATGCTACACCAAGGGATCATTAAATAAAAAAAATAAAAAAATTAAAAAAAGGAGCCACTTTGCAACAAGGAAACTACTATCAGTTCCTCGCACCGTGCAAAAAGAACCAACCTTCAAACCCCCACCAGGAGCAAGTCTTTACACTGCCTACCAGTGCCAATGCCTAACACTGCCAACCAGTGACTGCATATTTTACAGCAAAGAAATTACAGCATGTGGCACTACATAACAGCACCATCCTAAACTGCCCACAGGTTCCTGCTAATCACATTGCTGATGTGGACCCAGTTGTCAGAATATGGTTTTGTTACACATCCCATTGTGTCCCTCTCATGATGCCCAAAAGTACCATCAACCTAAAAATGGGCTAGTGTTATAAAACCTTTAATGACGATCACACTTCTGATTTGTCCAATATGTGCCATCTTTAGTCATGCAATGCTGAATCTGCAATTTTGCTCACTATTTTGCAGTAAAATGTGTATTAAAACCCCAGGTTTTGGGAGTGGGTGACACTTTCTGTTTTTTCTTCTGAGAACCTGGTCCAATTAGAGATTTTTCTTTTCCCTAAGAATGCTGTCAGTATTCCATAGGAGTCCGACAATTAGACTTTAGTGCGATATTAATACCTATTAGGATTTAGGTGATTTCTATGTATGTATCCTGTATCTGAGCCTTTGTGGCACTTTCTTATTTTTTTCTGTATCACCTATTTAAGATTTTGCCACAAAACATTAACTTTTTAATCACTGTTTGATTTACTCTGTTAATTTTGTTGGGCCTAATGTCACGATGGGAGTTTACATATTGCTAGATCAAGGGTGGTGGATCCGAACTGCCAAAGGTAAGTTTCGGGGTGTTCGAAATATATGGGTTAAGTGAATTTTTTAAGTTTGGGCTCCCACACATACTCCTCACCAGGCACCCCATATGTGCATCAAACCTGCTCTAGAGGCCAAAGCTGTGTGTTAAACTGCATAACCAGTCAATCAATGTCTCTTCACGGAGATGCCAGACAGTTTGCCAAATAGAATCTGATTAGCTTTTTAAGCAAAAACATGTCCATTTTTCTTGGTCTCTTTTCTATAACATTACTCACGTCCTCATTCCTCACATTATTTTGTTCCTCTCTTGTATTTTTAAACATTATCACTTCCTTATTTTGTTCAACATCTTAATTTAATCTATTTGGCACTGATATCCGATCAGTTCATTTCGCTAACTCCTACTCCATTCACCACACTTCTGCTCTCTCAGACTATCCCCTGTTCATCTCTTTCTCATGCATTCACTACCCTTTCTTTAAGAGCTCTCAAGCTACCACATTTAGGGTAATTCTTCACTTTACCCACGTTTATGTTGTATATTTTTATAGTGTGTGTTCTGCCATTAGTATGACCCAACAGTGACCTTGCTACACCTCCATTCAGTAAAGTCAATAGACTTTATAGAAGGCTGACAAACATGTAATTTCCGAAGTACACTAACAACCTTCACAGGTTACAAATTAGTAGCCCAAATCACCATAACTTAACATGAAAGGTATCTATGAGCCCAAACTAAGACACTCATCACTGACACAACAAAAACGCTGTACTCCAGAAAAGTCAAAAATCAATAAATATTCACTTCATCAATGTTTCTTTTTGCTAGCTGTGATTGCTCAGCTTGGAGTATTTACCATTAGTCAGTAGCATGGTTTTCAAGTCATGGTGTATAATATCTGCTCTGGCGTCTCTACTGCTCACTAAAATGGAGTGCTGGGGAAAGAAAACATTGTTCCTTATGTCTGTGATTCAACAGGTCCATTAGTCAATTTGGACTCCACTGACCCTCTAATCAGTGTCTGATCGCTCCCTCCTGCACAGATCCACCTGCTGCTGCCACTGCTGCTGATCCCTTTAAAGGCCTGCGGGCTCCGAGATCGAAGCCCACATACACTTGCAGGCACCCGCCTACGCCTCATCCCTGGTGGTCTACTGGCCATCTGTGTCGGCCTTTCTTGCCTTTCTCATCTATTTTACTGTTTTTGCCTGTTTCTCCTCTTGTTGCACTCTTGTGCTGCTTGCCTCTTTACCGTGCTCCGTCCCTGCCGCCCCACCCCTCCTTCCTGTGAAGCGCTTTCCCGCCCTCCCATCTCCCAGCTGACTGGCCCCACCCACCTCCCTCCCCTTCTTAATAGCAGCTGCTGCGCAATGAGGGGCAACTCCACTGACCCTCTGGTCAGAGTCTGTTCACTCCCTCCTGCACAGCTCCACCTGCTACTGCTGCTGATCCCTTTGATAGCATGCTGGGTCTGAGATCGAGGCCTACCTACACCCTCAGGCACCAGCCTGAGCCTCATCCCTGGTGGCCAAGTGGCCATCTGTATCTGTCCGTCTCTGTCTTTTTCATCTTTTTTTACTCCTTTTGCCTGTTTTTCCTCTTGTTGCACTCTTGTGCTGCTTGACTCTTTCCCACGCTCGGTCCCTGCTGCTGCTGCCCCTGCGGCCCTGACCCCCTTCCTACCCACACACCTGACCAGCCCCTACCTCCCTTTCTTGAAGGACGCTGCTGCACAACCACACCACTGGCGCGCCAAGGGCAAGCCTGTCTGCACCTGGACCGCACAGAGGACCACGGACCCTTGTTCCCGCACCACCCACCGTTACGACGCCAATGCTCTGCAAGCCCTCAACCCTGAAGGATCCTCAGCCTGCCATCAAGCCAACTCGAAGAACACTCATGGGCCATTCTCCAGCCGCTTCTGCTCCCTCACCTGGTTCCGAACGCCACAACCCCCTGCTCATAGCCCAGATGGACACCTCAAACGCATACTCCTAAACATCCGCTTCCTCACCAAACATGCAGTAGATGTCTGGGACTTCCTAGACTCGATCACTCCCCCCCCCCCCCACGTCACCTTCCTCACAGAGACCTGGATCACCCCCACCTTAGCCCCAGACACAGCCACTGCCATTCCCAACAAGTACAAAATCATCCACAAAGACAGAGTCTATCGACCAGGAGGAGGCGTAACCATAGTCTACAGGAACACCCTCCGCCTGCCGAACACCGCCAAGACACGAACCAGCCAACCACCCTCGAACACCTACACTTCCACATTCAGACCAACCTGAACACCTCCCTTCGTGGCACGCTCGTCTCCAGACCTCCCGGACCCAGTTCAGCGAACCCACCACCTACTTAGTCACCCCCCAATGCCCTCACCTCCACTAACTACATCCTACTCAGCGACCTCACCTTTCACCTTGAGAACCACGATGGGTCCAAACACCACAACCCTACTGGACAACCTCACCAACCTCAGTCTCAAGCAACTAGTCAACCACCCCCTCACTCACTTAGCAGGTCACACCCTTAATCCAGTCTTCTCGACAAGAAACAACATCATCGTTTCTCACACCTCCCAACACCACTGGACCGAAATGCGTCCATTTCGCCTTCATGAAGTCCACTGCACGCCACCGCGTTTCCCCCCCCCCCCGGCAGAAACTAGAGTAAAGTCACCGAAGCCCACCTCACCACCACACTCAGCCACTCCACCCCACTGGATGCCAGGGACAACTCAGCACACAACTTGCACCGCTGGATCACAGAATTCGCCAACACCATAGCCCCTTCAGAAAACCCACCGGAAACCAGACCCGTACAAAACCCAGCTGGCTCACGACAGAACTCCAAGAGTCAAAATGCACCAGTGGACGCCTGGAATGAAAATGATGCACCAGCAAAACAAGCGCAGACCACACATCTTACAAAGATGCAGTCACCACGTGCCACCAGAGCCTCCAAGAAAACCGCCATTCAAGAACGCATCAACACCGATGCACACACCAGCAAGGAGCTATTCACCATAGTCAAGGAATTCATGAACCCCTGGACAGACACCCCCCCTCCCCCTCAACATATCTGCCACAACCTCGCCACCGTTTTCCACCAGAAAAACCCAGGACATATACAAAGGATTCAAGAAGCAAAACCCGCCCCCACCGCCCACCAGCATCACCATGAACCTCCACGCCGCACCACACCCTGAACCATTGGAGCCCTAACTCCACACAAGATACCTGGAGAATCATGAACTCCATCCATTCACGGGCACTCTCGGACCCATGCCCACATCACATCTTCAACTTGGCCAGTGCCACCCCACACAGCTTAGCCGAACTATCAACCGTTCCATCGAAACTGCCACCTTCCCATCCGACTGGATGCACACAGAGATCAACCCACTCCAAGGAGATAAAGAATTACAAACCCATTTCTCTGCTCCCCTTCCCAGCCAAGGTAACAGAAAAGGTCATCAACATGCAACTCATGGAGTTCCTCAGGTCGAATCACATCCTAGAGCCCTCCGAGTCTGGATTCAGGAGCAATCACAGCACTGAAACAGCCCTCCTCGAAGCCACCAACATCCGCACCATACTGGACCAGAAAACATGGCCGCCCTCATCCTCCTAGACCGCTCTGCAGCGTTCAACACAGCCTCTCACTCCACCCCTTGCATCAGAATCCACTAAGCCGGCAGCCACGTGAAAGCACTGGAATGGATTTGATCCTTCCTCACAGGAAGAACCCAGAGTGTCAGACTCCCACTGTTCACCTCAGCACTTAAAGAAACCTGCTGCGGAGTACCCTAGGGATCCTCACTAAGCACGATCCACTTCAATATCTGCATGGCCCCACTCACTAAAATTGTTAGACAGCACGACTTAAACATAGTCTCCTATGCCGACAATTCCCAACTGATCTTCTCCATGACCGACGATCCATCAACAGCCAAGAGAAATTTCCACAACGGAATAAGAGCAGTCACCACTTGGATGGAAACGGCCCTAGGAAATGCTCCACCTCCACTGACCACACAGGCAATCTGGGCATCATCCTGGAATCCACGCTCCACGACACCCCCCCCCCCCCCAAAGTCAACGCCATTTCATAGTCATGCTTCCACACTCTGCGTCTCCTTCAGAAAATTTTCAAGTGGATCCCCACTGAGACAAGAAGGACAGTCACTCACACTCTTGTCAGCAGTAAACTGGACTACGGCAACGCACTCTAAGCCAGTTTCACAAAGAAACTACAGAGATTTCAGAATGCAGCAGCCAGACTCATTCTGGATATCCCCCGCCATAGCCACATCTCTGCCCACCTCAGAGACCTTTACTGACTCCAGGTCGACAAACACATTACTTTCAAGCTACTAATACACACCTACAAGGCACTTCACAACATCAGACTGGACTACCTCAACCACCGCCTGACCACCTACACCACCGAAAGGCAACTCCGATCCTCCCAACTCACCCTCGCTGCCATCCGCAGAACCAGAAAGCGCATAGCCGGAGGCAGATCTTTCTCTTACCTCGCAGTCCGGACACGGAACACACTCCCACTCAACCTCAGACAGGCTGCCTTGCTGAAGCAGTTCAGGAAGGATCTCAAGACCTGGCTCTTCGAGTGTTCAGCACGCCCACAACAGCGCCTTCAGAACCCATGGGTGATAAGCCATGCTTTACAAGTGTCTGTTTGTCAGTCTATTACCATTATTAATTCAAACATGCTAGCCTCTCAGAGACAGCAGCCTGACATTCAGAATTACCCATTCTGTGTTTGGGTAGATGTTTAATCGCATTGGTGCCAAGGACGGTCTGGAGCAGTCATAGTGGGAGAAGGCTGAGAACGATTACAGACAGTCCTGACACCCACCTGTGTTAGAAGAACTGGCACTTCCCCCACAACAGCCCTTCATTGTGGGAGTCAGCGAAAGTGCTTCTGCCCCCGGCGATCTGATAACATCAGAGCATGCAAGACTCGCAGGCATCAGATGGTGCCGGGGACACGCTAGAAGCTATTTGCTTACAGTGCAGCCAGGAGCGTGTACGTCTTTATGGTAAGTTCTTCTCAGGTGGTGGTGGGAGGGGGCTGTAATCATGCAGCAGGAATCCCCACCACTTAAACACTAGGGATGTTGTTGTTTTGTGAGTGGCCCCTTGGGCAAGGGATGCTCCCTTAGGAGAATTTTTTGTATTCTGCCTCCTCCTGCCCCCTCCCAACCCGAAGAGCTCATCAGGAGGGGGGGGCGAGTTATTGGGGGTGGTGGGAGACTAGGGCTTTTTATGTCAAGCGTGCAAGCGATCTGACCGGTTATAATCTATCTATGGGCTTTTAACCACACCCCCTGCATGCCCATCCCCATCACTTGTTCATGGGCTTGCCTTTCAAAAATCTTTTGTTATCACTGGTAAATGCTTTAAGTTTGTCCCTCCTTGGGGCAGTTTTGCTACCGCCTTGGCCATCGACCCTGTTACATGGATAATTGCATGTTTGCCATTACGCTTGACTGCAAGCAAACTTTTTCCTTTTGCGTCTCTCCTTAGTGCTCTTATTAAATCCATGTGTCTGCCCCCTGGGGGCTAGTTTGGTCAATTTGCTCTCAAGGAGAAGGATGGGGGTCGAAACCCACTAGAGGGGAGGGATAAAATTTGAGCGATAACTGCGTGGAGCGACCCCTTTTTAGGCCGATCTTCCCTCTAGGTAGCAGTGGCCAGCACCCTAGACACCTTAGGCAAGGGTGGCTCCCCTTGCGGTGGTGGGGAAGAACAATTATTTGGTTCTCTGCCACTGCCCCAACCCCCCACCCCCCCTCCCCCACTCAAAAGGGCAGACTGTCCATTTTTAGGCCAATCTGCACTCAGGGGGTGGGGCGAAATCCCACTAATCACCAGGGATATCATGTAGAAGGGTCGCTCCCCTTGGGGGCCCTTTTTATGGGCGAGCAGAAAGTGCTCCGCCCATTCTGTAATCTCTCTTTGGGATTGAAACCACGCCCATGCCACGTCAGTCACTTACATTGGTTCGTGGGCTTGGCTTTTAAAATCCGCTTGCTTTCATTTGTGAAAGGCATGAATATGTCATGCCTTTTCCGGTGTTTAGCCCACCTACACAGCACCGGTAAAGTACTAAAAACATATGAGGCTCGATGTTTTCAGCCTGGAGTCCGGACTACTTTGTTTATTTTCCACGCAGCGCAATTTTGCTTTACAACGCTAACAGCTCTAACTCGAACAAATGCGAGACCCGTTACATTGAAAATGCGTGGGTTTTTTTTGTATTTCAACCCCCTGGGCAGATCTGCAATCCTTAAGGCTTCCAGGTAGGTTGTAACACTTGAGCCACTTGGAAATAAGGTTATATGGTGGAGGAGCTGCTCTTGGGGTAAGGTTTGCTTCCCTCTGGTGGTATCTTACTTTTTGCCTTTGTCGTGTGTCCTTTTGGGGTAATATCAGTGTCTTCCGATTGATATTTTTCATTTTTGTCTTTTTTGTTTGTTGTAGAGTCAATTGTTTCCTTTAGCTTGGTGTTGCATCCTGTTTGCGGGTGCACCTTTGGAAGATCTGGTAGTTTGTGTAGTTGTGGTTGCTAAGCAACTTATTTTGTAATCTTTTCATCTAATGTGTATCCTTGGCCCATTTGTATAATTTCTTTTTTTTTTTTACTGCTGTTTGAATCTTTAGCTTTTTGTTCATTGTCTTTCAACGTAAGGTACCGATTTGTGCACGTGCTATACTGCCTTGAGATATGTGTAATGTTTTTTTTTGCTTGTTTTCAGATTTCCAGTGGCGCTTCTTTGTGCTTGCAGGGTCTATGCAGATAAGTGCAGTTAATCCTCAGTGTTGCTGTCTATGGCATGTGAGTGGTGTTGTCCTCGAGTATATAGGTCTTTGTATTGGTTGACTTCCTTCCAAATTACTGTATGCCAGTAGTTTTACTTTCTGTCTCAAAGCCACAGTTCGTTTAATACGGATTGTACAGTGTTAGTTATTGTTGACTCATTTGTTGTGCTACTTTTATTAGTAATGATTATGGCTAACCACAGGATTATTACCTCAGTAGGATGTTGGTTTGCTTTTCGATTCTTCCTCTGACCATGGTTCTGAGACTCACTGTGCATCTGAGACAGGAGGAAGTCCAAGATTCTGGCAGGGAATTTTCTGTCAGGGAGGAATCATCCGATGATAAAGCCACCATCAGTGCGGAGGAGGTGTCTCTTTTAGAGGAGGACACATGCAGATAGGGAAGCAAGAGCAATCCGGATTGCAGCCAGCCTGGGGCAGAAAGGCTTCCCATTGGTAGCAATGAACTCTGGGTTGCCCCAAACATGGTGCAGCCTGTATTGCCTGCAGGGTGTAGAGTCAATACAGAAAACTTTTCGCCTATAAATTTCTTTCAGTTGTTTATGGACGGTGTATTTTTGGATTAGACTGTTGACCAGACTGATTTGTATGTGTAACAGTATTTGAGGGAGAACAGTGCCAGACACAAGGCCCACGTTAGAGCTAGCCGGTGGACTCCCACAAATCTGGATAAGTTGAAGAAGTTCTTGGGTTTAGCTTTTTTGATGGGATTGATAAGGAAGCAGTCACTGTCTTCCTAATGGTCTACTAGCAACTTCAATCAATCAATCAAAAAATGTAAAGAGCACGCTACTCACCTGTTAGGGTCTCAAGGCGAGGTGGGGGGTGGGGGGGGAGGGGAGGACGGAAGGGTCACTGTTCGAATAGCCATGTCTTTAGTTTTTTCCTGAAGAGCCGGAGGTCCTGGGTCTTGCGGAGGTTGGTGGGGAGGGAGTTCCAGGCCTTGGGGGGTGAGGTAGGAGAAGGATCTGCCTCCTATGGTGGTGCGTTTGATGCGGGGGATTGTGGCGAGTGCGGCAGATGGGAGTGTGGAAGTTCACTCTTTAGTTGAGGTCGGCTGGGCCGTCGTTGTGGAGGGATTTGTGCGTGTGGATGAGGATTTTGAAGGTGATCCTCTTGTCGATGGGGAGCCAGTGAAGGAATTTGAGGTGTGGTGAGATGTGTTCATGGCGAGGGAGAACTAGGATGAGGCGTGCGGCTGTGTTTTGGATACTCTGGAGTTTGCGTTTGAGTGTGATGCCGGCGTAGAGGGCGTTACCGTAGTCTAGCCTGCTGCTGATGAGTGCGTGGGTGACGGTCTTTCTGGTCTCTATGGGAATCCATTTGAAGGTTTTTTTCAGCGTGCGGAGTGTGTTGAAACAGGAGGAGGTGACGGCGTTGATTTGTTGGGTCATGGAGAGGGGGGGATCCAGAATGAAGCGGAGGTTGCGTGCGTAGTTTGCGGGGCCTAGGGCGGTGGACCACCAGGAGTCGTCCCATATGGTTTTGTTGGGACCAAAAATGATTATTTTGGTTTTGTTGGAGTTGAGCTTGAGGTGGTTGGCGGTCATCCAGGTGGCGGTGTCGAGGAGTGCAGCGTGGAGGTTGGTTTTGGCGGTAGTAGGGTTGCGTGTGAGGGAGAGGAGTTGGGTGTCATCTACGTAGGAGAGGATGATGATTCCATGTGGTTGGAGGATTTTGGCGAGTGGGGTCATTTAAATTTTGAAGAGGGTGGGGCTGAGGGAGGATCCCTGGGGGACACCACAGATGATTTTGGTGGCAGTGGATTGGAAAGGAGGGTGGTGGACTTTTTGGGTTCTATCGGTGAGGAAGGAGGAGAGCCAGTCTAGGGCTTTGTGTCGGATCCCTGCATTGTGGAGGCGTGCGCGGAGTGTGTGATGGAAGACTGTGTCAAAGGCCGGGGAGAGGTCTAGGAGGATGAGTGCGATGGTCTCATCCTTATCGACTCTGGTTCTGATGTAATCCGTGCATGCGATGAGGGTGGTTTCCGTGCTGTGGTTCTTGTGGAAACCGGACTGGGAGGGGTTGAGTGTGTTGTTTTCCTCAAGGAAGTGGGATAAGCATGTGTTTACTAGTTTTTCAGTGACCTTGGCAGGGAAAGGGAGGAGAGAGATGGGGCGGTAGTTGGAGAGGTCGTCTGGGTCAGCTCTGGGCTTTTTTAGGAGTGCGGTGATTTCTGCGTGCTTCCAGGGGTCTTGGAAGGTGGCGGTGTCGAATGATGTGTTGATTATGTCGCGAAGCATGGGGGCGATGGTTGGGCTGGCTTTGTTGTAGACATGGTGGGGGCAGGGGTCGGAGGGGGATCCAGAGTGGATGGAGTTCATAGTTGTTTCAGTTTCTTCAACGGTGGTTGGGGCCCAGGTGATAAGTAGGTTGAAGGGGTGTGAGGGGGGTCTGTGTCGGGCGGGTGCGGGGTGTGTGCGGTGAGGGGAGTGTGGTGTGAAACTATTGTGTATGTCTAGGATTTTGCGGTGGAAGTGGTTTGAGTGGGAGTCGCAGAGGAGTTGTGTATGCTTGGGGTCTATGTTGCTGGCTTTGGGTTTGGAGAGCTCTTTGATGATGGTAAAGAGTTCTTTGCTATTGTGGGAGTTGTTGTCTATGCGTCCCTTGTAGTATGCTCTTTTGGAGATGCGTATGAGTTGGTGGTGAGTGCGGATGGTGGTTTTAAGGGTGGAGAAGTTAGTGGTTGAGTGTTCCTGTCGCCAGGCTTTCTCAGCTTTGCAGCATTTGCGTTTGGAGTCTTGGAGTTCAGTGGTGAACCATAAGGGCGTTTTTGATGTTGCAGTTGGTGATGTTTTTTCTGAGGGGGCAAGTGTGTCGGCGCAGGTGGTGATCCAGTTTGTGAGGTTGAGGGAAGCAGTGTTGGGGTCGTTGGTGTGGGCGTGGAGGTTCTGTGCTAGTTGGGAGTTCTGTGGGGATCTTGTCCCACAAGCGGTAGGGCGTGGTGTGACGTTGGTGGTATGTGGGGGGTTTGGCAAAGGAGAAATGGACGCAGTGGTGGCCGGTCCAGTGGAGTTTGGTGGTGTGGGTGTAGGTTATGTGTTGGCTTGACGTGAAGATTGCGTCTAGTGTGTGTCCTACTGAGTGGGTGGGTGCTGTGACCAGTTGTTTGAGTCGGAGGTTGTTGAGGTTGTCTAGGAGGGAAGAGGAGTTGTGGTCTTGGGGGTTCTCCAGGTGAAAGTTAAGCTCACCAGGGAGTATGTAGTCTGTGGAGATAAGTGCGTGAGGGCTGATGGTGTCGCAGAAGGGGGTGCGTGGCCCTAGGGGTCTGTATATGAGTGTCCCTCTGAGGGTGGTGTTATTGTTTATGTAGATTAGGAAGTGCATGTGTTCTGCGCTGTCGAGGGCTGTGTGTGTGTTGGTGGTGACCTTAATTGTGTCTTTCTGCAGGATGGCGATGCCACCACCTGGTTTGTTTAGGAAGTCTCTGCTTTGGAGTTTGTATCCGTCAAGGGGGTGGCCATGGCTATGTCTGGCTCAGATGAGTGGTTAGTCCAGGTTTCTGTGAGGAAGACAATGTCGGGTCAGTGTGATGTGATGAGGTCCCAGAGTTCTATGGCGTGCTTGGGTAGGGATCTGGTGTTGAGGAGTAGGCAGTTGAGATGGTTGTGGGGGGTGTTGTTGTTGTGTTGTGCGATGGCGTTGGTGTGGGTGTTTGGTGCTGTTGTGGGACTGTTGGGGTGTGTGGAGGTTGTGCGTGATTCTGTTGTGTTGAGATTGTGTTATTTGGCGTGGGGAGTGCCAGGGGTGATGTGGGGCGTGTGGGTGTGAGAGGTGTGAGAGGTGGAGGATGAAAAACGGCAGGCATAGCAGGTGAAGGGTCCTTGTGTGTGGGGTTGGTTAGGGTGCATGCGGGGTGTGGTCCTGGGTTAAGGGAGTGGAGTGTGTTTGAGCAGTAGTGTTGTCTGGGGTGGTCTAGGCTGGAGGGAACAGGGGGACAGGCGCTGGGCGCGGTCCAGGCGCAGGCGGGCTTGCCTCTAGCGCGCCCACTGCGCGCGTATGCACAGCGGCCGTCTTTAAGAGGGTGGGGTGGGAGGGTGTGCGCGGGGGCGGAGCCGCAGGGGAGGCAGCGACAGGGGAGTCGGAGACCAGACGGAGCCGGGCGGGAGAGCTCAGAACGGGGGTGGGGGGGACAGAGAAAGCGCACTGCAGAGGGTAACGGAGGAAAAAACAGGAGGAATTAAGGTGTTTGGAAGGTAAAGCGGCAAAAACTGAAATACGGAGTACACAAGGGCAAATACAGCAAACAAAAAATACAGTAACACAAAAGGTACACTTACCCAGTAACCGAGTAGCCTACCACTCAGCACCAGGGATGAGGCGCAGAGGAGGGCCTCGAACTGCTGTCCAGGCGGCAGTCAGAAGGTTCAGGGGCACGGCGCAGGCAGGTGGAGCTAAGTGGACTCCTGGCCAGAACCAGGTCAGGGAGTCATACTTTGATGGCAAGTGGTATACTTCCTGCAACCAGGAGTCGTGATCAGTATTTGCTTCTGTTTCAGATGATGCACTTGATAATGCTTCAGAGTTGCCACAGGATCATCCTCGCTGTGACTGTCTCTTCAAGTTTCGCGATTGCTTTTCAGCAATCTATGTTCAAGGGAAATAAATAGATGTGGATAAGTTTCCAATCCTGTTCAAGGGCTGGTTGGTTTTTAGGCAGTACATTCCTATAAAGAGGGCATGTTATGGAAATTAAGATGTATATGCTGTCTAAGAGTAGTACCTTATAGGTCTGTAACTTTAGGGTGTACACGGGTAGGGATTCTACCACTGACCCGCCTGGATATCTGTCCACTTTTGGAGTCAGTGAGAAAATTGAGTGGGAACTTGGTAAAGGACTTTTTAAACAAAGGTCACCATTTATACAAAGATAACTTCTACACTGGTGAGCAACTGGAGAAGTGCCTGACCCACTCACAGCTCCCCAGCTGCTCCACGGCCCTCCTGCCTGCCGCCGACAGCTCCGCCCGCATTCCTGAGCACAACTGCGACCAGCTCCGCCCGCATTCCTGAGCACGACTGCGACAGCTCCGCCCGCATTCCTGAGCACGACTGCGACAGCTCCGCCCGCATTCCTGAGCACGACTGCGACAGCTCCGCCCGCATTCCTGAGCACAACTGTATCCAACACTCCTGCTGATGCCTCCTTCGCGCTACTGCTGCTCCCCCCATCCTGCCTTCCCCCCTTCCACCTCCAAGGACATATAATGGAGGCCACAGGGTGGTCTCTGTGAGAAGCGCTTGACCCACTCGGCCAGTCACAGTTCCCCAGCCGCTCCACAGCCCTCCTGCCTGCCACGGACCGCTCCGCACACATTTGAGACGGACCGACAGCTCTGCCCACATTCCTGAGCCTGATTGCATCTGCGGATGCCCCTGCCGATGCCTTCCTCGCGCCACTGTTGGTCCCGCCTTCCTGCCTCAGCCCCTCCCAGGACATATAATGGAGGCTCCAGCCCGGCCACACCACGGGTGCACCAAAGGCAAGCCCGCCGGCGCCAGTCCACTGGGCGTGGTTTAGGTGCACTAGGACCCCTGGTCCTCCCACTCCCAACCACCAAGGAGCTACAGGCCTTGAACATCGGACACCCCATCAACAGCTGCTTCAGGGCCACCCCCACACTCAACCAAAGGACTGTTCACCTTCCTACAATGCCGTTTCTCCTGCAGTGCGGGCCAACCGCGCACACTAAAGCCTGCACCCACACAAAACTTTGAACAACCAAGCACCACTTCAGTGCATCCTGCTAAACACCCACTCCTTATGCAAACATGCCAAGGAAATCTGGGACACTATCACCACCTGGACGTCGCCTTCATCACTGAAACATGGCTAAAACCCTCCTCAAACCCAAACATCGCCACAGCCACTCCTGGCAGCTACAAGACGATATACCAAGACTGCAACAACAAACATGGCGGGGGCATCGCCATCATCTTCAAGGACACTATCCAATGCACCATCACAGAGGACGCCCCAACGCCCCTCATGGAGCACCTCAACTTCCAACTTCAGACCGATGCAAGGCTCCCTGGCATAGAGACCCCGGGACCACACCCAGCCTTCTGTGATGCCATTGCCAACCTTTCACCCCCTCGCCATAGACTCCCTCCACTACTTCCTAATCAGAGATTTCAATTTTGACCGTAACTACACCAACTCCACTTCCCTCAGAGAACATCAGCAACATGAGCCTCACCCAACTGATCAGCAAACCCATATACAAAGCCAGACACACACTGGACGCCAACTTCACTTCTAGCGACAGAATCAATTTTATCCACATGACTGAACTCACCCAGACCTACCTCGTCATCGCCCACTTTACCAACTCCAATTCTCAGTAGACCACATCCAAGCACAAGCCCTAGGCACCACACAACACAAGATCATGGCAGACCTTGAGCTCAACCATGCTGCCCAAAACTTCACCACCTGGATCACAAAATCCGTCGACCGAGTCGCCCCACTGAAAGTGAGATGGTACACTCCGGAGCTCAGAAACTCCAAATGCAACTGTCATCAACTCTAGAAACAATAGCGTGTGACGAAGGACCTCTCCTAAAGAGCCACCTACAAGGCAGCCCTCAACAACTACAACCACCACATCAAGGCACAAAAAAAGCAGAAATCACTGCCCACAGACACCACAGCCAAACACATGAAAGAACTCTTCAGAATCATCAAGGAATTCTCTAACATGATTACCAAAGAGACCACCATCCACCCATCCCAGAGACTCTGCGACACCCTCTAAGACTACTTCCACAGCAAGATTACCACCATATACAACAATTTCGACCCCAAAGCATCCACCTCCAAACTAGACAGCATCTCTCAAGCAGCGAGCACCAGCCACACTATAACCTCCTCGGCCCAGGCTAACATACAGATCATGTCATCCAGGCACTCTGTGGCACCCACCGACCCCTGCACCCACTGGCTTTTCAACCATGGAGCCAACATTATTAGCACAGAAGTAACCTGCATCCTCACTCAACAACTCCATCTCCATTGCAACCTTCCCAGATGAATGGAAGCACGCAGAGGTCAGACCCCTCCTAAAGAAACCCTCCACAGACCCCAGCGACCACAAGAAGTAGACTGATCTCCCCTGTGTAGCCAAAGTGCTTGAGAAAGCAGTCAACCAACAGCTAACTGACTACCTCGAACAAAACCACCTTCTTGAAATCTCACAATCAGGATTCCGGGACAACCACAGCACGGAGACTGCACTGATCGCCACCATGGACAACATCAGGATCCTTCTCGACTGAGAACAGTCGGCAGCTATGATCCTTCTGGACTTCTCCACAGTGTTCAATACAGTCCCCCACCACACTCTCCTCAGCAGACTCCACAGCACTGGCATTCAACAAAACACCCTTAAGTGGGTCGCCTCTTTCCTCTCAGGTCGCATGCAGAGGATCTGTCTTCCTCCCTTCACTTCTACACCCAATAACATCACCTGCAGCGCACCCCAGAATCCTCCCTCAGCCCCATCTACATTACCACACCCTCATAGACATCGTCCGATCCTACAGACTCAATATAGTCTCTTACACAGACAACACTCAACTAATCCTCTCACTAATCCTCTTTGACAACACCAAAGCCAGATTCTGCAATTCCATGACCAAATTAGCAACATGGATGAAAAACAGCTGCCTCAAACTAAACACCAATAAACAGAAGTCCTGAATTCTGGAGGAACACCTCAATATGGGACCACTGCTGGTGGCCAGCATAACTCGGACCAACACCCGCTCCATCAGACCACATATAAAACCTCTGCATCATTCTCGATTGCCAACTAGCCATGTATTGGTAAGTCAACTGTTGAATCTTCAAATGGATCACTACCGACACCAGAAAGACAGTCACACGCCCTGGTCACCAGCCACCACGACTATGGAAACACACTCTATGCCAGAGTGTCCTCCCAGCTACTTAAGACTCCAGACTCTACAAAACACTGCAGGCAGACTCATCCTCAACCCTTCCAAGCGCTCAAGCATCACCCCACACCTCAGGAACCAATTCAAAATCCTCACACTCGCATACAAGGCTCTCCACAACCTAGAGCAGTCCTACTTCAACCATCAAATGAATTTCAATGTCCCAGCAAGACAACTATGCTCCGCCTCGCTAAACTTCTCACACACACACACCAATATATATATATATATATATATATATATGTTGCATCAAAAATTTAGCCGTGCACTCCACCAGGGTGAAACTAATTCTTGAATTTTATTTGAAACAAAAAAGAACAGAACAACGCGTTTCGACCGGATGGTCTTTGTCAAGTTCAACAAACAATTCACAAAGCAAGTTCCTTTTATAGTGGAATACATTAAACTCATATAGTGCATGCTGGGAGCTATAGTTAAACAAATGTTATATAAATTAAATACACATTTTTTTAAGAATTGCGTAATTTTGCAATCAATCTATTCATGGTGAAAATACAATCATAATTAAATTTCCATATTCTTTTATTTTTTGTTTTTAAAGTTAAATGTCTTACAAACTTACTTCATTTGTATATAATTTCAATTTCATATTTCCCTTATTACCTTCATTGACTCTATACTGATGTTTTAATTGTTCTAGTCATACTATTGTAGAAATGTTTTATTATTGTTTAACTAATTTCATGCAAATTAGAACTTGCTCTAAAAACAAAGAAAAAAATATTTTTTTAAAATTAAATTTGTATCCAATGCTCACAATGATGATTTCGGATAGTTGTTATTTAGAAGTTTAGCCGGTCGGAGATTTCACTATCACAGTTCATTTAAACTGCTTAAGTTATGTACTCATATAGTGGAGAGGAAACCTCGACTGAATCTGAAGTAGAACTGAGTGAAGGGGAGGGCACAGATACCAGTAACACCACTTTTTTAGAGGAAATGCAGGTACTCTACTTGGATCAAAAGTTATCAAGAGGAAGAGGCAGAATCAGAGGACGGGGGTATGGGAACAAACAAAATTTGGCAAGATCAGTAAAAGACAAACAAGAAGAGCCAAAAGAAACAGGCAAAAGACAATACTCTCTCAGAAGTTTAAGAAAATAACAAAACTCCCGAATTTAGTAGTCAATCTTTCGAACCATGAACTAACGAATCTTGAGTTACAGACATTAAACAAAGGTTTATCTTTCTGCCCTGAAATCCATCATAACTTTGTGGACACTCGTATTGATATTTACAAATTTATTAGGAAACTAAAATTACTAAAATTCCATACAAATTTTTTTTATTTAATTTATATAACATTTGTTTAACTACAGCTCCCAGCATGCACTATATGAGTTTAATGTATTCCACTATAAAAGGAACTTGCTTTGTGAATTGTTTGTTGAACTTGACAAAGACCATCCGGAGAAACGCGTTGTTCGGTTCTTTTTTGTTTCAAATAAAATTCAAGAATTAGTTTCACCCTGGGGGAGTGCACGGCTAAATTTTTTATGCAACATTTACTCTTGGGTTGGTTCACCCAGAGCTGTAGCACTGGTACTCGTTGAGCGCGGCGCCTTTCATCGAACCGCGTTGCTGTCTGATATATATATATATATATATATATAAATAATCGCAGCGGAGACCGCTCCTTCTCCTACACTGCAGCCAAGTCCTGCAACAGCCTGCCCCTACACCTCCGAATAGCTCCCTCCCTGGCACACTTCATAAGGAGACTCAAGGACCTGACTTTTCAACAGATACTTGGCACCCTCAGCACCCAGATACCTTCAGGGGTGATAGTGCTGCACTTTATAAATGCTATGATTTATTGACTATTCAAGCAATTGCTCAAAGTGGACACTATTGCATGTGGCACAATCCATCCTAACAGTAAAGGTTACCCTAAAGAGCTTGCATGTAAGAAAAAAGAAAAAAGAAAAAACTTGAGCAAACCGTGCAGTGCCTTGTGTAGTGATAAACTTCTAGCTGTGAAATGTTCAGACAGGAGAGATGTCCACATACTGACAACCATTCATGATGAAAATACTTCACCTGTGACTGTCTGGGGTCGGGTTGCTGAAGCATGCAAACCTGTCTGCATTTTAGACTACAATAAGCACATGGGTGGTGTAGCTAAATTAGATCAAAGGTTGGAGTTTCCTTGAGTCCAGAAGTGTACTGATTTTAGAGGGTCAGACGCCCAGTACTGATACTAAAAAGTGCCTTTGAGACGGGATGACTTTAAAAGGTTTCTGTAGAGTGCACAGATTCCCTATTCAGCTCAGCCCCAGCTCCAGACTATCAACCCCTTTGTGAGGGCTCTGGCCACTACCCACTGAGATATAAGTGGGAGCCCTTCCCAACCTCCTCCCCATGAAGACCCATCAGTATGCAGATGACTGAAGATGCAGCCGAGTATCCTGTGTTGTGGGTGTCTGAAGGGAATGCACAAGTGTAGCTGTCAATTAACCCAGGCCAGACATATACTGGAGGTAGGCTGTAGACATACATGGCAGTGAGGGCAGAGAAATGCCCGCTTTTAAAAAGTGGCATTTCAAAAATAGTAACAATAAATCCAACTTTACCAGTAAAGAGGATTTATTATGACCATTCCGATGATACTAAACATGAGGCAGCTACTCTTACCAGATCAGGAATTACACCTTAAAAGTATTGTAAGGAATTCCCAATGCTGGCCTATGAGAGGGGCCAGCCTGAAAAAAGACTGAGTTTTTTATTACGAGTGCATGAAAGACTTAAAAGGTACATGTCCTATCTTTTACTTACAAGGCACCCTGCTCTATGGGTTACCTAGGGCCTACCTTAGGGATGACATATGCAAAAAAAGGGAAGTGAGAGGAGCCATGGCAAATAAGGTTTGTATGATGGGAGGAAGTTTGGCAGATTTTATGAAAGCTGCTGATTGGTCCTCAGCAGAAACATTTAGGAAATGTTATTTTAAATCTATAGATCATGTTTCTGAATGACTTTAACGTGCATAATGCTAGCCTCCTGTCCGGACATAAAATGGCAATTCTTAAAAGGTTTACTGTATAAGAATTGGGATTTTATTAAAGACAAGGAGGTTAGCATTATCCCACCCGCCCTTACCTAGAAGTGGTTGGGAATGATGAATCTTAGACTTTTAAAGGTATAGCAATATTGCATATGTAAAAGTAAAAACAAAAAAAACAAAAAAACAAAAATAGGAAAAGTTACAGCTGTGTTTATATATTTTGCAGAATCTTAAAGGATTTCAGTGTTAAGTGAATATACAGTAAGAAAAAGAGATCAATCAAAAGAGGCAGAAAATGGAGGACACCGTCTATATGGAACTGAACATTCTTTTTTTCTATTATTATGCTGTTAATGTTCTATTGGTCACTTTTAATGGGTTTTCTGCTCAGAAGGAGTAAATAAAAGTTAATGCATAATGCTAGCCTCCTTGTCTTTAACAAAATCCCAATTCTTTATGCAATAAACCTTTATAAATCGCCATTTCTGCGGATTCCAGAAGCTTACATCACAGAAATGCGGGAAATATGCACAAAATTGGGCAACATTTGAGGTTTGGAAGGGCCTGTGGGTAGGAACACCTGGTGGGAGCCACACAAGTCATCCCATCCTGGATTCTTCTAGGTGTTTAGTTTTCAGAAATGTACAGTTTTGCTAGGTTTCCCTAGCTGCCAGCTAAGCGAGGGCCCAAAAATCCACAGCTAGGCATATTGCAAAAAAGGGCCAGTTTTCAATGGAAAAAGGTGATGTGTAAATTTCGCGTTTTGGGGACTTTGCTGTTGCAGGTACTAGCCCTACCCACACAAAAGTGAGCTACCATTTTTTATTTAGAGACTTAGGAGAAACACAGAATGGTAGAACAAGTGTTATAACCAATTGTATTTCTCTGGATCTGTGCCTTTCAAATGTAAGCCAATATGTAAGAAAGAAGAGATGTTGATAAATGCCCTCTAATTCACAAACTAGTATGGTTTCCCACAAATTCGGAGATGTGAAAATATTCACTACTTCTAAATTCCATATCATATGCCCATTTCGGAATTACATAGGTTTCCATGATGCTAATTTTTCACTCTATGTTTTACCACATGAATTGCTCTATACCTGCTACACAATGAATAACCATTGCAAAGTGCAGCTCGGTTATTGGCTCTGGGTACCTCGAGTTTTCGAAAAACCAACCAATCCTATGTATCTCCACAGCCAGAAGGGCAGTCCAATGGTATATTGCTTTTATAAATTGACCATCATGACGAGAAGTTATATAGAGAAAATACTTTATTCGATCATACATAACCATCAAAGTGCAGATAAATATAAATTACATTTAAAACATTCCTAAAATACGTACAAAGGCACATGAGTAGAGAATATAAAATATTACTAAAAATCCTACTGCTGAGGCTCATTAAATAACTCCATCCTAAAAATAAAAATCATGAACTCCATGCCCTGGGCAGAATGTTAGTTCCCCAAATTGCCAAAATTCCCACCGTTAATAATTTCAGAAACTAATTAAGGCCAGCTCAGTCACTCAGAATGACATTTCCTAGTTCAATAATTATCGACCTAGGCTAAAATCTTTTGCCGCCTGCAGCAGAATGACAGTAGAAATCTGCTTACTGAAAATACTATTTCCTCTGTTGTGTCATGTTTTAAAATTCTTAAGGCCTGACAATGATCCGTTATCCCGAGCTGCAAGCAGATTGGGCGAATCCATCTTCTTCTTTGATCACTATACTCTGGGCATGCAAATAAAACATGGGCTTCAGTCTTGTTCGCCAGGCCACAGAAGGGACATAAACCTGAGGTAAAGCCCCTGTTCCACCTACTGGTGAACAAGCTTAGAGGGAGGGAGCCCGTCCTAAATCTTAAAAACAAACATTTAGCCAGGGCCGGAATGATCCTGTCAAGATATGGTTCAAAGCAAGGGAAGAGCTTTATCTCCAAAAAGCTGCTTGTCAATGTGCCGCGAGTGCCTGACAAAGCTATCTGTTGGTATATAAACTCCCAATATCATGTTTTTTAGTATTTGGGTGTTAGCTTTGCGTAAGCAATCGGACTCATCCCAGAATCTATTCAGGTTCACTTTACTGAACCAGTCTCGCACTGACTTCATCCAGGGAATGAGGCTCACGTTGGCTGGAGTAATTAAATCCCTTACTGAGTCCCTATAATGACTCAGTTCATTAGTAGACCATAGACAGACACAATAAGCAAGAGGCCATAAAGCTGCTACATTTGCCACTCTACTAAGTTTAAATCCATGTAAAGCAGGGTTAATGGGCTCCCCATCAGTAATTTTAAAAGTTTCCTTATGAATTTATTTTCTGCAATAGTCAAGCAATCCAGGTTACTATGCCCCCACAGTTCTCCACCAAATAAGGCAGCTCCATCTCAATAGACTGCCAATGCTGGAGAGACAGATCGTGAGCTGGTTGTATTATAGACCCTGATGATAGCGTTAGAGTTGTGTTGAAGCACTAGAGAGGACTTGGATAGTTGGGGGGGGGGGGGGGCATTTTAAATTGCTAGTTAATTTAACCCCCATGTATTCAAATGATTCAGTCTTCTCCAGTACTTTCCCACCTGCTCTAATTGGTCTCAACTTAGTTCTTCTCTGCCCAAAGACCATATATTTTGTCTTCTCCACGTTTAATTCCAATCCTCTTGAATTACAAAAGTATGTGAATCTGTCAATTAAAACTTGGAGCCCCATTGGTGATCTGGAAATCAGTAGGAAATCGTCAGGGAAAATTAATATGGGAACTTTTAAGTTGTTCAATGAGGGGGCATCGTTCTTAGTGTTACAAAGTTCCTTCGCCACTTCGTTCATATAGAGGGTAAATAGAGTGGGGGCCAATATGCAACGTCTGATGACAATCTTGTTAGTTCACCCCTTTTGCCCCATTGCACTTGAGCATATTTTATAAAGTGCTGCCTTATAATCAGCATGAGCATGTATGATGGAATCCCCATATTTGACAACACTTGCAATAGCATGTTGCGTGGAATAGAGTCAAAAGCGGCCTTGAGGTCAACAAAGGATACGTAGAGCTTCTGTCCAGCTAGTGTCACATATTTCCAATATAAGCAGGCAAGCCTAAAGACTTGATCCGTGGTGTTAGTTTTGGGGAGAAATCCAGCCTGTAATGGGGTCAAGATTTTATCATCTTCAACCCATGTGAGCAACTTCTCGAGGATCTGTCTTGTGAAAATGTTCTGAAGATTGTCAATAAGGCTTATTGGTCTGTAATTGGAAGGGCATCTGGCATCCCCTTTTTTGTATATCGGTATAATCTCCGTCCCCTTCCACGACTCCTAAAAATTCCCTCCCCTTGAGATTGCGTTAGTCCACAGATTTATGTAGGAGCTCCAAATTAACATCTCTGATTTATATAAGTCTCCTGGGATTTTATAAGGCCAGGTGTTTTAGCACATTTTAGGGCATTTATCGCTCTGAGCGTATCAGCTATACTGAACTCTAGTGGGTCCACTGCCTTCATCCCATCCTGCTCACAGGTAATTCCCTCTTTGCGCACTTCAGCCTCATTATACTCCTGTTCCAGTATGTCAGCTCGCTCATATAGGGTACAGAAATGAGAGACCCCACTGTCAGGGTCTATATGATGAACAGGGGGGGGGGGGGTGTTGTATCATCCGATCCTGCTTTTGATATCAGCTTCCAAAAAAACTGTGAATCTCTCATTTCCACTGCTTTTAACATTTCGCACCATATTGAATTGTCCCTCTCTTTTTTTTGCTAAATGAAGTGTTTTATCATATTCCCGTCTGGCCTCCATGATGTTGTCTCTATTATCCTCCCTTAATACCATTTTTAAGTGCGAGTTAGCAGTTTTGCAATCATTAAACCAAGTAATCGTTCTTTTCCTTGTCGCCTCCCTATGGTTGTCCCTAAAGAACAATTCTTTTAAATTTTGTAAAAAGCGTATTATGCACTTCTAAAATCGGAATACCGGAAGGAAGATGTCCCTCATACTCAGAGATAGAATACGAAGAGGTCATATATCTCCAAATGCGAGTTCCTATTGGCCACCATGGCAAGCCAGGACAGATCGCGACCAATACTGGCCAACTCAGGCTCAAAAGTCGTTATCTCAGAAGTAATTTTAGCATTCCTTACTGGATCCCCCATTAGCAAGGTGTTGTGCTGCCATTACAGGTTCTAAGGCCCCAGCTGGCCATCACTGAAACTATCTTAAGGGCAGAGGCTGAGTGATTCTTACAGAAGTTCCCTGCCATAGGTGGAATATTCCTAAATGTATCTTCTGAGGTGGTAACCTTTTTTAGAAGGGTGGATGGCTCAGACGTTATGTTGAAGTCATCCGCTACTATAATCTTTGTCCCACTATCCAAGTGTTCTAGTGTCTCCTCTAGCAACAATAAGGTAGGGGCCTCCTCGCTGCCTTGTCCATGCCTAACGTAGATGTTAATGAAAGCAACATGTAGTCTGGAGGGGAAGGTTATAATAATGCCCAGAATATCTGCTGGTTCTATTTTCATAAGTTTGCGGCAGCTAGATAGGTTGTTCTTTACTAAAGTCAGCAGCCCCCCACTAGCTCTTACAGAATTCTTGTGTGGCTTTGCCTCTTTGCTATAGGAGGTATAGCCGTTGATAAATGTTTTATCTGTAGCCTAGGTCTCTTGGAACATAAGGATATCACATTTCTCTATATGCGAAACCCACTCATGATATTCCAATTTGTGCCTGATCTCTTCTAGGTTCCACGACATCAGTAAAAGCTGATTATTAGGAGTAGTGTCTTTTCCCTCTACCAAGCTGCTCTGACACTTTCCCCACCTCCCCTCAGGGGGGTCTGTAGTGTTCCCCCTTGTGGATCTTGCAGGTGGATCCTGATGGTCCCTCCTCTGAATCTCGAGAAGATATAAATGAAATCATTGTGACAAATGGATGTTTTTCCCCCCTTCTAATTTTTAATATTGTTTTTATTTTGACACCTAGGAGCTTATTACAAGTTTGGCAGTCCCAAGGCGGGACTGCCAAACTCGCGGCGAGGACACCACTGCAGTGGAATCCCCCTGCCCTATTACAAAGTTTACACTGGCTTGACCTGGCTGACTGGCAGAAACCTTGAAATATAGTGTTTCAACCGGTCAAAACGGCAGAAACGGTGCTGAGAGATAGCACGGGAGCAGAGTGCTATCTCAGAGAGGGGTCAGACCAGCACCCTCGGAATACGCACTATTTGCAAAGCAGACACTGAGAAATCCGAAGGTGCTGGGCAGGGGTGCCCCTGCACTTGTTCTCCACCAGACTTTTCACAGTGGTGAAACTGCCATGAAAAGGCTGGCGGAGAACAAGATTGTAATCAGCAGCGTGGCACTGAGTTCAGCTCTGCCCTGGCTGATTGCAACCAAGTCACCTGTTTGGATCTAGGATGTTGGCAGAGACGGCGGTCGGTAGGCGATCCAACCGCCAACGCAAAGCTGGCAGTCTTCTGACCGCCAGCCTCGTAATGAGGCCCTTAGTTTCTTTAGGAAAACCTTGAAGGATCTGCACAATGCTGAATTCTGAATTTTGTCTAGTTTTCAGAAATGTATATCTTTCCAGGATCCACCATGTGTTTCACACCCATTTCCACCATAAACTGGAACGAGGTTGAAAGTACAATAAAAGGCTATCTCCAAGTAAAATTGCAAAACTGTGGTTTTCTGAATCAAGTTTGCCTGTTCCTTAAAGCTGGGACAATGGTGGTTTTAGCATTGCAAACCTTTCATTGATGTATTTTGCAGGGAAAAAAAAAACACACACACTCTTTCTTATGCAGCACGTTTCCCCCCCATTTCCACCCCCCCCCCCCAAAAAAACATTTGTTATATTTTGGCTATTTTCTCAGTCTCCGCCAGCGAAACCCACAAACCCTAGGCACCTTTAGAATCCCCAGACTATTGGTAAAAAAAAGGACACAAAGTTGACAAGGATAGCTTATGAGGAAAAAAAATTCTGCCGGCCTAGGCATCAACTTTCCCAAATAGCCAAAAAAATGCTTCGCACTTGGATGGGGTAGCAGCAAAAGGGTTAAGCAATTCTCACAATAACCACAGTTTGGTAATAAATTATGCCTCCAAATAACCCATCCATTTGTTTTACATATTTATACGACAGACTTGTTTCTTTAAGCAAAACACTATCTACTAACATTTGTAGACAGAACTGTGCATCAAACTATATACACCTCCTTGAAGCTAGGAGAAAAGTTGCATTTACTCCAAACCTTTAGCAATTTGCATATGTTCTGAACTGTAGGCAAAGTGGGAAAAGCCTTACAATTAGTTTAAGCGTGGTGTTTGGTACTGTATGGATACCTTCCCATTATAAAACTTATGCTAGACTCATGCAGACACCCTTTCAGTGTGATGCAAAGGGTGTGCGCAGTACAAGGCGGCCAAATTACGCACCAGTGCTTGGGAAGACAGCGGCAGTGCCACAACTTAATAAATCTGGCACTGTTCTGCTCTCTACCTTTTACGCAATGCAACACAGCAGCTTTGGTCTGCTAACCACTGCACTGTGTGAAATAAAAGTAAAAAAATTGTGCACATGCATATAGGAAAAGAGAAAACAAGACCATAGGACAAGAACATTTAAGAAAGGTCACACAGGTAAATGTATAAATCATTTAAGGGAAGCTCAAAGATCGTACAACATACAGTATCACCTTAGAACAGCGTCATTCTGGGTTGCACAGTTAAATCTGAATAGGAAAATGTAAAGCATACAGTTGTCCTGCTGAATTGCACTTCTTTTGAGGTTTTTGCATGCAGTTGTACTGAGAGGAACATGCACGTGCTAAACAGTGCGCAAAAGTGAATACCGTGCAAGTAATTCCAGTTACATTAAGGCAGGTCATTCCTCATGGCATATGGAAAAACTTGTAACTGGACACAAGCACTCCCCACATTTAGAGCAGTAACGGTATTTCCACAGGGTAGGTTTTTGTATTCGACTTTTACGAGTCACTTGTAATGAGGATGTAACTCTTAGGCTTTGGTAGCTATTTCTTCCAGACACAAATTAGTGTTTTGTCAGTTAGGATGCAGCACAGCTAAGAGAATATCAGATTATGACCATCGTTCTCCAAGGGATTTAAATCCTTTTTTCAACAGCTCCCTCGCTAAATTACGTTTAGAATGGAAGCCTCAGGTTCCTATAGACAATAGATAAAGTTCTCCGATGTGGCGCTAGGGTGCTGTAGAGAGCCATGAGAAGCATGGGAAATCTTCAGTGCGACTAGGTGTTATTTGCATGCTTGTCACACATAGGATGGGATCATCACAGTAGAAAAAACTAGCAGGGACAGGAGGACAACACACAGCAAGCGAGGGCGGTTTCAAGGGACTCCTTAAAGAGGCAATGTCATTTATAGTCTTGTGGGGCCCAGAGCTGCCCTCGCAGTGTTTTCTGTACGTTTTTGTGCCCATTTCTCGTTTCTTTACAGTGTGTTTAGTTTGTCTAAATAAATTCTAAGTTGCATTTTCACTGTATTTAAATGCAGGATGGTGGGAACATACTCATACTCATACAAACATCACGCTTTCAGTCACTAATTAGCAGGGCACACCCTTGAAGTAGCTCCGATCGGAGCACCGCATCTGGTCTTTTCCAGCTATGGTAAAGGCAACAAGGAAATTAAAGCTCTCCATTCCAAGCCAAACGTGGGAGCTAAGATAAAGGAGAGCGACTGGAAAAGCCTCCCTCTGCTGTTGGTTTTATGTTTGCAGAGGGAGCTGGTGGGGAGGAGAGACTGAACACACACCCACAGTGCAAAACCAACAGGCAAATACTAAAAAAAAAAAAAAAAAAGGCCCCTACAGAAGACATAAACAGGACATGGTGTAATTATACAGTAGCTGGTAGTGCTCCAAAAGTGAACAAGCATTTTCAATGCAACGGGTCTCGCATTTGTTCGAGTTAGAGCCATTAGCGTTGTAAAGCAAACAAAAACACAGCGCGATCGCACTATGTTAAATGCAGCGCGATCATGCTGCGTGGAAAACAAACAGATAAAAGTAGTCTGGACTCCAGGCTGAAAACATCGAGCCTCGTATGTTTTTGGTACTTTACCGGTGCTGTGTAGGTGGGCTAAACACCGAAAAAGGTATGACATATGCATGCCTTTCACAAATGAAAGCAAGCGGATTTTAAAAGGCAAGCCCACAAACCAATGTAAGTGACTGACGTGGCATGGGCGTGGTTTCAAGCCCAAAGAGAGATTACAGAATGGACGGAGCACTTTGTGCTCGCCCATAAAAAGGCAGGACAAAGAGGCAGAACTGACCATCAGCAAGCAAGCGTTTTTAAAGGACACTGGAACCAACAAATGAAATTGCTGGAACCCACAGTATAAGAATACAACACACTGAAACCTACGCGTGATCTAAAAAGGTGGTCATAACAGATGATGAAAAATGGGGAAGTGACAGGTGGAGAGAAAAGGCAACAATATGAAGCAAGACAGAGGACTCATTCATGGGGAGTAGATAGGGTATTCAATCATGCGAGAAAGTCTGCCGGCAAGGAGAAAAAAACAGCAAGGGGAGGTGCAGTCTCAAAGAGCGCGACAGAGAGAGAGGCTAGTCTCAGAGAAAGAGTGAGAGGAGCCAGTTGCACAGAGAAGGAGGAATCAGTCAGAGAGAAAAAGAGAGCAATATCCCAGAGAGAGCGTGTCCAAGAGGCCAATCTCTCAAACAGAAACAGAGAAAGGCCAGTCCCTCAAAGCCCAAGGCCAGTCTCTCAGAGTGAGAAAGAAAGAGCACAAGAGACCGGTCTCACAAAGAGAACAGCCAGTTTCAAATTTTTGACAGAGCAGTGTTTCCACAACTCTCTAACTTTACTGAACATTAAGGCTTACTGTAAAACCAGAAATTCCGTTTCAGAACAGGTAGAGGCATATAGCGAGCCATCATATTGATCGGGAATAATCCAACTCACTTGACAAAAATGGAATAACTGCCTTATAACTTCTAGATTTAGCAGCTGCATTTGTCACTGTCCACCCACCACACGCTACTATAAAGACTCCACAATCTCAGAATCCATGAAGAAGATCTAAAATGGATTGCTTATCTCACAAAGTGTACCTACCTATCTATCCCCTTTAACATCAGCTCCTCAAACACAACCACTGTTGTTCTTCAGGGTTCCATCATATTCCCTCTATTATTCAACATCTACCCAACCACCATACTAAATCTGATTAAATCCTACAACTTTTGAGACTATGCAGATGAAATCCTAATCATTTTAGAAATGGATCGCCACGAAGACCTCTAAACTCAAAACTCTACAATTGCCTTTCTGCTATAAACACATGGATGTTGAATAACCATCTAAAGCTCAATGCCGAAAAGGCAGAGATTATGACATGCGGACAATGGCAAAAGTACCAGCCTAATGTCATATGACTTAAGGAGTCTCAAGTCCCTCCAACAACATTAACAGAAGTTAGAAACCTAAACGCAACCATAGCTTCAGACCTATCCTTGATATTGCATGGTAACATCACAAAGAGTACCTTCTACGCACAAAAAACACTATGTCGCATCTTGCTATACCTTGCACATCAACAAATTGCAAGCAATCCTCGCACTTGTGATCCCCAACCTTGACTATGCCAACCACCAATACTGTGGTGTAACTGCAGTCATTATATGCAAAATACAGCTCATTCAAAATGCTACTGCAAAGCTTCTTCTCCAACTTCACCCAAGATGACTCCAGTTCTGCAAATCGCTCCACTGGTTACCTAGAGCTATAAAGGCAATGTCCAAGACACTCCACATTGTCACAGAGCCTCCAAGGAAAAGGACCGCTATATTTATAACTTAAATTCACACCAAACAGAACACTGCACTCCACGCTTGCTCTACTTGTCATATCACCTTACCATAAGAAATCCAAAGAAAGCACTGCTTTCTCAATACAAGCCACCAAGCTCTGGAACTCACTACTAACCAACATGAGAAGCATACAGGAGCATATACACTGTAGAAGACAGTTGAAAACATGGTCATTTCCTAGTTAACTGCACCACACACATTACGGCAACAGAGCAAAAAAACAGATGCACCCTCAAGCTCAAACCCTAAACTTATAACCCCCAAAGTGCAAACAACTCAACCACCAAACTGCTTTCGATAAGCTAAGAAGGGACAACCTATGTTTTGCATTGGCATTACATAGGTATGTACTTGCATATAGAACAGTTAAGGCCCACAATAATACTAAAACCATGCCAGTCTCTAGGTGCGTGAGTGAGACGGAGGGAGAGAGGCCAGTCTCTAGGTGAGAGGGGGAGAGGGAAAGAGATTTACCTCTCACTGAGAGAGAGGGGTCTGTCTCTCAGAGTGAGGGGGGGCATTTTCTGAGAGTGAGAAAGAGAGAGAGAGAGAGAGACCGAGAAGGACGAGTCTCAGAGCGGGAGAGCTAGAGGGTAGTCTCACAGAGCGAAAGAGAGAGAGGAAGTCAAAGGATAGGCCACATCATGGGTCTGAAGGGAATATTGGGGAGTATATGGCCGCCTTTCAACATCTGCTTTTAGCACTGGTGCTATAGCGTGAAGAAAATGAAGCTATGAGGAACTATGTGGCAGAAGAATATAAAGTGTATGAAAGAAAAAAATACTCAAACAATGCATCAGAGAATGTAGCAACAGAAAATAAAGGACGGTGTGGATGTAAACGCCTACTGAAAAGACGACATCAAATTAGAATAAGTGGGCATAGATGGCACTAATAATGGAGCAGTAAGTCGAGGAAGTGACGGAGTATCTTTCAACTCCCCCACAATTTGAAGTTGGTACCCCACAAAATCATATACTTCTCCTCTCCAAACCAAATGATTTACATACAACAGTTCAAATAGATCACTCATCTTGTAACTTTTTTCAACTCCCCAGTCCGTAACCCCAAAAACCCCACTCACGTCAACAGGGTAAATAGTTATCTGACTCTACCCTTTTGATAACACAGAGCGCCCGAAAGTCCAGCATAATATCCATCGTCCCCTGTTGATCATTTAACGGATGTCCATTTGTCCGTAACTTTTGCGCTTCCGGGTCGCATAACAACCAATACCACGGCTGAACATATTCCGCGAGTCATCGGGGGAGAGGGCGGTATTGTTAATGTGCACGGTCACCTACGATTGGACCAGTAGAAGAACCTCAGCCAATCCTAGTGTGCCGCAGAGAATTACCAAATGCTGAGTGGCTGTAGAGACCGCACGTGCATGTGTCCGAGCCGTGCTCATATAGTTGTTGTATAGGTCGCTGTTTTGCTGTGGGCGAAGGTAGGGTGTAGGTCCATTTGAGGTCAGTAACTGGCACCAGTAGGTGACACTGTCTCCGGCCTTGAACGGTAGGTTAAGCAGTTGTCACCTGCTGTTCTGGATGGGAGGAAAGGATGGAGGGGGAGCGTGCACAGCAGAGTAAGGTCTCTAGTGATTAAAGAGTGGATATTGGTTCGCCAATGTCACGGTGTGCTTATACTTACTGACTGACAGTCGCGCTCGCTTTACTACTGCCTGAGTTCGTTGCACCCAGACGGTGCCTGACACCTTGGCAGGATGGTGCCATGGCCTCTGG
This sequence comes from Pleurodeles waltl, assembly GCF_031143425.1. Lineage (NCBI taxonomy): Eukaryota > Metazoa > Chordata > Amphibia > Caudata > Salamandridae > Pleurodeles > Pleurodeles waltl. The sequence continues at coordinate 542,969,321 of NC_090451.1, forward strand.
CATTTCTAGCATTTACCGTCACTAGATGTTCTGTTTGGTATGGGTCACTAGTTACATTCTAACCTCGTGCCTATGTTGCCAGCGCATGAGAGACAGCATTTGTAATGACGAGGAGACGGAGAGTGTGGTAAATATCTCTTTCTTTATTGACTTCTCTCTTCGAATGTCTCAACCTTCGTTCTCACCGTTTCCCCCCCCCCTAACATGTCAACCTTTTTGTGGAAAGTCTTACTTGTCTGGCTCTATTTTGTATGGCACCTATCATGCACGGGTCGCAGTCTGGATCCCACCCATGCACGCACCCTTAAACAACCCTGCCAAGTGCCACGCATCAGAGGTTAGAATAATGCATGTTGGGCCAATTTCCAGCATCGCCGCAAGGATACGAAATTGTCACGCAATCGGCTGAGTATATGCGCGGATTGTGTTTTTGCCCGGTGGCTATACTCGGAACGATTCATATTCCTGTGTCAGGTTGCAGGCAGTGACAAGAATATATTGTGCCTGATTTACTGACCCAGGTGATTTCAGAAGATCAGAGCTCCCTCTTATTAGATGGTTCTGTTTCTTTCCCCACTGGCTAAAATATTGCTTCCCTGGCTGTGGTCTCGACCACCGCTGCCATAGTTGGACGCGCTGCGTGAGTTCAAGTGTATTTGTTTAGAAGCCCTGAACACCAAGAAGTCTCCGGTGATGTGAGACATGGCGGGACAAGCAAAGATAGCCCGGCTGCTGAGAGTCATTAAGTTAGACATCGCATGCATCCGTGAAGTACGAATACAAACACGTCTTTGACAATAGTTTAAGCTCAGTCTGAACTGTAGGAGCACCATGCAAAACACGGCCATTCCTTGGTTCATGACACTTCACTTAACTTTTTTATTGTCCCTGAGGGTTCAGTTTTTGTATCCTAGTCATTTGTGATCCCTTTCTCTCCCGTGCAGAACTGTGACGACTATGCCTTGCAGGAAAGTTTCTTCTTTCTTTGACAGGTTCTCTCTGACATTAAGATTTCTTTGCTGTTCGTTTGAGCACAATGCCGGTAATACACAGTGCACAACACTTCTCTCATTTCTCCATTTAGTTTAGACCCCCTCCTCTTTCTGTTAGGCCTAGTGCCGTTTCTCGCCCTGGGAGAGGATATTTTGTTGGGCGAGGTCCTACTTTTAAAATGTTACTTTGATTAAGATGTGAGCCACTGCATAATGTCCTTAGACACAAACTTCTAAAGATGCAATCTCCGGTACGCGAACCTGACATAGGGCGTTACAAAAGGCTCTCTGACCATCACCACTCGCAAGCAGCCTTTTTGCACCACAAGGAGGGACTGTATCTCCCCCACATGAGTCACCAGGAGTGTAGTGGTGAGAGATACAAAGAAATGTCGATAAAGAGTGAGGAAAGGGACGCGAGGAGAAGTGAAAGATGCACAGAGGGGAGAGAAAGGGGCCTGAAAGGAGCAAGATAGACGAGAGGGACAAGAAAGAGAGGGGCGACGAGGGAGACATGTAAAGAGAAGGAGAAACAAAGCAGGTTTAAAACAGTGTTAGAGGGAGGTTGAAAGAAACGAAGGATGGTGAACGGATGAGATGGTCAAAACTACAATGGAGAAGGCAAAGGAAAGAGGGAGAAGAGAGTATGAAGTAGGCAAGAAGAAAATGACACCAAGGAAGTTGGTGAGAGCTAGAAAAGTAGAGTTGAATGAGGGAGAGAGGAGAAAAGGAGAACGAATGATGGGGAACGAAAACACCAGAGGGAGTTGATGGAGGAAAAGGGTCAGCAGTGTGGGAAAGTAGAAGAATGTTATAAATGGAAAAATTGAAGGAGATGGGATGAGAATCAAAAAACGAAAAGAGGTGGTGAGAAATGAAAGAGGAGAGAAAAGATACAGAAGATGGGGGGGTGAATAATAAAAGGAACATATGAAGAGGGAAGAGGTAGCGTCAAGATTTTTCTCACCTGTAACAAGAAGGGAAGGATAGATAATGACTCATACATATCATTTTAGCTCACTTGTGGCTCAGCACTTTAGGAACTTAATTTATGATACGTTTCCAATATGAAGAGTAGTCTATAGTCCACCACTGGAATTCTCTTTCCACAGACATTATTTTGGCAGAGGAAATAATGTTGGTGGACGAGTGTCAAGAACGGCTTCAGAGCTCTTCCGGTGAGTGTAGCTGTCAATGGTGCAACAGATGCAGTTGCACCAAGTCCCAGATGTCCGCGGAACTGATTATTGTGGTATGTTACTACCCAAGGGAGCCTATTATCATTGCCTGCACTGTGAACCATGGCTCCTTGCCACACCATTATCTCTGTCTGTTTCTGACTCTTGACAGATTAGATGCAGAAAGGGATCCAGTTTATTCTTGTGCATACTGGTCCTGCCTGTGGCCATGAGTTCTCGAGTGTTGCAGCCTGTAGGTCTGATATAGCATTGGACTGACTATATGTGTTTGACTGTCCCAGGCTAAGAATATCACAAGTGAGATGCCACAAAGGGATATGTCCTTCTCCTGAGTGCTATTAATTTGTGTACCTCTTATCACCTTTTTAAGACCCCCTTTTATACAATGCATCTCAGAAAAGGGGTAGTTTCTGAAATTAATCCCAGCGACCATGATCCACTCATGATAAAATGTCACTCCAGGTTTCACAAAGAACTGAAATGTCACACATTAGCACACTGCAAACAAAGACATATCACAAATAAGCAAACTGAAACCTTGGCAGCTATGCTTATATATTCCTGAGATTAAGGAGTCTGCACTGGTAAACAACACATATTCATTCTTCTTGTGTGTGTGCAATTCATTTAATGGACATCCTTTGTGTGAAAGATATTAGGTAAGTGATAATAGTGTTTGAATGATCTTTAGACAAATTAAAAAAATTGCCCCAGGTCTTTTCATTTTGACAGGTGGCAAACCTTGAGCTTTACTGAACAAGACTCTTGGGAAGTCAAATCATAAAATAAAACAGAGGAATTCTATAGAGAACACTTAATGGATAAGTGTACAAAACAGTGTTAGTGAAATATATGTTGTTGAGGGCGAGGAGGGACTGTGACTCCTTTATCGAGAACAGTTCCAATGCTCTGTGCAAATCCAAAATTAGCACATAATCAATTAAATGGACCTCACAACTGAATCAATGCCTCCAAACCCCAGCCTAAACAGTAGCATCATTTATCTTTTCTGCAATTGTATGTTGGATATTACAGAAGCTGCAAACTTTTATGGTTCTGCTTGGAGTAGACTTAACTTAATTATTTTTTTCTTCTAGGTAATAGGCATATATTGTAGACATCTTTGCTACTGTTGCTGACTTCAAACTGCTAATGTCCGGTTCGGTTCAGTATAGAACATTACTCTCTTAAGACATTTTGTTTTTATGTAGTGGAATAACTCCCACAAAGGTGCAGGTTTCTCCAGTGACTGCCTTCATTATCGATAGGATGAAATTGCCTGATGAATGTTAATGTCCACGTATGCCTGTAGCCAGTGCTCCCAGGGGTATGAAATTTTGCTAAAAATATACTCATGTCCAAGGAACGGGGATGCATCAGTAATCTACTTGCCCTTTTACTACAAAAAACAACAACTTGCCTCTTTTGATGCCCTGCAGTGAGGTGACAGATTATGGCACTGTGTTAGACCTGGCATCCCTCTCGTGGTCTCCCCTAGCCTTTTGCCTCTCCTTCCCAGGTTGTTGCTGTGTGCTGGACTCTGTTTTTGTTGTTTTTGTTACTCTGGGCACTTTACTGCTGACCAGTGCTAACATGCAAGTGCTTCCAATGTGAAATTATATGTATAATTGGCTTTCCCATACTTGGGATATTTGATTTACTGGTAAGACCCTAGTACAGTGCACTAGAGGTGTCTAGGGGCTGTAAATCAAATGCTAGTAGTAGGCCTGCAGCACTGATTGTGCCACCCCCATGAGTAGCCCTGAAAACTTGGCTCAGACCTGCCACTGCAGTGTCTGTGTGTGCAGTTTCTAAACTGTCAATTCGACATTGCCAGGCCCAAACCTTCCTTTTTTATACATGTAAGACACCCCTAAGGTGGGCCCTAGTTAGATCCATGGGCAGGGTGCAGTGTATGTTAAAGGTAGGCCATGTACTGGTGTGGTTTTACATGTCCTAACAGTGAAATACTGCCAAATTCGGTTTTCACTGTTGCAAGGCCTCTCTCTTTCTCATAGGATAACATGGGGACTGCCTTTAAATATCCTTAAAGTGTAGTTTCCCTTTGAGAGCAGATAGAAATATGGAGTTTGGGGGTCTCCAAACTCACAATTTAAAAAAACATCTGTTAGTGAAGTTGGTTTTTAGATTGTTAGTTTGAAAATGCCACTTTTAGGAAGTAAGCATTTTCTTGCTTAAACCATTCTGTGACTGCCGGTTTGTGGATTCCTTGTCTAGTTCAGACTGACATTTAGGCTGTTTGTGCCTCTCCCCTAAACAGTGACACCAAAGGTGCTGGGGTGTAACCTTCATATGCTGATGGGCCATCTGGGCTAGGCCGGAGGGAGAAGCAGTCACTTACACCTGAAAGGGCTGTGCCTGCCCTCACACAAATCAGTCTGCAACCCCTTTGTGTGTGTCTGGAGCCAGGCCTGGGCAAGGCAGGATCCTGTAAACAACAAAGACTCTTCTTTGAAGTTCGGCAACTTCAAAGGCAGAAAGAGGTGTAAGTATTGGGCCCAAAACCCCAGACTTTAGATCACTTCAAGGATTCAAGAGGAACCTTTGCCAGGAGAAGGGCTGAGGAGAAGTGCTGCCCCTGCCTGTTACTGTGCTATGTTGGGCTATCCTCCAGTTGCTGCTTCTGCCTGTGAAAAGGGACAATGGCTGGACTTTGCTGTTCATTCCTGCTTGCGAGCTATCTCCAAGGGCTTGGACTGAGCTTGCATCCTGTTTTTGAATCCTCAGAAACAGCAAAGGCTTCACCAACCAGTCTCTGATTCTACATGCTATGGACTCTAGCTTGCCAGAGGGTGCCATTCCAGTTCTGGGTCCCCTTGAAGTGATTTTCTGGTGAAACAACACCGAACAACTTCACTAAGGACGCGGCTGCCCGAAGCCTGCAACGCTGCCTACACTGGGATCCGTGGACCTCGCAGAGGCACAACACACTCACCGTCAGCATAGGCCGGACGTCACTGCAGCCGCTGACTTCCGCACGAACTCGTAAGTTGGAGTGTCGCACACCTGACTTTCGTGACACTCGACTCCGTCGCAGCACCTGTGACGTGATTGTGACCCCGTGAGGTCGCCCTTCAGCATCGTGACTCTGCCAGACTTCGACTTTGCCAGAGCCTCCACAGGACCGACTCCTTGCAGCCAACGCCACCTCACCTCCACCGCTCTGCAGCACGGACCTGACGCCTCTTCGTGACTCCTTCGCCCCACAGCATCTGAGCCAGCGCACCGGATCCAGGGACTCCTCGCTCCCCGACTCTGGGCACCGGCCTGTTTCCACACATTTTGGTAAGGTACTTTACCTGGGGATCCGTGTGACTCCGTAAACTGCACCAGTGGTGTTGCATTGTGGGAAACAACTCCGTCACGACGCAGCTTTAACATCAGATTGCAGCATTTGTGCTTCTAGACCCTATTTTGGTGGTTTTAATTGCTAAAGTCATATATTTAATTGTGTATGCTGGATTTTTATTGTATTGGTCTTATTTTATTAAGATCAATATTTACTAGTTTTCTAGACCTCTGTGGTGGCCATTTTGTAATGTTTCACTGCATTACTGTGTGGGTTGTTACAAATACCTTACACATTTCCTCTGGGTTAAGCCTTTCTGCTCGTGCCAAGCTACCAAGGGGGTCAGCAGGTGTTAACCAGGTGTGTTTCTCCTTTGCCCTGACTAGAGTTAAGGTCCTTGCTTGGATAGGGGCCAACCTGACTGCCAACCAAAGACCCCATTTCTAACACTCTATTTTTTTTATATCAAGTCTGATAATAGCCTCATATTATATAATTGTTTACATTTTAGTAAGGCACTGCTTTTTCCACCTTTCTGCAAATTTGCATACAAGGCATAAAGAGGAGGTTTCAGGCTGGATTGGTTTGTATGTTTGTGCACACCTACAAATTTGCATGTTAAGGTTGATTTTCAAGTCCTCTTCAATCTCTTCTGAAACTGAAAACGTTTGAAAATTTACTCTTGATTAGAGAAGGAGTAAATCTTTTTTTTCAGAGTGTGAAAGAAGATAAGGGTACAAGGAAATAGTTTTCCACAGGGGAAAATACTTTCTCTCCAGACAAAAAAGAAACTTTAAGTGAGTTAATTTGCAATGACGAAGCAGAATTTCACATGACCAAATATGCGTCTGTGTTATTACAAGACTGACCTCCGCATGGTAAACTGGTGTGTGCCCCTGCCCTTTTTGCCTCACTGCAAATTAAACTGGTAACCCAGCTTTTTTTTGGCCCTGGCATCATGCTAATCTAGCTTGTGCTTGTCCTCTAACATGCGAGTCCCAGGCCATGCTCTGTGACCCAGAGGGGCACAGAAAGCATGCCCTGGGAGTATGCAGTGGGCTACAGGCCATGCCCTGGGTTTATGACACTAAGCATTCTGTGTTTTTGAATTTGTACTCTGATACACGGACTCTGGTGCTGATATCCTATGCGCATGTTAAGTGTGTGTGTGTGTGTACGTCTGTGTATGTATGCAATGCATGATTAGTATATGTATGGTAGTAGGGCTCTATGTGTCGTGTGACTCTGAGTACTGGGGCCAGTGGAATCGATTTTGGATGCTCCAGGTTTAGCATGACACAGGTTGCAGGATGAGCACAACTTCCAACAGACACTAGAAATGTGTTGCCTCCATTTTTGTGTCTTGTTGATAGACACCCAGGCATGCAAGTGAAAAAAGATGGGGACCAGACTCTCGTTGGATATTTCATGAGTGCCTCAATAGCAAATGGTTGCTGCTAAGATCTTCCTGAGCATTGCTATAAAGGGTTGGGACTGTAGATTCTGTTGTTCAAGGTGAGGACATTCTTGGCAGAGCTAGCCTTCATTTGTCTACGATTGCTGCTTCATGAAGGCTACTGACATCCAATTGCAGAGACCTCGCACTTCATTGTGCCCATGTTTTGGATGCTCTTGCTTGTAGCCATCTCCATTGCTACTTGCTCTGAGAGCAATGACTTAACACAAAGACTGTGACCGGAGAGCACTCGGAATATGACATTTGAAAGCAAACCAACCTAATGTGGTTCTGAACTTCAGACAGTGGATCCATGTCCCCTGACTAGAAGATGTCTGTACCACACCACTTTGTTCCAGTTCTAAATTATTCAAGATCAAGAAAAAGAGTGCTCTGAAGATATCTGATAGGAGTGCTGTGTAATCAGGGTTGGGATTTGCTTAACAGTCTGTTTCCCAGAAGTGAGGGGTTCACTTGAAGTCTGCACTTTCTGTTGGAGAAGCTCAGCTCTGCCTAGAAGTCTAGAACCCTACTTGCGTCTTGAGAAAGGGAAGTTGTGTGGTCCTGCAAGCAGAGAGTCTGTCCATAGGGAAAATTTCAATGTGTTCCTGGTGTGGGAATAGCTACAGAGAAAGCGACTAAAAGGGAGCAGGCCAGGAGCAGCTGGTGTCTGGAAAGGTTTCCATGATGTCCATAAATGGTTCGCTTTGTGAATCACATCCAGTCTACTACAGAAAGCAAAAAGTGAGCGAAATGGCTGCTGAAAGGCTGATGCTGCCACCATTATCTGAGCCCAAGCACTCTTGTACTGCTAGGTGTGCGCCCTGATTGCCAACAAGGGTGCATTGCCAAGACTATCTGTGAAGACGGGATGGATCTAGAGGCTGTCTCTGCCAGACCAGTTCCCCCCAAACCCCCCCCAAAATCCAAAGCCTGGGGACAGTTGTGCAACTACTGAAGACAGAAAGCTGCTGGAGATAGCCTCCTCACCAAGATTACCAAAGTCTCCTCATTCCCAACCACCACAGCCGCCTGAATGGCTTTAAAGTCACAGACCGAGCAGAACCGCTGTACATGTGACCCACACCCACAGTACTCCAGCTGCCAAAAGCAGGAAAACGAAGGACTGCAGAGGTGTGGTCGAGAGTCAGAGAAACAATGGAAGCGTGCTGAACATACTAAGGGCCTGATTATGAGTTTCAGTCCTAGAACAGCCAAACTTGCAGTGGCAGTCAGACTGCTGCAGTCCTGGCAGTCTGACCGCCAGATTATGATCCTGGCAGTCGGACCACCAGGAGAATGCCTCCTCTGCCGGGATCAGAGATCCCAACAGGGTGGCAGTGGTAAAAGTCGTGTTGAGCCACTGCGGTGCAGAGTTCAGCACCACTATGCTGATCACAACTTTCCTTTCCGCCAGGCTTTTCATGGCTGGGTCCCTGCCACGAAAAGGCTGGTGGAAAGGCAGAGTTGTGGGGCTACAGGGAGGCTCCTGCACTGCCTACGACCATGTCATGGGCAGTGCATCAGCACCCTCAGAATGCACACTGTCCGCTACGGCAGACAGTGTGCGTTCAGAGGGTGCTCACTGCGACGACATTGGCCTCAGCTCTCTCAGGGAGCCGAGGCCAATTCCGCTGCACTGTTTCCACCGGGCTGACCGGTGGGAATGGCGTAATATGACGTTTCCGCTGGTCAGCCCGGTGGACACTTCTTAATACGATGGTGGTGAGGACGCTGGCTTGACGGCCGCCTCACCACCGCCGTATTGGAATTCAGGTTGTTCAACTGCTGAACTCGCAATGGGCCACTAATACTTTTGCCATGCTAATAATGCACCAAAGGAATAGTAAACTGATCTATTGATACACATGCACCTTGGGGTGACTGAGTGACTGCAACTGTGTGTAGACAGCACCTTGTCTGCAATAAGACCCTGGATCGCAAAGACAATAGAATGTCATTAGAAGGGGATGGGTACAGAAGGGTGTAGTTCTTCGACTCAAACAGGATTTTAACCTTGTATTGTATTCTCTTAAAATTGAGGTGTATTCAGGGGCATCGTGAACCCCCCACTTTAGCATCTACAGTGGGGGTGAAGTTCTTGATGTGCCTCTTCTGTCTGTATTTCAGCAAAGAAAAGTTCATATATAATTAGAAATGAGTGAGTGAAAGAATAGATGGGAGTGTGAGTGAAAGGATCGATGGGTGGATGGATGAATGAATAAGTGAGATCATAGATATAAGGATGGATGGCTGATTGGATGGATAAGTGAAATAACGGATGCATGAATGGAAGGACGGATGGATGAGTGAGAGAAAGTATGGATGCATGACTGAGTGACAGTATGTATTGCTGAATGAAAGGGTGGATGAATAGACAAAGTGAACGGCTGGATAGATGGTTGAGCGAAAGCATGATGTATAGGTGTGTGAGTGAAAGGGCAGATGGATAGATGGCTGAATGTTTGAAATGATGGCTGTAAGGATGGATGAGTGAAAGAGGATGGATGAATAAAAGGGTGGATGGATCGATTAGGGTAAGAATGGATGAATGAATGAAAGGTATACTTGATGGGTGATGAAAGGGTGTATGGATGTTGAGAGAAAGTGTGGATGCATGACTGAGTGTGAGTACGGATGGCTGAGTGAAAAGGGAGATGGATGGGTGAAGTGAAAGGGTGGATGGATAGATGAAGTGAAAGGGTAGATGGATGAGCGAACAGATGGATGCTGGGGCATCATGAACCCCTAACTTTAGTAGCTACAGCAGGGTGAAGTTCTTGATGAGCCCTCTCTGCAACTTTGGAGATAAAGGTGAGAGTGAAAGGAATGGATGGGTGAGTGTGAGAGGGGGAATGGATGGTGAGTAAAAGGAAGGATGAGTGAAAGAATGTATAAATGAATGAAGCAGTGAATAGAAGGATCGATGAAAAGGCGGATGGATGAGATAAACAGTGGAGGAGTGAATGGATGGACAGATGGGTGAAAGAGTGGATGAGTGAGTGAAAGGGTAAACGGATGGCTGTATGGGTGGGAGGGTGGATGGATGAATGAGTGATAGTGAAGATGGATGGAGTGAAAGGGTGGACAGATAGATGAGCATAAATTTGGATAGTTGAATGACTGAAAGGATTGGTTATTGAAAGGGTGGATCAAAAGATGGATGAGTGAAAGGGGGGATGGATGGAGTGAAAGGTGGATGGATGATGGAGTGAGGGTGCATGGATGGATGAGCAAAAGGATGGGTGGGTGGATGGATGGATTAGTGAAAGAGCAGAAAGGTAGATTAATGAATAGGGTTGATGGCTAGGTTTGTAGATGGATGGATAAGAAAAGACTATGGCCCTCATTATGACATTGGCGTTGAATCCCGCTTACCGTCACACTGACGGCTGCCAACATACCGCCGCGGTGGCTGATATCCGTTCTCCATATTATGACACACACACTCCAATCCGACAGAATACTGCCACATACACAAATCCACCAGACCAAAGGTCAGTAATAAAGTGGTGGTCCAATCACCCATACCGTTACGTCAACAAAACAACGCACATCAGATTATGACCCACAAATCACCATGGCAGACATTCAACAGCGGTAAACCGTTGGCGGTACATACCGCTGTGCTCAGAATGGACACCCACAAACAAAACAACATAACATTGGCCTATACCAAATACACACACCTGACACCCATACACACACCACACCCACACCACTATAAAACACACACCCACATTACCCACAACCCCTTACGAACACAAATTGCCACCAGGAGACTGAGAAGAAGAGCACAGAGACAACTAGACACACACACCACTTATACCCCTCACGTACTTCACATCACACACCCCACCATATTACTCAACATACCCTCACCAACACCCATGGCACCACAAAGGCACCCCTGTTTCACTGAGGAGGAGTGAAGGGTCATAGTGGAGAAAATTGTCAGGGTAGAGCCATAGCTCTTTGGAGCACAGGTACAGCTGATATCTATAGCAAGGAAGATGGAGCTATGGCCGAGAATCGTGTACAGGGTCAATGCCATGGGACAGCATCCAAGAACAAGGGACGACATTAGGAAGAGGTGGAATGACCTACAGCGGAAGGTACGTTCCATAGCAGCAAGACACCAGCTCGCCTTATAGAGGACTGGCGGTGGACCCCCACCTCCTCCCCCACAGCTCACAGCATGGTAGGAGCAAGTACTGGCAATACTGCATCCCGAGGGACTCGCTGGAGTAGTTGGAAGACTGGACACTGGTAAGTCAATATTTATTACCTAGCAGCCCCCCAATACCTGCATGCTATCTCACACCCACAGCCTCACTCCCATCACTCCACTCAATCCCACACACTGCACCTACACATCTCACTAACTCCAGTGGCAAGCCCTGCATGCCATACCAATGCATGGACACCCCTCCCAGCCCTGCTTGGATACCCATCACTAAAGCATGCACAGCATAGGGAAACTAACAATCCCACAGTACACCACCATGCAAAAGTAAAAGGTGGCAGGGCAACACCAACCATAGAGAGGAAGCTAGGGATGTACAAAATGGCAGACACTTGAAACATAATACATCACTTACATCCCCACAGGTACCCCAGCCAATCTAGGAGGTGCCACCACTATCCAGTCCCCCAACAGAAGAGGCTCCCAGTGATGACAGTAACTCTGGATCTGGAAGACCTTTCTGGCCCACCAGGGACCACTGGACAGCCAGTCACCCAAGCCCACTCACAGACCACCAGAGAGCCTCCCCCATCAGGAACCAACACCACAGCACCCATACTTTGTCCCCAGGACACGTCAATCAGCAGTGTGCCCACCTGTACAGGGACTCCAGGCTACACCTCATACCCAAGACAATCAGTGCCCTGGAGTTAGTGACAGTGGGCACACCATTCAGGGGACAGGTGCACAGGCCAACAGGGAAACTGGGAGGACTGCTGTGCGCCAGGGGGAGGACAGGACCAGGGAACCGACTCTCCCGGAGGCACTCTCCGAGATACTGGGAGCCTACCAACATTCCCAGGATACAATGGGCCAGATCCTAAGGTGCAGGAGAACAGTCGGCTGCAGGAGGGACAGTATCAGGGGATCAGGGAGGACTTGCAGGCCATTAACAACACCCTGATCTCCAGAGCAAGGATGCTGGCAGACATGGCCAACATCATGAGGGAGGCAGCAGCACATCAGTGGGCCCCTACCACTAGCCAGTCAACTGAACGGCCCTCCACGTCCGCTGCAGCTAGTGGCTGGGAGGCCCCGCCACATGACTCACAGGCCACCAGCACCCCTCCCCATGCAGAAGGTCAACCACCCCGCAAACGTTCCCTGCAACCCAGACAGAAGCCAGAGACACTTGCTAGTACCACCGCCAGGAAATTAGACTCTCCTGATTGTCCCCCTTGTGTCCCACCCTGTCACCTTGTCTTCCTTGAACTGCCATTGCTCCCCTTCCTATGGCCCCTTGGACACTGCACCTGTGCTACAAACAGACTGGAACAATACCCTGGACTTTCCTCCATCACCATCCCATTCCAATGCACTTTCTGCTCTGTTTCTTAGCACTACAATAAACACCCTTGGAAAAAACCCGACTACTAGTATTTCATGTATTGAAAATTTGTACTGACTGAAACAGCTACATCCATTGCGAATGAACTGTACTTAGTGAGAGCATCGAAAGAATGACCTGTAGCTGGCTGTAGTCAGTACATCAGTACACAGTTGTTATATCCCCAACATCTGTAAAATAATAATCCATAGTTGACAGTAAGTTGAGGTAACAAGTGGGTAATGCCAGCATGCCACTGCTACACAGAATACAACAATAGTCCTAGAAATGTGAAGTTGCATTGTCTCACCTGTGTGTCATTGGAAGTACTGACAGATAACTGATGTTCTGTTGTCCACATCCTCATCCTCTGCCTCCGCATCCTCACTGTCCTCAGGGTCCACTGCTGCCACAGGGGCATCTCCAGTCTCCTCCTCCTGCAGAAAGAGTACATGCCGTCTGAGGGCCAGGTTGTGCAACATGCAGCATGCCACTACTATCTGGCAGACCTTCTCGGGTGAGTAGCACAAGGATCCACCTGTCAGATGGAGGCACCTGAACCTGGCCTTCAGGAGGCCGAGGGTCCTTTCGATGATCCTTCTGCTTCGCCCATGTGTCTCATTATAATGTTCTTCAGCCCTTGTCCTGGCATTACTCACAGGGTTCAGCAGCCACGATAGGTTTGGGTAGCCTGAGTCACCTGCAGGCATTGAGGGACAACATTTAGCCACACAATATCCTATTAGGTTAACATCAGAGGCATACACTAACATACACCAGGTGGGGACCAAGCCTCACCTACAAGCCACACCCTGTGCCTCTGTAGTTGGGCCATCACATTTGGTATGCTGCTATTCCTCCAGTAAAAGGCATCATGCACTGGCCCAGGATATTTAGCATTGACGTGGGAGATGTACTGGTCTGCCAGGCACACCATCCGCACATGAAGAGGAAACTTTTACAATTCCTGTACACCTGTTCATTCTGGCAGGGGGGGGACAAACGCAATATGTGTCCTGTCAGTTGCACCAATAGTATTGGGGATATGTCCCATTGCATAGAATCTGGCCTTCACCGTGGCCAAATCTTCCATATGGTGGAAAGCAATGTAGCTGCACATGTGTTTCATCAGGGCAGACAAGACTCTTGCCTGCACGATTGAGAACATTGTCTGTGACATTCCTGCTGCCAAGCCCACTGTCACTTGGAAAGAACCAGTTGCCAGGAAATGGAGCACTGATAGAACTTGCACAAGACGGGGGATCCCAGTGGGATGAAGGATATCTGATATCAGGTCAGGCTCTAACTGGGCACACAGCTCTGTGATTGTGGCCCTGTCCAGTCTATAGGTGAGTATAATGTGCCTGTCCTCCAGTGTAGCTAAATCCACCAGGTGTCTGTATACGGGGGTATGTCTCATCTCCTAGTCATCCGCAGCGTTAGGAATCTAAGGGACACAAGAGTGAGTAGGGTGTCACAATTGGAACAACTAAACCACAACAGCAGTCCAGATCATGCAATTATGTATTGGTACAGTGTAAATTTCAAAATATGTGCCTATTTATCTTGTGACGCAGCAATTATCTATAGGCCTGTTCACGCCCCCCTTTCCTGAAATGGCAACCGCCTGTCCTGTGTGGAGGGATAGGTGGAAGTGAGGTAATTCCGCTGACGTTGGGCTTCGTGGGGGTAGGCGGTCGTGAACCGCCGTGCAATTCCTCATTCGATAATATTGGACCCTATTGAGTACAGTGGCCAATGGGGATGTACGCCTGCGGTGGCAGTGTACACCGCCGTGGACGTGACCGGCATTTTCTAAATAATTTCTCAATTGTGTCCTGACCTTCAACAGGAGAAGACCCACAGTGTATGTGCTGCTGAGACCTGTGTCTGGAACCTACCATGGCCCGTGTGACCGGGGAAAGGGCCCCAGCCTTCACTTCGGAGGAGTTGGAGCGACTGGGTTCCTACCCCAGTATGGACTGCTGTATGGGCCTCCAGACCCACAGGTGAGTACACTGTGGGCACGATGCATGTGGAATGGATGCATGGAGATGTGTGTGAAGGCATTGTGTAGGGGGGGGGGGAACTATCTGTTGGTGGTGTACATGTCGTGCTCTGGGCAATGTGTGTGCCAATGGTGATGGAAACGGGTATGGTGGGCCGTGTGTGCCAGCCTGGACTGTTAGTTTAATGGTATTCTCCTGTCTTTATTGCTTCTGCAGGTCAGCACCCATCAAAAGAAGGGAATATGGCGTACCATCGCCAAGGAGGTGTGGGCCCTGGGGGTCTATGGCAGGTAGAGCACCCACTGTCAGAAACAGTCGGAGGACCTGAGACGCTGGTAACGGAAGTCTGCGGAGGCCCAGTTGGGGATTGCCTCCCAACGAGGAAGGGGTGCCCATCGGACCCTGACCCCCCTGATGGCCTGCATACTGGCGGTGGCCTACTCTGTGCTGGATGGGCGCTTTAAGGAATCACAGCAGCCACAAGGAGGTAAGTACAGTGGGTATCATTACACATTTTGGCTGGTGGGGTGGTGTCCGGGTGGAAGTTGTGTGTTAGTGGGTGCTCCTAAGGCCAGGCCAGAAATCGCAGTGTGGGTCGTCTGAGGGGTAATGGTTGCATGGCAAATACAGGTAACCTAGCTTGTTGTCACTTTTAAGCAGGGCTGTGTGGGTCCCAGGTGTGCTGCAGTTGGCGGTGTGTGCTGTTCATCATGCCTTGGTGACTAGCCCTATCACTGGTGGTGCAATGCGTATTGCGTAGGCCTGTTCCCTGTGTGTGAGGGTGCTGTGTACGCCAACGGGGGTGTTGGTGCAGTCACCGACCTACTGTATCCTTTGTCTCTCTCCTCCCTGCGTTTTGTCATCCTTCCCTTTGTGTGCATTAGCATCATCTGGCGGAGGAGCAGGGGCACCGGCGACACAGGGAGCTGCATCCCACATGACCCTGGAGGCAGAGGGAATCAGTGGGATGGAGGGCGAGGGGAGCACCACGGCAGAGACTGGAGGGAACAACACAGACTCTAATACCTCCTCCGATGGGAACTCCCTGGTGGTGGTGACCGCCCCAGCTGCTTGTACAGCTGCCACCCCAGTACCAGCACCGCCGTCCCAGTAGCCCCTCAGCGAGTTTCCCATGCCTGCTCACCCAGGAGGATGGGAATCTTCTTCGCCCCAGGACCTTCAGGCCCTGCCTCACTCAGCCCTGCTGCCCTGAGTGAGGAGGCTATTGACCTCCCTGAGATCCATCTCTGTAGGGCAGTCAACCATTGTGAGTGCCATCAATGGGCTGGCATCCCAGATGCAGCAATGCAATGCATTCCTGGAGGGCATATACGGTGGATTGGTGGCCCAACCGAGATCATTCCAGGCTTGGGCCTCCTCTCTGATGGCAGCCATTGTCCCGGTTTCTACTGTCCCCCCTCCAACTACCACATCCCAGTCCCACTCCCCTCAAACCCAACCCAGGCACACATACAGACAAGCATACACACAAGAGTGGCACAGGCAAACACAAGCACCACACTTCATCCCACAGGCACTCACACAAACACCACACAGTTACAGACACAACAACATCCAATGCCTCCACTGTCTCCCCTTCCTCCTCCACCTCTCTCCCAGTCACATCCACACTCACACCTTCATGCACTACATCTACATCCACTATCAGCATCACCACACCAAGCAGAACACACACCTCACTGGCAGACACCTCCACAACAAGCATGCACATGTACCCTGTGTCTTCTCCCACTGTGTCGGCCCCCGCCTCCTAAGGGACACAAGCACTTAGACACCCAACAGCCACCCACCACACATCAGCAGACAGCCCAGCACCTGCACCCAAATCCAGCAGACATACACCTCAAACAACCACTCCCTCATCCTCCACTCCCATCACTCCTTCCTCCTCCCGCCCCAACGTCCCTAAAAAGCTTTTCCTTTCCCAAGTTGACCTCTTCCCTCCCCCTCCCCCCTGTCCTACACATATGGACAGGGTACCAAGGACACAGCCCAAGTCCTCAGCCAAACAGTCCATGGGGACAGTGGTAGCACCACCTGCTCGTGGTGGTAAGGATACCAGACCTACAACACAGAAGGGGAAGAAGAGAGTGAAGAGTCCTGCACCAGCTGTGAAGAAGGGGAAGGGGCCTGCACCAGCTGTGAAGAAGGGGAAGGGGCCTGCACCAGCTGTGAAGAAGGGGAAGGGGCCTGCACCAGCTGTGAAGAAGGGGAACAAGCCTGCACCAGCTGTGAAGGAGGGGAACGAGCCTGCACCAGCTGTGAAGAAGGGGAAGGAGCCTGCACCACCAGGCAGAGGGTAAGAGCCCATCCACCCCTACCAGGAAGGGTAAGGGATCTACAACCCAAGGACAGGAGGAGACAAGGAACTCTACACCAGCGGAAGCTGTCAGGCTAACACTGCCACAACCACCAGCTGTCACGGGGCCCTCACCGCCAGCTGTGGAAGTGCAGCCATCAAGGAGTGCAGGGGCTGCCCAGGAGGCTCCTCCAACCACCACCACAGTGCAGCTGTCACTGCCGGTGGTGCCAAGTAGGCCACCCTCCAGGGGCTGCTGTGCAGGCAGCCCCTTACAGGACCAGTGGGCAAGTCACCCACTTGAAAGACTGTGGCCTTGCACTCCCCAGGACAAAGCAATGGGCACTTTGCCCCCTCCAGAACCAGTGGGAAAGTCACCCACTCCAGAGACTGTGGCCTTGCACTCCCCAGCAGAGAGAAATGGTCATGGAACCCCCTCCAGAACCAGTAGGAAAGTCATCCACTTGAGAGACTGTGGCCTTGCACTCCCCAGGACAAAGCAGTGGGCATGTTGCCCCCTCCAGAACCTGTGGAAAAGTCACCCACTCCAGAGACTGTGGCCTTGCACTCCCCAGGACAAAGCAGTGGGCATGTTGCCCCCTCCAGAACCAGTGGAATAGTCACCCACTCCAGAGACTGTGGCCTTGCACTCCCCAGAACAAAGCAATGGGCATGTTGCCCCATACAGAACCAGTGGGAAAGTCACCCACTCCAGAGACTGTGGCCTTGCACTCCCCAGCAGAGAGAAATGGTCATGGAACCCCCTCCAGAACTTGTAAGAAAGTCATCCACTTGAGAGACTGTGGCCTTGCACTCCCCAGGACAAATAAATGGGCATGTTGCCCCCTCCAGAACCAATGGGAAAGTGGCCTTGCACTCCCCTGGACAAAGCAATGGGCATGTTGCCCCCTCCAGAACCAGTGGGAAAGTCACCCACTTGAGAGACTGTGGTCTTGCACTCCCCAGCACAAAGAAATGGGCATGTTGCCCCCTCCAGAACCAGTGGGAAAGTCACTCATTCCAGAGACTGTGGCCTTGCACTCCCCAGGACGAAGCAATGGGCATGTTGCCCCATCCAGAACCAGTGGGAAAGTCACCCACTCCAGAGACTGTGGCATTGCACTCACCTGGACAAAGCAATGGGCATGTTGCCCCATCCAGAACCAGTGGGAAAGTCACCCACTCCAGAGACTGTGGCCTTGTACTCCCCAGCAGATGGAAATGGTCATGGAGCCCCCTCTAGAACCAGTGGGAAAGTCACCCACTCTAGAGACTATGGCGTTGCACTCCCCAGGATGAAGCAATGGGCATGTTGCCCCATCCAGAACCAGTGGGAAAGTCACCCACTCCAGAGACTGTGGCCTTGCACTCCCCAGCAGAGAGAAATGGGCATGGAGCCCCCTCCAGAACCAGTGGGAAAGTCATCCACTTGAGAGTCTGTGGCCTTGCACTCCCCAGGACAAAGCAATGGGCATTTTGCCCTATCCAGAACCAGTGAGGACGTTCCCTTATTGGGCTGAGGTGCCCCCCTCCCCCTGAGGTACCTTTCCACTTGCAAAATGATGCCCCTGCAGTGTTTTCTCCGACTGTGTCAGGAAACAAGTTGGGCCTTGGACTGTGCCCTGTGACCTTGTGTGCCCTCATGACTTTGGACTGGACATTGGCCCTTTATGGACATTTGTATATATTTGGTTCATGTGGTGGATTTTGCTATGCTAATACATTGTCGTTAATCCAGCATTATGGTTCGTGTTTTATTATGCCGTGTGCCATTGGTTTACATGTGCAGCGGGTTGTGTGTATGGTGTGTGTGTCAGGTGTTTGTTGTGCGTGTGTGTGTGTCACTCTCATTTTCCTCCCACCCTTCCTTGTGTGCCAGGCGGCTGTAGTCAGTCATCGTCCGCATTGGTGTTCCAGGTGGAGCATGACGTAGAAGATCATCGGGAAGACTTGCAGTTCGGGTTCCATGACGGCCTGATTCCTCCCTGTGCCTCCAGTGGTGAGTCCTTTCACTTCTGAGCTCTGTTTCTGCCAGGCTTTTGTTGGCATTGGTACTGCCCCGGAAAAGTTGACGGTTTGCAGTGTCTTAATATGGTGAGTGGTACTTTGACCTCGCCTGGCTGTTGATGGCTACCGCCGTGGTGACTGTGGTTTCTGTTGTGGCGGTTGGTGTGGTACAGTAGCTTTCTATGGGAGTTATCACCACCAAGGAAATAATTTGGCGGCACTTTATCACTCACCGCCAGCGTCGTAATGAGGGCCTATGTCTACTTGCCCTTGCTTCCTTGAGATTCAAAAGCACAGAGGGTTGTTCTTTGCCCAGTTTGCAGAGCCATAGTATTACATGCACCAGGACACAAGAGGCAAACGGCTGCAACCACTATAGATGGGGTCCTTTGGCCACGTCTGTCCTGTGGCCCCATAACTGGGAAAAACAGCTTGTATATGCTAATGTGAAAATAGAATTAACATTTTTTTTTTTCCTACAAGGATGGTATCCAGGCTACTTTTCTAAACTCTTGAATCCCTTAAAGTTGTAATTTTGCATCAGTGCAGTTATAGATATCAGATGCACTTCTGTAACTTTCTTTAAGAATACGGCCCCTTATTTATTTTCTTATTGCCCACACTGTTTTACATCTATTCTCCATTACTTTTTAATTGTTTTTAAATATTGGCATGTATCAAACATCTTTTATTAAATGATGCCAGAGTTAAATGTTTTCTAAAAGTTGCACAATTTCTTAGCAAAACTCTTTCAGGTTAAATTTAGTTTTGTGTATATTTTACTTTTAAAGCAAATGATCCTAATCTTGTTTCATGCTTCTGCATATGTCTGCATATAATCAGGATGCATTCTGAGAACATTATGAAAAGCCTCAAATAGTTACATTTCGCAAACATATGAACACGTTTTTATATTGGACCCACCACCAGTAATGCAAGCTGAACCTACAGCTCACTGCATTTTCTTGGCGTACTCACCCTAAAGGTTAAAGGCTTAGAATTAATGAATTGTATATTCATCTTGAACCGGTTATACACATGGATATATATCTTAACTTAATGATAAACAGACATCTTTCCCACAACATAAGCAGACAATATTTGAGGTCTGAGGATTCTGTTCAATACGGTTTTGAGTTTTTAACACAACACTGGGCTACGTCTTATTTGATAGGTCTTAATATTATTTATTTCAAGATATTCAAAGTTGTGAGCCAATCTTATACGCAAAAAGAAGGCCAGCAAAAGAAGTCCAAAAGAAGGACTATAATGTCACTTCGTCCGGACCAATAAATTGATTATTTCCTGATCAAGTTCAGTAGGGTTCCAATTCCAATGATTCAAAACAACGATTAACATTTTTACATCATCAATAGAAGAGCAATGAAATTCAGAGGTATAATTGTGAGTACATGTTCAAAGAGTTCTCAGTTTGGCGCAATAACCCTTTTGGCTTGGTCTTGCTCCTAATGAGTGAGACTGAGCCAAAACGGTTATCAATTTGTCAATTTATGTTTAGTGTATAACTAGCTCTAAGAAACCCATCTACATAACAAGAAGAAATTATAACACATCCTGTTTCGTACCGACACAAGGATGTTTGTACAAAAAGCAAATATAATTTTCATGAATGTATGTGTAAATATGGGAATACATTACAAGGTTTTTGGAAAATAAAGCATGGTGAATTACAGTAAAGTAAATGGAGAACATGGCCCGAGGCTGAAGTGAAAATCACTTCAACATACAATTTGTAATCTTTTTTCCTCATTCTCCCCTCACTACCTACTGGTAGCTCACTTTTCGCACCATGTCCAACAGCATGAGGTCTCTCTGAATTTTTAAACATATACCTGGTTTTATATTTTAGTAACTCGCCATCTTCTTACTCAATTACTGATCTATTTTAGACCCTCCATCCATCCTCCCTTTCAATTAGAGGCGAAAAAAAAATAAACTTGGCACCCTCCCTCTCAAACACAGAAAGAGCTATTTGCCTGTAACAACATTTGGACCAGTGCAATAAGGCCAGACATTTTTTGTTGAACAGACTCCACTTTACTTTCTTGCATTGTAACGATTTTTATGCACACTTTGCCCATTCAGTTCATTCACTCTTCTAATTCTTTGGCTTGGGGTAAATACACAGCTATTCTACAATCTTCCGTAGCCATACTGTGAGAAAGCATCTATTTTTGCGTGGTCACCCATATTTTTGCGAACTGACACAGCTGTTTTTTACACTGCTAACAAGGCCCCAGTGTATGTGCTCTAACTTGTAAAATATGTCGCAATTGGATAACTTCTAACTGGCATATTTATCTTCCCTATACAGCCGTAGTATACGGTGCCCAAAATACTCCTGGGGCGTGAAAAGCTACATGCAAATATGGAACATAGCACTACTGTGCCCTCCACTAATGCAACCAGGCAACCATGATTCCAGGCCTACCGCTATAGCATGGCTGCTTCTGATTAAAATAAACCCAAATGCTATTTTTACTGTAGCAAGACCAACTGGCTCATAGACACTGAGAAACAATATTAAATATTAACTGCTATATCTGGTTTGGAACAAGTTAGAAATATAATTAAACCACTCTTTGTAATATTAATGTAAAGTCCAGTTCAATGAGGAAGTAAGATTTGTCATAAATATTAAGGAAAAGTAAGTTTTTTAGAAAGATACTTTTTTCCTGCCTAATGCTCCTGTAGACTAATTTGCATTAGCCGTCCACTGTAGCCAAGCCAGTGAATAGCATCTTAAGAGGTGGGAAAACTGCTCCCAGAGTAGAGGCTAAGGTTTGGGCGTTGGAAGGTGTTTTTGTTCCCCTGGCAGGAAGACAACTTTGGTTGAGCCCAGGAACGTAGTTTACTTCAAGGGACCTTTCCTGTCACAAACAAATGTTAGTTGACACCAGGAAAGGCCCTAGTGTTTGTCTTCCCAGTCAGACAGGCACTAAACCCAGTGGGGAAATGCTGCCCTCCAGAGGAGCAGTCTGCTCATTTCCCTGACCACACTTCTGGGCAGGAGTAAGGTGCACTGTGAGATTGTTTGTTTGCAGTAGGACAAACAGGAACTGCTGCAAAGGTGGATACGGTTGTCCCTAGGCACATTTTCTCCAGTGCAAAAAGAAAAGCCAAGTAATATCCCCTACCCACATGCAAGTGTGACCATAAACGTGTTTCTACAAGGTATCCTCCTCAAAACACTTTCTGGACCTGTGGAGGATCAGAAGAGGACTGGACCTGCTGTCTGTGGCCTGAGAGGAGCCCTAAAGCATAGACCTGCTCCCTCTTGTACTTGGGACAATGAAGTGTAATCCAAGGTTCCTACGGATACAGGCTGCAAGATATCTTTTCCCTGAAGTGACCAGTACCACCTAGACTGTACCTTGCTGGTGGCATCGGGGAAAATGAGTCTTGGCACCTAAGTGCTGCTCTTCAGGTCCTGGGTCCCTTGGTTGTGTTTAACTGCCTCATGGAACTCTGGGTCAGATACAGCTGCAGCCTTACCCAACTAAAGCATTTCAAGCTCCAAAAACAGACAAAGTCCAAAGGCGAAATTCTTGATCTGGCAAAGACACCAAAAGTATCCAGCCGGCAAGAGGACTTTCCTGGGCGCAAAATGTAATTTCTCCTCCAAAACCAATTGCAGCTGAGGAACCTCATTCAGCACCTAGCTGGCTTTGTAAGGGCTACTTTGGATACCGTCTGCTGCCTTGCGGAAGAATTTTGACTTCCAGAAAAAAAGACTGCCCCAAGGTTAATCCTCAGACCGGGTTGAACTCAGTTTTTGTATCCGATCCACTCTCCATCACAGTCTTCCTCAAATCTCACCTAGGTCCTGTCTATTGTGACCATTAACTACCATTGGAGTTTGTTTTTCTGGTGCTATTTGTTATCAAATAAAAAAAATAATCATATTTCTGATTATTCACAGTTAATTTTTGTTAGTTTTTGGTGTTGTTTAGTTCATTTAGGTGGTCATTACAACCATGGCGGTCGTTGTTAAAGCGGCGGTAAGACCGCCAACAGGCCAGCGGTAAAAAAAATGGAATTACAACCGTGGCGTAAACCGCCAACATAGACAGCCACTTTAACACTCCGACCGCCACGGCGGTACAAACAAACAGCTCGGCGGTCACTGCCAACCGAAAGGCGGAGGACAATGTGCTGCCCACAGTATCACAGCTTACCAATCCGCCACCTTTTCCGGGGCGGATTCACCGCGAACAAAAACACGGCGGAAACTGGACTTCAAAGGGAAAACGCTCACCTCTACACACCCCACGATGAACCAGGACGCCATGGAACCAGAGCTTCACATTTTTCCAGCCTTTATCTTCTTGCTCCTCTACCAGGAGCACGAACGCCGGCGGTGAAGACCACGGTGAGTACTGCACCTACGACACAGCGGAGAGGGGAGGGAAAAAACAGGGACACACACACACGCAACACCCCCACCCACGACAACACACACACACTAATACAGCATGATACATTACAGTTACGCCCCCCAACCGCCCCGGAAGAATGCAAAGACAAAAGGAAATGAGGTGAACGATTTTTAATATATTAAAATCCAGTACGCAAAAATATATTTACACTATAACTAAATATATACACCAAGAATAGAAGTCCAGGTATTGAACCATTTAAGTCCGTGGAACACTGGGCCCACACTGCAAGGGCGAGGCCCACACAAGATACCCGAACATGACGGAGAGAACACTGCTGGGGCATCAGATAGAAATAAAACAGGCACCTCAGGGGGAAGGGAAAGAGGGGCACCTCGGCCGGTTGAGTGCACAACACCAAATCCACGAGGGGGCCACATGCCCAATGTTCAATCCTGGGGAGTGCAAAGCCACAGTCTCACAAGTCTCTATAGTGGGTGGGTTGCCCACTGCACAATCCTGGGGAGTGCAAGGCCACAGTCTCACAAGTCTCAAGTGGATGGTTTTCCCACTGTACAATCCTGGGGAGTGCAAAGCCTCTGTCTCACAAGTCTCTCAAGTGGGTGGTTTGCCCACTGTACAATCCTGGGGAGTGCAAAGTCACAGTCTCACAAGCCTCTACAGTGGGTGGTTTGCCCACTGTACAATCCTGGGGAGTGCAACGCAACAGTCTCAAGTAGATAACAGTCTCCACTGGTTCTGGAGGTGGTGTCCTGTTCAGCGGTGCTTGTGGCGGCAGGTGTCCATGGCAGCGATGCTGGTGGCGGCAGGTGTCCTGTTCAGCGGTGCTTGTGGCGGCAGGTGTCCTGTTCAGCGGTGCTTGTGGCGGCAGGTGTCCTTGGCAGCGGTGCTTGTGGCGGCAGGTGTCCTTGGCAGCGGTGCTTGTGGCGGCGGTGTCCTGTTCAGCGGTGCTTATGGCAGCAGGTGTCCTTGGCAGTGGTGCTGGTGGCGGCGGTGTCCTGTTCAGCGGTGCTGGTGGCGGCGGTGTCCTGTTCAGCGGTGCTTGTCGCGGCAGGTGTCCTTGGCAGCGGTGCTTGTGGCGGCGGTGTCCTGTTCAGCGGTGCTGGTGGTGGCGGTGTCCTGTTCAGCGGTGCTTGTCGCGGCAGGTGTCCTTGGCAGCGGTGCTTGTGGCGGCAGTGTCCTGTTCAGCGGTGCTTGTGGCGGCAGGTGTCCTTGGCAGCGACTCAGTTGCTGGCGGTCGTGTCTGGGCCAGCGGGGCTGGCGCTGGCGGTCACCTCCTAGCCAGCGGGGCTGGTGCTGGCAGTCCTGTCTGGGCCAGCGGGGCTGGTGCTGGCGGTCGCCTCCTGGCCTACGGGGCTGGTGGTCCTGTCTGGGCCAGCGGGGCTGGTGCTGGTGGTCGCCTCCTGGCCTACGGGGCTGGTGGTCCTGTCTGGGCCAGCGGGGCTGGTGCTGGCGGTTGCCTCCTGGCCTGCGGTGCTGGCGGTCCTACCTGGGCCAGCGGGGCTGGTGCTGGCAGTCCTGTCTGGGTCTGCGGGGCTGGTGCTGGCCAGATCCTGGGCAGCGGGGCTGATGGAGTTCTTCTCCGCCGTGCTGCTCTTCCCAGACTTGCCGGGTTTCTTGTGCCCCTTCCCCACCTTGGAAGGTGTTGCAACTGACTCCACGCTCCCACCTGTACCCCTGGGAGCGGCTTTGGTGGCTGGTGTCTTCGACCTCTCCCGCCGGGCACTGGCCAACCTTTTATGCTTGACAGGTGGGGGACTGTCCGTGCTGTGGCTCCTTGCCACACTGGCTGCCCTGCTGCCTGGTGCACTCCAGAATCCGGTGACTACTGGCACCACTGGTCCTGCCACTGTTGTGGCTGAGGTGCTAGGTTGGGACCAGGAGAGTCGGGCCCTAGGAGACTGACGGGGTGGGGGAGGTGAGGGAAAGAGGTCAAAGGTGGACAGGAAAAGTTTCTTAGGGACACTGGGATAGGTAGCTGGAGGGGGTTTGGGAGTGGAGGAAGAGGTTGTGGTTATAGGAGGTGTCCGTTTGGTGACTTTGGGTGAAAGTGCATGCGCTGGAGACTGTCGTGAGGTGGATGGCTGTTGGGTGGGTGGCTGCGTTTGTGTACCTTGGGTGGTGGCATCACAGACACACTGGGAGAGGACACAGGATGTGTGAATGGTAGTGGGGGTGGTGAGTGCACGTGAGCGGGTGTGGTGGTGGGTGTGCTGGTGATGGAAGTAGTGGCTGTAGATGTAGTGCATGCAGGTGTGAGTGGAGACGAGACTGGGAGGGATGAGGGAGACGAGGAGGAGGGGGACACAGTGGAGGCAGTGGATGTTGCTATGTCTGCATGTGTGTGATGAGTGCCTGTGGGATGTGTGGTGCTTATGTTTGCCTGAGCTTCCTTTGTGTGTTGAGGCATGTCCATGCTGGTCTGATGGTGTGCTTGGGATAGGCGGAGGTACAGGGGATTGGGTCTGGGTGGAGGAAGTTGGAGGGGGAAGGCGAGAGACAGGGACAATGGCTGCCATCAGTGCTGAGGCCAGAGTCTGAAAAGCTCGCTGAAGGGCTGACTGAGCAGAATGAATGTCCTCCAGGAATGCATTGGTTTGTTGCAACTGCCTCTCTACACCCTGGATGGCATTCAAAATGGTAGACTGCCCAACAGTGAGGGACCTGAGGAGGTCAATGGCCTCCTCACTGAGGGCAGCGGGGGTGACTGTGGCAGGGCCTGAGGTGCCTGGGGCGAAGGAGATGCCACCCTCCTGGGTGAGCGGGCACGGGGCAAAGGCTGAGGGGCTGCTGGGAGGGCGGTGCTGGAGGGGGGAGTGGCGGCTGTAACTGTAGATGCGGGGGCACAGATGGGGCCGCCACCACAAGGGATCTCCCATTGGAGGACGAGTCCACATCACTGGTGTCAGCTCCTGTCCCCGCCGTGGAGCTCCCCTCGCCCTCCGTCCCACTGGTGGCTTCAGACTCCGTTGTCTCGCCCTCCAGGGCCATGTGGGATGCAGCTCCCTCCTGCTCCGGTGCCACTGCTCCTCCGCCTGATGGTGCTAATGCACACATGTACAGGGAGACCACAAAAAGGGGGGGGGGGGGGGAGAAAGACATGTTGAGTGCATGCATTACCGCTACCGTTGGCGGACACGATAGACACAGAAGCCCCCTGCACTACGCCGCGCACTTGGGGTCCACTATACAATCCCTGGGACATGGCCTACGAGGCTATGGCCGATATCTGCACTCATGGATGTCACAGGAGCCTGACTAGGTGTAGTTGGCACTGTACCCAGGTGGGGTGGGGTGCCACAGGGTCTGCCTGAAAAAGGGGACTTAACTAGCACACACGCCCTGACCTAGGGAAACACACAGCCCACCTCCCCCACCCAGACACCTCCACTGCGCGCTGAATCAGCAGAATGAGTGTGTACTCACCCCCTTGTTGCTGCTGTGATGCCCTCAAGCGCCCATCCAACTCCGGGTATGCCACCCCCAGGATCCTGAACATCAGTGGGGTCATGTTGTGACTGGCACCCCTCCCACGTTGGGAGGCCATCCCCAGCTGGGCCTCCGCCGTCTTCCTGCTCCAGCGGCGAATGTCCTCTCATCTCTTCCGGCAATGGGTGCTCAGTCTGTGATAGACCCCCAGGGTTGGATGTCCTTGGCGATGGCACGCCAAATATCCTTCTTCTGGTGGGCGCTGAGCTACAGGAATTGTACAGGGGAAAAAGAGAAGGTATTACCAACTGCACCGTCGCAGTCATTGGCCCGCATCCCTATCCTTGCCATGTGACACATGCACTCTCCGTCATTTCATGCACTGATCGTTCTCCCCACCCCTATCTTTCATCCGCACCACTCCACACAGGCATTGCCCACCCAGCATGCTCCCAGTGTACTTACCTGTTTGTCTGGAGGACCGTAGCGTAGCGTGTACTGGGGGAGGACCCCATCCACGAGTTTCTCCAACTCCTCCGAAGTGAAGGCAGGGGCCCTTTGCCCAGACGCACGAGCCATTGTCTCTTCCAGACTGAGGTCACAGCAGCACTTGCAGTGTAGGTCCTCTCCTGTCGAAGATCAGGTATCGAGTGATTGAACAGATAGAAAATGGCTGTCACGTCCGCAGCAGTGCGTACCATCACTGCCGATGTACATCATCATTGGCTCCTGGGACCCATAGCGTCCAATGTTAACCAATGCAGAATTGCGCCGCAGTCTTCGATCGCCTACCGCAACGGTGTACAACGCCAGCGCAGTTACCTCACATCCCATTGTCCCACTTTACAGGTCAGGCAGCCGCCATTTCAGGGGCCCACATGGCTTAATTTTAACTGTGTCACACATACCTAGGTCTTGCCTCAACACTCATACAGGCAATATTCGGGTTATAAATGGTTTTCTGAGTAAGCTGTGTTTACGTACCTCTGAGTTGGTTGACTCTGTGCTCGCTGTTGTCCTCCATAGGCACCGACCGCTGGGACATGTGAGGAGATGGCGGCATCCTCCTGTGTACAGACCGCTGGTGGACCTGTCGACAATGGAGGAAAGACATATGATCATCACCTACAGGCTTGATCGTGCCACAATCCTGGAACTGTGTGCCCAGTTGGAGCCAGACCTGATGTCAGCTATCCGCCATCCCACAGGAATCCCCCCTCAAGAGTAGGTGCTGTCAGTGCTCCATTTCCTTGCAAGTGGGTCATTTCAAACAGTGGCCATAGCATCAGGGATGTCCCAGCCTATGTTTTCCAACATGTTGTCCAGAGTGTTGTCTGCCCTGCTGAAACACATGCAGAGCTACATCGTTTTCCCTCAGGTGGAGGATTTGCCTACAGTGAAAGGTGATTTCTATGCCCTGGGACATATCCCAACATCATAGGTGCCATTGATGGGACCCATGTGGCCTTGGTCCCCCCATGGAGGAGTGAACAGGTGTACAGAAACCGGAAGAGTTATCACTCGAATGTGCAGATGGTGTGTTTGACCGACCAGTACATCTCCCATGTTAATGCCAAATTCCCTGGCTCAGTGCATGACGCTTACATCCTGCGGAATAGCAGCATCCCTTATGTGATGGGTCAACTCCAGAGGCACTGTGTGTGGCTATTAGGTGAGCACCTGGAAGCAAGTCAGTGGGAATAGTTGTCTGAGTCTGGGGATATCCCTACAGGTTAGTGTGTGTCTAACAGTTGTCCCTCGTCATTTTCAGGTTACTCTGGTTACCCCAACCTGTCATGGCTACTGACCCCAGTGAGGAATCCCAGGACAAGGGCAGAGGAACGCTACAATGAGGCCCATGGGCGAACTAGGAGGATTATAGAGCGGACCTTCGGCCTCCTGAAGGCCAGGTTCCGGTGCCTCCATATGACAGGTGGTTCCCTATTCTACTCACCAAAGAAGGTGTGAAAGATCATCGTGGCCTGCTGTATGCTTCACAACTTAGCTTTGCGACGATAGGTGCCTTTTCGGCAGGAGGATGGTCCAGATGGAGGTGTTGTGGCAGCTGTGGAGCCTGTGGACAGTGAAGACGAGGAAGCAGAAGAAGAGGACATCGACAACAGGAACTCTGTGATCCTGCAATATTTCCAGTGAGACACAGATAAGAAGACAAACCTGCCTACTACATGTACTTTAACACTACTACCTCTCCACTATCTGTCCTTTTCACCCAGTGTATGGTCACTGAGTTGTCACTTTCCCTTACGATTTCACAGATGTGGGTCCCACTGTGTGACATCTGCTTTGTTTTCTCATGGACTAGAGCTGTGTGACATAGGTATGTTGACATTACATTTGAAAGAGCATTTTGTCACTGTAATTGCTAATACACTATTTCGAAATCACAGACTGACTCCAGATTGTTTTGTGCTTCAAGGGTGTTTATGTAAGTGCTCAATAGTGGAGGGAGTTGTAAAATGGTGAGGGGTGATGGTGGAGGAATGTCCATGGCAGAGTCCAGTCTATTAGTCTCACAGGTGCATTGTCCAAAGGGGCATAGGAAGTGGAGCTGGGGCAGTTTGAGGATGGACAGGGTGACAAGGTGGGGCAAATGGATGACATTCAGGGCGGTCTCATTTCTTGGCGGGGTCTTGGCATCGTTCTCTGTCTTTGTCCTGGATCTCAGGGACCATTTGCGGGGTGGTTCTCCATCTGCAGGGAATGGGATGCTGGTGTGGTGGTCCTGTGGCGGTGCCTCCTGTCCACTAGCGCCAGCGGAGGTGGTGGGCAGTTCATGATCCAGGCTAGTGTCAGGGGCCCCTTGTCGTGCCACAGTGTCCCTCCTGGTGTTGACGAGTTCCTTCAGCACCCCTACGATGGTGCCTAGGGTGGAATTTATGGATCTGAGTTCCTCCCTGAAGCCCAAATACTGTTCCTCCTGCAGCCGCTGGGTCTCCTGAAACTTGGCCAGTACCGTTGCCATCGTCTCCTGGGAATGATGGTACGCTCCCATAATGTTGGAGAGGGCCTCGTGGAGAGTGGGTTCCCTGGGCCTGTCCCCCCCCCCCCTGTCGCACAGCAGCCCTCCCAGTTCCCCTTTTTCCTTGGGCCTCTGTGCCCTGAACAGTGTGCCCACTGCCACTGCCACTGCCCCCAGGTCCCTGTTGTTGGGGTGGTGGGTTAGCCTGGGTTCCCTGTAGTGGTGGGGACACAGCTGATTGACGTGTCCTGGGGACAGAGTTATGGGCCCGCTGGGTGGGTGCTGCGCTAGTGTTTCCAGAGGGGGCAAGCTCTGTGGTGGCCTGTGCCAGTGTGAGGGGAGCCGACGATACCGAGGTCGCAGATGGAACGGGCTGGTCATCTAGATCCAGTTGGATAGAGCTGCTGTCATCACTGTGGGCCTCTTCTGTTGGTGGTGTGGACATGTCTGGACCCTCATGTGCGCTGACGTTGGGTAGGGGTCCTGCAGGGGTGTAAAAGCATGATTATTGCATCTGTATGTGCCATGGTGTGCAATGGGTGGGTGACCGTGTACCCCAGTGCTTGCATTCCTGTGTGGGACTTTGTGTGATGATGGTTTAGGGGGGTGTATGGGTATGTGCAGTGGCCATGCATTGGTGATGGGTGTCCATGCTTTGGAGTTGCATGCAGGGCTTGGTGTTGGGATGTGTGGTTTGTGATATTGGGACATTTGTGAGGAGTAGGAGTGATGGGGGTGAGGGCGAGGGTGGGGGTATGTGATGGCATGCAGGTAGGGTGGGGGATATAGTAGTTAAGGTTTGACTTACCAGAGTCCATTCTTCCGGCTACTCCTTCGAGGCCCTCAGGATGCAGAATAGCCAAGACTTGCTCCTCCCATGTTGTTAGTTGTGGGGGAGGAGGTGGGGGTCCGCCGCCAGTCCTCTGTACCGCAAGGTGGTGTCTGGATACCACGGAGCGCACCTTCCCCCGTATGTCGTTCCACCTCTTCCTGATATCATCCCTATTTCTTGGGTGCTGTCCCACTGCGTTGACCATGTCCACTATTCTTCGCCATAGCTCCATCTTCCTAGCGATGGAGGTGTGCTGCACCTGTGATCCGAATAGCTGAAGGCTCTACCCGGATGATTTCCTCCACCATGACCCTGAGCTCCTCCTCAGAGAACCTGGGATTGTCTCTGCCGTGCCTTGGGGTGGTGTGTGTTGTGATATGTGGGGTGATATTTAGTGGTGTGTTGTGTGGAATGCGTGGATGTTATGTGGGTGATGGTGTTGTGTGCCTGTGGATGCTTGTTTGTAGATTGTAGTCTCTCTCTCTGGCCTTGTTTCGGGATTTTGGTCGTAGGGGTTTGTGGGTGATGTGGGTGTGTGTTTTATATTGTATTGGGTGTGTGGGAGTGGTGTGTGTATGTGTATCAGGTGTGTGTATTTGGAATTGTCCAATGTGGATGTGTTTTGTAAGAGTGTGTGTATTTTGAGCGCGGCGGTGTGTACCGCCAATGGAATACCGCGGTTGAAAGACCGCCGCGTGGATTCGTGGGTTGTGATAATGTGGGCGTATTCCTGTTGGCGTGACGGTGGAGGTTTTGTTATCGCCAGTTTATCACTGACTTTTGGTGTGGCGGACTTGTGTGGGTGTCTAAATTTTGGCAGATTCCGAGCGGTGTTTCATAATGGCCGTGGCGGAATGCCGCAGCGGTGTGTTGGCGGTCTTCTGCACGGCAGTAAGCAGCTTTTTTTAATTTGGAGTGGGATATTTATTGTGTTTTGTTTTTGTCTTTTATCTGTACTTCTAATGATTTACACATTGTCTGTCCTTTACCATAGTTACCAAGGGTTAAGCTAAGGTTGAAATAACTGTAGCCTTTAAGTAGGCCTAACAATTAAGTGACTTTATTACTTATGCGGACTACCATCCAGCACCAGCTATTAAGTCACTTTCTCACAGATACTCTTTAAAAGTTCACACGTCATCAGATACAAATTGTACTGTGTCGTAGGTGCAGTACTCACCGTGGTCTCAGTAATAATAGTTAGGGGAAGTCCCTCGCTGACAAGCTCCTTCTGGAAGGTATTGACTTGATGTACTGTAAATCCCAATGTTTCTTGTCAACAGAATAATCCACTGACGCCAAAAGATGCAGTTTACTCAGTGGTAACAAGTTGAAAGGACCTTTGATAGCCATCCACAGTTACTCCAAGGAATCAGAGCAGTGACATAATAATGAGCCAGCACATATTGAGAAACACAAATTTCGGAAGTTAACTATTAGGAACATAAATATCGACTCCGTATACATAACTGCAAAATCACCTGTATATCGAGCACAGAAATATCATTGGCTTAAATACTGATTTTTAAATATTTCGATAAAAATATAAGAAGCACAACTATTGTCACCTATAAATAAACATGTAAAAAATATTGATTACCGCAATATTGACTGCATTATCGTCATAACAACTAATCCATAAAAAATACACCAAAACACCAATTTTAACTTAAACCAATTACTTTAAATAAGCCCCAAACGTAAAATTAACATCTAAATTTGAATTAAAATATATCACCCAAAAATTAAACATTCACCCCCAAAAATAGTACACCTAAAGATATACAATAAATCAACCAAAAATTATTAACTATAAACAGTTAAATACAAGCAGTAATAAATATTATATAAAACAAATACATTCATATTTGAATAAAAAATAATTATATATAATTTTACATAAAGAAAACATAAATTAGTGTTTACCAAGCAAGAATTTAACTGATAAAAAATTCTAATTATATTAAACCAACCAATAAAATAACACTATAAAGAACTTTAATCAATAAAATGACTCAAACAATTAAACAAACAATATAAAAGGCACTTTAACCATATACAAAAAAAATGGAATGTCAACATCACTTCCGACCAGTTCTACCTACCCAAGGACTCTTAGGACTGGGGAAGCACTAAAATGCCAAAAGTAAGTAGCTAGGATTCCCCAGGCACCCGTATGCAGAGTTCTAATCCTGGTCAGTGTCCATAGGATAACATGGGGAAGCCCCTGTTGGAATTTTTGTGTTCTAGAACCCTTCATAGAGGATCCAGAGGAACCCCATTGGGACAAAGGAGGTTCAAAAGTGCCCAACCCGTGGATACCAAGAGAAGTGGAGTACCTACCCCAGGGAGCCCAGGTGCCCAGGGGTAAATCGTGTCAGAACCTCCTGTAGAAGTCAATGGGGACCTTGGTTGTCCAGCTGCTGTCATGACCCGTGAATTCCGGAAGAAGAGGACCTAAGGAAAGAGAGGACAGAATCTAGATCACCCGGAGGTGCAGGAGGGCAATGCGCACCCTTCTAGGAGATGCTTTACTGTTGGACGGTGGCTGAAGAAGTGCAGCAGTTGAGTCCAGGTGATGCTGGAGGATTCCAGGAGTCGTCCACGAGCTGTCCCACACCAGTCGTCGGATTGCAGAGATGTCAGTGGTCAGCAGAACCACCGTGGTACAGTGACGAAAAAAGAATACCCCAATGGAATCAAATCAACTATTCACACACAATATCAACCACTCTGTACCTCCAATGATCAATCTATATAAAGGAATTGACAAAAAATACAATTAAAATTTATTAATGAATCTAAACCCATGAAATCATAAAATAAAACCACCCATACAAACCCAAACCAATGATAATACCCTCACATATAAAAACCAGACATAAGGTTGACAAAACTGAAAGACGTCCACTATAGTCTATTATATACACGCCATCCCAATTTTGGTATATATGGGCCTATTGATTTCTGTCCACAGTCTCTGTTCAACTTTAGGCCCGTTCCAATGGGTCCAGCAATCCAATTTGCTTTGACGCGGTTCGGTGGTTTTCCAAAAGTCCTTCCACCACCTTCTTCAGGACATTAAGATATACTCCCCACATATATCTTTCAAATCTATTCAAGACAAACAAACAGACATATATTAATTCCCAATTTATTAACCCACCGTTTAAAATTTGAAACAACACCAGTATAGCTAAACCCTCCAGTCATCATCACAACCAATTATTAATATACAGGGAGTGCAGAATTATTAGGCAAGTTGTATTTTTGAGGATTCATTTTATTATTGAACAACAACCATGTTCTCAATGAACCCAAAAAACTCATTAATATCAAAGCTGAATATTTTTGGAAGTAGTTTTTAGTTTGTTTTTAGTTTTAGCTATGTTAGGGGGATATCTGTGTGTGCAGGTGACTATCACTGTGCATAATTATTAGGCAACTTAACAAAAAAAAATATATACCCATTTCAATTATTTATCATTACCAGTGAAACCAATATAACATCTCAACATTCACAAATATACATTTCTGACATTCAAAAACAAAACAAAAACAAATCAGTGACCAATATAGCCACCTTTCTTTGCAAGGACACTCAAAAGCCTCCCATCCATGGATTCTGTCAGTGTTTTGATCTGTTCACCATCAACATTGCGTGCAGCAGCAACCACAGCCTCCCAGACACTGTTCAGAGAGGTGTACTGTTTTCCCTCCTTGTAAATCTCACATTTGATGATGGACCACAGGTTCTCAATGGGGTTCAGATCAGGTGAACAAGGAGGCCATGTCATTAGATTTCCTTCTTTTATACCCTTTCTTGCCAGCCACGCTGTGGAGTACTTGGACGCGTGTGATGGAGCTTTGTCCTGCATGAAAATCATGTTTTTCTTGAAGGATGCAGACTTCTTCCTGTACCACTGCTTGAAGAAGGTGTCTTCCAGGAACTGGCAGTAGGACTGGGAGTTGAGCTTGACTCCATCCTCAACCCGAAAAGGCCGCACAAGCTCATCTTTGATGATACCAGCCCAAACCAGTACTCCACCTCCACCTTGCTGGCGTCTGAGTCGGACTGGAGCTCTCTGCCCTTTACCAATCCAGCCACGGGCCCATCCATCTGGCCCATCAAGACTCACTCTCATTTCATCAGTCCATAAAACCTTAGAAAAATCAGTCTTGAGATATTTCTTGGCCCAGTCTTGACGTTTCAGCTTGTGTGCCTTGTTCAGTGGTGGTCGTCTTTCAGCCTTTCTTACCTTGGCCATGTCTCTGAGTATTGCACACCTTGTGCTTTTGGGCACTCCAGTGATGTTGCAGCTCTGAAATATGGCCAAACTGGTGGCAAGTGGCATCGTGGCAGCTGCACGCTTGACTTTTCTCAGTTCATGGGCAGTTATTTTGCGCCTTGGTTTTTCCACACGCTTCTTGCGACCCTGTTGACTATTTTGAATGAAACGCTTGATTGTTCGATGATCACGCTTCAGAAGCTTTGCAATTTTAAGAGTGCTGCATCCCTCTGCAAGATATCTCACTATTTTTTACTTTTCTGAGCCTGTCAAGTCCTTCTTTTGACCCATTTTGCCAAAGGAAAGGAAGTTGCCTAATAATTATGCACACCTGATATAGGGTGTTGATGTCATTAGACCACACCCCTTCTCATTACAGAGATGCACATCACCTAATATGCTTAATTGGTAGTAGGCTTTCGAGCCTATACAGCTTGGAGTAAGACAACATGCATAAAGAGGATGATGTGGTCAAAATACTCATTTGCCCAATAATTCTGCACTCCCTGTAAACCTCAAATTCCTTTATAAAGAGTATCACAAAGAGGAATTCACTACACACGTTCAATTTATCTATGTATATTCTCAAGCAAAAGCATCCATACTCTTCTTCCATCATTAGCTACTCCACTCACCTGCATATACCATAGGTTAAGTAGATGCCTTTTAACCAAATGTTTATACACACAATCTTAGATTTCACTGTAGTTCACCCAACGTACAACTTCTCTATAGACAAAACAAAGCAAATTAGTGGGTCGATGTAGTCCCATCTGTTGCATGCTCTGGTTATTACATTGTGTCATATGTGTCTCAACCACCACATGCATAACCCATATTCTTACACCCATATTAAGGCCCTCATTACTACCCTGGCGGACGGGGGGAGAAGTGGCGGTAATACCGGCAACAGGCCGGCGGGAAAAAAAATGGAATTATGTCATCCGCCAGTTCTCCACTCCGATCGCCAGGGCGGTGACGACCGCTGGGCTGGAGACTTTGGTCTCCAGCCCGGCGGCATCACCAGACCGCCGGCTGTATCAGGACCCTGCATACCGCCATGGATTTCGTGTGTTTTGGAACCACCAGGCGGCCATCACCAGACCGCCGGCTGTATCAGGACCCTGTATACCGCCATGGATTTCGTGTGTTTTGGAACCGCCACAAAATCCATGGCAGTAGGCACTATCAGTGCCAGGGAATTCCTTCCCTGGCACTGATAGGGGTCTCCCCCACCCCAAGTCCTCCCCCCCCACACCCTGGACCCCCCTACCACCCTCCAAAGGTGGTAGTACCCCACCCCCCACATCAACACACACACCCCTTCACGCACACAGACCCCACCACCACACATATCTGCACACATACTAACAAACATTCCAGCAGACACAGTCATACTCGCACACATATATACAGACATACACGCGCACACACTTACAGTCAAACTTACAGACAGACACGCATACATTTCCAAACACACAACACCCCCGCATGCATACACGCACTCACACACCCCCTCTACACACACTCACACCCCCATGCACGCACACACCACACAACCCCCCCCCCCCCGCCCCCTGCCCTAACGGACGATCACCTTACCTGTTCCAGTGATCCTCCGGGAGGGGACGGGATCCATAGGTGCTGCTCTGCCACCAGCACCCCGTCACCAGAACACTGCCACACTGAATTATGGGATGTGATTCGGTGGGCGGTGTTCTGATGACGTGGAAAAAGTGAGAAGTGCTGCCAGCAGTCATAATACGCTGCGCGGAAAACCGCCTGCACTGGCGGTCTACAGCGCGGCGGTACCTCGGCGGTCTTTCCAAAAGACCGCTGAGGTCGAAATGAGGTCCTAAGTGTCGGATAAACAAATAGTGATGACCCTAATTTTGTGGTAATTAAAATCTCTCTTGTATAATAACAGATGTTATCCACTGGACTTCCCACAGAGTCCATTTAACTTTCATACCACTTTGTTGAGTCACAAGGGGCCCTGTATTAATTAATGGGCTCCCAATCTTTCAGATCTGAGGGTAAAGTAACCTAGATACAAAAAACCTTTCATTACGTTATTTTAATTTTTTTCTACTCTCTATCTAAGGTATTCATACATTAAATGTAACCCTCTTGTTTGGTTAATAGGGTCTAACTTCCATACGTAGTATCAAATTCCTGCTCCTTAGACTCCATTTTATACCCATCAGTCACCAAAATTATCCTATTTAAGATATATTTTATTATCCTTCAAAAGAAAAGATAATAATCAGCTACCCTAAAAAATCAAGTCCAACCGGCATCCTCATTACGTGTATATTCTGTTCCGGCGGTTTAACTAGATGCAAAATCCCGCTCTTTATTATTATATAAAAATAGGTATTAATATTATAAATACAAATAACTTCCCTGTCAAAATATCCCTCACTTCAAACTAATACATTTAACTTACCCGAATGGCGAAGCTTCGTCCTCATCCTCTTAATTAAAAACAACAAACCCGCCCCGGTATTAGTCCTACCTTTATATCTAAGGATAGGTGTATACTTGCTCAGACAACCACCAGTGAAACCGGTCATTCCTCCCGATGACCCACTTCCTTTTCCTTCTCCTTGATATCCTGTGTATCTAAATGCTGCACCGCTAACTGCAATCCCTTTGTGCCAATACCCGCGCCATCTTGAATTCTCGCGCTCATGGGCCCATACATCCACCAATGAAACAGATCCTTTCCATCCCAGTCTCCTAAATATTCTACATATCTCAACACTGCACCGCTAACTACAAACCCCTTATTTCACTCCCTGCACCATCTTAAATTCTCCCAATCATATGGTCATACATCACATTCATCCTTCTCCTTATATATACCCTTATATACTTAGTCCAAGATGCATCTAATGACACAAAATCCTTCACCCATGACCCTAGAGTGACAAACAGCATATTAAAATTTATTTTGATGCCATATTTTAAACCCATCACGTTGTCAGATGTCAGGAACAAATGGCCATGTTCTAACTGAATCACCTAAATATGAAAATACACAAAAATACAATATTACTCCATGTGGAGTATATCCGAGTGTCCTATCTTCTACTGATCATGTAATCCCCTATCAAGTATAGAATCAATAAACTCAAACACTTTCCAACTAAAACATATATTGTAAATATACTAGATCCCTATCACACACACATATAAAAACCACCTCACTACTTAATTAAATCCAATATCAACTAATAGTAGACAAATATCTATATTCTCTACACATACACCAGTCCCACGGCTCTTGATTAGGTATGAACTCACGACCCCTGGTAAACAAGGCAATTGCTCTGCCCCGGAGCTACAAGGCTATTTGTGAACTCTAAATCCCATAAAAACCAAACCATAATACAAAACAAATGCCACGGACATCTGCAACAATATCTCAAATAAAAAAATGTTCTTTGTCTAGGACTGTATTTACAGATAAATCCCAATATCCCAATCTTCCCTGCTATTTAAACCATACTTAACCGTCTCCAGCCTAGTAATATACCATAATTCCAGCTTCTTCCTAAGTATATCACAATTGCCCCCCCCCTCCTCCATCAAGCCTTGGCAAATGCAAGCAAGTGTTGCAG
This sequence comes from Pleurodeles waltl, assembly GCF_031143425.1. Taxonomy (NCBI): domain Eukaryota; kingdom Metazoa; phylum Chordata; class Amphibia; order Caudata; family Salamandridae; genus Pleurodeles; species Pleurodeles waltl. The sequence goes on from NC_090451.1 coordinate 543,007,764, forward strand.
GATTTGGTGAACAGCAAGGTCCAGGAGACTCAGCCTTTGCAGGTAAGTCAGGGCCAGCCCTCAGCAGACAGGAGAGCCTACAGGAATCATTGAAGCCCCCACAAGGACCCTCTAGCAGCAGGCACAGGGAGTTGCAGGGAGGCCTCAGCAGCACAGCAAAGAGAGATGCCCACATTGCAGGAGTTTCAGAAAGGACGTCGTTTTTGGAGCTGTGCAGGCTGGGGCTTCTTGAAGCTAGGAGGTCTTTGGACTGAAGACTCCAACGAGGAACCACAGATTTATCAGTTGCAAAGAAGACAGGTCAGATCTCTGGAGAGCTACAGAACCACCACCTGTGTTGTAGAGCCTTGAAAAGTCAGTGGGACAGCAGAATCCACAAACCGGTTGTCGTCATTGAGGTGCCTGCGGCTGCAAAGGAGTGACTCCTTCACTCCAAGGGAGATTCCTTCTTGCTGTCCTAGGTGCAGGCAGAGTCCTTGTGACTCTGGAGGATGCACAGCTATGGAGGTTGCGGAGTCCTTGCAATGCACAAGGTCAAATTTGCAGTTAGAGCCCTCCTACCAGTTGAAGTCTTGTCTTGGTTCCTGGCGAAGTCCAGCCGCGCTTCCAGTGTCCAGGTTGCAGACGTGTCTTGCAGAAGAGACTTGCAAATCAATCTTCCGCTTGCAGATGACTCTAGGGTCCCATCCTCTGGGGAGCCTTTAAGTAACCCAGGAATAGGGTTGGACAGCTTCTGCAGTGACCCACCTATCAGTGGGAGGAAGGGGGGGTGGATTGTCTCCGGGATGCTAATCTGATGGGCTGACCAGTCAGATGCTCCCAAGAGCCTCTGCTCATCTTATTTCCAAAATGGCACAATCAAGTGGCCACCTGGCAGAGCTCTGGGCACCTCCCTGGGGAGGAGCTGGACAGGGGGGTGGCCACTCCCCTGTCCTTATTTTTTTTTCTTCTTTTTATTTTTTTGCTTGAATCTTTTTATGTATTTTTATATAAAGAGATAGATCTGCAAATCGTATTCAACAATCGCAGTTGGAGAGCTAGAATTGCAATGTCCATGGCATAGTGCTCACTTCAACCATGCTAGGTGACAAGAAAATATACATCTGTTGACAGGTAAGATTTACAAGGAGCGCCGAGGAGTTGACCTGTTAGGGCTATACAACAACACCCGTCACCAACCCGTGGGGTTTTGTTAGGTTCGTGTTGTCATATATTGTACATCAAAGTAAGCAAGATTCAGCATAATTCTCATATACAATGATATAACAATGCAACAGTAACCTTGTCCAGAGTCCAGTCCCCAGCCGCCGCACTCCACCCCCACCCAACCCCATGTTAGTTCCCAGTCACTAGGTCACGGCATGCCAACACACGACCCCGGGCCCCTGCTTAGTTGGTTCTGTTAAGCACCCCTCCGGCGGGGGTGGGGGGTGGGTGGCCAAGCCCGCTGCCCAAGGGGGACTACACTGATCTACCACATTCATCCAACTCAACCCTCTGCCATCAGCACAGTGTCCACATTCGCTGCATCCGTATCAGGCCCTTGTTCTTGTTCCCGCAGCTCTAGCACCATTGCATCCCAGCTAGAGGCCAGGAGAATTTTACGGAGTCCCAAGCTGTCTTCACTTCGCAGCGCCACCCCCTCTGCCTCTGCACATACCATAAGTGATCTTATCCACGCTCTGCAGACTTCCATCTCCTGATGATGAGTCGATTAGCTGTCAGGAGGCCCAGGCTCAGGAATCTTGTGGAAGCCTTGTGCCTTTCAGTTCTAAGGAAAAGGCCCAGGATACATGCTTCACACGTGGTCAGCTGCGGACGTGCGGTGCAGATTGAAAGTTGCGCCGACACCGCCCTCCAGTAAGAACATAATGAGGGACGGAACCATAACCTGTAACAGGTCTGCCGCCACCAAGGCGCAGCAGGGGCAGGCTGCGTCCACGCGATTGAAATACTGATTACATTTTGCCAGCGTGAGATATGCCCTATGGATTATGTAGAATTGAAACCGTGTGTTGCATGGGATGTTGATGTGGCTTTTCAGGACAACTTCCCATTCCTTATCTGTACAGGGCTTGGCCATGTCGCCCTCCCAAGCAGCCCACAGCGTGGCGCAGGTGTGAGTCGTGTGCATCTGCAGCACCTCCGAAAGGCAACATACTAAGGGCCTGATTCCGTCCCGGCGGTCAAGGACCGCCGGGGCCGGGGTCGGCGGGAGCACCGCCAACAGGCTGGCGGTGCTCCCCAGGGTATTCTGACCGCGGCGGTTCAGCCGCAGCCAGAAAGGGAAAACCGGCGGTCTCCCGCCGGTTTTCCGCTGCCCTGTAGAATCCTCCATGGGGATTCTGACCCCCATACCGCCATCCTGTTCCTGGCGGCTTCGGCCGCCAGGAACAGGATGGCGGTATGGGGTGTCGTGGGGCCCCTGGGGGCCCCTGCAGTGCCCATGCCAATGGCATGGGCACTGCAGGGGCCCCCGTAAGAGGGCCCCACCCTGAATTTCAGTGTCTGCTTAGCAGACACTGAAATTCGCGACGGGTGCTACTGCACCCGTCGCACATCCTCCACTCCGCCGGCTCCATTCGGATCCGGCATCCTCATGGAGGGGTGTTTCCCTCTGGGCTGGCGGGCGGCCTTTTGGCGGTCGCCCGCCCGCCAGCCCAGTGGGAAACCCAGAATACCCGCGGCGGTCTTTTGACCGCGCAGCGGTATTCTGGCGGTTCCCTCCAGGCGGGCGGCTCCCGCCGCCCGCCGGGGTCAGAATGACCCCCTAAATGTCTACCCTGCCCCATAACGTGCATGTTCTGCACCAAAAGATGCATTGGTAGTTCAGCAGAAATGCCCCCCCCAGCGCCAGGACAGGAATGTCGCCAAGAAGTTATACAGTAAGAACTGCCCAAGCGGCAGGCCCGTCTTTTCTGCTAGTGTAGCAAATGGGATACATTCACCCTCAGTATGCAAGTCTCCCAATGTATGTAACCCTGCGGTGTGCCAAGGCTCTAACTCCATCGAAGTTGTGTGCTGCACACTATTTGGTATGCCCTGAAGAACCAGAGCTGGCACATACTGAGTAAACGCATGTGTGAGGTGCAGGCTCCTGCGATAACAATGGTGTGCCACCCTTACTACGAGCGAGTCTGGTGTCTTAGGAGGTGTGTCCGGGTGGAACAGGTGCAACACCGCAGATAACGACCAAGGTGGTGTCAATGCTGCTGTGTCTGATAGTTGAAGTCCAGAAAGGCACCTGGCCGCCCACTGCAGCTGGGAGGCCAAATACTACTGCTCCATGTTTGGTACTACCAGGCCATCCTTTTCCAGTGGCGAGTACATTTTTGTCAGTGCCACTCTACAGCGGCTTTTATTCCAGATAAATTCCACAATCCTGGACTCCAGTTCCCTGAAGAAACTAGCTGGGATCTGCAATGATAAGTTGGAGAAGTAGTAAAGCAGCCAGTGGAGGGCTACCATCTTGCCAGAAAGTCATTTGGGTATGGATAGATGTCACTGCCCTTTTAAGATTACCGTCATATAGGTCCTCCACCGTGTGATAGATATTAACGCCCAAGTATCAAATTGACCTGGGCTGCCAGGGAATTATTACCCCTGATAGAATGAGGCCGGGGTCTGGCCAATCGGGGTTAAAAGGGAAGAGGCAGAACTTTGTCCAGTTGACCCGTAATCCTGACAGTACGGCAAAACGTTGCAGTATACCTGCAACTTCCTCTGGGATACCAGAGGTGTCTCTAAAATACAGGAGGAGATCATCTGCATAGAGGGAAATGACATGCCCACCATCCACCAGTGGAATACTCCAAGGCTGCCCCAGCTGGCCCAATACTGCCACCAGTGGTTCTATCGCCAGGGAGAACAGTGGTGAGAGAGGGCAACCCTGCTGAGTTCCCCTGCCCACCTTGATCGGCCCAGAGATAGCTGAACCGCTCTTGACCCTGAACTGTGGAATTGCGTACAGCAGTTTTACTAGTCTTACAAAGCAGGCGCCACACTTCAAATAGGAAAGGCCATTCCAGGGAGTCGAAGGCCTTCTCCAAATCCAACACCAGGCATCCCGCTCCGGGCTACTCTCCGTGAAATACTTCATAACCTGGAAGAGGCGTCTGATATTCAGAGAAGTGCTGAGCGCTGGCACAAAGCCATTCTGGTCGGGTGGATCAGGTGAGGCACCAGAGGATACAGCCGCATCGCCAGCACCTTAGCCAGAATTTTATAATCTGTGTTAAGCATTACCAGAGGCCTATACGACCCCTGCTCCACTGGGTTCTTGACTGGTTTAGGGAGGGATATCAACAGTGCTTCCCTTTGGGGTGCCGTCAATGATGCAGTCGATAGCGTTTGCTCAAACAGCCGTAGCAGGCGAGGTGCAATGATAGAGGAGTATGTTTTATAAAACTCTGATGGGAGGCCTTCAGGGCCTGGGGTTTTGACAGTAGCCAATGCACACACACTGTCTTGTATTTCTGCTAAGGTTAATGGTTCATCCAGTTCCTCTGGCTCCTCTTCTGTGAGGCAGGGCAGTGGAAGCGAAGAAAAGAACTCCACAAGAGCTTCGGATCTTGCCTGTGCTTTCGATTGGTATAGGACTGTGTAGTAGTGCGTCAGTTTGTCATGTAGTTCCCCTTGGGTGTAGAGCATGTCGCCGGTCCTTGACCGCAGCTCCAAAAGAGTGTGCTCCTGTTCCTGATGGATCAACCAGGCTAATATTCTGCCTGATTTATCAGCCGCCACATGCGTGCATGGCGAATGAGCTGCGTAGTTAAGACAGTGCACCCTTGACCCCAGGAAAAGATGCGCTGCCCTCTTGTTAGCAAGGGTGCGCGCACCTAGTGAGTTTTGGACAGCCACTCCCCTGTCCTTTGTGTGGTTTCGTGCCAGAGTGGGAGCCAGGGGTTCTTGCACTGGAGCAAACCGGTTTATGCAAGGAGGGCACCAAATGTGCCCTTCAAGCAGTCTGGTGGTGCTCAGGAGCACTCCCACCATAGCCCAGAGGCACCTATTTCTAAAGGAGAGGTGGTAACACCTCTCCTCTACAGGAAATTCCTTGTTCTGCCTTCCCCTGCCCGAGTTAAGCTTAGCAGCAGGAGCGCAGAACAGTGTCTGGGATCGACGGCAGCACTGGTTTGCACACAGACCCTGCAAAGGCTGCACAAGCAGATATGGGGGATCCTCTAAGGATCCCCCCTTACTACATGGTATCATGCAACTAACACTGAAATCGGTGTAGTTGCTTGATTCCAACGTGTTTGATACCAAACATGGCTGGGTTCGGTGAAGCATTATGTAGTTGGACATCTTGTGTTAACCAGTGTGCACTGCATACGTGAGGATGGCTTCCCTGCACTTGCAAAGCCAAGGAAAATGGAGTTTGGGGTTTTAAGGGGTGCCTTTGCTCACGCATATGCACCCCTGTTAGATCCTACTTTTCTACACTCGCAACAAACAATTATAAATAAAAGTATGCATCTCTTAACTATATACTCAAGTAAGTAATATATTTAAACAGGAAATTCAATGTTACTAAACTAAAAAAATGTTTTATTAACAAGTAAATAGTAACACACACTGTAACGTTTATTGCTAGAAGCATACTACCTAAAAGAAAATAAAGAACTTGCAAACAAACTTCTAGAAGATCTCAACTATAACAAAGCACCACAAGTATATAATAAAGTAAGTATACATAAAAAATAAATTGGAAACCCATCCAAACAGTGGCCTAAAGTGAACCCAACTCCCTAGACCTCAACAAACTAGCAAAACATGCCATTTTAAATTAGTCTATTTTTTCTTCTTTCAACAGAAAACAAACACCTGCTCGCATTAAAATGAGCTGAAAGGAATAGCTGCAAAACCATGCTAAACATCTCCACAAAACATACAAGTAAATAAATAAAATACAAATAACTCCATTTTTAAATATATTAATAACTAACATGCAAAAGTTAAACTATAACATATATATATATTTATATTATTAACCTAATGACAGAACGGAGCCAAATTTATAACTTCACAAAAAGGAAAGTAATTATAAAGTCACATGGGCTACATCTACAGCCAAAAAAGTGCATCAACAGAAACTATAAACTAGCCATGTACCAAATATTGTTCTAATGCATGCTATGGAAAGGCAACTGCAAAAGAAAACGTAATTCATGTTGAAGGGCACCCCCCCAAAGAAGCAAGGACTAGTTCTCAGGAACCCACAAGCACAATCCTTAAAGACATCCTACCCAAAGTCCGGAACACATAATAGGCTAACTACCATCTATCCCCACTTTAAAACATTTAATTACATTCACTAAAAAAGCCACCAGTGATGACCCACCTGCTCCTAGAATATAGCAAGACGTAGACATATTAAACTTTTTATCATTTACACTTAATGATGCCAATCAAAATAATGAAAAAAATCCTAATCTCCGCTGAAAACAATTTAATGAAACATACCCAATGCCAAACCTGGATGAAAGACAGGACCTTCAAAATGTGTCCCAAACCATTTACTGAGATATACCCAATACATGGTGAATATCAAAAGACCAACATCGCTTCTGTATATGCTTTATTCCCAAATAAAGCAGTACCTATTATGAACTCCTAAGCTATATAAAACCACACATACCTACGACCCCCAAAATTGACCATAATATTTGAACAATCCTTGGTCCAAACAGCACCAAAATGTACTTCCACACAGTCATACAAGGCTGTTACTGTCACTTATTCAAAGTATATGGCGACACCTCCAAAAATCTACTCTAAGGCCCTCATTATGACATTGGCGGTAAATGCCGCTTACCGCCGCCGTGACGGCTGCCAACATACCGCCGTGGTGGCGAATATCTGTTCGCCCTATTATGACACACACACACAAAACCAACAGAATACTGGCACATACACAAATTCACCAGCCCAAAGGTCAGTGGTAAAGTCTCGGTACGAACACCCATACCGTTACGCCAACAAAACAACACCCACCACAGTATGACCCACGAATCACCACGGTGGACATTCAATGGCGGTAAACACCAGCACGCTCAGAATGGCCCCCCCATACAAAACAGCACATTGGCCTAAACAAAATTCACTCACCTGACACTGATAGACCCATAGCACTATAAAACACACACCCACATTACACACAACACTTTACGAATACCAATAATTGCCATGAGACTAACACAAAGACCACTGAGACAACTACACGCACACCACAAACACCCATCCATCCGTCACGCACCCTACATCCCACACCTCACCACATCACTTAACACCCTCTGCACAACACACACCACACAACACCCATGTCCCCACCAAGACACCTCCATTTCACTGATGAGGAGTTAATTAAGGGTCATGGTGGAGGAAAGTGTCAGGGTAGGGCCACAGCTCTTTGGAGCACAGGTACAGCAGATATCCATTGCCAGGAAGATGGAGCAATGGTGGAGAAACGTCGACAGGGTGAACGCTGTGGGGCAACATCCAGAAACAAGGGACGACATCAGGAAGAGGTGTAATGACCTATGGGGAAGGTACAGTCCATGGCAGTAAGGCACCAGCTCACCATCTAGAGGACTGGCGGTGGACCCCCACAGCTCACAGCACGGGACAAGCAAGTCTTGGCAATTCTGCATCCTGAGGGACTCACTGGAGTAGCCAGAGGACTGGACACTGGTAAGTCAATATTTACTGCTCATCACCCCCCCCATACCTGCATGCCATCACACTCCCTCACCCCTATCACTCCACTCCATCCCACACACTGCACCTACACATCTGACTAACCCCAATGCCAAGTCCTGCATGCTATACCAATGCATGGACAGCCCTCCCAGCCCTGCACGGACACCCATCACCAGAGCATGCACAGGATGGAGAACTAACAATCCCACAATACATCACCATATGCAAACAAAGGTGGCAGGGCAACAGCAACAATAGAGGGGAAGCCATGGATGTACAATAGTCACATACATAAAGCATAATACATCACTAACATCCCCACAGGTGCCCCAGCCAATCTCAGAGGCAAGGAGGTGCCACGACTATCCAGTCCCCCAACAAAAGATGCTCCCAGTGATGACAGTAACTCTGGACTTCAGGATCTGGATGAACTACCTGGCTCATGAAGGACCACTGGTCAGTTAGCCACCCCAGCCCACTCACAGTCCACCACAGAGCCGCCCCATCAGTATCCAACACCACAGCACCCAGCCAACCTTCCCACACCTCTGTCCCAGGACATATTAATCAGCAGTGTGCACACTTGTACAGGGACCCCAGTCCACACCTCACTCCCAAGACAATCAGGGACGGGACCTGGGGTCAGTGGCAGTGGGCACACTGTTCAGGGGTCAGAGGCACAGGGGAACAGGGACACTGGGAGGACCGCTGTGCGCCAGGGGGAGGACAGGCCCAGGGAACCGATTCCCCAGGAGGCACTCACTAATGTCCTGGGGGCTTACCAACAATCCCAGGACAAGATGGGCCAGATCCTTACCAACATGCAGGAGAACAAGCAGCTGCAGAAGGAACACAATCAGGAGATCATGGAGGATTTGCAGGCCCTCAACACCACCATTGTCTCCATAACAGAGGTGCTGGCAGATATGGCCAACATCATAAGAGAATGGACAGCACACCAGCGGGCCCCTAACACTAGCCAGTCTACGGACCAGCCCACCACTTCTGATGCATCTAGTGGGCAGGAGGCTCTTCCACAGGACCCACAGGCCATCAGCACCCCTCCCCCTGCAAAAGGTGAACCACCCCGCAAACATTCCCTGCAACCTAGACAGAAGCCAGAGACACTTGCCAAGACCAAGACCACCACCAGGAAATGAGCCCCTCCTGAATGTCCCCCTTGTGTCCTACTCTGTCACCTTCTCCACTTTGAACTGCCTTTGCTTCCCTTCCTATGATCCCTAGAACACTTGACCTGTGCTACAAACAGACTTGAACAATACCCTGGACTTTCCTCAACCATCACCCCATTCTATTTCACCTTTCGGTCAATTATTTGCACTACAATAAATACCCTTGAACACAACTTGAGTGAAAGTGTTTTATGTGATGGAAATGTGCATTTATGGAAACAGTCACATCATGTGCAAATGATCTGAACACTGTGATAGCATACATTTAATGACCTGTAGCTGTCTGTATTCACCACATCAGTACACAGTTGTAATATCACCAACATCTGCAAAATGAGAAGCCATAGGTGACAGTAAGTAGAGATGCTAAGGAAGTGAATGCCAGCGTGCTACAGTCACACAGAAAACATCAATAATCAGACGAATGGTCAGTTCCACTGTCTCACTTGTGTGTCATTGGAAGTATTGACGTATAACTGATGTTCTGTTGTCCACATCCTCATCCTCACTGTCCTCAGGGTCTACTGTTGCCACAGGGGCATTTCCAGTCTCCTCCTCCTGCAGATAAGGAACATGTCGTCTGAGGGCCAGGTTGTGCAACATGCAGCATGCCACTACTATCTGGCAGACCTTCTCTGGTGAGTAGCACAGGGATCCACCTGTTAGATGGAGGCATCTGAACCTTCTCTTCAGGAGGCCGAAGGTCCTTTCCATAATTCTCCTGGTTCGCCCATGTGCATCATTATAACGATTCTCAGCCCCTGTCCTGGCATTCCTCACAGGGGTCAAGAGACACAATGGGTTTGGGAAGCCAGAGTCACCTGCAAGTATTGAGGGACAAACATTAGCCTTACACAATGGTATGGGGTTAACACCAGAAGGCATACACTGACATACATTGGGTGGGGAGTCAGGCTCACCAATTAGCCACACCCTGTGCCTCTGTAGTTGTGCCATCACATTGGGGATGCTGCTATTCCTCAGGATGAAGGTGTCCTGCACCAACCCAGGATACTTGGCAGTGACGTGGGAGATGTACTGGTCCTCCAGGCACATCATTTGCACATTGAGTGAGTGGAAACTCTTCTGATTCCTGAACACCTGTTCATTCTGGTGTGGGGGGGGGGAAACAAACGCAACAAGTGTTCTGTCAATCGCCCCAAGAATATTGGGTAAATGTCCCATTGCATAGAATCCTGCCTTCACAGTGGGCAAATCTTCCACCTGGGGGAAAGCAATGTAGCTGCACATGTGTTTCACCAAGGTAGACAAAACCCTTGCCAGCACGATTGAGAAGATTGGCTGTGACATTCCTGCCGCCAAGCCCACTGTCTCTTAGAAAGAACCAGTTGCCAGGAAATGGAGCACTGATAGAATCTGCACAAGAGGGGGGATCCCAGTGGGATGACGGATAGATATCAGATCAGGCTCCAATTGAGCACACAGCTGTGTGATTGTGGCCCTGTCCAGTCTGTAGGTCAGTATTATGTGCCTGTCCTCCAGTGTAGCCAAGTCCACAAGGGGTCTGTACATGGGGTCTTGTCTCCGACTCCTATTCATCTGCAATGGTAGCTATGTAAGGGACACAAGAGTGAGCAGGCTGTCACAATTTGAACAATGGAACCACCTCCTCAGTGCACATTGAGCATTGATTTAATTGGACAATGGGAATGTCAATGTATGTGCAAATTGTAGCAATGACGCAGTTATGGATTGTCTGAATGTAATCCACCACCATGAAATGGCGACCGCCTGTCCTGTATCTAGGGACAGGTGGAAGTGAGGTAACTCCTCTGACGTTGGGCGTCATGGCGGATGGCGGTCTTGCACTGCCGTGCAAATTCTCATTGGCTAATATGGGGCTCTATTGAGTACAGTTGCCAATGGGGATCAGCAACGGCGGTGACGGTGTACACCTCTGCGGACGTGACCGCCATTTTCTTTCGAAATCCTCACTTGATTCCTGACTTTCTACAGGACAACACTTACACTGTGTGTGCTGCTGTGACCTGTGTCTGGATCCTGCCATGGCCCATGTGACCAGGGAAAGGGCCCCTGCCTTCACTTCGGAGGAGTTGGAGCGCTTGGTGGATGGAGTCCTACCCCAGTATGGACAGCTGTATGGGCCTCCAGACCAACAAGTGAGTACACCTTGGGCACGATGCATGTGACAAGGTTGCATGGAGATGTTTGTGCAAGCATCGGGTCATTTGGGGAGGTGGTATGTCTGGTGGTAGTGTACATGGTGGGCGCTGAGTGATGTATGTGCCAATGGAGCAGGAAATGGTATTTGTGGGCCATATGTGGGACAGCCTGGATTGTATGTATGTAATGGTGTCCTCCTGTCAGCGCCCATCAGAAGAAGGGATTGTGGCGTGCCATCGTCAAAGACACGCGGACCCTGAGGGTCTACAGCAGGCGGAGCACCCACTGTAGAAAAAGGTGAGAGGACTTGAGACGCTGGGCCCAGAAGACCCCAGAGGCCCAGCTGAGGATGGCCTCCCAACGAGGGCGGGGTGACCATCGGAACCTGCCCCCCCTGATGGCCTGCATACTGGTGGTGGCCTACCCAGAGCTGGATGGGCGCTTGAGGGCATCACAGCAGCCACAAGGGGGCGAGTACAGTGGGCGTTACAACTGTAATTGGTAGGTGGCATGGGATCCTGGTGGTGGGTGCCAGTTAGTGGGTACCCCTTAATGCCAGGTCAGACATTGCAGCGTGATCCAGCTCAAGGGTAATGGTTGCATTGCAAAATCTGGTAACCTAGCAAGGTTGCATTCCATGTCAGACAGGGCTTAGTGACTGCCAGGAGGGGTGCAGTTGGCCGGGGTTGGCTCACATCTTGCTGTGGTACCTAGCCAATGGAATGCCAGTGCAATGCATGGTGCTGAATCCTGCTCCCTGTGTGTGACGGTAATGTGTATGCCATCTGTAGTGTTGGTGCTGTAATTGACCCAGTGCTCCCTTTCTCTCTCACCACCTTTTTTCTTCTGTCATCCTGTCCATGTGTGCATTAGCATCATCTGGCGGAGGAGCAGGGGCACTGGCGACAGAGGGAGCTGCATCCCACAAGACCTAGTAGGCACAGTCCACCGACGCCCAGGGTACCAGTGGGACGGAGGGTGAAGGGAGCACTACGGCGGAGACAGGAAGTGACAACACTGACTCTGATTCCTCCTCCGATGGAAGTTCCTTGGTGGTGGCGGGCACCTCTGTGACCACCCCAGCTACAGGTACAGCCGCCACCTACTGTACCAGCACTGCCCTTCTAGTAGCCTCTCACCGAGTTGCCGGTGCCCACTCACCCCAGAGGGTGGGCATCTCCTTTGCCCCAGGCACCTCAGGCCCTGCCCCCTGTCAGCCCTGCTGCCCTCAGTGAGGAGGCTATTGACCTCCTAAGATCCATCTCTGGAGGGCAGTCAACCATTGTGAATGCCATCCAGGGGCTGGCATCCCAGATGCAGCAATGCAGTGCATTTCTGGATGGCATACACAGTGGACTGGTGGCCCAACAGAGATCGGTCCAGGCTCTGGCCTCCTCCCTGATGGCAGCCATTGTCCCTGTTCCTACTGCCCCCCCCCTCCAACTACCAATTCCCAGTCCCAATGTCCTCAACCCCAACCCATCCCATGCACACATACAGGCAAGCATGCACACAAAACATCACACGAGTGGCACAGACAAACACAGGCAGCACACTTCAGGTCACAAGCACTCGCAACAGACAGCTATACACACAACAACATCCACTGTCTCCCCCTCCTCCTCCCTCACTGTCACATCCGCACTCACACCTGCATGCACTGCATCAACAGCCACCATCACCACACCAAGCAGCACACACACCTCACTTGGAGACAGCTTCACAGCATCCATCCACACGTTCCCAGTGCCCTCTCCCACCCTGTCTGCCGCCCAAGAGACACAGACGCACGTACTCAGACACCCAACAACCATCCACCTCACATCAGCGTACTGCCCATGCACCTGCACCCACGTCCAGCAGACGTACTTCTCCAACAACCACTGCCATCCCTCCTCCCTCATCCCTAAGAAGCTTTTCCTTGCCCAACTTGACCTCTTCCCTACCCCTCGACCCCCGGCCTGCCCATAAGAGCATGGTCACAATGACCCAGCCCAGCATCTCAGCCTAACAGTCCACGGGGACAATGGAGGCACCTTCTAGTCGTGGAGGCTAGAAAGGGAAGGATCCCACTCCACCACCCAAGAGAGGGAAGGATCCCACTCCCCACCCAAGAGAGGGAACGATCCCATTCCACTCACCCAAGAGAGGGAAGGATCCCATTCCACCACCTAAGAAAGGGAAGGTTCCCACTCCACCAACTAAGAGAGGCAAGAGGCCCCCTCCAACAACAGTGGGCAAGGAGCCCTCACCTCCAGCAGAGGCTGGCAGGGTTTAATCTCCAACAGCAGTGTGCAAGGAGCCCTCATCTCCAGCAGAGGTTGGCATGGTTTCCCCTCCAACAGCAGTGGGCAAGGAGCCCTCACCACCAGCTGGGACACAGCAGCCCTCACCTCCAGCTGGGACACAGCAGCTCTCACCTCCAGCTGGTACACAGCAGCCCTCACCTCCAGCAGAGGGCATGTAGGCTACTCTCCAGTGACTGTTGTACAAGGAGCCCCATCCAGAACCAGTGGGCAAGTTCCCCACCTCAGAGACTGTGACCTTGCACTCGCCAGCAAAGTGAAATGGGCATGGAGCCCCCTCCAGAGCCAGTGGGCAAGTTCCCCACCTCAGAGACTGTGACTTTGCACTCACCAGCAAAGGGAAATGGCATGGAGCCCCCTCCTGAACCAGTGGGCAAGTTCCCCACTTCAGTTGAGGTGCCCCAAACCCCCTTCCCCCTGAGGTGCCTGGCCATTCCCAACATGATGCCCCTGCACACTGTAATGCGGATTTCGTCAGGGAACAAGTTGGGCCTTGGACTGTGACCTGTGGCCATGTAGCCATTTTGTACTTTGGACTGGCCATTGGCCCTTTCTGAACAGTGACTCATATCTCTTGTCACTTGGATTATTTGGTGGCTGGTGGCATCAAATTACACTATCAGTTCTGGCTAAATATTGTCCTTGCATTATTATGACATGCGTCCTGTGAGACCGGTTTTCCTCTGCAGCTGGTTGTGCGTATGGTCTTTGTGTGTGTGTATGGTGTGTCTTGTGCGTGTGTGTGTCACTCTCCTTTTCCTCCCTCCCACTGTAAAGCACGATCCAAAAATACTTACAAATGCATTTACAAAGGAGTTTAGACACAGCGAGTCGGAGTGGAGAATCAAGACCAAGGTCTTATTTATTTTGCAGCAGCAAAGAGAACAGATTTACAACTGGCATCCCCAGCCCGAAGTAAAGTGTGCTAACATGGTGCGTCTAACAGCGATATTTATACTCATACATCAAAGGATACATAAAATAAGTGAATAATAATACACGTCATGCAGGAATTTAAGGAGGGAATCAGTTTCCACACACTGGTTCCCGTCCTTGCTCTGTCCTCGACTCCCTTCTGCAGCTGTCTGACTTCTTACATTCTGAGAACCCTTCAAAGTATTTTATGGTTCAAAGATATAGATCGCACATTCAGGCCTTCCTGCCATATATTATCATCCTTTCCCTCCCCAAAATACAACAGGCGAGGTCGGTCAGTTTATATTTATCACATGATTATAATGAGTAATGTGCCCCAGCTAGGGAAAGAAACCAGCTGCAAGCCCGTTGTAGAACCAGGCTTTTTACTAAACAAATATATATGAGATAGCATATGCAATAGGTAGTGCGTTTAGAGAGAGAACTCAAACTAAATGTCTATATAGAAAAAGATCAGTACAAAATGGATTCTTACAATCGGCCATTTTTGAGTTTTTTCTCAAACGTAACAAACATTCTCACGAGGTGTTCTAAATTTCCTCATATATGTTCAGTTTTACTCCCACGGCCTTTGAATTACTGTTCATGGGGACATAAACGACCGATGGGAATGAGCAACCGGTATCTTCTGTGAGGATAGTGGGATCGATAGCCATTAGGGATTCTTCTCTCTGCATCATAGTTTGATTTGTTTCTTGTATTTTAACTGGATGAGGCTTACACATTTTTAAACAGGAACATAGAGCAGGTAAACACTGTACTAACAAACAGCTTAATACAATAGCTATTATTATAAACATTATGGCCCTCATTCTGACCCTGGCGGTCGGTGATAATGCGGCGGCCAACCCGCCAACAGGCCGGCGGTCCAAAATATGCAATTCTGACCCTGGCGGGAACCGCCAACACAGCCCGCCGCATTAACACTCCGCCCGCCACGGCGGAACAAACAAACAGCGCGGCGGTCCCCGCCAACAGCCAGGCGGCAGACAATGTACCGCCCACCCTATCACGACCCACCAATCCGCCACCTTTTCCGGGGCGGGAGCACCGCCGATAAAAACACGGCGGAAACAGACTACGAACGGGAAAACGCTCACCTCTACGCACTCCACGCGAGATTCCGGCAGTATGGAACCCGAGTTGCAGGTCATCCCCGCACTCCTATACCTGCTCCTGTACCAGGAGCACGCCCGGCGGCGCGGAAGACATCGGTGAGTACTGCACCTATGACACAGGGGAGGGAAAAGAGTACCGGCACACACCCACCCACCCACACCCACTACAACACACACATCAATGCATTCCCACAGATCACTGTCACAACCCACAACCCCCCCCCTCCGAAATAATGCAAAGACCAAAAGAAGAGATCATAAACGGGCAGATATATTGAAATATGGACACCAGTAATCCCAATAAATAAATAAACTATGTACAAAATATATACAGCTACTAAATGTAGTCCAACCACTGTCCGTGGACCACAGGGGTCCTGTGCAAAGGGGCAAGGCCCAGTCCCACGACAAGAACTCCACGGAGAGAACACTGCAGGGGCATCAGAAAGAAAATAGGACAGGCACCTCAGGGGGAAGGGAAGGGGGGGCACCTCAGCCACTTGAGTACACGACGCCAGATCCACGAGGGGACTCCATGACCACTGGCCCATCCTGGGGAGAGCAAAGCCACAGTCCATACAGTCCATACAGTGGGTGGCCTGCCCACTGGGCCATCCTGGGGAGAGCAAAGCCACAGTCCATACAGTCCATACAGTGGGTGGCCTGCCCACTGGGCCATCCTGGGGAGTGCAAAGCCACAGTCCATACAGTCCATACAGTGGGTGGCCTGCCCACTGGGCCATCCTGGGGAGAGCAAAGCCACAGTCCATACAGTCCATACAGTGGGTGGCCTGCCCACTGGGCCATCCTGGGGAGAGCAAAGCCACAGTCCATACAGTCCATACAGTGGGTGGCCTGCCCACTGGGCCATCCTGGGGAGTGCAAAGCCACAGTCCATACAGTCCATACAGTGGGTGGCCTGCCCACTGGGCCATCCTGGGGAGAGCAAAGCCACAGTCCATACAGTCCATACAGTGGGTGGCCTGCCCACTGGGCCATCCTGGGGAGAGCAAAGCCACAGTCCATACAGTCCATACAGTGGGTGGCCTGCCCACTGGGCCATCCTGGGGAGTGCAAAGCCACAGTCCATACAGTCCATACAGTGGGTGGCCTGCCCACTGGGCCATCCTGGGGAGAGCAAAGCCACAGTCCAAACAGTCCATAACAGACTCCACTGCCACTGGAGGAGGCATGTTGGCCAGAGGACATCCTGCAGCCCTGCCCGAGACAGATCCTGCCCTGCCACGTCTGCCAAAGGGCCAGCGGTTCTTGCCTTGAAGGGCCCAGTTCAGCGCTTCTTGCCTTGAAGGGCCCAGTTCAGCGGTTCTTGAGACGGCGGTCCCCAGCGGAGCTGTGCTGGAGACGGCGGGGCCCAGTTCAGCGGTGCTTGAGACGGCGGGGCCCAGTTCAGCGGTGCTTGAGACGGCGGTCCCCAGCGGAGCGGTGCTGGAGACTGCGGGGCCCAGTTCAGCGGTGCTTGAGACGGCGGGGCCCAGTTCAGCGTTTCTTGAGACGGCGGGGCCCAGTTCATCGGTGCTTGAGACGGCGGGGCCCAGTTCAGCGGTGCTTGAGACGGCGGTCCCCAGCGGAGCGGTGCTGGAGACGGCGGGGCCCAGTTCAGCGGTGCTTGAGACGGCGGGGCCCAGTTCAGCGTTTCTTGAGACGGCGGGCCTAGTTCAGCGGTGCTTGAGACGGCGGTCCCCAGCGGAGCGGTGCTGGAGACGGCGGGGCCCAGTTCAGCGGTGCTTGAGACGGCGGGGCCCAGTTCAGCGTTTCTTGAGACGGCGGGGCCCAGTTCAGCGGTGCTTGAGACGGCGGGCCCAGTTCAGCGGTTCTTGAGACGGCGGGGCCCAGTTCAGCGGTTCTTGAGACGGCGGGGCCCAGTTCAGCGGTGCTTGAGACGGCGGGGCCCAGTTCAGCGTTTCTTGAGACGGCGGGGCCCAGTTCAGCGGTGCTTGAGACGGCGGTCCCCAGCGGAGCGGTGCTGGAGACGGCGGGGCCCAGTTCAGCGGTGCTTGAGACGGCGGGGCCCAGTTCAGCGGTGCTTGAGACGGCGGTCCCCAGCGGAGCGGTGCTGGAGACGGCGGGGCCCAGTTCAGCGGTGCTTGAGACGGCGGGGCCCAGTTCAGCGTTTCTTGAGACGGCGGGGCCCAGTTCAGTGGTGCTTGAGACGGCGGTCCCCAGCGGAGCGGTGCTGGAGACGGTGGCCGGTCTATGGCCAACTGCTCATTGCCTGGTGGTGCCCTCCTGGGCAGCGGGGATGGTGCTCCTTCAATGCCCACCTGGGCTGTGGGTGGTGGGGCCCTCCTGGCCAGCTGGGCTGGGTCCTCCCTGGCCAGCGGCTATGGGGGTGGTGGGCTCCTCCTGGGCAGCAGGCCTGCAGCCTGACCTCTCCGACTTGCTGCCCTTGCCCTCCTTAGTCGGGAGTCTGTGGCCCTTTCCTCCCTTTGGAGCTGTGGCTGGTGACTGTGTCTGGGTGGTGTCCGGGGGGGATGTAGAAGCCGGGCTCCTGCGGCGCCCCTTCCGCCTTCTGCTCCTCTTCCCAGGGGGTGGGCTGGCTGTCCCCTTGCTGCTGGGCGAAGATCCAGACATGCGGGCTGGTGGGCTCCAATACCCCTGCACCCTTGTCAAGGGGGCTGCAGGGCTGGTGGTGGCTGAGGTGCTCTTCTTACCCCGACGAGAAGGAGGGGGGGGCTCAGGGTCAGGAAAGAAGTTAGCAGTGGCGAGGAAGAGTTTCTTGGGACAATGGAGAGTGGTAGGTACAGTGGGAATGGGAGTGGAGGGAGAGGATGTGGTTGTAGGTGAGTCACGTTTGCTGTCTTTGGGTGCAGGTGCAGGAGGGATAGGCTGTCGTGAGGTGGATGGCTGTTGGGTGGGTGGGTGGCTGCGTTTGTGTGGTGTGGAAGAGGGGGTGACAGACACAGTGGGAGAGGACACAGGGGACGTGTAAATGGCAGTGGGGGTGGTGACTGCACATGTGCGGACTGGACTGGAGGGTGTGCTGGTGATGGAAACACTGGCTGATGGTGAGGTGAATGGAGGTGTGAGTGTAGACGTCACAGGGAGGGAGGAGGGAGACGAGGAGGTGGGGGTCACAGAGGTGGTAGTGACTGTTGGCATGTCTGCATCGGAATGTTGCGTGTGTGAATGTCTGCGTGATCTGTGGTGCTTATGTTTGGATGAGCTTCTCTTGGGTGTTGAGGTGTGTGCAGGCTGGTCTGATGCTGTGGGTGGGACAGGCAGAGGAACAGGAGACTGGGAGGAGGGAGTTAGTAGAGGGAGGCAGGAGACAGGGACAATGGCTGCCGTCAGTGCTGAGGCCAGAGCCTGGAACGATCGCTGATGGGCAGCCTGACCCGAATGAATGCCCTCCAGGTACGCATTGCTGCGATGAACCTCCCTCTCCACCCCCTGGATGGCATTCAAAAGGGTAGTCTGCCCAACAATGAGCGTTCGGAGGAGGTCAATGACCTCCTCACTGAGGGCAGCGGGGGTAACAGGGGCAGGGCCTGAGGTGCCTGGGGCGAAGGAGATGCCCGGCTTCCTGGCAGAGCGGGCACGGGGCGAACGCTGAGGGGCTGCTGGGAGGGCGGAGATGGTGCGCTGGGTGGCGGCTGTACCTGTAATGGCGGGGGGCACGGATGGTGCCACCCCCGCAAGGGAGCTCCCTTCCGAGGACGTGTCCGTGTCGCTGCAGGGTCCAGTCGTCCCCGTTGTGGAGCTCCCCTCGCCCTCCGTCTCACTGGTCCAGTCAGACTCTGTGGCATGGCCCTCCTGGGCCATGTGAGATGCAGCTCCCTCCTGCACCGATGCCACTTCTCCTCCGCCTGATGATGCTGATGCACACAAGCACAGAAAGACAAACAAAAAGGGGGGGGGAGAGAGAAATAAAGGGATATTGAGTACATGGATCTCCGGTACAGTTAGCGGACATGACAGACACAGATGCCCCCTGCACTAAGTTGCGCACTTGGGGTCTGCTACGCATTCCGTGGAACATGCCCTACACGCCTAGAGTTGACAACTGCACCCATGGATGACACGGCCCAGGGATGGCTGTACTGACACACTACTGAGGGTGGTGGCTGGGGACACAGGGGCTTACGGGGGTGCCCAGCCTACAGATATCGCCCTGGCCTAGGGGGACCCACAGCCCTCCTCCCCCACCCAGACACCTCCACTGCGCGACAACAGAGTAGATAATGCTTGGACTCACCCCCTTGTGTCTGCTGTGCTGCCCTCACGCGCCCATCCAAATCAGGGTAGGCCACCGCCAGGATCCGGAACATCAGGGGGGTCAGTTGACGGCAGGCACCCCGCCTACGTTGGAAGGCCATCCCCAGCAGAGACTCAGCGGTCTTCTTGGTCCCGCGGCGGATGTCCTCCCACCTCTTGCGGCAGTGGGTGCCCCGTCGATGGTGGACCCCCAGGGTCCGGACTTCCTTGGCGATGGCACGCCAAATCCCGATCTTCTCATGGGCGCGGACCTATGTGACACGTACAGGGAGGGAGAAATACCACGTTCAAGTTTGTCTGCATTTTCGTTGCCAGTGGCCCAACGCCCCCCATCCCCGCCAGGCCCCCCGCCAGGCCCCCCGCCAGGCCCCCAAGCCAGCCAGTGGCCCCAAATCCATATTGAATTAAACTCACTTGTTGGTCTGGAGGACCGTAGAGTAGCGCATACTGGGGGAGGACCCCATCCACAAGTTTCTCCAACTCCTCTCCAGTGAAGGCAGGGGCCCTTTCCCCAGTCGCAGCAGCCATTGTCCCTTCCAGACCGAGGTCACAGCAACACTTGCAGTATAGGTCCTCTCCTGTGAAAGTTCAAGTCGCAAGTGGATAAGTAGATAGAAAATGGCGGTCACGTCCGCGGCGGTGCGTACCGCGGCGGTGCGTACCGCCACCGCCGGCGCCCTTCGCCATTGGCTCCTGAAACCCATAGGCTTCAATGTTAACCAATGCGGCTTCGCGCCGCGGTCTTCGACCGCTGACCGCCGCGGTGTGCCACGCCAGCGCATTGACCTCACATCCCATTGTCACACTTCACAGGTCAGGCAGCCACCATTTCGAGGGTCCACATGGCTCAATTTCAACTGCGTCACACAGGCCTAGGCCTTGCATAGCCACTCAGACACGCCATTCACTGCATAGAGAATCGTTTACTGTGCTAGCTGTGAGTAAGTACCTGTGGGTTGCTTGACTGTGTGCTCCATGTTGTCCTTCCTAGGCACCGTTCGCTGGGTTTGGCGAGGAGACGGATGAATCCTCCCGTGTACCGACCGCTGGTGGACCTGTCGACAATGGAAGAACGCCACATTATCCTGACCTACCGTCTTAACCGTGCCACTATACATGAACTGTGTGCCCAGCTGGAGCCCGACCTGATGTCCCCCATCCGCCAACCCACAGGGATTCCCCCTCTGGTGCAGGTCCTGTCAGTACTCCATTTCTTGGCAAGTGGGTCATTTCAGACAACAGTGGGAATTGCTTCTGGGATGTCTCAGCCCATGTTTTCGAAGGTGTTATCCAGAGTGTTGTCTGCCCTGATGAAATACGTGAGGAGCTACATCATTTTCCCTGAGGTGGGCGAATTGGCTGCAGTGAAGGGTGATTTCTATGCCCTTGGACATATTCCCAACGTCATTGGTGCCATTGATGGGACCCATGTGGCTTTGGTTCCCCCAAGAGACAGGGAGCAGGTGTACAGGAACAGAAAAAGTTACCATTCCATGAACATCCAGGTGATGTGTTTGGCTGACCAGTACATCTTGCATGTAAATGCCAAATTCCCAGGGTCAGTGCATGACGCCTACATCCTGAGGAATAGCAGCATCCCTTACGTGATGGAACAGCTAGAGAGACACCGTGTATGGCTATTGGGGGACTCTGGGTACCCCAACCTGTCGTGGCTACTGACCCCAGTAAGGAATCCCCGGACCAGGGCAGAGGAACGGTACAATGAGGCCCATGGGCGTACTAGGAGGGTGATCGAACGCACCTTTGGCCTCCTAAAGGCCAGGTTTAGGTGCCTGCATATGACAGGTGGATCCCTAATGTACTCACCTAAGAAGGTGTGTCACATCATCGTGGCCTGCTGCATGCTTCACAACCTGGCTTTGCGCCGCCAGGTGCCTTTCCTGCAGGAGGATGGTCGAGACGGTGGTGTTGTGGCAGCGGTGGAACCTGTGGAGAGTGACGAGGAGGAAGACGACGGGGCTGAAACAGACAACAGGGACAGAATCATTGAACAGTACTTCCAATAGGACACAGGTAACAATTCAAAGATAATTTAGTAAATCTGAACTACTCTCCTGCATCTCTGCTGCCTGTCTATTTGCCCCAGTGTATGATGACTGAGTTGTGGGTTTTCCCTCCCTATTTCAGATCTGGGGTCCCCACTACGAGTCCTGTGCTTCGTTTCCCCATGGACTACAGCTTTGTGGCAGCTGTTTGTTGACTTCACTATGTACAAGGACATATTTGCACTGTCATGTCAATTACAATATTTTGAAATCACAGCCAGACTCCAGATAGTTTTGTGCAAAATAGGTGTTTATTTCAGTGCTCAAAATGGGATGGGTGGTTTCAAGTGGGTGGGGGCTATGGTGAAGGAATGTCCATGGCAGAGTCCAGAGTAACAGTCACACAGGTGCATTGTCCAGAGGCCTGTGGAGAGATGGAGCATGGGCAGTTCAAGGATGGACAGGGTGACAATGTGGGACAGTGGGATGACATCAGGTGGTATCCTTTGCTGGCGGGGGTCTTGACATCCTACTCTGTCTTCTTGCGAGATCTCAGGGCCCTCTTGCGGGGTGGTTCTTCTCCTGCAGGAGGTGGGGGTCTGGTGGGCTGCTGTTGTGCGGGGGCCTCCTGTCCACTAGCGCCGGCGGAGGTGGTTGGCTGTTCTTGGTCCAGGCTAGTGGCAGGGGCCCTTTGTTGTTGTTGAGTGTCCGTCCTGGTGTTGATGAGGTCCTGCAGCAGCCCGACCATGGTAACCAGGGTGGAGGTGAGGGCTCTGATGTCCTCCCTGTACCCCCGATAGTGTTCCTCCTGCAGTACCTGGATCTCCTGGAACCGGGCCAGTACCGTCGCCATCGTCTCCTGGGAGCGGTTGTATGCTCCCATGATGGTGGTGAGGGCCTCGTGGAGAGTGGGTTCCCTGGGCCCGTCCCCCCCCTGTCGCACAGCTGCCCTCCGAGTTGCCCTGTTTCCCTGGGCCTCTGCCCCCTGGCCGGTGTGCCCACTACCACTGCCCCCAGGTCCCTGTTGTTGTTGGGGTGGTGGGTTATCCTGGGTGCCCTGTAGTGGTAGACACACCGCAGATTGACGCGCCCTGGAGACAGAGGCATGGGCCCGCTGGGTGGGAGCTGTGCTGGTGTTCCCAGAGGGGTTTGGGTCTGTAGTGGCCTGTGCCTGTGTGAGGGGAACCGACTGTCCAGAGGTCCCCGATGGTCCGGGCTGGTCATCGGTGTCCAGGTCGACAGAGCTGCTGTCATCGCTGACGGCCTCTTGGGTGGGGGGTGTGGAGAATTCTGGGCCCTCCGCGGCGGTGTGTTGACGGTCGGGTCCTGCAGGGGTATAGAGGTATGGTTATAGTTTCAATGTGTGGCATATGGGTGTATCTGTGGGTTCCCGTGTCCCCAAGTGCTGGCATTCGTGTGTGGGGGCTTTGGTGAGGGTGGCTTGTGGGGGGGATGTGTATATGCATTGGGCATGCTTTGGTGATGGGTGTCCATGCTTAGTGGACGCATGCAGGCCTAGGTTTTGGGATGTGTGGGTTGTGATGGTGAGACATTGGCAGGGAATAGGTGTGCTGGGGGTGGGTGTGAGGATGGTGGTGGGGGTGAGGATGGTGGTGGGGGTGAGGGTGGGGGTGAGGATGGGGGTGGGGGTGAGGGTGGGGTTCGAGGATGGGGGTGAGGGTTGGGGTATGATTTGGCATGCAGGTGGGGGGGAAGCAGTAGTGAAGCTTCAACTTACCAGTATCCATTCCTCCGCCGACTCCTGCGAGGCCGTCAGGATGCAGGATGTTCAAGACTTCCTCCTCCCATGTTGTAAATTATGGGGGTTGAGGTGGGGGTCCTCCGCCAGTCTTCTGCACGGCGATGTTGTGCCTGGATACCATGGAACGCACCATCCCCCGTAGGTCGTTCCATCGCTTCCTGATGTCTTCCCGATTTCTGGGGTGCTGTCCCACAGCGTTGACCCTGTCGACAATCCTCTGCCATAGCTCCGTCCTCCGGGCAATGCTGGTGTATTGGATCTGTGTGCCGAACAGCTGGGGCTCTACCCGAACGATTTCCTCCACCATGACCCTGAGTTCTTCGTCTGAGAAGCGGGGGTGTCTTTGGGGTGCCATGGGGTGGTGTGTATGATGTGTGGGGTGGAGTATGTGGAGTTAAGTGTGTTGAGTGTGGTGGTGTGTGTTGTTTTGTGTGTGGATATTGTGTGGGTGATGGTGTTGAGTGGCTGTGGCTGCTAGTTTGTGGATGGTGGTGTCTCGCTCTGGCCTTCTTTCGGAATTTTTGGTCGTAGGGGTTTGTGGGTGATGTGGGTGTGTGTTTTATATTGTATTGTGTGTGTGGGAGTGGTGTGTGTATGTGTATCAGGTGTGTGGAATTCAAATTGGCCAATGTGGCTGAGTTTTGTTCGTTTGTGTGTATTCTGACGGCGGCGGTGTGTCCCGCCAATGGAAAACCGCGTTGGAAAGACCGCCGCGTGGATTCGTGGGTCGTAATGGCATGGGCGTATTTCTGTTGGCGTGACGGTGGAGGTTTTGTCACCTCCACTTTTCCGCCGACCGCTGGTCTGGCGGTCTGTTGTGGCTGTCGGATTTTCGGAGGTTTGGCTGCTGCGGGTCAGAATGACCGTGGCGGGTTTCCGCGACCGCGGCGGGATTATGGAGGATTTCTGACCGGCGGTAGGCGCCTTTTACCGCCGAGGTCAGAATGACCACCTATGTCTTTGAGCAACCAGCCCCACCCACCGAGCCAGGACCATAGCCATGATAAGCTCTAATTGCCTCCATCATATTGGCCCCCTTTTCAAATACCTGTACTGCTTCTTTTTATTTCCCAATATCCAATTCTATCTCTGATGATTTGTTGACAAAGTAGCAGCATTTCTGCTGATACTGATGTTAGATTAAAACACATACTCCTCCTTGTTGTACCGTAATTAAATCTAGAGCAAGACAATTTTGTATGGCCAGTTGGGCTGCAGAGTTTATTTCTAGCTGTACACTTCCTATGGCCTCCCTAGTGGCATTAAATGCAATGGCTAATTCAGCGGACATGTTCATCATTGCCAGCTGTAAGTCGAAAACTCCAAATCCCGGAATAAGAACGTGTAGTACTTGAAATACCCAGTTCTTTCGTTCCTCCAGTATGGGCGTCCCTCGTTTGTACCTATGAGCAAAACTCCCCATATTAAGGGGCTGGGAAGATGTTATATTTGATATCACAGTAATGTTGGGTGCTAAATATGCCAGCGAGCATATACCTTCCCAATTTAGAGGGAGTACCCTATACTCAGTTCTCCCACATACAAAATACATGCCTCCCTGGACTTTTGAGTTTATAACGCTGTACTTTACTCGGGGCAAACCCACACCTTCGGGTGTGTCATGCTCAGAACTATTACAATACTTGTAATCCCTCCAAATTTCATTTAACAATGATAAATTTGCCCAGGGTGCAACATAGGAGCATCTAGCCGTCCAGAGGGGGCCAAGGAAAACCTGTGACAATATTAAAGATGAATTCTTCCCATTTCTATCTCTTTACCTTGAGGGATCACATAACAATCCTTCTGGATCTACCAGAGCCTCCTCTCCTCCCGTCAGGTTCCAATAATTTACAGTGTAATTGTGCTGAGTCCCATTAATTAATGAGGTCCAATTTCTGTCTAATTTCTCCTCTCCGTCGAGTTCCCAGTTCCCCGTGTTATTATTAAATAACAGTGTGTAAACACATTGTTCGGTTGGGACCTTCTCCATGTATTTTGCCTCTGGGTTTTGCCCATAAGAATGAGTACAAAAACATATGGGAAACATTTTATGTGTGACATTATCTCCAGGAATCGGGGAAAGCTTATATTCTGCCTGGGTATTAGGGAGCAACGCACACCTAAGATACCACTGATATCTCGTTGGTCACATCTCCAAGTGGTATTGGGTACAAGACACACTTCCCCTTTTCCATATTCACCTGGTGATACTGGTACTTCATAAAGGCCTATTGGGTCCTCGGGTGTCTGGACAAGTGCCGGCAAATACAGCAGTCAGTGAGACTCAATGTTTCGGCCAACTTCCCATGAACCCTTATCAATGGATGTAAGGTGGGATTTTGCAACAATGATGCAACACCGCTGGACATTATACATATTAACATGAGGGTCACTATGTACTTCGTTATTGTTTTGTGGAAATAATTATAAGGCCACTCTTCTCTATTCTCTCGAAGGATGTTTGTCCTGCCAAATGGGTATATTTTCATAACTTTATTCTACTCTCCTCCTTGTTCCCACTACCTTTCTATGGTGCCGCTTTACTTGTCTCCACCACCTATGTGTGTACAAGAATATACCCACACAATTACCAAATATCCAAATGCAAAGTATTGAGACCACTATACTAATAATCATATATTTATATATATACATATATATATATATATATATAATACAAATATCTGGGTTTCTTGCAATGTTCACAACCCACTAGAGTTCAGCAGCGCCGTGCTTCCCACTCTAATAGTTTCGCTGCACTAGTTGGTCCATAAACGATTTCTTTGAACACTGGGCAATAGGTACCGGCTTGATCCTGGGTCCCTTGATCACTCTTTGTTGGGCATTACTCTTGATGGGAGCTCAACTCCTAGTGGCGGGTGCGATACTTCAAAGCTTTCCTCTGGTACAGTTTGTTAATTGTTCAGTATTTCTTCATAAGGAAGGGAAGAGGCTAGTAATTGAAATCAGGTTGGTGATCTGCTGGGTACTTAACAGAAGAGGCCCCTTTCCCTCTTGGACTACAAGCTGCACCAACCCTAATGACTGGCCGCTTCTGTAGAACTGAGATTAGTTTCGCTCATTACACCGTGGATAGCCACAGAACTGTTAACCCCACTTACACATGATCTTATAGCAGATATCGTTGCACAAGCTGTATCCCACTATGCTTGTGTTCACGTTGAGACAGTGTTATACTGATCAATGTTCTGGTATCGTTGCACAGGCTAGTCACCCGTGTTCAGGTTCATGCTGAAGTTTATTTTTAATCTGCACAATCACTTACAACCTCATCGCCCAACAGGTGCGTGGCAACAGTGAGGATAGCTCGCTTTAATGCTGGTACATCAGGTGCATTGGAAATGCCTGTGGCCTTCTTGCAGATTACGCAAGGCGTGAAAGAAGCTCTCACTACTAGGACGGGAAAGGCAGGACAGAAAAGGGAAAGGGGTTGGTTTGACCACGATTGCAAAAAAGCACACAAGAGACTAAAAAAGGCCCTAAGTGCCCCAACAAGATGCCCGATTGAAATACGTAGGTGTAGACAGGCATATAAGACAGCCATAAAAAAAAAAGGAAATCCATCTTGAGAGGAAATTTGTGGGAAAATCTGCACGAAGCTAGCCTTATGAAGGACAACATCCTCTTCTGGAAAATAATAAATACTCCTGTGCTAGGGGATAGAGATATCCCTAGAATGGAAATTGCAATTTCGGAAGAGGATTGGATTTCATATTTTTCTAAGATATACCGTCAGCCCAGTGATATAGAGTCAATGGATTCCCTAGAGGGCCCAGATGCCTAGGAAGGCCCACGTTTGACTGTAACACCCCAGTTTAGCCTAGAGGAGGTAGTGGAAGCCATAAATACAAGCAAAGCGGGGAAAGCGCCGGGCCCTGATGGTGTCCCGATAGATTTATATAAGGCAAATACGCAACTGTGGGGCTCCTTAATGACGCAGGTATTGAGGGCTTTCTGCATACAAGGCCCCCCATCAACGTGGCGTGATTCTATTATCGTCCCTATATACAAAAAAGGCGATCGCCTCAACCCAGCTTGTTATAGGCCAATCTCCCGACTTGATACATCGGCTAAACTAGCGGGGAGAATAATCTTGAATACACTCAAAATATGGGCGGAATAAAATTATCTTTTATCTCCAGTGCAGTATGGCTTCCGTACAGGAATAGGTACGGTGGAACAGGGCCTGAATTTAAGCATTCTAATGGGGAAGTACACAAGGATTAGAGAGGGTAACTTGTACTTGGCCTTCATAGATTTATCTTCAGCATTTTACTGCGTATTACATGAGAAGCTATGGGACATTTTAAGTAATATGGGGGTTGAATCATCAATAATTCAGTTTATACGGACCTGTATACAGGGTGTAGAGCAATAGTAAGGTATGGGATAAGAGGGGACTGTACTAGGCCTTTTGGCATACACAGAGGGGTGCGCCAAGGCTGTGTACTTGCTCTCGTTCTCATTATACATAAATAATTTAGAAGGTGAACTGATAAGCAAATGTAAAGATCTTCCCCAAATTGGTAATCGTGCTGTCCCGGCGCTACTCTATGCAGATGATGCAGTACTTATGGCCAGGACACCACTAGCCCTCCAAAAACTTTTAACCACTTGCATAATTTTTATGAC
This sequence comes from Pleurodeles waltl, assembly GCF_031143425.1. Lineage (NCBI taxonomy): Eukaryota > Metazoa > Chordata > Amphibia > Caudata > Salamandridae > Pleurodeles > Pleurodeles waltl. Next base: position 543,035,823 of record NC_090451.1, read on the forward strand.
AGACTTGGGACTTACCGTTAAACGTTCTAAAACTTTTATAATGAATTGCGGTAGGAAACTGGGCAAGACCTATAATACTACAATTCACGAGGGGAAAGTGGATATAGCTCGAACATTCTCATACTTGGGTATAATGTTTGATAAACAGGGTTCCTGGGCACACTGTGTGAAAACAAAAAAAGATCAGATCATTAAAACAACGGCGGCTCTGAAAAGTTTCTCAAAAAGGTTAGGGGGGATTACTCCGCCGAATATGGTAAAATTCTATAGAGCCAAGTGTATCCCGGCTGCCATGTATGGATCAGGTATTTTGGGATATACTAATTGTAATCTGATTCAGACGGTGGAAAATGATTTTCTCAGATACTTGTTAATGGTACCAAACAGAACATCGTCGTATATTATCCACGCGGAATTAGGGGTCTCTTTTTTAGCTGATCTGATAAAGATACAGCCATTATTATTATGGCACAAAGTTTGGATCTCTGAGCATACTGGACTAAATAAGGCTATTTTATCTGATAGTATGACGTCAACACACTCGTTAAGAGTTCCTTGGTTGAGATATATTATGATCTTTTTTGGAAACATGGGTTGTAAAGATTATTATACAAACCCAGAATCATTGAAAAAAATAACCAGGAAGGAATTGAGGGCCTTGACACTGAAGCATCTGGAAGAACAGCGATGGGAAGTAGAATCAAAAAAGTTTAGTGTTATGTCCAACCAATTAATCTTGTCTACAGAGGGCATGCAGCCTTACTTGGTAAATGTGATAAACCCTCGGCATCGTTTTGTTCTTACAAGATTAAGATTAGATACCTTCCATCGCCTAGTACCTTTTCCGACTTTGAATGACTGGAGCACAACCTTAAGGGTATGTCCCTGTGACGCAAAGGCATCCCAAACCATGATGCATGTGGTTCTCTTTTGTAAATTTTATGACAAACAGAGAAAGTGTCTTTTACTGCCTCTTTAAAGATTGATCAACTCGCGTCAGTGCCATAGTGCGTACGTTAGCTTACAGGTTTTATCCTCTATCGAAATGTGTGAAATTTTGGCAAATTTGTTTTTGCTCTGAATTAACTGCAAGAAAGTCTATGGGTGCATTGGTCTAAACCTAACTAGGCTATTTAAATATCTGTGAATGGACAAACTAATGATATGAATTTTATCTTTACTATTTATTCTTTTATCATTTTACTTTATTTATTGTGCTCTTATATATAGATGTGTTTTATTTGATACTTTTTTGACTTGTTGAAAGTCGAATATAGTTTGCACTATTACTATTACTACCCACACAATTACCAAATATCCACATGCAAAGTAATCATATATATATAAATATCTGGGTTTCCTGCAATGTTCACAACCCACTAGAGTTCAGCAGTGCCGTGCTTCCCACTCTTATAGTTTCGCTGCACTAGTTGGTCCATAAACAATTTCTTTGAACACTGGGCAATAGGTGCCAGCTTGATCCTGGGTCCCTTGATCACTCTTTGTTGGGCATTACTCTTGATGGGAGCTCAACTCCTAGTGGAGGTTGCGATACTTCAAAGCTTTCCTCTGGTACAGTTCGTTAATTTGTTCAGTATTTCAGCAAAAGGAAGGGAAGAGGCCAGCAATTGAAATCAGGTTGGTGATCTGCTGGGTACTTAACAGAAGAGGCCCCTTTCCCTCTGGGACTACAAACTGCACTAACCCTAATGACTGGCCACTTCTGTAGAACTGAGATTAGTTTCTCTCATTACACCGTGGATAGCCTCAGAACTGTTAACCCCACTTACACATGCTCTTATAGCAGATATCGTTGCACAAGCTGTATCCCACTATGCTTGTGTTCACGTTGAGACAGTGTTATACTGACCAATGTTCTGGTATCGTTGCACAGGCTAGTCACCCGTGTTCAGTTTCATGCTGAAGTTTTTTTTAAATCTGCACAATCATTTACAACCTCATCGCCCAACAGGTGTGTGACAACAGTGAGGATAGCTCGCTTTAATGCTGGTACATCAGGTGCATTGGAAATGCCTGTGGCATTGAAGGCAGGAAACTGTATTTCGTGAATACAAGCGTACCGTATTATACTGAGCAAGGGATTCCGTGGCCATTCAGAGAAGACCTCAGTTTCAAGGTCCAAGCTGGGAGCTATCAGGGTGATGTAAATGTAGTTTGTCGTGGGTGTCACCACTGAACGCACCTTCAGAATTCTGTTCATTTGGGTGGGCGAGGACGCAGGTTGTATCGATGGGTTTGTTGACCTTCAAACAGCAAACCTTCATCGCTGGGCTGCTGTATTACCTCAGGGGCAGGAGTGGTAATACTTGAATCGTGTGGAGGTGTCTCCTGCCTCCCTACTTCACTATAGTCAGGGGGCAAAGGTAATTCTGCTGTTGGAGTAGATTGTAGTGGAATTGGTGCACGCCTACAATGGCTAGCATGTATCCAATTTTTCCTTCCTTCCACTTTCACTGCCGTCTGTGTAGTAAGCAGTACCTGGGCTGGCCCCGCCACCTGGACTGAAGACTGCTGGTTCTCTGAAAGTTCTTTGTCATAAGCCAGTCCCCCGGTTTGAAATGATGACCAGGGCCTTCGAGAGGAGTCCGTAGGCTGGCCTTGACCTGTTGGTGGATCAAACGTAAATCTATAGTCAGTTGTTTACAATAGTCTACAAACAAAGGATACTGTACTTCAGAAATCTTCTTTGCCCGCGGTACCCCCCAGATATTGGCTGGCCTTCCATGACTATTTCGTAGGGGGATAATCATGACTTGCTACTGGCAGTTGTCCTAATGGACAACAACGCCAGGGGCAAAGCATCCGGCCATTTTAAATTGGTCTCAGTGCAAATCTTGGCTATATTGCTCTTCAAGGTATAAATATACCTCTCTACGAGGCCCGCTGATTGTGAGTGATTTGCAGCATGAAATCGCGGTTTGATGTGAAGGGCAGTACAAACTTTTTCCATCACTTCATTAGCGAAGTGGGGGCCATTGTCACTCCGTACTATTCTAGGTAATCCGTATCTAGGAAAGTACTCTTTCAGTAGTATCTTGGCGGTAGAGAGGGCACCATTGTCTTTTAATGGGTAGGCCTCTGTCCATTTTGAAAACATACATACTACCACTAACACATATTTCAGTTTGTTACATGGTTCCATGTGGATAAAATCCATCTGTATAGCTTCAAAGGGGAGATCAGGAGGGGCAAAGTGACCAGGGGGGGTTGGGGTCTTTTTTCCTGCATTGTGCATTGCACATACCATACAACTCTTGACCAGGTTATTAGCAGCTTTGGATATCATAGGATTACTCCAAACGTGGTCCAAAGTTGTCTTGATGCCTTGGGCACTGATGTGTGCAGGACTGTGGGCCATAGTGACCATAACGTGTACATAACAATTAGGTAAGGTCCATCTTCTCCCATCTGTGTAACAACCCTCACTGTCCAGTCTACAGTTCCTCTCCCACTGCTGTTTCCTCTGCTGTTGCTTCTGCCTGAATGTCTCTCACACACTGCAAGGTATTTTCTAGTACTCCGTTCTTGGGCTCCCACCTCGTACTACTTTCAACGTATGCATTGTCAAATGGTGCTTGTGCTGTTGCTTTCGCAGTAGAATCTGCAAAAGCATTTCCTCTTCCTATGTCGTCAGTAATTTTCTTGTGGGCACTACATTTAATGATTGCGACCTGACGTGGCAAACCAAGAGCATTCAGAAGTGCCACAATCAAAGTGCCATGCTGAATGGTAGTGCCATGCGACGTGATAAAGCCTCTATTCGCCCAGAGTCGCCCAAAATTATGAGCTACTCCAAACTCATACTGGCTATCAGTGTAGATATGAACACTAAGATGTTCACTTATTTCACAAGCTCTGGTGAGGGCACTTAATTCTACAGCCTGTGCTGAATTTTGCGTGATTCTATGAGATTCAACCACTGTTTTTAATGTGGTGATGGCATAGGCTGCAGTAGTTGTACCATCTGGTAACTTGAAGCAAGACCCATCTACAAACAGCTCTCCCTGTGGGTCAGATAGGGGAGTATCTGTTAAGTCTACCCGTCCCTTGGTTTCTTCCTCAGTGGCAAAAATGCAATTATGGTCAAATTCCACATTGTCCTGAGGGAGGGGTAGTAACGTAGCTGGGTTCAAGACATTGCACCGCTTCAAAATGATATTTGGACTGAACAGTGGTAATTCATAACCCGTTAGACGAGCACTGGTGAGGTGCTGCGTCTGTCTTTTGTTTAACAAAATATCAACTACATAAGGAACCATCAGAGTGAGCGGATTGCCACCAACAAACCCTTCACTTTGTTTCACCGCAGCAGCTGCAGAAGCCACTCCTCTAAGACAACTAGGCAGAGATTGCGCCACAGTGTCCAAGGTGGAAGAGAAGTATCCACAAGGGCGTTGTCTCCCACCTTGATCCTGTGTCAAAACAGACAATGTACAGCCATGCTTTTCATGCACAAATAAAACAAATGGTTTGCTGTAATCCGGATTACCCAATGCAGGGGCAGAGCATGCCTTTTTTAGTTCCTGAAAAGCCTCCTCACATTCGTCAGTCTACGGTACAGGAGAGGACACACCCAAAAGTGTCAGGGCTGTCAATGGTTACGCTATAAGCGAAAAATTTGGGATCCACTGTCTGCAAAAGGATGTAAATCCCAAAAATGCTCGGACTTCAGTGGGGGTGCGTGGTGCAGTCATAGTATGAACAAGTTTTATTCTCTCTGGATGTAATCTCCTTCCCTCCTTAGAGAGAAGGTGTCCTAGATAGGTGACCTCCTCTTTACAATACTGCAATTTTGGGAGGGGCACCTTATGACCCAGGGATGCTAAATGATGTAATAATGCAACAGTATCAGTTTTACATTGAGCAATAGAATCGGAGGCAATTCAAATATCGTCAATATACTGCAACAATACAGAGCCTGAAGGTGGATTGAATTGGTCTAGTTGACATTTAAGAGATTGACTATATATGCTGGGACTCTCCACAAATCCTTGAGGAGCTCTTGTGAAGGAAAATGATCGACCAAATATTGAGAAACTGAACAAATATTGGCTTTCTGGTGCTATCGGAATACTGAAGAAAGGATTGTTCAAATCGATAACTGAGAAATAACACGCAGTGGGTGGTATCATAGTGTAAAGACTATTCATGTCTGGGACCACAGGAAACTGGGGAATGACTATTTTATTGATTTCTCGGAGATCAATAACTAGTCGATATACTGTGTTATCAATAGCTGATTGGTCAACATCTGATTTATTAGTATCAATTTGTTTCTTAACAACAGGGTGAATCGGGCTGTTACAGGGGCTGCCCACTATTTCCTTTATTACACCTGCATGCACGAGGTCAGAAATGACTGTCTTGAGCCATTTTTCGCTTGCTTTAGATAATTTGTATTGAGGCATACGAGGTAGCCGGGCACCTGGTTTGACTTTTATTACAATACGGTCAATATCCATAATATCTACATCATTTTTGCCAGTGGCCCTTAAGCAAGGGTCTACCTCCGCTAGCTCTGGGGGTAAGTCGCATTCCTGCGAAAACATGCTACGGGTAGGGGCAGTGCTATCCATAGTTACATAGACACCATCCATTGAACAGTGAATAACTGCATTTAATTTTTTTAACATATCCAATGCAAACAAGTTTTCATTGCAACCTGAGGTTAAGGAGAGTGGCGTGTCTACTGTAAATGGTCCTACAGTTACTCTCATAGTTGCTGAGATGGGGCTCACCACGGGGATCCCAGAAATCCCTATTGAAGTGGTATGAAGCCCAGACAGGGGAGCCCTGGGGACTGCAGCATGTGCAATAGATGTTCTGGTAGCGCCAGTATCTAGAAGAAACTTATGGCCCTCCCCTTCGATATTTATTTTGATATAGGGACCAGTCGGATCTACAGGAATACTGACTCGCCCCTGGCCCTGTCTGTGGCTGTCCTAGTAATCGTATAATTCAGAAAGGGGATCACCAGCATAATATTGTCGTTCAAATGCATTGTCAAAAATAGTAGTGTTATGCGGGACCTGGTTTACATTCTGCAAATTCTGACCATTTCGGCTTCTTTCTCGCCCTCGTGGGTTACCTGACAAATTCCCTCTATCAAGTGACATGCCCTGTCTCCTTTCCAGCAAGGGGCAAGTATCACGCCAATGGCCATCCTGTTTACAGTAGGCACATTGGTTGATATTTAATCAGCGGTCTTGGGTTGGTGCAGATACACCTCGCCCTCGGCCCCTTCCCCGTCCCCTTTGTGGGCCACCCCTCGGCTGAGGGAAAGTGTCCCGTTGGGGATATACCTGCTGTAATAGTACCTTTTTCTTCAAATCTTTTACTGACTTCTCATTCTTTTCTAACTCTTCCTTATACCTATTCTCATAATATTGTGTAATCTGTAAAATTTCTGCCTGTCCCTTTGTCATTCACGAACTCTCTGTTGCTTTTAATTTTTGTGATATTTCAGGTAGAAGGCCATTTACAAAGCGTTATAACATGACACCAGTTACGGTGGCGAAGTCATGACCGCTAAAATCTGGGAACGCTTGTTCAATTCTAGTAAAATAATGTGGGACATCTTCATCTGTTTTTTGTTTATAGATGTCAAGTTTTCCCTAGTCAACAGCTTGAAGTCAGATAATAGTCTCTAATTTGGTCAATATTCGGTCGGGCAAATTTAGAATGTCCTGATGAGGCAGGGCTCCTGGCGCCCTGCCTGCTTCATGTTGTTCTAATGCCCCCCATGCAGCCCCTAAGGTAAGTATGTAATCTACTCTTCGAATTTTATGCCAGACGTCGGGCCCAATAAGACACCAAAAAAGTAATCAATGTCTTTGAGGGTCATGGTGGTGGTGGAAATAGCAGTTCTAAGGTCTCGATAGAACCCAGCCGGATTCGTTAGAGGATCCGGCAAGTCTTTTTTTATAGCCATCACCTCCTCCCTTTTCGATGGGATATGGACAAACTGAGCCACAGTTACAGGAGGTGGTTGGTTGGCGGCAACTGCGCCTGCTATTGCAACAGCAGTTGGAGGACCAGGATGTACTTCCCTCATTGGGTATCCCCTTTCAGACATTTTGAGAACATCTTCTCTGGCTAAAACGCAAATGCGTACTCCCTCCGTTATGTCCTTATCATCAAGTTTACCAGCCATGCTGTCACGCCAAAGTCGGTTTAATTCCTGTTTGTAAGGGAGAGGGGTAGAGTCGCTAGTACAACAATTCCAATCCCCCTCCAATTTTTTGATCATGTACTGAATTTCTAATTGCTGTTCAAAATGTGACATTTGTTGTACTGTTTGCATAATATCGGTGTGAGTGTAGATAGGATTTGCCATCCAAGCCTCTGACTGTTTTTTAATAACCCGTTTTTCATCCTCCCCAGTAGTGGTGCGTGTATTAGGGGGCGAAGTCAACTTTGTGGGTGTACCCCACGTGGGCGACAGTGGATGCATGGCTGTATATTGTCTATTTGGAGAATTAGGGGTAGAAGACATTATTTGTACAGTTGTGTTGTTCGTGGGTGGTGGCGGAGCAGGGGGTGGGGAAACTTCGACCTGGGCTGAGGTCTGTGATTGCTGTGGCACATGCTGACGCGACGGTACACCTGGATTGCCCAAATTCTGCCCTTGCTGTTGTTGCTGGGCTCTTACGATAGGTTGGACCACTACGGGGGGTGTAAGGTGGAGGTGCAGTGGGGCTATTATCTAACAATTGTAGCAATACCTCATCTTCTTCCAATGCCTGTTTGGATTTTGTCTGTTCTGATACATAACTTCCCTCCACCTGGGCTCTATGGACTCTATCTTCGGAATCAATTCTCTTCTGTGTTTGGGAGTGGTGATATTGCGCCGCTTTTTGCATTATTGTTTTTCATTTTTCTTTCTCTGCCAATTTATGTGCCTTAATTTTCCTCTTGTTAGCCTCAGTCTCCCATTTTCTATGCACATCAAACATGTGCTGTCTAGCCTTTTTATGAAACAAACATTCCTGCATGTAGGTTATTTTCTTTAAATCAAAAGATCCATCCTCTGGCCACTGGAGGTCAGGACAATGTCTAGTATATCTGCGCCATATACTGTTGTACAAATTATTTTCTTAACCATAATCCTTTAACATGTCCCACCCTGATGTTCTCTTTTTTGGGATCGGTTGTCTTTCGTCCAAACGTGGAACACGGTTTCGGCGAAAACAACGACATAGCCCTTGCCAACATTTTTTATTTCCCATATCTAACTTTTTAAATTTCAAAATGTAACATGCAACGGGGTACTTTTTTTTTTTTCCTAACCCTTTTACCAAATGCTTACCAACCTACACATTGGTCCAGGCCTGGACAAAATATTCAAAGTTAACATGGCATTTGCAATACAAGTTGTTAAACGGTACCTTTACAAATACAAATTTAACAAAAACTAGCTATTCCCAAATTGATAACAGTTATCTAAAACAGTTATTCTTTCAAATGCAAGTTAAAACAGACAACCGGTCAGTGTGGAACAGTCTCACATGATCATCTGTTTTTCCCAGATCTCTCTCCGGCCGCCCATGTCAGACTAATCAGTCAAGTTCAAAGCCGATGTTCAGGATCTTCGCTGGGACATCGTGAAAAGCGGGGAGAGGCCTGCCCGGTGGATAAGATGCAGCTGCTTTGAAACTGTCTTTGTGCAGGGGCCCCTGGAATCTACACCTCCGGAACGGCATGCCCCAACTGGCAGCACGTCTTGTGACAGCGCTACTGGAGACATCCACTGGAAGATCCCGGACGAGCCCCCATTTGTAAAGCACGATCCAAAAATACTTACAAATGCATTTACAAAGGAGATTAGACACAGAGAGTCAGAGTGGAGAATCAAGACCAAGGTCTTATTTATTTTGCTGCAGGAAAGAGAACAGATTTACAAATGGCATCCCCTGCCCGAAGTAAAGTGTGCTAACATGGTGCTGCGTCTAACAGCGATATTTATACTCATACGTCAAGGGATACATAAAATAAGTGAATAATGATACACGTCATACAGGAGTTTAAGGAGGGAATCAGTTTCCACACACTGGTTCCCGTCCTTACTCTGTCCTTGACTCCCTTCTGCAGCTGTCTGACTTCTCACATTCTGAGACCCCTTCAAACGATTTCATGGTTCAAAGATATAGATATCACATTCAGGCCTTCCTGCCATATATTATTATCATTTCCCTCCCCAAAATACAACAGCCGAGGTCGGTCAGTTTATATTTACCACATGATTATAATGAGTAATGTGCCCCAGCTAGGGAAAGAAACCAGCTGCAAGCCTGTTGTAGAACCATGCTTTTTACTAAACAAATATATATGAGATAGCATATGCAATAGGTAGTGCGTTTAGAGAGAGAACTCAAACTAAATGTCTATATGGAAAAGGATCAGTACAAAATGGATTCTTACTCCTCCCTTGTGTGCTATGCAGCTGTACTCACTGTCGTCATCTTTGTCGGCGGTGGTGTTCCAGGTGGAGCATGGCATAGATGAGCATCGGGAAGACTTGAAGTTCCGGTTCCATGGCGGCGTTGATCTTCTCTGTGTCACTGATGGTGAGTCTTTTATCTTCTGTGTTCTGTTTCTGCCAGGCTTTTGATGGCGTTGGTACCGCCCCAGAAATCCTGGCAGTTTGCTGTGTCATAATATGGTAGGCAGTACCTTGTCTTCCGCCTGGCTGTTGATGGCTACCGCCGTGGTCAGTGGTGTTTACACCCTGGCGGCTGGTGTGGTACATTGGCTGTCTATGGGCATTATCACAACCATGGTCATAAATTGGAAGTAATTACAGCCAGCCAGTTGGCGGTGTTACCGCCTCTTTAACAGTCACTGCCATTGTCATTATGACCACCTAAGTGTAGAATATTCCACTAAGAGCAAATTCGCCGTCAAAGTAAAGAAAAATATGATAGTACTAGCCTGTCACAGAGGTAGTTAACCACTATAACATATTATTAGAACACCCTTTCTACAAACAAAATGAAGACAAACTTAGGCCTAATTACGAGTTGGCGGTCCATGCATTGCCAGGGTGACAGCGGTGGCCCGACCGCCATCGGCTTGGCAGTCGGACCACAGTATTAAGATTTTGGCAGTCCGATAGAGCAAAGACTGCCATGGTCCCGCCTGCAATGCCAAGCAGCACAAACCGCCGCTGTGACAAGGCAGGATAAACAGGCCGATGGAGCCAATGTTTCCGCCGGACAATAGTTTGAGAGACAAATATTCAAAGCTCACAATGCAAACAATGCCTTCACAATAGGGATTGATGCATCAGGAACACTCATGGAAGGATGCTGCCCTGGGACACATTACACTTTGCACATGCCCCTAAACATCATTTGCACAGGAACTAGCCCTTCATGTATCTCAGAGAGAAAGACAATAGTAGGGCCAAGTGACATGCCTATCTACATAATGTGTAAGTGCAGGTCAAGAAAGCACATACAACAGCAACAGGATGGGCCATACATCTGGGTGCAGTAGCCGCAAGGTACACACATCAAAATGGACACATGCTCAGTCAAATGCAAAGGAAGCTAGCACAATTGAACACCCTCCATGTGTGGCGAAACAAATCTTGAGCTTCCACACATGAGATGAATCTACAATCCATATCGGAGGACAAGTCTAACACCATACATAATGACTTTGAACAACACAAGATTAAATACTTACCATACCAAACAACACAATGCAATGACCCCCCAATTGGATTAACCACAGGGATCGTCCTTGGGTTGGATGGAATCTGATTTGGGATAGGTGGGTTTGAGGGCTTTCTTCTTTGGAGGGAGGGGTATGGGTGTTTGTAGGCGGGCAGGTGTGACAGAGGAGGACTTGGATGTTGAAGGGATGGGTTGGGATATGGGTGGGGGCCTCTTGAGTGTGAGAGGGGGTTTGGAGGAACAGGGAAAGGGCAAGCTTGAAAAGGAAACTTTCTTTGTCAAAACGGGTATGGTCATCAGAAGGGGTTGAGGATTTAGAGGTTGAGGGAGTGGTTGTCTTGTGTGCTGGTGTAGATGCCATTGGTGTGTGCGTTTGTGAGGTATGTCCCTGGGTGCTGTCTATTGTGAGTGTGAGCGTTTGCGTGACTTGTGGGGCTGGGAGGCGGAGGTACTGGCTAATGTGGGAGTAGTGTGTGCGTGTCTATATGTGTCTGTTGGGGTGGTATCTGTGGGTATACTGAATGTTGTGGAGGTACCTGTGTGTTGGGGTGGTGTCTATGGGTATGTTGGGTGTGTTTGTGTGTTGGGGTGGTGTCTGCAGGTATGGCTGATGTGGATGTGTCTGTGAGTGTTGTGCTGGTGTCAGGGGGGATGGTGTCTGAGGTGTGCCTTTCCGTGGGTAGTCAGCTGTTGTGTAGGTATATGGTGCCTGTGTGCCAGTGTGTCTTGTTGTGTTTGTGTTGATGTATGCTGCTTATGTGTGTTGAGATGGGTGCGTGTGGATGTGTCTGTGTGCTTGGGACAGGTAGGAGAATAGGGGATTTGGATTGGGAAGAAGGAGGTGGAAGTGGGGAAGAGTATGGGGGGTGATTGGCTGCCATCATGGAAGATGCGAGAACATGAAAATATCTCTGTAGGCCAGACATGGCACTATGAATGCCTTCCAGGAAAGCATTGGTCCGCTGACGTTGGCTGGCCAATCCCTGGATTTCGTTCACAATGGCAGTCTGCCCCACAGAGATACTCCTCAGGAGGTCAATAGCCTCCTCACTCAGGGCAGAAGGGGTAACGCCTGGGGCTGAGGTGCCTGCAGCAAAGGAGATTCCCACCCTCTTGGGTCAGTGGGCATGGCCAAATGCGTGTGGAACCACAGCAAAGGTGAAGATAGAACTAGGGGTGGTGCACAAAGATGGTGCATGAGCAAGTCCTGATGGGTCCGCCACCACTAGTGAGTTGTCACTGGAGGTAGACGACGTTGATCTTGTCTCCTTCGTGGTACTCCCCTCACTCTCTGGGCCACTGGGTCCCTCTGTCTCGGTGGTGTCATAACTGGAGGTACTGTGGCCAGATGCTTCCCCCCTTGGTTGTGCCCTGTCTCCCTTGCTTGCCTGGGTTGATGCTGCAAAGACAAAGAGGAAAAGGGTCACCACATGTTCCTGATAACACTTGAACAACAGCTGTGATTAGCAAACATTACCATGACATCAAGTAGGCCTCAGCAACAAATTACATCAAAGTACCTCCTACATGTACCATACCATATGCGTGCATGCCATCTGAACTGTCAACAGTTGCCCACAAGAAAATCAGGATCTCTGAGAAATACAATTGCATGGCTAAAGTTGGGCAATCAGAGGAAACCATTGAACAAGTGGGAGACCACAACACCTTCAAGGTTTTGCCTCATGGAGCATATCTGATACCTGTTGTCATACAATAGTAGGCCTGTGGCAAGATCATTCCCACAGATCCCACACAAGGTAATGCATACATCTATTTGTCACATACACAATAACACAACAATGAGAAATGATGCTCCAAAATCCTGGCATGTTGTTGACTAAGTACATAGCCTGAATAAGGTGACAGGGAAATACTCATGTCACACTGGAAACATATCAACAATGCACACTTCACCATGTGTACTTTGTCCTAATGGAATCATGGAGGTCGTACTGATGGTGCTCAGATTTACTACACATTTCGCATGGAAATGTATACTGTTAACAAAATGTGCAACTTGTCAAGGATATGTGTCTGTAAAATACACAACTAAATTAATATGCAAGCCCCAGGGAAATCACCAATACTGTTTGGCACCCCTGACAATGACGTACTCTGATTGCATCAGTAAAAGCCATCAGTCCTTTGTATGTTGGAGAGGGCCAGAGATTTGCAAGTATCTGTAGAAGGCTCTCAACATGTTGCCCAATGGGAAGCTACATCACTGTCTCCATTTTGATCCTACAAACCCAGATGTCCGTGGATGAATGGTTGTACCAACCACATATGATTCCAACATAACTGCAAGTCACTTCATGATGCATGCCAGCAGTCAGGTAACAAACCTTCCCCATTTCACATATGAAGTGCACATTTCCACGTGATGATACATCAATGGCATGGAAATGTACAGTGTGTGTAAAAAGTCAAGTCCTACCTATCATGTCTTCATTGTTACAGCAATTGTACATGCCAAATGACATGCAATGCCAGGTGAGGGTATGTGTGAGCCAATAATCAATGGTAACACACTCTTGTCTGTGGCACAAAATACAATGTAGCCCCATTGCATATGTCCTATTGCAAACACAGGTTGGCATGCACATATATGTGAGGGAATACATAAATTATCCCATGAACACAGGTAGCCCATGCATGAAACAGCAGGGTACACATGTTGTCAAAAGAGAAAGGGACACATCCTAGCTAACATGTAGGCACAAGGAATGTTGACACCAGTCATAGCACATAAATCATGTCAATGGACATCCCCTACTTACCAAGGAAAAGTTTTGATCTGTAGCAGCACCCAAAGAACAATGTATGCTCTGTCACATGTATGACATCCACCCTCACATGACAGACAATAGTGAGGCACCAGCACTCGTCACACACTGAAGATGCCAAATTACTTGAGCAAACATTTGGCCGAGAACAGTGAACCATCACTTCTTTTCCTTTGGGCTGTAACACTGAGGAGTGATGGTCTGTTGCATTGAATATAGACCCACCACAACAACAAACATTACTTGATTGAGCAATGTACACAGCCATATGTTGTCCCTGGAGAACAGATTTTTTGGAGGATTGTACCCAATTGTGTACTAGGACCCTGGGGTAGTAGGCAAGGCACATCAGTATGCACCACATTACATATCTACACAAACAGTTACTCATCTAGTATGTCACAAATGACCCATCTCCAATCATCAGGGGGAAATGTCAGAATCTAGCACAACTTGGCTATGTGACAGGCAGGAATATGCCCTGTATTCACCCATTGTGGCTGCTGTGCTCCCCTCAAACAGCCATCAAGGCCCTGGTACATTACCACCAGAATGCAGGCCATTAGTGGGGTCATGGTCCGACGTGTGCCCCACCCACGTTGGGAGGACAGCCCCAGTTGGACCTCCTCGATCTTCTGGGCCCAGCTTCTCAGATACTCCCACCTCTTGTGACAGTGGGTGCTCTGCCGGCAGTGAAACCCCAGGGTCTGCACCTCCTGGGCGATGTCTTTCTAAATCTCCTTCTTCTGTTGGATGTTTACCTATATGGATGCAGGTGGCAAATCAAGCGCTTACAAACAGGTTTTTTCCCAAATGGTGTGTAACACGCATGTCAGAAAAATAAAACAAACAATTGTCTATTTGTCAACATACCACAAATGTAAAGCACGCATGCCAATAAGTATAGGGACATGACTACACAATTGTGGATTCATCTACAGACTAACCCCATGCCCTGCTCATGGCCTACAATGATTAATCAAGCCTACTGACATCAGGTAGGGCATGCCACAGCAACATGGACTGTGATGTGAGCTACTTTGAAACACTACACATCAATGTGGCTTCAGAAGTTTAAACTCCTTGGGCCTTACTGGACCAACACATCTACACTCTGGAAGATTGACTCATTTCATACAGTCCCTACAGCCAACTAACATAGTACAGACTTCACCCTTAAACTTGAGTGACAATGAAAGGGCTGGCATGGTGGGTATGGAAAGTGTCTTCCCTGTGCATGTGTGGACATGTGGCCTACCAAATGCAGACTCATGCCAATGCAAGGTGAGTTTCTGTGGTATGTACCTGTACCACAGTACACTCCTTTGTACACGTTTCTAAACTAAAGCAATGGCGTCCAACATACAAAGGAATGCATTGTACAATTTCTGCTATGTAACTAAGCTACTGAGTCACATGCCATGGCCTCCCAGGAATCTACACACTGTCTTCATTGTGGGTCTGTCATTTGCGCAGTAAACCTCTGAGAAAGTAGCCTCTTTCTAGTATGGTTACCCCCATTTTTGGCTTGTTTGTGAGTGTGTGTCAGTGTGTTTTTACTGTGTCATTCTGATCCTACTAGCCAGGACCCCAGTGCTAATAGTGAAAACCCTATATGCCAGTGTGTTTTGCCTGTCTCACTGGGATCCTGCTAGCCAGGACCCCAGGGCTCATAGTTTGTGGCCTAATGTGTGTGTTGTCAGTAGTGCTTAACTGTGTCACTGAGGCTCTGCTAACCAGAATCTCAGTGCTTATGCTCTCTCTGCTTTTAATTTGTCACTATAGGTTAGTGACTTCATTTACCAATTTCAGATGGCACATTGGGCCCCCTATAAGTCCCTAGTATATAGTACCTAGGTACCCAGGGCATTGGGGTTCCATGAGATCCTTATGGGCTGCAGCATTTCTTTTCCCACCCATAAGGAGCTCAGACAAACCCTTCCACAGGTCTGCCATTGCAGCCTGCGTGAAATAGTGCACACACTATTTCACAGCCATTTTCACTGCCCTTAAGTAACTAACTTATAAGTCACATATATGTCTAACCTTCATTTACTGAAGGTTAGGTGCAAAGTTACTAAGTGTGAGGGCACCCTTGCACTAGCAAAGGTGCCCCTACATAGTTCAGGGCCAATTACCGGGCCTTTGTGATTGCATGGACGCCATTACATGCGTGCACTACATATAGGTCAATACCTATATGTAGCTTCATAATAGTAACTCAGAATATGGCCATGTAAGGTGTCTAGGATCATGGAATTGTCCCCCCATTCCAAATCTGGTATTGGGGAGCCAACTCCATGCATCCTGGGGGCTCCACCATGGACCCCCAGTACTGCCAAACCAGCTCTCTGTGGCTTGCAATGCAGCTACAGCTGCTGCCACCTCACAGACAGGGTTCTGCCCTCCTGGTGTCGGAGAAGCTCATTCCCAGGAAGGCAGAACAAAGCATTTCCTTTGGGAGGAGGGTGTTACACCCTGTCCCTTTGGAAATAGGTGTAACAGGCTGGGAAGGGGTAGCCTCCCCCGGCCTCTGGAAATGCTTTGAAGGGCACAAATGGTGCCCTCCTTGCATAAACCAGTCTACACCAGTTCAGGGACCCCCAGTCTGTGCTCTGGCGCGAAATTGGACAAAGGAAAGGGGAGTGATCACTCTCCTGTCCATCGCCACCCAGGGGTGGTGCCCAGAGCTCCTCCAGTGTGTCCCAGACTTCAGCCATCTTATTTTCCAAGGTGTTTGGGACACTCTGGAGGCTTCTGAGTGGACAGTGCCAGCAGGTGATGCCAGAGACCCCTCCTGATAGGTCCATACCTGATAGGGTAGCCAATCCCCCTCTCAGGACTATTTAGGGTCTTTCCTGTGGGTTTCTCTTCAGATTCTACTTGCAAGTTTCCAGCAGGAATCCTCTGGAACTACTACTTCATCCTCTGACCTCGGATCAACCGCAGACTGCTCCAGGAACCACTGTAACAGCAACAAAATATCCAGAAGGGATACCTTTCCTCTGCAACTTCAGCTCCAGTCAGCAGCTGCAACAGTTTCCACGGTTTGTACGTTCTGGGGACTCCCTGTCTTCACCCTGCACCAGAAGGACCAAAGGAATCTCCAGTGGAGTGATGGAGTCACTTCCCTGCTCTTGCAGGCACCTTCTAAGCTGATGACCGGTTCTCTTGGACTCCTCTCCCAGCGACGAGTGTGCTCCTTGGAACACAGGTGGTAAACTCTTCGACACAGACTGTCCTGCGGTCCTGCTGTCCCAAGTTGGAGGAGGTAAGAGCTTGCCTTCCCTTAGTATGACAGTACCCCTGTGCATTGCGTCTTCTTCACCTCCTGAGGCCTCTGTGCACTATTTGCAAAATTCCTTCTTGCACAGTCTGGCCCAGGTCCCCAGCACTCTATTCTGCAATGCTCAACTCACTGAGTTGACCTCCGGCTTTGTGGGACCTTCCTTTGTAGTGCTGCACCAACTGCATTTTGCACCTCCTTTGTCCCCGTGTCCTGAGACTCCTGTGGGTGCTGTCTGGTCGACTGAGGGCTCTCTGAAGTGCTGAGAGCCCCCTTTTCCTCCTCACACAGAGCTGAGGCCCCCAGTTCCCTCCTGGGTCCAGACAGCGCCATTTTGATGCAAAACACAACTTTGCCGGAACCAAGGCTTGTTGGACGTATCCAGCGCTAAAACTCGCCTGCATCTAACATCTCTTCGTGGGACATCCACTGCATCATACAGGAACACGCTGATATCTTCCTTGGGTGCATTTCTGCAGTCTTCATCCAACTGGGGACTCTTCTTTTGCACCCTCTTCGGGGTTGTCAGGGGCTCCTGTCCTTACTGAAACTTCTTTCGACTTATGGACTTGGTCTCCTTCCTTTGCAGGTCTTCAGGTCCAGGAATCCACCATTTGTTGTTTGCAGTCTTGCTTGGTTCTTACAATAACTCTAATCATGACTTGTAGTGTGTCCTAAGGAAACTTGCAGTACTTTACTCCTACTTTCCTGGGCTCTGGGGTGGGGTAATTTACTTACCTTTACTGTATTTTTGCTCTCCCAGGCGTTCTCTAAAAACTACACTTGTATAGGGGGAAATTCATGGTTCGCATTCTACTTTCTTAGTATATGCTTTGTGTTGCCCCAGACCTATTTTCTCCCATTGCATTCCATAGCATATCCTATTGTTTGCACTATCCTATGTCTAATTACTTACCTTATTTTGGTGGCTAGTGTATATATTGTATATAATACTTACCTCCAGAAGGAGTTTTGCCTCTAAGATATTTGTGGCCTTGTGTCACCCAAATAAACTACCTTTATTTTTGGTAACACTGGGTATTGTCTTTACTTGTGTATAAGTACTGTGTAACTATAAGTGGTATTGCAGGAGCTTTGCATGTCTCCTAGTTCAGCCTAAGCTGCTCTGCTATAGCTACCTCTATCAGCCTGCTAGAACACTACTACATTTCACTAATAAGGGATAACTGGACCTGGTGTAGGGTGTAAGTACCCAAGGGACCCACTACAAACCAGGCCAGCCTCCTACATTGGTGGTGCAGCAGTGGGATAAGTACTTGCAATTGCTTTCCCACTTTGTTACTAGTGCTTTTCACAAGAAAAGCTTGCTCCAATGCTTAGAGCTATACATAATATATACCTTAAAGTAATTTCTAACTTTCTAAAAAGTTCTTTAAACTTTGCAAAAGTTTCTGAAAAGTTTCTCCTTTTCTCTAAAAAGTTAGGTCGCTAGTCTACGAACTTTTTACTCACTTTTCTAAACTCTTTTTCTTTCAATATGTCTTCTGTAGAAACTACCCCTAGAGTTGAGAAAACAATCTATGAGAATCTTAACTTTAAAAGTTTGAGGGGTCTCTGTATTGAAAGGTGTTTAGGGATTGGGAAGGACCACAGCAAGAATTTCCTTTTAAATCTTCTCCTGAAGGATAACCAGTGACTTAGCACTGGTCAGGATCAGCCAGATGGGGAAGATGAGGAAGATTGCAACTCGGCAGGCTCAGAGGAGCACACTGATAATCATGGGGAGGGTCCTTCCACTGATCTTTCTGTCAACAAACCCCCTAGTGTAACTGGGAGTGGAAAGGGTTCACACACTAGTAGGGCTCCCTTTACATCTAGAGGCCAGGTCACTAGGGTGGCTCAGGTTAGGGAAAGATCAGCCCCTGCAAGTTCCAATGTTACTTCTGTTTCAGAAGCATCCCACATTTCTAACCCTGAGGACCAGTCCCTAAACAGGGAACTCAGAATTCTTAGGTTAGAAGAGTCCAGACTGAGGCTACAGCAGCAGCAGTTGGCCTTAGACAGGGAATCCCTGGCTGTGGAAAAGGAAAGGCAGGGGTTTGGGTTAGTTCCCTGAGGTGGCACCAGCGGTTTCAGGAATTCTAATGTTAGGGAACCCTAATATGATTTTAGAAATCTGCATAAAGTTGTCCCTCCTTACAAGGATGGAGATGATATATACAAGTGGTTTGATGCACTTGAGAGGGCGTGTAAAGTTGAAAGGGTCCCTCAAGTTCAGTGGGCTGCTATCCTGTGGCTATCTTTCACTGGCAAGTGGAGAGGCAGACGCCTTATTGTCAGGGAAGATAATGAAGATTACTACCATATATTCAAAAGTGCACTCTTGGATGGTCTGGGCTTAACCACTGAACAATACAGGATAAAGTTCAGAGAGACCAGAAAGGAGTCATCACAGGATTGGATAGATTTTGTTGACTGTTCAGTGAAGGCCCTAGAAGGTTGGTTAAATGACAGTAAGGTGACTGACTGTGAAAGCCTATATAACTTGATTCTGAGAGATCATATATTGAATAATTGTGTGTCTGATTTGTTGCATCAGTATCTTGTGGACTCAGATCTGACCTCTCCCCAAGAATTGGGAAAGAAGGCAGACAAATGGGTCAGAACAAGGGTGAGCAGAAAAGCTCATACATCTTCTTCTCACTCTTCAGTCAGTCAGAAAATGCCTTGGTGCTCTGTGTGCTGTGGTAAAGGCCATTGGCCAGGGCATAAGTCCTGCCCAGGTAAAGCCCCTGAGCCTACCACCACTAATACATCAAACTCTAGTGCCCCTAGCAGCAGTGGTAATAGTGGTCGGACTACTGGCAATAGTCAAACTAAAGGTGTAGTTGGGTTCACTTTTGGGTCCATAATAGAAACTGGACTAGACAGTCCCAAGACAGTTGCTGTCACACCTGGTGGCATTGGCCTTGCCACCTTGGCTGCTTGTCCCCTGTTCATGGATAAGTACAGGCAGTCAATCTTAATAAATTGCTTTGAAGCCCAGGCCTACAGGGACACAGGTGCCAGTATCACTTTGGTTACTGAAAACTTGGTGTCACCTGCACAACACCTCTGTGGACAGAAGTACCAAGTTAATGATGTCAATAAATCCACTCAGTCTCTCCCCTTAGCTGTAGTTCAACGTAGCTGGGGTGGAGTTACTGGCCTAAAGCAGGTGGTAGTATCACCTAGCTTACCTGTAGATTGTCTGTTAGGGAATGACCTAGAGGCCTCAGGTTGGGCTGAGGTAGAGTTTAGTACCCATGCATCCATGCTGGGTATCCCTGAGGAATTGCTTCCTCTCATTTCTAGTGAAATAAAAAAGCAAATGAGAGAAAAAGGCCTGAAATCTCGGGTTCCCTCTCCAACAACAGGTAAAAAGGGTATCAAAGTATCCCTTCCCCACCCTGCCGCTAAGGATACCATTCCTGTAGTGGGAGAAACCTCTCCTGGGGTGGAACCTGTACCAAAGGAGCCCTCAGCTACCACAGCTGGGCTCCCAGAGGTAAACGTACCTCTCTGTGGAACTACTAATCCAGATGTGCAAAATTGCACCATTTTAGTAAATATGGAGAAACTCTCCAGCCCTCCCAGAGAAACTTTAGTGCAGCAGCCCTGCACTGCCTCTGAACACTTGGGACAGCAGCCCTGCCCTGCTCCAACTCAAGAGAAACAGCAACCCTGTTCTCTCTTACAGCCATATGGACAGACATTTTGCCCAGCTATGGCTTTATTGAGACAGCATCCCTGTCTAGCATTCTCTTCATTTGACATAGGCCCAGTGGATCAATCTCACTGCCATAGTTTAAAACATACTAATAGGAACTCTGTGAATTTATGCTCACACTGTAGGTTCGGTAAAAATCTCCAATGTGGTTTACATCCCCACAGGGAAGTAACCATACAAAGGGTGATAAAGGGGGTAACCACTCTATTGCAGATCTACTTTCCACTTATCACCACTAAGACAATAAAGTCTCAACTGGCCAAGGTTAGCCTTATTGTCCTTCGTTTGGGGGCGAGGGGTTATGTGAGAAAGTAGGCTCTTTCTAGCATGATTACCCCCACTTTTGGCCAGTTTGTGAGTGTGTGTCACTGTGTTTTTACTGTGTCACTGGGATCCTGCTAGCCAGGACCCCAGTGCTAATAGTGAAAACCCTATATGTCAGCGTGTTGTGTCTGTCTCACTGAGATCCTGCTAGCCAAGACCCCAGTGCTCATAGTTTGTGGCCTATTGTGTGTGTTGTCAGTAGTGCTGAACTGTGTCACTGAGGCCCTGCTAACCAGAACCTCAGTGCTTATGCTCTCTCTGCTTTTAAATTTGCCTTCATAGGCTAGTGACTCCATTTACCAATTTCAATTGGCACACTGGATCCCCCTTATAAGTCCCTATTATATGATACCTAGGTACCCAGGTCATTGGGGTTCCAGGGGATCCTTATGGGCTGCAGCATTTCTTTTGCCACCCATAAGGAGCTCAGACAAACCCTCCACAGGCCTGCCATTGCAGCCTGCGTGAAATAGTGCACACACTATTTCACAGCCATTTTCACTGCACTTAAGTAACTAACTTATAAGTCACCTATATGTCTAACCCTTCATTTACTGAAGGTTAGGTGCAAAGTTACTAAGTGTGAGGGCACCCTTGCACTAGCAAAGGAGCCCCCACATAGTTCAGGGCCTATTCCCGGAACTTTGTGATTGCAGGGATGCCATTACACGCATGCACTACATATAGGTCAATACCTATATGTAGCTTCACAATAGTAACTCCGAATATGGCCATGTAAGGTGTCTAGGATCATGGAATTGTCCCCCCATTCCAAATCTGGTATTGGGGAGCCAACTCCATGCATTCTGGGGGCTCCACCATGGACACCCCAGTATTGCCAAACCAGCTCTCTGTGGCTTGCAATGCAGCTACAGCTGCTGCCACCTCACAGACAGGGTTCTGCCCTCCTGGGGTCAGAGCAGCTCAGTTCCAGGAAGGCAGAACAAAGCATTTCCTTTGAGAGGAGGGTGTTACACCCTCTCCCTTTGGAAATAGGTGTAACAGGCTGGGGAGGGGTAGCCTCCCCCTGCCTCTGTAAATGCTTTGAAGGGCACAAATGGTGCCCTCCTTTCATAAGCCAGTCTACACCAGTTCAGGGACCCCCAGTCTGTGCTCTGGCACGAAATTGGACAAAGGAAAGAGGAGTGATCACTCCCCTGTCCATCGCCACCCCAGGGGTGGTGCCCAGAGCTCCTCTAGTGTGTCCCAGACTTCAGCCATCTTATTTTCCAAGGTGTTTGGGACACTCTGGAGGCCTCTGAGTGGACAGTGCCAGCAGGTGATGTCAGAGACCCCTCCTGATAGGTCCATACCTGATAGGGTAGCCAATCCCCCTCTCAGGGCTATTTAGGGTCTTTTCTGTGGGTTTCTCTTCAGATTCTACTTGAAAGTTTCCAGCAGGAATCCTCTGCAACTACTACTTCATCCTCTGACCTCGGATCAACCGCAGACTGCTCCAGGAACTGCTGTAACAGCAACAAAGTATCCAGAAGGGCTACTTTTCCTCTGCAACTTCAGCTCCAGCCAGCAACTGCAACAGTTTCCACAGTGTGCACGCTCTGGGGACTCTCTGTCTTCTTCCTGCACCAGAAGGACCGAAGAAATCTCCTGTGGAGTGACGGAGTCACTTCCCTGCTCTTGCAGGCACCTTCTAAGTCGACGACCGGTTCTCTTGGACTCCTCTCCTGGTGACGAGCGTGCTTCTTGGAACACAGGTGGTAGACCCCTTCAACACAGACTGTCCTGAGGTCCTGCTGTCCAATTTGGAGGAGATAAGAGCTTGCCTTCCCCGAGTACAACAGTATCCCTGTGCATTGCGTCGTCTTCACCTCCTGAGGCCTCGGTGCACTATTTGCAAAATTCTGTCATGCACAGTCTAGCCCAGGTCCCCAGTACTCTATTCTGCAACGCTCAACTTGCTGAGTTGACCTTCGGCTTCGTGGAACCTTCCTTTGTAGTGCTGCTCCAACCGCATTTTGCACCTCCTTTGTCCTGGGATTCCAGTGGGTGCTGTCTGGTCGACTGAGGGCTCTCTGAAGTGCTGAGAGCCCCCTCTTTCTCCTCGCGCAGAGTTGAAGCCCCCAGGTCCCTCCTGGGTCCAGACAGCGTCATTTTGATGCAAAAAGTGACTTTGCCAGAACCAAGGCTTGTTGGACGAATCCAGCGCCTGCATCCAACATCTCTTCGTGGGACATCCATTGCATCATGCAGAAACCTGCTGACATCTTCCTTCGGTGCATTTCTGAAGTCTTCGTCCAACCGGGGACTATTCTTTTGCACCCTCTTCTGGGTTGGCAGGGGCTCCTGTCCTTCCTGGAACTTCTTCCGATTTCTGGACTTGGTCTCCTTCCTTTGCAGGTCTTCAGGTCCAGGAATCCACCATTTGTTCTTTGCAGTCTTGCTTGGTTCTTAAAGTAACTCTAATCACGACTTGTAGTGTGTCCTAAGGAAACTTTACTCCTACTTTCCTGGGCTCTGGGGTGGCGTAATTTACTTACCTTTACTGTATTATTACTCTCCCAGGGA
This sequence comes from Pleurodeles waltl, assembly GCF_031143425.1. Taxonomy (NCBI): domain Eukaryota; kingdom Metazoa; phylum Chordata; class Amphibia; order Caudata; family Salamandridae; genus Pleurodeles; species Pleurodeles waltl. The sequence goes on from NC_090451.1 coordinate 543,059,178, forward strand.
TTCTCTACACACTACACTTGTCTAGGGAGGAATTTGTGGTTCGCATTCCACTTTCTTAGTATATGCTTTGTGTTGCCCCTAGACCTATTTTCTCCCATTGCATTCTATAGCATTTCCTTTTGTTTGCACTATCCTATGTCTAATTACTTACCTTATGTTGGTGTCTAGTGTATATATTGTGTGTAATACTTACCTCCAGAAGGAGTATTGCCTCTAAGATATTTTTGGCCTTGTGTCACCCAAATAAATCACCTATTTTTGGTAACACTGAGTTTAGTCTTAACTTGTGTATAAGTACTGTGTAACTATAAGTGGTATTGCAGGAGCTTTGCATGTCTCCTAGTTCAGCCTAAGCTGCTCTGCTATAGCTACCTTATCAGCCTAAGCTGCTAGAACACTACTACATTTCACTAATAAGGGATAACTGGACCTTGTGTAGGGTGTAAGTACCCAAGGTACCCACTACAATCCAGGCCAGCCTCCTAGAGCTTCTTTTTTTTAATTTTATTAGTACCCAAAACAGCCAATAATAAACATGTATATAGTTACCAACGATCACATCCATAGATCTGCAGATCATTTAGCCACATATGACATATAACATTTCTAATATAACCATCACTTATCGTCTAGCCACTCGCCCAAGATCCCCCATATTTCTCGCCCTTTTTGTCTCCCTCTTTTTCCTTTTTGCTCATACAGAACCTTTTCCAATTGGTATACTGTTAGGAGATGATCTAACCAATTCTGATATGTAGGAGGTGCTTGATCAAGCCATCCCGAAGAAATACACAATCGATATACTGACATAATCATAAAAAGAAATTTTCTGACAGCAGGCTTCTTTTGCTCCGTAACTCCTAATAGCACTACCCCCGGAGTTAACTCAATTTCTAGTCCTACAGTATTTTTAATAAACTTTTCCAATTTCGCTTGTATATTCACTAATTTTATACAAGTCGCAAACATATGGATTATATCCACCCCATGTTGTTGACATCTAGGGCAATGTACCCCTTGTTCCCCACCCCATTGTGCTAATTTCCTGGGTGTAATACACAAGTCGAATATGGTTTTATAATGTTGTGCCTGGAGAGGTGCTGACAGCAGGGAGGTACACCCTAGCTCTAGAGACTCATAAAAGGCTTCCTCTCCAACGTTTAGCTTAATACTCCATTTTTGACTATACTTCCTTAAATCATCAGGAAGGTTGTTTGTCAATTCTACATATAATGATCGGATCGTATTCTTGTCAGGTGAGTTCATCTTATCAAGTAAGGAATTCTTACCAAACCCTATAGGTCCACCCATCTTTCGTGAGATAAAGTCTCTGACTTGTAGATATTTAAAAAAGCTTGTTTGGGCTAATTCAAATTTCCCCCGTAAGTTTCCAAAAGCCATAATTGTAGAGTCTTCAAAAAAAATCCCCGAACCTTTGTATACCCTTTTGATTCCACTGCCTCATAATACTGTCGTGAAAAATCCCAGTGAGGAACCTATTATCTTTGTATCTTTTTAAAAGCTGCCTGAAGAGCTTTAAACCGAGTTTTCTTAAAGTAGCTTGGTTCCAAGAGCTTGAAAATCTCCCCTTTTGCATCCGAGGCAATTAATAGCTCATAAATGCTAGGGACATATTCCTTTTCATTTACAAATGTTCCCCTTCTAAACAACGGTTGCATATACTGAATTGCAGCAGCCATCTGGTACACCTTAAAGCTGGGGAGAGACCATCCGCCCTTTCCCCTTGAGAGTGTCATATATTTGCTTGCCCTGCGTATCTTCCCGTATGACCATACGAACCGCTTAGTTGGTCTAATTTCCTAAACCAAGATTTCTCAATTTCCAATGGAATTGCACAAAATAAATATAGTATTTTCGGTAGAAACGTCATCTTTACCAAGTTACACAGCCCCATGATTGTCATATGCAAGTTATTCCATCTACTAAAGCTATATCTAGCATTTTCTATAATAGGCAAAATATTAAACCGGACAATCTCTTCTACCTGAGGTCGAATATTGATCCATAAGTACACTGCGTGATCTACTTCACGTGTATCTGACGATCTTCAATACTCATTCATAACTATTTGTGTCTTATCTCTGTGTTGAGGAGATAGCCGGAGACTACTCCAAAACCTTCTACCACGTCCTCGATTTCTCTCAGGGCAAGATCAGGGTTCGCGGTTATAACTGCCACATCGTCTGCATAAGCGAATATTTTTGTTGACCACCCATGACGAATGACTGGCTGAACATTCGTACTCTTTTCCACGACTCGTAGGAAAGGATCTAAGTACAGCGCAAATAATAATGGTGAACATGGACATCCCTGCCGTGTACCCCGTCTAATCCTAAAGGAGTGGGAGCATTCTCCCCCGATCCGTATACTAGCACTCGGTTCCTTATATAGTGCTTTGATGGCTGTAGTGAACCTTTCCCCTAAGCCATATGCCCTTAATATATCCCAAAGATACTTCCAATTAACTCTGTCAAATGCTTTCTCTGCATCCAATAAAATCATAGCCATAGGTTCTGCTGCCACATGTGTAGCATCAAATAATGCTATAACCCTCCTTATATGATTAGTTGTATCCCTGCCAGGAACAAAACCATGCTGGTTAAACTAACCAACTTGCGAATGCATCCAGACAATCGGGTCGCTAATATTTTGGAATACATTTTTGCATCACTGATCATCAAGGTAATAGGGCGATATGAGCTTAAACTATCTGGATTCCTCCCTTTCTTTAAAAATACCACAATATTCGTGGAGCCCCAGGATGGGGGAGGATTACCACCTGTCTGTATGTGAATCATCAATTCGAACAAAACTGATACCAGCACCTTCTTGAAATGTTTGTATAGCTCTAAAGGAATACCATCTGGCCCCACAGCTTTCCCACTTGGAAGTGCCTCAAATGCGTCTAACGTTCTTCGACTGTCACCTCCTGTTCCAATATTTTTTGATTGTCTGCTGTAATCTGGCTACACCTAGTTGGCCTCAGCCAGTGACTAGTAGTATGCTCCTGTTCCATGTTAGCTGTGTCATATAATTCTGTATAGTATTCCTGGAAGGCTTCTCTAATAGAATTAGGTCTTGTTACTATCAGCCCAGCATTATTTTTTACTTGCATGATTATACCTGAAGTTGCCTTCTGGCGAGTCCGCATAGCTAATATATGCCCTACTTTTTCGCTACATTCATAACACTTACTTCGTTTTGTTGCTATTTTCCCTGCTAACCTCTCGGTTGTATAGTTCCCGAGGGCCATTTTTGCGACTGAAACCTGATGTATAGCGTCCTCGACCCCAACATCCTTCCTAATAGCCCGGATAAGCTGCTCTTCTGCTGTCTGTAATTTCCCCATATAAACCTGAAGCTGAGCTGTCGCCTGATTCCGCCGCTTTATACTATACCCCATAGTTTCCCCCCGTATAACTGCCTTTAATGTATCCCAGACTATTTCTATTGGGGCTGTTCCAATATTGAAATGTAAACATTCCTTTAGCCGCACATTCATGTGCTGTATATACAAAGGATCATTCAACAAACCACGCTCAAATGTCCAATTCTTCTGAACTCTCTGGCTCTATCCTTAATTACTAGCACCAATGGGTTATGGTCCGCCATAAAGCGGGGGTATAGCTTAATCTCTAATTCGTCTAAAAAAATTGGGGACACAAAAAAATTATCCAGTCTAGCAAATTTCCTATGGGGTGCAGAAAAATAAGTATACCCCAGTTTAGGGCCTTCCAGAGCTAACCATACATCTATTAACCCAACCTCCTTTTGCATATTCTTAAGAGCCTGAAAAACTCTAGGCTTCCGCCCTGGATATTTACTCCTTCCAATATCTCTTAGGCTCTTTGCCCCATCCCAAGACCCATTAAAATTAAAATCACCACAAATAATGTATGGTGCAGGCCATAATGTCAATTCTACAGATATAAATTTGAATAATGAGGGGTCATCCTCCACTGAACCATATAATGAGCATAGCGTGAATCTAACAGTCCCTACTATACACTCCATTATTATCCACCTACCAGTTGTATCTGCTTTCTGCTGATTAACAATGCAGTTAGCACTAGCTGCCGTAATCGCAACCCCCTTTGTTTTAGTCATCTGTTCGGTACACCCTAGTAACCCCAAGCCCAGGCTTTCTAACAATTTCCTATCTGCCTTTTCTACATGTGTTTCTTGCAGGCAGTAAATATCTGCTTTTAACGTTCCTAAATCATCTGTGGTTTTTTTTCCTCTTCAGGTGGGTATTTAGACCACATATATTAATGGTTGCTATCCTAATGCTCAACATATATACAATCTCGATTTACAACATTTGACTATCTTAGGTGGTTTAGCTTTAAACCTAGCTCGTGGCTTTTTTACATACGTGACATCATACATTATGCTACACACCTTTATGGGTACGAATGGTTCTTTTTTCCCTCCATCCCCACCCCAGCCGAAGCTGGTCCCCGCCCCCACCCCCCATCTCTCCCAAACCCCCCCCCCAGCATCCCTCTAACACCCCCGCTATCCTTCCCCCCCAGAAACCCCTAGCTCCCTCTCCCAACCCCCCCCCTCGAGACAGTCAGACCCCTGTTGGCCTGAATGTTGGTGTCGCCTAGATGCCGCCTGCCACCCACCAACCCCACCCCCTAGTGCCCGGCCTCTTATGCTCCCTTTACTCCCTTTGAGGGCAGCAAAACTACATATTATTCTTCACATCATATTAAATTACAGTTCAAGCAAATACTCTTTAGCCTGAATTTCTGAGTTAAATACTCGAGTTTTTCCATTAAACACAGTTTTAAGGCGAGCAGGAGCAAGTAGATACGCCTCTCCCCCCTTATCTTGAAAGGGCTTAATCAGCTACCGCAATCTCCACCTTCGCTCTCCTGTGACATGACTATAATCGGGTCGAGTAAAAAATGTTGCTCCGCCGCCACTGCGCAAAGCATCGGGACGGGCTTTTTCATATATAGACTGTCTCAACAAATAATTCCCAAAATAGACCAGAATAGCGCTAGGATGTTTAGGCTCCTCTCTACGACCTTCCCGGCATACTAATGGGTACCTATGTACTCTCTGAACTTCTGCTTCCCAGCCCCAGTTGGAAAGTTCTGGAAATGCTTCCTGCAATACTCTGATCATAGAGGCCCTGATATTGCTGCCCTCTGCTTCTTCTTTAATCCCAAGAAAGCGCAAATTATTCTGCCTTTGCCTATTTTTCTGATCCTCTAACTTCCACATAATGTCAGTTAATTGCCCTTCGTGCGTTGTAGTTTGCGCTCTCAGAGCCTCGATCTCTCCTTCAAGAGCCGACGTCCTCTCTTCCATTGAGCTTAGTTTCCCCTCAATTTCTATGCAAGATTTGACCACCTTACGCACTGTTCCTTGTAGCTGTTTTGTAGCCAGCCTTGACCTACAGCTTTCCGCTCTTGTCTCGGTTTGTAGCTCCTTTATTGAATTGTATATGGACTGTAGCAGAATCTGTATGTGGATCAGAAATTGTATGGGCTGGGCCATTTATCGACTCTTCGTCCCCCTTAGTTGCATTCTGAGAAGGATGGGCCTCTGCTACGCTCATAAGATTTGTACCTGAACAGTCCCATTTGAGGGCTTTCCGGGTCTGGGCTAAAGGCTCTACATTATCTCTACTGGAGTCCAACCCCTTGCTTTTCCGCCGCCGCTGTCGGACCATAGACTCTGCGAAGGACAAAAAGCTAGCAGATTCAGAGGAGATATTATCACTTGACCCTAGGTCACTATTCGTAGAATCTGAGTCCTCTGTTAAAGAATAGAATTTGTCCCCTCCATCTTTAGATAATTCTGCCCCCTTGCAGCGTCCTTTGATACCCAAATAGCTTCTTGGGGGGCTTGGGGTAGGGCACGATCTCCCTGTTCTTTAAGTCCAAATTGAGAATTGCCTTGAAGAGCCTTACATGTCTCTACATCCTTTGGCCTTTCGGGCTCCTTTCCCCCCTTGAGCACTATACTCTCAGCGGCTTTCAAGGATATATAAGCTTGCTGCCAGTCCGAAGGGATGCCATTCTCTTGTCTTCCATCCTCAGAAAACTCTTTCACTACTCTTTCATCCACCTGTCCCATGCCTCCTGTTGCTTGCATTCCTTCTGGGTGTGGGAAGAAAAATATGAAAAATTGTCCTCTTGTGCGCCTCCCTTCCAAAGGCCCGTAATTATAGACTGTGTTTTCTTTCCCAGGGAGGGAGACATTGAAGGGCAATTATTTTTAGCTTCTTTGCTTACTCCCGTAGCCTGTTTTCCACTTATTTTCCTAAGCGCTAGAGTTGGTCTTTTATTACCGGTGGCCATCTCGTTGCTAGACTTTTTAGCCCTGGCAGCACATGCCCCTTCTCCTTTTTCCCCAAGATTACGATTGGTTTTGGGCGCCATGATAACCATAAAACTGTTAATAACTGAATCACAAGTTTTTTCCAAGCGTACTAGCCCCGTTTGCACGCTCAGCAGCAATGCGCCAAAAGTTTTCAGAGACCATAAATTCACAAACTTCAAATAGACTTGACTGTACATGTCCTGATGTCTGCACCAGTTCGATTTCCACTCACAGTTATCAATTGAGCATTCTTAGCTTAGCAGTCTATTATTTTTAAACATACTGTCCCATAGCCTCATTCAACCGTACATCATGCGCAATGTAAGGACCAACTCATGAGAAGGGAAGGAAGCGAAGAGCACATCAAATTTGCAAGCTGATATTGAATAATCCAGCAGAAAAAAGGAAGGTGAGCTAAAGAAAAAATAGTATGGGCCAAATGTAGCCTTCGCCTCAGACCCAGTACCTGATCACGTTTGTTGTCCAGCTGCTCCTGATTCTCCTCCTGGGGTTTTAAATCTTTTTTTCCCTCCCCCTCCTGCTGCTTTCCATCCCAGAAGGAAAAAGGGGAGGGGGGGCCACGGGACCCCACAGCAGTGCCGATATTCCTATGGCGGAAGCAGTTCCAAGAAGAAATAACGTTGAAAACAAATGCTGATGAACTTCTAAGCGCAAGCCGGCCTCAGCGTGTAAAGGAGCTCCAAAAGAATTTGTCAGCGAAGAACGCTGACAGGCCGGCGCGCGCCGCGCTCCCAGTGGGAGCTGGCCTCGGCATACGAGGGAACTCCAAAATCCGCACAGAGCGGCGAGTTGGCAGCACCTCAGCAGCCTCACTCGCTTCGTGCAGAAACACGCGCGGAGCCCCCGGCCGCTTGCAGCCTCCAGCACGCCCTCGGAGCCGGGCGGAAAGAAAAGGAGAGGAACGTTTCTCCGGGCTGAGGTTGCCCAGAGCCCACTCTCAGCCTTCGTCCGAGCTGGGACCGGAGGTGGGTGTGGCGTAGTGCTGACGTCATCTTTCTCCAAAACCCGGTAATTCCTCCAGCCTCCTAGAGCTTCTACAGGATAAATATGACTTCTTGTAAGGTGACAGCAGAGCTGTGGAGTAAAGGACCTGTCATGAGTCAAAGGAATACATTGACAATGATGCAAATGCACATGAACTACTTCTGGGATTTAGCTCAATACCCATTCCTAATAGTCAATTGACTGAGGCATTCAGGACAAGTTTTGCCACTAGACCCTCATGTTGGTCACATGACAGGATCTGCAGGTCTACAGGAAGTGAGCTAGCTCAGTGGCACAGTTGCATAGCCGAGTGACTCTTCCACAGCCAGGACTGTGTCCCATACTGGGAGATACATTTGACAGGCCCAAGTCTCTGCAGGCTGTGCATATAAAACCTACATGGCACTCACATTTCCATTACTTCAGTGCATGACAGTGCATCGTGTGGCCATCAGGAATGTGGTTTGTGTGGCAACCTGAAGTGCACATGCTTTCTAGACAACAGCTTGGCAAGGCCAGATGTGGGGTGAAAGACCTGTGGCACAATACAGATTGATTACAAAATCCTCAAATTACGCACACAAGATATATACACAGTTCATGCCTTCATGCACATACATGCTGCCTAACATTCACAACCATCATAAACAAAGAAATGCCATTGGATGGCAGTAAAGTCTCCTTGCCTATTTATGTGCATCCAACATGAAGAGGATTTAGGACCCGAAAAACACATCACACAAAACAATGTGACTGACCACACCAAATAGTACTGGTCACCAATACCTGCACCATGTACATCCCATTGTTACCACACAGAGTGCAACAATAGGCATACAATAAGGCTTACTGGCACAGAGGGGCACATTGTAGCCTGTAACGAGGGAAAGGATAGTGTGGAACAGAGTCAATAGTGCCAATGCGGTATTTACCTGATCCATCTGGTGAGCCAAGGAGCTGTCCATACAGGGGAAGGACCTCACTCACAAACCTCTCCAGCTCCTCTGGAGAGAAGGTAGGGGCCTTTCACCTGCTGGATGTGGCATAATTGCTCCCAGAGTTGGCACACATCAGCTGAAGTGGTGGAGGTGTTACTGGCAGCTTTGTCAGGAGTCAAGTAACTGCATTTGCTAAACGTGGCGTCATCACCGCTGATGGACAGAGTCATTGGGCTGTCACCACCTTAGGCAACAATGTTAGCCCCTGGCTCTGTCTGCTACGGTTGGAACTGCCTACTCTGCAGAAGACCTCCGCCCGCACACGTGGGCGATTCCTGATGTCCAGTGGAGTAGGTCAGACATCCGCCATTTTGGTGGCTTGAAAGGCTGTAGCTAGCCCTGTAAAATGCATCACAACAACAATATACATTTCATATCATCAGAAACATCCCAAATCTGTCTTGCTGTGTAGGTCTGACTACACAACCACCAGTGTAGTTTGTGGCAGGGCACAGATGGAATACGACAGTGGTGCACACTCCATCACTGCCAAGGGTATTTTTGGCAGTTGGAAAATAGTCACATTTCAAGGGGCAATTGTGTAGCAGATAGTTGGGTGTCACCCGAATCCATGTTGTAGAGACGTGCTGACAACCATGGGGCTCATGTTTGACCCTTGTGTAGTTGCCAGTTGGGATGCATACTGGATGTCATGTCTATCCAGTCAGAAATGCTTTGTCACAAGATATTGTTGGCATGCATCATGTATGTTGCTGTGGACACACTGAATATTGTTACATATCATGTCTTGTCACACATAGGTACCCTAGGAGAGGGAGGATGCGACAATCTCCTGTTTACTGTCCACTGCCAGACCTGCAGACCATGGAGGAACACCATGTCATCCAGTTTTACTGTCTGAATAAGTAAATAATAGTGGACTTATGCCGTTAGTTGGAGCCAGATCTGATGCCAGCTAGCAGTGGTCCAACGTGCAGACCACCCATTGCACAAGTCATGTCAGTGTTGCACTTCCTTGCCACAGGGTCCTTCCAACATACAGTGGCCCTATCTGCTAGTATGTCTCAACCTGTTTTCAGTCTGGTATTGAAGGATTTTGTCTCCGCAATGTTGAAACACATTGACAGCTATATCAGGTTCCCCCGGCATGAGGATTTCACCAATGTGAAGACTGACTTCTATGGTTTTACACGCCTCCCACATGTAGTGGGGGACATTGATGGCACACATGTAGGCTTGGTGCCACCGCAGGCCACTGAACAAGTCTATTGCAACAGGAAAAACGTCCATTCCATTAAGGTGCAAGTTGATTGTTTGGCGAATCTCTGCATCTCAAATGTGTGTGTGCATTATCCTTGATCAGCACATGATTCCTTCGTAATGCGGAATAGTGTCATACCCAAGCTTATGTCACAACTGCAACCAGAGGGGGCCTGGCTGGTTGGTAAGTCATGTCTGTCCTTACTGTGTGTGAGCAGTGTCAGGAGCTACTATCATGAAGTGAGTGACTCATTGTTGCACTTATGTCCCATTCCTTAACAGGAGACTCAGCATATCCAAACCATCCTAGGTTATTGACGCTGCTGAGGAATCCAACCACACTAGGGGATGTCTGCTTCAGTGAGGCCCGTGGAAGAACACAACAGGCAGTGGAGCGGATTTGTGGGCTCCGAAAGGCCAGATTTCCGAAGTGGTGGAGCCCTCCTCTACTCACCCGGGAAAGTGTGTCAGATTACTGTGGCATGCTGCATGCTATACAACATCGCCCTGTGGAGGAATATACCATACATCACAGACGAGGGGGAGCCTGCAGTGCCACTGAGTGAGAATCCCGAAATGTCAACTGAGGATGACAGCGGTGAGGAGGAAGGGACTGACTTGCGAGAAGATCTCATCCACAGCTACTTCTCATGAGTGTATGTCATGTGATGGTATGACCGTGACTGTACAATGAACTGTAGTTGTGAGAATGTGTGGAGTTGAGTGTTTTGGAAACAGCTAGGGAACTGGTACTCTCCAATAATCAGCCAGGCCTATACCCCTTGATTTGTTCATTGTACAGGTACCTTCACCATGACATTTTCATGTGGGCTTTTCAGAGTTGTGACATTGGCAGGTAGGTGATGCTGTTCTGGCATGCGAAGTGGACATGAATTGGTCCAGGTAATGTAGGTCACTGTGTTTCGGTGTATGAGACCTGTGCCAAGAGAGCTTGCACCGTGTTTGGGTGGAAGGTAAGAAAGGCCAATTGGACTTGTTTTGTGTGCTGTGATGGGCCTGATGCATCGTGTTCCTCATGTGGGCATAAAATATGTAGTCCTTGCTTACGACCAAGTCATTTGTCCTTCACATTGGCTAAACACTCTTTTTGTTTGACCTGTGTGTAGCTGTTGATGTGTTTCATCATTGTAGGCCACAGTGCCTGTGCCACAACAGTGACAAAGATTTGTGTCATACCACCAGATGCATGAGCATTGGATCATGATGTCCCTGGGATCAGGGACTACTGTACTGCCATCTGTCTGTATCTTGGATTATGTGATGTTGAATTACGTTGGTGTGGTATGTGATAAGGCTCAAGCTGATGACATCAACTACTTCAGTGTTTGCCTATTCTACAGGACAATGTCTGACAAATCCCTTCCTTCCATGGTCTGGAGGTCTGTACCTGTAAATATGTTCATTTACTCAGTATGAGCCAATCATTTATGATTTCCAATAGTACAGACATATTGACAGCCTGTGCTGAACACTGTAATAAAATGTTTAGTTTGACCAGACACTTGTTTGTATGTGTTTGTGTTGTAGGGTTGTAATCTTGAGCTGTACACTGTGTACATGCAACATATCCAACCATGAACAAGTACCTTGAATCATCATCTTATGGTTCACACGGTCTGATATATCTACATGGCTAAATACGAAATCAAAATCCACAGACAATGAGTTAGTGAAGGATGATTTTATTGCGAAGTTACGACTAACAGAAAATATATGTGACATGACAACAAAAATTCAAATGTGAAGGGTTCAGTCATGGTGAATGAAATCATTGGAGTAGATGCCACACCATTGGGAGTCCAAAGTCTAGAGTATGTCTCCCATTGGAAAAGGTAGGTGGTTCAGGATCAGTGAAGAGTGAATATGTAACACACAAATGAGGTCCTTAAGGAAAAGGGTTATTGCGGGCAGTGGTGGGGGTCTTGCCATCCGCACCTTCTCGATTCTGTGTTGGATATCCCCGCTTGCCGGGGGATTAGTTACTACAGAGGCAGGGGTGTGTGGGGCTTGTTGTTCTTTTGGCAGGGCCTCCCATACTGTGGCTGACACCAATGTTGATAGGCCCGCTGCTGATAAGCCAGATGTAGGGTAGACTGGTTTTGAAAAGCCCTGCTCAGGATTGTGTGTATGTCTCTCAACACCCCTGTTAGAGAGGCCTTGTTGGAATTGTTGGCCTCCATCTGTTCATGGTTGACCCTATGCCTGTCCCTCTGTAGCTGCTTGATTTCCCAGAGTTCGATCAACACCTGGCCCATCACTCCTTGGGACTCCTGATAGAACCCCAAGATGTAGCCGATGATGTCCTGGCCAAGAGCAGCCCCTGTGGCCTCACTCCATGGCCCACAGCAGGACTGGGAGGTGGCGTTGTGGGCAAAGTGAGACTCACTGTTGCCTTCTGACCAGATGGGCCAGAACCGTCTTCCACATCCAGATGTCCATTAGTGTCATCGTCACTGAGGGCTCCATCCAGGGGAGTAGTGGTAGTCTGTTCCGTGGCCTCTGTGTGCCCAATCGCAGATCCACCTGTTGATATAAAACATATATTGTTACTTGTTGTATTATGGCATCTACCTCCAACGGTTTTGTGTTACAGTAAGCAGAGACCTTGGGCAAGTTAAGTTGTCGTAAATCCATTTGTGCCAAGTAACCATGGTATTGTGTGATTTGCATGGCATGTACAAAGCATGACAGCCCAATTCGACTCAAGCAGCTGATGAGATGTGCAGATCAGTTGCACTTTGGAGGATAGCCTTAAAATGACATATTACCACCAATGCAGCCAACAAAGTGGAGAGTCAAGATATGGCTTTGACCATTTGGAGGCCTACTTGAGTGTGATGCACGCATACCCAGGACTATGGCCCTCATTACAACCCTGGCGGTCGGTGTTAAAGCGGCGGTAAAACTGCCAACAGGCCGGCGGAAAAAAATATGGAATCACGACCATGGTGGAAACTGCCAAAATAGACAGCCACTTTAACACTCCGAATGCCACGGTGGTACAAACAAACACTGCGGCGGTAACCGCCAACAGACAGGCAGAAGACAATGTACCGCCCACAGTATTACAACAGGCCAATCCGCCACCTTTTCCGGGGCAGATTCACTGCGAACAAAAACACGGCAGAAACAGGACTTGGAAGGGAAAACGCTCACCTCTACACACCCCACGAGGAACCAGGACGCCATGGAGCCAGAACTCCATATTCTACCTGCCTTTGTCTTCCTGGTCCTCTACCAGGAGCACGAACGCCAGCGGCGAAGACAACGGTGAGTACCGCACCTACGACACAGGAGAGGGGGGAGGGAAAAGAGAGTGACACACACACGCAACACCCCCACCCCCACACACTACAACACACACACTAATACATGTTGATACATTACAGTTACACCCCCCAAGTCCCCCGGAAGAATGCAAAGACAAAAGGAAATGATTGTAATGATTGTAATCAATTAAAATCCAGTACTCAAAAATATATATACATTATTAACAAATATATACACCAAGAATACAAGTCCAGATACTGCACCATTTATAGTTCGTGGACCACTGGGCCCAAAATGCATGGGCGAAGCCCACACAAGATACCCAATCAAAACGGAGAGAACACTGCCGGGGCATCAGATAGAAATACAACAGGCACCTCAGGGGGAAGGGAAGGGGAGGGCACCTCAGCCGGATGAGTGCACGACACCAGATCCACGAGGGGGCTCCATGCCCTCTGCTGTATCCTGGGGAGTGCAAAGCCACAGTCTCTCAAGTCTCCCCAGTGGGTGGTTTGCCCACTGCTTTATCCTGGGGAGTGCAAAGCCACAGTCTCTCAATTCTCTCCAGTGGGTGGTTTGCCCACTGCTTTATCCTGGGGAGTGCAAAGCCACAGTCTCACAAGTGGATGATAGTCTCCACTGGTTCTGGAGGGGGCTTGGTGCCCAGAGTGCTTCATCCTGTCAAGGACAGAGGTAGTGGATGTGATACTCCACTGGTTCTGGAGGGGACTTGGTGCCCAGAGTGCTTCATCCTGCTCGTGGCAGCCTCAGTAGCGGCAGTGCTTGCAGCGCTCATTGGCCTGCGGTGCTGGTGGGTGGCTCAGTGAGCGTGATGCTGGCGGCGGTGTCCTTGGCAGCGGTGCTGCTGGTGGCGGCGTCCTTGGCAGCGGTGCTGCTGGCGGCGGTGTCCTGGGAAGCGGTGCTGCTGGCGGCGGTGTCCTGGGAAGCGGTGCTGCTGGCGGCGGTGTCCTTGGCAGCGGTGCTGCTGGCGGCGGTGTCCTGGGAAGCAGTGCTGCTGGCGGCGGTGTCCTGGGAAGCGGTGCTGGTGGCGGTCTTGTCCGCCATGGAGGTTGGCGGCGACTTCTCTTTCTTTCTGTGCCCCTTCCCCACCTGTCTTCCCACTCCCAACTTTAGTCCTGGGAGAGCCCTTGGTGGCAGGTGTTTTGCCCTTCTCCCTCTGGGAAGTGGCCAACTTCTCATGCTTCTGAGGTGGGGGACTGTCCGTTGTCTGGCTCTTTGGCACACTGGCTGCCCTAATGCTTGTCGCACTCCAGAAGCCGGTTACTGCTGGCACCACTGTTCCTGCTGATGTGGTGGCTGAGGTGCTGGGTTGGGACCTGGAAAGGCATGCCCTAGGGGACTGAAGGGGTGGGGGAGGTGAGGGGAATAGGTCAAGGTTGGACAGGAAAAGTTTTTTAGACACACTGGGACGGGTAGATGGAGGGGGTTTGGGAGTGGAGGAAGAGGTAGTGGTTGTAGGAGGGGTACGTTTGCTGACTTTGGGTGAAGGTGCATGGGCTGGAGGCTGTCGTGAGGTGGATGGCTGTTGGGTGGGTGTGTGGCTGCATTTGGGTACCTTGGGATGTGGGCTCACAGACACACTGGGAGAGGACACAGGGGATGTGTGAATGGTAGTAGGGGTGGTGAGTGCACGTGAGCGGTGTGTGGTGATGGACGTAGTGGATGAAGATGTAGTGCATGCAGGTGTGAGTGGAGACGTGACAGGGAGGGAGGAGGGAGATGAGGAGGAGGGGGACACAGTGGAGATAGTGGCTGTTGGTATGTCTGCATGGGTATGATGCTTGTGTGAGTGCCTGTGGGATGTGTGGTGCTTATGTTTGCCAGAGCTTCCCTTGTGTGTTGAGGTGTGTGCATGCTGGCCTGATGATGTGCTTGGGATAGGCTGAGGTACAGGGGTTTGGGTCTGGGTGGAGGAAGTTGGAGGGGGGAGGCTGGACACAGGGACAATGGCTGCCATCAGTGCTGAGGCCAGAGTCTGAAAGCTCGCTGTTGGGCTGCCTGACCAGAATGAATGCCCTCCAGGTATGCATTCGTCTGTTGCAACTGCCTCTCTACACCCTGGATGGCATTCAGAATGGTAGACTGCCCAACAGTGAGGGATCTGAGGAGGTCAATGGCCTCCTCACTGAGGGCAGCAGGGCTGACAGGGGCAAGGGCTGAGGTGCCTGGGGCGAAGGAGATGCCCACCCTCCTGGGTGAGCGGCCACAGGACACACGCTGAGGGGCTGCTGGGAGGGCGGTGCTGGTAGGGGGGTTGGCGGCTGTACCTGTAGATGCCGGGGGCACAGAGGGGCCCGCCACTGCAAGGGAGCTCCCATCAGAGGAGGAGTCCGTGGAGCTCCCCTCGCACTCCGTCCCACTGGTGCCTTCAGACTCCGTTGTCTCGCCCTCCAGGGCCATGTGGGATGCAGCTCCCTCCTGCTCCAGTGCCACTGCTCCTCCGCCTGATGATGCTATTGCACACAAGAACAGGGAGACCAAAAAAAGGGGGGAAAGACAGAAGAAAGACATGTTGAGTGCATGCAATACCGCTACTGTTGGCGGACACTACAGACACAGAAGACCTCTGCTCTATGACGTGAACTTAGAGTTCCCTAATTAATCCCAGGGACATGGGGTACAAGGCCTATGCCCGATTGCTGCACACATGGAAGTCACACGAGCCTGACTAGGTGTAGTTGGCTCTGAACACTGATGGGGTGGGGTGCCACATGGCCTGCCTTACGAAGGGACCTTGCCTACTAAACTCGCCCTTGCCTAGGGGAACCCACAGCCCACCTACCCCACCCAGACACCTCGTAATGCGCGCTGATTCAGCTGAATGAGAGTGTACTCACCCCCTTGTGCCTGCTGTGATGCTCTCAAGCTCCCATCCACCTCCGGATACGCCACCGCCAGGATCCGGAACATCAGGGGGGTCATGGTGCAACGGGCACCCCTCCCACATTGGGAGGCCAATCCCAGCTGGGCCTCCGCCGTCTTCTTGCTCCAGCGGCAAATGTCCTCACATCTCTTCCGGCAGTGGGTGCTCTGTCTGTGGTGGACCCCAGGGTCCAGACTTCCTTGGCGATGGCACGCCAAATATCATTCTTCTGGTGGTCGCTGACCTGCAGGAATAGTACAGGGGAAAAGGAGAAGATATAACCGTCCAGACCGTCACAGTCATTGTCCCGCGTTCCTACCCTTGCCATGACGCACATGCACTCACCGTCGTTTCATGCACGCCTCATTCTCCCCCCCATCTTCCATCCACACCACTCCACACAGGCATTGCCCATACAGCATGCTCACAGTGTACTTACCTGTTTGTCTGTAGGACCGTAGAGTACCGTGTGCTGGGGGAGGACCCCATCCACTAGTTTCTCCAACTCCTCCATGGTGAAGGCAGGGGCCCTTTCCCCATAAACATGAGCCATTGTGTCTTCCAGACTGAGGTCACAGCAGCACTTGCAGTGTAGGTCCTCTCCTGTTGAAGATCAGGTATCAAGTGAGTGAACAGAGAGAAAATGGCGGTCACGTCCGTGGAAGTGCGTACCGTCACCGCTGGCGTAAATCGTCATTGGCTCCTGGGACCCATAGGGTCCAATGTTAACCAATGCAGGATTGCACTGCGGTCTTCGACCGCCTACCGCGATGCTGTGCAACACCAGCGCAGTTACCTCATATCCCCTTGTCCCACATTACAGGTCAGGCAGCTGCCATTTCAGGGGGCCACATGGCATTATTTTTAAATGTGTCACATATATCTAGGCCTTGCATACACATTAAGAGAGGGACATAGCGGATTGAAAAATGTGTGCAATAAAGTTGTGTTTTCGTACCTCAGTGTTGGCTGACCGTCTGCTCGCTGTTCTCCTCCATAGAGCACGTCCGCTGGAGCAGGTGAGGAGATGGCGGCATCCTCCGGTGTACAGACCGCTGGTGGACCTGTCGACAATTGAAGAGCGACATGTAATTGTCACCTACAGACTGGACCGTGCCACAATCCCAGAACTGTGTGCCCAGTTGGAGCCGGACCTGATGTCAGCTATCCGTCATCCCACAGGTATCCCCCTTCTAGTGCTGTGAGTACTCCATTTCCTGGCAAGTGGGTCTTTTCAGACAACAGTGGCCATAGCATCAGGGATGTCCCAGCCTATGTTGTCCAACGTGTTGTCCAGAGTGTTGTCTGCCCTGCTGAAACACATGCGCAGCTACATTGTTTTCCCTCAGGTGGAGGATTTGCCTACAGTGAAAGGTGACTTCTATGCCCTGGGACATATCCCCAACATCATTGGTGCCATTGATGGGACACATGTGGCTTTGGTCATTCCCCTCTCCCCGCAGGAGTGAACAGGTGTACAGAAACCGGAAGAGTTACCATTCAATGAATGTGCAGATGGTGTGTTTGGCCGACCAGTACATCTCCCATGTGAATGCCAAGTTTCCTGGCTCAGTGCATGAAGCTTACATTCTGAGGAATAGCAGCATCCCTTATGTGATGGGGCAACTCCAGAGGCACCGTGTGTGGCTATTAGGTGAGGACATGGACCCTATACAGTGTGACTAGGTGTCTGGGTCTGGGGTTGTCCCTAAGGGTTAGTGTGTGTCTAACAGTTGTCCCTCGACATTTGCAGGTGACTCTGGGTACCCCAACCTGTCATGGCTACTGACCCCAGTGAGAAATCCCAGGACAAGGGCAGAGGAACGCTACAATGAGGCCCATGGGAGAACTAGGAGGGTTATAGAGAGGATCTTCGGCCTCCTGAAGGCCAGGTTCAGGTGCCTCCATATGACAGGTGGTTCCCTATTCTACTCACCAAAGAAGGTGTGCCAGATCATCGTGGCCTGCTGTATGCTTCACAACTTGGCTTTGCGACGACAGGTGCCTTTTCTGCAGGAGGAAGGTCCAGTTGGAGGACTTGTGGCAGCTGTAGAGCCTGTGGACAGTGAAGACGAGGAAGCAGAAGAAGAGGATATCGACAACAGAAACATGGTGAATCATCAATACTTCCAGTGAGACACAGGTAAGAAGACATCACTGCCTGCTACATCTGATACACTTGTTCTACCTCTCATCTGTCTGTCACTTTCACCCAGTGTATGGACTCTGAGTTGTCACTTTCCCTTTCGATTTCACAGATGTGGGTCCCACTGTGTGACATCTGCTTTGTTTCCTCATGGACTAGAGCTGTGTGACATAGGTATGTTGACAATACAATGGATATTGCATTTTTCCTCAGTTATTGCAAATACACATTTTCGAAAACACAGACTGACTCCAGATAATTTTGTGATTTAAGGGTGTTTATTTAAGTGCTAAATAGTGGAGGGGTTGTAAAATGGTCAGGGGTGATGGTGGAGGAATGTCCATGGCAGAGTCGAGTCTATTAGTCTCACAGGTGCATTGTCCAGAGGGGCATAGGAAGTGGAGCTGGGGCAGTTGATGGATGGACAGGGTGACAAAGTGGGACAAAAGGATGATAAGTCTTGGATCTCAGGGACCGCTTGCGGGGTGGTTCTCCATTTGCAGGGGGTGGGGTGCTGGTGTCGTGGTCCTGTGGCGGTGCCTCCAGTCCACTAGCGCCGGCGGAGGTGGTGGGCAGTTCATCGTCCAGGCTAGTGTCAGGGGCCCCTTGTTGTACCACAGTGTCCCTCCTGGTGTTCATGAGTTCCTTCAGCACCCCTACAATGGTGCCCAGAGTGGTATTGATGGTTTTGAGTTCCTCCCTGAACCCCAAATACTGTTCCTCCGGCAGCCACTGGGTCTCCTGAAACTTGGCCAGTACCGTTGCCATCGTCTCCTGGGAATGGTGGTAGGCTCCCATGATGTTGGAGAGGGCCTCGTGGAGAGTGGGTTCCCTGGGCCTGTCCTCCCCCTGTCGCACAGCAGCCCTCCCATTTCCCCTGTGTTCCTGGACCTCTGTCCCCTGAGCTGTGTGCCCACTGCCACTTCCCCCAGGTCCCTGCTGTTGTTGGGGTGGTGGGTTAGCCTGGAGTCCCTGTAGTGGGGGACACACTGCTGATTGACGTGTCCTGGGGACAGAGGTATGGGCCCGCTGGGTGGGTGCTGTGCTGGTGTTTCCAGAGGAGGGAGGCTCTGTTGTGGCTTGTGCCAGTGTGAGGGGAACCGACTGTCCTGAGGTCCCAGATGGGCCGGGCTGGTCATCTAAATCCAGTTGGACAGAGCTGCTGTCATCACTGTGGGCCTCTTCTGTGGGGGGAGTGGACATGTCTGGAACCTCCTGTCCGGTGACGTTGGGTAGGGGTCCTGCAGGGGTGTAAAGGCATGATTATTGCATCTGTGTGTGCCATGGTGTGCAATGGGTGGGTGACCCTGTACCCCAGTGCTCTTGCATTCTTGTGTAGGACCTTGTGTGATAATTGTTTAGGGGTGTGTGTGGGTATGTGCAGTGGCCATGCATTGGTGATGGGTGTCCATGCTTTGGTGTTGCATGCGGGGCTTGGTGTTGGGATGTGTGGTTTGTGATAGTGGGACATATGTGAGGAGTTGGAGTGATGGGGGTGAGGGCGAGGGTGGGGGTATGTGATAGCATGCAGATATGGTGGGGAATGAAGTAGTTAAAGATTTGACTTACCAGAGTCCATTCCTCCTGCTACTCCTGCGAGGCCCTCAGGATGCAGTATAGCCAAGACCTGCTCCTCCCATGTTGTTAGTTCTGGGGGAGGAGGTGGGGGTCCGCCGCCAGTCCTCTGAACCGCGATGTGGTGTCTTGAGACCACGGAACGTACCTTCCCCCGTAGGTCTTTCCACCTCTTCCTGATGTCATTCTGTGTTCTTGGGTGTTGTCCCACTGCATTGACCCTGTCCACGATTCTGCGCCATAGCTCCATCTTCCTAGCTATGGTGGTGGGCTGCACCTGTGATCCGAATAGCTGTGGCTCTACCCGGATGATTTCCTCCACCATGACCCTGAGCTCCTCCTCAGAAAACCTGGGGTGTCTTTGCAGTGCCATGGAGTGGTGTGGGTGATGTGTGAGGTGGTGTGTGTTTTGATGTGTGGGGTGATGTTTAGGGGTGTGTGGTGTTTTGTGCGTGGATGTGTATGTGTGATGGTGTTGTGTGCCTCTGGTGGGGTTGTCTTTGCTGTGCTGTCTCTCTGGCCTTCGTCTAAATTTCTGGTGGTAAGGGTTTGTGGGTGATGTGGGTGTGTGTTTTATATTGTATTGGGTGTGTGGGAGTGGTGTGTGTATGTGTATCAGGTGTGTGTATTTCGAATTCTCCAATGTGGTTGTGTTTTGTAAATGTGTGTGTATTTTGAGCGCAGCAGTGTGTACCGCCAATGGAATACCGCGGTTGAAAGACCGCTGCGTGGATTCGTGGGTCGTGATAGTGTGGGCGTATTCCTGTTGGCGTGACGGTGTGGGTTTTGTTATCGCCAGTTTATCACTGACCTTTGGTGTGGCGGACTTGTGTGGGTGTCTGGATTTTGGCGGATTCCGAGCTGTGGGTCGTAATAGCTGTGGCGGAATTCCGCGGCGGTGTGTTGGCGGTCTTCTGCACGGCGGTAAGTGGCATTTACCGCCAATGTTGTAATGACCCCCTATGTTTTATATGTGACTGGAGTCATCATGTGCACAGTTCTGTGTCAATGTGTCTGCTGCTGCTACCAATCTGGTGATGCATCTTTAGGCCTTAGGAGTACTTGTACAGACTGGGTAAGGTGTCATTTCTGTGCTTAGTAGTTTCATCTCGGCATAGCAAGAGAAGATGGAGATAGCTGGAAAGACACGTCTGGTTTGAGCATTATCTGTGCTTGATCACTCCCAGGTGATTACACTTCAATTGAGAGTTCACAAACAGGGTTCTTTGGACAAGTGACCACTGTGCTGGTGGTTTGAGTTACAGAAACAGGGCCTGCTGGGAGTTGCCGTCAGGTCACTCTCTCTACTCCCCAATACTTGACAAATGTTATTCCCCCCAGGTGAGTAAACTTTATTTGTGAGTTGGCAAACAGGGGTTTTAGCACAAATGAACACTGAGCTGGTGGTTGGAGTTCTAGGGCCTGCTAGGAGTTGCAGTCAGGTCACTTTCTCTACTACACACACTTGACAAATGTTATCCCCCAGGTGAGTAAACTTCATTTGGGAGTTGACAAACAGGGTCTTTGAACAAGTGAAAACTAGGCTGGTGGTTGAAGTTACACACACAGGGCCCGCTGGGAGTTGCAGTCACGTCACTCTCTCTACTCAACACTTGACAAATGTTGTGTATTACATATCTGTATGCAGGCTGCATTTAGGTTTGAGCATACATTTTCATTTTGGGACACACCATGGATTGTGGAATGTGTTTTTGTTATTGTGAGATTTGCAGGCCCCATTTGGACATATGGCTTGTGATGGGCCCTGGTAACTGTAATGTTGGGTCCAGTGATACACATTGACAATGTTATATTTCAGATACTCTGAGTATTGAGTGTTGGTGAGGAACATGAGCAAAACAGTAGCAAAAGGGTGAGCTGTGAGCATGCATGACATTGCATTTTTGTGACATTTTTTGTGTTGTAACTTACCAGACTCCACTCCGCCAGGGACTCCAGTCAAGCTCTCAGGATGCAAGATGACCAAGACCTTCTGCTCCCAGGAAAAGAGTTGTAAAGAGTCTTGAAGGGGTACTGGGAGAGCCACCTCCAGTCTTCTTGGCTAGCAGCTGGTGCCTGGAGACCAGGGAACGGACTTTGCCCCTGAGGTTGTTCCACCTCTTTCTAATATCCTTCTTTGTGTGCAGAGTGATACCTACAGCATTCAGTCTATCCTTTCCCACATTTCCATTTTCCTACTGAGAGGACTATGCTGGAGTTGTGCTCCAAACAATTTCATCCATTATGACTCTTAACTCATCTTTAGAAAAACAGGGATTTTTTACATGTGACATGGTATTAAAAAAAAAAAGATGGTGGCAGAGACTTACTTAACAGGGGAAGTACAAAAGGGTGTGAATGGACAAAAGTGTGTGCAGGGTGTTCGGATGGTGGACAAAGGAGTGCCTAATCAGTGTACTCTACAAAAAAGGTGCTCAGGCTTTTTTTATCTTCCAGTGGAAATGCAAAGGATTGTGGTGTGTGAAGTGGTGTGTTAGATAGAGTGCTTTCTAGGTGTGTCCACTTGGCCAATGTGCACTTCTCTGTTACTTTGCTGACTGCGAACCGCAGCGGTCGACCGCCATTGGCTGACCACCATGAGGGGATTGCCATGGCGACTGTACGATTGTAATATGCTCAGTGGTTGGCTGCGGCGCTGACAGCGCTGGAGATCAGATCGCCTATATCCAAGCCACCGTGCTGCTGGCGATCTTCCTTTTTTGCTTGCCGGTCAGCAGTCCTGCCTGTATAACTTGTAACATTGCGGTCTGGGGGACCAACGCCTTGGCAGTCTTTTCAGGGTCGCCAACATGGCAGTCTGCCGGTCCGACCTCCAAACTCATAATCAGGCCTCTAGCCCCCAATGGACTATTTTGAAAACACTTGGGTCGGCAGACTCCATTGGTCAGGACACAGACGCCCTGCCAAATGCCAGATACTATGGTGGAATGTCTATGACAGCTCCTTGGCATAGGAAGCCAAAACTAATAATGCAGTCGAAGGATGGCACAATTTCTTCCAATCCACACTAGGCAGAATTCAACCTACTTTGTACAAATTTATCAAAGCATTACAAAAAGAACAGAGCTACCAAGAACTAAGAATAGAACAATCTGCTACTGGGATTGCCCCTAAATGTAGCAAGCAAACTAAAAAGATGTACGACATGTTACAATGCAAAGTCAAAATCTCCATAAATTACAAAGGTCTAGACTACTTAGATATCATTGCCAAATCTATTCTCTAAAGTAAATAAATGTTAACCTTCCAAAAACCTCAAAACCTACAACATACTCTAACACAAGAAACCAAATATATATATTTTAATAATAATATGAATGAGTTCTTACATCAGTGAACATATTATGTAAAATCTAAAACTTAATCACCTTTATACCAAAAATATAAATAATAATAATTAAAAAATATCACACTAACCAACTTAAAACCAAATTCAATCCATCACATCAAATAAATACAACACATAATCCAAACTATTCAATTTATAATAACATAAACTTAACATAAACAATACAATATTACATTTCCCACCCACAACACAAAATAATATAAAACTTACTGTTTTGTAGCTGCAGATTTCTCACCATTGCCACAATAACAAAAAATAGTAATCTTCCAAAAAATGAAGTAAAAGAATACAAAAAGCCCCCCCAAAAAATGCAAAAATGTTAACAATCTAATCAAAATCTCCCAGAGCAATCCAAATGATGTACAATCCATAAAAAACTGACAAAAAATGTTTTAAAAATATAACCGCTCTAAGAAATGGAAAAAAAGGAAATCTAAGTAAAAACAATTGGTTTATAACAAACCAAAACAGATTTCCTTTAGAAAAAAATCTTAAACTCCAACTTCCCATTGAAACAGTTTGTACATGAAAACCTGTAAAATAAATATAAAACACCCACCCGTACAATACATTGCCATCCCAAATATAGCATAACATTTAATCATCAAAACACAAGTAACATCGCATATTTTAAAATAACATAACGGTACAGTAAAAACACAATTTAAGAAAAAAACAACACGACAACATAGTGCACAACACTAACAAAAGAAAAACCCATCCAAACATACCAACAACTCTTAAACAGCACTGTACTCAACTATTAAGCATCCATCCTAAATCCCCACCTCAAAACCTTCTAAAAAATCCTGAAAATGCAATTACCTGTTTCGACAAACAGCAGCAGCTAACTGCAACTTTGCTCCTAGACAAAAGACCCAAAATAAAACGAATAGACTGCAAAATAGAAGCTAGCAGGAAAAAATGGCCGCCAAACCAGACTTAAAAAAAAGACTACCTCCACATACAATTCAATAGATCCTCGCATGGTTTCATGGCCAAGGAATTTACGGAATTTTATAGAATTTTAGAGATGTTTTATCTTTAAACATGTTGTATTATGAGATGATTGTTATGTTTTTTATTAACTAAACAATAAAGACTATTATTATGGTAATTCAATAGGAAAGAGAGTAACACTGTTTAATAAATGTTATAAAAATGTCAAAAAATTATAAAAAATGTTAAACATGTCAATGTTGTAAAACATGTTCCAAAAATTGCAAAGTATAAATTAAATGACAGTATGAAATATATGCAATTATTTAATGTATACTAATTATAAATATGTTAAATGATATTACAAATGATGTAAACAACTTAAATTGAATGTAAAATAACAGGTGAAAATGTAGATTATATAAATATGCATAAAATCTAATTTATTTCAGTTTTTTACAATTGAAAAAATAAATTATTGAATTACTTCACTTTAGAATTGCCATTATTTTTATTTTAAAACTATATTTGACGGAATGTAAAAGTATATAATAAATTATAATTGTCAAAAAATATAATTTAAAAAATGTGGGACTTCTAATTATACTAAAATTGGGAAAAATCTTACACACTGAAGGGATGACATTTACTATTCCTGCTCCAATCTAAACTAACTCGGGGAAGGTGATGGAAACTAAGGGGGTAACATTTACTATTCCCACTCCAATGTAAACCAGCTCGACGAAGGTGTTGCAAACTAAAGGAGTGCAAATTACTATTTCAATGCCAACACTTTTCAACTTAAAGAAGGTGTTGGACACTAAAGGGGTGACATTTACTATTCCCATTCCAATGTAAACCAACTTGAAGAAGGTGTTGGATTCTAAAAGGGTAAAACTTACTATCCCCACTCCAACATAAACAAACTCAGGGAAGATGTTGGACTCTAAAGGGGTGCCACTTACTATTCATACTCCAATCTAAGCAAACTGGGGGAAGGTGTTGGACATTCAAGGGTGATATTTACTATTTCCACTCCAATGTAAACCAACATGGAGAATGTGTTAGACCCTACAGGGTTGACATTTGTTGCTTCCACTCCACTCTAAACAAACTGGGGTAATGTGTTGGATACTCAAGAGGTGGTATTTACTATTCCTACTCTAAAAAAAATCTGAGGAATGAGTTGGACACTAAAGTGGTGACATTTACTATTCCCGCTCTAATCAAAACCAGCTCAGGGAAGGTGTTGGACACTAAAGGTGTGGCATTTACTATTCCCACTCCAATCTAAACCAATTTGGGGAAAGTGTTGGACATTAAAGTGGTGAAATGTACTATTCCCACTCAAATCTAAACCAATTTGGGGAAGGTGTTGGACACTAAAAGGGTGAAGTTACTATTGACACTTTTAATATAAAACAACTCAGGGAAGGTGTTGGACACTAACGGGGTGACATTTACTATTCCCAATTCAATCTAAACTATCTTGAAGAAGGTGTGAAAACACTTAAAAATGCAAATGTGTTAAATCCAATCTAAAGATAACGCTTTTCATCTACATTATTATATTTAAAAAAATCAAAATAAACAATAAATACTACAGAATATCATACTTCAGTAAATTAAAAAAAAAAGTAAAATGTTATATAACAGCATTTAGTAAAAATATTTCCCAAATTGTGATAAATATTTTCTACCATTCCTAAGAAAACAAGTACATTTGTTTCAATCAACCAAATTTCTGAATATATTTAGACAAATGTTTTGTATATTTTTAACAATTTATAAAATATTTTTTCTTTCTAAATATTTGTTTCTATTTTTTGTACAACTATACGTTTAATAAAAAGTAATATTTTTAATTTAAACATCTAAATACAAATACAAAAGTTTATAAAAAGTTTCAAAAAGATTTTAAATGTTTTTAAAAGTTTAATATTTTATGTTCTTAAAACATTAAAATATATCTTATTTTAAAATAAAAAATAATAATTTAATAAAATAAATTTTACAAATAATAAAACAGAGCATGTTTCAACCGGTACAGTTCCTTGGATGAGGTGATCTCGTCCAAGGCACCGGTTCCCGGGTGCCTTGGACGAGATCACCTCGTCCTGCACCCGGGAACAGGGGGGAGCGCTAGCGCTCCCCCCATGGGCCCCCTACCCACACCCCCCAGTCGTGGATGGAAGGGGAATCCCTTCCCCTTCCACCCCCGACCCCCCGCGTGACGTTAGCTCGCATCGCACGCTGACAATCACAGAGGCCTCCTCCATCGTGCCCGGGGGGGCAGAAACCTCTAGGCGCCAGGGCTAATTTTTTTGGTGTGTTTTTTTTTGTTTTTTGTTTTTTTAGAGATGGGGAGCGACCCATTAGGCAAGGGTCGCTCCCCTGGGGCACAAATTGTATTTAGACCATTTCTGCCCCCCTTGGGGGCAGATTGGCCAATTTTAGGTCAATCTGCCCCCCAGGGGGCAGAAACAACTAGGCACCGGGGATTTTTTTTTGCGCCAATGTCATGCAAGGGGAGCGACCCCGTAGGCAAGGGTTGCTCCTGGGGGGGTTGGAGGGGTGGGGGGCAAATTTATTTTAGGTCATTTCTGCCCCTAGGCTGATCTGCCCCCAGGGGGGGCAGAAACCTCTAGGCGCCAGGGCTAAATTATTATTTTTTTGTTTTTTGTTTTGTTTTTTTTAGAGATGGGGAGCAAATTGTATTTAGACCATTTCTGCCCCCATTGGGGGCAGATCGGCCGATTTTAGGTCAATCTGCCCCCAAGTGGGCAGAAACAACTAGGCACCAGGGATTTTTTTTTGCGCCAATGTCACGCAAGGGGAGCGATCCCGTAGGCAAGGGTCACTCCCGGGGAGGGTTGGGGGGGTCAAATTTATATTAGGCCATTTCTGCCCCCCCCGGGGTTAGATCGGCCTATTGTTATTTTGGTGTTTTTTTTCTTGTTTTTTTTTCATTTTTTTAGAGATGGGGAGCGACCCATTAGGCAAGGGTCGCTCCCCTGGGGGACAAATTGTATTTAGACCACTTCTGTCCCCCTTGGGGGCAGATCAGCCAATTTTTATTAGGCCAATCTGCCCTCATGGGGGCAGAAACCACTTAGGCACCAGGGATTGGTGTGTGTGTATGGTTGTGTTTTCTTTAGGGAGGCAGCCCCTTGGGTAAGGGTCGCTCCCCATGGGAGCACATTACTGTTGGCCATATCTACCATCTGCCCCAAGGGGGGCAGAAAGCCCACCAGAGGCCAGGGAAGTTTTTTTCTCCAAAAATAAGAGGGTGGGGGTATGGCCATACCCCCACCCCAACTAAATGGGGCCAAAGTTGTTCTGCCCACTAGTGGACAGATGGGGCAATTACCCCTGATCCACACCCCAGGGGGGCAGAAAGTCTACTAGATGCCAGGGAATTAAAAAAAACAGAAAATATTGGGGTGGTGGCTACCAACCAGTATGGGCCTGGTTATGCCCCCACCTCAACTGAATGGGGTAACAGTCTTTCAGCTCTCCCCGCACTCTAAAACATCTTATCCCACAGCAAGCAAGAAGGCATTTAATTACATTTGGGCCATGAGAACTTGGCTTACTCTCAAAATCGTCCCACTTGGAATGGTGAGGGCTGCACTTTATGGACTTTGGGATGCTGCCATGTAGAAAAATCCACAAGACCTAGACACATCTGAAAACTAAACATCTGGGTGATTCCAGACTGGTGTGTTTCACATGCACCCCGCAACATTTTTGTACCCACAATCCCCTGCAAACCTCAAATTTTGCTGGAAATCACACATTTTTCCCACGTTTTTGTGATGGAACCTTCCGGAATCTGCAGAAATCCACAAAATTCCTACCACCCAGCATTGTCTCATCTATACCAATAAAAATTCTGCTGCACTTGTCAGCCTAAAAATGTTTTTTTGCAAACTGCCCTTTTGGACCCCCTTAGTTCCCCCTCAATATCGACATGTTTTTGGCTCTTCCCTTTCACAAGCACTTGGCCCACCTACACAAATGAGCTATCATTTTTACCGGGAGACTGAGGGGAACATTGGGTGGTATAAATGTGTCCCAGTGCGGTGATCCCACACAGAAATGGGATTTGTTTAGCTAAATTTGAGGTTTGCTGAGGATTCTGGGTAAGAAAACATTGGGGATCCACGCAAGTCACACCTCACTGGACTCCCTCGGGTGTCTAGTTTTCAGAAATGTCTGGGTTTGGTAGGTTTCCCTAGGAGGCTGCTGAGCCCAGGGTCAAAAACGCAGGCGCCCCCCTGCAAAAACAAGTAGTTTTGTATTTGATAATTTGGATGTGTCCAGGTTGTGTTTTGAGCCATTTCCTTTCGTGGGCGCTAGGCCTACCCACACAAGTGAGGTACCATTTTTAGCGGGAGACTTGGGGGAACGCTGGGTGGAAGGAAATTCGTGGCTCCTCTCTGATTCTAGAACTTTCTGTCACCGAAATGAGAGGAAAAGGTGTTTTTTTAGCCAAATTTTGAGGTTTGCCAAGGATTCTGGGTAACACAACCTGGTCAGAGCCCCACAGGTCACCCCATCTTGGATTCCCCTAGGTGTCTAGTTGTAATAAATGTGCTGGTTTGCTAGGTTACCCCAGGTGCCGGCTGAGCTAGAGGCCAAAATCCACAGGTAGGCACATTGTAAAAAACACCTCTGTTTTCTGTGAAAAAATGTGATGTGTCCACGTTGTGTTTTGGGGCATTTCCTTTCGTGGGCGCTAGGCCTACCCACACAAGTGAGGTATCATTTTTATCTGGAGACTTTGGGGAACATAGAATAGCAAAACAAGTGTTATTGCTCCTTGTCTTTCTCTAATTTTTTTCCTTCCAAATATAAGAGAGTGTGTAAAAAATACGTCTATTTGAGAAATGCCCTGTAATTCACATGCTAGTATGGGCTCCCCGGAATTCAGAGATGTGCAAATAACCACTGCTCCTCAACACCTTATCTTGTGCCTATTTTGTAAATACAAAGGTTTTATTGATAGCTATTTTTCACTCTTTATATTTCAGCAAATGAATTGCTGTATACCCGGTATAGAATGAAAACCCACTGCAGGGTGCAGCTCATTTATTGGCTCTGGGTACCTAGGGTTCTTGATGAACCTACAAGCCCTATATATCCCCGCAACCAGAAGAGTCCAGCAGACATAACGGTATATTGCTTTAAAAAATCTGACATTGCAGGAAACGGTTACAGAGTAAAATGTAGAGAAAAATTGCTGTTTTTTTACCTCAATTTCAATATTTTTGTTTTTCAGTTGTTATTTTCTGTAGGAAACCCTTGTAGGATCTACACAGATTACCCCTTGCTGAATTCAGAATTTTGTCTACTTTTCAGAAATGTTTAGGTTTCTGGGATCCAGCATTGGTTTCACGCCCATTTCTGTCACTGACTGAAAGGAGGCTAAAAGCACAAAAATCGTAAAAATGGGGTATGTCCCAGTAAAATGCCAAAATTGTGTTGAAAAATTGGGTTTTCTGATTCAAGTCTGCCTGTTCCTGAAAGCTGGGAAGCTGGTGATTTTAGCACCGCAAACCCTTTGTTGATGCCATTTTCAGGGAAAAAAACACAAGCCTTCTGCAGTCCCTTTTTCCCATTTTTTTGAAAAAAATGAAATTTTCACTGTATTTTGGCTAATTTTTTGGCCTCCTTCAGAGGAACCTACAAAGTCTGGGTACCTCTGGAATCCCTAGGATGTTGGAAAAAAAGGACGCAAATTTGGCGTGGGTAGTTTATGTGGACAAAAAGTTATGAGGGCCTAAGCGAGAACTATTCCAAATAGGCAAAAAAAGGCCTGGCACAGGAGGGGGAAAAGGCCTGGCAGCGAAGGGGTTAAAGATGATTAACTTAAAATTCAAAATTAAAATACACATTTGAATAATCTCCCCACCCTAATCCCCTATTAAGCCAACATCCCACTTCTAATACATTTCAATAATTAATAAAAACATTCAAATTGTTAAAAATTGCAAATAATAATTTAAAAACTAAATTAAAAAATGAAAACATTAAACAATAAACACATAGAATAAAAAATACATAACATACTATTTAACACTGCAGACAGTGAACATTGCGAAGATGCTCTTGCACCCTACATCGGCAGCATTGGGCTCAGTTACGAGCCGGCGACAATGCTGCCACCTGATTCCCGCTAGGTTGGCAGACGGAAACCTTGGTTTCCACCCGCCAGCCCAGTGGGAAAAGCCTAATGGGTCCGGCGGGGAGAGAGCCAGTGTGGCGGCAACCTCCCCCTTGGAAGTTTGGTGGGTGGTTCAAACCATCCCCCGAACTCTTAATCAGGCCCCATGTGGGGAAAGTTCTTGTTCTCACTGTAAAAACAAAAAGCTGTAACATAACCATATGTATTTTATTACCAATGCTTTTTCGGCATGTAATCCAACATAATGAATCACTCCTACAATGATATGTGTAAGTCCAAATTTACCCTAAGAATGAGAGTGAGATAGAGTATTTGGAGGATATTTCGGCTAACAGTAATGAGCCCCGCATTTGAAGCTCCTTGTATGGGCAAGCGTTCCCCTGGTGTAAAAACACATTTAAAAATTAAAACAAATGTTTTTGGGCCTTCCTGACATAGGGGACAACATATATATATACATATTGCAATTCATTGGTGTTATCTCATCATGTTCATTACCATATCGTTACCACGTGTTCAAATCCCCAAAACATGATTGTGAGTAAGCAAAATTCGATACAATGCTTAAAACTCTAATAGTTCATTCTATACTCACTATGGCTTCATACATAGGCCCTCATTACAACCCTGGCGGTCGGTAATAAAGCGGCGGTAATACCGCCAACAGGCTGGCGGTAAAAAAAAGGAATTATGACCATGGCGGAAACCGCTCAGACAGAAAGCCACTTTAACACACCGACTGCCACGGCGGTAGCAACAAGCACCACGGTGGTAACCGCCAACAGCCAGGCGGGAGACAATGTACCGCCCACTGTATTATGACAGGCCTATCCGCCACCTTTTCCGGGGCAGTACCAATGACATCAACAGCACGGCGGAAACAGAACACAGAAGTCAAAGGACTCACCTCTGGAGTTTCAGGGAACAACCACGACGCCATGGAGCCCGAGTTACACGTTTTCCCGATGCTTGTCTACCTTTTCCTGCATTATGAGCAGCAACCCCGACGAAGATGACTACGGTGAGTACTGCCGCCTAGCACACAAGGGAGTGGGGAGGAAAAAGAGAGTGACACACACACACGACACGCAACACCCCCAACACCATACACACAAACAGAAGCACAAACATTACATATCCACCCCGTACCCCTCAGGAATAATGCAAGGACAAAATGATTGGAAGAAAGTGAACGTAATACGATAAAATAACATGAATAAGTGCATAAAAATACAAACGTATATACTTATTCACAAATGGAGGGACACTGCCCAGTCCTCAATGTCTGTGGGCCACAGGACCACATCACACAGGCCAAGGCCCCACCTCACTCCTGCAACAACATGGAGAGAACACTGCAGGGGCATCAGGTCGAAAATACACAGGCACCTCAGGGGGAGGTGGAATGGGGGGCACCTCAGCCTGAAGATGGTACAACACTACTGGTCCTGGAGGGGGCTACATGCCCTGGGTGATGTCCTGGGGAGTGCAATGCCACAGTCTCTCAAGTGGGTGGGTTGCCCACTGCTTGGTCCTGGGGAGTGCAAAGCCACAGTCTCTCAAGAGGGTGGTTTACCCACTGCTTGGTCCTGGGGAGTGCAAGGCCACAGTTTCTCAAGTGGGTGGTTTGCCCACTGCTTGGTCCTGGGGAGTGCAAAGCCACAGTCTGTGGATGGCTTTTCCACTGGTTCTGGAGGGGGCATTGTGCCCAGTGTGCTTCATCCTGGGAAGGATGTGGTGAGTGGATGGCTTCTTCCACTGGTTCTGGAGGGGGCATTGTGCCCTGTGATGCAGATCTTGGGGAGTGCAAGGTCACAGTCTCTCACCTGGGTTTCACACCTACAGGATTTGCAGGGTCCAGGACGCACTACAGCCCATGGAGGCAGGACTACAAACTGCCCGCCGGCGGTGACGGGTGCTCAGTGGTGGCAGTGGCGGTGCTGGCAGTGGTGGGGGAGGCTCCAGCCCTTCCTCTGCAGCCTCGGACGGCTGCCCACTGGGGCTGCTGCTGGTGGCAGTGGTGCTGGTGGCAGTGCTGGCAGTGGTGGGGGTTGGCTCCAGCCCTTCCCCTGGAGCCTCGGACGACTGCCCACTGGGGCTGCTGCTGCTGGCAGTGGTGCTGCTGGTGGTGCTGGTGGCGGTCCTGGCAGTGGTGGGGGTAGGCTACAGCCCTTCTTCTGCAGCCTCGGATGGCTGAACCGCCGTGGCTGGTGGTGGGGGCTCCAAATGAGTCCCAGCACCAGGCCTCCTGTCCTTCCTGCCTGCAGGCCCCTTGCCTTTCCCTTTCTCAGCTGGTGGTCCCTCCTTGCCCTTCCCTTTTGCAGCTGGTGGTGCCTCCTTGCCCTTCCCTTTCGCAGCTGGTGGTGCCTTCTTGCCCTTCCCTTTTGCAGCTGGTAGTGCCTCCTTGCCCTTCCTTGATGCTCCTGGTGCAGGCACACTTTCAGTGCTGCTGGCTGGTTCCCAGGATCCTCTCCCACCTGCAGTACTTGTCGACACTACTGTGGCCGTAGACTGGGTGGCTGAGGTGCTCGCCTGGGTTCAGACCACCCTGGCCCGACGTGAAGGATGGGGAGGGGAGGGGTAGGGAAGAGGTCAACAGTGGAAAGGAAAAGCTTCTTAGGGACATTGGCGGGGGAAGAGGGTGAAGGTTTGGGAGTGGAGGAAGAGGAAGTGGTTGTAGGAGGTGCCTGTCTGCTTTGTTTGGGTGTAGGTGAATGGGCTGGATGCTGTTGTGAGGTGGATGGCTGTTGGGTGTCTGAGTCCTTGCTTTTGTGTACTTTGGGAGGACGCGGCACAGACTCAGTGGGAGAGGACACAGGGGACGTCTGCATGGATGTGGGGTTGGTGACTGCCAGTGAGGGGTGTGTAGTGATAGGCATGCTGGTGATGGAGGTAGTGGATGAGGATGTAGTGCATGCAGGTGTGAGTGTAGACCCTTCTGGGAGGGAGGTGGACAAGGAGGAGGAGGGGGACACAGTGGAGGCAGTGGATGTTGGTATGTCTGCATCTGGATGGCGTTTGTGTGAGTCCCTGTGGGATGATGTGTGGTGCTTTTGTTTGCCTGAACGACTGTGTGTTGTCCTGTGTGCATGCAGGTCTGCCTGTGTGCTTGGGATAGGTTGGGGTTGAGGGGAATGGGACTGGGTAGAGGAAGTTGGAGGGGGGGAGGCTAGAAACAGGGACAATGGCTACCATCAGAGAGGAGGCCAGAGCCTGGATTGATCTCTGTTGGGCCGCCATGCCAGAGTGAATGCCCTCCAGGAATGCATTTGTTTGTTGCAAAAGGCCTGCCAGACCCTGGATGGCATTCACAATGGTTGACTGCCCAACAGAGATGGATTGCAGGAGGTCAATAGCCTTCTTACTCAGGGCAGCAGGGCTACCTGGGCCTGAGGTGCCTGGGGTGAAGGAGATGCCCACCTTCCTGGGTGAGCAGGCACAAGAAACACGCTGAGGGACTGCTGGGAGGGGGGTACTGGTACGGGGGTGGCGGCTGTACCTGTAGTTGGGGTGACCACTGAGGTGTCCGCCACCACCAAGGAACTTCCATCTGAGGAGGTATCACTGTCAGAACTGCCCCTCCTGTCTCCGCTGTGGTGCTCCCCTTGCCATCCGTCCCACTGGTGCCCTCACCGTCGGTGGATTCAGCCTCCTTGGCCATGTGGGATGCAGCTCCCTCCGTCACTGGTGCCTCTGCTCCTCCGCCAGGTGATGCTAATGCACAGAAGGACAGGGTGACAAAACAAAAACGGGGGGAGAGACAAAGGACACACTAGGTCAATGACGCCAACAACACCACCACCGTTGGCGTACACGACACACACACAGGGAACTGCACTACGCATTAGGCAATGCACTATCAGTCACAATGCTAGTCACCAGGCCATGGACAGTAATAGCTAACACCAATAACAGCATACCTGAGACCCACAGACCTCTGCCCATTAGTCAATGCCTACTAGCTTGGTTGGAGGTGG
Source organism: Pleurodeles waltl (assembly GCF_031143425.1). Classification (NCBI taxonomy): domain Eukaryota; kingdom Metazoa; phylum Chordata; class Amphibia; order Caudata; family Salamandridae; genus Pleurodeles; species Pleurodeles waltl. Next base: position 543,093,137 of record NC_090451.1, read on the forward strand.
TTCACATCATACCCTGCCCAACATGGGACCTATCCTGCAATGTCCGGCCTGGCCTAGGGGCACCCACAGGCCCACATCCCCCACCCGGAGACCACCCCACCACGCACAAGTAGTATATTGGGAAACTGTACTCACCCCCTTGTGGCTGCTGTGATGCCCTCAAGTGCCCATCCACTCCCGATAGGCCATCGTCAGTATGCGGGCCATCAGGGGGGTCAGGGTTCGACGGGCACCCCTTCCTCATAGGGAGGCCATCCCCAGCTGGGCTTCCGCCGTCTTCCTTGCACAGCGTCTCAGGTCCTCCCATGGTTTGCGACAGTGGGTGCTCCGCCTGCCATAGACCCCAGGGTCCGCATGTCCTTGGCAATGGCACTCCATATACCTTTTTTGTGATGGGTGCTGACCTGCAGAAATATACACATAGCAAAAGGTATCAGTCAGACCGTCTGACCTGTTACACTCATGTCCCACCATAGCCCTCCCATCCCCTTATGCACAGACACTGCCCACCATACCTGTAGCACACTGCCCAGGGCCCTTCCACCAACCCCACCCCTACACGAGGACCTCACACACAGCACTCCATGCATTCATGCCCCATGCATTGTGCTCACAATATACTCACCTGTTAGTCTGGAGGCCCATACAGCATTTGATACTGGGGTAGGACCCCATCCACCAGTCTCTCAAACTCTGCAGTGGTGAAGGCAGGGGCCCTTTCCGCAGTGACACGAGCCATGGTCGGTTCCAGACACAGGCACAGCAGCACTTGCAGTGTAGGTCCTCTTCTGTTGAAGGTCAGATAGCAAGTGGGTGAACAGATAAAAAATGGCGGTCAAGTCCGCAGCGGTGCGTACCGTCACCGCAGGTGTACATCACCATTGGCCACTGTAACCCATAGGGCCCAATAGGATCCAATGAGGAGTTGCACAGCGGTTTTCGACCACCTCCCGTAACGGCGCACAACGTCAGCGGAATTACCTAATTTCCACCTGTCCCTCAATACAGGACAGACGGCCGCCATTTCAGGGTGGGGGGCAAGCCATGGCACCTAACTGCTTCACAGTACACATAGGCACCATTTGGGCCTATACAACAATATTGTGTTACAGTCACAACATGCAATGCAGTGCAGTGATTGCAAATATGGAATACTGACCAGCTATTCACCGTTTTCCCCCTAGATTTCAACCGCACTCAATGAATAGGAGATGGAGACATCCCCCCATGTACAGGCCCCGGGTGGACTTGGCAACAATGGAGGACAGGCACATTATCCTCACCTATAGACTGGACAGGGCCACAATCACAGAGCTGTGTGCCCAATTGGAACCTAACCTGATATCCGCTATCCATCAGCCCACCGGGATCCCCCCTCTTGTGCAAGTTCTGTCCGTGCTCCATTTCCTGGCAAGTGGCTCTTTCCAAGTGACAGTGGGCTTGGCAGCAGGAATGTCTCAGCCAATGTTGTCAATAGTGCTGACCAGAGTATTGTCTGCCCTAATTAAACACATGCGCAGCTACATCGTTTTCTCCCAGGTGGAGGATTTGGCCACAGTAAAAACTGATTTCTATGCTATGGGACATATCCCCAAAAATATTGGGGCAATTGATGGTACACATATTGCATTTGTTCCCCCCCGGAGAAATGAACAGGTGTTCAGAAATCGCCAGAGCTTTCACTACATGAATGTGCAGATAGTGTGCCTGGTGGACCAGTACATCTCCCATGTCAATGCAAAGTATCCTGGGTCTGTGCATGATGCCTTTATCCTGAGGAATAGCAGCATCCCATATGTGCTGGCTCAACTCCAGAGGCACAGGGTGTGGCTAATAGGTGAGCCCTGGTTCCCACAAGTAGGTGTTGTTGTATGGGTATGGTGTGGGCCCTAATGGTTAGTGTGTGTCTAACAGTTTTCCCTCGATATTTGTTGGTGACTCTGGTTACTCCAACCTCTCATGGCTACTGACCCCTGTGAAGAATCCCAGGACAAGGGCAGAGGAACGTTGCAATGAGGCATATGGGCGAACACGAAGAATAAACGAAAGGACATTCAGCCTCCTGAAGGCCAGGTTTCGTTGCCTCCATCTAACAGGTGGATCGGGGTGGGGGTGTACTACTCACCCAAGAATGTGTGCCAGATCATCGTGGCATGCTGTATGTTGCATAACCTTGCCTTACGTCTCCAGGTGCCTTTTCTGCAGGAGGATGAGGCTGGAGATGAGCGTGTGGCGGCAGTGGACCCTGTGGACAGTGAAGATGAAGAGGCAGAGGATGAGGATGAGGACAACAGAAGTGCTATTATAAGAGAGTACTTCCAATGACACACAGGTAAGACACTGTAATTACACTTTACATTGACAGTTTTGTATTTGACATTGTCACTGGCAGGCTGATTCTTCAACTTATATGGCCACTTACTGTACCCTTTGGCATCTCTATTTTCAGATATTTGTGTCCCACTATCGCTCCTGGTGTGTTGACTGCAGCCAACTACAGGTCATTCCTATGTATACAATGCTGTACAGTTATATTGCAGTGTTTAAAGCTTGTTAAGCGAATACCTGGTTAAATGATTTGACAGACTCCATACTTGTATTATTCAAATGGTGTTTATTTAAGTGCTAATGATTAGAGGGTAATGTGCAATGGGCTGGGGTGATGATGGAGGAAAGTCCAGGATAGAGCCCAGTCCATTTATATCACAAGTGCATTGTCCAAGGGAGCATAGGAAGTGGAGCAATGGCAGTTCATGGTGGACAGGGTGACAGAGTGGGACACAAGGGTGACATTCAGGAGAGTCTTATTTCCTGGCAGGGGTCTTGGCAATGCTCTCTGGCTTCTGCCTGGATCCTGTGGTGGGGCCTACTGTCCACTAGCGGAGGTGGAAGGCTGTTCATAGTTTTGGCTAGTGTCAGGGGCCCAGTGGTCTGCCACTGCATCCCTCATGGTGTTGGCATGCCTGCCAGCACCCCTGCAATGGTGACCAGGGTGGTGTGGATGTCCTTCAAGTCCTCCCTGATTCCCTGGTACTGTCCCTCCTGCACCCGCTGGGTCTCCTGCAACTTGTCCAGTATCTGGCCCATTGTCTCCTGGGAATGGTGGTATCCTCCCAGGATGCTGGTGAGTGTCTCCTGGAGAGTAGCTTTCCTGGGCCTGTCCTCCCCCTGACACACAGCAGTCTTCCCAGCTTCCCTGTTGTCCTCTGCCTTTGTCCCCTGAACCATGTGCCCACCTCCACTGACCCCAGGTCCCTCATCATCCTGTGTTTGTGATGTGGCCTGGGGTCCCTGTAGTAGTGGACACACTGCTGATTGATGTGTCCTGGGGACAGATATGGGCCCGCTGGGTGGGTACTGTGGTTGTGTTTCCCTGAGGGGGGAGGCTCTGTGGTGGTATGGGACTGTGCCTGGTTAACCGACTGCCCGGAGATCCCTGATGGGCCAGGTTGGTCATCCAGATCCAGGCGCCCAGAGCTGCTGTCATCACTGTGGGCTTCTTCTGGGGCTGGACTGGAAGTTGCTGGCCCCTCCTCTCCGGTGACGTTGGGTGGGGGACCTGTGGGGATGTAAATGCAGTGTTATTGTTTCTGTGTGTGTCATCTTGTGCATGGGTTTGTTGTCCTGTATAGTTGTTATTGCCCTGGCAACTTTCCTTGTGTGAGTAGTGATTTTGTGGGCTAGGTGATTCTCTCTAATGTGCATGCTTTAGTGATGGGTGTCCATGGAGGTCTGTGTTGGGGGTTTGTGCATTGGTGTTACATGCAGGGCTTGGTATTGGAATGGGTGGGTTGTGATGGGGTGTGTGGGAGGTGGTGGAGTGATGGGAGTGAGGGTAAGGGTAGGGGTATGTGATGGCATGCAGGTAGGGTGGGTGATAGTAATAGAGATTTGACTTACCAGAGTCCACTCCTCCTCCTACTCCTGGCAGGCCCTCAGGATGCATGATTGCCAAGATGTGCTCTCCCATGTTGTTAGTTGTGGGGGTCCACCGCCAGTCCTCTGTACAGCTATTTGGTGTCTTGCTGCTGTGGAACACACCTTCCCCTGTAAGTCGTTCAACCTCTTCCTGATTTCATCCCTTGTTCTAAGTTGGTGTCTCACGGCGTTGACCCTGTCCACGATTCTCTGCCATAGCTTCATCTTCCTTGCAATGGACGTCTGCTGCAGCTGTGATCCGAATAGCAGTGGCTCTACCCGGATGATTTCCTCCACCACAACCCTTAGCTCCTCCTCAGAGAACCTGGGGTGTTGTTGCGGTGCCATGGGTGTATTGTGGGTGGTATGGGTGAGGGTGTGTGGGGTGCTGTGTTGGGGTGTGTGATGTAAGGTGCGTGGATGGTGTATAGGTGATGGTGGTGTGTGTCTGTGGTCTTGTCTGTGGTTTTGCTATCTCTCTTGTCGCACTTGTTTGTAATGGTAAAGGGTTGTGGGTATTGTGTGTGTGTTTTATAGTGGTGTGTGGGTGTTGTGTGCGTATGTGTGTCAGGTGTGTGTTATTTAAATTGTCCAATGTGTTGTTGTTTTGTTAGTGTGTGTGTATTTTGAGCGTGGTGGTTGGTACCACCAATGGTTTAGCGCCATTGAATGTCCGCCGCGGTGATTCGTAGGTCATAATGCTGTGGGTGTAGTTCTGTTGGCGTAACGGTGTGGGTTTTGGTGCCTCCAGTTTATCACTGACCTTTGGGCTAGCGGACTTGTGTGTGTGGCTGTATAGTGACGGATTGCTATGTGTGGGTCATAATACGGGTGGTGGTAATCCGCTGCAGCGGCGATATGTTGGTGGCAGTACGCATGACAGTAAGTGGGATTTACCACCAATGTCATAATGAGGGCCATAGTCATTTAAAAAAATACAATTAATCAGGTGGTTGTTTACATCAAACAATAACAAACTGATCCCATATAACTTTCTTTCCTCATGGATTCCTGGAGGCCATCTTGCCAGTACCCAAATACATATATTTGTCAAATCAAAATTGAGTCCATTTAAGTGTTTGTAGAATACCCAATTTCCTAAACATTTTTCAGTGCTCACTGGACCATCACAGCTATCATGTCCTGAATGAACATGATAACATGGCTGCCAATTAATTACAGGTCTTGAAAAATCTACTCGCTCGCTTGCTATGGCGAGTCAGATTTTATCAGGTCCAGCTATTTTTAGGACCAATTCGCCCCTTCTGGCGAGTTGACAAAGAATAGGTGTTCTGTTCAGTCAGAAAGTGAAGGAGCAATAAAGATGCATTTAAATCTTGTTCTTGTCACATTTGCTTTGTTTTCCGAGACAGGTCAAAAGTCAGTTTGTCTTACAATTAATTTTCCTTTTGACTACAAAGTTAGTTCCAGGATTTTGTCAGGTCTTTCCTAACACACAACATCTAAATAGCTAAGTCAACTGTACAAACATTTCAAAATATATTTCAATAGTTGTGAAAGACTATTGTTTGTATTTCTGAGTGATGAAAAATATTCTAATAGGATGAAAAAAAGTCAGAACACTTTACTTGGTGATGTGCAAAGAATACATATTTCTGAAACCCGATTTTCACAGCTTGTTAATATATTATATAGTTTTCGTAGTAAAGCTGCAAGATAGTGGCAAGGTTTATGGACATTTCTTTGAAGTTTTCTGTCTGTAAATAACAGTGTGCGACCACATCATACTTTAGTAATATATTAATTAAAAGTGAGTGTTTAAACATAAACCTAGAAATGCTCCTGCCCTGGTAGCAATGACATTACTAAACTAAGAGGCAAGTTAGGGATCATGTGTCCCCTATGTGTGGGCTAGATTCATTTTATTCATGGAGCAAACATTTAGTCTATTTAATCAAACAAAGAAGTTGGTTTGTACAGCAGAAATGCTGAGCTCACATATTTGAAGGTACACTCATATGTATGAATGAAGAAAAGGGTGCCACTGTAAACTAAAATATTTGCCTAGAGTCACACAATTTGAGACTTGTTCACAGGTCAAGTACCTTACAGTTCTGGTCTAGTAGATAATTCAAGTTACTCGTCCTGCAGGTCTAGTAACATTTTCATGATTTTTCGAGGCCTGAATTGTGATGTATTAAGAGCAGTCTGTCATTGATTGCTGGAAGTACGTATCCAATAATATCTTGTTCAAATGGCGTGTTTTCCACTGAATGTAGCACATTGACAAAAGCACAGAGCCAAAATGTGTCTGTTGTTTTGTTTGGTTCTTTGAAATAAAGGATCATTTTATATTTAATGTGTTTTCCACTAATGGGCCTCTCAGATAAATGGCAAAACTGTGGTAAAAAAGTTGTTTTTTGCATACTCCTTTGTGATGGCTGAAAGCAGGAAGATGGTGATTATAGTACAGCAAACCTATGTTTGATGGCACTTTTTTGAGGAGCACTTTTTTTCCCAAAACACAAAATGTAGCTATATTTTGGGCTATTTTCTCAGTCACCTCCAGGAGCACCTAAAAACCCTGGGTACCTTTAGAATCCCCATGATGTTGGGTATAAAAGCACAAATTTGGTGTGGATACCTCATGTGGAAAGAAGGTTATGGCAGCCTAAGCACAAACTACCCCAGATAGCCAAAAAAGGGCTCAGCACTCGGATGGAAAATCCTCAGCGGTTAAGAGGTTAGAAAATGTGAAATATGGTCATCGTACAGACTGTATCTGCCAAAATGGATGACCTCTCTACAAATAGTCGACTAGTTTCTGCACAGATATAGTTCACATTGTCAAAGGTATTTTTCAGGACATGTCTTAGTTCACCAGGATACAAGATTACAAATTTAAAAATCCAGGCTAAAAAGAATACGCTGTTCAGAAAGAAATTATCATTCAGCAGCAGTTCTGTTTAGCTGCTTGTCCTCTGCAACATAGTGGACCACAAATAGACTTCTCTAAATTTGGCTTTGGTCTTGCTACTTCCTAAATGATCTTTATGTGCATTTATAACAAACTTTTCTCTTGGTACATCCAGTGGAATTCTCTTTCCCCTCACCAGCTAACTCTCACTCACATTTAATTCTTTTCACATACTACAAACTTCCTCCTCCCCATCTTCCATCTTAATTCTGGATTTCCAATTCTTTGTCACCCTACTCTTCGTTTTTCAACACGTCATTTCCCTTGTTGCCTTTTTCCTCTGTCGATCAAATTTGTTGCTCTCACCTCACATTCCTTGCTATGATCCTCACCCTCTTCACTCCCTAAAGATAACCTAGACAAGCACTCTGCAACTCTGTTCTGCATCCCTGCAACATACTCCACTCGGAAATCCAAATTTACCTTCCTCTAGTCCGCCTAGAAATCCATGTTCTAACCCGAGGCAAATCCTTAAATAAATCCTATATAGTATTTGGAAATGTTGAAATGCCCAGCTGCATTCAACCACTCTTTTTACAATCAGTGACAAGTTTGCCTCAAGTCCTCGCAGTGCTGTTGAAGCAGATTCAATTACTACTTCACCCTTCTTGTCAATCTGTAATGCAAGTACATCTAACCCTTTCACACCTGCATCAGTCATTGGTACCATTTTGTTCGTCACATCCAACACAACTCAAAGTTGTGGCATTAGCAGTCTCATTCATATTACTGTCAAAGGCTTCCTGATAATCCTCATTTATCTCGGATCCATACCCTTTCTTACTCAACCTATGCAAAGGACTAACGATGCTCTCAAAGTTCCTGATCGACTTTCAGTAATGCTGCACAACGCCCAACACGGATTGTATTGCTTCTTTAGTGTAAGGCACTGGTACTTTTTTACTGTCTCTACCAAGTTTACTCTTTGTTGTATCCCCTTTACACCTATGCACCGGCCCAAATAATCAACTAACCATACTCTCAGCTGATATGTATCTGCCTTTATGGTCAAGGTACACCCACAATCATACAGGACGTTCGTCAGCATTGTCTCATGCATGTAAGTTAAAATGTTATCTAGAAAGAGCATTGCATTACAAAAGTCAGCCAACACCTTTTTCTTTTCTTGCTGAAAAACAGCTTCTTCTTCCAGCTCTACCTGATGGTGGGGAATTCCATCGCACTAGAGACACGTGCACATCTCAGTACTGGCAACGTCTCTGAACTCCTTGGAAGAGGATACCCGCCTACTCAAGTTAGCAGTCCAACAGACATGCAAATTCAAATAATTTTTATTTCGGTTAAAAGCCTTAAAAAGCAGACATGAAACATGTCATCATACAATACAGATTTCAAATAACAGTACAAAATATTCATAGTACATCATCATTACATTTCCATGTACTAACAATAAAAGCATTATAAATAAAGGATAAAATCGTAGTCTATCAGCACATTAACATTTCAAGCCCCTATTCTTTTGCATGAGACCTACAGCAAAAAGATATCTGCTGAGACCAAAGACGATAGGCAGTGACGTATCTGTTTCTAAAATTCTTAGTGCATCTAAATATTTCCTAATCCCCATGTTACAACAAATTAGTCTAATCAATTTTCTTCTAAGATTAACATAGGCCAGACAGAAAAATATAATATGTGCAAGGTTTTCTTTTGTCTTTAAAGTGCACATAGTACAATTAGCTTCTCCATCAGAGGAGGGACCAGATTTCCATGTACTTGTATATGATTTAATTTGAATGTCAAACCGAAACTTCGGGCCAGATTTATCATCACGGCCCTTTGGGATTCGGTAATAGTGATTTTTAAGAAATCGCTATTACCGACTCGCAAAGTGCCATGTATCACATTTGCGATTCGGTAATAGCGATTTCTTAAAAATCGCAAATGCTATTACCGAATTGCAAATTGTGATACCGGCCCCATTCGCAGCTATGGGCCAAATTTTTTGCATTTCCAAAATTGTGATTTCTGAACCAGAAATCGCAATTTTGGAAATGCAAAAGGCTAGGGTACTTCTCTGCTGCACCCCAAAATCATTTTTAGCAACATGTAAGGTACACACATGCCAAAAGGGCATGTGTGCTTTACATGTTCAATTTAAAAATGCAGTTTAACTGCATTTTTAAATTTTGCACCAGGTTACCACCTGGTTGCAGATCATGGTATTTTGCATGTGCAAAATGCCATTCTGCGAAAAATCGCAATTTGCGATTTTTTGCAGCATTGCCTTGCGACCTGGATTTTGCGAATCGCAAATTGCGATTCGCAAAATCCAGGTCGCAACGCTAGAAATCGCAATTTTAGCGATTTCTACTTTGTGGCCTGCGAATGCCTTTCATGCATTGCAGACCACTATTTTGCACTCGCAAACGGCCGAATTTACCGATTCGCACCGTTTGCGAGTGCAAAATATTTTCATACATCTGGCCCTTCATGTACAGCGTTTTCGCTAATTGTGGCTGGACAGTATCCAAATATAATTCAAACCCTGAGACTTAGAAATTGTGCGGAGAGCCTTCCCATACTAGAATTGTTGTGGACACTATTACATACATATTTCCAATGGGTTAGTTTCAAAATCTTCTTGGAATGGATTGTCAATGAGCTGAGATTGTTGCAGAAGCAACTCAGGCCTAGCTTAATAAGCCAACTCTGTATTAGTGGAACCATGGGAAGGTGACGTGACCAGCAGGACCCAAAAGTTCCCTTAGTCTCTCCCTGTAACAAGCGAGTTCATGTGTGAACCAAAGTTTTACCCAAAAGAGTAAAGGTCTCAAGGCAGCTAAGTGTTATATTCTCTTGATACGGATATCAATGGTACACTGGTATCATGGCCGTACACTTGGGAAGGTGTAACAACATCCTTAAACATTTATTTTAGCATACAGCAAGCGCATCCAGATTGCTCACTCCCCACAGTTCTGCCCCATAAAGTGCTGCTGTTTAGGCCCTGCATTTATAAACCTCGAGGGCAAGGGACACTGCTTACCATGTAGTGCTTTTAAATATTAGCCATTGAGCTTTGCGCCAGAACTGTTTTAGACGTATTTATTTGAGATCCAGGTCCCACCCCTTTTCTAAAATAATACTGAGTCACTGCCAGAACTGCATTTTCCTCTGCTCATTTCTCCAGCCTGAAGAGTACTATTCTTCAAGTCACCTTAAAAGTAAATCCAGGAGGGGGATCGGCCGGTAACAAATTGGATCTCCCCTATCTCCCTTCTTATAGATTAGAATATCAAAGAGGTAGCCCACGATTTAAAATGGCCGATTCTACAAGTCAGTCTCAAAACGTTGGTCCAATAACGGGCCTCACAACTCTAAGTTAGTTTTGAAAAGGACAACAGGCACCTCATCAGGTCCTGGGGCCTACCCACTAGTGAGCAATTAATGGCATCAAGGACCTCTTCTAATGAAAAAGTAAGGGAAGGTGTTTCCTTAGTGAATTCGATGGCCCCATGGTAAATGCTCATAAGCAGCAATAGAGTCCTGTGATGAATAAATATTTGAAAAGTGCATAACCTAGTCTTATGATGATATAACGACTTCAGTTGATGGAACAATTAACAATTTGCCAGAAAGCACTGCTGTCCTTGCACCTACTAGGATTAATTAATGCTTTTAATGCTTCTGTTTAATTTCCTGCTAGCCAGCGCAGTCTTCTAAGCCTGCCTATATTCTACCACTTCCTTACATGTTCTGGGTTATCTATAAAATGCCATTGTTAGCACATCTGTCCTTATTTGGTCTTTTATTATTTAATTTATATGGGGACACGGTAGAAGTTTGATAGATCTTTTGACTACGCTTAGAGTGATTTCACCATAAGTCCTTAATTCAATACAATTGCAACATCATAATCAATAAACATCGTCAAATTCTCTTTGGATTCAGTAATCTTCACACACCATGACCCATTTGGCCATGAATAACCACACCTTCATGTAAAAGTTAGAAAGTTTATTTCCCTATATTAACAATGCTAATGGCATGCAAATTAGACTCAAAACCAAATGGTAAACATACATATACAACACCGATTGATCATATCTTCCAAAGAATCTCAATTTAGCTAAAACATTGACAGCTAAGCATTCGAGAGTCACAATACAAATTAATAGCAAGAATTACTGCGCAATAGAAATGACATACATCTAGATTCACCAATGAACAACATCAATTCTTTGTTAAATAGTGGGTGGCGTGGCTAGCCTGCCGGCAAGATGGCTGTCACTTTGTGAGGCTCTGCCGGGCTTAGGGCTTTATTTTTCCTTTATCCTGACGGAGCGGCGGAAATATCGCTCCCCAGCCGGGTGACTTGCTGTCTGGGACGATGCATCTGCCCGCCCCGAAATTATGGCTGCCCGGGGTTCTGACGGCCAGCGGCGCGGAGGAGGGCTTGGCCGGTATCGGGCCTGCTGTGTTGTGGGCGCGTTCGGCTTTGGCGGGCGGCTGCGTGCTGGTGGAGGCACGCCGGGAGGGCGTCTGCCGCAAGCTGGCTGGAGCGGGTTGCGGGGGGGAGTAATTGGGGGGCCAGTCGGCAGTCTTATCGGGCCGTGGCCCCCACGGCCCCTGAGGCCCCTGTGCCTCTATGATTTAGAAGAAAGCCGCTAGGAAGAAGGACATAGGTAACGGGCTCTCACAGTAAGTCCATACAGTCGAGTTCACAGAATATTATTTGTCATGGTGCTCATGACAGGAGGATCTTCCTGACTCCTCCAATGTTTCAAAGGAAACTGACAGTAACAACAAACAGCTGTCAGAGCACTCACAAAAGTAAAATATAAGAGTATGGTGATGTAATAAATCCTCTGTGTGGAAGGCAATCACGCCAGGCTCTAGTTCAGGATAAATTTATTTCTTGAAGTAGTTCAATCATGATAGGAAAATGTCCTTGAAATCATATACAATTAGCCTCCACAGCCTTATGACCCCGCGGCCTTGCGGCGCACGGCTGCTGGGCCGCGCGGCCTGAAGTGGAGAGGCCTGTCCCGCCTTGGCGCCGGCAGGATCGGCGGCCGCGGCTGGGCCGGGATTGAAGGCGGCCAGAGGGGGCCCTCTTGGCTACGGTGACTCCGGCAGTGGGGGACCCCTGGATTTGGTGCTCTGGTGGTCCTCCTGTGCTGCGGGGGGAACTGGGCTTGGGCCCTGAGGCCAGGAGGGGCTCGCTCTGGGCCTCCTGGTGGTGAACGCCTGGTGGAGGGGCCCAAAGTGACCTGTCGCCGGCCGGGTCGGGCCAGGGTGCTTTTCTGGGCCTGCCGGTGCCTGTTGGCATTTTTCTGAATGCATCCACATTTTGGTGCTCTTGTTGGATGCTGAAAGTCGCGTCTCGGAGTTCGTGGAAGCCTGCACAGGACTTTGTTCCACACTTGGTGCCAATTGGAAGATGAGTAGCCTGCTCTGAAGGTACACAGTGTTTACACTTGGGAGTGAGTGGCTGGTGGCTGGAGGATTTCGAACTGTTACTGGGATTTATTTGCGAGTTGCCGCCCAGGAGACACACTTTTTGTGCGTCCTTTCTGCCTATTGGAGTTTAGCGTTGTGACAATTGAGGGGATTATTGTGGCAGTCACTATGGGTAAGGCGGAGCAGCAGCAAGCAAAGCTTTCCTTCGATGGCGGCATGCGGAAGGGTGGTGTACCTGCATCGCAGTCTGGGGAGGTGCAGATGGAAGATGGGTCTTCTGACGCTTCCGTTAAGTCTATGTTTTTGGATCTTAAGAGTAGCTTGGCGGGCATAGATGCTAAGCTGGACCAGCTGACTGAGCAGCTGGACTGCATCAGGGCCAGGGAGGATGATCACGACGCTCGTTTTGAGCAGCTGGAGTCACGCACCTCGGAGATGGAGGATCAGTGGCATGGCAAGAGAGAACGCTTGTTGCAGATGGAGAGGGTGCTGGAGTTAATCAGAATAAAAATTAAGATTTGGAGGCGCGGTCCCCGCACAACAACATTAGGATGATTGGCCTTCCTGAGTCCACGGATATGGGCAAGTTGGAGGACTTTATTGAGAAAATGCTTGCAGACCTATTTCCTGGTGAGCTCTCTCGTATGTTGGTGGTGGAGAGAGCTCACAAGTCGCTGGGTCCCCGGCCTCCTCCTGGGACCCCGCCGTGACCCATTATTTTTCGCCTCTTGAATTATCGCAATAGGGGCACTGTGCTACTGCGGCTGGCTAGAGAGAGGCGTCCGGTGATCTACAGGAACACGGAGCTGCACTTTTTCCCAGACTATACTCCAAGTGTGCAGGCGGCGCGCAGGGCGTTCCTGGCGATCAAGCGTTCTCTAAGTTTGACTGCTGCTCGTTGTTCTCTTATCTACCCTGCAAAGCTTTGGATACAGCATGGCAGCACATTGCATTTCTTTACGGACCCGAAACTGGCAGCTAAGTTCGTTAAGACGATTCCCCGGAGTTCTTCGGCCGAGGGGCCGGGTGATCCTGGCTCAGAGCAGGCGAACATCAGTGACACTGATTGACTGTCCTTGGGGCCGGGGCACCGTTTGGCCCTGATGCCCGTCTGGTGATATTGCTGTGGTGCCTTTGTTTTCCTTTTTTAAGAGCTGCTGTTTCCAGCCCGTCTGCTAGGTTGGCAGGTTGGGTGGCTAGCCTTACAATCCCTGGATGAGTCCTCTTACTATGTTGTGGGCTTTTGATTTCCTCTTTTGGGGGACGGGGGGTTCCTTGCTCTTACCCGTTTGGGGGGTCTGCGTGGGTTGGGGTGGGATTGCGTTAAGGCTTGTTTTTTCTGTGTTGATTGGATTTCTTACTACTGTCCTCCTGTGTTGGATGTGATTGGTGGCCGGCGGAGAGTGGCTCGGCGGCGGGGCTATGGATGTGCTGTGGTGACGAGGCTAGGGGAGATGACGGCAGTTAGCTGCCTTACCTGGAATGTGCGTGGCTTGAATGACCAGCGTAAGGTGCGGCTCATGTCTGCTTACGTCCAGCGCCACCACATAGATGTATGCATGCTGCAGGAGACCCATTTGGTGACGTCCACGCTGAATCGTCTGAGGGCTGGGTGGATTGGTGAGTGTCATGGCGCGGTGCACTCGCGTTATGCAAGAGGTGTGGTGATTCTGCTGCGCAGGGGGCTGCAATGGCGTACGCATCGAGCGATTGTGGATCCGAATGGGCGTTATGTTTTGTTGAGTGGGACTCTGTTGGATAGGCCCTGTCGGCTTGTGTCGGTATATGGCCCTAATGTGAAGACCCTGAATTCTTCTGTGGGGTGTGGTGCCTGATTGACTCGATGGGGAGTGGGGCTGTGATTTGGGGAGGGGACTTCAATGTGGTCCTGGATCCGGAGAGAGACCGGGAGAGTTTGACTAGGGCGCGACACTCCGCTGCTGCCACTGCTTTAATGACTGTAATGAATGATGGTGCCTTGGTTGACCTATGGAGGGCGAAGCATGGAAGTCAGAGAGGGGGTACGTGTGTCAATTATGTGCACAATAGCTGGACCCGTATAGATCGATGGCTGGGCACGAGGGATGTGGAGATGTGGACACAATCAGTGGAGCACTTGGCCCGGACCCTCTCGGACCACTCCCTGGTTAAGCTGGAGCTGGCGACACCCGGGAGCCCCAGTGCTGCATTTGCCTGGCGTTTGCCGTAGGGGGCTCTTTGGGATGCAGCGTTTCGTGAGGAGGTTTACGAGGCTATCCTACAATTTTTTGCTGAGAATCGTGGGTCGGTGAGCTCAGCCGGGATGCTCTGGGACGCCTTTAAGGTGGTTATCCAAGGAGTGTGCCTTTCTAAGCAGCATGGAGTGCTTCGTGCATTGCGTCGCAAGTTGGCTGAGTTGGAGTCGCAAATTGCGGAGCTGGAGGCGAAATTGGTGGCGGACTCGGCTGGCGAGAAGCTGGCGGCTTTACGGGGTGCTGTCTCTCAATATGAAGAGGCATCCCTGCGGGAGGTCTGCTTTTTGGGGAAATATGCCAGGGCTCGGCGTTATGGGGAGGGAGACAGAGCAGGATGAACGCTGGCAAATATGTTGCGCAAACCCTGGGCTAGTGGATATGTCACCGAAATAGATGGGTTGGAGGGTGAGCGGGTGGCGGGAACGGAAGGCGTTATGAAGGTCTTCACGAGATATTTTATGGACCTGTACTCAGCTCCTGCCGAGCTGAACCCTGAAGCGGCGCAAGCTTATTTTTCAGAGACTAGCTTGCTTTGGTTTGAAGACGCACATAGAGCTTATTTTGACGAGCCCTTCTCGGTGGAGGAGGTTAAGGCGGTAATTAGCAGACTGCCTGGAGACAGGTCCCCGGGATTAGATGACTTAACCCCTGCCTTCTATAAAGAGTACATCCGATATCTTGGCCCCCTACTTACTGGAGGTCTATGCTGAGGCGATGGAAACTGGGGCTCTTCCTGCTTCCCTACAGGAGGCGTTGATTGTCACAATTCTCAAGCCTGGAAAGGATCCCCATAGCTGTGACTCGTACCGCACGCTCTCCATGATTAATGTGGACAATACAATTTTGGCTAAGTTAATAGCGACAAGGCTGCAGCCACTGATGCCGCGACTGGTGCTCCTGGACCAATCTGGGTTTGTACCGGGGCGGTCGACGATGCATAATTTGCGCACGTTCTTTGCGGTGCTGGGCGGCCTTGCGGTGGAGGATGAGGCTGCTGCAGTGTTTTTAGATGCTACAAAGGCTTTTGATTCTTTGGCTTGGCCATATCTATTTGCTCTGCTGGGTAGGGTGGGCATGAGCGCGCAATTTGTAAGACTGATTCGCTTGTTGTATGCGGACCCAGTCGCTAGGCTGCAGATGAATGGTAGAGTTTCGGACCCCTTCCCGGTGGCCCAGGGGACCCGCCAGGGATGCCCTTTGTCACCGTTGCTTTTCGCAATCACAATGAAGCCGTTGGCGGCCTTTTTGGGCAGCACAATAGCAGTAGAGGGCTGCCGTTCCGACAGCGCCCGATATTAATTTCGATGTATGCCGACGATATTGCGCTGTATGTGCGGGAGCCGAGTAAGAACCTTGATGTCTTGCTTAATGAGGTTGTCCGCTTTGGTGCCTTCTTCGGCATAATGATAAACTGGTCTAAATCGGTCGTGCTTGCCCTCACTGCTGGAACTGCGAGTTTCTCGTCACAATATCCCATTGAATGGGCGGACAGCCCGGTTCGCTACTTGGGAGTTTGGCTGAGTTGCAAAGTAGAAACCCTTTGGCTCGCCAATTATGGCAAGTTGGTAGCCTGGCTAGAGGACAGGATTGAGGTGTGGCGCTCGCTGACACTTTCGCTTATTGGGCGCATTGGCATTGCCAAAATGGTTGTGCTGCCAAAATTCCTGTATCTCTTTGTTAATCTTCCATTGGTGCTTACTGTAGGTTTGCTGCGGAGGCTTAAATCGGCTCTGGTGCGGTTGGTATGGACGGGCGGGCAGCCCAGGATTGCCTGGGAGAAGCTGACACTGCCGTTCAAGATGGGGGGTCTTGCTGCCCCCGATCTGGAGCTTTATTATTATTGTGCGCAGGCTCATTTTGCGTATCACTGGATTCCGCCCTATGAAGTACTTACCTCATCTTGCGCCTGAGAGTGACGTGGTGTGGCCGGACAGGTTGTCGAGGGTACTTGGGTGCATGTCTCGGACCCGGTCTCAGGGAGTGGACACAGTTGCATGTACTTCCGGAGCTTGGGCGGCTTTGTTACGCCGGTCGGGGACGTGTGAACCTTTTGCTCCTGTGATGCCGGTGCTGGATATTGCTGATGAGAGGATGTCCCGAGATGTACTGATGCAAGACTTCCTCGCCGCTTACGAGATGTCATTGCTGGGAGATTGGTTTGAGGGTGAGCGCTTGCTTTCGCCGAAGAAGGTGCTTGGTGCTGGAGCTGACAATGCACTACATCGGCTATATGTGCTACGTGTTTTCGCGATGCTTCGTGCGCGATTCGCTGGCCTCCCGGCAATGCCTAAAACCTGCCAGGCGCTGGAGATGCTGTGACGCGCACAGTCGCCGCGTGGACTCATTACCAAGCTGTATGTGTGTTTGCAGGAGCAGCAGAGCGCTGTAGTTTCAGCTGCTAAGGCTAAATGGGAGCTGGATGTTGGGGAGGATATCTCTGAGGCAATGTGGAGAAGCTGCTGTGCACACATGAGAGCACTGTCGCCTAGCTATCGACTGCGGCTAATTCACTTTAAATTCTTATATCGTTTATATTATACTCCTCGCAGTCTGTGTGCTATGGGGCTGCGTGCAGATGCGCACTTGATGCTATGCGCCGGATGCCGACTTTTTGCATTTGGCGTGGAATTGTGGAGAGGTGCGTGCTTTTTGGGTGGAGGTGATGCATGCGATAGCGGAAATGACTGGTTTAGATTTGCCTCTCTCCCCTATGTTGGCGCTGCTTGGACTGATGGATGTGGTGCCACCAGCGTGGTGACAACTGGTGGGCATACTGGTCTTACTGGCAAAGAGAAGAGTGGTGATGTGCTGGGGAAGGGGCAGGGCCCTGCGCTGGACTGATTGGCTGCGTGATGCAGCGTTTTGTCAGGAGCAATTATCAGCTTTTTGGGAGCTGGCCCCTGAGCGCTCTCGCCCTAGAGACATTTGGGCACCTCTTCGCTCCTTTTTGGAGTCTCATAGCTGAAATGTGAGGGCCTTGTCTTTTTTTGAGTGGTCATGCACATGGTGGATTGGTTTGTTGTTTCCCGTCAGTGCTGTGTGTTTTGTCAGGTTGGCGATCCTGCTGTATGAGTCTGCCCTGCCGCCCCCATCATTATATTGTTGTTGTCGTTGTTGGGTTCTTATACCCTAGGAGAGTGCTAGCATTCAGATTGTATCCTAGTGGTATGCTTTAATGCTATTTCGTTTGTTCAGTGCACAAGGTGTAGACTGGAACCTGATGATTTGGGTATGCTGGGAATCTTTGTTTTTGCTGTATCACATTCTTGGTTGATTTTACTGGCAATGTATGTACACGGATGGATTCTTTATGTTTGTATTTGCTCGCTCCTGGGGCTGTCGTTGTCTGTTTTTTTGTGTAAAATTTGTATAAATAAATAAATAAAAAAATCTTTGTTAAATAGTCATTTACTAACTTTTTCCGGGACTGCCTAACTATCCTTCTGATTAGAATAGCATGTTTGGACTTCATGCCAAACAATTTTAGTCAAAGTTAATTTGGAAAGACATCTAACTATGGCTCTATCAAAATAACGGTTGGTACCTAGAAACAAAGAACAAAACAAGGACTATAGCATTTTGTTATACCTCTCCTCAATATGGATCAGCAAGCTGCAATTTCTCTTCGTCAGATGGACATCTGTTCAGTCGGCTTCAGCACGGGCAATGAAAGAGGATGGTTCAGAGCTGGGGTCTATCTGAACCATTTAAGAACAAAATCTAAGGGCTCAGCATTCAGCATCAGGAAACTTAAGCAATAAAGTCAAAGATAACCACTACGGGGAAAAATCAGCATAGAATGAGCCTCTCCTCCCTCTGTGCAATTGGGCTAAGTTAGAATGGCCTAAAGAACTTCCCATCTTGTCATTGGTCATAAAACTAAATTGTCTATTACACGTCGATGATTGGTTCCTCTTCTTCTGTTCCCATGGTCAGTCTCGTCAGGTAACCTTCTTGTAGCAATCCGTACTCCGGTCAGTGCATCCATTGTTGGTTCCTGGGAACAATATGTCTCACGCATCAAACTATACAAAGTAATACAAGACATTCTAGCAGGCAGTTCTCATGAGAAAGCTAAAGACATCTACTAAACGTTTGGACAACACAGTGTGAACGCATTGATTTCTCTGGACATACATTCCCACGATTTTATTAAACATTGCAGCTTAATAGGAGGCTGTGCAGACTAAGCTCAAACATCGCCAACTTAAGGTCTATAATTAATGAGCAAATACATAGCACGAAATCATTAATATGACATACTACTACAATTTTCTTTACTCCTGCATTTCAAATAATAATATTATGCATTCAATATAAGCATTTCGTATTTAACGGTGGCCACTCAAGTGGGCACGTTTTCTAAGTCGCACATTACTTTCTATATTAGTCAAATTCTATGCAAACTCTTAACCCGAAATATATAGAAATCATTAGTAAGTAAATTCAGCTTTCACAATCCCTCCTCTGATGACTAAATATGTCATCACACCTTACACCAGTCCATACAAATTTCTGTTCACCTAAAAGTTGCTTTCCCTGTAACTTTTATTTCTTCTTTCCCTTTTCGAGTTTTCTCTAAAGTATTTTTCAATTTTAATCTCATCTCTCCTCTAATCATTTTTCAATTTCTTCATTTTAATTACATGATACATTTTATAGATTCCTCATGCTCCAATTATACAAATTACAATAATCAATATTATCTGTATTATTTTCAAAATAATCCCTTTCCCTATGTTGCCAGGCCAATTTCCCACAAAGAAAAACCTTGGCAAACATTTTCCCAAACTCCCCGTTCTTTCAGCTTTTTCAAATCAGCACTATCATTAGTCAGATTGGTAATAAGGCTTATAATTCCTACACTATTGTTAGGTATAGATGAGCAACAATGTTGCGAGTTCAGCGTTTTACAAACTCCACCCTCCTTTGCTAAAAAGATGTCTAACGCACGGTTCCGTATAGTCATAGATCTTACCGCAGCCATTTCTGTATCCATTAGGATCATGGCTCCTGAAAAATTTGTCAGCATGTTATCTACAATAGTAGACAACTTTCGAATTTTCAAAGAATTCAGAATAACTCCCACTGAAGGAATTATTGCTCCAAATTTGTCTCCATCTATGCCAGAATAAGATTCTGGCTTGTGTCTGACATGATGCAATTCACTCATTGTAGTTATTTTATTCAGATTATCAAATTGATAAATCTTTGGGAATACTATCCCCAAATAACATGTGTCATACCATCCTCATGGAAGACAGTAGTACGCATTTGGTCCACAGATGTAATAAACTCTTGGAATTGCTGGGTTGTCCATTTAACATGAACATCCATTTACTCTGAAACAAAAACACATGTCTACATTCGCTTGTTGCCACAAATAATGTGTCAATTCTGGATTTAGGTCTATATACACAAAGCATCCCTATGTGTTGTGCATCTAAAGCTAATTTCCCTTGTGTCTTTATGTCACTAAATGCATGGTCATTTCTAAATGGCCTTTTCTCTAAGCCCTTTTCTAATTTCTACTTTAATGCCTTTCTCCTGTCATCAGTCTGATCTAAGAAACTCTTTTCTATAGGTGTAAGCAAACATGTGAGGTTGTTTCTGTGTGCATAAGCTGTTCCAAAAGTCAATGTAGGTTCAACGAATCCTCTTACTAATTCTATGGTGTTTTCCTTAGCTACTCTACTCAGATACTTAATTATAGGAACAGACGAAAACACTACATCGTGATTTGAATAGAAGTACTGAAGTTACGCCTGGTTATAGAATCTCGTTAGTAAAGGACTACAACTTATTCCATAAATAAGAGGCAAACTATGTTAAGTGACTCCTTCCTCCACAGATGAAGGAATCAGCGTATAGACATAACAATCTCTCGCATTCATTGTCAATCAATCAGTCAATCAAAACGCTTTATTCGGTATGAAAATAATCAACCATGAATATAAATAAACAATACAATACATACAACCGGGTGACAATCCACCAGTATTTAAATACCATAAAGATGATTATAAAAACGATAATAAAACAGTCAAGTTATTTTTAAAAATGCTCCAACTTATTCCACCAGGTAACAGCACCCTTCAAAAAGGGCCCCAACCCACGCCACACCAATACATCAGAAGCCATACCCAACCACGAAAAAGCTGGGCGATATTGCACAAAACCCTTCGCCTCAGCAGGGGGAGTGTAAAATGGCACCTAAAAGGCACATAAAAATCATAAAACAAGGTAAAATGAACCTCAGACTGCAGAGACACACCATCGCAGGGGCAAAGTCTAATAGATTTTTCATTGTACTGACCTAGCGGAAAACATAAGTTGCTTCTCACAAGCCCCAGACAAAATCACGTAATGAGACACCTTTTCCCTCACATTCCTTATCTCTAAGAGATATGACTCAGGGCCCACCCCCATCTTTATCATAATCAACTCCCTTACCGATTTTTTCCTTAGGGCCTCCTCCTCTCTTTTGGCCCCCAGGATTTTCAGGAAATGAGCCTTTGCCCAGTGTTTGTCACGGGTAGTCAGACCCTCATGAGCCTCAAACATATCCGGATGCCCCAGCAAATGGGCTACCTTTCTTATGTACATTAGCCAAGGAATATCTTTTACCTGATCACAGACCAAGCAGTCCCGCAGGATCTCTCTGTTGAAGGAGGCACATTCATTTTCCCAAATAGAGATCCATAACAAGAACGGAGCAAGCTGAATGGCATCTTGTACAAACTCAAGAGCTAATTCTGTGTGTAAGCAAAACCCAGAAGTATTTTGGCCAACTCCCAATAGCCTTCTACAAAAGCGATTTTCCTCAACTGCAGGGGCCCTGGTGTCCACATACCCCCAGAAAGCAGCACCATATAGGAGGACTGGAAGGCATTTACACCCATAGACTTCAAGGAGGGGCTTCATAGGTTTATTTCCTACCCTTGCAGCAAAGTCAAATGTGGCACCAACTGTAGCATTAAAAAGAACCCCTCTTCTAGAAATACAGGGTTTTCAGGTACCTTTATCATCAAAAACAACCCCCAAATAGGGAAAATCCTGAACCTTGCTGATTACTTGTCCATTGAGCTTCAGCTCCCCCACCCTACTAAGAGGCTTCCCAAAGACCATAAAATGTGATTTTTTACAATTAATCTCTAGATCAAGTGCTGACATGAAGGAATCATAGGCTCTTACTGCATCACGTAGACCATTCATAGTGCGGGCCATAGGCATCGCATCATCTGCATAGATCAATGCAGGGACATTTTTGCCATTGATTTTGGGAGCATCCCTACAACTTTCCGCTATAAAGTCAAACAATCCGTTGGTATACAAAAGGAAGAGAGTAGGAGCCAGGACACATCCCTGACGCACCCCTCTATTTAACTCAAAGTATCTGAACATTCCCCATTGATCCCCACCCTTACATTAGCATTAGTCCCTAAGTGGAGGTATTGAAGCAGCTCCACAATGTAGGGATCCATGCCTAGTTGATTTAGCCTCTCCCAAAGCTTGGCCCGATTTATCTTATCAAAGGCACAACTAAGGTCCATAAAGGCAAGTTATAAAGTCCCTTTCCTGGCTAATGTATATTTTCCGATCACCATCAACAGGTTTAGGCACTGTTCCTGAGTGCCAAGCCCTTCCCTGAAACCGTACTGTGCCCGGCACAAAATTTCATTATCAGCCATCCAAGCCTCAATGCGCCTAAGGACAATCCGACCCAAGATTTTAGCAGAGGAATCAAGAAGGGAAATGGGACGATAGGATTTAGGGTAATTTCAGTCCCCCCTTTTAAAGACAGGAATAATGCACGCTGATCTCCAAGTGGCAGGGATACCCACACTAACTGCTGCATTAAGAACATTTAACAGAATGGGCGCCCGTAACTGGGGGCAAGATTTATAAAGATCCATGGGAATTAAGTCTGGGCCTGGAGCTTTACTGCTAGCGCTGCCACAGAGTGCCTCCCTAACCTCAGGGAGCGTGAACCTGATCGCTAAATTGGGAGAAACTTAAAATTGTCTGTCCCATTTGGCTCTTAAGGGACTCCCCTAGAAAATTTTACAAAAATGATTCACCCAAACATCAGGAGCGATGTTACAGCCCAGACCCTCAGAAGTTTCAGTTTCAAGGAGACCCCTGTTTACGACCTTCCAAAACAAGCCAGGGTTCTTAAGCTCTACTGCAGGTTCCAATTTCCCCTGGGCAATGTCCTTAAGATTGAACTTTCTTGTACTCAGAACACTTTTGTAGTTAACCCTCGCATCTCTAATATAGTCCATATCTCTGGGGTGGGCTTTAAGAGCCCTCCTCAGGGTTTTCTTAGCATCGTAGCAGTCTTTGTTGAACCAACCACCCACATGTTGAACAGCTGAGA
The DNA here is from genome assembly GCF_031143425.1 of Pleurodeles waltl. Lineage (NCBI taxonomy): Eukaryota > Metazoa > Chordata > Amphibia > Caudata > Salamandridae > Pleurodeles > Pleurodeles waltl. The sequence goes on from NC_090451.1 coordinate 543,116,034, forward strand.
GCAAACAGTCCTTGAAAGCTTTGTTCACTCTCAGCATTGCAGCCATTACTTCCTTTGGACAGAGGTCTCAACTAGAAGAGTACCCGTAAACAAATTTAGATTGTCACCCACCACCCTTACTGCTACTTGCTGGATATTTACAGATATTCAAAAGGCCCATATTCCTTAAGCCCTTAATCAAGACCATGCCCCTAGGGTCCAGAGCTCCCTCAGCTAGGTAATCCTGGCACTCAAACTCAAAGGGGTTTAGCACTGTGCTATAACGTCCTTTCTTAGCATTAAAATCTCCTGACACAACAGCGTAGAATTCCATCCCCACCTCCTCCATTCTACCCTTCAATACCTGAAGAACAGGGAAAAGGACCCTAAATTGGTATCCCACATCCCAGACAGCATTATACAAATTGACCCAGAGAACATTAGAGTTGTCGGGGAGGAATACCCAAACAATCAGTATGCCCTGATGGTTACAGTTTATCTGAAATGTTCTCACTGTTTCGGAGAATCGAATTAAGGTAACCAAACCACCTTTGGGGCGACCTCCGTTGGACCGGACTGCCGGGACTGCAAATCTATGATAACCATCCCAAGCTGCCTGCCCATCCGACCAAGTTTCTTGAAGCATAATAAAATCATAGTGAGCCAGACACCTGACCCATGCCCGATCTGAAAGTTTGAATCGAACCCTGCAATATTCCATGAGATGAGACAACACTTAGTATTTTTTCTACCCTGTACCTCCCTTGGCATATCAGCGTTGGGGGGAGCTACCATGCTCACTGTGTGTCTCTTTTCATAGCGTCAGTCCACCCCTTCCAGATCAGGGGTTCTGATAGTATCCAGACTTATACTAGCTAGCTGCCGAGCACTCAGATCTAAATGGAAATTCCTGCCAGACCCAGGTAGAGACTCAACACCCTGCCGCAAATGATCATAAAAGTAACCCCAGGGGACCATACCAATCTTACCCACTCTCAGAGAGGCCATACTTTGTGTGGAAAGAAGCCGTTGGGCCAGGCCGGGATAACAACAATTTATTATAATAATAATACAATCCCCAGAACCTTCTTTTTCTTGGGGCCCCACCCTGTCAATTCTTCTAACAAACAGAATATCACTGGGCTCCTTACATGCAAAGTCACATTTTTTACTCCGCCAATGGCCAGTCTTGTTTTTGATTGGTCCATGGATTCACTAAGGCCTGGGGCGAGAACGGGGACATTTGTCAGTACCACCACATGAGGGGAACAAGCCAGAGGAAGCTCCAAGCAGACCAAAGGAGAATTTGTCTTCACCGGATACCGAGTTTGTTTCCTACTGTTTTGTTGAAACCCCCCAGTTCTCTACACGCCCACAATCCAGTTGCCTACCATCACTAGGGCTATTATCTGCCCTCACACCTGTCGGTAGAACAGTTAAAGGGGCCTAATCGGACTCTACACAGGAGCCCAATGCCCCTGGATTTGCACAATTAGCTGGTTGCTGAGTTGCTTTCTCCAATGCCAAAGGAGCACCTTCATAAGCACTCGACTGGTGGGAACTGCTGAAGACCAGAGGACCACCTATGGGTTGACTAGGCTTTTCACGCTCCCGCTCCCACTCCCGCTCACACAGCTGAAGAACTCCTTTCTTAAGGGCCAGTAATTTTGCCATAACTGGGGACAATCATATTGCAATCATCTCCTTGAATTTTGACAATAGGTTGTTTACTTCACAAAAATCAAGGCCATCTATTGGGCCAATAGTACTTTCAGGTAGTGATGAATTCACTTTCAACCCAGCATTTTTCTTCCTGGGAGGAGGGCTACAACCATCCAGGGCACAAGCCCGGGCAGAGGCCAACAAGAGCCTCTTACTTTTCCTCATGTGTCCAGGCCCACCATAAGCTACCATTTCTACAGGTGGAGGGATTTCTGAGACAGCACTTAGTTCTTCCCCTGTCTGGACCACCTCAACTTCCAGAGCCCCCAAGGCATCATTTGCTACAGAAACTTGGCGCCAATCATCCATCTCCAAGGAAAGTCTCCTTTCGGCCAGATCAATCTGCTTTGTCACAACCCCCATAGCTCAGGCAAGGAAAGAATCTAATGTACTGTTTGAGCTTCCGTGCCTCCCACCACCACTTAGGGCTCCAGATTGCTGACCCCTTTTTCTGCCCATCCTCCCAGGGCACAAACAGGCCGGCTACAGCACAATTCAAAGTGATCATTTTGACCTCCAAAGGGGGCCTTTAGACACCCAAAAGCACTCAAGGATGCCCAAACAATTATTCTCAGACTCACCCTCCGTGTGAAAATTAAGGGGAGTAGCCCGGCCCGGCCTCTGTCGGTCGATGACGGGCGAAGGACGGACCCTCCCTTGGCCCGGGCTGTGCCTGGGCGTGGCCTGTGCGGGTCCTGCGTGGCGGGAAGCAAGCCGCACTTAAGTGGTGCTCCCTGGGGCTAGGCTCCGCCCCTGCTCTTTACAGCCGCTCCCCTCCGGATACTGGGACACAAAGTCCCTGGTGAATAGCGCGTCCCGCGTGACTGGAAGCAAGCTGCGCTTAAGTGGTGCTCTGCTCCGCCCCCTGCTCCTTACAGACGCTCCGCTCCAGATACTGGGACACAAAGTCCCTGGTGAACAGCGTCTCAACATACTCATGCAATAAGCAATAGAAAACATTAGAAGAAAGATCCTCTTGGTTGCTGTCTACATGCAAATATTTCTCATCTATCCTAAACTTATCTAATTCTGTGAGTGCAATAGTTGTCTCTAAAGCAGAGGTATGGTTGGCCATAATCTTGTCAAGAAGAGTCATGCTCATAATCAACACCAGACACAATATCTATCATACATACAATCGCCAAACCAATACCTATGTATTTACAGCACCTGTTCTTCGTAACCTGTTGGCTGTAGTTACTCATGATCTGTAAAGAATCAGAAAGTAGAAGGAAAAAAATATATAACTATGCAGCAAAACGAAACAAAAATCTTCAATCTTCTTTAGCAGTTATTTACAGCTTTCAGCCTTTCTTCCAGGACCTTGTCAAAAATAGGTAGCTTTTTGAAAATCGTCAATTGGCCAAAATCAGTTTAGCAGCTTGTCAATTCCGGTTATTTAAAGTCTCTTCCGGTTACTTTCAATAGTCTCTTTTGCACTTTTCGTAGATTCACAGTTTCACAAAGTTCAGTTCATTGATCTCCTTCATGTGCCAAAGTATTGACCTGGAATTTCTTGATCAAAACAAAACAAACTAAAATTCACTCTGCCTTTTACTTGTCTTGCATACGCCCATTCAGGACCTGGGTACCTTTGATTTGCAATTCGCTTTCTTTTCAATCTTCGATCCCCATTTAGTTCTCCATCACTCAAATCTTCTCTTCTTGTTGTGTCTATTTCTTCTTCAATTTATGTCACTGTAATTGCTTCTTTCCTCTTGGCTCGTGATTTGGGCCACTTATCTCCTTTCAGTGGACCTTTTGTCAATGCTCTTTTCAGTGCTGTACTTGTAGGAGTTTCGTTTGGCATACCTGCAACTGGTTCAGGAGGAGTCAGAATGTTTTGGCTTTGATCCGCCTCTATTCCTTCCACCTCAGGGTCTGTAGTTTGCTCTGTGTGTCACTCAAGACTGTCTGCTTCTGGGAGAGACCTCCTCTGACTAGACTCTCCTGCTACCTCAGTTGAGGATGGTCCACTGTCACTCTCCTGCATGTCTTCCACTTTGTCTCTCATGGGAGTATTTGCACTGTTTTCAGTCTGCTCAGATTCAGTCTCTGATTCTCCCATTTCCTTCTTTGAGCCTGGGGTTTGTCTGGAAGTTGTTGGTACTCTCAATAACTCTTCTACATCGTCCAAAGGACAGGGTACCTTACAAGTATGGCTAGCATGAATCCAGTTTGGAACTCCAGCGCACTTCACTGCTGTAGTAGTAATCAGTACTACTTAGTATGGGCCTTTCCACTGAGGGTCCAAACAAGTCTTCTTTACGTGTTTTCTGATCACAACTCAATCTCCCGCTCTCACGTTGTGGCTTTGATCTTGAGATGGTTGTAGTGTGGTGGCTTCCACCTAATGAGAGAAAAAGCGAGCCAGACCTTTGCAGTAATCCAACACCATGTCATCTGTTATATTCACAAGAGCATTGTCAGGAACCGCCGGCAATCTCATTGCTCTGCCCATGAGGATTTCATCCGGCGACATTTCAGTTTTCCTGTCAGGTGTGTTTCTCATAGTCATCAGAACTAACAGCAGTGTGTCTGGCCATTTCAGATTCATGGATGCACACATCTTTGCAATTCTTGACTTCAAGGTACCATTCATTTGCTCAACAAGTCCTGAGGCCTCAGTGTGATAGCTACAATGCAACTTCTGCTCTATGTTTAAAGCTGAACATAGCAATTTAATTATTTCATTGTTGAAGTGTCTTCCTCTATCTGATTCTAAAGAGACTGGAAAACCAAAACGAGGTATCAGTTCCCTAAGTAGTAACTTCGCTACTGTAAGGCTGTCATTTCTCCATGTAGGGTAAGCTTCAATCCAATGGCTAAAGATACAAACAATCACCAGCACGTATCTCATTCCTCCACACACAGGCATCTCAATAAAATCCATCTACATCCTGCTAAATGGACCTCCCGCTCTTCCAATGTTGACCACAGTCCCTTTACCCATGTTCATCTGCTGACAGATGATGCAACAATGGCAAATTGCTTCGGCAACCTGTCTAAACTTTCGATTGAACCAAAATTGCTTAAATGTTCAAATCATGGCATCGCTCCCAACACATGCTTGACCATGATAATATCTAGCCATTTGAGTCAACAAATTGTTTGGTAAAACCACTTGTCCCTCCCTGGACACTCATACGTCGTCTTCACACTGGACACATTTCAATTTTAAGCAAGATTTATTTTAATCTTTGTCCACCTTATCCTGAAGCGCTTTCTATTCTTCTCAAGTATCAATTACGTTTAAAATATAACTGGCACAATTTTCTTCCTCAGATAACAATTCCCTTTTGTCTTTGAACAAGATACAGTTCAATGCGCAAAACCTTGCGACTTGATCAGCATATCCATTTCCCATTGACACAAACTCTTGTGATGTCAGGTGTGCACTGCATTTCACCGCAGCAATCTTCTCAGGCATTTGTAAAGCTTGTAGCAAATCATGGATTCTTTCACCATTTCTAACTGGTGAACCAGAAGAGGTCAGGAAACCTCTCTGTGACCATAGATTTCTAAAGTTATGGATTATTCCAAATCCATTCTGGCTGTCTTTATATATGGTAACTTTAAGCTGTGCGGAGAAATGGCATGCTCTTGTAAGGGCTACCAACTCCGCCACTTGTGCCGAATACACTCCTCGAAGCGAGGACGCCTCGAGTATACCAGAAATTGTGCACACAGCATATATGCTCTCAATGTTCCCATGTTATCTCTTAAACAGGAACCATCAACAAAAATAATTTGGTCATTTTCTTTCAATCGGGTATCTCGGATATCAGATCTCGGTTGGGTGCACAAATCAGTAACCTCCAGACAGTCCTGTTCAACTTCTTTCAATTTGTCAAACTCAATATTCTCTTTTGGAAGCAAAGATGCTGGGTTAAGCACTGTACACCTTTTCAATGATACATTGGGTGAACCCAGGATGACAGTCTCATAGCACGTCAACTTGGCATTAGTCAAGTGTTGCCTCTTGGTTCTGGTAAGTAAAACTTCTGTGGAGTGAGGGACCATAACAGTTAAAGGTTGTCCCATCACAATTCTCTCACTCTGAGTGAGACTCAGTCCAACCGCGGCTATTGTGCACAAACAGCCAGGTAAAGCTGCTGCAACTGGGTCCAAAGTAGCTGACAAATATGCTACTGGGCAGTTAACACCACCATGGACTTGTGTCAACATGGACAAACAACATGCATCACGCTCATAACAAAACAACATGAAGGGGTTTGTGCAGTCAGGCATACCCAAAGCCGGGGCTTTGCATAGACTCTCTCTCAACTCAGTAAAGGCTCTCACACAGGCTTGGTCTAACACTAAGGGATCAGTAACTTCCTTGTGAGTCAACTTCTGAAATGGCTTTAAAATAACTGAAAAGTTGGGAATCCACTGACGACAACAGCTCACCATTCCTAAAAACATCCTGACATCTCTTTGTGTTGCTTCGGATTCATCTGCAATATGACTATGACCCTTTCTCTAGAGATTTTCCTAGTTCCCTTCTCAATTAGGTGTCCCATATATTTAACTTCTTTCTGACAGTACTGTAATTTTGCTGGGGACACTTTATGCCTGTTTTTTTCCCAAATGATTTGACAAAGCAATAGTATCATACTTGCATGCTTTCCTTGTCTTTGAAGCAACTAAGAAATCATCAATGTACTGGACTAACGTCAATTGGAAAGGCATTTCCAATGATTCCAGGTTATTTTTTCAGGATCTGGTTGAAAATGGACGGTGACTCTGAAAACCCTTGAGGAATTCTACACCAGCAATAGACTCAATCCAAATATTTAAAACAGAAAATAAATTGGCTATCCTCATGAAGAGGTACAGAAAAGAATGCTTGTGACAGGTCTACTATGGCGAACCATTCAACACCGCAAGGGATCTGAAACAATATCACAGCTGGATTTGGCACCACAGGACTACACACAATCACAATAACATTAACTGTCTCAACTCCTTTGATTAGACCAATGTCTTCTCCTGTAAAATCACACACTTTCATTTTAACTGTTCCCTGTAAGTCAGAAGGAAGGTCACATACTGTAAAAACTGGAAAGAAACTGATCAAGGAGTACTCCTCATTCACTGTATCACAATCTGTTCCTGTGGACAAGTCATCTTCATCATCGCTGTTTGTCTGAATGGCAATTCAATCATTTGAACAAGTAATTGAACATCTTGTTTTGCATAGCAAATTTCTCCCTGGTAAAAAAAACTGGACTTGAATCACAAACTACGAATTTGTGTGATCCTATAAAGTCAGCAATTTTAACCTGGACTGGTTCTGTAATTAAGTTTGTCAGGTACTGGTTTCCAACTCCTACAATCTGCACTTTTTTCCTTGAAAGTGTCAGGTTTGGAACTTCTTCAGTTCTCACTCTAGAGTGTGTTGCTCCTATGTCAACTAAAAATGAGACTTTGTAATTGTAGGAAGTTGGCTCTGTATATACTATTTCAAAGTAAGAAATAGTGTGCACCAAGTCCAAGGGTTCCCCTTAGAGGTAAGATAGTGGCAAAAGTAGATAATTCTAATGCTCTATTTTGTGGTAGTGTGGTCGAGCAGTAGGCTTATCAGAGGGTAGTGTTAAGCATTTGTTGTACACACACAGGCAATAAATGAGGAACACACACTCAAAGACTTACTCCATGCCAATAGGTTTTTATATTGAAACAATATCTTTTCTTAGTATATTTTAAGAACCACAGGTTCAAGATTTACAGTTAATACTTTAAATGTAAGGTACTTCACTTAGATGCTTTAGGAACTTTGAATGAAAACAATATCATGTACAGTCTTTGTAAAAATGTCAATAAGCTATTTTCAAAGTGGACACAGTGCAAAAATCAACAGTTCCTAGCGGAGGTAAGTAAAGGTTAGATTAGGAGGTAAGTAAAACACTTACAAGTCTCACTCCTGGGGCATAGGCATCCCACTGTTGGGGGTTCAAGGCAACCCCAAAGTTACCACACCAGCAGCTCAGGGCCGGTCAGGTGCAGAGGTCAAATAGGTGCCCAAACTATATAGACGCCTATGGAGAACAGGGGTGCTCCGGTTCCAGTCTGCCAGCAGGTAAGTGCCTGCGTCCTCGGGGGGCAGACCAGGGGGGTTTTGTAGAGCACTGGGGGGACACAAGTAGGCACACAAAACACACCCTCAGCGGCACAGGGGCGGCCGGGTGCAGTGTGCAAAGCAGGCGTCGGGTTTTGTATAGGTTTCAATGGAGGGACCCGGGGGTCACTCTAGTGGTGAAGGCAGGCACAGGGGGGGCTTCTCGGGGCAGCCATCACCTGGGCTGGGCAGAGGGTCACCTGGGGGTCACTCCTGCGTTGAAGTTCGGTTCCTTCAGGTCCTGGGGGCGGCGGGTGCAGTGTTGGTTTCAGGCGTCGGGTCCCTTGTTACAGGCAGTCGCAGTCAGGGGGAGCCTCTGGATTCTCTCTGCAGGCGTCGCTGTGGGGGCTCAGGGGGGTTGTCTCTGAGGTTTTGGTTTTCTGCAGGTCGAGCCGGGGGTGTCGGGTGCAGTGTGTAGAGTCTCACGCTTCCTGCGGGAAACGTGAAGTCTTTGGACGTTGCTTCTTTGTTGCAAAGAAGTAGCTGGTTTTGAACAGGGCAGCTGTTCACAGGAGTTTCTTGGTCCTTCCGTCCAGGGCAGTCCTCTGAGGATTCAGAGGTCGCTGGTCCCTGTCGGATGCGTCGCTGGTTGCAGGTTTTCAAAGTTGGAGACAGGCCGGTAGGGCTGGGGCCAAAGCAGTTGTCGTCTTGCTCCTTCTCTGCAGGCTTGTAGGTCAGCATTCATTTTTGTTTCTTCAGGTTGCAGGACTCTAATTTCCCGGGTTCTGAGGTGCCCCCAAATGCTAAAGGTCTGGGAGGGCAGTAGCCAATGGCTACTGTCCTTGTGGGGGGATACACCCTCTTTGTGCCTCCTCCCTGTGGGGAGGGGGGCACATCCCTAATCCTATTGGGGGAATCCTCCAAAACCAAGATGGAGGATTTCTAAAGGCAGGGGTCACTTCAGCTCAGGGCACCTTAGGGGCTGTCCTGACTGGTGGGTGACTCCTTATTGTTTTTCTCATTATCTCCCCTGGACTTGCTGCCAAATGTGGAGGCTGTGTCCAGGGGGCGGGCATCTCCACTAGCTGGAGTGCCTTTGGGCATTGTAACACGAAGCCTGAGCCTTTGAGGCTCACTGCTAGGTGTTACAGTTCCTGCAGCGGGGAGGTGTTAAGCACCTCCACCCAGTGCAGGCTTTGTTTCTGTCCTCAGAGAGCACAAAGGCTCTCACCCCAGGGGATCAGAAACTCGTCTCTCAGCAGCAGGCTGGCACAGACCAGTCAGTCGTGCACTGAAGGATTGGGTAAAATACAGGGGCATCTCAAAGATACCCTCTGTGTGCATTTTTTAATAAATCCAACACTGGCATCAGTGTGGGTTTACTATTCTGAGAAGTTTGATACCAAACTTCCCAGTATTCAGTGTAGCCATTATGGAGCTGTGGAGTTTTTTTTGACAAACTCCCAGACCATATACTTAATATGACCACACTGTACTTACAATGTCTAAGAATGGACTTAGACACTGTAGGGGCATATTGCTCGTGCAGCTATGCCTCACCTGTGGTATAGTGCACCCTGCCTGCTACGGCAGGCCAGAGGGGTGCCTTACCTATGCCACAGGCAGTATTTTGTGTGCATGGCACCTTGAGGGGGATGCCATGTCGACTTTGCCTTTTTCTCCCCACCAGCACACACAATCTGCAATGGCAGTGTGCATTTGATAGGCGAGGGGTCCCTAAGGGTGGCACAACACATGCTGCAGCCCTTAGAGACCTTCCCTGGTCACAGGGCCCTTTTACAAGGGACTTGTCTGTGTGCCAGGGATGTGCCAATTGTGGAAACAATGGTACATTTTAAGTGAAAGAACACAGGTGCTGGGGGCTGGTTAGCAGGGTCCCAGCACACTTCTCAGTCAAGTCAACATCAGTATCAGGCAAAAAGTGGGGGGTAACTGCAACAGGGAGCCATTTTCCTACAGTGACCCATCACCTTTCTCTTCACATATGGACCTTTCTGGTCTACTTCTAATGAAGCTGCTAACACACATTCTTCCTCATTTGAACTCTCGCTCACCCAGTCATCATTTGCTTCAGCCTCACTGTGTAATGGGTATTGGTGTACTGTGTTATTACTCTGATTAAGCCTTAGACCTGTGACCTGCTGAGGAAGCATCACCTGCTGCTGCTCCATTGGGGCTTGAGGTATTTAAATTTGCTCCCGAGGTACCATTGAACCTGCGACTGGGGCATCTGCAAATGTGGCATTTGTTGCATAGGCTAAAAACCTTGCATGTGATTCATATTATTTTGGTAATTTGGATTTGACCTCTCATTCCCGGTCCTCTCCTATTTAAGGAAGAATTGATTTAGTTCATCTGCTAAACAGCACCTTCCTGTACTACCATAGGACACTCCTGCTTCCAATGTCCAAGGCCTCCGCCAGCATGACATGGTAACATTCTTTTCATTCCTTGCACATCATTCTGAACAACAATTGTATTCAAATCAGGACCACAGCTCAAATTCCCAAATCCACCTCACCTCTACCTGTTGCCTGGTTCTGCAACCACATGTTTCCCTGCTGTTGCTGTGGAGAACTTCCCTGCATTCCTGTGCCGCTTTAATCTGCATCACCATTGCCTCTTCTTTAAATTCCCTTTGCTTCAACTCAATCTCGTCACAGTACTTTGCATGCTGCAATACTTCATCAATCAGCTTCGCTTGCCAACAAATCAAATGACTCTTAATCATCTGGTTTATCACGGGTCTCAATCCTTTAACAAACCTGAACACAAAATGAATCATGTCTTTCGACTCAATTGTTTCTGTGCCACTGTAATGTTGAAACGCCTGTAACAATCTCTCATAATATGCATCATTGACTCTTTTCCTTCCTGAGCTGTCCTGTCTATTTTCTGCCAGTCAATATTCTTAGGCGAAATTCTCGTTTTCAAAAATTCAATCACCTTATAGTAATATTTCATTACATCAGGAGACGGTGTACCTGTTGCTGGATCTCTCTTAGGTTCTTTTGTCGGCCAATCTACACTTCTTTTGCACTCAACCCACAAGTCTACTGGAGCCACTATTTCTAACTGGGTGTTCAAATCCTCCCACAGGAATTTTGCGAGTTTCACAAACCTATCTGTTTGCTGGTACCATTCCACTGGCTTCTCTCTCAACCTGGGATAATCATTTGTAAATGACAAAATGTCACTTTTGCTCCAAGGGACATGAACAAAATTCACACCGGGAATATCCCTCAATTGCAGGATTTTTACTGGATCCCCAACCTGCTACACATACGCAGTAAGGTTTGCAGAATCCCTTTTCTTGTCTCTTTTCTTCACCCATCTGACTTCCCACTTATCTAATGCTCCCCATGTTTGAATGCTCTGTACTAATTCTCTAATGTGCATTTTCATTCCCATGACTCTCATGTTCTCAAAGTGCTCTGAGTCGAACCCTAATCTGTAACTCCGCTTTAAATGCTTTGTTTTCTCAATTTCTATGTCATATTTTTCTGCCTGATCTGCTAATTTCTGATGTACTATTCCTGCTTTATTGGTAATCAGCATGCACAAGTTACGTAACCCATCTCCTCAGAATGAGTCAATCCTGTCCAAACCCATCGTTCCCTCAATTAGGTCTTCTGCCTTTAATCTAAGCCTGGTCAAATTCAGTACACTTCCTCCGCTGGAATCTCCTTGGGTGCTACTTAACTTCTCTAACCATTCAGTTAACTGCTGAGCTGTCAAACCTTGTAATGAAATGTTGTTATTACTTACACCGGGCACTTGCTGTAAAGTTAGGCTTGGAGTTTCTGATGTTATCCTGCTTGGACTGGAACCTATGTCGTATCTCTCCTGATTATTAGGGGGACTCCTAAAAGAACTCAGATCGATTAACGGACCTGTTCCATCCAATGTCGGTCTCATGGAGGGGTCATCATTTTTGCGCTTTCATCGAACCGCTCCCTCTCTATGTATGGGTTTGAGATTTTCTGCACACTGTCTTTATTATTTCCCTGGGCAACCAACGGTATGGCAACACCTATGGTGACTGGTACTGACACAGCATCTGGACTTGACCGAGCATTTGGATCTCTAGGATACATTATTCCTGTATTCTGACTTGTCAAGGAAGACATTTCTGCCTGTGATTCTGTTATGGGATGTATCTCGGGATCTCCTGTGTCTGTATTGGGGACATCAAATTCAGTGTGGACTCTATCTGGATCAAAGTCAGCTTCTGATAAACCTGTCTCATGTGTGCAGCTTGTCCTGTCGGCATTACTAAATTTGTTAGAGCATCTATAATAGGTACATCTGGATAAGTTCTGGGTATGTCAATCTGCAGCATAGGGCTTTGAATCGCAGAAGTAGCTGGAACGTTATGACTAACCTGTATCTGGCTCAGTGTACATTCAATTGGTATTGGGGCTGTAGCGTCTACACTGGTGCTTGAACCTCTCTCATGTGCTGCATATGGTGACAGATGATTTCTCTGTAACTGCAAAATTAACTCATCATCATATGACTCTTCATCGCAAGTCAAAGACTTCCTAGACTCTGTGGATATCTGCTCTCTTTCGTCTGAAGGATAGGAATCCCTCTTCTTCGTACTCTTTTTAGGCGCGTTCCCATTCTCTTGTGTAATCGCCAGAAACAACTTAATTTCCTGTGAAGTCTCAGTTCTCCAAAATTGTTGCTCACTATCCCATCTAGCCTCTGCTAACCTTTTCTCTGCTTTTCTCATTCTTCTCTCAAATTTCAGCTGTTGGTGCTGTCTAGCTACTAGTTCCCAAATAGCTAATGCTTCAAACTGTGCAGGTTTCAGGGGAGGTTTCAAATCATACAGTACTCTCCTCAAATTCTCTAAAATCCTCAAATTAAATGTTCCATGGGCAGGAAATGCTAAGCACCCATCTCTCTCTGTTTTTCTGCAGCATTGTTTCAGCCAAAGACATGGCGCAGCACCTTGTTCTTCAAATACAAAATAGGCGGGTGTACCTTCTGGCGGTGTAATTTCTCCTCTTCTACTTGGAATAAACATATCTCCCGTTAGGGCACTCTTTAAAGCTTTGAAAAAGGTTCTTTTCTGTAATTTACTCTACTTTCAATCAAATCAGGAAGTGACTTTCAATCCCAAAATCCTTTTCACTGACCTTCTCAACCAATTACGCTTCACGGTTGTCCACCAATCCGTTTGTGGCTTTTCACACTAACCGACCTATCCCAGCGCAGCTCCAATGACTTCGCACTCACACATACAGTGGCTGACAAAATCTTTCCGCTTAAACTCTGATCCGTGCAAAACTAAATGCAAATATTGCGAGCACTAAATAAAATCAGCACACAGCTTGTCTCTTTACTACAGGTAGGTAACACAATAGCTTCAGAAACCTTACAGATTTTTTTACTGTGCCATTTCGCTCTGACAGATACTCCTTTTATCTCAGTGTTACTGACTCGCAAGCAAAATTCGACCAGCAAATTTTACTCTCAGCTGATCATTGGATCCTCCTGGTGCACACAGGACTCACCAAATCTCAGTTGAAAAACCTATCACTCCTTTAACACGCACTCTTGAGTGTATCAACCACGCCCGATTGACCTATTAAACAGACAAATTACAATATAAACCAAGTGTCTCAAGTACCTATTCAATACTCCGGAGTCTTAGACCATGCAGGGTCCGTATACCAACAACCATGTGAATAATTTTTTTGCACAAAACTCCTACACACATGTGAAGCTCGACGACTTCCCTGCTCTCACACTTTGGAGTACGCAAACTCCCTAAACAACTACATCTGGAGTACACAAACTCCCTAAACAACTTCATCTGGAGGACGCAAACTCCCTAGACACTCTCAAACATCACAGTTCACCTGCAATTTGCTTAAGCTGTGCAAGTGCAAAACCTATTTCATTCACACTATCACTGGAATACTGAGAACATCTTCAAACAAGCATTGGCAAGCTCCAAGTTTTTGGGAAAGTCATACTAGGTTCCTAGGGAGACATCATCTTTTCACTTTGTATCATCAAATCTGGAAATCTTAACCTTTACCAACTTCTCTACCAAATCTGTTAATTATATCAATCTCTTAATGAGACTACCCATCCAAATCTTCTAGCACAATCTAAGAAGAAAAAGAACCTTATGATGGCCTCTTAAGGAGACTAGCCATGCACTCATCTACCTATTTGTAAGGAAAAGGACTTTATGGTGACCTCTTAAGGAGACAAACCATCCTACTCTGCTACCATTTCTGTTAGTCAGTCTGTCCTTATTTGGTCTTTTATTATTTAATTTATAAGGGGACACATTAGAGGTTCAATAGACCTTTTGACTATGCTTAGAGTGATTTCACTATAAGTCCTTAATTCAATACAATTACAACAAAATAATCAATAAACATTATCAAATTCTCTTTGGATTCAGTGATCTTTACACACCATGACCCATTTGGCCATGAATAACCACACCTTTATGTAAAAGTTAGAAAGTTTATTTCCCTATGTTAAAAATGCTAATGTCATGTAAATTAGCCTCAAAACCAAATGGTAAACATACATAAACAACACCGGTTGACCAAATATTCTAAAGAATCCCCATTTAGCTAAAAAATTGACAGTTAAGCATTCAAAAGTCACAGGACAAATTAATAGAAAGAATAACTGCAATAGAAATGACACACATCTAGATTCAGCAAAGAACAACATCAATTCTTTGTTAAATAGCAATTTGCTACCATTTTCCAGGACTCCCTAACTATCCTTCTGATTAGAATAGCATGTTCGGACTTCATGCAAAACAATTTTAGCCAAAGTTAATTTGGGAAAACATCTAACTATGGCTCTATCAAAATAGCGGTTGGTACCTAGAAATAAATAACAAAACCTACAACAAGGACAATAGCATTTTGTTATACCTCTCCTCAATATGGATCAGCAAGCTGCGATTTCTGTTCATCAGTTGGACATCTGCTCGGTCAGCTTCAGCAATGGGCAATGAAAGAGGATGGTTTAGAGACGGGGACTCTAAGCCATCAGAACCATTTAAGAGCAAAATGTAGGGGATCAGAATTCAGCTTCAGAAAACGTAAGCAATAAAGTCAAAGATAACCACTACGGGGAAAAATCAGCATAGAATGAGCCTCTCCTCCCTCTGCGCAATCGAGCTAACTTAGAATGTCCTAAAGAACTTCCCATCTTGTCATTGGTCAGAAAATCGTACGTTTACAGTTAGTTCAATAGAAATAAAACCCCAAATCTAAGATATAACAAAATTGTATTTCACATGTCGATGATTGGTTCCTCTTCTCCTATTGCCATCATCAGACTGGTGAGGTAACCTTCTTGTAGCAATCCGTACTCTAGTCAGTGCATCCATTGTTGGTTCCTGGGAACATCCCTGTCTCACGCATTAAACTATACAAAGTAATACAAGACATTCTAGCAGGCAGTTCTCATGAGAAAGTTAAAGACATCTACTAAACGCTTGGTCAACACAGTGTGAACAATAAATGCATTGATTTCCCACGATTTTATTAAACATTGCAGCTTAATATGAGGCTGTGCAGACTAGGCCCAAGCCTCGCTTACTTAAGGCCTTTAATTAATAAGCAAATACATAGCACAAAATCATTAATATGACATACTACTACAATTTTCTTTACTCCTGCATTTCAACTAATAATATTATGCATTCAATAAAAGCATTTCGTATTTAATGACGGCCACTCAAGTGGGCACATTTTCTAAGTTGCACATTACTTTCTATATTAGTCAAATTCTATGCACATTCTTAACCCAAAATACATGGAAATCATTGGTAAGTAAATTCAGCTTTAACACCCTCTTCAGTGCGTCTAACTCTTTTGTACATCTGGAGTCAGGCCACTGACGCACAAAAGCAGCTTAGAGCACCTGCAGCACAGGCCGGGCAATCCCTGAAGTCTCAATGGAGGCTGGACTCCATCTCCCATAACTCCCTCTGGCAAGAAGGCGGGGGCCCTGAGGACATGCCAGTCAGGTGCATAAAAGCTATTTAAAGCACCCACAGCATGGGACGCACAATTCTAGGAGCCTCATTAGAGGCTGGACTCCATCTCCCATAACTCCCTGTGGCAAAGAGGTAGGGGGTGTAAGGAAATGCCTCCTTGGCATGGTTACCCCCTAACTTTTTGCCTTTGCTGATTCCAAGTTATGATTTGAAAGTGTGCTGGGACCATGCTAACCAGGCCCCAGCACCAGTGTTCTTTCCCTAAACTGTACCTTTATCTCCACAATTGGCACAACCCTGGCACTCAGGTAAGTGCCTTGTAACTGGTACCCCTGGTACCAAGGGCCCTGATGCCAGGGAAGGTCTCTAAGGGCTGCAGCATGTCTTATGCCACCCTAGAGATCCCTTACTCAGAACATGCACACTGCTTCACAGCTTGTGTGTGCTGGTGGGGAGAAAATGACTAAGTCGACACGGCACTCCCCTCAGAGTGCCATGCCATCCTCACACTGCCTGTGGCATAGGTAAGTCACCCCTCTAGCAGGCCTTACAGCCCTAAGGCAGGGTGCACCATACCACAGGTGAGGGCATATGTGCACGAGCACTATGCCCCTACAGTGTCTAAGCAAAACCTTAGACATTGTAAGTGCAGGGTAGCCTTAAGAGTATATGGTCTGGGAGTTTGTCAAACACAAACTCCACAGTTCCATAATGGCTACACTGAAAACTGGGAAGTTTGGTATCAAACTTCTCAGCACAATCAATGCACACTGATGCCAGTGTGCAATTTATTGTAACATACACCCAGAGGGCATCTTAGAGATGCCCCCTGAATACCTACCTGACTTCTAGTGTAGGCTAACCAGTTTCTGCCAGCCTGCCACACACCAGACATGTTGCTGGCCACATGGGGAGAGTGCCTTTGTCACTCTGTGGCCAGGAACAAAGCCTGTACTGGGTGGAGGTGCTTCTCACCTCCCCCTGCAGGAACTGTAACACCTGGCGGTGAGCCTCAAAGGCTCACCCCTTTTTTTACAGCGCCCCAGGGCATCCCAGCTAGTGGAGATGCCTGCCCCTCCTGCCACTGCCCCCACTTTTGGCGGCAAGGCTGAAGTAGATACTGAGAAAAACAAGGAGGAGTCACCCACCAGTCAGGACAGCCCCTAAGGTGTCCTGAGCTGAGGTGACCCCTGCCTTGAGAAATCCTCCATCTTGAGTTTAGAGGATTTCCCCAGTAGGATTAGGGATGTGCCTCCCTCCCCACAGGGAGGAGGCACAAAGAGGGTGTGGCCACCCTCAAAGACAGTAGCCATTGGCTACTGCCATCCCAGACCTAAACACACCCCTAAATTCAGTATTTAGGGCCTCCCCAGATCCCAGGAAATCGGATTCCTGCAACCTGAAGAAACAAGAAGGACTGCTGACCTACAAGCCTGCAGAGAAGGAGAAAGACGACAACTGCTTTGGCCCCAGCCCTACCGGCCTGTCTCCAACTTCGTAAACCTGCTCCAGCAACGCATCCCACAGGGACCAGCAACCTCCGAAGCCTCAGAGGACTGACCTGGACTAAAGGACCAAGAAACTCCTGTGAACAGCGGCCCTGTTCAAAACCAGCTACTTCTTTGCAACAAAGAAGCAACTTTCAAAGACTGCACGTTTCCCGCCGGAAGCGTGAGACTTCACACTCTACACCCGACGCCCTCGGCTCGAGATTCAGAGAACAAACACCTCAGGGAGGACTCTCCGGCAACTGCGAGCCTGTGAGTAACCAGAGACGACCCCCCCGGAGCCTCCACAGCGACGCCTGCAGAGAGAATCCAGAGGCTGCACCTGACCGCGACTGCCTGTAACAAGGGACCCGACACCTGGAACCAACACTGCACCCGCATTCCCCAGGACCTGAAGCAACCGAACTTCAACGCAGGAGTGACCCCCATGATTTTTGCACTGTGCCCACTTTGGAAATAGCTTATTGCCATTTTTTCAAAGACTGTATATGATATTGCTTATATTCAAAGTTCCTAAAGTATCTAAGTGAAGTACCTTGCATTTAAAGTGCTTTAATGTAAATATTGAGCCTGTGGTTCTTAAAATAAACGAAGAAAATATATTTTTCAATATACAAAACCTCTTGGCCTGGAATACGTCTTTGAGTGTGTGCTCCTCATTTATTGCCTGTGTGTGTACAACAAATGCTTAACACTACCCTCTGATAAGCCTACTGCTCGACCACCCTACCACAAAATAGAGCATTAGAATTATCTACTTTTGCCACTATCTTACCTCTAAGGGGAACCCTTGGACTCTGTGTACACTATTTCTTACTTTGAAATAGTATATACAGAGCCAACTTCCTACAGGGGCCATTCGGATGTGCCATTTGAGCGCATAAAAGCAGCTTGGAGCACTTGCAGCGCAGGTCGCTCAATTCCTGGAGCCTCACCAAAGGTGTAACTCCAGATGGGGACCCTGAAGATGTGCCATTTGGGTGCATAAAAGCAGCTTCAAGTACCCGCAGTGCGTGCCGCGCAATTCCTGGAGCCTCATTGGGGGCTGGACTCCATCTCCCATAGCTCCCTGTGGAAAGGAGGCAGGGGACTTGAGGGCGTGCCGCTCAGTTGCATGAAGCAGCTTCTGCACCTGCAGCATTGAACGTGCCCGGGCAAGATCAGGCCCGCCTACGCCCAGAGGAGGCTGGGCCACCCCTCCTGACTGCAGCATCTAGAGTCCCTTGTTGTGTTCAAAATTTCAAAAATGGCTAAAAGGCAAATGGAATCACAGCGTGTCAGTGCCCCAGTTGAAGCTTCGAATTCTATTACCACTTATTTAACACATGTTATGGATGGTATTGAAAGAGAAATTAGTAATACGGAAAAAACGACTGGCTACAGTGCAACATTCGACATGAGAAGTGATAGTAACTTGAGTCTTAAATCCTATTCCAGATACATCCGGCCGTGAGAGGGGGTTGACTGAGAAGGCTCATGCAAATCTATGTGGATCCTATGAAGGCCTAACTATTAATAGCCCTACAGTAACTGTCTCTCATGCTACCCCTCCAAAAAAAATAAAAGGAACCATAAAACTGTCTTACAATGGAGCCAGTTAAATCATGTGAAATTGGTAATATCGAGCAGGATGAAAGTGTGAGTGATTGCATAATCATGAAAAATCCTAAACAGACTTATAATATCCCTGGGAGGGAGTATAACCAAACTCTTGACAACCTTAAAGGGCCTGAGAGAATTGGTTAACAACATGCTGGGCTCGTTTCTGACCAAATTAGAGGCAGTGGAAAATATAGCTAATAATTACCTTACAATGTTACAGAAGTTAAGACTGTGCTGGGCTCCTAGGGGGCTGTAAGCATAATTGCACAAATAATGGTACTGCTACATACTGTGCTTCAACTATTTAGGAGGGTCCCAATATGCTGGAAGGAGTGGCAGCTGATGGCCGGGCCCTTCCATAACAGTACAAAGCCTGCGGAGGGCGCATATGCCCAAGAGATTCAAGTCCACTACCTTAGTAAATGCTCCCACAACTGTTCGCTATCCTCCTACCCCATATGGCAAACTGGACCTATAGCCAGAGGCTCGGCCATTTGTAATCATTTTGAAGAATGTTCTGCTGCTTGAACATGATCAATTATTGTCCTTGGAGAACAAATAATAATAAATCTATCAACTGGATAGGAAAGAGAACCGGTCTCACTGGCCAACTTTTTAGTGATCTTAATATGGTTCGAAAGGTAAGCTGGGTGGACAGGAGTCCAAAGAGGGATGCCAGGGACTGTGTTGTAATGAAATTTAGATCCTCAAATTTGGTGAAGAATGTTTTTAACTGTCTGAGTGGGGTATGGCAGGCAAATACAGAGATTAGTGCTGTACCCTTGGGCTTCTGCTATAATCCCTCTGATGTAGGAGGCATTATTAACATGTATGTGTCAAAGGATTATGTATATAATGTTCCCACCATTAACTCTTTCTCTACTCTCGGGGTATTGGATGCAAATGACTGACATAAGGACCAGTACATTGATATCAGGTCTTCCTCCTTGTCCCCCAAAAATGGTGAAATGTTAAGGATAGTGAATAATAATGAGAGTTCTTTAGCCCCAATTTAGATATATTAGGCCCCGTAGGATTGCAAAAGTGTAATTATCTGCCTACTGTCACTTCTGGCCTATGTAAGTTGTCATTCTGTTTTTAATATCCCTGAAGCTACTACAAACCATGAATGTAAGATTAGCCTCTTATTGTGGAATATTGCCAGTATCAAGAACGAGATCCAGAATCTTGACTGGCTCTCCTTTGTGAAAACGTTTGCGATTATGTGTTTCCTGGAAACGTGGACAACTGATTGCGTTACACATTATTGGGTATACTTCATTCTACACTCCGGCAGCCCCTTCCTTGGCAGGTAGTGCAAAGAAGGGCCTTATTACTTATGTTTTCTCTTTGATCTCAAGAAAAGTTTTTTTAATAAAAAAATGGATTTGCCTTATTATCTAGTCATTGCTTTTAAAATCTTTCGAAGTATGTGTTGTACATAAGTAAGAAGTAAGTACATTTTTAACAATTACAATAATATCTACACCTCAGTGAAAGCAGTTGTAATTGATACAGTGGTAAACGATTTGGAAGCAGTTTATTCTTTGAAAGGTGGGATCAATGAGTGATCTGTGTGGGTGGTGGATTTCAATACCCGCCTCTCTCCCCTCCCTGCTAGAGAAGTTTCTGGATATGTGGACCATACTGGTCATGGTATATTTTATTTCAGACATGATGTGTAAAATGAGAAATTGAATAACTTACTTTTTAATTTTGACATCGTTTTTGTCAATTAAGTTTCTCTGCTGCAAGCACCACTTGTGTATACTTTTAGGAGTGCAGCTCGACTGTTGTTTTTATATCAGCCACTCATGAGCCTAGGCCTCTAGTTTCTAATTTTAAGATGCATTTACATGGCCTTAGTGACCATAATGCCCAAAGAGTTCAAATCATCTGCTCAAGTAATGAGCTGAAGACTAGTGGAGCAGGATGCATGGTTGATATAGAAGTGGCTACTTCAAATAGTATTAGTATTACATGGAGTAGTATTATCCCTGAGGACTTTCTTTTAAACATTTTCTGGAACATTGTGTTCTAGTGAATACCTGTCTTGATATCAGTGCTGAGGAGGTCATTAAGAATTGCCTTTTTGGAAATTTTCAGATATGTCAGTACCAGCCAAAGGATAGTTTAACTCCAGATGTGCTAAAGTGTTAACATCACTGGAGATGGCACTTAATAGATCTCCCAGAATACATAACGAAGTGGCAAAATGTAGGCAGGCTTATCAGATTGTTATTAAATAGATAAATCATTGCACCATCATGCTTGTCTGAGGTAACTTCAGCACAAGTGGCAGTGTTTATTGCTCTCACAAGGGCTTGCTTCCTAGCAGATGAATTGAGAATAATTTACACCGATAGCCAACATGGATTTGAAGCTTTTGAATTTGAAGCTGCTCATGATTGTGGGCAGCTATGGAAATAGAGGGGCTTTATGGCATCCTTTGGTACTCTGATTAGGAATGGTTCCTATGGTCTTAAAATTTTGTGAGCAATCCAGCAACCAATAAAAATTGCAGTGGTCAAATGCACAGACCATAAAGCCGGTAGTTACATAGCCATAATGTTAAACAATTATGCAGATCAAGTGGCAAAGTACTTATCCCTTGAAAATGTAACTGTGATGTTAAACAAGCAAACTTCAGTACAAGAATCAGAACAGTGCGAAACCAATATAAGTATTGCTGAGACTGCAAATAATGTCAATTGTTTGTTGTGGCATCCAATGCAGACCACATTAAGTGGAATGAGGGACCTCCAGGGGGAAGTAACAGCAGAGGCAAGGAAGAAATTGGACTTCGCTAGTTGTAAAAGGAATTTCGGATGGATACAACTACCTGATGATTCCTCACCTTATGAATTCGTCCTTGCGCCAGCATCCGACGGAAAGTCTTCTTCCTAGCTGTCCACGTCGACGAGGACGTCATAATGGCACGGCTCCACGTGACTCTGTCTGACGTCACAGTGCCAATAAGAGGTCCTCGTCGGCGTGCTGACGTCAGTTTTCCTTTTTTCCGTGCCTTCGACGCCAACGGTTTTTCTTCCTGGCTCGTTGATTACTGTTGCGTTTTTGGTGGTTACAATGTCTCCCCCAAAGAAGTCCGGTTTTAAGCCCTGTAGGGAATGTGGAGGTCGGATGTCAGTGACCGATCCACGTTTGGATTGTATCTGGTGCCGTAGCTCTGAGCACGACGTCAAAGGGTGTAGGTCGTGCCAGAGTATGAACCCTAAGGCCCTAAAAGAGTGAGAGGCTAAGCTTTCATGGCAAAAGCCAAGAAGAAGGGCCATAAGAGGGATTCCTCCCATGCTTCACCAAAGAAGCATAAGAAGCGGCGTCACCATGATTCACGACGCCGTCATGACTCTCGGCGCCGGTCTGAGCGGAGCCGATCGAGGTCGAGGTCTCCGTCTTCTCGACGCCAAAAGACATGAGAGATGAGCCCTACTGTGACGCCTCAGCCCAGGAGTCCGGAATTATCTCCGGCGCCGTCGGTCTATGAGGTGACTCATCATAGCCCTCAGTTTTCACCGGCGTCGCTACAGCCTGATGTGCAGCAGGCTCAAGGACAGTCCTCTACTCTTCAATATCCTGCTTTCCCAGCCCCAGAAGCGGATCCGGCAGAATTTTTGAATGCAATGTATGCCGTTTTCCAGTCCATGGCTCCTGTTGGTGCACCGGTGGGTCCCACGGGGCCATTGGCGTTTGACTTGGGCTCTCCGGCGCCGTATAAGGGGGCTCCGTTTATGCCGTTTTGCCCTGCTGAAGGTGTCGGATTGGCGCCGAGGTTGTCTCCTCATGGGAGATCTTCACCAGCTGGGTCTGTGGCTCCATCATCGCGTCAGCCGACGCCATCGCCACGTCATTCGACGTCTATGATGTCTCCTTTCCGGCCGACCCCATCGCCTTCATGCCAGCCGGCTCCGCAGAATACGTCATTGGAGTCTGTGTCGGCGCCGACGCCGGCACCGGGTGATGCTAGGAGTCATCCATCTCTTCCTGTGCCCTACCAGGATTCAAAGTCTTTGGCGTCGGTGGATTCGTTCTCGACGCCGACTTTGGAAACACGCCTTAGGTCTCGAAGAAAGGCATTACGACTCCTGGAGGAGGAAGAGTACAGGCAGCTAGAAGAGGGTGAGATTGGACCTTTTGATGAGTACAAAGGTTTGGGGTCTGAAAGTGGCCTGGATACTTCCCCGGAGTGGGACATTGCATCTCCGGGTGAGTTTACAGAGGAGTCAGCATCCTTTCATACAGTGATCAGGAAAGCAGCAGAGTTTCTAGACTTGCCCTTGTCTGTGGCGGAGGTGAAAACCAACCTGCTGACTGAGGTGTTGCACCCCTCTAAGTCCACTGCAGACCCTTTACTGCCCTTCAACTAGGCATTGACTGAGCCCATTCTGGACCTGTGGAGGAAGCCGGTTACGACTCCAGCAGTTAACAGGGCAATAGCGAGGAGGCATAGGGGCGCACCCGGGGATCCGGGTTTCCTGTCATGCCATCCGACTCCTGAAAGTTTGGTAGTCCAGGCGTCTTGCTCAGCGAAGTCTGCTCCTGGAACATTCCCTGTGGTCCCAACTGATAGGGAGTCCAAGAGGATGGAGCAGTCTTCTAAGAAGATCTTTTCATCTTGTAGAATAGCGCTCAAGGCTGCAAATTCTACCTGTGTGCTGGGCAGGTATGTCCACGCCCTTATGGACTCTGCTAAAGAAATGGTCAGAGATCTACCGCAGGAGGTTCAGAGGTCCTTTGGGTCTCTTTTTTCGGACACGCAGGCGGCTGCACAACGGATTATACAGTCTGGCCTGGACACGACGGATTTGGTAGCCAGGGCCATGGGGACATCTGTGGCTACAAGGAGGCACGCCTGGTTGAGGTCCTCTGGGGTTTCCTCGGACGTTCAAACCACCTTGTTGGATCTACCATTCAATGGTGAGAAGTTGTTTGGAGAGAAGGCGGATTCTGCTCTGGAGAGGTTTAAAGACAGTCGGGCAACAGCTAAGTCTTTAGGCTTACAGACTACCACTGCTACTTCTTATAGACCTTTTCGCAGATTCAGGGGGTTTGCACGTGGTTCTGCCTTTCGGAGGCCCCAGTACTTGGCCCAACAACCTGCCAACCTACCCTATCGTTCCTTTAGAGGGCGGGGTAGGGGTAGAGGTAGAGGGGCAGTCCAGCAGCCTTCATCATCATCCTCTTCCTCTGGTGGACAACAGCAGAAGCAGCCCTAGTTTTCCCCACTTTATCGTTCATACCTCTCCTGTAGGGGAAAGACTGAGTCTTTTTCTCCGCAAGTGGGAGTCGATAACAACGGACTCTTGGGTGTTAAAGATTGTGGAAAAAGGATATGCTCTCCCCTTTCAGGAGTCCCCTCCTCCCTTTCCCCCCCGTCCTTCATTTTGTTCAGAAGACCATCTTCTGTTGTTACAACAGGAAGTTCTGGCCATGTTATCAAAGGGCGCAATAGAGTTGGTGCCGTTGCAGGAAAGGGGTCAGGGTTGTTATTCAAGATATTTCCTGACTCCCAAAGCGGACGGTCGTCTAAGACCGATCCTGGACTTGAGGATTTTGAATTTGTTCCTCAAACAGGAGAAATTCAAAATGCTGACCCTAGCGCAGGTGCTTTTGGCGTTGAACGAAGGAGACTGGATGGTGTCTGTCGACTTGCAGGATGCATACTTTCATATTCCGATACTCAAGTCGCACATGAAGTATCTCCGGTTTGTGGTGGGGCCGCAACACTACCAGTTTGCGGTCCTTCCGTTTGGACTTACTTCAGCACCTCGAGTTTTTACAAAGGTGATGGCAGTGGTTGCAGCACATCTCAGAAGGAAGGGAGTAGCAGTATTTCCCTACCTGGACGATTGGTTAATCAAAGCCAAGTCTCCAGAGCTTGTGCTGTCTTATCTGTGGATGACAACCAGTTGTTGTTCGATCTGGGTCATTCGGTAAACGTACCCAAATCTCACCTGGAGACCTCTCAACGCCTCCTGTTCATAGGGGCAGTACTGGACACAACATTGTTTCGGGCCTACCCCCGTCTCAGCGGGTTCGGTACATTCAGGCGCTGATTCCAATGTTTCAGAATGGGACGGCTGTTCCAGTCCTCAAAGTCTTACGCCTGCTAGGTCTGTTTGCTTCTTGCATTCTGTTGGTCACTCACGCACGCTGGCATATGAGGGCTATTCAGTGGTGCCTCCGCAGGCAGTGGTTCCAGCACAAAGGAGATCTCGGGGATTCGATAAGGATCTCCAGGGACACTGCAGCGGATCTTCATTGGTGGACGGAGGACGGCAATCTTTCCCAAGGAAAACCTTTTTCGCTACCACTGCCGGTGACCACAGTGGTACCGGATGCTTCCACTCTAGGGTGGGGAGCTCATCTGGGGGACCTGGAGATCAAGGGTTATTGGTCTCCAGCGGAACAGATGTTGCACATCAATCTGTTGGAATTTCGGGCAATACGTTTGGCGCTCAAGGCCTTCCTCCCTTCCCTTTGCGGTCAGTCAGTTCAGGTCCTGACGGACAACACTACCGCGATGTGGTACGTAAACAAGCAGGGAGGGGGAGGGTCATACCTTCTCTGCAGAGAGGCTCTGCGACTCTGGTCCTGGGTTCAGGACCATCAGATTTGCTTAATAGTAAATCATTTGGCCGGAGAACTGAATGTAGGTGCGGACGGTCTCAGTCGTCACTACTCAGTAGATCACGAGTGGCGTCTCCATCCGGACCTGGTCCTCTACATCTTCGGGATGTGGGGTTCGCCTCAGGTGGATCTATTCGCCACTCGGGAGAACACTCACTGTCCGTTGTTCTGCAGCCTCCAGTATCCGTTGCAAGGAGCGTTGGGGGATACGTTTCAGATGTCCTGGAGCGGCCAGTTGCTTTACGCGTTTCCCCCCATACCCTTGATTCTTCGGGTTCTGAGGAAGGTTCGTCAAGACCAGGCTCAAGTCATCTTGGTGGCACCGGACTGGCCGAGAAGGGTGTGGTACACAGACCTTCTTCAACTCTCTCAGTGCCCTCCGCTCCCTCTCCCACTCAGGACAGACCTCCTCTCACAGTCGCAGGGGCAGGTTCTACACCCCTACCTCCAGAGCCTGCACCTTCATGCCTGGAGATTGAACGGGGCAACCTGAGATCCTTTTCTCTCCCACCGGATGTAGTGGATGTTATTCTATCATCCGGGCGACACTCCACTAAATCCATTTATGCCGGTAGGTGGGCAAAATTTGTGGTTTGGTGCGGAGAGAATCAAAAAGATCCCTTAAAGGCCCACCTTTCAGATGTTCTTTTGTTTGCACTTGATTTAGCAAAGAAAGGCTGTACGGTAGATACAGTTAAGGGCTACTTAGCGGCTGTGTCGGCTTTTCTTTGGGTTCCGGACCAGCCTTCTTTATTCAAATCTCCGATTGTAAATAGGTTCATTAAGGGATTAGTTAATAAGTTTCCTCCCACGCCCTTTCACATGCCTCAGTGGAATTTAATTCTTTTTTTGACATTTCTGATGGGTTCGCCTTTCGAGCCCATGCATTCATGCCCGTTAAGATACTTAGTCCTAAAGACTGTTTTCTTGATTGCAATTACCTCTGCTAGAAGGGTTGGGGAACTTCAAGCCCTTTCCGTTAAACCCCCCTTTACCATGATTTTCCCTGATAAAGTGGTGCTGAAAACCAGGGCAGCTTTTCTGCCAAAAGTTGTCACTCCTTTTCATATGGGACAGGCTATTACCCTTCCCTCTTTCTACCCTCCTCCACACCCCTCTAGAGAATTAAGAGAGACTCCATCGATTGGACCCTAAAAGTGCTCTTAGTTTCTACTTGGAGAGAACAAAAGACTGGGTGATCAGCTGTTCGTGGGGTATGTTGGACAGCGGAAGGGCAGAGCTGTCCAGAAACGAACTATCTCCAGGTGGGTCATCCTTTGTATAAAAGTTTGTTACTCACTGGCGAAGAAAGTTCCCCCTGAGGGTATCAGGGCCCATTCCACTAGGGCTAAGTCAGCCACTTCGGCCCTAGCAAGAGGGGTTCCATTAGTGGACATTTGTAAGGCGGCAACTTGGGTGTCCCTCCATACCTTTTGGATTCTGAGGTGAGGAGGGACGGCCATTTTGCACGCTCGGTATTGCAGGATTTCTTGGCGTAATCAGGCGGGCACCCACCACCAAGTGCGGTACGGCTTTGGGACTCTATTCATAAGGTGAGGAATCCACAGGTAGTTGTATTCATCAGAAGAACAAGTTACTTACCTTTGGTAACGCTTTTTCTGGTAGATACACTAGCTACCTGTGGATTCCTCACGGTCCCTCCTGCCTCCCCGTTGCCTGCCTGATTGCACAGATATCTTGCAAAAGTTTATATATATTTATGTATATATGTGTGTAATCTGATATTTATATTTCATGTGAATATATGCAATTATGGGAAGTGTTCTTGTGTTTATTTGTATTTTTCTTTACGTTTTTTATGGGTCGGTTCTCACCTGTTCGCCTCAAAGGCACGTAAAAAATGGGGTGAAACTGACGTCAGCACGCCGACGAGGACCTCTTATTGGCACGGTGACGTCAGACTGAGTCACGTGGAGCCGTGCCATTATGACGTCCTCGTCGACGTGGACAGCTAGGAAGAAGACTTTCCGTCGGATGCTGGCGCAAGGACGAATTCATAAGGTGAGTAATCCACAGGTAGCTAGTGTATCCACCAGAAAAAGCGTTACCGAAGGTAAGTAACTTGTTCTTTAGTTATTTTTTTAGATCTTCCAGATCATCAGTATGTACTCCCAGACTCCATGTTACATTCCAAGGCCAAATATTTCATGGCCATATGTGTGTACTGAAAGCTGCATGACCAGAATTTTCAAAAAGTACTGGTACCATACGGCATTCAGAAGTGTAGCAGAAGATTTATTGTTTATGCCAGAGGAGTATTGCTTGCTAGAGATCTAATCAGGGAAAAAACATTAGTTATTATGAGTCGCATAGGCAAATCAGAAACCCTATTTACTAGACTTCAAGCATATTTCATTGAAATGCCTGTTGTTATGGGCTTAAATATGTTCTTGTGACTCACTGCTTGTTTTCTAAAAGGGTAGAGTTCTATCCAACCAGGAGAAGCAGCAGTACAACTGTTGCCACACTCTAGTTTAGAGAGTTAATATTGCAATTTGGCTTGCCAGCCTCTAATGAGACAAAACAAAGAAATCATAAGACTGAGATCCTAAAGTTACAGTGTAATGATGTTCAAATCGAACAGAGGTTCCACTATAGCTATCACCCACAATCATCGGGAATCATTAAGATGAATGGTACTACCAAATTTAAGTTGGCTGAGGTGTGTGCATCCATAAATCTTAAGTGGCCAGATGCTCTTCCTGTTTTTCTCATGAGTGTTAGAAGTATTCTTGATAAGAAGACTGTCCTCTCGCCCCATGATTTTTTGATGAGTAGAGCTATGAGGGGGCATACATCCCTTCAGCAATACTTGTGTCAAAAGCTGATGGTATATTACTAGGTTACTGTGACAGTCCGGCTGATGTGGTGAAATCTCTCTCTCATCAGGTGAATTTCACAACAGCATTGAGAAAAGAATCTCAGTGACATCCACTACAACCAGGTGATTTGAATTCTGATCAAAAAGCACATTTACTAGAGCTACTGGGAGCCGGGATGGAAGGGGTCACATCAAGTTCTGATTGTGACTAACACTGCTGTGAAGTGTGCTCGAATCCTGCAGAGGATCCATGCAGCTCACAAAGAAGAGTGAAGATCCAGCCTGAAGAAGTGGTGACAGGAGTCACTGGTTCACAAGCGTCAAGCTCAAGTTTGCTGCGTGGATCCAGAGGAGGAGAGAGTGAAAGCACCAGTAGCCAATTTAAATTTAGGAATCTGAGTGAAGAACTGTTGCAAAGTCCACAAGCAGCACCAAGAAGTAGACTTTGACCCAATTCATGAAAAACTGTAGCTGAAAATTTGTGTCTCAAGAGAAAGAAGCAATCCACTGTGAGTTGAGATGCTGATCAGAGTACAAGTTCAACTGAGAATGAAGAAAACAAAACAGTAGTCACAAGTGAAGAAACTAGAGTCAAGAGAGGGTGTCAAGGAAGATGAGTGGTCTAAGACATCAGAAAAATGAAAGTTCAAAGTCAATCAGAAAAGAGCCAGAAATACATTTGAAATTTGAAAATAGTTATAGTGAACTGGCTAGTATCAAGAGATCAACAACAAAGAGAATTACGAAACGAACGCAGATATCACCTAAGTGGGCATATCTGGCAGCTGTATCTGAAGGCGAAGAATCAGATGTGGTGGAGTACAATCCATTACCTCTGAAGACAAAGTAGAAGAAGATGAATTGCCTTAATTTTATCGAAATCCTGATGGTTGTGAAATTCTGAAACTAAAGTTTTGGACTCTACATTGTTTTGCCTTTTACTAAAGTATCCTGGTGAATTAATAAGAATTTCTGTCCAGGAACGGAACAATCTGATTAAAAAGAAACAAAACTCTGAAGTCTGATTTTGATTTTTGACTATTGTTTTAAAATAGAAGAGAAGGTTTATGATTGTTTTAAGAAAAGAAAGGTTTTTAGAAGACTGATTTTAGAGATTTTAATTTGTTTCAATTTTTTATTTTGATCTCAATTGCATACAGCATATGATGTTAAATTGTTTGCATTAATTCACCAATAATAATTTTTATAGTTTTAATTGGTGTACTGTTGTGCCTAATTTCTCCAGTTGGATATGTTTCATCACAAGCTGAATTAACTACAGTTCATAATGAATTAATTACAAACTGACACATAAGTAAAGATTAGTAAGTCATTTTGAAAGTGACATATGTGCAAATCTATCAAAAGAATATAGAGATACTAAAAGGGTGTTAGAAATGAGGTCTTTGGTTGGCAGGCAGGTTACCCCCGTCCAAGCAAGGGCCCTCACTCTAGTTAGGGTAAGTCACACACAATCCAAATGATCCTGGTCCCACCCTCTGGTAGCTTGGCACTGAGCAGTCCGGCTCAACTTAGAAGGTAATGTGTAAAGTATTTGTGTAATAAATCACACAATACCACAGTATAACACCACAAAAATACATCACACAGTGTTTAGAAAAATATAGAATATTTATCTAGTTAAATGCAGGTCAAAATGATCAAGATTCAATAAGTACACGTTCAAATATAACTTAGAAAATGATATAAAGAGTCTTTAGTTCTTAAAAAGCAACAAATATCTCTTGCAAGCACAAAGTACCTAGTTTCCATTCAAATTCTCCGCAAGGGACCGCAAGGGGGAGATACGTGGAAGAGGGGGGGGTGAGGATCGTTGAGTTTTCACGCAGGGAAGGCTTTGCATCAATTTCTGGCACACTGACCTGGATCCTCTTTGGGTTGCAGGGTTTTCAGACGCCACAGGGATGATGTGTTGAAATCCTGGGCGTGCAGGATGAAGTCACAGGAGCTGCGTCGATCCCGTGGGCAATGCGTGGAAATTTCTGCCTCACGGCTGGCGCTTACATCGATTCCTCTCAGGAAGTCGGGCTGCGTCGTTCTGGCTCAGCTATGCGTCAGTTCTGTGGGCCGTGCATCGAAGTTCTGATCGCAACGCTGGTACGCTGGTACTGCGTCGATCTCCACTTTGGGGAGCCAGGCTGCGTTGTTCCGGTTCGGCGCGCTGTGATTTTCTCACAGTGATGCAGGCTGTGTGTCATTTTTTGCAGGCTGTGTGTCGAATTTTCACCGCACAAGAAGTTCTTTTGCAGGATGAAGCCTTTTGGTCCTGAGACTTCAAGGAACAGGAGGCAAGCTCTATCCAAGCCCTTTGAGAGCACTTCTCAGCAGAGCCAGAGGGCAGCAAGGCAGCAAGGCAACAGCAGGGCAGCAGTCCTTTGCAGAAAAGCAGTTAGGTGAGTCCTTTGGGCAGCCAGGCAGTTCCTCTTGGCAGGCTGCAGGTTCTGGTTCTGGTTCAGGGATTCTTCTCCAGTGGTACCTTGTCCAGAAGTGTCTGAGTTGGTAGGGTCAGGGACTCTGCTTAAATACCCTAATGTGCCTTAGAAGTGGGAGAGACTTCAAAGAGTGGCCTGGAAGTGCACAAGGTCCCCTTTCAGTTCCATCCTGTCTGCCAGGGTCCCAGTAGGGGATGTGGCAGTCCATTGTGTGAACGCAGGCTACTGTCCTTTGACATGTAAGTGTCAGGCCCTCCACCTTCCCAGCCCAGGAAGACCCATTCATTATGTAGATGTGTGCAGGTGTGACTGAGTATCCTGTGTTTGGGGTTTGTCTGAGTGGGATGCACAAGGGAGCTGTCAACTAACCCAGCCAGACGTACATTGAAAGGCACAGAAGGATTTAAGTGCTGAGAAAGGCTCACTTTCTAAAAGTGACATTTCTTAAACCGTAATATTAAATCCAGCTTCACCAGTCAGCAGGATTTTGTATTACCATTCTGGCCATACTAAATATGACCTTGTTACTCCTTTCAGATCAGAAGCTACCACTCAAACAGTATATGAGGGTAGCACTAATGTTAGCCTACGAAAGGAGCAGGCCTCAGTGTAGTGTAAAATAAATGTAGGCGTTTTACACTACCAGGACATATAAACTACACAGGAATGTGTTCTGAATTTTACCTACTTAGCACCCTGTCCTATGGGTTACCTAGGGCCCACCTTAGGGGTGATTTATATGTAGTAAAAGGGGAGTTTAAGGCTTGGCAAATACTTCTAAATGCCAAGTCGAAATGGCAGTGAAACTGCACACACAGGCCTTGCATTGGCATGCATGAGGCATTTTTAAGGAGCTACTTAGGTCGGTGGCACAATCAGTGCTGCAGGCATACAAGCAGCATTTAATCTATAGGCCCTAGGCACAGTGCACTTTGCTGGAGACTTACAAGTAGATGAAATAAGCCAATTGGGTATTGTTAGAAATGGGGTCTTTGGTTGACAGTCAGGTTACCCCCTGTTCAAGCAAGACCCTCACTCTAGTCAGGGTAAAAGAGAATCGCCCTCAGCTAACCCCAGCTTACCCCCTTGGTAGCTTGGCAGAGCAGTAGGCTTAACTTCAGAGTGCTAGGTGAAAAGTATTTGTATCAACACACACAGTAACTTAATGAAAACACTACAAAATGACACAGCACCAGTTTAGAACAATAGAAAATATTTATCTAAACAAAACAAGACCAAAACAACAACAATCCACAATACACAAGTCAAGCTATCAATTAAAAAGCAAAAAGAGTCTTTCTGTAGTTTAAAACACACACTAACACTGTTAGCGTGAAGATGTACCTTGGGTGCATCAAAAATAACCCATTACGGGCGAGTGTGTGCCAAAAAGGGCTTGCGATGCCTCGATTCCACTCACCAGCGGGACCTTGCGTCATTTCTCCTTTCATCAGGTCGGGGCGCGTTGTTTCTTCTCTCTGCAGGAGGGCGATGCGTCAATCCAGTCAGTACTCTTAGGTCTGGGCAGGCCTTGCATTGTTTTTACAAGCCCAGTGGTACTTGCATGGGAAATCCAACCGCACAATGATCCAAAAACCACATAGCGCAGGTTGCGATCGCCCAGCCTCTGTCAGCGATGTTGCGCATCGTTTCTCCTGCTCCGTGCGTCGATTCTTCGGACGCATTTCCGGCGAGCGTCGATTTTCAGTTGCGGTACCGGTGGCGCGTCGTTTCTTCAGCCGCAGATCGGAGTCACGTCGATCTTTTCCCCGCACATCGCTCTGTGCATGGATTTCTCACTCTTGGGCTGCCAGCTTCTCCTTTCAGGGTCCCAGGAACTGCATGGGCACCACTGGGCAGAGTAGAAGTCTCTCCAGAGACTCCAGGTTCTGGCAGAGAGAAGTCTTTGCTGTCCCTGAGACTTCAAACAACAGGAGGCAAGCTCTAAATCAAGCCCTTGGAGATTTCTTCACAAGATGGAAGGCCCACAAAGTCCAGTCTTCTGCCCTCTTACTCTGGCAGAAGCAGCAACTGCAGGATAGCTCCACAAAGCACAGTCACAGGCAGGGCAGCTCTTCTTCCTCAGCTCTTCAGCTCTTCTCCAGGCAGAGGTTCCTCTTGTTTCCAGAAGTGTTCTAAAGTCTGTGGTTTTGGGTGCCCTTCTTATATCCAATTTCTCCTTTGAAGTAGGCCTACTTCAAAGTAAAGACTCTTTTGAATGTGAAATCCTGCCTTGCCCAGGCCAGGCCCCAGACACTCACCAGGGGGTTGGAGACTGCATTGTGTGAGGGCAGGCACAACCCTTTCAGGTGTGAGTGACCACTCCTCCCCTCCCTCCTAGCACAGATGGCTCATCAGGATATGCAGGCTACACCCCAGCTCCCTTTGTGTCACTGTCTAGTGTGAGGTGCAACCAGCCCAACTGTCAAACTGACCCAGACAGGGAATCCACAAACAGGCAGAGTCACAGAAATGGTATAAGCAAGAAAATGCTCACTTTCTAAAAGTGGAATTTTCAAACACACAGGGGGTCATTCCGACCCTGCCGGTCCAAGACCGCCAGGGCCGGGGACCACGGAAGCACCGCCAACAGGCTGGCGGTGCTTCCCAGCCCATTCTGACCGCGGCGGTAAAGCCGCGGTCAGAAAAGGGGATCCGGCGGTTTCCCGCCGGATTGCCCCTGCATGGGCTGAATCTCCATGGCGGCGCTGCAAGCAGCGCCGCCATGGAGATTCCGACCCCCTTCCCGCCATCCTGTTTCTGGCGGTTTTTACCACCAGGAACAGGATGGCGGGAAAGGGTGTCGTGGGGCCCCCTAACAGGGCCCCATAAAGATTTTCACTGTCTGCTTAGCAGACAGTGAAAATCGCGACGGGTGCAACTGCACCCGTCGCACCCCTGCAACTCCGCCGGCTCCATTCGGAGCCGGCTTCCTTGTTGCAGGGCCTTTCCCGCTGGGCCGGCGGGCGCTCTTTTGGCGGTCGCCCGCCGGCCCAGCGGGAAAGCCAGAATGGAGCGGCCATTTGGCGGTTCCCGCCAGGCGGGCGGCTCCAGCCGCCCGCCAGGTTCAGAATGACCCTCATAATCTTAAAATCAACTTTACTAAAAGATGTATTTTTAAATTGTGAGCTCAGAGACCCCAAACTCCACATGTCCATCCACTCCCACAGGGAATCTACACTTTAATCAGATCTAAAGGTAGCCCCCATTTTAACCTATGAGAGGGACAGGCCTTGCAACACGAATTTAGCAATATTTCACTGTCATTACATATAAAACACATTACTATGGCCCTCATTACAACCCTGGTGGTAAATCCAGCTTACCGCCGTGCAGAAGACCGCCAACATACTGCTGCGGTCGCGGAATTCCGCCACAGGTATTACGACCCACAGTTTGGAATCCGCCACAATACAGACACCCACACAAGTCCGCCACACCAAAGGTCTGTGATAAACTGGCGATACCAAACCCCACACCGTCACACCAAGAATACACCCACACTATCACGACCCACGAATCAACGCAGTGGTCTTTCAACCGCGGTAAACCATTGGCGGTACACACCGCCGCGCTCAAAATACACACACATTTATAAAACACAACCACATTGGACAATTCAAAATACACACACCTGATACACATACACACACCACACGCACACACTCACACCACTATAAAACACACACCCACATTACCCACAAACCCTTACTACCAGAAATCTGAAAGCAAGCCAGAGAGAGACACTACCAAAAACCACACCAGCATCCACAGACACACAACACCATCACTTACACTACATCCACGCACCTCAAACAACACACACCAACACATCTCCTCACACATCACAACAGACACCACCTCACACATCACCCACACCACATCATGGCACCTCAAAGACACCCCAGGTTCTCTGAGGAGGACCTCAGGGTCATGGTGGAGGAAATCGTCCGGGTAGAGCCACAGCTATTCGGATCACAGGTGCAGCAGACATCCATTGCTAGGAAGATGGAGCTATGGCGAAGAATTGTCGACAGGGTAAACGTAGTGGGACAGCATCCAAGAACACAGGATGACATCAGGAAGAGGTGGAACGACCTACGGGGGAAGGTGCGTTCCATGGTATCCAGACACCAGATTGTGGTACAGAGGACTAGCGGTGGACCCCCACCTCCTCCCCCACAACTAACAACATGGGAGGAGCAGGTCTCGGCAATACTGCATCCTGAGGGCCTTGCAGGAGTAGCAGGAGGACTGGACTCTGGTAAGTCATATCTTTACAACCTTATCCCTCCACCCCACCTGCATGCCATCACATACTTCCACCCTTACCCTCACACCCATCACCCCAACAACCCACAGATACCCCACCAACACAACCCACACATCCCAAAACCAAGCCCTGCATGTAACACCAATGCATGGACACCCATCACCCAAGCATGTCCAGTACAGAGACTCACTCATGCCCCAAAATCATCAATCACACAAGGACCAAGCCAATAATGCAAGCACTGGAGTAGAGGGTTACTCACCCATTGCACACAATGGCACACACAGATACAATAACTATGCATTTACACCCCAACAGGACCCCTACCCAACGTCACCGGACATGAGGTGCCAGACATATCCATTCCCCCCACAGAAGAGGCCCACAGTGATGACAGCAGCTCTGCACGCCTGGATCAAGATGACCAGCCCGGCCCATCTGGGACCTCGGGAAAGTCAGTTCCCCTGCCACTGTCACAAGCCACCACAGAGCCTCCCCCCTCAGGAAACACCAGCACAGCAACCACCCAGCGGGCCCATCCCTCTGTCCCCGGGACACGTCAATCAGCAGTGTGTCCACCACTACAGGGAACCCAGGCAAATCCACTAACACAGGACGATCAGGGACCTGAAAGCAGTGGCAGTGGGCACACGGTTCA
This sequence comes from Pleurodeles waltl, assembly GCF_031143425.1. Lineage (NCBI taxonomy): Eukaryota > Metazoa > Chordata > Amphibia > Caudata > Salamandridae > Pleurodeles > Pleurodeles waltl. The sequence continues at coordinate 543,151,797 of NC_090451.1, forward strand.
GGGGACAGAGGCACAGGATAACAGGGAAACTGGGAGGACTGCTGTGCGACAGGGGGGGGACAGGCCCAGGGAACTGACACTCCACGAGGCACTCTCCAACATCATGGGAGCTTACCATCATTCCCAGGAGACCATGGGAATGGTACTGGCCACGTTTCAGGGGACCCAGCGGCTGCAGGAGGAACACTACCTTGGGATCAGGGAGGACTTGAAGTCCATTAACACCACCCTGGTCACCATTGCAGGGGTGCTGGCAGACCTTCTCAACACCAGAAGGGACACAGTGGCACAACAAAGGGCCCCTGACACTAGCCTGGACAATGAACAGCCCTCCACCTCCGCCAGCGCTAATGGACAGGAGGCACCGCCTCAGGAACAACAGGACACCAGCACTCCACCCCTTGCAGATGGAGAACCACCCCGCAAACGGTCCCTGAGATCCAGGAACAAGACAGAGAACATTGCCAAGACCCCCACCAGGAAATGAGACCCCCCTGAATGTCCCCCTTCTGTCCCACTATGTCACCCTGTCAATCCTTAAACTGCCATTGCTATGCCCCTTTGGACAATGCACCTGTGAAACAAATAGACTGGACTCTGCCATGGACATTCCTCCACCATCACCCCAGCCCATTTCACAACCCCCTCCACTTATTTGCACAGGAATAAACACACTTCAATCACAAAACAATCTAGAGTCAGTCTGTGCTTTCACAAATGTGTAATTGCAATAACTATGGAATATAGCAATGCCAATTTACTTGTTCACATACCAATGTAACACAGTTGTAGGCCAGGAGTAAACAGAGCAGAGGGCACAAAGTGGGACCTAGATCTGTGAAATGGAAAGTCAAAGTGACAAGTCAGGGTCCATACACTGAGTGAAAATGACAGACTTATGCTAGCTCAAACAACAGTATGAGATGTGGGAAGCAGTTACATCTTCTTACCTGTGTCTCACTGGAAGTATTGCATGATGATGTTGTTTCGGTTGTCGATATCCTCTTCTTCTGCCTCCTCTTCTTCACTGTCCACAGGCTCCACAGCTGCCACAAGATCACCATCTGGCCCATCCTCCTGCAGAAAAGGCACCTGCCGTCGCAAAGCCAGGTTGTGCAGCATACAGCAGGCCATGATTATCTGGCACACCTTCTTCGGTGAGTAGTATAGGGAGCCACCTGTGAGATGGAGGCACCGGAATCTGGCTTTCAGGAGGCCTAAGGTGCGTTCGATCACCCTCCTAGTTCGCCCATGTGCCTCATTGTAGCGTTCCTCTGCCCTTGTCCTGGGATTCCTCACTGGGGTCAGTAGCCATGACAGGTTGGGGTAACCAGTCACCTGCAAATGTCAATGGATATCTGTTAGACACACACTAACCCTTAGGGAGAGCCCCATACCCAGACACCTATGTCAACTGTATTGGTACCTTTCCCTCACCTATTAGCCACACACGGGCCCTCTGGAGGTGCCCCATCACATAAGGGGTGCTGCTATTTCTCAAAATGTAAGCATCATGCACAGAGCCAGAATACTTGGCATTGACATGGGAGATGTACTGGTCTGCCAAACACACCATCTGCACATTCATCGAATGGTAGCTCTTCCGGTTTCTATATACCTGTTCATTCCTGCTGGGGGTACAAATGCCACATGTGTCCCATTAATGGCACCAATGATGTTGGGGATATGTCCCAGGGCATAGAAGTTACCTTTCACTGTGGGCAAATCCTCCACCTGAGGGAAAACGATGTAGCTGTGCATGTGTTTGAGCAAGGCAGACAACACTCTGGACAGCACGTTGGAGAACATTGGCTGGGACATCCCTGATGCCATGGCCTCTGTTGTTTGAAGAGACCCACTTGCCAGGAAATGGAGTACAGACAGGACCTGCACTAGAGGGGGGATTCCTGTGGGATGGCAGATAGATGAAATCAGGTCTGGCTCCAGCTGGGCACACAGTTCCTGGATTGTTGCACGATCAAGTCTGTATGTGACTAGGATGTGTCTCTCTTCCATTGTCGACAGGTCCACCAGGGGTCTCTACACAGTAGGATGCCGCCATATCATCACCTGCCCCAGCAGGCGTGCCCTATGGAGCAGAACAGCGAGCAGAGAGTCATCCAACACTGAGGTATCACAATTTGTTATTTGCAGAAACGTTATTAATCCGCAATGTGCCGGTACCTGTCTATATTCCCAGCCCAGATCGGTGTGACGCAGTTAACATTCATCCCATGTGGCCTCCTGAAATGGCGGCTGCTTGACCCGTAAGGTGGGACAAGGGAATATGAGGTAACTGCGCTGGCGTTGTACACCGTCGCGGTGGGCGGTCGAAGACCGCAGTGCAATTCTGCATTGGTTAACATTGGGCCCTATGGGTCCCAGGAGCCAATGAGAATATACGCCGGCGGTGACGGTACGCACCGCCGCGGACGTGACCGCCATTTTCTGTCTGTTCCCTCACTTGATACCTGACCTTCAACAGGAGAGGACCTAAACTGCAAGTGCTGCTGTGACCTGTGTCTGGAAGCGACGATGGCTACAGTGTCTGGGGAAAGGGCCCCTGCCTTCACTTCGGAGGAGTTGGAGAAACTAGTGGACGGGGTCCTCCCCCAGTACACACAACAGTACGGTCCTCCAGACAAACAGGTGAGTGCACTGTTAGCATGTTGCATGGGCAATGCCTGTTTTGAGTGGTGTGGATGGAAGATACATGTGGGCGGGGGCTGAGGCCTGCATGTGCGGATGGTGAGTGTATGTGCGTCCAGGCATGCGTGGGAACTGGTGGGCAATGAGTATGACGGTTCGGACGGGTAAGTAATTTCCTTTCCTCCTGTACCATTCCTCTAGGTCAGCGCCCACCAGAAGAAGGGTATTTGGTGTGCCATTGCCAAGGATGTCTGGACCCTGGGGGTCTATCAGAGACGGAGCACCCACTGCCGTAAAATATTGGAGGACCTGCGCCGCTGGAGCAAGAAGACAGCGGAGGCCCATCTGGGGATGGCTTCCCAACGTGGGAGGGCTGCCCGTCGCACCATGACCCCCCCGATGTTCCGGATCCTGGCGGTGGCTTATCCGGAGTTGGATGGGTGCTTGAGGGCATCACAGCAGCCATAAGGGGGTGAGTACACTCTCATTCAGCTGTCTGGGTGGGGAGGTGGGCAGTGGGTTCCCCTAGGCCAGGGCAAAGTTGGTAGGCAAGGTCCCTTGTGAGGCAGGCTATGTGGCACCCCAACCCCACTAGTGGTAAAAGCCATCTACACCTAGTAAGGCTTCTGTGACTTCCAGATGTGCAGCAATTGGTCTTAGGCCTCGTACCCCATGGTCAGCTGAAATTTCTATGAACTGTCAGTGCATGGCGTAGTGCAGTGTGTTGTGTCCGCCAACGGTAGTGGTGTTGCATGCACTGAACATGTCTTTCTTCTGTCTTCTCCCCCTACTTTTTGTGGTCTCCCTGTTCTTGTGTGCAATAGCATCTTCAGGCGGAGGACCATTGGCACCGGAGCAGAAGGGAGCTGCAACCCACTTGGCCCTGGAGGGTGAAGCAACAGAGTCTGAAGCCACTAGTGGGATGGAGGGTGAGGGGAGCTCCACGGCGGGGACAGGAGCACACAGCAGTGACAGCGACTCCTCCTCTGATGGGAGCTCCCTTGCGGTGGAGGGCACCTCTGTGCCCACCGCATCAACAGGTACAGCTGCCACCCCCCCTACGAGCACCGCCCTCCCAGCAGCCCCTCAGCGTGTGTCCCGTGCCCACTCATCCAGTAGGGTGGGCATCTCCTTCGCCCCAGGCACCTCAGGCCCTACCCCAGTCAGCCCTGCTGCCCTCAGTGAAGAAGCTATTAACCTCCTGAGATCCCTCACTGTTGGGCAATCTACCATTGTGAATGCCATCCAGGGTGTAGAGAGGTATTTGCAACAAACAAACTTCCTCCACCCAGACCCAATCCCCTGTACCTCAGCCTATCCCAAGCACACCATCAGACCAGCATACACACACATCAACACACAAGAGTGGACATGGCAAACATAAGCACCACACATCCCACATGCACTCACACAAGCACCATCCCCATGTAGTCACAGCAACATCCACTGCTTCCACTGTGTCCCCCTCCTCCACGTCCTCCTCTTCCCTCCCTGTCTCGTCTCCACTCACACCTGCATGCACTACATCCTCAGCCACTTCCTCCATCACCAGCACGCCCATCTCCACACACCGCTCACGTGCACTCACCACCCCCCACAACCATTTACACATCCCCAGTGTCCCCTCCCAGTGTGTCAGTAAGCCCTCCTCCCAAGGTACACAACGCAGGCACACACCCACCCAACAGCCATCCACCTCACAACAGCCTCCGGCCCATGCACCTTCACCCAAATTCAGCAGACGTACACCTCCTACAACCACTACCTCTACCTCCACTCCCAAATCCCCTCCATCTTCCCGTCCCAGTGTGTCTAAAAAACGCTTCCTGGCTAACATTGACCTCTTCCCTACACCTCCCCCCCGTCCTTCCCCTAGGGCCAGGCTTTCCAGGTCCCAGCCCAGCACCTCAGCCACCACATCCCCAGGCACAGTGATGCCAGCAACTGCAGGGTCATCGAGTGCACCACCCATCAGGGCTGCCAGTGTGCCACGTAGCAAGGGCAAGGACATTCCACCACCTGCCAAGGTGAAAAAGGTGCCCACATCCCAGAGGGAGAAGCTGAAACTACCAGCCACCAAGGGCTCAGCAAAAACAAAAGGGGATAGTGGCACCGACTGAGGGACCAGTGTCACACCTTCTGTCTATGACCACACCAACCTCTATGGCGGGGAACACCGCTAGCTGCCCCGCCATCAAAACCGCCACCTGCACCGCCCCCGGCACGTCTACAGCCTCAGCGACAATCCCTAGCCTCTTCCCCAGTGGGTAGCCGTCCGAGGCTGCAGGAGACGTCCTGCTTTGTCCCTCAGCAGGTGCTGACCCATGCACCGCCGCCATCACCGCCACCACCGCCACCACAGACACTGCCGCAAGCACCGCCGCCACAGACACTGCTGCAAGCACCAGTGCCACAGACACCGCCGCAAGCACCGCCACCGGCCCTGCGGCATCCTCGGACACTGGCACCACCGCTGACATGGCTACCATCCCAAGTGGTCAGTCGTCTGAGGCTGGAGGAGAGTTCCTGGACCCTGGGCAGCTTCCATGAGGCATGACTTCCATCACTGTTTGCAAGTGCAGGTGGAATGTGAAACTGCAGCAGTGTGAGGTATGTCGCTGCCTACATGGCGTATCATGCCACCTGAACCTCGCCAATCTCGTGGCATGCACACCCAGGTGAGGGAATTGTACCAGCCACACTGCACGTGGAGCACTCTGGGCACCATGTCCCCTCCAGAACCAGTGGAGTATCACATCCATTACCTCAGTCCTTGGCACGATGAAGCACTCTGGGCACCAGGCTCCCTCCAGAACCAGTGGAGTATCACATCCACTACCTCAGTCCTTGGCAGGATGAAGCACTCTGGGCACCAGGCCCCCTCCAGAACCAGTGAAGACTGTTATCCACTGTGGCTTTGCACTCCCCAGGATAGAGCAGTGGGCAAACCACCCACTGGAGAGACTTGAGAGACTGTGGCTTTGCACTCCCCAGGATACAGCAATGGGCATGGAGCCCCCTCGTGCAGCAGTGGCGTTGTGCGTTCATCAGGCTGAGGTGCCCCCCCTCCTCCTGAATGCCTGTGTATTTTCGATCTGATGCCCCAGCAGTGTTCTCTCCGTTTCCAGTCAGGTATCATGTGTGGGCTTCGCCCATGCATTTTGGGCCCAGTGGTCCACGGACAATGATTGGTACACTATCCGGACTCGTGTAGTTGGTGTACATATTTGTATATACTGCATTTTGACTTTTGACTAATGGATTTTTCATGATTACAATCATTACAATCATTTCCTTTTGTCCTTGCATTCTTCCAGGGGGTGGCGGGGTGTATATGTAATGTTGATGCATGTATTTATGTGTGTGTTGTTGGGTGTGAGGGTGGGGGTGTTGCGTGTTGCCTGTGTGTGTCACTCTCTTTCCTCCCCCTCTCCCCTGTATTGTAGGTGCAGTACTCACCGTAGTTGCCGCCGCCGTTCGTACTCCTGGTAGAAGAGGAGGTAAACCAACATAGGTAACACCTGAAGTTCGGGCTCCATGGTGTCCTGGTTCCTCGTTGGGTGTCGAGAGGTGAGTGGTTTCCCTTCTGTGTACTGTTTCCGCCGTGCTTTTAATAGCGTTGGTTCCACACCAGAAAAGGTGGCGGATAGGCGTCTTGAAATACGGTGGGCGGTACTTTATCTTCAGTCTGTCTGTTGCTGGTTACCGCCGCGGTTGTTTGCTTCTACTGCCATGGCGGTCGGAGTGTTAAAGTGGCTGTCTATGTTGGCGGTTTCCGCCACAGTCATAATCCCATTTTTTTTCCCACCCGCCTGTTTGCGGTATTACCGCCGCTTTAACACCGACCGCCAGGGTTGTAATGAGGGCCTATATGTCCTATCTTAACCATACACTGCCCCCTGCCCCTGGGGCTACATAGGGCCTACCTTAGGGGTGTCTGACATGTAAGAAAAGGGAAGGTTTAGGCCTGGCAAGTGGGTACACTTGCCAAGTCGAATTTACAGTTAAAACTGCACACACAGACACTGCAGTGGCAGGTCTGAGACATGATTACAGAGCTACTTATGTGGATGGCACAACCAGTGCTGCAGGCCCACTAGTAGCGTTTGATTTACAGGCCCTGGTACCTCTAGTGCACTCTACTAGGGACTTGCTAGTAAATCAAATATGCCAATCATGGATAAGACAATTACATACACATTTTGTAAAGGAGCACTTGCACTTTAGCACTGGTTAGCAGTGGTAAAGTGCCCAGAGTAACAAAAACAGTCAAATCAGAGTCCAGCACACATCAACAACTTGGGGAACAGAGGCAAAAAGTTAAGGGATACCACGCCAAGGATGAAAAGTCTAACAAGTGTCCCCCCCAGCTGTGGGGAGCAACTAACCAACCTCATGGGAGTTCTCATCACTAAGGTGGAAGAACCTGGACAGACCATCAGTATTGTCGTGTTCTGTACCAGGACGGTGTTCCACCGTAAAGTCCATCCCCTGTAGGGAAATGGACCACCTCAACAGTTTTGGATTCTCACCCCTCCACTGCATTAACCATCTGAGGGGCCTGTGGTCGGTCTGAACTCGGAAGTGAGTCCCAAACAAGCAGGGTCTTAGCTTCTTCGGTGCCCAGGCCACAGCAAACGCTTCACGTTCTATGGCACTCCACCTACGTTCTCTGGGTAGTAACTTCCTGCTAGCTAAGGGTTGATCTAGGCCCTCTTCATTAAGCTGTGAGAGTACTGTGAGAGTACTGCTCCAATACCATGCTCTGAGGCACCTGTTTGCACAACAAACTCCTTGGAGTAGCCAGGTGTCTTCAGCACAGGTTCTGTGCACATGGCAGCCTTCAGGGCATCAAAAGCATTCTGGCAAGCCTCTGTCCAGATCACTTTCCTGGGTTGCTTCTTAGAAGTCAACTCAGTTAAGGGGGTAACAATGGTACCATATCCTATAACAAACCTCCTGTAATATCCTGTGAGACCTTAAAAGGCACTCACTTCAGTCTGGGTCTTGGGAGGCTCCCAAGCCAGAATGGTATCAATTTTTGGCTGTAGGGGTGCCACCTGGCTACTCCCAACCTGGTGTGCTAAGTACACCACAGAAGCCTGCCCTATTTGGCACTTGCTCGCCTTAATAGTGAGGCCTGCCTTCTGCGGGGCCTCTAACACTCTCCAGAGGTGTTGCAGGTGTTCCTCCCATGTGGAACTAAACACAGCAATGTCATCCAGGTAGGTGGAACTGCCCCCAGTGTCCACATCATGTGTGCACAAGTGTGTGACTCCTGGGATCGGGGAAAACAGTGAGGAAAACTGTCCCAACATATGACAACAGTCACCTTGCTGCTCCTCAGTCAGGGAGGGGGAGAGGATCACTCCCTCCACTGACCCATCTTTTTCCCCTGCAGACAGGAGGTCAGGAAGAGGCTCGCTCTCCTTCCTCTACCCCATCATCTGTTGCAAGGAGCATTGTCAGCTCAGTCCGCTCAAAAGTGTGGCTTGAGGTGGTTGACATGCAGGACCCTTGAAGGGTTCCTTGGAGACTGCAAGTCCACCAGGTAAGTGACTTCACTCTTGCGCTCCACCACCTCAAATGGCCCAGTCCACTTATCCTGGAGAGCCCTAGGCTCCACTGGCGCCATCACCCACACTTTCTTACCAGGTTGAAACTCCACAAGAGTGGCATTCCGGTCGTACCACCGTTTCATATCCTCCTGGCTTGCTTGCAGGTTCTCCTGAGCGAGACTCCTGAAGTGGGCAGTCTGGTTTCTTAAAGCCAGCATGTAGCTAAGTACATCCTGGGGTGGTTTACTAGGAGCTTTCTCCAAAGCCTCCTTCACCAGACTTAAGGGTCCCCTCACAGGGTGGTTATAGATGAGCTCAAAAGAGCTAAAGCCAAGTCCCTGTTGAGGCACCTCCCTGTAAGCGAACAGAAGGCATGACAGGAGGACATCCCACTTCCGCCTCAAGCCCCCGCAGAAGGCAGGCCTCACTATTAAGGCAGGCCCTGGATCATGCCTTTCAAGGTGCGGTTGAATCTCTCAACCAGACCATTACCTTGGGGGTGGTAAGGGGTGGTGAACTTGTAGGTTACCCCACACACCTTCCACAGAGACTTCATATACGTAGGTATAAAGTAGGTACCCCTATCAGATACCACTTCCTTGGGGAACCCAATGCGGGTAAAAACTCCCATCAAGGCACGGCCCACCACAGGGACAGTGACATTCCTTAGAGGAATGGCTTCTGGGTACCTGGTGGCATGGACCACCAAGACCAGGATGAACCTGCTGCCCACGGCTGTCTTGGGACTCAGAGGCCCCACAATGTCAATACCAACAGTTTCAAAGGGTGGTACTAACTACAGGAAAAGGTTAGAGGGGTGCCTTACATTTCCCCCCACTCTTGCCACTTGCCTGACAAGTTTGGCAAGACCTACAGTAGGTATCTGAGTGCTTTCGCATTTGGGGCCAATGAAAGTGGGTGACAAGCCTGTCAAAGGTCTTGCCCTGCCCCAAATGTCCAGCTAAAGGCACATCATGAGCCAGACCCAGTAGGAAGGCCCTAAAGCACTGGGGTACCACCAGCACATGGGCTGACCCAGTCTCAGGAACCTTAGGCTCGCTATACAGGAGGCCGTTCCTCCCAGTAGGTTAGGTGTGATCCTCGCTCCTTGCCAGCCATCTGGGCTGCACCCTGCTGCCACAGCCCCTCTAGAGTAGGGTATACCTTCTGTGCCTCACAGAATGCCTCTCTGGTGGGCCCCCCTTCCTGCGGCCACTGCGACAGCTCAAGGACCTCCCCCAGTTCAGCCACCTGTTCCCCTGTAGGCTCCGGGGCGTCACCCTCAGGCTCTGCCTCCTCCCGGACCGTGGGAACTTCGGGGGCCAGTTTCCCGTGCCCCCTGCCATTCCTCTTCTTAGTGGTCCCCTGGGCCACTGTTTCAGGCTCCAGGGGCTCTTGACCACCTTGACGGACTGCCATTGACCGGATGAATGTGCATACCCACCCAGGCAGACCCAACATCTCCAAGTGAGACCTGTGTTCCACCTCCTTCCAAGGTAAATTCTCCATGTCATTGCCTAGCAAACAATCAACAGGCATGGTTGGACACTCACAGCTACCTTCAAAGAACCTGAGACCCCACCCCCCCCATTCAAAGGGAACCTGCACTCCGCTGCACAGGTGCTCTCTGTTGTCCACTGCAACTACTTGGTGAAGTAGCTGGGGATCAATCTGCTCTTCAGACACCAGCTGACTCCTCACTGTAGTCACGCTGGCTCCTGTGTCTCTCAGAGCCTCCACCCTCTGTCCGTTGATGGTCACTCACTGCCTGTACTTCTTAGTGTTTTCAGGCACTAAGGTTCTCTGGACTATCTCACTGACCCCTAGTGAGACAAGAGTAATCTCATCTGGTTCCCACCCGCCTGAAACCAACTCCTCCCCAAGCACTACACTAGCCAAACCCTTGGACGGCGCACCAGTGGGTGCCGGTGTACTTTTGGGGCATTTGGGGTCCGTCCTCACATGACCCACCTGGTCACATGCATAGCACTTATGTGGGTGACCACCTGCCACTGGCTTCCCTTTGGAGAACCATGGCTTCTTCTCACTGGGGTGTTGGGAATCCATACCCCAAGAATCAGTTTGGGGCCCTTTAGAGACCCCCCCCTGTTTACCCTTACCCCCCTTTTTCTTCTGATCGGGGCCCTGCCCATCCTTGGCATGGTCTCCCCATACCTCTTCTGGACCCTGGTGCTCTCCCAGCAGTCCGCTTCCTGTGCAAGCTTCCTGGGATCAGTCAGCTTGCTGTCAATCAGGTGCTGGCGCAGCTCTGGAAAACATAAACTATATAAGTGCTCCCAAGCAATCAGATTGTAAAGCCCCTCATACGTAGTTACCTTACTGCCCTTCACCCAACCATCCAGTGACCTGCAATAATAATCAACACATTCCAACCATGTTTGGGATTCCTTCTTCTTAGAGGATCTAAACTTGTCCTTATACTGCTCAGGGGTGAGACCATACCTTGTGAGTAGGGCATCCTTCATGATAGTGTAGGTGAGATTCTGAGCATTCCCTAAGGCTGTCAGTGTATCCCTCCCCTCTACCTCAAAGTGCTTCCACAAAGCTGCTCACCAATGAGCGTCAGGGACCAGGTTCATGTGGAGAGCAGACTCATACCCCTTGAACCACAAGTGTATGTCATCCTCCCTCTTGTAATCCTTCACCAGGTCTTTAGGAATGTGCACCCTCCTTTCAGGCTGCACTGTAGGATTGCTGCCACCATCTCTGCTAGACTGGCTCCTTGTGTCTAACTCCTTCAAGCTAAGGTCATGAGCCAGCTGCAGCTTCCTTTCCTCAATGGCCAACCTTCTCTGCTCCATCTCCCTTTCCATCCCCATCTTTAGACTGAACTTTTTCAGTTCCAATTGGTATTCCCTCACTTCCTGTCTGTCCTGTAACTCTTCAGGTGTCAGACCATTGGAGGACACACTGCTACCTGCTCTGGAGACTCTCTCCCTCGACATAACAGGCCCACCCACTACATCATTGTGAGTGACTTGCACCCTATACTCCTCACCCTGCTCCTCCTCTGTGTGCCCCTCAACTTCTTTGGCTGTCACCCAGGCCCTCAGCACCTTTTGCAGCTCCTTCTTCTTGGAAGAGCTTTTAATGGGACATGCCAAATGTTTGCAGAACTGCTTCAACTGAGCCACGGTGTAGCTCTCCAATTTCTGTATGTCAAAAGCAGCTCCGGCTGATGCATCTCCAGATTGAGACATGATGAAGAGTTAAACAAAAGTGTAAAGTTTACCATGTGAATGAGCTGAGTGATGTGTTGGTTAGAAGAAAGTGAAACGAGGTTTTGGATAAATTGTTAGAAATATTAGGAGCTATGGGTCCATCTATTGGAGTGGCTGTGAATGATGTGAAAATTAGAAGATTAATTACATTTGCGGATCGTCTCGCTTCTAACACTTCTGGGGCATTAGCGCAAATAAATGATAAATATATTGCATTGTGTGCAATTACTGTGCAAAACTGTCTAGCACTAGACATCCTTCTCACGATGGAATGCAGTGGTTGCAGGGTTCTGAAGATGAGAGTGCTGCATCAGATAACAGTAAGCTTAAGGGGGCATATGTCTCTAACATCTCTAGTGCTTCTCATGAAGTCAAAGCTTTGGAGAGTATGGATTATGGGAATATGTAGGTTCTTGGGTTGGTGAGTTTGTAAAGGGCTTTTAGTAATGTTTGTGAGTGGTTTGATAGTTCTGGTGGGAGCAAGCTTATGGCTATACTAACACCTGTGATTATTATATTAATTTGTGCAGTTCTATTTCTAGTGTTCACAGTTTCTGAATTAATATTTTTAAAATGTGGGTGTAAAGAAAAACAAGGTTGTCCAAAATGAAGAGCCATGAGCTGGAAAGAGGATGACAAAGATCTAGTATATAATCAACTCAAGGTGTTGGAAAAATTAAAACACCAAAAACACAAAGTGATGCAGACTTTATTATAGAGGTGGTGATTTTTTATGATTCTAGAATAATCAGAGGTGAGGGATTGAGGGAGGTTTTATGTATTAATCAAAATAGTGCATTATTAATAGTGTGCACTCAAATTCTCATGTGTACACTGATTTCACGTTCACGCTTTTTAAAAGATTTTGATATAACCTGTTAAAGTGCATTTTCCTATGCTAATTAGGCCTCAATGCTATCCTGTTCAAAATGCATGTCTCATCATGTTAATGTTCTGTTTCTTATTTCTGCTTCACACAGTCAAGTAAGTCATGTTTGTTTATTTTTGATTGACACTATTTTTGATGAAGGCTGTCTAGCATGTTCTCAGTATTGTAGCATTTCTCTATGGACTGTCCACATACACGTGGAATTGCATTCATTCACAATGATTCACTGTTTATAACACCACCGGATGATATCAGGTCAGAGGAGGCTACATCAGTGTTCCTATATTGGGTTAATGCTTTGGGGTCCCCCCTCACATGACCCACCTGGTCACATGCATAGCACTTACGTGGGTGACCACCTGCTACTGGCTTCCCTTTGGAGAACCATGGCTTCTTCTCACTGGGGTGTTGGGAATCCTTACCCTGGGAATCAGTTTGGGACCCTTTAGAGAACCCCACCTGTTTACCCTTACCCCCCTTTTTCTTCTGAGAGGGACCCTGCCCACCCTTGGCATGGTCTCCCCCATACCTCTTCTGGACCCTGGTGCTCTCCCAGTGGTCCGTTTCCTGTGCAAGCTTCCTGGGATCAGTCAGCTTGCTGTCAATCAGGTGCTGGCGCAGCTCTGGAAAACATAAACTATACAAGTGCTCCCAAGCAATCAGATTGTAAAGCCCCTCATACGTAGTTACCTTACTGCCCTTCACCCAACCATCCAGTGACCTGCAATAATAATCAACACATTCCAACCATGTTTAGGATTCCTTCTTCTTAGAGGACCTAAACTTGACCTTATACTGCTCAGGGTGGTGATTATAAATGTACTCTGATTTGTTGAAATTGTATTTCTTTGCTCACACTATGATGATTTTACACTTTCCATGCTTGCCTATGAGAAATTTTCCTATACAGACCATCGGTTTTGCGGGTGAGCCATGAGAACTTTCTAATGCCTCTAGGGATGCAGTCCAATTCCTTACTGATTTTGCTGCATTTGTGGGTCTTAGGGCCTGATTATGAGTTTGGTGGTCATGGTACCGCTGTGGCGTCAGAGTACTGCAGCATTATTGACGGCCCGACCGCCTTATTACGATGCATGCGGTTACATAGACAAAAGACCACTGCAGTTCTACAGTTAGCAAATCTAGACCGCGGCGACGGTGGGATAAGCCAATGCATCTGTTGGAGGGTGGACCACCAGTGTTACCACTGGCCCAATTATGAAGTGCCTTCCCCCTGACGTGACTGGGGAGGTCCAACCACCACATTTGAGTTGATGTAAAGGGAGGGAAATAAGGCTGAAACTCACCTGTACTCAGCTTCACACAGCCGGTGCCACCATGGAGCCGATTGTACATATCCTGCAGCTGCTTGTGCTGCTTGATGAAGTCCAAAAGTGACACCACTGTGGACGCACCCAACTGTAAGCTTAACCCGTACCCCTTTCTATCAACTTCACAGCAAATAGATGCCCCATCATGGACCTGGCAAGGGGTATGTGGTCCATGGGCCAAACATATTTTGTGGCCCCTTGTTCAGAATTGTTTACAATGTATGAACTGATTACAGCTCCATGATGTCCTCTTTGGCCAAGTCACTGACACTACACAGGCACACTTTACAAAAGTCAATATGTTTACATCTCATAATCAGGGATAGCAATGTGTGCATTACATTGTGTCACACAGCAGCACCTCCTCAACAATTACACACCTATTAATCTAAATGACACCCTCACATTGTCTACAAGCCAAGTCCTGTTGTGATATCATAGATACATCTGTATGGATGTGTCATGAAGTCAAGCACGCCTTCTCTGCTAAATCTCTGTAATGGACACTCACACATCACCCACATTTAATAGTAATTTTAAGTAAAAGGGATCCAAAATAATTAGCGTGAGAAACATTCAAATGTCACAATGTAAAGACTCTCTGCAGATTAGGTTTGCCTCTGCCAGGGGGAACCCTGGAAGGCTGGATTCTTGTGCCACAATCCACTTTGCACATGGCTCAAAACATCTATGTGCACAGGACCTGTGGATTGAAATATATCAGGGATGAGCAATAGCATAACCAAGAGACACAAATATGTCGGTAATGTGTAAATGCAAGTCATGAAAGCAAACACAGGAGTAATAGCCTTTGTTTCACAATAATATAAAGTAGATGTAAGGTACACACACAAAAATGGACATGACAATTAAAATACCTGATAAGTTATGACAGTTTAACACCCTCCATGTGTGGTTGGACAAATCACCAACTTGCACACATCAAAAACATTTCAAACCTACATCATAGGGAGAAGTGCAACCTAAATGATACTGAGATTGGACAGGCTCCTGAATTCAGCTAATGCTCATTTCCCTGAAACGACATCATGATGTGATGGTGGCCAAGTCATACAGCAATGTAGCTGCAATAAGTGCTGTAGCAGAAATCAGATCACATGCAAAAGCTCTGTTTACACTGATGTAATGTTTTCCCTTGCTATAACTTAAATGTCCATTGTCAAGGTAGTAAAATGAAAGCTATACTGAGGAAGCCATGCCTCATGTCACAAGTAGCATAGAAAATTCGGCTGGATAGAATCATGGCCTAAACAATGGGAGATATCTACTACAAATGCACATATTAAGAAAGTCAAAATGGCCCTATGGACATCCCCAATCCTGCTTGGCACTGGTGACAACACCATTATAAGATTGTATTCCTAAAAGCAAATACACCTTTGAAGATTGTTGTGTGTCAGTGAATATCTGTGACCTGAAGAGGTGGACTCACTTCAGTCATAAAGGGATGGCACATCACAGCATCATTTAGATTTGAAAACGCAAATGGCCTTGTAAAACTGGGTGCAGACACTCACAATGATCCCTACATTACTACATCATTACTACATCCCACTCTGTGATGCATGTCACCAGTCAGTGAATTAACCTTTACAAATCAACATGTGCAAATTGTATAGCTGAATACTTCCACCTCAATGGCATGAAAATTCACATTGTGAGAAATTACTGTAGTCTACCTGTCATGTCCTTCATTGCTTCATCAATTGGACCCAACTAATGACATTGAGTAATGGCTTTGGGTATGCGTGACCCACTGACCAATGTTTACACACTCCTATCTGTGATAACACAAGAACTGTATACCCATCACATATAACTATTTTACAATACAGTTTGGCCTACACACATACATATGATGACATCAGCCTATGAAGACATATAGATCATGTGCGAAACAGTAGTATGGATGATACTACAAAAGGGAATGGCACAAATGAAAACATGTAGGCAATAATACTGATGGCACCAGTGATGTTTACTATCTCGTGTAACTGTACATTCCCCACTTACCAAGGGTAAGTATTGCTCAGTGACTGCACCCAAAGTGCGCTGTATGCTATGTCACACATAAGAGGGTCACCATCACATGAGACACAGTAGTGAGGTAGAATCATTCTTGACACACTGAAAACCAGTGGCCTGTTGAATACAGATGTCACCCACAACATCAAACATCATGAGCTAATTAATCACTTTACTCAACCATGTGTCTGCTCAAGACAGGGAAATTGTAGTGGACTGAACTCTGTTGTGTTCTTAGTAAAAAGGACAATAGAGAAAGCACATCAGCATGCACCTACTACCAAACCTACACACATAATAACTCTTCTTGTGCATTGCACCTGGGCTATCCCAATGTTGATGGTGAGGTGCCTGCCTGTAATACACAGAGATGGTAATGTAACATGTATGGTTCTGGCCAGGACTCACCCCCTTGTAGTTGCTGTGAGTCTCTCAATTGCCCATCAAGTTCCAGGTGGGCCACCACCAGTATGAGGGCCATTAGGGGGGTCAGAGTCCGGCGTGTGCCCCGTCTACGTTGGGAGAACACTCCCAGCTGGACCTTCGTGATCTTCCGAGTCAAGCGTTTCAGGTTCTCCCACCTTTTCCGGCAATGAACTCTGCATTGGCGATAGACCCCCAGGGTCGGCAGCTTTCGGGCTATGGCTGTCAAAATGGCTTGCTTCTGACGGGTGTTGACTTGTATGGATGCAATAGATGAATGAACAGATCATAACTGCAAATTTTAGGATATCTGTTTGATTAACACTCATTTTGTATAGAGCAAGCATATGCATCATTAAATTGTCAACACACTACATGTGTAAATCACACATGCTGAATAGTACAGAGACATAAATACACACTTTGTAGTCATCTGTTGACTATCCTCAACCCTGGTCATGTGCTACACTGACTAAGCCTGCCCACTAGCACAGGACCAACCAACAAGTACTGTGATGTGAGCTACTATGAAATACAAGACACCATTGTGACCTTCTGAAGGGTAAACTACTTGCGCACGACTGTACAGACACCTTTACAGCCAGGCCGATTGACTTGTTGCATACGGTCCATATAGGCTAGTACCATAGTATAGACTACATCCTAAGATTTAGGTCACAATGAAAGGGCTGCCAGTTGTGTCACTGAGAGCTTCCTCTCTGGGGATGTGTGGACACGTGGACTACTTAATGGAATGTCATACTTCGTCTGATTGAGTTTGTCTGTTATGTACTGGCATCCAGGTTTCACATTTTGCCATATGTGGCACTGTTACAGAGATGACATTTAACATACCATTGTATATTTTAAACTGGTCAAACTGGTCCTACCGCCAGAGGCTAGGCTGTTTATAACCATTTTGAAGAATGTTCTGTTGCTTGAACTTAATCAATTAGAGTTCTGGGAGAACAAATAATAATAAATCTATCAACTGGGTAGGACAAAGAACAGGTCTCACGAGCCAACTTTTTAGTGATCTTAATATGGTTTGAAGGGTAAGCTGGGTGGACAGGAGTCCAAACAGAGATGCCGGGGATTGTGTTGAATTTTAGATCCCCAAATTTGGTGAAGCATGTTTTTAACTGTCTGAGTGGGGTATGCCTGGCAAATTTATAGATTAGTGCCATACCATTGGGCTTCTGTTATGAACTCTCTGACGTAGGAGGCTTTATTAATATACACATGCCTGAGGATGATGTATATAATGCTCCCACCATGAACTGTTTCTCTAGTCTAGGGGTATTCGATGCAAATGACTGACTAAAGGACCCATATATTGATATCAGGTCTTCTTCCTTGTTCTCCAGAGATGATGACATTTTAAGGATAGTGAATAATAATCATGAGTTCTTAAGCCCGAATTTAGATATATTAAACCCCGTAGGATTACAGAAGGTTAACTATCTGTCTACTGCCACTTCTGGCCTATACAATATGAGTTATTCTGTTTTTAATATCCCTGAAGCAACTATGAACCATAAATGTAAGATTAGCCTCTTATTTTGGAATGTTGCCTGTATCAAGAATGAGATCCAGAACCTTGACGGGCTCTCCTTCATTTAGTTTCTGTTGGAAATGGTCCTTTCTGTAGAGGTTTCCCTGTGTTTTTGGCGCCTGACCTGTTTTTTGATCCTGTACTGAATTTTGTTTTTGCTGGCTTTAGGACTCTGAGCACTTTACCACGACTGACCAGTGCCAAAGTACAAGTCCTCTCTGTCTAGATTGTAATGGTGATTGGTTTATCCATGATTAGCATATTTGATTTACTAGTAAGTCCCTAATAAAGAGCACTGTGTGTGCCCAGGGCCTGTAAATCAAATGCTACTAATGTGCCTGCAGCACTGATTGTGCCACCCACATGAGTAACCCTGTAAATATGTCGCAAACCTGCCATTGCAGTGTCTGTGTGTGCAGTTTTAAGTGTCAGTTTGACCTGGCAAGTGCACCCACTTGCCAGGCCCAAACCTTCCCTATTACTACATGCAAATCACCCCTAAGGTATGCCAAAGGCAGCCCCATGGGCAGGGTGCAGTGTATTTAAAAGGTAGGACATTTACTGGTGTGTTTTACATGTCCTAATAGCGAAATACTGCTAAGTTCAGTTTTCACAATTGCAAAGCATATCCCTCACATAGGTGAACATGGGAATTGCCTTGAAATATCTTTTAGGTGTAAATTCCCCTTGGGAGAAGATAGAGATATGGAATTTGGGATCTCTGAACTCACAATTTAAAATGCATCTTTTGGTGAAGTTGGTTCTTAAATTGTAAGTTTGAAAATGCCACTTTTAGAAAGTGGGAATTTTCTTGCTTAGCCATTCTGTGCCTCTGCCTGTCTTTGTAATATACATCTGGGTCAGGATGACAGTTGGGCTGTTTGTGTGAATTCACTCCAGACAGTCGCACAAAGGGAGCTGAGGTGTGCCCTGCATATCCTGATGGATCTTCCTGGGCTAGAATGGGGTGAGGAGCTGATATTTGCACCTGCATGGGGCTGTGCCTGTTTTTAACACAAGGCAGTCTCCAACCCCCTGGAGTGTGTCTGGAGCCTGGGTAGGAAAGGCAGGGTTGTGTTCACTACAAAGACTTTCCTTTGATATTTGCCTACTCCAAAGGCCTAAATTAGTCTAAGCATTGGACCTCTGAGACCACAACTTCAAAACCCTTCTGGACTGAGGACATTCTGCCAGGAAGAAGAGCTAGATGCTGTAGGAGGGACTGCCACTCTGCCTGCTTCTGTCCTGGGAGTGAAAGGAATGGACTTTGCTTTCTCCATCCTTCTTTCCAAGGTTTTCTAAGGGCTTGAACTGAGCTTGACCCCTGTTAAGAAGCCTCAGGGATATCAAAGACTTCATCTGCCAGTTCCTGGGCTCTTCTGCTGAGAGTTCTGACTTGCTAAGTGGTGCCAGCTCCAGTCCCTGGGCCCTTGGAAGTGCAAGCAGGTGATCTGAAGGAGAAAATCCACACACCAAAATTCTGCAGCAGAAAAATCGATGCAGCATCTGCGCATCGGCTGGAGAATTGATGCAGGACCTGTCTCGCGTCTGCAAAATTGACGCAGCACCAGTTTCACTGCAGTTCCATCAACATAGCGCGTCTGGATTTTCCATGCATTGTCCCCGGGGTTTCAATTTCTCACTGACTCAGCAGCGCAGTAAGGAACCGAGGCTGTGTGTCCGGAAATCAAATCATCTCCTTTCCTGCAAGGAAGGAATCGACACATCACCTCTTCTGAGAGGAAAGAATCAACGCATCACCTACCCTGCGCAGTAAGGAACCGAATCATTGCTTTGCTTTTCGATGCCTCACCTCCCCTGCAGCCCACATCGTCTTTGTATTTAATGCATCCCAGATACTTTGTGCTCAAAAGATACAATCATTGATTCCTATGGATTAAGACTCATTTTAACCTTTAAAAAGTGATATTTTTACTTGTGAATGTTGAATTTTTGTTGTTTTGGTCTTGTGTTAGTCAGATAACTATTGGCTATTTGACTAAACTGGTGTGGAGCACTTTTGTGGTGTTTTCACTCTGTTACTGTGTGTGTGTGTGTATGTACAATTACTTTACACATTGTCTCTGAGATAAGCCTGACTGCTCGTGCCAAGCTACCAAAAGAGTGAGCAGAGGTTATCATAGCTGTGTGACTCCCTTACCCTGCCTACTTGGACAAGGTGCAAACTACTGCCAACTAGAGACTCCATTTCTAACAGTTTGCGATTATGTGTTTCTAGGAAATGTGGACAACTGATTGCCATCACATTAACGGGTATACTTCATTCTACACTCAGGCAGCCCCTTCCTTGGCAGGTAGAGCAAAGAGGGGCCTTGTTACTTATGTTTCCTCTTTGATCTCAGGAAATGTTTGTTATAAATAAAATGGATTTGCCTTATTATTAATTAAGTCATTGGTTTTAAAATCTCTAGAAGTATTTGTTTATACATTTTTTACAATTACAATAATGTCTACACCTCATATAAAGCAGTTGTGATTGATAGTGTTATAAAAGATTTGGAAGCAGTTTATTCTCTGTGAAAGGTGGGGATAATTGTGTGATCTGGATGGTTGGGGGATTTCAATCCTCTCTCCCCTCCCTGCTAGAGAAGTTTCTGGATATGTGAACCATACTGATCATGGTATATTTCGTTTTGTATCTGATGAGAACGTATGAAATTGAAAAACTTACTTTTTAATTTTGACATGGTTTTGGCTAGTGATGTTTCTGTGCAGCAAGCCCCACTTGAGTATACTTTATGACCAGAGAGTGCAGTTCGACTATTGATTTTACGTTAGCCACTCATGCTCTTAGGCATGTAATTTCGAACTTTAGGATGCATCGAAATATCCTTAGTGACCATAATGCCCCAAGAGGTGAAATGATATGCCCAGGTAATGAGCTGAAGACTAGTGGAGCAGAATGCATGGTTGAGATAGAAGTGACTAGTTCAAATGGTACTAGTATTAAATGGAGTAGTATTATCCCTGTTTAATTTCTTTTCAACATTTTGCGGGAACATTGTGCTCTAGTGAACACCTGTCTTGATGACAGTGCTGAGGATGAGGACATTAAGAATGCCTTTTTGGGGATTGCTAGATATGTCAAGACCAGCCTGACTCCCACTTACTTGAAGGCTACTAGGAACCACAAATTCTGGATTAACTCCAGATGTACTCAAGTGTTAAAAACACTGAAGGTGGCACTTAATAGATTGCCCAGAGTACAAAACAAAGTGCTAGAATGTAGGAAGGCTTATAAAATTGTTATTAAATAGTTAAATCACTGAAGCATAATACTTGCCTGATGTAACTTCAGCACAAGTGAAAGAGTTTATTGCTTTGACAATGGCTTGCTTCCTAGCGGATGAATTGAGAATGACAATTTATACAGATAGCTCATATAGATTTTAAGTGATACATGATTTTGGGCAGCTACGGTAACAAAGGGGCTTTATGACATCCTCTGTTACTCCCATTAGGAATGGATCCTATTATCTCAAATGTTTGTGAGCAATATAGCAACCAAGAAAAATTGCAGTGGCCTAATACACAGCCCATAAAGCTGGTACTGACATGGTCATAATAGAAAACAATTAGGCAGATCAAGTGGCAAAGTTCTGCACCCTTGAAAGTGTAACTGATATGTTAAATAAGCAAACTCCAGTGCAAGAATCAGAACAATGCGAAACTAATATAAGAATTACTAAGACTGCAAATAAAGTCAATCGTTTTTGTGGCATCCAATGCAGACAACATTAAGTCAACTGAGGGGCCTTCAGGGAGAAGTACCAGCAGAGAAGAGGAAGAAACTGCAATTTGATAGTTGTAAAAGTAATTTTGATTATTTTTGAGTTCCTCCAGATCATCAGTATGTACTCTGAGACTCCATTTTACATTCCAAGGCCCAATATATGCATGGCCATATGCAAGTAGGGAAAGCTGCAATTATCAGAATTTTCAAAAGGTACTGGTACCATACAACATTCAGAAGTGTAGCAGAAGATGTATTTTTTATGCTAGAGGTGTATTACTTGCTAGAGATCTAATCAGGGAAAATCTTTAGTCATCCTGAGTCACAATGGCAAGCCAGAAACCAAAATTACTAGACTTAAAGCATATATCATTGAAATGCCTGTTGTAATTGTCATAAATATGTTCTTGTGACTGACTGCTTGTTTTAAAAAAGGGTAGAAGTATATCCAATGGGGAAGCATCAGTATGACTGTTTCCAAACTCTAGTTCAGAGAGTTAATATCACATGTTAAGCCTGCCAGCCTATAATGAGACAAATCGAAGAAATCAAAAGACTGAGATCCTAAAGTTATTGTGTACTGCTGTTCAGACTGAATAGAGGTTCCAATATAGCTATCATCCACAGTTATCAGGAATCATTAAGATGAATGGTACTATCAAAAGTAAATTGGCTGAAGTGTGTGCCTTTATAAATCTTAAGTAGCCAGATGCTCTTCCTATTGTTCTCATGAGTGTTAGAAGTATTCCTGATAAAAAAGACAGTTCTCTCACCCCATGACATTTTGATGGGTAGAGCTGTGACAGTGGCATACATCCCTTCAGCAACACAAAAGCTGATGATAATTTACTAGGTTACTGCGACGGTCTGACTGATGTGGTGAAATCTATCTCTCATCAGGTGAATTTCACAACAGCATTGAATAAAGAATCTCATTGTCATCCACTACAACCAGGTGATTTGAATTCTGATCAAAAAGCATGTTTGCAAGAGCTGCTGGGAGCCAGAATGGAAGAGGCCACATCAATTAGTGTTTGTGACTAACACTGTTGCGAAGTGTGCTGGAATCCCACAGAGAATCCATGCAGCTCACACAAGAAGAGTGAAGACCCGGCCTGAAGAAGTGGTGACAGGAGCCACTGATTCACTAGAGTCATCTCAAGTTTTCAGCGTGGATCCAGAAGGGGAAAGAGGTTGCTGAAACCAGTGAGAGGAAAGGCAGCAGTAGCCAATTTAAATTTAAGAATCTATTGCAAAGTCACAAGCAGCAGTTCAAGAAAAACTCAAGCTGAAAATTTGAGTCTCAAGAGTCCCAGTGGAAAGAAGTAATCCACAGTGAGTAGAGATGCTGATCATAGTACACGTTCAACTAAGAAAGAAGAAGACAAAGCAGTAGCCACAAGTGAAGATACAAGTGTCAAAAGAGTGCGTCAAGGAGAGATAAGTGGACTGAGGAAGCGAAGAGAGCTTGCTAAAGGAGACATTGGAAGAATTAAAGATCAGAGTCAATCAGAAAAGAAGAAGAAATAATTGAAATTGATTTGAAAATAGTGATGGTGAATCATGTGTTGCCAAAAGATCCACAACAAAGATAATTACAAACAAAAAGTAGATATCACCTGAATGGGCATATCTGGCATCTATGTCTGAGGTGAAGAATCAGATGTGGAGGAGTGAAATTCAACATATGTGAAGAAAAATTAGAAGAAGATTAATCACCTTGATTTTTTTGCAAATCTTGATAATTGTGAAATTTTGAAAGTAAAATTTTGGACTCTCCAAAACAATAATTATTTTGGCTTTTACTAAAGTATCCTGATGAACTAATAAGGTCTTAAGTCCATGAATTGAAGAATCTGATTTTTAAAAAACCCTCTGATTTTGATTATTGTTTTTAAAAAGAAGTGTAGATTTATTATTGTTTTAGAAAAAGAGAAAAAGTTTCTAGAAGACTTATTTTTGGGATTTGAATTTGTTTTCATTTTTTATTTTGATCTCTATGGTATACATCAGATGATGTAAAATAGTTAGCATGATTTCACTAATTGAGATATTAATAGTTTTAATTGGTCTACTGTTGTGCCTACTTTCTCCAGTTGGATATGTTTCATGAAAAGCTGAATTAACTACAGTTCATAATGAATGAACAAGAAACTGACACATAAGGAAAGATTAGTAAATAATTATAAAAATGATATCCATGCAAGCCTATTGAATTAATATATAGATGTAATGGGGGGTTAACAATTGTCTTGTATGCATTTTTCGCCCTCCTGCAGATAAGGAGCAACGTATTATCAATTGCCAGTGTCCTACAGTTTGGCATATAATGTGGTTGCTAGTATATTTAATAAGCAAGAGTTTTGCTGCTGTACTTGTCTGATATCAAAGCTGCACTGGAACCCTTCCTCTTTTTCGAGATCCTGGTTATTCAGTAACTTATGGTAAATATTTGTATTCAGTTGCACAAACTAATCCACATATTAAACTACTAAAGGGTAGTATGTGTGTAGTTTAAGCAAAGAGGAGTGTGAGTTTGTTAAAGAAAATAATGAAAGGAGAGTAAAAATCTGGAAAAACTCAAAGGATGAAAGAAAAATTAGAGAACAGATTAAGGCTGAAGAGAAATTTATGACTTCGTATTTGCATCCAAGGTTGAAAATGGAGCATGAGAGAAAGAGTGAATATGTATGATGGGTGATAAACCTACGGGAGTTAGGTTAGTGGAGTTTATGTGAAAAAGTGAGTGTGAGAGAAGTTATGTTGTTAGTGGTGGGTTTCTGGTTGGTGAAGAACCAATACTTAGAGAAATGTATTATTTGTGTGGTAAGACTGCCTACTTTGACTTAGCATTTAGGTGGGTTCCTATTGTCTTGCTTTGGTATTCCCTAGGATTTACCACGTGAAAGAGCTGCGTGATGCTGTTGGTTTGAACAGAGTAAAATGAGGTTTTGGGCAAATTATTAGATAGATTAGGAGCTATGATTCCATCTGTAAGAGTGGTCATGAATAACGTGAAAATTATAAGCTTGCACTTGTGGATCAGCTGTCTTCTAACACTGCTGGGGCATTAATGCAAATAAATAATAAATCAATTGCTAGTGTTTAATGATTTTTCAATACAGTCTAGCACTAGACATCCTTCTCATGAGAAAATGCAGTGGTTGCAGGGTTTTGAAGGTGAGAGAGTAGTGTACTTTTGTTCCAGGTAACAGTAAGCTTATGGGGGCATATGTCTCTAGCATTACTTATGCTTCTCTTGAAGTCAAAGATTTGGAGAGTATGGCTTGTGGGAGTATGTAGGTCCTTGGGGTGGTGAGTTTCTGAAGGGCTTTTAGTAAAGTTTGTGAGTGGTTTGATGGTTTGGGTGAGGGCAAGCTAACGGCTATACTAACACCTGTGATTATGTTGATTTGTGCAGTTGTTCTATTTCTATTGTTAATATTTTTATTTTTAAAATGTGGGTGAAAAAAATAAAAACAAGGTTGCCCAAAATAAAGAGATATGAGTTGGAGAAGAGGATGCCAGAGATCAAGTATATAATCAACTCACGGTGTTGAAAAAAATCAAACGCAGAAAACAGACAGTGATACAGGCTGTGTAATAGATTATTGTGGGTGGTGAGTTTTAGTGATTCTAGAATAATCAGAGGTGGGGTGTTCACAGTGTTTTTATGTATTAATTAAAATAGTGCATTATTAAAAGTGTGCACAATGTTAATCAACAGTCAAATTCACATGTGCACACTGATAGGATGCTGTTGCTTTTGAAAAGATTGTGATATAACTGTTAAAGTGCTTATGCTCATTAGGCCTAAATGCTATGTTTTTCAAAATGCATGTCTCATCATGTTAATGCTCTGTTTATTATCTCTGCTTCACAAAGACTTGATTGACACTGTTTTCGAATAAGGCTGTCTAACATTTTCTCAATATTGTAACATTTCTCCATGGACCATCCAAGTGGAATTGCATACATTCACAATGGTTCACTGTTGTTTATGACACCACCAGATGATATTAGATCAGAGGGGGCTACATCAATATTCAGTTAGTGGGTTAGTGCTTAGATCGTAAGGCTGAATGGTGATTTCAATTTACTCTGATTTGTTGAAAATGTATTTCTTCGTTCACACTATGATGATTCTGCTTGCCCATCAAGAACTTTACTATGTAAACCCTCAGTCTTGGGGCTGAGCCATGAGACCTGTCTCATGCTGCTAGGGAAGCTGTCCAATTTCTTACTGATTTTGCTGCATATGTGGACCAGATTAGGGTTTGGCAGTCATGGTACCGCCGTGGCAGCTGCATAGGAATCACTGCCGTACTGGTGCCTGTCTGACCGCCGCAGTTTCACCACTGCAGCCAGCAAATCTCGACCGCAGAGGCAGGATAGGCCAATGCATCTGTCAGAGTGCAGACTACCACTTTTATCGCCGGCCCAATTACAAAGTGCCTTCCCGCCATTCTGACTGTGGCAGTCCAACCACCACATCTGAGGTGGTGCAAAGGGAGGGATATAAGGCTTCACACACCTGTACTCAGCTTCACACATCCAGTGCGCCATGGAGCCTACTGTACACATCCTACCGCTGCTGGTGTTGCTTGATGAAGTCCAAAACTGACTCCTTCGTGGACGCACCTGACGTTAAGCTTAACTCTTACCTGTTTCCATTGACTTAATAGATGCCCCGCCATGGACCTGGCAAGGGATATGTCGAGCCTGGGCCAAACATAGTTTCTGGCCCCCTGTTCAGAATTGTTCATAATGTATGAACCGATTACAGGTCCATGATGCCCTCTTTGGCCAGGTCTCTGACACGGCACACTTTACAAAAGTTGACATGTTTACATCTCATAATCAGGGATAGTGATGTGTGCATTACATTGTGTCACACAACAGCACCTCCTCAACAATTACACACTTATTAATCTAAGTGACACCCTCACATTATCCACATGCTAGGTCCTGTTGTGATATCACAGATACATCTGTCTGGATGTGTCATGACACTTAAACACACCTTCTCTGCTAAATCACTGTAATGGACACTCACACATCACCCACATTTAAAAGTAATATTAGGTAAATGAGATTAAAAATAATTAGTGTGAGAAACACTCAAAGGCCACAATGTAAAGACTCTCTGCAGATTATGTTTGTCTCTACCAGGGGGACCCCTGGAAGCCTGGGTCCTTGCGCCACAATCCACTTTGCACATGGCTCAAAACATCTATGTGCCAAGGACCTGTGGCGTGAAGTATATCAGAGACAGCCAATGGAATAACCAAGTTACATGAATATGTGGGTAATGTGTAAGTGCAAGTCATGAAAGCAAACACAGCAGTAACAACATTTGTCTCACATTAATATAAAGTAAGTGTAAGGTACACACACAAAAATTGACAAATGTCAATTAAAATACCTGATAAGGTATGGCAAATTAACACCCTCCATGTGTGCATGGACAAATAACTAACTTGCACACATCAGCAGGTATTCATTCTACACCATAGAGAGAAGAGCAACCTAAATGATGTTGACATTGGCCAAGCAAAGATGATATACTTACCAGATGCAGTGCCACCCAAGGCAATGGTCGTCCCAATTGGTTTTCACTCCATTTATCTATCCATTAAACATGTCCACTTGTCCTGTGTAACTCCAGCACTGGTTCCAAGGTCAGACCATAGTTACCGCATCAAATGGATCTGCAATCAGGGATGAAACAAACACAGCTGTATTCACACATCACAAAGTATCCAATAACATAAAATTATTAGAGAAGTACTGGCATGACTAATGTGTTCCAAACAAAACAAATCTTTAATTTGGTATAAACAGATTGAAGAAATCAAAGGCCAATTGACACTGCCAGGGAACCTCCTCCGAAAGGGGCATCCATTGGGCAGGGCAGACACCTCAAAGATCTCATTTGGGAGTAGGATGTTCGGGTTTGGGAGGGGTGGGTTTGGCATGGGAAGTTGTGGGTTGGGAAGAAGAAGGGGTGGGCCTATGTTTAAGAGGGAATTTTGCGAAGTGGAAGGGATGGAAAGATGTTTTGTTGATGTATCATGGGACCTGGAAGACGCAGATGGGTGGATAATAGAGCTGGGTTTGGAGATAGGAGAGGTGGTCTGTGGTATGGGAGAGGTAGGAACCTTCTTGGGAGTGGTGGTTTGATGTTTCAGATGGCTTAGGGTTAGGGGAAAAGGAAGTATCTTCAATAGGGTACTTAGGAATGGGGACGGGAAGGAGTTGGGCTTTGGAGGGAGAGGGCATGATTGTGGCTGATGCGTTGGGTTCTGTTGTGGGTGTAGGTGCATGTGTGTCAGGTGTATGTGCTGCAAGTATGGGTGTGTCTTGTATACATGGTGTCAGTTGGGTGCTTGACTCTGTGGGTCTATGCTTCTCAAGTGTATACATAGGGACTGTTGTACATGTGGATATTGCTGCAGTGTAAGTGCTGGGTGTGGTTGTTGTGGATGTTGATGTGTAGTGGGTACCTAAGGTACTTACACCTTATACCAGGTCCAGTCATCCCTTATTAGTGAAATGTAGGCAGTGTTCTAGCAGCTTAGGCTGTCTAGGGGTAGCTGTAGCAGAGAAACCAAGGCTGAACTAGGAGATGAGCAAAGCTCCTGCAATACCACTATAGTTACACAGTACTTATAGACAATACTCAGTGTTACCAAAAATAAAGGTACTTTATTTTAGTGAAACAAGGCCAAAAATATCTTAAAGGCAATACTCCTTCTGGAGGTAAGTATTATACACAATATATACACTAGTAACCAAAATCAGGTAAGTAAACAGTCATAGAATAGTGCAAACAATAGAAAATACAATAGATGGCAATGGGCCAAGGGGCAACACAAACCATATACTAAAATAGTGGAATGCGAATGTCGAATTCCCCCCTAGGCAAGTGTAGTGTGTAGAGGGGCGCTGGGAGTGTAGGAAAACACCAAAGGTAAGTAAAGTACCCCACCCCAGAGCCCAGGAAAGCAGGAGTAAACTACAGCAAGTTTCCTCAGGACACACTACAAGTCGTGATAAAGGATTATGCAAGAACCAAGCAAGACTGCAAGCTACAAACAATGGATTCCTGGACCAGAAGACCTGTGGACAGAAGAGACCAACTCCAGAGGTCGAAGAAGAGTTCAGGAAGGACAGGAGCCCCTGCCAACCTAGAAGAAGATGCAAAAGTAGATTCTCCGGTCAGAAGAAAAGTACAGAAGTGCACCAAAGAAGATGGCTGCAGGTTCCTGCTTGGTGCAGGAGATGTCCCAAGTCGAGTTGTTGGCTGCAGGAAGTTTGCGTCGCTGGATTCCGTCAACAAGCCTTGGTTCGAGCAAGTACGCAGTTTGTGTCAAAGAGGAGCTGCCTGGGGGTCTGAACTAGGACTGAGGAGACAGAGGGGCACTCAGCACTTCATAGAGCCCTCAGAAGACCAGGCAGCACCCACGGGAGTCCCAGAACATGGGCACAAAGAAGATGCAAAGTGCGGTCGTTGCAGCACTACAATGGAGGGTCCCACGCCATCGGAGAACAACTCAGGGAGCTGTGCATCACAGGATGGAGTGCTGGAGACCTGGGCTACACTGTGCATGACAAACATTTGGAAGAAGTGCACAGAAGCCCAAGGAGCTGCAGAAGACACAGTACACAGGGATACTGACGCAGCACGGGAAGGCAAGCTCTTACCTCCACCAAATTTGGACAGCTGGACCTTTGGACAGTCTTGGTCACTTCGGTCCACCACTTGTGTTCCAGGGAGCATGCTCGTCATCAGGAGAGGAGTCCCAGAGTACCGATTGTCATCGCGAAAGGGTGCCTGTAGAAGCAGGGAAGTGACTCCGTCACTCCACGGGAGATTCCTTCAGTTCTTATGGTGCAGGGTGAAGACAGGCAGTCCTCAGAGTGTGCACACCTTGGAAACTGTTGCAAATGCTGTCTGGAGCTGAAGTTGCAGGTCACAGGAGTCATCCTTGATACTTTGTTGCAGTTCCAGCGCGTCCTGGAGCAGTCTGCGGTTGATACAATGGTCAGAAGCTGAAGCAGGGGATGCAGAGGAGTCCTGTAGGAATCTTGCAAACCGAATCTGAGGAAACACCCGGAGGAGAGACCCTAAATAGCCCTGAGAGGGGGATTGGCTACCTACCCAGGTATCCACCTATCAGGAGGGGTCTTTGACATCACATGCTGGCACGGGCCACTCAGAGGTCTCCAGAGGGTCCCCACACCTTGGAATCCAAGATGGCTTAAGCCAGGGACACTCTGGGGGAGCTCTGGGCACCACCCCTGGGGTGGTGATGGATAGGGGAGTGGTCACTCCCCTTTCCTTTGTTCAGTTTCATGCCAGAGCAGAACCTGGGGGTCCCTGAACCAGTGTAGACTGGATTATGCAAGGAGGGCACCCTTTATACCCCTCAAAACATTTCCAGAGGCTCTGGGCGGCTACCTCTCCCATGCCTGTAACACCTATTTCCAATGGGAGAGGGTGTACCACCCCTGTCCTAAAGGACATGCATTGTTCTGCCTTCCTGGAATTGAGCTTCTCAATCTCCAGGAGGGCAGAAACCTGTCTGTGAGATGGCAGCAGCTGGGGCTACAGTGGAAACCACAGCGAGCTGGTTTGGTAGTACTGGGGGTCCATGGTGGAACTCCAAAGGTGCATGGGATTGCCCCCCCAATACCAGATTTGGATTGGGGGGTCAATTCCATGATCCTAGACACCTCACATGGCCATATGCAGAGTTACCATTGTGAAGCTGCATATATGTGTTGACATATAAGTAGTTCATGCTTATAATGGTATCCTCACACTCATGAAGTCTGCGGAATTGGCCCTGGACAATATAGAGGCACCTATGCTAGTGCAAGGGTGCCCTCACACACAGTAAGTTTGCACCTAGCCTTCAGTAAATGAAGGTTAGACATTTAGGTGACTTATTAGTTACTTAGTGCAGTGTAAAATGGCTGTGAAATAGGGTGTGCACTATTTCACTCAGGCTGCAGTGGCAGTCCTGAAGAAGGGTTTGTATGAGCTCCTTATGGGTGGCAAAAGAAATGCTGCAGCCCATAAGGATCTCCTGGAACCCCTATGCCCTAGGTACCTAGGTTCCATATACTAGGGACTTACAAGGGGGGTCCAGTGTGCCAATCATAATTGGAATATGGAGTCACTAAACTGTAGTGACAAATTTGGTAAGTAGAGAGAGCATAAGCACTTCTGGTTAGCAGAACTTCAGTGACACAGTCAAGCATACTGACAACACATATAGGCCACAAACTATGAGCACTGGGGTCCTGGCTAACAGGATCCCAGTGAGACAAGCAAAACATACTGACAAACAGGCAGAAATTGGGAGTACCATGCCAAGAAAGAAAGTACTTTCCTACACCCCCCCCCCCCCCAAACGAGGGACAATAAGGCTAACCTTGCCCAGATGAGTCTTCATTGTCTAAGTGGAAATATATGGAGAGTCCATCTGCATTGGAGTGGTTACTCCCAGGTCTATGTTCCACTGAAAAGTCCATCCCCTGTAGGGAAATGGACCACCTCAACAATTTAGGGTTTTCTCCTTTCATCTGTTTTAACCATAAGAGAGTTTTGTGGTCTGTCTGAACAATGAAGTGAGTCTCAAATAAGTATGGTCTCAACTTCTTCAGGGCCCAGACCACAGCAAATGCCTCCCCCAATGCTTTTCTCTAGTGGTAAACCTCCTACTGATAAATGCAACAGGTTAATCCTGGACCTCTGAGTTCAGTTGTGATAGCACTGCCCCAACCCCCAGTCCAGATGCATCTGTCTGGACAATGAATATTTTAGAGTAATTTGGGCACCTTCGGACAGGTGCAGTACGCATAGCCTGCATAAGCTCATCAAAAGCTCTTTGACAGCTGGCTGTCCACAATACCTTTTTGGGCATCTTTTTAGAGGTGAGGTCATTAAGAAGGGCAACAAGGGAGCCATAGTTCTTAATGAACCTCCTGTAATACCCAGTGAGACCAAGAAAGGCTCTGACCTGGGTCTGCGCAGTAGGGGGAGCCCAGTCTAAAATAGTCTGTATCCTCCCCTGTAGTGGTTCAATCTGTTCTCCACCTAGCAGGTGGCCCAGATAAACCACTTTCCCCTGCCCTATCTGGCATTTTGAAGCCTTGATAGTGAGTCCTGCCTTTTGCAGGACCGCCAAATCTTTCCACAGGTGGACCAGGTGGTCATCCCAGGTGGAGCTAAATACTGCAATATCATATAAGTATGCTGCACTGAAAGCTTCCAGACCTTGGAAGACTGTGTTCACCAGCCTCTGGAAAATGGCAGGTACATTTTTCAAACCAAAGGGCATAACTGTGAACTGTTACTGCCCTCCAATGGTTGAAAATGCTAATTTTGGCTTAGTATCCTCTGATAATTTGATCTGCCAATACCCTGCAGTCAAATCAAAGGTGCTGAGATACTTAGCAGAGAGCAGTGTATCTATGAGCTCATCTGCCCTGGGTATAGGGTGAGCATCTGTTTTAGTTACAGTAATGAGCCCTCTATAGGCCTCACAAAACCACATTTCTCTCTTTCCTTCTTTGCTATGAGGTTTGGGGACAAGCACCACTGGGCTGGCCAAGGAGCTATCTGAGTGCTTAATAACACCTAGGTCCAACATTTTCTGAACCTCAGACTTAATACAGTCACTGACATGATCATGCTGCCTATAAATCTTGCTTGTGACAGGCAAACTGTCTCCAGTATCAGTGGTATGCTCACACCAAGGAGTGGTACCAGGTGTGAGTGAAAAGAGTTCAGAAAATTGGCCTAGTAAATTCTTACAGTCATCCCTCTGCTCTGCTGTGCGGCAGTCTGCAAGTACAACTCCCTCCACTAAGCCATCAGCTTCAGTGTTGGAGAAGAGGCCAAGGAGAGTTTTGTTAAATCTCTCAACCAGTCTATTTCTTTGTGGGTGATAGGGTGTGGTAAATGTGTAGGTTACACCACACTCCTTCCACATAGCTTTTAAGTATGCAGATATTAAGTTACTACCCCTGTCTGATACTACCTCTTTAGGAAAGCCCACCCTGGAAAATATTCCCAGGGGGGCCTTTGCCACTGCAGGTGCTGTAGTGGTCCTTAAGGGGATGGCTTCTGGATATCTTGTGGCATGGTCCACTACCACCAAGATGAACCTATTACCAGAGCAGTTGGAGGGTCAACGGGGCAAACAATGACAACCCCTACCCTTTCAAAGGGCACCCCAACCACTGGCAGTGGGATTAAGGGGGCCTTTGGGGTGCCACCAGTCTTGCCTCTGGCGTGGCAAGTCACACAAGAGCGACAAAACTCTTTTGTGTCCTCTGACATATGAGGCCAGTGAATTTGAGTGGCAAGTCTGCCCCGTGTTTTGCTTTGCCCCAGATATCCAGCCAAGGGAATATCATGTGCCAGAGTTAGGAGGAAGTCCCTATACTGCAAGGGAATGACCAGTCCCCTGGTAGCAGCAGGTTTAGGGTCCCTTGCCTCAGTATAAAGGAGATTGTTCTCCCAGTAAACTCTGTGGGAGTCGCTGATATCACCATTTTGCTGTTTGACAGCTTGCTGTCTTAGACCCTCTAGTGTGGGACAGGTCTGCTACACCACACTCAGTTCCTCCCTGGCAGCCCCCCCTGCACCCAAGAGCTCAGCTGTGACAGCTTGAAGCGCCTCTGGTGTAGGTTCTACACAAGGAGTTGACTCCTCCTCATCAAAAGGGGAATCTTCTGGAGAGGGAGGGAGAGTTAGTGGACAAGGGTTTGTCCTTTCTACCCCTAGTTTATGAGAGCATGTTGGTCCATTGTTCCAGGATCCAAGATTCCCTGCCCTCTTTGCTTCTTGGCCTGAGCCCTGGTATGAGCAAAGATATGCCATGGAATGCCCAGCATGGCTGCATAGGCCTCCAACTCCACCTCAGCCCAAGCTGAAGTTTCCAAATCATTGCCCAATAGACACTCTAAAGGTACGTCAGTGGGTACCACAACCTCTTTAGGACCAGTAAACACCCCCTCACTCCCCCCAGTTGAGATTCACAACAGCCATGGGGTGGCTAACAGTGTTGTTATGGGTGTCAGTAACTTGGTACTGATGACCAAGTAGGTGTTGCTCAGGGGCAACCAGTTTCTCCATCACCATAGTGACACTGGCACCTGTGTCCCTGTAGGCCTCAACCTAAACACCATTTATTAGGGGTAGTTGCTTGTACTTATCCATATTAAAGAGACAAGCAACTTAGGTGTGGTGAGGTCAATCCCACCATCACAGACTAAAACAGCCTCAGTGGTCTCCCTAACGAGACCAACCCCCCACTACATTACCAAAAGTGAGCCCAGCTACACCCTTTGGCTATTTGTAGAGTTTTTTCCACCGCCACTGCTATTACTAGGGGCACTAGTGGAAGCAGTGGGGGCTGTGGTGGTGGGAGGCTTGGTGTTTCTCTTGGGAGACGTGCGGTCACTTACTCAGTGGCCTTTCTGCTTACAAATATAACACCAAGGCTTTTTCTACTGATTAGAAGAGGATTTGGACCCACCACCCCCAGAGGATGTTTGTGGGCCTGATGTAGACTCTGATTACTTTTTATCTTTGTCCTCGACTCCTTGCCATGGGACTTATCATCCTTCTTCTTGCTGTCCTTGTCACCCCCTCCATGAGCTTTTCTGCTGACCCTTGTTCTGACCCATTTGTCTGCCTTCTTTCTCAATTCTTGGGGAGAGCTCAGATCTAAGTCCACAAGATATTGGTGCAACTACTCAGACACACAATTGTTAAGAATATGCTCTCTCAAGATCAGATTGTATAAGATTTCATAATCACACACCTTGCTGCCTTGCAACCAGCCTTCTAAGGCCTTTACTGAACAGTTCACAAAGTCTATCCAATCCTGTGAAGACTCTTTTTTGGTTTCTCTGAACTTCAATCTTATATTGTTCAGTGGTTAAGCCAAATCAATCCAAGTGTCAGGATACTTCAATTCGATTTCCTCAGAAGCAGAATATCACTCCTCAGTCCCGACCCGAGATACTCACAACGAATATTAATCCTTCGTGCTGAGTACCCCGGAGGGGGAAAGGGGAATGGGATGGTAGAGAGACTGCCACAGAGATGATGAACGCCAGTACTCAGTCTGCCTCTTCACATCTAAGATTGGATACAGCACCTGCAAGAGTCACAGTCGCAATTACTAGGGACATACAACATCAGTTTTTCACTTTCTACTCTCAACACTTAGGGGGTCATTCCGACCCTGGCGGTAGACTACCGCCAGGGCCGGGGACCGCGGATGCACCGCCAACAGGCTGGCGGTGCATCCATGGGCATTCTGACCGCGGTGGTACAGCCGCGGTCAGAAACGGGAAACCGGCGGTGTCCCGCCGGTTTCCCGCTGCCCTAGGGAATCCTCCATGGCGGCACTGCAGGCAGCACCGCCATGGGGATTCCGATCCCCTTACCGCCAGCCTGGTTCTGGCGGTTTTGACCACCAGAACCTGGCTGGCGGTAACGGGTGTCGTGGGGCCCCTGGGGGCCCCTGCAGTGCCCATGCCAATTTCATGGGAACTGCAGGGGCCCCCTAACAGGGCCCCACCAAGATTTTCAGTGTCTGCCAAGCAGACACTGAAAATCGTGACGGGTGCAACTGCACCCGTCGCACCCCTTCCAATCCGCCGGCTCCATTCGGAGCCGGCATCCTCATGGAAGGGGGTTTCCCGCTGGGCTGGCGGGCAGCCTTCTGGCGGTCGCCCGCCAGCCCAGCGGGAAACTCAGAATTACCGCAGCGGTCTTTTGACCGGGCAGCGGTATTCTGACGGCGGGACTTTGGCGGGTGGCCTACGCCGCCCGCCAAAGTCAGAATGACCCCCTTAATTCTCTTTAATTCTATTATTTCTTCACTCACCCTGAGTTCTCTGTAGCCTTGCTTCTCTCTATAAATGATAGCTCTTCTTAAAAAAAATGCTTATTACTGATTCTTGAAGAACTTCTCAACCTTTGTTAGAGATTGGTTTTATGTTGCTATATATATATATATATAGTTGGTGATAATGCGTTCTTCAAATCAGCTGATGTTATTTAATTTCTCCTGTCTTATTGTGACTTCTGTCAATACTTGTATTTGTAAATGCTTGTTTATTAAAGTTCGTTTCTCCTTTCTTACTTCGACATTTGTTGATAACTTGTATTTGTAAATGCTTGTTTATTACAGTTAGTTTCTCCTTCCTTACTTCGACATCTGTTGATAACTTGTAGTTGTAAATGCTTGTTTATTTAAGTTTGTTTCTCTTTTAAACTCTATTTTGGTTTATTACCATTGAATTTGTAAATGCTTATTTGTTAACAGTTCGTTTCTCCTTTAAACTAAGCCTTTGTTTATAACCTTGACATTTGTAGATACTTGCTCTTTTAAAGTTCGTTTTTTCTTTGACTTTAATATCTTAAACAAGAACCTTGTAAACATAAGGTTAATTCATACATTAACTCTGTAGCCTTGCTGACTTCCACGGGAACGGTCTACTATCAAACTCTTCGAATAAACCTTGACAATATTTATCCGTTTTCTGTAATATAATCTTCAAATGTAATTTTACCTCACAGGAGTTTCTGTTCTGAAGCGCGCTCTCTCTCCACACAGCTGATTCCTGTCAGACCTCAGTTGAAGTGCAAGGCTTCCAGCTGGAGAGCTCGTAACCTAGAAACCAACCGATTGCAAGACTAGAACTGTAACTAACCTTCAGGACTCACAGCGGCCATCTTGGATCTTCTCTTCTTGATTCTTCCTTTGAAATAAGCGCAAGATTACTCTGCAAACCTTCTTCCAATTTGGGCTTTGCTGTCTCCACTGAGGATATCTCTTTGCTTTTCTCATGCACTTCTTTGATTTGACTTGGCAAGTTTGTGAGGTCATGACAGTGCTCCCCCTCAAGGAACAGTTCTCCAATTTAGGTTTGCTTGGGTAGGTTCTATGAAAGTTTCTCACTAATCTTGAAGCATGTACATACTCGTGCGGCTCACAGGATCGATCCTCTGGACCATAACCTTTCCAATCAATTAGATAATAAAGCTGGCCATTACGGATTTTGGAATCTAAGATTTGATTGACCTCATACACTTCTGCAGAGCTAATCTGGATAGGAATTGGAGGGGAGTTTTGACGTAAATTTGGAGGACTGTTCTTTAACAAGGAGACATGGAAAACAGGATGTATCTTTAGATGAGCTGGCAACTGCAATTTAACTGCCACTGGATTGATCATCTTGTCAACTTTGAATGGGCCTATCAATCGTGGCTGAAATTTGCGATTTCCTTTGAGACGTAAATGATGAGTGGATAACCAAACTTTGGGGGTTATTCTAACTTTGGAGGAGGTGTTAATCCGTCCCAAAAGTGACGGAAAAGTGACGGATTTACCACCAGCCGTATTACGAGTCCATTATATCCTATGGAACTCGTAATACGGCTGGTGGTATATCCGTCACTTTACCGTCACTTTTGGGACGGATTAACACTCCTCCAAAGTTAGAATAACCCCCTTTGTCTCCTTTCGAATAAATGGGGCTCTCTCTTCTTTTTCTATCAGCCTGAGTCTTATATGAGTCTTTTACTTGAATGATGTTTTTTCTAGCCCTAACTAACGTGGTCTGCAAATCCCTCACCATCTCTTCTACTGCAGGCACTGAATCATCTTCTTTACCCAACATTACATTAGGATGTCTACCATGGTTCAGATAAAAGGGGGTGAACCCAGTGGTGGAATGAACAGCATTATTGTAAGCAAATTTAGCTGCCCACATCAACTCGGGCCATTCCTTCTCTTTATCGAATAAATTGAGTCTTAAATACTGTTCTAACTCTTGATTCACTCTCTCTGTTTGCCCATCGGTTTCAGGATGGTAACTGGTAGAGTAACGAGAATCAATTCCTAATCTTTTACTAAAGGCCTTCCAAAAGCGAGAAACAAATTGGGACCCCCTGTCTGAAACTAGAATTTTTGGGATACCATGGGCGCGTACTATGTGTTGTGTAAACAACTGTGCAACCTGTGGGGCTCGAGGGATTTCTTTCAAAGGAATGAAATGCGCCATTTTAGTGAAAGTGTCTACAAAAACTAGGATAGTGTTAAAACCTTGGCTACTAGGGAGGTCCACTATAAGATCCATAGTAACAGTATGCCAGGCATGGGGTGCAGTGGGCAAAGGTCTTAACAGACCTTGTGAAGCTGTTCTATTTGATTTCCCTCTTTGACATTTGTCACAAGTTGACACATATTGTCTTATCTGAGTTTTCATTTTTGGCCACCATAATTCTCGTTGTATTAGATTTTGAGTCTTTTGAATTCCTTTGTGTCCAGCTAATTGGTCGTCATGATAAGCCTGAAGAATTTTTTCTTGTAGCTCCACAGTCGGAACATACAGTGCACCTTTAAAGTATGGCAAACCTTTTTTGATTTCTCTTCCTTGGCCTTCTTTGGACCACTTCAGCATTCCTTCGAATGTTAAGTTTTCTTGAATTTCTTCAGTTCAATTTTCATAAAATATGGCAGATATGAACTTCTCTTGTGGATTAATCAATTCTTTTTCTGGAGGCTCTTTAACTGCACCGGTATCAATTCGAGATAGAGCATCTGCCTTCCCATTGACTTTTCCTGGTCTGAAAGTGATAACAAAATCAAAGTCTGCAAAATATAGGGACCAACGCAGTTGTCTAGCTGTTAGAGTTCGAGCTGATTTTAAAAACTGTAAATTTCGGTGGTCCGTGTAAAGGGTCACTATATGCTTAGCTCCCAAAATGTAATGCCTCCACTCACGAAAAGTTTCTTTGACTGCCAATAGCTCCTTATCCGCAATTGAATAATTTATCTCTGGTGGTGTTAATTTTCAAGAGAAATAGGCCACTGGATGTAATTGACCTGTATCTTTATGACGCTGGGAAAGGATACCTCCTATGGCAACATCTGAAGCATCTGCCTCCACATAATATGGCTCATCTGGATTGGGGTGGAGCAAGACTGGAGCAGAGACGAAGGAATTCTTCAAAAAATTAAAAGCATTTTCAGCTTCTTTTGTCCACTCAAACTTCACTCCTTTCTTCAACAATCGAGTAATGGGTGTAACTGTTTGAGAAAAATTGGATATGAATCTTCGATATAAATTAGCGAACCCCAAGAAACTCTGGATCTCTTTGACATTGCAAGGAGAAAGCCAATGTTGCACTGTCTTTATCTTGGCAGGATCCATACTAACTCCTTCTGGTGACAAAATGAATCCTAAGAACTCAACTCGTTCCACATGAAATGCACACTTCTCCAATTTTACATAGAGATGGTTTTCTTGCAACCTTGTGAGGATGGATCGAACATGGGAAATGTGCTCCTGTACATTGTCGGAAAAGATTAAAATGTCATCTATATAAACCACGGCAATCCGGTCGAGGAATTCTCGTAATATATCATTAACGAAATGCTGGAAGGCAGCAGGAGCATTGCATAACCCATAAGGCATCACTTGATATTCAAATAATCCGTATCGAGTCCGAAAAGCGGTTTTCCATTCATCCCCTGAAGCCACTCAAATCAAATGATATGCTCCTCGCAGGTCCAATTTGGTGTAGATTCTAGCATTCTTTATTTGATCTAATAAAACTGACACTAAAGGCAGTGGGTATCGATTCTTGATGGTAACCTGATTGAGGGCTCGATAATCAATGCAAGTTCGAAGATTCCCATCCTTCTTTGGTATGAAAAATAGTGGGGATGACACTGGAGATTCAGAAGGACGAATAAAACCATTAGCAAGATATTGATCCAAATACTCCTTTAAATGTTGTTTCTCTGCTTCGGTCAATGCGTATATTCTGCTACATGGCAATATCGCACCTGGCTCCAGTTCAATTTTGCAGTTGTAGGGTCGATGTGGTGGCAATTTCTCAGCCTCCTTTTCATCAAAAACGGCGACAAAATCCTCATATTTTTTTGGGATTTCTGCTGTCTTTAGTGCACAGATCATTGAAGAGTGTGATGATAAACAGGCCGCTTGGGACTTGGTGGACACTTCCACTCCATCATGAAAGCAATTCTCTTTGCAGTAAGAGGAATTCATCTTGATCGTTCTTTTGCTCCAATCAATTTGTGGATTATGTTCTGTAAACCAGGGCAGACCCAAAATGAGTTGAAACTGTGGAGCATCTATCAAATTAAAGATTATCTGCTCCTGATGTCCACCAAAACCTTGCATCTGAATTGGTTCGGTCTCATGGGAAATGGGTCCTGAAGAAAGATTGGTTCCATCCACAGCTCTTACTACTTCCAAAGTAGATTTCTTGATAAATCGAATACCCATTTTACGCGCGTATTTGATATCACAGAAGTTGCCCGTAGCTCCAGAGTCTATCATAACTGAGATCCCTTGAATTTCCTTCTCAAGGGACTTAACTGATACTGTTTGTACCAAATGTGGCGCTGCGGTTTGTAAGGTATTCGCCACTCGTTGATCTAAAGGAGTTGTCTTGGGTTCTGCTTTTATCAGGGCAACTCCCTCTACTGATGAAGCTGGCCTTTTCCCGACTGAAGAGCTTTGGGTTTCTTGGGACAGTTTTTAACAAAATGCCCAGATGCACCGCAATATAAACATAGTTGATTCACTCTTCTTTTCTCTTTTTCTTCCTTAGACAAAGGACCTCGGATGGAACCAATTTGCATTGGTTCTTCTATCGTTATCCCTTCTCCGGCTCTCGTATGATCATTTCTTACACGATCAATTCTCAGGGGAAATGGTCGATACTCTCTTCTCTTTTCTGCTCTTCGTTCAGTTAACCGGTGGTCAATCTGTAACACAAGATCAATTAACTCCGAAATTTCGGTGGGTCTATTTGGAACTTGTGCTAAGGCATCTTTCAATTCATCTCTCAGTCCACGATAAAATATGGCGGCTCTTTTTGACTCCGGCCAGGCAGTCTCTACAATGAGTTTATTGAAATGAGCCAGATGGGCTACTAGATCTTTATTACCTTGCCTGATTTCCAGTAGTTCATTGTCAGTGGCTTGAGCTGCAGTTCGCCGATCAAATATTCTTAAGAACTCTTCCTTGAAATTTTTGAAATTATATAAAACAGGATCATTTCTGGAAATTATTGGCATGGACCATGCGGCCGCATCTCCTGTCAGATAAGACAATATAAATGACACTTTGGACTGGTCTTTGGAAAAAATGACTGGTCTACATAAAAAATGCAATGAGCATTGGGTCAGAAAAATCTGCGCCTTATTTGGATCCCCACCGAAGCGCTCGGGTTGAGCCAAAGGAATAATAGGGGAAACCGCATGAATTACTTGAGTGGATATACCTGCAGATTGTGAAGGGCTAGGGATTTGTGAAAACACAGATTCATTTGATTTAGCGGTGTTCCCTAACTCATTTATTCGCTGTTTTATTTGGACTGTTTCTTCTATGGTGTTATTTAATTGTTTCTGTAACCCTTCCAAAACAGTGGCTAATGCTTTTATATCAATTCCTTCTGCCATTCTGCTCAGGAGGAAATCATTTTTTTCCCTAAAATTAGGGTGATGGCACTTCAATCTGTCAGGATACTTCAATTCGATTTCCTCAGAAGCAGAAGATAACTCCTCAGTCCCGACCCGAGCTACTCACAACGAATATTAATCCTTCGTGCTGAGTACCCAGGAGGGGGAAAGGGGAATGGGATGGTAGAGAGACTGCCACAGAGATGATGAACGCCAGTACTCAGTCTGCCTCTTCACATCTAAGATTGGATACAGCACCTGCAAGAGTCACAGTCGCAATTACTAGGGACATACAACATCAGTTTTTCACTTTCTACTCTCAACACTTAATTCTCTTTAATTCTATTATTTCTTCACTCACCCTGAGTTCTCTGTAGCCTTGCTTCTCTCTATAAATGATAGCTCTTCTTAAAAAAAATGCTTATTACTGATTCTGGAAGAACTTCTCAACCTTTGTTAGAGATTGGTTTTATGTTGCTATATATATATATATATATATATATATAGTTGGTGATAATGCGTTCTTCAAATCAGCTGATGTTATTTAATTTCTCCTGTCTTATTGTGACTTCTGTCAATAGTTGTATTTGTAAATGCTTGTTTATTAAAGTTCGTTTCTCCTTTCTTACTTCGACATTTGTTGATAACTTGTATTTGTAAATGCTTGTTTATTACAGTTAGTTTCTCCTTCCTTACTTCGACATCTGTCGATAACTTGTAGTTGTAAATGCTTGTTTATTTAAGTTCGTTTCTCTTTTAATCTCTATTTTGGTTTATTACCATTGAATTTGTAAATGCTTATTTGTTAACAGTTCGTTTCTCCTTTAAACTTGGCCTTTGTTTATAACCTTGACATTTGTAGATACTTGCTCTTTTAAAGTTCGTTTTTTCTTTGACTTTAATATCTTAAACAAGAACCTTGTAAACATAAGGTTAATTCATACATTAACTCTGTAGCCTTGCCGACTTCCACGGGAACGGTTTACTATCAAACTCTTCGAATAAGCCTTGACAATATTTATCCGTTTTCTGTAATATAATCTTCAAATGTAATTTTACCTCACAGGAGTTTCTGTTCTGAAGCGCGCTCTCTCTCCACACAGCTGATTCCTGTCAGACCTCAGTTGAAGTGCAAGGCTTCCAGCTGGAGAGCTCGTAACCTAGCAACCAACCGATTGCAAGACTAGAACTGTAACTAAC
Source organism: Pleurodeles waltl (assembly GCF_031143425.1). NCBI lineage: Eukaryota > Metazoa > Chordata > Amphibia > Caudata > Salamandridae > Pleurodeles > Pleurodeles waltl. Next base: position 543,193,979 of record NC_090451.1, read on the forward strand.
CTTCAGGACTCACAGCGGCCATCTTGGATCTTCTGTTTTTGATTCTTCCTTTTAAATAAGCGCAAGATTACTCTGCAAACCTTCTTCCAGTTTGGGCTTTGCTGTCTCCACTGAGGATATCTCTTTGCTTTTCTCATGCACTTCTTTGATTTGACTTGGCAAGTTTGTGTGGTCATGACACCAAGTGTGCAGTTTCAGAACATTGTAGTTGTCTGAGTCATCTTCTCTAACAGTGAAAGATAACCACAGTATAGCAGCCCACTGTCCCTGAGGGACCCTCTGAACTTTACAGGCCATCTCAAGTACAGAAAACCACTTGTAAGTGGCATCCCTCTCCTTGTAAGGGGGGGACAATCTTGTGCAGGTTTCTAGAATCAAATGTGTTTTCTCTAACACTGGAACTTCTGAAACTACTGCTGCTGCTGCCACCACCATGGGGAACTAACTCCAACCCCTGTCTTTCCCTTTCCACAGCTAGGGATTCCCTAGCTAAGGCCAATTGTTACTGCTGCAGCCTCAGTCTGGCCTCCTACAACCTCAGCTTTCTGAGTTCTCTATCTAGGGATTGATACTCAGAGTTTGATGTGGGGGACACTTCTGACACAGAAGTGACATGGGAATGAGCTGAGGTTGACCTTTTCCTAACTTGAGTTACTCTAGTGACCTATCCTCTAGGTGTGAAAGGTGCCCTACCTGTGTGTGAACCCTTCCCACTACCAGCTACACTAAGAGGTTTGTTAAGTGAAAGATCTGAGAAAGGACCCTCCCCTGGATCTTCAGGACCCTCTCCTGAACCTACCTGGGTAGAATCTCCCTCTACCTCCCCCTCTGATTGTACCTGACCATCAGGATACTCCTGGTCATCTTGGGGGGGGGAGGGTGCTACTGCCCAAAGAGCCAGGTCTTGAGGCGCTTCCAGAAGGTTTGGAGGTCCTGGGTCAGACGTAGGTTGGCGGGAAGGGAGTTACAGGTTTTGGCGGCAAGGTGGGAGAAGGATCTGCCACCGGTTGTGGTACTTTGTATGCGGGGAGCGGTTGCGAGGGTGAGGTTGGAGGAGCGAAGCTAGCGTGTCGGGATGTGGAAGTTAAGACGCTCGTAGAGGTAGGCTGGTCCGGCGTGGTGGAGAGCTTTGTGAGCGTGGATTAGGAGTTTGAAGACGATCCTTTTGTTGACAGGTAGCCAGTGGAGGTTTCAGAGGTGGACAGAGATGTGTTTGTGGCGAGGGAGGTTGAGGATGGGTGGTGCTGAAGCGTTCTGGATGCGCTGGAGTTTCTTCTGGAGCTTGGCTGTTGTTCCCACATAGAGGGCGTTGCCATAGTCCAGTCTGCTGCTGACGAGGGCGTGGGTGACCGTTCTTCTGGTTTCCACTGGAATCCATCTGAAGGTCTTGCGGGCATTCAATGTGTGTTGAAGCATGAGGACGAGATGGCGTTGACTTGCTGGGTCATAGAGAGCGAGGAGTCCAGTATGAAGCCGAGATTGCGTGTGTGGGTGGTGGGCGCTGGGGCTGACCCCAGAGTAGCAGGCCACCAGGAGTCGTCCCATGCTGATCTGTTGGGGCCGAAGATGATGATCTCATTCTTCTCCGAGTTCAGCTTGAGGCGGCTTGCTTTCATCCAGTTGGCGATGGTGTGGAGTCCAGTGTAGAGGTTGTCCTTAGCGGTTGCGGGGTCCTTCATGAGAGAGAGGATGAGCGGAGTGTCGTCTGCGTAGGAGACGATGTTGAGGCCGTGGGATCAGATGATGTTGGCGAGCAGAGCCATGTAGACATTGAAGAGGGTGGGGCTGAGTGAGGATCCCTGGGGAACTCTGCAAATGGCTTTGGTGGCCTTAGACAGGAACGGGGGGAGGTAGACTCTTTGGGTTCTCCCAAAGAGGAAGGAGGTGAGCCAGTCCAGGGCTCTGTGGCGAATTACGGCGTCGAAGAGGCATGTGCGAAGGGTGTGGTGACAGACGGTGTCGAAGGCTGCGGAAAGGTCAAGGAGGATGAGGGCATCGGTTTCGCCTTTGTCGAGCCTGCTCCTGATGTCGTCGGTGCAGGCGATGAGGGCGGTCTCGGTGCTGTGGTTCTTGCGGAATCCGGACAGGACCGTTGTCCTCCAGGAAGCGGGAAAATTGGTTGTTGATTATCTTCTTGATGACCTTCGCAGGGAGGGGGAGTAGGGAGATAGGTCGATAGTTTTTTAGGTCTTCGGGTCGGCTTTGGGCTTTTTGAGCAAGGCGTTGACTTCGGTGTGTTTCCAGCTCTCCGGGAAGATGGCGGTCTCGAAGGAGCTGTTGATGGTCTGGAGCTGGGGAGCGAAAATTTGGCTGCCTTTATTGAAGACTTGGTGAGGGCAGGGGTCAGCGGGAAAGCCGGAGTGGATGGTACTCACGGTCTTGGTGGTTTTCTCATTGTTGGTGGGGGTCCAGGTGCTCAGTACGTTGGTGTGGCAGGGTTGGGGTCGACTTTGGCAGTGGTGGTGGTGGGGAATGGCGGTGCGAAGCTTCCATCGATGTCTGTGATCTTGCGGTGAAAGAAGGTGGCGAGGGAGTCGCAGAGGTCTTGCGACTGGGGAGCAGGACTTGGGGTTGGTGAGTCCCTTGATGATGCTGAATAGCTCCTTGCTATTGTGCGCATTGTTGTCAGTTCGTTCTTTGTAGAAAGATCTTTTGGTGATCCGAATGAGCTGGTGATGTTTGTGGATGGCTGAATTGAGGGCGGCGTGGTTGCTTTCTGATTGTTCTTGGCACCAGATCTTCTCGGCTTTCCTGCATTCTCGTTTGGAGGCCTGAAGGCCTGCGGTGAACCAGGGAGCTTTCTTGTTGGTGCGGGTGTTGGTGGTTTTCTTGAGTGGAGCGAGGGTGTTGGCGCAGTCTTCGAGCCATTGTTTGAGGTTGAGGGCGGTGGTGTTGGGGTCGCTGGTTTTGGGTGGTAGGGCGTGGGTGAGGGTGGAGATCAATTGGTACTTGGAGATCTTGTTACACTTGCAGTGAGGGATCCGATGCTGTTGGTGGTGGGTGGTGGGTTTCAGGAAGGAAAAATGAACACAACGGTGGTCGGTCCAATGGAGTTCAGTGGTGTGATTGAAGGTGACGTGGTTGCTGGAGGAGAAGATGGCGTTGAGTGTATGACCGGCTGAGTGGGTGGGCGAGGTGAACAGTTGCTTGAGGCTGAGATTGGCAAGGTTGTTCAGTAGGGCAGAGGAGTTGCTGTCGCTGGTGTCCTCCAGGTGGAAATTCAGGTCCAGGAGCATGTAGTCCGTGGAGGCGAGGGCGTGGGAGTTGATAGTGTCGGCGATGGCGTCGCAGAATTGAGGGTGGGGGCCCGGGGTCTGTAGATGAGAGTTCCTCTCAGGGTGGTGTTAACATTGCCGTATATCTGGTAGTGCAGGTGTTCTACAGCATCTAGGGCATCGTGGGTGTTGGTTGAGATCCTGATGGAGCTTCTGTGGACTATGGCGATTCCTCCTCCTGGTTTGTTGGTACGGTCTCTTTGGGTAATCTTGTAGCCCTCAGGGATGGCTATGGCGATGTCTGGTTCCAATGAGGGGGTCATCCGGGTTTCAGTGAGGAAGGCGATGTCTGGGGAGGTTGATGTGAGCAGGTCCCAGAGTTCCACAGCATGCTTGTGGATGGAGCGGGTGTTGAGGAGGATGCAGCTGAGGTGGTTGAGGTGGGTGGTGTTGTTGTGGTGCTTGGTTGCTTGAGCGCTGGTGAAGTGGCACGAGCAGCAGGAAAAAGGTCTGTCGGTGTGCCTGGGGGAGGCCTGGACGCAGGTGGTGGTGCGGCCAGGGTTGAGCGCGAGGAGATCTGAAGTGGTGTAGTGGTGTCTGGCAACATGGGGGTGCGAGGGGCAGGGGGGCTGGTGCTGGGCGCAGTCCAGGCACGGACGGGCGCAGACGGGATTGTCTCTGGTGTGCCAGTGGCGCGGCCGCCATTAAGACGGGAAAATGGGAGGGAGGAACAGCTGGGAGGCAGTGGAGAATGGGGGTGCGAGGGAGGCCGGGCCGCAGGAGACGCAGCGGCGGGAACCGGGGAGAAGGAGAGGATGGAACCAGAAAGGCAATAAAGGCAATGAAAAAGCAATAAAAACGGGCAGAAAACCGTAGAAGGCAATAAACAGAAAAGAGGCACAGAAAAACAGAAGCACTAATATAGATTACAAGGCACACACACAATACTTACGCCAACCACTAGACACCAGGGATGAGGCACATGCGGGTGCCTGCAGGAGGTGGAGGGCCTCGAACTCGCGGCAGCAGCGAGGGCGGGGTCGGGAACACGAGGGCAGTCTGGTGGAGCTGCTCGGCGTGCAGAGTGGTGCCTGACCGTTCACCATATTATGACACACACACACCAATCTGACAGAATACAACCACATACACAAATCTGCCAGACCAAAGGTCAGTGATAAACTGGCGGTATCAAAACCCACACCGTTACGTCAACAGAACAACGCCAATCACATTCTGACCCACGAATCACCACAGTGGACATTCAACAGCAGTAAACCAATGGCAGTACATACTGCCGTGCTCACAATGGACACCCACAAACAAAACAACACCACATTGGACAATTCAAACAACACACACCTGACACCCATACACACACCACACCCACACACCCACACGACTATAAAACACACACCCACATTACCCACAACCCCTTACAAATACAAATCATTGACACGCGATTGACACCAAGACCACTGCCACAACTAGACCCAAACACCACATACACCCATACATCCCTTACACATCCCACTTCACACACCCCAACACATTACCCAACACACCCTCACTAACACGCCTCACATAACACCCATTGCACCACAAAGGCACCCCCGTTTTACTGAGGAGGAGCTAAGGGTCATGGTGGAGACGCAGCTATTTGGAGAACAGGTGCAGCAAATATCAATAGCCAGGAAGATGGAGCTAAGGCGGAGAATTGTAGACAGGGTCAAAGCCGTGAGACAGCACCCCAGAACAAGGGACGACATCAGGAAGAGGTGGAATGACCTCCGGGCGGAAAGTACGTTCCATAGCAGCTAGACACCAGCTTGCTAACCAGAGGACTGGCGGTGGACCCCCACCTCCTCCCCAACAACTCACAGCATGGGAGGAGCAAGTCTTGGCAATACTACATCCTGAGGGCCTGGCTCGAGTCAGAGGAGGACTGGACTCTGGTAAGTCAACTTTCAAAAATTATCACCCCCTTACCTGCATGCCATCACATACCCTCACCCTCACTCCCATCACTCCACTCCATCCCACACACTCCACCATCCCATCGCACTAATCCCAATGTCAAGCCCTGCATGCCGTATCAAAGCATGGACACCTCTCACAGCCCTGCATGGACACTCATCACTAAAGCATGCACAGCATATGGAAACTAACAATCCCACCATACACCAACATATACAAGTAAAAGCTGGCAGGGCAACACCAACTAAAGGAGGGGGAAGCCAGGGATGTACAATATATCATACACATGAAGCATAATACATCATTTACATCCCCACAGGTACCCCAGCTAATTTCACTGGAGAGGAGGTGCCACCACTATCCGGTCCCCCAACAGAAGAGGCCCACAGTGATGACAGTAACTCTGGTATTCAGGATCTGGACGATCTACCTGGCCCATCAGGGACCACTGGACAGCTGGTTACCCAAGCCCAGTCACAGATCACCACAGAGCCTCCCCATCAGGAACCAACACCACAGCCCCCACCCAGCGTACCTAAACCTCTGTCCCCAGGATACATCAATCAGCAGTGTGCCCACCTGTACCGGGACCCCAGCCCACACCTCACACACAGGACAATCAGGGACCTAGGGTCAGTGGCAGTAGGCACACCGTTCAGGGGATAGAGGCACAGGCCAACAGGGAAACTGGGAGGATTGCTGTGCGCAAGTGGGAAGACAGGAGCAGGGTACCGACTCTCCAGGAGGCCCTCTCTGAGATCTTGGGAGCCTAGACAATGTGCAGGAGAACAGGCAGCTGCAGGAGGGACTGTATCAGGGGATCAGGGAGGACTTGCAGGCCATCAAAAACACCCTGATCTCCATAGCAGGGGTGCTGGCAGACATGGCCAACATTATGAGTGAGGCAGTGTCACACCAGCGGGCCCCTGACACTAGCCAGTCATCTTAACAGCCTTCCATTTCCGCTACCGCTAGTGGCCAGGATGCTCTGCCACAGGGCCCACAGGCCACCAGCACCCCTCCCCCTGCAGAAGGTGAACCACCCTGCAAACGTTCTCTAAGATCCAGACAGAAGTCAGAGACACTTGCCAAACCCACGGCCAGGAAATTAGACTCTTCTGATTGTCCCCCTTGTATGCCACTCAGTCACCCTGTCCACCTTGAACTGCCATTGCTCCCCTTACTATGTCCCCTTGGACAATCCACCTGTGCTACGAACAGACTGGAGTAATACCCTGGACTTTCCTCCATCATCACCCCATCCCATTGCATATTTTTATATATTGGTACTACAATAAACACCCTTTGATACAAATCAATTTTGAGTATGTCATGTATTTCAAATATGTATTGATTGAAACAGGTACATCCATTGCAAATGAACTGTACATAGAATGAGCATAGAATCAATGACCTGTAGCTGGTTGTTGTAATCACACAAGGGGTATTTGTTAAATCACCAACATCTGCAAAATGAATAGCCAGAGGCAACAGTAGGTGGGCATAGAAGTAGTAAATACCAGCATACCAATGCCACACATAATACAACCCAAATCATTGAAATGTAAAGTTGCAATGTCTCACTTGTGTGTCATTGGAAGTACTGATGGATCACAGATGTTCTGTTGTCCACATCCTCATCCTCTGCCTCCTCACCCTCGCTGTCCTCAGGGTCCACTGCTGCCACAGGGGCATCTCCAGTCTCCTCGTCCCACAGAAAAGGTACATGGGGCCTGAGTGCCAGGTTGTGCAACATGCAGCATGCCACGATTATTTGGCAGACCTTCTTGGGTGAGTAGCACAGGGATCCACCTATCAGATGGAGGCACCGGAACCTGGCCTTCAGGAGGCCAAAGGTCCTTTTAATGATCCTTCTGGTTCTCCCATTGGCCTCATTATAACGTTCTTCTGCCCTTGTCCTGGCATTCCTCACAGGGGTCAGCAGCCATGATAGGTTTGGATAACCAGAGTCACCTGAAAATATTGAGGGACAACATTTAGCCACACACTATCCTATATGGCCAACAGCATAGGCATACACCAACATATACTGGGTGGGAACCAGGGCTCACCTATTAGCCACACCCTGTGCCTCTGTAGTTGGGACATCACATTTGGGATACTGCTATTCCTCAGGACAAAGGCATCATGCACGACCCAGGATTCTTAGCATTGATGTGGGAGATGTACTAGTCCGCCAAGCACACCATCTGCACATTCATTGAGTGGAAACTCTTACGATTCCTGAACACCTGTTTATTCTATGGGGGGGGGAACAAATGCAATAAGTTTTCTGTCAATCGCCCCAATTATATTGGGGATATGTCCCATTGCATAAATCCCTGTCTTCACAGTGGCCAAATCCTCAACCTGGGAGAATGCAATGTAGCTGCACATGTGTTTTATCAGGGCAGACAACACTCTTGTCAGCACTATTGAGAACATTGGCTGTGAAATTCCTGCTGCCAAGCCCACTGTCCCTTGAAAAGAACCAGTGTAGGAAAGTACCATCTTGCCTGGCATGTTACCCCCATATTTCACTGTATATATGTTGTTTTAGTCTATGTGTCACTGGGACCCTGCCAGGCAGGGCCCCAGTGCTCATAAGTATGTGCCCTGTATGTGTTCCCTGTGTGATGACTAACTGTCTCACTGAGGCTCTGCTAACCAGAACCTCAGTGGTTATGCTCTCTCTGCTTTCCAAATTGTCACTAACAGGCTAGTGACCAATTTCACCAATTCACATTGGCATACTGGAACACCGTTATAATTCCCAGGTATATGGTACTGAGGTACCCAGGGTATTGGGGTTCCAGGAGATCCCTATGGGCTGCAGCATTTCTTTTGCCACCCATAGGGAGATCTAAAAATTCTTACACAGGCTTGCCAGTGCAGCCTGAGTAAAATAACGTCCACGTTATTTCACAGCCATTTACCACTGCACTTAAGTAACTTATAAGTCACCTATATGTCTAACCTTCACCTGGTGAAGGTTGGGTGCAAAGTTACTTAGTGTGTGGGCACCCTGGCACTAGCCAAGGTGCCCCCACATCGTTCAGGGCAAATTCCCCGGACTTTGTGAGTGCGGGGACACCATTACACGCGTGCACTATACATAGGTCACTACCTATGTATAGCGTCACAATGGTAACTCCGAACATGGCCATGTAACATGTCTAAGATCATGGAATTGTCACCCCAATGCCATTCTGGCATTGGGGAGACAATTCCATGATCCCCCGGGTCTCTAGCACAGAACCGGGGTATTGCCAAACTGCCTTTCTGAGGTCTCCACTGCAGCTGCTGCTGCTGCCAACCCCTCAGACAGGTTTCTGCCCTCCTGGGGTCCAGGAAGCCCTGGCCCAGGAAGGCAGAACAAAGGATTTCCTCTGAGAGAGGGTGTGACACCCTCTCCCTTTGGAAATAGGTGTGATGGCTGGGGAGGAGTAGCCTCCCCCAGCCTATGGAAATGCTTTGATGGGCACAGATGCTGCCCATCTCTGCATAAGCCAGTCTACACCGGTTTAGGGATCCCCCAGCCCTGCTCTGGCGCAAAACTGGACAAAGGAAAGGGGAGTGACCACTCCCCTGACCTGCACCTCCCAGGGGAGGTGCCCAGAGCTCCTCCAGTGTGCCCCACACCTCTACCATCTTGGAAACAGAGGTGTTGCTGGCCCACTGGACTGCTCTGAGTGGCCAGTGCCATCAGGTGACGTCAGAGACTCCTTCTGATAGGCTCTTACCTCTCTTAGTAGCCAATCCTCCTTCCTAGGTAGCCAAACCTCCTTTTCTGGCTATTTAGGGTCTCTGCTTTGGGGAATTCTTCAGATAACGAATGCAAGAGCTCACCAGAGTTCCTCTGCATCTCCCTCTTCACCTTCTGCCAAACGATCGGCCGCTGACTGCTCAGGACGCCTGCAAAACCGCAACAAAGTAGCAAGACGACTACTAGCAACCTTGTATCGCTTCATCCTGCCGGCTTTATCAACTGTTTCCAGGTGGTGCATGCTCTGAGGGTAGCTTGCCTCCTTTCTGCACCAGGAGCTCTGAAGAAATCTCCCGTGGGTCGACGGAATGTTCCCCCTGCAACCGCAGGCAACAAAAGACTGCATCACTGGTCCTCTGGGTCCCCTCTCAGCATGACGAGCGTGGTCCCTGGAACTCAGCAACTCTGTCCAAGTGACTCCCACAGTCCAGTGACTCTTCAGTCCAAGTTTGGCGGAGGTAAGTCCTTGTCTCCCCACGCTAGACTGCATTGCTGGGTACCGCGTGATTTGCAGGTGCTCCGGCTACTGTGCACTCTTCCAGGATTTCCTTCATGCACAGCCAAGCCTGGGTCCCCGACACTCTAACCTGCAGTGCACAACCTTCTGAGTTGTCCTCCGGCATTGTGGGACTCCCTTTTCTGACTTCGGGTGGACTCCGGTTCACTCCTCTTCTAAGTGCCTGTTCCGGTACTTCTGCGGGTGCTGCCTGCTTTTGTGAGGGCTCCCTGACTTGCTGGGCGCCCCCTCTGTCTCCTCATCCAAGTGGCGACATCCTGGTCCCTCCTGGGCCAGAGCAGCATCCAAAAACCCTAACTGCAACCCTTGCAGCTAGCAAGGCTTGTTTGCGGTCTTTCTGCGTGGGAACACCTCTGCAAGCTTCTTCATGACGTGGGACATCCATCCTCCAAAGGGGAAGTTCCTAGTCCTCTTCGTTCTTGAAAAACACCAAGCTTCTTCCATCCGGTGGCAGCTTCCTTGCACCCTCAGCTGGCATTTCCTGGGATCCTGCCCACTCTCGACACTGTCGCGACTCTTAGACTTGGTCCCCTTGTCTTACAGGTACTCAGGTCTGGAAATCCACTGTTGTTGCATTGCTGGTGTTGGTTTTCCTTGCAGAATCCCCCTATCACGACTTCTGTGCTCTCTGGGGGTTGTAGGTGCACTTTACACCTACCTTACAGGGTCTTGGGGTGGGCTATTTTTCTAACCCTCACTGTTTTTTTACAGTCCCAGCGACCCTCTACAAGCTCACATAGGTTTGGGTTCCATTCGTGGTTCGCATTCCACTTTTGGAGTATATGGTTTGTGTTGCCCCTATACCTATGTGCTCCTATTGCAATCTATTGTGACTTTACACTGCTTGCATTACTTCCTTTTGCTATTACTGCATATTTTCGGTATTGTGTACATATATCTTGTGTATATTTCTTATCCTCATACTGAGGGTACTCACTGAGATACTTTTGGCATATTGTCATAAAAATAAAGTACCTTTATTTTTAGTATATCTGTGTATTGTGTTTTCTTATGATATTGTGCATATGACACCAGTGGTATAGTAGGAGCTTTGCATGTCTCCTAGTTCAGCCTAAGCTGCTCTGCTATAGCTACCTTCTATCAGCCTAAGCTGCTAGAAACACCTCTTCTACAATAATAAGGGATAACTGGACCTGGCACAAGGTGTAAGTACCTCTGGTACCCACTACAAGCCAGGCCAGCCTCCTACATTGGTTGTGCAGCGGTGGGATAAGTACTTGTAACTACTTACCACTTTGTCATTTTGTACTTTTCATAAGAGAAAAATATACAAAACAAATTCAGTGTATGTACACCTAACCAAAAAGTTTTGCTTTTCTTCTCTTACACTTTCTGCTAAGTGCTGAAAAGTACTCCTAAACTTTCTAAAAGTTTGAAAAAGTTTGAAAAAAGTTTTTTTCCTGTTCTTTAAAAAGTCCTGAAAACTTTTTCTCTCTTCTCACTGTCTCTAAACCTTCTTCTATCATGTCTGATGTAGGAACTTCTCTTAAAATGGTCAATACTACTTATGACAATCTTAACTTTAAGAGCCTAAGGAGTCTCTGCATTGATAGAGGTTTAGTGGTAGGAAAGAACCCTTCTAGAGAATTTCTGTATAACATGCTCATTGAAAATGATAAGTCCCTAGGTGGCACTTCATCTGAGAAGTTAGTAGATAGCTCACACTCTGACTCAGGGCAACCCCTTGAGGGAGGTGTACAGGGTTCTCTTCCAAATCTGCCCCTTAGCAGACCACCTAGCAATGCTGGTAGTTATAGAAGCTCTCATCATAGTAGGGATGCTTTTGTTCCTGGAGGCCAGGTTGTTAGAGTGCAAGCTGTTAGGAACAGGTCTCCCTCTGTTGGTTCCAATATATCCTCAGTGTCTAAACATTCCCAACCCACCCACCCTGAAGACGCCATGTTAGAAAGGGAACTCAAAAAGTTGAGAGTGGAAGAGACCAGGCTGAATCTTAAACAGCAACAGCTGGCTCTAGACAGGGAATCCCTAGACCTGGAGAAGGAGAGACAGAGGTTGGGGTTTGGACCCCATGGTGGCAGCAGCAGTATTCCTGATAGCAATCCTGTGACAGAGCATGATTCCAGGAATCTGCACAAGATAGTTCCCCCTTACAAGGAGGGGGATGACATTAACAAGTGGTTTGCTGCACTTGAGAGGGCCTGTATGGTACAGGGGGTCCCTCAAAGGCAGTGGCTGCTATTCTATGGCTATCTTTCAATGGAAAGGGTAGGGATAGGCTCCTTACTGTTAGAGAAAGTGATGCCAATAATTTTGTAGTTTTGAAGGATGCACTCTTGGATGGATTTGGCTTAACCACTGAACAACACAGGATTAAGTTCAGAGACACCAGAAAAGAGTCCTCACAAGACTGGATAGACTTTGTTGACTGTTCAGTGAAGGCCTTGGAGGGGTGGTTACATGGCAGTAAAGTTTCTGACTATGAAAGCCTGTATAATCTTATTCTGAGAGAGCATATTCTGAATAACTGTGTGTCTGACTTGTTACACCAATATCTAGTGGACTCAGATCTGACCTCTCCCCAAGAATTGGGAAAGAAAGAAGGGAGACAAATGGGTCAGAACAAGAGTGAACAGAAAAGTTAATACAAGGGGTGACAAGGATGGCAAGAAGAAGGATGGTAAGTCTTCTGACAAGGGTGGGGACAAATCTAAAAATAAGTCTTCATCAGGCCCACAAAAACACTCTGGTGGGGGTGGTGGGTCCAAATCCTCTTCAAATCAAGTAAAAAAGCCTTGGTGTTATTTATGTAAAGTAAAAGGCCATTGGACAACTGATGCCAGTTGTCCAAAGAAAAACACCAAACCTCCCACGACCACAACCCCTACTGCAACCTCTAGTGCCCCTAGTAATAGCAGTGGTGGTGGGAGCAAACCTACTAATAGCCAATCCAAGGGAGTACCTGGGCTCACTTTTGGTCATTTAGTTGGGGTTGGTCTTGTTAGGGAGACCACAGAGGCTGTGCTAGTCTCTGAAGGTGCCATTGATTTGGCCACCTTGGTTGCTGGTCCCCTTAATATGGATAAGTACAAGCAACTTCCCCTAATAAATGGTGTTGAGGTTCAGGCCTACAGGGACACAGGTGCCAGTGTTACCATGGTGATAGAGAAACTGGTACACCCTGAACAACATCTACTTGGTCACCAGTACCAAGTGACAGACGCTCATAACAACACTCTTAGCCACTCCATGGCTGTTGTGAATCTCAACTGGGGGGGGGGTTACTGGTCCAAAGAAAGTTGTGGTTGCTTCAGATTTACCTGTAGACTGTCTACTAGGAAATTATTTAGAGACATCAGCTTGGGCAGAAGTAGAGTTGGAGGCTCATGCAGCAATGCTGGGCATTCCTGGGCATATTTTTGCTTTGACAAGGGCTCAGGCTAAAAAGCAAAAAGGACAGGGTGACTTGGATCCTGGAACAATGGACCAAGTGCTCCCTAAAGCTAGGGGTAGCAAGGGTAAATCCCTACCCACTATCCCTCCCTCTACAGATGATTCAACTTCTGAGGAAGAAGAATTTCCTCCCTGTGCAGAACCTTCACCAGATGAGCTGGCAGCAGACACTGCTGAGCTTTTGGGTGGAGGGGGGCCTGCCAGGGAAGAGCTGAGTGTGGCACAGCAATCATGTCCCACATTAGAGGGTCTCAGAGAGCAAGCTGTCAAACAGCAAAATGGGGATGTCAGTGACTCACATAGAGTTTACTGGGAGGACAACCTCTTGTACACAGAGGCAAGGGTCCCAAAACCTGGAGCTGCCAGGAGATTGGTCATTCCCCTGCAGTACAGAGAGTTCCTCCTAACTCTGGCACATGACATTCCCTTGGCTGGGCATTTGGGCCAGATTAAAACATGGGAAAGGCCTGTCCCCCTGTTTAACTGGCCTAGGATGTCATAGGACACAAAAGATTTTTGTAAGTCTTGCGTGACCTGCCAAGACAGTGGCAAGACTGGTGGCACTCCAAAGGCTCCCCTTATTCCACTACCTGTGGTTGGGGTTCCCTTTGAAAGGGTAGGGGTTGACATAGTTGGCCCCCTTGACCCTCCTACTGCTTCAGGCAATAGGTTTATCTTGGTGGTAGTGGACCATGCCACAAGATATCCTGAAGCTATTCCTCTAAAGACCACTACAGCACCTGCAGTGGCAAAAGCCCTCCTGGGAATCTTTTCCAGGGTGGGTTTTCCAAAAGAGGTTGTATCAGACAGGGGTAGCAACTTTATGTCTGCATACTTGAAGGCCATGTGGAAGGAATGTGGTGTAACATACAAATTCACCACACCTTATCATCCACAAACAAATGGACTGGTAAAGAGGTTTAATAAAACTCTCAAAAGAATGATAATGGGACTCCCTGAAAAACTCAGGAGGAGATGGGATGTCCTGTTACCTTGCCTCCTTTTTGCTTACAGGGAGGTACCCCAGAAAGGAGTGGGCTTCAGCCCCTTTGAACTCCTATTTGGGCACCCTGTAAGAGGTCCTCTAACACTTGTGAAGGAGGGTTGGGAACAACCTTTAAAAGCTCCTAAACAGGATATAGTGGACTATGTACTTGGCCTAAGATCCAGAATGGCCGAGTACATGAAAAAGGCCAGTAAAAACCTTCAGGCCGGCCAAGAGCTCCAGTAGCAATGGCATGACCAGAAGGCTGTTCTGATTCAGTACCAACCAGGACAGAAGGTGTGGGTATTGGAGCCTGTGGCCCCAAGAGCACTCCAAGACAAATGGAGTGGACCCCATCTCATTGTTGAAAAGAAGGGCGCGGTCACCTACTTGGTTGACCTGGGCACTGCCAGGAGTCCCCTTAGGGTGCTCCATGTCAACTGCCTAAAACCCTACTATGACAGGGCTGATCTCACCCTGCTCATGGCAACAGATAAAGGACAGGAAGAAGAGAGTGACCCTCTCCCTGATCTCTTCTCTTCCACTGAAGAAGATGCTTTAGTGGAAGGTGTAGTTTTGGCAGACTGTCTTACTGCAGAGCAGAAAGACAACTGCATAAATCTCCTAGGTCAGTTTTCTGAACTCTTTTCAACTGTGCCAGGCACCACATCTTGGTGTGAACACACAATTGATACTGGAGACAGCTTGCCTGTCAAAAGTAAAATCTATAGGCAGCCTGACCATGTCAGGGACTGCATAAAGCAAGAAGTTCAGAAAATGCTTGACCTAGGAGTGGTTGATCATTCTGAAAGCCCATGGGCCTCTCCTGTGGTGCTTGTACCAAAGCCTCACTCAAAAGATGGAAAAAGGGAGATGAGGTTTTGTGTAGATTACAGAGGTCTCAACCAGGTAACAAAAACTGATGCTCACCCTATACCCAGGGCAGATGAGCTCATAGATACACTGGCATCTGCCAAGTATCTAAGCACCTTTGATTTGACTGCAGGGTATTGGCAGATCAAATTATCAGAGGATGCTAAAGCAAAAACTGCATTTTCTACTATTGGAGGGCACTACCAATTCACAGTAATGCCCTTTGGTTTGAAAGATGCACCTGCCACTTTTCAGAGGTTGGTGAATACAGTCCTGCAAGGGTTGGAGGCTTTTAGTGCAGCATATCTTGACAATATAGCTGTCTTTAGCTCTACCTGGGATGATCACCTGGTCTACCTGTGGAAAGTTTTAGAGGCCCTGCAAAAGGCAGGCCTCACTATCAAGGCTTCAAAGTGCCAGATAGGGCAGGGGAAAGTGGTTTATCTGGGACACCTGGTAGGTAGAGAACAGATTGCACCACTTCAGGGGAAAATCCAGACAATCATGGATTGGGTTCCCCCTACAGCTCAGACCAAGGTGAGAGCCTTCCTAGGCCTCACTGGGTATTACAGGAGATTCATTAAAAACTATGGCTCCATTGCAGCCCCACTTAATGATCTCACTAGCAAGAAGATGCCTAAAAAGGTATTGTGGACAGCTAGTTGTCAGAAAGCTTTTGAGGAGCTCAAACAGGCCATGTGCACTGCACCTGTCCTAAAAAGCCCATGTTACTCCAAGAAATTCATTGTTCAAACTGATGCATCTGAATTAGGGGCAGTCTTATCACAACTCAATTCTGAGGGCCAGGATCAACCTGTTGCTTTTATCAGCAGGAGGTTGACCCCTAGAGAAAAGTGTTGGTCTGCCATTGAGAGGGAGGCCTTTGCTGTGGTCTGGGCACTGAAGAAGTTGAGGCCATACCTGTTTGGCACTCACTTCATTGTTCAGACAGACCACAAACCTCTACTTTGGCTAAAACAAATGAAAGGTGAAAACCCTAAATTGTTGAGGTGGTCCATATCTCTACAGGGAATGGACTATACAGTGGAACATAGACCTGGGAGTACCCACTCCAATGCAGATGGACTCTCCAGATATTTCCACTTAGACAATGAAGACTCATCAGGTCATGGCTAGTCTTATTGTCCTTCGTTTGGGGGGGGTTGTGTAGGAAAGTACCATCTTGCCTGGCATGTTAACCCCATATTTCACTGTATATATGTTGTTTTAGTCTATGTGTCACTGGGACCCTGCCAGGCAGGGCCCCAGTGCTCATAAGTATGTGCCCTGTATGTGTTCCCTGTGTGATGACTAACTGTCTCACTGAGGCTCTGCTAACCAGAACCTCAGTGGTTATGCTCTCTCTGCTTTCCAAATTGTCACTAACAGGCTAGTGACCAATTTCACCAATTCACATTGGCATACTGGAACACCCTTATAATTCCCTAGTATATGGTACTGAGGTCCCCAGGGTATTGGGGTTCCAGGAGATCCCTATGGGCTGCAGCATTTCTTTTGCCACCCATAGGGAGATCTGACAATTCTTACACAGGCCTGCCAGTGCAGCCTGAGTGAAATAACGTCCACGTTATTTCACAGCCATTTACCACTGCACTTAAGTAACTTATAAGTCACCTATATGTCTAACCTTCACCTGGTGAAGGTTGGGTGCAAAGTTACTTAGTGTGTAGGCACCCTGGCACTAGCCAAGGTGCCCCCACATCGTTCAGGGCAAATTCCTCAGACTTTGTGAGTGCGGGGACACCATTACATGCCTGCACTATACATAGGTCACTACCTATGTATAGCGTCACAGTGGTAACTCTGAACATGGCCATGTAAAATGTCTAAGATCATGGAATTGTCACCCCAATGCCATTCTGGCATTGGGGAGACAATTCCATGATCCCCCGGGTCTCTAGCACAGAACCCGGGTACTGCCAAACTGCCTTTCCGGGGTCTCCACTGCAGCTGCTGCTGCTGCCAACCCCTTAGACAGGTTTCTGCCCTCCTGGGGTCCAGGCAGCCCTGGACCAGGAAGGCAGAACAAAGCATTTCCTCCGAGAGAGGGTGTGACACCCTCTCCCTTTGGAAATAGTTGTGATGGCTGGGGAGGAGTAGCCTCTCCCAGCCTCTGGAAATGCTTTGATGAGCACAGATGCTGCCCATCTCTGCATAAGCCAGTCTCCATCGGTTTAGGGATCCCCCAGCCCTGCTCTGGTGCGAAACTGGACAAAGGAAAGGGGAGTGACCACTCCCCTGACCTGCACCTCCCAGGGGAGGTGCCCAGAGCTCCTCCAGTGTGCCCCAGACCTCTGCCATCTTGGAAACAGAGGTGTTGCTGGCACACTGGACTGCTCTGAGTGGCCAGTGCCATCAGGTGACGTCAGAGACTCCTTCTGATAGGCTCTTACCTCTCTTAGTAGCCAATCCTCCTTCCTAGGTAGCCAAACCTCCTTTTCTGGCTATTTAGGGTCTCTGCTTTGGGGAATTCTTCAGATAACGAATGCAAGAGCTCACCAGAGTTCCTCTGCATCTCCCTCTTCACCTTCTGCCAAAGGATCGACCGCTGACTGCTCAGGCCGCCTGCAAAACCGCAACAAAGTAGCAAGACGACTACTAGCAACCTTGTATTGCTTCATCCTGCCGGCTTTCTAGACTGTTTCCAGGTGGTGCATGCTCTGGGGGTAGCCTGCCTCCTTTCTGCACCAGGAGCTCTGAAGAAATCTCCTGTGGGTCGACGGAATCTTCCCCCTGCAACCGCAGGCAACAAAAGACTGCATCACCGGTCCACTGGGTCCCCTCTCAGCATGACGAGCGTGGTCCCTGGAACTCAGCAACTCTGTCCAAGTGACTTCCCACAGTCCAGTGACTCTTCAGTCCAAGTTTGGTGGAGGTAAGTCCTTGCCTCCCCACGCTAAATGCATTGCTGGGTACCGCGTAATTTGCAGCTGCTCCGGCTCCTGTGCACTCTTCCAGGATTTCCTTCATGCACAGCCAAGCCTGGGTCCCCGACACTCTAACCTGCAGTGCACAACCTTCTGAGTTGTCCTCCGGCGTTGTGGGACTCCCTTTTCTGACTTCGGGTGGGCTCCGGTTCACTCCTCTCCTAAGTGCCTGTTCTGGTACTTCTGCGGGTGCTGCTTGCTTCTGTGAGGGCTCCCTGACTTGCTGGGCACCCGCTCTGTCTCCTCATCCAAGTGGCGACATCCTGGTCCCTCCTGGGCCACAGCAGCATCCAAAAACCCTAACCGCGACCCTTGCAGCTAGCAAGGCTTGTTTGCGGTCTTTCTGCGTGGGAACACCTCTGCAAGCTTTTTCATGACGTGGGACATCCATCTTCCAAAGGGGAAGTTCCTAGTCCTCTTCGTTCTTGCAAAACACCAAGCTTCTTCCATCCAGTGGCAGCTTCCTTGCACCCTCAGCTGGCATTTCCTGGGCTCCTGCCCACTCTCCACATTGTCGCGACTCTTGGACTTGGTCCCCTTGTCTTACAGGTACTCAAGTCCAAAAATCCACTGTTGTTGCATTGCTGGTGTTGGTTTTCCTTGCAGAATCCCCCTATCACGACTTCTGTGCTCTCTGGGGGTTGTAGGTGCACTTTACACCTACCTTACATGGTCTTGGGTGGGCTATTTTTCTAACCCTCACTGTTTTTTTTACAGTCCCAGCGACCCTCTACAAGCTCACATAGGTTTGGGGTCCATTCGTCGTTCGCATTCCACTTTTGGAGTATATGGTTTGTGTTGCCCCTATACCTATGTGCTCCTATTGCAATCTATTGTAACTTTACACTGCTTGCAATACTTCCTTTTGCTATTACTGCATATTTTCGGTATTGTGTACATATATCTTGTGTATATTTGGCATCCTCATACTGAGGGTACTCACTGAGATACTTTTGGCATATTGTCATAAAAATAAAGTACCTTTATTTTTAGTATATCTGTGTATTGTGTTTTCTTATGATATTGTGCATATGACACCAGTGGTATAGTAGGAGCTTTGCATGTCTTCTAGTTCAGCCTAAGCTGCTCTGCTATAGCTACCTTCTATCAGCCTAAGCTGCTAGAAACACCTCTTCTACACTAATAAGGGATAATTGGACCTGGCACAAGGTGTAAGTACCTCTGGTACCCACTACAAGCCAGGCCAGCCTCCTACAACCAGTTGCCAGGAAATGGAGAACTGATAGCACTTGCACAAGAGGGGGTATCCCAGTGGGCTGACGGATAGCAAATATCAGGTCAGGCTCCAATTGGGCACACAGCTCTGTGATTGTGGCCCTGTCCAGTCTATAGGTGAGGATAATGTGCCTGTCCTCCAGTGTAGCCAAGTCCACAAGGGGTCTTTATACAGGGGTATGTCTCCATCTCCACTTCAGCCACATCGGTAGGTATCTAAGGGACAAAAGAGTGAGGAGACTGTCACAAACGAAACAATGGAGCCACAACAGTAGTCCGCAATCTGTAAACATGTTATGGCACAGTGTAATTTGTCAAGTATGTGCCTAGTTATCCTGTGACGCAGCATCATTCCATCGGCCTGTTCTCCCCCCCCCCCGAAATGGTGTCCGCCTGTCCTCTGTGGAGGGACAAGTGGAAGTGAGGTAATGCCTCCGACGTTGTGCATCGTGGCGGTATGCAGTTGGGAACCGCCATGCTGCTCCTCATTGGTTCTAATTGTGCCCCATGGGGTACAGTGGCTAATGGTAATCTACGCCGGCGGTGACGGTATGCACCGCTGTGGATGTGACCGCCATTTTCTATCATATTCCTCACTTGTTTCCTGACCTTCCATAGGAGAGGACCTACACTGCATGTGCTGCTGTGACCTATGTCTGGAACCTACCATGGCTCGTGTGACCAGGGAAAGGGCCCCAGCCTTCACTTCGCAGGAGTTGGAGAGACTGGTGGATGGGGTCCTACCCTAGTACGGACTGCTGTGTGGGCCTCCAGACAACTGGTGAGTACACTGTGGGCATGATGCATGTGGCATGAATGTATGGAGTTGTGTTTTAAGGCATTGTGTAAGGGGGGATGTCCACTTGACGGTGTACATGTTGTGTGCTGGGCTATGTGTTTGCCAATGGTGATGGAAACAGGTATGGTGGGCCATTCATGTTACTGGCTGGACTGCTTGTCTCTTGGTGTTCTCCTGTCTGTATTTCCTCTGCAGGTCAGCACCCATCAAGAGAAGGGTATATGGCGTGCCATCGCCAAGGAGGTGCGGACCCTGAGGGTCTATGGCAGGCGGAGCACCCACTGTCGCAAACGGTGGGAGGACCTGAGACGATGGGCACGGAAGACCGCAGAGTCCCAGCTGGGGATTGCCTCCCAACGAGAAAGGGGTGCCCGT
Organism: Pleurodeles waltl; assembly: GCF_031143425.1. NCBI lineage: Eukaryota > Metazoa > Chordata > Amphibia > Caudata > Salamandridae > Pleurodeles > Pleurodeles waltl. The sequence continues at coordinate 543,214,102 of NC_090451.1, forward strand.
CGGACCCTGACCCCCCTGATGGCCCGCATACTGGCAGTGGCCTATCCTGAGCTGGATGAGCGCTTGAGGGCATCACTGCAGCCTTAAGGGGGTGAGTACAGTGGCCATCATTAAAGCTCACGGCTGGAGAGGTGGTATCCGTGTGGTGGTTGTGTGTCAGTGGGTGTCCCTAGACCAGGCCAGACATAGCAGCATAGGTCCTCTGGTGGCTAAGGGTCTGAAGGGGAAATACTGCCTACCTAGCTTGTTAGCATCCACTACTGGTCAGGGTTCATGGGTCCCAGGTGTGCTGCAGTTGGCGGTGTGTGCGCCTCCTCATGCCTTGGTGGCTAGCAATATCACTGGTAGTGCAATGCATAGTGCGTAGGCCCGTACCGTGTGTGTGAGGGTGCTGTGTACGGCAACAGTGGTGTTGGTACAGTCATTGGACCAGTGTATCCTTTGTCTCTCTCTCCCCTTTCTTGTTTTATTATCCTGTCCTCATGTGCATTAGCATCATCTGGCAGAGGAGCAGAGGCACCGGTGACAGAGGGAGCTGCATCCCACAGGACCCTGGAGGCAGAGTCCACCAACACTGAGGGCACCAGTGGGACGGAGGGCGAGTGGAGCACCACGGAGGAGACTAGAGGGGACAGCACAGACTCTGATACCTCCTCCGATGGGAGCTCCCTGGTGGTGGCAGACACCTCTGTGACCACCCCAGCTGCAGGTACAGCTGCCACCCCATACCAGCACCGCCCTCCCAGTAGCCCCTCAGCGAGTTGCCGGTGCCCGGTCACCCAGGAGTGTGGGCATCTCCTTCGCCCCAGGCACTTCAGGCTCTGCCCTAGTGAGCCCTGCTGCCCTGAGTGAGGAGGCTATTGACCTACTGACATACATCTCTGTAGGGTACTCAACCATTGTGAATGCCATCCAGGGACTGGCAGCCCAGATGCAGCAATCTGATGCATTCCTGGAGGGCATTCACAGTGGATTGGTGGCCCAACAGAGATCGATTCAGGCTCTGGTCTCCTCTCTGATGGCAGCCATTGTCCCTGCTTCAACCATCCCCCCTCCATCTTCCACTTCCCAGTCCCATTCTCCTCAACCCCAACCCATCCCAAGCACACAGCCAGAGGAGCATGCACATAAGACAACACCCAAGAGTGTCACAGGCAAACACAAGCACCACACTTCATCCCACAGGCACTCACACAAACATCATCCAGTTGCAGACACAACAACATCCACTAATTCTACTGTCTCCCCCTCCTCCTCCTCCACCTCCCACCCAGTAATGTCCACACTCACACCTGCCTGCACTACATCATTATCCACTACCTGCATCATCACCACACCAAGCAGAACACACACCTCAGTGGCAGACACCTCTACAACATCCATGCACATGTCCCCTGTGTCCTCTCCCACCGCGTCTGTCCCCTCCTCCTAAAGTACACAAACGCAAGCACTAAGACACCCAACAGCCATCCACCTCACAACAGCATACAACTCATGCACCTGCACCAAAACACCTCCAACAACCACTCCCTCATCTTCCACTCCCATTACTTCTCCCTCTTCATGCCCAATGTCCCTAAAAAGCTTTTCCTTTCACAGATTGACCTCTTCCCTCCCCCTCCACTCCCCATCCTGCACTTATGGCCTGGGTATCAAGGACCCAGCCAAGCACCTCAGCCAAACAGTCCACGGGCCCCGTTTTAGCAGCACTTACTCGTGGTGGAAAGGATTCCAGGCCACAAATAGTGAAGGGAAAGGAGCCTGCACCAGCCACACAGAAGGGAAAGGAGCCTGCACCAGCCACAATGAAGGGGAAGGAGCCTGCACCAGCTGTCACAAAGCCCCCACTGACAGCTGTGGTTGTGCAGCCACAGAGAGTGCAGGGGCTGAGCAGGAGCCTCCCACAACCACCACCACAGTGCAGCCATCGGAGGGTGCAGGGGCTGAGCAGGAGCCTCCCACAACCACCACCACAGTGCAGCCATCGGAGGGTGCAGGGGCTGAGCAGGAGCCTCCCACAACCACCACCACAGTGCAGCCATCGGAGGGTGCAGGGGCTGAGCAGGAGCCTCCCACAACCACCACCACAGTGCAGCCATCGGAGGGTGCAGGGGCTGAGCAGGAGCCTACCACAATCACCACCACTGTGCAGCCGTCACCGCCGGCATACTCCATATAGTCCAGCCTCCATGGGCTGCTGTGTGGCATGCCCCCACCAGAACCAGTGGGGTATTCAGCCACCCACAAGACTGTGGCCTTGCACTCCCCAGGACCAAGCAGAGGGCATGTTGCCTCCTCCAGAATCAGTGGTCTTGTTTCCGTATCCGGCTGAGGTGCCCCCCCCCTCCCCCTGCCTATTTGCCAACTGATGCCCCTGCAGTGTTCTCTCCGTAGTGGGCCAGGATTCGAGTGGGGCCTTGGACTTTGCCCTTGTGAACTATGGACTGGGCAGTGTCCCTTTTTTGTAAATTTGTACATATCTGTTGCATCGCCACATCAACTTATTAGTTTTGATGTTGATCTTTTTACAAACACTGTAATCAATTCCTGTTGTCCTTGCATTATTTTGACGATTATCGTGGACAAATTGAGCTGGGTGTGTGTGGGGTGTGTGTTGTCTGTGGGTGTGTCACTCTCGTTTTCCTCTCCCCCTCCCTTGTGTGCTAGGCATCTGTACTCACCATCGTCATCTTCGCCGGCGTTGGTGTTCGTGGTGGAGCATTACGTAGAAGATCATCAGGAAAACATGCAGTTCAGGTTCCATGGCGGCGTGGTTCTTCCCTGTGTCTCCAGTGGTGAGTCCTTTTACTTCTGTGCTCTGTTTCCGCCACGCTTTGATGGCATAGGTACCGCCCCGGAAAAGGTGGCAGATAGAAGGTCTTAATATGGTGGGTGGAATGTTGTCTTCTACCTGGCAGTAGTCGGCTACCGGCGTGGTGACTGTTGTTTCTGCCCTGGCGGTCGATGTGGTACATTGGCTGTCTTCAGAGATATCACCACCATGGTCATAATTTGGCGGTAGTTACTGCCAGTCTGTTGGCGGTATTACCACCACTTTATTGCACACCACCAGGGTTGTAATGAGGACCATAGTGACAGAACAAGTTAGGGAGAAGAGTAAGAAGTTAGCACACTATTTCACCTAACATTTTAGAGGAAAGGAAAAACTTTTTAGAACTTTGTAAAACGTTTAGAAAGTTTGAAAGAACTTTATGAAAAGTGAAAAAATGACTGCTAAGTATAATTGTATATAGCTCTAAGTAATGGAGTACACTTTTCTTGTGAAAAGAACCAGTAACAAAGTGGTAAAGCAATTGCAAGTACTTATCCCACCGCTGTGCCACCAATGTAGGAGGCTGGCCTGGTTTGTAGTGTGTACCTATGGTACTTACACCTTATACCAGGTCCAGTTATCTCTTATTAGTGAAATGTAGGCAGTGTTTTAGCAGCTTAGGCTGCCTATGGGTAGCTGTAGCAGAGCAGCCAAGGCTGAACTAGGAGACATGCAAAGCTCTTGCAATACCACTATAGTTACACAGTACTTATACACAATAAAAGACAATACTCAGTGTTACCAAAAATAAAGGTACTTTATTTTAGTGACACAAGGCCAAAAATATCTTAGAGGCAATACTCCTTCTGGAGGTAAGTATTATACATAATATATATATACACTAGTAACCAAACTCAGGTAAGTAAACAGTCATAGAATAGTGCAAACAATAGAAAATACAATAGATGGCAATGGGCCTAGGGGCAACACAAACCATGTACTAAAATAGTGGAATGCGAATGTTGAAGTCCCCACTAGGCAAGTGTAGGGTGTAGAGGGGTGCTGGAAGTGTAGGAAAACACCAAAGGTGAGTAAAGTACCCCACCCCAGAGCCCAGGAAAGCAGGAGTAAGGCACAGCAAGTTTACTCGGGACACACAACAAGTCGTGATAAAGGATTATGCAAGAACCAAGCAAGACTGCAAGGAACAAACAATGGATTCCTGGACCTGAAGACCTGTGGAGGGAGGAGACCAAGTCCAGAAGTTGATGAAGAGTCCAGGAAGGACAGGAGCCAATGCCAACCTAGAAGAAGGTTCAAAAGTGGATTCTCCGGTCAGAAGAAAAGTACAGAAGTGCACCAAAGAAGATGGCTGCAGGTTCCTGCTTGGTGCAGGAGATGTCTCACGTCGAGTTGTTGGATGAAGGCTGTTTGTGTCGCCGGATTCTGCCAACAAGCCTTGGTTCAAGCAAGTACGCGGTTTGTGTCAAAGAGAAGCTGCCTGGACCCAGGAGGGACCTGGGGGCCCCAACTCCAACTAAGGAGACAGAGGGGACTCTCTGCACTTCAGAGACTTCAGAGACTCCTCAGAAGACCAGGCAGCACCCACGGGAGTCCCAGAAGACGTGGACAAAGATGATGCAAAGTGCGGTCATCACAGCACTGTACTGGAGGGTCCCACGCCATCGGCGAACAACTCAGGGAGCTGTGCGTCGCAGGATGGAGTGCTGGGGACCTGGGCTCTGCTGTGCATGAAGAACTTTTGGAAGAAGTGCACAGAAGCCCAAGGAGCTGCAGAAGACGCTGTGCATAGAGGTACTTTCACAGCACGGGGAGGCAAGTTCTTAGCTCCACCAAATTTGGACAGCTGGACCTTTGGACAGTCTGGGTCACTTCAGTCCACCACCACCTGTGTTCCAGGGAGCAGGCTAATTGTCAGGAGAGGAGTCCCAGAGTACTGACTGTCATCGCAGAAGGGTGCCTGCAGAAGCAGGGAAGTGACTTTGTCAGTCCACAGGAGATTCCTTCGGTTCTTCTGGTGCAGGGTGAAGACAGGCAGTCCTCAGAGCATGCACACCTAGGAAAGCAGATACTGGCTGGAGCTGAAGTTGCAGGTCACAGGAGTCGTCCTGGATACTTTGTTGCAGTTACAGCGGTTCCTGGAGCAGTCTGCAGTTGATCCGATGGTCAGAAGCTGAAGCAGAGGATGCAGAGGAGTCCTGGAGGAATCTTACAAATCGAATCTGAGGAAACACCCAGAGGAAACACTCTAAATAGCCTTGAGAGGGGGATTGGCTACCTACCCAGGTAGGCACCTATCAGGAGGGGTCTCTGATGTCACCTGCTGGCACTGGCCACTCAGAGGTCTCTAGAGAGTCCCCACACCTTGGAATCCAAGATGGCTAACGCCAGGGACACTCTGGAGGAGCTCTGGGCATCACCCCTGGGGTGGGGATGGACAGGGGAGTGGTCACTCCCCTTTCCTTTGTCCTGTTTCACACCAGAGCAAGGACTGGGGGTCCCTGAACCGGTGTAGACTGGATTATGCAAGGAGGGCACCATTTGTGCACTTCAAAGCATTTCCAGAGGCTCTGGGAGGATACCCCTCCCATGCCTGTAACACCTATTTCAAATGGGAGAGGGTGTAACACCCCTCTCCTAAAGGAAATGCATTGTTCTGCCTTCCTGGGATTGAGCTGCTCAATCCCCAGGAGGACAGAAACCTGTCTGTGAGGTGGCAGCATCTGGGGCTGCAGTGGAAACCTCAGAGAGCTGGTTTGGCAGTACTGGGGTCCATGGTGGAGCCCCCAGGGTGCATGGGATTGGCCCCCCAATACCAGGTTTGGATTCCATGATCCTAGACACCTCACATGGCCATATTCGGAGTTACCATTGTGAAGCTGCATATATGTATTGACATATATGTAGTGCACGCTTATAATGGTATCCCCGCACTAACGAAGTCTGGGGAATTGGCCCTGGACAATGTGGGGGCACCTTTGCTAGTGCAAGGGTGCCCTCACACACAGTAACTTTGAACCTAGCCTTCAGTAAATGAAGGTTAGACATATAGGTGACTTATAAGTTATTTAGTGCAGTGTAAAATGGCCATGAAATAGTGTCTGCACTATTTCACTCAGGCTGCAGTGGCAGTCCTGAAGAAGGGTTTGTATGAGCTCCTTATGGGTGGCAAAAGAAATGTTGCAACCCCAAAGGATCGCCTGGAACCCCAATGCCTCGGGTATCTTGGTACTATGTAATAGGGACTTATAAGGAGGGTCCAGTGTGCCAATCAGAATTGGAATATGGAGTCACTAAACTGTAGTGACAAATTTGGTAAGTAGAGAGAGCATACACACTGGAGTTCTGGTTAGCAGAACTTCAGTGACACAGTCAAGCATACTGACAACACATATAGGCCACAAACTATGAGCACTGGGGTCCTGGCTAACAATATCCCAGTGAGACAGGCAAAACATACTGACAAACAGGCAGAAATTGAGGGTAACATGCCAAGAAAGATGGTACTTTCCTACATGATGTGGTACTGACAGTGGGTGTGGTTGTGTGTGGTGCATGAATGGATGTGATGGTGGGTGGGGGGGTGCATGTAGGAGTGGTGTTTGTGCTGGCTGTGGATGTGGTGGTGGGGGTATGGTGTGTGCATGTGTGCGTACTGTCTTCTGTGCTGTGTGGTGTGATGGGGGAGTTTTGTAGGTATGTAGATGTGGCGTAGTCAGTGAAGGTGATGGTGGATGCGGTGTCTGTATGTTTTTTTAGATGCATGACTGTTTTTTGTGTTTGGGCTTGTGTGGATGTGCTGCTTCGGTCTGTATGAGTGTGTGTGTATAAAATCTGTGAGTGCTTTGGACAGGTTAGGGAATAGGGTATTGGTATGGAGAAGGTGCGGGAGAGGAACACAAGGTTGGGAGGGATGGGACGCTGCACTAAGGGAGGAGGCCAGAGCCAGAAAAGGTCTCTGTAGGCCAGAGATTGCACTGTGAATGCCTGTTGCAGATGGGTGCCTTGTCCCTGGATGGCATTTGGAATGTCAGTCTGACCCACAGAGATGGTTCCCAGGAGGTCAATAGCATCCTCACTTTTTGCGGTAGGGCGGACAGGGCTGAGGTGCCTGGAGCAAAGGAGATGGTTCCTCTCTTAGGAGAGCAGGCCCGGCCAAATGGGTGGGGAGCAACAGGGAGGGTGGAAATGGAACTGGAGGTGGTGGACATGGGCGAAGTAGGAACAGATCCTGTGGGGTCTGCCACCACTTGGGAGCATCCACTGGAGGGTGACTGATGATGTTGAACTTGAATCCTCTGTGACACTCCACACACCCTTTCGGCCATGGGGTCCCTCTGTGTCAATGGACTCACAACTGGAACCACTGTGGCCAGTTGTATCCCCAAAGACGTTGGCCCTGTCCCCCTTACTTGTCCTGGATGAATCTGAAATGACACGTGAAAATGGTTGATTGCATCTGTGTGCATACTTCTGACCATCATATTCAAATGCAAAATGTTACAGAAGGGCACATATTACTCCAGCTGCATGGTTCACTACATGGGCTTCAACATTAGCATGAGCATGTGCATACATGCTACATTAGAGAAAAACAGTTGGTCACAGTAAAGTCATAAACACAAAAAGATCCTATACCATGAATTAACTTGTCTACGCTTCATCCTTAGGCATATACTAGGACTTGTATACCCTGGCCCCTGCTGACTACCATACTGAATTGATGTCACAAGATATGATGGCTAACAAAAATGCATTCCTAGAATGTCCACACAAGCCCCATTAATTCAGCTAATGCTCATTTCCCTGAAACAACATTTGTTGGTGGCCTATTAATACAGCGATGTAACTGCAATAAGTGCTGTAGCCGAAACCACGTCACATGTATAGGATCTTCTCACACTGATGTAATGTTTTCTCCTGATACCACCTCAAATGTCCATTGTCAAAAAAGTTAAATTAAAGCTGTACTTAGGTAGCCCCGCTCCATATCACATGTAGCATAGACAACTGGGCTGGAGAGAATCATGATTAAGCATTGGGAGATATCTACTACAAATATGTATATCAAGGAAGTCCAAATTGCCACGTGAACATCCCCAAACCTGCTTGGTACTGTTTACAGCACCATTCTTAGATTGCATTCCTAAAAGCAAATACACCTTTGAAGATTGTTGTGTGTCAGTGAATATCTGTGACATGAAGAGGTGGACCCACTTCAGTCATAATGGGATGGCACATCACAGCATCATTTAGTTTTGAAAACACAAATGGCATTGTAAAACTGGGTGCAGACACTCACAATGATCCCACATTGCTACATCCAACAATCTGATGTATGTCACCATCAAGCTAAGTAGGCAGACATGTCTCTGAGTAGAGCATTATATGTAGATTCCTGAGAAGTGAACATCAGCTGTTAACATGTCAGACAAGTGAAAATGAGCAAAATCATAATTGCATCTTGTTTTCTATTACAGAAACAGGGCCTCATGGTAGTTGTAGTCATGACACTTTCTACCTCCCTTCACTTGACAAATGGTAAACTCCATTATAGTGAACATTAGTTGTAACATGTCAGACAAGTGAAAATGGACAAAATCACAATTGCATCTTGCTTTCTGTTACAGAAATAGAGCCTCATGGTAGTTGCAGTCATGTCACTTTCTACTTACCAACACTTTACAAATGGTTTGACGCACATACCTGTTGCCAAAATGCAGTTGGCATGGACCTTACATTTACATATTGACACATATCATGGGTCCTTGGATAATAATTTTCTAATAATCCACTTACAGACCCCATTCCAACATGTGGCACGTAATGGAGATAGATAAATGTGATCTTATGTGCAACAAAACATACTGACACTGACAACCAAATATCTCCGAAACTTTGATTATTGCATGCTAGGAAATTAGATAGACAGTACAATAGCGAAAGCTGAGATGAGAGCTTACAGTGTTGTGACAATTAGTGAGGTGTAACTTACCAGACTGCACTCCCCCAGCTATTCCTGTCAAGCCCTCAGGATGCAGGATTGCCAAGACCTTCTCCTTGCAGGGAAAGAGTTGTAACGGGGCGCTGGCACTGCCAGTCTTCTGGACCTCCAGGAGTTGCCTGGAGGTCAGGAACACACCTTCCCCCTCAGGCCATTCCACCTGTTCCTAATTTCCTTCTGTGTGCGCAGGGTGGTGCCTACATCATTCACTCTGTCGACTATCCTTTGCCACATTTCCATTTTCCTACTGAGAGGAGTATGTCGGACTTGGCCGCTAATCAATTGTGGCTCTACTCTTATGATTTTATCCACCATGGCTCTCCACTCAACCTCAGAAAAACGTGGATTTTTGGGACGTGACAATAAATGAAAAAAAATACAAGGGATGATGGAAAAAATGTAAAAACGTGTCAGAAAGTCTTATATGTGGTAATGTAAAAAAGGGCTGCCTTAACTTACAAAAAAATGTGGTATTTGTCTTGCTGTGCTACAGTGGTGAGGCACAGGATCATGGTCTGGGATGGGCTGTATTTTATAGTGTGATTTGCAGGTGTATCCACTTGGCCAATTGATGTCAGCTATGTTGTTCTTAAATCCATCCAATGGGCACTGTTCTTGTGCTTTGCTGAGAGCATACCACGACGGCCTACCACCATTAGGTAACTGCCACAAGGGGACTGCCAGTACAACTGTGTTTTGGGAATCGGCTCAGCGGGAAACCACTGCCCTGATGGCAACAGAGTACGTATTACACTTGCCGCTGGTGGTAACCACTGCGTGGTCGTCAGGTCAGGCAACACACATCATTACACAGTGGGCGGGAGACCGCCAGCTCAGCAGTCTTCTTGGGATCACCTCAACAGGGGTATGGGGGTGAGACCGCCAAACTCATTATCAGGCCCTTAGTCTGTTTTTGATTTTGCTAATTACTCTGTATTGTCCTGTTATGGAGAGCCTTCATGGCAATGACTTCATGTATTTAAATGACATTTACTATGCTTCTTTTTTATCATTCCTGTGTTGTATCTATCACTTTTTGTAATAAATCTTCATAAATGTTAAATTCCTTCCTAGACCTCACTAATTGAGTCTGTCTTTTCTTATTTAATTCTGCTTTTGATATGTTGATTTTGTACCTTATCTTGGGCACTTTGCCTCATGAAATTGAGGTTAACTTAATCTCTGAGCCATCCAACCTGTGAGCGTGCTTTTAAGGTGTAAGATATAGGGGTACAGCACGCCCTCACTTATGATGTGTTCTGCTGATCTCAACCGTTGTCAGCTTCACTCGCAGACAAATCTGGAATTTTAAATATTTTGCAAGCTTCTTCAGTGCTGCCAACAATAAATTCCTTTCCTTCGATGGTAAGTGACAGTCTAAATGAGTGGGGCCCATCTGTAGGAGCAATATAGAGATTATATCACTGAATGTTTTGGGTTGTAGATAAATCCTAAAAGAGAGAAATTGAGTAATCTCTGAACATGATGGAACCCAACGTTCTTGGTTCTGGCATGATACGCTCTTTCAATCTATAAAAATACACTTTGGTTAGAGCATCAGGGGGCACTTCTTAATGGGTTTTGTTGGCTAAATATACATTCAGTGTGTAAGGTTGAGCATTATATCGACCATTTCAGTCTGCTTTGGAGAGCTCTGGGTTAACACCTCTGTTCCTAATGTCATTTCCCTGAGACCCGTTTTCGACATCCTCTCGAGGATCTGGTGTGTTGGGCCTGTAGGCCACCCACTCTCTTTTGAGGCTGTCTTGTTAAGGAGCCTGCTTCAGTTGATCAAGTTGAGTTTCTCCATGTTGCAAGTTCATGTCCAGCTCAGACATTGACTTCACCAGTTCCTGCCGTAAGGTCAACATTTAATTTTTTGATTCTTTACCCTTTAGTGGCCAGTGTTTGAACTGCCGCAAAATGCAATGCTAGTGTCACAAGTTGTTCTACCTGAGGAGGAGAGGATCCGTTTCATCACATGTTTCTTTTCGGTGGGACTGCATCATGTCTTTTCTGGGTGGCATATTGGATGCTTTTGCCTTGATGACTGCCATGACAGGGGACCATATGGGGAGGAAAATGAAAGAGAGGCCCTAAACAGCAGGACCTCACTCTTGTGTGAAGGCAACATGCTGTGCTCTTTGTCAAGGGATGAGACAGGCCCTAAGGACATCCAAGGCATAACCCGATACTCCGAATTTTTAATTGTAATGGGCTTCCCACACCCTCTCAGCTGAAGCCAGCATGCCTGAAGAAAGGTGGAAGATCACTCCCCCTCAGGATCTTTAATTGCGAGAAGTGAGAGTTGTTTCACATATCAGCCTCCAAAAAAAGGATTTAGCAGGAGGCCTTTGCCCTCATTTTTTCTCAGGGTACCGTTGATCTTCTGGGGTCATATTAATTAAAACCCCTGGCAAGGCCTCCTGAACAAAACACACACTGTACCATATGTGTCCAAAGAAAATGATATTCAATCCATGTGAGGCGAGTCAGAGAGCTTAAACCCTCTCTCATCACATAACTTTTTTCAGTGACCTCCCTCCTCACCTTACATTACCATCATTAGGCTAGATTAGATTTCTTTAAGGAGTTCTTGAGGGTGTCTCCTCATCTGCTGGGTGACATCAGCTGTCCGGTATGGCACAGAGGCACCATCACTGCTTTGCTCTCCTCTTGGTGTAGAGTGGAAGGGCACAGAGTGGAATGTCGTGCCATAGAGTGGCGTGTGTAGAGTGGAGTAGAGTAGTTTAGAGTGGAGACGTGTAGAGTGGAATGGCATGTCTACGAGTGGCTTACTGTAGAGTGGCTTAGAGTGGAGTGGCGTAGAGTGGAGTAGTGTGTCATAGCAAAGTGCAGTAAAGTGGCGTAGCGTGAGTTGCATAGAGTGGTGTGGAATACAGTGTTGTAGAGTCGAGTGGCATAGAATGGAGTAGAGTGTTGTAGAGTGGAGTAATGTGTCAGATAGTAGAGTTACGGATCGTAGAGTAGAGTGGCATGTTGCATCATAGAATGGAGTGGTGTATTGTAAAGTGTCTTTTGTCATATAGTAACTTTTTTTTAGATTTCAATAGGTACCACGGTACAGTATAGATAATTTCGTGAAAGTACCGCAATACGTCAAAAACATTTTTTTGAAAATACATAACTCAATAAAATGTGTTTACCTGATTCTACAGACTTTTCTAAACTGCCTCATTTCTCCTTATGCATGAGGAGTAAACTATATTTCACGTAAAAATACAGAACTCATAGAAAGTGTGGTGTAAACAATATGGGTGCTGTTCATTTTACAAGGGCTTAGATTAACCCATAATGTTGTGTTTCGTCATTGCCATGTACCCCGCATTCGGTATACCGTGAAACTGCAGCCCAACATATCACTCAGTTTTTGTCCCTCATTACTTAAAAACAACTGAACAAATTCAGATCAGATAACAAAATGAACCTTTTCCACACCATAATCTATATTCCTGTCAAATTTCATGGAACTGCATTCAGCCATTTTGCAGCTACGTCTTTCTAAACAGACTATGGAAAATGCATTGGTGGATAAACGTCTTTTGGGATACCACTTTTTTATTTACACTCCCTTAGCTAATCACCACAAATCTTTACATGACAAATTATTATCAAGCAAAAATCTAAGGAATTCCTATCTCTCAGAATCCATACTATAACTACAAAGTGGCTACTGCCAATCTGATAGCGAGATATATATATATCCAAAAAAAGCACCCTGCCTGGAAATGCGACACCCGTCCGCATTAACAACACAATGCGCTGAGACTACTTGAACATCAGCGTGTTTATTAAATCACAGAACCTTACGAGTTTCGGAGCCTCCGCTCCTTGTTCACAGATTAATACAGTGCCCACTTTCATTACTACTTAAATACCACCAACATCAACGTTATCTTGCTACTACATTGGCAACATAAACAAAGGACTAACAGAGATTGAAATTCTTTCAAAATAAATTTCGGCCATCTTTGAATATGCTTTATACTTTTTGTGTTTACTGTGATGTATTCAAAATATAGGACAAAAAATGCCTCCTATTATCAAGTCACATTGAATCATTCCTGACAACATTATTAACCAAATTGCATTTGAAAACATAATGGGGGTCATTCTGACTTCCGCCGGCGGCAGTAACCGCACGCCTGGCAGGAGCCGCCGAATGACCGCACCGCGGTCAAATGACCGCGGTGGTCATTCTGAGTTTCCCGCTGGGCTGGCGGGCGACGGCCAGAAGGCCGCCCGCCCGCCCAGCGGGAAACCCCCTTCCACGAGGATGCCAGCTCCGAATGGAGCCGGCGGAGTGGAAAGGGTGCGACGGGTGCAGTTGCACCCGTCGCGATTTTCAGTGTCTGCTATGCAGACACTGAAAATCTTTGTGGGGCCCTGTTAGGGGGCCCCTGCAGTGCCCATGCCATTGGCATGGGCACTGCAGGGGACCCCAGGGGCCCCACGACACCCGTTCCCACCAGCAAGGTTCTGGCGGTCAAAACTGCCAGAACCAGGCTGGCGGGAAGGGGGTCGGAATCCCCATGGCGGCGCTGCCTGCAGCGCCGCCATGGAGGATTCCTCAGGCCAGGGGAAAACCGGCGGGAAACCGCCGGTTTCCCTTTTCTGACCGCAGCTTTACCGCCGCGGTCAGAATTGGCCTGGATGCACCGCCAGCCTGTTGGCGGTGCATCCGCGGTCCCCGGCCCTGGCGGTCTATGACCGCCAGGGTCGGAATGACCCCCAATATCTTTATAACACAATCCTATTAATTACTCAACTTAATGTTCTTCTCACACCTTAATTGTTTTTAATGATACAGCAATCTAACTCATGTCTCAGAACTAATATATTAACTCCAAGTATACATCAAACTTATCTTTGTCAACATGAAAAAATCAACAGGTTCATGTATAAATTATAAAGGTATACATTACAGTTTGGTCTCTTCTTATTCTAACTCTTGCCTCTATATAATATCTCTTTCGCTTTTGCCTCTGTTGCCTCGGTGTCACCCTAAATCATTCAAAGACATGAAAATAAATGTATTATACTACTACATATATGTATGCAAACCTTATAATTTTACAACCTCAAAAATAAATATTTATATACTCCTGAATGTCATCTGCTCTTAGATATACATGACAGCTTAAATCATCCTAAATGTACTGATAGTTCCTCATCAAAGTTAAAACCGTCAGGGGACATTGTTCTGCACTTAATGGTGTATTTTGACTCAAGCCTTCCCAATTCTTGTTCTCTATTGCCTCCCCTTACACCAATAGAAACATTATCCAACACACAGAATTTGAGAAGGTTGTTGGTTTTTTCATGGCATTGTGCAAAATGTCTCACTATGGGGTACATTTTATCTTCTCTAGAAATGGCTCTCGTATGTTCTAGTACACGTTTTTTTGCTTTATGGGTAGTACTGTCAATGTAACATTTGGCACACTGACATTGTAGGGCATAAATACAAAGTTCAGTATTGCAATTGAGGTGTTTCTTTATTACAAAAGGTTGAGTTTGTCAAGATAGCTGTATTTGTTTGCAACTTTTGCTACCTCTAAATGCCTTACAAGAACCACAGATAAAGAAACCCTGTATTAATGGCTGTTTCTGACTTTTTGCAGATTCAAAGAGACTAGTGCACAATTTATCTTTGAGAGAGGCACACCTTCTAAAGGTGATCTAGGGTCTTTCCCAGATCACCCCTTCCAACTTATCATCCAGCCTTAATATCTTCCAATGTTTATTCAAACTACATCTTACTTCCCTAGCTTGGTCATGATAATTTGTAATACATCTTACTGGTTTAGTACCCTCAACACTATCCTTGATCTTTGAGACTAATAATTTCTCACGATCCAACGACAGCACTTTCTTGAAGGTGTTCTCAATGAGGTTCTGGGGATAGCCTCTCTCCTGAAATCTCATGCTCATTGCCTGTGCTTCATGCTGAAAGCCCTTGTTATCACTGCAATTTCTTCTAGCTCTCAATAATTCACCATAAGGGATAATCCATATAAGATTCTTAGGGTGGCAACTATTAGCATGGAGTAGACTATTCCCTGCTGTTTTTTTGCGATACAAGCAACTTGTTAATCTCATGTTCCTGACCTCCAATTTGAGATCTAGAAATTCTGTTTTGGAAAGGTGTATGTGAGCTGTAAATTTCAAATTTAGCTGGTTTTCATTCAGTAGTTTGACAAAATTATATGCCTCATTCTCACCACCGTTCCAAATATAGAAAATATCATCGATATATCGAATCCAGAGGACCGCATGCTCCTCAAACAGGCCAATATTGTACACCACCTGTTCCTCCCACCAGCCTAAAAAAAGTCCTGCATAGCTGGGAGTGAAGCACGTTCCCATCGCTGTCCCTTGGGCTTGACGGTAAATTTGATTATTAAAGATGAAAAAATTGTTAGTTAAACAAATTCTAATCATCTGCAATTTCATGCCAGTAAGTTGTGAAAAAGAGATTGATCTTGCTCTTAAAAAGTTCTTAATTGCTCTAATGCCCAATTCGTGCGGAATACAGGTATATAAACTTTTAACATCTAGACTGAGCATCAGAAATTGTTCATCCCAAACAATACCATTGATCCGTCTCAAGAAATCACCAATATCTTTGATGTAAGAGGGTAAGGCTTCAACAAAAGGTCGAAAAAAAAGTCTACATACTTGGATGTGTTCTCTAATGTACTGCCTCTAGATGAAACAATTGGTCTACCAGGTGGGTTTACTGGATCCTTATGTAATTTAGGTAATAGATACAATACCAGGAGTTTGGGAAAATCACATTTTAAAAATAGATATTCAATTTTTTCAATAATTTTTTCATCATTCCAGTTTTTTAATTTTTCCAAATAATCCTTATTTGATCTGAGATATACTTGTCTAGTGGACATTTCATATTGATTTATATCATTAAGTTGTCTCAAACCTTCCTCCAAATATTTCTCCACTGGCCAAATTACCACATTACCTCCTTTATCAGATTGTTTTATGACTATAGTGTCATTTTTCTTTAACACAATCATGGCTTCAAATTGTTTTTTATTTAGATTTTGCCTGTGGAATTTCTTTTTCCTTTCCATCTTCTGAAATTCCCTAACCATACATTTTTCAAATACCTCTATAGATGCATTGGATACCTGTGGGCAGACTACTGATTTGGGTTTATAGATGTGTGCTGTTCCACTGTCCAAATCTGTCTCTAGACCTTCTTCTCGTACATTCCTAACCGGATCATTGATCCAGCTTTCATCATCCAATAAATGCCCAATTGTTTGTAATGTTTCTAAATTGCCTATTTGGAGAATAGAAGGGGCACATCTAACACTCGTTGTGTCACTCTCACTGGGGGTTGTTGTAGCATACCAATATTTCAACCTAAGTTTTCTAGTGAAATGGAATAGATCAATCCTACTTGCTGTATAATCAAAATGAGCTGTTGGACAAAACAAGAGTCCCAAGATAAGACCTCTTCTTGTGTCTTAGTCAAAACACTAGTAGATAGATTTACCACTGTTCTATTCAATGCTCCTGTGTCGTCTGTCCTCTTGTGCGTATTCCCCACAAGCTTTCGATGTCTATTTGACGTGCACCATTTCCTTTGTTTCCTCCTCTGCCTCCTCTTCCACAACCTCTGTAACCTTAGGCACCTCTGCCTCGTTGAGCTTTTATTCTTCCTTGTGCCATCAAATTGAACTCCTTTAAAATTTGGGATTTTACTCCCTCCGTCTCCGACTGATTAGAGGCATCACTGTCACTATTTTCACTATCCACTGTTTCTAAGAGGACAGTGTTGCTCCCGGAGGTTCCAGATGATACTATTCCTAATGTATCCGGTGCACTTACTGTATCCTTGGATTGTCTATGATCACCCATACTGCTCCTCAAATGTTCAAACCTTTGTGCAAAAGTTAGTATTAGACCTTTCTCATAGTCACATTCATCTCTTTGGAATTTACATTGTTTCTTGGCAATAATCTCTGCCTCTAATTTGTCCAATTTAGTTTGGATTTTCTCCATCTCACTTTCAAATTCTTCCTTGCTACAGTTGTCTTTAAGTGTCACAATGCTTTTATCAATTTCTACTGCCGCTTTTTCAACTTCTTTTTTGGCATATTTGATCAATATTTTTAACATGCCCATAAAACAATTGTGATTGTTCGCAACCCATTCTTCAAGCATTTCAGGGGCAGGTGTAAACACTGTTGGAAAAATAAAAATCCTCAGACCATGTGGAACCCGTTCACAATCCACATATTTCTGCAAGGTGATAGCCTCCCACCATTTCGATTGCTCACGTTTAAATGTTTTCCATAGATTGTCCCATAATCACAATCGTTTTGACTAAGACACAAGAAGAGGTATTATCTTTGGGACTCTCGTTTTGTCCAACAGCTCATTTTGATTATACATCAAGTAGGATTGATTTATTCCATTTCACTAGAAAACTTAGGTTGAAATATTGGTATGCTACAAAAAACCCCAGTGAGAGTGACACAACAAGTGTTAGAAGTGCCCCTTCTATTCTCCAAATAGGCGAGAAGTATGTAGACTTTTTTCTGTGACCTTTTGTTGAAGCCTAACCCTCTTACATCAAAGATACTGGTGATTTTTTGAGACGGATCAATGGTATTGTTTGGGATGAACAATTTCTGATGCTCAGCCTAGATGCTGGAAGTTTATATACCTGCATTCCGCATGAATTGGGCATTAGAGCAATTAAGACCTTTTATAAGAGCAAGATCAATCTCTTTTTTACAACATACTGACATGATATTGCAGATGATTAGAATTTGTTTAACTAACAATTTGTTCATCTTCAATAATCAAATTTACTGTCAAACCCAAGGGACAGCGATGAGAACATGCTTCGCTCCGAGTTATGCAGGTCTTTTTTTAGGCTGGTGGGAGGAACAGATGGTGTACAATATTGTCCTGTTTGAGGAGCATGCGGTCCTCTGGGTTCGATATATCGATGATATTTTCTGTATTTGGAACAGTGGTGAGAATGAGGCATATAATTTTGTCAAACTACTGAATGAAAACCAACTAAATTTGAAATTTACAGCTCACATACACCTTTCCAAAACAGAATTTCTAGATCTCAAATTGGAGGTCAGGAACATGAGATTAACAAGTTGCTTGTATCGCAAAAAAACAGCAGGGAACATGAGATTAACAAGTTGCTTGTATCGCAAAAAAACAGCAGGGAATAGTCTACTTCATGCTAATAGTTGCCACCCTAAGAATCTTATATGGAGTATCCCTTATGGCGAATTATTGAGAGCTAGAAGAAATTGCAGTGATAACAAGGGCTTTCAGCATGAAGCACAGGCAATGAGCATGAGATTTCAGGAGAGAGGCTATTCCCAGAACCTCACTGAGAACACCTTCAAGAAAGTCCTGGCGTTGGAATGTTGAGGGTACTCAACCTGTAAGATGTATTACAAATTATCAGGACCAAGCTAGCGAAGTAAGATGTAGTTCGAATAAACATTGGGAGATATTAAGGCTGGATGATAAGTTGGCAGGGGTGATCGGGGAAGACCCCAGAACACCTTTAGAAGGTGTGCCTCTCTCAAAGATAAATTGTGCACTAGTCTCTTTGAATCTGCAAAAAGTCAGAAACAGCCATTAATACAGGGTTTCTTTATCTGTGGTTCTTGTAAGGCATGTAGAGGTAGCAAAAGCTGCAAACAAATACAGCTATCTCGACAAACTCAACCTTTTGTAATAAAGAAACACCTCAATTGCAATACTGAATTCTGTATTTATGCCCTACAATGTCCGCGTGCCAAATGTTACATTGGTAGTACTAATCCATAAAGCAAAACAAGCATTTGCAATGCAACAGGCTTCACATTTCTCCGAGTTAGAGCTATTGGCAGTTGTAAACTCCCAACCGGACTTTTCTTGCTTCATTAAATGGGGAAAAAAAGAGCGTGATCACGCTGCTACAGTTCACACGTAGTGAAACCTATCGGCAAAAGTGCAATTATCTATGTAACCGTCAAAGGTGCGATTAACTATGTAACAGGGTCGATGTCATGCAAAGCGCTCGACTTCTGCCAAGCGAGATCGCAACGTGAAAAAAGAGAAAGTAGTCCACAAACCGGATGGAAAACAGCGAGCCTCATATGTTTTCAGTACTTGGTCTCTGTGCTCGAGGAGGGCTAACCACTGGAAAAGGCATGACGTAGGCATGCCTTCCACTAATGAAAGCAAGCAGATTTTAGAAGGCAAGCCCACGAGCCAATGAAAGACACTGACGTGACATGGACGGGGCTCCGAGCCCTTTTCTAACTACTACAGTGTCTCACATGCGATACCCATGCGCAAGCGCATGCTAGCGCAGGCTCGGCCCTAAAAAATGCCTAGCCCTAAGCCCTCCACTTCACATCCCCTTCCTCCCATTCAAAGGCACGTCAGTTCCTGCCCTTGACCCTCCAGTTGCTAGTTTCAGGTCTTAAGGCCTGACTCTACACCTGATACAAAGGGAAATAATTATGCTTGCACAACTTAACCTGATAAACCACAGAAATTGTAGAAAAGAAATGGAATGGCTGGACCTCCTCACATCAGATTAAAATAGCTATAATATACTTTTTACTGCCACCCAAACCACAATGACAAAATAATAATTTACAATAGCTTCCTTATATAATTGGACACAAGTCAACCAACCACCATGACCGAGCCAACCTACAAGTCCAATAATATTAGGATATTTCTATGGGAAAATCTCAGACCCTCCAAGCAAATAGGAACAGTGTGTGATTAAGATATGTGTTCAAACACATAACCAACCAATAACTGAATTAATGTACAGCTGAATCTGGAAAAGAGTGAATAAAAGCTCAAGGCCAGCATCATTTCTACACACCAAATTAAGTTTCCTCCACAGAATAATGTGGTCCTGAGACAAACTACACCAAACAGGATAAGGACAGACTGACAGATGTCAAGCAAAAGGAGCCATAGTAGAACTCATGTCTCTTTCATACCTCAAACTGCAACGTTATTCAATAAGCATCGCTGATAAGTGCTAGAAATTGTCATCCCTAATTATAAAAACTCATTGACAAACCTCCTTTTATCATCTCTAGGTCTATGATGTAGCTCCTAGACACTATTGTTATTGTACTTTAGAAAATAACAAATGCAGGTGATCCCCCTCACCCCCCAAATGTTATTGAAGTGTGGAACTATGCTAGCCACTCCCATAAGCTTGAATTTAAAGTACCACCTCTTTAAGCTTCTGGGTATAGCGGAAGCTACTTCTGATAAGCTTGATGAAATACTTCATAAGAAAACCACCTAACCGAATGTCCATAAAGGACTGCTTCAGAGAGCACAGAAAAAATAATAATAGATATGCATATTAACCTGCCACAAAGCAACCAAAACATACATAGCTCCCTTCACCTTCCCCATCCTTACAATCTTGCTCCTCAGTCATGAACCCGTACCCCACAGTACCTTCCCGTACATCATGTTCAATATGTTACTCACCGTTTGCCACCTCCATCCCTGTACCATCATTGCTCATGTCAAGTATTGTTCTGCCTACAGATGTTGTTCATTTTGTCAACTAACCAATGTTTTTTTAATCAATAAAATATTAGTCTTAAAACTCTTTAAATACGTGTTGTTGAAGGAGAGTGAGGCCTTTGAAAGCTTGGAGCCTGTGGCATAATGCCCTCTTTTCTTGATGGCGCTGTCTTATTGGTTAATACACTCTTGATTGTTTTCTGTCAATGTGTTTTAGTCTGTTCACAGACTGGGGTCTCAAGTTATTCCCTACCAGGTGTGTACATTATACACCACCCTATTCGTTCTTTATATTCTGGTGCTTATCATTTTGCTTTTTTGTTTTCAAACATAGCACCACATAAGTCAGAAAGCCAAGTAAAGCCGAGTATCTGACGAGCTTCTCACAAATTACTTGGAGTAACTTAACATCATCCACAAAAGTGTAACTGCTCATTGATGACCGGGTGGTCACAGCGTATTCTAATAAGGAGAATTTTCTAGCCCTCATAAAGAACAGCTGAGTAAATGATAAGCATGCAGCTGAAGTGAGTCTGCTCCCTCAGAAACAGTGTGAATGTATTTATTGGGTCCGACTAGACAGAGCTTCAACTCTCTCCCAGAGCTCTTGTAAGGTAGGAAAACAAGCAAGGCTCTTCTTGCAAATTGCAGATTTGCAAGAGGTTTGATTGGCTGCTGGGCTACTTCTTGTATTTCTCTGGCATCATGTGATTGAATGTTGTACCATTAGGGTACAGCACCTTCATTGTATTGCATTATACTGCAGAATTAGCACAGCGTTTGAAACTCCTTCCTGGGCTGCATATCACTTCCGGATGGGCAGGTAAAAGCCCACCCAGTTTGTTGTGGTAGAATGTGGGCTTGTATGGAGGTCTGTGTCAGAAGCGTTGGGTATAATCTGTGAGATCTGGAGATATTCTCCAATCATGTCATGGTGAACCTATGGCTGCACTCAAACATGGAGTGGACAGAGAGATGTACAACAGACAGATGGGTCACTACAGATGCATACAGTAAATGTTTGAAAATTAATATAAGTAATTCGAAGCAGACAGTGACAAGCAAACCTGTTAATGCAGCTGTTTGGCTTTTGTGGCTGTGTCAGGTGTGAGCTGCTTCTGAGCAGCATTCACATTTTCAGAGAAAAGTTTTATAATAGCTGGGTTTTGACAGGGAGATGCCAGGCCAAGGTTTCATTGCACAGTGTAGTCCAAAGAAAGGAAAAGCAACATGCTCATGTCTTTATCCTGCGTTCATCTGCAGCAGAGTGTCAGTCACAAGGCAATTGTGAGTCACGCTGGTGCGGTACTTCATAGCACAGAAATTGACAAGAGAAAGCATTTTACCTAGTTATTGCATTTGTATACTCATTTTCTGATACAGCCAAATAAAATACATTTTGAAACCCTGGAAGATGTTAAAAAGGAACATTATCTTGTTTTCCACTGAATATGTCACAGTGAGGAAGGCTTGAAATAGTCAAAATGATGCTCACCTCCAAATTCATATATTCCATCAGTATGTACCTTATCTCATTGACCCAATCATTCTTCACTGAAATCAACAAAGCACGAATGAAGTTCTGTGGAAAAGTAACACTCAAGAACATCAATACACAAACTACAAAAAAAGAAGCTAGTTGGACAAAACACTTTCCAAAACTTTTATCTTTCTCAAGATGCCATAAGAATAACATAGGCCTTAGAACAGCAAAAAAATCCTACGGACTATGACACGCCACCTTGGGGTAAACTTAAAGCCCCCTTAACTGACGTTTTAGCTCTAGCAGTCTTCTTTTCCGCCAGCAACTAGAAACTACTGCATTCCCCATATTTTGTCACAAACACAAAAAGAATTGTAAAGAAATATACAAAAATGTGCTGTTTAATGACAGAAGAATATCTTAGCAGCAGCATTGTGTGCAGCAAAGAGTTGAACATAGAAATGCGGGAACTACAGGTACCATGATGGCAGATCGGTAACTGGAAGAACAATCAGACACCGTGCTCATCTCGCTACTACAAACCATAAAAAAGATAAAAAGTAGTCCACAAACCGGACAGAAAACAGAGAGCCTTGCATGTTTTCATTACTTGGTCGCTGCGGTCGAGGAGGGCTAACAAGAGAAAAGGCATAACGTATGCATGCCTTCCACTAATGAAAGCAAGCAGATTTTAACAGGCAAGCCCACGAACCAATGATAGACACTGATGTAACATGGACGGGGCTCGGAGCCCTTTTCTAACTTCTAAAGCACCTCACAAGCGAAATGCATGCGCCAGCAACCTTTTCAAATTCTGTGTGTTGGATAATGTTTCTATTGGTGTAAGTGGAGGCAATAGAGAACAAGAATTGAGAAGACTTGAGTCAAAATACATAAGTAAATGCAGAACAAAGTCCCCTGGAGGTTTTAACCTTGATGAGGAACTATCAGTACATTTAGGATAATTTGAGCTGTCATGTAAATCTAAGAGCGGATGACATTCAGGAATATACAAATATATAAATATTTCTTTTTGAGGTTGTAAAATTATAAGGTTTGTATACATATATGTAGTAGTATAATACATTTATTTTTATGCCTTTGAATGATTTAGGGTGACACCAAGGCAACAGAGGCAAACGCGAAAGAGATGTTATATTGAGGCAAGAGTTAGAATAAGAAGAGACCAAACTGTGATGTATACCTTTATAATTTATATATGAACCTATTGATTTTTTCATGTTGACAAAGATAAGTTTGATGTATATTTGGAGTTAATATATTAGTTCTGAGACATGAGTTAGATTGCTGTATTATTAAAAACAATTAAGGTGTGAGAAGAACATTAAGTTGAGTAATTAATAGGATTGTGTTATAAAGATATTATGTTTTCAAATGCAATTTGCTTAATAATGAAAGTGGGAACTGTATTGACCTGTGAACAAGGAGCGGAGGCTCCGAAACGCGTAAGGTTCTGTGATTTAATAAACATGCTGATGTTCAAGTAGTCTCGGCCTGTTGTGTTGTTAACGCGGACGGGTGTCGCGTTTCCAGGCAGCGTGGTGTTTTTGGATTAAATAGGGCTCGCTACCCTGCCGAGACTTGCTGCATATAAGAGGCTGGAACGAAGCGGTTTGACTTTGGGATACATATATATATATATTTCTAAAAATGCAGCCAAGGCTGCTGCACTCCTTAAATGATCTGCTTGTTCATTGCCACTTTACAGAAACAAAAGCTAGTCAGAACCAGGTTTTTTTTTTTTTATCCATGCACATGCTGCAAAGCATGTCAGTATAGCCGTAGGGTGAAGGGTTATAAAGTACTAAGGGACAAGAAGCATTACTAAATTTATGAATTGTAAATTACATTTTGTAATTTATTGTCTAGTGTGCCTGTGTGAAAAAAGTATGGGGGCAGTTCAATTTACACAGCCAGGAAAAGGATCTTGGAGCACATGAGAACCACTTGAGATCAGAATGCCACTTACCCAGTGGCTAGGCACTTCCAGTTACAGCATCAGAGTGACTGAAATCAGTTACTTTTTTTTGCATTGATCAAGTTAGCAGAGATGAGAGAGGGGGAGACCGAGTTCAGAAGTGGAGGCGATTGGAATCATGTTGCATTACAATGTTACGCACGATGGCACCTACAAGCCTCAACAAAGATTAATGACACATTTTGGTTAAGGATGGGTGAGGTACACGCCAACACCAACATTGGCACAGTTGAGAAGTAGAAATATTATAAGCCCATCTAGGGGGTGATTGAGGGTCCTATGATCATTTGCTACTTTGAATTAGGGTGTTATTATGACTGTATGCCACTTGATAATGCACAAGTTTATCACTGCCAGGAATGGCCTGATAGCATTGATTGGATTAATTGTGGCAATAAATATCCCACTGACATGAAAGGATTAAACCAAATGAACTTGAGTAAAATCAAAGCGGCTTAGATGATTCTCGATTTCGTGACTGTATGTATAAGACAAGAAGTGATTAACAAAATTATTTTTCTTATGTTTGTATTGGACTACATTGGGATCATTTTATGAATATGGATAAAAATTATTGATTATGTTACAGGTGATGCAATGTGTGTGTAGCAGTGCAAAGCAAGTGGCGTTTGCATATTCATTATGGTATTAACCTGCAATTTAAAAATAGCTGCTGCAACCGACATGTCTAACCAAGGGGCGTTTGTTGTGTCAGTCCATTGTTAATTTTGCTTTTTTCGCATGGAGTAATGATTTTAATGAACTGACAGCGTTTGGCGTTTCAAGGCGATATAGCTGAAACTGTTTGCCTGAGTCTTTATCTGTTGGGAAATGGGATTGGCACAATACATCTTTTCATCATTGGCAACATTCCACGACTGTGTGACAACTCATTTTGCTGAAACGAATATATGTATATATATATATATATATATATATATATATATATATATATATATATATATATATATATATGTATATATATATATATATATATATATATATATATTACACGTCACATTAGGAAATGAACATTATACATCCTACGTACAGTAGGCATCCCAGTTGCCTATTAAAACACCCAGTAACTCACCATTATCAACAGCCGTTTTTAGAATTAATATTCAATAAAAAATAATAAAAAGCACACTTTGAAAGCGCTTTGTGACTAAAGGAACACGTTTTAAGCAGAAGTGAACAATGTGCAAAGTAAAGGGTGCCAATGGGTAAAGTGGACTGAAACATTGCCCCGTGCTGTATGGTGTGGTGGGTGGGCACAAAACGTAAATGACAATAAGATACACCTCTAAATGAAGCCTACTGACCAAAAGCTTCTATGTGTATGTATGTATTTGTAATATATATAGAATTTTAAGAAAACGTATCTGACAAGACTTGTCTCAAAGGTCAGTCTTGAAAATGCAGTTTTGGAAACAGGGTGCTGCTATGCATATTCTATTAAAACGATGGTATAACCGGTTTTCCAGGCCTCCTTGAATTTGTACCAGTGTGGGGTTAATATTCTGTTCAAAACAAATGGGATGCTTTCAAAAAACCTTATGCGAAAATGGATAAAACTTAAAACTGGAAGTTACACTACCGGTTTACACCGGCAGGAAGCAAATAATACTAAGATATTATCACGCACAATCTCCCTAAACACTTTATATATGTTGGAGTTTCAGATTTAAAAGTATTTTCAATAGTTCACACAGCACCGCTTGTCCCCTGTTATGTCTTCCCCTGGCGGCCAAACAGTCTCTAATGCGCTGTCAATCGCAGCGTTTGGCACTTCACAGAAATGTCTATTTATTCGCTTTCGGTCTTTAATTCCGATTTGCAGTTTTGAGGATATGATGGGCCCGACCGCTTAGACTCCCACTAAGTGCTTTATAAATATTTCACTTACTCAACCCGTTTAATCTCACGGCCTAAGAACAGTAGAGAGCAAATTAGGATGCCATCCAATTAATTTTCCTTGATGGATAAACTCTGGAGCTCTGCCATTTCTTAGAATTAAGGGCAAAACGAGACCCTGTGCCCTCCTGGCCGCACACACCCAGGCTCATGCCACTCCTCCTGCTGCTGACTTAACTGGGTCAGTGGGATTTGGTAGGCAACAGATGGGCCCTGCATCAGAGTTCACATTCATGAAAGGTTCCCTGCCTTGCCTTCATTCTGGAACTGAGATGCCCCCCACTGACCTACAAACTTCTCTATCCTTTCTCTCGTTGCCCTCCTCTGGCCTCGTTCTCCGGGTACCTATCTGATTAGAAATACCTTATTCTCATAGGACACCAGGAACCCGTATCCTTTTACACGTTGTTGTTATCGATATGCCAGTCCGGTTTATTTAATTGCGATAAAAAACTTCCAGAATGCAACATTCTGTAAAAGGAAAGACCAGAAGTGTATACACGGGGCCCAGTTCCGGAATATATTTGCACGTATAGCTTTAGCTTGCACGTACACATGGGCTTTTTAAAACCGCAAAAATACCCTTGCATTCACAAAAGTTGATTTTCTACAAATAAAAAGATTTCTGCAGGTAGATTTCTGCGTTAGTGAATCTCCAACAAAGGTGCACAGATGAGCTTCCAGAATCCTCTAAAAGTGTCTTCATTGGCAAACATGTTTTCAACCCATTAAAAGGATGAACCAAGGAGCTCTCGTTTGGTTTCAAGGGCATGGGTCCTTTCTAGCGCGGGACTGGGAAGGGAACACTCCCAAATTGGTAGGACTGTAGGGATAGGGGTTTTCAACTAGGAAAATATTTTTCCTTCTAAAAAACTAAATATAAAAATGTCATTTGTCTACTAAAGCATTTTCTCATGCACATTTCTATACTACGTATATTTTTTTTAAACGGTCTTTACATTTACATAGTAGGAATTCGTAACACTTTCCATTAGTGGTCTTTTAAATCGTTGTGACTTCCAGAAATTGATAAATCTGCACTCATATGAGGAAGTAAACCTAGAGGTGCAGATATACATCTTTCTGAGAATCAGCCAGGTGATTTTCGCATGACACGGATTATGATATGAATTAACAGAAGGCTTCTCCAGACTCAAGTCACGCTAAAATCTGCTGAGAATACAAAAACCTACACCGAGGAATGCCCACCGTCAGCTGCACTGGACATATGCATCCCCATATCTTAAGCGACATGACAGCCTCTTCCTATGTCAGGCAGAATAGGAGCGGACACCCTTTTCCAATTTGCTCTCCATCCACTCTCTAATTTTGAGCTCCCAAAATAAGTTGAAAAAATGTTAGAATGACAATAGTAGAAACAGAAAAAAAGCCTGTCTGACAGCACAGCTTTCTCTACAGTCTCCAAGTTTACTCTTAATTTCGTATCGCTACTTTGTAAATCAGATCCTGTACATTCTTGCCTGCAATGACTGCCCGTGGGCATGATTCGGCCAGAAAAAAAGAAGCGTAAATTATCAAGCGTAAATGTAAGGCCATCACGGCAAATTACGGGGATTTTCGAAGACTCCATGTGCTATTGCTGATAAGAGCAGATCGTCACCCACGCAGAAGACTACACATGGGATCTATACTCGTGTGTTGCAAACGTGCACGCACATGTTATCATATATTAGTTAATGTAACCAGTAGTCTATGGGGCAGGTACGAAAAATTTGCAGATCGGTCACAAACTGATTTGCGAATGCAAAAATGGCTGTTTGCAATGTACAAAAGTCATTCGCAAACCCATATTTGCAAAAATGTTGCGACTGAAGATACTTATTCGCAAGTCGGAAATACCTAATTGTGATTTGCAGACTGTATGTTATAGGCAAATGCATATAGCGAATATATGCAAAATGGGCCATTTGCACATTACCACTAACTCAGAACAGGTAGCAACTGGGTGCAAAGTATAAAACCTGGCCAAGAAAGCACCAGTGCCTTCCACAATGACAGCTCTGTACCTGACAGCAAGGAGGATGTGAATACTGGCTGCTCAGCAGAGGAGGAGGTGAAGACAAGAGAGAATATTCAGTCAGGCTGAGCATTTTTCAACAGAGGGCAAAAAATATGACAAATACAGGTTAGGAAGCAATGTAATAGTGGAGATAATTGCCCTCTTACAGCCACATCTTGAAAGCAGGACTCTGCAAAGTAATTCTATTCCAACTCGTGTTTAGAAGTGGTTCTCGTTACACCCATTGGCCCCTGGCAGTTACCAAGGTGCGATTGCTGTAGCAGGGTGGGTGTCTTAAAGTGCACTTTCACTTTTACAGGGTCAATAACCAGACTTTTTGCCTTTTGCCTCCTTATTTTTCTGACCTTTGCTGGCCTACGTTAAGACTCTGAGCACCTTTTCATTGCTAATCAGTGCTAAAGTGCAGGTGCTCTCCCTTGTAAAATTGGTATGATTTGCTTATACCTAATTGGCATATTTAATTTATCCATAAGTCCCTTGTAAAGTGGTATCCCTATACCCAGGGCCTGTAAATTAAATGCTACTAGTGGGCCTGCAGTGCTGCTTGCGCCACCCACTGAAGTAGCCTTTCAAACCTATCTCAGGCCTGCTAGCGCAGGGCCTGTGTGCGCAGTTTTCTGCCACAGAGACCTGGCATCTAAATTTACTTGCCATGCCCAGAACTTCCCTTTTACTACATGTAGGTCACCCCTAAGGTATGCCCTAGCTAGCCTTATGGGCAGGGTTTCATGTATGTAGAAGGCAGGACATGTGCCAGGTTGCGTAGCCTGTCCTGGTAGTGACAAACAGCCTAACTTGGTGTCTCAGTGCCGTGAGTGCTGTCTTCTCATAGGATTGCATTAGAAATGCCCTGCCTTATGTGTAAGGGGTATTGTCTGATTTATGAGAGGTAGCAAAGGCATGGTATGGTTGTGATTGTGGTAAGAAATGCTGCTTACTGGTGTAGGTGTATTTTGTAATTACTATTACAGAAATGCCACTTCTAGAAAATGAGCATTTCTCTGTGCTTATGACTCTGGTGTTTTGCAGCTTTACTCTAATCCACTTCTGGGCAGACTGACAGTTGGGGCTTTGTGCATACTTTTCAGACAGCCTGTACACAGGGACGGTGAAGGTGTCACAGAGGTGCATCTACATATTGTGTGGTCTTCCTGGGCTGAGAGAAGGGAGAGGCAGGACGCAACTGCATTTGTAAAGGCTGTGTTCTGGCCTCGCACAGTAGGGTTGTTTACCCCCCACTGATGTTTGGAGCCTGTGCTGGAGGAGAGAAGGGGCACTCCCAGAACCAGTTGTAACTGGTTGGAACCCCCTCTCCTCCTCATTGTAAGAGACACTGCAAAGTGAGTATAAGTACAGGGGAATTTTCCCCACAATTTGGACATTCTTGGGAGTCCAGAAAACTTACTTGGAACTGAACACAGGACACTGTTGAATGGACTCACCAGGGCCACCTTGGACTGCTGCAGCTGTGCTGACCTGTGACCTGCCTGGTCACTAGGAGGAACTGCCATCACCTGCACGCCTTGTGCTGACCTGTTGTTGGGCCTGCCAGCCCGGTGCTTTTGCCCCCTTGCTTGTCTCCAGGAGCAGGGTGCTGTGGCCCCTGACCCCTGTAAACTATCCCCATCACCAGGGGTGCTCCAACTTTGTCTTGGCTGCTTTAGCACTGAGTGTAGCGCTTCCTTGACTGCTTTAGCGCCGACTGTGGTGCTCTTGTGGGGCCCTAAGCACTTGTAGGCGCCTCACTGCGAAAGGAGATTATAGGCGCCTCACTGCGAAAGGAGATCACTGAGGCAGTCCAGGCATCACTTGTATCGATAGCGTTGCCTCGCTCTTCAACCAGTGCCTCCGGAGCACAAAGAAAAGAAAACCGGAGCAAGCGTGCTCCTGTCGGTGCCCCCAGGGCAAGGTTCTCTCCATGGAGTGCCCCTGGGGCACCACAGAGTGTCTTGATTCCGAGCCAAAGTCACTGCCACGGCCCGGGAGGAGTTCGCGCACCAGACTCGGGTGCGGGCGGGGCCAGAAGCCAGTGGAGCGCCTGGCTCTGAAGAGCTCGCAGCGTGCACCCTCTCCTTTCCCTCTTGACTGGAGGGAATTCCAGCCTCGGGAGGTCCTTCCTCCTTTGAGGCGGTTCACCTGCCTGCATGACGCAGGGCACGGGTAGCGGAAAGAGAGTTCCTTTCCCCTCGGCCACTGCCTTAGAGGCGCGATCGCCCCAGTAACTCACTTGCCATTGTTTGGTGCCCCCCCTTGGTGGTAGGGACAGTGGAGGCCCGGGGGTCTCCCCAGAGATCGCGGGCCCCAGGAGGAGCCCATTAAGTACATCGGGGAGGGTGCCGACTGCCCCTCTCCCTCAGGAGCCGAACGTGGCCCTGTTGAGCGCACAGGAGTGCTGGGGGCACTACCTTATTCTTCCAGGCACTAGGAGTCCCTTTTTCTCCAGAACAAGGTACCTTTGGAGACACTG
Source organism: Pleurodeles waltl (assembly GCF_031143425.1). Classification (NCBI taxonomy): domain Eukaryota; kingdom Metazoa; phylum Chordata; class Amphibia; order Caudata; family Salamandridae; genus Pleurodeles; species Pleurodeles waltl. The sequence goes on from NC_090451.1 coordinate 543,244,393, forward strand.
GGAGGGTGATATGCTCCAGGCTCATTTTTCTAAGGATATATATTTGCTACTTGTTCCTGTTATGAGCATGACAGGCTGATGTATGTTTTTGCATGACTTGCCATATAATGTTGTAATGTTCCTGATATAGGCCTTTATGATATTTTCTATGACAAGTGCATTTATGTATTTACTGTGATTCCTGACTACTGCTTATGTTGCAGAATCTTCAGTACTTACGTGTTCTAATGTGACAACTGCTTATTCTTGCAGAGTATTAGTATCTTGTGTAACGTTCTGACAACTGCTAAGGTAGCAGGGTACTACTGATGTGTAATGTTTGGTCTAATTATGTTTTGTGCAATACAGTTTAGTTTTACATAGTTCAGTGTTGTGTTTACTTTGTGGTGCACATATTGCGTCACGTGTGTTGTGTGTGTTGTGCAAACACTTTGCACATTGCCTCCGGGTTAGGCCTGACTGCTCGTGGCAAGCTACCAAATGGGTGAGCAGGGGTTATCTTCGACGTGTAACTCCCTTGCCCTGACTAGAGTGGGTGGGTTCTGCCTGGCTTAGGTGCATACCCTTGCCAACCAGAAACCCCATTTCTAACATGCAGGAATAGGAAAAATACAAATTCCCTTAACATTCAAATGGTATGTAATGCCCACAATATCATAACTTATATCAGTGGCCTCCAAACTTTTTAATGCTGTGCCCCCCAGTTGAAAAATAAAAATAATTGCCCCCCTCAGAATTTTTCACAATTATTTTATAAATATGTCTAGACCTATTTAAACATCGCAGTTAAGTACTGTTACCTTTTTAAAAATATAGTAACATGCTTCTGCTTAAAACAAAAGCCTGTTATTTGTATAATGCTTCTTTTGGCTAGAGTCTGTGGCCCCCCCCTGGGATCACTTAAGGTCCCCCAAGGGCAGCCCACCCCCCAGTTTGAAGACCTCTGACATATTGTGTCTCACTATCCAGGAAGCACACATGACTCCTTCATGTTTAGATACAGCGGAATATACAGACGGGGAGTTTGATGATGGATATCGATTAGATACAGAAAAGATATTTACAAACAGATATGTGTTTGTTGTCTCCTAGTCAAAATATTATGTATCCTCACATCTATATCTGTTTTGCAGGTGAAAGTGCGTGTGCCCTACGTCCATGGATTCTCACACCATACCGTTCTCCCACCTCCCAAAATGAACACCAATATAATATTGTACATCATTGCACCAGGAGTGCGATTGAGCAGACATTGGGCCTACTGACAGCTTGTTTCAGCTGCTTGCACAAGAGTGTGGGTGTGCTACAATAGGCACCCGACATTCCCTACAAGATAGTAGCCATGTGCGCCATCCTATACAATACTGCTACCAGGAGAGGCCTATACATCGAGGTGTCAGCCTCCAATTCAGAGGCTGAAGATCCTGTGCCACCAGGCCAGCAGCCTACAGGTGAGAGCAGAGCAGTGGAGGGGAGAAGGTGCAGGGAACACATTGCCAAACATTACTTTTGGAGGTAAGTCAACAATAAAAATGCATTGTGTACATTCAAGAAACACAAAACTATGTTGAAGCATGTAACCAAAATATACTTTAATGTCAGGTATGTATTATTGAATGAAACAAAACAAACAATTGTATAACAAATACTGCTCTGCTGATTATCTCACCAGATATGAGTGAACTGAAAGATCAAACAGCAAATTATCAAATTAAACTCAATGCTTCATGCCTGTATGGGCTGAAAGGGTGCGTTCATGTTGTGTCGTAGCATGTGCCCGGCTGCTGCTGCATCTCATTGAACTGGGATCTGTACTGGACACACTGCTAATGCTCAATCAGACTTCGCTATCTGTATCACCACTAAAGTGGCCCATTTCGACCTATAGCTGAACAGTCCTTCTACACAGGGTTGCTGTAGGATGTGCTAGTCGCCCTATAGATAGACTCAGGGTGTTCCTTCTTGCTGGTCTGTTTTTTTCTCTCTGTTTTTGACTGCAGTCAGTGTCAGCAAGTTGGAGACACAACTTCCCAAGAGCAGCTATCATGCTGTCCATCTTGTGGTCCATTTGTGTTTAGTTGTGGGCTATCTGTATGGCAATGTTTTCAGATCCCAAGGACATATTGTCTTGCATGTTCTGCAGACTTCTGATTCATAATTTTAATTTGTTTGTGTTGCAGATGTTAAATGTGTAACATGGACTTTTCTGGCCCTCCAAACACCTGTTTGTCCTCTACTGATTGTGGATCGATGGAAGTGTTTGTGGCAGAGGTATTGCCCTATGTCTCTGTCGACCATTTTCCAATCATGCGGCTGGCAGGATCTCACTACAGGAGTTATTTCAGGACTCAGTTGTGGTTGGCCCAAATCCTCCTCTTGTGATGTAGGCTGGGGTGACCAAACAGCACTTATGGTGTGGCTATGGGATGTAGAGGCTCCATTTTACGTGTGATTTCGGTCTTCCACCTCATCCATGTGAGTTCCCTCACCTCCCTCTGACTCTGCCCCTTCTGTGTGCTGTGTAGATTCATCTGTGGTGCAGACGAAAATGTAAATTTCTTCTTTTGTGCTTGATTGTGAGCCACCTAACACACCTTGGTTGTTCCGTCACAATAAACTTAAAAAGAATCTTCACTATGTTAAATGTACTATATGTCCCATAATGCACTGGTATGGCTGCAGTCAATGCTAACTTAATATGTGCCTATAGATTTACAATAAATATTTTACAGTACAATGTACATTCTGCACTTACTTGGGTAGGGTTCTGAAGTCAAGGTGTCTATTTGGCCAAATTCAGCAACTGCCTCTGCCTCAATGGTGCCTTTCACCATTGTTTCAATGGCTGTTGGTGGAGGGTCTGTGGAAGGTCCACTCTTCTGTAGCACGGCTCTACACCACGTGTGGGGCCACCTTTTCTTTGGCCCTCGACCTGAGATTGTACCATTTTTTCTGAATTTCCTTCACAGTGCGCTATGTAACTCCAACAGCATTTATTTTGGCCTGCATATCAATCCAGATTATTTTCTTTTGTGCCTCAGGGAGAAATGAAGGCCTTCCCAAACAGCTTGTCATGGTGAGTGCAGCATTCCTCAGTTAAGATCTCAATCTCCGTTTCAGATTTTTATTTTCCTGCCCCCTGCCTCCTTATCTTCTTCCTGGCTTGGCATGTTGTTTTTTGTGGGGAGCGTTTGTCCAAGGCAGCAGAGTTAACTGTAGTCCAATGCAGCTTGCAGCACCTCCTCTCTCTCTCTCTGCTTCATTGGCAGGCATTGAGAAGCATTTCCTGGTTTAGATGTTTTAGCCTCAGCATGTGACAAATGGACCAGGAAGTGTTTCCCTTAATTTGGGATTGCATTTACAATTTGCAAACGCATTTGAAAATTAGTAAATTGCAAACGTGATTCCTAAAACTGTGAATCACATGATTTGCGAGTCGCAAAACAAACCATTTCCCACTATGTGCATGCTGATTTGCGATTACCTATGTGCGTTTTGCTAAAAATCGCAAATAGGTAATCGCAAATTCACCCGTACCTACATGTGGCCCTATGTGCCTAAATTTCTGTTGTTATAAATGGTCACAGACGTCAACATAAACTGGAGGTGAGACAGATAAAAGACTTACAGAAAAACCTTAGTGGGTCAATATTAAATGGAATATACTGATTCAAATACATATTTGACTGTACATTCTAAAAAGAAAATCCAACCAATATGTTAGACTTTTCTGTGGTTCCCAAGCAGTATCTAGCAAGGGTACTGTTGTTTATCACTCATGCCCCGGGACCGTGGATATGATTATACTTTAATTTTCCTCCCTTTGTACTCTTAACTTTCCAAAGGTAGCTACTGGTGACCAGGCCAGTCTTAGTCCAGCAGGTTAAAAGGGCTTGGATCTAAAATACTCTATGAAACAACTAAAGACCTCATTATGAAGGGACTTTTAATTCTGATGTGGCCCCTAGCAGCAGTTACCGGCCCATTGGAATTAGGGGATCGCTTTACTTTCACCTGCAGAAAACAGCCCAAATCTCAGTGTGAAAGTGACAGGTGAAATGAGGGATTATCGGGGAATCTCATGTGGAATTACTAAATCTCCTGGTTATTCCTAATTTCTAGGTGGGTCCTTAAGGTACAACTTGTAATGGGCCATTTTTCCCACCCCAGAGTTACTGATACTCCTGGTATCAGTAATTTGTAGGTGTAGAGAATCCAGCACTTTTACTGGACCTCTCATAAAGAGATCTTGAGTTGTCCCCTAAGGAAAAAGTGCACTTAATAGATTGACCTTAGGGTAATATAATTAACACCATTAGAATATCTATGTATATCTGCAAGGGGGTTTTACAGACTCAGTATTGTGGGTGTGATGGTGTCAAAGTCAATTACTCCCTCTCCCCTATGTATGAAGTCAAGAACAGTAATGATGACCCATGTTTAGTGGAAAAGGAGGGAAGCTAGCAGATAAACAGTGAGAGACACTCCTGCAGGTTGGTAGTTGGTAAATGTGCACTGGATTCACAGATACAACATCTTGAGTCAATTGTATCAAGGTTAGGTCTCCACTTAAGTACGAGAAACAAATACCACAAACAGGCACTTAACCCCGTGCAAGCAGATGGTAAGCTGTAACTAGCTCCTAGTGTATCACAAAACCAGCACAGGAGACGAAGATGAAGACTACATTAGCACAAGGAAGGAAGGAAACTGGATGGGAAATATAAACTCAGCAAAAGGGTAAGCAAAAGGATAATAAGGCACAACATGAGAGGAAAAAAGGGAACCAAACAGGAGAAAATCAACAAAAGTGAAGGAATCAATCAAGCAGGTAATGAACTAATGCAAGTAGCTAGGAGTCATAGCAACCACTGTTGCCAGATATGTTTGCTCAGTATGCGGCAAATGTAAATAACTCTCCCACTGACCTTGGAGCATGTTTGTGTGTGTCTATCCTCTAATGGCTGGACCTGCAACTCTGACTCTGGGAAATTTATTTTTACATTTCAAACATTGTAATTTCCATTTGTATCTCTTTTAGGTTGGCCTTCTTTTGTGTCTCACTGTGTCCCATGATCTGACCGGGGGCTGTTATGCCAGAGCATACTCTTTCTTTTCTGTCAGAGAATTTTGCAGGACTTGCAAGTAAACTAGAAATTGGGGACTGGAATGACTTCCTCTATGGGTTTGATGTAATAGGTTTACATGAAACTTGGTATGATAAGCAGCTTTTAAATCAATGGGTCTTTATCCTTGAATGTAAAAGAGAATGGGGAGATCTCTGGGTTGTTTAATGTGTTTAATGTTATGGCTCGATAATACTACACTTGCTTCTTGTCATCAGGTCTTTGCCGGCAATAATTTACCTGCGACTGATCTTAATGACTGGTGAGGCGCAGTGAAATACAGTATTTCCTTTATCACTGACCAGTTAATATTTTGAGCCAGTCTGTAGTATTTCAGAAATTAGATTATTTTCTAGCTAAGGTTTTAAGGGATTAATGCCCTCATTATGACATTGGCAGTAAATCCCACTTACCGCCATGGTGACGAGCACCAACATACCGCCGCGGTGGTGAATATTCGTTCCCCATATTATGACACACACACACCAGTTTGACAGAATACAGTCACATACACAAATCTGCCAGCCCAAAGGTCAGTGCTAAAGTGGCAGAATCAACACCCATATCGTTACACTAACAGAACAACACCCACCACATTATGACCCACGAATCACCATGGCGGACATTCAATGGCGGTAAACCATTGGTGGTACATACCGCAGCGCTCAGAATGGACACCCACATACAAAACAACACTACATTGGCCAAAACTAAAAACACACAACTGACACTCATTCACACACCACACCCACCCACCCACAGCACCATAAAACACACACCCACATTACCCACAACCTTTTACAAACAACAATTACTGCCAGGAGATTGACACGAACAGCACAGAGACAACTAAACACACTCCACATACACCCATACATCCCTACCGCACCCCACATCACACCCCCCCCACACATTACGCAACACACTCTCACCAACACACACCACACAACACCATGTCCCCACAAAGACACCCCGTTTCACTGATGAGGAGTTAAGAGTCATAGTGGAGGAAATTGTCAGGGTAGAGCCACAGCTGTTAGGAGCACAGGTACAGCAAAAATTCATTGCCAGGAAGATGGAGCTATGGCGGAGAATCGTGGACAGGGTGAACGCCATGGGACAGCATCCAAGGACAAGGGACGACATCAGGAAGAGGTGGAATGACCTACTGGGGTAGGTACGTTCCGTGGCAGCAAGGTACCAGCTCGCCATACAGAGAACTGGCGGTGGACCCCCACCTCCTCCCCCACAGCTCACAGCATGGAAGAAGCAAGTCTTGGCATTACTGCATCCTGAGAGACTCGCTGGAGTAGCCGGAGGAATTGACACTGGTGAGTCAACATTTACTACTTATCACCCACCATACCTGCATGCCATCACACCCCCTTACCATCACTCCCATCACTCCATTCCATCCCACACACTGCACCTACACATATAACTAACCCCAATGCCTAGCCCTGCATGCTATACCAATGCACGGACAGCCCTCTGAGCCCTGCAAGGACACCAATCACTAAAGCATGCACAGAATAGGGAAACTAATAGTCCCATAGTACATCACCATACACAATCAAAGGTGGCAGGGCAACAGTAATGATAGAGGGGAAGCCAGTGATGTACACTATGTCACAGACATGAAGCATTATACATCACTTACATCCCCACAGGTGCCCCAGCCAATCCAGCAGAGAGGAGGTGCCACAACTATCCAGTCCCCCAACAGAAGATGCCCCCAGTGACGACAGTAACTCTGGACTTCAGGATTTGGACCAACAACCTGGCCCATCAGGGACCACTGGACAGTCAGTCACCCAAGCCCACTCACAGTCCATCACAGATCCACCCCCATCGGTATCCAACACCACAGCACCCACCCAGCATACCCACACCTCTGTCCCCAGGACATGTCAATCAGTACAGGGACCCCAGGCCACACCTCACCCCCAAGATAATCAAGGACCTGGGGTCAGTGGCAGTGGGCACACCGTTCAGGGGACAGAGGCACAGGCCAACAGGGACACTGGGAGGACCGCTGTGCCCCGGGGGGGACAGGCCCAGGGAACCAGCTCTCCAGGAGGCAATCACCGAGATCCTGGGAGCCTACCAACGTTCCCAGGACACGATGGGCCAGATCCTTGACAATGTGCAGGAGAACAGGCGGCTGCAGGAGGAACAGTATCAGGGGATCAGGGAGGACTTGCAGGCCATCAACACCACCCTAATCTCCATAGCAGGGGTGCTGGCAGACATGGTCAACATCATGAGAGAAGCAACAGCACAGAAGTGGGTCCCTACCACTAGCCAGTCCATTGACCAGCCCTCCACTTCTGCTGCAGCTAGTGGTCAGGAGGCCCCGCCACAGGACCCACGAGCCACCAACACCCTTCCCCCTGCAGAAGGTGAACCACCCCACAAACGTTCCCTGCGAGCCAGACAGAAGCCAGAGGCACTTGCCAAGGACACCGCCAGGAAATGAGACTCTCCTGATTGTCCCCCTTGTGTCCCACACTGTCACCTTGTCGACTTTGAACTGCCTTTGCTCCCCTTCCTATGGCCCCTTGGACACTGCACCAGTGCTACAAACAGACTGGAACAATACTCTGGACTTTCCTCCATCATCACCCCATTCCATTGCACTTTTCCCTTAATTTCATAGCACTACAATAAACACCCTTGAACACAACTTGGCTACTAGTATTTTATGGGTTGAAAATGTGCATTTATGGAAACAGTCACATCTAGTGCAAATGATCTGAACAGTGCGAGGGCATAGAAATAATGACCTGTAGATGTCTGTACTCATCACATCAGTACACAGTTGTTATTTCACCAACATCTGTAAAATGACAAGCCATAGATGACAGTAAGTTGAGATGCAAAGGAAGTTAATGCCATCATGCTACAGCCACACAGAAAACATCAATAGTCAGAGGAATGGTCAGTTGCACTGTCTCACCTGTGTGTCATTGGAAGTATTGACGTATAACTGATGTTTGGTTGTCCTCATCCTCAACCTCTGCCTCCTCATGCTCACTGTCCTCAGGGTCCACTGCTGCCACAGGGGCATCTCCAGTCTGCTCCTCCTGCAGAAAAGGTACATGCAGTCTGAGGACGAGATTGTGCAACATGCACATGCCACTACTATCTGGCAGACCTTCCCGGGTGAGTAGCATAGGGATCGACCAGTCAGATGGAGGCTCCTGAACCTGGCCTTCAGGAACCCGAAGATCCTCTCGATGGTCCTTCTGGCTCGCCCATGTGCCTCATTATAACGTTCCTCAGCTCCTGTCCTGGCATTCCTCACAGGGGTCAGCAGCCACAATAGGATTGAATAGCCAGAGTCACCTGCAAGTATTGAGGGACAACATTTAGCCTCACACAATGATATGGGGATGACACCCGAAGGCCTACACTAACATACAGTGGGTGGGACCATGGCTCAACTATTAGCCACACCCTGTGCCTCTGTGGTTAGCCCATCACATTTAGGATGCTGCTATTCCTCAGAACAAAGGCGTCATGCACCGACCCAGGATACTTAGCATTGACATGGGAGATGTACTGGTCTGCCAGGCACACCATTTGCACATTCAGTGAGTGGAAACTCTTTTGATTCCTGAACACCTGTTCATTCTGGCGGGGGGGCTAATGCAATATGGGTCCCATCAATGGCCCCAACAATAATGGGTATATGTCCCATTGCATAGAATCCGGCCTTCACAGTGGCCAGATCTTCCACCTGGAGGAAAGCTATGTAGCTGCACATGTGTTTCACCAGGGCAGACAAAACTCTTGCCAGCACGATTGAGAACATCGGCTGTGACATTCCTGCTGCCAAGCCCACTGTCACTTGGAAAGAACCAGTTGCCAGGAAATGGATCTCAGATGTATGACGGATAGCAGATATTAGATCAGGCTCCAATTGGGCACACAGCTCTGGGATTGTGGCCCTGTCCAATCTATAGGTGAGTATAATGTGCCTGCCCTCTAGTGTAGCCAAGTCCACAAGGGGTCTGTACACGGGGTTTGTCTCCTCCTCCTATTCATCCGCAGCGGTAGGTATCTAAGGTACACAAGAGTGAGTAGGCTGTCACAATTTGAACAATGGAACCCCAACCTCAGGGTACATAGTGCATTTATGTGATGGGACAGTGGGAATGGCAAGGTATGTGCTAATCTAGGCTGTGACGCAGTTGAGGTTGATATGACCATTGTCCGCCACCATGAAATGGCGACCACCTGTCCTGTATGTGGGGACAGGTGGAAGTGAGGTAACTCCGTCGACGTTGGCCGTCGTGGCGGAAGGCGGTCTTGCACCGCCGTGCAATTCCTCATTGGATAATATTGCACCCTATTGAGTACAGTGGCCAATGGGGATCAGCGTCAGCGGTGACGGCGTACACTGCTGCGGACGTGACCACCATTTTCTATCTGATTCCTCACTTGTTTCCTGACCTTCAAGAGGAGAACACCTACACTGCATGTGCTGCTGTGACCTGTGACTGGAACCTACTATGGCCTGTGTGACCGGGGAAAGAGCCCCTGCCTTCTCTTCAGAGGAGTTGGAGCGTGTGGTGGATGGGGTCCTACCCCAGTACGGACTGCTGTATGGGCCTCCAGACCAACAGGTGAGTACACTCTGGGCACGATGCATGTAGGAAGGATGCATGGAGATGTGGGTGCAAGCATTGTGTCATGGGGGGGAATGTCTTGTGGTGGCGTACATGGTGTGCCCCAGCTGATGTGTGTGCCAATGGTGACGGAAATGGGATTGTTGGGCCATATCTGTGACAGGCTGGATTGTATGTGTAATGGTGTCCTCCTGTCTGTGTTACCTCTGCAGGTCTGCGCCTATCAAAAGAAGGGATTATGGCGTGCCATCGCCAAGGACATGCGGACCCTGGGGGTCTATGGTAGGCAGAGTGCCCACTGTCAAAAACGGTGGGAGGACCTGAGACGCTGGGCACGGAAAGACAGTGGAGGCCCAGCTGGGGATGGCTTCCCAACGAGGAAGGGGTGACCGTCGGAACCTGACCCCCATGTTGGCCCGCATACTGGCAGTGGGATACCCAGAGCTGGATGGGCGCATGAGGGCATCACAGCAGCCACAAGGGGGTGAGTACAGTGGGCATTACTACAATAATTGGCAGGTGGCATAGGATCCGGGTGGTGGGTGTGAGTTAGTGGGTGCACCTTAAGCCAGGCCAGACATTGCAGCGTGATCTAGCTCAAGGGTAATGGGTGTATGGCAAATGCAGGTAACCAAGCTTGTTAGCATGTCAGGGCTTTGTGGGTACCAGGAGGGTGCAGTTAGCGGTGTGTGGCCCTCGTCTTTCGTGGCATCTAGCCAAATCACTGGCAGTGCAATGCATAGTGCTCAAGCCTGATCTCTGTGTGTGACGGTGCTGTGTATGCCAACTGTGGTGTTGGTGCAGCAATTGACCCAGTGTTTTCTTTCTTTCTCTCTCTCCACACCTTTTTTTCTTCTGTCATCCTGTCAATGTGTGCATTAGCATCATCTGGCGGAGGAGCAGGGGCACCGGTGACAGAGGGAGCTGCATCCTACAGGACCTTGGAGGCAGAGTCCACGATGCCGTGGGAACCAGTGGGACGGAGGGTGAGCGGAGCACCACGGCGGAGAAAGAAGGTGACAACACAGACTCAGATACCTCCCCAAATGGAAGCTTCCTGTTGGTGGCAGACACTTCTGTGACCACCCCAGCTGCAGGTACAGCCGCCACCCCCGTACCAGCACCGCCCTCCCAGTAGCCCCTCAGCGAGTTGCCTGTTCCCGCTCACCCAGGAGGGTGGGCATCTCCTTCGCCCCAGGCACCTCAGGCCCTGCCCCATTGAGCCCTGCTGCCCTGAGTGAGGAGGCTATTGACCTCCTGAGATCCATTTCTATAGGGCAGTCAACCATTGTGAATGCCATCCAGGGCTGGCATCCCAGATGCAGCAATGCAATGCATTCCTGGAGGGCATCCATGGTGGATTGGCGGCCCTACAGAGATCTATTCAGCCTCTGGCCTCCTCTCTGATGGCAGCCATTGTCCCTGTCCCTACCGTCCCCCTCCAACTACCACTTCCCAGTCCCAGTCTCCTCAACCCTAATCCATCCCATGCACACATACCGACGAGCATGCACACAAGACAACACACAAGAGTGGCACAGTCAAACACAGACACCACACGTCAGCCCACAAGCACTCACACAAACACCAGACAGTTGCAGACACAACCACATCTGCTGCCTCCAATGTCTCCCACTCCTTCTCCTCCTCCACCTCCCTCACAGTCACGTCCACACTCACACCTGCATGCGCTGCTTCAGCATCCACCACCAGCATCACCACACCAAGCAGTGCACACACCTCACTAACAGACACCTCCACAACATCCATGCACGCGTCCCCTGTGTCCTCTCCAATCCTGTGTGACCCCCTCCTAAAGATCACAAACGCAAGCACTCAGACCCCCAACAGTTATCCACCTCACATCAGCATACTCCCCATGCACCTGCACCCAAGTCCAGTAGACGCACTCCTCCAACAACCACTCCCTCAAGCTCCACTCCCATCCTTCCTCCCTCTTTCCACCCCACCATCCCTAAAAAGCTTTTCCTTGCCCAACTTGACCTCTTCCTCCTGTCCTGCCCATAAAAGCAGGGTCCCAACTACCCAGCCCAGCACCTCAGTCAAACAGTCCACGCAGACAGTGGAGGTACCTCCTAGTCGTGGAGACAAGACAGTGATGGATACCACTCCACCAGCCAGGAAGGGTAAATATCCCACACCTACTGCAATGAAGGGGAAGAAGCCCTTGACTCCTGTCATGAAGGGGAAGAAGCCCTCGACTTCTGCCATGAAGGGGAAGAAGCCCTCGACTCCAGCAGAAGCTGGCAGGAAGAAACCACCACCACCAGTGGTCACGGAGCCCTCACCTCGAGCTGAGTCAGTGCAGCCCACTCCTCCTGCAGAGTCTGCACTTTCATCTGCTGAGACAGTGCAGCCCTCACCTCCAGCAGAGGCTGCCCAGGAGGCACCTTCACCTGCTGAAACAGTGCAGCCCTCACCTCCAGCAGAGGCTAACAGGATGACACTACCACCACCACCAGTGGTCAAGGAGCCCTCACCTCCAGCTGAGGCAGTGCAGCCCACTCCTCCTGCAGAGGCTGCACCTTCACCTGCTGAGAAAGTGCAGCCCTCACCTCTAACAGAGGCTGCAAAGGAGGCACCTTCACCTGCTGACACAGTGCAGCCCTCACCTCCAGGAGAGGGCATTTAGGCCACCCTCCTGGGACTGCTGTACAAGGAGCCTCCTCCAGAAGCAGTGGGAAAGTCACTCTCCTGACAGACTGTGACCTTGCACTCTTCAGCACAGAGAAATGGGCATGGAGTTCCCTCCAGAACCAGTGGGCAAGTTCCTGACTTCGGCTGCGGTGCCCCCCAACCCCCCTCCCCCCGAGGTGCCTGCCCACTTGCAAAATGATGCCCCTGCAGAGTTCTGTGCAGATTATGTCAGGAGACAAGTTGGACTTTGCCCATGTGGGCTCTTTGTATTTTGAACTGGGCATTGGCCCTTTGTGGACGTTTGTACATATCTCTTTTTTATCCAGTTGGTTCATTTGGTAGCTCTTCACATTCAATACATTCTCATTACTGCCTTCTTGTTGGCCTTGCATTATTCTGCCATGTGTCGTGTGCCATTGATTTTCGTCTGCAGCTGGTTGTGTGTATGGTGTGTGTGTGTGGATGGTTTGTGTTGTGCGTGTGTGTGTGTGTCACTCTTGTTTTCCTCCCTCCCTCCCTTGTGTGCTAAGTGGCTGTACTCACCGTTGTTGTCTTCGTTGGCGTTGGTGTTCCAGGTGGAGCATGGCGTAGAAGAGCATCGGGAAGACTTGCAGTTCTGGTTCCATGGCAGCGTTGGTCTTCTCTGTGTCTCTGTAGGTGAGTCTTTCATCTTCTGTGTACTGTTTCTGCCAGGCTTTTGATAGCGTTGGTTCCGCCCCGGAAATCATGGTGGTGTACTCTGTCATGATATGGTGTGCAGTACTTTGTCTTCCGCCTGGCGACTGCCGGCGTGTGTGGTGTTAACGCCCTGGCAGATGGTGTGGTACATTGGTTGTCTATGGGAGTTCTCACCGCCATGGTCATAATTTGGTAGTAATTACCGCCGGCCTGTTTGTGGTATTTCCTCCACTTTATCACTTACCGCCAAGGTCATGATGAGGGCCTAAGTGTTGATAGCTTGTGTAGCAATATCCTTTTACTTGTGTCAGGTAATAATGTTCTGATGGAATACCTGGACTATGACGGCACAGCAGAAACTTTGTTTTATCCACTGCCTTTCAACTAAAATTTTGCATTTGTGTTTATCTTACGGGTATGAAAGTGTGATTCAAAGAATTTTGGGGACTGGCTGGGGCAGCATCAGCACTGGCTATGTTTCAATAAAAAGGGCCTGATAATTTCTACCAAATCTCCTCTGTGTGGCAATGTCAGTATTTTAATCAACTACCATTTAATATGTTTTTCATTGTGATGTTTATCTACAGAATTATTCACCTGTGGGGCAGTCAAGACCTTATATCTGATATTGCTCCTCTGCTGTTCAATGTAATGTTTTATTTTTTTACTATTTACCCCAGTGTTAACATTAGATTAATCAATGTCAATGCGCACAGCAATACATTTATATACACGAACGAAGTCACATCACCATTGTTAGATTCCCTAGTCGTGAACTCTTCTTCAACCCCAGCATGTAGGCACATGGTAAGGCAGGCTCTGAAACCTGTGCCTGAGGTTAATGTCTGACAAGTCACAGGTGGGGTAATACTTAGCCGGCAGCCAAACGCAGAAACAGTAAAACTTAGATCAGATCCAACAGATAGGCAGCAAGACGACAACAGCCCCCAGAGACTGGCCCCAATAAAACACACATGGCTAGTGGGACACCTGCATTCCCAAAAACATCATAAAACTTAGATGCTGTGTGTAGTTAGGAACACTTAGCCAATCAGGACATAGCACACACAGCACACTTAGCGACCATGCACCCCTAGGCCAGACATCGGGACACATACTCGCTGGCCCACATTTTGTCCACCAAGGTTGAGGCCCACCTGATTTCACTATCAAAAACTGTAGTTATGACTCCATGACAACTGTTCACATTTTGTACCAAGAAAAGAATGTCTTTTTATGGTTTTACGCCACTCAGAGACATTAATAAAAACTTGCCTCAATCCGATGTACTATGAGACAGATCCCGGTTTTGTAACTGCTCTCCTGGCTGTAATGTTTAATTAAACAAACCATTCCTGTTTTGTCAGACGCCTCTTGTCTTTTGTTTTTTTAAGGTAAATTCTCATTCGAGCAACACCAGTGTACATCAAACTACAAAGCCATTAGATCACATAAACTACATTACGCTAGTACAGTTTAAATAAAAAGTGACAGCCATGTTTTATGATGGCATGCACAAATACTTTTGTATTTAACATGAAATCATAAGCTGTACAGGGTCCACATCTATAAAAATTTAATCGGGCCCTTTCCCCAACTGTTTTTTATCCGTGTGATATGTTATGACTTAAACTGTTCATTTACTTTGTTTTTCAGTTTGATGCTTAATATTCAATGAAGTGAGATACTGTGCAAATTCAGGACATGGAAAGGATTGATGTTATCCTTGTGGATCTCTCGAGAAAGATGTCAAACATGTTTTTCAGCTTTGGAACAACATCTTTCATAGCGATAGAATGGACAATCTGTATCTCAGGTTATCACCTGTTATACTTTACCACCATTTGGAGGTTACAGTCAAAACGTAGACCAGTAAAGTCTGTCCTTAGATGCAGCCTTGGCATGGTGGGTCTTCTGGAATTATTGGTACGGAGGTTCTGGAGGCCAGTCACTTGGCTTGGAAACAACACTTAAAGAGATACTTGCATTGATGATCCATATTCAGGAACCACACTCTCTGGCAACTGCATTTTGGTCTCATCTATCCCCTGATGCACCACATGAAGTAACTCCCTGTTGACTGACCAAGGTGTTTGGGATGACTATAAAATATTCTTCGAATACCAACCCATCTCAAGTGATTGTTAACTCTTCACAGACATTTGAAAGCATCTGTCATATCACCTCAGCGTATGAGTCTGGTGTGAGAGTGACTGCAATAAAGATCTCTAGTTATTGCTCTGTGTCACCTGTCTGGAAATTACCACACATGAATTCTTCTTAGAAGTTGTTGTTAGTTCTTCTGAAGTAATTAGATATGGCCTTGGATCTCCAACTATGATTTGCCTCTGTCTCAGGTGCCTATCCTGCTACTTCCTAGGTTGCTTGTTGAGGTGACATGATAGATAGTCTACTGGATTTCATTGGTCATGCTGGTATATGACTTCCAATGAATACTCTTGCAATCAGAATAATCACTTTTCAAAATGAGGTGGTTGCTTGGTTGTGGACTCCTGAAATATAGGTATGAGTGGCTTGTATTATCTGCATATTTTGATTTTGTTTCTATACAGACAGATGTGGAATTGGCAACAAGTCCAAACAGGAGAGTCACCCTTAAAAGCCAAAAGAGGCAGGGTGGTTTGCAACTGAACAAAAAATGATTTCCCTTTCGTGTTTGCTTCTGTCTTTACAATGCCATTAGAAACATCAAAACCATATTTAGAAGAGTATACTTCTAGGCACTCTACAAAAATATTAAACAAGCATTTGCAATGCACTAGGGTCTCTCATGTCTCCGAGTTACAGCTATTAGCAGTTGTAAACTCCCAACCAGATTTTTCTTTCCACAGTGAAAAAAAAAAACAGCGCGATCGTGCTGCTACAGTTCACTCGTAATGAAACCTATCAGCAAAAGTGCAATTATCTACGTAACCGACAAAAGTGCAATTAACTATGTAGCAGGGTCGATGTTATGCAAAGCGCTCGACTTCTGCCAAGCGAGATCGCGCTGCGAACAAAAGATAAAAAGTAGTTCACAAACCTGAAGGGAAACAGCGAGCCTCGCATGTCTTCAGTACTTGGTCGCTGCGCTCGAGGAGGGCTAACCACCAGAAAAGGCATGACATATGCGTGCCTTCCACTAATGAAAGCAAGCAGATTTTAACAGGCAAGCCCACGAACCAATGAAAGACAACTGACATCACTTGAAAGCAGCTCCGAGCCCTTTTCTAACTCCTAAAGCGTCTCGCAAGCGAAACGCATGCACAAGCGCATGCGACGCAGGCTCGACCTTAAAAAACAGTCTCTGTCTACCTGTCGTCCAAATAATTATAATTTATTATATAGTAAACAATATTTAGACCACATATTCTTGTTAAGAACCCACATTAATTAAAAACGATCTTGTACTTATACACAACATTCAAATACATACTTCATTTAATTTTTTCACCATACTAAAATAAAACAAACATTTTTTTTTTTTAATCTGTCGACTGTGCATTATAGTGGAAATCAGAATTGTTCACACCACCTTCATTCGGACTTATTTTTTAAAACCAAAAAACTATAGGAGAAAGAAACATAAAATAGTAAAGTGCACTAATTGTTGCATGCCATGTGCCCCAATTTCATATGTATCTCAAAGTACATTTCAGACTGCATTTCACTCAAATGAAATGGTTATATTAATTTATAAGTACACACTTAATAATGGTATATTGGCCATTCTCATTGGACCTCACACCTAGTGATATAACAACAATATGATTTAAACTGATTGCTCGTTGTACCACATAGTGTTCTGTTTCACTCTCTTGATGACCATTATAAAGATGTTAATTTTCAACAAAATTTGTAATTCAAATTATTTACTCATTGCACCACATAGTGTTCAGTTTCATCATCACATTGAGGAGCCCTATATGAATATTATTACATTCTCATTTGACTAGTGCTCCTATTTAGTGTCTTCAATGTAAAGATTAGCCTTATGCTATAATCGCAAAATACCTTGTGACTGGTTTCCTTCAAATCCCTGATTACATCTATGATTTGGGTAATAATCAGAGAAAGCTGCACTTTCAGTTGGTCAGCTATTAGCGAACAGTTCCACCACTCGATGGCCAGGGACTTTGGCAGTCATTACGAACATGGCGGGTTGGCCCGCCATGCCGGCATTGGCGGATGAAACCGCCAGGCAGCATGGCGGGCCAATCGCCACATAATAAACACGTAGAGGGCCGCCATCGGCAGCCCTCACTCACCGCCAGGCTTCTGCCGTCAGGCAGCCTGGCGGTGAGTGGAAACACCATCCAACAGGGTAGCTGAGCTACCCTTCGAATAATGTCTCCATATCCGCCAGCCTTTCCCTGGTGGGTTATCCCATCAGGGAAAGGCTGGCGGAGGGGGTGCCCCGTCGCGCAGGTCACTGCCCGATTTTCGGGCAGTGATCTGTGCGACGGGTGCAGCTGCACCCGCCGCACAGAGGCATTGATGGCGGCTCCATGTGGAGCCGCCATCAATATCCCGGCCTGACCTTTCTGTGAGCTGGCGGGCGGAAACAATGTTTCCACCCGACGGCCCACAGAAAGGTTCTTTATTTGGCCGGCGAGGTTCCGGGGTCGCTGGCGGTCAGTGTTTTGACCGCAAGCATGAACACCTTTGTCTGCACTTTCTGGGATACCCTAATGTATATCCAGTAAACTCCATTGTTATTGCAAGTGCAATCCTAAATATTAGAACCATTACTCTTCTGTGTAGTAAATGTTGTATTGCATAACAACTTACTTTCTTAGAATAGAAAGATGCAACTTTTTTTTATGAAAAATCCTCTATGGTTACGCTGCACTTTACCCATGTGTCCCTTTAGTCATATCTTCAAATTCTGAAAGATTGAAGGGGCGGTATGTATTCCCTAATCTCTACAACAGGAAGTATAGAGTCAACAGTTTTGAGTGAAATCTCCTCTCTCTTACATCACTTTTTATCATTGTTTGTGCTTTATGATACACAGAAGGGGTTGGCTTTGTCATCAATATTTTGCTAATTAAAAGCAGCCTAGAGCCAGTTTAATCATCCGCTCTGTGAACCAATATAATCAGCAAGGGGCAAAAGAATCAGAACTGGGTTCAGTATTGCGCACTCCCTATAAATTCTAATGTGTCACCCAGCCGTTCCCTTACTTCTCACTTTTTTTAAACTAGTTAAAAATATCTTAGTTAATTAACTACTCCAGAATCCAAGCTTAACTTTGGAGGGCAGCAGGCCATATGGGCCTCACTATGCCTGCTTCCCTTCTATCATATCTGCTTCTCTTCTGACTTGTGCAATTCGTTTGCTACTTGTTCCTTGTCAGAACCCAACCTACTGTTTCATAAGCAAAGCCCATAGTGCCACGGTTATTGCCTGCAGGATCGCTGTACTGGCAGGATCATTGCTCACTTCATGTATTGCCTGTGGTCTCTGGGTTTTGATGACTTTCATTTGGGGTTTGTACTCCCCGAGCAACCCCTGCTGGTGAAGTGCACATTTGCGGAGCCTTGATTTAGTGCCACTTGGTTTCAGACTACATTTTCCAAGATTCCTAGGTGGCGATCATCTTAGGTGCTGACCAAGAACATTAAACCACTCCCATTGGTACACGCTCTGCCTAACAGAGACTAAAAAATGTTCTAGCTATTGTGTTTAGAATTTTCAATTCTATTAAGGACACAGAGGCGAGGATTATGCTTCTCTTTCAATGCTTTAATATTTTCAGCAGCCAATAAGAAAAACTTTTTAAATGAATTACAAATCCCATGAACCCACCATAACACATGAACAACCGTAGAGACCAGCCCTATAAAACCTTCATGAAGAAACGTCTCTTCCTCTTTCTTTGCGCATAGACACAGTTAATGCACTGATGCCGTAAGTCTCACACAAAAATATACCTCAAGTCCAGATAAACAACCAACCTTCCGAACCAGGACGAAGAAACATCTCATCAACGATGTAGAAGAGGTAGGAATCCCAAGAGGCGATCCAGTCGAAGAAAAAGGTTCAATCATTTGTCCTCTTGACCTAAACCAAGAATGAAGAAATAACAGCCATAAACACTGTCTTATAGACAAAACAAACAGATTTAAAGCACACATTTTTTATATTTTTTTATATTACAACATTAATATCAAGGTGGGAACAATTGCAACAACAACATCAATCAATATGCAAATATATACAAGGTACCATGAAAGACGTAATGATGAAAATTCAAACAATGGGTGGGATAATCCCCGCCTCTGTGTCCTTAATAGAATTGAAAATTCTAAACGCGATAGCTAAACATTTTTTCATTCTATGTCAGGACCAGAGGTTCGGATTATGGTAGTTTAAAGTCTTGCCATTACTAGTGATGAAACATCCAAAATAGGTTTATAATAGAACCTTTTAAACGTGGAATCAGAAGACCAATCTGCTGTGCTTAATATGTCCTCTAAACGAGACCCAAGGGCAAAAGATTTTGATGCCGTAGCACCTCTCACAGAATGTGTGCCAAATTTGGATTCATCAATTCCAGCTTCTGACAAGATCCATTTCACCCATCTTTCTAGGGTTGCCGAAGAGACTGGTCGAAATGGCTTCTGAAGCGAAATAAATAGTTGGCCCAAACTATCGGAACGAAATTCGGCAGTACTTACTTCATAATCTTTCAAACATTGTACAACAAAGAGCTTGCTTTTATCTGGAAATGCTGGATAGGATACCAACCTGGTATTGCACTTAGTTCTTCTAGATAATACAAATAAAACTCCTTCAGGGGGGAAGTGTCTCCCTGCTAAATCCAAAGCTTTAACATCAGACACACATTTACAAGAGATGAGACAATGTAGAATAGTAAGCTTAGCAGAAAGCTGTTTCCTGGATAGATATTTATTGGAAGGCCAGGAATCTAAAAACCGCAGAACAGTGTTAACATCCCAAATCTCTGAATATTTGGGTGAAGGGGGGGTTCAACATTCTAATGCCCCAAATCAATTTTCAAACAACAGGTAATTGACCAACAGGTCTCCCTTCAATGAAGATGTGGCCGGCAGAAATTGTCGAGCGAAAATTGTTAATTGAATTATAAGCCATCCCTGAGAGGGCTAAAGAAGCCAGAAAATTCAATATCAAGGTGCAATTGGCATTAAAGGGATCTGAACTCTGTGAATTACACCAACTACACCAGCGTCTCCAAGCTGAGGCATAACGTTTATGCATATTGGGAGCTCAGGATTGATTGATGAATTTCTGAGCTTCGCTCGAAAGGCCTGGGAGACTCTAGTTTTGCCTGAAAGATGCCATGCTAGTAGACACAGTTGTCCGGATAGGATCAAAGGATGAGGAGACCCCACCGGATTAAGAAGGAGTTTCCAACACCAGGGCAAGAGACTGGGAGGAGCACAGGCAGGTTTCATAATGATGGGGAACCAAGGTTGTGCTCTTCAATATGGGGAGATCAACACCATTTCTGCCTCCTGTCTCTGAAGATGTGCTAGGACCCTGGGGATCATTACAAATGGAGGAAATGCATAGAAGAAGAATGGAATCCAATCCTGGAAGAAAGCATCCGTCGCTCTCGCTCCCGGTCCGGATGGCAACTGAAGTACGTAAGGAGTTGAGTGTTCAGGCGTGAAGCGAAAATGTCGACATTGCACGGACCCCACTTCCGCATGACAGCTCTGAAAACTCGAGGATGCAATCTTCAATCGCTGGCATCCCTCAAACATCAGGAGTGCCAATCCGCTATCACATTCCGTTGACCTGGGAGGTACTCCGCTGTCACCGAAATGTAATTCTGGAGACAATAATGTCAAAAGTCTTTGGCAGTCTCCATCAGTAACTGTGAATGTGTTCCTCCCAATTTGTTCACATACCGAACCGCTTAAACACCGTCCATCCGGAGTAGAATGCAGCATTTCGCTTTGCCCGCTGTGAAGCTGCGAATTGCAAAGGAACCGCTAAGGAGCTCTAGGCAATTGATATGAAGCGAAAGTTCCTCCTGGGACCAGCGACCCCGGTGGATATTTGGCCGCAACGAGCACCCCAACCCCACAGGCTGGCATCCGCCTCTATGACTTGGTCCGGGGAACAGGGGAAGATGGCTCTCCCGTTCCATGCTTCCATGTGAGTTAGCCACCAAGAGATTTTGATTCTCGCCTCCTCTGATAGGGGAACTGACTGGGAGTAAGACAAGCCATTGTTCAGGTGCATGATCTTCAGACATTGAAGAGACCTGTAGTGTAGGGGACCTGGGAAGATCGCCTAAATAGAAGAGGCTAGAAGTCCCACCAGATGATCTAGGGACCTCATGGGTACATTCGTCTTGGACAAGGCTAGTCTCAATTCTCTCTTGATGTTCCTCACCTTCACTAGAGGAAGAATCAATTGAACCGAAGGTGAAGCCACCAAAAAACATAAGAATTCTCTAGATTGTGTAGGGGTTAGAATTGATGTTTGAACGTTGATAACAAAACCTAGCTCCTGAAGGAGAGAGATCACCCATTCCAGATGAGTCATTACCGTTTGAGGAGACTGGGACATAATTATTATGTCGTCCAGATAAATGATCAGACGAACACCCCTGGCTCTCAGAGATTCCACCACCGGTCTCATCAGCTTCCTGAAACACCACGGAGACGACGACAGACTGAAGGGAAGAACCTTGAATTCATAAATCTTCTGCTCTTACCGAAACTGGAAAAAGCGTCTGTGGGGAGAAAAAATAGGAGTGGACAGGTAGGCGTCCTTCAAATCTAGACTAACCATCCAATCTCCTATCCGAAGGATGTCCTGTAGTAAATGGATCCCCTCCATTTTGAAATGACGGTAAAGGATCCACTGGTTGAATTCCTTCAAATTGAGAACTAATCTTGAACCGCCTCCCTTTTTGTTGACCAGGAAAATGGGTCTCACAAACCCGCGGGATGCAGATCTGTTTCTTCTATCGCATTCTTCGATAGAAGAACAAGAATTTCTTTTTGAATGAAAATCCAATCTGAGTGCGAAAAATACAGCATGCTGGGGGGAGATAGTTGATGGGGAGACTGAAAGAATTCTATCTTGAAACCCAGAATGGATTCCAGAGTTTTTGCCAATTGTGGTAGAAAAGTTGAGTGCGACCCCCTAAAGAAACCTCTTCCCACTGAATAATTCTCACTTGCAGGAGAGGAGTCCTGGATGGTGCAGCTACACCTCTGAACCTTCCTCTAGGAAAGCGACCTCTGAAGGACCGTCTTGAAGGGCAGAAGTTGGAGGCTTGGTCTTGATAGCCACCTCTACCCCTGTGGCCTTGGAAGCTGTCTCCGGATGAAGTCTGATAACCACCACCGAACGCTCTCCCCCTGAAGCGTCCGGCCCGGTTAAAAAGAGGGCGAAAGGCTGTCTTGATCGAACCCTGAGCTTTATCCAAGTTGGAGAAAGTGACAACAAATTTAGACAGCTCTTTAAGAAACGGAGCTCCAAATAAACGGCCCTGAGCAGCAGGGCCCGCTTCTGAAGATGCAAGATCTGCTAATTTAGGGTCCAGTTTCATCAGGATAGCACGGAGACAATCATTCGAAATTTCGCAGTTGGTATTGCCCAACAGGCAAATCGCACGTTGTGCCCAGCCAATAAGGGTTTCTGTATCTACTGGAGCGTTAGACTCTTTTGCTTGGCAAGCCAGTTCCAGGATTTTTGTCAAGGGGCCTGACAAATCTAAGAGCTTATCTTGACAGGATTTCCAAGCTCTGTCAATTCCCTTCTTTGGGTCTTTTATATATTTCTTTAGATAAGTCACCATGGAAGGGACTACTTCCGGAGTCTCTGCTACCTTGTCACGGAGTTCAGGTCTGGGGCATTCCGAGCATAAACGTGCGCACCTCTTTATCAAAATCTTGCCTAATGTGATCTTTCACATAGTCTGCTACTTCAGAGGGAGGTATCCAAGCAGTAGATCTGGGGTGGATAATTTCTCCCGGTTCAAAGGTCAAAAGCTTCGCCTGCTTATTGGCAGAGGTATGATGGGTATTTGCCTTGCGCTTGCGTGGTGGTTGCGAGTCTCCTTTGGACGAACTTCGAGAGGAGGAAGCATTGGAATCTTCCATTAACCCATCTGCACGGGGTTCTGAAGGCATACTGTAGGGGTGCTCATTAGCCAAAAAGGCTGCTAGTTTTTCAAAGGCTTCAGAGTGAATTTCTTCAGAGGGCAGTGTCATGGAAGTGGCTCTATGCCCTTTAATAATGCCCCGGAGGGGGGGAAACCAGCCTTGTTGTTGAGCAAACCTGTAAAGGTGATGCTTCAATAGGGTTATAGCCTTAGCAAAGGCATCATTAACGGTCTGCCGCACTCCTGCATCCAGCGCATGCACAAGGTCTTGTTCAAACGAACTGGTTTGTATTTTGTCGAAATAATAGTTCTCATCCCCCTCTTGATATTCTTCATACATGATTGGTAAAGGATTACTCAATCTTACCCAGGACAAAAGGATCACGACTGGGAAAGGGGCCCCAAAGGGGAACAAGGGGAAGCTTATTAGTATAAAACTCCAAGTCAGACGAGCAAAACGGATAAAATGTGGAGGGAGCACCTGAAAGTAGATCTGGGCAAAGCCTCTGACAATTTTACAACCCTGACAGATCTCAGTCTGTCAGGGCGTTCAGTGGGAGCAATGGAGTTTAGAAGTAACGTCCAGAATCATGCAGGTGCCTTTGTTGAGGTTGGCAGACACAGGGACACACTTCTGTAGGATCGCACTCTGTAGTTTCAGTACGTGCAAGTCGGCAAACCCTCATAAAAGAGGAAACGCTCGCCAGCTCGTGCGTAGAATGAAGCGTGTCCTGAGGCCATAAACATAAAAAGAGGACTGCGCGGCGAGGCCGCGCCGTCCCTGCTCCCAGATACAATAACTCCCGCTCCACTACAGACCCGGGGCGGCAACCCGGATCCGAAGCATCTATAAAGCAAAAGGAATAAGCAGCGCAGCGGCAGCATGCAATTATACAGTACAATACCAATAACGAACATACAAAGATCGCGCTAAGGCAAAATGACTTAACTGGCTGCGGAGCAGCAAAGAAAGAGGAAGAGACATTTCTTCATGAAGGTTTTATAGGGCTGGTCTCTATGGTTGTTCATGTGTTATGTTAGGTTCATGGGATTTGTAGTTCATTAAAAAGTCTTTCTGAAAATGTTAAAGCATAGAAAGTGAAGCACAATCGGAGCCTCCGGTGCTGAGATGGAATTCAGGGCGAGTGGAAGTTTCTTTCCTGCTCAGCAATCCACCAGAGCATCTGCTGGTGACTCTGGGGGTCATTACAACATTGGCGGTAAAAGACGCTTACCGCCGTGCAGAAGACCGCCAACACACCGCCGCGGAAATCCGCCACAGCTATTACGACCCAAATCTCGAAATCCGACAAAATTCAGACACCCACACAAGTCCGCCACACCAAAGGTCAGTGATAAACTGGCGAAAACAAAACCTCCACCGTCACGCCAACAGAAATACGCCCATGCTATCACGACCCACGAATCCACGCGGCGGTCTTTCAACCGCTATATTCCATTGGCGGTACACACCGCCGCGCTCAAAATACACACACTCTTACAAAACACCGCCACATTGGACAATTCGAAATACACACACCTGATACACATACACACACCACTCCCACACACCCAATACAATATAAAACACACACCCACATCACTCACAAACCCCCACGACCAAAACTGTTCCGAAAGAAGGCCAAAGACAGAAACCACCATCCACAAACTGGCAGCCACAGGCACTCAACACCATCACCCACACCACTTCCACGCACCTCACACAACACACCACTACATATCACCACACTAATCACCACACACACCACCCCACACATCACCTACACCACCCCATGGCACGGCAAAGACACCCCAGGTTCTCGTAGGAGGAGCTCAGGGTCATGGTGGAGGAAATAGTCCGGGTAGAGCCATAGCTATTTGGAGCACAGGTGCAGCACACCTCAATTGCAAGGAAGATGGAGCTATGGCGAAGAATAGTCGACAGGGTCAACGCAGTGGGACAACACCCAAGAAATAGGGACGACATCAGGAAGAGGTGGAATGACCTACGGGGGAAGGTGCGTTCCGTGGTCTCAAGACACCACATCGCGGTTCAGCGGACTGGCGGCGGACCCCCACCTCCTCCCCAACAACTAACAACATGGGAGGAGCAGGTCTTGGCGATTCTGCATCCGGAGAGCCTCGCAGGAGTCGGTGGAGGAATGGACTCTGGTAAGTTAAAGCTTTACTATTACATCCCCCACCCTACCTGCATGCTATCACAGACCCCCACCCTCGCCCCCTCCCCTATCACTCCAACTCCTCACAAATTTACTAATAACACAAACCACACATCCCAACACCAAGCCCTGCATGCAGCAACAAAGCATGGACATCCATCACTAAAGCATGCCCACTGCACATACCCATAACAACCCCCTCAACCATCATCACACAAGCCCCCACACAGGAATGCTAGCACTGGGGTACACGGTCACCCACCCATTGCACACCATGACACACACAGATGCAATAATAATGTTTTTACACCCCTGCAGGACCCCTACCCAACGTCACCAGACAGGAGGGTCCAGACATCTCCACCCCACCAACAGAAGAGGCCCACAGTGATGACAGCAGCTCTGTCCAACTGGATCTAGATGACCAGCCCGGACCATCGTGGGCCTCGGGACAGTCAGTTCCCCTCACACAGGCACAGCCCACCACAGACCTTCCACCCTCTGGTAACACCAGCACAGCACCCACCCAGCGGGCCCATACCTTCATCCCCAAGACACACCAATCAGCTGTGTGCCCACCACTACAGGGAACCCAGGATAACCCACCACCCCAACAACAACAGGGACCTGGGGGCAGTGGCAGTGGGCACACGGTCCAGGAGACGGAGGCACAGGAACACAGGGGAACTGGGAGGGCTGCCGTGCGACAGGGGGCGGACAGGCCAAGAGAACCCACTCTCCACGAGGCCCTCTCCTCCATCATGGGAGCATACCACCACTCCCAGGAGACGATGGCAACGGTCCTGGCCAAGTTTCAGGAGACCCAGCGCATGCAGGAGGAACAGTATTTGGGGTTCAGGGAGGAACTCAGAACCATCAGCTCCGCCCTGGGCACCATCGTCAGGGTGCTGAAGGAAATACTTAACACCAGGAGGGACACTGTGGCACTCAAAGGGGCCCCTGACACTAGCATGGACGATGAACTGCCCACCACCTCCTCTGGCGCTAGTGGACAGGAGGCACCGCCACAGGACCACCACACCAGCACCCCACCCCCTGCAGACGGAGAACCACCCCGCAAGCGGTCCCTCAGATCCAGGAACAAGACAGAGCACGATGCCAAGACCCCTGCCAAGAAATGAGACCACCCTGATTGTCAACCCACTGTCCCACTTTGTAACCCTGTCCATATTGGAACTGCCCCAGCTCCACTTCCTATGCCCATATGGGCAATGCACCTGTGAGACTAATAGACTGGACTCTGCCATGGACATTCCTCCACCATCACCCCTCACCATTTTACAACCCCCCTCCAATATTGAGGACTTCAATAAACACCCTTGAAGCACAAAACAATCTGGAGTCAGTCTGTGATTTCGAAAATGTGTATTATCAATGACAGTGACAAAATGCTGTTTCAAATGTAATGTCAACATACCTATGTCACACATCTCAATCCTTGAGGAATCTGAGCAGATGACACACGTTGGAAACCACACCTGTGAAACCGTAAGGGAAATGTACAACTCAGTGACCATATACTGGTTGAAATCGACAGACAGGATAGAGGTAGAAGTGTGAAAGCACTTGTAGTAGGCAGGAATGTTTTCTCACCTGTGTGTCACTGGAAATATTGCTGGATAACTGAGTCCCTGTTGTCAATGTCTTCTTCCTCTGCTTCCTCCTCATCACTGTCCACAGGCTCCACAGCTGCCACAACACTGCCATCTGGACCATCCTCCTGCAGTAAAGGCACCTGTCGTCGCAAAGCCAAGTTGTGAAGCATACAGCAGGCCACGATGATCTGGCACACCTTCTTTTGTGAGTAGAATAGGGATCCACCTGTCATATGGAGGCACCTGAACCTGGCCTTCAGGAGGCCAAAGGTGCATTCGATCACCCTCCTAGTCCGTCCATGGGCCTCATTGTAGCGTTCCTCTGCCCTGGTCCTGGGATTCCTCACTGGGGTCAGTAGCCATGACAGGTTGGGGTAACCAGAGTCCCCTAATAGCCACACCCGGTGCCTCTGGAGTTGACCCATCACATAAGGGATGCTGCTATTCCGCAGGATGTAGGCGTCATGCACAGACCCAGGGAACATAGCATTTACCTGGGAGATGTACTGGTCTGCCAAACACACCATCTGTACATTAATGGAATGATAACTCTTCCAGTTCCTGTACACCTGTTCACTCCTGTGGGAGGGGACCAGAGCTACATGGGTCCCATCAATGGCATCTATGATGTTGGGGATATGTCCAAGGGCATAGAAGTCACCTTTAACTATAGGCAAGTCCTCCACCTGAGGGAAAATGATGTAGCTCCGTATGTGTTTCAGAAGGGCAGACAGCACTCTGGACAACACGTTGGAAAACATAGGTTGGGACATCCCTGATGCCATGGCCACTGTTGTTTGAAATGACCCACTTGCCAGGAAATGGAGCACTGATAGCACCTGCACTTGAGGGGGGATTCCTGTGGGATGGCGGATTGCTGACATCAGGTCAGGCTCCAACTGGGCACACAGTTCCTGGATTGTGGCATGGTCAAACCTGTAGGTGATGATCAAACTTCTTTCCTCCATTGTCGACAGGTCCACCAGCGGTCGGTACACCGGAGGATTCCGCCATCTCCTCACATGTCCCAGCGGACGGTGCCTAGGAAGGACAACAGGGACCACAGAGTCAAACAACTCAGAGGTATGTACCCACAGTCTACACAGAACACCATTCATACACAATATCTGGCCTGTATTTGTGTTGTGAGACTAGGCCTAGGTATGTGTGACGCAGTTGGTAATTAGGCCATGTGGGCCCCTGAAATGGCGGGTGCCTGACCTCGAAACTGGGACAATGGGATGTGAGGTAACTGCGCTGGCGTTGTACACTGTCGCGGTAGGCGGTTAAAGACCGTGGTGCAATGCTGCATTGGTTAACATTGGACCCTATGGGTCCCAGGAGCCAATGACGATGTACACCGGCGGTGATGTTACGCACCGCCACGGATGTGACCGCAGCGGACGTGACTGCCATTTTCTAGCTGTTTAATCACTCGATACCTGATCTGCCACAGGAGAGGACCTACACTGCAAGTGCTGCTGTGACCTCGGTCTGGAAGAGACAATGGCTCGTGCGTCTGGGGAAAGGGCCCCTGCCTTCACTGCAGAGGAGTTGGAGAAGCTCGTCGACGGGGTCCTCCCCCAGTACACACTACTCTACGGTCCTCCAGACCAACAGGTAAGTACACAGGGACCACGTTGTATGGGCTGTGCCTGTGTGGAGAGGGCTGTTTCTAAGAATGAAGGGGGCACAGTTCTGCGTGCATGAAGGACTGTGAATGCATGTGCCACATGGCAAGGGTAGGGATGTGGGCCAGTCACTTAGACGGTGCAGTTGTTAATGACTACTCTTCTTCCCCTGTACATGTCATGTAGGTCAGCGCCCACCAGAAGAAGGATATTTGGCATGCCATTGCCAAGGACGTCTGGACCCTGGGGGTCCACCACAGACGGAGCACCCACTGCCGGAAAAGATGGGAGGACATTCGCCGCTGGAGCAAGAAGACGGCCAAGGCTCAGCTGGGGATGGCCCCCCAACGTGGGAGGGGTGCCTGTCGAAACATGACCCCCCTGATGTTCCGGATCCTGGCGGTGGCCTACCCTGAGTTGGATGGGCGCTTGAGGGCATCACAGCAGACACAAGGGGGTGAGTACAACATCATTCAGCGGACTTTGCGTGCAGTGAAGGTGTCTGGGTGGGGGAGGAGGGCTGTGGGTTTCCCTAGGCCAGGGCGAGTTCCGTAGGCTAGGCCCCTCTGTAATGCAGGCCATGTGGCACCCCACCCCACCTCTGTAGAGTGCCAAGTACAGGTATTCATGCCCCTGTGTCATCTATGTGTGCAGATGTCGTCCATAGCCTTGTAGGCCATTTCCCAGGAATTGCATCTGTAGAGCCCAACAGCGCGACGTAGTGCAGGGGCTGCTGTGTCTGTATTGTCCGCCAACGGTAGCGGTAAGCCATGCCGTCATCCTGTCTTTCTTCTGTCATTCCCCCCCCCCCTTTTTGTGGCCTCCCTGTTCTTGTGTGCATCAGCATCATCAGGCGGAGGTACAGTGGCACCGGAGCACGAGGGAGCTGCATCCCACATGGCCATGGAGGGCCACACCACGGACTCAGAATACACCAGTGAGACGGAGGGCGAGGGGAGCACCACTGCGGTCACAGGATCAGCCACCAGCGACACGGACTCATCCTCCGATGGGAGCTCCCTTGTGGTGGCGGCAAAATCTGTGCCCCCCACTTCTACAGGTACAGCCGCCACCCCCCTACCAGCACCGCCCTCCCAGCAGCCCCTCAGCCTTCGCCCCGTGCCCGCACACCCAGGAGAGTGGGCATCACCTTCGCCCCAGGCACCTCAGCCCCTGCCCCTGTCACCTCTGCTACCCTCAGTGAGGAGGCCATTGACCTCCTCAGGTCCCTCACTGTTGGGCAGTCTACCATTTTGAATGCCATCCATAATGTAGAAAGGGAATTGCAACACACAAATGCATTCCTGGAGGGCATTCATTCTGGTCAGGCTGCCCTTCATCGAACCCTGCAAACTCTGGCCTCAGCACTGATGGCAGCTATTGTCCCTTTGTCTAGCCTCCCCCCTCCAACTTCCTCCACCCAGACCCAATCCCCTGTACCCCAGCCTATCCCAAGCACACCATCAGACCAGCCTGCACACACCTCACCACACAAGGTAAGCTCAGGCAAACATAAGCACCACACATCCCACAGGCACTCACGCAAGCATCACACACATACAGACACACCAACATCCACTGCCTCCACTGTGTCCCCTCCTCCTCGTCTCCCTCCTCCATCCCAGTCTCGTCTACACTCACACCTGCATGCACTACCACTACAGCCACTACGTCCCGCACCAGCACACCCACCACCACACCCCGCTCACGTGCACTCACCATCCCCACTACCATTTTCACGTCCCCTGTGTCCTCTCCCAGTGTGTCTGTGACGCCCCCTCCCAAGATACACAAACACAGGCACACACCTACCCAACAGCCATCCACCTCACGACAGCCTCCAGCCCATGCACCTGCACCCAAATCCACAAAAGTTACACCTCCTACAACCACCACCTCTTCCTCCACTCCCAAACCCCCTCCAGCTACCTGTCCCAGTGTGTCCAAACAACTTTTCCTGTCCCCCTTAACGTATTTCCCACCACCCCACCCCCCCAACTCACAGGTCCCGTACTAGCACCTCAGCCAAAACATCTCCGGGACCAGTGGTGCCTGTTGCTACAGGTATGTGGAGTGCACCGGCCACCAGGCCAGCCAGTGTGGCATGGAGCCAGAGCACAGCCAGTCCCACCCCCTGTGAAGCACCAGAAGTTGGACATTGCCCGGCGAGAGAGGGGGAATACTCCGGCCAGCAAAGCCACTCACAAGGGTCCCGGGGGGAGTGTCGACTCAGCTGTGACTCCTCCCAAGGTGGGGAAGGGCCAGAAGAAATCTCCAAAGTCTGGGAGGAGCAGCACGGCGGCGAAGACCGCCATCATCCCCGCTGCCCAGGAGGCCACCGCCAGCCCCATCGTCACTGGCCAGGAGGCCACCACCAGAGTCACTGCCCAGGAGGCCACCGCCAGAGTCACTGCCCAGGAGGCCAGCCCCATCGTCACTGGCCAGGAGGCCACCACCAGAGTCACTGCCCAGGAGGCCAGCCCCATCGTCACTGGCCGGGAGGCCACCGCCAGAGTCGCTGCCCAGGAGGCCAGCCCAATCGTCACTGGCCAGGAGGCCAGCGCCAGCCACAGCCCAGCTGGCCAGGAGGGCCCCGCAAGCCACAGCCCAGCTGACCCATGAAGGACCGCCAGCCACAGCCCTGCTGGGCAATGAAGGACCACCCTGGCAAGCACCGCTGAACAGGCCAAGGACCGCTGAACAGGGCAAAGACCGCCATGGAATGCACAGCTGAACAGGTCTTACACTGGCAACTCAAGCATCGCTGAACAGTCCAGGGACGGCTGAACAGGGCAAAGACCGCCATGGAATGCACCGCTGAACAGGTCTGACACTGGCAACTCAAGCACCGCTGAACAGGCCAGGGACGGCTGAACAGGGCAAAGACCGCCATGGAATGCACCGCTGAACAGGTCTGACACTGGCAACTCAAGCACCGCTGAACAGGCCAGGGACGGCTGAACAGGGCAAAGACCGCCATGGAATGCACCGCTGAACAGGTCTGACACTGGCAACTCAAGCACCGCTGAACAGGCCAGGGACGGCTGAACAGGGCAAAGACCGCCATGGAATGCACCGCTGAACAGGTCTGACACTGGCAACTCAAGCACCGCTGAACAGGCCAGGGACCGCTGAACAGGGCAAAGACAGCCATGGAATGCACCGCTAGCCCATTTGCAGCAGGGGAAGTGACGCAACTGGGACCGTCACAGGGTATGTGCTACACTCTGGGCACCAGACCCTCTCCAGAACCAGTGGAGAACAGCATCCACTCCGTCTGTCCTTGGCAGGATGAAGCACTCTGGGCACAAAGCCCCCTCCAGAACCAGTGGAGAAAGGCATCCACTCCGTCTGTCCTTGGCAGGATGAAGCACTCTGGGCACAAAGCCCCCTCCAGAACCAGTGGAGAAAGGCATCCACTCCGTCTGTCCTGCACAGGATGAAGCACTCTGGGCACCAGTCCCCCTCCAGAACCAGTGGAGAACAGCATCCACTCTGTCTGTCCTTGGCAGGATGAAGCACTCTGGGCACAAAGCCCCCTCCAGAACCAGTGGAGAAAGGCATCCACTCCGTCTGTCCTGAACAGGATGAAGCACTCTGGGCACCAGTCCCCCTCCAGAACCAGTGGAGAACAGCATCCACTCCGTCTGTCCTTGGCAGGATTAAGCACTCTGGGCACAAAGCCCCCTCCAGAACCAGTGGAGACTGTTATCCACTTGATAGACTGTGGCTTTGCACTCCCCAGGATGGGACAGTGGGCAAGCCACCCACTGTAGAGACTTGAGAGACTGTGGCTTTGCACTCCCCAGGATAGGACAGTGGGCAAGCCACCCACTGCAGAGACTTGAGAGACTGTGGCTTTGCACTCCCCAGGATGGTACAGTGGGCAACCCACCCACTGGAGAGACTTAAGAGACTGTGGCTTTGCACTCCCCAGGATGGTACGGGGGCTAGCCACCCACTGGAGAGACTTGAGAGACTGTGGCTTTGCACTCCCCAGGATGGTACAGTGGGCAACCCACCCACTGTAGAGACTTGAGAGGCCGTGGCTTTGCACTCCCCAGGATGGCACAGTGGGGAACCCACCCACTGGAGAGACTTGAGAGACTGTGGCTTTGCACTCCCCAGAATGGTACAGTGGGCAAACCACCCACTGTAGAGACTTGAGAGACTGTGGCTTTGCACTCCCGAGGATTGAACAGCGAGCAAACCACCCACTGTAGAGACTTGAGAGACTGTGGCTTTGCACTCCCCAGGATGGTACAGTGGGCAACCCACCCACTGCAGAGACTTGAGAGACTGTGGCTTTGCACTCCCCAGGATGGTACAGTGGGCAACCCACCCACTGCAGAGACTTGAGAGACTGTGGCTTTGCACTCCCCAGGATACATCAATGGACATTGAGCCTCCTCGTGGGTTTGGCGTCGTGCACTCCTCCGGCTGAGGTGCCCCCCCTTCCCTTCCCCCTGAGGTGCCTGTTGTATTTCGATCTGATGCCCCTGCAGTGTTCTCTCCGTTTTGATCGGGTATCTTGTGTGGGCCTCGCCCATGCATTTTGGGCCCAGTGGTCCACGGACTATGAATGGTGCAATACCTGCACTACTAATCGTGGTGTATATTTTGTTTATTGTGTATATATATATGTATATATTTGCTTACTGTATTTTGATATATTAGAATAGTTCAACTCATTTCCTTTTGTCTTTGCATTCTTCCGGGGGGTTGGGGGTGTTACTGTAATGTATAGATATGCATTGGTGTGAGTGTTGTAGTGGGTGAGGGTCGGGGTGGGATTTGGGATGTTGGTTGTGTGTGTCCCTGTGTTTTTGCCTCCCCCCTCCCCTATGTCGTAGGTGCAGTACTCACCGTGGTCTTCGCCGCCGGCGTTGATGATCCTTGTATAGGAGCAGGAAGACCATCGCAGGGAGAATATGGAGTTCCGGCTCCATGGTGCCCTCCTTCCTCGTGGAGTGTGTAGAGGTGAGCGTTTTCCCTTCGAAATTCCTGTTTCCGCTGTGTTTTTATCCGCGGTGAATCCGCCCCGGAAAAGGTGGCGGATTGTTAGGTTGTGATACTGTGGGCGGTACATTGTCCTCCACCTGTCTGTTGGCGGTGACCGCCGCGCTGTTTGTCTGTACCGCCGTGGCGGTCGGAGTGTTAAAGTGGCTGTCTTTGTTGGCGGTTTCCTCCACGGTCATAATTCCAAAAACATTTCCACCGGCCTGTTGGCGGTCTTACCGCCGCTTTAACACCATCCGCCAGGGTTGTAATGACCACCTTTGTCTAAGGACAAGGACCGCTCACCTGAAGTTACAGGACTGGAAAGCAGGTCAGCTCTTTCTATTTGATTCCACAGCAGAACGTTCTTCAGAACACCTCCTAGAGATTTGATCACATGTCCCTCACTGTTAAAGACTCTATCTTGAGCTTCAGTACTTGGTTAATTATTCCTTTGAGACTCTTGTGCTTAAGTACTTTGTTATATTATTCCTTGAAGACACTTGAACCAAACTCCTATAAGGAGCAGTTAAACTCAAAAGAATAGTTAGACGGATGTGATCATTCTGAGTGTTGGAAGAGTTTCTGCAGGATAAATCATTGATAAGATAATCAATCTATCAGGAAAATGTGAACTTGTGACACTAACAAGTTTCACATTAAACAGGTTGCAAAGGACAGACAAAAACTCTTACACATTCAAAGACTACCATGTTTGACTGAGGTTTTAGGAGATCAGAAAGGTAATTAATTAATCCACAAGTAATGCTTGATGGGTTTGTAGTACGCGAGGTGCTATTGTATATCATGTAAATTGATGTTCTAATCTTATTTTGCATTACACCCTCCTTACAAAATCAATCGCTTCTACTAACAATTCCTAGCGGCCAAGTTAGCCAGACCAGAATCAGACAACAAGTTTGAGGATAGTTCGCAGACTTTGAGGTAGGCCAGGGCAAATGCTCCATCTGCAAATAAAAAAAAGGGTTTATTTATTTAAATACTTGGTAATTATCTCTTCTGTTGTGTTCAGACCTTCTCCCCATCTGTACCCATCCCAGTGCTTAATTTGTAACTAAAAAACGTGCTGGTGCCCAATGTCCTCTTCTTAAAAACGCGGCTGCTGCACTTAAATGCGCAAACACAGAATACTGAGGCAGCGTAATCCTGAAGCCATCTCGGGCCTCTTCAGTCCATTTAAAGCCACTCCATGCCCCTTCATCTCACGATTGCAGCTTTCTGCTTTCTTCCATTGTGATGCTTTTTTGTTTTTCACTTCCTCCGTCTTTCCCATATGTGTCTTTTGCTCGCAGTAAATGCTTGAGGCAGAAAGATAAGCTCTGGCACTAAAAAATAAGTACCAGTGTTCTGCACCGGAAACAACAAGCACAAATTAAGCACTGCCCCAGACCCTTTCCCTCACCTGGCGATGCTGGAAGTATGCTGTTGAAACATGCAGCTCTGGTGGTGCATGGAGGACGGTTCCTTTCAAGCATCGAGTCACTCCTGAGGGAGACAGATGCCAAACCGTAGGCCACCTGTCAGAAGACTAAACCCAGGAAGTTTGACTTCCTCCCAGGTGACCTGACTGCAGAATGACCACTTTAGACAATATAGTCATGGCCATACCGACCCTCCAGTAAGACATGGCAGCAGTGTCGTAGTTGGACTCTTGCTGTAGGCAAGACTGCTGGTGTAATGATGACAGCACTTTTGTTTGAAGACGATGAGGCCAGTCCTACAACAAGTCGCAACTGTCTGCCCAAACCTCCCAGATCACAAGCAGTACCTCACGAAAAACCCAAACAGTAAAAGGAGATTTTTGTCAGCCTTTACTCATGGACTCAAGAGTGGGACATTTCAGGAGAGTCGTGGTTAAATGGATGTTACCCTTTTCTCACATGAGCAACAAGTTGCAGTCACACACAGGCAATGAAAGAGATGCAGTAAGGTTTTCAATAGGTTTTATTAACAAGACTGCACTCTAATATAAATTGCATGGGCTGCAATGATTAGGATAATGAACAATGCAAGAAACAGAATTGTAAAAACGAGAGTCATGAATTCAAAGACCCCCACCATCTTGCAATAACATAAGATGTAAAGCAGGTGTGAAATAAATTCTAATACCTTAGCATGATAAACCTAATCTCTAACCTAAAGAGAGCTAGGTGTGTTAACCTAATCTGCCAGTACCATGTCCATTAGAAGAGCCCCCAACCCTTGTTACTTTGGAAGGAGTTCTCTAGATCAGAATCTGTGGTGACACGATGGGTGGGTCTGCATGAAGGCAACGTGTAGCATAGATAGCGTTGATGGCATCTGATAGGAACCCCTCATATAACCTTGCTTGTGTGAGATGTATTTATACAGATTTGTAGGACCCCTGAAGCAGGTATGTTCCGAAACACTAGATAAGAAGGCATGCTTTGGGCGACAATTATATAAACAATTCCCTGAAAAGGTACATTATATAACTGTCACACGAAAGTGGGAAAGTACATGATGTGAATACCTACGTATCTCATTCAGCTTTGATGCTCATAGTGATGCCTTTACAGAATGGCACTGATAACGTGAAACTATAACATCTTTCTAGCTATAAACATAGCAGCCATCTTGGAAGAAATAATTAAATAAATGTGCTAAAGCAGAGCAAGCTAGGTAGGTTAAAAGTCATTAGGTGACGGGGGCACAGGCCTGGAAGCCATAAGGCTAAGCTAAACTCTTGATTCCCATTAAAACTAACTAAATAGAATCTGCTGCAGCAGTCCATTTGCGGCCCATTCTGATACCTCAGCCTTGGTCAATAAGGTCAACCTGCTACAGGTTCAAACAACTCCCTTAGTGCAAGGTGTACCCACCCATTGAGAGAGGTTCCTTCAGGAGATTCTACTGCGTCAAAACATAGTCGGCCCCATGCCATCACAATTTCTGTGTCACCTGTTACCCCCTTAGCAAACCCTAAAATGTTTACTGTGGATCCTGCTAAATTCCAAATGTTTCTGACACAGGTTCAGTTGCATTTTATATGCAAGCCAGCGGCATTCCCTGATGCCTAACCCAGGATAGCCTTTCTAATATTCTTCGTAAGAGGGGATGCCGTAAAATGGGTGGTACCTTCAGTGAAACAGGATGACGCCATTCTGTATAACTGGAGTGCCTTCAAAATAGAGTTACAAAAAAAATCTTTGATCAGCATGCTGCAACCTTGTCAGCTGACAAGGAATTATTAGAATGAAGGCAGGGGGATGTGTATTTAGCCCATGTTAATTGGCTGACTGCTGAGACAAGATGGCCTGAGTAAAAAGATCAGCTCTATTCTACCAAGGCTTGAGGCACAACTTAAAAACTTTAAAAAGGTTTTTTGGCACAAATTGACCTGCAACCTTTAGCGTGTACCGACCTAATTAATCTCATGCTAAGACTCGATCATAGACTTAGTGATAGGAAAGATTTTTTTAAAAGGAGACAAGGTTTCTGGGATCATCGCAAAAGGGAAGGTTTTCCATCCTACTATTTCTTCCAATGAAAGTGGTGCGGAACCAACGGAAATCAGATCCACCTGTTCTCTTTTGGTTGAAAGAGGAAAAAGAAGCCAGGCAGAAAAACAGCCTGTGCTTATATTGTGGCAAAAAACAGCACTTTGTTAGTGAGTGCCCCACCATACCTGAGGGGAAGACTCAGGGCAATAAAGTCAAGAAAACCCTAGCCAGTGCCCTGACAGAAGCTCCAAAGAAAAACGACAGTGCCCAAGATTGAGTGAAGGGAATATCTTGTATTCAAATTGGAGTACCTCTTCCCTGTGCACCATACCTAATGGAGACTTGATAGGTTATCTGACCTTACAAATGCATCTATGTCCTGCTAATAACTCAAGGATTCCCATCATCGCTATGGATAGTTCCTGGAGCAACAGGGGATTTTATTGATAAAAACAACAATGTACGAGCTAAACCTTCTGACTATTCCTGTGAGGAAGTAGTAGCTGTAGATGGTACAAGATTGTCCTCAGGGACAATAACAGGACATAATGGCCCAAACCATCTGCTTATGAGACTGAAGACAAAAAGCACTGATGATGGACGGACTGCAGAGGAAATCAAACATTCACCCCCAGTAACCAAGATCTGGGTTTAATCCATCATTTTTTTGTTCACCACGCCACCCCAGTTTGGACCCAGCTATGTGTAAATCAGTCTTGACCCTGTTCCTCATGGGAATAGTCCAGCCCGAACTGCCAAGCCAGGTCCTCCCTGGACCGGAATCAAGCATCCTAGGACCAGTTTCAGGGTATCACCCTTCATCAAGTAGGCTAGCTTGAATCCAGTGGTGCAGTGAGCACGGGACCCACGTCTGGGCATACCCTTCCCACTTGGGGCGACAAATGCAAAAAGAACAGATGATGGACGGAATGCAGAGCAAATCAAACATTCACCCCCAGTCACAAAGATCTGGGTTTAATCCATCATTTGTTTGCTCACCACGCCACCCTAGTTTGGACCCAGCCATATGCAAATCAGTCTTGACCCTGATCCTCATGGGAACAGTCCAGCCCAAACTGCCAAGCCAGGTCCTCCCTGGACCGGAATCAAGCATCCTAGGACCAGTTTCAGGGTATCACCCTTCATCAAGTAGGCTAGCTTGAATCCAGTGGTGCAGTGAGCACGGGACCCACGTCTGGGCATACCCTTCCCACTTGGGGCAACAAATGTAAAAAGAACAGATGATGGACGGAATGCAGAGCAAATCAAACATTCACCCCCAGTCACAAAGATCTGGGTTTAATCCATCATTTGTTTGCTCACCATGCCACCCCAATTTGGACCTAGCCATATGCAA
Source organism: Pleurodeles waltl (assembly GCF_031143425.1). Classification (NCBI taxonomy): domain Eukaryota; kingdom Metazoa; phylum Chordata; class Amphibia; order Caudata; family Salamandridae; genus Pleurodeles; species Pleurodeles waltl. The sequence goes on from NC_090451.1 coordinate 543,282,870, forward strand.
ATCAGTCTTGACCCTATTCCTCATGGGAACAGTCCAGCCCGAACTGCCAAGCCAGGTCCTCCCTGGAACGGAATCAAGCATCCTAGCACCAGTTTCAGGGTATCACTCTTCATCAAGTAGGCTAGCTTGAATCCAGTGGTGCCGTGAGCACGGGACCCACGTCTGGGCTTACCCTTCCCACTTGGGGCGACAAATGCAAAAAGAACAGATGATGGACGGAATGCAGAGCAAATCAAACATTCACCCCCAGTCACAAAGATCTGGGTTTAATCCATCATTTTTTTGCTCACCATGCCACCCTAGTTTGGACCCAGCCATATGCAAATCAGTCTTGACCCTGATCCTCACGGGAACAGCCAAGCCCAAACTGCCAAGCCAGGTCCTCCCTGGACCGGAATCAAGCATCCTAGGACCGGTTTCAGGGTATCACCCTTCATCAAGTAGGCTAGCTTGAATCCAGTGGTGCAGTGAGCACGGGACCCACGTCTGGGCATACCCTTCCCACTTGGGGCAACAAATGCAAAAAGAACAGATGATGGACGGAATGCAGAGCAAATCAAACATTCAGCCACAGTCACAAAGATCTGGGTTTAATTCATCATTTTTTTGCTCACCGCGACGCCACCCCAGGTTGGACACAGCCATATGCAAATCAGTCTTGATCCTGTTCCTCGTGGGAACAGTCCAGCCCGAACTGCCAAGCCAGGGCCTCCCTGGACCAGAATCAAGCATCCTAGGACTGGTTTCAGGGTATCACCCTTCATCAGCTAGGCTAGCTTGAATCCAGTGGCGCAGTGAGCACGGGACCCACGTCTGGGTATACCCTTCCCACTTGGGGCGATAAATGCAAAAAGAACAGATGGAAGGGTATACCCAGATGTGGGTTCTGTGCTTGCTATGCCACCAGATTTAAGTTAGCCTGGCTGATGAACAGTGATACCCTGAAATCGGTCCCATGATGCTTTTTTCTGGTTCATGAAGGACCTGGTCTGGCAGTTCTGGCTGGACTGTTCCCAGACCCCAAAAACGTTAGAGACGTTCAGTGTTTCCTGGGGCTTGCCAATTGCCAATTATAGAACATTTTTCTCACATCATTGAAAATCTTTTCATTTGGCTTGAGGATGCGGAATGAGCCTTTCAGTTTCTGAAAAGGGCTTTTGCAGAGGCCCAATCTAGGTGCACCCGAATCCAGCCCTTCCCTATTTAGTTGAAGCAGATGCTTCAATGTAGCCATAGGCCCTATTCTGTCAGAACAGCATATGAAAAGTGGACAAATGCATCCAGTCATCTATATGTCTCAAGAACTTAAAGCAGGTGAAATTAAGTATGCAATTGGTGATAAAGAGCTACTTGTCGTAAATGAAACTTTCACGGAATGGCGACTTTTGCTCTTAGGGACCAATCACTGTCTTACAGTATTCGCAGATCATTGAAACTTGCAATTTATGCGATCAGCAAAATTGCTCTCAGCTCAACAACTGCAGTAAATGGCATTTTGTTGCTGTCTGTGATTTCATTGTAACCTTTTTGTCCTGGAATTCCTGGAATACAGAATTGCAAAGCTGACGTTTTCAGTTGAACATACATGATACTGAAAAGACTTGAGACACACATCCGATATTGCACCCTCAATAGGTAACTGAAGTAACTGAATACAAATACTTCCTAAAATAACTTCAAACTGTGATTCCATGCTTCAATTGCAAAACTTGATTAAGGAACATTCAGATTGTACCCTGAAACATGGTCTACCTTTTATTAACACCAGGCAGTTTGTTCCCAATAAAAAGGCTTCAAAGATAGATCCTGTCACAGAATCATGAAAAACCCCTAGTGGGGCATCCAAGTGTTTCCAAAACTGTAGAACTCACCCAGAGATAATTCTGGTATCCCACTTGACGCCACAATGTAACAAATATCGTGCTGTTGTATGATAATTGTGCACAAGCCAAAGCAAATCCCACAAAACCACGGGATTTGCTCATATCACGCCCCACCGCATTTTATTCCTTGGTGTTGATTTCCCTAGGCTTCATTACCAAATTACCTATTGATCAGAAATGAAATACAATCCTAGTTGTTGTTGACAGTTTAAAATGGCCCACTTTATTCCATGTGCAGGATTACCCACAGCAGCTCAGTTTACTACCATGTTATTGAGAGAGGTTGTCAGACTACATGGTCTGACCCTAAGGTTAGCATCTACGGTACAGGCTCACAATTTTGGGATGCCTATTTCTCTAGTTGCAAATTATATATGCACATATTTGGGTAGGAAATTCCTACCGCCCCATAGATTAAAATCTGCAAACCTACGGAAGAATAAGACATTTTCAAATAAGTATCACTGATGAAAAACATTAAATAGCCAGCACTATTTACTTGTAGCAGCACTCTGGATGAAAACTGTGGGACACTGCACTGCAAATGAGAAAATACCACGCATACTCCCTGGAGAGTGACCACACTCATACATCCTAATTTGGGGTTATTATATCTTCTTGATGTAGTCGAAGTGGGGTGCCCCTGTAGTCACACATTTAACAAGAGAGCAATTCATAAGTAAATAATTCATTCAAATGGTTAATACACACATACATTTATAGTATCAGCAATTAGGCGACTCAATAGAGATTTGTTGATATTCTTGCTCTCAATTCATATAAAAGAGGGATGACGTGGTCGCACATTTAAACAATGTAGCCAGAACCCTTTGTTTTCTTTTTTTATATTTATCGATTTAATTTCATTCCTATTGGTCGGATCTTTATCCATTCAGATCAGTGGTGGCAGTGGGACACTCATGCACTTTTTAGCCATTTGAACCCCTTTAATCAGTTCTAGGCATGGAAATACATATGTCCCTGCACTCACTCAAAAGTGCAAGAGAACACACCTTCCCACAGTAGATGGTTCCAGTCTGCTTGTTACCTCCATAGAAAGGCTGTCAGGGTCAAAAGTGCTGCAAAATGTACATTCATGATACAGAATGTAAGAATATCTTTCACTTATTTTGTCAAGGGGTGCACCCGACAAATTACTCTGCATTATCCCTATATGGTACAATTCACAGGGACACATACACCCAGCACAAGCATTTAACATGCATGCACTGCACAGTATGGCATTATCTCTGTATTGACCATTTACAGGCAGCCATACACCCAGCACATGTAAATCACACATGCACTGTACAGCACTACACACCAAACCGATGTAGGCCAAGGGTGAGCTAAGCACAGTAGTAGACCTTTCAATGAGTGAGCCTGTATGCCTCACTACAGTGAGACAGGAAGAAATGACCTGTTCATTCCTACAAATTACTACACAGTATGCTGTCACCACTGCACTTGTGCTGCTTAACTCCAGGTATAGGCTGTAGCCTTTCACCACTATAAGTGTAGTGCTATGGGCACCCCTCCGGGTCCAATAAGACTGTAATCCATAAAACAGGCCTATGTCATAGATCACACGCATGATCCGAGTTTGCCCATGATTACAGAAAATCAGCATTAGGGATCCAGATATCAGAATGGTTGGGGGGGCAGGCTGATGGAACAAACTCATTAGTGCCAAATAGAAGAAATGTTGATTTTTGTTTTGTGCATTTAGGACCAGATTTAAGAAATGTGGCGCTGCAGCCAGTGCAGCGCCACTTTTCTTGCACCCCTTAGCGCCCCTCTAACGCCACCATGTGTGCCCTGTATCTAAGATACGGCACACTATGGTGGTAGTTAGGGAACTAGCATCAACATTTTGGACGCTAGTTCGGAGCTTTGCAGGATTAGCGTCAAAAATGTTGACGCTAACCCTGCAAAGCAAATTGAAACCCAGTGTAAATAATAGTATGCCTCCTTTTAATGCCTGCTATGAGCAGGCGTTAAGAGTGCAGAAAAAATGAGGCAAAGAAATCTCTTAGATTTCTTTGTGCCATTTTTGCAGGCCCCCTAACGGGGGAACATCCCCTTTGCATACATTATGCCTGGCGCAGACATGATGTAGCGCAAAGGCTTGCATTGCGCCACTTTCTAAATTTGGTGCAGCAATTTTGGCCTTGTTGGGCCACATTAGCATTAAAAAAATGACGCTAATATGGCACAAGGAAGTGCTAGGGGCTGTAAATCTGCCCCTTAGTTTTGTAGTCTGTTCAGAAGGACCTAGGATTCAACCATTTGGTGTCCTTTCTCATTCCATATAGCCATTTTTGTTCAATTGTTAGGAGTGCTGAGGTCATGTCCTCATTGCTTGCTTTCAGTTTTTCAATTACGTACCTTCCTCAGTCATTCTCCCTATACTTGCTATCAAAAAACTGCTTTGTTAGTTTTGTTCATGCCTTCTTACATCGGATAGTACTGCGATGTTCATTTATTCTGACACAATTTTCTCATTATCATACCTATGTACAGTAAGTTACTTGGACACATGATGATATTCAGAGCATTAGTTGAGTTACAGTTGGGAAAATGTTTCAGGCGCCATGGAGTGGGTATACCAAGCTCTAATTCCTGCAACCTTCTGTGACAAATGTCACATGTTGCAATTACTGCACCGGTAGCAGCCTGTGACTGGAGGAATGTCCATAGAGTCGACTGAGTTATATTTCTTACCTCTTCCTTTGGTTGTGTATGCACTAGGATGGCTTTTAAACTCTATTCTTTTTGAAGGGAGAACATTGTTTTTTCAAGAGAAATAGCCAGAGGTAAGTATGTTCCAATGTTTGTTTACTGTTTTCTTTAATCTCTGGGAATTGGGTTGGAATGTTGTCACACAGATAAATCTGTCATTTTTTTAATAAGTGGTTGGTAGGTGATCCCTGCTATTAGTTAGATTGCTTCTTTGCCTTCTGAGTCAGGTTGGAGGGGTAATTTTTCTCCTTTCGTTTTCCCGAAAGCTGCTTCACATAACTGTTTTTGTGTTTGCAGTTGCGACGGAGATGCAAGAACTGGACAAAACGGAGATTCTCTTAAAGTGACCGAGGGTGGAAATGCTCAAATTGGAGTTAGTTGTTTATATCTGTAGGTTTACAATACACCTCTGACTTCAGAGTAACACCCTCTGGTAGGGTGACCACCTGGCACTGAGGCAAATTCTGGACAAGACTGTAAAAAATTCAGGACAAAGGGTCAAAATTCAGGGCAAAAATTCAGGAGAAAGGGTCAAAATTCAGGACAATTATTCAGGACAAAGGGTCAAAATTCAGAACAAAAATTCAAGAACAAACGTCAGTTTTACAGACACACCCAAGAGAGGCCATGCCTCACTATGTTATCAGTACATTTATTTACTCTTTTTTAACATAGCGCTATTTATTCACAGTGGTCTTTTTGTGATTGCCTCCTGGTATGCATGTGTCACATTACGTCTTTGTTCAGTAGTAAATTATTGCCCTTCAGCACTGTGTCAAGGCTGTCACCCCTATCCAAGCTTTCTTGAAGAGAAAGAAACAGCAAATGTTGGATTGTGTTTCTGAATATTTTAAAACCCCTGGCAAACAGTTTGGGAAACATTAAGTTAATTAACCTTATGCTAGTTTAAACAAATTGAACACAAATATCTGGCTCACCCAACTGCCCATGGACTTTCAACCTAAAACATTTTTTATGAGGCAGGGCAGATGGTGTGGGTGACAGTCTCACAACTAATGTCAGGATGTGAGGTACCCACAACTTGTCTGTAGTCTCACAGCACTAGAGTGTATGTCTGGGAAATTTATCTCAGAACTGGGAGCCCAGATGACCAATCAAAGATAACAAAAGAGGAGGATGAAATCGAGATCAAATGGGAGATCCACAGCAAGTGATTCAAAGTGTTACTAAGGTCTGGGTAAATAAGGAAGAGAAGAACAAGGTGGGGCAATTCCTAAAATCAGACAAGATGGGTCCACCAAGACTATCAGAAGGTATTGGGTACCTGGGGAGTTGTCTCTGCACACAGAAGAGAAACAGAAGAGGCGCTCTCAAGTGGTTGAACAAGCAACATCCATCCACCGCGGCAAACTCTTCTGCTGCAATGGTCTGCTGTTCATGCTTGTGAAGGGTGAGCAGGGGCCAGATCCCTTGCAAGGTTGTGGAAAGCAATTTCTGCTTTGTCCATGTCTTTAAACGGTTTTGAAATTGAGCAAAAGCCAAACTAGTGATCTGGGTTATCCCTAACTGTCAAGTACACATGGAATCTTCAAAATATTTGGGATGTAAATTGCACAAACAAAAAGTAAAAATGTTAAAATGTAATTAGTGTTTCTTTAACATATGGCACTGTTTTCCCCTTTATATACAATTAGATTTCAGATTGAACTGGGAACCAGTTACCTTTTGATACCTAGTTTTTAATATCTACCATGTTCCCACTGATTTGCAGGATGGAAATCTCGACAGAGCATCACCTAGTTTGCTTTTTGGTCTTCTCTTCTGCTTTCTGTAGTGGGCCACGTGGCACTAGAGAAGGTGGTGTGCTACCCTGATGATAGTATTATTTTGCAAACCTTCTCTTGCTCATCCTTCATTCCTTCTTCAGACATGCCACACATCTGATTTGGTCACTGTAGCGCCGTCGGGTAGCTCTTTCCACTGTGAAGCTACCTGTGACTGTGGGTGGATTAAGTTTTCTGGACTTAGATTGTTATTATTCAGCTGCACAGGCCCAGTAGGTGGCGCACTGGCTTTCTGCCCACCGCCCTGCATGAGATGGGGTTTACCAGTAAAGACTTTTAAGGAAGGCTTAATGCACTGCTCATTGTTTCCTACTGACCATTCTACAGATCACCATCCGGGGTTATCCTACACAGCTTTCTCTTGCCTTGCTAGAACCTGTAAACTCACTGACAGGAAGAAACCCTGTGCTCCTGCACTATCTTTGCTAAGTCTTCCCACTCGCACAGGACAGCTGTGATCAGAGCAACAACATCAGTGGCATGCTGCAGGTGTCTTAAAATTGGTGGATTTGTTTCTGGACTGTGAGCTACTAAATTTCCAAACCCTTGTGGCAGACTAGCATCTTCACCCAGGTTAACTCCTTACTTACAACCACCTTAAACAATCATTAAATGCCCTATTTCATGTCTGCCACCTAGCACTAACCCTAGAAGAGGTGTGCCAGAAGCTCTACACCATAGGAACTGGTGGCAAACTGATAGAACAGGTGTACAGACCTTTCCTGCAACATGGAAACCACTCCAGGTCTTCTCGTCATACTACCTGGGTGATTGATGTGGCCAAACCTATGCAAGATACGAACTGGATTAAAATACTGGACTTTCACCACAAATTATCCCACAGCTGTCACTTTAACTACATTCTTAGAGCTTCCTTGGGAATGTATTCCGCCCGTTGCTTGCCATTGGCCTTGTGGTTTGTAACTCACATTTTGTTGCTTTCAATTTGCTGGCTTTATATGATTTAGGCTATGCAGCTTGAGTTCGTCCCTTCCCTTGCCTAAACCTTACTTACAGTTTTTTTCTGAGTGCTCCCTTTCTGTAAACAGGCCTGTAAAACTTGCTGTTATGTCATCACATTGGCTGTGCATTCAAAGAATAAAGTCCAATGCCAGGCTTTGTCTTCAGTGGGAACTCAGTGTTTACTTTTCTTTCCCTGACTTCAAAGTGAGAGGATTTATGCTACAATCTTGCTGGATACTGGGGTTAGGAAATAGTTTTTTTCTATCACATGACAACATTTAAATAAACTTCAGAATATATCAAAATTAGGAGTACAAATGAAGCACATTTTTGTTAATTCTGAACTGTGCTGGAAACAAATACCTTTATATGATTAAAACGAATCATTGCATTAGGTGATGCAATTTTCACACATCATCTTCTGTGTACAGTATGGTTTGATTTGATAAACTGTATGTCTGTGCAAATGTAATGGTCATTTCAATCTAATGCACTCTAAGACACTGCACCACTCTGCATTACTGCACTCTCTGCCACTCTATTGTATGCTACTCTACTCCACTGCACTATATGCTACTCCACCCCATGCCACTGCACTCTGCACCAATGCACCAATGCACTCTAAACAATTACACTGTACGCCACGGCCCTCTTCTCTGCACCACTGTACTCCACACTACATCACTGCACTGACATTCTACTCTGCATTGCATTCTCCACCACTGTACTGCACACCAATCTACTCTCTACTGCTGCATTCTACGCCACTGCATTCTATGCCACTGTACCCTATGCCACTCTACTCTGCATCACTCCATTCTACGCAACTGCACTCTACAGCACTATACTCTACTCTGCACTACACCACTGTACACTACTCCACTCTACGCCACTGCACTCTCTGCCACGCGAGTCTAGTCTGTACTCTTTGCCCCTGCGCCACTCTACACTACTGCACTCTCTGCCACTCTATTGTATGCCACTCTATTCCACTGTACTCTATGCCACTCTACTCTGCCCCATGCCACTCCATGCCACTGCATTCTGAACAACTGCATTCTATGCCAATGCTCTCTAAACAACTGCACTGTACACCACTGCACTGTACTCTGCACCACTGTGCCACTGCTCCTATGCCACTCTACTCCACTCCACACCACTATGCCACTAACTTTTAGTCATGAACAGCAGCCACTCTAGTGTATAACATGGATAAAACACATTGCCAATAACTCCTGCGTAGACAAGACCTATTGGATTTGCCAATGTTTGTTAGTACTATGAGGTACTGAGGTCCGTGAAGGAACTTTGAATGTGTAAGTCCTTATTGTAAACATACATTTGACTCCTCGTCAGGGGTAGTAGCGCTGTATAAATACAATTACATCATAATGTAGGCTGCTACAAAATGCGCAAATGCATTTCTGTTAAATAAAAAAAAGTGCTTCTGAAATACAGATTTGAATAATATACAGTTTATACCTAGTAATAAAAAATGTTATAACACTCCATTAAAACCACACAATCCACAGCTCACCTTGGAACACCATTACAGTACCTCTCTAAAAGAAAATATCTTTGCCATCAGAAAGCTTCAAGTGACTCCTTTTATTAAAGTCAATGCAGGTTTTCAAGCCCCTTTGCAGTTGCAGATTTACCAGTTGCACACATTTACATTTCTTTAGGGAAGGAGACACCCTGGCAAGAAGGCCTTTTCTTGTCTGTCTGCCCCTCCCCTCCTTCCAAGCACAGGCGACTCCCTGCCTTTAAATCCAGCTGTGGAAACTGATCTGCCCGTGATTTTGCCCTACCGTCCGTTGTCCTTTTGGTGAAAGGCTAAAATTACCGACAAATGCCGTCCGTTAAACCTTTCCTCACGGACAACGGACTGCAGAGCGAAATTACCAGCAGTCCATGAAATTTACAGACTGGTGGTCACCCTACCCTCTGGAAAAATCTGCAAAACAGGGAAGGCTAGTTCCTTCTTATCCATGGTAAAGGTTAACTTAAGCAATGTATCCAGATCGTTGAGCCACCCAGTGAACTAATTCCTTCTTACACTTACACAATTTACGCATACCCTTATGCAAACCCTGATCTTCAAAGGACCGTTCCATTTTTGTATGGTTCGAGAGGGGTTCTTTCAGCTTCAAGCACACCAATCTCAAAGTATGAGCACAAAATGAATGTTCTGTCTTCTAAAGAGTTTTAAGGTTGAGATGAGAAGGAAGAGACCCACAGGCTTGTGTAGAGTCTCATAGAAATTATAGGGAGAGCGCCCTGGTGAGAAAATAATGTTAATGCTGTTGGAGTGTGACCTTTAAAATTAATATTAATAAGAAAAGCTTGCAATATAATGTGTAGTGAAACTGCATAGAAATATGTTAACAGAAAATAATGTAAGCGTTTGAAATGTGCCCACGGGGAGTGGCCACCAATGTATACGATAATTAATTAAACTGATTAATGATTAATTAATAGTGTACTAATGTATGACTTTGTATTAGCATTAAGAGTTATGTATTCGTTTTTTGCTAAATTAATCACCAGGCCTTAGTTAGCGAAGGTCTGGGCCTAGCTGCCTGGTCTCATATTAACTGTGTTTTTCTAACGTGCAATGTGCTGTTTTCCTGAAGGACACTAAGCTGTACTTTTCCAGAAGCTAGAGATGTGTGTGTAGCCGTGGTAAATTCTTTCTCATGGGACCCGACTTGCTCAGGGAGACATTCTTGCCAAATGCAACAGTGTAATTCGCAACAGGTGCACGGCCGCCTGGACTAGGAGAAGACAATGGAACTACTGACTGGAGTTTAAAGTGTAACTTTTCTTACCTGACATTCTACCCGATGAAGACGTCAATCACAGGAGCCAATCGACTGCATGAGAACTGTGTTTTTTGGAAAATTCTAGTAAGGTGTGTGGAGAATTATTGGACAGAGATAATGATGCACCAAATATTGCCCAATGGGAAATTAGAGACTTGTTAGACTGTTTGATATAATCTCTTGACGGAGGAGAAATTAGGCATTTCTGCGACATCTTCTTCACCATTCCTTGCCATTCAACCGAGAAACTATTAGCTGTACTTTGAGACTTTGCTCCCCTAATACTTTAAACCATCCTCTGTTCGTTTATGCCTGATACTTACTTCTCCTCCTTATGAGGGAAGAGCCTTATTCTTAGCTATGCCATAATGAGACTTTGCCCTATCCTATCCTTGCTGGTGGTGAATCGACTGATGTCCTGAGGACGAAGACTGATGCTGTTTGCTGATTCATTCGGATGGGTAATTATCTAATGAAACTATAATTGTCTGTTTGCCTTTTCTTTCTAGGTACCAACTGCTCTTTTGATAGAGGCCATAGTTAGATGTTTTTCCAAAGTTGTGTTAGCCAAATTGTTTTGCATGAAGCCCAACATGCTGATGCTAATTCGAAGTTAGTTAAGGAGTTCACTAATATCGGATGCAAATAGACAAATGACTAAAGTCTTGCTTTGTTGAATAATGTACTAATGATATTCTGCTAAAGTTGATTGATATTAACGTTGTGCTTCATTCTAAATGTTTATGATCTATGCTTTGATAAAGTTTTGCTCTGATTTCCAAGTTATAGTGGTTTTCACGTGCTTGTTGATGTTGAATCTAATAAATATGATATTAGATTGTAACTAATAGGGAACAAATATCCTAACACATAACTAGGTTTGTGTGATTATTCATGTCTGAAAGGTCATGGTGCGTTCGCTGTATTGATCTATATTAAATGTTATTGATTAGCTTAAATGATTTGTTATTGTGAATATTGAAGGAGTTATTGACATATTGAATTGTGATGCTAAAAGGATATCTCGTTCTTTGGTCAAAAGGTTCATTGGCCTAGACGTGTCTCCTTGTAAGTTTACTTATCAAGGTTCTGATGCGTTATCAATGCTCAGTGTTATCCTTTAACTTAGAGCTTTAATGCAGAACGTGACCAATAAATTGATTGTCACTGCACTTGTTATCTGCATACACGTGCATGTTGCTACAACTATCAACTTAGAGATCTTGGTAGCTACTCGGGGAATATCAATCAGTGCTTAGAAGTGCAACCTAAAATCATTCTTCCGACTATCCGTGCGTGCCCTTAAAACAGAAATGTAGTAGTACGGAAATTCTCCATTTGTGGAGCCGGTAAGGGCTGCTTTTGACATATATAGGGTGCCTGTTAACTTTGCAAATGGAGTCCAACAAACGCTCTGAGCTCTGTGTGATAGAGCGCTGGGCCCGACCGCGAAGCTAAAATCCTTACTGCACATTTCTTCCATGTTCCAGGTACGCCCTAGAGACTGCAGCAGATAAATGGCACGGGGTGGGCGGAACCTTAGTTAAACACTGTATCCCAATGACGGCTTCATTGTACTACCCACTCAGCAGACAGCGTGCCTGCTTGTACGAGACCCATGGTACCGGGGGTACACCTCTGTGAGGTTCTGAGGGGCGGATGGAATCTCCCCAACACTCGCAACAGCACAGAAGAAGTAGAAGGAATGATCCTGGACGCACTGCGTCTATTTTTGGACTACAGACAGGGACAGGGCCCAGGATCAGCCATGCCATCGAGTTCCCACTCAACCCCCATCCCGTTATCAAGCAACCCTTATAGCTGTGCAGGGAATAGGACAGCAAGAGGATTAGGTTGGGAAATGTATTTTTTCAAAGGCACACCGCAGACGATTCCCCATATCGTTTACCCGCAGTGCCTTTGAGAATCTTTGGGGTTTTGAATTACGAAACTAAAGACACGTCTTGTGGGAGTAGCCCGGTTCTATATTAATCTACGACATGAGGTACTACGGCTTTCTCTTTCCATCCCAGTCTCCCGGGAGGCCCTGGGTAGCTGTGCACGAGCTTCGCTATGGAAAACATATTTCATTAAGAGAGGGGGAGGGGGGGGGGGGTGACTCACGAAACCGCCATCGATTTCCTGAAGCAGACACACAAATGCATTTCTTCTTGGCTTCCTGTTTCAGCAACATTATTTATTCATTTACGTATTTTATTGTTTTGTTCTCCACCTCCAGAGTGAGTGGAAAATCCCTGTCCCCCCGGCCAAGTGCCATCCTGCTTCTCATTTAAACGCCCCAACCCTCATTCTGAGTAGCCATGGCCCGCTTTAGTACGGTGCAACCAATGCATCTGCACCTGGCCATGACATGGGGCGGGGGCGCTGTGTTCAGAAATTACTTGTGGTTTTAAAATCACCTGCTGCAGATTTTCATGTGATTCCAATAGTTTTCAGGCAGAAAAAAAATGTCAAGATGATTCTAGTTATTAATGTGCCTGCTGGAGAGAGGTCTGCGTTTTGTCTAGTGGCAGTTTGACTCATCATCAGGTAGCACAGAGGGTTAAAGTGCCTGCTGCAAATAATGTGTACCATGCAGACCACAGAACTGTATTTTATGTGGCCCGATCAGTAGGTTCGTATTAGTAAAGCCAGCTCCAACCACTGTTTTAAAATAAATGAAACACATGTGCAAAAGGGGCTATGAAGAGAGGAGGGGCACTTTGGAGTGTGGTACTGATGGAATCAGTGGAGGAGGTCATGGGGTGGGACCGCCAAAAAAGATTGCTGCAAAGGGAGCTGCTAGTGGTAAAGCTGGTCCTGTGAAAAGCCCCGTAATTGCGTATGGGGGGCACACAGGATTTGGTGCCCAATTTGACATGGCAAGATAAGTGAATTTTGCACACCTGAAAATTTACCGACAAAATTGAAAGGTGAATAGAGGTGAGAAAGAGGAAAACCGGAGGTAGTGGAGTGCACAACTGCCAAATCTCAGATTGGCGTGACCCGTTTTGCACCAGATAGATATACAATAACGGGACTGACATTGAGTGAAATTCCCGGTCGATAACAGAGACCTATTTGGAATGACATCCTCTAACTGTCCCGTTGCACATTCATGCAAAGGAGATCGATGTCAAGAGTTCCTTGACAAATGCTCTTTATCTTTTTTTGAGTTGCTTTCCCTGCTTTCCAGCTGCAAACTTGACTCTGCTGGAAATTAGGATTCCTACTAAATGGAACTCCTTTTAACATTGTTAATTGCATGAAATTTCCATACCGCATTTGTCAAAATGCTTACAATCAATTAATATGAGTGGTAAATATATGCAAATCTGACAGAGACTAAAGAAAAGAAACAGAAAAAGATACTGCAGAATGTTTGCATATCCCCGGTATCATAAAAAAATATGAAAAATATAATAATAGAAATGCAGCACTCGTAAAAATGCAAAATTATGGTTTTAAGTTCCACACCTCATCATAGTGAAGGGGGAAACAACATCAGCAAATGGAAAGACAGATAAACCTCAAGCCTTAAAGAAGCAAGATTATTTTTTTGTGTGCACCTTTCCCAGGTCCTGCCAGTTCAAGGAACTCAGCTGAGGTCCTGGGCTAAGGAACACATGAACAAAAGACTGCAGCCAAGGACATGGCCGCTGCCAAACACCTCAGTAAAAAGATGGGCTCCCCTGCCCCCACATCGTGTCCAGCTCTGGCAAGGGGAGCTGGGACTAGCAGCATTCACTGACTGACTGCAGGGATGTCTGGGACAGTTACACAAATCCAATTGACATTACAGGGTGTCTGCATCAGTATGGAATCAGAGTTGGCCCGACCACCCCCAACTGCTCTTGTTTATGGAGTAATGAACAAGCTTGTTCAGAATTCAAAATCTGAACCATGCTTTTCAACATCTTTAGGGAATCGTTAGCAGATCTGATCAATGGGTTTGATTTTACCTGTTATAACTACACAGATGACAGACAGATACTTCTGAAATTGGAAAACCTAAAGGACATTGGGAAATCACAAATCTTCAATTGTCTCTCAGCCGTTGACCAATAGATGACATGGAACTACCTCAAACTGAATGGTCAAAAACCAAAATACTGACCTGTGGCAGCTAGAAAACCTAAGGCCCTTTTGTTGTCTGGCCTTTTGATCTAGGACCACCAGAAAAAATATCTAAGGAGGTAAGAAACTTCAGAATTATCATGAACTCCAAGTAGTCAGTGAATGTACTAATGGACAAGGTAGACATATCAATCTTTCCCACATTAAAAACACTGTGAAATATCTTTCCACACATATGAGTCCCTCACAAGGTTCAAGCTACCATCCTGCTTGTTCTATTTAAACTGGATTACTCAAACCGTCTGTATCATGGATCATCTCTGTCAACTATGAGAAAATTATGCAGAATTCAGAAAGCTGACACCAAACTACTTGTACATGTAAAGCCACAAGTGTACATCTCCCCTGCCTTGAGGGCCCTACGCTGGCTGCCAGTTGCCAGAAGGTCCACCTTTAAACTGCTTTGTATCACACACAAAACATTACAAGGCAAAGTACCACTCTGCATCAGGAAGAAAATAAATACATACAAAAAGGAACCTACGCTTGAGAATGGCTTCCAGCCTGAACACTTCAACATACGAGAAAAACAAGCATTAGCAATGCCAATAGGTCTTACATTTGTGAGAGTTGGAGCTATTGGCGTTGCAAATGACAATGTCTTTTACCCATGTGTTATGGAGTGGAGTGGATGTATGTGGTGTGGAGTGGAATTATGTGGGTTGGGTTGGAATTGTTAGTTGTGGAATGACTAGAAAGAACAGAGAGCAGAGAACAAATAAGATTTAGGGGAGCAAAAAGAAAGGGGGAAGGATGTAAGAGTGCAGATAAACAACGAGAGGGGAATGAGACAGACATAGAGCTAAAAGGGGTGAGAGCTGGATATATGGAGAAAGGAGAGGAGAGGTACAATGGGCAGCTCATAGATCCATAAGCTGCAGTGTAACTATTATTAGTGCAGAAAGTGCAGTGCCACCGATGCCCAGGGGTTTGAGGGAGCCACTGAACTCCAATTATGGAAGTTTTAAAACTGACTTGGGAGGTGAGGGGGCATTCCTCTTAGTGTATTAAGACCAACATCCCCCTTGCAAAGCCCCTGGGCTGATCTGGAGACGACAGTCACACATGGGCTGAAGGGCATGAGCTCTTCATAACCGACAAGTTTTCAATCTGTAATAATTATTTTACCACCTCAGTGTAACAAATGTTTATTCACAAGTTTATCATGGAGGATTTTCATATATAAACACCTTAGCCCCAAAAAGCTTTTTACCAAGCCTTGGACATGTTTCTACCCTTGATAGTGACAGTACTTGAACTCTGCCCTCACCACTTGGATTACCCAAGTGCTTGGTTTAATGGTCCTGTGAATCAAGTGACATATCCATGCTCCGGTCCCTCAACGCCTTGGTTATTTCTCGAAAGGGACAGATCAAAAAGAAATGCAAAAAACAGGGAGGCCAGCAACAGCTGTACTCCTGCCATCGGCAACAAAGGTCTGACTTCTGAACTGAGTGTCAGCAACTGGAAGGAAGCAGGTGTTGCCATGTGTCCCTCAGTTTCAGCTGCCAGCCAGTGAGGCCGGCTCAGCCTAGCAGAGGGCAATATAAAAGCGAGCAGACGAGGAAGGGGGTGCAGGAGGATAATGTACTCTTGCTATTGATGTATTTGTGTGCTAAACTGGTAGTAGTGGAATGAAAGCTTTGCACATACAGAGTTAATGTGTACAAATGTCAATATAATGAAGCAAAACTATCTCAAAACAAGGCAAGAACAGCAATGTTTACAACTGCGCTCTCAGAGAAAGCTGGGTGAACGTGTGTAAATAAAAAAATTAAAACACGAGCGCTCATGTCTAAAATGGCTTGGTCTTTAACTACCACTAAGGACGGAGTCACAAAGCAGTCCAGATAAGAACAGCCCTGTTTCCAATGGCGGTCTTGGAGCAAATAAGATGAATGCATTTAAAAAACATGTGACATATTAATTCTCCGGCCCCTCAACACCTTAAGGGACAAATCAAAAAGAGATGCAAAAAACAAGTACTGCTGCCATCAGCATCAAGGGTCCAAGTTCTGAATTGGGCATTAGCAACTGGAAGGAAGCTGGTATTGCCATGTGTCCCTCACTTTCAGCCACCAGCCAGTGAGGCTGGCTCAGCCTAGCAAAGGGCACCATGAGAGGGAGCAGGCGAGAAGGGGGACAGGAGGATAAAGGACTCTTGCTTATTGATGTATTTAGGTGCTAAACTGGTAGTGAAAGGGCGACACCTTTGCACATATAGAGGTAATGTGTGCAAATGTCAATACAATGAAGTGATACTATCACAAAACAAGATAAGAACAGCAATGTTTACAACTGCACTCTTGGAGCAAGTCGGGAAACGTGTTTAAATTACAAAATGAAAACACAAGCACTCACTTCTAAAATGGCTCTGTGTTTAACTACCGCTAAGGGTGGATTCACGAAGCAGTCCAGATAAGAACAGCCCTGTTTACAACGGCACACTTGTTACAGCATGAAACCAACCAAAAAAACTGTTGCAGACATTAACAGAATTACACACAATAGGACTAATATGTGTAACAGGGCCAGTAGCAATGGGTGGGAAGGAGGGACAAATGCGACCAGTCAACCACAGAATTGGAAGTAATTTTGAAAAGCACACAGACAAAGCATTGAAAAGCGATGGGCATGGTGAAAGCCCACAGAGGAGATACAGCATGTCTCGAGAGAACGCATGCGCTACCTAGACTCGACCTAAAAATTATAGTAATGACAAATTATAACAATTCAAGCGCCCAAGCGCACTCCACCCCCAAAAAATCTTTGCCACATGATTTTCTCCTATTTAGACTGGAAAGCGGTGATATGAGACTCTGTTGAGTTGGCATTAACCTAAATATAAAATATGGGAGTTCATCTATATCTGTCAGTTTATTTATTAACAAGACAGTTGCAAGGTAGAGCAAGGGCAAATGACTCCCCCTACCACCCGATCTCGCAGCCCCCAACCCAGCTCTTTCACATATCAAGCAGCTCCCTGGCAGGGGGTCGCAACATCTCAAGAAAGATAATAAATTGCCAGATCCCCTTTGAAATAATTCAATCTATTTTAATGATTGGTTACGCCATTCTGACTCCAAAGGGAGCTCCATTCCTCACTTCTGATTGGCTGGGGCAGTACCCCCCCTTTAAATAGTGCAAATAAGGGAAAATAAGAAAAAAAGTTCTTCGGCAGGTAATGCATCTGAGTGGGCAGAGTGGAGAGAGGCAGCCCCACGTGTGTCGGCTGGCAATTTGCTTCTGGGACCCATTGCATTGAGGGAGCTTCAGCAGAGGAGAGTCTGCAAATTAACCCTTAATTATTTTTGGACACCAATGGTGGCCGTGACCCAGCAGACAGCAGATCATCTTCTGCAGAGTTTTTTTACAGGTCATTGTGCACAAAAAAAGTATTATAATGCCAAGGATGATTGGAATATTATCCAAAAAATACAATCCCAGAAATCCTTTTTGTCTATAGGATTTCATTGCTTATCCCATCTGACTGGTGTGTATTTATATTGTGTCTGCTTGCCCAATTCGGTCATTCCTCATGAATGCATTTTAGTTTTATATTTACATTTGAGTTGTACTTTTCACAAGTGAGGAGATGCAGCACAACCAGTTTACCCGTATTACTGCAACCAGCTTGAAGACGCACTAAAATACACAAAAGGGGAAGCTCAGTTTCTTGACTAAGGGATCATTGGGTGGCAGCCATATTCAATAAAGCTGGAACTTTTCTTAATTCCTAATTTGATGTCTGTGCAGCTATGTGTCCTGTCTGTACTGCATTTTGGAGAAGGGCACTCAGTACAGTGGTTATTGGTGTACTAGGAAGTCTTTGTATAGCGCAGTGTCACTGAATTCATGTCGCATTTAGCTACAAGAGGGTGTTCGGTGCGTCCTGTCCCGTACTTATAGTTTTCCTCTAAAGTACGTAGTAACATTTATAATTAACTGATTCCTTGTTTTTCCCTCATTTGGTCACTTTCTTAAAATGTATTGTACATCCTGGCCCACAAATAAAACATTTATAGAAGGTATCAACACTTTTGTAACTATAGAAGTGTACATTTTCAGGACTGTGTATTTTGTTGTGTATTTCAGTTTTTTTGTCAACTGATTTGCACTTGGGCTGTATCAAAACACTATCTTGTTCCATTGGGATACATGAAGAGCACATGGAACTGGATGGTCGACCATAGTTATGTGACTGTAAACGAGCCAGGCTGCAGAGTCATTCATTTTCTGTGGGCATCCTTTTTTTTCAGTTTCCCTCTCAAAACTAATCGCTTGTATTTTGTGGAGTTGAAGTCTGAATATGACCTCATATTGGATTTTAAATATCCCACGTTTCAGGTTTCTGATGTCTAAAGTGACTCTTGCTATATGCCTGTCCAGTATGTAACCCCTAGCGCTTAGAGGCTTACAAGGAGCTGTGCAAACAGGATGAAGCCTGTCCAGTGGTTAATGATTAAACTGAGGACACCTAGGGTTGGCTTCCATCGGAACTCAGACTGCTCAGGAATGGGGCAGCACTGGGCAGAGCAAGGGCCTCTCAAACTGCTGCACAATAAGTAGTACACAGAGGCGGCCCCTCCGCTTTAGCGGAGGAGCTTCGCCCTCTAGTGAAAGCAGAGAAATAAAGTGATAATAAAAGTATTTTATTATCACTTTATGTTTCTGCTTAGTTAGGGCAGGGCCATTATCCTCCCTGTCAGCAAGTGGAGGAGGAGTGGAATGTGCACTTCTAAGCGTGCATGTCAGTTTGGCAGACCGTCTGAGGCCAGCCAAACTGACATGCGCACTTAGAACTCTCCACCGGCTGTGTTGCATAGCCGGGTAGAGACTAAGCACAGTCTCTCCCTCCCTCCCTGAGTGGCATTTAAGCCCGCTCAGACCAATTCCAGGGCTTCTGTCATGCTTGGTAACTGCATATGGGAAGTGTTGGGATTGGGTGTGGAGGGGAGGAAAAAGTGAAGAAGAACCAAGATGGCGGGAGGAGCAGAACACTGAGGCAGCAGGTAAATTTTTTATTTTATTATTATTGCCCCCCCTGCTCTGTATGCTGTCCACTCCCCCACCCCTTCCTGGCAGAAGCCGCTACTGGTAGTACGGCCTTTCCGTACCTGCACTTCTTAGCTGAGATGCTTTACAGCAACATGATCCATATCATGATGGCACTGCGCAGAGCCGAACACATCTTCTTTTACTTTTGATGTATCTGAAGTTCAAACATATAACTCTGGATTTCTCCTGGTTAATGCACACATTTTAGACAAAATAAGATCGAAACAGAGAGAGGGAATCTCTGCTTACTGTTTCTGGCTTGTTAAGTCTAAAGTTCAGACATAACCCTGAAGAAACCCAGATGTGTATGTTCGATCTGTAGACACCTCAAGCGCAAACAAACAGGCGCTGGGCTGATAGGTGTATGGCATAGTAGAAGCACCTCTTGACATGGCTGGTACATTTCTAATCGCACAGTCCCAGCACTTCTCTGCAATGCTCCTTTTGTTTAATGCTTATCAGCGTGGCTCTCAACAGAATTTATCAGCAACACTGCTCTAAATGTGATGGGCCAGAGTAAGAAGGCCTTTTCTTGGCAGATGTACTTTTCATAGGCAATGCCAGCCCTTCTGAAGCAGTCTCAAATACTTACATTAGGCAGAAGCAGCAATGTTCGGCAGTGCTGCTTGACTTTTTTATTGGCTTGTACCGACCTTTCTCAAAAATGGTGCAGCACAAGTTTAACGGAGCAGCACGAGTTCTTCTGAGCAGGGCTGTTATATGTTTACTGTGTTTGTAGAGTGTTGGTAGTATTATGTTCTGCAGAATTTGCATTCTTTCAATTAAAAAGTTCTCAGAGTCTTCATATTTAAGTGCAGTATGTCTCAGTGATGGCTTTATCAGTCACTGCTACTTGAGCACAAGAGTGATGTGAGAAGTGTGGACAGTGCACCACTCAAGGTGCACCAGCTGTGGTGAGGAACCCAAAGTCTGTACATTTACAGTGGCGATGCAGACTTAAAGTGCTCTGTAAAAGTAAAGGAGCCCTGCAGTACTCTAATGCATTTAATAGGGATATCCCCTCACAAGAGCTGTCTAGGCTCAACCTAAAAACATGGGTATAACATATTTCTCTGCTCAAGTAGCCAAACTATGGGGCATATTTATGTAGGTTTTTCATTGCCCTAGCACCACACTAGGGGGTGCAAGGGCGACGCAAAACCTACGTTGGATTTATCAAGGCACTCTAGGCCACCTTGCGTGGCCAGTATAGCTTAATACATCCAGAGTAATGCAGCTCAATACTCTGCCCCAGAAAGACGTTCCATGAATGGAGCGTGGGTGTTTCCACTCATCCACTCTTGGATTTTGGTATATTCCCAGATTTACTATTACTAGTAGACCTGGTATGCATCAAAATGCTACACCTCCCCAGAAGAGGCATTTCTCCTTGTTTTTTCCTCTTTCTATGTGTACTGCATTCTACAGCACACAGAAAAAGGAAATATCAGAGGATTGTTTTTGTGCAGGGAGGTGTCCCTTTCTGCCCTTTCCCTATCATGCAGCACAGCAAGGTGGCTTGCTATGCTATGCAGTGAATCCTAGTTGTTTTAATGGGATACAGGAGTTAGCTTAGCCTTTGGCTTGCAAACTTGTGTCCCCCGTCACCTAGTGACTTTTACCCTATTTAGCTTGCTCTGTTTTAGCACATTTATTTAATTAAATCTTTTAAGATGGCTGCCTTGTTTTTAGTTAGGCCCATGTTTTAGTTTTGCGTTATCAGTGCCACCGCGCTAAGGCGTCAATATCAAGTGAGAAAGATAAACAAACTGTAGGTGTTCACATTAGGTACTTTCCCTCTTCACACTTTTGAGGGAATTGTTTATATAAATTAGTGTCCCAAACATGTCTTGTTATCTATTGTTTGGGAACAGACCTACGTCAGGGGTTCAAGCAGATCTGTATAAATACTCCTCACTTAAACAGATAGTCAGAGGGATTCTGACCAGATGCCATCGCCGCTAGTGATGCTGCATGTCACCTTGACGCTGACCCAGTCTTTGTGTCCCTACGGAGTCTGAGCTAGAGACCTCATTCCAAGGTAACAAGGGTTGGGGCCTCTTCTCATGGACATGGCATTGACAGATTAGGTTTATCATACCTAACTCTCTTTTGGGTTAGAGGTTAAGCTCACTTTTCTAGGGCATTAGGACATATCTCATACTTTAGGTCATTACACGGCATTGTAAGATGGTAGGGGTCTTTGTATTAATGACGCTTGTCTTTACCATTCTGTTTCTTGCACTGTTCATTTACCTTAATCATTGCTGCCCATGCAACTTATCATCTCAGATTGCAGTTTTGCTAAATAAAACCTATTGAAATTCTACTGCATATTCATTGTCTGTGTTTGATTGAGACATGGTGTATATGTGAGAAAGGGGTAATCTCTGTTTATCCACTACACTCCTTGAGATGTCACATTCTTGAGTCCATGCATAAAGGCTGCCTCAAATCACCTTTTACTGATTTGGTTTCTGGTGGAGTGTTGCTTGTGAGCCGGGAGAGTTGGGACGACAGGTGCTACTTGTTGTATGACTGGCATAGTCGCCTACAAACATAAGTAATGTCATCCTTAAACCTGCAGTCTTGCCTAGAGCTAGAGTCAAACTACTACATGGCGCCACCAATGATGGTGTTTAGGCACTAATTTACGGATGCCCTGACTATCACTGACTCACAGACAACAGGTACCCTATGTATCATTATACAGAGACATCCGTGGTCTTGGGGAATATCCTCCTCAGCTGAACAGGGAGTACCTAATTAGGCTGTAGGTTGTTTGAGCTCGAACTCTTAAAAGGACTTTGCTACCCATTTGGTGTTCCATCTCTCTTACCCGTATCACAATATGGCAAGCACCATAGAAATTCCTGAGAATGCTAGACAAGCACTAACTCTACACCTAGTAGCGCATGGCTTAAGAGAAGAGGGAGGGGATGTTACATTCATAGTGGAAGCTAGTGAAGCTTACCAATCAGAAACATTTTATTACTTGTTCACTTTCCTAAGGAAGACAACACTACATTCACATTCCACACATACAAAATTATAAATGTACCAATATGGTGCCAAGCATACCAGTATCATGAAATACCGCTCACTTATCAGGATCATAAGAACTGGTTTGAAGGCGCCCTACCACATGTAATACAGCCTGTGAGGTTAGGTCCTTTAGGTAATGAAGGACCAACGTGGCCTACGTTTGCCACATACACACCTCACCCAGGTATACAAAACATGCAGGCAGCAGACCTGCAAAACCTATATCTTGAACTAGTAACACTCTACAGACAACTTGTTCAGTGCGTAATGCGAACTTTGAACACTACACCAGCGCGTCCAGCAGCACCTACTGGATATCAATCGGCTACTGGGATTAATCCGCATACAGTACATACTATCATGGGTAAGGAACCCACAGAATGGGAGAAAATACCGTTCTGGATAGCCCAGAAAACAAATCAGCTGGAAGCTGTGTTTCCCTATCTGGGACCACAGGAGAAACATAGAATTCTCACAATGTGCTTGCCCTTCAGGATGGTTCCCTCGGTGGATGACTGCGCCACATGGGATACAGTCTTCGCTGCAATTTATACTTCCACACATGGTACCCCGACACTTGCCAATTTACCGGAAATGTTAAAACACATACAGAATGAGCACGGGACTGGACAAGCCCTGAATTTCAGGATGAAATTAATGCATATCTTCGACGCAGTCTCCTCAATCATACTCAATAATATTAAAGGGGAAGCCTCTGAGAGATTCCACATTTGGACCAGGAGAAAGAGCTACCGAAAATTATTTCCGACACCTATACTAGTATAGGACAGGATAGTTTGGGAGCCAAGCCGAAGAAGCTTGAAATACAGAGTACCACCCCTAAGGAAGGTACTAAACCGGCATGTGCAGGTTCTGAGAAGTGCTGGGATAAGCAAAAACATTTAAAGATAGTCGAGCTGATTCTCCACATCCGGAGAACTCTGAAAGGAGATATACTCTCAGAAATAGAGAAAATATAAAAGCTCCTGACAGATATACTGATTCAAGTCCCTCTCGTTCCTTTCAAGAAGCACTGGATAGACGTAGCGAGAGAAGGGGCCGTCCTGATTGACGTCCTGAATACATGAAACAGAAGAAAGACTCACCACAGTCTTCAGACAAAAAGAGAAAAGTCCCCACAACAAAAGCCACAGTTTAAAAAGAAAAAGGTGGCAAAACTGTCAATTAAAAATGCCAGTACACTTGAGAACATTGCTGAAGAACAAGACGTGGGCAGTGACACTGTTAGACAGCGCAGCAGAGGTCACAATATGTCGCCAGAGTCTGAAAGATCATCTGGATGTGACAGCAACTACCGATTTCATTGCATTTGAGACTGCAGGCGGGCGCGTTCTCCCACCCGACAGGGAGTATGATTTAAAACTTCAAATTGACGGAGACGTAGAGCGCACCATTGGTGTGATATTCTGGGATGAACTTAGTTGTGACATCCTGCTGGCCAAAGGGACTGGCCACCTGAGCAAGTCCCTAAGCCCCCACATGGGGAAGATGTAATTTTGCCTTCTTTCTCTGTTCTTGTTCCGGAGGTGGCAGAACAAGCCTACGCTGTCAATTGGGCTTTAGCGCAGGCACCTGCGTTGTACCGCAATCATGTAGGTTGGGACAAGGATTCTCCTTGCCATGTAATACCTATCAGGTCTAGACCCCAACCTCAGCCACAATATCCTGTTAAACACGAAGCAACAGCTCCAGTGAGGGAGATTCTCACTCAGCTCAAGTACCAGGGAGTAATTGAGCCCTGCGTCGCTGCAATGAATAACCCGTTATTCCCAGTTGCAAAACCAGACCATTCATATATAATAGTCTTAGATTACAGACACTTAAATAGTCATACACGTACATATGCTGTACAAAATTCACATAGCACAGCACTAATTAACAACATAGTGCGCAAAAAATACAAAACAACGTTGGATATTTCCAATGGGTTCTTCTGCCAAAAGTTAGCACACGAAAGTCGTGACCTGAGTGCATTCTCACTTAGCTCACAAAAACATTTTTGCTGTTTGCCCAAGGCTACAACAACAGCCCAGGGCTGTTCTCAGCCCGTGTAACATCAATACTTCATGATATTGATCCCAAGGCATTGTCCTACATGGATGATATCTATCTCACAGATGACGACCTCAACATTCATCTTGCCAGGGTCGATTGGATCGTGTTAGGATTCGCAGCCCTTGGATACAAATTCAGTTTTAGAAAAACAAAAATAGTCTTTCTTAGCGTACTGTTCCTAGGATACGAGCTATCAAACGAGGGGAAGAGCCTGGCCCTGCACTTTCTAGAGAAATGTGCTCAACTCCACACACGTAACACTCTCAAGAAACAACAGTCTTTGCTTGGTTTCTTCAATTTTGGCAGAACTTACATTCCAGACCATGCACAACATATTAAGCCACTCTATGACTTAATACGCCCTGATTTTTCTAGCAGACAGTGGACAGTTGAACACACACGTATCCTTCGGGAATTGCAAAAGGACATGCTAGAAGCCAAATACTTGCACACACGTGACAACAAAACAAATTTGGTCATCAGAATAATTGCTGGTGCCATTGGGTTCACCTATGTCACCTTTAACGAAGGTGACACAGTGCCCATAGCATATAAATCACATTTATACTCAAATGCAGAACAACGTTTTGCACCCACAGAAAAGACTCTAGCTGCAGTTCAGATGGCTGTCATTAAGGAGAGGCCACTTGCCTTAGAGGCCGTCACCAAAGCAAGCGTTCCAAATGCTAAAAGCATTACATCCACGCTGCATTCAGTGGGCAACCTCCCTGACTGCCACCGATGTTGACTACATCTTTGATCCAAAACTTCAGACACAAGAATTTCTCCAATACGAACAGGAGTACCCCGCACCTCTAGATATTTTGCAACTTGACAGATACCATACTGTCATTTACACTGATGGTTCAGCACAACCAGCTGTGGGTACCAAACATCAATATTCAGCCACTTGCACAGCCGTGAGTGGAGTGATGACGGATGGAGTTTTCCACCCTCACAATACCTTCATGCAGACCCTAGGGGACAGCACAGCTCAGCTGGCTGAACTCAAAGCCCTTTTTCTAGTGCTAGAACACACAGAGCCAGGACTGATGACTTTAATTGTCTGTGGCTCATACTACTGCATCCAGTCCTACAATGATGATCTCAATCATTGGAAGCTAAACAGGTTTAGAGACTCCAAAGGCAACACCATAAAACACAAAACAGTGTTGGGGAGGGTGGCTGATCTCAAGGATAAGCTATTGTGTGTCCATGTAGTACATACATTGGGCCACCACCGTGTAGGAGTACACATTATAGGCAACACTTTGGCTGATGAAGCAGCCAAATCTGCAGTAGCTACGGCTTCTGTGACTGTAGTGACTCATTCTTAGACGAGATTAGATAATGAAACTCTGACTCCTGTGAAAGCTTCCGCTGAAGGCAAGTCTCTCCCGAAAGCATACCATACAAAATATTCTTACCACATCACTGCCCAGAATGTTGCTTATGCCACACTCCCTGGGGTTGGAGATTGAACAATCCCTAACGAAGACCAGAGATAAGATCTAATTAAAGCAGCGCATGAGGGTGTTGCTTCTGCTCATGCTGGTATCTCGGACACAGTAATACTCTTACAGAAACGCTTCTGGTGGCCAGGTCTATATAAACAGACAAAACAATACGTCCTTTGTTGTGACATTTTCCAGCAAATAAAGGGCTCAAACATTAAACGCCCGCTGAAGACATCCCTCTTAGTGTCCAGCAGGCCACTACAATGTGTGGACCTGGACCATTTGATCCACGTCAACGTGAGGATGCATATGAATACATATTAGTCGCTGTAGATTCTTGTTCTAGATTCCTGTGGGTATGGCCTCAGCGGTCGGCTGTCGCTCGAACTGTTATAAAACACAGCTGGCTTCATCACCTATATGGGGTCCAGAGAGCACTGAATAATCTGCCAAGATGGTTCTTGAGGGGACGCACTCCCTATGAGGTTCTCTTTGGGATACCTATGTATGTCCCAGATCTTGATGGCCCTGGTTTGATGGCAGCAGACACACCTTTTGACATAAATGAACGTCTCACTGTTTTACAGGCGCTTCAGCAATTTCGTGATGATAAATCTTCCCCCAGTGCTGCCACCTTAGGATTTACCAACAACTTCCACTGGCTGGATTCCTAAAGTCAATGATCTGGTTCGTGAGAAGATCGCTGTGAAGAAGTAATTCGGTCCATCCTACAGAGCACCGTTCCCAGTCCTGGGAGTACAAGGTTCTAGAACTGTCATCTTACCACCACTGCCTGGTTCCAGAGCAAATAGATTCATTTCCATTGATGACATCAAAGTTCACCATGGGCCGATCCTGCACAGTAGACCTAGAGGTCCCTTGGGAAGTTCCCGGTCCCCTCTCACTACCCAACAGGAATTACCTCTTCGAAGCAGAATTACCAATACTACTTCTGACTACAGAAGCTTGCCCAACTATGCTACAAATACCTCCTCGACCGTTGGGAGGGCGGAAAATTAACTCATGCTGATTCCAGTTACCACTTCAACGACAGCACCTGTCTAAGATTTGGCTGTTTTTCTACACCAACACTACACAGACTGATGACACCCTCCACTATGAGCCTCCAGGCGAAGTGAATACATCCACCGGTGATGCACCTGCTCCTGCATTTGCAGAGACTGCCTCTGGTTATTTCATTGACATTGATGAATTTTCTTCAGACTCATCCACTCCAGTAATTGAAAATGTTTCAAAGACATTTAAGCTGTACCAATGGATTAAAAATAACTATTTAATACACCCATTGACCTATTTATGGTTCTGCTTGGCATTTTTTGCATTGTTTCTATGAATTGGTTTCGTGACTGTTTTCTTTTTGTTCAAAAATGGTCATTACCTTCCTGAACGCTCCTCTGTTGTACCTGTGGATGAGGTCTTAACTCCACATCTTTCCTCACATAAGGTCCGAAGAGACTTGTCCCTTGTAATCATTTCAGCTGTACCAATTCCTGATGGGATGGTGTGGGACAATGTTCCATTTGATATATATGGGCCTACTGAGGTCATTCAAATTCCAGAGGTATTAAAAATTTCTATGACTGATGTAATTACACCTGGTGTTGTATCTGATGATTGGGATGTCCAGACAGTTGATTCAGTGTTAACTGAAATGAAGGACTATTCAGTGTGTGAAAGTGATAATGTATATACAAGTACACAGAATTATGGGGAAATGTTCTGCTACAATAACTGAGGACATTACTACCTGCACCGTGCCACGAGACACAGACCAGTACTTAACTACACACAGTGGGAACACTGTTCAACTCCACCTGTCGGGAGCCCAAAACGTTATACAGATAAATGTACTTATGTTTCTGGGCATGACACAAAACATCAAGAATTATATTATTTCAAATTACCTCCTTCACGATCTAGGAAAATATTGCTAACTTATACATAGCTGATTTATTCAGATTCCTTTGTTTCCCGTCTTGCAGTTGAAGGTTACGAATACTAGAGGAACACTGTTGATTTAAAAAGTGTATGGGGAACACAAGATTGGCAAATACAGGGTAGGGAAGCTTTATTTAGAGCATGCCTGATTCCTGTGCAAATGATCTTTTTAAATGACACCATTCAACAGACATCCAGTCTGGGGTTAACAAAAATAAAATAAATGAACATGCCCAGGATCCCCACACTGGCAAAGTTTAATGATTGGTAATTCTTCCTGAATGTCACAGAGGAAGAGATAGATGCAAAGGTTCAGGCTGGTACCTATAACTCTTCACTTTCCATTCCCGGTTGGTGGTTGATTTGGCCAATAGGCACCAATGAATGTCAGGCACGTTTTTTGAATTTCTCAGGGGGTTTCAAGATTAGCCGGCCAGACCCTCGATTTGTCTCAGGTCAACACATGGATATAGTTACAACATACAGTGTAGGTAAACTGTGCCAAAAATGGGTACAGTATAGCACATTAGCCGCAGTTAAAGAACATCTTAACACTATTTCTGAGAATATAGACTTGCAGGACTTTTTGCTAGGTCCTAGAAAGCCACGCTCTAAAAGACTCATCTATGCTATGTATAATGGGATCTGGAAGCTTTCTCAGATAGAAGCTGCTGCACGTTTAAGGCAGATAGACAAGGAAAACTTAGAAGAGGCTTTAGCTGTTGTCGATAATGGCATGAACACTCTGTCCAACAGGATTTATTCCCTAACAAACATAGGCCCTCATTCTGACCCTGCCGGTGTTGCACCGCCAGGGCCAACGGGGGCGGGAGCACCGCTGACAGGCCGGCGGTGCTCCCTTGGGCATTCCGACCGCGGCGGTAACACCGCGGTCGGACCGGGAAAACTGGCGGTCTCCCGCCAGTTTCCCGCTGCCCAAACGAATCCTCCAAGGCGGCGCAGCATGCTGCGCCGCCTTGGGGATTCTGACACCCCCTACCGCCATCCTGTTCCTGGCGGTTCGCCCGCCAGGAACAGGATGGCGGTAGGGGGTGTCGCGGGGCCCCTGGGGGCCCCTGCAGTGCCCATGCCAATGGCATGGGCACTGCAGGGGCCCCCGTAAGAGGGCCCCAAATAGTATTTCACTGTCTGCTTAGCAGACAGTGAAATACGCGACGGGTGCAACTGCACCCGTCGCACCTTCCCACTCCGCCGGCTCGATTCCGAGCCGGCGTCATCGTGGGAAGGGATTTTTCCCCTGGGCTGGCGGGCGGCCTTTTGGCGGCCGCCCGCCAGCCCAGGGGAAAAGTCAAAATACCCGCCGCGGTCTTGCGACCGCGGTACGGTATTTTGACGGCGGGACTTTGGCGGGCGGCCGCCGCCAAGGTCCAAATGAGGGCCATAGTGTCATCTGTGATTGATATCATTCAGACAGACATGTCCCTTTTATGTCATAAACAAAGTCAGCTGCGTTCCATCATGCAATTAGGTTGGACATTACAGACATTGAAAAATGGACGAATTCCATGGAAGTATATTAATGGTAGTGAATTGTTCACCGCCTTTAATTTATCCAGGAAACAACAGACAATGGCTAAAAGGTAAGCGAGTTTCACCATGCTTCACATAGAGAAGTTAGAAAAGTTGCCTTTCACAGTTGCAAAGAGTCCTTCAACAGTATTGCTCCTACATGGCATCATTAATCTGCCCATTTCCAATTTTGGTTTTTCAAAATGCCTGAAACATCTTGCTGTGGGCAGGTACGAGCGACTAGGTGATAGCTGTATTAAAGAAAAGTGCGAATTGCCCTTTGAGTGTCTGAACGGTGAAACAGAGGTCTTTCTTAGCAGAAGCGAATGTCAGACTAGTGTTAGTCGTTCAATGATCTGCAAACAGGTGTCCCTTCACGGACTTTGCAATACAGGGGTCGCAAACTTGGCCTGATTTCTGAAAGGTACTCCCGTCCCTTTGATTCGACCAAAGTTATGTGGTGCTGAGCAACCAAAGCTGTTGCGTATGCGACCAGTAATTGCCTATGCAATTTCAATCTCTCAGGTCGTTACGTGTTGTGGACAAGTTTTATTCCCTCCCCCCACATGAGAGATAAAAGTATCAGAAATATGGCCTCACATTGATACTGTTAATGCAAATTATGACAAGCTGAGCAGACTAAAGGCGCTACTGTTTAAAAAAACAAGTCATGTTGACATCAGCTAGAGAGACTAATGCTCTCCAGATTGCAAGATCATCAGTCGCAATACAATCCCTATGAAATACCAACTTCCCCAATCACTTTGGAGAGCTGGTATCCAGAATTTTCAACGCCTCGAGCACTACTGGGATTGTTCCCTTCTTTAAGGCTGTTGGGCCTGGATTTGTGTCCATCTTACAGACTGTCTTCGGAGTCATTCCATCAGCCATTCATTCACTCTTTTCCAGTGTGTTTGGCAGCTTTCCTATAATTGCGGCATTGATTGGTGGAATACTGCTGCTATTTCTTCTGATTCACAGTGGTTGTGTCTTTCCAGCTACGCGAAGCAATGGAGCCACTGCCACTAGCTCAACTGTGCAGTGAATGCATGGTTCAGGTCTTTGGTGCTTCGTTGCTGGAGGAATTGGAGCTTGATTGGTCATTGTCATTCCGACCACTCCTATGGTGTGTACAACCAGTCTTTCGCTGCGCATGTAGCCTCTTCGAACACTTGCCTACAGTGTGTCTTGCTGTTACGCCAGTGCCTCCTGTGGACCAAGCACTGCTGATGTCCCTGATGAGCCCCTTGAGTGCCACTTGAGACTAAGGCTGATTCACGAGGCCACTTATGAGCCACCCTTGGTGAACGATCTGGCTCTTTTTGGCAATTTGCAGAGTGCCTCTCCTCAACGTGGACCTGCACAAGAGACTACTGCGTACTACTGCTCCGTGGATCTGTCAGCCCATCCAGTGATTGATCTAACATCTGACGATGTGGCCTCTTTCCTGAGGTCATTTCCATTCGATGGCTTCGAAGATGCTCTTCAAGATCATGACTATTGTTAGAAAATGTGATGATTGGCTTATTATACCAAATTTGAAGTTTACATTTATTGCCCTTACCCTTGCCCTTACTTTGGCCTGCTCGGCTTGCCCTTACTTTGGCCTGCTGTGCTTGGTCGACATTATGACCCTCATTACGACCCTGGTGGGTTGTGATAAAGTGGCGATAATACCGCCAACAGGCTGGCGGTAATTACTGCCAAATTATGACCATGGCGGTGTTATCTCCGATGACAGCCAATGTACCACACCCACCGCCAGGGCGGAAACAACAGTCACCATGGCAGTAGCTGCCTAGAGCCAGGTGGAAGACAAAGTTCCGCCCACCATATTATGATACTACAATCCGCCACCTTTTCTGGGGTGGTACCAACGCCATCAAAAGCCTGGTGGAAACAGAGCACAAAAGTGAAAGGACTCACCATTGGAGACACAGGCAAGAACCACGCCGCCAATGAACCTGAACTGCAAGCCTTCCCGATGATCTTCTACGTTATGCTCCACCTGGAACACCAACATCGGCGAAGATGACAACGGTGAGTACAGCCACCTAGCACACAAGGGATGGGGGGAGGAAAAAGAGAGTGATACACACACGCACCACAGACACCCGACATACACTCCGTACACACAACCAGCTGCATTACAAAAACAATCTGATCACAAAAATCTGCTGAATAATGCAAGGACAACAGGAATTAACGAAAATGATTGTAATCAGTCCAACAATAAAATGATAATTCCGATTTGGCCATGATACAGAGATGTACATTTATATAACAAAGAGACACTGCCCAATCCTTAGCGCAAAGGGCCCACATGGCCACAGGACAGTGTCTAAGGCCCCACTCGAAACCTCCACCAATCTGGAGAGAACGCTGCAGGTGTATCAGTTGTCAAATAGGCAGGCACCTAAGGGGGAGAGGGGGGCACCTCAGCCGGATGCGGGAATAAGCCCACTGGTTCTGGAGGGGGCAACATGCCCTGTGCTTTGTTCTGGGGAGTGCAAGGCCACAGTCTCTCAAGTGGGTGTCTTGCCCACTGGTTCTGGAGGGGGCAACATGCCCTGTGCTTTGTCCTAGGGAGTGCAAGGCCACAGTTTCTCGAGTGGACTTCCCACTGGTTCTGGAGGGGGCAACATGCCTTGTGCTTTGTCCTGGGGAGTGTAAGGCCACAGTCTGTCGAGTTAATGTCTTCCCCACTGCTTCTGGAGGTAGAAACATGCCCATTGCTCTTGGTCCTGAGGAGTGCAAGGATGCAGTCTCACAAATGGGTGTCTTGCCCACTGGTTCTGGAGGGGGCAACATGGCCTGCGCTTTGTCCTGGGGAGTGCAAGGCCACAGTCTCTTGAGTGGATGTCTTCCCCACTGGTTCTGCAGGGGGAAACATGCCCTGTGCTTTTTCCTAGGGGAGTGCAAGGCCACAGTCTCTTGAGTGGATGTCTTCCCCACTGGTTCTGGAGGGAGCAACATGCCCATTGCTCTTGGTCCTGGAGAGTGCAAGGCCAAAGTCTCTCAAATGGGTGTCTTGTCCACTAGTTCTGGAGAGCGGCAACATGTCCTGTGCTTTGTCCTGGGGAGTGCAAGGCTACAGTCTCTCAAGTGGGTGTCTTGCCCATTGGTTCTAGAGGGGGCAACATGCCCTGTGCTCTGTCCTAGGGAGTGCAAGGCCACAGTCTCTTGAGTGGATGTCTTCCCCACTGGTTCTGGAGGGGGCAACAGGCCTGTTGCTCTTGGTCCTGGGGAGTGCAAGGCCACAGTCTCTCAAATGGGTGTCTTGCCCACTGGTTCTGGTGAGGGAAGGCTGGACTATTTGGCATCCGCTGGCGGGGATGGCTGCACTCCTGTGGTGGTTGTGGGAGGCTCCTGCTCAGCCCTTGCCCCCTCTGATGGCTGCACTGCAGTGGTGGTTGTGGGAGGCTCCTGCTCAGCCCCTGTACCCTCTGATGGCTGCACTGTGGTGGTGGTTGTGAGAGGCTCCTGCTCAGCCCCGCACCCTCATCTGGCTGCACTGTGGTGGTGGTTGTGGGAGGCTGTTGCTCAGCCCCTGCACCCTCAGATGGCTGCACTGTGGTGGTGGTTGTGGGAGGCTCCTGCTCCCCCTGCACTCTCTGATGGCTGAACAACCATGGCTGGCGGTGGGGGCCCTAGGACAGCTGGTGGTGGTGGCGGCGGTGTTTGGCTGGCAGCTTCCGCTGGCGTAGAGTGCCTCCTCTCCTCCTGTTCAAGGGTTGGGGATCCCTTATCCTTCCTGGCACTGGTGGATGGGCTCTTCCTCACTCTGCCCACTGGTGCTGGCTCCTTCCCCTTCTTAGCAGCTGGTGCAGGCTCCTTCCTCTTCTTAGCAGCTGCTGTAGGCTCCTTCCCCTTCAGTACTGTTGTCCTGGAATCCTTTCGACCACGAGTAGGTGGTGCAAACACTGGGCCCTTGGACTGTTTGGCGGAGGTGCTTGGCTGGGTCCTTGCTACCCTGCCCATACGTGCAGGATGTGGGGGAGAGGTAGGGAAGAGGTAAATCTGGAAAAGGAAAAGCTTTGTAGGGACGATGTGGCAGGAAGAGGGAGAGGTAATGGGAGTGGAGGATGAGGGAGTGGTTGTTGA
This sequence comes from Pleurodeles waltl, assembly GCF_031143425.1. NCBI lineage: Eukaryota > Metazoa > Chordata > Amphibia > Caudata > Salamandridae > Pleurodeles > Pleurodeles waltl. The sequence goes on from NC_090451.1 coordinate 543,316,454, forward strand.
AGGTGTTTGTCTGCTGGATTTGGGTGCAGGTGCATGGGCTGTATGCTGTTGTGAGGTGGATGGCTGTTGGGTGTCTGAGTGCTTGTGTTAGCGTACTTTAGGAAGGGGAAGACAGACACGGTGGGAGAGGACACAGGGGATGCATGCATGGATGTTGTGGAGGTGTCTGCCAGTGAGGTGTGTGTTCTGCTTGGTGTGGTGATGATGCTGGTAGTGGATATTGATGTAGTGCATGCAGATGTGAGTGTAGATGCAACTGCGTGGGAGGTGGAGGAGGAGGAGGAGGGGGAGACAGTGGAGATAGTGGATGTTGTTGTGTCTGCAACTAAATGGTGTTTGTGTGAGTGCCTGTGGGATGAAGTGTGGTGTTTGTGTTTGCCTGTGACACTCTTGGGTGTTGTCTTGTGTGCATGCTCGCCTGCCTGTGTGCTTGGGGTGGGTTGGGATGAAGAGAATGGGACTGGGAAGTGGAGGTTGGGGGGGGGACGTTTGAAACAGGAACAATGGCTGCCATCAGAGAGGAGGCCAGAGCCTGAATCGATCTCTGCTGGGCCGCCAATCCACTGTGAACGCCCTCCAGGAATGCATTAAATTGCTGCATCTGGGCTGCCAACCCCTGGATGGCATTCACAATGGTTGTTTGCTCTACAGAGATGGATCTCAGGAGGTCAATAGCCTCCTCACTCAGGGCAGACGGCTCACTGGGGCAGGGCCTGGGTTGCCGGGGGCGAAGGAGATTCCCACCCTCCTGGGTGAGCGGGCACGGGCAACTCGCTGAGGGGCTACTGGGAAGGCGGTACTGGTACAGGGGGTGGCGGCTGTACCTGCAGCTGGGGTGGTCACAGAAGTGTCCGCCACCACCAGGGAGCTCCCATCGGAGGAGGTATCTGAGTCTATATTGTCCCCTCCAGTCTCCGCCGTGGTGCTCCCCTCGCCCTCCGCCCCACTGGTGCCCTCAGCTTCGGTGGACTCTGCCTCCAGGGTCCTGTGGGATGCAGCTCCCTCTGTCACTGATGCAGCTGCTCTTCCGCCGGATGATGCTAATGCACATAAGGACTGGATGACAACACAAGAAAGGAGGGGAGAGGGACAAAGGATACACAGGGTCAATGGCTGCACCAACACCACCATTGGCGTACACGGCACCCTCACACACAGGGAACAGGCCTACGCACTATGCATTGAACTACCAGGGTACTGGCTAGTCACTAAGGAATGTGGAGGGGCACACCGCCAACTGCAGCACACCTGGGACCCACGCAGCCCTGCTCAGGAGTGAGTTCTAACAAGCTAGGTAGGCAGTATTTCCCATTCAGACCCTTAGACACCAGAGGACCTACGCTGCTATGTCTGGCCTGGCCTAGGGGCACCCAAGAACACACAACCACCACCCAGATACCATACCACCAGCCAAATATGTATTGATACCCACTGTACTCACCCTCTTGTGGCTGCTGAGATGCCCTCAAGCGCCCATCCAACTCAGGGTAGGTCACTGCCAGTATGCAGGCCATCAGGGGGGTCAGGGTCCGACGGGCACCCCTTCCTCATTGGGAGGCCATCCCCAGCTGGGACTCCGCGGTCTTCCGTGCCCAGCGTCTCAGGTCCTCCCACCGTTTCCGACAGTGGGTGCTCCACCTGCCATAGACCCCCAGGGTTCGCCCCTCGTTGACGATGGCACGCCATAATCCCTTCTTTTGATGGGCGCTGACCTGCAGAGGCTATACATACAGGAGAACTCCATTAAACTAACAGTCCAGCCTGTCACACACATGGCCCACCATACCCGTTTCCGTCACCATTGGCACACACATAGCCCAGCCCAAAACAGGTACACCGCCAAGAGGATATCCAGTCACTCCCCTTACATGAGGTCTTCACACACAACTCCAAGCATTCATGCCACATGCATCATGCCCACAGTGTACTCACCTGTTTCTGGAGGCCCACACAGCAGTACGTACTGGGTTAGGACCCCATACACCAGTTGCTCCAACTCCTCCGAAGTGAAGGCTGGGGCCCTTTCCCCAGTCACACGGGCCATGGTAGGTTCCAGACACAGGTCACAGCAGCACATGCAGTATAGGTCCTCTCCTATGGAAGGTCTGGAAATAAGTGAGGAATCAGATAGAAAATGGCGGTTATGTCCGAGGCGGTGCATACCGTCACCGCCGTCATAGATCAACATTGGCCATTGTACCCCATAGGGCCCAATATTAACCAATGAGGAATTGCATGGTGGTTCATCCGTCAACCCACTGGGATCCCCCCTCTTGTGCAAGTGCTATCAGTTCTCCATTTCCTGGCAACTGGCTCTTTCCAAGTGACAGTGGGCTTGGCAGCAGGAATGTCACAGCCAATGTTCTCAAACATGCTAACCAGAGTGTTGTCTGCCCTGATAAAATTCATGTGCAGCTACATTGCATTCCCCCAGGTTGAGGATTTGGCCACTGTGAAGGCCGGATTCTATGCAATGGGATATATCCCCAACATAATTGGTGTGACTGACAGTACACATATTCCATTTGTACCCCCCGCCAGAATGAACAGTTGTTCAGGAATCGTAAGAGTTTCCACTGCATGAATATGCAGATGGTGTGCTTGGCGGATCAGTACATCTCCCATGTCAATGCTAAGTATCCTGGGTCGGTGCATGATGCCTTTGTCCTGACGAATAGCAGCATCCCAAATGTGATGACCCAACTACAGAGGCACAGGGTGTGGCTAATAGGTGAGCCTTGGTTCCCAAACAGTATATGTTGGTGTATGCCTATGCTGTTGGCCAAATAGGATAGTGTGTGGCTAAATGTTGTTCCTCAATATTTGCAGGTGACTCTGGTTACCCAAACCTGTCATAGCTGCTGACCCACATGAGGAATGCCAGGATAAGGGCAGAAGAACGTTATAATGAGGCACATGGGCGAACCAGAAGGATCATAGAAAGGACCTTTGGCCTCCTGAAGGCCAGGTTCAGGCGCCTCCATCTGACAGGTGGATCCCTGTGCTACTCACTCAAGAAGGTCTGCCAGATAGTAGTGGCATCCTGCATGTTGTCCAACCTGACCCTCAGACGCCATGTACCTTTTCTGCAGGAGGAGGAGACTGGAGATGCCCCTGTGGCAGCAGTGGACCCTGAGGACAGTGAGGATGAGGAGGCAGAGGATGAGGATGTGGACAAAAGAACATTAGTGATCCGTCAGTACTTCCAATGACACACAGTTGAGACAGTGCAACTTTACATTTCTATGACTATTGTTGTATTCTGTGTGGCATTGCCATGCTGGCATTACCCACTTGTTTCCCCTACTTACTGTTACCTCTGGATATTGATTTTGCAGATGTTGGTGATATGACACATTCTCCTGTTGTGATCACAACAGCCAGCTACAGGTAATTATTTCTATGCTCATTCTATGTACAGTTAATTTGCAATGGTTGTTGCTGTTTCAGTCAATGCAAATTTGCAAAACATGAATTACTAGTAGTCGATTTGTATCTAAGAGTGTTTATTGTAGTGCTAATATTTAGAGGGTAAAGTGCAATGGGATGGGGTGATGATGGAGGAAAGTCCAGGGTATTGCTCCAGTCTGTTTGTAGCACAGGTGAATTGTCCATGGGGACATAGGAAGAGGAGCTATGGCAGTTCAAGGTGGACAAGGTAACTGAGTGGGGCACAAGAGGGACAATCAGGAGAGTCTCATTTCCTGGCAGTGGTCTTGGCAAATGTCTCTGGTTTCTGTCTGGTTCGCAGGGAACGTTTGCGGGATGGTTCACCTTCTGCAGGGGGAGGTGTGCTGGTGGCCTGTTGGTCCTGTGGCGGGGCCTCCTGGCCACTAGAGGAAGTGGAGGGCTGTTCAGTTGACTGGCTAGTAGTAGGGGCCCGCTGGTGTGACACTGCCTCCCTCACAATGTTGGCCATGTCTGCCACTACCCCTGCTATGGAGATCATGGTGTTGTTGATGGCCTGCAAGTCCTTCCTGATCCCCTGATACTGTCCCTCCTGCAGCCACCTGTTCTCCTGCACATTGTCAAGAATCTGGCCCATCGTGTCCTGAGAATGTTGGTAGGCTCCCTCGATCTCTGAGAGTGCCTCCTGGAGAGTCGGTTCCCTGGTCCTGCCCTCCCCCTGGCAGTCCTCCCAGGTTCCCTGTTGGCCTGTGCCTCCGTCCCCTGAATGGTGTGCCCACTGCCACTGACCACAGGTCCCTGATTGTGTTGGGTATGAGGTGTGGCCTGGGGTTCCTCTACAGGTAGACACACTGCAGATTGACTTGTCCTGGGCACAGAGGTGTGGGTACCCTGAGTGGGTGCTGTGGTGTTGGTTCGTGATGGGGGAGGCTCTGTGGTGGTCTGAGACTGTGCTTGGGTGACAGACTGTCCAGTGGTTCCTGATGGGCCAGGTAGATCATCCAGATCCAGAAGTCCTGAGTTACTGTCATCACTGTGGGCCTCTTCTGTTGGGGGACTGGATAGTGGTGGCACCTCCGCTCCAGTGACATTGGCTGGGGTACCTGTGCGGATGTACATGATGTATTATGCTACAGGTGTCTGACATTTGTACTTCTGTATCTTCCCCTCTATGGTTGTTGTTTCCCTGCCAGCTTTTGCTCAAATATGTTGGTGTATAGTGGTTATGTTAGTATCCCTATGCTGTGCATGCTTTGGTGATGAGTGTCCATGCAGGGCTGTGAGGGGTGTCCATGCATTGGTACAGCATGCATGGCTTGGCATTGATATCAGCATGATGTGATGGTGGAGTGTGTGGGGTGGAGTGGAGTGATGGAAGTGAGGGTGTGTGATGGCATGCAGGTATGGGGGTGATAATTATTAATAGTTGACTTACCAGTGTCCATTCCTCCTCCAACTCCGGCCAGGCCCTCAGAATGCAGTATTGGCAGTACATGCTCCTCCCATGCTGTGAGTTGTGGGGGAGGAGGTGGGGGTCCACCGCCAGTCCTCTGTATAGCGAACTGGTGTCTTGCTGCTATAGAACGTACCTTCCTCTGCAGGTCGTTCCACCTCTTCCTGATGTCGTCCCTTGTTCTTGGGTGCTGTCGCACAGCGTTGACCCTGTCCACGATTCTCCGCCATAGCTCCATCTTCCTTGCTATTGATATCTGCTGCACCTGTGCTCCAAATAGCTGTGGCTCTACCCTGACGATTTCCTCCACCATGACCCTTAACTCCTCCTCAGCGAAACAAGTGTACCTTTGTGGTGCCATGGGAGTTATGTGATGTGTGTTGGTGAGGGTGTGTTGGGTAATGTGGTAGGGTGTGTGATGTGGAGTGCGTGAGGGGTGTATGGGTGTGAGTGTTGTGTGTGTTTAGTTGTCACAGTGGTCTTGGTGTCAGTCTGGTGGCAATGATTTGTATTCGTAAAGGGTTGTGGGTAATGTGGGTGTGTGTTTTAAAGTGCTGTGGGTGTGGTGTGTGTATAGGTGTCAGGTGTGTGTTGTTTGAATTGTCCACTGTAGTGCGATATTTGTCTGTGGGTGTCCATTGTGAGCGTGGCGGTATGTACCGCCAATGGTTTACCACTGTTGAATGTCCGCTGTGGTGATTCGTGGGTCATAATGTGATGGGCGTTGTTCTGTTGGGATAATGGTGTGGGTTTTTGGACCGCCACATTAACACTGACCTATGGGCTGCTGGATTTGTGTATGTGGCTATATTCTATTGGATTGGTGTGTGTATGTCATAATATGGTGGACGGATATTCGCCAGTGCAGTGGTAAGTTGGCGGCCGTCAGCACGGCGGTAAGCGCCATTTACCACCAATGTTATAATGAGGCCCTATATCTCTTTGTATGTTTTTTAGTTATTTGGGTTTTAACATGTTTTTAAATATGATTTTTACCTAGTTTTATGCTTTTAGCTTGTAGTCCAGAGCATTTTTAGCATTTGGATTCATTCACCTTCGGTGGCATCAACTTCTGATGTCATACTTGTTTCGGCAATGGGGAGGGTGTAGTGAATCCTAATTTGTTTTAATGGGATGCAGGAGTTAGCTTACCTTTTGGCTTGCAGACTTGTGCCCCCGTCCCCTAGTGACTTCTACCCTACTTAGCTTGCTCTGTTTTAGAGCATTCATTTAATTAAATCTTTTAAGATGGCTGCCTTATTTTTAGTTAGGCCCATGTTTTAGTTTTGCGTTGTCAGTGCTACCGCGCTAAGGCGTCAATATCAAACGACAAAGATAAACAAACTGTAGGTGTTCACATTCTGTACTTTCCCTCTTCACGCTTCCGAGGGAATTGTTTATATAAATTACCGTCCCAAGCATGTCTTGTTATCTATTGTTTGGAAACAGACCTACGTCAGGGCTCCAAGCAGATCTGTAGAAATGCTCCTCGCTTAAACAGATAGTCAGAGGGATTCCGACCAGATGCCATCGCTGCTATCGATGCTGCACGTTGCCTTGACGCTGACCCAGTCTTCATGTCCCTACGGAGTCTGAGCTAGCGACCTCATTCCAATGTAACGAGGGTTGGGGGCTCTTCTCATGGACATGGCATTGGCAGATAATGGTTTATCATACCTAGCTCTCTTTTAGGTTAGAGGTTAGGCTCACTTTTCTAGGGTATTAGGACATATCTCACACTTTATGTCATTACATGGTATTGTAAGATGGTGGGGGTCTTTGCATTAATGATTCTTGTCTTTACCATTCTGTTTCTTGCACTGTTCATTATCCTAATCATTGCAGCCCATGCAACTTATAGTCGCAGATTGCAGTTTTGCTAAATAAAACCTATTGAAACTTTACTGCATCTTTATTGCCTGTGTTTGATTGAGACATGGTGTTTATGTGAGAAAGGGGTAATCTCCGTTTAACCACAACACTCCCTGAGATGTCACATTCTTGAGTCCATGCACAAAGGCTGCCACAAATCACCTTTTACTGTTTTGGTTTCTGGTGAGGTGCTGTTTGTGAGCCGGGAGGGTTGGGATGACAGTTGCGACTTGTTGTAGGACTGGCATAGTCACCTACAAACATAAGTACTGTCATCCTTAGACCAGCAGTCTTGCCTAGAGCAAGAGTCAAACTACGACAGCCATGTTGCGCTGCATGATTTTTTGATAAATGTGCCCCTATGGAATTCACTACCCACATACAGAGGATCCACTGACAACTGTGTTAGATTCAGAAGAATTCCCTAAATGGCAACTATACTCACAGCACAACAGAGTACCTCTACAGCATACTTAGAGATGTCCAACTATGCTTCTCATGAAATAGAGAGTAAGTTGTCCTCTACACCCGGAGGCAAGTTGGCGGCCCGCTGATCGGCTGATTCAGACCTGGCTCGCTGCAGAATGCTGCAGTGTTACCGCCGCTGCTGCCGCGCCTTCTATTGAGCACGGGGTATGAATGAAGGTGGCATTTCGGCCGCGGTTTTACGGCTTTGGTCGGCACGGCTCTGCAGAGTGTGGAACCGCGGAGCTGCGGCCTGGGGCGGCTTGAGGAGGGCAAACCAGCTTGAGGGGGGGTGTAGTGTGCCGCACTGGCCCCTCATTTTTGGCGTTTTGGACTGCGCTGGAGAGTTGGCGGTGTTTGGCATTTTGCTGATGGCCCCAAAGACTGCGAAAACTCTTAAAAAACCCAGAATGTCAAAGGGGGAGGCAGACGTGTGGAAAGAGTAATGTAGAGAAAAAGGACCAAAAGGGTCCCCCGAAAAATCTGACTTTTGGACAATGGAAAGCACAGCAGAGCAGTCTTTTGATGGAAAAGGTGCTGCTTCATGCAAGGGGTTTGATGGTAGGTGATGTGGCACCACAGATCCCCAAAATGTTTAAACTATCGCTGAGAGCGCAGACAGGAGGCCTCCCGCAGGGCGTTGATAAAGAAGGAACACTGGATTCACAGGTTTCTACACCAGATGGCATTGGGAATGTCGATATGATCAGCATGTCTGGGGAAGTATGCATGCAGGATGAAGCAGGTATGACTTCATTAAGTGGAGATTGTCAGCTTTGCGATCCAGACTCCTTGCAGGGGGTCAATGTGAAAGACTCCTTACAGACTGTGCCAGGGGAGGGTGCTGATCCAGGGTAAGCTGTGCAGGAAATTGAACCTCCTCATGTAGATCATTTTGAGACTCTCAGAGAGACTATAAAAGGGGGAAGCAAGACTCTCTCTATTTTGAAAGCAGAGTTATCCAGTAGCAGCCAAGTGCGACAGGCTGATAATTTACTTTCAGATAGTTTTGGAGGCCCCTCCTCAGAAACAAGAACGATAGGAGGGGGGGAGATGGGTCAGATAGATAATGCGGAGAGCTTTTTTTCTTTATCTGATCAGTTGAAAGAGTCAGATAAAGAGATTTCTTCGATAGATATTGATTCAGCAAAAAGTTCTGCTGTCAGTATAAGGGACTCGAGCAAGCAGACCTGTAGAAAGAAACTGAAATATTTACAGCTTACCAATGTATGCAATCAAGAGGGAGCTAATCAAGAAGGCCATTTGAACGACAGGGAGATGCAAGGGGATTATACGGCAACCCAACAGATGTACTTAAATAGCGGCACTGGTGATAATCCCTCTTCAAACTTAATGTCCGGGCCTCCAGACCATGTAGAGCCACCTTCACTGGAGCTTATCTACCGCACAATGGTGCATAACCATAAGCAAGTACAGATGGATAATAGTAAAGGTAAGCTGGCAAATAAGCAACTACAGACCTCAATTAAAAGGGTCGTGGAATCTTGCCAAGATATAAGTGCGCAGATTACGACAATGGAGACCCGCACTGACAGATTGGAGACAGAAGTTCAGACTGTAGTCAAACAGGCTGCCATGCAGGAACTACAGTTCTCAGATATACAATGGAAATTGGAAGAGGCAGAGAATCGCCAGCGCCGCAATAACCTGCGGATTCTGTGACAAGACACAAGGGTCTATATAGTCTCATTGTTTAAAAAGGCCATTCCGGATCTTGTCGGTTGGAACTGGGACATGGAAATACAGAGAGCACATTGGTTCCCACTATTCTTGAAAAAACACGAGGTGGGCGTTAATGATGGCCAGAAACATCCTAGGGCCATCATTATATATTTTGGTTATTTTTTGGTTTGTCAGGCTGTGTTCGAAAAAGCCCGCCCCAATGCAATGATAAGTGTGGATGCAGTATCTTTTTTTTCACGCCCAGATTTCGCACATGCTACGGTGGAAAGACGTTGGCGACTGTGGCAAATGATAGCACCTTTTCAGAAAGTAGGGGCCGAGGCGTATCTCTTAAATACTGCTCTTTTAAAGATTGTATACAAGGCTCAACATGCATGTTTCTGTCAGAAATTAAGGCCAGGGAATATTTGGCCCAGTTGAAAGAGGACAGAAGTGATAGAGGGCCGAAATGAATGTGGGAAATTTCTGGGATGGCGGAGGAGGGGAAGGTTAAGGCTAATCCAGGTCTGGGGAGGGGTTGGTGGTTGTTGATCAACCATCCCCCTCTTCTCCCCTTTTTTCTCTTTTTCTCCTTCTTTCTCCCCTTCTCCTGTAGGTGTTTGGCTTGCTCTCTCTTTCTCTCTTATTTTGTTTTCTCCTCCTTCCCGTTGATTGAGTGATTAGTGGCTGGGCAACGGCGGTGGCATTGAAGATGGGCTTGTTTTTTTTGCTTTAAGGGTAATTACACAGCGAGCTGGTGAAGGGCAGGTCGACTTCCATCTTACAGACCCTGGTCTGGCGGTCTCACTTAATAGGGGTGGAGGGTGGGTTGGGGTGTGGGGTCAGGATGGGATGGGCTGGGTTGTGGTGAAGGGGTTTTGACCTCGAATCCAGGTAGGAGGGGATGGGGCTTATGGGGAAACACAGCAGTGGTTGTAGTAGTATTGGAGGATCCAAGTCAAGCATGGGTAGGAACAAGGTGCAGAGAGAATAGTGGGTTGGTCTATAGGGGGGATAGAACAATGTGGAGAACATGGGCCAAAAAGGTAAGATACGTATAGCAAAAGTGAATGTCTGCGGGCTCAGGGATAGTAAGAAATAACAATTGGTAAGGGAGGGTCTGAAAGCCCTTAAGGCCGACATTGTTTGTATGCAAGAGACGCATAGTACAGGGTTGCAGAAATATTTGTTGGGAATTCCGGGATGGAGACTAGTGGAGCATACAAACCAAGGCATAACTACTAGAGGGGTAGCTATCCTCACACAAATTAATTCATCATCATCATCATTTAACTTTATTTCGGTAAGTAAAAAAAAAAAACCATAAAAGTACAGTGCAGACAATAACAGTTGAATAGTAAAAGACACTAAAATACATGCACAGTAAAGAATTAAAGAATTAAAAAAAAAAAAAAATACAGGAAGGTTAAAAACCAACCAAAGTATCAAAAGTGAGTCTCTTGACAATAAGGGGGACCCCTCGGCAAGGGGCCACTTCCCAGGATCCATAAATGCTCAATAATATAGTAAAAAAATAACTTTTAGCTAAAGTGAAAAATATAAAATTGGTCATCACAAATAAATAAGTATGCATAAATAAGTATAAAAATCAACTACCCTGTATTTGTCTTTAAAATAACGAATCTAAAGCGCCAGATTGCTTCGAGAAATTTTGCCACTGGAAAAACTACTTGGACGGATGGATCAGATTTTAGAATTCTCTCAGCATGAAGATGAGACCTGACACCAATAGATTTACAAAGCGGGATAATCCAAAGGGCTCTTTGTTTGAGGTATGCATGACAAAAGAAAAAAACATCTGAAACAGACTCTTCACTTTTACAACTTATTGGGCAAAACTTGGATTTGTTAGAGGAACTAGGCCAATTGTGCGTCAAAGAACATAAAGGGAGAGACCCTGCTCTAAATCTAACAAAAAGAGCTTGTGCGAATGGAGATAGTGCAATATCCATGAAGGGCTCGAATTCATAATAGCATTTGAATGATAAGAACTTGTCCGAAATAGAGAGCGGACAGTCTTAGCAAATTGCATAGTCTGAGCATTGTGCCAAAAAGCATCCTTCAGTACCTGTGCAGCGTTTTTGGGAATGGAGAATGGGCCCATCCAATAGGACTCTAGACCTAGGAGAGTTAAAGACTGTTTGACATAAGCACACCATTTGATTTTGATAATGGTGTTGTGACCCACCAAGGATAGAAGCCCACAGCGAAATGGAGATAGGGCATCTGTTGACCAAAGCCGAATCCAAAATAGCAAGGGCCTTAAAGCAGCAATCTGCGAAATAGAAAAAAGATTTAGATCCAATCGAATGGGCAGAGATGGAGTACTGGAGGGAACTTTAAGCAACATTTTCAAAAATTGTTTTTCTGCCCTTGCCAAGTTCACCAAACTACAGTGGCCCCAGAGTTCGGCACCATAAAGGCCCCCCCCCCCCCCCCCCGGCTTGAGATTTGTATATTTCAAGGGCAGGAGACATTGCAAATTTGGGAGATCTAGAAGCAAATCTTACAATGCCGCCCGCCCTTTGCTTCAAGCACAGTAAGGATTTCTGGCGCTGAGTATGCCAGTGATGTGAGTCTTCCAATTTAATGCCCAGGTAATCGAAGGTGCCCACTCTATCCAGGGGAACACCTTCTAAGTACACCGGCCTCTTCATTCTGCACCTACTGTCCCCAAAGACCATATATTTAGTTTTTGCTGAATTAATTTCCAACCTGTGGTCCTTGTAAAAGTCCATAAAACGGGAAAGCAATCTTGAGAGGCCCATTGCAGTTCGTGAAAGTAACAGGGTGTCGTCCGCAAACAAAAGGCAAGGGAATTTTTGCCCACCCAGACTTGGAGCATCGCCATAAGGATCTAAAAGATATGGAATACATGCATTGATGAACAATAAGAATAAGGTAGGTGCCAAAACGCACCCCTGCCTCACACCACGGGTTGTAAGAAAAGCTGAAGACAGATCACCAGTCGAACCCCAACGAACTCTGGCATAATTATCAGAATAAAGATCTTTAATAATGTTAATCATAGAGCCCGGAATTCCAGTAGAGCTCAGGACCTCCCAGAGCTTAGCACGCGGGACAAGGTCAAACGCAGATTTCAGATCAACAAAGGCCACAAATAAGTGGCCTCGGTCTGCATCTACGATCTTTCACTTGATGGTAAAAAATCGGAAGACCTGGTTGATAGTGCTGACCTTGTCCCTAAATACAGCCTGTAGATGGCTTAAAACCTGTTTTTTTGTTATCCAGTACTTTAGCCTGGCTAGGAGCTGGAAAGAGAATTTTTTGTTGCAGGTTATCTAGTAGACTAATAGGTCTGTAATTCCCTGGGGAGTTCATATCTCCTTTTTTGTGGATGGGAACAATAATTGCCACCTTCCACGAGTGCGGATAAGAACGAGTTGTCAGGACGCTATTCGAAACCCTGTTGATGTACCGGGTCCATACGGATAAGTCTGATTTATACAAATCCGAAGGGATGCCGTCTAGACCAGGAGCCTTCCCTATTTTTTGGGCACGAATAGCCAATTCTGTTTCTTTTAATGTAAAAGGCGGAACAGCAGAAAAAGACGATAAAGGATTAGGAGGAGTGTTGTCCGGATCCGGACAGAACCCTTGCAGGTCCCCAAAATGAGAGAGCCAGGTTTCTGCATCAATGTGACACTCAGGAGTGGGTAAAAGGGCAGGATCTCTGCGAGAAACCAGAGACCAAAAAAGTTTAATATCACGAACACTGGCCGCCTCCGCCAAGCATTTCTATAAGTTTTCCTCATCTTTAAGTTTAGATAACTTGCACGTAGAAACATAGTTTTGTCTCGCATGTACAATGGCTTCCCTAATCTTTGACTTTAAGGCTTTAGACAGAAGACTCTTGGCCTCCCGACACTCCTTATCAAACCATTTGCAATTTGGTACAAGAGGTTTCTTATATATTAGTGGAGTTTTGGTAAAAAGCTCCTTAAGGTCCGCAAAAAGAGCCTCGTGGGAAGACATAACTTCTGAGGGAGAAAATACAGTAAAGTCATTGAAAAGCTGGTGGCAGGAGACTAGGGTGCGAAGCTTGTTGCTGAGCTGATTGGATTTCGAGAACGAAGACCATCTCACTGCACGCCTGTTACTAGATAATTCCAGTGGAACTTTGGAAGCGCCCAAGGCAGAAAGGGGAGCGTGCCCTCTAAAAAGCGTTACATTGTATACAATTTGTAAGGGGGCGTGATCACTGGTGCACCTCGAACCAACCTCCACATCGATTATGGAATGCCAGACTCGTAGATCAAGAATGACATAATCCAGAGTGCTAGTATAAGAGCCTCTGAAGAAGGTAGGTTTGGCAGGATTATCATTTGGGAATTGACCATTACCAAAACGAAGGCCATATGTGACTACAAGGTCTATTATCTGCATCACCCTAGGAGGGGGGGTACAAGATACTGAATGGAGTGGAGGTGGGGGGATATTCCACACTTCATCTTCAGCCTGGATGGACTCAGAAAAGACTGAGTCAAAATCAATTTGAGCGTTGAAATCACCTGCAATAATGACATGATATCTCAAATGAGATTCAGATAGAAGGTTGTGCAAAAGGTGGATGGTATCAGACTGAAGATTGGAAGGACCTGGTCTGTTATAAATGTTGATACATATTACGGGAACGCCTGAAATTGGCCATATTACTGTTGCTAGAATATCACTGGAATCAACAGCAATTTCCTTAACCCTGCCCACCTCAGTCAACTTGACCCAGGTACATAGACCCCCAATCGCCCTTTCCCTAGTAGATTGGGTTGCCTTTTTAGTAAAACAGCAGTAGCCTTGCCTATACACACAGTCCTTGGACCAGGTTCCCTGGAGCATGCATATGGAAAAAGAATCAACATAGGACCCCCGCTCTGGGTCGGGTAATTTGCTATCGATACCCGCTACATTCCAAGACATTAGTTTCCCAGGTGCGATGCTGCAACCCTGCTTACATGAATCAACATTAAAAGATGAATTAGGAATCGCATTAAAAGTGCAAAGTGGGGCCCCTAAAATATTGACCCCCGTATCCAGTGGAGATCCTAGGGGAGACACTTCTTGATAGTGTGGAGCACAAGGTTTGCCAGAAGAATAATGGCATAGTCAGTCCACATCAGATGTGTCCCCTGGATGAATAGGATCTCGGATGTTAAGAGCTTTAGTATTACGAACCATAGCAGCCCCATCACTAAAAAAAGGCAACAAACCGGGGGGGCAACAGAAGCAGGAGCATTACAAGGGATGGTCGTAGCCCTTAAAGGGCAAGTGAACAAGGTATTGTCATCCATAACGGACAAGCTTTCTCTAAAAAAAATATCTAGATCCATTCTTGGAGGGTTACGAGCTTCCATCTCCAAAAGCTCCTTAACTAAAGCGGGATTGGCGAGATTGAGTTTGATAGTATCCCGCCCCCCAGGGCACCCTCGAACACGTAAAGCAAAGACAATGTCGGCATGAATAATAAAGCCGCAGCCCCTGTTGTGGCGAATCCAATACGACACTTTGTTATTAAGAGAGGAAGTGTCTTCCCTCTTGTGGGGAGTAAGTTGGGGTACATTACACATGTCAATACAATTTTGGTCAGACACAAGTGTAGAGCGGGCCCTAGGATGATCAGAGCTAAGAGGGGCTGGAGCTAAAATCGGATGGTTTCTGTGATAAGGTCTACAACTAAGACCCTTGTCGGTCTCACGTAGCAATGGCAAAACTACTGGCATAGGAGCAGGAGCCGAAGAGTGGACAACTTGTGCTAAAACAGGAGGCGAAGTGTACTGGGGAGTTAGTTCCGTTTTTTAAAGAAGTTTTAAAACTTCAAACAGTAAGCTCTTCAGTTCCCCAACTTCACGTTGCAGACTAGACACCAATGTTAAAACATCATCACTAGGAGGAACACGGTTGGAGTTAGAGACTAAAGAAGGCAAGGGCTGGTTGACATCCTCCAATTCAGGGGAAGCCAAAACAGAAAATCGATTTGCACAAGAAATCCCATTGGGGAAGGAGTCGGGAGGAGCACCCTTCAAATTTGAACGGGATCGGGGATGAGGAGGGGAGCTGACCAAACAAGGCGAAGAGGAGGAAGCGTGGCCGGAAGCCGAAGTTGTCAAAGACTGGACCTCAGAGGATTTGTTTGGACCTGTTGTCAAAAACGGGAGCAGAGATCCACATTTCAATCTCTTCCCGGCGATGCTCTCTTTTTCCTTGAGAATAGATTCCACTTCCTCAATTAGATTATCGATTTCTCTGGAGACACAATTGGAGTGGATTTGCGTTTCTCTATTTGATTTGGAAGATTTAGACTTAATTGAGGCAGGATCGGGGCTGGAGCGTACCTTGCGCTTTCCCATGTTGAGGAAAAAAGAAAAGACTCACTCAATACCACTGACAGCACAAAAAGCAAAAATTAAGAGGTGTGGCCCAGCCCAGCCTCATCCGATCTCAGACGGGCACAGGACGGGCCCGCCCTTGGCCCGGGCTTTGCCCAGGTGCGCCCACGCACGTCCCGCGAGCAGGCGCGCTATAAAGTTTTTAAAGGGCTCCTGCCCTTTCCAAGGTGCAGCTCCTCCCTGTCCCCCCAGGTGAGGGAAATCCAGCAGCAGAAAGGCGCGTCCCGCGATCCCACGAGCGGGAGCGCTGTAAAGTTTTTAAAGGGCTCCTGCCCTTTCCAAGGTGCAGCTCCTCCCTGCCCCCCAGGTGAGGGAAATCCAGCAGCAGAAAGGCGCGTCCCGCGATCCCGCGAGCGGGAGCGCTGTAAAGTTTTTAAAGGGCTCCTGCCCTTTCCAAGGTGCAGCTCCTCCCTGTCCTCCCAGGTGAGGGAAATCCAGCAGCAGAAAGGCGCATCCCGCGATCCCCGGCACGTCCCGCGATCCCCAATTAATTCATTTGTAGTTTTAAAACAGTTTGCGGATAAGGTGGGCCGAGTGGTGTTATTGGAGTGTCTAGTTGCTGGGTTGAAATTCTCAATCTGCTCAATCTATGGCTCGAATGTACATGATCCCGAAGTGCTGAATTTTGTTAATAGGGAGCTTGCTTCCAGGGCGACTCCTGTGATAATTTGTGGTGATTTTAATATCCATTTAGATAATATTAATCCTCTCCAAAAGCACACTTTATATCAAGGGAGGAAACCCAAAGTTTTTGCTGCACTACAGACATTGATATTGATCATTGGTCTGGTGGACGCCCAGCAGAAGTGTAGGTCTTTAGAACTAGGCCACATGTTTTTCTCTTTCCCACCTAAGAAATCAGTTAGTAAGATTATTTTTTTCTGTCAGCTCCTCTACAAGAGGGCTTACGGATTGAAAGATATCTGAGAGTAATGTCGGACCAAAACCCTCTGGTGGTGGAAGTGTGGTTAGGGAGGGATGGAGGCCAGGCCAGGACCTGGTCTTTTGATAGAGGTCTGTTAGTAGATCCAGCCTATGTGCAATATATGAGGGGATGGATTCTTGAATTCTTGGAGGTGAATCGTGGTACTGCCCCTAACCGTATAGACTGGGACGCGTTAAAAGCGGCTGTTAGAGGAGAGACGATTAGATATGCAGTTGGTAAAGAGAGAACACGTATTGGACAGATGGATTCAATACAAAGGAAACTGACCTCATCTGAACAACGGTTGGGGGAAGTAGGGGTTGACGATGCTGTAATGTTGGATATTTTAAATGAAATCGCTGTAGTAAAAGCTGAGATTGTGAAAATATATATGGATATGGTGGCGCCCAAGTTCATGGCTCACCACCAAGAATGTCATGAGTATAGTGAAAAAGTGGCAAAGCTGCTGGCCCTAAAAACAAGACAGAAGATAGTTCATAACAATATTAGTACACTCTTGGACGAAAGTGGGTAGCTGGTTAGTGGCAACTCTGAGGTTTTGAGGGTGTTTAGGGGTTTTTACCAGAAATTATACTCAGAAGAAACAAGCCTTCTGCAGGATGAGCTGATCCAATACTTGGCTAATATTTTGGGGGGACAGCTACAGGACGGGGAGAAAGAAGTATTGGAAGACCCTCTATCAGACAAGGAGATAGGAGCAGGTCTTAGTGTGCTATCAAGCGGCAAGGCTGCAGGTCCAGATCAGATCCCCATTGATTTTATAAGGTGTTTTATCCGGATCTAAAGAAAGAGTTACATACTCTGTTTTTGGAGGTACAAGCAGGGTCCCAACCTCCAGCATCATGGGAAGAGGCAAATATGGTAGTCTTTTTGAAAAAAAGTAAGGATCCTCGACTACCGGGTTCATATAGTCCTATTTCTTTAATGAATAGCGATGTTAAAATCTATGCTACAGTATTGGCCACCCGGTTAAGCTCAGTGATTACTAACCTAGTTTCTCCTTGGCAACATGGGTTCATCCCAGGGAAAGGCACGACTGATCACGTTAGACGGGTAACTACATTATTGGATGCCCAAGAAGTGGCTAAGCTGCCGTTGGCAGTAATACTGCTTGACACAGAGAAAGCGTTGGATCGGGTGCATTGGACATTTCTATGGGCAATCCTGCGTAAGAATAATTTGGGCCCCGGGTTTATTAGGGCTATTCAAAATATATACCATAGCCCCAGTGGCCACTGTGCATATGGGGAGATTCAAATCAGACCCAATTTTCATTCAAAGGGGTACAAGACAGGGCAGCCTGTGTTCACCATTGTTGTTTGCTTTATATATTGATCCATTGATCAGAAGATTATTATGTACCAGAGGGATTAAACCAGTGGAGTTAAAAGGGGGCAGCACTAAGATACTGGCTGATGCGGATGACATCGCAGTCGTAACGCCCGACCCACTGGCTGCTATAATGGAGATTGAACAAGAAGCGACCCGATTTGGGAGGATGTCTGGATATCTGTAAAATAAGTCTAAATGCCAAATTCTGATTAATATTTGGACAAATATGGAGGATGAGCATAAGGTGACTTGTGCTCAGTATTTGGGGGTCAGGTTGTCATCCAATTTGGACGAGATCGTTGAAATCAACTTGGCCCTAGTTTTAGATAAAGCTAAGAAAGAATTGCGTCGCATTAACAATCTACAGTTGTCACTGGTGGGGCGTTGTAATGTGATCAAAATTAATTTTTTACCTAGGGTGTTGTACTTCTTCAGGACTATACCTTTAGAAATTGGGCAGGTGTGGTTTAAGCAGATGGAGGAAGTGACCATTTGCTTTATCTGGTCCTATGTAAAATTCGCCGGGCTGCTCGCTATCTAATATTACCAAGAGAGATAGGGGGATGGGCTCTTTCTAGTTTTAAGCTATACTACTTGGCACCAGTATTACAATAAGCGCAGATATTGTGTCTTCCGGGAAAAGCTGTAAAAGATACCCCTCCTTCTATCTATGCGTTGATCTGGGGGCAAGAAGCCGAGGCAGCTTTTCTAAGGATAGTGGAACCCTGCTACTTTAAGAAAGTCAAATTTAAAACGATTAGGGCGGCTTTTAAAGTCTGGACTCAAGTTGAGGGTAAGATTGGATTAGGGTAGGTTTGTTTGTTATTATACGCCACTCTGGAATACTCCAATGCTCCCGGGGTTTTTTAAAGAGAGGAGTTGGTTAAAATGGGCTAATCATGGGGTCCAGAAAGTGGGTGACTTTTTTTATTTGGATGGTCGGCTAAAGGCGTTTGGAGACTTGAAGCTGGAGTGTGCTTTGGACGATAAAGAGTTTTTAAAATTTTTGCAGATTAGGAATTTTTTACTAACTGCCTTCAAACATAATGGGTGTGGGGGTAAGTTTAGATTAATGGAGGCTTTGGGCAAAGTGGCAGGTTGTAATATTAGTAATCTCTATTCGATTTTATTAGATGCGAATGGAAGACGATCTGGAACTCCTTGCTAGGAACTGGGAGCATCGGATAGGGGCTAGCGAAGTTGTGGTTGGAGAGTCTTTAGATATGGCTCAATGGGTATTCCTGGCGGCCGGACTGCAAGCTCATTACTATAAGGTCCTATTTAATCTCTATTATACACCTTCTAAGATTGCTACCTGGGGCAGGACAGAGGGTATTGTATGCCCGCGGTGTGGGAGGTCAGATGCTGATTTGTGTCATATGTTTGTCATGTGTGGTAAACTATCCGGGCTTATTAGTGATATCTCATAATTTTTGGAAAAAGTGCTGAAGCAGGACATTAGCCTAACACCCCAGCTGGTGTTGTTAGGGTTGGATGAGGCAGTTTGTAAAACTCAATCTCGCTATTTTCTCTTTTTAGCAATGGTAGATTGGTTGAAAGTCGAACCCCCTTCTTGGAACCAATGGTAAACGCGGCTTTTATCTGTGTACCATTTGGTGTCTTGTTTATATAACATCAAAGGCACCATATCTAAAAAAAAGGGGGTTGAGAATCTGGGCCCCTCTACTGTCATGGCTTCAAAGGACTAAGAGAACAGACTAGTTAAAGTATGTTTAAGGAATTTGCAACTGTGGGATGTCGGTATGTATTATTGGTTGATTATCCTTCCTTTGTTGGATGATGGATTAAGGTAACGAATGAATTTGTATCCTGCAAGAAGAGTAAGTTGTTGTTATACATATAATTGCATATTGAATTATGCTTCCTCTTATAAGCATATACATTAATCTAAGTGGAAAACAGGCATTTTACACCAAAAGAGACATGTGCATATCAGCCAATGTCATAATCACTGTTTCTATGTACATAGAGGCACATATATTGAAGAGTTTATGTCTGATACTAAAACCCAAAGAAATGTCATGAAAAGTGTGCATACATATCCACAATATAAGTGTGCACATCACACCACATTAAATATTACTTCTTCCGTGCACCTATGGGTATTTTTTATAGAGCACTGTTCTCTAGCCAATGCAATCTTACCAGGTGTTGTCATTGGCAGCTCCTCTGCTAAGACGGAGGAGCGTCGCTGCACTCCTTATGGGGAGAAGAAAAAATAAAACGATAATAACGGAACTTTATTTGTTTTTATCGTTTTATTTTTATCTGGAGCCAGGTTGGGGGGGTGCTGGAGGAGGGCTGGTAAGTGTTTTTTTTTTTACCCCGTTCCCTGCCACCCCTGTTCAGTGTCAGCCACCACTAGGTATTGTGTGCATAGAAGTATGTCTACATTAATTTCAGTTTTTGATTAACTTTGTCCCATTGCTCCTCTCTCGCATTCAGCTGAAACCGTTCAATCTACTATCACCCCAAACATTCTTCTCAAGCATTCTCCTCCTTTTTTACCCATGTCACCCAACTAACAGGCACTCATCACATCTACGTACAAAAACAACCTACTCCTTCCCCCTTTCAAATCCATTCCTATCATTCTGTCCCTACTCCAAACTATTCTAAACACACAAGAAATCAAGAGCACAAACCTAACACAACTAATGTGCCTAGAAGGAAAAACAAAAGACTAACCCACAAAATATTAACCTCTTATCTTGGGATTCGTGGTAGCATGCTACTCACCTCAAAGCACTTCAATGCCTCGTAATTCCTATTTCAGATTTTAGCTTCTTTCTGTGGAGAATGGTTTAGTATTCCGAGGAAAAATGCTTAGAAGCTGGAAATGTTTCCCTTCTCAACAACACAAACAGATTCCCATTGTATCTCTAAAACTCATACCGCACCTATTTGTGATGCGTTTACAAACTTATTTTTATAATTTGTGGACATGTGGCATCAGAAACTCTCAGCTAAACAGCCTTCAGGCTTCAGAACCCTGGCCAACTTAGAACTTTCAGTCTTTTTTACCTACTCTGGCCCTTGTTATTTAAATGCTCCCTGGTCCTCAGGACAGGACCCTTACAAGTGAAAACAGGCAGTGGTAAAACCTTTGCTGAGGAAACCGACGTTAGAACCTAAAGATCTGGACAGTTATTGCCCTATTTCTTGGCACCCTTTTCTTGGGAAGGTCCTAGAAGATGCCAGTACTTCACAGCTGCAGACTTTCTGTGAGGAAAGTAAGAGTTTAGATACTAGGTAGACTGGCTTTGGAGCTGGTATGGAGACCAAGCTAGTGGTCCTGACTGCCCTCACTGAGGTAACACTCAGGGGGTCATTACAACATTGGTGGTATAAGACGCTTACCGTCGTGCAGAAGACCGCCAATACACCGCTGCGGCCGCGGTAGACCGCCACAGCTATTATGACACACATCACGGAATCCTCTGAAATTCAGACACCCACACAACACCGCCACACCAAAGGTCAGCGATAAACTGGCGGGAACAAATCCTCCACCTCCACGGTAACAGAAACACGCCCATGCTATTACAACCCATGAATCCACGCGGCGGTCTTTCAACCACGGTATTCCATTGGCGGTACACACTGCTGCGCTCAAAATACACACACATATACAAAACACCGCCACATTGGACCATTCCAAATAAACACACCTGATACACATACACACACCACTCCCACACACCCAACACAATATAAAATACACACCCACATCACACACAAACCCCTACAACCAGAAATTCTGAGAGAAGGCCAGAGACACAGCACAGCTATTGACAACCCCATCACACAGAGGCACACAACACCATCACCCACACAACATCCACGCACAAAACACCACATACCACTACACTCACCACACTCATCAACACATACACCACCCCACACATCACACATAACACCCCATGTCACGCCAAAGACAGCCCCGCTTCTCCGAGGAGGAGCTCAGGGTCATGGTGGAGGAAATCCTACGGGTAGAGCCACAGCTATTTGGCTCACAGGTACAGCACACATCAATAGCCAGGAAGATGGAGCTATGGCGCAGAATAGTGGACAGGGTCAACGCCGTGGGACAGCACCCAAGAAATAGGGAGGACATCAGGAAGAGGTGGAACAACCCACGGGGGAAGGTGCGTTCAACGGTCTCCAGGCACAACATCGCGGTGCAGCGGACTGGCGGCGGACCCCCACCTCCTCCCCCACAACTAGCAACATGGGAGGAGCAAGTCCTGACCATCTTGCATCCTGAGGGCCTTGGAGGAGTCGGTGGAGGATGGGACACTGGTAAGTCAAATCTTAACTATCACATCCCCCACCCTACCTGCATGCTATCACACACCCCCACCCTCACACCCTCCCCTATCATCCCAAATCCTCACCAATCTACCCATGACACCAAGCACCCATCCCAACACCAAGCCCTGCATGACACAACTAAGCATGGGCACCCCTCACTAAAGCATGCCCACTGCACATACCCAGAACACCCCCCCAACCATCACCACACAAGCCCCCACACAGGAATGCCTGCACTGGGGATCACGCACACCCAACCATTGCACACCATTACACACACAGATGCAATAATCATGTGCTTATACCCTTGCAGGAACCCGAAGGACCGCCACCACACCAGAGGGTCCAGACAACACCACTCCACCCCTAGAAGAGGCCCACAGTGATGACAGCAGCTCTGCCCCACTGGATCCTGATGACCTGCCCGGACCATCGTGGGCCTCAGGACAGTCGGTTCCCCTTGCCCAGCCACAGCCCAACACCGAGCTGCCACCCTCTGGTAACACCAGCACAGCACCCACCCAGCGGGCCCAAACCTCCCTACCCAGGACAGGTCAATCAGCGTTGTGTCCACCACTACAGGGCACCCAGGATAACCCACCACCCCAACAACAACAGGGACCTGGGGGCAGTGGTAGTGGGCACACGGTCCAGGGGACGGAGGCACAGGAACACCGGGGAACTGGGAGGGCTGCTGTGCGACAGAGGGAGGACAGGCCATGGGAACCAACTCTCCACGAGGCCCTATCCTCCATCATGGGAGCATACCACCACTCCCAGGAGACGATGGCCACGGTCCTGGACAAGTTGCAGGAGACTCTGCGTCTGCAGGACGAACTGTATTTGGGGTTCAGGGAGGAGCTCAAGACCATCAGCTCCGCCCTGGGCACCATCATAGGGGTGCTGACGGACATTCAAAAGACCTTGAGGGACACTGTGGCACTCCAAGGGGCCCCTGACACTAGCCAGGATGACGAACTGCCCACCACCTCTGCCGGCGCTAGTGGACAGGACGCCCGGCCACAGGACCAACATACCAGCACCCCATCCCCTGCAGACGGACAACCACCACGCAAGCGGTCCCTGAGATCCAGGAACAGGACAGAGCAAGATGGCAAGACCCCGCCAGGAAATAAGACCACCCTGATTGTCCCCCCACTGTCCCACTTTGTCACCCTGTCCAGATTGGAACTGCCCCAGCTCCACTTCCTATGCCCATATGGGCAGTGCACCTGTGAGACAAATAGACTGGACTCTGCCATGGACATTCCTCCACCATCACCCATCACCATTTTACAACCTTCCTTGATTTTTTTAGCACGTAAATAAACACCCTTGAAAGCCAAAAAAATATTGAGTCAGTCTATGATTTGGAACTTTGTATTATCAATTACAGTGTCATAATGGGTTACCCATTGTAAGGCTAACATACCAATGTCACACATCACAAGCCCTTGAAGCATGCAAGCAGTTGACACGTAGGTTACCACACTTGTGAAACTGAAATGGAAGGGTACAACTCAATTAACAAATAGTGAGTGAAATGTAGGTACAGGATAGAGGTAGACATGTGAAAGTTAATGTAATTTTAAACCAGAAAATGTTCTCACCTGTGTGTCACTGGAAATATTGCTGCATGACTGACTCCCTGTTGTCGTTTTCTTCATCCTCAGCTTCATCCTCATCACTGTCCACTGGCTCCACAGGCTCCACAGCTGCCACAACACCGTCATCTGGATCATCCTCCTGCAGAAAAGGCACCTGGCGTCGCAATGCCAAATTATGGAGCATGGAGCAGGCGATGATGATGCTGCACACCTTCTTCGGTGAGTAGAATAGGGATCCACCTGTCACATGGAGGCACCTGAACCTGGCCTTAAGAAGGCCGAAGGTGCGTTCGATTACCCTCCTAGTCCGCCCATGGGCATCATTGTACCGTTCCTCTGCCCTGGTCCTGGGATTCCTCACTGGGGTCAATAGCCACGAAAGGTTGGGGTAACCAGAGTCCCCCAATAGCCATACACGGTGCCTCTGGAGTTGACCCATCATGTCAGGGATGCTGCTATTCCGCAGGATGTATGCGTCATGCACAGAGCCAGGGAACATAGCATTTACCTGCGAGATGTACTGGTCTGCCAAACACACGATCTGGACATTAATGGATTGATAACTCTTCCGGTTTCTGTACACCTGTTCAGTCCTGCGGGGGGGACCAGAGCTACATGGGTCCCATCAATGGCACCTATGATGTTGGGGATATGTCCAAGGGCATAGAAGTCACCTTTCA
Organism: Pleurodeles waltl; assembly: GCF_031143425.1. Lineage (NCBI taxonomy): Eukaryota > Metazoa > Chordata > Amphibia > Caudata > Salamandridae > Pleurodeles > Pleurodeles waltl. The sequence goes on from NC_090451.1 coordinate 543,340,660, forward strand.
CTGTAGCCAAATCCTCAACCTCAGGGAAAATGATGTATCTCCTTACATGTTTCAGCAGGGCAGACAACACTCTGGACAGCACGTTGGAAAACATAGGCTGGGACATCCCTGATGCCATGGCCACTGTTGTCTGAAATGACCCACTTGCAAGAAAAAGGAGCACTGACAACACCTGCACGTCAGGGGGGATTCCAGTCGGATGGCGGATTGGTGACATCAGGTCTGGCTCCAACTGGGTACATAGTTCCTGGATTGTGGCACGGTCAAACCGGTAGGTGACGATGATATGTCTTTCTTCCATTGTCAACAGGTCCACCAGCGGTCGGTACACCGGAGGATTCCGCCATCTTCTCATATGTCCCAGCTGACGGTGCCTAAGAAGGACAACAGCGAAGAACGAGTATTTATTCCTCCAGGTATGTACCCACAGTTACACACAAGACTACACCAGACAAAAAAGCCTTCCTGTATGTGTGTTGAGTATAGGCCTAGCTATGCGTGACGCAGTAGTAAATGAAGCCATGTGGGACCCTGAAATGGCGGCTGCCTGACCTCTAAACTGGGACAATGGGATTGTGGGGTAACTGCGCTGGCGTTGCACACGGTCGCTGTAGGCGGTCGCGGTAGGCGGTCGCGGTAGGCGGTCGTAGACCGCGGCGCAATGCTGCATTGGTTAACATTGGACCCTATGGGTCCCAGGAGCCAATGAACAGGTGCACCGGCGGTGATGATGCGCACCGCCGCGGACGTCACCGCCATTTTCTATCTGTTCACTCACTAGATACCTGACCTTCGACAGGAGAGGACCTACACTGCTAGTGCTGCTGTGACCTCGGTCTGGAAGTGACGATGGCTGCTGCGTCTGGGGAAAGGGCCCCTGCCTTCACTGCACAGGAGTTGGAGAAACTTGTGGATGGGGTCCTCCCCCAGTACGCGCTACTCTACGGTCCTCCAGACCAACAGGTTAGTACACAGGGAGCACATTATATGGTGTAGGCCTGGGTGGAGAGGGCTGGGTGGAAGAGGGAAGGGGGCAGAGTACATAGAACAGTTATGCATGGGAATGAATGGGCCACATGGCCAGAGTAGGGAGGGGGCCACTCACATTGACGGTGCAGTTGATAATGACTGTTCCTCTTTCCTTGTGCATGTCATGTAGGTCAGCGCCCACCAGAAGAGGGACATTTGGCGTGCCATCGCCAAGGAGGTCCGGACCCTGGGGGCCCACCAGAGACGGGGCACCCACTGCCGTAAGAGATGGGAGGACATCCGCCGCTGCTGCAAGAAGACGGCGGAGGCTCAGCTGGGGATGGCCTCCCAACGTGGGAGGGGTGCCCGTCACACCATGACCCCCCTGATGTTCCGGATCCTGGCTGTTGCCTACCCGGAGTTGGATGGGCACTTGAGGACATCACAGCAGACACAAGGGGGTGAGTACAACCTCATTCAGCGGAGTTTGCGTGCAGTGGAGGGGTCTGGGTGGGGGAGGTGGGCTGTGGGTGTCCCTAGGCCAGTGCGAGTTAGGTAGGCAAGGCCCCTCCGTTATGTAGGCCATGTGGCACTCAACCCCACCTCAGCAGAGTGCCAAGTTGAGGTATAGTTGCCCCTGTGGCATCAATGTGCGCAGATTCCCACCATTGCCATGTAGGCCATGTCCCAGAAATTGCATGTGCAGAGGTCAGGAGAACGGCGTAATGCAGGGGGCTGCTGCGCCTGTCTTGTCCGCCAACGGTAGCGGTATGCCATGGACTAAAACTCTCTTTGTTCTGTCTCCCCCCCTTTTCCTGCCCTCCCTGTCCTTTTGTACATCAGCATCATCAGGCGGAGGTACAGTGGCACCGGAGCACGAGGGAGCTGCATCCCACATGGCCATGGAGGGCCACACCAAAGACCCTGAATGCACCAGTGGGACGGAGGGCGAGGGGAGCTTCACGTCGGCCACCGGATCACCAACCAGCGATACAGACTCGTCCGCCGATGGGAGCTCCCCTGTGGTGGTGGCACCACCTATGCGCCCCACTTCTACAGATACAGCCGCCACCCCCCCTACCAGCACTGCCCTCCCAGCAGCCTCTCAGCGTTCGCCCCGTGCCCGCTCACCCAGGAGGGTAGGCATCATCTTCGCCCCAGGCACCTCAGGCCCTGCCCCAGTCACCCCTGCTGCCCTCAGTGAGGAGGCCATTGACCTCCTCAGGTCACTCACTGTTGGGCAGTCTACCATTGTGAATGCCATCCAGGGTGTAGAAAGGGAGTTGCAACACTGTAATGCATTCCTGGAAGGCATTCATTCTGGTCAGGATGTCCTTCAGCGAACCCTGCAATCTCTGGCCTCAGCACTGATGGCAGCCATTGTCCCTGTGTCTAGCCTCCCCCCTCCAACTTCCTCCACCCAGATCCAATCTCCTGTACCCCAGCCCATCCCAAGCACACCTACAGACCAGCATGCACACAAGTCAACACACACAAGTAGCTCAAGCAAACATAGGCACCACACACACCACAGGCACTCACGCAAGCCTCACCCACATACAGACACAGCAACATCCACTGTCTCCACTGTGTCCCCCTCCTCCTCTTCTCCCTCCTCCCTCCCAGTCTCGTCTACACACACACCTGCATGCACCACATCTACAGGCACTAGGACTCGCACCAGGACAGCCAGCACCACAAGCCGCTCACCTGCACTCACCACCTCCACTGCCATTTACACGTCCCCTGTGTCCTTTCCCAATGTGTCTGTGACGCCCCCTCCCAAAGTACCCAAACGCCGGCAATCACTCACCCAACATCCATCCACCTCATGACAGCCTCCAGCACCCAAAACACCTAAAGTGACACCTCCTACAACCACCTCCTCTTCCTCCACTCCCAGACCCCCTCCAGCTACTCATCCCAGTGTTCGTCAGAAACTGTCCCTCTATCAAATTAATCTTTTTGCCCCCCCCTCCAATTCATCAGTCCCGTCGTAGCGCCTCAGCCAAAAAGCCTCCAGTACCAGTGGTGCGTGTTCCAGGTTTTTGGAGTGCACCGGCCACCAGGGCAGGCAGTAGGACCCGGAGCCAAGGCAGTGGCAGCCCACCCCCTGTGAAGGCTCTGAAAATGTAGAGTGGACGACGGGACCGTCTTAAGACTCCTGGTGGGACAACAAGTGACATGGGATCGAAGGCGATTGGTGAGTCAGTTGTTACTCCAACAAAGGTGTGGAAGGTCCAGAGGAAGTCTGCCCAGCCTGTTGTGAGTGTCACGGCGGAGAAGTGCGCCATCATATCCGGCGGTCCAGACTCAACCGCCAGCACCGTCGTCACTGGTCCAGAGACCACCGCCAGAGTCACAGCCCAGGAGGGCCCAAGTATCGTCACTGGTCCAGAGACCACCGCCAGAGTCACAGCCCAGGAGGGCACAAGTATCGTCACTGGTCCAGAGACCACCGCCAGAGTCACAGCCCAGGAGGGCACAAGTATCGTCACTGGTCAGGAGACCACCACCAGAGTCACAGCCCAGGAGGGCACAAGTATCGTCACTGGTTCAGAGACCACCGCCAGAGTCACAGCCCAGGAGGGCCCAAGTATCGTCACTGGTCAGGAGACCACCGCCGGAGTCATTGCCCAGGAGGGCCCAAGTATCGTCACAGGTCAGGAGACCACCACCAGAGTCACAGCCCAGGAGGGCACAAGTATCGTCACTGGTCCAGAGACCACCGCCAGAGTCACAGCCCAGGAGGGCACAAGTATTGTCACTGGTCCAGAGACCACCGCCGGAGTCATTGCCCAGGAGGGCCCAAGTATCGTCACAGGTCAGGAGACCACCGCCGGAGTCATTGCCCAGGAGGGCCCAAGTATCGTCACTGGTCAGGAGACCACCACCAGAGTCACAGCCCAGGAGGGCACAAGTATCGTCACTGGTCCAGAGACCACCGCCAGAGTCACAGCCCAGGAGGGCCCAAGTATCGTCACTGGTCCAGAGACCACCGCCAGAGTCACAGCCCAGGAGGGCACAAGTATCGTCACTGGTCCAGAGACCACCGCCAGAGTCACAGCCCAGGAGGGCACAAGTATCGTCACTGGTCCAGAGACCACCGCCAGAGTCACAGCCCAGGAGGGCACAAGTATCGTCACAGGTCAGGAGACCACCGCCGGAGTCACTGCCCAGGAGGGCCCAAGTATCGTCACTGGTCAGGAGACCACCGCCGGAGTCATTGCCCAGGAGGGCCCAAGTATCGTCACAGGTCAGGAGACCACCGCCGGAGTCATTGCCCAGGAGGGCCCAAGTATTGTCACAGGTCAGGAGACCACCACCAGAGTCACAGCCCAGGAGGGCACAAGTATCGTCACTGGTCCAGAGACCACCGCCAGAGTCACAGCCCAGGAGGGCACAAGTATTGTCACTGGTCCAGAGACCACCGCCGGAGTCATTGCCCAGGAGGGCCCAAGTATCGTCACTGGTCAGGAGACCACCGCCGGAGTCATTGCCCAGGAGGGCCCAAGTATCGTCACTGGTCAGGAGACCACCACCAGAGTCACAGCCCAGGAGGGCACAAGTATCGTCACTGGTCCAGAGACCACCGCCAGAGTCACAGCCCAGGAGGGCCCAAGTATCGTCACTGGTCCAGAGACCACCGCCAGAGTCACAGCCCAGGAGGGCACAAGTATTGTCACTGGTCCAGAGACCACCGCCAGAGTCACAGCCCAGGAGGGCACAAGTATCGTCACTGGTCCAGAGACCACCGCCAGAGTCACAGCCCAGGAGGGTACAAGTATCGTCACTGGTTCAGAGACCACCGCCAGAGTCACAGCCCAGGAGGGCCCAAGTATCGTCATTGGTCAGGAGACCACCGCCGGAGTCATTGCCCAGGAGGGCCCAAGTATCGTCACAGGTCAGGAGACCACCGCCGGAGTCATTGCCCAGGAGGGCCCAAGTATTGTCACTGGTCAGGAGACCACCACCAGAGTCACAGCCCAGGAGGGCACAAGTATCGTCACTGGTCCAGAGACCACCGCCAGAGTCACAGCCCAGGAGGGCACAAGTATTGTCACTGGTCCAGAGACCACAGCCGGAGTCATTGCCCAGGAGGGCCCAAGTATCGTCACAGGTCAGGAGACCACCGCCGGAGTCATTGCCCAGGAGGGCCCAAGTATCGTCACTGGTCAGGAGACCACCGCCGGAGTCATTGCCCAGGAGGGCCCAAGTATCGTCACTGGTCAGGAGACCACCACCAGAGTCACAGCCCAGGAGGGCACAAGTATCGTCACTGGTCCAGAGACCACCGCCAGAGTCACAGCCCAGGAGGGCACAAGTATTGTCACTGGTCCAGAGACCACCGCCGGAGTCACTGCCCAGGAGGGCCCAAGTATCGTCACAGGTCAGGAGACCACCGCCGGAGTCATTGCCCAGGAGGGCCCAAGTATCGTCACAGGTCAGGAGACCACCGCCGGAGTCATTGCCCAGGAGGGCCCAAGTATCGTCACTGGTCAGGAGACCACCGCCGGAGCCATTGCCCAGGAGGGCACAAGTATCGTCACAGGTCAGGAGACCACCGCCGGAGTCATTGCCCAGGAGGGCACGAGTATCGTCACAGGTCAGGAGACCACCGCCGGAGTCACAGCCCATGAGGGGCCAGGATGCCACTGTTTCTAGTGTTACATTGCGATTAACTGTCTACCAACTATACATTGTGCTTCACTAATATTGTGTGACATTACAGACACAACCCTGCAAGCAATTACACATATATTTTATCCACATTTATCATTGCCAAAGAAAAAGTCATATAATATACAGTCAGAGTCATTCACACAGAAGGACACATTCACAGCCACAAAATACCCCCTTTGGGCAGGTCACTGACACCGCACTACCACACTACACAAAAACTCACGTTTGCCCATCTTATGCACTGGGAGAGTGAAATATACACAACATTGTGCCACACCACAGCAACATCACCTCTACCAATACAACTGACATCCTCACATTGCACACATGCTGTGGACTGTCTTCCGATTCAACACACATATGTACAGATGTATCATAGAACACAAACATCCCTCCCATTAAACATCCCTGCAATGGACCCACACATCACCCACATTGCTACACAATGGAAGGACAATGTGGTGCACAATAGTCAGAGACAAATATCCAAAGCTCACAATGCAAACCATTCCTACACAATAGGGATGGCAGCACCAGGAGCACTCATGGAAAGACACTGAACAGGGACACATAAAACTTTGCATACACCCTTAAAACAACATTTGCACAGGAACTGGCCCTTCAGGTATCTCAGTGACAAACAATACTAGAGCCAAGCGACATGCCCATTTGCATAATGTGGAAGTGCAGGTCAAGAAAGCACATACACCAGCAACAGCATGGGCCATACATTTAGATGAAGTAGCTGCAAGGTACACATAGCAAAATGGAGACATGCACAGCCAATTGCAAAGAATGCCAGCACAATTGAATATCCTCCATGTCTGGACAAACAAAACACAAGCTGCCACACATGAGACAAATCTACAATCCGTATTGGGGGACAAGTCTAACACCATACATGCTGGACAACACAAGATGAAATACTTACCATACCACACATATCACAATGCAAAGACACCCCATTTGGAGTGACACCCTCATAGCCATACAGTCAACACCTACTTTTGTTTTGGGTTCCACCAGCACTGCCCACAAAGTCAGATATAGCAAACAAACAGCAAATGGATTGGCAAGCAGGCTGAAACACACACAACTGTAGGCATACAACACAAGTTACTCAGGACCAACATAAAGGTAGAAAAGGAATTGCAGGGCAAACGTGTACTCAAAAAAATAACAACTTGGGTTTATTTAAGTGAAAATGCATAATAGCAAAGGCCTTTGGCCAGTCCACTTTCAAGTCCCTGCACAGTACTGTGCCCATACTTGACTCCTATTACTGCCAGGGAACCTCCACAGGAAGGGACATCAAATGGAAAGGCAGGCACCTCAGGGATTATTCTTTGTGGGGGGGGTGGATTTGGGATGGGTAGGTCTGGGTTTGGGAGGGGGACTGTTTCTTTGGAGGGGTGGGCTTCTTCTTGGGGGAAGGGGTATGGGTGCTTGCTTGCAGGGGAACAGGTCTGACAGGGAAGGACATGGATTTGGAAGGTGTGGGTTGGGATGTGGGTGGGGGCCTCTTGAGTTTGGAAGGGGATTTGGAGGAAACGGCACGGTTGAAAAGGAAACTTTCCTTTGGAACACGGGGATGGTCATCAGAAGGTGTTCAGGATTTGGAGGTTGAGGGAGTGGTTGTCTGGTGTGTTGGTGTAGATGTCTTGGGTGTGTGCATGTGTGAGATATACATTTGTTTGGGTTGTGTCTCTTCTGTGTGTGAGTGTGGGCATTTGAGTGTCTTAGGAGGCTGGGAGGTGGAGGTGCTGGGTGATGTTGGAGTGGTGGATGTGTGTGTGTCTGTTGGGGTGGTGTCTGTTGGTAAGCCCGATGTTGTGGATGTTCGTGTGTCTGTTGGGGTGGTGTCTGCGGGAATGGTGGATGTGGTGGATATTTACGTGTCTGTTGGAGTGGTGTCTGCATGTTGAGTGTGATGGATGTGTCACTGGCTATTGTGTTGGAGCCTGTGGGTATGCTGGATGTGGAGTGTGGGTCAGTGGGGTGTCTGGGGAGGTGGTAGCTGATGTTTTGTTCATGGTTGTATGTTGAGTGCCTGCGTGCAGATGTATCTTGTGGTGTTTATGTTTATGTGTGCTGCTTGTGTGTATAGGTGTGTGCAGATGTGTCTTTGTGCTTGGAATAGGTAGGGGATTGGGGAATATAGATTGGGAAGAGGGAGATAGAGAGGGGAGGAATGTGGGGGGTGACTTACTGCTGTCAGTGAGGAGGCTAGAGCCTGAAAAGATCTCTGTAGGCCAGACATGGCAATACGAATACCTTCCAGGAAAGCAGTGGTCTGCTGACTTTGGCTGGCCAAACCCTGGATGCCATTCACATTGGCAGTTTGACCCACAGAAATGCTCTTCCTCAGGAGGTCAATAGCCTCCTCACTCAGGGCCGCAGGGGTAACAGGGGCTGGGGCGGAGATGCCTGTGGCAAAGGAGACGCCCACCCTCTTGGGTGAGTGGGCCTGGCCAACTGTGTGGGGAGCAATAAGGAGGGTGGTGATAGCACTGGGGTTGGTGGACACAGATGGTACAGGAGTATATCTCGATGGGTCCGCCACCACTAGGGAGTGGCCACTAAAGATTGAATCTGTTGATGAAGATGTAGATCCGGTCTCCTCCGTGGCACTCCCCTCACCCTCCGGGCCACTGGGTCCCTCCGTATTGGTGGTGTCTTGACCGGAGGTACCATGGCCAGATGCTTCCCCACTTGGTTGTGCCCTGTCTCCTTCACTTGCCTGGGATGATGTTGCAAATACAAAGATAAAATGGGTCAACGCATGTTCCTGATCACACTTGAAGAACAGCTGTGATTAGCAAACATTACCATGACATCAAGGAGGCCCAAGCAACAAACCACATCAAAGTGCCTCCTACATGTACCATACCATGTGTATGCATGCCATCTGAAGTGTCACCAGTTTCCCACAGGAAAATCAGGATCTCAGACAACTACAATTGCATGGCTGAAGTTGTGCAATCACGGTAATCATTGAACGAGTAGGAGACCACATCACCTTCAATGCTTTGCCTCATGGAGCATACCTTGTTTACCTGTTGCCATACAATAGTAGCCCAATGCTAAGTTCATTCCTGCAGACACCAAACAAAGTCATGTAGACATCTATTTGTCACATACAGAATAACACTACACTAAGAAATGATGCTCCCAGAACATGCGGTGTTGCTGACAACAGTACAGTAGCCTAGAGAAGATGACATGAAAATACTCATGTCACACTGGGAACATATCAATAATGCACACTACACTGTGAAATTTGTCCCTATGGAGTTGTGGAGGTAGTGCTAATGTTGTTTAGATATGCCACACATTTGGCATGGAAATGTACATTGTAGACAAAATGTGCAAATTGACAGGGAGACATGTCGCTAAAATCCACAACAGAATGAATCAGCAAGCCTCAGGGAAATAACCACTAATGTCTGTCACCCCTTACAGTGACATACTCTAATTGCATCAGTAGACTCCATTAATCCTTTGGTTGTTGGGGAAGCACAGAGGTTTGCAAGTACTTGAGAAAGGCCCTCAACATGTTGCCCAATGGGAAACTACATCACTGTCCCCATTTTGGTCTTGAAAACCCAGATGTCTGTGGATGAATGGATGTACCCAAACACTTGTGATTCCAACATAATTCCAAGTCACTCCATGATGCATGCCAACAGTCATGATACAAACCTTCCCCATTACTCGTGTGCAGTGCACTTTCCCATATGATGCCAAATCAACGGCATGGAAATGCACATCGTGCCTAAAAAATCTAGTCATACACGTCATGTGCCTCATTGCTACCACCGTTGTACATGTCAAATGACATGCTATGACAGTTGAGGATATGTGTTAGCCAACAATCAATGGTGACACACTTCTGTCTGTGGAGCTAAATGAAATGTACCCCCATTGCAAATGTCCTATTCGAAACACAGGTTGGCATGCACATATATATGAGTGAATACAGAAATTGTCCCATTAGCACAGGTAGGCCATGCATGAAACAGAAGTGTATACATTTTGTCAAAAGAGAAAGGGACACAAGCTAACACATAGGCACAAGGTATTTTGGCAACAGTCATGGTACACAAATCATGTCAATTGAAATTCCCCACTTACCAAGGGAATGTATTGATCCGTAGCTGACCCGAAGAACAATGTATGCTCTCTCACATGTATGATGGCCGTCTTCACATTACAGACAGTAGTGAGGCACCAGCACCCATCATGCTGAAGGCAATTAGCCTCTGGGTGGCAGATGCCAATATACTCATTTGTCCAGACACATGGATGAAGACAGTGATCCATCATTTCCTTTCCTGTGGCCTGTAACACTGAGGAGCAGTGGTCTGTAGCATACAATTTACACCCACAACAATAACAAACGGTACTTGATTGATCAATGTGCACAGCCATGAGTTGTCCCTAGAGAGCAAATTGTTTGTGGATTTTACCTAATTGTGTCCCAGGTCCCTGGGCCAATAGGTAAGACACATTAGTATGCACCACAAGACATATCTACACAAACAGTCACTCATCTGCCGTGTCACACATGGCTCATCCCTAATTGCCATGGGGAGATATCAGAACCTAACACAAACTTGGCAATGTGACAAGCAGGAATATGCCCTGTACTCACCCTCTTGTGGCTGCTGTGCTCCCCTCAAACCCCCATCCATGTCTGAGTACGCCACCGCTAAGATGCAGGACCTTAGCAGGGTCATGGTCCGACGTGTGCCCGCCAATGTGGGCAGGGCAGCCCAAGCTAAACCTCTGCGATCTTTCGGGCCCAGCGTCTCAGGTCCTCACACCTCTTGCGACAGTTGGTACTCCTCCGGCTGTGGGGTCCACACCTTCCAGGGGATGGCTCTCTGTATCTCCTTTTTCTGATGGGCATTTACCCGTATGGATGCCAGAGACAAATTAGGAGATTACATTCACAACTTTAGGCACAAATGGTTGTGTTACACGAGTCAGACACACCAAGTTAAAAATGTTCAAATTAGCAACATACCACAAGTGTAAAGCACACAATCCAATAAGTACAGGGACATTACTACAGACGTTTGTATCCATCTGCAGACTCACCCACTACCGGCCTCATGGCATACAATGACTAAGCAAGCCTACTGCCATTACGTAGCACATGCTCCAGCAACATGTAATGCCATATGACCACAATGAAACACTACATACATATGCAGCTTCTGAAGGGTAAACTCCCTAGGCTTGAATGGACCAACACATTCACACTCTGCGAGATTATCTTACTGCATACAGTCCCCACAGTACAGACTTCACCCACATACTTGAGTGACAATGAAGGGGCTGGAATGGTGGGTACAGAAAATGTGGTCCCTGTACATGTGTGGACTTGTGGCCCTCCAAATAAAGACTCATGCCACTTAGGGGGGGTTCTGTGGCATGTACCTGTACCACAGAGCACTTCTTTGGACATGTGTCTATCCTACATAGATGGCATTCAACATACAAAGGAATGCATTGTACAGTTTCTGCTATGTGACCTCTTCCCAGGGAAAGAGTCTTGAAGGGGTACTGGAAGAGCCACCATCAGTCTTCTTGGCCTGCAGCTGGTGCCTGGAGACTAGGGAACAGACCTTGCCCCTGCGGTTGTTTCACCTCTTCCTAATGTCCTCCTTTGTGCACAGGGTGGTGCCTACAACATTCACTCTGTGGATGATCCTGCCCCACATTTCCATTTTCCTGCTGAGAGGAGTATGCTGGACTTGTGCTTCAAAGAACTGTGGCTCTACTCTTATGATTTAATTCACCATGACCCTTAACTCATCTTCGAAAAAATAGGGATTTATAGAACGTGACATGGTGGGGGAAAACTACGAGAGACAGGAATTTACTCAACAGGGGAAGTGCAATAGGGTGTAAATGGACAAAAGTGTGTAAACAGTGTCCAGTTGGATGGTGGAAAAAAAGAGTGCCTAATCTATGTAGTCTATGGAAAATCAGGTGCTCTGGCTTCTGTATCTTGCAGTAGAAACGCAACGGAATGTAGGCTGTGGAGGGGCGTGCTTTATAGTGTCCTTTGCAGGTGTGTCCACTGTGCCAATGTGTGTCAGCTGTGTTGTTCTTAAATCCATCCAATGTGCAGTTGTCTTTTACCTTTCTGTCCGCAAACTACCATTGTCCGAGATGCCATTGGCTGACCGTCACAACAGGACTGCCATGGCAACTCTGTTATTGTAATATGCACGGTGGTTAGTCGCGGTGCTGACGGTGCTGGAGGCCGGACCTCCTGTTTCCAGGCCTCCATGCCCCTGGCAGTCTGCCTTTTTTGCTTGGTGGTCAGAGGTCCCGCCTGTGTAACTCATAATAGGGCGGTCTGGAAGACCACCGGTATTAAGGTCTTTTCAGGCCCGCTAACATGGCAATCTGGCGGTCCGCCCGCCAAAGTCATAATCAGGTCCAATATCTTTGGCCTGCTGAATGGGTGAAACCACACAACCTAGTAATCACAGAAACACGGTTAGGAGAAGTTGTGGCTCTTATTCGTCTTGAAGCAACCCCACCAGGATGTCAATAATGTACTCATAATAGTCAGGGAAAGAAAAGACTGATCACTATTCTAAAAGTAACAATAACAGAAATAATGGATGACATTATAATACAAAGCTGTGAAGTTCCTATTAGATGCAACCCCCTGTCCTACATTCACTTGCAATTTGCTCCTGAGAAACAAACCTCTGCCTAGTAACAGGACTTTTATTGACACCGGACAAACATATCCATCACACACTCCAACCTAGGCATCACTGTCAACCTAAACAGCTGGTTTTACAAACATAAAATGCCTCAACAGGTGCCATCTTATCAGGATTTGTCACTCAGAACCTAATGAAGATTGTCACTGGGCCAGCCCACACAGAAGACCATTCATTAGACCCTGTTTTCTGTAACCCAGACATAGGACCTGATTTAGATCTTGGCAGATTTGGTCTCACCATCACTTTTCCGTTGGCTTATCCATCTGCCTACTAGGCGGTCCGCCCCGTCAAGTTAGATGCTGGTGGGTCTATGGATGATAGTCCGTCCGAGTTCTGCCGTCTCTGCCAGAATTTTCCACTCATGTTGATGGCGTCATAGGCAAAAGCGGCTGTTGGAAGGAATTCAGCCAATACTTTCACTGGACCAATAACGATGTTGTGAGAGCTAAGATTTAGCATGAAATAATTATTTCTTATGTACTCATACTTATGTACTAATGCTTTAATAATGAAAACTAATGTTTACACAAAATGTGACGTATTAGTGGCCGTCATCAAGTGAAAGGCCTGCACATGTTTATAATAAAAAAAAATAGCTCTTTAATGGGAAATTGTCTGTCCCTTTAAGAACATGTTCTCTGCAAAATAAATGGTGAAATAATACGAGTATTTCTTGTGTTTCTGCTGTGCCTTTTAGCAGAGCAAGGCCACAGCTAATGCTGAATATCTGCCAAAGCACTGAAAACTGTAACATTTGTAGAATGATTCAATGTCCGCTGTATAACATTCTTTGTTTGAATCTCAAACTTATTTAAAACTTTTATTAATAAAAATGTATTTCTTTTGATATGAGTATTTCTTGTTCTCTGCTGTGTCTCAAGAAAGCAAGGTCATAGTGTGTAGTTATCTGTCTGCCAGGCTGAGCTAAAATATCAACTGCATGAGATCATCTCTGTAGAATTACAAGCTTCTTTTGTTTTAATCATGAGTTGATTCTGTGTTCGTACTAATGGAATGTGTTTCTCTCGGGGGAAAGAACTGATTTGAAAATGTTTCTACTTCTTTGTAACTATCGTCCAGCAGCAAGTGTATTTTGAAGCGGCTCAACAAAGGTCTCAACTCAACTGAACTGTTCGGAAGTGTGTGTCAGATGCAACAATAAAAATCGTTTGGGCTTATGCAAAAGGAAGAAGCAGAAAAAACAAAGCCTTTAAGCTAATATTATGATACTTTCTGATGAGTTGATGTTTTATGTTTGAATGATTCCTGTCCATATGAAGTTGTTAGCCAATCACAGGAGTTTAGCAAGTTTAATTTAATGTTTGAGAATCAGACATTGGGGGTTCATTGCTTCCTGGTTTCCAGAAAGTTCACTTCTCATTCTTATGATCTGTCACTTTGACATTTTATGTTTTGCCATTCAGTCTACTGACATTCTGGTATTTTATTATTTTGAATTATTTCTCATGCTCCATGCAATGATGCTAGTGCTTACTTTAGCATTCAATGCTTAAAGCCTGTAGCGCTTTGCTGCCTGTCTTAGATAATTAACTTGATGGTTCAGAGAAATTGGAGTCCAAGGGCCACATGTACAAAGATTCAGTTTTGCAACTCACAAAACCGAATGTACAACAGTGTACTTTACACTGTTTGCGATTTCCAATGGGGTCGCAAATGACCTACCTCATGAATATTCATGAGGTAGGTCGCAATTTGTGACCCAATTGGGAATGGCCGCCCTCACAGGGATGGTGGCCTGCTGGAGACAGTAGACCACCATGTCTGGTACTGCTTTTAAATAAAGCAGTTTTTTTTTATAAATGCAGCCCGTTTTCCTTAAAGGAAAATGAGATGCATCTCAAAAACAAAAAATGAAAAGTTTTATTTTTTTCAGAGCAGGCAGTGGTCCGTGGTGTGGTTATTCGTGGCCAAATGGGTCATGTTAATGTTGTTGTTCTATGTGTCAATAATCAGTACGTTAATCAATCTAATTTCAACGAGTCAAAAGGTTTATCGACCTTAAAGCAGAGTCCAATCACTTACTATAATGAAATAGATAAGCCAAGGGCGCGCTAACCATTTGCCTTCCCGTCAATGTAAGTGTGGCATGTAAACCTCCACATCTTAGTTGGCGGTTTCGAAGGAATATCAAGTAGAAACTTACCTTTTTTTTCTTTTTTCTACTACCACATAAACCCGATCGTCCAAGTCATTCTTTTGCTACTGCTGCTTGACCACGAACCAAATCAAACGTGTCATCGCTGGAATCCAAGGTAAGCGTCTTTTTTACTATTTCTTTTGAGTTGTCTGTTTACATTTGCTCTGGACTCATGTATTTTTTAATTTCTCTTACAAGCATTTTTTTTTCAAAAGTGTAATGGACATGTGTGTAATGTTGTTGTTTAAGAAATTTAAAGAAACATACCTGTATTCGTTTTTCTTTTTCAAATTTGGTGCAAGTTCCATCATAATATTGGATACACAAAATTTGACATTAATCAAAATGTATAATGTGTTCGTACAGGTGTGTTCAATTACTTTTCGTAAACTATCAAATTATAAACATATGTATTACACATTTTTAAAATAATTTATATTTAATATAATTCAGTAATTGCACTAGACAAGGTAAAACATTTTTTTTAAATAAGTGTAAAATGAATGTTAATTCTAAATTAAATCATTTTTTATTTATGTAACATTTCCCCTTATCTAGTGCATTTTGTGTATTTTATTACTTTTTTAAGGTGTAATACACATGTGTTTATTTTTTCACTTGTTAGGTTAAAATGAACATACCTGCATTAACACTTAAAAATAAAAATTTCAACTTTTTATTGGTGTAAGTGTAAGTTATCATGAGGAAGGCTTGCACCAAAATGTTTATGTCCATTACATTGTTTTTTTTCTAATGCTGAGACTTTACAAATTTATCATTTAAAAATATTTTGTCTTTTCTGTTATAACTGTAAGTAAGAATATGTATTTCACATTTTTAACATCAATATTTTTAGTAATCAATGAATTGTAAATTAATGAAAAGGGACAAAGTTTATCAAATTACATTTTTTTCATTTATAATTTAGATAATTCTCTTGTGAACTTTTATACAACAAAAAACAAAAAAATCAAGAAGAGTTTCCCACAACAACACCTTGTGGTTTGTTGCCCATAACTTCCGCCCTAAACATAGTCAAAAGGGTAACCTCCTCAGAAAGGGGCATCTATAGGTCATAGAGCAGGCACCTTAAGGACAGATAAGAGGTGAATTCGGAAGGAGCAGTAAGAGTAGTAGAGGTTGTAGAGGATTGGCTTTTGGAAGTAGGGGGAGCTGGAGTGGGTGATGTGCTTGTGTCTGTATGTTTGGCAGTTGCACGTGGGTCTAGTGTTTGTTGTGTATGTTTGGATGTATGTTTTTTAGCGGGAGATTATGTGCTTTACTTTGGTTGGTGTTGTTTTGTGTGTAGGTGTGCTTTTGTGTGAGCGTGTTGGTATTGATGAGTGTGTTGTTGTGATGGTTGGTGTATTTGTGGTGCATGTGGGTATGGTGGTGGTTGCAGGAATGGTGGCAGTAGTGGTGGTTGTGGGTGTGGTGGTGGTTATGGGTGTGGTGGTAGTTGTGGGTGTGGTGGTGGTTGTGGTGCTTGTGGATATGGTGGTTGTGGATGTGATGGTATTTGTGGTGCCTGTGGGTGTGGTGGTGGTTGTGATGCTTGTGGGTGTGGTGGTGGTTGTGAGTGTAGTGGTGGTTGTGGGTTTTGTGCGTGTTGTGTTTGTGGGTGTAATTTCAATAGTGTGTGCATGTTGTTTGAGTGTTTGTGTTTCTTTGTGTGTTTGTGTTTATGTGTGTGGATGATTGTGCTGCCTGTGTCTGTTGAAGTGGGTGCATACAAGGAAGTAGCATGTGCTTGGGATTGGGGTGGGAGTTTGGATTTGGGTTGAGGAAGGGAACTGAGTTGGGGCAGACGTTTGCTGCAGAATCATGACAGGGTTACAAATCGACGTTAAAATCTTTTTAAAAAACCAAGTGGGAGCTCCCGTGCTTCGTTATTCAGAAGCCACCCAGTGGGACAAGTACCAGGGGCATTGTTTATTGGCGTGTGGGGGTGCCTCCTACCCCTCATAGTCCCAGGGACCACCACCTCTACGGGGCTTAGAACAAATGTTAAGCAGGGGACGCACCACCCCCTGCCCCAGGGAACACCACCTCTCCGGGGCTTAGAAGTAATATCATTCGGGGACGTGCAGCCCCAACTGCTTCCCTGGGGGCAGCCACCACCCGAGGCTTAGAACAAATATCATGCGGGGCCGTGCATCCCCCTCTGCCACGGGGACCTCCCTGGGCTATACTAAAAGGATGAAGGGGGTCTGTTTTGGACCCCCCAGAAGCCCCAGGCACCACCACCTCCCTGGGGCTATTCTCGTTAAAGGAGGGGCCACTGATGGCCCGGGAGACCGCCAGGGTCAGCTCCTGCTATGTCCCGGGGAGCACACCCTGTTTTCTGTGGCTTAGCGGCAGCTTTGACAGCTGCCATATGTAGGAAAGTAGAGTCTTTCTAGCTTGGTTACCCCCACTTTTGGCCTGTTTGTCAGTGCGTTTGACTGTGTCTACTGGGATCCTGCAAACCAGGACCCCACTAGTTATGCTTTCTCCCTTAGCTTTGGTTGTTGGTTACTGTTAGCACATTATTTCACCCACAATTGGCATACTGGTGCCCCCTTATAAGTTCCTAGTGTATGGTACCTAGGTACACAGGGCATTGGGATCCCTATGGGCTGCAGCATGTATTTTGCCACCCATAGGGAGTCTATGCAAAGGCTTCTGCAGGACTGCCATTGCAGCCTGCGTGAAAAGATGCAAGCACCCTTTCACTGCCATTTAACTTGCACCAGGTCAATTTTAAGTCACCGCAATAGCAGGCCCTTCAGCCCTGAGGGCAGGGTGCAAAGTACCTGTATGTGAGTGCACCCCTGCAATAGCAGAGGTGTCCCTACAACCTCCAGGACCATTTTCCCAGACTTCATGAATGCGGTGATGCCATTTTACACGAGTACTGGGCATAGGTCACTACCTATGTCCAGCTACACATAGGCATGTTTGGTATCAAACATGTTGGAATCATACCCAAGGCTTTTGCAAGCATTGGTTGTATGGTTCCATGCGCTCTAGGGGCTCCTTAGAGGACCTTTAGCATTGCCATTTCAGCCATCTGAGGTTTTCCAGGCAGCCCCAGTTGCTGCCACCTCCCAGACAGGTTTTTGCCCTCCTGTTGCTTGAAAAGCTTGAGCCCAGGAAGGCAGAAAAAAGGATTTATTTTGGGAGAGGGGTGTAACACCCTCACCCTTTGAAAATAGGTGTTACATGCTTGGGAGGGGTAACTTCCCCAAGCCACTGGAAATGCTTTAATGGACACATTTGGTGCCCTCCTTGCATAAACCTGTCTACACCAGTTCAGGGCCCCCCAGTCCCTACTCTGGCATGAAAATGGACAAAGAGAAGGGGAGTGACCACTCCCCTGTACATCACCAACCCAGGGGTGGTGCTCAGAGCTCTGGGTTTTGCCATCTTGGATTCAAGATAGGCAGGGAACTCTGGGAGCATCCGTGTTGCCAGTGCCAGCAGGTGACACCAGAGCCCTCCCCTGATAGTTGCTCACTTGGTTAGATGACCAGTCCCCCTTTCAGGGCTATGTAGAGTCTCTCCTTTGGGTGGTTCCTCAGATTTGGATTGCAAAACTCCAGCAGGAATACTATGCATCTTCTATTCGACTTCTCACTGAAGACACTGCATCTGGACCCTCCAGGAACTCTACAAGCTGCAACAAAGAAGCAAGACACCTTCTGCAACATTGTATTTCCGGCTCCTGCCAGCAACTGCAAATGTTTCCCAGTCGTGCATCCTCTGAGGACAGCCATTCTTCAGCCTTCACCAGAAGATTTAAGGAATTTCCCATGGGGTGAAGGAGTCACTCCCCTGCTACTGCAGGCACCAACTGCAATGACGACCGGCTGCGTGGATCCTCTCTCCTGCAGAGCTGCGTGGATCCTGCATCTCCTGTGGTGGACTAAAGTGGTCCCAATGGTCCTCTCTTCCAACTGTCCAACTTTGGTGGAGGGAAAAGCTTGCCTCCCCATGCAAGACAGTACCCCCATGTACCGTGTGTTTTGCAGCTGCTGCGGGTTCCCCTTCAGATTCAGCTTGCAAGACCCCTCCAGGACTCCTCTGAATCCTTTGCTCTGCTTCAGCTTCTGACTATTGGATCAACCGCAGACTGCTCCAGGAACTGCTCTAACTGCAACAAAGTATCCAGGACGACTCCTGTGACCGGCAACTTCAGCTCCAGCCAGCATTTGCAACAGTTTCCAAGGTGTGCACGCTCCAAGGACTGCCTGTCTTCACCCTGCACCAGAAGAACCGAAGGAATCTCTTGTGGAGTGATGAAGTCACTTCCCTGCTTCTGCAGGCACCCTTCTGCGATGACAACCGGTACTCTGGGACTCCTCTCCTGAAGGCGAGCAGGCTCCCTGGAACACAGGTGGTGGACCGAAGTGACCCAGACTGTCCAAAGGTCCAGCTGTCCAAATTTGCCTGTGCTGCAACAGTGCCCCTGTGCACTGCATCTTCTGCAGCTCCTTGGGCTTCTGTGCACTTCTTCCAAATGTTCTTAGTGCACAGTGTAGCCCAGGTCCCCAGCACTCCATCCTGCGATGCACAGCTCCATGAGTTGTTCTCCTGAGGCGTGGGACCATCCAGTGTAGTGCTGCAATGACCACACTTTGCATCTTCTTTGTCCCCGTGTTCTGGGACTTCTGTGGCTGCTGCCTGGTCTTCTGAGGGCTCTCTGAAGTGCTGAGAGCCCCCTCTGTCTCCTCAGTCCGAGTTGAGACCCCTAGGTCCCTCCTGGGTCGAGGCAGCTCATTTTTGACACAAACAGCGTACTTGCTTGAACCAAGGCTTGTTGGCGGAATCCAGACACGCAAACAGCCTGCATCCAACAACTCGACGTGGGACATCTCTTGCACCATGCAGGAACCTGCAGCCATCTTCTTTGGTGCTCTTCTGTACTTTTCTTCTGACTGGAAACTCCACTTTTGGTCCAGGAATCCATCGTTTGTTGCTTGCAGTCTTGCTTGGTTCTTGAAAAATCCTTTATAACGACTTGTAGTGTGTCCTGAGGAACCTTGCTGTACTTTACTCCTGCTTTCCTGGGCTATGGGGTGGGGTATTTTACTTACCCTTGGTGTTTTTGTACACTCCCAGCGCCCCTCTACACACTACACTTGCCTAGGGGGGAATTCAACATTCGCATTCCACTATTTTAGTATATGGTTTGTGTTGCCCCTAGGCCCATTGCAATCTATTGTATTTTCTACTGTTTGCACTATTCTATGACTGTTTACTTACCTGATTTTTGGTTACTAGTGTAGATACTGTGTATAATATTACCTCCAGAAGGAGTATTGCCTCTAAGATATTTTTGGCCTTGTGTCACTAAAATAAAGGACTGTGTAACTACTGTATAGTGGTATTGAAGGAGCTTTGCGTGTCTCCTAGTTCAGCCTAAGCTGCTCTGCTACAGCTACCTCTAGACAGCCTAAGCTGCTAGAACACAGCCTACATTTCACTAATAAGGGTTTACTGGACCTGGTGTAAGGTGTAAGTACCTTTGGTACCCACTACAAACCATGCCAGCCTCCTACAAAAGGGTACACAGATGTTATTGTTAGGAAATAGAATTTTAAAAAACATGGAGATTCACTTAAAAAAACAAAGGTTGCAGGGACGTTAAAGTTAGGCTCACATTTTAAACGTGTCAAACCATAGAAATTCACCATTTATAGTTTGCGTAATCTCAAGCAACTATAATTTGTGTTCTAAGGTAACTATACTCACGCCCTCTCCATGCACTGCTAATTACCTGACAAATTATGGCACTCATGACTTCTTTGATAATATCATCGATATTATCAATGTAATATTTGCAGTAAAATCTTTGACAAACATGGTGGGGGGATACTTTTAATCATGGGTGCAGGATGACTTCTGTGCTCATGCAGAACTGTACTACCCGCCGTTGGTTTCCTATTTACAGTAGTTATGAAAGAGTCCCCTTCAACTCTGACTAACACATCTTAGAATTCAATCTCAGACTTCCTTATTTTGCTAGTAAATTTCACATTTAGATTGTTTTGATTAATCTTTCTTCCAAAAGCTTTTGCTTGAGACTCTGTCTATACATGGGTTGGTGGGATCAAGAGATAGCCAAGTTTGACAAGCTTAAACAGTACCTAGGCAGGATTGTTCTGGGGGCATGCTTCATTGATGACTTATTTATCATATGGGTTGGCGAGGAGAACTAATTATGAGAGTACATTCACCTGCTAAATGACAATGTTCTTAACATCCCCTTAGGATACTCCATGATGCATATACCAGAGCTCAAGTCAAAAAGAGAGATGATCTCCTATATGGTTAAGACAGTTCCCAAGGACAGCAAAAAGCACTAGATAACCCCAATAGACTTTTTCTTGAGCTTAATAGGGACCGTGAGTCAATAACAAAAATATTCACTCACAATTGGCATGTCCTTCAACATGATGATCAGATGAAATTCAAGACTAGCCAACATCCACAGATTACATTCCGTAGGGCCACAAAATTGGGGACATACTTACTCATAGTATGTTTACCAAAAACCATCGCTATATGTGGTTGTCTAAAAAAAGTCAGGGCTTTTGGTGCTGTGGACATTGCAAGGCATGTAATACATTTGAAGGAAGAGCCTGTAACATCCATGAGAGAATTAATTCTGATCCCGAGTTGGTGGTATATGTTCTACAATGCCTCTGTTCGAAGAGATATGTTGGCAGCACCACCCACAAGCTTAAAGTTCTAATTTTGCAACATCTGTGAGCCATGAAAGATCATGATAGGATATATCTGATGGCTAAACACTTTTAGGAAGAACATAATGGTGACCCCAGACATTTACAATTCTACGGCATTAAACATGTCAAGCGTCATCTTCGAGCAGTGTGGCACAATGGTTAGAGTGGCAGACCCTGAAGCAGAGATCTGGCTCAAGACCAGGGTTCAAGTCCCGCTTTGGCAGGTCTTGGGCTCAATTCCCTTGGACCAGATAATTCTCGCCTCAGTGCCTAATCTAATTAATGGGTCCCACTCTGCAACTCTGGGCAATAGCTTGCTTAATCTCCACAACGGCCCCAACAGCGCTTGGATGCCTGGCTTCACCCTGGAGGCACCTCACAGGGAAAAGCCAGGAGGGCTTCCATAGTGGTATGAGTACAGCGCCTTGAGACCCTAACGGGTGAGTAGTGTGCTATACAAGTGCAAAATTTACATTTTTTGGGTGATCACAAATTGGAACAACGTAGAGCTGGGTCACAGATGATAGTGCAAATAGGTAAAGAAAAGCCATATGGACGTAATCTTGATGCTGAACTACATGTACACATATAAAACTCTGTCCATGGCTGATAAGATTTAGGTTTGCTGGTGCACACTGGAGGCGACAGCATTGCAGCTGGCTCGATTTGGAGCCGGAGACAATGATGCTGCCTGTTTCCCGCTAGGCTGGTGGGCGAAATCCAAGATTTCCACCCCTCAGCCTAGTGGGAAACACCTAAAAGGTCCAGAGGAGTGGTCGCCACTATGGCGGAAGCCACCCTGTCGGGAGTTTGGCGGATGGGCTATCCCATCCACACAACTCTTAATTAGGCCCGATGTTTTTTTAGATTTACACAGTGGTGTTATTTTTAACCGAGACTGTTGGTCCAATCTCGTCTCCTTCTATGGATTGTTATTGGTTAACATATCCATGGATATTTATTGACCAAGACATTCTTCACATCAATATTAGTTGTCATATGTGGCTCTTAAGGATCGTAGCTGGCCTAACCTGTGGTGCCTATAACTTGACGATTGAATAGATTTCCTGTAATTTGATTACAAGTACTTTTACTATGTCTTTGAAATATATAGCACATGACACTTTAGCACCCCTGTGATAGTTCCCCCGTTATCAGTGGTCAAGTAACAATCATATTATGATGAATTTAACAATTCATCATAGCACCTTATCTTGCACAGTATAACACTCTAAAACATTTCTGGTTAGATTAATTGAAGTCTGTAGATAGGCTTTCATCTTTATTATTGATTTTTTTAATATGGGTGTTATACACTTTGAATCTTGGACGTGCTAGATTTATGGCACTTTAGATGATTCCAGAAATGTACATCTATGTGACTTGAATTGAAGAGAATGGAATGTGTTATCACTCAAATCTGGGAACAGTGCAAAAGATATGTAACTTTTAGGGTATTCATCCAGTTTGATTGATGTAGAGTTGTACCCTTTCCTCTGCTAGAAGTAAGTTGGTAGCATTTATAACATGATGAGTTCTCTAGTTGTTTCTAATCTGTGAAATGCACTTTTGTAGCACTCTTTTGCACAGCATAAAACACTTTAATATCCAAGGTCATACTAATCTGAATCCCGTGCATAGACCATTAAGTATACAGTTAAATGCTTGGTGCAGGATATATGACTGTATATTATTATGGGCTGCATGCACTTGTGTTTTTGAAGATGTAAGACATGGGCACATCGTAACATGATGATTTCTCTAGTATTTTCAAACCCACAAATTGCACTTTTATTGCTTTTTTTGCACAGCATAAGACACTTCAATATCCAGGTTTTTACTAATTTGAATTTCTTGCATAGACCTTTATGTATATAGTGGCACTTCATATGCAGTGTGGGATAATATCCAATTTGATGTGATTTATTGACGATGGGGATGTGTCATTGTTGACATTTGAGAAAATTGCAATGGATATATTTGAATAAGGTTGTCCAGATTTCTATTGTCCATATGCATTGTTATGATTCACTTACAGTGATTACATTGTTATGAATAAGATGTTTGGATTGGATGTTGAAAGATTATAACATCCCATCACTTTGAAAACAAAAATATTCTGAATGCTGGCCATAGAATCATGATTTCAGTTACACTTCTATCCAAGCGAACTTCCATGATGGCGTTTGCACAGTGAAAATGGGGAAAATAGGAACAGCCTAGTTGTTTGCCATTGGGGGTGGAGCAATGGAAAAAGGACTGGTGACAACATGGGAAGTTGTAGGTTACGATGTCTGACTGAAAGCAGAAACCAAAATGCATTGGCCATGCCTTATAGTTTTGGGGCTTGTTCTCAGTAAAAACTGTGCATTTGTTTCCAGCTGTGTTGGAGTATTCCTTTCTCTTGGAGTGCGGAAGATTAACATTATGGTGCAGCTGCAATTGTTTGCCTTGCCCTCAAAGATGTGGAGAATCTCTCTCTCTCTCTTTATATATATATATATATATATATATATCTATATATATATATATAGATATATATATATATAACAAAGGGTAGTTCCCAAGTTTAGGTGGAGAGCAGTTCCAGTAAGAACACCAGCAACACTCTAAATGTGCTCACCTCACATGTCTGTTTTTCTAGCAGAGTTTTTAAGCATGGAATTGGCACAGTGCCCTCCTCGCCCAGCTCGAAAGGGATAAAGCTTTTGCCATTTTGTTAGAAATGGGGTCTCTAGTTGGCAGAGGCATACACCCTTGTCCAAGTAGGGACCACAATCCTAGTCAGGGTAAGTCACACACAATCCAAATTATCCTGTGCCCACCCTCTGGGAGCTTGGCACTGAGCAGTCAGGCTTAACATAGAAGGAAATGTGTAAAGTATTTGTGTAATAAAAAATAGAGTAAGACAGTGAAAACACAACAAAAAAAGACCACACAGGGTTAGAAAAATAGATTATATTTATCTGAATAAAATAAGGTCAAAACAAGAAGGATTCAGTAAGTATAAGTTGAAATATCACTTTTGCAAGATTAAAAAGAGTCTTAAATCTTAGAAATCAACAATTGTCTCTTGACTACACGAAGTACCTGGTTTGTGTCAAAACTAGCGCACGGAGACCGCAGAGGAGGAATGCAAGGAAAAATAGGGTGTTCGTTGGATTTTTCCGACGCGGCACAGACGATACATCATTTCTTTTTATGCTACAAGGGTATTGTGTCGTTTTTCGGCAAGCAGTCTTGGTTCCTCACTGCGATTCTTGGATCTTTTTGATGTTCAGGGACGATGCAGGGAAATCTTGGGTACGCTCGAAGAAGTCACAGGCATTGCATTGATCTGGTACGGTGATGCATTGAATTTTCTGTTGCACTGGAGGCGCTGCACCGATTTTCCACTCGGGGAGTATGCTGTGTCGTTCCGGTTCGGCTGTGCGTTGATCCAGTAGGGCAGTGTGTCAAATTTTCAGTGGCAAGGCAGGAGCTGCGTCCAATTTCCAATCGGGAAATCGGGCTGCATCATTCCAGATCGGCTGTGCGGTGATTTCTCGGTCGCAAAGCAGGCTGTGCGTTGATTTTCGGCGCACAAGGAGTTTCCTGAAGAGATGAAGTCATTTTGGCCCTGAGACTTCACAAAATAGGAGGCAAGCTCAATCCAAGACCTTGGAGAGAACTTCTCAGCAAAGTCAGAGGCCAGCAGGGCAGCAGTACTTCTCTGCAAAGCAGTCAAGAGGAGTCCTTTCGGCAGCGAGGCAGTTCCTCTTGACAGGTTGCAGGTTCAGGTCCAGAAGTGTCTGAGTTGGTGGGGTCAGGAGCACAGTTATATACCCAGAAATGCCTTTGAAGTGGGGAGACTTCAAAGAGTAGTTTTGAAGTGCACAAGTTCCCCTTTGACTTGGCCATATCTTTTGCACAGTTCGACGAATCTTCATAAAATTTTCCAAAAAACGGCAGGGGACGAGAAAAATGGGATGGCAAAAATAGTGCATTTCCCATGTTAATCCCCACAGGAGCCTTGAACACGACTACAGCCCAAACCGCTGAACGGAATTACACTAAATTTGGGAGAAAAGTAGCTTTTAGTACGCAGATTTATTTTTTGTTATTTGGTGGAAATCGGTACAGTAGTTTAAGAGAAATTAAAATAAACCAAATTTGTATATCTAGAGGCGCGAAGGCTTTGGAAATACTTCCGATCTCGTGCAGAGATCTGATAGGCTGCCAGCATTTCAACCAGGAAGTGTTGGCAGCCATTTTGAGACTCAGCTTCAGCTAGGTGTAGAAAACAAAAAGAAAAGGGGCAGGGTACTGTTATGCTACCTCCCTAGCTTTGGTGCAGGGGTTCCCCAGGGCTAAAAAGCTTTTTTTAAATCACCACGAAAATCGTGAATATTCATGACTTTCGCTGTGATTTCAAGGAGTGATCTCCTGGGTTTGCTTTTATTTTTTCCCCTGTGTGGCCCAGGTCCCGGGGGCATATCATTTTAAGGAGGGGTGCATGGGGCCCCTCTGCTAAGAATTACTGAAGCCCTGAGGACTGACACTTCCCGGTGCTTTGCATGTAATGTATGTAGGGAGGCCATGCAGCCCCTGTGCCACGGGGGCCACCATCTCTTAGGGGCAAACTTGTAAAAATATGCGGTGTCCCCTGCACCCCAGGGACCAAACCTTCCATGGGGCTAATCTTTGTTAAAATATGCAGGAGGCCTGCAATGCCCCTCACAACCCCAGGGACTGTCGCCTCCCCAGGGCAATGATTAAAATGTATGGGAGGGCGCAAGGCCCCCTCATGCCCATGGGGAATGCCACCTCCCCAATAAACATAAATTTTGTAGGTGGCCTACACGACCCCCCACATCCCAGGGACCACAATCTACTCAGGGCAAAGAATAGATCATTATTGGGGGTCCAAGCAGACCCCCCCAAGGGCCACAGCCTTTCTGAGGCAACAGTTATTTTGAGAATGGGGGGCCACATGCCCCCACCCCCCCACAGCCCTAGGGACCACCACCTCTCAGAGAACTGTATGGATGTACTGCTGTGCTGCTCACTTAACTTAAGATTGTATTGGTTATTATTTAAGGTTGTCACAAAGTTAAGTGCCGAATCCACATCACCTCTCCAGATGATAAAAATGTCATCTATATATCGGCACCATAACACCACATTATCATCATAGTTGGCTTCAATCAAACATTTAATTTGAGAGGAGCACTCACTAAAAGTTGGCATATTCTTCAAACTGACCATGATTTACAGGAGTTTGTGTGTGACAATCCTGCATTAACATTCCGTAGGGGTAGGTCACTGAGAGATAATCTTAGTCCCAATGTGGTACTTAGTAACATCAAACCGGACAGTAGCTTACCTGGTATCTCGGGGTTTTATTGTTGTCACCAATGCAAAGCATGCAGATACAGCAAAGACTGCAAGAAAGTAACTGGGGTGTTGGCCAAGATGAATACACCATTAAGGGATTTTTCACGTGTAACACTGATTTCTATGTATACTGTCTACGGTGTCCATGTGATAAGATATATGTGGGCAGTACGATTCACAAAGCGAAAAAGAGAATGCTAGAGCATGTAAGAGCTATCCGTAATTTTGATCGGAGTTATCCGGTGGCACGACATTTCCACGCTGTACACCAAGGTGATGAAAAGCAACTTACATATTTGGTCTGTGATCAAATCAAACTTAACTCACGAGGTGGGGACAGACAGAAACTGTTAAGGATTCTTGAATCAAAATATATTATCAAATTCATGACTCTGTCCCCCAATGGGTTAAATTTAAGTGAGGAGATGAATACGCATCTTGGCAGTTAAATGATTATTTACTGATTTCCTACTGAATTTCTGAATTTCGTTTGAGCTTCCTTAGAGTAACTTATTCAATCCTTTTTATAGAAACTTTTTTGTAAATTAATATGTTATAGAAAGTGTTATATATTTATTCTTTCTTATGGGGGATTTGTAAACTGAATGTATTTAATTTTGGTACAAGACATAAAATATAATTGTGAAATGTAAAGTGGCACTAGAGGTAATATGGCTTACATAACCGTTATAAGATGGCGTCTATTAGTTTACTCAGGTATATATATACACTGTGGTTTGAAGTCCTTTTTTTAAGTTCAAGTACCTGTATTTATGTTTGTTGCATGCAGTACTCCCCCACCCGTGAACAAGGCTACGGCTGAAACGCGTTGGGAGGAGGACTATTTTGTCTCTTTTTTCAATATATTTTTTGAAAACTGTCCATTGAGTGTCTTGATTTTCTGTTCTAACAGATGAGAAAATTTGACAATATATATATATATATATATATATATATATATATATATATATATATATATAGATCACTTTTGTCAATACATGTGTGGTTTCCCTGGGGGCTGTGATCGGCCCCCAGGAAAACCAGACCCACATATAAAAGTGATATATATATATATATATATATATATATATATATATATATTTGTCACCAGTTGTCTTGCAGTTGCAGCTTGCGTCTTCAAAGCAATGCAAATACTTTAACTGACGCATTTCACCTGTAGCTTTTAGGCAGCAATAAAAAAGTCAAGTAAGTATTGTGATTATGTTTCTGCTACAAAAGGATCAGACTTTTGTCTAGTGGCAGTTTTAGTGCCATAAAGAAGCGCAGAAGGTTGATATGCCTACTGCAAAGAGCAAATCTGTATTTTATGTCAATAGCTGAGTACATTAGTAAAGTCAGCCATTACCTGCGCTATAATACAAATGAAATGTATGTGCGGGGTGGGGTGCGGCTATGGAGAGATGAAGGGCACTTTTGCTGGGTGGTAATGAGGGAATCCGAGGAGGAGGGAGTGGGAGCACCAATAATGATTGTTGGACTGGGCGTAGGAGGTGCTAAAGACTGTGACGAATGGTATGTGACAAGGTGTTTTTTGAGTGTCTTGAAAGAACGTGCTGATTGAGGGAAGAAGCGCAGGTAAGGTGGCCTCTACTGTTGCACGTATCTCACACACACCATCGATTTTGTGACTGTCTATGTAGGCTAGTGTTTCAGAGCAACAGTTTAGCCAATAGCAGAGATGGCCTCTTGATGGATGACTGCTGCCGTCACTCGGGTGATAGAGGACAGCTCTGACATAGGATCAGAAACTGAGACATCAGATACTGAGACAGCATCTGAGGGATAGGACAATGGCGCAGACTCTGGGAGTGATTTTTCAGTCGGAGGAGTCCCATTCAATAACTCTTCTTCCAGTAAATTATGAGGGAGGTGATGAGGACAGTCCTCCTGTCCCTTCGCAAGCACAGTCTGTGCAATGGGGCAATAGTGGGTTAGCCCAACCCAGAGAGCAGGTGAATGCGGCAGCAAGCAGAGAGAGAGAGTGCTCTCTTGGGAGCTCCCCAATTTAGTTCAGCCCCAAATTCCACCGCCCAAATCGTATTGTGGAGACATAAAAAATTATCTATCACAAAACAAACTGGTTTTGTTAGGCAGGCACCTGTGTTTTTAGTCCTGGGTTCGGCGGCCATATAGAGAAACATACTAAAACCAAACATTTCTGGAAACTAGACATTCGGGGGAGTCCACAGAGGTGTGACTTATGTGGATTCCCCATAGTTTTCTTACCCAGAATACCCTGCAAAGCTGAAAAGTTGAATAAAAACTCAATTTTTCTCGCATTTCTGTCACACAAACTACATGAATATGCTGGGATCCACAAAATTCCTACCGCCCAGTTATTCCTCACCTGTCCTGATAAAAACACTACCCAACTTGAGTGCCTATACCTAGTGCCTGCGTCAGGAATGGATCACCCCAGGGTCAACAGCTGCCTCGTGTAAGGACCAACAAGCCTACCCACACAAGTGAGTTACCATTTTTATTGGGAGACTTGGGGGAGCGCTGGGTGGCAGGAAATTTGTGGCTCCTCTCAGATTCCAGAACTTTCTGTCACCGAAATGTGAGGAAAATGTGTTTTTTTAGCCAAATTTTGGGGTTTGCAAAGGATTCTGGGTAACAAAACCTGGTCAGAGCCCCACAAGTCACCCCCCCATCTTGGATTCCCCTAGGTGTCTAGTTTTCAAAAATGCCAAGGTTTGCTAGGTTTCCCTAGGTGCCCGCTGAGCTAGAGGCCAAAATCCACAGCTAGGCACTTTGCAAAAACCAGGTCTGTTTTCTTTGGGAAAATGTGATGTGTCCACGTTGTGTTTTGGGGCATAACCTGTTGCAGGCGCTAGGCCTACCCACACAAGTGAGGTACTATTTTTATCGGGAGACTTGGGGGAATGCTGGGTGGAAGGAAATTTGTGGCTCCTCTCAGATTCCAGAACTTTCTGTCACCGAAATGTGAGGAAAAAGTGTTTTTTTGGCCAAATTTTGAGGTTTGCAAAGGATTCTGGGTAACAGAACCTGGTCAGAGCCCCACAAGTCACCCCATCTTGGATTCCCCTAGGTCTCTAGTTTTAAAAAATGCACAGGTTTGGTAGGTTTCCCTAGGTGCCGGCTGAGCTAGAGGCCAAAATCTACAGGTAGGCACTTTGCAAAAAACACCTCTGTTTTCTGTCAAAAAATGGGATGTGTCCACGTTGTGTTTTTGGGCATTTCCTGTCGCGGGTGCTAGGCCTACCCACACATGTGAGGTATCAATTTTATCGGGAGACTTGGGGTAACGCTGGGTGGAAGGAAATTTGTGGCTCCTCTCAGATTCCAGAGCTTTCTGTCACCGAAATGTGAGGAAAATGTGTTTTATTGGCCAAGTTTTGAGGTTTGCAAAGCATTCTGGGTAACAGAACCTGGTGAGAGCCCCACAAGTCACACCATCCTGGATTCCCCTATGTGTCTAGTTTTAAAAAATGCACAGGTTTGGTAGGCTTCCCTAGGTGGCGGCTGAGCTAAAGGCCAAAATCTACAGCTAGACACTGCAAAAAACACATCAGATTTAAAATGCCAAAATTGTGTTGAAAAATGTGGTTTTCTGATTCAAGTCTGCCCGTTCCTCAAAGGTGGGAAGATGGTGATTTTAGCTCCAGAAACCCTTTGTTGATGCCATTTTGAAGGAAAAAAACACAAGCCTTCTTTGGCAGCCCTTTTTTCCAATTTTTGTGAAAAAAACGAAATTTTCACTGTATTTTGGCTAATTTCTTGGTCTCCTCCAGGGGAAACCACAAACTCTGGGTACCATTAGAATCCCTAGGATGTTGGAAAAAAAGAACGCAAATTTGGCGTGGATAGCTTATGTGGACAAAAAGGTATGAAGGCCTAAGCGCGAACTACCCCAAATAGCCAAAAAAGGGCTCAGCACTGGGGGGAAAAGGCCCAGCAGCTAAGAGGTTAATAATATACACCATAATTTTTCTATGTAAATAAAAACAAGCACAAACTTAATTTCAATCACTAAATTTCACTCGGTAACTAAAAGGGACATTCTAGGTTGTGTTTACATTTTAAAAAAAGTTACTTTGAATTAGATTTTGATTTAAAACATGTGCCTGTTCCTCTGGTAAGCCAGGCAACTTGTTGTACGAAGATAGGACCTTATTTGCCAGCATTTCCAGCTCATCTGGTGAGACGTTTGGAGCACTGTCTCCGTCTTTGCCAGGCATTTTAGCTCCCAGGTGTAGGAAACAGCAGCCACAGTTGAGGGTGTGTTCTTGGTGACACTGTTAGGAGACAAGTGAGTTTTTTTTTAAACGTGCGTTCATCTATACGACGTGCAAGACTGTCAATGGAAAAGGACACATCTATTAGCTCTCATACGCAGCTTTCACACATGTTAGCATATGGCAGTGTCCATCATGGAGTTTCACACCCCCAACCCTGTCACCCTCTGCCGACTTCCAACTAATTGCAAATGTCCTACACAGCGAGATCAGGCTTCCGCTATTTTAGATTGTTAAACGTTTTAGTGAATTTTAAGTGTGTCACGACCACTCAAAATGGTGGCTAGTTTGTTTAAATATACAAAATGGTAATGTTATTTATTTGTTTTGCCAAAAATGTATTATGTGTAGCTTACTGTATGTTTAAATGCAAAAGTTGTGAGGTTTTGTTTGTACTTCCAGTGACATATTTTTAGATATAAAAAAAAATTGCAAAAAGAATGTGTAAATAACACATTTAGAATGTGTTATTTACACGTTTCTTTTAAAGAAAATAGACATATCAAAATGTAATTTAAAAACATTACAAATGTTATGTAAAATGATTTAAAGAAATATTTTTGGGAAAAAAAATGAAATATGTGTTTTATTTAAAAAATATGATTACAAAATTACAATTGTTTTTTAATTTTAAATGCAGACATATGAACCCAGGGAGAGTGAGAAGATGGTGGGCTCAAGTTATGAGACTATTTCCAGACCTTGGCACTATGGAAGATCAAGATATAATCAAAAATTCAGAGTAAATTGGCACACTATTATTGATTTATGTTATCAGCTGGAGACAGATCTTCTTTCTCACACTGGGAATTCCACGTGAATAACACCAATAATGAAAATAATGGCAGTACTCCATTCAAATACACTGTTGCAGTATCTGGTGGACTGTCACAACCAAATTTCAGTGGTGTGCTAAAACAGTTCGTTCTTCATTGATGAGACTCATCAACAGCTTCATGCAGTTTCCACAAAATGAGGATTTTGCCAATGTGAAGGGAAATCGTTAGGCTTTGGGTCACCTACCACATATAGTTGGAGCAATTGATGTCACACATATTGCCTTGGTGCCACCACAAAACAGAGAACAAGTGTACTGCAATCGAAAAAACTTCCATTCAATATGCCTACCTGATTTGTTAATCACAAGTCGTGTAGACCAATTGTTTCGGGTTGTGGTTCATTGCATGAACCACTTGGGAAGTACTTGGATACTTTTTTACAACCTTTTGTTCAGCAGTGGCAAACGTATACTCAAGATACTACAGATTTTCTCAGAAAATTGGAGGGATTGCTTGTAAAGACATTGCTTCTGTGTGGTTGTGTACGATTGATGTCACTGCCCAATACACTTCAACTCACCATCAGGAAGGTCATGAAGTGGTTGAATGGGCATTGTTATAATTATCAGATTTGCAATCCAATAAAGTATTCCTGTTGGAGAATCTCCATTTCTGTTTATACCACTGTTACTTCCAGTGGGATAAAAAGTTTTATTTACAAAGAACAGGGACCTCCATGGGTGCTTCATTGTATGCTAATATCTACATGGCACACTTTGAGGAGGAATTACTTTTCACTGATGTATCTTGGCGAGACAACCTGGTGATGTACGTTCAGTACATTGATGATGGTTTTTTAACATGGCGCAACACCAGAGATAGTCTTGGGAATATGATAGCCCAGTTCAATTCAAGCAATCCCAAAATGTAATTCACATATAACATCAGCAAAAGCATTTCATTTCTGGATGTTTTGTTAAAACTAGATGAGTTTGGCCTTAGTACCAGCATTTACAGGAAACCCACAGCCTGGAATAATGCCTATCTATTTCACAGTTTTCATCCATCTTCTCTCATAAATCATTTGCCTTATTCTCAATTCTTGAAAGTTAAAAGGATAACATTTGACACTTTGTATGTACCACAACCTTGGAGGAATACAAATCATCTTATTTAGTGCTACGCTATCCCAGAGATCTTCTCATTAACATGGTAACCAAAGTGAACACGGTAGAACGCCAAGCCTTATTGCAAAGAAAAACAGCTTCAAGCAACAGCAGAAACATTTTCATGTTGAAATGTTCTACCACATCACCAATGCTCAAAAGGATAATATGCAAAAGATGGGAGATACTACAAACAAAACCCGCCTTCAAAGGCATTTCCAAAGAAAAACCATTGTTTGCATGCAGCAGATCCCAAAATTTTAAAGAAATTATATCATTCCCAACAACTACCTCCACCACTAAATGGCTTGGAAAGAGAAGGTATCATAATTGCACTCATTGCAATAACGTTATTACCGGTAATACCATCAACCACCATATAAGAGGCAAGGTTATGAAATTAGAACATTTTGCGGATTGCAACTCATCTTTTCTGATATATTGCATCAAGAGTCCATGTGGACTGCCATACATTGGTCAAAACTGAGAGAAAGATAAAAATTTGCATTACGGAGCACAAAAGCATGATTTGTAACAGAAACATTTCCTCAAATTTGGCAGCATATTGGTTAGGCTCCAAACACAGTATAGCCCAGTTACGTTTCCAGGTCTTAGAGTTGGTGAAATCTAGTCCTGAAATAGATTCCACAAGAAGGTTTCTACAACAGAAATCTTACTGGATAAAAAGGTTTGAGACATTGGCACCCTGGGGGCTCAATGACAAATTAGAACTGCCATGTTTTCTCTGAAACTGCTATTATTGACAAAGTTACTCCCCCCTTCCACCCATTGACTACATGTTTATTAGTCTTTATCATCACCGCTTACACACTAGTTCCTCCAGGGACCATCCCCGCATTTGCTTTGTGGTACAAGTCATTTTAAGTCATGTGACTCAGGAGTTGTTTTTAGTATGTCATTCACAATGGTTTGCATAGCTGGTGTTCTGTCGCAATATTTAGGAAATATTGCAGTATTTGGTTGTTTATTCTGGTTTTGAGCAGTGTTCAACATCATTGTGAAAGGATCTCATGCATGTCATTTTTCCTCAATTACATTTTTGTATTTTTTAAACTAAATTTGTGATATTATATGTGTTCATCATCTTTTCATTTTACCTGACATTTTTTGCTACTAACCCTCCATTTTCATCTGTCGAGCACAGGTTGGCAAAATAGTCACTTATCACATTCAATAAACTTTCTAGTGGCAGGATTCAGCACAGGGTGCCTGTTGTCGCTGTTCACTTTCCCTTTAACCAGTTGGATCATCTGGCAGCCAGTAGTTGTTAAATCTAGAGCCCTACCCACAGTTAATCATGGCAGCTTCCCATTTCCAGCCAGAGAAGGATTGCGTGAATTGATGACCTTGCGTGTCCAGTAATCTCATAATCGTTTTTTTAATGGTTATGTTTGAGACAGTTCAACTTTGACCGCTGTAAAATATAATTTATTTTATTTCCCAGCAATGCGGTTATTTC
Organism: Pleurodeles waltl; assembly: GCF_031143425.1. Classification (NCBI taxonomy): domain Eukaryota; kingdom Metazoa; phylum Chordata; class Amphibia; order Caudata; family Salamandridae; genus Pleurodeles; species Pleurodeles waltl. Next base: position 543,375,037 of record NC_090451.1, read on the forward strand.
AAACGTAGGCCCCCATTACAACCCTGGCGGTCAGTGTTAAAGCGGAAGTAATACCGCCAACAGGCCTGCGGTAGAAAAATGGAATCATGACCATGGCGGAAACCGCCAACAGATACAGCCACTTTCACACTCCGACCGCCACGGCGGTAGCAACAAACACCCAGCGGTAACCACCAACAGCCAGGTGGAAGACAATGTACCGCCCACAGAATTACAAACCGCCCATCCACCAGCTTTTTGAGGGCGGTACCAATGCCATCAAAAGCACAGCGGAAACAGTACTTTGAAGAGAAACCACTCACCTCTCGACACTCAAGGAAGAAACAGGACACCATGGAGCCCGAGCTGCAAGTCCTCCACATGCTGGTGTATCTGCTCAAATACCAGGAGCACCAAAGCCGGCGACGACGACCACGGTGAGTACTGCACCTAGCACACAGGGGAGGGGGGAGGAAAAAGAGAGTGACACACACACGCAACACCCCCACCCTCACCCCAACACCATACACACAAACACATGCAACAACATTACATATACACCCCTAACCCCCAGGAATAACACAAGGACAAAAAGAATGGAGTTAAATTAGTGTAACATTAGAAATCTGTAGAAATACGTACATAAATAAATGAACAGTATGTACAATATATACAAAATGAGGGACAATGTCCACACAAAAATAGTCAGTGGCCCACTGGGCCATAACACATAGGCCAAGCCCACACTTGACTCCTGCCTCAAAACGGAGAGAACACTGCAGGGGCATCAGGTCGAAAACACACAGGCACCTCAGGAGGACAGGGAAGGGGAGGTACCTCAGTCGGAATATGGTACAATGCCACTGCTCCTGGAGGGGGCACCATGTCCACTGCTTTGTCCTGGGGAGTGCAAATCCACAGTCTCTCAAGTGGGTGGTTTGCCCACTGCTTGGTCCTGGGGAGTGCAAGGCCACAGTCTCTCAAGTGGGTGGCTCCTCCACTGGTTCTGGAGGTGGCTTTGTGCCCAGTGTGCTTCTTCCTGCCAAGGATAGGGTGAGAGGATGTCTTCTTCCACTGGTCCTGGAGGGGGTTCTGTGCCCAGTGTGCTTCTTCCTGCCAAGGATAGGGTGAGTGGATGCCTTCTTCCACTGGTTTTGTGGGAGGCCTTGTGCCCAATGTGCTTCTTCCTGCCAAGGATAGGGTGAGTGGATGCCTTCTTCCACTGGTTCTGGAGGGGGCCTTGTGCCCAGTGTGCTTCTTCCTGCCAAGGATAGGGTGAGTGGATGCCTTCTTCCACTGGTTCTGGAGGGGGCCTTGTGCCCAGTGTGCTTCTTCGTGCCAAGGAGGGGCTGGGTGAATGCCTTCTTCCACTGGTGCTGGAGGGGCCATTGTGCCGAGTGATGCAGCACTTGGGGGGTGCCAGGTCACAGTCCCTCACCTGGGTGTCATAGCCATGAGATTTGAAGTGGCCAGGATGCATGATAATCCATGGAGGCAGGGCTACAGTCCATCCGCCGGCGGCTACGGCTACACAGTGGTAGTAGGGGTGGTGCTGGTGGGGGTGCTGCCAGTGGTGGGGTGAGGCTCCAGCCCTTCCCCTGCAGCCTCAGATGGCTGCGCACTGGGGCTGCTGCTGGCAGTGGGGCCACTTTCAGCGGTGCAGCTGGCGGTGCTTGCGGCTGGGCTTGCGGTGGTGCAGACCACAATGCAGGTGCTGGTGCTGCAAGTGGTGGGGGGAGGCTCCAGCCCTTCCCCCGCAGCCTCGGACGGCTGCCTACTGGGGATGCTGCTGCTGACAGTAGTGGTGCTTGCTGCGGTGCAGGTGGCAGTGCTGGTGGTTGTGCTGGTAGCCACCATGCCTTCACCTAAAGGCTCGGACGGCAGATGTGCCCTGGCTGGTGTTCTGTGCCCCTTCCTGCCCTTGGCAGATGGTGGTGTCACCTTGGGTCTGGCAGCTGGAGTCTTTGACGTGGCCTTGCTGGGTTATTGTGACTCCTTCTCCTTGCTGGATGCTGTCCCCTTCTTGACCTTGCCAGGTGGCTGAATCTTCTTGGCCTTGGCAGGGGTTGGTGGCACACTGGCTGGGCTGACGGGTGCCCCCTTAGAGCCTCTGACAGCTGCAGAAACCACAGCAGACGTGGACTTGGTGGCTGAGGTGCTGGGCTGGGTTCTGGCCACCCTTGCCCGAGGTGAAGGACGGGGGGTAGGGAAGAGGTCAATGTTGGCTAGGAAAAGCTTCTTAGGGAAATTGGAGTGGGAAGAGGGTGAAGGTTTGGAGGTGGAGGAAGAGGGAGTGGTTGTAGGTGGTGTCAGTCTGCTGTGTTTGGGTACAGGTGCATGAGCTGGAGGGGGTGGCGGCTGTACCTGTTGTTGGGGTGGTCACAGAGATGTCCGCCACCGCCAGGGAGCTTCCATCGGAGGAGGAGTTGCTGTCTGTAGTGTCCCCTCCTGTCTCCGTCGTGGTGCTCCCCTCACCCTCCATCCCACAGGTGCCCTCATCGTCGGTGGATTAGGCCTCCAGGCCCATGTGGGAGGCAGCTCCCTCTTTCGCCGGTGCCTCTGCTCCTCTGCCAGATGATGCTAATGCACACAAGGACAGGGTGACAAAACAAAACAAAAAGGAGGGGAGAGACAGAGGATACACTTGGTCAATGCCAGCAACAACACTACTGTTGGCGTACACAACACACAGGAAGCAGGCCTGTTACAAAGATAGTCACCAGCCCATGGGGCATATAGCATAACGCCATCAGCTGCACACCTGAAACAAACAGGGCCCTGCCCAGTAGTAGATGCCCACTAACACCAATGGGGTTGAAGTGCTTCAGAGCCTGACCAAGAAGGGACCTATACCATGCTATGTTCACCCTGGCCTAGGGATACCCACAGTCCACATCCACATCCGCCACCCAGGTAAAACCTTCATGCACGCAAAGTCATGATTCTGAATCTGTACTCACCCCCTTGCCGCTGCTGTGATGCCCTCAAGCGTCCATCCAGCTCCAGATAGACCACTGCCAGGATGCGGAACATCAGGGGGGTCAGGGTACGATGGGCACCCCTTCCTCGTTGGGAGGCCAGCCCCAGCTGGGCCTCCGCCGTCTTCCTTTCCCAGCAGCGCAGGTCCTCCCACCTTTTGCGGCAGTGGGTGCTCTGCCTGTCAAAGACCCCCAGGGTCCGCACCTCCTTGGTGATGGCACGCCAAATACCCTTTTTCTGATGGGTGCTGACCTGCAGGAAAAAGACAGCAGAAAAGGGATTAGTCATACCATCCGGACTGTCAAACTCATGGCCCACCATATCCCTCCCATCCCCAAACGCACATACATTGACCACCATACATGCAGCACTCTGGCCAGGACCCCTCAGCCACCCCCTAAATGTGGCTTACACACACAGCACTCCATACATTCATGGCCCATGCATCATGCTAGCAGTGTCTCCTGTTTGTCTGCAGGACCATAGAGTAAAGTGTACTGGGGTAGGACCCCATCCACCAGTCTCTCCAACTCCTCCGAAGTGAAGACAGGGGCCCTTTCCCCAGACACATGAGCCATTGTCGCTTCCAGACAGAGATCACAGCAGCACTTGCAGTGTAGGTCCTCTCCTGCTGAAGGGTAGGTAGCAAGTGAGTGAACAGTTAGAAAATGGTAGTCAAGTCCATGGTGGGGAGTACCGTCACCGCCGGCGTACATCGCCATTGGCTCCTGGAACCCATAGGGCCTAATGTTAACCAATGCAAACCGATACGGCGCACAACGCCAGCAGAATTACCTCATTTCCATTTGTCTCTCCACAGAGGTCAGGCAGCCGCCATTTCAGGGGGCCACAGGGCATGGCAACTAACTGCGTCACAGCAGACATTGGCACATCAACTGACTTTCAAATTCACATACTGTTTCTGTAAAGGAAGAGATGCATCATTATGTCAATAGATGTGTGAATATGACCCTCTGCTAACCAATTTTCTTACTAGACTTCAACCGCTGAGGATGAATATGAGATAGAGACATCCTCCTGTGTACAGACCCCTGGTGGACCTGCCAACAATGCAGGAAAGACACATTATCCTAACCTACAGACTTGATAGGGCCCCAATCCAAGAACTGTGTGCCCAATTGGAGCTAGACCTGGTTTCAGCTATCCGCCAGCCCACAGGTATCCACCCTCTCGTGCAGGTCCTGTCAGTGCTCCATTTCCTGGCAAGGGGTTCATTCCAAGCGACAGTGGCCATGGCATCAGGTATGTCCCAGCCTATGTTCTCCAACGTGTTGACCAGAGTGTTGTCTGCCCTGCTGAAACACATGCGCAGCTACATCGTATTCCCTCAGGTGGAGGATTTGGCCACAGTGAAAGCTGATTCTATGCCCTGGGACATATCCCCAACATCACTGGGGCCATTGATGGTACACATGTAGCATTTGCCCCCCCGCCGGAGGAATGAACAAGTGTTCAAGAAAAGAAAAAGCTATCTCTCTCTGAATGTGCAGATGGTGTGTTTGACGGATCAGTACCTCTCCCATGTGAATGCCAAGTATCCTGGCTCTGTGCATGATGCCTTCATCTTGAGGAATTCCATATGTGATGTCTCAAATCCAGAGGCACAGGGTGTGGCTAATAGGTGAGCCCATGGTCCCCACCCAGTTGGTGTAGGTATATGGGTGTGGGGTTGCCCCTAAGGGTGAGTGTATGTCTAAAAGGTATCCCTTGAATATTTGCAGGTGACCTTGGTTACACCAACCTCTCATGGCTACGGACCCCAGTGAGGAATGCCAGGACAAGGGCAGAGGAACGTTACAATGAGGCACATGGGCAAACAAGGAGGATCATTGAAAGAACCTTTCTCCTCCTGAAGGCCAGGTTCCGGTGCCTCCATCTGACTGGTGGATCCCTGTTCTACTCACCCAAGAAGGTGTGCCAGATCATCGTTGCATGTTGCACAACCTGGCGTTGAGACACCAGGTGCCTTTTCTGCAGGAAGATGAGCCCAGAGATGGTCTTGTGGCAGCGGTGGAGCCTGTGGACAGTGAGGAAGAGGAGGCAGAGCAAGAAGATGTGGACAACAGAAGATCACTCATACAACAGTACTTCTAGTGACACACAGGTAAGACACTGCAACTTCACTTTCCATTGCAGTTTTGTGTTGGACATTGTACATGGCAACCTGATTTTCCATATTGTATGGCCACTTACTGTACCCTTTGGCATCTCTATTTTCAGATCTATGTACCCCACTCTGGCTCTTGATGTGTTCCCTGCTGCCCACTACAGGTCATACCTATGTATACATGAGTTTATAGTTGAATTGCAATGGTCACAGCTTATTAAACAAATACATATTTGAATCAATTGACAGACTCCATACTTGTATTAGTTCCAAGGGTATTTATTTTTGTTCAAATAAGTGGAGGGGGTATTGCAATGGGCTGGGTTGCTGATGGAGAAAAGTCCAGGGTAGTGTCCATTCCATTGGTATCACAGGTGCATTGTCCAATGGGGCATAGGAAGGGGGGCAATAGCAGTTCAAGGTGGACAGAGTGACAGAGTGGGACAGAAGGGTGACAATCAGGAGAGTCTTATTTCCTGGCAGGGGTCTTGGCAATGTTCTGTGGCTTCTGCCTGGATCGCAGGGACCATTTGCGGGGTGGTTCTCCTTCTGCAGGGGGTGGGGTGCTGGTGGCCTGTTGGTCCTGTGGGGGGCCTCCTGTCCGCTAGCGCTGGCGGAGGTGGAGGGCTGTTCATCGGTGTGGCTAGTGTCAGGGGCCCGTTGGTGTGCCACTGCCTCCCTCATGTTGTTGGCCATGTCAGCCAGCACCCCTGCATGGTGACCAGGATGGTGTGGATGTTTTTGAGGTCCTCCCTGATCCCCAGGTACTGTCCCTCCTGCATCCGCTGGGTCTCCTGCAACGTGTACAGTATCTGGCCCAAGGTCTCCTGGGAATGTTGGTTTGCTCCCAGGATCCCTGCAAGTGCCTCATAGAGAGTGGGTTCCTTGGGCCTGTCCTCCCACTGTCGCACAGCAGTCCCCATAGTGTCTCTGTTGTCCTGTGCCTCTGTCCCCTGAACCGTGTGCCCAATGCCACTGACACTAGGACCCTGATCGTGCTGTGTTTATGGGGTTGCCTGGGGTCCCTGTGGTGGTGGACACACTGCTGATTGGCGTGTCCTGGGGACAGAGGTATGGGCCCGCTGGGTGGGTGCTGTGGTGGTGTTTCCTGAGGGGGGAGGCTCTGTGGTGGTATGGGACTGTGGCAGGGTAACCGACTGTCCAGAGGTCCCGGATGGGCCAAGTTGGTCATCGTGATCCAGGCGTGCAGAGCGGCTGTCATCACTGTGGGTCTCTTCTGGGGCGGACTGGATGTGGCTGGCACCTCCTATCCGGTGACCTTGATGGGGTCCTGTGGGGATGTAAATGCAGTGCTATTGTATCTGCATGTGCCATCTTGTGCATGGGTGTGTTTCCCTGTATGGTTGTGATTGCCCTGTCAGTTTTGCCTTGTGTGAGTGGTGATTTTGTGGGCTAGGTGATTCTCTCTAATGTGCATGCTTTAGTGATGGGTGTCCATACAGGTCTGTGATTGGTGTCCATGCATTGGTATGGCATGCAAGGCTTAGTTTTGGGATGGGTGGGTTGTGATAGTGGGGTATATGTGAGGCGGTAGAGTGATGGGTTGAGGGTAGGGGTAGGAGTTTGTGATGGCATGCAGGTAGGGGGGGATATAATAGTAAAGATTTGACTTACCAGAGTCCAGTCCTCCTGCTACTCCTGTTAGGCCCTCAGGATGCATTATTGCCAAGACTTGCTCCTCCCATGTTATCAGTTGTGGGGGAGGAGGTGGTGGTCCACCGCCAGTCCTCTGTATGGCTACCTGGTGTCTTGCATTCACGGAACGCACTTTCCCCCGTAGGTCGTTCCACCTCTTCCTGATGTCATCCCTTGTTCTGGGGTGCTGTCCCACGGCGTTGACCCTGTCCACGTCTCTCCACCATAGCTCCATCTTCCTGGCAATGGACGTCTGCTGCATCTGTGATCCGAATAGCTGTGGCTCTACCCGTATGATTTCCTCGACCATGACCCTTAGCTCCCCCTCTGAAAACCTGGGGTATGTTTGGGGTGCCATGGTTGAGGTGTGAGTGGTATGTGTGAGGGTGTGTGGGGTGCTGTGTTGGGGGTGTGTGCTGTGAGGTGCGTGGATGGTGTATGGGTGATGGTGTTCTGTGGCTCAGATTGAGTGGGTGCTCCTGGCTTGTCTCTCTCTCAGTTGGCAATCTTTTTTTTCATTGAAAGGGTTGTGGGTAATGTGGCTGTGTGTTTTATAGTGGTCTGAGTGTGTGGGTGTGGTGTGTGTATGTGTGCCAGGTGAGTGTATTTTGAATTGTCCAATGTGGTGTAGTTATGTTAGTGTGTGTATTTTGAGTGTGGCGGTGTGTACCGCCAATGGTTTACTACAGTTGAAAGACCGCTGCGGTGATTCGTGGTCCTGATACTGTGGGCATATTTCTGTTGGCGTAACGATGTGGGTTTTGGTACCGCCAGTTTATCACAGACCTTTGGGCTGGCAGACTTGTGTAGGTGACTGTATGGTGGTGGATTTCTCTTTGTGGGTCGTAATACCCATAGAGGTATACTGCCGCAGTCACAGTATGTTGGCGGCTGTCAGCACAGCGGTAAGCGGCATTTACCGCCAATGTTGTAATGAGGGCCTTAGTGTTGACTAACACAGCAGTTCCTGTCCATCTCATGGTGGTGGTTTAATTCTATCTGGCTCTTGGTATGAATGAGCATCTAGCTGGTGCGTAAGGTACCTGACATACTTTATTAGCACTTAGATAATAAGTTAAACACTTGCTAGGGGATACCTAGGGCCTCATTACGAGTTTGGCGATCGGATGGCCAGACCGCCATAGTGGCGGCGGCCAAAAGAACACCATGTTGGTGGTCACTCAGACCTCTGTATTATAAGTAGCATAGGCAGGACTGCCTGAAGTCAGACAAAAAACTGACCCCATCAGGACACTGGAAGGCTGGAACTGGGTGGTCCGACCACTGGCATTGCCAGCCTTTCAACCACCCATCGACCCTATTACAAGTAAAAAGTCGCAATGGCTGTCCTGCCATGGCAGTCTTCCAATGGCGGTCCATACCAAGGTGTTTGGCGATCACCAGGGTAATACATTACACCACATTCGATGCATTTGAAAACAACACAGCTGACACACATTCACACACTCAACACACCGCACCTGCAAAACACCCTTTCACACACCACAATCCTTTACATCTACAACTCCACACACCCAGATAGGACTCACAAAAAGAAACTCCAAACCATAGATTAGGTACCCCTCCAACTTTCACAACCACATATTCCACATCCTCAACACACACCCATCACATCCAGTTGCACCTCCCCACTCTATACACTCCCCATCACCTTTTTAGCACCCATCAATATAGGTATTTGTTCAACACAACCATGTCACCCCAGAAAGATGCCTGTTTCACAGATGACGAGTTAAGAGTCATGGTGGATGAAATCATTAGAGTAGAGCAACAATTTTTTGGACCCCAAATCCAGCAAACTGCTATTGCAAGAAAAATGGAAATGTGACAAAGGATAGTCGACACAGTGAATTCTGTAGGCAGCCCCCTCTGAACAAGGGACGACATCAGGAAGAGGTGAAACGACCTCAAGGGCAAGGTAGTCCATGGCATCCAGACTCCACCTTGTGGTTCCAAAGACTGGTGGGGGTCCCCCACCTCCTCTCCTACAGCTCACATCATGGGAGGAGAAGGTCTTGGCCATCCTGCATCCTGAGGGCTTGACAGGAATACCAAGGAGAGTGGAGTCAGGTAAGTCACAACATATAAGACATGTAACCTAAATGTATTGTCATGCATGCACACTGATCACAATTAGACACCTTCACTGTCCTCCCACTCACCAGCCCAGTCACCACCTATCCAAAGACCACTGTCTGTCATCTCACATGGGAACTAGACTCACCTGGGGGAACCACATCTCTGTATACTGTGTGTAGCACAGGGAATGACAGTGCCACAATTCCCAGCAGGTACTGTTCTACTATTACAAAAACTAGAACGGTGTACAACACTCAAAAATACCTTGTTCTGCAAATCCCAAGTGAACAGTACTCACTTGAGAGGAGGGCAACTGTACAGTGTGTGGGAGAAGGACAGGCACCGACAGGAATGCCAAGGCCAGGGGGCAATAGCAGTGTTAAACTCCCTATCCAACAGAGTTCCCAGATACATGATATGAACTGTACTCACCTGAGAGGAGGACAACTGTACAGAGTGTGATGCAGGGAGTGAAATGTCTAGAACTCATAGGAGGATCTCTTACTCTTACTCCAAGCAGCAGTCCGCTGTATACCTGAGAAAATACACTTTCTTGGGAATTCACACATTAAGTGCACACACCTTGGAGAATCACACTGAACAACTGCATGTAGTACAGGGAGTCACATGACTGCTAATGCCAGGAGGCTCTGTCTACCCAATCCAATGACCCAGCCCACTCTGTAGATGTTCAGATATCCATGTTGGTATACTTGCAATGGAAGTCAACTCACCTCAGAGGATTAACAGTGTAAACTGTGAGTTGTGTTTTGAGTAACATCAATGTAAACCCCTGCCTGGAGGGCCAGTCCATGCAACCTCAAACACCAGGCCAGTGTCCATATAACATTGTGCTACTGTCTGTGAACTCACTTATGAAGTTAACACACCTAGTAGGGACAAGGATACATGTCATGGTACACCCTATGTTGTGGCAACACACCCAGATCCATCTTGAGCAACTATGCCAAGATGAAAATACTGTGGACAGGAAGGACAGCTCCACATGTTTGGAAAGACTATCTAAGACAGATCTGAAACCCCAAGATGTGTCATCTAAATGGCATTGGCAGCAGTGAAATCCACAATGCCCTGACCACAGGATGACAACTATCACATATCATCCAAGGTTCTGCCACTGCCTGCATAACAGACAACTAGGTCTCAAGATGACCCAAAGAACATCCTGCCCAGCCACGGTTTTACCTGCACTGCTGGCAAGATATGAGTCCATAACCATCCCTCCAACAGCCAAAAAATCCAGATAGTTTGAGGCTAGTTTACTGAAATGGAATTGGCATGTAATTCCAATGGCAGGGTAATACAAATGATATGTGTACCTGTCACATTTTGCAAATCAGCAAATCCAATGTGAACATGGCCCTAGCCCAATGTCACTGTCAACTATTGGAGGTAGATGTCACAATACAACCTGTAACATTGTATCTCTCACACCAATAGATTGAGCAGCCACTGCCAATACTGAATCCACTGAAGAGACTGCCACTACCCCATGGATGAAGCCCTCAGTGAGCACACCACTCCTGGACCGGTGGACGTTGAGGACAGCTCTGGCCCCTCCATGCAACCTGGTCAGACGACAGGAGTAAGCCTCAGGCTGACCCCATTGACTCCTCCCAGACCTGTGTCTCCTACATCTCAGGCAGCTAATCGGCCCCAAACCTGTGTCCTGAGGACAGACATAAATGTTTTGTGCCCCCCAGTCCAGGTTCCTGAGTCATAGCCAGCCAACTGCGACAATGAAGGACCTGGAACCAGTGGGAGGGGGCAGGCTCCACCAAGGGTCAAGGCACATGGGGGAAAGGTGCGTGGGAGGGATGGTGTGGCCCAGCAGCAAGAGTCTGCTGATGATGCTCCTGGCCAGGACACTATCAGCCAGGTCTTGGGAGCCTACCAACATTCCCAAGGTGTGATGAGCCAAGTACAAACCGAAGTCGGGGAAATCAAGGAGCTGCAGAGTGAATTCCATCGGGAAATGCGTGAACAGTGGGAGGCCCACAGTACCAACATGGCCTCCCTAACAAGGGTGCTGCGGAACATTAACACTACCCTGAGCATGGATCAACAACACTCCACCCTTTCATTTGGCGCATCTACACCAGACCCTTCATCTGTGCCAGCGACTGGAAGGGAAGCCCTGCCAGGGTAAGCATCCCCCTCAGACACCCCTGCCTCTGTAGTTGCTGAACCCCCGCAAGCAGGATCTCCACCCAAGACTCCAGGAGCTGCGGATGGCAAGATACCAACAACTGCCAGCAAGTGACCACTCACTGATATCACTCCTTTCTGTGCCACAGATTCACTCTGTTGCCTGTTCCCTAACCACTGTCTATTTTCCTTGGTAGTAGGACACTGGACTTTGAACTTCAAATGTCCTGGCCTCTACTCTATTGATTACATCCACAATGACAGATCTTTTCACCTTCCATCTTGTTTTTCAGTACCACTATAATTTCATGTATATATGTAAATAAACTCACCTATCACAAAAACACTGCATACTAACTCTTATTTACTTTCTGAAATATTGAATGGTAATCGCATGTGAAGCACATGAGTAAGACATAAGAAGGTAATGGAAGGAGGGAGATGCCTCAGGTAGTGTCATGCTGAGGATAACTAGCAACACAATGTCACAAGTGTTTGGTCACACCAGATATTTTATTGCACTGTACTGCACATAGGCTGTTAAAATGTCTGGACAGTCGTAGCCAAGAACATCTGAGCCATATTGAGTTAGGCCAGATATCCCAAATGTACCATCCCACAGAACACAAAGGAAAGGCTTTCATCAGACTTTGCCCCCTAAATTAGGCTAACAGAGTAATGGATGTTTTCACCAGCTTGAGCCTTATCACATACCAAAACCAGGTCTGCTGACTTAACATACACCACGGCACAGAAAGAGGGCAGTAAAACATTCTCTGACCCTAGGTCCGTCCCATTACAATGAGCAAGCATCTGGTGTAATGTCACAGACCTGTGTCAGTGTTGTGGTACAGGCACACTGGCATGCAATGAAAAAACACATTGACAGCCACAAAAAAGATCTTACAGGATCAATGTCAACACAGTGTGACGGTAGAATGCATGGATTGCACAGGATGACATGTTGCAAAGCCACATAATCACACACATAAGACCATTGGACCAACATACAACAGCAAACAAGTGTATTGTGTATTTCAGATTCCTACCCACCCACTGTCCAGGCTGCTTGAGCACAGGACTCATATACCCCAAATCTGTGAACAACCTTACCTGGATCAATCCATCTCCACTTAACATGTCAGACCAGCAGCAGCTACCTGTCAATGACACAACTCTGAAATGCCCACATGAGGATGGCACGGTGAAGACACCTGGAAGAAGGAATAAAATACAAGAAGTTCTGTCAGGGATAAGCATACAAATGACCCAATTATAATTTCAAACTTCAGTTGATCCATTGACAATGAAATGAGACGGAGCCAAACAAAGCAGATTAGCAAGGTAGTCACATGTTAAAGTCAGACTTCGCTAGCGATCCTTGCCTGTAAAATGCATAGCATGAGATGCCCTGTCTCTCACAAAAAATAGATACTGTACTCAACACATCCTGACCCTTACAGTTCCCCATACAGTCACAGTAACCTCATAACATCACATACTTACACTCAAGTGAAGTAGTGATTGATGAGATCTGCACGCATGTCTCCACCTTCATCCTCATCACTGTCATCCTCACTTAATCTTCAGGAGGCTCACCCGGTGGCACTGCTAGCTCCCCCTCATATGGAATATATGGGATATTTCTCTTCAGGGCAATGTTATGGAGCATGCAGCAGGCCACTATGATCCTACAAACCTGTACAATGAAATCTGGCTTTCAGGAGCCCAAAAGCCCACTCCACGGCACACCGTGTCCTTCCATGAGCCTCATTGAAGCAGACTTCTCCTGGCGTAGTTGGGTTCCTCACCGGTGTCAACAACCATGGATGATTTGGGTATGCAGAGTCCCCTGTAAGGGAATGCAACATATGTGCAACCATGAGTCCCAAACATCATCTCTCTATCAGCAGACATAGCATAAAAACAAATAGGACATATGTGACTTACCAACCAGCCAGGCATTCTCTGAGTACAGTTGTGTCACTAGCTGTGGAATAGCTATGTTCCGCATGATGAAGGCATCATGGACTGAACCCGGATAATGGGCACAGAACTGGGAAATGTAGATGTCCACCAAACAAACAACTTGGATGTTGATGGAACAGTAGTTATTCCTGTTCCAATAGACTTGTCATTGCCATGCGGTGGAACCAAGGTTACATGTGTACCATCAATGGCTCTCATCACATGTGGGATGTGTGCCAAACCATAGACGTCCGCCTTCATATGGGCAAAATCCTCACGTTGAGGAAACCGGATGTAGCTTTCTAGGTGTTTCAACATTGCTGAGAGTACATCCTTCAAGACCAGACTGAACATAGGCTGGGACATCCCAGCAGATAGGGCCACTGTTTTTTAGAAGGACCCTGTGGCCAGGAAATCCAACACTGCCATGACTTGGGTGATGGGTGGAATGCCATTTCGATGGCTGATGGCAGGCATCAGATCTGGCTCCAACTGATGACAACGATCTACGATTTTCTGCCTATCCAGCAGGTCTATCTGGATGATGTGTCTGTCCTCCATTGCCTGAAGATCTGCCAGTGGAAGGTACAAAGGAGGATGTCCGATCCTACTCCTCCCAGGGTAATTAAGTAGGACAAAAGGAGAGTATAGCTGTCGTTAAATGTGTCCCTTGCAAGATACATAATGTATGTCTTAGACAAACAGTGACATGGCATGTGAGTAGCAGAGGACATGATACACAGTACACATCACCACTTCCAGTTACACAGAAGTAACACATTTCCCCCTTGCATTTCCACAAATGTGTTCACATCATCTATCTGGAAAGCAACAATATGTGCATGTAACTTGCCACTTGGACTGTGAGGTAATGTTCTAAAACCGACATTGTCCTGGGGGGAACAGGTGTGGGCCTGTGCCCCTAATCATGTTGTCACATGTGAGTGGCATCATACCAAAATGATGTCAAATTTGATTGCCCTACTTGGAAGGACAACGCCAGCACTCATAATTCACCAAAACAATATTTTTGGATTTGTGATGCATCTAAAACAGCTAACCATGGCAGAGTATGCCTCTAAAATGGCGGCTGCCTGACCTACTCCACTGGACATTAGGAACTGCCTGCAAATGCCAGCAGAAGTCGTCATGGCGGTAGGCAGATGCTGCAGCGGTGGCCACAGCTTTAGGTTAATGTTGCCAGTGGCTGTATTGGGCCAATGGCTGTGTCCGCCGGTGGTGACGGTCACGTACGTGGCGAACGTGACCGCCATGTTCTGTAAAATCCCTCACTTGACTCCTGACGCTGCTGCCAGTAAGACCTCCACTACCTCAGCTGCTGTGTACCGCCTCTGGGAGCATTCATGCCACGCCCAACAGGTCATAGGGCCCCTGCCTTCTCTCCTGAGGAGCTGGAGAAGCTTGTAGAGGAGGTCCGACCCCTGTATGGACAACTCTATGGTGCACCAGAGGAGCAGGTAAGTGCCCCATGTGCACAGTTCTCTCTGTATTCCGACATATCTTACCTTTAGACAGTCTAGAGGTTGGCCCAGTTTGTCAGATAATTTAGTCAAGGCTCTGTAGGTGCTGTCAGTGTGCATCAATGAATAAGTCAATGGGCATATTTCTGTGTCAAGTGACAGGTATTGAGTTCTGAAACATTGTGATGAGTGTGTATTGAGTGTTCCCTGACACAGCTTGTGTTGGAGGCACATAACTAGGTGAGGTGTCAGTTGATTGTAAGTTGAGCTCTGTGTATGTTGGGACACTGTGATCTCAAACCATATCTGACCTTGTTAGACTGTTGTTTAGAAGCCAGTTCATGACTTACTATGGCCTTCAGCTCTGCACATAGGCACCACATGGCAATTAGCTGTTAGCTACATGATGTACTGTTTTGCATCTAAGTGTCTGATATGGTGTTTCATGTAGGTCTGTATGCTAAGCCGGCAGAGACCGAGGCTTGTCTAATGTTTCTCACAGTATCTGTCATAATCTGGGCTGGTATTGAATCCCTTTTTCTATGCAACTGTGATACTGTGCCCACACCCTGTATCTCTGCACAGCATGGGCAGACCCCAAATCATGCCTCAGTTCCAATACGCAGCATGTTGAGCCTCTGTCCATTGATTAGAATGGAAATGGTATTAGAGGGAGGCTGGAGATCTGTGACGGATGTGCTGCTATCATTTTTGTCAATGTGTGTTACATAGCCTTGACAGGTCCCTTGATCCCACAGCCCTGTTATCACCTTCATCCAAGTCACATGTGTCCTGTGCAGGGTCATTGCATTTAGGTAATTGCATAAGTGGAAACAGTGTGTTTCTTACTGATGAGCCATGATATGTGACTCTGTTGTTTAGGCACATGGCAGGACATTTACAGTGCATGCCCATGTCTTTCAATGGGTACCCTAGGTTAAGTGAACACACATGTGCAGAGGAGTGTTTTGTGTTGTTGATGAGACACACAGACCCCCACCACCTAAAGTGTCATGTACCTGTATGTATACACATGGACAGGCTTGACTCTGCCTACCATGCCACTCCCTTCATAGTGAGCCAAGAGCGATAGTGGAGTTTTTATCCTGGCTGTGGCCTGTAGGGAGAGTATGCTGCGGTTGAGAATCTGGGATAGTGGATGTTTATGTGCATTCCTGGCTGAGCGGTTTACCTGTCAGTAGCCACTTGGTATGATGTGTCTCATAGTGTTACCGATCTCTGTCAGGTTGCTAGCTCATGTCCCACAGAAGTCACAGTTGACCTACCTAGTCAGTACTGGGCCTGAGTTGGGTGATATGCATATTGGGGAGTAATTATAGTAATTGTCCCTGTGTCCAGTGACTGCTATGTGCCACACATGGGCAGTATGGTCAGGACAGGATGTTCGAAGCTTGGCACACTGACATGTAAGTGACTCAGCCATCTTGTATGGGACTTTTTGACATGATCTCTCTCTTGTCTTTTGCATCCATGAAGATCGACGTCCATCAGAAGAAGGGGATTTGGAGATCCATCACCAAGAAGGTGCGGACCCTGGGGGTCCACAGCCGGAAGAGGTGGGAGGACCTGAGACGCTGGGCCTGGAAGATCGCAGAGGCTCACCTGGGGCTGTCTTCCCAACATGGAGGGGGTGCCCGTCAGACAATGACCCCCCTAATGGCCTGCTTTTTGGCAGTAGCCTACCAGGAGTTGGCATTTGAGGGCAGCACAGCAGCCACAAGGGGATGAGTACAAGGCAAATTCCTGCTTGTCCCTTTGTCAGGTGATTGGGCGAAGGACTGACTACTCTCCCTGACAATGAGGGATTTCTCATGTGTCACAGATCACATGAGAGCTTATTTGTGTAGACAGGTCATGTGTTTCCAGCTGGTGTGCTTTTCCCTTTGGACCTGGGACTTAGCACAAAACTATGGGGAACCCTCAGACCTACTGCGTTGCTGTAAAAACATATGGCTGTGTGAAGTGAACAAATATGTACTATTTGTTCTTCTAGTGGATGTTAGTTATCTCCAACAGATCACTCCTCCCAAATGTTACAGGACAAAGGTAAGTAGGATGTGGATCACTGTCCTCTGCCATGTGTCTGGGAATATGTGTAGATTGACATCTGCCACCCAGGAGCCAGTTATCTTGTGCTGGTGACTCACTGCAGTCTGTGATCCATAGGTGGCCATCATACATGTGACATGACTTACATGGCTAATTGTTGGCAGCTGTAACAAACTAATTTCCCTTGGTAAGTGGGAGATGTGCATTGACATGAGTGATGTGTCATCACTGTGGCCAGCAGTCCTTGTGCCTACATGCCCGCATGTGCTCCCTTCTCCTTAGGATACATATCTATGCTGCTGCTTTATGCATGTGCCACCCATGTTGATGGTATGATGTCTGGAGTCTCTCATATACATGTGCATGGAGAACTGTTGTTGTAAGGGCACATCTACAATGATGGTATATTTCTGTGTCACCATCATATGTCGTTTGACAGATACCGTCATGCTTCATAGCATGTCATTAGTCATCTAAAACTACTGTAGCAATGAGGGACATGACAGATAGGGCCAGAGTGTGGATCCACTTTATGTTTGTATGTACCATTGATGTGGATTCATATTGAGACGTGCACTGCACCTGTTAAATGATTGGGGATTGTGCCCTGACTGTTAGAATGCATCATGGAGTGACTTGCCGCGATGTTTGCATCACATGTGTTTGGGGACAGGGATTCATCCACAGACAGATGCCATGTTTGCCATGTCTGAGATGTTGGTAGGGATGTAGCTTCTCATTGGATAATAAGTTGGGGTCCTTCTGTTGGTGTCTGCAAGTTCTGTGTCTCTCCAACCTGCATGGTGCAGTTGTTCACTACAAACTCACTCAGTTGTGAATATTGTAGTGGGTGTCAGACATTGGTGGTGGCTCTCTGGGCCTTATAGAATCATCATTGTGTGTATTCTGGAGACATCTCTCCATGAGATTTTGACCATTAATTCATTGTTATTCCTTACAATGCCACAGTTGTGGCATGTCTGAGTGACATTGCTACTACCTCATTGACTCATTTTGAACAAGAGTCACTTGTGGAGCTGTACATTGTTGTGATGCGTCCATAGTGACATGGGCATTTCCATGTCACCTACTCCAGGTTTTGCAGATGTGTACCTGTGTCAGCTGCATTTCCTTTGCAACCTCTGATACTGTTGGTATATACCGTCAGTGCAGAATAGATGTATGCCTGAGATTGTGTATGTGTATTTGGTAGAGTACTCTACAATGGGATCCAAGTATTGGTTACTAGTTCACTAGGGTCTGCTGCATGTGGTACAGGTTTGAGGATGGAGTGGTAACTTAGTTGTGGTATGGTTAGTATGGTTGCTAGACTTCATCCATGCAACTGTAGTTGTCTGAAATCCTGATTTTCTCATGTGTCACTTTTCTGATTCCCAATGGCATGCATAGTTATGCAATGGCACATGATTGTGCCACTTAGGTGGCAGGTTTTGCTAGGGGCTACTTGACATGATGGCATGGTTTGTCTCAGCGTTGTGGTTGAGGTGTTTTCATGACCATGTTGTGGCCCTATTTCTCTTTCTTTTGGCAGCATCAGCTTAGGCAGGTGAAGGAGAAGGTGCACAGCCGAGTGGGGAAGCATCTGGCCATGGGACCTCGGGTCAAGATACAACCGACACAGAGGACCCCAGAGGCCAGCTTTTACATCTTTGGATTCCTCCTCCATTGGGCACACCCTAGTGGTGATGGACCCATCAGGGAACCCCACCAGCACCATCTTTGTACGCGACCCTCCGTGCTATCACCGCCCAACCTGTTGCTCCCCACCCAGTTGGCCGCGCCCACTCACCCAATAGAGTGGGCGTCTCCTTTGCCGTAGGCACCTCCCCCCAGCCCTGTTATCCCTGCTGCCTTCAGTGAGGAGGCTATTAACCTCCTGAGAAACATTTCTGTGGGTCAGTCTTCCATTGTGAATGCCATCCAGGTTCTGGCGACCCAACTCCAGCAGCCAAACGCGTTCCTGGGGGGGCATTCACAGTGCCATGGCTGGCCTACAGAGATCTTGTCAGGCTCTGGTTTCCACACTGACGGCAGCCAGTCACCCCTTGTCTTCCGTCCCCCCTCCACCTCCCTCTTCCCAGTCCAAATCCCCCTTCCCTGATCTACTCAAAGCACACAGATTCCCATGCATCTACCTCAACAGACACACAGAGCGCTCCAAACACAAGCACCTCAATCCTGACCCCATTCTGATGACCATCCCTGTATGTCTAAAAAACTTTTCCTTTGTGAACTAGACCTTACCCCTGTCCTCCCCCGTACCACACCCAAAAGGTCTGCATCCTTCCCATAGGCCATCCCTTCCACCTCCATGGCCTCTCCTTCCCCTGCAGAGACCCATACCCCTCCCCACCAAAAAGAAGCCCACACCTCCCAAAAAAGAACCCCCCCCTCCCAAGCCCAAACCCCCCTTCAAAACCCATATCCCCCAACCCCACCCCCAGATAATCTCTGAAGTGCCTGCCTGCCCCCTTGATGCCCCTTACTGTAGAGGTTACATGGCAGTTAGGAGTCACGTTTGGGCAAAAACAGTGCCATTACTTGGACAGCTTATGGACTGGCCTATGGCCTTGGACTTACAGGCCTTTGTTTAATAAACCCAACCAGTTGTTGTTTTGTTCGTTATGTCTTTGTCCTGCAATTCCTTTCCTAGCTTTTCTGTTGATCCTGAGTGGCTTTGGTTATGTGTCTGTAGTTGTGTGTGTTTGTGCTTGTTTCTGCTCCATGTGGTGTTGTTTGCAGTATGTGAGTTTGTATGCAGTGCTGTTGGCCCCAAAGAGAAGGATATCTGTTGTGTTATGGGTATGTGTGTGTAGATGCAATGTTGATGTCATGGCATTGTGACGTGCTTGTCATAGTAAGTATTTCTTTTTGTTATGTGCAATGTGGGCATGTATGGTGTTGGACTTGTCCCCCTGATATGGCTATTGAATACAAGTGATGTCTGTCTTCTTTGGGTTTTGTTATTGCAGAAATGGAGTGTGTTCATTTGTGCTAAGTTGCTTTAAATTTGAGTGTACATGTGTCCATTTAAGTGTGCGTCCCTTGTGCTAGTTCATCTGGAGGTATGTCCCATGGTGTAGGAGTTGTATGGGCTTTGTAGACTTGCCCTTCTCTATTGTGTAGCTGTGCATGACAATTGGTTTTGATATTGTTTGTACCAGGGAACCATGTAGGGGCATTTCCTGTGCACATGTTGTTTTAGGGCCCTGCTCAACATGATATGTGTCCCAGTGTAGCCTCCTTCCATTTATGCTTCTGATGCTCCCAACCCAACTGTGCAGGTATTGTTGTTTGGTTGCTCTTTGACTCCTTTGTCTATTTGTCTGTGTGTGTTTTGTTTATGCCATTGTGATTCTATTGTGCAGTGTGTGTGTGTGATGTGTGTGTCCATTGCTGGTTTGCTTCATGGTGGTGTTGTATGTGCCATGCCACATCAGTGGATATGTGTGTTGTATGTGTGGACAGTTTCTGGCCAGTGTTGGGTGTGATTGTGTGAGTTTTATTTGTAATATGCAGTAGTTGTGATGTTGTTGCTGTGTGTCAGAATGGTGTGTGGCCTTCAGTGTACCTGTGCCTGAGCTGTGTAGTCGTGTGTATTTGTGTAGTGTTGCAGTGCGATGTCTGTGTGCTGACCAAAGTGTGAGTATTGTGAGTGTTTGGTGTCAGTGTTGATGTATGTTTGTGTGTGTGTGTTGTGTGACACGTGTAGCTGCTGCGGCCTTTGGGTCCCCCCCCCATATTGTGTTTCCCAGCGATCTGTGCTGTTTTTGTTTGTTAATGATACAGGTAGGTTGTGTAGTTACGGTTGCTGTCGTCCATGGCATCGCTGATTTTGTTGTCTTTGGATGAGCAGGAGCAGCGGCATTAGGTTTGTGAAGGACTCCAGGGTGGTTTCGGACGTATGAAGCTGCCTGCAGATATATCTCTCTTTATGCTGTCCCTTCCCGCCAGCTTCTACCTGGTGGTTGGACTGCCATGGTCACATTGGTGGTGTGCAACCTCGTAGTGGGTCTGAAGGAAACACAGGCTCCGCGGGCCAGTAATAATTTTTTTGCTGATATTCAGCTATTTGCTTATTTGGCACGTAGAAGGCTTGGATGGTCTTGTTCTTCATTGCTGGCATATATGTTCACAGTGAGCAAGGATGTTTTAGTGTGCACGCTGGAATTAAGTCAGTCCACATCGGCTGGGTTTACTAAGTATGCCTTTTGGTCTTGAGTACACATGACACTATTCATGATCACATGGATGTTTTTAATTTGTTTGGATTTGGTGTGTTTTGTACTTAGAGGGAACATGTAGCTACTTGCCTCACACAAATTGATTTAACTTGCAAGTTTAGAATAAGCATGATGCTGTTTTGGAATGCAGTTCTTCAGTGAATTGTGGGTTAAAAGAGGTCATTATTTCGATAGGCAATTGTCAGACTAGAAGCCTTCCTTGTCCCTTGTTTCTCTGATTTTTCTTACTGCCTTTTCTCTTTTCTTCCCTTTCTTCTTTTTCTTCTGTGCTTTTTTTGTTCCTTTGTGTTTTTTCTCTTCACATTTATCAGTGATGCAGCGTTACCCCTGAAGAAGAGACATAGGTGGTCATTATGACTTTGGAGGTCTTCCTTGAAGACCACCAAAGCCTCGGGCGCCACAAGACCACCAGTGCTGGCGGTCTTCCGTCCACCATATTACAAATACTGCTGGATTTCTCCCACATTTTGGGTGGAAATGGAGCAATAGTTGTGCTGGAGGGCAGAGGCGCTGGGGGGGTTCCACCACCGGCCTTGCCCCACCAGAAGGACACCCCCTGCCGTATTATGTGCAATAATACAGTGTGGTGGTGTCCTGATGGTGGGGCTCTGCCAGAGGTGGAAGCGTCCGTTCCCGTTCCCTGCCGGACGACCTCCTACCCGGACCAGGTAAATTGATCATCCAACAGGGGAGAGGGGTGGGAGGGTGGGGGGGTGTTGTGTGTGCGTGTGAGTGTGTGTTGTCTGCGTGTGTGCATGAATGTGTGAATGTGTGGTTGTACGTGTGTCTGAATATAGAAGTGAGTGCGTGTATGCGAGTACGAGGGTTGTGGTGAATGCGTGTTTATCTGCATGTCTGTGTGTGTGTTTGGATGGGTGTGTGTGCATTTTTGTCTGTGTGTGTGTATGCGTGTTTAGATGGGTGTGTGCCTGCGTGGTTGAATGTGTGTATGAATGCTGAGGTGAATGCGAGCATGGATGCGTCTGAGTGAATGTGGGTATGTAAATGTAGGTGAATGAGTGTATGCGTGGTAGGTGTGGGTGTCTGTGTGCATGTATGCAGGGAGGGGGGTGCTGAACCTGGAGGGGGGTGCTGTACCTGGAGATGGGGAGTGGGTGTGGGGGGGGTTTAGTGCTTGCTGGGGGGAGGTAGGGGAATCGTCTACCGGTGACAGGGAAGAAATTCCTTGTCACCGGTAGCCTTTCCGCCAGGGTTTTCATGACGGTACTACCGCATCGGAAACCCTGGTGAAAAGGCAGCTCCTGATACCACTGGCGGTCTTCTGTGGACCGCAGGGTCAGAGATGCTTATCTCCAGCCCAGCGGCTCCGACTGCCCTGGCGGTATGAGTGGAGATGTGACGGGTTGGCAGAGACCAACCTGCCGCACTCATAATGTGGCAGTCTTCACTGCCAGCCTCTTGCGGTCAGGAGACCGCCAGGGTCCTAATAACCACCGTAATGTCCCAATCTGCATTGGGCAATATACTAGGTTTGTGAATTTGGCACAATTGAAGAAACGTCAGCAACAGTTATCATTGGACATTCAAGCAGATTCATTGACTTGCTGTTGATTAAGCAATATCTGTATATGTTCCTGTATATTTGAAAGCATTGTGTGTATATTAAATATATCTCGCCTTGCACCAAAATATTGATACTTTTCTAACCTATTTTGTGAAAGTGTAAACATTTAGGCCCTCATTATGAACATGGCGGCAATCACCTCTCCGCCGGCGGTGGGGGTAACTACCGGCAACAACCTGGCGGTCCAAACCACCAAATAATGAAGCACATGAGAAGCAGCCAGTGGGAAATCCACACACTTCCAGCATTGGACAACTACGGAAGAGGCCGCTCACAGGCCGACGGAAAGGCCCCGCCCGCTCAACAAATAATGAAGCACAAGACCGCCATCAGTTCTGGGGCGGGAACCACCGCCAAATAAAACACTCACTGTAGGCACACACAACACGCCGAAGCAGACATGGAGAGAGAGTTGCAAATAATGCCAATCCTGCTCCTTGCAATATACCTACACGACCGTGACCGCCGACGCAGGCACCAACGGTAAGTACAGCAACCTAGTGAACAAGGGAATAAAGGGCAGAGTTACACAACCGACAACGCACTCCCAACCCCTCACACATCACAAGCCATACACACCAGAACAAGGGGTACTTACCGACAAAAGGCAAATAAAACCTGCCCAAAGTACACACATGTGCACACCACAACCCCACAATGAAACAATGAAATCACATTTTCATATTATGCCAACAGCATCACTGGGCACACAAACTTTAATAGAACAGTAAAAAGTAATATACAAATAACGCTATTGGCCAGTCCATGAGAAACAGCCTGAAGGGCCCAAATGGTCTGAACTTGACTCCCACATGTGCACATGGTACTCCACCATAAAGGGATGTCCATGGGGAAGCCAGGCACCTCAGGGGACAGGGGCAAGGGGTGGCGGGGTGGGGACTTACATCAGGGAGGGGGCTTGGGCTTACGTTTGGGAGGTGGAGGGGGTTTGGGTTTGCTCTTGGAAGGTGGGGGAGCGGGCTTGGACTGGGGGGTGGCAGATGGACCTGGGGCAGCACAGGGCTTCTTCCTCTCTGGGGAAGGGGCATGGGAATGGGAAGGGCAGACTGGGGTGGACTTAGAGGAGGAAGGAGTGGACAGGGCAAGGAGATGGGCACATTTTGGGACGAGACAGGGTGGGCCAGTGGGTTCAAACAGGTAAGCACCTGACAGGAGAAGTTTTTTAGGGGCAGTCCGGGTGGACATGGAGGAAGGTGTGGGAGTGGAGGCAGAGGGAGTGCTTGTAACTGGTGTAGGTGTGCTGGACGTGGATGTAGGTGCCTGTACAGTATGCTGAGGTGTGGTAGATGTGTGTTGAGTGGGTGTCTGGGAACGTTTAAATGTCTTTGGAGGAGGTGGGTACAAACAGTGGGACAAGACAGGCTGCCAGCATAAATGGATGTTGTCTGGGTGTCTGCAGGTCTGGTGAGTGTGCTGCATGTGTCAGTCAATGTGGTTGTGGTGAGTGCAGGTGTGGTGTCTGGGGTTCATGACTGGATGTCTGATGTTGTGGTGACTGCAAGAATGGGGCCAGCAGCAGTGACTGAGGGTGCAGTGCTTGTGGGGGTGCATGTTGAGGTGACAGACAGGGAGGCGGTAGAGGTGGACACACTGGGGGGAGTGGATGTTGTTGTGTGTGCCTTTGTATGTTGGCTGTGTGTATGCCTGTGATGGGAATTTGGTGCTTGTGTTTCTCTGTGTGCTTCTTGTTTGTTGAGATGTGTGCATGGCTGTCTGAACGTGTGCATGGGATGGGTGAAGGGAGTGGGGTGCTGGAAGGGGTAGAGGTGGTTGGAGGGGGGATGGAAAGACCAAGGACACTGGCTGCTGTCAAAGAGGAGGTCACAGCCTGAAAAGATCTCTGTAGGCTAGACATGGCACTGTGAATGCCTTCCAGGTATACATTGCATTGCTGCATCTGGGATGCTAGCCCCTGGACGGCATTCACGATGGTTGTGTGCCCTACAGAGATGGTCCTCAGGAGGTCAATAGCCTCCTCCGTGAGGGCAGCAGGGCTGACTGGAGCAGGGGATGAGGTGCCTGGGGCGAAGGAGATGCCCACCCTTCTGGTTGAGCGGGCACGGGCAACTGAGTGGGGAGCAACTAGGATGGCGGTGATCGTTTGGGGGGTGGTGGAAGATGACACAGAATGGGTGGACCCACTAGGGTCAGCCACCACCAGGGAGCTCCCATCGGAGGAGGTATCAGAGTCACTACCTCCAGTGGAAGTTGCCTCCCCTGTGGTACTCTCCTCGCCCTCCAACCCACTAGTCCCCTTGGCCTCTGCAGACTCTGCCTCCTTGGAACTGTGGGCTGCTACATCCCCACTCGCCGTTGCCACTGCTCCCTCGCCAGATGATGCTGATGTACACAAAGAACACACGAGCACAGGGGTGGGGAGACAAAAAATGAGAGAAATCTGTAAATACCTGTATGAATGTACATACTTGGTGCAGACAAACTCCCATCCAGCCTACACACTTACATGCAGCACCTACAACAATAGTCATGACTATGCCCCTGGCTAGTTGCCACTACCCCAGAATTTAACACATTTCCCACATGACACATGGACCTGATGAACTGTTAGACCTGCCCCTAATCATTTACGTGCCCATGGGGGCAGGACTGCTGGAAGACACCTGCCCCCCCATGGGCACTAGCACTAGACAGCATACAGCATACATACTACAGCACCCAAACACATCCATCAAAGTGGTATGAAACAGTGTGGGTACTCACCCCCTTGTGGCTACTGTGCTGCCTTCAAGCGCCCATCCAAATCCGGATATGCCACCGCCAGAATGCGGCACGTTAGGGGGGTCAGGGTCAAATGGGCACCCCTTCCTCATTGGGAGGCCTTCCCCAACTGGGCCTCGCAGGTCTTCCTGGCCCAGCACCGTAGGTCCTCCCACTGCTTCCTGCAGTGGGTGCTCCGCCAGTTGTAGATCCCCAGGGTCCGCACCTCCCTGACGATGGCCTGCCAGAGTCCCTTCTTCTGATGGGCGCTGACCTGTATGGGACACAGAGAAGAATAACAGACGTCAGGATATGCCCATTTGCTACAGCTGACATATCGTCCCCAGTGGGACGGATACTTTACAGGATCATTTTACCAACTCACTCACAGTACTTGCCACACACTCTACGCCTGTGCAGTTAAATATCGACTACACATGCATACAGGCATCCGCCACCATCACACATCCATGCAAGGCAACCGCCAACTCACCTGGTCCTTTGGTCCCTCATATAACTTGGCATACAGGCGTAGGACCCTGTCCACCAGCTTTTCCAGCTCCTCCGTGGTGAAGGCCGGGGCCCATTCCCATGTGACTCGTGCCATTGGAGTAACCAGAGTCAGGACACAGCAGCACACTCAGGTGAGTACTTTCATGCACGGGATCCGGGACTCAAGTGAAACTGGGGTGACGACATGCCGTATGCTCCACGGCGGTGTGCACCATCACCGCCGGTAGCGATCAAGAGCACCCAGGTTCCCCATTGACAACCATGTAAAACAATGAATGGGTGCACGGCGGTGAACACCGCCTTCCACCATGACAACTACTGCCAGGGGAATTAGGTCACTTCCACTCCCTCAAATCTGGATGGCAGGAGGCTGCCATTTTGCTAGCACCACCTACATATTTCCTTGTCAGGGGCCCCATTCAGGGCCTTCAGGTCACAGCCCTTTGTTGCCTGCACACATGAGTGTCTGTTCCTCACATAAGTCCAACGGTATCACTGCATACATGTCCCAAAAGTTGTACATCATACATCACTTGTGTGTGTAACCTACGTATTGTACAGCAGTTATTCATACACAATATGTTTGCATGTGTATGTGTGTCTCTCATATGTGTTCTTTCCTCCCCATAGGTACAGACCCATGTGGCGAGGGAGGGCCCCATCTGTGTAAAGAGCTCTTGTTGATTTGGAAACCATGATGGAGCATCACATCATTGTCACCTACAGATTCAATCGTGGAACAATCCATGACCTATGTGCTTTACTGGATCCTGTACTGAGACCGGGTAATCGGAATCAGCTTGCCATCCCTACTGAAGTGCAAGTGCTCTCTGTACTCCATTTCTTGGCTACGGGCTCATTTCTGGTGACAGTGGGCATGGGTGCAGGGTTCTCACAGCCAATGTTTAGCCTCATCCTGTCCAAACTCCTGGGTGCATTTGTACAACACCTGCAGACATATGTCAAGTTTCCCCAAAGGGCTGAACTCCCTGCCATCAAGTCTGAATTCGATGCCTTTTCTAACATTCCCCATGTGATAGGTGCCATCAATGACGCCCACACAGCTCTCATTTCACCAAGAGTGAATGAACAGGTGTATAGGAACAGAAAGAACTTCCACTCAATGATAATACAGTTGGTGTGTACTGCTGACCAGTACATTTCACATGCAAATGCCATGTTTCCAGGATCAATTCATGATTCCTTTGTCCGGAGGAACAGCAGTGTGCCACACATGATGGAACAACTTCAAGGGGACAGAGGATGGATCATAGGTGAGTGCGTATGACACTGGATCAGTACATAGCTGACAGCCAGGCTGTATGCAAGTTATGGCAGTTTGTTACAGTCCTGTTTCGCCCACTTTTACAAGTGATAGAAACAATATGAGGCCCCCCACCAATATTTACAATTTCAACAATCAAGGTGTATGTTGACTCAAATGAGTATTATTAAAGAAAACAGATCATTCAAATTTGACACAGTTCGGCAACGTCCGATCCAGTCCAATGATTTATTAAATCAAATCTTCAAATCACTCAGCTATCTATCCATGGAAATACATTCCAAGCCAACACGTGTTTCGTCATGGGAAATTCTTTCATCCCAAACGACTTCTTCAGGGCTGGGAATTGTAAGCAAATTGTTTGAGTTAGAAACCAAAATGCTCAAACTCCATAGTTAAGTATTATGTAGAAAACCCCAAGTTAAAACCAAAAGTCCAGAACCCAATAACCAAGCGAGAGGAAAGAGAAACTGTTATATTTACAAATGCATACTCTTATCTTCACCGGAAGAAAAATGAACCCTAATGAAAAACCACAATAAAAGGCTCACCAAGTGATTCTGGCTACCACAACTTGCAATGGATTCTGAAACCTGTGAGAAATCCCAGGACAGGTGCAGAGAGGAATTATAATGAGGCCCATGGACATACTAGGAGGGTGATTGAGTGCACTATAGGTCTCCTGAAGGCTAGATTTTGTTGCCTCCATCTCTCTGGGGGATCTCTGTGCTATGGCCCTGAGAAGGTGTGTAGAATAGTGGTGGCCTGCTGCATGCTGCACAACGTGGCTGTGAGGAGAGCTATCCCCCTACTAGAAGAGAACTGTGCTGTACATTCAGACCTGCTACCTCTGAGAGGGGATGAGAGTGATGGAGAGGATGAAGAGGGGGAAGATGTCCACTCCAGGAACCAGCTGATCCAACTATACTTCCAGTGAATATGAGGTACTGTTCACTGATGATGTTGTCTGCACTGCATAATGTTTGTCTGACTCATTTGTTTGGGATGTGGTGTCTGTAGACATTGACACTGTTACCTGAAGAATAAGGTGGCATGTGTCATGGAAACATGGTGTACATTTTGGTTTACACCAGTCGTTGTTATGCATGTGGTACCATTCCTGCAATAAAGGTATGAATATGGAATTGACTGGCAAATGCATTCATAATTACAATTGAATCTTCATAATGACGGGGGACATACGAATTGGTGTAAATGTGTTTAATTTGGTGTCACAAATGCATTGGTGCGCTGTACAGTGATAGGGAGTGGGTTCATGATGGATGTCCATATTGGGTACATGGGCTCAGCGATTGGTGGAAGTGGGTATTGGTCCATATGTCCCTTGCAAGTTGTTATGTGGCTATTGGCAGGTGAGGATAGTGGCACAGTGGCACACTTGGGGGACAGTTCAGGTCAAAGTCACTTCTTTGTGGGGGCCTTGGTCTTGGCAGGTGTTCCAGTGTCATATCTGGGTCTGAGGGACCATTTGAGTGTCTGGTGCTGGGCTGCACGAGTAGGGGTGCTGATCTCTTGTGTGTCCTCTGCCAGTGCCACCATTCCAGTTGCTGCTACTGATCTTTAGGGCAGGTCTGTGTCCTGAGGCAGTGGTAGGGGCTTCCAGGTTTGTGGGGGTCTCAGGCTGGGTTGGGTAGTGGTGCTGCAGTGCCCCTGCAATAGTGGCCATGGTGGCGTTGAGTTGTTTCCACTGCTCAATGGTCTCTTGATGTTTGGGCTACCTGCAGCTTTTGACTCTGTTCCAGGGTGACCAGGATCTGGCCCATCCTGTCTTGTCTATGGTGGTATGCTCCCAGGACCTCAGAGATCACCTCCTAAGCTGCAGAATCCATCCATTGGCCTCCCCCCTGGGCCATGGATGCCCTTCCACTGGGCCTAGCCCTCTGTGCCTGTGTCCCCTGCACAGGTCTGGCAGTCCCATTTGCACTGGGGCCATCATCATCCTGCCTGTTAGTAGGTGGTGACTCTGGCCTCTGTACTTGTGGTCCGCCAGTCTGTGGCCTGGAGACACTGGTGTGGGATCGTTTGGCCAGAGCTGATGTTGGTGGCTGGGTGGTAGGGGTGTCAGTGGTATCCTGGGTGGGGCTGCTGGAGGGTAACAGTCCAGGACTGTGTGACGGGCCAGGGTAATCCTCACTGTCCATACTTCCCTCTCCAGTCTCCTGAGTAGGGCCTCTGTCTCCATGTGGGGCGCTGGCACTCCTTGGCCTTTCCGTCAGGGTGGCATGGGTGGGGGTGGTGGCTGTGGGGGGGAATGGCCATGTATGTTACATGTACTAATTCGAATTAGGATGCACAGCTCTGCCCTATTTTGTGCTGTTTATTCCCCTGTCGGGCCATGCAGGTACCTATTGTGGGGTTTTCCTAACGTTTTGCATGGGATGTGGGGGTGCATTGTGGGTACAGTAGTGCCATTGTGATTCCTTGCAGGGGTAGGTGGCTGTGCAAAGAGGGAGGGATGTAGGCCTGTTAGTGTGTTTGTGGGCATGCAGGGTGACTGGATGTAGTGATTGTGGCCTGGGTGGGGTAGTGGTCCTGGTGGTAGTGGGAAGAATGGGTGAGGTGGTACATGCATTACAGGTGTGGTGGATATGAAGTAATTGTAGATGACTTACTCATCCAGTGAGTCCAGTGAGGCCCTCAGGGTGCAGGATAGCCAGTACCTTCTCCTACCAGTCGGTGTATTCGGGGGTGTAGGTGGGGGTCCTCCACCAGTCTTCTGGAACGTGATGTTGTGCCTGGATGCCATAGAACTCACCTTCCTGCGCAAGTCGTTCCATCTCTTGCGGCTAGCGTCCCTTGTGCGTGGATGGTTTCCCACTGCATTGACCTTGTTTACTTTAGTCTGCCATAACTCCATCTTCCTGGCGATGGGTGTGTGCTGGACCTGTGCCCCGAAGATTTGTGGCTCGACCTTCAGTATTTCGTCCACCATTGTTCTTAGCTCCCTATCTGTGAAGCGGGGGTCCTTAGGGGTTGCCATGGTGTGTGTTGTGAGTGGTGTGTTGTAGGATTACTGGTGAGGGTGCTGTTGTGTGGTTCGGTGTATGACTTGTGTGATGTTGCGTTCAGTGTATGCGTGTTGTGTTGTCAATCTCAGTTGTCCTATTGGTGATACAAAGGATTGTGGGGTGTGTATGTGTCTGTTTTATAGTGTTATGGATGTGTGTCAGGTGTGGTCATTTCAAACATGCCAATGTGTGCATTTCTTGCTATTGAGTCTACTTGCTGGCCGTGGCTGTCCGTACCGCCAATGATCGTTCGCCATCCACTAACCGCCACGGTGATTTGTGCATCATTATTTGGAGGGTGAGAATTTGTCTGCATGGCCGTGGTGGGGTGGGGTGTGCAGCCTTTCCACCATCAAGGGCCCTGGTGGTGGCTGGATGTAGCAGATTTTTGGGAGGTTTCTGGTTTTGGCATCATTATATGGTGGTGTGCTTTCACGCCATGTTCATAATGACCACTTTAATTTCTGCTTTGCACACAGGGTCCCAGCCACGTTGATGGCTTGAAATTTTCATAGTTTACGTTCGCTCATGCATTGGGCAGTGCACGTATTAGTGCAGCACGCAACATCTTGAGAAATTTGCATGAACTGCACCTTGTCAATGATTTTAGGAGTGCACGATACACTGTTTTTGTTATTGATCCTGTGAAAGACACACACACACTTTGAATGTAGATATCTTGTACGAAAACCATTTGAACGGTGATTGAATTGAAGATTTTAAGATTGCATTAGACTTGTTTTCTGTTGAATGCTGCCACCAAGGCAATATGTGCTGCTTAAATTGCTCTTACCACATGTGGAACGCGAGCCAAGGCATATAAATCTCCCTTCACATTGGCAAAATCCTCATTTTGAAGAAACTATATGAAGCTGTTGATGTGTCTCATCTTTGAAGAAAGAACTTGTAGCACATCACTGAAAGTTGGTTAAGACATTCCATCAGTCAGATACTGCAAAAGTGTGTTGGAATGATCCTGTGGCCACAAAAGGGAGTACAGTCATTATTTTCACCATTGATGTGGGATTCCTTTTGTGAGGCAGAAGATCTTGTTCCAGCTGATGACATAAATTAATAATAGTTTGCATATTTAATCTGAATTTATAGATGACACCCCTTTCTTCCATGGTGGAAAGGTCTGGAACCTAAAATTAAAATATAGCATGAAGTATTTGGATTATGCATGGGTTATAATGTATTTAAAAATATGAAAAACAATTCTTTATTTCAATTTAATAAAATAATACTTTTTGATTTGTTGTTTTTTGCTATTTTTTGTCATTCTTAAAACACGTGAAAAGCATTACCTATATGTAATTTATTTATGAATAAACAATATTTCAAATTTTAACTTTTTAAAAATGTATAATAAAACAAAAAAAGTGAACAAATTAAGAAAAGAAATACAACACCAGCCTTGAATTTGTTATTCTGATTTATTCAACAATACAACATTTTTAAAAAAACTAGATGAAAAAAAAATCAATCATGGTGAATGAAACTATTATTGAAGAGACAAATTGTTTGAAATCCAATGTACAAAATACAACTGGCATCAAAATCAATCAATCAACCAGAATTTATAAAGTAGAGCTAATTACCGATAGGGCATCCGGGCTCTTGCAGGTCCCGGAGGCTTATTCGAACAGCCAGGTCTTGAGGGCCATGTGGAATTCCCGAAGTGAGGTGATAGTCCAGAGGTGCGTGAGGAGGCTGTTCCAGGTTTTTGCTGCGATGTGAGAGAAAGAGCATCCGCCACTTCTGCTTCGGTAAATGCGGGGAGTATGGGCAAGTAAAAGGGAGGCAGAGCGTAGGTTTCTCGATGGTTGGTGGAAGATCACACAGTGGTTAATGTATGCGAGTCTTCTGTTGTGTAGAGCATTGTGTGAATGGGTCAGCAGCTTGAATTGGCATCTCTTCTGTATGTGGAGTCAGTGGAGTTGCCTGAGGTGGGATGTGAGTTCATTGGGGAAGGCCAATGATGAGTCTGGTTGCGGCATTCTGTATGGGCTGAAATCTCTGTAGGATGTGTGCGGGGATTCCTATGTAGAGGGCGTTGTCATAGTCAAGTGATGAGGGCCTGTGTCACTGTGCATCTCGTGTGTAGGGATAACTACTTGAAGATCTTACATACATTGTGCAAAGTGAGGAAGCAGGCGGAAGAGACAGCGTTGATTTGTGATTTCATTGTGTGCTTGTTGTCTGTGATGATTCTGAGGCTTTCAGTGTGGTCGGAGGGAGTGGGTGCGGGACCTACATCTGATGGCCACCAGGAGTCAGTCCATTTGTTGCTGCTGCCGCCAAAGATCAGTACTTCCATCTTGTCAATTTTAGCTGCAGGCAGTTGTTCTTCATCCTGTCAGCAATGCTTGTCATGCATCTGTGGAAGTTGGTTCTGGTGGTGGATGGGTCGTCAGTGAGTGAGAGAATGAGTTGGCTGTCATCTGCGTAGGAAATTATGTTGAGACTGTGGGATCTGACCATGTTGGCCAATGGGGTCATATATGCATTGAAGAGCGTGGGGCTGAGGGAAAAGTTCTGGTGGACACCGCAGCTGATCATCTTGGGTTTGGAGGTGAAAGGTGGGAGGTAGATCCTCTGGGTTCATCCGGTGAGGAAGGAGGTGATCCATCTGAGTGTGTCCCGCTGATGTGGTGGACTCTTTCAATCAGCATGTGGTGGGCTACGGTGTCCCAGGCTGCAGAGAGGTCGAGGAGGATCAAAGCTGCTCTTTCTCCTTGGTCGAGAAGAGTTTGGATGTCATCAGTGGCTGCGATCAGGGCAGTTTCGGTGCTGTGATTTCTGCAAAAGCCAGATTGGGAGGCGCTCATTAGCTGGTTCTGCTCCAGGTATGTCATGAGTTGCTTGATGATGATCTTTTCCAGTATCTTCGCTGGGAATGGGATCAGGGAGATTGGCCGGTAATTTTTGGGTTTGCTGCGGTCGGCGGAAGGTTTTTTGAGTAGTGGTCTGACTTCAATGTGTTTCCAGGTGTTGGGAAATGTTGCAGTGGTGATAGAGGTGTTGAGCAGGGTGATGAGTTCCTGGCCAATCCTTTGGTTTCCAAAGTGGAAGATATGGTGTGGGCATGGGTCTGTGGGAGCTCCCGGGTGGATGGATTTCATGGAAGAGGTGATGCCCTGGGTGGAGAGGGTGTTCTAGGTGGTCAGAGTATGGTTTGTGTCGGTTACGGTGGTGGAGTGCCTGTCAAGGAAGTGCATAAGTGTGGGTTGTGGTTTGCAGTTTCTGTATATAGTTGCGACCTTGTCATGGAAGGAGTGGGCGAGGTTTTTGCAAAGCTCCTGTGAGGATGTGATTTTGTTTTCGCTGGCAGCCTGGTTGGAGAATTCCCTAGTGATGTTGAAAAGTTCCTTGGTGTTGTTAGTGCTGGTTTCGATGCGTGCAGCATGGCCTGTCTTCTTTGTTGTTCTCAGCAAGGGGTGGTAGAGGTTGAGGGAGGTCTTGAAGGCTGTTCTGTCGGAGGTGTCCTTGCTGGCACACCATCTCTCTCCAGCTGTTTTCTGTCTCGTTTTGCTATTCTGAGTTCTTGGGTGTGCCAGCTGGCCTTTTCGGAGGATTTTCTCAGTATGTTGTTCTTGATGGGACAATGCTGTCAGCGCAATTGGTGATCCAGGTTTTGAAGTTTTTCACTTCCTGTTTGAGGTTAGTGGTAATAGCAGGTTAGAGGTGTTGATAGCATCCGCCCAGCTGGTCTCTGAGATTTTGTTCCACGTCCGGTGGGGGGTACTGGTCATCTTATGGGTGGAGGTGCAAGGGCTTGCGATGCTGAAGGGGATGATGTAGTGATCGGTTCCTGTGAGTTATGTGATATGGCCCCACAAACGCTGCAAGACAACTATTGGACCCCATCTTCACCAGCTTCAGCAACATCACAGTGATAATCAACAGAGGTCACTGGATCTGACCACACTCTCATCAACTTCACCTATTAGACCCCATCTTCACTGGCTTCATTAACATCACAGTAGACAATCCAACACGGGGTCACTGGATCTGACCACACCCTCATCAACTTCAGCATACTCACCCCCCATCACAACAAAAACACTATCACCAAATATTCATGACAGGACTGGAAGAAGA
The DNA here is from genome assembly GCF_031143425.1 of Pleurodeles waltl. Lineage (NCBI taxonomy): Eukaryota > Metazoa > Chordata > Amphibia > Caudata > Salamandridae > Pleurodeles > Pleurodeles waltl. The sequence continues at coordinate 543,409,087 of NC_090451.1, forward strand.
GCTCAGAAGAATCCTGGCCTTCTCACTTTTACACCCCTGGCCTCGACCCACCAACGTCCCCAAATCCATCTCTAACTTTAATGCTTGGATCATGCTGGTGCACATATATTGGCTCCTCTCAAAACCAACAGAGCCATAGGAATCAGACTGCAAGCAAACTAGTACACAGTAGAGCTCCGGCTCACCAAACGCTACTACAAGCAACTTGAACTCAGATGGAGACAAATAAGAACACCAACAAGAGCACCTACAAATTCGTCATCAGATACTACCACCAGCAAATCAGAGCCACTAAATGTTCCACACTCATTGACTGCATCGAAAGCAGCACCAACAGCACCAAGGAAATATTTGTCATAGTGAAAAGCTTCACCTATCCACAGCAAGTTCCATTTGCGTAACAGGCTCTCATAACTTCTGCACCCTGCAGCTACAAGATCACCAGCATCTATAAAAGGTTTGAACCCCAACCACACACATCCACCCTTACAGCCCTGTTTTCCATCCCTCTAACACCAAGAGGACCATCTTGACCACCTGGCCCATCATTACTACTCATGAAACAGCAATGATCATGTAGTCTATACACTTTGGAGCAACCTCTGCAACCTGCCCTCACCATGACTTCATCAAAGGATTGGACCCCAACAGTACTGCTTTCACCCTAATCCTGAATGACTCAGTCATCACAACCACCTACCCAGACGCTGGTACAAAGTACACCTCCTCAAGAAACCCTCAGCAGACTTAAAGACTCTAGCCAACTACCAATCTATTTTCCTGTTACAAAATACAATCAATTTCTCTGCCTCAATGACTAAACTCGCCAGATGGATGAAAAACAAATGCCTCAAGCTCAAAACCGATAAGGCAGAAATAGTTATCTTCGTCAAAGACACCTCACTCTGGGACTGCACTTGGTGGCCTGCCAAACTCAGGCCCACACCCTTCCCGACAACACATGCAAAGAACCTCAGAAAAGTAGTTGACAACTGTTAGACCTGACAGCCTTAGGGTGATCTTTCCCCCAACTTTTTGCCTGCCTCCCTCCATTTTCTGACCTTGAATTTGCTGGCTTTAGGACTCTGTGCACTTTACCACTGCTAACCAATGCTTAAGCACTTGTACTCTCTCCCCTAAAACATGGTAATATTGGCTCATACTCAGTTGGCATATTTAATTTACTCATAATTCCCTAGTAAAGTGCATTACATGGCCCAGGGCCCATAAATTAAATGCTACTAGTGGGCCTGCAGCACGGGACCATGTCCCTGGCTTGCCATTTATTGCAGAATCTGTGTGTGCAGTTTTAAACTGTCATGTAGACTGTGCAAGTTAAACCTCTTTCCAGACCTAACCCTTCCTTTTTTATACATATACATCACCACTAAGGTAGGCACTATGTGACCTACATGACAGGGTGCAATGTATTTAAAAGGCAGGACATGTACTTTTAAGTTTTCATGCCCTGGTAGTGAAAAACTCCTGAATGTGTTTTTCACTACGGCAAGGCCTATCTCTCCCATTCACATAACATTGGGATAACCTTATTTTATCTTATACGTGTAATTCCCAATCTGGAAGAGAAAAGTTTGTCAAGGTTGGTGTCTTTGAACTCACAATTAAAAATCACAACTTTTAGAAAGTTGGCATTTCTTTCTTTAGCCACTTGGTGCCTACTGCATGTTTCCAGTACACATCTGGAGTGGGGTGACAGCTTGTGCATTCCCTCCAGACAGCCACATACAAATGAAGGTTAGGTGTGATTGATAATCCATCAACATCCTGAAGGGCCATCCCAGGCAGGGTAGGAGGGAAGGCGTGATACATCTGATTGGACAGTGTCATGCCACACACAAAAAGCTGCGTACTCCCCTGTAGTGAGTCTGGAACCAGAACAGGAAAGGAGGGCCTCTGTGTACTTCAAAGACCCTTCTTTGAAGTCTCTCCCACTTCAAAGGCACAATTGGAGATAAGCACTGGACCTCTGACACCACCAACTCAGTGCACTTCTGGACCTGTGGATACTCTGCCAGCAAGAAGGATTTCCCTGGTGCTACAAGAACTACCACTCTGCCAGTGCTTAATTTGTGCTTGTTGTTTCCGGTGCTGAGCACTGGCACTTATTTTTGAGGGCTGGCACTTAGTCTTCTGCGTCAAGCATTTGCTGCGTGCAAAACACACATATGGAAAAGACGGAGGAAGAGAATAATGAAAAAACGTCACAAAGGAAGAAAGCAGAAAGCTGCAAGAGTGAGCTGAAGGGGCAGGTAGTGGATATAAATGGATTGAAGAGTCCGGAGATGGCTTCTGGATTACACCGCTACACAATACTCTGTGCTCGGACATTTAACTGCAGCAGCCGTGTGTTTAAGAGGAGGGCATTGGGCACCGGCACCTTTTTATTTACAAATTAAGCACTGCACTCTGCTGAGCTGCTACTCTGCTGGACTCCTGCTTTTGCTGAGCTGACCGGCTGCCATCCGGCCTCAGACTAAGAAGGACTGGACCTGCATCTCACCATCCCAGAACCAAAGTGACTCCAAGGACTTGCTGGCTTGCCTCCTGTTTTCTGAAGTCTCAGGGGCACAAAAGGCTTCCAACCCACCTGCTATAGGTCCTGGGCCTGTCTTCAACCAGCTCCTGACCTCCAAGAGGCGTCTCTCTAGTCCTGGGCCCTTGAAAGTGGTTTTGTGGCTCCTCAAATCAACCTTTTGGGCTCTTTGTGACCACAAACAGGCCTGCTTGGACCAGAACTGCATCCCTCGCACAAAGAATCAGTGCAAGCTGCCGCAAGTTAATCCCGTTGCATAGCAAGCATCATGATGCTCCAGTCCGCCCATCCGTGGAGCCCGGCCGACTCCTCGCACCAACTGACCACTGCCAGCGATGCTCTCCTTGCTCCTGGCAAACTTATTCCCCACGAGCAGGACTCTCAGCTCAAATCTGAAAAGGTAAAACTTCAGCGGGACTTACCTGGGACTGTACCTGACACACGCTCTATTGCGGTTGGCCTGAATTTTTGGATTTCACCTGGTTTAGCACAACCAGATAGCCCCGGTTGGTGCTTCATGCTTTTTACCACTATACTGCATTTTAGTTTTTAAAAATTCATATTGCGACTTCTACTCATTGGATTATTGTCATTATGGTCTCGATTTACTCATAAAATTAAGTAAGGACTCTTTTGCGGTGCTTTCATTGTGTTACTGATTAAAGTGTTGCACAACAAAAAACTTTACACATTTCCTCTCAAATTAAGCCTGTTTGTTCAGTGTCTAACTACCAGATGGCAAGCACAGGTTAATTTATGGTGTGTATCTGACTTACTCTGACTAGGATTTTGGTTCCTGCTTTGACAGGGTGCATTCCTTTGCCAACCAGAAACACAATTGTTAACAACAACCAACTCACCATGGCTGGCCAAGTGAACGCAGTCTCCATCTCCTGCTTCCACAGACTCAAGAGGCTCAATAAGATCTTCAAATTGCTCCCTTGCAACACTCACAGAACTATCATCCAAGTCATCATCTCCAGCAAATGGACTATCGCAACGTACTCTATGCTGGGATCAATCATCAACTGGCCATTAGACTGCAGATCATGCAAAACTCAGAAGTCAGGCTCACTGTTCAAACGCCTCACACACACATGCAAAGTCTACACAACACTGGCCCAGTGTACCTCAAAAACCTTGTAAACTTGCACAAATCTACCAAACACCTCTGCTCACACACACCCCAAGCATACACAGAACCAGATCCAGTAGTCATGCCTTCTCCTACCTTGCTCCTTAAAGGCTGGCAGGACCTGCCCCTGCATGTCAGAGCCACCTCATCAGTTCTTGAACTCCACAAGAAACTAAAGACCAGTCTCTTCATTTAACCCTGACCCTGGCTTCCGCCATGCAGCTCTTTCTTCAGCACCAGGATACCATTCTGGGATAGTACTGTGCTATACAAATATGCATAACATAACATCTCAGTTAGGCTGCTATTGTGCTACTGCAAGAAGACAGGGCATACCTGGATGGCTGAATCACAGAAAGATGGCAGATTAGCTAGTCTGCCTATATGAAAGACAGGTGAGGTTAAGGGTGTATTTTGAAACATGCAGGGGGGAAGCAGTTCACTAAAATGCAAAGGAGGGATTTCAGACCTCTGGAGCCAACCCTGAGGGAGGTTCTTCTGAAGATTTGCTGGGGAAAGTCCTGGTTGTGATGTTAGCGAATGGTTGCTGTGACCCCCAGAGCAGATTTGGCGAGTGACTTCTGGGTGATGTTGTTTTGAAATATCTCAGCAGGGTGTGCATAAAGGTTGGGACAAGGGCGGAGAGGTCAGAGGTGCATCCCTGCTGGAACCTTCCCCCCCCCCCACTTAAAAGGTCTTGCACTGGGGGAGAGCTCTTTTTTGGTTGTGCTTTTCTGCTGGACACTGGAACTGGAGGCAGCCACCATGGACAATTGGAAGGGCTCTGACTCTAATTGACACCAGGACCAGTGAAGAGGAGGCAGGGGATTGCTTCTGTACTCCCCCCCGATGTGGCTGGCCCACCTTGCTCCCTGTGCCCAGGTCTGGGAGTAGCTGGAGGCCACCAACCATGTGAGTGCCAGTCTGCAGAAGCAGGCAGGGCGGAGGAACCTTGCTGTTTCATGCAGCGGCACAGAAGAGTGCTGCCTGTGCGGGGAGCTGGCAAAGGCAGCCAAGTGTTGGCTCCCTTGGCTGCCCCCCAAAGTAAGCCTGCGCGTGATGCCAGGGTGGGACTGGGCATCCCAACAAAAGAGAAGGCTGCGTGGTGAAGACAGCTGCAACTCAAAAGAAAAACAAAAGGAAAAAGGATTGTTGCTTTCCCCTGCTTAGTGTGAGAGCCGGCAATTACAAGTGCATGCACTCCAAGGAGCACCCCATAATACCCTGCGGGCCCTGGCCTTGATTTTATCTATGTGGTGGCCACAGGACGATGGGGTCACCACCAACAAGATTAAAAAGAGCAGGGGTGGGCTGCAGGAGCTTCCCACCTTCCACCCAAAAAAGATTTGAGGAGTCTCCACCCTAAGTTGGTTATGATTTTAAAAAAATGACGTTTCAGGATTTCCAATGCATTCCTAGGCACTCCCCAGGCTTTAGCATGAACTCTTCAGCTGGAAGTGCAGCGCTCTGTAGGGGCAAAGTCTACGGCTGCAGCTTTTGTGGCCTGAAGGAGCTTGACATGAGTTTTTATGCTGTGCAACACCCTCTGGGGGCCAAAGTTGATGATATCATCTATTATGATAAGGAGTGTGATGCTCTCTAGGGGATATGTTTTAATGGAATTTTTTAATGTTATAAGTTACATATGAGTACACAAATCATTCAGACAGGTTTCTTACAAATGCTTTATCGAAACAATGATGCTAACAGCCAACCCATGATCAAAGTATATATGTTTTATTGCCAATTTTAAGGGTGTTCATCCTATGATTATATTCAGTTACTGCATTTAAGTACAAGATAATGTTTTAACATGTGTTTTGTTTAATTAGACCCCCTTTAAAGGGTCAAATGTGATTATGCAATGTCACCAAAAAGTATTCCCATCTGCCTTATGTATATTTGTAAATTACCGCGTAGTATTGAGTAGTGTATGTGTGTGTGTAATACATGCACTTTTCATTTTTCAAAAGAAAAAGCACTCCTGGACAATCAGTCAGTCAGTCAAAATCTTTATTTGCCACATTTCTGTAGCATGAAAACACATAAAAAAGACAAATATATAGGGGGTCATTACGACATTGGCGGGCCGCCAATGCGGCCGCACTCCCGCGGCCCCCATTATGACATTCCCGCTGGGCCGGCCGGCGCAAACCAAGTTTGCGCCCGCCGGCCCAGTGGGGATGAGGCCGCAACATAGGAGCCGGCTCCTAATGGAGCTGGCGGTGTTGCGGCCGTGCGACGGGTGCAGTTGCAGACTGCTATGCAGACAGTGAAAAGCTGGCCGGGGCCCTGTTAGGGGGCCCCAGGACACCCCTTACCGCCAGCCTCTTCCTGGCGGTGCAAACCGCCAGAAACAGGCTAGCGGTAGGGATGTCATAATCCCCAGGGCAGCGCTGCTTGCAGCGCTGCCCTGGCGGATTATCATTGCCGGGGCTAAAACGGCGGGAAACCGCCGGCCCCGGCGGTGCTACTGCCGCGGTCGTAATAAGGGCCTCCGTACCACCAGCCTATTGGCGGTACGGACGCTACATTACCCCTGGCGGTCGTCGTAATGACCACCATAATCTTTAACATTTCCAGACAATAATTACACCATCCCACCAGAGTAAAAATTAAAACAGAGACATAAAACCTAAAGAAACAAAACAATCGCAATAAAAATATTTTAAATGCAATACATCGCCACAGTCCAATACAATACTACTCATATCACCTTTAAATACTACCTTCAGAAAAGGGCCTTTCAACATATTGCAAGTTTCCTTACTTTTAAAATCCACCAGATAAAAGTGCCTGTCTTAAATGAAACACCTTAAAGAGTGGCAATATTAAATATATTCTGGGGCCACGGTAAAAAGGGCAAAAGAACATAATATGTAGATTAGACTGGATGGAGACATTATCACAGGGGCAGGGACCTAAATCTGATAATTAAGGACTGTTAACTGGGTAACCCACTATAAGAGGTAAATAAATAAAACAAAATCTGGTTAAAGCAAAACAATGTTGAAGGTTCTGGATTAAAGATAAATAGGATTGAAGACCTTTTTGAATATGCACCAGATTATAGGTGGTCACTGATACTTTGGGCCTGATTTATACATTTTTAGTGCTGCATTTGCGTTATTTTTTGACGCAAAAGCAGAGCAAAATTACAAAATATAATTGAATTTTGTAAGTTTGCACCACTCTTGCGTCAAAATATTATGCAAATGCAGTGCTAAAAAAGTATAAATCAGGCAAATTGTATCAATTTGCTGCCATTCTTTTTCAGCAGCATTAGCTAAATATATTTGTTTAAACTTGGCCTTATTAAAACTCAAACAGGAGTGGGGAGAAGAAAATAAATCAGGGAGCCAAATCTCCTCACAAGTCGAATTCACATATTCAAACCAAGTTATGTTGAGGGCGGCGTGCAATTTCAGAAAATCCTTTAAAACAAGTTGATTCAGTAACTTGCTCTCCAGGCCCAAATAGAGAGCCATAGCAAAGGTGGTGCTAGTTTTATTATTTTCATGATGTAGGGGGAACCTAGTTCATCATGGAAAATGGCATTCGGAAACTACGCAGGACGGCTAATACGTTTTTCAAAAAAACATTTTCAACTTGTTTTATGCCTTGTACATCAGCCATGCCCCATATTCCTGCCACATACATAGCTATCGCCATACATTTAGCTGCATAAATAGTTAGAGTTCTCTCATAGGTTTTAAACATAATGTTTTGCAAAAACCTTGCATACCAAAATTTACTTTTCAAACATAGCAATCCTGTTTAATACCATTGGTTTCCAAAGATATTTGCTAGCAAACAGTATGCCTAAATAAGAAAAAGAGTCTGCCTCACACACCTTGGTCTTACTAGTAAAATGACTGGTCTTTTCTTGGGGCTCATCCTGCATGTCACAGTGAAGGTTTTTCTTTAATTTACCTGTAGGTCGAATTCCCGCATATAAATAGTATCATTCGTCATTTCACCCTTGCAGTGCTCTCCCTTATGTTGCCATTAGAACTGCATCATTTGCTTAGAGAAGTATTGGGAGGGGTTGGGTTCCTATATAGGGAGTTCTCTTAGCTCTTAGTGCAGAATCCACTCGATTCATGCAGAGAGAGAATAAAAAGGGGGCACGGGCACACTCTTACCTAGTGCCCCTATTTATCTTAAATTATTCTGTGTATTCACCATTTTTTATATCCTACACATGCATTTGCATCCACATACAATTGCCTCATTAAATCAATATTACCCTCTTCTACGCCCATCTCGGACGTAATAGCCCAATGTTTTGAATGTGAGAGGCAATCAAAAGCTGCTGTTAGGTCAATAAACGAAAGAAAGATGGATCCTTTCTTAGAGACAGTGTACTTGCCTATTAACATACTCAAATTAAAACATTGATCTACTGTATCTATCATATCTAGCACTTTCTTGAACCCATATTGAGTGTCTACTAAGATATTCTTAGAGTTTGCCCAGTTTTCTAGTCTGTGCAACAAAATATGCCTCATAATTTTAACTGTAGCATTGAAGAGAGGTATTGGCATATAATTCTTGGGCACTGATTCCTCCCCTTTTTTGTAAATTGGGACAATAACTGAGCTCTTCCAAGATAGAGGTGGACTGATCCTGGCAATGGCATTAAAACATTTATGATCAGAGGGGCCCACAAAACCTGGCAGTCTAAATAAATATCTAGAGCAGAGGTCTTCAAACTGGGGGGCGGGCCCCCCTAGGGGGGCCTGAAGTGATCCCAGGGGGGGCCCAGACTCTGGCCAAAATAAATATTATACAGATAACAGGCCTTTGTTTTAAGCAGAAGCATGTTATTGCTGTTTTAAAAAGGTAACATTACTTAACTGCAATGTTTAAATATGTTTAGACATATTTAAACATTGCCATGTTTATAAAATAATTGTGAAAAATTCTGAGGGGGGTCCCAATGATTTTTATTTTTCAACTGGGGGGTGCAGCATTAAAAAGTTTGGAGACCTCTGATCTAGAGGAACCCCATCTGGCCCTAGTGCCTTTCATCTGCTCCTTTCCCTCAAAGCCGTTTGCACCTTCTCCAAATCAAAAACTAGAGGAGCAGGGCCACCCTATGGTCCCACAGGATCTATGTCATTATACATTGTGGGCTTATTATTAGAGTAAATGGTAGACACATTTTCAACCCACTTAGATTTCTGATTATGAACATCTGTTGAGTGATCTGTGAATACCCTAAAATAAGGAGCATTTAGCACCCTCCAAAAAGATGCACTATCTTTTTGTGAGCTAGCTATCTGGAGTGCATTCCACACATCCTCCTTGATCTGCTTTCTCCTTGCTTCTCGAGTCTCCTTGTAAAGTGTCTGTGCATGAAACTTTGCAAGGGCTTTGGTGCAAGCTGACTTAAACCAACTCTGGGAATGTGGAGTTGCCAAGCGGATCTCACAAGTTAGAGCCTGCGTTATGCTCGTTATAATGTCAGAGAAAGCTGAGCTAATCAATGTATCCTCAGCTTCCGGATGAAAACACGTGGCAACCTCAGCCTGATTATCTTGAAGGACACAGGAAAGAAAATTAATCTTGTACACCTTGTCCCACTTAATGATAAACCTGTCTTTCCTCGCCAAAGCTGGCTTAAATCCAACAATGGGACAAGATTTATTCATCTCCTCCAACTCCATCCTACAGCATAGCTTAGCACAATCACTATATCCTGTGAATTCAGACTCAAATTCTGCCACCAGTGTACTCAAATTCTGAGAGATTAAAATATAATCAATAGTAGATGTGTGATCATTACCCTTAAAGGTGAGGACTAGATCAGCTTCTGAATACACCACCTCATTAACCATCACAAGATTGAATTTAACCAATAAGTTATTTAAGGCATTTCCGTATTCAACATGTCTAAAGTGCACCAAAGTCTCCTCCTTGTTATCTATCAGCCTACAAACTGGTTGTGTCAACCTAAGACAATGGTAGACATTAAAACCCCCCACCCAAAGCAGCCTCAGGCATTTGTGGTGATCATTACATATAGTATGGGTGATCAAAACCAAGGCTGTCACCACCTGTGAACCTTTCCCATCAAAACAGTTATTATAGTAAATAATTATTAGCAGGTCTCAGTCTTTCGACAAATCACATAACAAGAGATGAAAAAACGACTGAGTCATTATATAACTTTACCACTTCCCCTGGAAAATAATTCACAATAAAGGTGAATAGTCCCCTTTAGCCTTTACTGCAGTTGAGGGACAAGCTGAAGTCTGATAAGTGCTGTACCCATCAATGTAACTTGCCTCAGCCTCCCATGTTTCTTGAAGACAGATAACAAGGTATCTCTCCATTATCTCTAGCCAGTCAGGCACTCACAGCCTTTTCCTCAAACCTTCATGGTCCATGATAAAAACTTAAATGAGTTAGGGTTATCAATAGGCAGGTTATTATAGGCCTCATTACATTTCGCAGGTAAATCAGACTCCAGCTCCCCAGTGACTGTTGGATAGAATCAGGGAGAGACAGGGGACTCCCAGCGCTGGGCTTCTCACTTGCAGTCAATGATTTAACACCAAACTTCTTCTGGAATACTTTTAGTTATCTCACTGCTTGGCAAAAGTGTAGCTAGAAGGGCAGACTGCAATGCACCAACAATGTGCTGCCCACTAGGAAAGGCTACATTATTAATAACCTCTGTCTCAATTGCCTGCAGATCACCCCATAGCTAATAGACTCTATATCAGGAACACAAGCCAGTCAGTCACACCCCTCCATCCCTTCCAGGGGTGCAAGTTTTTTACTAAAAGTTACCCTGGAAAAAGTAGAAGGACAGTGCACAGGATTGAGCCCCATAGAACGAACAGAGGCTGGACCGGAAAAAGGCGGATTAGGGTTGGCATGCTTATAGAAGTAACCCAGTAGCAAACAGAGATCTGGTAAGACCCTGAGAGAGGAAGCTTAGGGTGAGTTAAAAAAAACTACAGACAGCATTCAAATATTTAAAATTAGCAACTATACAATCACCAGAAAATTCCTTCAGGAATTGTCTGATCCAGTCGACCTTTCTAGCCATAAGGATTTGTGCTGATAAGGAAGGATCAAAGCCCATGCACTTGGTTAACTAATGAAGAACCTTGAGGATCAACTGATCAGTGGACTCTGCCTGTACCAGTTTGAGTCTAGGGTCATTCACCAAAATTAATACATAAGGTACACTGAAGGGGGTAGATTCAATACCTGGACAATCATTGTTGTTATTATTGCGTGCCCCGAGTGGTGATTATTAGCCCACACCACCTCCCATGAGTAGGTCTTGGTTTGCTCTGCTTCAGTACCTTGAATGAGTCAAGTGCCACAATGGGGTGTTTGGTTCCCAGTGGAGGACAAATGTAGACCCATTACTTTTGTAGACCATTAAAATAATAACCCGATTTCTTACAGGGAGCATAGAGAGCTGTTCTCGGGTGGACAATATACGAATCACTTAAAAATTCATTGTCTCACAAATGTTAAGAATTATATGCCATTATCAGTAATATTTTCAGCACCTCTTCACATACAAACTCATCTTTTAGAAATTATGACACCACCCTAATGTTGACAGTACTCACACATTCTACATTTACCGCATCCCTCCTCTCTCTAGCTAATCCTAAATCTTTCTGACTACTATGAACTCTTAAACCTCCTTTTCAAATTTCTCCCACCATTTTATCCAATTCACCCAACTAACAAGCTCATATGTCACTTCTTCCAATAATTTCTAATCCACTACCATTATTCCATCCCTACTCAAAACACTACTAAACGCCTGAGGACTTGAGAACATAGACTTAAGAGTAAAAGGAAGAACATATTAGTAATCTACTATTTAATACTGGGTTCCGGAGTAGTGTGCAACTCGCTGCAAAGTGCTTTAAAGCCTTTTCAGGGGCAGTAAGCACTATATCAGTACAATTTACAATTTTAATGAGATGTCGCAGGACATTCTGTCTTTAGAGGGTAACACAACTGAGTAGATATTGGCCGTAAAGGCAAGCAAGGAAAGATAGTGCTCGTTCATAACAGAGATTGCTACTTGTCTAAAAGAAAATCAAGCTCCATCTCGGCATTAGTAATGTAGCTCTTTCCGAACTGCATCTACAGAAAGCATGCCTTGTCTCGGCTCCTCCGGCACCATGATAACATCCTGCATAGTGCCTGCTTTGAGGTTGCCTGGTACGAAATAACCTGAATGCCTAGGTGGCCTAATACCTGGTGTGTGTGGAGACACCAGCAAAACGGGGGGAATTAAGAGTTGCTGTGGGACACAAATAGAAGTGCAGCAGAGCAGCAAACCAGAGACAGGGCCTGTAGGGCAGATGAAAAGGTAGGGGCACTGGAAGTATCGAGAGCTGGGACACATCCAACTGAGGTATTTGTAGGGCGTTTCCTGATAGTGGGACACTGTAAGAGTGAACAGACCTGCTGCTTTGGAGAAAGAATGCCAAACTCTGAGGCACCTGTAGAATGCGAGGCTGCCATTTGGGAACGGCAGAGCTTAGGAGGTTAGGCACCTTGCCTGTCTTGAAGCCTGATCTCCTGTGATGCACCCTGACTGGAGGACCAGCGACATACAGAACAGAAGTGACATTTGGCTGTTGGAATTGGAACATCCAATAGACATGAGCAATGACTTGTGTGGTGCACCTTTTTAGAATTTTTTTCATATAAATGCCATGGGTACTTTACAGAAAAACAAAAAGTGAAGGAAAGCCGTCAGTTAAGTAAATGTCTCTCCTGGTCACAATTTGGATGCAGATTTGATGTCTTCCCTTATAGGAAGCTGAGATTTTAACCATCCTGCGGTTTAATGGTTTATCATGGGACTGGCACCACTTGTGTCAATGGTCTTTGGCACTAATGGGATCAACATTCTTGATAAGGCAATGATGCTGTATATAACCATTTTCACTAAGCTCACCCTATAATTGTGTGGAACATGCTCAACACATGATACTGTGCTCTACAAGTCGGCATAACATAAAATAATTAGCTGTAAAAATACCACACACACCAGAGGTCGAAGTGGGCAGGATCTGAGGGGCACAGTAGGCCCATACTTTTCTAAATTTGACAAAGTCAGTTCTCCTACTTAATGCTAAAAGATAATCAGAATTGCAAAGGACCGGAGTATTCTATGCTGTGAAGCTGAGGGAGGGACAGACAGCTAAACAAGAAGCAAGCCTTCTCACCATGATGCTGGCTGTCTGAATGGAATGTAATTGTTCTCAGCTAGTTAATCTGCAAATGTAAAGCCTTCTTGGAAGCCCAGATTCACTTTAGCTGATGGAATCAGTTGAAGCATCATAATGACAAGATTCATTATTTTTGAGAGGTACTGAAAGGGTGTTACCAGCTGAGCTATAGAGTTTGTGCTTTTAATGGACAGTTATATAATATTTGCACTAGATACAGTCTGCACATTACTAAGATCTATATTTTAGGAGCACTTTTTTAGTCTTTATGCATATTTTATGGCAGCACATTTTATGGCAGCCCAGCTTCTATACTGTGTGCAATGCAAGTTTAAAATAATGACCTACATATTCACAGTAATTTCTGTCACAGGCTGAGACATTCTAACACTAAAAACACACATCACTATTCCACACTGCCCCAACCAGAAATCAAATCTATGGCTCTCGTTACACACACAGACATCTGCAGTGATTGCATTAACCAAGAGTGCTTTCAAATCCCTAACCTCTCACTGATTAGCTTAATTTGCATTCATTTTTAGGTTTCTCCTGCACAGCCATTGCACTGTGCATGTGAAATCTATTGTTCATATATAGCTTAAAAAGGGCTTACTTACAGTCCCCTTGCTTTTCATTGCTTTCTGTGCTTCCAACTTAATTTCCCTCTGTTTTGTTTGGCTGTACCATATTTACTGCATTCACCAATGTGTTTTCCTTGAGTGTTTGGTCTTATCAGTGTTCTGAGGCCCAAGTCCTATTTAGATACGCTTTTGGGGGGCTTTTTTTATGCTTTGACTGCACAGCGCATGTTTTAAACATTGTTTCCTGTGGTGCCTTGTTTTAAACATTCTTGCCTCCAACGCCTTGCAAGTACTTAAGTCATTTTTTGGAGCAGGTATTATGATACATTGTATCATGGCAGCAACACACAATTTAAGCGTGTTTTTTAATGTACTATTTATGCTTCCAATGTCTTTAACCCCTTCGCTGCCAGGACTTTTCCCCTCAGGTGCCAGGCCTTTTTTTGGCTATTTGGGGCAGGGTGCGCTTACGCCCTCATAACTTTTTGTCCACATAAGCTACCCACGGCAAATTTGTGTCCTTTTTTTTCCAACATCCTAGGGATTCTATGGGTTCCCAGACTTTGTGGGTTCTCCTAAAGAAGGCCAAGAAAGTAGCCAAAATACAGTGAAACGTTCCTTTTTAAAAACAAAATGGGAAAAAAGGGCTGCAGAAGAAGGCTTGTGTTTTTTTCCCTGAAAATGGCATCAACATAGGGTTTGCGGTACTAAAACCACCAGCTTCCCAGATTTCAGAGACAGGCAGACTTGAATCAGAAAACCCAATTTTTCAACACAATTTTGGCATTTTACTGGGACATACCCCATTTTTACAATTTTTTGTGCTTTCAGCCTCCTTCCATTCAGTGACAGAAATGGGTGTAAAATGAATGCTGGACCCCAGAAACCTAAACATTTCTGAAAAGTAGACAAAATTCTGAATTCAGCAATGGGTAATTTGTGTAGATCCTACAAGGTTTTCCTACAGAAAATAACAACTGAAATAAAAAAATATTGAAATTGAGGGGAAAAAACAACCATTTTTCTCAATGTTTTACTCTGTAACGTTTTCCTGCGATGTCAGATTTTTTAAAGCAATATACCGTTACGTCTGATAGGCTCTTCTGGTTGCCGGGATATATAGGGCTTGTAGGTTCATCAAGAACCCTAGGTACCGAGAGCCAATAAACGAGCTGCACCTTGCAGTGGGATTTCATTTTATAGCGGGTGTACAGCAATTCATTTGCTGAAATATAAAGAGTGAAAAATAGGTATCAAGTAAACCTTTGTATTTCCAAAATGGGCACAAGATAAGGTGTTGAGGAGCAGTGGTTATTTCCACATCTCTGAATTGCGCGGTGCCCATACTAGAATGTGAATTACAGGGCATTTCTCAAACAGATGTCTTTTTTACACACTCTCTTATAATTGGAAGGAAAAATGTAGAGAATGACAAGGGGCAGTAACACTTGTTTTGCTATTCTATGTTCCCCCAAGTCTCAAAATAAAAATGATACCTCACTTGTGTGGGTAGGCCTAGTGCCCATGACAGGAAATTCCCCAAAACACAATGTGGATACATCACATTTTTCCACAGAAAACCGAGGTGGTTTTTGCAAAGTGCCTACCTGTGGATTTTGGCCTCTAGCTCAGTCGGCTCCTAGAGAAACCTACCAAACCTGTGCATTTTTTTAAACCTAGAGACCTAGGGGAATCCAAGATTGAGTGACTTGTGGGGCTCTCACCAGGTTCTGTTACCCAGAATCCTTTGCAAACCACACAATTTGGCTAAAAAAACACTTTTTCCTCACATTTCGGTGACAGAAAGTTCTGGAATCTAAGAGGAGCCACAAATGTCCTTCCACCCAGCGTTCCCCCAAGCCTTCCAATACAAATGATACCTCACTTGTGTGGGTAGGGCTAGTGCCCGCGACAGGAAATTCCCCAAAACACAATGTGGACACATCACATTTTTCCAAAGAAAAAAGAGGTGTTTTTTGCAAGTGCCTACCTGTGGATTTTGGCCTCTAGCTCAGCTGGCACCTAGGGAAACCTACCAAGCCTGTGCACTTTTGAAAACTAGAGACCTAGGGGAATCCAAGATGGGGTGACTTGTGGAGCTCTCACCAGGTTCTGTTACCCAGAATCCTTTGCAAACCTCAAAATTCAGCTAAAAAAACATTTTTTCCTCACATTTCTGTGACAGAAAGTTCTGGAATCTGAGAGGAGCCACAAATGTCCTTATACCCAGCGTTCCCCCGAGTCTCCCGATAAAAATGATGCCTAACTTGTGTGGATGGGCCAGGTGCCTGCAACAGAAAAAGGCTAAAAACTTGTAGAGATTAAGGGGATAGCACAGCAAGTTGATAAGCACATATTCTTCTTTTATACATCTTTAGGCTGACTCTGCTTTGGGGACCCACACAAGTGAGGTGTCATTTTACTTGGGAGGCTGAGGGGAACGCTGGGGAGTAGACATTTTGTGTTGGAGCGGTGACCCTACAAAGAAAAGTCAGGAAAATATGCTTTTTTAAGCAAAGTTTGAGGTTTGCAGAGGAGTCTGGGTAAGAAAATGTTGGGGATCCACGTAAGCCACACCTCCCTGGACTCCTTGGGGTGTCTAGTTTTGAAAAATGTCTGGGTTTGGTAGGTTTCCCGAGATAAAGGCCGCACCCAGGACCCAAAACATAGGTGTCCCCTCCCCCCAAACACAGGTAGTTTTGTAATATATCATTTTGATGTGTCCACGTACGTCTGTGATGTGCCAAACACTAAAATTGTGAAAAGAAACTCACTTAGGTTATGTGAAATAAAAACCTCACCCACCAATCAAGTTGGTGGCATGCCTCATCATCGGGGTCCCACCTGAGACACCTAGCGTGTCGCAAGTGTGCTGCGATGCCTGATTACGGCGGAGCAGGTTTTGTCATTTTTACCACACATACTGGTTGGATTTGGCACGAGGGTGAGTGATGGTTCAGTAGATAAAATTTTATTAACAAGAGATTTCACAAAAGTGAAATGCACTGTTAATAACTGAAAGGTAAAAAAAACTGAACCAATGACTCATAGCTCGTGAGCTGTAAAGCCGCGTCAATGCACCAACCGTTTTACAGTCAATTCACACACCTTTCATACATGACATAAACAAGACCATTCATGCCGCCAGCCACGGACCCAGCACATAACAACACTCGCATCGACAGACAGCGCGACTCAAGGGCCCATCACTTACATACGCCCACATGCCTGATACAGCAGTCACACTAGCTGATGGGAGTGTGTGGGCTGATGTTCGGCTGGCACCGCCAGCCAAGCACCACCCGATGCACACCGCCAGCCAAGTGCCATCCCAAGCAAATCGCCAGCCAAGCGCCACCCCAAGCACACCGCCAGCCAAGTGCCACCCACGCAAACCGCCAGCCAAGCCCCACACCAAGCACACCGCCAGCCAAGCGCCACCCCACACATACCGCCAGCCAAGCACCACCCCACGCACACCACCAGCCAAGAGCCACCCCAAGCACACCGCCAGCCAAGTGCCACCCCACGCATACCGCCAGCCAGGCGCCACCCCACGCACACCGCCAGCCAAGCGCCACCCCACACACACTGCCAGCCAAGCGCCACCCCACCCATACCGCTAGCCAAGCGCCACCCCACGCACACCGCCATCACTTTTTTTTTGTTTATAAACAACAAAGAAACCACTAACTAATTATGAAATAAGTACAAAACTACAAACACAAAAGCTCTAACTAAATACATGACAGTAATGCCAACCGTGAAACTGAACATATGAAAATATAAAATAGGCAGTTTACGCTCACGGTATTTCCCAAACAATTTTCTTTGTGTGGTAACTTCTGAAACAGCCGGCCACACACAGCCCAGGCTTTGAAGGGCAATCGGGGCAGTACATCGGTCTCTCCCTCCAGATACCTCTTCGGGCACATACTCTACATTTCTTAGTGGGCAAGTCTTTTAGGGAGTGGGACTAATGTGATCTGGAAAGTGGCAATCTTTCAATCTAGCCACATCCTCCACCACTGCTACTCTAGGAACTCTTGCCTGTTCCACCACAATAAGGCTCTCTATCACTGACTCCTGAAATGTAACAAATTTCATCCTTGACTCAGGTGAACAATCCTTGAACACAATAAAAGCATTGAAAGTTGCCAAATGAAATAAATGTAGGGCCAATGTTTTATATCACACATAAGACTTACGAAGAGCAGTGTAAGGTTCCAACCTCTGATCTACTCTATCAACACCACCCATGTGCCTAGTGTAGTCCAATATGCACGCAGGTTTGCGCACTTCGGCAACCTGACCCCAAACAGTGACAGGGGAAGTACTCTCATCATGGATGGTAGATAGCATGTACACATCCCTCCTGTCTGAAAATGTCAGAGCTAGCAGCTCATTATTGTGCAAGGCACTGCACTGTACCCTCTCAAGTTTTTTACAGACAAGCTCCCTTGGATAGGCTTTACGGTTAGAACGGATTGTGACAGAAGCAACAGTGTCCACTCTAAACAACTCCTTGAACAACTGCACTCAAGTGCCGAAATTATCTACGTACAAATGGTGACCTTTGTTAAACAGTCCTCTACCAAGTTCCCACACAATCTTCTCACTAACTCCAAAAGTGGCCGGACAACCAGGAGGGTCAATACTGGAATCCCTACCAGTGTAGACCCGGAAATTATACACATATCCTGTACTGCTTTCTGACAGCATATACAATTTAACTCCATACCGTGCCCTCTTACTAGGAATGTACTGCTTAAAAACTAAACGCCCCTTGAAAAGGACCAAAGACTCATCCACACTTATCTCTTTGCCTGGAACATAGACCTCTGAAAAACGATCTACAAAATGATCAAGGACAGGCCTAATCTTAAAAAGACGGTCACAATCAGGGTGATCTCGTGGCAGGGCTAAAGCATTGTCTACAAAATGCAGCATACGAAGAAGAAGTAAATAGCGATTACGTGTCATAGTTGCTGGAACCCTAGCCGTTGCCATCCAGGGACTAGTTGACCAATAAGAAGCCAGTGACGGCTTCCTTATTAACCCTATCAAAAAAGTCAAACCCAAAAACTTTTTCATCTCTTCCAAATATGTGGGAACCCACTGGGTAGCTCTAGACTGAGGCCTAAGTCTGGCAGCATAGTCCCTCAAATATTGCTCCGCATACAAATTAGTCTGCTCCACAATCTCTTCCAAAAATACATCGTCCATAAACAAGTGAAAGAAATTGACAGGCAATAAGTTTTCTGTTTTGACTCTACACCCTGGGAGACCAGTAAATGCAGGTAACTGTGGCTGCTCCATGTTTGGGGCAATCCAGGTGTCAGGTCTTTTAATGGGAACCCCTTCAGCCCCAGGCTGCTGCACTCTTGGCACATCAAAGTCCTCCTCTAAAATAGGCCCTTCATCTGCACTGAGAGTGGCTCCCTCATCAGAAGAATCCTCTCAGACAGAAAACTCACTGCCAGAATCTCTCACTTCCTCCTCTGCCTCAGATGCAGAGTCAGTCTCATAATCATGGTCTGAATACGACTCAAAAAGCATGCCAACAACCTCCTGAGCGGTCACTCTGCGGCTAGCTATGATCCTTTCTAACAACAAATGGATTGCCAACAACAACCAGCACTAAAATAAGTAATAAACAAAGTGTAGCTTTATCACAAAGAGTTATGTACTAAAAAACTATACCACTCACTTGCCTGAAAAACCTACTCACCAGCAACTACTCTGCACAGACACAGCAATCATCAATGATATCCCACTAAAAAGAAAAAAGAAAAAAGAAAATTAAACATATGACAACACAAATATCATTGTGCTCAAATCTAAGGACAATTTCACACACAATCCTGCATTTAGTACACCACCTACAAACATGTCATTCATGCATGTCAACAATACTCCTTTGGAGTAAATTGCTTTTACTTACCTAAAACATGCAACTATGCAAACCGCAGGACAACTACTGTCAAAACCGCAAGGATCCACAGCAAAGGAAGCAAAAGCTTTGAACTAGAACAAAAAGAAGAAATAAACTGTTATAATCACAAATACAAATACTTTGCCAGTTGACAAACACCCTGCCACCAAGAACTTAGAAAATGTTCCTGGTGCCTAAGTGGCTTTTGCCCCCAAGGGGGGAAGAAATGGCCAATACTAATTTTCCCCTCTTTGGGGGGGCGACCCTTGCCCAAGGGGTGCCCCCAAACACCCAAAACACACACACACACCACACAATCCCTGGGGCCTAGTGGGTTTCCACCCCCCCCCCCCCCGGGGGCGAGATCAGCCCAAAACATGGCAGATCTAGCCCCGGGGGGGCTGAAACATATAAAACATTATTATTGCCCCTGGGGCAGAGACCCTTGCCTAAGGGGTCGCTGCCCAAAAAACGTAAGAAAAATGCAATCCCTGGTGGCCTAGTGGGTTTCGACCCCCCCTGGGGGCAGATTGGCTGAAAAAAACAGCTGATCTGCCCCCAGGGGGGGCCAATAAAGGATTTAAATTTTCCTTCCAGGGGAGCGACCCTTTCCCAAGGGGTCGCTCCCCTAAATAAAAATAAAAGGGAATCCCTGGTGCCTAGTGGGGATTCCTGCTCCATGATCGCAGGCCCCACCCGCTATCGTGGAGCAGGAATCCACTGAAAACAGGCACATGGGGAAAGGAAAAACTCTTTCCTTTCCACCTGTGTCTGTTTTCCCCCCATAACCCCCAAAAAGAGAAGCACTTACCCAAAAGGCGTCCTCTCTCTAGACATGCTGGAAACAAATGGCTTCCAGCGCATCCTCGGCAGCTTCTGATGACGCCGGCGCGCTGTGAGCGCGCTGACGTCATCAGATTGCCGAAGGGGTGAGTCGGGGATGGGAGAGGAAGCGATGACCCTTCCATCCTTGACTGGGGGGTGTGGGCCAGGTGCAGGACGAGCTGGTCTCGTCCAGGGCACACAGGAGCCATGTGCCTGGACGAGACCAGCTCGCCTGCGGCACCCTGGGGGTTAAAGTACTTATCTCATTTTTGTTATGCACAGCACTTGTTTTAAATCTATTACCCACACTTCATACAAGTGTGTATGTTCCATTAGTGCTCCCTCTCACCTTCCACCCTCCCTAGGTTTTCCACCCCCTCCTGTTCTTTGTTTTTTTATGCTATTTTATATAGCGTGATCACCACCAAAGATATCGGATCGTTTTACACAAGCACAAGTCCCGTACCTGGCATCTGTGTTGATCTTTACATCAAAAAATGTATTGCTTGCACATGTAGGTTGCAGGTCGATCCGGGCAGTAAAATGGGTTAAAGAATGAAGAACAGGGGCTTGAGGGTGGCCCTTTCTGTGAGCTCCACTTTGAATTACATTGAGGTTCCCAGTGGTCCATGGGGCGCTTTGTGGGTGGGAGACCCACATAGGCAATGACTTCATGTGGCGCATACTACAGGCTCTCTTGATTTGGGTGTTGTAAATGCTCGATCCAATAGTGCCCGTACCGTTGTCTTTGTGGGGATGGGGTCATGAATCTGGCCATCGGGATTTGGAGGTGTGGCCAGTGTGCACCTGGGTTGGTGCACTGAAAAGTGAGCTATGGCCTGACATCAGGGATGCTACTGGGACACTGGGGGGCACTTTCAAGGAGTTGTATTTGGAATCACCTCAAAGTTAACCTATTTTTTCGAATGCTTCAATGATGCATCCTGTGGCCCGTCTGCACTTGTTGCGTGCTTTATGGACACTAATAAACTATTGAATACACTTTCCAGTCACAACGTAGCATCCTGAGGCCTGCTTTCTATTGCTAAAGTTCCTTGCACTGGTGACCCTCAGGGCCTGTCCCCTTGCCACTCCTGGGAGGAGTGCTCCGGCTCAGCCCAACTGTCAGTTTACCATTTACATCAAGTGCTGCTGTGTGGGAGGGTACATGCCCAAGGGGTGGCTCTCCTGTCAAGCATCGGAGTCTGCCTGTGATGCAGTAACAGCACAAGATATTGCCTTTTAAAATAAACACGTCATAACACTATAAAGGAGTTTCAGTAACTTATATTGCACAACTGCTCACCAAGCTACAACTTACAACAAAAAAAGGATTAGTATTAATCATATAGGAGAAACCTAATGCATTTACCAATGCTTGTTCATTTAAGGTTTGTGTTATTTTATGTAGAGTTACCTGAAGATAAAAGAACAACAAAATAGTTATAGAATTGTTATTTTTAGCCGTACCTTTTATCCGGTCCCCACGCTCACTGACCCCGACCCATTGCACTCAAGATCACAGTTCTCTCAATTTGTTCAATGGACTTCGACCGCTGACACACACGCACATACATATATACCCACACACACACAATCTCTTCTCCAACAAACAAAGGCCTTAGGGCAGTAAATTAACAGATTCCTTGCATTAAGTCTTACCTCAATGGGTCTGTGTACCTACACTCAATAGGCATGAGCAATGACCAGTGTGGTGCATTGTTGTACAACTTTTCTTGCCAGAATCAATTCCTGCTGTGGACCCTTTGTGATTTATAGCTGAAAACTGGGGGAATCAAATTTGTCTGCACTGGCAGGGCCTTGGAGCGGAGCGCTGCTGAGTGTCACCGAAGCACCCCTCAGCTAATTGTCGAGGTTGCTGCTTTCAGTTGCTTTTCTGTGAGCACTGCTAACAAAGTGAATATTAACAGACTTCACCTTGGCTAAAGTAGAGTAGGCACTGGAGAAAGGTCTCAAATCCAGCTTTTGGCAGTAACACCTCATTCTTAGTGTGTGCCAATTGCTGTGCCCTGCAAGTGATTTACTGACTGACTGTTAAGCTCTCTAGGAGGTAGAATCTTAAGTGAGTTTCGGAGGGAACCTAAGGTATAGCAAAAGCCCAGACTTCTCATGGGCCACATTTCCTTTGTGGCTTCTAAACATAGGAATGTGGTTGGGGGGAAAACATGGGTGCCTTACACAAACTAATAAAATGGACATATACTTCAGAATGGTGGAAAATCGAACAGCTTTTTTGCCGATGTGATAAGCCATATGGGACCGGACACTCTGATGGTGGAGGCTCTGACAACAATACATGATGTCCTCCAGGTGAGTAAAGACACTATGGTGGTCATTCTGACCTCGGCGGTAAAAGGCGCCTACCGCCGGTCAGAAATCCTCCATAATCCCGCCGCGGTCGCGGAAACCCGCCACGGTCATTCTGACCCGCAGAAGGCAAACCTCCAAAAATCCGACCGCCACAACAGACCGCCAGACCAGCGGTCGGCGGAAAGGTGGAGGTGACAAAACCTCCACCGTCACGCCAACAGAAATACGCCCATGCCATTACGACCCACGAATCCACGCGGCGGTCATTCAAACGCGGTATTCCATTGGCGGGACACACCGCCGCGGTCAGAATACACACAAACGAACAAAACTCAGCCACATTGGACGATTTGAATCCCACACACCTGATACACATACACACACCACTCCCACACACACAATACGATATAAAACACCCACCCACATCACCCACAAACCCCTACGCTAAAAAATTCGTAAAGAAGGCAAGAGCGAGACACCAGCATCCAAAAAATAACAGCCACAGCCACTCAACACCATCACCCACACACTATCCACACACAAAACAACACACACCACCACACTCAACTCACTTAAATACACATACTCCACCCCACACATCATACACACCACCCCATGGCACCCCAAAGACAACCCCGCTTCACAGACGAAGAACTCAGGGTCATGGTGGAGGAAATCGTTCGGGTAGAGCCCCAGCTGTTCGGCACACAGATACAATACACTAGCATTGCCCGGAGGACGGAGCTATGGCAGAGGATTGTCGACAGGGTGAACGCAGTGGGACAGCACCCCAGAAATCGGGAAGACATCAGGAAGCGATGGAACGACCTACGGGGGAAGGTGCGTTCCATGGTATCCAGGCACAACATCGCCGTGCAGAAGACTGGCGGAGGACCCCCACCTCAACCCCCACAATTCACATCATGGGAGGAGGAAGTCTTGAACATCCTGCATCCTGACGGCCTCGCAGGAGTCGGCGGAGGAATGGATACTGGTAAGTTGAAGCTTCAATACTGCTTCCCCCCCACCTGCATGCCAAATCAGACCCCAAACCTCACCCCCATCCTCGAACCCCACCCTCACCCCCACCCCCATCGTCACCCCCACCCTCACCCCCACCACCATCCTCACCCCCACCACCATCCTCACCCCCACCCCCAGCACACCTATTCCCCGCCAATGTCTCACCATCACAACCCACACATCCCAAAACCTAGGCCTGCATGCGTCCACTAAGCATGGACACCCATCACCAAAGCATGCCCAATGCATATACACATCCCCCCCACAAGCCACCCTCACCAAAGCCCCCACACACGAATGCCAGCACTTGGGGACACGAGAACCCACAGATACACCCATATGCCACACATTGAAACTATAACCATACCTCTATACCCCTGCAGGACCCGACCGTCAACACACCGCGGCGGAGGGGCCAGAATTATCCACACCCCCCACCCAAGAGGCCGTCAG
Source organism: Pleurodeles waltl (assembly GCF_031143425.1). Taxonomy (NCBI): domain Eukaryota; kingdom Metazoa; phylum Chordata; class Amphibia; order Caudata; family Salamandridae; genus Pleurodeles; species Pleurodeles waltl. Next base: position 543,433,154 of record NC_090451.1, read on the forward strand.
CGATGACAGCAGCTCTGTCGATCTGGACACCGATGACCAGCCCGGACCATCGGGGACCTCTGGACAGTCGGTTCCCCTCACACAGGCACAGGCCACTACAGACCCTAACCCCTCTGGGAACACCAGCACAGCTCCCACCCAGCGGGCCCATGCCTCTGTCTCCAGGGCGCGTCAATCTGCGGTGTGTCTACCACTACAGGGCACCCAGGATAACCCACCACCCCAACAACAACAGGGACCTGGGGGCAGTGGTAGTGGGCACACCGGCCAGGGGGCAGAGGCCCAGGGAAACAGGGGAACTCGGAGGGCAGCTGTGCGACAGGGGGGGGAGGAGAGGCCCAGGGAACCCACTCTCCACGAGGTCCTCACCACCATCATGGGAGCATACAACCGCTCCCAGGAGACGATGGCGACGGTACTGGCCCGGTTCCAGGAGATCCAGGCACTGCAGGAGGAACACTATCGGGGGTACAGGGAGGACATCAGAGCCATCAACACCACCCTGGTTACCATGGTACGGCTGCTGCAGGACCTCGTAAACACCAGGGCGGACACTGAACAACACCCAAGGGCCCCTGCCACTAGCCTGGACCAAGAACAGCCAACCACCTCCGCCGGCGCTAGTGGACAGGAGGCCCCCGCACAGCAGCAGCCCACCAGACCCCCACCTCCTGCAGGAGAAGAACCACCCCGCAAGAAGGCCCTGAGATCTCGCAAGAAGACAGAGTAGGATGTCAAGACCCCCGCCAGCAATGGATACCACCTGATGTCATCCCACTGTCCCACATTGTCACCCTGTCCGTCCTTGAACTGCCCATGCTCCATCTCTCCACAGGCCTCTGGACAATGCACCTGTGTGACTGTTACTCTGGACTCTGCCATGGACATTCCTTCACCATAGCCCCCACCCACTTGAAACCACCCATCCCATTTTGAGCACTTCAATAAACACCTATTTTGCACCAAAATATCTGGAGTCTGGCTGTGATTTCAATAGATTGTAATTGACATGACAGTGCAAATATGTCCTTGTACATGGTGAAGTCAACAAACAGCTGCCACAAAGCTGTAGTCCATGGGGAAACGAAGCACAGGACTCGTAGTGGGGACCCCAGATCTGAAATAGGGAGGGAAAAGCCAAAACTCAGTCATCATACACTGGGGCAAATAGACAGGCAGCAGAGATGCTGGAGAGTAGTTCACATTTACTAAATTATCTTTGAAATGTTACCTGTGTCCTATTGGAAGTACTGTTCAATGATTCTGTCCCTGTTGTCTGTTTCAGCCCCGTCGTCTTCCTCCTCGTCACTCTCCTCAGGTTCCACCGCTGCCACAACACCACCGTCTCGACCATCCTCCTGCAGGAAAGGCACCTGGCGGCGCAAAGCCAGGTTGTGAAGCATGCAGCAGGCCACGATGATGTGACACACCTTCTTAGGTGAGTACATTAGGGATCCACCTGTCATATGCAGGCACCTAAACCTGGCCTTTAGGAGGCCAAAGGTGCGTTCGATCACCCTCCTAGTACGCCCATGGGCCTCATTGTACCGTTCCTCTGCCCTGGTCCGGGGATTCCTTACTGGGGTCAGTAGCCACGACATGTTGGGGTACCCAGAGTCCCCCACTAGCCATACACGGTGTCTCTGTAGCTGTTCCATCACGTAAGGGATGCTGCTATTCCTTAGGATGTAGGCGTCATGCACTGACCCTGGAAATTTGGCATTTACATGCGAGATGTACTGGTCAGCCAAACACACCACCTGGATGTTCATTGAATGGTAACTTTTTCTGTTCCTGTACACCTGCTCCCTGTCTCTTGGGGGAACCAAAGCCACATGGGTCCCATCAATGGCACCAATTACGTTGGGAATATGTCCAAGGGTGTAGAAATCACCCTTCACTGTAGCCAATTCGCCCACCTCAGGGAAAATGATGTAGCTCCTCACGGATTTCATCAGGGCAGACAACACTCTGGATAACACCTTCGAAAACATGGGCTGAGACATCCCAGAAGCAATTCCCACGGTTGTCTGAAATGACCCACTTGCCAAGAAATGGAGTACTGACATGACCTGCACCAGAGGGGGAATCCCTGTGGGTTGGCGGATGGGGGACATCAGGTCGGGCTCCAGCTGGGCACACAGTTCATGGATAGTGGCACGGTTAAGACGGTAGGTCAGGATAATGTGGCGTTCTTCCATTGTCGACAGGTCCACCAGCGGTCGGTACACGGGAGGATTCATCCGTCTCCTCGCCCAACCCAGCGGACGGTGCCTAGGAAGGACAACATGGAGCACACAGTCAAGCAACCCACAGGTACGTACTCACAGCTAGCACAGTATACGATTCTCTATGCAGTGAATGGCGTGTCTGAGTGGCTATGCAAGGCCTAGGCCTGTGTGACGCAGTTGAATTTGAGCCATGTGGGCCCTGGAAATGGCGGCTGCCTGACCTGTGAAGTGTGACAATGGGATGTGAGGTCAATGCGCTGGCGTGGCACACCGCGGCGGGCGGCGGGCGAAGACCGCGGCGCAAAGCCGCATTGGTTAACACTGAAGCCTATGGGTTTCAGGAGCCAATGGCGAAGGGCACCGGCGGTGGCGGGACGCACCGCCGCGGTACGCACCGCCGCGGACGTGACCGCCATTTTCTATCTAATTATCCACTTGCGACTTGAACTTTCACAGGAGAGGACCTATACTGCAAGTGTTGCTGTGACCTCGGTCTGGAAGGGACAATGGCTGCTGCACCTGGGGAAAGGGCCCCTGCCTTCACTGGAGAGGAGTTGGAGAAACTCGTGGATGGGGTCCTCCCCCAGTATGCGCTACTCTACGGTCCTCCAGACCAACAAGTGAGTTTAATTCAATCTGGATTTGGGGATACTGGCTGGCTTGGGGGCCTGGCGGGGGGCCTGGCGGGGATGGGGGGCATGTTGGGCCTGGCGGGGGGCATGGCGGGGGGCATGGCGGGGATGGGGGGCATGTTGGGCCTGGCGGGGGCATGGCGGGGATGGGGGGCATGTTGGGCCTGGCGGGGGGCATGGCGGGGATGGGGGGCATGTTGGGCCTGGCGGGGGGCCTGGCGGGGGGCATGGCGGGGATGGGGGGCATGTTGGGCCTGGCGGGGGGCATGGCGGGGATGGGGGGCATGTTGGGCCTGGCGGGGGGCCTGGCGGGGGGCATGGCGGGGGGCATGGCGGGGATGGGGGGCATGTTGGGCCTGGCGGGGGGCCTGGCGGGGATGGGGGGCATGTTGGGCCTGGCGGGGGGCATGGCGGGGATGGGGGGCATGTTGGGCCTGGCGGGGGGCATGGCGGGGGGCATGGCGGGGATGGGGGGCATGTTGGGCCTGGCGGGGGGCATGGCGGGGATGGGGGGCATGTTGGGCCTGGCGGGGGGCCTGGCGGGGGGCATGGCGGGGATGGGGGGCATGTTGGGCCTGGCGGGGGGCCTGGCGGGGGGCATGGCGGGGATGGGGGGCATGTTGGGCCTGGCGGGGGGCATGGCGGGGGGCCTGGCGGGGATGGGGGGCATGTTGGGCCTGGCGGGGGGCCTGGCGGGGATGGGGGGCATGTTGGGCATGGCGGGGGGCATGGCGGGGGGCCTGGCGGGGATGGGGGGCGTTGGGCCACTGGAAAGGAAAATGCTGAGAAACTTGAACGTGGTATTTCTCCCTCCCTGTACGTGTCACATAGGTCCGCGCCCATGAGAAGATCGGGATTTGGCGTGCCATCGCCAAGGAAGTCCGGGCCCTGGGGGTCCACCATCGACGGGGCACCCACTGCCGCAAGAGGTGGGAGGACATCCGCCGCGGGACCAAGAAGACCGCCGAGTCTCTGCTGGGGATGGCCTCCCAACGTAGGCGGGGTGCCTGCCGTCAACTGAGCCCCCTGATGTTCCGGATCCTGGCGGTGGCCTACCCTGAATTGGATGGGCGCGTGAGGGCAGCACAGCAGACACAAGGGGGTGAGTACAAGCATTATCTACTCTGTTGTCGCGCAGTGGAGGTGTCTGGGTGGGGGAGGAGGGCTGGGGGTCCCCCTAGGCCAGGGCGATATCTGTAGGCTGGGCACCCCCGTAAGCCCCTGTGTCCCCAGCCACCACCCTCAGTAGTTTGTCAGTACAGCCATCCCTGGGCCGTGTCATCCATGGGTGCAGTTGTCAACTCTAGGCGTGTAGGGCATGTTCCACGGAATGCGTAGCGTACCCCAAGTGCGCAACTTAGTGCAGGGGGCATCTGTGTCTGTCATGTCCGCTAACTGTACCGGAGATCCATGTACTCAATATCCCTTTATTTCTCTCTCCCCCCCCCCCCCTTTTGTTTGTCTTTCTGTGCTTGTGTGCATCAGCATCATCAGGCGGAGGAGAAGTGGCATCGGGGCAGGAGGGAGCTGCATCTCACATGGCCCAGGAGGGCCATGCCACAGAGTCAGACTGGACCAGTGAGACGGAGGGCGAGGGGAGCTCCACGACGGGGACGACTGGAGCCTGCAGCGACACGGACACGTCCTCGGAAGGGGGCTCCCTTGCGGGGGTGGCACCATCCGTGCCCCCCGCCATTACAGGTACAGCCGCCACCCAGCGCACCATCTCCGCCCTCCCAGCAGCCCCTCAGCGTTCGCCCCGTGCCCGCTCTGCCGGGAAGCCGGGCATCTCCTTCGCCCCAGGCACCTCAGGCCCTGCCCCTGTTACCCCCGCTGCCCTCAGTGAGGAGGTCATTGACCTCCTCCGAACGCTCATTGTTGGGCAGACTACCCTTTTGAATGCCATCCAGGGGGTGGAGAGGGAGGTTCATCGCAGCAATGCGTACCTGGAGGGCATTCATTCGGGCCAGGCTGCCCATCAGCGATCGTTCCAGGCTCTGGCCTCAGCACTGACGGCAGCCATTGTCCCTGTCTCCTGCCTGCCTCTACTAACTCCCTCCTCCCAGTCTCCTGTTCCTCTGCCTGTCCCACCCACACCATCAGACCAGCCTGCACACACCTCAACACCCAAGAGAAGCTCATCCAAACATAAGCACCACAGATCACGCAGACATTCACACACGCAACATTCCGATGCAGACATGCCAACAGTCACTACCACCTCTGTGACCCCCACCTCCTCGTCTCCCTCCTCCCTCCCTGTGACGTCTACACTCACACCTCCATTCACCTCACCATCAGCCAGTGTTTCCATCACCAGCACACCCTCCACTCCAGTCCGCACACGTGCAGTCACCACCCCCACTGCCATTTACACGTCCCCTGTGTCCTCTCCCACTGTGTCTGTCACCCCCTCTTCCACACCACACAAACGCAGCCACCCACCCACCCAACAGCCATCCACCTCACGACAGCCTATCCCTCCTGCACCTGCACCCAAAGACAGCAAACGTGACTCACCTACAACCACATCCTCTCCCTCCACTCCCATTCCCACTGTACCTACCACTCTCCATTGTCCCAAGAAGCTCTTCCTCGCCACTACTAACTTCTTTCCTGACCCTGAGCCCCCCCCTCCTTCTCGTCGGGGTAAGAAGAGCACCTCAGCCACCACCAGCCCTGCAGCCCCCTTGACAAGGGTGCAGGGGTATTGGAGCCCGCCAGCCCGCATGTCTGGATCTTCGCCCAGCAGCAAGGGGACAGCCAGCCCACCCCCTGGGAAGAGGAGCAGAAGGCGGAAGGGGCGCCGCAGGAGCCCGCCTTCTACATCCCCCCCAGACACCACCCAGAGACAGTCACCAGCCACAGCTCCAAAGGGAGGAAAGGGACACAGGCCCACGACTAAGGAGGGCAAGGGCAGCAAGTCGGAGAGGTCAGGCAGCAGGCCTGCTGCCCAGGAGGAGCCCACAACCCCCATAGCCGCTGCCCCGGGAGGACCCAGCCCAGCTGGCCAGGAGGGCCCCACCACCCACAGCCCAGGTGGGCAGTGAAGGAGCACCATCCCCGCTGCCCAGGAGGGCACCACCAGGCAATTAGCAGTTGGCCATAGACCGGCCGCCGTCTCAAGAACCGCTGAACTGGGCCCTTCAAGGCAAGGACCGCTGAACTGGGCCCGCCGTCTCAAGAACCGCTGAACTGGGCCCCGCCGTCTCAAGAACCGCTGAACTGGGCCCTTCAAGGCAAGTAGCGCTGACCTGGGCCCCACCGTCTCAAGAACCGCTGAACTGGGCCCCGCCGTCTCAAGAACCGCTGAACTGGGCCCTTCAAGGCAAGGACCGCTGAACTGGGCCCGCCGTCTCAAGAACCGCTGAACTGGGCCCCGCCGTCTCAAGCACCGCTCCGCTGGGCCCCGCCGTCTCAAGAACCGCTGAACTGGGCCCTTCAAGGCAAGTAGCGCTGACCTGGGCCCCGCCGTCTCAAGCACCGCTCCGCTGGGCCCCGCCGTCTCAAGAACCGCTCCGCTGGGCCCCGCCGTCTCACGCACCGCTCCGCTGGGCCCCGCCGTCTCAAGAACCGCTGAACTGGGCCCTTCAGGGCAAGGACCGCTGAACTGGGCCCCGCCGTCTCAAGAACCGCTGAACTGGGCCCTTCAAGGCAAGTAGCGCTGACCTGGGCCCCACCGTCTCAAGAACCGCTGAACTGGGCCCCGCCGTCTCAAGAACCGCTGAACTGGGCCCTTCAAGGCAAGTAGCGCTGACCTGGGCCCCGCCGTCTCAAGAACCGCTGAACTGGGCCCCGCCGTCTCAAGAACCGCTGAACTGGGCCCTTCAAGGCAAGTAGCGCTGACCTGGGCCCCGCCGTCTCAAGAACCGCTGAACTGGGCCCCGCCGTCTCAAGAACCGCTGAACTGGGCCCTTCAAGGCAAGTAGCGCTGACCTGGGCCCCACCGTCTCAAGAACCGCTGAACTGGGCCCCGCCGTCTCAAGAACCGCTGAACTGGGCCCTTCAAGGCAAGTAGCGCTGACCTGGGCCCCACCGTCTCAAGAACCGCTGAACTGGGCCCCGCCGTCTCAAGAACCGCTGAACTGGGCCCTTCAAGGCAAGGACCGCTGAACTGGGCCCGCCGTCTCAAGAACCACTGAACTGGGCCCCGCCGTCTCAAGCACCGCTCCGCTGGGCCCCGCCGTCTCAAGAACCGCTGAACTGGGCCCTTCAAGGCAAGTAGCGCTGACCTGGGCCCCGCCGTCTCAAGCACCGCTCCGCTGGGCCCCGCCGTCTCAAGAACCGCTCCGCTGGGCCCCGCCGTCTCACGCACCGCTCCGCTGGGCCCCGCCGTCTCAAGAACCGCTGAACTGGGCCCTTCAGGGCAAGGACCGCTGAACTGGGCCCCGCCGTCTCAAGAACCGCTGAACTGGGCCCTTCAAGGCAAGTAGCGCTGACCTGGGCCCCACCGTCTCAAGAACCGCTGAACTGGGCCCGCCGTCTCAAGAACCGCTGAACTGGGCCCTTCAAGGCAAGTAGCGCTGACCTGGGCCCCACCGTCTCAAGAACCGCTGAACTGGGCCCCGCCGTCTCAAGAACCGCTGAACTGGGCCCTTCAAGGCAAGTAGCGCTGACCTGGGCCCCACCGTCTCAAGAACCGCTGAACTGGGCCCCGCCGTCTCAAGAACCGCTGAACTGGGCCCTTCAAGGCAAGTAGCGCTGACCTGGGCCCCGCCGTCTCAAGAACCGCTGAACTGGGCCCCGCCGTCTCAAGAACCGCTGAACTGGGCCCTTCAAGGCAAGTAGCGCTGACCTGGGCCCCACCGTCTCAAGAACCGCTGAACTGGGCCCCGCCGTCTCAAGAACCGCTGAACTGGGCCCTTCAAGGCAAGTAGCGCTGACCTGGGCCCCACCGTCTCAAGAACCGCTGAACTGGGCCCCGCCGTCTCAAGAACCGCTGAACTGGGCCCTTCAAGGCAAGGACCGCTGAACTGGGCCCGCCGTCTCAAGAACCACTGAACTGGGCCCCGCCGTCTCAAGCACCGCTCCGCTGGGCCCCGCCGTCTCAAGAACCGCTGAACTGGGCCCTTCAAGGCAAGTAGCGCTGACCTGGGCCCCGCCGTCTCAAGCACCGCTCCGCTGGGCCCCGCCGTCTCAAGAACCGCTCCGCTGGGCCCCACCGTCTCACGCACCGCTCCGCTGGGCCCCGCCGTCTCAAGAACCGCTGAACTGGGCCCTTCAGGGCAAGGACCGCTGAACTGGGCCCCGCCGTCTCAAGAACCGCTGAACTGGGCCCTTCAAGGCAAGTAGCGCTGACCTGGGCCCCACCGTCTCAAGAACCGCTGAACTGGGCCCCGCCGTCTCAAGAACCGCTGAACTGGGCCCTTCAAGGCAAGTAGCGCTGACCTGGGCCCCACCGTCTCAAGAACCGCTGAACTGGGCCCCGCCGTCTCAAGAACCGCTGAACTGGGCCCTTCAAGGCAAGTAGCGCTGACCTGGGCCCCACCGTCTCAAGAACCGCTGAACTGGGCCCTTCAAGGCAAGTAGCGCTGACCTGGGCCCCGCCGTCTCAAGAACCGCTGAACTGGGCCCCGCCGTCTCAAGAACCGCTGAACTGGGCCCTTCAAGGCAAGTAGCGCTGACCTGGGCCCCACCGTCTCAAGAACCGCTGAACTGGGCCCCGCCGTCTCAAGAACCGCTGAACTGGGCCCTTCAAGGCAAGTAGCGCTGACCTGGGCCCCACCGTCTCAAGAACCGCTGAACTGGGCCCCGCCGTCTCATGAACCGCTGAACTGGGCCCTTCAAGGCAAGTAGCGCTGACCTGGGCACCACCGTCTCAAGAACCGCTGAACTGGGCCCCGCCGTCTCAAGAACGGCTGAACTGGGCCCTTCAAGGCAAGTAGCGCTGACCTGGGCCCCGCCGTCTCAAGAACCGCTGAACTGGGCCCCGCCGTCTCAAGAACCGCTGAACTGGGCCCTTCAAGGCAAGTAGCGCTGACCTGGGCCCCACCGTCTCAAGAACCGCTGAACTGGGCCCCGCCGTCTCAAGAACCGCTGAACTGGGCCCTTCAAGGCAAGTAGCGCTGACCTGGGCCCCACCGTCTCAAGAACCGCTGAACTGGGCCCCGCCGTCTCAAGAACCGCTGAACTGGGCCCTTCAAGGCAAGTAGCGCTGACCTGGGCCCCGCCGTCTCAAGAACCGCTGAACTGGGCCCCGCCGTCTCAAGAACCGCTGAACTGGGCCCTTCAAGGCAAGAACCGCTGGCCCTTTGGCAGACGTGGCAGGGCAGGATCTATCTCGGGCAGGGCTGCAGGATGTCCTCTGGCCAACTTGCCTCCTCCAGTGGCAGTGGGGTCTGTTATGGACTGTTTGGACTGTGGCTTTGCTCTCCCCAGGATGGCCCAGTGGGCAGGCCACCCACTGTATGGACTGTTTGGACTGTTGGTTTGCTCTCCCCAGGATGGCCCAGTGGGCAGGCCACCCACTGTATGGACTGTTTGGACTGTGGCTTTGCTCTCCCCAGGATGGCCCAGTGGGCAGGCCACCCACTGTATGGACTGTTTGGACTGTGGCTTTGCTCTCCCCAGGATGGCCCAGTGGGCAGGCCACCCACTGTATGGACTGTATGGACTGTGGCTTTGCTCTCCCCAGGATGGCCCAGTGGGCAGGCCACCCACTGTATGGACTGTATGGACTGTGGCTTTGCTCTCCCCAGGATGGCCCAGTGGGCAGGCCACCCACTGTATGGACTGTGGCTTTGCTCTCCCCAGGATGGCCCAGTGGGCAGGCCACCCACTGTATGGACTGTTTGGACTGTGGCTTTGCTCTCCCCAGGATGGCCCAGTGGTCATGGAGTCCCCTCGTGGATCTGGCGTCGTGTACTCAAGTGGCTGAGGTGCCCCCCCTTCCCTTCCCCTGAGGTGCCTGTCCGATTTTCTTTCTGATGCCCCTGCAGTGTTCTCTCCGTGGAGTTCTTGTCGTGGGACTGGGCCTTGCCCCTTTGCACAGGAACCCTGTGATCCACGGACAGTGGTTGGACTACATTTAGTAGCTGTATATATTTTGTATATAGTTTATTTATTTATTGGGATTACTGGTGTCCATATTTCAATATATCTGCCCGTTTATGATCTCTTCTTTTGGTCTTTGCATTATTTCGGAGGGGGGTGGTTTGTGGGTTGTGACAGTGATCTGTGGGAATGCATTGATGTGTGTGTTGTAGTGGGTGTGGGTGGGTGGGTGTGTGCCGGTAATCTTTTCCCTCCCCTGTGTCGTAGGTGCAGTACTCACCGATGTCTTCCGCGCCGCCGGGCGTGCTCCTGGTATATGAGCAGGAATAGGAGTGCGGGGATGACCTGCAACTCTGGTTCCATGCTGCCGAAATCTCGCGTGGAGTGCGTAGAGGTGAGCGTTTTCCCGTTCGTAGTCTGTTTCCGCCGTGTTCTTATCGGCGGTGCTCCCGCCCCGGAAAAGGTGGCAGATTGGTGGGTCGTAATAGGGTGGGCTGTACATTGTCTGCCGCCTGGCTGTTGGCGGGAACCGCCGCGCTGTTTGTTTGTACCGCTGTGGCGGGCGGAGTGTTAAGTTGGCGGGCTGTGTTGGCGGTTCCCGCCAGGGTCAGAATTGCATATTTTAGACCGCCGGCCTGTTGGCGGCTTGGCCGCCGCTTTATCACCGACCGCCAGGGTCAGAATGAGGGCCTATATGATTGCTGGGATTGCTTAGTGATGCAGTAGCAGTGGACTTAGTGGGTGCTGGCATGTCTAAAACGTGTAAATTCACAGTCGGTGAGAGAAAAAGAGCCGACGGCACAGGTTAAAGGCAAAGTGGTCCACCTGCAGGAAGAGGTGGCACACCTACATGAAAGACCCTGGAACTGAGGGCAGAGAACGCTGAGGACAGATTGCTAAGAAGCAACATCTGGATTGTGGGCCTTCCAGCAAAGGTGTAGGGGCCTAGCATCGAGCTGTGTGTGAAGGATTGTATACTGAAATGCTTGAAGCCAAAAAGACTGACTATTCTCTTATGAAAGGTTGCATAGTGAGCTAGTTGCTATTCTTCAGGCAGCCAGGCGAATGGACCCTATCTGCTATGAAAACGCAGGTAGACTAAACCAGAGTAGGGCATCAGCAGAGACACAGTTTGATGGTATGAAGAAGTGTTGGCTTTTGGGGCTTAAGTGTATGTTATGGGTGTGAGTCTCAGACTGGTGAATGAAAAACAATCACATTTCTTCTGAACTAGTAGGAACTAGATTTTAGGCTGAGAACAATGTAAGAGAAGGGGCGTGGGCCTGTTCTACCATGGCAAGTGCTCATCGATTCATATAAGGACATCCACCACAGCTCTGAACACAAGAACAGACTGGTCCTGGAACTTCCTCGGTTGAATGAAGGATGGTATCCTGGGAATGCCGTCTGGGAAGTAAAAGCAAATGGATGCCTTATGAATCACCAGTATTGAAGGTAATGCAAATGTGATTGAAAAAGGACAGTATGAAGCACAGTGCCTGGTATGCCAGAACATATTTCTCTCAAGTGCACTATGATATATATTCAGTGCATGATAACACTCACTTTAGTTGAAATTCTTAGCAGTACTCATCATTGTTGGAGCAGCCACTGCTGTGTATCTCTGGACAAGTCTTTCAACAGTGAATAACACATGAGTCTTTTGGGGTGCCGCAATGGCTGCTCAAAGTCTTCTCAGGTTTCTGTGCTGGTTCTGAACTCCAGTCACAGTTTATACAAGTTACTTCTGGCAATGTCAGTAGGAGCACTGCACGTGAGACAGGGGGATGGTACAGACACCCAAAATGCAAAGCATGCAATTGACTCCCAAAGTTGGGAATGGACATATGAGTTATACAAAGTATAGAAATGGAGATGTATTGAAAACATGAATCATAATATATGATAAAACCCCACGTGCCCGAGCGAGAATCAAAGCAACAATTTGAGATTGATTTAGGTTGTTCATCGATGAACATGAATAACTCAGAACAAATCTGGACTGCACAGGTAGCGTGAGAGCTGATCTCAGCAGCATCCACAGACTGTCTGAGCTGATTTCAGTCAGTTTAATGCTCCTCATGGCCATCTCTGGACCTTGACTTGGGGAGAAAATGTCAAATCAGTAGGTTCTGAAGTCAGACATTGGTTCTCAAAATATCTACTGGGTATTTTATACCTTCCAGGTTTGAAACATTTAAAGATTTATATTGTTAATGGAAACCTGTACTCATTACATCTTGTCAGTGCGTGCAGCTTTATTTACTATGATGGTTAGAATTCGTTTTAGTTTTATGTCCATATATCTATTTGTGTTATGTTACTTTTGTATAGTTTGCTGAATGCTAATTCACATTTTCTATTTTTAGTATAATAATATTAGTTTTTCGGGTGCCCTGAAGCTCTCATTGTGTCACTTGTAACAGTAGAACAAATAATACACTGCTGTGGTCCCAATGTTCAAGGCTGACTAGAGAGTTTGTTTCCACTGCAGGAAGCTTCGGTCTGTATCATGAACATGTGCGCTGGTGCAGAGGGTAGTTGTGTGCACCCCTGCTCCTTTTGAAACCGAAAGTGGACCACACCAGCTGTGGATATCGGCTAGCCTGGGTTTCAGGAGTCTTCCCGATGGCAGACACACCTTAGTTCTCATTGACGACTATTCAAAGTATCCGGAGGTGGAGATCACACCGTCTCTGACGGGCATCAAAGTAATCCCCAAGATTAAAAAAATCATAGCCAACCATGGCCTAATGAAGGAAATAAGGACTGACAATGGACCTCCTTTTCAAGGTCAAGAAATAGCTTCATACTTGATGTTTATGGGAATCTCCCACAAGAAGATAAGTCTGTGCTGGTCCCAGGCTAACAGGGAAGTTGACAGATTTATAAGAACTCTCAACAAGGTCATCAGGATTACCACCGCCTGTCATTAGGCTCCCGAACTAGCCATATTCTCGTTCCTACGCAACTATCACCTGACTCCTCACACCACCATGGGGCGTGCGCCTAGATACCTATCGATGAGAAGGGTAGTCATGGACTCCATTCCTCATCACCCCTGTTGGTCACCCCATCCCATCGACAACCAAGAAACATATCAGAAACTAAAGCTATTGCATGATAAAGCCAGCCAAAGTGTCTGACCTAAAAGCTGGAGATGTGGTGCTCATGAAGGATCAAACTCCAGGGAGTAACTTTAAGTTGCTTAGTGAACATTGCCCATGGACCGTCATACGGTGCCAGGGCACCTTGGTTGTTGCCCAACGCGGGGTAGAAGAGGTTGCTAGAAGCATCTCAGCGTTCAAGAGATATTACCTCAGAATATCCTGATCATCCCCTCCACCAGGAGACAACCCTTTGATGGGTAAGCCAGAACGTCCAGTGGAGGATAGAAGTTCACCTCCCACTCAGTCTCTGTCACCGAGCCACGCGAGGGTTCCAGCATCACCATCGAATGACCCCATAAAGAAATCACCTATCCTGCCACCCGAGCCTAAAGCCGACCGCACCACCAGAACCAGATATGAACTGCGACCACACCATCTATCCGGCTGAAGGACTACGTAATATGAAGCTAGCAAGTATTTTACTTTTGACTCCAGTTGCTATTCCGCTGACTTTTATCTGCATTGCTAGTTTCACCAGTTTTCACCCTTTTAAGAATTTTCCACGCCAGTTCCCCACTAACGCCTATAGTATGCACTGGCTCTGCCAATACCCAATAAGCACTGCCGGGTCAGTGTTCGTGCGGCGTTGTTTCGTTCAATTGCTGGAGGAATGTACTCTCGCGCCCAGTGATGCAACTCTGGCTCGGGTGCTGCTATCTGGTGCCGGCACCTGAAGGGAACTGTGAGTATACCCCCGGGTGCTGCCTATTGTTTGGAGCATTCCTATTATCACATGACCAGCAAAATACTAGTGGCTACCGGGCGTGGTCAACAGAGGAGTGGTGGGACCGGTCTGGGTAGATCACCAGCAAACACCAAACCTGCGTCCCCGAGTCCATTCATGTGCTTGCTAAGAGGCCCCACCAATAATTAACGGACAGCGTTAGCCCTGCAGCACAACAGACATCACACCGCAGAAAAGCAGAAACCGTTAGCAAAGTTGCCTCGACCCATTTCCTAGCTCCGCTGTCTGCAACATATGCTGTAACTCGAAGAATTTCCTAATTAAGTGTATGTTCTTTAGGCAATGAAGTGCTTTAAAAATGGGTGTGCGGGTACTTCACGGGTTCTAACCAAAGCCCTTTCACAAATGTAAATACAGACAAACACGAACGCTCATATGTACACGCAGAGGCAAACGTGAAGCATCCGTGGAGGTAAATATACACCAGTGCACACATTCACACATGCATGCACTGTTTCGGCAACGCAGAGCGCTTGATTTTGAGAGCAAATATCTCCTAGCCGTTAGTACGTCAACAGGTGTAGTATTTACGCGAGAGAGCACGATGCCGAGGCAGCTGGGAGAGAATGGGACATAGAAACTGAAAGCAGCTTAAAGCCACGCTGGAAACACACAGATTATCTGTGACAAAAGGCGACCATTAAATGGAACAGAAAAGGGATGCCTGAATCTGATGTCGGTTTAAATTAATATTGTTCGCAGTCAACAGATTAAGAGAACGTCAGCTCTGTAGCGGCAGAGCCAGTAGCAACTCCCTTTGTTGTGTGTCTTTATTATCTACGTGCTTGTACTTTTGCTCTGAAATCATTCAAAAGTTTATTTAATTTTTTTAAATGTGGTTTTGTTTCGAATGATAAATTGACATTTGGAACTGTTCTAAACTTCTACATTGCTAAATTTACACGTCTTGACCATGATGAAACATCACCGAGTATTAGTGAAAGCATATACTTATTTCAGTGTTTTGTGACCGTTTACTGTCAATTGAGAAAGCAGATCTTCTTGTAAAAAAAAAAAGATCTTCCACTACGTGAAACACAATTTGTCTAGAACACCATCACGCCTCATAGATAGAAGCTCTGCATTTTAATTTGAAACACAACTTTCTAATTTATGAATACATTCGTTTTGCTTCTGATGAAGCAGAAAATGAAGGTTTTGATTTATTAACGCATAAACGTAGTGCTGACATAATCATGTGTGACATTAACCGAATTAATGAAGATTGTACGGGGACAAAATGTGCCCTCAGAGTAGTTTGCCATCATTTATATGCGTGCTTTATATAACGTGGTGTATTAGAATTGCACTAATCCGACATAATCATAAACGTGTGCTACGATTTGCTTATTTGAAATGCCTTAGCTTAGCATTACTTTAGCAGAGGCTTTGGCCTAGTTGCCTGGTCTCACGGTTTAGATGTTCGTATTTTTCCACTGTGCTATTAAACGTGTATTTCTGCTTGAAGCTGTATTTTTCCACAGAAACTGCTCACATGCTTATCTTAAAGTTGGTGCCAGCATGGCATATTTTCTCTTAAATTCAAGGTCGGCTTGCAGGTGCGGACAATGGAGGCTCTGAGAGTAAGCTAATCGAGAAACAATGTTGCAACTTGTGTACCCATCTCCAAGGATAATGTATGCTTAAGTAAAAGCTTGAGAACTGTCGTTTTTTGATTGGTCAATTTGAAGCTAACCTATGAACCCTCCAATGGAGACCCTACTGGACTTGAACTGTTGTCTATAAAACCCAGGTGCACGAGAGGGGAGCTCTCTCTATCTTCGGACATCCCGCCATTTTGACTTCGTAGCTACTATGACCCATTTTGCTGCGACGCCATTTTGAGAGATTTTGATGCTTTCTCTAGTCGAGAGAAAGAGACTTTAATGATTCTTGCCCTAGAGACTTTAACTTTGATTTGTCCCTTTGCATGAAGTAGTAGCCTTAACCTGCCGCCGTGAGGCAATTGCCCCGTTCACCCCTGCCCCTTTGTCCCGTCCCATGCTGATCGAGAAACGGTACCTGTGAGACGAAGACTTCATTGATTGCTGATTGGAATTGGTAATTATGAAAGGAAATTGTAAAATTGCATTGTGTTTCTTTTAGGTATCCAACTGCTGATTTTGATAAGGACCCTAGCTAGGAGTTTTCTAAATTGATGTTGCCAAATCGTTTTTGCATGAAGTCCCACATGCTGATGCTAATTTGAGGTTAGATGAGGATTCCATATGTCGCACGATGCAATTGGAGATCTTGTTATGCTGACTAAATGTACGCAATTAGCCCATTACAGATTATCGTATTAGTGCTTTGCATTGCCACTATCGAATGCCTTGTGATTCAAATGCTACATAGATTACACTTGTTTCGACGTTATGGACAGCTATTAATGTTCATTTATGTTTATCATTTGGTGTTGAGACACATTTATATTGTGCTAGCTTTGTTAATATAGGGAAATAAATTCACTAACTTTGCAATAAACTGGTGTGGTTATTCCTGGCTGAAAGGTCAGGGTTCGCCGAAATGTATTCTGGATTAATTGTTAAGTGTTATGTTGTTCAAGGTGTTGCTTATGTTCGTTATTGATTATCGATATAAGGTGATTGATCGATCAAGAGTACAGAGAGTTCCCACTTAGTCAAAAGATTCATTGACCTAGAGAGCGTCCGAACGCAGGTAAATTGTTACCACGTTCCGCTCTATCAGTAGATGGTAGCAGAGGACGGTTTTGTCTTTTGGGACCCTGTATCAGTAGAGTACATGGTGTCGAATTAACGGTTACGCATTTTGAGGCCTCATTCGGGAAGTTGAATTAGATTTTTCTTGAATGAAAATAATTGACAAGATAATGATGGGCTAGGTCCACCGCGACTTTCCCGGGATCTCGGAGCTTGCGAATGGAGAGAAAGGAGATGTGGAAACAGCGTTGGCGGTACTAGTGATGGTATGAGTGAAGTTAGGGTTTTGCGCTTGCACAGCTTATTGCCGCAGAGTGTGTGAAAAGGTTGCGAGGGTTTTCTTTTAAGGATAGCGGAGGTGCAACTCCGAGTGTAGAAGTAGAGAAGTCGTCGAACTTCATAGAGATAGCGGAGGTGCGGCTCCGAGTGTGAGAGTAGGGAAGTCGTCGAACTTCATGTGCGTCTGGCGCTTTGTGCATAAAAAGGTCCACGTGGTTGTTGTTGTTGAGACGGGCCCTGCGAGGTCAAGAGACTCCGGAGTATGTTGATCCATGTTGTGGTCTGGGCGGTTTAGTAGGTTGATCGGGCGTGGTCAACGAGTGGGTACGTGTGTTAGGGAGTGATAGGAACTTCGACTTCGGGCTTTGACGAGATTCTAAGTGCACTAGAACAGATCATTGACAAGTTGAGAGTAGGTCTGCGGGTCAGATTTGCTTGCGAATGTGGGGACTGAGAAAGACGGAATAGCGGCCGAGGCTGGTGAAAGAGATCGAATAGTGGCCGAGGTTAGTGAAAGGTCCCTAAGGTCCTGAAGCGATTACGTTACCCTTCCTGTAGTAAACCAACGGATCTGTTTTAGTTTTGGTAAGCTCGCGATATATGCAAAAAGTTGTTACGGGAGGAACTGAGTGAAGGAGGATTAGCCGCGAGGCTTTGTCAGCCGCAGTGTGTGTGAGTGTGACGTCACTAAGAGCCGCGCTGGGATAGGTTGGTTGGAGAGAAGGGTCGCGCACGGATTGGACGCAGTCCGTGGCACTCGATTGGAAGGGGAAAGGCAGGTGAAGAGTATTCCGGGAATTAAAGTCACCTATTGATTACAAATCTTGTAGAATAACAGTGATCTATTGATTATAAACTTTGTGAATTAAAAGACGAGAAAATGAAATTCCTTAAAGCATTTAGGAGTGCGATGAAGGGGGAGACTTACATTAAAGCGAGCGTAGGAGAGGAAACGCCGCCCGAGGGTACACCAGCTTACATTGTAATAGAGGAAAAAGGGGTAGCTCCGTGTCTTTGGCTAAAGCAATGGCACAAGTGGACAGAGAAACATGGGAGCGTAGCATTCCCGATACATGGGACATTCAATATAAGGGTCCTAGAGAATTTGAGATTTACGATGTATGACATGAAAGTACCTCCAAGGCCAGCACAGTTTGAGGCCCTAGCAATATGGGAACTCATGGCTAGGCAGCAACAGAAAAACAAGTTTGAAACAAGGATGAGGAAGGTAGAAAAGACACTAGCGGATGCTAGGTGGGATAATGCGCAGAAGGTATGGAGGTCAGATGTATTGCAGGGAATAAAATTGTTCCCCGCAATTACTAAAGATGAAGAGGAGACAGGTAAGAAAGCTACCTGTAAGACAGACAGGAAATGTTCCAAGGATAGAGAGAACGAGGAAAAGTTGAGAAGAGAAGAGGAGTTAGAGGATGAGGAGTTGATAATGCAATTGCTGAACGACCGTCCACCACCTTATGCGGAAAATGGACAAGGTCCAAGTACCAGTTCTGCCCCTCCGGCATCGGTACAGAACAGTGAAACGCAGAATCCAGGAGCACCATCGGGATCTAAGGACCCGAGCTTACTGCTCACCCCACAGATACCGCAGGTCAGGAGAATGTATCCAGATGTGCCCGTGTTGAAACCAGCAGAAAATTATCAGCCGCAGATGCCAGGGTACTACAACAGTGATAATAGTGGAGGAATGATTCTAGATCCAACCGTAAGGGGCGTACAGAATGGTTACAACCCAACAATGGCACAAGCTGAATCAACTCAGTTTATGATGCCTCAAAAGCAGATGCAGGGAGGAAATGTTCATGCTCAAATGATGGGGAGTCAGATGGGCATGCCGGCAATGATGGCCCATAATATGGGGATGAACATGCCTCAGAATATGGGAAATGGACAAAATCCAGATGCGATATCACTGCCCATTACTGTAGGTCCAGTGGTACCTTTGTATAGTCAGCCTAACTTAGGTATGAGCAGTCAGGGACCAATGCTGCAGAATGGGACAGAAAGAAGGTGCATAGAAAATACTCCAGGGATAACTCCGATAGCGGCTCAGCCAACTGGACCCGGATCCTTGATGGAGTTTAGTCCCGTATGCGCTCAATCAACACTGGTGAGGTCGAGCCCCCCACTGATAATACCATTAACATCGAACACTGAAAAGTTGCCGCAACCATCGATGGCAGTCGATGTGAATGCTACACTGATGGGGGTAAATGCGCAACAGCTGACACAGTGGTTCAACAGTCTAAATTCCACACAAAGTTCAGACAGTGGGAAAGGAGACGATTACTTGAGCAGGATGAGGCTGAACATGGAAGCACAAGAATTGGTGGAAGGAAATATGGGTGTGAACAGGTTGGAGTCCTGCACGGAAGAGGAGTTGAGGTATCTATGTCCAAAGATCACGAAAGAGGTAAACAAGGTACATAAAAGTTTGCAGGAAGTAGCAGACAGGAACGGGATTGACATAGGCAAGACGAAACACTTGAGCAGGAGCTATAGGTTGGATTTTGGGACCACAGATTTTGAACACATGAGATCAGCAGGCATGAAGGCACACCTTAGAGAATTGTTGCAGAGTGCCCAAGTGTGGAGGTGCTTAGACAAGTGGGAAAGCAGATGGGTAAAGAGGAAGGATAAGAGGAGGGACAGTGCCACAGAGCACAATGAGAAAAGACCGCAGAGCAGCGAAACAGTAACCATGTTACCAATGAGGGAGACAGCAGGGGGAAAATTAGTACATGTACCATGGCACAGGAGCGATATTCAGTCATTTACGAATGATTTTCCCAAACTGAGGGAGAAGCCGATCGAATGGTATCAACAGACTGATAGGTTTGTGAAGCTTGCAAAATGTCTCTGGGAAGACCTGAACACTTTATTCGAGATTGTGGTTCCGGCAGATTTGTGGGAGGATTGCAAAAGAGCTGTAGGTTGGCCGACAAGTGAACCAGAGAGAGACAGAGAGACAGGTGCACCTATGGTGATGTGTCTGTACTATAAGGTGATTGAACATTTGAAGACAAAGGTTGCCGCAAAAAATGTGGATTGGCAGAAAATTGATCGAACTGCCCAAGAGGCTAAAGAATCGATTCATAGTTACTATGAGAGGTTGTTGAAGGCGTTCAAGAATTACAGTGGCACGGAAGCAATCGAGGCGAAAGATATGCTTCATTTTGTGTTCAGATTTGTGGAAGGGCTGAGACCAGAGATAAGTCAGATGATAAAATCACATTTGATCTGCTGGCAGTCGAAACCGATTGATGAAGTATTGACTTATACGAAATACTGTAGCGACGAAATTGAGGTGAAACAGAAAAAGCTGAAAGAGAAGGTGATGATGATGCAGCTTAAGGCGGCTCAGACAGGCTTACAAGGTCTGCAAGGACTGCAAGGGTTGCCAGGGATGCAAGGGTTCCAACAGCAGGTACCGCAACAGCAGCCGCAGTTGCAGGGAGGCATGGTGTTTCAGCAACAGCAGCCGCAGTTGCAAGGAAACATGGCGTTTCAGCCACAGGGCAGAGGCAGAGGTAGAGGAGGTTTTGTGAATAATGGTCCGGATTTGAACACTGTTGTGACAGGTGTGCAGGCAATGAAGAAAGTGATGCCGTGTCACGCGTGCGGAAACGTAGGTCATTGGAAACGCGAGTGCCCGATGGTGGTGCAGGAAGGTGCAGGTGCAGGTGCAGGTGTAGGTGTTGGTCAGCAAAACAATGATGTCAATGCATTTCAGACAATGAGAGGACCGAAAATGAGAGGTCCAAACTCAAATTTTCAGACCGTAAATCAATTGCAGGGATTACAACCTATGCAGCCGCAGCAGATGCAGATGCCCCGTGTGCAGATGACGCAAATGCAGCCGATGCAACAGCAGTTACCTTTGGTACCTAATCAGCAAATGCAAATACCTTTGGCACCAATGAGTCAGCAGCAAATGATGGTTCCTCCACAGGTAACGGGTCAGGTAATGAGTACGAACGGCACAGTACAACAGTTCCCATTACACAGTGAGAGTGGAATAAACAATGTATGGGAGAGTGAAAGCTCAGAAGAG
Organism: Pleurodeles waltl; assembly: GCF_031143425.1. NCBI lineage: Eukaryota > Metazoa > Chordata > Amphibia > Caudata > Salamandridae > Pleurodeles > Pleurodeles waltl. Next base: position 543,453,957 of record NC_090451.1, read on the forward strand.
GAAGGAGATTGTGTGCTTGCGGCATCTCTAGAAGTTGATCAAAGGGGTCCGTACGTAGAGGGAAGAGTAATGGGTCTTCGCGTCTCATTTCTGGTTGACACGGGAGCCACACGTTCAACTGTTAAGAGCAGTGAAGTACCAAATTTGCCACTCTCAGGGAGGACAGTTCAAGTGGTGGGAGTAGCAAACAGGCATCTGACGAACCCAATAACAGATCCGATACCAGTCAACATTGGTAACTATCAAGGGGTACATCAGTTTGTGGTATGTGACTCAAGCCCGATTGCACTGTTAGGAAGAGACCTATTGTGCAAATTGGGTTGTTCGATAATGTGCTCGAACGAGGGAATAACAATACAGACGAGCAGTGATGGGGAAGAAGAGGACAGTGTAGAGGGCGATGAAATAGAAACAGTTGACGAAGAGTATCCTCTGATCTGTCTCTTACCAATGATAACTGAAGAAGATATCCCAGCAGAATTACGGGAAACAGTCGGAAAGGAAGTGTGGGACATGACAGGGAAAGAGGTGGGATTGATGAAAGGAGTAGAACCAGTAAAAGTGATGGTAAAGCCCAATGCGATCTTTCCCCAGACCCCACAATACCACATGCCACAAGATACCCTCATGAAAGTTGCCCAACTTATCGACGAATTCGTGAAGCAGGGAGTACTGAAAGAAGTATTGAGCAGCCCATGTAATTCACCGATAATGGGACTAATGAAGCCAAGTGGGAAAGTCCGACTTGTACAAGATTTGAGAAAAATAAATGACATCATAATCAAGTGCTGCCCTGTCGTACCGAATCCGGCTGTGATAATGTTTCAGATCCCTTGCGAAGCTGAGTGGTTCTCAGTCATCGATTTGTCACAAGCATTCTTTTCTGTGCCTCTTCATGAGGATAGCCAATTCCTCTTTTGTTTCAAATTCCTAGACAGAGTATATAGTTGGTGTCGAATTCCTCAAGGGTTCTCTGAGTCACCGTCGATATTCAATCAAGTCCTAAAGAAAGATTTGGAAGAGTTAGAGTTGCCATTTGAGTCAACCCTAGTACAGTACATTGATGACTTACTGGTTGCATCAAAGACAGAAAGTGGCTGCACAGCCGATACCATTGCTCTGTTGAACCATTTGGGAGGGAATGGACACAAGGTGTCTCCTTCCAAATTACAGTTCTGTCAGAAGAAAGTGAAATACTTGGGTCACCAGATAGAGAAAGGGTCACGGAAAATAATGAAGGAAAGAATTACCAGTGTACTTCAAATGAGTCCGCCAAAAACAAGGAAGGAGGTGAGGAAGTTTTTGGGAATGGTGGGATATTGTCGCCAGTGGATCCCCAACTTTTCGTCTCTAGCGAAGCCCCTACTGAAATTGACCCAAAAGGATGCTTTGGATGAAATTGAGCTGAGAGGAGACGAGATGGATGCCTTTGTTGAACTGAAAGAATGCATGTGCAGGGCTCCAGCTTTAGGTATGCCTGACTACACGAAGCCTTTCACATTGTTTTGCCATGAACGTGATGCATGTTCTTTGTCTGTCTTGACACAAGCCCATGGTGGCGTAAACAGACCAGTAGCGTATTTTTCAGCTACTCTGGATCCGGTCGCAGCAGCACTCCCAGGGTGTTTGCGCGCCGTAGCAGCAGTTGGTATCAGCCTCACTCAGAGTGAGGGAATAGTGATGGGACACCCAGTAACAGTCATGGTCCCTCACTCAGTTGAGATACTTTTGACCCGCTCCCGAACGCAGCACATGACTGGAGCAAGACTCACAAGGTATGAAACGACTATTCTGGGCTCACAGAATGTGCAGCTGAAAAGGTGCACTACGTTGAATCCAGCTACCTTGCTTCCTGGAGAAAATGCTGAAATTGAGAACGCTGAAGACGTCGAGCATGACTGCCTTCAGGTGACTGAATTTTGCACAAAACCCCGACCGGACATCAAGGATACAAAACTTAATGTAAATGACCAAATTCTGTTTGTTGATGGTTCATGTCTAAGAGATGGGGTGGGAATTTTGAAAGCAGGATATGCTGTATTGACAGGGGACAGGGGTCTTGGAAGCGGGATGGCTCCAAGGAGTCTATTCTGCACAAGTAGCAGAACTTGTAGCCCTTACTAGAGCATGTCAATTGTCTGCATTGATGAAAGTCACCATTTACACTGATAGCCAATACGGGTTTGGGATTGTGCATGACTTTGGACAACTGTGGTCACAGAGAGGTTTCCTGACTTCTTCAGGATCCCCAGTGAAAAATGGGGAGAGAATAAGGGAGTTGTTACATGCCATTCAAGTGCCAGCTGAAGTTGCAGTGGTAAAATGCAGTGCTCACACGAAAGGACAGGATTATGTGTCTCTGGGAAATGCCTATGCAGATCAAGTCGCAAGATTTTGTGCCTTGAACTGTATATTGTTAAGGGATGATTGGAATACAATAAGTGAACCAGAACTCGAACCAGCTGAAGCATTTGCCTTGAAGGTCGTAGATACAATAGAAGAACTAAAAGCACTACAGAATAATGTCAGGGAGGATGAAAGAGATTCCTGGATTAAATCACAATGTATAAAGAGACAAGACGAGATATGGGTTTCACATGAGGGAAAATTTGTTCTGCCAAATGGTCTCTTATCACAGCTTGCGCGGTTCTATCATGGGCAAGCTCACCTAGGGAGAGATGCCATGATAAGATTGTTCAAAACTGATTGGTTTAACCCCAGATTTCGTCAAGCTGCAGAAGCAGTTTGCCATCGATGTGTCACTTGCCAACAGATGAACCCAGGAAAGGGAACAGTTGTGAACGCGAGCCACATTGGTAGGGCAAGCGGTCCTTTTAGTCGTATGCAGATGGACTTCATTGAGATGCCTGTACATGGAGGTTTAAGATATGTGTTGGTGATTGTGTGCATTTTTAGTCATTGGATTGAGGCATACCCCACACGTAGAAATGACAGTCTTACAGTTGCCAAGTTATTATTGAGGGAGTTAATACCACGTTTCGGATTCCCGATCTCTTTAGAATCAGATAGGGGAAGTCACTTCAACAACGAGGTGATGAAGTTACTTTGCGAAGCACTGAACATTGAGCAAAAGCTGCACTGTAGCTATCGCCCTGAAGCATCAGGACTGGTGGAGCAGATGAATGGTACGCTGAAATCGAGAATGGCAAAAATATGTGCATCAACAAATTTGAAATGGCCTGACGCATTGCCCTTAGTGCTAATGTCAATGAGAAACACTCCGGATAGAAAAACTGGATTGTCTCCGCACAAAATTCTCATGGGCAGGGCTATGAGACTTCCTGCAGTTCCCGCAAACATGCTTTTGAATATTACAGATGATATGGTGTTAGACTACTGCAAAGGTCTGGCTGACGTGGTTCGCTCTTTCTCTCACCAGGTGGAAGCGACCACCTTGCCACCGATCCAAGGTCCAGGACACGCCCTGAAAGCAGGTGACTGGGTCGTGATAAAGAAGCACGTGAGGAAGTCGTGTCTGGAACCCCGTTGGAAAGGCCCTTTCCAAGTGATCCTGACGACAACTACCGCTGTGAAGTGCGCGGGGGTTCCCAACTGGATTCACGCCAGTCATACAAAGAAGGTGCTGTGTCCCACAGATGAGGAAGTTGAAGCGCTGAAACTACCAGTGCCTGATAAAACGGTACAGAGTGCTGGGACAGAACAAAAGCGAACTGAAAGCGAACAAGCAACAGCAGGAGAAAAAGAGATATTATTGGAGAACGAAGAGTCCGACTCACTTGGGGAAGACCAAGGAGAAAGTTCAGACAGCGACGACGAAGCTGCAGGTGACAAAGAACCTGAAGCAGCTGAGGGTAGCAAAGAGCCTGAAGCAGCTGAAGGTGACAAGGAACCTGAAGCAGCTGAAAGTGATACAGAGCCTGAAGAAAGTAACGGTGACGAAGGGCTCGAAGAGAGTGAGAAGGCAGGAGAGCCTGAGCAGAAGGGGGCTTTCCCAGAAACAGACGATACAGAAAAAGAGAAGGAAAACGTGACTGATTCCCCTGAAGGTGGGGACAAAGAAGAGCAGAACGAAAGAGCTCAAACATCTACAGAAAGGATCGCAGGTCCATCAAACGGACATGGTGCAAAAAGAAGACTAAGTATCTCACCGATAAAAGAAAAGGGTAAAGAAGGTTTGAACGAAGGAGGAAGGCCGAAAGTAAAAGAGAAAAGAAAGGAAGTGACTGTCGTGGAACAATCGTCAAGTGAGGAAAAGGACTTGGCGAAGGAGGAGAGTGCCAGCGAAGCAGAATCAAAGAGAGAAGCAAAATTGAAGAGGAAAAGGATACCAAACAAGAGGTATTCCGGTCCTGAATGGGCATATGCGGTAAATGATGATTGGACTGATGAGTTTGTATCTCTAAGCATCGAGAACGAAGAAGAAGAAGAGATACCAATAGAAAAGAAAAGTTTCATAGACTCTGTTGATTGAAAAGGTAGTGAATGGTATTGCTTGCTGCAATCTAACGTGAGACAAACAACCAGCTGAGACATTGCTAAACTGAATTGAGACAAATGCTGCTAACCGATAAGTGACTGGCCTTTTGAAGAAGACGGTGTGAACATTGTGCTCATTCAAGCTTTGTAACTGAATTGCTAAGTAGTTTCATTTATAGGTGCTTCTAGCTCTCTGATTCTATACAGATCATGCCTGGGTACGCTATGCAAAACAATAGAAAGAAGTATTGTAAATACGTTTGTATAGGCTTGGTACTAACATGTGTACTAATAATAATGGCAATTGTGTTTGGAATGCGTGGAAAGGGTGAGAATGAGACTATTGCTGCTTCTACTATTGTTCCTGTTACTGTCACTGAACTAACACCATTGAAAAGACTAGCAATGGATGAGAGGCTCTTGCATGATAAGAAAGAGCTTTCGTATAACGTTTTCTATCGCTTACTAACAGAGTATGTTGAGACTATGGATGCGAAAGATTGTTATGTGTGTACCCAGATACCGACATCAGTAAAGGAAGGGGTGACTTATCACCACATGCCTCTTACATACGGGATTACATGTAGTATAGTAATGTCTAGGTTTTATGGTCAAGCTAACATACAGTATTTTTTCTCAAATTATGATGTTACCTTTGCTTATGTTCCTATAATAGCGCAGCTAAGCGAGACTGCAAAATATTGGGATTACAAAATTATGAGGGATTTTTTCGAGCCAATGCAACCTTTTGAAACGGCTCATGCTCATAGGGAGAACCTTACGTGCTCCGTCTCTGCTGTAGAAATAAGCTTTTTAGATCGCACAGATGATAGAAGGGCTCAAATGAAGGCAAAATTAGAAAAAGAACTGCATAAGAGGACTTCAGTAGATAATTATGACTTTGCTGCTATAAAGACACAAGGAAAAATTGCTTTAGATGCTTGGCATGTAGGGAAATTTTGTATATATCGAGGTGAATCTTACTATGACAACATTTTTGTAGGAGCGAGTGAATGCAAACATACGTTTATCTTTAAGGCCAAATGGACATTCATGATGGACGGACTTGACCCTGTCATTCCAGGGGTGTATTACATTTGTGGGCATAATGCCTATTATCGTCTTCCAAAGGGATGGTGGGGAAGATGTTATTTGGGTATAGTGTTTCCAAAGGATTATCAGCTGGATGACGTATCGATGATTCAAAAGACATCTGGATCCCATCGTATCCAGAAAAGAGAGACCGCAGCTGCTGTGGTAGGTGATATATTTGGAGCCATGATTCCTTCATTGGGAGTTGTGCTGAATTCCATCAAAATAAGAAAGTTGTCTACTATAGTGGATAACATGTTGACAAAGTTTTCAGGTGCTATAATCCTGATGGATGCTGAACTTGCAGCGGAAAGAGCTATGACTCTTCAAAATAGGCTTGCTTTAGACATTCTTTTAGCAAAGGATGGAGGCGTTTGCAAAATGATTGGTGCACGTCACTGCTGCACCTATATACCTGATAATAGTGTGAAAATTAAAACTATGCTTGCTAATCTAACAAAAGAAAGTGCAGATTTGAAAGAACTGAAAGAACCAGGAGTGTGGGAGAAGGTTGGAAAGGGACTTGCTTCAGTGGGACATTGGATTGGGGGAATATGGAATGGAATATTATTACAAATAATAGAAGGGATATTAATAGTGATAATTTGTGTATTTGGAATTTGGGGAATAAAAAGGGGAATAATAATGATTATGGAGAAAATTAAAAGAAGAAAGGAGGAGAAAATAATGAAAAGAATGGCAGAAGAATACAAAGCGCAAACTAGGGGAACTAAAAGGAAAAGGGAGCTGACAGAATTTTAATGGGATAAAATTTGTGGGCTAAATTTGTGTGATGACAAGTAGTCATCAGAGGAGGGATTGATGAAGCAGAAAATGAAGGTTTTGATTTATTAACGCATAAACGTAGTGCTGACATAATCATGTGTGACATTAACCGAATTAATGAAGATTGTACGGGGACAAAATGTGCCCTCAGAGTAGTTTGCCATCATTTATATGCATGCTTTATATAACGTGGTGTATTAGAATTGCACTAATCCGACATAATCATAAACGTGTGCTACGATTTGCTTATTTGAAATGCCTTAGCTTAGCATTACTTTAGCAGAGGCTTTGGCCTAGTTGCCTGGTCTCACGGTTTAGATGTTTGTATTTTTCCACTGTGCTATTAAACGTGTATTTCTGCTTGAAGCTGTATTTTTCCACAGAAACTGCTCACATGCTTATCTTAAAGTTGGTGCCAGCATGGCATATTTTCTCTTAAATTCAAGGTCGGCTTGCAGGTGCGGACAATGGAGGCTCTGAGAGTAAGCTAATCGAGAAACAATGTTGCAACTTGTGTACCCATCTCCAAGGATAATGTATGCTTAAGTAAAAGCTTGAGAACTGTTGTTTTTGATTGGTCAATTTGAAGCTAACCTATGAACCCTCCAATGGAGACCCTACTGGACTTGAACTGTTGTCTATAAAACCCAGGTGCACGAGAGGGGAGCTCTCTCTATCTTCGGACATCCCGCCATTTTGACTTCGTAGCTACTATGACCCATTTTGCTGCGACGCCATTTTGAGAGATTTTGATGCTTTCTCTAGTCGAGAGAAAGAGACTTTAATGATTCTTGCCCTAGAGACTTTAACTTTGATTTGTCCCTTTGCATGAAGTAGTAGCCTTAACCTGCCGCCGTGAGGCAATTGCCCCGTTCACCCCTGCCCCTTTGTCCCGTCCCATGCTGATCGAGAAACGGTACCTGTGAGACGAAGACTTCATTGATTGCTGATTGGAATTGGTAATTATGAAAGGAAATTGTAAAATTGCATTGTGTTTCTTTTAGGTATCCAACTGCTGATTTTGATAAGGACCCTAGCTAGGAGTTTTCTAAATTGATGTTGCCAAATCGTTTTTGCATGAAGTCCCACATGCTGATGCTAATTTGAGGTTAGATGAGGATTCCATATGTCGCACGATGCAATTGGAGATCTTGTTATGCTGACTAAATGTACGCAATTAGCCCATTACAGATTATCGTATTAGTGCTTTGCATTGCCACTATCGAATGCCTTGTGATTCAAATGCTACATAGATTACACTTGTTTCGACGTTATGGACAGCTATTAATGTTCATTTATGTTTATCATTTGGTGTTGAGACACATTTATATTGTGCTAGCTTTGTTAATATAGGGAAATAAATTCACTAACTTTGCAATAAACTGGTGTGGTTATTCCTGGCTGAAAGGTCAGGGTTCGCCGAAATGTATTCTGGATTAATTGTTAAGTGTTATGTTGTTCAAGGTGTTGCTTATGTTCGTTATTGATTATCGATATAAGGTGATTGATCGATCAAGAGTACAGAGAGTTCCCACTTAGTCAAAAGATTCATCGACCTAGAGACCGTCCGAACGCAGGTAAATTGTTACCACGTTCCGCTCTATCACTTCCATAACGCTCTTTTGTCATTCAATCATTCAGTCACAACAAAATTGAACTTTTCTGGAAAGCATGTTGGGGTGATAGCTTAAAAACTCGTAGTATGTCTTCACATGAGAAGCACGTTAGAAACTATAAAGTTCTCATTATTATTATCAGATTGGTTGCTGATGAACTACGAGATGCTGGGAAACATATAGAAACCATATATTTTCAACATCTGCATCTCTTAGTAAACGTTGATGGTTAGCAGAACTCCGTTTTATTGACTGAATGGCCAGGAGACCATGAGAATATGACCGTTTTCAGAATTTGCACAGTTTTTTAAATCCATAAATTTTCTCTTTGCGTTCCTTCCTTACGCAGGAGCATGTTTGTCAAACGTTCACACTTGATGCAATGCCTCTAACCTCCTAAGATTGGGGATGTCAGGAATGTACAAGATGGTAATAGGTATGCACATTTCAGAAGGAAGTCAATCCAAAAAACTGACTTGCACAACTTTCCTGTGACCACAGATATGAATTTCTGGAGCACAGGGAAACTTATTGATGGAAGACAGTGCTGAAAATTAAAATCCTATGAAACTTTTATCAAGGGATGACATTTCCTCATGCCTTCCTTCTGGAAGAATATCTGTGGCAAAGGTCACATGTTTAAAATCATGTTTCTATAAGAAAATATATAATAAAAAATATACATTTCAGACATTTGCACATCCTTCTTGAGCATACAAAATCCTCCTTTCTCTGACTGGCTGCAGACCTCCCAGATAATGAAAATTTTGAGATTTTCTACATATTTTTCAAAAGGATGTTATTTGTCGATGCACCATGCATGCTGTATGAAACGATATTCCAAAGGTCAATGATGATGCATGGGTTGAGACCAGACCTGAGTTGCATTTTAGGAATTCTTCTACTCTGAAGGAAAATGCTGTAGTCCAGAAATTTTACAATAAATTTTTTTAAAAATGTCATGCATGTCTTCTGATCAGCCAATATGAACACCGATTGTCTCCTTTACAGAATACAAATGTTACACAAATATAGGATTGTCATGGTTTTGAAAATCTAGCAGAAAATCAGAAAACTTTACCTTTTTGTGGAGACTGTCCATCTATGTAACCAAGATCTAGAACAAGATCTCTAATTCTATTAGTTCCACCCGGCATGTTAGGACCAGGACTGTCAAATTTGAAGCAGGGTCCATCACTGGAGAAGAACCAGTTGGGGAATGATCAAATATGACCTATATTGAAAGAGAAAGGACATCAGATCAGCATCTGGCACATCTAGTAGAATTAGCTCTGTTTGTTGCCTCTTCATTGAAGTGGTCAACTTTGTTTTTAAAGGCTATTATAAAATACCATTGAGAAGAGTGTGGAATCCCTCAAATAACAGAGGGCATGGATAAGAATGACTACTCTGAACCTCTTCCCTCTGCTAGCTGGCTGTTCGGGACCACCTCAAACATACTCCTGATAGAGCATAACATGGATGTGCTATTAGGTTTCTAGAATGTGAATAAAAGCAGTAATTAGAACCTATGTAACAGGTAAATCTCTTTCATATAAATGTGTTGCACTGAGATTCATACAAGTAAAATGCACACATGAGTAAAATGTTTCATGTAAACTGCAGTCATTCATCATTATGCAAAAATGTTTATGTTATAGTATTTTACAAATGGTATTTTCATAACCATTTTATATTCCTTGTGTTTATAATAAATGTGTAGAAAATTATTTATATCAAATCTGCATTCATGTCTAAATTAGATTGGCCGGAGCGAAGGTCAGAGTTCTTTGTGTGTTTTTAACCTTCAATGTCAAGCTTATTTTATTGCATGTTTTCCTAAGCCCCAGCAGTGATGGTACGAGTCTCTAGTTAATAAGGAGGTATATTGTCAGAAAAAGATAAGGGTACCTGAGAAGACATGCTACCAAGAATGGGAGGAGTAACATGGAGCCGTCAGCTGAAATCCACTCCACATTCCTGACCATGGGAGCGATCCAAGGACAAATTGACACTACTTGAAAGGATGAAAATGTCAATTAGATGTGCGATTTATAACTTTGTTGTTTCAAAGAAGGGTTTTGACGATGGCGTCAACCCCTGGAAGATTCAAGATTTAAGTGTTGTTTAGTCAGTTGCAGATTCAAATTCCCTTTGCCTCTTGACTGAAGCAGACCTATGCGAGTTACAGACCTCACACACTTTTTTTTCCAAGTGGCTTAATGCTACTCACATCTCTCAACAGAATCTCTACTGAGGTTTTTGTGGTGCTGACGCTTTTCACTGAAACCCCTTTAGTAATACACAGGAATTTAGATTCAATGGTGAGGCATGAGAACTTGAGCCTGGATTTGAAGCATTATACGTTTTTCCTTATTTTCTGTGTTGTTGCTATTGAAATCTTGGTTCTAATGCTGTGCGGCATTTTAATTCTCCTTTGTTGATTCTTTATATTTATACATTAGTTTTGAGACTCATATATATAAGTTTGACTTTGAGTTTGTAATAAAGCCCTTTAAAACTTCAAGTTGGTCTCCGAGATTGAAGGTGTGGCCAAATAGGTAGCACTGTAATTAAAGTTGAATAATTGGAAGTATGTCTCTTCACCCCTCGGAACCTAGAAAAGATTAATCAGACCCACTAATTTAGGAATAGTATCAACTAATGGATCAGATTGTAGCGACGAGGATAGTTCTCGTTTGTGAGTTAGGAGAACTGGAACCATATTCTAGAGTAGTTAGTCCCCAGAGAACAAACCACTAGTGCCCATGCCCAGATATGGAGGGTCAGTGAAATTGCTCAGATCTGGAAGAGAGTCAGGTTTTCGGTGGAGGTGTGAATATAGATAAGGTTGTGGATTGCAGTAGTTAGTATTTAGTTTGTGGTGACTGTGAAGTAGGGTGGTGGCTTGCGGAGATGTTTTGTATGTTGTGTGAGTGTGGTGATTTATAAAGAAGTTGAAGTGGTTAGCGGGTCAGGCGAAACCTAGGATCCCGGGATAGTTTTAAAAGGTGTAGAAGACACTATACTAAGTTGTCTGCTAAGTGGTTGTGTCCGATGTGAGATATCGTCAGTGGCACAGTTGAGGTAGGGACTTGCTTTGTGTGAATGTGAGCTGATTGGTATAGTGAATCTTATTGCACAGAGTGAAGCTATACTGATCTGGATGACACCCCACAGATCAAGGTTTCATTTGAAGTGTTCAGAAACTTTCTTGTGTTTGAAAATGATACATTCTTTAGAGCAGCAGACAAAAGTTATTATATTGTATATATGTGTGAGAGTACGAAGAGCGTGTGGATTCAGATTCTAAAAAAGGGGGAACTGCTGCAAAGAGCGAGATCTGCGCTGCTATAGGTCGGTTGGTGTGGTGCTGTGCTGTTTTTGGTTGACAACATCATAAGAGGTTGCTCTGCGATTGGTGGTTGTTTTGGAACAAGGGACTGTGGATACAGCATTGTTTTGAATTGATAGGAAACTTTGTAATAACTGTTGACATTGATTAAGAAAAATACAATGTTTTAAAGTCATGCAAGATTTGTTTAGAGGTAATGTTCATATTCCCTGTAGGGAGGATGAAGAAGCACCTCCCAAAGATAACTCAGGTCAATATATGGTGATAAATGTAGGGTGCCACACATGTGTTTGGCTTGGTCAGTGGCACAGGATCACAGAAAAAGAAGGTCCATTGACATTCCCATGATATGACACATTTAATTTGCAAATTGTTGAAAAGTTGAGGAGAGTGCTGTATGAAATAAAGCCACCCCCTGGACCTACACAATATGAAGCCATTATTGCTAGGGATGTGCTGCTCATGCCAGAGAAAAGGAGAAATACCAGGGAACGATAAAGAAAGCTATATGTACTTATGCAGATGCTAGGTGGGATGCTGAGCAGAAAAGATGGAGAACAGACATGATAGAAGAGGTTAGATTATATCTGACTTTGACCACTGATGTGGTTGAGAGTGAGGGGGAAAGGAAAAGTATTAGAAAACAGACAGAGAAGAAATAAAACAAGCCTGTTGACATGAGAGTAGTCAGTGTTGGAGACTCTGGAGATAGTCTTTCAGATGTGTTACTAGCTGAACGTCCCCCCCATATAATGAAGCTAGAAATGGGAGTGGAAACAATGGTTAGTGGTGGCAATCGCCCGATTACCTTTGCCAGTGCCCCAGCCAAGAGGACTCCTAGTCCTGTGGGAGCTATCCCAGCTAACGTACCTTATGGACTGAAAAGTGAGAGTTTGAGAGAGTGTGTCCTAGTTGCCCCTAATGTGAGCACTAGCGGCTCTCAAATCTGCCCCTAAGGCTTTACAGAAGAGCTATTGAGTGTGTTTCAGTGAAAAAGAAATTTCTGACATAAGGACTCCAGGATTCAAAATTCAGATTAAGGAACTGATCTATAATATCAGGAAATGGAATGAATTGGACAAGCGTGAGATTAAATGGGTGAACAAGAAGGAGGTAAAGAAACCTTCAGGTGAATTACCTCCAGTTGGAGCAGAGGGGGTGTTACAACGTTTCTCTTGGGAAAAGTGCGTGTTGGAGGTTATGTACATGTGCTGTGGAGTGGAAGTGATCTTGCATCATTTACCAATGGTTTCCCAAAGTTAAGAGAGAAACGGATGGAGTGGTACAGACAGGTTGAAAGATTTGTGAAACTATTACAGGTGTTGTGGGTTGATTAGAATACATTGTTTGACATTGTTGTCTGAGTGACTTGTGGATGCAATGCAAGGTAGCTGTCCAGTGGCATGAAAGAAAACCAAATAGAAATCCAATAACAAAGGGTCCTTCACCGGTAGTGATGACAAAGTATCAACAGGTCATGGCATTTTTTAAAGGGATGTTGATTGAGTCAAAATTGATAGAATCAAGAACCAAAGGAATCAATTTGTGCTTACTATGAAAGGTGGTTACATGCATTTAAACAGTACTGAGGTATGGAAACATTAGAGGCTAAGGACATGGAACATTTTGTGTTGAGGTTTGTGACATAATTGAGGCCAGAATTCAGCATGATCATATGGCAGTATTTGATTTGTTGGCAGAATAAGTCAATTGCTGAGATTTTGCAGAATGCCAAGAACTGCAATGATGAGATTGAGATGAAGCAGAAAAAGTTAAAGGACAAGCTGATGGTTGCTCAAATGAAAGCAGCTCAAAGGACTTGTCAGATATCTCAATTTGTGAGCAATGTGGGCACAATGCAAGGTGTATATCAGCAGACACCAAATATCATGCAGGGTAAAAGATCCTATTGACCTTTGATCCTAGTACAGGAATGAATGTTAATAGCTTGAAAAAGTCAATCCCTTCTCACATTTGCAATAAGCTGGGGCATTGGAGGCAGAAATGTCATTTAAATCCAGCAAATTAGTTCCAAAATGCAGGATATGTACCCTCTCAGAATAATAATCCCATCAGATGCAGGGGTTACAAAGATCCAGGAGTCAACATTTCAATGTTCCCCAGCCTCCAGTGAGGCAGGTTCCACAACCTCAAATGACATAGCAGAATGCTTCTGGGCTACAACAGAATATGAATCAGGGTTCAAGGATGAATGAGAATGTGACACAAGATAATAGCCCTTTTCAACAGTTTTCTTTGTTTGAATTGTATGAGGGAAATGGCTGTGATCAGTCAGCCTGACAGTGCCTAAGAGGGGAGGAAGACTGCGTACTTGGCGCAGCCTTGGAGGTAGACCAGAGTGGACCATTCATAGATAGTGAAGTGAATGGCCGTCCTTGTCATTCTTGGTTGATATTGGTGCTAACTGCTCTTCTCTGAAAACTGTAGAAGTTCCAAACCTGCCCCTCTCAGAAAAAACAGTCCAAGTTGTTGGTGAGCAGAATAATCAGATGGCAACTCAGGAAACTGCTCCAGTTACTGTGCAAATAGGGTCTTTGGAGAATAAACACACATTTATAATATGTGACACTAGTCCAGTGAATCTCTTGGGAAGAGATTTGCTTTCAGAGCTGAATTATGTTACCTTTTGTACCCCAGCAGGAATTGAAATACAAACACAACACGAGGTTGCTGACTTTATTGACAGTTGATGATTTACCTCTAGATTTGAAAGAGACAGTTAAGCGTGAAGTGTGGGACTTCTGGGGAATGGATCTCGGACTGATAAAAGGTGTTGGACCTGTCCGAATTACTGTTAAACCAAACACTTGATTACCGAGAACTCCACAATACAACCTGACCCCTGAAACGATTGCTAGAATAACTCCTGTAATTGAGTCGATGATACAGCAGAGGATTTTAAAGGAAATAATGGGCAGTCCTTGTAACTCTCCCATTATGGGTCTACAGAAACCAAATGGTAAATACAGAATTGTACAAGATCTTTGAAAAATAAACAACATTGTTGTTCCTTATTGTCACGTGGTACCGAATCCAGTTCTGATATTGTCCCAGATTCTATGTGAGGCTCAGTGGTTCACTGTCATTGATTTGTGTCAAGCTTCTTTTCAATACAGTTGCAAAAGGATAGCCAATTTCTCCTCGCTTTCCATTCCGGAAATATGGTGTTCGCATAGTGCTGCGTTCCATAAGGGTATACTGAGAGTCCTTCTATTTTCAACCAGATTCTAAAGAAAAATCTGGAATCTTTGGTTATGCCTTGTAACTCAGTCCTTATTCAATATATTGAAGACCTAATGGTGGCGTTGAATACTCAGGAAGCTTGCCGACATGGTACTATTGCGTTACTGAACCACTTGGCTGAGAATGGACATAAAGTATCCCCAGGAAAGTGTAATATTGTCAAAAAGAGGTATGATACCTTGGTCATCACATTGAGATAGAAGTGAGAAAAGTGCCACAAGAGAGGTTTTCAGCCATTATGAGAAAGAATCCACCAACTACCGAGAGAAAAGTCAGGATGGGTTTGGGAATGGTGGGCTGCTGCAGACAGTGGATACTCAACTTTTCCCTGGTTGCCAAGCCTTTACAGAGGCTGATATAGAAGGATGTGTCCAATCCGGTACCATTGGATAACAATTGCCTTGACACATTTCTAGAGCTGAGAGAATGTCTCTTTCATGCCCCAGCTCTAGGGATGACTGGTTATTACAAATCTTTTGCACTTTTCTTCAGTGAGAGGGAGGGCTGTGCTCCCTCAGTGCTAACACAAATGCATGGAAATGCTAAGAGCTTATTTTTCCGCCATATGAGATCCTTTAGATTATGTGCTGCCTGGATGCCTTAAAGCACTGGCAGAGGTAAGCACCAGCATTGAGAGGTGTGAGAATATTGTTATGGGTCACATATTAACTATGTACCTACCCTATTCTTTAGAATTGTTGTTGACTAAGACCAAGTGTTAGAAATGGGGTCTCTAGTTGGCAGTGGCTTGCACCTGTTAAAGTAGGGACTCTTACTCTAGTCAGGGTAAGGGAGCCACACAGGTAAGATAACCCCTGCTCACAACCTTGGTAGCTTGGCTCAAGCAGTCCAGCTTATCTCAGAGGAAATGTGTGAAGTATTTGTATGCAACCACAGAAACACAGTGGGGACTCCACAAAAGTACTCTATACCAGTTTAGAAAAATAGCCAATATTTATCTGAGTAAAACAAGACCACAACAACAAATCCAACATACACAGGCAAAGATATCACTATTAAAAGATTAAATGTGATTGTAGTTCCTTGAAATCAATGAAGCACTTGCCTGAGGCAGCTGCCTTAAAAACAGAGATGAAATGGGCCTTAAGTGAAGTGATGTGTCAAAAGAGCCATATATGCATCGGTTCCTTACCGTTGCAGGGGAGGTCATGCCTTAGTTCCTTACTGCTAGGCAGGGGAGCAGTGATGAATCAGTGACTTACTGCCACTGGGGAGGTGATGTGTCATTCGTGGCATGAAGCGTTGTTTCCTTACTGTGGTGTTGATGAAGAAAATGGCGCCCAGGGACGATACGTCAGTGATGGTCGGAAGTCAAGCCGCAATGCGTCGATTTCACACCGATGAAGAGGCGCTGCATCAGAGTCAGGGCGGTGCATCACGGACTTCAGTCATGTGGTGCTCAAATCTCATGCAGTGGTGGTTCTTCTGATGTGCTGTGACAGAAAGATGGGGCCTACCTTGAAAACCATGTTTGTTGCATCAAGTGGGGACCATGCTCCGGTGCAGGCAGTGGCAAGGCATTGAATCTTTCCAGGGGCGCGTCAGTTTGAAATGACAAGTGAGTTGATGCATGGATTTTCTCTTTGTAGCATCAAAACCTCCTTCAAGGGCCTTGACTGGATTTGGAACCTCTTGGCAGAACATGGTTCTCAGCAGAGGAGCCCAGGTACTGACAGATGAAGTATTTGATGTCCCTGAGACTTCTTAACAGCAAGCTCCACTCAAACCATTGGAGACCCTTGGAAAACAGGGTGTTTAAAGAAGAGTCCAGTCATTTACTTCCAGGACAGAAGCAGCAAGCAGCAGGCCAGCACAACAAAGCAACAGGCAGAGTGGCAATCCTTCCTACAGCATCCAGCTCTTTTTCCTGACAGACTGTTCTCAGACTAGATGTGATAAAACTTTGTGGTGTCAGAGGTCTAGTACTTATACCCATTTCTGTCTTTGAAGTAGGCAAACTTCAAAGATAGGTCTTTGTGGTGCACAAGAACCTGCCTTTCCTGCCCTGGCCCCAGGCAAACTTCAGGGGTTAAAGACTGCTTTGTGTAAGGACAGGCACAGCCCTATTCAGGTCCAAGTGTCAGCGCCTCCCACCACTCTAGCTCAGGAAGACCCATCACGATATGCAGGCCACACCTCAGCTCCTTTTGTGTGACTGTCTAGAGTGAATTCACAAACAGCCTAACTGTCTATACCACTTATATCATATAGCACTATGGGGGTCATTACAACATTGGCGGTAAAAGGCGCTTACCGCCGTGCAGAAGACTGCCAATACACCGCCGCAGCCGTGGAATTCCGCCACAGCTATTATGACCCACAGCACGGAATCCGCCGAAATTCAGACACCCACACAAGTCCGCCACACCAAAGGTCAGTGATAAACTGGCGAAAACAAAAGCTCCACCGTCACGCCAACAGAAACACGGCCATGCTATCACGACCCACGAATCCATGCGGCGGTCTTTCAACCGCAGTATTCCATTGGCGGTACACACCGCCGCGCTCAAAATATGCACACATCTCCAAAACACCGCCACATTGGACAATTCAAAATACACACACCTGATACACATACAAACACCACTCCCACACATCCAACACAATATAAAACACACACCCACATCACCCACAAACCCCTACGACCAAAAACTGAAGACGAAGGCGACAGACAGAGACTACAGCAATAGACAACCCCACCACACAGAGGCACACAACACTATCACCCATACAACATCCACGCTCAAAACACCCCACACCACCACACATCACCACACTCATCAACACATACACCACCCACACATCACCTACACCACCCCATGTCACGCCAAAGACACCCCAGGTTTTCCGAGGAGGAGCTCAGGGTCATGGTGGAGGAAATCTTACGGGTAGAGCCACAGCTATTTGGAGCACAGATACAGCACACCTCCATAGCCAGGAAGATGGAGCTATGGTGAAGAATCGTCGACAGGGTCAACGCTGTGGGACAGCATCCAAGAAATCGGGAGGACATCAGGAAGAGGTGGAACGACCTACGGGGGAAGGTGCGTTCAGTGGTCTCCAGGCACAACATCGCGATTCAGCGGACTGGCGGCGGACCCCCACCTCCTCCCCCACAACTAACAACATGGGAGGAGCAGGTCTTGACCATCATGCATCCAGAGGGCCACGGAGGAGTCGGTGGAGGAATGGACACTGGTAAGTCAAATCTTAACTATCATATCCCCCACCCTACCTGCATGCTATCACACACCTCCACCATCACCCCCTCCCCTATCACTCCAACTCCTCACTAATGTACTAATAACACAAACCACACATCCCAATACCAAGCCCTGCATGACACAACTAAGCATGGACACCCAGCACTAAAGCATGCTCACTGCACATACCCATAACAACCCCCCAACCATCATCATACAAGCCCCCACACAGGACTGCTTGCACTGGGGTACATGCACACCCACCCATTGCACACCATGACACACACACATGCAATAATCATGCTCTTATACCCCTGCAGGACCACTACGTAACGTCACCACACAGGAGGGTCCAGACATCTCCACTCCACCCACAGAAGAGGCCCACAGTGACGACAGCAGCTCTGGCCAACTGGATCCAGATGACCATCCCGGACCATCGTGGGCCTTGGGACAGTCGGTTCCCCTTGCACAGGCACAGCCCAACACTGACTTTCCACCCTCTGGTAAGAACAGCACAGTACCCACCCAGCGGGCCCATACCTCCGTACCCAGGACACGTCAATCAGCTGTGTGTCCACCACTACAGGGAACCCAGGATAACCCACCGCCCCAACAACAACAGGGACCTGGGGGCAGTGGTAGTGGACACATGGTCCAGGGGATGGAGGCACAGGAACACAGGGTAACTGGGAGGGCTGCTGTGCGACAGGGGGTGGACAGGCCAAGGAAACCCACCCTCAACGAGGCCCTCTCCTCCATCATGGGAGCATACCACCACTCCCAGGAGACGATGGCTATGGTCCTGGCCAAGTTTCAGGAGACCCAGCGCCTGCAGGACGAACAGTATTTGGGGTTCAGAGAGGAGCTCAGAACCATCAGCTCCGCCCTGGGCACCATCGTAGGCGTGCTGAAGGACATACAAAAGACCATGAGGGACACCGTGGCACTCCAAGGGGCCCCTGACACTAGCATGGACGATGAACTGCCCACCACCTCCGCCGGCGCTAGTGGACAGGACGCCCCGCCACAGGATCACCACACCAGCACCCCACCCCCTACAGACGGAGAACCACCCCGCAAGCGGTCCCTGAGATCCAGGAGCAGGACAGAGCAAGGTGGCAAGACCCCCGCCAGGAAATGAGACCACCCTGATTGTCCTCCCACTGTCCCACTTTGTTACCCTGTCCAGATTGGAACTGCCCCAGCTCCACTTCCTATGCCCATACGGGCAGTGCACCTGTGAGACTAATAGACTGGACTCTGCCATGGACATTCCTCCACCATCACCCATCACCATTTTACCACCCCCTCCAATAATTAGCACTTCAATAAACACCCTTGAACCACAAAACAATCTGGAGTCAGTCTGTGATTTTGAAAAAGTGTATTAGCAATGACAGTGACAAAATGCGTTTTCAGTTGTAATGCCAACATACCTATGTCACACATCACAAGTCCATGAAGGATGCAAGCAGATGACACACGTTGGTAACCACACCTGTGAAACCGTAATGGAAATGTACAACTCAGTTGCCAAATACTGCTTCTAATTGACAGACAGGATAGAGGTAGAAGTGTGAAAGTGAATGTAATAGTAAAAAATTTGTTCTCACCTGTGTGTCACTGGAAATATTGCTGTATGACTGACTCCCTGTTGTCTATATCTTCTTCCTCAGCTTCCTCCTCATCACTGTCCACAGGCTCCACAGCTGCCACAACACCGTCATCTGGACCATCCTCCTGCAGAAAAGGCACCTGCCGTCGCAAAGCAAGATTGCGAAGCATCGAGCAGGCGATGATGATCTGGCACACCTTCCTTGGTGAGTAGAATAGTGAACCACCTGTCATATGGAGGCACCTGAACCTGGCCTTCAGGAGGCCGAAGGTGCGTTTGATCACCCTCCTAGTCCGCCCATGGGCCTCATTGTAGCGTTCCTCTGCCCTGGTCCTGGGATTCCTCACTGGGGTCAATAGACAGGACAGGTTGGGGTAACCAGAGTCCCCTAATAGCCACACACGGTGCCTCTGGAGTTGACCCATCACAGACGGGATGCTGCTATTCCGCAGGATGTAGGCGTCATGCACAGAGCCAGGGAACATAGCATTTACCTGGGAGATGTACTGGTCTGCCAAACATAGCATCTGTACATTCATTAAATGATAACTCTTCCGGTTCCTGTACACCTGTTCACTCCTGCGTGGGGGGACCAGAGTTACATGGGGGCCATCAATAGCACCTATGATGTTGGGGATATGTCCCAGGGCATAGAAGTCACCTTTAACTGTAGCTAAATCCTCCACCTGAGGGAAAACGATGTAGCTCCTTACGTGTTTCAGCAGGGCAGACAACACTCTGGACAACACGTTAGAAAACATAGGCTGGGACATCCCTGATGCCATGGCCACAGTTGTATGATATGATCCACTTGCAAGGAAATGGAGCACTGATAGCACCTGCACTTCAGGGGGTATTCCTGTGGGATGGCGGATTGGTGAGATCAGGTCTGGCTCCAACTGGGTACACAGTTCCTGGATTGTGGCACGGTCAAACCTGTAGGTGATGATCAAATGTCGCTCCTCCATTGTTAACAGGTCCACCAGCGGTCGGTACACCAGAGGATTCCGCCATCTCCTCAAATGTCCCAGCTGACGGTGCCTAAGAAGGACAACAGCGACCACAGAGTCAACAAATTCTCAGGTATGTACCCACAGCTACACAGAACACGACACCAAATACAAAACTCTTCCTGTATGTGTGTTGAGTGTAGGCCTAGGTATGTGTGACGCAGTAGTAGATGAAGCCATGTGGGCCCCTGAAATGGCGGCTGCCTGACCTCTAAAGTGGGTCAATGGGATGTGAGGTATCTGCGCTTGTGTTGTACACCGTCGCGGTAGGCGGTCGTAGACCGCGGCGCAATGCTGCATTGGTTAACATTGGACCCTATGGGTCCCAGGAGCCAATGATGAAGTGCGCCGGCGGTGATGATACGCACCGCCGCGGATGTCACCGCCGCGGACGTGACCGCCATTTTCTATCTGTTCAATCACTCGATACCTGATCTTCGACAGGAGAGGACCTACACTGCAAGTGCTGCTGTGACCTCGGTCTGGAAGAGACAATGGCTGCTGCGTCTGGGGAAAGGGCCCCTGCCTTCACTGCTCAGGAGTTGGAGAAGCTAGACGACGGGGTCCTCCCCCAGTACACGCTACTCTACGGTCCTCCAGACCAACAGGTACGTACACAGGGAGCACATTGTATGGGCTATGCTGGGTGGAGAGGGCTGGATGCCAGTAGGAAGGGGGCAGAGTTCTGCGATCATGAAGGACTGTGAATGCATGTGCCACATGGCAAGGGTAGGGATGGGGGCCACTCACTTCGACGGTGCAGTTGGTAATGACTTCTCTTCTTCCCCTGTACATGTCATGTAGGTCAGCGCCCACCAGAAGAAGGACATTTGGCGTGCCATCGCCAAGGACGTCCGGACCCTGGGGGTCCACCAGAGACGGGGCACCCACTGCCGTAAAAGATGGGAGGACATTCGCCGCTGGAGCAAGAAGACTGCGGAGGCTCAGCTGGGGATGGCCTCCCAACGTGGGAGGGGTGCCCGTCGCACCATGACCCCCCTGATGTTCCGGATCCTGGCGGTGGCCTACCCGGAGTTGGATGGGCGCTTGAGGGCATCACAGCAGACACAAGGGGGTGAGTACACTCTCATTCTGCGGACTTTGCGCGCAGTGGAGGGGTCTGTGTGGGGGAGGAGGGCTGTGGGTTTCCCTAGGCCAGAGCGAGTTCCGTAGGCTAGGCCCCTTCGTAAGGCATGGCCCTGTGGCCCTCCAACCCCACCTCTGTAGAGTGCCAAGTACAGGTATACATGCCCCTGTGTCATGTATGTGGACAGATGACACTCATAGCCATATAGGCCATATCCCAGGAATTGCATCTATAGAGGCCAAGAGCACGGCATAGTGCAGGGGGCTGCTGTGTCTGTATTGTCCGCCAACTGTAGCGGTAAGCCATGCACTCAACCTGTCTATCTTCTGTCCCCCCCCCACCCTTTTGTGCTCTCCCTGTTCTTTTGTGCATCAGCATCATCAGGCAGAGGTACAGTGGCACCGGAGCACGAGGGAGCTGCATCTCACATGGCCATGGAGGGCCACACCACAGACTCTGAATACACCAGTGGGACGGAGGGCGAGGGGAGCTTCAGGTCGTTCACCGGATCAGCAAACAGCAACACAGACTCGTCTGCTGATGGGAGCTCCCTTGTGGTGGCGGCACCATCTGTGCCCCCCACTTCTACAGGTACAGCCGCCACCCCCCCTACCAGCACCGCCCTCCCAGCAGCCCCTCAGCCTTCGCTCCGTGCCCGCTCACCCAGGAGGGTGGGCATCACCTTGGGCCCAGGCACCTCAGCCCCTGCCCCTGTCACCCCTGCTGCCCTCAGTGAGGAGGCCATTGACCTCCTCAGGTCATTCACTGTTGGGCAGTCTACCATTGTGAATGCCATCCAGGTTGTAGAAAGTGAGTTGCAACACACTAATGCATTCCTGGAGGGCATTCATTCTGGTCAGGCTGCCCATCATCGAACCCTGCAATCTCTGGCCTCAGCACTGATGGCAGCCATTGTCCCTGTGTCTAGCCTCCCCCCTCCAACTTCCTCCACCCAGACCCAATCCCCTGTACCCCAGCCTATCCCAAGCACACCATCAGACAAGCATGCACACACCTCAACACACAAAAGTAGCCCAGGCAAACATAAGCACCACACATCCCACAGGCACTCAAACAAGCATCACCCACATACAGACACAGCAACATCCACTGCCTCCACTGTGTCCCCCTCCTCGTCGTCGCCCTCCTCTCTCCCAGTGTCGTCTACACTCTCACCTGCATGCACTACATCTACAGGCACTAGGACTTGCACCAGAACACCCAGCACCACACCCCGCTCACCTGCACTCACCACCCCCGCTACCATTTACACGTCCCCTGTGTACACTACCAGTGTGTATGTGAAGCCCCCTCTCCAGTACCTGCACCTGCACCCAAATCATCTAAAGTTACACCTCCTACAATCACCTCCTCTTCCTCCACTCCCAGACCCCCTCCAGCTACCCATCCCAGTGTTCGTCAGAAACTCTTCGTCAGCAACGTTGACCTCTTTCCCACCACCCCCACCCCTCCAATTCATAGGTCCCGTAGTAGCACCTCAGCCCAAAAAAGTCCGGTACCAGTGGTGCGTGTTAAAGGTGTATGGAGTGCACCGGCCACCAGGGCAGCGAGTGTGACACGGAGCCAAAGCACTGCCAGTCCACCCCCTGTAAAGCACCTTAAGTTGGAAAGTGGCCGACGGGAGAGGGTGAAGACTCCTGCCTGTAAAACAGCTCACAAGGGTCCCGGGGTGAGTGCCGAGTCAGCTGTGACTCCTCCCAAGGTGCTGAAGGGGCAGAAGAAGTCTCCAAAGTCTGGTAAGAGCAGCACGGCGGAGAAAGCCGCCATCCTCTCCGGCGGCCGGGACACCACCGCCAGCACTGTCGTCACTGGTCCGGAGACCACAGCCAGAGTCAGTGCCCTGGAGGGCAGCAGTATCGTCACTGGTCAGGAGACCACCGCCAGAGTCAGTGCCCTGGAGGGCACCAGTATCGTCACTGGTCCGGAGACCACCGCCAGAGTCAGTGCCCTGGAGGGCAGCAGTATCGTCACTGGTCCGGAGACCACCGCCAGAGTCAGTGCCCTGGAGGGCACCAGTATCGTCACTGGTCCGGAGACCACCGCCAGAGTCAGTGCCCTGGAGGGCAGCAGTATCGTCACTGGTCAGGAGACCACCGCCAGAGTCAGTGCCCTGGAGGGCACCAGTATCGTCACTGGTCCGGAGACCACCGCCAGAGTCAGTGCCCTGGAGGGCAGCAGTATCGTCACTGGTCAGGAGACCACCGCCAGAGTCAGTGCCCTGGAGGGCAGCAGTATCGTCACTGGTCCGGAGACCACCGCCAGGTCCGGAGACCACCACCAGAGTCACTGCCCTGGAGGGCAGCAGTATCGTCACTGGTCCGGAGACCACCGCCAGAGTCAGTGCCCTGGAGGGCAGCAGTATCGTCACTGGTCCGGAGACCACCGCCAGAGTCAGTGCCCTGGAGGGCACCAGTATCGTCACTGGTCCGGAGACCACCGCCAGAGTCAGTGCCCTGGAGGGCAGCAGTATCGTCACTGGTCAGGAGACCACCGCCAGAGTCAGTGCCCTGGAGGGCAGCAGTATCGTCACTGGTCCGGAGACCACCGCCAGGTCCGGAGACCACCACCAGAGTCACTGCCCTGGAGGGCAGCAGTATCGTCACTGGTCCGGAGACCACCGCCAGAGTCAGTGCCCTGGAGGGCAGCAGTATCATCACTGGTCAGGAGACCACCGCCAGCGTCAGTGACCTGGAGGGCCCCGGCAGCCAAAGCCCCGCTGGGCACTGAGGGACCGTCATGCCACACACCGCTGCACAGGTCAGAGACAGCAAAGGCAAGCACCGCTGAACAGGGCAAAGACCGCCATGGTGAAGACTGCTGAACAGGGCAAAGACCGTCATGGTGAAGACCGCTGAACAGGGCAAAGCACCGCTGAACAGGGCAAAGACCGCCATGGTGAAGACCGCTGAACAGGTCAGAGACAGCAAAGGCAAGCAACGCTGAACAGGGCAAAGACCACCATGGCAAAGCACCGCTGAACAGGTCAGAGACAGCAAAGGCAAGCACCGCTGAACAGGGCAAAGACCGCCATGGCAAAGCACCGCTGAACAGGTCAGAGACAGCAAAGGCAAGCACCGCTGAACAGGGCAAAGACCGCCATGGTGAAGACAGCTGAACAGGGCAAAGCACCGCTGAACAGGTCAGAGACAGCAACGGCAAGCACCGCTGAACAGGGCAAAGACCGCCATGGTGAAGACCGCTGAACAGGGCAAAGCACCGCTGAAAAGGTCAGAGACAGCAAAGGCAAGCACCGCTGAACAGGGCAAAGACCGCCATTGCAAAGCACAGCTGAACAGGTCAGAGACAGCAAAGGCAAGCACCGCTGAACAGGGCAAAGACCGCCATGGCAAAGCACAGCTGAACAGGTCAGAGACAGCAAAGGCAAGCACCGCTGAACAGGGCAAAGACCGCCATGGTGAAGACCGCTGAACAGGGCAAAGCACTGCTGAACAGGTCAGAGACAGCAATGGCAAGCACCGCTGAACAGGGCAAAGACCGCCATGGTGAAGACCGTTGAACAGGGCAAAGACCGCCAAATCAAGCATTGTTAGCCCATGTGCAGCTGGGGCAGTGACGGAACTGGGACCGTCACAGGGAGCGTGATGCACTCTGGGCACCATTCCCCCTCCAGAACCAGTGGAGACCTGCATCCACCCTGTCTGTCCTTCACAAGATGAAGCACTCTGGGCACCAGTCCCCCTCCAGAACCAGTGGAGACATGCATCCACTCTGTCTGTCCTTCACAGGATGAAGCACTCTGGGCACCAGTCCCCCTCCAGAACCAGTGGAGACCTGCATCCACTTGAGAGACTGTGGCTTTGCACTCCTCCGGATGGTACAGTGGGCAAACCACCCACTGTAGAGACTTGAGAGACTGTGGCTTTGCACTCCCCAGGATGGTACAGTGGGCAACCCACCCACTGGAGAGACTTGAGAGACTGTGGCTTTGAACTCCCCAGGATAAAGCAGTGGGCAACCCACCCACTGTAGAGACTTGAGAGACTGTGGCTTTGCACTCCCCAGGATGGAACAGTGGGCAACCCACCCACTGTAGAGACTTGAGAGACTGTGGCTTTGCACTCCCCAGGATACATCAATGGGCATGGAGCCCCGTTGTGGATCTGGCGTGGTGCTGTAATCCGGCTGAGGTGCCCCCCCCTTCCCTTCCCCCTGAGGTGCCTGTTGTATTTCTATCTGATGCCCCTGCAGTGTTCTCTCCGTTTGTGGACAGGTATCTAGTGTGGGCCTCGCCCATGCATTTTGGGCCCAGTGGTCCACGGACATTGATATGTGCATACCTGCAGTACTAATTGTGATGTATGATTTTCAAATGTTTATATCTATCTGTATATATTTGGTTACCGTATTTTGATACATTACAATGTTGGAACTGATTTCCTTTTGTCTTTGCATTCTTCCGGGGGGTTGTGGGTTGTTACTGTGCTGTTTGAAAATGCATTGGTGTGTGTGTTGTAGTGGGTGAGGGTCGGGTTGGTGGTGGGGGTGTTGCGTGGGTGTCCCCCTGACTTTTGCCTCCCCCCTCCCCTATGTCATAGGTGCAGTACTCACCGTTGTCTTCGGCGCCTACGTTGCTGGTGTTCGTAGAGGAGCAGGAAGACAAGCGCAGGGAGTATTTGTAGTTCGGGCTCCATGGTGGCCTCCTTCCTCGTGGCGTGTGTTAAGGTGAGCGTTTTCCAATTGCAAAAGCTGTTTCCGCCGTGTTTTTATCCACGGTGAATCCGCCCCGGAAAAGGTGGCGGATTGGCGGGTTGTGATACTGTGGGCGGTACATTATCTTCCGCCTGTCTGTTGGCGGTGACCGCCGCGCTGCTTGTATGTACCGCCGTGGCGGTCGGAGTGTTAAAGTGGCTGTCTATGTTGGCGGTTTCCGCCACGGTCATAATTCCCTTTTTTTGTCCGCCGGCCTGTTTGCGGTATTACCGCAGCTTTAACACCGTCCGCCAGGGTTGTAATGACCCCCTATATCATTTGAATCACAATACTCAGGGTTACTAAAAATAAAGGTACTTTATTTTAGTTACAATGTGCCAAAAATATCTCAGAGGATATACTCCCTTAGGAGGTAAGTAAAATACACAAAATATACACACAAACCAAAATCAGGTAAGTAAACAGTTAGAAAAGTAGTGCAAACACTGTAGAATACAATAGGATGCAATAGGCCTAGGGGCAACACAAACCATATACTAAGAAAGTGGAATGCAAACCACTTAGGGACCACAAGCCTAGTGAGTGTATAGAGGGTCACTGGGAGTGTAAGAAAACACTAAGGCCCTCATTCGGACCTTGGCGGGCAGCGGAGGCCGCCCGCCAAAGTCCCGCCGTCAAAATACCGTACCGCGGTCGCAAGACCGCGGCGGGTATTTTGACTTTTCCCCTGGGCTGGCGGGCGGCCGCCGAAAGGCCGCCCGCCAGCCCAGGGGAAAACGACCTTCCCACCATGAAGCCGGCTTGTAATCGAGCCGGCGGAGTGGGAAGGTGCGACGGGTGCTACTGCACCCGTCGCGTAGTGAAATACTAGCGGGGCCCTCTTACGGGGGCCCCTGCAGTGCCCATGCCATTGGCATGGGCACTGCAGGGGCCCCCCAGGGGCCCCGCGACACCCCCTACCGCCATCCTGTTCCTGGCGGGCGAACCGCCAGGAACAGGATGGCGGTAGGGGGTGTCAGAATCCCCAAGGCGGTGCAGCATGCTGCGCCGCCTTGGAGGATTCATTTGGGCAGCGGGAAACTGGCGGGAGACCGCCAGTTGTCCCGGTCCGACCGCGGCGTTACCGCCGCGGTCGGAATGCCCAAGGGAGCACCGCCGGCCTGTCGGCGGTGCTCCCGCCCCGTTGACCTTGGCGGTTCTGTACCGCCAGGGTCATAATGAGGCCCTAAGGGTGTCCAAGATAACCCACCCCAAGACACTGAAAAGTAGGAGTAAAGTTACCCTACTTCCCCAGAAACACACTAAAGTCGTGATAGGAGATTCTGCAAAGATCACAACTGACTGCAAAGCACTGAAGACGGATTTCTGGACCTGAGGACCTGTAAAGGAAGGGGACCAAGTCTAAGAGTCACAAAAGTGTCCGGGGGGGCAGGAGCCCACTAAACCCCAGATGAAGGTGAAAAATGACTTCCTCCGGGTGGAAGAAGCTGAAGATTCTGCAACAACTGTAGATGTCAGGAACTTCTCCTTTGCTCAGAAGATGTTCCACGGTGTGCTGGAGGATGCAGAGTTGTTTCCACGCAGAAATGCCGCAAACAAGCCATGCTAGCTGCAAGGGTCGCGGTTGAAGAAAAAGGGTGCGGCCCGGGCCCAGGAGGTCGCCACTTGGAAGAGGAGACAGAGGGGGCACTCAGCAACACAGATAGCCCATGCAGAAGCAGGCAGCACCCGCAGAAGCACTTGAACAGGCGTTCATGAAATCTGAGCACAGCAGTCGTCTCAACACAACAAAAGAGGGTCGCACGAAGTCGGTGGTCAACTCAGCGAGTTGAGCAATGCAGGACGGAGTGCTGGGGACCTGGGCTGTGCTGTGCTGTGCACGAAGGAATCCTTGCAAAAGTGCACAAAAGCCCTAGCAGCTGCAGATCACGCAGTACACAGGATTACTGTCTGGCGTGGGAAGGCAAGGACTTACCTCCACCAAATTTGGACAGAAGGACCACTGGACTGTCGGGGTCACTTGGATCCAGCTCCTGGGTTCCAGTGACGACACTTGTCAAGATGAGAGGGGACCCAGAGGACCGGTGATGCAGTAGTTTGGTGCCTGCGTTAGCAGGGGGAAGATTCCGTCGATCCACGGGAGATTTCTTCTTGGCTTCCTGTGCAGGGTGAAGGCAGGCAGCCCTCAGAGCATGCACCACCAGGAAACAGTTGAGAAAGCCGGCAGGATTAGGCGCTACAATGTTGTTGGTAGTCGCCTTGCTACTTTGTTGTGGTTTTGCAGGCGTCATGGAGCAGTACAGCGGTCGGTCCTTGGCAGAAGTTGAAGAGAGAGATGCAGAGGAACTCTGGTGAGCTCTTGCATTTGTTATCTGAAGAGAAACACACAGGAGAGACCCTAAATAGGCCTCAGAGGAGGATTGGCTACCTAACCAGGTAAGAGCCTATCAGGAGGGGTCTCTCACGTCACCTGCTGGCACTGGCCACTCAGAGGTCTCCATTGTGCCCTCACACCTCTGCATTCAAGATGGCAGAGGTCTGGGACACACTGGAGGATGGACAGGGGAGTAGTCACTCCCCTTTCCTTTATCCAGTTTTGTGCCAGACGAGGGGCTGGGGGATCCCTGAACCGGTGTCGACTGGCTTATGCAAGGAGGGCACCATCTATGCCCTTCAAAGCATTTGCAGAGGCTGGGGGAGGCTACTCCTCCCAAGCCCTTAACACCTATTTCCAAGGGGAGAGGGTATAACACCCTCTCTCAGAGGAAATCCTTTGTTCTGCCTTCCTGGGACTGGGCTGCCCAGACCCCAGGAGGGCAGAAACCTGTCTGAGGGTTGGCAGCAGCTGTAGCTGCAGAGAAAACCCCAGAGAGCTAGTTTGGCAGTACCCGGGGTCCATGCTGGAGCCCCGGGGATGCATGGGATTGGCACCCCAATACCAGATTAGGCTTGGCGGGACAATTCCATGATCTTAGACATCTTACATGGCCATGTTCGGAGTTACCATTGTGAAGCTACATATATATATTGACCTACATGTAGTTCACGCGTGTAATTGTGTCCCCACACTCACAAAGTCTGGGGAAGTTGCCCTGAACAATGTGGAGGCACCTTGGCTAGTGCCAGGGTGCCCTCACACTTAGTAACTTTGCACCTAACCTTCACCAAGTGAGGGTTGGACATATAGGTGACTTATAAGTTACTTAAGTGCACTGTAAAATGGCTGTGAAATAACGTGACCTTATTTCACTCAGGCTGCAGTGGCAGTCCTGTGTAAGAATTGTCTGAGCTCCCTATGGGTGGCAAAAAAATGCTGCAGCCCATAGGGATCTCCTGGAACCCCAATACCCTGGATACCTAGGTACCATATACTAGGGAATTATAAGGGTGTTCCAGTGTGCCAATCAGAATTTATGAAAATAGTCACTAGCCTGCAGTGACAATTTTAAAAGCAGAGAGAGCATAAACACTGAGGTTCTGGTTAGCAGAGCCTCAGTGATACAGATAGGCACCACACAGGGAACACATATAGGCCACAAACTATGAGCACTGGGGACCTGGCTTGCAGGATCCCAATGACACAGGCAAAAACAAACTGACACACAAGTAAAAATGGGGGTAACATGCCAGGCAAGATGGTACTTTCCTACACAACTCCCCCCCCCCCCCCCCAAACGAGGGACCATAAGGCTAACCTTGCTCAGATGAGTCTTCATTGTCCAAGTGGAAATATCTGGAGAATCCATCTGCATTGGAGTGGGTACTCCCAGGTCTATGTTCCACTGTATAGTCCATTCCCTGTAGGGAGATGGACCAGCTCAACAATTTAGGGTTTTCACCTTTCATTTGTTTTAGCCAAAGTAGAGGTTTGTGCTCTGTCTGAACAATAAAGTGAGTACCAAACAGGTATGGTCTCAACTTTTTCAGTGCCCAGACCACAGCAAAGGCCTCCCTCTCTATTGCAGACCAACGCTTTTCTCTAGGGGTCAACCTCCTGCTACTGAAAGCAACAGGTTGATCCTGGCCCTCATTATTAAGCAGTGAAAGCACTGCCCCAACCCCCAATTCAGAAGCATCAGTCTGGACTATGAACTTTTTGGAGTAGCAAGGGCTTTTTAGGACAGGTGCAGAGCACATGGCCTGTTTGAGTTCATCAAAAACTTCTTGTCAGCTAGCTATCCACAATACCTTTTAAAGCATCCTCTTACTAGTGAGGTCAGTAAGAGGAACAGCTGTGGAGCCATCATTCTTAATTAACCTCCTATAGTACCCTGTGAGGCCTAAAAAGGCTCTCACCTGGGTTGGAGTTGTAGGGGGAGCCAATTCCATAATGGTCTGGATCTTCCCCTGCAGTGGTGCAATCTGTTCCCCACCATCAAGGTGGCCCATATAAACCACTTTCCCCTGCCCTATCTGGCACTTTGAAACCTTGATAGTGAGGCCTGCCTTTTGCAGGGCTTCCAAAACTTTCCACAGGTGGACCAGGTGATCATCCCAGGTGAAGCTAAAGACAGCTATATCATCTAGATATGCTGCACTAAAAGCTTCCAATCCTTGCAGGACTGTGTTCACCAACCTTTGAAAAGTGGCAGGTGCAGTCTTCAGACCAAAGGGCATCACAGTGAATTGACAGTGCCCTCCAAAGGTTGAAAATGCAGTTTGGGGTTTAACATCTTCTGATAATGTAATCTGCCAATACCCTGCAGTTAAATCAAAAGTGCTTAGATACTTGACAGAAGCCAGTGTATCTATCAGCTCATCTGCCCTAGGTATAGGGTGAGCATCTGTCTTGGTTACTTGGTTGAGCCCTCTATAGTCAACACAAAACCTCATTTCTCTTTTTCCATCCTTGCTGTGAGGTTTTGGGACAAGCACCACTGGGCTAGTCCATGGGCTTTCTGAAGGCTCAATCACTCCTGAGTTTAACATTTTCTTTACCTCTTGTTTTTTGCAGTCCCTGACATGGTCAGGCTGCCTATAAATCTTACTTTTGACAGGTAAACTGTCTCCAGTATTGATTGTATGCCCACACCAAGTAGTGGTACCTGGTATTAGTGAGAAGAGCTCAGAAAACGGACTTAAGAGATTTACACATTTGTCCTTCTGCTAAGCAGTAAGGCAATCTGCAAGTACTACTCCCTCCACTAAGCCATCAGCTTCAGTGGTGAAGAAGAGATCAGGGAGAGGGTCACTCTCTTCTTCCGGTCCCTCATCAGTTGCCATGAGCAGGGTGAGATCAGCCCTGTTATAGTAGGGTTTTAGGCGGTTGACATGGAGCACCCTAAGGGGACTCCTGGCAGTGCTCAGGTCTACCAAGTAGGTAACCTCACCCTTTTTCTCAACAATGAGATGGGGTCCACTCCATTTGTCCTGGGGTGCTTTTGGGGCCACAGGCTCCAATACCCACACCTTCTGTCCTGGGTGGTACTGGGTCAGGACAGCCTTCTGATCAGGCCATTGCTTTTGCAGCTCCTGGCTGGCCTGAAGGTTTTTACTGGCCTTTTTCATGTACTCAGCCATTCTTGATCTTAGGCCAAGTACATAGTCCACAATGTCCTGTTTAGGAGCTTTTAAAGGTTGTTCCTAACCCTCCTTAACAAGTGCAAGGGGACCTCTCACAGGGTGCCCAAAGAGGAGTTCAAAGGGGCTAAAGCCCACTCCTTTTTGGGGTGCCTCTCTGCAAGCAAAAAGGAGGCAAGGTAACAGGACATCCCATCTCCTTCTGAGTTTTTCAGGGAGTCCCATTATCATACCTTTGAGAGTTGTATTAAACCTCTCAACCAGACCATTTGTTTGTGGATGAGAAGGAGTAGTGAACTTGTATGTTACAACACACTCCTTCACATTGCTTTGAGGTAGGCAGACATACAGTTACTTCCTCTGTCTGATACCATTTCCTTAGGGAACCCCACTCTGGAAAAGATTCCCAGGAGGGCCTTTGCCACTGCAGGAGCTGTAGTGGTCCTTAAGGGGATTGCTTCGGGGTACCTAGTGGCATGGTCCACTACCACAAGGATAAACCTATTGCCTGAAGCTGTTGGAGGGTCAAGGGGGACAACTATGTCAACCCCTACTCTTTCAAAAGGCACCCCAACCACAGGAAGTGGAATTAAGGGGGCTTTGGTGTGCCACCAGTCTTGCCACTGGCTTGGCAGGTCACACAAGAGCAACAAAACTCTTTGGTGTCCTCTGACATATGAGGCCAGTGAAACAGGGGAACAAGCCTGTCCCAAGTTTTACTCTGACCCAAATGCCCAGCCAAAGGAATGTCATGTGCCAAAGTAAGAAGAAATTCCCTGTACTGCAGAGGGATGGCCAATCTCCTGGCAGCTCCAGGTTTAGGGTCCCTTGACTCAGTATACAGAAGGTTGTCTTCCCAATACACCTTCTGGCTATCACTGACATCCCCATTCTGCTGTTTGACAGCTTGCTGTCTCAAACCCTCTAGTGTGGACAGGTCTGCTGTGCCACACTCAGCTCTTCCCTAGCAGGCCCCTCTGCACCCAAAAGCTCAGCAGTGTCTGCTGCCAGCTCCTCTGGTGTAGGTTCTGCACAGGGAGAGGATTCCTCTTCTTCAAAAGGGGAATCTTCTGGTGAGGGAGGGATAGTGGGCAAGGATTTACCCTTCCTACTACTTGCTTTTGGGACCACTAGGTCCATTGTTCCAGGATTCAAGTTTACCTCTCCTTTTTGATTTTTGGCCTGAGCCCTTGTCAAAGCAAAAATATGCCCAGGAATGCCCAGCATTGCTGCATGAGCCTCCAACTCCGCTGCAGCCCAAGCTGATGTCTCCAAATCATTGCCTAGTAAGCAATCTACAGGCAATTAAGTGGCTACCACAACCTTCTTTGGACCAGTATCCCCC
Source organism: Pleurodeles waltl (assembly GCF_031143425.1). Lineage (NCBI taxonomy): Eukaryota > Metazoa > Chordata > Amphibia > Caudata > Salamandridae > Pleurodeles > Pleurodeles waltl. The sequence goes on from NC_090451.1 coordinate 543,487,024, forward strand.
ACCCCCAGTTGAGTTTCACAGCAGCCATGGGGTGGCTAAGTGTGTTATTGTGAGCATCAGTCACTTGGTACCGCTGACCAAGTAGGTGTTGATCAGGGTGAACAAGTTTCTCTGTAACCATAGTTACACTGGCTCCTGTGTCCCTGTAGGCCTCAACGCCATTGATTAGGGGATATTGCTTGTACTTACCCATATTAAGGGGACAAGCAACCAAGGTGGCAAAGTCAACGCCACCATCAGAGACTAAAACAGCCTCTGTGGTCTCCCTAACAAGACCAACCCCAAATACACTGCCAATGGTGAGCTCTGCTACACCCTTGGATTGGCTATTTGTAGTAGACTTCCCACCACCACTGCTATTACTAGGGGCACTAGAGGTTGCAGTTGGGGTTCTGGTAGTGGGAGCCTTGGTGTTTACATAAATAACACCATGGCTTTTTCCTATTGTGAGAAGAGGATTTGGACCGACCACCCCCAGAGGATTTTTGTGGGCCTGATGAAGACTCAAAACGTTTTTTTATCTTTGTCCCCACCCTTGTCAGAAGACTTACCATCCTTCTTCTTGCCATCCTTGTCACCCCCTGTATGAACTTTTCTGTTCACTCTTGTTCTGACCCATTTGTCTGCCTTCTTTCCCAATTCTTGGGTAGAGGTCAGATCTGAGTCTACCAAGTACTGGTGCAACAAATCAGACACACAATTGTTCAAAATATGCTCTCTCAGGATTAGATCATATAGGCTTTCATAGTCAGGCACCTTACTGCCATGTAACCAACACTCCAAGGCCTTCACTGAACATTCTACAAAGTCTGTCCAGTCTTGAGAGGGCTCTTTTCTGGTGTCTCTGAACTTAATCCTGTATTGTTCAGTGGTTACGCCAAATCCATCCAAGAGTGCATCTTTCAAAACTTTGTAGTTATTAGCATCACTTTCTCTAACAGTAAGGAGCCTATCCCTACCCTTACCAGTGAACGATAGCCACAAGATAGCAGCCCACTGCCTTTGAGGGACCAACTGTACCATACAGGCCTTCTCAAGTGTAGCAAACCACTTGTTAATGTCACCCCCCTCCTTGTAAGGGGGGACTGTCTTATGTAGGTTTCTGGAATCTTGCTCTCTTACAGGATTGTTATCAAAAACACTGCTGCTGCCACCATGGGGAACTAACCCCAGCCTCGCCTTTCTCTTTCCACATCCAGAGATTCCCTGCCTAAGGCCAGCTGCTGCTGGTCAAGCTTCAGCCTGGCCTCTTCCAACCTCAGCTTTCTGAGTTCCCTTTCCATTAAGTTATCCTCAGGGTGGGAGGCTTGGGAATTGTGAGACACAGAAGAAATATGGGAATTGCCACAGTTAGACCTGTCCCTAACTGGCTGGACTCTAGTAACCTGGCCTTTAGGAGTGAAAGGTGCCCTACTAGTGTGTGGCCCCCTCCCACTACCAATGTCACTAGATGGCCTGTTAGCTGACAGGTCCTTGGAAGAACCCTCCCCAGCATCCTCAAGGGACTCCTCTGAGTCATGCTGGGTACCCCCCTCCTCTACCTCCTGATCCTTGGATGGGCCAGACCGGTTCTGGTCACTTTCCTGGAGAAGGATAAGGAGAAGATCTTTGGTAGGATTCTTACCAATACTTAAACCTCTTTCAATGCAGAGACCCCTCAAACTTTTAAAGTTTAGATTACCTTAGGTTGCCTGGACAACTGTGGGAGTAAGTTCTACTGCAGACATGATAGTTAGAAAGGGTTTAAGACAGAGAGAAAAAGTTTAGAAACGTTTAGAGAAAAGAGAAACTTTTTTAAACTTTTCAAAACTTTTTAAAACTTTTCTAAAACTTTTCTAAAACTTTTTAGAAAGTTTAAAGAAGGAAAGTTAAATTGTTTAGGTTAACTGTATATATTCTGAAGTATTTGGTATATGTTTTTCTTATGAAAAGCACCAATGACAAAGTGGTAAAGCAGTTACAAGTACTTATCCTACCACTGCACCACCATTGTAGGAGGCTGGCCTGGCTTATAGTGGGTACCTGATGGTACTTACACCTTGTGCCAGGTCCAGTTATCCCTTATTAGTAGATTAGTAGTGTTCTAGCAGCTTAGGCTGATAGGGGTAGCTTAGCAGAGCAGCTTAGGCTGAACTAGGAGACATGCAAAGCCCCTACTATATCACTAATATCATATAGCACTATATCATAAGAAACACAATACTCAGAGTTACTAAAAATAAAAGGTACTTTATTTTAGTGACAATGTGCCAAAAATATCTCAGAGGATATACTCCTTTAGGAGGTAAGGAAAATACTCAAAATGTACACACAAACCAAAATCAGGTAAGTAAACAGTTAGGAAAGTAGTGCAAACACTGTAGAACACAATAGAATACAATAGGACACAATAGGCCTAGGGGCAACACAAACCATATACTCCAAAAGTGAAATGCGAACCACAAATGGACCCCAGGCCTAGTGTAGTGTGTAGAGGGTCACTGGGAGTGTAAGAAAACACTAAGGGTGTGCAAGCCTTGCTAGCTTCAAGAGTCACGTTGAAGATAATGGGTGCTGCCCGGGCCCAGGAAGGAGCAGGAGGTCGTCCCTTTGAGGAGGAGACAGAGAGGGCACTCAGCAACAGAGAGAGCCCACGCAGAAGCAGGCAGCACCCACAGAAGCATTTGAACAAGCATTCAAGAAATCTGAGCATTGCGGTTGTATCAACACAACAAAAGAGGGTCCCACAAAGTCGGTGGTCAACTCAGTGAGTTGAGCAATGCAGGACAGAGTGCTGGGGACCTGGGCTGTGCTGTGCACAAAGGAGTCCTTGCAAAAGTGCACAGAAGCCCTATCAGCTGCAGATCACGCAGTACATAGTATTACTGTCTGGCGTGGGGAGGCAAGGACTTACCTCCACCAAATTTGGACAGAAGGACCACTGGACTGTCGGGGTCACTTGGATCCAGCTCCTGTGTTCCAGAGACCACGCTCATCAAGATGAGAGGGGACCCAGAAGACTGGTGATGCAGAAGTTTGGTGCCGGCATTAGCCGGGGGAAGATTCCGTTCACCCACGGGAGATTTCTTCTTGGCTTCCAGTGCAGGGTGAAGGCAGACAGCCCTCAGAGCATGCACCACCAGGAAACAGTTGAGAAAGCCGGCAGGATTAGGCGCTACAATGTTGCTGGTAGTTGTCTTGCTACTTTGTTGCGGTTTTGCAGGCGTCCTGGAGCAGTCAGCTGTAAATCCTTGGCAGAAGTTGAAGAGAGAGATGCAGAGGAACTCTGGTGAGCTCTTGCATTCGTTATCTGAAGAGAAACACACAGGAGAGACCCTAAATAGCCCTCAGAGGAGGATTAGCTACCTAACTGGGTAAGAGCCTATCAGGAGGGGTCTCTGATGTCACCTGCTGGCACTGGCCACTCAGAGGTCTCCATTGTGCCCTCACACCTCTGCATTCAAGATGGCAGAGGTCTGGGACACACTGGAGGAGCTCTGGGCACCACCCCTGGGGTTGTGATGGACAGGGGAGTGGTCACTCCCCTTTCCTTTGTCCAGTTTCACGCCAGACCAGGGGCTGGGGAATCCCTGAACTGGTGTAGACTGGCTTATGCAAGGAGGGCACCATCTGTGCCCTTCAAGGCATTTGCAGAGGCTGGGGGAGGCTACTCCTCCCCAGCCCTCAACACCTATTCCCAAAGGGAGAGGGTGTGACACCCTCTCTCAGAGGAAATCCTTTGTGCTGCCTTCCTGGGACTGGGCTGCCCAGACCCCAGGAGGTCAGAAACCTGTCTGAGGGATGGCAGTAGTGGTAGCTGCAGAGAAAACCCCAGAGAGCTAGTTTGGCAGTACCCGGGGTCCATGCTGGAACCCCGGGGATGCATGGGATTGGCACCTCAATGCCAGATTTGGCTTGGGGGGGACAATTCCATGATCTTAGACATGTTACATGGCCATGTTCGGAGTTACCATTGTGAAGCTACTTATAGGTATTGGCCTACTTGTAGTTCACACGTGTAATGGTGTCTGCGCACTCACAAAGTCTGGGGAAAATGCCCTGAACAATGTGGGGGCACCTTGCCTAGTGCCAGGGTGCCCTCACACTTAGTAACTTTGCACCAAACCTTCACTAAGTGAGGGTTGGACAAATAGGCGACTTATAAGTTACTTAAGTGCAGTGTAAAATGGCTGTGAAATAGCGTGGACGTCATTTCACTCAGGCTGCAGTGGTAGTCCTATGTAAGAATTGTCTGAGCTCCCAATGGGTGGCAAAAGAAATGCTGCAGCCTTTAGGGATCTCCTGGAACCCCAATACCCTGGGTACCTAGGTAACAGATACTAGGGAATTATAAGTGTGTTCCAGTGTGCCAATCAGAATTGGTGAAAATAGTCACTAGCCTGCAGTGAGAATTTTAAAAGCAGAGAGAGCATAAACACTGAGGTTCTGGTTAGCAGAGCCTCAGTGATACAGTTAGGCACCACACAGGGGACACATGTAGGCCACAAACTATGAGCACTGGGGTCCTGGCTCGCAGGATCCCAGTGACATAGGCAAAAACGAACTGACACACAAGTAAAAATGGGGGTAACATGCCTGGCAAGATGGTACTTTCCTACAAAGACGTTGGACAATTGTGGTCCCAGAGGGGGTGTATGAGGTCCTCTTGATCTCCGATCCGTAATGACGAACATGTGAGAAAGATTCTCAATGTATTATAGTTGCTTGAACAAGTCACAGTGGTCAAGTCCCCTGCTCATCGTTCTATAGATGATCATGTGACTTTAAGCAATAGATATGCCAATGAAGTTGTGAAGTACTGTGCTTATAATGTTTGTACATTTAATGGTGAATTTACAAATGAGGGATGGATGAGCCTAACTTTAACCTTTTGTTGACAACAGCTGATACACAGGATGAAATAAAGAGGCTTCAGGTGGAAGTGTCTGAGGTGGAATAACAGAGTTCGGTCAGAGCAGGTTGTGTCAAAAGAGGTGATGATATTGGGGTTTCGATGGTTGGGAGACCAATATTGCAAATATTATGTTACCTCCGATGGCTAGACATTTCCACGGTGCAGCTCATGTTGCAGGGTTGGTATGGTGAGCTTTTCAAACAGACTTGGATCAATCCTTAATTCAGATTGAATGCTGAAGCGTTGTGTTACAGGTGCATTGTGTGTCAACAGAATAATGTTGGGAAGAGAACTGTAGCTACATTGAGTCACATAGGAACTTCAGGAGGGCCTTTTAACAGGATGCAGTTAGATTTTATTGAAATGCCCGTGTCCAATGGGTTCAGATACGTTTTGGTCATGGTGCGCATCTTACCCTGTTGGCTTGATGCACGTCCAGCTAGAAGGAACGATAGTCTCACTATAGCTAAACTACTATTGAGGAAACTCATTCCATGACCTAGCTTTCCAACTTCATTGGAATCGGATCGTGGAACTCATTTCAATAACGAGGTTCTGAAATTGTTGTGTGCAGCACTGCAAATGGAACAGAGGTCACATTACAACTATAGACCTGAGGCTTCGGGTCTGGTGGAGCAGGTGAATGGCATGCTGACTTTTATGTTGGCAAAAGTGAGTGCTTCACATTCTTTGAAATGGCCTGCTGTTCTGCCTCTTCTGCTGATGAGTCTTCAGAATGTACCTGATTGAAAGACTGGATTGTTCCCCACAAAATAATTATGGGGAGGGCAATAAGACTGCCAGCGATTCCTGGAGATGCATTTGTGAATATCACAGATGATATGGTCCTAGATTACTGCAAAGGATTAGCTGAAGCAGTGTGCTCAGTGTTTTATAGTGTTGGTGTAGTCACAGCCCCTCCACATCAGGAACAGATCCATGACCTCAGTCCCAGTGACTGGTTCTTGGTGAAGAAACACGTCAGGAAGACGTGCCTGGAACTCCATTGCTGTGTGCCTTACCATCTGATCCTGGTCACAATGACTGCTGTGAAGTGGTGAGGTCTCCCATACTGGATTCACGCTTCCCATAATTGCAGAGTTGAGTGTCCCTTGATATGACAGCACCTGCACCAGACGAACCTGTGGAGAGAGAAAGGTGACAAGAGCAGGTCAGTCAAGCTATTGGGAAGTGAACTGAGCCAGAAGCAGCACTTGATCAGTCTGAAGGGGGTCCTGAGCAAGCTGGAATTGAAGTTGAAGCAGAAACAATTAAGTCTTGTCCTGTGTTGAACGAGTCAAACTCAGAATCAGACCCCGACAAAGGACCTGGTGCTGGAAGAAAGTGAGTGGAATCTGGTGTCCAATGGCCCAGAAGACAAGAAAGGGAGAAAGGGAGTTTGCCTAAAGAACATGTGCCACTGACAATTGCTGAAGAGTCTAAGAACTCTGATTTGAGCGAAACTGAAGCCAAAGATGTGGCAGTGAGAAGATCAAAATGAACAAGAGTGCCTGGTCATAGGTTTTCTACACCTGAGTGGACCTACTTTGCAAATGACACAGATAAAGAGTTCCGAAAATATTGGGATCAACATGCAGGTTCGGCTGAAACTCCATGAGCTGAACATTGTGGTTGAACTGTATCTTGAATTTTCATTGCCATTGATTAACTTGGTTTGCGTAAACATTAGAGCCATTTATATTGCCTGGGATAGGGAATTGAGAAAAATACCTAAGCCCAAGAAGAAGAAGAGAGAGGGTTATCATTTAGAAGACCACGGAGTAGGGCTAGGAAAGTCTCACGAAGATTTGTACATTTATTGTTGAATGAACTTTGAACATTTGAACTCTGTTTGCTATTTGCATTGGTGAAATTAACAAAAAAAATATTTGCTGCTGCTACACATGCTCGATATCAGATCTGATTTTAATGAGGCAATGGAGCCAAATCAGAAAGATAGATGTAGATACATGATAGGTGCTTTATTGCTTATTTTCTTTGTGATATTAATAGTGTTGTTAATAGGAGTGTTTTCTCCTACACCTTATGTAGAAAATAAGTTATCTCTTAGTGTTTACCTGCAAACTCTTAGCCCTAAAGATAATAATCTTTATATGTTAGACGAGAAAGTATTACACTTAGATAAATCTAGAGAAGACATTCAGCAAATGTATATTTTAAGCTGCTATATGAGTATATTGATACGATGAATGCTAGAGGCTGCTATGTTTTTACAAAGTTAACCTGCTTCTGTGTCAGGAGGTATTACATCTCATCATATTCCGTTGACTTGTGGTTTTTCTTGGAGTCTTTTATTGAGTATATTTTACAATGAGGGAAGCTTTGAATATTATTTCTCTAATTATGACCTAGAGTTGCCAGACATTCCTTTATTTATGCATATGAACAAGAATCCTTATTTTAACGATGCAGAAATAGCAGGGAAATATTTCATTCATAGGGAAGAGTGATTGTGAGCATGTTTTTGATGTCAAAGGAAAGAGTGAATTCTTTTTGGATGTGAAGGATCCTGTGATTCCTGGAGGGTATTTTATTTCTGGGCAGTATGCATATTACCGAAGGGATGGCATGGTACGTGTTATCTAGCAATAGTGTTTCCAAAGATCTATCATGTGAAACATCTGGAAAGCCCCTGTGTAAAAGATGTAACCTAGAATTAAGTGAGGAGCTACTGCTGCTGAAATAGTGGAAGATATTTTCGGTGGGTTGATCTCTTCTGTAAGAGTGACTCTAAATGATTTGAAGATATATGATGGTGGGTTCTCCCCCCGGCCCCAGTTTTAACAAACACGTAAATGCGGCTGCTCTGGTCAAAATTCCCCACTTCCTGGAAATCTGCAGTGATTGTTTCTGTCTTTAAAAAGGGTGATCGTCAGGACCCCAGGTGTTATCACCCCATTTCCGTGCTAGACTCTGGTGTAAAGGTATTGGGGCATGTAATCTTGCAGTGGCTTGAAGACTGTGTCAGTACCAACAACAACACCCTATGTCCGGCCCAGTATGGTTTCAGGGAAGCGAAAGGTACCATGGAGCCGTGCCTGAACTTAAACTTTCTGATCTGTAAATACACAGTGGTTAAACAGGTCTATTTCTTTTTAGCTTTCATGGACTTCAGTTGTGCCTTTAATTGGGTAGTTAGGTCCAACCTTTGGTTTAACTCAGCAGTCCTTGGATTACCTCCCCCTCTGGCCGATTTTCTGAGAGTTCTACACAAAGATGTTAATGCCTCTGTTAGATATGGAGTTTGGTGGAATGTACCAACTCATTTAGCCTCCGCGTGGGGTCAGGCAAGGCTGCGTACTGGCACCTATCCTTTTCCTCTTATATATTAATGGACTTAATCACCACCTGATTGCAATTGGTAAAGACCTGCCTAAAGTTAAGTCCATCTGTTTACCTTCCTTGTTTTATGCAGATGATGAGGTCCTGTTGTCTTGCACTGCAAATGGCCTTAAAACGCTGTTGATTCATTTGTTCATTTTATGGACGAGCTGTACTGGATACAAACACTTTTGTAATCCCCCTTTATGGCATGTGGGAAGCAGAATTCTAAAACTAAATCCATAACTATCAAGTGCAAGTCTGTAAATAGGTTGGCATCCTTTTTCTATCTGGCAGTTACCTTTGACCAATGTGGTAACTGGTGACCCTGTCGCTCAAATTGATACACCCACTTCACCCAGGCTTGTGATTCTCTGTTTAAATTTGCACTTACCATAGGCAGTAAACCAGTCCTGCCCCTACTGCAGGTATACAAAATGAGTGTGTCCCTGTGCTGATGTAAGGAGCTGCCAATTGGGAGTTTACAAACGGCAAAGCCATCCAAAATGATGATAACTGTTTTTACTGGAGACTGCTGGATATGTGTCTCTTAAGTTCAAAATTTTTTGTTCATGAAGAACTGGCCTTGGACTTTGCATAAGATCATGTGAAACTAGCCTGTTGTTATTATGGATCTCGTTATGGAGTGGGAATTGCACGACCCTGAACAAGGACATTATAGAGGACTGTGTCTTTGGTGTGTGTACGACTTTGAGGTCCCATGGTTAAAATACATTCAGGGGTATATTTATACTCCGTTTGCGCCGATTGTGCGACAAACATTTTGACGCACAATCAGTGCAAACGTTGCCCGAGCCTGCGGACGACAAAATTACGCCATGTGCGTCATTTTTTGGATGCGGCAACCCGCCTTGCGTTAATTATATGCAAGGTAGGCGTTCCCGTCCAAAAAATGGCTTAAACGGCCGTGCGTCGTATTTATGCTCTCGGGCATAAATGACGCACGGCCGGGAGGCGGAGCCAGAAAATGACGCACAGCCCGATTTGTGTCAAAAATTAACGCCTGGGTCAGGGCAGGCGTTAAAATGGGGCAAACACACCTGTATTTAATCAGAACACACAGAACAAACAGCAGAGCAGCAGAGCAGCAACAGGGAGACATGGAGGTGATTCTAATCCAGCAAGCACGCAGACGCAGAGCCCAGCAACAACAACAGAAGCTACAACAACACCAGCAGGGACCCCAAAGGCAGCGCAGAAGGCAGGAGAGGATATTCTGCCCAAGAACAACCCTTCAGGGCCTCAGGGAACATGACATCATACAGAGGTACCGGTTGAACTGGCAGGCCATTCAGCAGCTGCTGCGAAACATTGAACAGCAGTTGGCCCCCACTTTGGTGACACCCCGCACCATCCCAACAGAAACAAAGCTGCTTGCCGTACTTCATATGCTGGCAAGTGGCTCTTTTCAAACAACTGGTGCCATGGTTGGCGGAATATCACAACCATCATTCTCCACCTTTTTGCCCAAAGTACTGGACGCCATCATTCAACTGACACCCGCCACATCTGCTTCCCTAACACACTGTAGAAGCAGCAAGAAACAAAACAGGGGTTCTACGCAATCAGTGGCTTCCCACACGTCTTTGGTGCAATTGACTGCACACATGTACGCCTTGTGCCACCGGCTGCAACTGAACACCTCTACCGCAACAGGAAGTACACACATTCCATCAACGTGCAGGCCATTGTCGATCACCAAGGATTGATCACCAACATCGTGGCTAAATATCCTGGGAGTGTACATGACTCCTTCATCTTCCGTCACTGCACCATCAATGAACACTTCCAGGATGGACGGTATGGCAATGGACTACTTGTTGGTAAGTACAAAAACCTACATATATATACACTGCACATCAATCCTCTAGGACACACAACACATACACCACAACAGCAACATGTCGACAGGAACACACTGAGGTCGTGACATCGCTAGCCATGTTTCTTAAGTCACCATTGAACCTGTCACACATCGGAATTTACTGTACAGCCTAATGTGAAGACGTCAATGAGTGTGGTTGCCTAAATGTCACCTTGCAAATTGTAAGTGTCACAATGACCTTTACATTAATACATTGCATAAGTCTAAAGGTATGGGATGTCCAGGGTACTTTGATATGAACGTGTTAACAACACTTTCAATTTTAACTATGCATGGAACTATCATCTCCCCCCTAGTGAAGACACACGTACACCTGTATCACAAGTCACAATGCTAGGGAGGGCACACTGTACTGAAAATCCCAAAACATACTGCTGACAAACGGTCAGCAGACAAACACTTGTTCAGCCAAGGAAACAACACAATGCAGATGGTATAGCCTACAACCATAGGATGTCACATTAGTACACAAAAGAGTCACAGACAACACAAGACAACTACTGCCATTAAAGGTCTTTTCAATAGTGCCATCTACATCAACATGATCCCATTCATTTTCTCTTGCAGCTGATCAGGGGTATGGCATCCAGCCATGGATTATGACACCATTTGGCAACCCGAGTCCAGCTGCAGAGCGTGCATACAACGAGGCCCATAGGAGGACACGCAGCATTGTCGAGCGGACCTTCGGCATCCTCAAGTCAAGGTTCCGCTGCCTCTACATCACTGGTGGTAGCCTCCTATATTCCCCCGAGATGGTCTGTAGGATCATCTTCACATGTGCAATATTGCACAACATTTGTGTCAGAAGAAACATTCCCCTCCTGGAACCAGAGCCATACATGCCTGAAGAGGAGGAAGAGGAGGATGCTGGCCTGCAACAGAAGGGGGAACTACAGAACACAGCTGCTGGTATACGCAGGCGGCAACAGATTGTAAATAATTTCTTCTGAATATGATCACCTTCACCACTTTAGTTAACTAATGTAAATAAACACCTATTATAATCACCATATCATGGTCTGGCTATTCCTTTTTACACACCTTCATCTCTACTTATCAGAATAAGAGTGTTGCCTCATGGAGCATTGCTGAGATACTGAGTAGGACACGAACATCCCAGAGCTTATGTGATGCCTAACATACAATGGTCACATACACACACACTCTTACTGACATATATCATGTACATATCTCCTTTGAAGGCCTATAGCAGAGGACCACAACTATTTCACACATACATGTTGAAAGCAAGGTCCAACGCAGCATATGGCACACAACTATGACACCATCACTCAATAAGGGGAATACAAGCCTCATACATAAGGCACTCAATGTGCTTTAGCATCACTAACAGGAATGTCTGACAAGACCCTTGACAGCAGTTAGTCCAACTGCATCCAATATTTGCAAGGAATATCTGTGACTTGAGTTCCATAGAAGCAGAACATACACCGCACAAGTGCCACACATATGACATGCATTGCGCACATGACATTCCATGTACATGTCAGCCCATTTCCGAACTCATCACACACCCATGCACCTGGTCACAACCCACCTGTCGGAAGAGGTCCCTGGAATACTAAGATGTGTACCCTGATAATACCTCCTCTACAAACACAGACCAACATTAGCAAACCAGTGTGCTACACCCTTTCCTAAGGTATGCCATTGTCAAAGAACATCTGACTGCATGGATGTCAGGTCAATTTATACACTGTCTTCTAGTTTCAAAGCCCGGTTAGCACATGTCGATTGCTTCCCCTTGTGAAAATGTCTATTGGCCCTTAGAATGCAAGTCTCACCTACAGGACTGGTAAGAAACAGATGCAGCCCACACCTGTGAATACCTCCATGCACACCACCCATTACAAAAAGCACTGCCCCTGATGATGCCTGGAACAGCATAGTAGTAGCCATTATGTCAAATACATCGTCAACCATTGATAGTAATTAAGCCGTGTAACACAGCCCTTGGGTTCATTTGTCACCTTCAAAAACACAGGACATACACAGATTGACATGTCAACTGTCTAGTTTGTCCTCCAAACAGTCTCAGTCAGACCACTGATTATGTAACTTGTCCAGTAGCTGGCTCCTGAATCAACTTGCATTCTGTCAGCCTGACTGGCAACTGTCTGTGCATCACACTAAAGTATCCCTGTGTCTACATATGTACCACACTTGTGTTGGCAAACCTGCCATTCATCAGGGGGCATTGGGCATGGGCTTCTACCATGCATACACAAATACATTGTATAGCATCATCTGCCTTTTAACTGTACCATTTGAGTTAAATCCTCTTGGAAATGCAAAATTCATGGCCCATACCTTTTCTGGGTTGCATTTATGCATGAATGACAAAGTGTGACAGTGTCCCAGGGTCATCGGCAGGGCTTGGGTACGGGGCTTTCAGCACAACCAGCAACCTCTAATAATGTACATGACTAATACACTAATGTCAGAACCATGACAGTTCACACATAGCATCACAGTGCGCACAACATAGTGATGGGCCGTGTGTGTTGAATAGCTCCTAGAATAAACAGCACAGAGGCTATGATGTCCCCAGATGCAGTGGGAAGTGCAGAGGCCAACCTGTGTACAAATGTTGTAATGACACCTGCCGGAACATGACACCTGAGACATTATCTCACTCAGCACACCAAGGTTGCCCTGTTGACTGTCTCATTACACGTCTTTAGTGACAGGGTGGGACCATCCACATGTTGGTTCACATGTCCACATCTACTTTACTCACATTGATCAACAAAGGATACTCAGTAGTTACAGGAATAGCTGCCACTGACTCATGATGAGTCCTGGTACGAACTGTGACAAATTACATCCCAAAAAATCTACAGGATCATCATTGGACCACACACATGAACAAGACACCTATGTGCAATTGATCACTGGAAATATGTGGACACGTGCTGTCTTGTATGCTGGTCCACCACAGCCACTTGATAGTTGGGGCTTACTTCTATGGCCTCAACTGTGGTGTCATCATACATATGAGATTGACCCTTGTCTGTCTGTGCAAACAACATGGTACCCACTTCCTCAATGCATGTGTATGACTCACTGTGGGATTCATCAACTAGTGCCTAGGAAGCTCTTACCAATACTCTAGGACAAAGGATGGAGAAATTGGGGACCTTTGACATGAACATGTGTCTGCCATCCATCTGGTGCCTGCTATGTCACATGTGGTGTCTACGTGACCCTAAAACTTGGGAGTATACTTTGCGGGTGTTATTACATGTATGACTAACACACGCCCTTGCTCATTCCAATTTTTACTTGCAACTTAGGGTTGGACACATGGACGTCACATTCATACAACAAAATGTACAATAATGCTTCATGTGATGTACACACACACCTGGTCAACCAACAAATTAGTTGTCAAAGCACACACTTTGAGCAATCAGGAAGTGATGTAATAGGATATCCTGTTTACAGATCATGTACAGTGGTTGTACTTTCACTTTCACTTTGCAGTCTATGATCCTTCTAGACTGTGTGGCTGTGTAGAGAGTGTTGTCCAGAGATTTTGTGCTGTATTTGTCCTGTGTGCTATCTGTAAAGTCCTTTTGTGAAATAATTTTTGTTTGTGTATACTGTAGTACTGTGTTTTGTCTACATTTGTCCATTTATCTTGTGTATTTCTTGTTTGTGGAAGTCTGTTGTGGGTAGTGATAGTTTGGGGATAGTTGGGCTCTTTTAGTGTTTAGGTTTACTTTTTTCCTGTCTTTTTACCCCTACTTTCACCCATTTCCCCTTTCTATTTCTTTTACCCCTATTCCATCTCTTCATTTAGAAGTATGTCTGGTAGGCCACGTCTTGGCAGGATGGGGGAAGAGGAGTTGGGGGGGTTCATCTGGCTGGTAACACATTTCTTGCCGCTCATGATCCAGGCAGGGGGCAGGGTCATACAGGGCTACCTGACAGAGGCGCGCAGAATCCGGTGGGGAAAGGTGCTGCATCACCTGCAGCGTGTGTATGCCAGCCAGAGGAGTGACCACCAGCTGAAGCACCGGTGGGCTGACCTCATCACCAGGGAGCAGGATCTCTTGGACCACCTGGGAGTCATGCTTGGTGGAACTGTTGGTGAGTACGACTATTGTTATTGTGCACAGATGAATGCTCTGTTGTGACATCAGTGGATTAGTGCAATGTCTGCCACCTAACTTGATGACTGTGTGTAATTTTGGGGACATATAAGGGGATCATTGATGCACTATGGCAACGATCACAATTGCTAGGTGTCAGGTAGCACGTGCTCAGCAAACTTACAGGTAACTTTACCATGAAGGAAATTGGTGCGGCCTTTCTGTCAGCACAGCTAACAAAATAGGAGCCAATCATGTCTATATAGGGTATGATTGACAGAGAAGTACAGATGTACCAACATTTAGGCTAACTATGTTGACGCAATTGCTAGACTGACATTAGAATCACTACATGATGCTGAAAATGAGTGCTGCCTTCACAACAATTTATAACAGCAAAGTGGCTCAAACATTGGTCTCATGTGAGTCTGGTGAGTGTGGAAGGAAAGCGTTCACAGAAGTACTATGAATGTGTGGGATTATTGTGTTTCTCAATCTTTTAAGATAAATGTCAGTTCATGATTTGAATACATCGTGTAAAGGTGTAAGATGCCCTCAGCTAACATCGTAAGATGTTTGTTGGAATCGGTTGAGCCACAATCCAAATATGGATGGCAGGCCAAATGTATGCACATGGCTTTACATCTCCATGGTTGGTGCAAATCACCATAGCTGGGCCACATCAATTGACTATACTGTAACAACAGGATGGCTTACAGGAGTCCCTGCCCCTCCCTCTGTACATTGGGCCTATGTGCACTAAAGGTGTCATGTCCACAAGGCATGTTTGACTGGTAATGCAGTCCTCAAGTAACCAGGCGTTGGATGTTTCTCTTGGATGCACATGATGAGACGATTACACTCCATATTTTTTCGTACTCACCAATTATGGGGCAAGTTGCAACCACATGATAGTTAGGGCCAATGTATGTGTGCAGATATGTGTGTAACTGTCACAGGAGACCCATGTTATGTACAAGTTGGTTGTGAAATATCAGATGCAGTACCATCATGTCTGAATGGCTGCCATTTACTTATTCAGCCTACACATTGTAAATGATACTGAAAATGTTGCACTGTGCACAGATTTTGAGCACATTTCTTCCTTCCATACCTTACAGGTGGACCGGCGCCCTACACTGTGGGAGATGTGGGACATTTGAGGACCCCGACCACTACAGTAAGTGTTGATATGTCTGTTATGTGTTGTGTTTGCTGGTTATGGACCTGTGTGAGTTGGACGCATACCAAGGTGTGATGCTGGGGTCAAGTTTTTCACTTGTTCCATGAGTGGGAATGCAGTTTTCACATGTTTGGAGTTAGCCAATGCATATCCAATGGTATCATGTAGGGATTGTAGGACATCCCTGTAGGCCCCACTGTGAGTACAGGGGATAGTCATGTGTCTGACACTTGCATCACCAAGAGTCGCAATGGAAGTCAGCCCCTATTTAGTCAGCCTGTCAGACCCACATTCTCTAAGATTGGTGGAGCTAATAGCTTCCCAATAGACATCTGCTTCACTATTTACCTACGTAATTTTGAAACAGTAGGTAGAACCTCCTAGCATCATGTACTTCCACATGTAGTGCATCAAGTCTGTGGAACCTGAGTGTAATGGCCTAGGTGTGCGTGCAATTCATGCTCATGGGTGTTCTAGCAACTCTGTGTCTGATGTAAGTCATGCCTCACTGGAAGTATATGTTGTGTACTAAGTTCTGATTTTCCTGACATGTCTGACCCTATGAGTGCTCTAGGGTTTGCTGACTCCAAAATGTAGATAGACCTTACCTGTGGTGTGTCTGTAGAGACAAACATGTGTGGATTAGCCTATACACTCCTCGGTGTACATGTTGTTGGCAAATTATAGTTGTAAATCTACCGCCCCCCCTCAAACACGGCCATGGGTTTGTGAATGGGGTACCTAGTATTGATGCTACCAGTATGTTACACATACCTGTGAAGAAGTGACGTTTTGGTTGCATACTAGTATAAACACTCAGGTTTTGCACTTGGTACCATACTGGAAATTCCAGTTACAACTTTCAGACCATGTGGCTTTAGTTTTGCTTTCCGTACACTGACATTTGTAGCCCAGCTCTTGGTGGAGGACATGCAGCATGATTCTTAGCTGATAACTGTCAGAACTCAGATTGCAAGTCATGGCCAGTTGTTACCCATCTTGTGGGTTATGAATGTGCTTTGTGTGATGTGACCTTTGTTGTCTGGCCTGCCATGTACTTCCTCAGGGACATTCGATTCTCTGTATCGTGATATGAGCTGTTAGAAGTACAGTAGATGTATTGTCTGATTAACTTGCTGTGCTGTTTCACACAATGCATTTACTAATGTGGCATATCTGCATTTGTCTTCACAGCAGCTAACATGACTCCAGACCAGGTCTGTGAATTTCAGCGCGGGCCATGCGATACCAGCACATCCTGCTGGTGGAGTCGGGGTTCCGGAGGATGGCCCGGTGATATCGCCATGAACGCGCCTCCGGGGCATGGCGAGCCTTCCCACAGAGTGGGCCTACTGTGCCCACCACAGCCAACACAGAAACAACCACCAATGAGAGCCAGGTGGCCCCACCTACAGCTGCCTCTGTTGCATCTACATCTGCTGGACTTCCTGGCCCCAGCATTGCCACCGGTGCAGGACAACCCACACAGACCTCCTCCACCGGTACCCAGACTGCCACTGCTCCAGCTGTTGACCCTGCCGCCTTCAATAGACTTGAAAACAAGATGGACAAAGTGCTGTGCAAGGTGAGCCACCTGAGCCGGGATGTGCGGCACATTAAACGGCGGGTGAAGGATATCAAGAGGACCCTCTGGAGGGCCAACCTCTAGACAGTTGATTAGATGGACATGATACCCTCCCATTCCTCCTCTTTCCTTGTTCTTATACTTAGTGGGCTTAGGGGGCTTAGTGTTAGGTTAGTATAGGCTGTTAGTTTAGTTAGTGTTAGTGGGTGGGGGGTAGGGGGTCCTGCTTGTTTCTTTTTTGATTTATTACATGTGTGGGTGGGTTGGTTGGTGGCTATGTTGGGATTCTTGTGTGAAAAAAAAAAACATAAAAAAACAATTTAACAAAAAAATATATATTTGTATAGGATAGTATAGTATGTGTTTAGGTTAGTATGTGTTGTCCTCAATGTGTCCCGTCTCATAAGGGGGTTTGGGGGTAGATGTTTAGAACGTTTCGTTACATGTGATAAGTAAGTGTAGCTTAGGTTAGTTAGGGACAGTTGTGGGTAATGAGTAGTCAGGGTAGATTAGGGTAGGTAAGATTTTTCCCTCAGTTTCCTCATCTATTGTTAGCTTTTAATAAATATTTGGTTACCCCTTAATAGTATGTGTTGAATGGTACTTGATCGTGGGTTTGGATTCCGTGTACATCTCTTTTGTACTATAACATCTGTGTCCTATGCTACAAACAAATCCCAACTGAGCTGTACGATTGGCAGCTAACCCAGAGCTACCTTGCAAAGTGTCTACCCTTTGTTGCAACCACCAATCACAGTTAATATGGATGACAATGTGTTTCTGTTGATAAGTGTGTTTTCAAAGTCACTTAACAGTGCTTCCAGACTTGATATTGGGGAAACAGTTTTAGGTCTGACTGCAGTGTGATGATCATGCACACCCTTATAAGATGAGTTCTCATTGGCAATCTTGTAATCTTGTCTTCATGACCCTCATACATCATTTGTGACAGTTCAGCATGATTACCTATTTGTACGCTAACTCAGACACCTTCATTTGTGCAGTTTTTTTAGTGTATACATTGATTATTGTGGCATGTTTATTGTGTTATTTTTGCACGTTGACAACATTTAGCGGGCACTATTTGACGACTTAGTTATCCCCTGAGGAAGCATTCTTCTGTCCAATACAGCATGGTGGTCTATGGTTTCTCACTTCATCAGATTATTCCCTCAGGATGGGCAGAGTATGATGCAATCATGGTCACTGTGCAGATTTCTCTAACTACATAATATCTGGACAGTTGTATTGAGAAGCTACGTTATTTGACAGTAGGGACATTCCAATTATCTACTGCGCAGATGATATGTCACATTACCCAGAGACAGATTTGTGTTGTAAGTGCTATTTATTGAAAAGTGCTGTAGTGCTATATGAACATTGTCCATGACTGTGAGTCCATTATAGTGACATTTTAAAATGGGATCCAACACAAGAGTTTACCAAAATGCTTTTGTCATGCTGGGGTTGCTGTTTCAGACAGTGCAGAGGGACAGGATTTGGCAATGAGTAGGAGAGAGACAATCACTGGGCTGGGTGACAAGATATACAGTGGTTTGCAGAACAGTGCTTGAGTACAGTTGTTGAAAGACTGGCAAGTTACAAAGTGCAGGACCTTGGTAAATGTCGGCCATGTGGCAGGGACTAGTGCTTCCGTGTACTTTTCCTTGTGAATGTGATCTGTTCCATGTCTACTTCTTCTGATGTATGTGTTGCCTGCTTTGTCCTTGTTGTTGTTGGTTGTGAAGGGGCAACACACACCTCAGTGTTAGAAGACGTGGAGTCAGACATCCTGGTTGCTGCTCCCTGTGAAGGTCTTAAGGGCAGTACTGCAGCAAGGAGGATCTGCTGGTTCTTGAGAATAGCAGCCACATCACGATGGTAGGCAGCCAGGTCGGCCCTGAGGGGTTCAATGTTGCATTCATGCACGCGTTGACAGGATTGCTGTTGTAGGTGTTGGGTCAACTGTATTACAGCTGTACTGATTTCCTTCTGGGTTTTCTGCAGTTCCTGCAAGATAGATGTTAGGGCTTGCATAGCTGCTGCCTGATCTGCAGATGACATCATGCACGAACGCACCCCCTCAATGCTGGCTGCCATATTTTGCATCCCCAACCCGCACCTCCTTGGCCAGCTCCTGCTGTACTCAAACTACAGTTCTCTCAAAGCTGGTGCCAGTGTGGTATGAGTCCTCAGCTGTATTGGAGCTGGCAGGTCTTACAATTGGGGTGGTGGGTGGTTCCTCTGCGATGGCTGCTTGTTCTGTGCTCCTCCTTGTGACTGAAGGTGGGGTCTGGAGGGTTTCAAGGACCTTTTGGCTGGTCTCCTAGGGAATGTTTATCGGCTCGTCATCCATGTCATCAGGGAAATCTGGGACAGGCATATCGGCAGGAGATCCATCTTCCTCTGCATTGAAACAGGGTACAATTAGTGTGTCTGTGTTGTGACAATTTTGACGTGACATGTCTGCCTTTTGATGAATTCACTTTGTGATCTTGTTTTGTATTAATATCTGCAGTCCTTCAGATGGGCATTATTTCAGGCCTATGGCCCACCTGTGTGTTACATGTATGTTATTGAGTTATCAGACTTGTCAGCCTCATTGCCTCTAGGTGTTGCTTTATGCCAAATAGAGAATTGCCACCTTTTTGTCCTATTCGACCCTCCGTGTCTATCCATTCTCATGGTGAGACCTTTCACTGGCTGTGGGTGTTCTGATGGCCCTGGCAGCACACTTAACTATCAGGACCTGCCCCAATCCCTGATCGTTCACATCGACTTAATTGTAATTGACATGTTGCATATCCTATGCATGGCAATGTTATGGTGTGATATAGATGTTGACATTGTTAATGTGTCCTGCTGATGTTGGGTAATGTGTGTTACATTGGATTGCCCTGATAGTCGTATCAGTGTCCTATTTCCTCCTCTGACTGTGCAGGTGTATTTCAGTGACCAGTTACATGTGTCCCCTCCACAATGCTGTTGTCTGAGCAGTATGACATTTGTGATGTTGCCTTGTTACCCAGGCACAGGATGGACCCTGACATATGCAGCTTGGGTGTGTCCTTAGTGCTGTGTCGCTCCTATTGTTGTTTACATTGGCTGATGTTTGTGACAACTATGGGCATTGACATTTGAGTGTACTGGGGCCTTTGTCTTGTTTCAGGAGATTGTTGCAGATGTCATCCTCACCCCCTAATTTAGGTATGTATGTTCCATGGGGAGGTTACTGCCATTGGCTACTTGAGCTGCACACAGATCAGAGGTGGTAGTGGCAACTGTTGTTGCAGTTACATTGCAGTTGTCGGTTTGGCTAGAGGATTGCTAATAGGGCCCTAGTTAATGTAGGAGGTATGTTGGCTGATGAGTGCCAGGATGTCAGTTTGACGTAGTGGCCTTCCCTCCTGTCGTGGCTTTCCCTTTGCTCCATCGTTGGCATGACAGCATGCTCCCATGGGACTGTTGTTGGTGTAGTGTAATGGTGTGCCCCAGCTTATGTTTGTGCAGGCCATGCCCCCATGCTGTGCCCCTTTACCCATGTTACTCCATGTATATGATGACTTACATGCAATGTGTAGTAGGTATTCCCCCCCCCCGGTTGCAGTTGACATTAGTGCATTTCAATTCCCCATGCGACTTACCCTGCATGTGCGTTGTCTCCTGGTAGTCTGCGCTGTCCTGTCCTTGAATCCCTGTGACGATCTCCTCAGGGATGACGGCTGCAACCATCTCCTCCATGTGGTCCAGGGCCTCCTGGTGTGCTGGACTCCCCCCTCCAGTCTGCAGTGCTGCCTTCCTGTTCCTGGCCATCTTTTCCTTGGTCCTGCGCTTGCAGTCATGCCAGCGTTTCTTGCACTCGATGACTGTTCTGCGTACTTCAGCCACACTGTTAATCTTGTCGACAATTTGTTGCCATATAGCCTCTCTTCTACTGATTGGCAACGTTGAGGTGACAAACAGTTGGTGCTGGTGTTCCGTCACCTCTTTAACCAGGATTTCCTGCTCCTCTGCACTGAAGCGACACTTTCTTTTCTTCTTAAAAGTGTCCTGGTTCTTGTGTGGATCCTCCTGGCTGGTTCCTGGTCTGCTGTCATCTTCCTGGGGTCTGTAGTGGCATCTGGGATCCATTTTGGCTCTCCTCTGGTGAACTGGCAGTGTTCGCGTTTTTTTTTTTACGCTATTGCGTCAAAAAACGGCGCATATCCGGTTTGCAGTGTCGTAAATCGACTCACAGTCATTTCCACCTCGTTAACGTTGTTTTCCTTTACGACTTGACGCCGCGGTGTGCGTCAAAAATAATGACTCCCACCTGTTGTTTGCGCCGCCGTGCGTCAAAGTATAAATATGACGCCCGCACGGCGCACCAAAATGGCGTTAGCCGGCAGTAATATTTTTGAAGCAAAACTGCGCTGGCGCAGTTTTGTGTCAAAAAGTATAAATATGGGCCTCAATCCGTTACCCAATCTTTAGGTCACCCTGATCTGTTTAGCAGCCCACAATGTATTAGAGACAAAAAAAATAATCAAGGAGTCATTCCTGACTCATGCCAGGGAAGCAAGGGAAAATTAGGCACTTGTGAAACCTGCTATTCGCTCTCTCCTGCTCTTGAAAACGGTGGCTGGCCCGGAACCCTATCTCAGCTGTGTAAGGCACCCTTGGAACAGATGCTTTTTAACTATGTTCCGGTTGGGCTCAATTTGTGTCCACATATGGTTTCCTCCGGGTCAGTATGACCCCAATACGATTTTGGTGTGCTCCTATGATGGCTGTTCACTGTGGACCCTGGAGCACTCTGTTCTTTTTGCAGCTATTATGACTCTTTGCAATGCAGGTTTCTGTTGCCAATTCTGAAGACCAGGGGCTTCTGACAGTTTTGGCCAGCTTTCCTGTTCCTACAGATGCTAAACTCTGAGTCGGTGTTCCTGGTCATTCTTTCCTTTTTGAAGGGTGTGTTGGCCTGGATCAAGGATATCAATTTGTGATAGTTTGAAGCAATGCTTTTATTTCTGAACTGAGTGGTCACATGGTTATTTATTTAATTTTTTTATAAAGATTTTTACCATAATTTTGAACTTGCTGGAATCTTTATATGTGTTTTAATATATGTTTGGTTTTATTGTGTATTCTTTCTTTTTTATTATTATTATTATAATCAAATGAAGATTTAATTGTTCATTCAATCTGAAGATTAAAACGTTGTCTACAATAGTGGATATGTTAGCTACGAGCACAGTGAATTCATTGTTGCTGGTGAACACAGAGATGGTGGCGACAAGATCAACGGTTTTACAAAATCGACGTACGCTAGATTTGTTGCTCACAAAAGAGGGTGGAGTCTGCTGAAAGCTGAAGGTTTAGCAATGTTGTACTTATATTCCTGATAAAAGTAAGGATTTGCAGAAGTATACCCAGAATATTTAAGGGTTACCGAAGGACTTGAAGGGGCTGGAAGCAAAAGGTGCATCGGACGTCATTGGACATAGATTTTCTGCTGCAGGCAGGTGGTTTAGAACCTTGGGAAGTGGTGTTGTAGGTATTATGTTAAGGCTATGTTGGTTATTGCGATGGTAGAAATAGTTCTGTTAGGTGGATATAAGGTTTTTCCAGAGAATGAAGATTCAGAAGGGAAGAAAGAGGAAAAGAGCAGAGGTTGAGATGGAAGAAAGTCAGTGTAAATATTACAATATGAAACATCTGGCAGAATCTAGGCAAAAGCTGTGGAAAAAAACAAGGTTCTAGAGAGTCTTATTTGAGAGTTAAGTAGGTTTGTGGTGACTTAATACATCATCAAAGGGGGGTTGAGAGAGAATAACTTGGATGTGCTATCAGGTTTCTAGAATGTGAATAAAAGGAGTAATTCGCTTCCTATGTAACGTGCATATGGCTTTCATAGAAACGTGGTGCACTGAGATTTATAAAAGTAAAGTGCATGTATGAGTAAAATGTTTCAAGTAAACCGTATTTATTCATCATTGTGCAAGAACGTTTATGTTATATTATTCTAGAAATGTTATTTTCATAACCTTTTTATATTCATTGTGTTTATGAGAAATGTATGGAAAGTCATTTAAATCAAATGTGCATTCATGTCTACGTTAACTTGGCCGGAGTGAAGGCCTGAGGTCTTTGTGTGTTTTTAAACTTCACCACAAACCTTTTTTTATTGTATATTTCCCTAAGCTGCAGGTGCAATGGTAGAAGTCTCTGGTTAATAAGGAGGTCTATTGTGAGAAGAAGATAAGGGGCCCTGAGAAGATGTGTTACCAAGGTCGAAAGGAGTAACGTGGAGCCGGCAGCTGAACTCCCCTCCACATTCCTGAGCATGGGAGTAATCCAAGAACAGACAGACACAACTTGAAAGGATGAAAATGTCAATTAGATGTTCGATTTATAACATTTGTTGTTCCAAAGAAGTGTTTTGACCATGGTGTCAGCCCCGGGAAGATTCAAGATTTAAGTGTTGTTTAGTCAGTTACAGATTTAATTTCCCTTTGCCTCTTGACTGAAGCAGACCTATGCAAGGTACAGACCTCACACTCTATTATTTCCAAGTGGCTTAGTGCTACTCACATCCCTCAACCGAATCCCTACCGAGGTTTCTGTGTTTCTGACTCTTTTCTATTAAATCCTTTTAGTAATTAGAATATACAGGGATTTAGATTCAATGGTTAGGCAGGAGAACTTGAGCTTGGGTTTGAAGCATCATACTCTTTCCCTTATTTTCTGTATTGGCACTTTTGAAATATTAGTTCTACATATGCTAGTAAAGTTTAATGTTGTGCATCATTAATTCTCCTTTGGTAATTCTTTATATGTATACCATGGTTTTGACTTTCAGCCTTTTTAAACTTCAAGTTGATCTCAAATATTGAAAGTGTGACTAAATAGATTGCACTGTAATTAAAGTTGAATAATTGGAAGGATGTCTCTTAACCCCTTGGAACATAGATTGATTCATCGGACCCAAGAATTTAGGAATAGTGTCAACCGCTGGATCACTCCAATTTAGGAAACAGCTGAAGAGCACTTTTTAGACAAGAATACTACATCATGATGCAGTAATGATCAATTAGTTCTTGCTGATCCTGGCTAGGTCTCCTCTCATTTGTTGACTGTTCCTTTTCCTTTGACCCTATACGGCGCTCCCCTGCCTTTATAGGTTTGATCTATAAAAGTAGAGTACCACATACATAGATTATATATACAGGGATGGGGAGGTCTGCCACTTATCAATACATTTCATAAATTGTGCAAAATTAGATTATGGTTTGCCATATGTCATTGATCTTGCAAATGTAGTTATGTACAGAAACAAGGGGTAAGGACTGACATAGAACCTAAAGTAATATTTTGAGAGCAATGATTTTGCACAGGTGGATGGCAGGGCCCTTCTGTGCTTTGTCTTTTTTCCTGGTGATGGGGGGGAAATTGGGAGTAGTGGGCCACATAAATGTTTAGTATTGTCATTTTTCTGCACTGTTCCAGGGCCCAGGATGATGTTGCTTGCAATGGTTAACCAACAGTGACTTAGTTTCCTTGACTCTCCAATGGCAGCTTTGGTCAGTTTGTTGGTTGTTATATGACCTGGTTGAGGTCTAGCACAATATAAACCAATAGTTATCACACTTCATTAAGGTGAAGGTTCTGCCAGATTAATAGATATTTAATATAACAGGAGAGAGCCGAATAGGTAAAACAAAATAAAATGGTGATAACTTGAAGTACTTAGCACTTACTGTTGAGAAGATATGAACTGAAACACATAATAGTGTAACTATAAAGGGCCAAAATGCGACTAAATGTAAGTCTCCTAGGCTAGCTTTCGAACCAGATTGTGGAGGGTTTGGGATACAGAGTTACTATTGATTTGTGTTTTAAGGTATCTCAGGAGATGCACTGTAGCAAAAGGTGCTAGCCAAGTCTGCACCAATAGACTATTTTCATTCACTTGAAATGACATCAAATAACCTTTCCCCACTGATGACATAGAATCAGACTGTAGGTAAAGCCAGTATAGGTAGTTTCTGACCTACATGACATTAAGAGATCAAAATGAGGGACGTCTAAGAACTGTGACCGGCTTTACCCTCACATGCTGCCTCTCCAGCAAACATGCCAGTGTAGTGCAATGGGAACTCCTCTGCTATGCAGTTTTCATACAGATGCTGGTAATTCTCCTTCTGTTTGAAAATAGTGTTTATCTTTAAAAACGTTTACATCAAATCATCCGTAAAAATAGATGTGATGGAACACGTCAAGTCTCTCAGATGCCAAGCCACACTTCCCATCTGAACAGCCTGAAACCACACTCAAAGGTTTTTTTGTTAGAGATTTGTCAAAATCTCAGGCGTTAATGTATTACTTTTCCACATCAAAATTAAAATTCTCAATCGCAGCCCCATTTTGAATTTGTACATGAGTTTACAGAGTTCCTCCATGTTTTAAAAGATTCAGCTAGACATCAAGTCACCTAACCCTTCTATCACCCCTGCAAGCATCTACTATAAGCTCTTGGCTGGTCTGTACCCAGATCATTCCGTCCCCAATTCTGGATTATCGCTCTTACGAGAAACATTCCTGCACTTCTGCTTCAAAGCACTATTTACACAAAAAAAGTGGAGCTTATCTCTGTGGCGAAGACCTGTTCGCCTGAGAGCGTACATGCCTGGGCACACCCGACATCCATCGGAAAGTCAGTCTGGGGTAACTGGGCCATGCCTTGGTTCCCTGGCGCAGACTGCATCCTCCAACCCACAAAGAGCCACTGTCCCAAATCACCATTTTGCATGTGCTAGGCTGGGTCAATGTCCGCTGGAGCGACCATCCCAGCTACTCCAATTGCAGCTTCCCTGCAAATGTCTGAAACACACCCCTTTGCGGTCCCACATGTAAAGAGTTAATGGAGAGCCATGCGGGCTCTCCCTGTGTGCCTGACGTGCTCTGCGTGTCCGGGAGGGGCACGGAGCACGAGGGTATAAATAAAGAACGAACTGCGGGTGACGCAGTTCCATGCGTGTGTTACAAGCAAGCACCGTCTGCGTGTATTCATTTATGGCACAGGTGAAGGCCCTGTACATTGGCGACGAGCGGGATGCAAATACTGTACAACGGAAGAAAGTGCAGTAAAATATCGATGCCAAGCTAAAAAAAAAACGTACCGGGAGGAGTGCGGAGCAGTGTCGACTGCCGTGATCGTGGTGCCGGGCCGGTCGCCGAAAAAAAAAAAAACAGGAATCACGAAGGAGGCTTGTGGCACGAGGCTGTCGCGTAGCGGAAGACCAAGGAACTAACCGGTCTTCCGACCGGAAAGCCCAAAGACGGTGAGCCGCGACCCGCGCCCTGCCCCCACACGAAAGACACCACGTGGGGCTCCAACACCCCGCCCCGGGCGTCCCTCACTGCCCGAGAGGAGCCGAAGCAGACACGTGCTTCCCTGGCCAGGCGCGCGGCTGCTGAGTGCCGCGGTGCTGCTGCAGAGCAGCCGGGCGCGCCGCGCGTCTCCCGCGAGGCCGGGGGAGGCCTGGAAATAAAAAGAAGAGACGCGTGTTGCACGCGCGGTTGTGTTTTTCCACGAGGAAGAATATAAGCACGTGCGCCGCCCCGGGAAGGGCTAAAAAAAAAAAAAAAAAAAAAAAAAAAAGCGGTGAAGGAAAAAAAGTGGAAAGGCATTCAAAAAAAATATAGAGGAACACGGATACCTCCACAGAGATAAAAGTGCAAGAAAAGGGGGTGAAGGGGGAGAAGTTACACACAAAAAAAAAAAAGAGGTGAAAAGGAAGAAGTAAGGAAGGCGGAGTCAAGGAGAAAAAGGAAAAAAAAAACGAAAGGACAGCATCACCTCGTGTACATCACAGGGGTGAGAAGGAGCAAAGATGAGTGCCCCACCACAAGATGATGCCAATCCTCCACCGCCACCAGGGAACCCCCAGCTCCCAGCACAGTTGACCAACAGGGTTCACTCCTCGATCGTTTCGTTACCACCGTTTAGCCAACTGATTGACCCGGCTACCGCTGCACCCAGGTGGCGTTTGTGGATAAACAGGTTAGAAAACTACTTTCGTGCAACAAGGGAAACGGACGGGGAAGTGCGGAGGTCGGTAATGCTGTTGATGGGTGGAGATGAACTACAGGAGCTTTTTGACTCGCTTCCTGACACAGGGGACAAGGCTGATTTGATACAGTGGTAACTGCTCTGAACAGGCACTTCGACCCTCAACTTAACTCGGATTACGAACGTTTTAAACTACGACAGGCCCAGCAGACTGAAATCGAGTCGATGGATATGTTCTATGCTAGGTTGAGAAAGCTAGCGAGCTCGTGCACAGGTCTCAACCAACAAGAGGAGATCCGAGCGCAAATCATTCAAGGATGCCGGTCTAATGCTTTGAGGAAGCTGATTTTGCGACAGCATGGCATGTCCCTCGATGACATTCTGATTCTTGCGAGGTCACATGAACTGTCTGCAGTACGAGCGGATGCGATGGCGGCAGTAAGAGGTCAGTCACTAGCTGCTGCGTCATCGTCTCGTGTAGTCCAGGTGAAAGAGGAACAAGTGGATGCGATTCAAACACGCCCGGCAGCGCAGCGTAAGACAAGCACTGCCAGACCCAGTGACAGGGCCTGTGGAAGCTGTGGGTATGAACACCGGCCGAACATGGGATGCCCGGCAAAAGGACAGTCCTGCAACCGTTGTGGCAAGTCAAATCATTTTGCCAAAGTGTGTAGGTCCAGGAGGAATAAGCCAGGAGAGCAGAAGGGACGGGATACAAGTGTTAGAGCTGTATCCAAAAACACGGAGGAGGTGAGAGACCAGGCGATGGCGAGTGGCCCGGTCTTCGAGGAAGATGAAGAAGAGGACATATTTGTAATATCTTTCACGGGGGTAAGACACGGAAAATGAGACCGCCGCCCATGAGTGACGTTCATGTCAATGGCATGCTTGTCTCCGTACTCATTGACACAGGAGCGTCGGTCAATGTCATGGATGAAACACTCTTCCACAAACTAGTACCTGCCCCGCCACTGACCCCGACAGCTACTAAGATATACAATTATGGAGGGCGAGACCCTCTTCCCCTCAAGGGAACGGTGGAGGTGGCTGTAAGCAGTGGGGATAAATCAACAGAAACCAAGTTCTATGTGGTGGCTGGGGATCGTGGCACTCTGCTAGGATGTCACACGGCAGAAGAGTTGGGACTAGTGTTTTTTGCACGACAAGTGTATGACACTCAAGTGGAACGCGTTCTCAGCGAGTTTCCGCAGCTATTTGAGGGGTTAGGTCGGTTAAAAGGAAAACGCATCAAGTTGCACATAGATCCCAACGTGGCTCCGGTGGCACTAAGACATCGTCGGGTACCCTTTCACCTGAGACCTGTCGTTGAGAAAGAGCTGCAGCTGTTGGAAGACCAAGGGGTCATAGAGAAGGTGGATGGGCCTACGCCGTGGGTGTCGCCGCTGGTGATTGCGCCAAAACCCAAGCAGCCAGGAGCGATTCGCCTCTGTGTTGATATGCGCCTGCCAAATAAGGCTATTCGAAGGGAGAGACACATAACGCCCACCATGGACGACATCATTGCAGATCTGAATGGGGCGCAGTGGTTCTCCAAGCTGGATCTCAATGCGGGGTATCATCAGCTAGAGCTAGACCCGGAAAGCAGGAATATTACCACATTCTCGACACATGTGGGGCTGAGAAGATATAAGAGACTGAGCTTTGGAGTGTCCTCTGCGGCGGAGGTGTTTCAGAATGCGATTAGGGAAACCTTGTCGGGATTACCAGGAGTAATCAACTTGAGTGATGACATTCTAATACACTCCAAGACGAGAGAAGAGCATCATTGTCATCTACGTGCAACGTTGAAACGGCTGTCGGAAGCAGGACTAACGCTTCACAAGAAGAAGTGTGCCTTTTACCAAAATTCGGTAGAGTTCTTCGGATATGTATTTTCAAAAGAGGGCCTGCAAGTGGACCCACGGAAGGCTGAGGCTATCCGTCAGGCTGCGGTTCCGCAAAATTCCACGGAGGTTCGTAGTTTCCTAGGGATGGCCACGTATTGCGGAAGGTTTATACCACATCTAGCCACCATGTCTGAACCTCTCCGGCGGCTAACAAAAGGGCAACACCGTTGGGACTGGACTCCAGAGGCACAACAGGCCTTCATGAATATTAAGGAGGCGTTGCTAGACAAGGCAACTATGGCTTATTTCAACCCCAGCAGAAAGACCGAAGTAGTGGTAGATGCGAGTCCCGTCGGGCTTGGAGCCGTCCTCTTGCAAGAACAGAGGTATCAGGAATGGGTCCCGGTCGCATATGCCAGCCGGGCGTTGTCGGCCGTTGAAACCAGGTATGCGCAAATTGAGCGTGAGGCTCTAGCCATCCGGTGGGCATGCCGCCATTTTCACTTGTACTTGTATGGGCACGAATTTCGAGTAGTGACTGACCACAAACCTTTAGTTCCGTTGTTCGCTGGTTGCCCGCGTCTTGCACTTCCGAGGATTGAGCGGTGGACCGTTCTCCTTCAGCCTTATAGGTTCACTGTCGTTTACCGGCCAGGGGCGAACAATCCGGCAGACTATCTGTCTCGCCACCCTTGTTTGCAGGTGTCGGATACGCAACAAGAACAAGATGAGGAGAGTACGGAAGTCTTTGTAAGCATGGTCGTGCAGTCGGCGTGTCCTAACGCCCTTCTCGTACCAGAGATTGTAAGTGCCACGCAGGAAGATATCATATTGGGCCACGTCAAAGACGCGTTGAGCCATAAAAAGTGGAAATATTTTCTAAAAAAAACACATGTGTCTCGCCCTGAACAGAAAGTGGCCATGCAAAGTATCTGGAAAGTGCGAGATGAACTATCTACTGATAATGAAGGGTTGGTTCTAAGGGGAAGAAGGATTGTACTTCCACAAAGTCTCTGGTCCAGAGTGATTGAGTTGGCACATCAAGGACATCAAGGGGCTGCTAAAACCAAAGCGAGATTACGTGCCAAGGTATAGTTCCCAGGTATGGACAGCCAGGTTGATGAGATGGTAGGACAGTGTCACTCCTGTATCATCACGTCTGTGGAACCTCCGAATTGTCCAGTGGTAACCGAGCCGGCGACTCTGAAACCATGGGCTAAAGTAAGCATGGACTTCGGAAGTTTTCCAGATGGGAGGTTAACTGCTGTTCTGATTGACTCCTATACTAAATTCCCGGTGGTTGAGGTAGTGTCGTCGACGGCGTTTGAGAATGTGAGCCCAGTTCTACAAAAGACATTTGCTTTGTTTGGTTTGCCTGATGAAATTCGAACGGATAATGGTCCCCCATTCCAAGGCCAAGAGTTTCGGTTATACCTTGAGGGTTTGGCAATTCGTCATCGGAAGATAACGCCTTACTGGCCTCAGGCAAATGGGGACGTGGAAAGGTTCATGCGAACTTTGAACAGGGCTCTTCGGATTGGAGTAGAGAAAAGGGAAGACAGCGAACAGTGTCTATACCAATTCCTGAGTGCTTATCGTCAAACGCCACATAGTACCACTGGTTGTGCTCCCTCCTCTTTGATGTTCAAAGCATCTCCACGTGACTGTATTCCATCAGGTCCTAAATGGAAACCTCCTGTGTTGGATGTTAAAGCCACTCAAAAACGACGGCGAGCGACTAATCAGAGGGCGAGTGCCCAACAACGAGCAAAGTATCGAGGGTTCCAAGAAGGAGACCAAGTGGTGGTGAAATGTCGGAGAGGAGGAGGGAAGTTTATAACTCCGTTTGAACCTGAGATATGGGAGGTTATTGGTGTGAAGGGGTCCATGATCACTGCGGCCAGAGGAAGACAAAGAGTGACACGGAATGTGTCGCATTTTAAGAAAGCTGGACGGAGGGAACCGATTGATGATGAAGGAGAGTTTGATGACGTTACAGGCGGGTCATCCGTGGTGACCAATGAGGTGGAGAGTGTTAGGAGGCCGATGCTGACTGAACAAACCCGACCTGTTTGTGCCCCTGGGCAGGAAAGCTTGCGCACAAGAAGCAGAAGATATGATCTACGTCCCAATCCTGTACCGAGTAGTCAGTTGAAAGACTTTGTCTGTCATGTAGGCTGCTCATAGTTGGAGTTTCGTTGCCATATGATTATAACAGGATAAAGAGGGAAGATCTGCTGGTTCGTAAGGACTGTGTTTTCGTTGTGGTGGACTGTTCACGTGTGTTTTGTTACGAACTATCACTAAGTGACTTTATACCGTCATGTGTTAATTTTGGTTCAAGTTTTGTTAGTTCCAGTCCCCATGTGGAGTAAAACATGGGGGGGATGTAAAGAGTTAATGGAGAGCCATGCGGGCTCTCCCTGTGTGCCTGACGTGCTCTGCGTGTCCGGGAGGGGCACGGAGCACGAGGGTATAAATAAAGAACGAACTGCGGGTGACGCAGTTCCATGCGTGTGTTACAAGCAAGCACCGTCTGCGTGTATTCATTTATGGCACAGGTGAAGGCCCTGTACATCACAGACACTGATCACAAGTGTATTACTTTGTGAACGGTGTAAGGGTGACCTTGAAATGTCCTTGGCAACCATAAACGTATCCTGCCACAGGCCAGCATGGTTCACCAACCATCTGGACCCCCCACCGCTCGCAATATACTGACACGCAAAAGCAAAAAGATAATCACAAACATCATGTTGCCTTCAGGAGACGGATGAACCCCATCACAGAGGAAAATATTTCTCCACTCGATACAGCAGGGAAGAATGCAATCCAACATGGACGACCTCAACAACTTTGAGAGCTGTCTGTTCAGGCGTTTGGCCAATTCGTTCAGTGCCCGAATAGAGTGGCCACCGGGCCGGGACTGCCTCGGTAAAATATGAAACCAAGCAATAAAAGCTTCAGGGAAATGCTTAGCTAGTCACATGACTTCACAAACAATGGCCTCAAATAAATCTCTACTCCCTATTTATGCTAAATCATTGCCTCTAAGGTAAGGTGCAAGATGACCAGCACCTCATGTTTAAATCGTTAGCTTTTGCATGGTCTGCCAAGTCACCAAATCGGTATGCTTCCTGGGCCCACCAAGATGAGGCAGCAGAGGAAAAGGCCAAACCCCTATCTTGTCCACTTTTTCATGCTTTACCCTGCAGGCCGGTGTTCTGTCTTCGGACGGGGGAGAGTCAGGAGGCAGTACACCGGCCCATTGCTGCCGCAGTTGCGAGACCCACGCTATCGCGAGAGTCCAGCACTCCAACACGGCGGGCCACGCCTCCTAACAGAGAGGGGGCTTCCAAGTGGCCAGCTATACTGGAATGGTGCTTGTTCCTGCCATGGCTCCAGAGATCTGCCAGCCCGCCCCATTCAGGGCACGTCTTGTGTCAGTACAATGATTCCAATAAATCTGTTCATTATAGTGCTTCAGAATAATCCACAGCCTACAGTGTAGATTGTTTGGTAGTAAAAGAGTAACATATCTGGATAATTGAGGTTCAGTGGGCTCCTCAAATCCCTGACCCTGGTGTCACTGCACATGCTATACTAATGACCACAAAGTCTGTAGAGAACTCCAGAGGTATTTACACTTTGAAGCACAACTAAACACACAAGGTGGCTGCACGATCTAAATGTTTGTTTGTGTGCATAACATTGATGTTGAAGGAAGTGATATACACATAAGCCCCCATTAATAGAAACAGATAAAACAAAACTTTTAAAGGTTTTCATACATAAATATAGAAAGAATGTTTATTTGTGTAACTTTTTTGGCTTGACTATTGCCTGCAATGGGCATATGTTGGGGTGCAGTAATTGCAATGTATGTGATTGTCCATGTAAGAATATTCCTGTGAATTGAATGAGATCATTAAATATTTGCTTGCCTAACAGTTCCTAGTACCATCCACATCATTATCGTTAAATCTTTTACTGCTATTTTAACAAAAAACAGCCAGGTATAAAGGAACAATGAACATTCTCATGTTTCTCTTTTTCTTTTCGCGTGACAGTAGTGATAACGCATCCCGACTGAGGTACTTTACTTGCACGGGGACTCGTTTTAGGCCAATTAACCTTTTGACCTTGATTGGAGACACCTTAAGACGAGGTATCTATTCTGCATTTCAATCACTAGATCAATAACCTCATCAATATTTACAATAACAAATCAATCAAATTAGTTAATTGCATTAATAAGAATTGAATCACAACATGACCTTTCAGCCATGAATAACCCCACTCGAGTTTAGTAAGATTTATGAGATTTATTCCCTATTGGTTACACTCTACTAGCAAGTTTATTAGTCTCAATACCAGAAAACACATTAACAATGTCACAATGTGGCAGCTTGAATATGACTTGAGCAGAGCAAAGCTCATGAATATTAGAACAAAGCACGACGTCAACATGAATTAACTTTAGCAGAGTATCGTTGGCACGTTATTCAGCAAAGCAAAGATTCCGTCATTTGTCTATTTGCGTCCATTTAGTGATCTCCTTAACTAACCACAAATTATCATCAGCATGTTGGGCTTCATGCAAAAACAATTTTGTAACACAAATTTAGAAAACATCTAACTATGGTCTCTATCAAAGAGCAGTTGGTACCTAGAAAGAAAAGGCAAACAGACAATTACAATTTCATCATCATATAGTTACCCTCCGTAATGGGTCAGCACACAGAATCAGTCTTCGTCCTCAGGAGAGCAGTCGATTCGCCATCAGTCAGGAGAGGACGGCAAAATCTTGGCAAGACATGGCAGTAAGGAACACTTCCCTCATAAGGAGAGGAAGTACGCTATATGGCAAAGGGAAAAATGAGGATGGTTTAGGATATCAGGCAACAAAGTCCCAAGGTAGGGCAGAGTGGCGGGATAAAAGGCACACAATGGCTCACAAAAAAATTGGCTGATTTCTCCTTGTGACACAATGTTAAATTGAATTCGCCAGACAAGTCTCTAATTTCCAATTGGTCAGTATTTGGTGCACCATTATCTCTATCCAATAGTCCATTGATCACCTTACTAGAATTTTCATTTAAAACAGTTCTCATGCAGTTTATTGGCTCCTGTGATTTACGTCTTCACCGGGTAGAATGTCAGGTATGGAAAAGTTACACTCCTCGTTTCAGTCAGTAGCTCCATTGTCTTTACCAGTTTGGGCGACCTTGTACCTGTTGCGAATTACACTGTTGAACTCAGCAAGAATGTCTCCTTGAGCAAGTCGGGTCTCATGAGAAAGAATTTACTACGGTTACACACATCTCTAGCTTCTGGAAAAGTACAGTTTTATGTCCTTCAGGAAGACAGCACATGGCACGTTAGAAAAACACATTTAATATGAGACCAGGCAGCTAGGCCCAGACCCTTTTCTAACTAAGGCCTAGTGATTAATTTAGCAAAACTTTAACATATAACTCTCAATGCTAATATAAAATCATGCATTAGTACATTACTAATTCATTATTAGTCAATTTCATTTATCATCGTATACATTGGTGGCCACTCCCCGTGGGCACATTACAAACGCGGACATTAGTAGTGCATTAATTCAATTTCTCTGCAATCTCGTTATATATTATTTTGCAAGCATATCACGTTAATATTGAATATAAATGCTACACTCCAACAATCCCTCTTCTGATGACTCTTGTCATCACACAAATCCTTTCTTCACAATTCGTTCATTTTCTTATCGCCTTTATTTCTATTTCTTCCCTTGGTTTTGCCTTTTCATATTTTGCTCTGAACATTTTCTCCCTTTTCTTTTCTTCCCTCCTCGCATTACTTTTTGCCAATTTTGCTTTAATCCTTTTGCTAATTTTGCATGATAACCATAGCCCAAATAAACATGCCAGAATAATCACTATTCCCTGTATTAATTTTCCCAATATCCCATGCCAAATACTACTAAACCAGCTTCCCACATGAGCAAGTCCCCTTCAAACCTTTTCCCAAACTTCTGGTTCCTTCAATCCCTTCAAATCTGCACTATCTCTTGTTAGGTTAGTAAGCATACTTCTAATCTCATTACTATTGTCAGGTATGTAGGCACAGCAGTGATGCTCATTAAGCATCTTACAGACTCTGCCACTTTTCGCTAAAAAAATGTCTAAAGCAAGACTGTTTTGAAGAGTCATAGCCCTCGCCCCAGCAAGTTCAGTATCCATCAGGAGTATAGCTCCCGTGAAATTAGTCAACATGTTATCCACAATAGTAGACAACTTCCGAATCTTTATGGAATTTAAGACAATCCCTACTGAAGGAATTATCGCTCTAAATATGTCCCCTACTACACCAGCAGCAGTTTTTCTCTTTTGTCTAGCACAAAGTAATTCAGTCACTTTCGGAAATTTCTTTAAATCCTCTAGCTGGTAAATCTCTGGGAAAACTGTTCCCAAATAACATGTCCCATACCATCCCTTTTGAAGTCGGTAATAAGCATTAAGTCCACAAATATAATAGACCCCTGGGATCGCTTGATCCATTCCATTTAACATGAATGTCCATTTATTCTGAAACAAAAACACATGCTTACATTCACTCGTTCCCACAAACACATTATCATAATATGACTTTGGCTGTGTTATGCAAAGCTTACCTACATGTCGAGCGTCTACAGCTAGTTTCCCTTGTTCCCTAATTCCATTGTAACTACCACTATTAAGAAAGGATCGTTGCTGCAAGCCTTTTTCTAGTTTCTCCTTTAAAACCCTTCTTCTATCTTCAGTGTGATCTGAAAAGCTTTTCTCTACAGGTGTAAGCAAGCATGTCAAATTATTGCGGTGTGCATATGATGTAATAATTGTTACTCTAGGTTCAAAGAACCCTTTAATCAGTTTTATGGCATACTATTTAGCTACACTATTCAAGTCTTCCATAATAGGCACATAAGAGAACACAAGATCATAGTTAGAGTAAAAATATTGCACTTCTTCTTGGTTATAGAAACGAGTTATTAGCAAACTACAACTTATCCCATAAGTTAGTGGCAAACTGTGATATGTAACCCCCTCTTGCACCGAAACAGGAATTTGTGTACACACATAACAAGCTTTCGCATCCATAGTGTCAACATAATCACTCAGCAAGCAATAGAAAACATTATTAGACAGTTCCCCCTTTGTGTTAGTTTCCTCATGCAGATACTTCGTATCTTGCTCAAACCTCTCCCAAGGTGTTAGTGTAGCAGTTTCAGAAACTGTGGCATTTTTAGCTTCATTCTCATCTACCAATCGCATTTCCACAAACAAAGCTATAATGATTATCACACACACAACACCCAAAGCAACACCCAAATATTTACAACGCCTACTCCCCTCACTGTCATCTCCCGTACTAGGCATGATCTGTAAAGAATCAGAAAGTAAAGTGCTACAAGCATAAACAACCAACTGAGGATGGCTAAAAGCTCTCTTTTTTTTTTCAGCAAGGCTAAGCAAAGTCTGTGTTTAGCAAGTATTTACAGCTTTCTCATTCGCTCCCAGGGTCCTTTGTCAATTCGGCTAGTAGCTTGTCACAATCAGTTTTCAAAAGTCAATTCAGGTTAACAGTGACACATCCGATAACTTATCAGTCTCTTTCCTCAGGTTTCTCAACTCAATTTCAACTTACACCGTCTCTTCTCCTTGTGGCCAAACTCAGGTACCATAGTATTGACCTGGGACTTCTCGATCAAAGCAAAATGCCAAGAACTCTTGTTGCCACTCTGCGTTCACCCTGCAATTCTCCTTTGCTCGGATCTTCCTTCCTTGTTGTATCTATCTCCTCCTCAATTGTCTCATCGACAACCACCTTTCCTTTTGTCACATGCTGCCCTGGCCACTTATCTCCTTTCAGTGTCCCTTCATAGTTTGGCTTTCCTGATTGCGGTTCAACGCCCTCCTCTTGTGCTATGTTGTTCTCTCTTGCTGGACCTGCAAGCAGCTCAGGAGGAGTATGGGCACTCTGACTTCCTTCCGCCTTAACTCCCTCGCCTTCTGGGTCTGGCAGAGGTTCAACTTCAAATCCGTATCCGTCTGCTTCTGGGAGAACTTCTCTTTGGGTCGGTCCTCCTGGTGCCTCAGTTGAGATAGGCTCACGGTCACCCCTCTGGATATCTGTTGCTGTTTGAGTGACCAAGCCATCCTCAACGGGCTCTT
Source organism: Pleurodeles waltl (assembly GCF_031143425.1). Lineage (NCBI taxonomy): Eukaryota > Metazoa > Chordata > Amphibia > Caudata > Salamandridae > Pleurodeles > Pleurodeles waltl. Next base: position 543,524,157 of record NC_090451.1, read on the forward strand.
CTCTAGCCTTAGTTCCCCTTTGATTACTCTCCGGCCCTGAGACTTTCTTTTCTGCAGCTGTTATTTTTGACAACTCAATTTCCTCATCAGTTGGACATGTCACCTTCTTTGTGTGACTGGCATGGATCCAGTTTGGAATTCCCACACACTTCACAGCAGTAGTAGTTGTCAGTATCACTTGATATGGCCCTTTCCAACGTGGTTCCAAACACGACTTCCTCACGTGTTTCTTAACAACAACCCAGTCCCCAGCTTTCAGGTTGTGACCTGGATCATTTATCGGTGGCAGTGTGATTGCTTCCACCTGGTGAGAGAAAGAGCGGACCACGTCAGCCAGACCCTTGCAGTAGTCCAACACCATATCATCCGTGATATTCACAAGAGCATTCGCAGGCACTGCGGGCAATCTCATAGCTCGGCCCATGAGAATTTCATGAGGAGACAGTCCTGTTTTCTTGTTGGGTGTATTTCTCATTGACATTAGCACTAAGGGCAATGCATCAGGCCATTTCCAAATTTGTAGCTTTGCACATTTTTGCCATTCTCGACTTTAGAGTACCATTCATCTGCTTAACTAGTCCTGATGCTTCAGGGCGGTAACTGCAATGCAACTTCTGTTCAATGTTCAGGGCGGCACACAAAAGCTGAACCACCTCATTGTTGAAGTGACTTCCTCTATCTGATTCTAAAGAGATCGGAAACCCGAAACGTGGTATCAATTCCCTAAGCAGCAACTTCGCTACTGTGAGGCTGTCATTCCTACGTGTGGGGTAAGCTTCAATCCAGTGACTAAAGATACACACAATCACCAACACATATCTCAGACCTCCACACAAAGGCATCTCAATAAAATACAATTGCATTCTGCTAAATGGACCTTCTGCGCTCCCAATGTGGCTCAAATTCACCACAGTCCTTTTTCCTGCATTTGTCTGCTGACAGATGATGCACCGGTGACAAATCACTTCTGCGGCTTGTCTGAATTTCGGATTGAACCAATCAATTTTGAACAACCTGATCATAGCGTCTCTCCCAATATGTGCTTACCCATGGTAAAACCTTGCAAATTGTGACAGAAGACCGTTCGGCAAAACCATTTTCCCCTCATCTGAAACCCACAAATCATCTGGTCTTTGTACACACTACATTTTTTGCCAAGGGCGTTTCTCCTCTCTGCTGGCACGTTCCTGCAACAATTTTGATTCTTCCATCGTGTCAACCACACTCAATGCGTAACCTGTGCATGTCTCATTTTCTGTTTCAGGTAACAATTCCCACTGATCCTTGAACGATATACAGTTCAGTGCGCAAAACCTTGTGACTTGATCCGCATATCCATTTCCCATTGACACAAAGTCTTGTGATTTCACATGAGCACTGCATTTCACCACGGCAATTTCAAGAGGTAACTGAATTGCGTGCAACAACTCCTTAATTCTTTCACCATTTTTCACTGGAGAACCAGAAAAGGGTCATGAAACCCCTCTGGGACCATAACTGGCCAAAATCATGGACAATTCCAAATCCATATCTGCTATCGGTGTAGGTAGTCTCTTTCAGCTTGTCAGCGGCATAGCATGCCCTAGTAAGAGCAACCAATTCAGCCACTTAAGCAGAGTATACTCTTTCAAGCCAAGATGTTTCTAGGATACCAGTGATTGTACACACAGAGTATCCGGCTCTCAGTACTCCTACTGAGTCTCTCAAGCACGAGCCATCAACAAAGATAATGTAATCATTCTCTTCCAATTGGGTATCTTTAATGTCAGGTCTTGGTTTGGTGCACAGTTCTGTTACCTCAAGACAATCATGTTCTACCTCTTCAGCATGATCAACACCTGTATTCTCATTTGGAAGCAAAGTTGCCGGGTTTAATACAGTACACCGCTTCAATGACACATTTGGTGATCCCAATATAATGGTTTCATACTTTGTTAATCTGGCATTTGTCATGTGCTGAGTTTTGGTTCTAGTCAGAAAAATTTCGACTGAATGTGGGACCATAACTGTTAAAGGGTGTCTCATCACTATGCCTTCATACTGTGTGAGGCTTTGACCAACTGCTGCAACTGCACGCAAACAACCTGGCAAGGCTGCTGAGACTGGGTCCAAAGTAGCTGAAAAATATGCTACCGGTCGGTTTGCACCTCCATGGACCTGGGTCAAGACAGACAAAGAACAAGCATCACGTTCATGACAAAACAGGACAAAAGGCTTTGTGTAATCAGGCATACCTAGAGCTAGAGCCCTGCACATGCACTCCCTCAGCTCAATGAACACCCTCATCTCTTTCTCTGACATAATTAGAGTATCTGGCCATCCTTAACCTCCTTAACTGTCAGTCTCACCAAGGGTTTGGAGATAACCGAGAAATTTGGGATCCACTGATGACAGTAGCCCACCATTCCCAGAAACATCCTAACATCTCTCCGAGATGTCGGGGGATTCATCTGCAATATGGCAGTTACTCTTTCCTTAGATAATTTCCTCGACCCCTTTTCAATCAAATGGCCTAGATACTTTACCTCTTTCTGATAGGACTGCAGCTTCTTTGGGGACACCTTATGCCCATTCTTTCCCAAGTGATTCAATAAGGCAGTAGTATCGTACTTGCAGTACACTCTTGTTTTGAAAGCAATCAACAAATCGTCAATGTACTGCACTAGAGTCAATTGGAAAGGCAGTTCCAATGACTCCAAATCCTTCTTCAAAATTTGATTGAAGATAGATGGTGACACCGAAAAGCCCTGAGGGATTCGACACCAACTGTAAACCTTGTCCAGGAATTTAAAACTGAAAAGAAATTGGCTGTCCTCATGAAGAGGCACGGAAATGAACGCCTTGGACAAATAAACAACTAAGAACCATTCTGCGTTACATGGAACTTGAAATATAATCACGGCTGGATTTGGCACTATTGGGGAACACTTCACCACTATGTCATTAATCTTTCGTAAGTCTTGAACAATTCGGACCTTTCCACAGGGATTTCTCAGACCCATTATAGGTGAGTTACATGAGCTGCTCATCACTTCCTTCAGAACTCCCTGCTTCACAAAGTCTGCAATTATCTGCGTCACCTGTATGAGGACATCCTGTGCCATGTGGTACTGCGGTACCTGGGGAAACACAGCATTTGGCTTCACATCAACTTTGACTGATTCTACTCCTTTTATCAATCCCACTTCCTTTCCTGTCAAGTCCCACACCTTCACTGTGACTGTCCCCTGCAGGTCGGCGGGCAAATTAGTTGTTGTGAACATCGGGAAAAAGCTTATCAAGGGGTACTCTTCATCTGTGGTCTCTGGCTCTGAGATCTGACCATCATTCCACTCATCATCACTGTCTGCACCTCAATTCCCTCATTCGAACAGGTGATATAACACCTCGTCTTACACAGTAAGTCTCTTCCCAATAGGGACATGGGACTTGAATCACAGACTACAAACCTGTGCAATCCCTGTAAGGTACCAATCTCGACTTGAACCGGATCTGTGATCGGGTTAGTCAGGAGCTAGTTTGCCATTCCCACTACCTTTATTGTACGTCCTGAAAGAGGCAACTTCGGAACCTCTGCACTTCTGCTGTAGAGCGTGCAGCGCCTGTGTCAACTAAAAATTAGACCTTGTGACCAATCACCTTTCCTTGCACATAGGGTCCCCTCTGATCTACTTCTAGGGACGCTGCAAGCAGCACTCCTCACTATCCGAACTGTCATCCGACCATTCATCGTTTATTCCATTCTCACCACGCAATGGGAACTGTTGTACTGTGTTATTTTGGCCCATTCCTTGACTTGTGACCTGTTGAGTAAGCATCTTCTGTTGCTGTCCCATTGGTGCTAAGGGCAACTGCATTTGCTGTCTAGGTACCACTGGAATCTGCTGTTGCACTTGCTGCATCTGCACTGGTTGCATACGTGGCATCTGTACTTGTTGGATGGGTTGGAGGCCCTGCATCTGAACCATGTTATTCTGAAAATTTGGATTAGGACCCCTCATTCTTGGTCCTTTAACATTTTGGAATGCATTGACATCATTGCTTTGCTGAACAACACCCTCCTGCACCATCATCGGACATTCCCGCTTCCAGTGTCCCACATCCCGCACACGTGGCATGGCAACACCTTCTTCATCCCTTGTACATCATTCTGAACCCCTACTGTATTCAAATCTGGACCAAGGTGCACAACACCTACTCGACCTCTGCCTTTCGTTTGCGCCTGAAACATCCTGTTTCCTTGCGGCTGTTGCACCATCTGTTGTACTCCATTTTCCTGCATCCCTGCTTGCGCTGCCTTCATTTGCATCACCATCACCTTCTCTTTTAGCTTTCTCTGCTTCAACTCAATCTTGTCACTGCAGTATTTTGCATACTGTAACACCTCATCAATTGGCTTCGCTTGCCAACAGATCAAATGATTCTTCATCATCTGGCTAATCTCTGGTCTTAGCCCTTCAACGAACCTGAACACAAGGTGATTCATATCTTTCGGCTCTATGACCTCTGTACCGCTGTAGTGCTTGAATGCCTTCAACAACCTCTCATAGTAAGCATGTATCGACTCTTTGCCTTCCTGTGCCGTTCGATCAATCTTTTGCCAATCAATGTTTTGCGGTGACACTTTCTGCTTCAAAAACTCAATCACCTTAAAGTAGTACCTAATTACCTCAGGAGACGGAGCTCCTGTTACTCTGTCCCTTGCCGGTTCTTCCGTCAGCCAATCCACACTTCTCTTGCACTCGAGCCACAAATCAGCTGGAACTATGATCTCAAACAATGTACTCAAGTCTTCCCGAAGACACTTTGCAAGCTTCACAAATCTGTCTGTCTGCTGGTACCACTCTATTGGCTTTTCCCTCAGCCTAGGGAAGTCATTTGTGAATGACAGAATGTCACCTCTAGACCATGGCACATGGACAAGAACCCCTTCAGCCGTCTCTCTCATGGGTAGCATTTTTATTGTACCGGTATCCGGCGCCGGTTTTGGCTGCTGCTGCTCCAAGTAGTCACTTTTCCTTTTATCTCTCTTCTTTGCGCTGTATTTCACAGTTGAAAAGCAAGAGGGGTGAAGGTGAGCTGCTCCAACCATTGGCGTAAGGCAAAATGATGGGGCTCCCTACAGATGGTGGTGAGGGGCCAAGAGATGCCCATGTCTCAGAAATTCAAAGGCCTAAAGCCGAATGGGGCCCTTCAGAGGGTAGAGTCCCCCTGCATAACAGGGTCTTGAAGAGGTGTGCATTATGTCTCTGACTCCAACCTAAAGCAGGGTAGCTTCTCTGCTCAGTGGCCCTAACCCCCACAAACTGCCTGCTTCAAATTTATATTTTTGATAGCGGAGCGCACACCGTGCCAGAAAAATGCTGTATGAATAGACTAAAATTAGTAGACAGTAGGTGTTGATAAAAAGTTGTAGCCCAATATCCAAATCTTTAGTATTGGCAGCTATGCTAGAGACTTGGGGCTTGGCTAGAGGAAAGGGTTGATGTGTCTATGAAAGCAAGACCCGCATGAACCAAAGGGAACAAAAAGGGATCATGTGTGAAGAGTGACACAGGTGCCCCTGGACACCTTACAGCCCACAAGGACTGGACCCTGGTCTCAGGCTCAACTTTTGGTGGTCTGACGACAGGTAGGATGCTGTGGCAGAGGATGGGGGCTGTCTTTGGGCACAGGAAAATTAGGGTCCTTTGTTGCTTCCTGCCATTCAGCGTCTTTATTCTAAAGCTGTTCATTTGCACTTTGGTCACATGTCATTGTTGTAACTGCACTACTGGCTTCGATCTTTCCACAGTCTCTACTCAGCATTGAGACATCATCCATGGTCTTCAGTGGTCTTGAACTCTGCACTAGCTCCTCGTTGTAGGAAAATGGCTCCCTGTTGTAGTTACCCCCCTTTTTGCCTGATATTGATGCTGACTTGACTGAGAAGTGTGCTGGGACCCTGCTAACCAGGCCCCAGCACCAGTGTTCCTTCGCTAAAAATGTACCATTGTTTCCACAACTGGCACATCCCCTCTGCACCCCCACAGCGACGCCTGCAGAGAGTATCTAGAGGCTCCCCCTGTCCGCGACTGCCTGCTAAGAAGGAACCCGAGGCCTGGACTAAGCACTGCACCCGCAACCCCCAGGACCAAGAGGAACCACCTACCAGTGCAGGAGTGACCAGCAGGCGGCCGTCATCCTAGCCCAGACAGTGGCTGCCCTGAGAAGGCCCACTGTGCCCTGCCTGCATCGTCTAAGTGACCCCCGGGTCCCTCCATTGCTTTCAATAGCAAACCCTACGCCTACTTTGTGTACTGCACCCGGCCGCCCCTTTGCCGTTGAGGGTGTGTTTTGTGGGCTTGTGTGTGTCCCCCCCAGTGCTCTACAGAACCCCCCTGGTCTGCTCCCCGAGGACGCAGATACTTACCTATAAGCTGACTAGTACCGGAGCACCCCTGTTCTTCATAGGCACATATTTGTTTTTGGCCCTCCTCTGAGCTCTGCACCTCACTCGCCCTGTGTTGCTGGTGCGGTGGCTTTGGGGTTGCCTTGAACCCACAACGGTGGGCTGCCTATGCCCAGGAGACTGACTGTGTAAGTGCTTTACTTACCTGAAAAACTTAACCAAACTTACCTCCCCCAGGAACTGTTGATTTTTGCACGGTCCACTTTCAAAATAGCTTATTGACATATTAACCTAAACTGTGTGTACTAGTGTTTTAAATCAAAGTTCTACACTTACCTCTGTGAAGTACCTTGTATTTTATGTACTTACCTCATATCTTGAATATTGTGGTTCTAAAATAAATTAAGAAAATATATTTTTCTATATAAAAACCATTGGCCTCGAGTTGTCTTTGAGGGTGTGTTCCCCATTTATTGCCTGTGTGTACAACAAGTGCTTGACACTACCCTCTGAGAAGCCTACTGCTCGACCACACTACCACAAAACAGAGCATTGGTATTATCTAATGTTGCCACTATCAACCTCTAAGGGGAACCCTTGTACTCTGTGCACACTATCTCTTACTTTAAGATAGTATATGCAGAGCCAACTTCCTACATTGGTGGATCAGCGGTGGGGTCTAAGACTTTGCGTTTGCTGGACTACTCACCCAATACCCGATCACACGACTAAATTCCAAAAATTGTCATTAGAAATTGATTTTTACAATTTGACTATTTTTCTAAATTTTTAAAAGTCCTGCTAGGGCCTTGTGTAAGTCCCTGTTAGCATTTCTTTTAGAGTTTAAAAGTCTGTAAAAGTTTGGATTTAAGTTCTAGAAGTCGTTTTTAGATTCTTAAAAAGTAATCCCTAATTTTAGAGTGATAATGTCTAACACAGATGAGATTGTGATGGAACTCAACCTCGCCCCTTACCTGTGTCTTGGGATCTCAGAGTTAAGGACTCTCTGTAAGCTAAAAAAGATAAAGACTTGGTCCAACCCTACCAAGGTAAAGCTCCAGGAGCACTTGGCAGAGTTCACAAGGGACCACCCCACTGAGTTGGAGGATACTCCTTCAGATAGGGAAATTAGTGAATAGGAGGAAGAACTCACCCGTCCTGTCCTAATTAGGGAGAACAGGGCTCCTTCACCATGACTCCACAAATATTAGTCTGAGAGCCAGGTTCTTCCACAGGGGAGACAGGTACCTCTGGAAGCATTGAGGACAGACTCAATGAAGAGGGAATACTGTTGGCCAGAATGGCCAAAATATTGGCTTTGGAAAAGCAGCTCTTAGCCATCGAAAGGGAAAGAAAAGAGATGGGTTTAAGTCCCATCAATGCAACTTAAATATGGCCAGAGAGAATACTGACATCCTAAAAATCCCCAAAGGGATTGTAACTAAATATGAAGATGGTGATGACATCACCAAGTGGTTCGCAGCTTTTGAGAGGGCTTGTGCAACCAGAGAAGTAAGCAGATCTCACTGGGGAGCTCTCCTTTGGAAAATGTTCACTGGAAAGTGTAGGGATAGACTCCTCACACTCTCTGGTAAAGATGTAGAATCCTATGATCTCATGAAGGCTACCCTGATTGAGGGCTTTGGATTCTCAAGTGAGGAATACAGGATTAGGTTCAGGGGGGCTCAGAAAACCTCGAGCCAGACCTGGGTTGATTTTGTAGACTACTCAGTAAAAACACTGGATGGTTTGGTAACTGGAAATGAAGTGCATGACTATAATGGGCTTTATAATTTGTTTATGAAGGAACACATTTTAAGTAGCTGCTTCTTTGAAAAGTTGCATCAATATCTGGTAGACCTAGGTCCAATTTCTCTCCAAGAATTGGGAAAGAAGGCAGACTACTGGGTCAAGACTAGGGTAACTAAAACTTTCACTGGGGGTGACCAAAAGAAAGGGGTTACAAAGCCTCCCCAGGAGAAAGTGGGTGACACTCCTAGAAGTAACGAAAAAGAGTCTGCTGCAGCCCCCCAAAAACCTGCCCAGGTGGGTGGGCCCCAAGACACAACCCAAAACAAAGGTGGGTACCAGGGTAAGAACTGGGATGCCACTAAGGCATGGTGCCAAAACTGTAGACAGACAGGGCACCACACCAAGGACACTTCTTGTCCCAAAAACAAACCCCCTAGCAAAACCCCAAGGGTGACCAGTGTAGCCATTGGGGATGACTTCTCAGATGAGGAGGTCTTCATAGCGTTCAACTGGAAAAAGGGCCCAACAGGTGAGTTGGAGATTCCAGAGGAAAGTAGACACTTCCACCACCTACTGGTAAATGGAATCCCAGCCACTGCCCTGAGAGACACTTGTGCCAGTCACACTATTGTGCATGACAGGCAGGTGTTCTCACACCAGTATATCCCAGGTGAGACTGCCAGAGTAAGAGTTAGCCCAGACAAGGTCACTGATAGGCCTGTGGCTTTTGTGCCCCTAGAAGTGGGTGGGACGTTTAGCTGGAGAAGGGCGGTAGTCAGTACAGACCTCCCCCTTGATTGTCTTCTTGGAAATGACTACCCAGAGGTTAATCAGAGCCCAAGAGAGGAACTGGTCCAGTGCCAGTCCTCTACCAAGGATTCTGGAGGTGCTGCCCCTGCAGTAACTGCAAGTATGCCCCAGAAGAAAAAGAAAACAGTGCAGGACTTGTGGACAACCTTTAGCCAAGGTCCCAGCAAGCCAAGGAGATTCTGCTCCAGTAGGGGAGAACTCCAAAAGTGGCCCTGGTAAAGTCCAACCTGACCCACAGGAAGTCCTGACTAGTCAGGCACCTGTTATGCATGAGTGGGTGGCTCCTCAGCTAACAGAAGAAAGAGTGGAAGAAGGGTGTTTACTACAAGATATAGACCCCCCCCCAGCACTCTATCACAGCAAACAGGCACCCTGAGCCCAAATAAGCCTGTAACTTAGCCCTTTCCCTTGGTGGTGAAGAGCTAAAGGAGTGGTTCTGGGCACTGACAGCTGTCAGTGGCCTTTGCTAGGTGTTAGCCTTTATGGCTGCACTGTCCTTGGCATGCTAGTCTGACCCCATGCCAAATAGCAAGTTAAGCCCCCTGACCCTGTTGGTCATAGTGGGGTTACTCCAGCTATGGGTAACCTCTTTGGGTAAGCTAGGGGGGACCCTGGCTAAGATAAGATTAGCAGAGGTGGATACCTCTAACCCCAAAATAGAGAGAATGGGTGAAGACATTAAAAACACAGACAAGAGGCAATTAAGACTAGGTCCTATCACTGGGGAAGTAGGTCAGTTCCCCAGAGGGAATGACCTGAACAGGAGGATGTAAGGCAGAGTAGGCCCTGCAACAAACCAGCCTCTTTTCCCTACTCTTCCTCGCCTGACAGACTAGAAAGACTCTCCCAGGTTTGGCTGAGTCTCCTGGCCTGTGGGCTGGGGGGGGGGGGGGGGGTGTTGTGTAGGAAAGTGGCTCCCTGTTGCAGTTACTCCCCACTTTTTGCCTGATATTGATGCTGACTTGAATGAGATGTGTGCTGGGACCCTGCTAACCAGGTCCCAGCACCAGTGTTCTTTCACTAAAAATGTACCATTGTTTCCACAACTAGCACACCTTTGGCACACAGATAAGTCCCTTGTAAAAAGGTACCAGTGGTACCAAGGGCCCTGTGACCAGGGAAGGTCCCTATGGGCTGTAGCATGTGTTGTGCAACCCTAAGGGACCCCTCACCTAACACATGCACACTGCCATTGCAGAATGTGTGTGTTGGTGGGGAGAAAAAGGCAAAGTTGACATGGCATCCCCCTCAGGATGCCATGCACACAAAATACAACCTGTGGCATAGGTAAGTCACCCCTCTAGTAGGCCTTACAGCCCTAAGGCAGGGTGCACTATACCACAGGTGAGGGCATAGCTGCATGAGCAAAATGCCCCTACATGTATAAGTCTATTCTTAGACATTGTAAGTACAGTGTGGCCATATTAAGTATATGGTCTGGGAGTTTGTCAAAACGAACTCCACAGCTCCATAATGGCTACACTGAATACTGGGAAGTTTGGTATCAAAATTCTCAGAGTAATAAACCCACACTGATGCCAGTGTTGGATTTATTACAAAATGCACACAGAAGACATCTTAGAAGATGCCGCCTGTATTTTACCTAATCCTTCAGTTCAGGGCTGACTGGTCCGTGCCAGCCTGCCACTGAGATAGTTTCTGACCCCCTGGGGTGAGAGCCTTTGTGCTCTTTGAGGCCAGAAACAAAGCTTGCACTGGGTGGAGGTGCTTAACACCTCCCCCCTGCAGGAACTGTAACACCCTGCAACCTGAAGAAAGAAGGACTGCTGACCTGAAAGCCTCGCAGAGACGATGGAGACACCAACTGACTTGGCCCCAGCACTACTGGCCTGTCTCCAGACTCAAAGAACCTGCACAGCGACGCATCCAACAGGGACCAGTGACCTCTGAGGACTCAGAGGACTGCCCTGAACCCGAAGGACCAAGAAACTTCCAAGAACAGCGGCACTGTTCAAAACCTGCAACAACTTTGCAACAAAGAAACAACTTTCAAAGAACTCTCTCTTCCCACTGGAAGCGTGAGTCTTCACACTCTGCACCCGACACCCCCGGCTCGAGTTCAAGAGAACCAACGCCACAGAGAGGACTCCCAGGCGACTACGACGATGTGGCCACCCTGAGTCGACTCACCTGCACCCGAAAGCGACTCCTGCAGAGAGGATCTAGTGGCTCCCCCTGTCCGCGACTGCCTGGTAACAAGGAATCCGATGCCTGGCCAAGCACTGCACCCGCAGCCCCCAGGGCCAAGAGGAACCACCTACCAGTGCAGGAGTGACCAGCAGGCGGCCCTCATCCTAGCCTAGTCAGTGGCTGGGCCGAGAAGCCCCTGTGCCCTGCCTGCATCGCCTAAGTGACCCACGGGCCCCTCCATTGCTTTCAATAGCAAACCCAATGCCTACCTTGTCTACTGCACCCGGCTGCCCCTGTGCCACTGAGGGTGTGTTTTGGGAGCTTGTGTGTGTCCCCCCCAGTGCGCTACAGAACCCCCCTGGTCTGCTCCCCGAGGACGCAGGTACTTAGCTATAAGCAGACTAGAACCGGAGCACCCCTGTTCTTCATAGGCGCCTATGTGTTTTGGGCCCTCCTTTGACCTCTGCACCTGAACGGCCCGGTGTTGCTGGTATGGTGGCTTTGGTGTTGCCTGGAATCCCCAACGGTGGGCTGCCTATGCCCCGGAGATGACTGTGTAAGTGCTTTACTTACCTGAAAAACTTAACCAAACTTACCTCCCCCAGGAACTGTTGATTTTTGCAGTGTGTCCACTTTCAAAATAGCTTATTGCCATTTTAACCTAAACTCTGTGTACTACTGTTTTAAATCAAAGATCTATACTTACCTGTGTAAAGTACCTTGCATTTTATGTACTTACCTCAAATCTTGAATCTTGTGGTTCTAAAATAAATTAAGAAAATATATATTTTTCTTTATAAAAAGTATTGGCCTGGAGTTAAGACTTTGAGTGTGTGTTCCTCTTTTATTGCCTGTGTGTGTAAAACAAATGCTTAACACTACCCTCTGATAAGCCTACTGTTCGACCACACTACCACAAAATAGAGCATTAGTATTATCTAATTTTGCCACTATCAACCTCTAAGGGGAACCTTTGTACTCTGTGCATACTATATCTCACTTTGAGATGGTATATACAGAGCCAACTTCCTACACTCGTGCTGAAGGTGTTTTATTTTTCCAGGAAGCTTGTTAGAGTGCAGCCATGCAGGTAGTTCTCATGGGCAGAACATCACTTTAGTGTGCTCTCCAATGGAGGAAGTAGGGCTAGATGCATTTGCAAGCCTGAAACAGCAGAGCAAAGGTCCTACTCCAGAAGTAGAGGTCATACGACTTCTTGTATTGGTCAAAGGACCTGTTATGTATCCAGTCAGGGGGCGGGTAGTGGGGCCCAGTTCTAATTAGAGATTGTTTGGTTTTTAGCAGCTGTCAATCAGGTCAAAGCTGGATTCACCCTCATTTCCCTGATCTAACACATTATCATGTGATTTTATGTGATGATGTTATGTGGAGTTGTAGAGGGCGGCTAATCGCCTGTGAGGGTATTGAAGCGCTGAGAAGGGCAGGCCTGAGGGAGGAGAAGATCATGCATGCTTTCTCCGAAAGAGCCATGTGTTGAGGCTTCTTCGAAAGTCCATTAGGGAGGGAGAGGTTCTGAGGTGTTGCAGGAGGTTGTTCTAGGTCTTGGCTGTGAGATATGAAGAGGAGCGTTCTCCATTTCTGGCCTTCTAGATGCAAGGGAGGTGTGTTCCTGCTGGGATGCAGATTGAATGTGTCAGTTGGGTTGATAGAAGTTGAGGCGGTGGTTGAGGTATGGTGGACCGGTGTTGTGCAGCGCTTTGTATGCATGGGTGAGTAGCTTGAACTTACATCTATCCTGGACAGGGAGCTAGTAGAGATTGTTGTGGTGTGGAGAGATGTGGTTATTTTGTGGGATGATCAGGATGAGCCTGGCGGCAGCTTTCTGGGTGGTTTGGAGTCAGAATAGAACATGGGCTGGGATTCCAAAGTAGAATTTCCATAGTCAAGTCTACTTGTGATAAGAGCCCTGGTGACTGTTCTTCTAGTGTTAAGTGGGATCCACTTAAAAATCTTGCATAACATTTGCAGGATGTGGAATCACGATGAGGCAATGGAGTTGATCTGTCTACTCATGGAGAGGTTGGTGTCCAGGATGATCCAGTAGGTTCTTGCCATTGCCTGTAGGGGTAGGTGGTGGGCCAGGTCTGTAGGGCCACCAAGAGGCTTCCCACGGGCAGTGGATGTTGCTGAATATCATTCTAAAGAGCACAATAGACAACTAATGACCAAAACAGGCAGACTAGCCCTGTGAAAAAACACAAATAGGACTGTTAAAAAGTAGTGTCTTTCCAAAAATGAAGGAGCTGATTTGTGACTCGTATACCCAATCATTTCTATCCAGAACTGGATGCTTGTTCAAGTTTAATGTCAGGTAGTGCATAACCACCTCTTCTTGATAGAGAAGATGTGAATAAACTTTGAGATAGAAGTGGCACACTTACTTTTCAAAGCAGTGCTGGTTAACTTTATCCCACGGAAACCCCAAAATTTCAGTCACTCTGATCACCAACCAGACAGTGCCCCTTCAGTTATGCCTGGTAGCACATCTGCGATGGCACCGAGGTGATATCTGCTTTACAAACCACTTAGAAATCCTACAAACTAGAGGAACCTGCTGAGGGAGTAGCACTATAGTGCCACACTTGTCACATACCTCAGCAGTAGTCCCTCTGGAATTTGACCAAGCAATGCCAGTGCTCAATCCACTGATATAAAAATCAATACCAGACCACTTTGTGCCTTCCGAGTTTCATTGTATTTCCATTTTACCTGCTGCTGTTAATGTACTTGAACTTATCCACATGGCGCATTTAGAATTTTTTTGAGTCATCTCATCTGCCGAATGCCTCATGTGCTATTTAGACCAAAGGCTGTACGTGTATCCATTTTTGAAGATGTGCAGTGGGCAGTCAATAGAGGATCTGGCTGCATGTAATTCATGTGAAAAATATATTTAAGAAGACCTATCCTGGAGAAATTTCGCCCACAAATCTGTTTCTTACAACACTTATGAATGAATGGCACTATAAGGATGCCAAACTCATCCTAGTGAATGACAGTACAATGAACAAAACGTTTCAATTCCTTAATTCAGACATACCTGGGTACCTATGTGGAGAGTTGGGAAAATAACCCACAAGCCTCCTTCTTTCTCCTCAATGTCTACCCTCTCTTTTTCTTATTTTTAGGATTGATCCCATCTTCTAATCATCCCTCTTTCTAGACCCAGGATGGTTCCTTCCGAATTTCCTTCAATTGTTTTTTTCTTTATCTTAGACTTTTAATCTTACTTATCCCATAATACCTCTACCCCAACCCATACCCTATTACCTGTAACACACCCTGTACACTAGTACTACAGTTCCTATCTACACCCCAGTAACTTTAGGCCTACCAAATCTCTGACATCTCTACGTCTATACCATAATACCACTATCCCTTCCTCTAACTAGTACATCGACCCCTGGATACACTCTAGTACATCTACTCCCAAAACATTACAGTATCTCTACCACTGCCTATACAGTAGTATCTCTAGCCCTACCTGAACCCTAACATTCCTATCCATGCTTACACCCTACTAGTTTTACCTCCACCTGCTCCAGTACTCTTCCTTCTCTTTGCCAGTACCTGTTTCCCTGGGCCGTTTTTTGCACCCTTTTCCTATTATTTTCAGTCTATTTTCCAAACTATTTTTTATAGAAAAGAGTATCCTCATTTGTGTAAATTCACTAAAATACAGTTGCACCAACCTAGGGGCGACAGGCTGGTATTCACAGTTTGTGGTTTCCCGTAATTATTTACTCTTTCAGTAGCATTTGACGCCAATGAGGTATATTTCATTAAGTGCAGATGGATAGATTAGGGGCAGAATATCTCTTGTTTGGGGTCTGTTCCTGCATGTAGTAATTTTCACACATTTAGCCTCCCCATCATTTGTTCTTGCTTACGCTGCCTCAAATCACCTCTTTACCACTTATCTTTTTTATTCAATCTGAACCAACTACCTCTGACAGTCCCTGCAACACCCTGATTCTACTGAGACTAGACAGAGAGGAGGTACTTTCTGTCTGTTTGACTGTGGACCCGTAAAGGCAGAAACATGATTGGCTGAAGATCTGGCTGGCAAAATGGATTTGATTATATTCATTATAGGGCTCATATTTATCCCGCAACCTTCTGACCTGAATGCTTGGAGCCTTGCCCCATTCCAATCCGATAGTAAAGAACTTGGAGTTTTTACATCCACTA
The DNA here is from genome assembly GCF_031143425.1 of Pleurodeles waltl. Taxonomy (NCBI): domain Eukaryota; kingdom Metazoa; phylum Chordata; class Amphibia; order Caudata; family Salamandridae; genus Pleurodeles; species Pleurodeles waltl. Next base: position 543,539,473 of record NC_090451.1, read on the forward strand.
ATAGTTGACCTTGACCATCTTACTATTAGCTGACCTTGACCATTTCATCTACTATTATTAGCTGACCTTCACCATCTTATCTACTAATAGATGAACTTGACCATTTCATCCACTATTAGCTGACCTAGACCATCTAATTTACTATTAGCTGACCTGAACCCAACTAGTTAATGCCCCTCTACCCTACTGATTGCTTAGAGGGTACCCAGAATAGCTCTGTCTTGACATACATAAAGCTTGCCTGCCTGGTTGCAGACAATGGTTTTGTGGAGGCAGTAGGAAACGTCTGATCGCTCCCCATAATAACTATTAGACCTTTCATGTTACAGGTAGGCCTGGGCGGAATTAGGGAGTCCTGTTACATGGAACTCCGCAAAGTGATGAAAAACGTCGAGCGCTTTAAGGGGAGTTCCGCAAGCGGCGGAGTTTCGGTAAGGCACACTGTTCGCATTGATTTTCAGTGCAGGAGTTTCTCCCGCGCTGTAAAATCAGCACCAACAGCATCCTGCTGAGCGTCAGAGGGCGCTAACTTCTTTTTGCCTTTAGTGGCAGCTTTCTCATTGCTAGCTGTCACAGCCTACTGCGACCACTTGTGTTCAGAAATCTTGCCCGTGTTGGCCATCTCAGTGATTTCTCTCGCTTACCAACTTAACGTTGGCGAGCGCAAGCAAGAGAAAAAGGTTTTCTGCATATATTGCCTTTTTCACTTCATCAGTAGAGAAGCTGCGCGGTAGAGATAGCTGCTTTATTTTAGAAAGAAAAAAAAACATAAGGAGCGTAGCAGAGCATCCTTTCTTCAGTTCGCTTAATTCTAGAACTACATACCTCTAATCGTCCGGGCCTTAGAAAACTGTACTTTCGACCAACTACGTGGAACCTGTTGCTTACTTTGATGCTAGCTGACCTTGGAATGCACGACAGCTCTTAGCCGTCTAGAAACCCATTTACATAGTCCAGGCTGCGGACAACCAAGTATGCAGCTCAAAGAAAACAACAGTCCTTCACGTCAGGAATAAGCCATTACATTAAACAGTACGAACCATAATTAAACTAGGTACGATAATTCAACGGCACGCTTGATACATCTGTACCAACCATGCACAACTAATTAATATGTACATTGGATGGTCGCTTTAGGGAGGTAAAAGCCAGTAAAATGCTGTAAATGCTGAACCTTCACATAGGCAATAAGAAACCGTTTTAATTAGTGTGTGCTTTTCAAAAGCACCGTGAAGACTCCGAGTTTGACCGTCACGTGAATACCAAAGATTGGTGCGCGCAGCGGGCTGGGCCAGAACTATCAGGGGACGCCGACTACGGCCTCTCTGAAGGGGCGTTGGTGAGAGTGAAAGCAGGCTGTCCAAGAAGATATTTTTCTGCACGTAAAAAGCTAAGAAATATTGACACTTTCCAAGAATACTTAATGAGCGGAGCTGGGGGTTGGAGGCAATGGGGCGGAGGAGACGAAAACTGTATAAAAGTGAGGGGGATGCTGATTGGGCTATTGATCCGCTGACAATAATTCATCCGTTCCTCCTGCTGCTGCAGTCCCAGGCGCTTGTTTCAATTTATGTCCAATTGATAAAATTTGGTCCCACGAGTCTACCCAGCGTGCACTGCCTCGGAGAGGAAGACGAGTGTGGATTTTGGGTGGGGGTGAGGGGGGAGCGATGAAATGAGGAACAGAGAGGTGTAGGGAGGATTAGGAAGAGGGGTATATAATGAGGTTAGAAAGAGGCTGAGACTCGAGAGAAGGTAGAGCAGCCTTCATTGACTGGACCGTAACAGTGTGGTACATGAGATAGCACATTACCACCAGGGGACATAGGTTTCCTCACTGCCCTGGCTTAGTCAGTGTCCATAACTTCTGTTGAATCCAGTGTCTATCAGTACAAGATGTTTCTGTAATGACGTGTTTCCACCACCCATTCCTTGAGGGCTGGCTTCCACACTCACCCCACACCCATCCATCACAGGTGTCACCAATCAGGTGACTGTGCTAATAAAAGGGTCCGGGCGCATGTGCCCAGGGCCATTCTAGTGACCATAATAATGTGTCCTTGTTGTTCCTGAGCTAGCATGAGGGCCTAGGGCCCCCAACTCTACAATGGCGATGAGGCGGGTCTGACCTCACCTGCCATGGTGCCGGGAACATGGCACTTCCTTGTGGGGGAGGAATAGCACCTGGCCAAATGACCACAAGACACACGATAAAAGGAGTCAGTGTCAACATCAGACAGTCCCTGGCTCTTTGAGGCAGGACATGGCCATAGCATTAAATTGGCCCATGGCCGCTGTATGCCCGTAGGCTGCCTCCTCCCACTGAGGACTTTGAATGAAAGTGGATGGGCCCCGTGACCCACGTCTGCGCCTCCTGTGAGGCCGTAGCAGACCAAAACCAGCGCTTGCTCACCCGCCAGGTGTGAGGTGTGCCCATGGGCAGAACAGAGGCAAAGGTGTGCGTGAGGCCTGTGAGAGAAGGGTCTGAAGCACCACACAACAAAGGACCAATAATACCAGGTGTCTATACCACCCGAGTTGGGTGAAACGACTGTGCCCGCAACAGGGAGAAAGAGGGTCCCTTCAAGAAGCATGCCGGGTGCTTGGTGAAGCTTGTCCCCAGGTGAGACAAGGGCTGGTCAACCCACAGCTGCCTTGCTGCGCACCGGCAATGAGAAACTGAGAGACAACATCTGCCCTCATGCGATAGAAAAAGAAAAAGCACTTACCCGGGGAGGGCGATGAAAGAGGCTGTGTCTGCAGGGCAGTATATACCCCGCATCTCCTCCAGTGACACCCGCATTAGTGAAACGACCTACGGTCTCAAGGAAGACTGCCATGGCCTCCAGGAATAAAAGCGCCACTGCGCCACCTAGTGGTGGCTCAGTAAACCGCAACAGTGCAAAGTGAGCAGTGCACATAGAAACTGTCCGCAAGGTAGTGAAGGAGTAGCTGCAGTGCCGCAGTAAGTGTCCCCCTGCTCCACCTTCACTTACCTGTTCAAAGCGAGAAGATGGAGGCAGCACTCTGAAGGTGCAAATCACCCACTCCTGCATGCATGATGCCCAGTGAAGTCAGAACCACCGACCCCATGTTGGCTGCCTGTCATTCAACGAGATATAGAGACCAACAGTGCCCTTGCCTCAGGCAGCAAGCACAGAGATCATGTTAGAAAGAAGCCAGGATGGTTGCTGAGTGTACTGTGCATCTCTGGTGGTTGCTTTTTTGTCAATGCAGCACAAAAGGAAGTAGAGCGGCAGAAGTGAGTCTTCACCCACGCAAGACCCTGCTCATTACCATGTAAGTACTGTCTGAGTCCTGTGTCACATGAGAAGGCTGAGTGAACGCTGGCCTGAAGGAAGAGGCCCACGACAAGGAGAAAAAGTTCCCAAAAGGAGAGAGAACCACCAGCAGTAAACAGCCACCACTGCAGGCCCAGAGAACGGACACTGAAGGTGCCAGCAGAGGGTGCCCATGAAGAAGGACCAAAAGTGAGGAATCAGAGGTGTGCAAAAGGGCCACATCAGTGAACCAGACAGCATGGGCAGGGGTCCTGGAGAGAGAGAGCCCTGAGGACAAGAAGGAATGTCACACGACAGAGGCCGCACCAGTCGACTGCCCTCAGCACAGGATGGCCCCCGTTGTCCTGTCTTGGAGCACGTCATGTGGAATGACTGACCCTGCCAAGCAAACCAGAGTGAAGGCAGGAGCAAGCGCTGCGGCGGACAAGTCTCAAGGCGCAAGCGCTACATGTTTGAGTAAAGGCAAGAAGAAAGAAAAAGGTGACCCTCCAGTCAGGGAGCAGACCACCGAGAAGATCCCTGAGGAGGGGACAGGGCCTGCGAGAGGTCCACGGGGAGAAAGCCAAGTCCTCCTGACAGGACTAAGCCTGTGAGAGGCCACAACGGAAAATGATACATCATCCTAGGAGCAGGACCCAACCAGCGAAAAGTCCATGTAAAGTAACATGCAATCAATGGCACTGCACCATCTCAAGCAAGAAAGTGGAAAAGAGAAGAGAGGAGCGTGACATGAAGCCACATTGTGAAGAAGGTTGGAAGAAGAAAAGTTTGCGACAGGCTTGTCACAAGGAAAATCCAGAGCTCCACAGGTGCGCAAGAGAAAAGGAAGAAGAGCGATAAGACTGAGGACTCGTACCAACACCGGAGAGGGCATCCATCAACACGCGTCAACCACCGGGGTGTACAGACGTCGCTGGAGACAGCTCTGCGGGTGGACCAACTGTAAGCCGCCAGCAAGCGAGAACTGCATCCAGGCAACATGCTTCACAGTGTGACCGTCCAGGCACCTGTCACCTGTTGCTTGACATAGATGGCATCCCTGCTGGTAACTGCACATGCCGAATGAGAATTGCATGTAGCTACAAAGTCCCTCTGGTCATCCTTTCTCCAAGCGAGACATCACCACTTGTTGATCATGTTTTAGATGGTAAGACTGTCATCCTTACCAAGTGCATCACCAAAACCACCTAAGGAGCATTACACCACCAGAGAGGAGCCGCATGTTTGCAAAACAACCAGAGGTTAACGAGGCATCCCTAGCCGCCCAGAAGTTGTCTGCGTGCCCCATGAATCTGAGACCTGCCAAAGTGAGCACTCTCAAACATTGAGCCATCCACCCTTGGGGTTACACTGGGCTTGGACGTGACCCTGTTAAGAGTTCCACAGCAACCCCTTGGTGTGGCCTATGATAGGTCTGCACAGCCCATGGTGGAACCATGGCAACCCAGGGGCAAGGGCCTCAAGGGGGACCCGGTAAGAAGTGAATCCTGACAAAAGAGCGATGTGTCAGAAACAGCTTCACAGCAGACACCAGGAAGCATGGAGGTCATTGACAGAGACTGGTCACCCAAAGACTATGGAAAAAAGGCCTGTGCACTTGAATCCTGATGGCCAGAGCACACATACCCTGAGACAACTCGCCTTTGCAACTGTAAGCACAATGTGGATGTGGTCCTGTCGGCAGTTCCTCAGCAATGCCTTAACTTGGCCTACAATAGGCCCCGCACAGTCTACATGGTCACATGGCAGCTCGGCAGAAGGCCCTCAAGAAGACCTCTGTGCGAGGGAGTCCTGGCACAAGAGGGACGTCTGAAGCTGCTTTACCCGTGGAAATTGGGAAGCATCATGGCCTTTAAGGAAGACGGCCATTCATCCATATTGTCCTCTGTCTTTGCATGTTTGCCATCCATGGAGCCTGGATGCCTTTAAAGGGATCTCTTCTGTGGACTCTCCCCACCACTCCTGGTGCACACACTTTGAACTATGTAAATAGACTTCACCACTGCTCATAATGTAACATCACAGTGAACTTTATAGACAAACTCATACACCGTGAGTCCAGGTGGGACAGGACCAACAGTGCCCGGGTGAACTGTAACCTCATGGACAAGCAACTGAGAGATCTGGACTTCATCAACACTACCATTCGTGCCCAGAAGAGTCTGGTTAAACGACGGAGGCATGCCGTGATGTCGGGTGCTCCCAGCCGCACCTGTCCACTCATCATGTTTGGCACACTGCCCGAAGAGACTCAATGGTGTTTATTTTAGTATTCATTCTTTCCCACAGGCTGGGCTTGTTTTTTTTTTTTAAATAAAACTTTGGGAAGGATGTAGACTCCTGCTGGACTAATACTAGTGTTTTTTACAATGAAGTGTTTCCACCAGCCACTCCTCAAGGGCTGGCTTCCATACTCACCCCACACCCATCCATCACAGGTGTCAACAGTCAGGTGACCCTGCTAATAAAAAGGAACTGGCACATGTGCCCTGGGCCAGTTCTAGTGACCATAATAAAGTGTCTGTGCTTTTCCTGAGCTAGCATGAGGACCTAGGCCCCCCAACTCTGCACAAGAGTGAAGGTAAATGTGCATAAGGATTTTCAGCACCCATTGGTTCAAGGGTCACATTTTATGTGGTATTATGTTCTCAGCAATTAGCGCATGTCTGCCATTTAACACTTTTGAGTTCTAGATGCCCTTTTCATATTGGTCCATTAGTACCAGGGTCCTTGGTGCTATTTAGTGTGAGGGTGCCTGTTCTCATCAGTTCCAGAACGCTAAGTATTGTTTTGGTCATGGAATAATAGTGCTTGTACCGTTTAGTACCAGGTTCCCTGTGTCTCACTGTTCCTGTGTCTTGAGTGTCCTATACTGTAGTGTCAGGATCCTACTGTCTCTTAGTGACAGAATCCCATTTGTTCTTTAGTTTCTGAGTCTCCATTCTCCCTTGGTGTTAGGCCCTTCAGTGTCCATTTATGCCTAGGTCCTCAGTATCCTTTAGAGCTAGAATTATTTTTTTGTTGGTATCAACACCTTCTATTTGAATCAGTCCTGGAATCTCTACCGCCCATAAGTACCATAACCCTTTGTGTCCCTCGGCCAGAGAGTTCGTAAAAGTAGAATGCTTTAGAGGGTCAGTGTCAGACCCATTTCTGGGACTTCAGAGCGAGCAAGGGCTATTTGGTCTTGGCTGTTGGGATTGAGGTCATGTGCCGTGGATGTTCCAGGGCCCATTCTGTAATGGCTTTGCAAACTGGGCCCAGTTCAACCCTTTCTGCACTTGACTCTCAATGATAGGGATGACATTCCCTCACAGACTTCAAAGGGAGATAGTGTGGGGGTGTGCAAGTTCAGAGCTAAACAAATATGCAAACATTCAATAAACAAATGCCCAGCCCAGTTCTTACCTTTAAGAGGAAGAAAAGTACTTTAATACACAGTATAATAAGTGGGATTCTGTAAGCCCTGTATAAACGGCAGTCACTAATTTCTTTATAATTGGTGACTTGTGACGCACTATGTCACCGATTATAAAGAAAAGATGTCAGAACTCAACTATTATAAGGTTATTACACTTGAGTTCTGGCATCACAACGCCTGCTCCCAGAGCCAGCAGCCTAGGTGAAAAGCAGATCAAGCCACGGAGCATAATTAAACCAGCTGTTTAAAACAACAAACACATGTTGCTTTTCTTTCTTCTGCTCCATTTGAATAGTTTACAGTGACAAGCAGAGAGACTATGTTTATGTTTTGCACTCCTTAGATAGAGAAAAACTGGAATCTTTCTGCATGTTTCAACACGTTCCGAGTTAGTGCAGGTTTTTTTTTAAATTGTCTTGTATTGAACTGTTTCAAATATCTGTTTGCAACAAATATCTAACAAGTTTTTGATGTGTTTAGTTTTGAACTAGATGTTTTATTTTTATTCTTCATGTTTGCAAACATGTTTGCTCTTTCATATGAAAGGGCTATGCACCAAGATTTCATCACTGGGAAAAGTGATGGTGTGATCATGTATTTATTAAATGGGATAAAGTAGCCCCTGGCGTACATTTTAAGGATATTGCAAGTTACCTCGGTGTTCCATAACCTACTAAAGGCCCTCAGCCTTCAGCCTTGTTCCTCTACATGGTCATGGAACTACTCTGTGACTTGCAAGATCCTGATATTGTACAACAGGGGTTACGTTGTGCCATTTATAACACAGTACTACACACTGCTTTAACAGAACACAATTTAGTGTTCTGGGTGTTTTCCATCCAGTGCTGCTCCTCTCCCCACTTTCGCCTTACTTCCCCTGGTCCAGACATTCCCCCCAAGAGTCTTGGTGACCTATGTTATGAACAGGCTTTCCTGTTTTCAGTTTCTATTTGTTGAGAATTCTGATGGTTTAAAAAAAAAAAAATCTGATGTTTTCTACAAGTTTAATTTGATTTTATCTCATTACTTCCCTCTTCCTTAATTTTGTAAATGATTCCTCCCTTCTTTCTTGTTCATTCCTTCATTCTTTATACCCATCCCTTCAATTTATTCTTTCAAATAACTTTTCATTATTTCACTTCACTGCCCATCTGATTTCTCAATACTCAAACCCTCTTTTCAGCAGTCTAGCCTCTGCCGTGTCAAGCATGTGCATGGATGGAGATATAATTGTGCCTCATTAAGATTTAATTATAGTAGATGTTGGAGTGTGTCTTTTAAAAGCAATATTAACATGAGAAGCTTGCAATATGTTCTGTAATGAAACTGCATAGAAAATGTGTTAACGTAAAAAATAATGCAAGCGTTTGAAATGTGCCCACGGGGAGTGGCTACCAATGTATACGAAGACTAATGGAACTTATTAGTGATGAATTAATTATGTACTAATGTTTCGAATTTGTATTAGCATATCAAAATTAGAGTCATGTATTAGGAGTTTGATTAACTAAATCACTAGGCCTTAGTTTAGCGAGGGTCTGGGCCTAGCTGCCTGGTCTCATATTAAACTGTGTTTTTCCTAATGTGCAATGTACTGTTTTCTTGAAGGACACGTAACTGTATTTTTCAAGAAGCTAGATATGCGTGTAGCCATAGTAAATTCTTTTTCATGGGACCCGATTTGCTCAAGGAGACATTCTTGCTGAATGCAACAGTGTAATTCGTAACATGTGCAAGGCTCCCTGGAGTAGGAGAAAACAATAGAGCTACTGACTGGAGTGTAAAGTGTAACTTTTCTTACCTGACATCCTAGTCGATGAAGACGTCAATAACATGGGCCAATCAGCGATATGAGAACTGTGGTTTATGGAAAATTCTAGTGAATTGCGTGGAGAATTATTGGACAGAGATAACGATGCAACAATTATTATCCAATGAGGAATTTTGAACTAATTAGGTAGATTTGATTTAACGGAGTGGCCCAAGAAGAGACGGACACAACCTTTTTTCGAGAGCAGAGACGCAGAGAGACAGAGACTTTTCACTTTTGCTTGTCCTATTACTTTCAAACCATCCTCTACTTACCCGATTCTTACTTCTCCTCCATATGAGGGAAGAGTTTTATTCCTGATCTATGCCATACTGAGACTTTGCCCTGTTCTATCTTTGCTGATGGTGAATCGACTGATGTCCTGAGAACGAAGACTGGTGATGTTTGCTGATTCGTTGGATGGGTAACTATCTGATGAAAATTGTAATTGTCTGTTTGCCTTTCTCTCTAGGTACCAAGTGCGCTTTTGATAGAGGCCATAGTTAGATGTTTTCCAAATTTGTGTTTGCTAAATTGTTTTGCATGAAGCCCAACATACTAATGCTAATTCAAGGTTAGATAAGGAGTTCACAATTACCTGGTGCAAATAGACAAATTACTGAGTTCTTGCTTTGTTGAATCATGTGTTACTGAGACTTTGCTAAGCTGCTTCATATTACGTTGTGTCTATATGCTGAATGACTATTCGCTATGTTTTGATTAATAGCGTTCTAATTGCTAATTAGATGAGTTCATAATGAGATTGATTGCTAATCAGATTAACAGAATTGATATTAGATTGTAACAAATAGTGAAATAAATATCCTAACACTTTACTAAATTGGTGTGGTTATTCATGATTGAAAGGCCATTGGTGTGTTCACTTTATCGATTCTTATTAACTGTTATTGATTAACTTGTTGATTAGTTACTGAGAATATTGATTGGGTTATTGATCTATTGGTTTTGTGGTGCCAAAAGATATCTCGTACTGGGAAGTCCCCGAACATGGTCAAAAGGTTCATCGACCTAGGCGTTTCTCATTGTGAGTTTACTCATCAAGGTTCTGATGCGCTAACATAGATAAAAGGTTAATGGTTGGCATTTAACACTTTCCTGCTGCTATTTAATTTAGATAAATGGAAAAGATCAGATGAATGGAGATTTTCTACTTGGAGTATGATATATATATTTGTGGAGTGCTTGGTGCTCTGTTATTGCAAGCCAGTATCACACTGCCACTGTCTTTGTCTCGATATACTGTGAAAGAACTGGGCTAATAAATGCATTATTACTGGGCTCATTCCTGCTCTGCATGGTCATAGGGCAGAAAGTTGTTAGGAAATGAATATGTGTAGTGTTAGATTAGGTACTTTGGTGATAGCATACTGTGCTATAACCTTCAGGACACTTTGAGTCATTTACCTGTGCAGTTCACACCATGACTGTTACTTTGATGGGCCAGGTCAACAGGACTTTGTGTTTATTTGAAAACCAGCACAAGGACAGTTTATCACTGATTTTTACCAATCAAGAGGGCCCTTTTTATGAAAGCCATGTGGGACTATGGTCCTGACGGTCATGCATAAGTGCTTCATATGCATTTTACCTTTGTGTTCTGTGCGGTGTTCACTATTCTAGTGCATTTTCCATCTTTGGGGAGGTGGGGCATTAAACACAGTTCAGAAAGTACCATTACATGCAGTCACAGGGTTGGTACAAGTAATGTTGCTCGGGGTCAAGCCTTGTTTTAGCACCATAAGTTTCAATCTTTATTTTCAAATTTTTCACATGGAGGAAGTAGGATTGGAAGTTGAGGTTGGTAGTTGGCAGTCCTGTGTTTGTATCATGAACATGTCCTACTTTAGCACGTAGGCTCAGAACCGGTCCAAGCAAATATTAGGAAACACAGAAGAGTGATTGACTCTTCATGTTTCCGAGCTATACTGTCAATAGTTTATAGATTAACTTGCAGACTTTCTGAGTTAAAGGAAGTGCTAAAAGAGGCACAGTTTTAGCAAACCCAGTGCTCAAACCCCTTCTTTGCTTGAGCATGGGTACTGAAGATGTTCCTAATATGGCCCCTGAACCTTCTCTATGAGGGGATGTGGCTCATATAGGAATGCTTTTCAAGTCACCACAATGTAAACCAAAGAACAGGAGTGATGAGTGCTATGCTTGATGGGAGGACATTGATTTGGCTAACTTCTGTATGCACAGTCATCTTTGTTGTGCAATCTTGATATTAGAGCTTTGAGAAAGCATAACTCCCTAACACTCCCAGTGACGTAGGATGGCATAATGGAGGTGCTGCTTGCCTGGGACTTAGACACTGCTCAAAGTTGAGCTGCGAACCTGCTGGTCACTACAAAGTGATCTGAAGCCACATGAGGCTAGCAATGTTCTAAACACAGAAGTGAAGTATGTCCCCAGGGTTCCGGGCCTTGCAGGTCATCACATGAGAATATTTATTGACTTAACATAGCCCGAGTGATTTATAGCAGGAGCATCCATGACAGAAAAGAGCTTAGAGACGGGGGCTGTAGTTATACTATTTGGCAACAGAGGACACCAAAGCAGTACAACAAAATCTGTGTTTTTCAGTTTTTACCCAGAAACGTATATTCTCTTCAGTGATGATTTATCGGTTACAATTTATTTTAACTGAAAATCATAATCCCTGGATATAAGGCAGTAGCATGATCTAAGCTCAGGAGCAGTTAATATCACTCCCAAATGGGTGCGCTCAGTGAGCTCATAGTTACAGTTCACAGTCTTATCCTGACCCTCAGGAACACTCACATCCTCTGAGCGTGAGAGGTTTTGCCCCGGTCAGCAGCTCTCCTGAATTTAATACTTTGTCCACTGGTCCCACCCCTGATAGTGCATCTGGCAGAAACTGAGGGAGCAGTGCTGGCTTATCAGTGTCCCATCAGGCCAAGGGTTTGTGTCTATGATGTGGGGTACTTGGCAAAAAGTCTACATCACACCCGACAGGTCCTTCATAGGGCCCTATTAAGCCAGATGACACTTGGAGGGTGTGGCTTCTTCTGGCTGCTCGCAACATTCACAGATGCAGCCTTGCACTGGCCATGTACAACAGACATTTGCAGATTTCCCACAGGCTATTCACATTGGGCAGTTGCAACCACTCATGGGCTGATCACAGCACTGGGAAGTTATGGCCATGCACAGGCCGATCACAAGGCTGAGCAGTTGTATCCTCATACACACCAGTCACAACACTTGGCAGCTGTGGCTACACAGGCTTTTTATGGGCTGATCACAATGTTGGGCTGATGTGGCCTCATACAGGCCGATGTTGAGGTTTGGTAATAACAGTCTCTCACAGGCTGATCATAAGTTAAGCAAATACAGGCCTATTATTCAGCTGGTCGTTGTGGCTGCAGTTAGGCCAACTCTGACATGTAATCATAGCCCTGGTTGGGCTGAGGAAACTGTGGTGACAGGAATGCGGTTCCCACCAGGAACCAGTGAATGGAGACGTGGTCCAGTGCTGACACTGGGGTCCAACCGAACACTCTTTTCAGTCCTCTCTTTTGGGTGATCCACAGATACTTTGGAAACGATTCAACTCACTCCTCCTGAACAGATACTCCTTTTGTAGGATTAGCAGGGACCTTCCCTCTCTTGACAGGCAGGCAGACTGGCTCCCAGCAAGAAATCTAGACTCAGGTGATGTCCCCTTTCCTCTGGGAGACTAGCTGTCAGAGAGACACCAGCCCTGGATGCATAGCAACCCTCTGAGCACTTGGCTGAACGTTCCCTTTCTTAGCCATTCAGGACATGGAATTGAAACAACATGTGGAGTAGTGGAGTACAGCTTTCATACACCAAAATCAGACAAGAGATGTGTATCCACTGCCTGCAACTTCAGAACTAGTTTAGCGTCTCCTTTTACGTGTCATTTCCAGGCTGCTCTTCAGACGCGACCTTTAAGTAAAGTGGTGCTCTTACAGAAGGGTAGTCTCCAACCTGGAGCACCCACAACAGAGGCACACAAAGCTGAGAGATCTCTTTATCTGGCTGTCATCAATCAACTGAAGAGTAACCAGGAGAATTAAAAAATGTGTGCCTCACCTAAAGGTTTTCTCTCCTTGCAATACAGAGTCTGCAGGCCCACCTCTCATCTCTACCATCCAGCATATGTCAGGGTTTTGGGAAGACTATTCAGTAGTTTTATGATAAGCAGAAGGTCTAATTCAATTTCTACAGGAGTCCTGTCTCCACTTTACCTACGTCAGTGTATATCTCTTCTCCCTCCAGCTTACGCATTGTAAACAATAGCGGCGGCCACTTCTTTAGAGTGGAGGAGTGCACCAGTGCAGCAAAGGTGAAAAATAAAATGGTAATAAAATGATTTTTTTGCCATTTTATTTTTCCCTGCTCGCAGCCTGAGCAGTATTTGAGGGCAGGGCCATTGTTGCTGACTGGCAGCAAGGGAGGAGCGGTGCTCACTCCATTTAAAGTGTGCACGTCACTTTGGCCCTCTGTCTTGCGAGGGCCAGCCTCACATGCACAATTGAAACCTCTCCAATGTGAACTGTCTTAGACAGTTGGGTGGAAGGCAAGAACAGGCCCCCAATGCGTGATGGACTGTCAAGGCAGTCCACTCCAACCAATCTGGCACTTCTTTCATGCTGCTTAACATTATCAGCAGCACGAGAGCAGCATCTAGCTTGGTAAAGAGGAGTTGCATGACGCTGCAGGAGGACTCACGCTGGGACTGCAATCCAGAAAAGAACACAGAGGATGAGGAAGCGTGGGTAAATAAATATTTTCTTTTATTCTTTACTTTTTGACCCACTGGCTGGCATTGTGAGAAATTGGCATTGCCTTCAACCTCAACTCCAGAGCTCTTAGTCATGGCCCATTATAGAAAAAACTATTTTAACAAACCATTGTTTAGAACTTTGGCATTGAGCCTAAAGAGATTGTTGATCTATTGCAGCGCGTGTCACTGGGTTAAAATTCACTACCTCTTGATGCCCCTCCATTGTTAAGAGTCACCTCCTGCCACTGGTAAACAATAAACTTCCATTGGCAGGGAGACTGCCTCCCCTTGTGCAAAGTTCAGGCTAATGGCATGCAACATGGGTCACTCACATACGCCAATCATGTACCATGGAGGACACACACATAAACATGGACATATTGAACTTGGGATGTTAGCATTAGGAACTGGGTATGTGGAAAACGTGGAACTCCACATGGGTGGGCCAGTAGGTCTCCATTGCAGTGACACAGATAAAAACATCTGGAGATAAATATAGATTAACAAAACACCTGTTTCCGCCACTACACAGGGGAGTTCATTGGCAATTTTACACTTTCACATGTCACCTTGTGCTGAGTCACCAATGGTTCTATGTGGTCATTCCTGAACTTGGTCACATCGTGGTTGGGGTGGAGGTATGTTTGGGTGGGTCAGTAGTCAGCCTGCCATCACTCTCATTAACAACACCTATCTTTCCTTGGGTGGGAAGCAAAGCCGTGGATGCTTCAGTAAGGAAAAGGAGTCAAGGGATAGCTGAGGCAGCCACTGTGGTTGCAGGTAGAAGTCTGCTGGCCACTGTGGAAAGAAGTGGCAGGGCTAGTGTTCCTGCTGGGTGGCACAAGCCTGCCATCCACTTCACAAAACATATACTGGTTAGGGATAAGAGTGGACGAGAGGACATCCGATTCCCAGAAAGGGCTGGAAGCGGAGGACCTGCTTTCAAGGGAAATGCCCTATGAAAAGGACATTCTTCTATGAGTTAAGGAGAAGCTGTTTGAACAGGCAGGTAATTTTCGTATGAAGTCCTTCTACATGGGTAAGTAGGGTTTTTTTTAGGTTTGCCCTACAGGGGTGGGAGCTCAAGAGAAAAGGAAAGCAGTTTGGAATTAATGGAGGGGCAGCCTCCTTCTTCTCAAAGAAGAATGAGAGCCACCCCTGAGTAAGAGACCCCTTTCTATGCTAAGCTTCTGAGTCAGCTGTTTGTAAGCTATAAGAATTGCTACATCAAAAGACCTTCCATTTGTATGTGGAAAAGGTGAGCTTGAAGTAATGTTCTTATCACAGATGAGAAAAATGAAAATAAAAACATCTTTGGTGCTCTGAGAGGGTTTGCCATCAATCTAGGGACAGACATAGCATAATCAAAATCTCCAACTACAGGGCACAGGGAAAGAGGAGACTTGTGGCCAGCAGCAGCCAAAAGAGAGTCTGGCATAAAACAGCGTGACTGGAGGTGATGAAGGCTAGTGGATATTCAAAACTGCATTTATTTGGGAGGCATCTGAGAGGCAGGGCTCAGAGCTGAGCATAATTGGAGAAATGCTATCAGGAAGATAAATGCTATCAAGCTATGAATCAAGGCTGCTGACAGTTAAGAAAGAATGAAGCATGTGACAGAGTCTAGGGAAAGCTGGAGAATAGAAAAGCAGGGAGCAGGGTCAAGAGTAACCATTTTTGTAATGGTTTGTGTAACCATTGGGAAGCACAGTAGTGAAAGGAAGGGCCTAGCATCTAACTCCCGTTCATGGCCTTGGTTCCAAAATCATAGTAAGGGGGGCACTGGTCTCTTGCACACGTGTCAGCGGTCTGAAAGACTGTCCTCGGGGGTGCGTCACCACTATCCCTGCGGCAATGCATTTGCACCGAGCTTCGGCAGGAACCCCGCCTCTTGTTCTGGGCCAGCAGATGATCAGAGATGCAGACTGAAAGGAAGTGGCAGCCTGCATGCTCCTTCTCTCACAACATTGTAATCATCCAGGTACTGCTGTCACTGCAGAAAGCTTCCTCCTGCACAGAGAATGGCCAACTTTCCACAATCAGATCACAAGCTGCTTTGCCCTTATGGAGACACACTGAACACGGGGAGGCGCTGTGCTCCGCATCAGAAGACATTTGGCGAAGGTATCAGAAAACTTGTTGGAGAGCGGGGGACTGGGAATCACGTAGCGCATTTCTAGGGTTTCGTTCTAAAACCTTCTTCTGTAAATACGACCATAATAAAGGATATAACTGAACCAGCGATTGTCATAACTAATTACACGGTATTTGAGCTCTAATCACTATACCGCATCTATCATGCTTCTGCATTACTTGCATGCCTCAGAATGGGAATTATTAAACGGTGTTTGAATTTTATCCCGCATTCCAGCTTCAATAAATTGGAATGAGGTGCAAACCATCTATCTGGTAAATATTAGACCCTGCGCAATCTATATTTACAGATGCGCAGTTTGTGCTCGGAATTTGTGGGAATCAGAATCTAGGTTTTGTGATCTGGGGGTCATTATTATTATATATGTAAAGAGGATGCCATTCATATACGAACACATGGTTACTCCCCAACTTAAATAAGTCTTATCTACAAGAAACACACCTAACATTTATAAGGAGGAAGACTAATATTCTCTGATCTAATGCTGTTTTATGTCCTTAGTCAAAAATATCATCAGGTGTCTATACTGAAACCACACTCACAGTTGCCGTCCAGTCATTTTAAAGATCATTATGACACATTTAACAAAACGTGTAACAAGGAAAAGGTACCTCGCAAGCCCTTGTAGGTATAGAATGACCGTACTCCTGGTCATTATCCGCTACGGAGTCATCATTCACACCTCATTCCACACGGACATACACAAAAGGATACCAGATCTTTAAAGGGAAGCCCTCCCTGATGGCATCTTCTGCAGTCACTGTCCCTAATATTCAAACAGCGCAGGTTTTGCGGCCTCATACGTGGTCTTTGAATTGCACTGTACCTCAGAGAAGTAAACGTTAGTATGTTAGGTTCTTACTGTTCAATACTAAATCAAAACATATTAAAATTGTGCCAATTATCTAATCATATCAAACTTTATTCAGTATTAGGCCCTTCACACATTAAAATCTATCAGTACCTTATAACATTTGATGCAAAAGTTGATTTGTTTCAGCACAGTGCACAATTTTATTGTACTTTCGTCAGGACCAACAATTAGGTAATGCTAAACTCCTCATTTATATGGGTCTTACCCCACCATAAACTGGACATATATTTAACTCCTCAGATTTGACTTACATCCTTTCCAATTGCCATATAAAAAGGAATATGCCAGAATAATATATGTAAAATAACTTACCAGATTAACTCAACTCATAAATCAAATTAATTTTATATTAATAGTTTCACATTTTCATAATGACTCTTTACACTTTCGCTACTAGGCCTTTTCCCCCTAGAATGCTAAACCCTGTTTTGGCTAATTGGGGGTAATTCGTGTTTAGGCCTGCATGCCATTTTGTACACAAGATATTCACTGCAAATGTGTGTCCTTTGTTTCCAACATCCTGTGGATTAGAAAGAATCGTTTTTTGCGGATTTCCCTGAAGGAAACTGAGTAAATAGCCAAAATGTAGCTAAATTAATTTTTTGGGGGGAAAAATAGGAAAAAAGTGTTCTGAAAAAAGTGTCTGTCTTTTCCCTAAAAATGGCAACACCGAAAAGTTTGCTGTGCTAAGGTCACCATCTTCCAGGCTTCAGGAACATGCAAAGCTGAATAAATTTTTTTTTACCACAGTTTTGACATACTTTCAACTTCTAGTTTGCAGTGAAAACCGTTGTGATACCTATGGGTGATCCCAGAAAGCAATAGATTTCAGAAAAGTAGACAGAATTACGAGTTCATCAAGAGGTCAACTATGTAGATCCCTCAAGGTTTTCCCAAAAAATCTAGCAGTTGAAATAAAACAATGTTGAAAATAAGCAGGAAAAATGGCTATTTGTGACAACATTTTCATTTGTAACTTCTAGTCATGATGGCCGATTTACAAAATCAATACACCATTACGTTTGCTTGACCCTTCTGGTTGCGGGGATATGTAGGGTTTGTAGGTTTTTCAAATAACCTGAGGTACCCAGAGCCAAGAACTGAACTGCATCATACAATACCTTACAATAGCTTTCGTTTGTCTACCATGTGAAGAGCAACTCATATTCAAAAATATTGTTGGACCTTTTTGCCTATGCAGGGTCATTCCCAATCTTTTTACCTCCTGCCTCCTATTTTTTCTGACCTGCTGCTGTTGGCGTTTGAACTCTGAGCACTTTACCACTGCTAATCAGTGCTAAAGTGCATATGCTCTCTGTGTAAATTGTATGTAATTGGTTTAGCCATGATTGGCATATTTGATTTACTAGTAATTCCCTAGTAATGTGCACTAGAGATGTTAGGGCCTGTAAATCAAATGCCACTAGTGGGCCTGCAGCACTGGCTGTGCCACCCACATGAGTAGCTCTGTAATCATGTCTCAGACCTGCCACTGTAGTGTCTGTGTGTGCAGTTTCTAACTGTAAATTCGACTTGGCAAGTGTGCCCACTTGCCAGGCCTAAACCTTCCCATTTCTTACATGGAAGGCACCCCTAAGGTAGGCTCTAGGTAGCCCCCAAGGGCAGGGTGCAGTGTATGGTTAAGGTAGGACATATAGTAATGTGTTTTATATGTCCTGACAGTGAAATACTGCTGAATTCGTTTTTCACTGTTGCAAGGCCTGTCCCTCTCATAGGTTAACATGGGGGTTACCTTTAAATCTGATTAAAGTGTAGATTCCCTTTGGGACCATGTGGAGTTTGGGGTCTCTGAGCTCACAATTTAAAAATACATCTTTTAGTAAAGTTGATTTTAAGATTGTGTGTTTGAAAATGCCACTTTTGGAAAGTGAGCATTTTCTTGCTTATACCATTTCTGTGACTGCCTGTTTGCGGATTCCCTGTCTGGGTCAGTTTGACAGTTGTGCTGGTTGCACCTCATACTAGACAGTGACACAAAGGGAGCTGGGGTGTAGTCTGCATTTCCTGATGAGCCATCTGTGCTAGGAGGAGGGGGAGGAGTGGTCACTCACACCTGAAAGGGCTGTGCCTGCCCTCACACAAAGCAGTCTCCAACCCCCTGGTGAGTGTCTGGGGCCTGGCCTGGGCAAGGCAGGATTTCACATTCAAAAGAGACTTTGCTTTGAAGTAGGCCTACTTCAAAGGAGAAATTGGGTATAAGAAGGGCACCCAAAACCACAGACTTTAGAACACTTCTAGAATCCAGGAGGAACCTCTGCCTGGAGAAGAGCTGAAGAGCTGAGGAAGAAGAGCTGCCCTGCCTGTGACTGTGCTTTGTGGAGCTATCCTGCAGTTTCTGCTTCTGCCAGAGTAAGAGGGCAAAGACTGGACTTTCTGTGCCTTCCATTTTGTGAAGATCTCCAAGGGCTTGATTTAGAGCTTGCCTCCTGTTGTTTGAAGTCTCAGGGACAGCAAAGACTTCTTTCTGCCAGCACCTGGAGTCTCTGGAGAGACTCCTATTCTGCCCTGTGGTGCCCATCCAGTTCCTGGGACCCTGAAAGGTGAAGCTGGCAGCCTAAGAGGAAGAAATCCACGCACAGGACGCCGTGCAGGGAAAAGATCGATGCAACTCCGATCTGTGGCTGAAGAAACGATGCGCCGCCGGCTCCGCGGCTGAAAATCGTCACTTGCTGTAAACGCGACTGAAAAATCGATGCACGGAGCTGGAGAAACAAAGCGCAGCATCGCTGACGGAGGCTGGGAGATCGCAACCCACACTGCGTGGTTTTCGGATCATCGTGCGGCTGGATTTCTGAGGCAAACACCTCTGGGCGTGTAAAAACAACGCAAGGCCTGGCTGGACTGGAAAGTGCTGACCGGGTCGACGCATCACTCTCCTGCGGAGAGAAGAAATGATGCGCCTGACCCGACATAAGGTGAAACGACGCAAGGTCTCGCTCATGAATGAAATCAACGCATTACAAGCCCTTTTTGACGCACACTCGTTCATGCAGGATTATTTTTGACGCACCCAAGGTACATTTTGACGCTAACAGTGTTAGTGTGTGTTTTAAACTACATAAAGAATCTTTTGGCTTTTTAATTGATAACTTGACTTGCGTGTTGTGGATTTATGTAGTTTTGGTCTTGTTTTGTTTATATAAATATTTCCTATTTTTCTAAACCTGTGTTGTGTCATTTTGTAGTGTTTTCATTAAGTTACTGTGTGTGTTGGTACAAATACTTTCCACCTAGCACTCTGAAGTTAAGCCTACTGCTCTGCTGAGCTACCAAGGGGGTAAGCAGGGGTTAGCTGAGGGTGATTCTCTTTTACCCTGAACAGAGTGAGGGTCCTTGCTTGAACAGGTGGTAACCTGACTGTCAACCAAAAACCCAATTTCTAACAGAAATAAAGAGTGACAAATGATTGTCAAGGAAACCTATGTATTTCTGAAATAGACACCAAATACAGAGTTTAGTGGCAGTGGCTATTTGTACATCTCTGAATTTGTGGGTACCCATACTAATGTGATTCAGAGGGTATTCTTCTTTCAAGATGTATTGTTTCTTACTCACTGGTTTACATTTGAAAGGCACAAATGCAGGGAAATAAAATAGGTAATAAAAAAGTTCTACTATTCTGAATGTGCACATCTCCCAATAAAAATGGTACCTCACTTGTGTGGGTAGGACTAGTGCCCATGAAAATAAAAGCCCCAAAAGCCAACATGGGCACATAAAAAATTTTCACCCACTGAAATGTATTATTTTTTGTAATGTGAGTACCTGTGGATTTCTATCCCTAACTCAGCAGGCACCTTGGGAAACCAAGCAAACCTTCACATTTTTCACATTTTTTAAAACTAGATACCTATGGGTATCCAGGGTGAGTGGCTTGCATAGCTCTCACGAGGTTTCCTTTCCCTGAAGCCCTTGTAAAACTCAAACTTTGGCTAAAACACATTTTCATCACATTTCTAAAATGGAAAATTCTGAAATCTGCAGAGCCGAAAAATTCCTATCACCTATCATTCCCCTGAGTCCCCCAATAAAAATGGTACCACACTTGTGTGAGTATGTTAGGGTGCATGACAACAAAACTCCCAAAACATAACATGTACACATCACATTTTTCCACTGAAAACTGACACTTTTTTTGGAATGTGGCTAGCTTTGGATTTTTGCTTTAGCTCAGCCAGCACTTAGGAAAACGTAGCAAACATACACATTTTTTAGCTGCCCCATACCCTTTTTTGATCTCTCCAGAACAGGCACATCAGTCTTTCTGTTCCTCCCTACCAGGTGTAGATTTATAGTGTTTACCGAAAACCTTCCTCCAGGGGACAGAAAGGCAACTAGACAACAGGAGAAACATATTCTAAAAAAATAAAAATGGGTGGGGGAAGCTCACCCACGCATCACACTGTGCTCCCTCCACAAAATAGGTTTGTCAGTTTTTTTACCCCCCGGGGGTGGATTGAGGGTGTTTACCCAAGGTCCTTGTCCCAGGGACAGAAAGGCCATTAGACACCAAAAATATTTTCATAAATGAAAAAGGGGTGGGGTCGCTTACCCATGCATTGCACCTTGTACCTGGTCCAGAATGGACACAATAGTCTTTCTGCACCCCCACAGCAGAATGTTGGTGAACAGCTTCCAACCTCTTTTTTTGAATGGCACCTAAACATGTCTCTGGTGTCTAGTGGTTTATCTGCCCCCTACCCCAGCAGGGCAGATTTGAGTTAAAGACTTCTTATCTGTCCCCCGTGGGGTGGGTGGGGGGCAGAAAGACTGTTGAGATCATATTGGAAGTAAAGGCTAGGCCCAATGCCTGGACAGGCCAGCCCTCCACCCAATTTTCAGTTAAAAAATCCCTGGTGTCAAATTGGACTTCTGGCCCTAGGGGCAGATTGGAGGTGATTGCCTCTAATCTGTCCCAAGGGGGCAGAAAGTTTTTTGGGGATGGGGAGAGGGGAGCAGGAGAGTTAGCCATTTGCCAGTGGGGGCACTCCCCCACTCCAAATACATTCCCTGGTGGTCTAATGGGTTTTCTGCAGCCCATCGGGTGCATATTGGAGAAAAAAGAATCTCCTATTTACCCTCGATGGGGGGAGCAAAAAGACTGCTGGAGGTTGTTTAGAGGGATGGGGGCTAGGCATAATGCCTGTGAGGGCTGCTCCCACCCATTTTGACATAATAAATCCCTGGTGCCTAGTGGGCTTTCTGCCCCCCCTGGGAGCAGATTGAAGGTAACAACCTCCAATCTGTGCCCAAGTGGGGGCGGAATGACTTATGGGCCTGAAAGGTGGGGCACTAGCTCATTGCGAGGGGGGCACCCCCCCTGCAAAATCCACTAGATGTTGATCAAGAGAGCTTTGTGCTTCCCACTGTGGGAGGCAGATACAAGGAGAACACATCCTGTCTGCCCCTAATGGGGGAGCAGAAAGGCTGATGAAGGTCATTTGAAGGGGAGGGGGTCTTGGCCTGATGCCTAGGAGGGCCACTCCACCCAACAATGGATTAAATACAGATCTGTGACTGGGGGCGAGTGGTTGAAAAGTTTCAGCACTCCGTCCATCATCCTTTTGTGTTGTTAAAGTTGCTTTAAGTGGGAGGGGTATGCCCAGACGTGGGTGAAGGGTGATACCCTGAAACCGGTCCCAGGATGCTTGTTTCCATTCCAGGGAGGAACTAGCCTGGCAGTTCGGGCTGGACTGTTCCCATGGGGAACAGGGTCAAGACTGATTTGCATATGGCTGGGTCAAACTGGGGTGACATGGTGAGCAAAAGAACGATGGATTAAACCCAAATCTGTGACTGGAGGTGAGTGGTTGAAAAGTTTCAGTACTCCGGCCATCATCCTTTTGTGTTGCTAAAGTTGTCCTAGGTGGGAAGGGTATGCCCAAACGTGGGTCCTTTGCTCACTGTGCCACTGGGTTCAAGCTAGCCTGAATGATGAAGGGTGATACCCTGAAACAGGTCCTAGGATGCTTGTATCCGGTTCAGGGAGGACCTGGCCTGGCAGTTTTGGCTGAACTGTTCCCATGGGGATCAGGGTCAAGACTGATTTCCATATGGCTGGGTTCAAACTGGGGTGGCATGGTGAGCAGTAGAATGATGGATTAAATCCAGATCTGTGACTGGGAGTGGGTAGTTGAAAAGTTTCATCACTCAGTCCGTCATCTTTTTGTGTTGCTAAAGCCACCCATTTTGGCATAATCCATGGTGTCTAGTGGGTTTTCTGTGCCCCCAAGAGGCAGATTGGAGGTAACAAGCTCCAAGCTGCCCGAAGGGGCAGAAAGAATTTTGGGCCGGGGGAGCACTAGCCCAGTGAAAGGGAGATGCTTCCCATCTTAAGTGAAGATGCAATATTCTTTCATTTTCAATTGTAATGACGCCATCATTACAAAATTAAAAAAACAATATCTTGGGTTGCTGGGGAAGTTCTTCCCCAGCAGCCCGAAGTGAAATATAAACAAGAAAATTGTTTTGATGTTCACACCAGAGGGATTTCTTGCCGCCCTTGTGAAGATTTGCTGGAGCCGTCTTCAGCGCCCAAGCACTGCTGCAGTGGACATCTCCAGCACATCCTTAGTATGGAAGCAGTTAAGTTTTGGTTCAAATCATGTATGAATATCTTATCACATTTTGAAACATTAGTTTTAACTATCCAATAAATGTGTTAATTATGACAATGTTCTTGAAGCACATCAGGGATACATCACCTACCCAATATTCTAATTTATTGCTATCAACAAGAATCCTGGCTGGAAAAAGTGCTTCTACTAAACCCTCAAACATATCATGATTCTCATAAATAATGGGATAAATTTCTGTTACCAAAAAAGCAGAGATGAAAAAAGAGGAAAGAATTACCAAATCCACTTTCTCCCACCACTGTTTCTTTGACAAAAGGAGTTGACGGAAAAATTCCTATGCATTTCACTCATATCCAGTACTTTCAATTTCCTCTCCTTAACTACATGAAGGGTGTTCTTACCAAATATTGTGGAAAGAATATCATGAGACAGAAATATTGGACCTCATTATGACATTGGCGGTCCTAGAACCGCCAATGCTGCGGTGGCGGTCAGACCACCATGCTCCAGGCGGTCCAACAGCCACATTACTGCCCTGGCGGTCACACCACCAGGGGATCGCCATCTCCACCAGGAACATGGTTCCCAATGGGCTGACAGCAGTCAGAGTCATGGTCAGCCACGGCAGTGCTTAGTTCAGCGGCGCCACGCTGAACACAAGTCCAGTTTCCGCTAGCCTTTTGATTGTAAGGACCCTGCCATGAAGCTTGAAACACAGTGCAGGGGGCCACAGAGGGGCCCCTGCACTGTCTATGACCATGTTGTTGGCAGTGCAGGGACCGCCCCTGCTCAGCACCCTTGGAATGCGCACTGTCTGCTATGCAGACAGTGCGCATTCGGAGGGTGCTTGTGTGCTACAGTGTTGGCCTTGGCCCCCTTCAGGGAACTGAGACCAAAACCGTAGCACTGTTCTGGCCGGGCTGACTGGCGGGAACGTCATAATACGATGTTCTCACAGGTCAGCCCAGTCGGAGCATCGTAATACGATGGGGGGTAAGGCAGCCAGGTGATGGCCGCCTCATCCTAATGAGTTTGTCGGTCGACTCGTCCAACCACCAAACTTGTAAAGAGCCCATTGAGTCTTAGATATCATGATGTCAAAAATATCATTGGTCAGAATATCGGAGGTAAGATAATCATTAAAAAATATATTATTAATATAATTGTTAAAAATATAGTTGTGTGTTATATTCTAATTTATTTATTATAATGTATTTTTTTTGTATTTTTTATGACTATGTTGTATTTGTTTTTAAATTGTTTGTAGTTCCTTGTAAAATAATTTTGAGAGCGGGATGTTGGTTGGGTTTGTAGGGTAATAGGGTTGGAAGTAAGTAATAATTTTGAATTTTCTAATTTTGTTATGAATAAAACTGTTGTTTTGTAATTTTTTTAATGTAATTTGTTTCGCTTAAATTATTTTTCAGAAGATATATATTTTTCTTTTTAGTTTTGTAAAAGTTATATTTTGTATGTTTTTTAAGAATTTCATTTTAAGATCTGTATTGTTTTTAGATATGTAATAAATATGTTCTGCAGTATCGCATTTTATAATTTTTGTTGGTTATTTTTTAAATACAAATCAGTGAATTGCATTGATGTTGATTTTTTGTTTGGTTTTAAATAAAGGTGTTTTTGTAATTCGTTTTTTCTCATTGGGAATTGAAAATGTAGATAACTTAGGCACTCATTACAAGTTTGGTGGTCCAAGGACCACCACGGTGGAAGGTGCGGTCGCATCGCCGCCGGCCCCGCGGAAAAGACCTCCATAATATGGCCATGGCGGTGTTCCCGACGGACCGCCGCGGATGGCAGCAGGCTTCTCTAGTCCAGTGGGGACCATGTTACCACCGAGCATATTATGAGATTGCACATCACCAGGATTTCCGGGACAGTTGGACTGCCACCAAAACCCTGGTGGGAACTAACAGTATAAAAGGAGACACTCACCCAAAGGAACACAGACATGTCTGGGGCCGCCACGGAACCTGAACTTGAAGTCTTCCCACTGCTCCTGATGGCACAACGACTCCAGAACTAGCGACGAAGATCACAACCGTAAGTACACCCACCTGGTACACACACATGCAAATACCCGAACCAACACACACAAACACATACACCAACATACACACACAAACTAGACACACCATGGCCAACATACAAGTGCCATACACACACCACCCTGCACAGATATATCACCGCCACTGGCTAACACAATCATACACAATACTACTGAGTCACACAACAACATCACAACCGCAACCACACAAATGCATTGGCAAGGAAGAACACTGCACACCTCCACATGACAAAATATACTGACAGCAACACGGAACAACCGCACACACCCAATCAATACCAAAACACTGCCATACAACGTGTCAGATGTCACACCATGTCCTCACAACGCACCTGACATATCCATCACCACACACAGAATCACACACAACAACCACGGAATACAACACAACACCATCACAGCACATCACACCCAGTATAATACACAAGTTAGCTACACAACTCATGCTGCAACACAATGACATCACATAACACACACAAATCAAATCGCACAAATACAAAACATCCATGTTGAAGGAAAGGCAGGACCAGTATGTAACCATCGAAACCAACATGCGATTGGCCCATATATATGTTATGCAGTAATACAAATCTGCTGAAATATATACAAAACTGGCCAGTCCAATATGTCCATGTTCCCCAAGAACATATGGCAATTGTCATTGCCCCAACTTGCCTCCTGACTACAAAGTGGCCTTCACATGGTAGGGGCATCAAGGGGGCAGGCAGTCACCTCAGCGGTGAGGGGGGATGGCGGAGGTGGGGGTTTCAGCATGGGAGGGGGGTCTTTAGGCTTGGGGTTAGGTTTAGGTTTAGGTGGGGGGGCTTTGATTTCTCTTTAGTTTTTGGGTCTGCTCCTCGATTTCTCTTTAGTTTTTGGGGTGTGCTCCTTCACTTTGTGCTTGGGAGGTGTGACCTTCATGTGGGGGGATTGATTTTTTTGCAGGGGGAGGGGCATGTGCAACTCCAGGGATGGCAGGGGAGGACTCTGATGTGGAAGGGCTGGGCTCGGGAAGGGATACATGGTGCTTCGGGGAACCACGGGGTGGGAGGGTGGTAGGGAAGAGGGGAAAATCATACAGGAATCTTTTCTTAGGGGCATGAGGGCAGTCATAGGAAAAGGGTTTGGAAGTGGAAGGAGAAGGAATGGTTGTGAGGTGTGTTCTTGTAGGTGTCTTGGGTGCAGGTACATGGGTTGTAAGCATGTGTGTGCTGGGTGTCTTCTGGGTGGGGGAGTGCAGGCGTATAGGTGTTTTCGGAAGAGGAAGGGATGAGGTGCAAGGAGTTGCCAGGGTGGGTGGGTGACTGTCTGTTGGGGTGGTGCTTGCAGGTAATGTGGATGAGCTGCATGTGGGGGTGTTGGTAGTTGTGGTGAGTGTTCATGTGGTGAATGGGGTGAATGTCTGCGGGTCTGGAAGTGTGGCGACTGTGGGTATGATGGGACTTGTGGCAGGGATCAGGGAGTGTTGGTGTCATGACAGCATGTGTGAGTGGTGTAGTGTCTGTGAAGGAGGGTTGGTGTGGAGGTCAGTGCAAGGAGTGGATGTTGTTGTGTGTGTAGGTGGGTGTTGTCTGTGTGCATGCCGGTGGTGGGACTTGTGGTGCTTGTGTTTGTCACTGCAAACCATGTTTGTTGAAGTGGATGATTGACGGTCTGACTGTGCTCTGGATGGGTGTGGGAAGAGGGGTATCGATTGGGCTGAGGTAGCTGGAGGTGGGGGCAGAAGACAAAGGGACATTGGCTGCTGTCAGCAAGAAGGCCAGAGCCTGAAAGGATCTCTGCAGGCCAAACAGGGCACCGCGAATTCCCTCCAGGTAGGCATTGCTTTGCTGTAGCTGAGCTGCCAGTTCCTGGATGGCTTCACAATGGCTGTCTGACCCACAGAGATGGACCTCAGGAGGTCAATAGCCTCCTCACCGAGGGTGGCAAGGCTGACTTGGGCAGGAGCAGAGGTGCCAGCGGCGATGGAGCTGCCCACCTTTCTGGGTGAGTGGGCACGGGCAACTGGTTGTGGAGCAACAGGGAGGGTGGTGCTGGTAAAGGGGGTGGCAGACAAGGATGGTGCTGGGCTGGTCCCAAATGGGTCCACCACTGCCAAGGAGCGTCCCCCAGAGGAGGAATCTGAAGATGGTGTAGATGATCTGGTCTCCACCATAGCACTCCCCTCGCCCTCCATCTCACTGGTCCCCTCGGCTTCGCTGGTATCACCCTCCTGGGTCCCGTGGGCTGCTGCTTCCTCACTCGCTAGTGCCCCTTGTCCTTCATCTGATGATGCTGATGCATACAAAGACAGAGGAGGAGAGGGATGGAGGGTGGAAGGGAGAGAAAAATAGGGTGCAAAAGGGTCAATACCTATCTACCATTTACACAGATCAACATGTACATCTCTTCAAATATATCATGGCAGGCCATGACAATGACACACTATTTCTGCAAAAACACATTGGGTAAATCAAGATGCAATGCTA
Source organism: Pleurodeles waltl (assembly GCF_031143425.1). Classification (NCBI taxonomy): domain Eukaryota; kingdom Metazoa; phylum Chordata; class Amphibia; order Caudata; family Salamandridae; genus Pleurodeles; species Pleurodeles waltl. Next base: position 543,566,980 of record NC_090451.1, read on the forward strand.
AAAAACCTGATATTGTGGCAACATTTTGACTAAGTGAACTGGTCTAGGCTGAAACACTGTATAGCCGCATTGTAATTGCCAAGGAGATGTCATACATGACATGAAAACATTATGATTAAACTCCAGGGACCTCCCAGGAGTCCCACCACATTTAGTACCATACCATTGTTGGAAAGGCAAGTCCACAGAATGATAGCTTCAATAAGTGATATTGCTGTGCTATTGCCCACATGAATTCACACGTAGCAGAATGCCATGGTTGTTTCCCTACATTTCTTACACTCTTAAGTCAACATATGTCAGCATGGTAAGCTACCATGCTCAAAATCCTGTCCCATTGAGGCCATACATGTAGTGGACCCTTGATGCCACCCCCACAGTCCGTCCATGCCAGTGGCTGTACCAAATAGAGATTGCCTCAGTCATTGTGGGAGTCAAATACTGATGTGATAACACTTACACCTCAGGTACACTGATTCAGATGGAAGAAGCTAGTCTGATTACAATGCGTAGTGTATCCACACTTACCCCACCACTGAATATATCAATTGGATATACACTGACAACATTGTATTTGCACACATAATTGATTCAGGGCCTGCCAGGGTGACTGATACCCATTGTTGATGTGCATCTACCACTGATCACATGCACATCTGCCCACAAGTAAGCCACTCAATCCCAAACAAGGCCTGTTATGTGTGAGGTGAGAGCCTGTACTTACCCACTTGTGGCTGCTGTGCTACCCTCAAGAGCCCACCCACCTCAGGGTAGGCCACCACCAATATGCGGGTCATTATGGAGGGTCAGGGTCCGACGGGCACCACTCCCTCATTGGGAGGCGGTCCCCAGGTAGGCCTCTGCAGCCTTCCAAGCCCAGCATCTCAGGTCCTCCCACCGCTTTCTGCAGTGGGTGCTCCTCCGGCTATGGCCCCCCAGGGTCCGCACTTGCGTGGCGATGGCATGCCAGATCCCCTTTTTCTGATGGGCATTGACCTGCATGGGTGACACAGACAGAAGGAAAAAATCATGTAGAGTGGCACCACATCAGTAGCAGTAGACTACACACATCATACTCATCACATGCCCACACTAACGTGTCTACATGCCACAATCACATTCCCTCCATGCCCCCTGCATGCATTCACTCCTAGTGCTGCGTGGCAACACCTTACGGCCTCACACACACCCCTATCATACAGGAGAATGGAATTGGGCTCACTTGCTCCTCTGGTGCCCCACACAGCTGTCCATACATGGGTAGGACCCCATCCACAATTTTCGCCAACTCCTCCTGTGTGAAGGCTGGCGTCCTATCACCTGCAGGAAGTAGCATGATGGTTCCCAGAGGCAGTACACAGCAGCTCACATAGTGGTCTTGCTTGCACGAGTGTTAGGAGTCAAGTGAGCTAGGTGGCAGAAAATGGAGGTCACGGCTGCCGTGTACATGACCGTCACCGTCGGCGGTGATCATCATTGGCCTCAGTCTCCCATTGGCAACAATGTTATCCAATGAGGAATTGCACAGCTGTTGCGACCGCCTACCGCAATGACGACATTCGCCGGCAGAATTAGGTCATTTCCATCTGTCCTGTGCATACAGGACAGGCGCCTGCCATTTTAAAAACACATTTTATGGCTTGAAGAGCAAAAATGAGTGTGTCATGCCAGCCTTTTGCTCACCATGCAGGGTTGCCCTATGTTTTGCCCTCATGACTGGCCCCATACATGTGCCATAAATGGCACAATGGAGTTAGATATGCGGCTGTGAATTCCTGTACATGTGCAGCTACTTGATGCCTCATTGGTGGGGTAACCATATGTGGCACTGAAACGTGTATATACACATTCCGTACCGGGGAAATAGGCTGCTGTAACATGGAACATTACACATAGTTTGTGTGTGACATGCTGTTGGTCAGGGGCTGCAAAGGGCAGCCAGGATGGCATACACCGTCAATCAACATGCCCTATTTGGTATGTGTAGACTTTAGCGCCATGTCTACAGTGTTTGTTGTGTGGTGCAAGTTTAATTTTAGCCAGCATGTGTATAGTGGACATCAATTGTACATTTTCCTCTCTATGTCCTAGATACCGTGGAATGATGAGAATGAGAAATGCACCGGTGTACCACCCCCTAGTCCACATTGCTACCCCGGAGCAGAGGCACATCATAGACACCTACTGTCTGAATCATCAGACTATCTTGGAACTGTGTAGTCAGCTGGAGCCGGATCTGTTGACTGCCATACTCAATTCAATTCAATTCAAAACAATCTTTATTCGGATTTTACTCCATAAAAGAAGGAGAAAAAGAACAGTCTCTTTAAAATAAAGGGATATACAATAAAAGTTTTTCCAAATACATACTAATAAAAAGAGTAAAAGTCTTTGTTGTGACAATGCGATTACTCATTCTCATATCGGAGTTTTTCTAAATAGGACAGCTTTTTCCTCTGCTCAATTGCATATAAGATGAATTTTATCACTGCTTCGCATTTCTCATTCGTATACAGTTTAAATAAATAGTTAAAAGCTTCTCTGCAATAAAATTGCTTATTAATAATAAATAGTGGTTTTAAAAATTGTTTCCTAATATCTTGATAAAATTTACAAGATAAAATAAAGTGCGTTGTAGATTGTGCAAATCGTCCCACACAGGGGCACTTCGGTAGGCTTTTACTCCAAATTCTCATTTTTGGGAAGGCTACTAAAAAATGTAACATTCTAAAACGTAATCGGGTCAAGTAAAATCTATGCTGAGTGTTCACAACTGTCAATAAGTAATTTGGTATAACCTCATTGTTTTCGATCATGTAAGGAGCTACCGTTGATTTCATGCATTCTCTATTTCCTCTTTCGCTAGCCCTCCAAGCCATTAAATTATTTTTTAGTTCTTTCTTACTAAATTGGAGAACTATGCCTGGGTTATCTAAGATAGGTGTTAGATTTATACCTCTCAATAGATCTTTTATGTGCATGAACCATGGGATTCTGTCTCGGTGTTCTAATGTAAGGCAATCTTTAATAATCTTTCGGGTAAGATGCGTCCCTTCCTTTGACCAAATACCATGCCAAGCCGTCAACGCATTTATATATATTGAATCCTCCACGTAGGGACTACCCAATTCCTTATGTACCATGTATGTGGAAGTGGAGTTTGGGACTGCAAGTAGTCTGTTAAAAAATGTATTCTCTAGCACTTGTAATGAATGGATCTCGGGTATCAAGCCCCAAAGGGCAGAACCGTATGTAATGCTGCTGATTGATTTACTTTTGTAAATTTGCAGCATTTCCCTTAGGGGTTTATTACCAATTTTATTGGAGAATCTAAAGATTGCCTCCGTAGTCCTAATATACTTCTTTTTGGTAATTTCTAAGTGTTGTTTCCAGTGTCCCGTATTAGAGAATTGTATACCCAAATATGTAAATCCATTCACCTCTTCGCATTTGTGGCCCTTATTAAAATACGTTTTCTTCCTAGCCTTTCCCTCTCCACATGTCATAACCACTGTTTTACTCATATTCAACATCATATCTCTTTCCTCCATAAATTCCGTGAAGCCCTCCATTAGTTGCTGTAGCCCGTTTGCGGTTCGTGACAACAAAACTGCATCGTCTGCATAAAAAAGAATTGGGATAGAGCAATTTCCTATTTTAGGGCAATCAATTTTTAAGTTTTTTAAGTGGGCATCTACACCATTTATATAAAGAGAGAATAAGAGTGGCGCTAAGACACAGCCTTGGTGTATTCCTCTCCCTATCCTAAAGCCTGGCGTACATTCTCCATTTTTTCCATATCTCACCCGTGCTGTTAGATTATTATATAGTTGTGCCAAGAAGCTTATTATATCAGGGGGCGCATCCATATCTATTAAGACTTTCCACAACTTAGCATGATTCACCAGATCGAAGGCACTACTAAGATCTGCAAAACAGAGAAATACATGACCCTTCTTTGCTATTGTATACTTGCTTATAATTAAATTAAGATTTATACATTGTTCCAGGGTGCCTACCTCAGGCCTAAACCCCAATTGAGCCTCTTTAAGTATATGATTGTTTGTTGCCCAGGTTTCTAGTCTTTCTACAAGTACTCTTCCCAGCAGTTTAACAGAGGTATCCAAAAGTGAGATTGGCCGATAACATTTGGGGTCGCCTCTATGCCCCTTTTTGAAAATAGGGACAATTATACTTTCACTCCATGATGTTAAAATATATCCCTTTGTCACACACAAAAAGACTTGGGTCAAGATAGGGCTCCATAAATCAACGTGTGTCAAATAGGCATCTACTGGCACCCCGTCAGGGCCTGGTGCCTTCCCTTTCGGGCATCGTCCCATGGCAAATTTCACTTCCTCTAGACTGACTGGTTTCAAGAAGGGTGGGTTGATCTCAATTATCCCATTGTTTGGCGGGAAAATAGTCAGATTCTCTGGGTTAAAAATTGATCCAAAGTGAGAAAGCCATTCCAATAAAGGAACATGTACTGTTATTTTGGGTGCATCACTATCTTTTAGGAAAGGTTGATTGATTGTTTTCCAAAATAGGGTACTATCTCTTAGTATTGTTGCTTGTTCAAGATTTGCCCATGCCCTAGCTCTCAAATGTGCCTTCCTGGTTTCTAATGCGAGTTTGTAATTAGAACGTTTAATAATTACTTTTTCTATTTCTTGGTCGGGCCTGCAGGGCTTGTTTTAATTCCTTGCTGGCTGATGAGCAATTGTTATCGAACCACCCCACTTTACCACTCTTTTTTCCCCCCGAAAATCTCAATAAACTTCCTGCAAGGGCAATTCTAAGTTGATTGAAGGACCCTAGGATCATTTGTGAATTTTGATTATATTCTGTACATATGATGATTTCTTGGCGGTGTTGTGTCACCACTTTGTTCATCACATCTGTTTCATTTATCCCAGTCCATTTGATCGCAAATCCTTTTCCACTTCTTATTCCTATGTCCATTGCTAGTCTTTCACCTATATTAAAGGGTTTTGCTAGTCTCATAGTCAGTATCAGGGGGTAGTGGTTGCTATATATAGTGGGCTCAATCTTCAGTGAAACAACCATTTCCAAATGGCTCTTTGATATTAATATGTGGTCGATTGTCGAGAAATGCCCTATTCCTACAAACGATGGGAGCTTCTCTCCTTTATGCCCATCTTGTTCCATCAACTCTAGATCATGTCTAAATAATATTTCATTCAATGCAGTACCATAATTATTGTGTAAGAAGTGCAATTGAGTACATCCCCCCTCGTCGGTGAATCCGCATGTCTCCCCTATGGTATTCTTGCATATCCCGATATTAAAATCTCCAGCCCATATTATTATGTAGCTTGAAGTTATATCGTTTACAAAAGCCTGTAAATCATCTTGAAGAATCAATGCCACTTCTCTATTAGTGCCATCAAATTTGTTGTTATAATAGTTTATTAATACAATTCCTAAGATCCCATCTACCCGGAAGTATAGAAACTGGTAGTAGGGGGAGTCGAGGGAGGATTTCACCAATAAGTAGGGTATCAATGTTGAAATAAGGATTGCTAGACCTCCCTTTGCCCTTCCCCTGGCTGAAGCCGAGGCTGGTGAGGAGAATGTGGCGTAACCTTCCATAGAGAAGGATCCCGTGTGCCATGTCTCTTGTAGGCAGATTATATGTGATGAACTTATTATAGTCTGCCATTCCGTCTCAGCTATTTTTGTTTTTACTCCAGCTATATTCCATGACATGAGTGTAATTAGGTCTCCTACTAGAGGTCCCCCATCTGGCTCAATGTCGCCATTACCATTTGGAGATTTGGATATGGGCACTATAGTGATAAGTCGTGTTTCGTTATGCATCGGAATTGTTTTCCTACTCAGGTTCTCCTGCAGTCAATCTAGATCTTCTATATTACTCAGGGGGGGCAAAACGGTTGGAATACTCCCGTTTATTATGCCTATTCAAAGTACTGGATGTATTCTCTGTCACCCCTTTGTCTATTATGCCTGTGGTGGTCCTCATTCTGTAAAAGTATCCTAGGGGAACAGCCTTAATTTCCCTCCTCAGGTGTTTACTGTTCTGATGTCTTATATCCAGGTCTGCTAGTAGTTGGCCCACAAAACGGGGATTACGAAAATTTACCACAATACAATCCCCCTCTTCTTCCTCCAAGTTTCCCACCTAGTCGACTCTCCTTGCATATAAGATCTCTCGGAATAATGTGTCTGGAGTACATATGTTTCTTGACATCCAGTGAATTACCTTATTACGTATATCCTGCCAGGTCTCGACAATATATGGGCCAAGTTTGGGAACATTTTTCAAGATAATTGTATATGGGGTTGCATCTGGTGGTAGTTGTAACACCTCTTTCGTGGGTCTATTCCTAATCAAAGACTCGCGTCTCTGGTTTCTATCCATGGACTCAGTTTCGATAGGTCATAGATGCTTCATACTGGGGGATTTCTTCCTGTGTGGGATGCCGACATTTCATGCTCCTTTTGTTGGGGTCTACAGCCCCTATCATTGCTCTATCCCTTAAGGAAGCAGCCTCTTGATTCTCATTTAATATAAGGTCACTGCTAGGAGATGGAGTTTCTGGTTTGGTCATTGAGTTAACACTTGCTTCTATCTTAGTTATGCGTTCTTTTATCTCCTTAAATTCTGACAATATTTTTTTCTCTATATGATCTAGTTTACCATGCAGTTTTTTAAAAAGAGTTTCCATGCGTTTTTGAAGGGAACCATCGTTCTCTGATGGTAGTGCTGCTGCCTGTCCCCCAAGCATTTGTGTAATTTTTATGTTACTCTTAGGAAGCTGTGGGTGTACTACCATGGATTTAGATTTGATAATCTGGCTATTTCTTTTTTTCTTGGGTGGTGAAGGAATTTGGTCGTCTGTACTATTTGGTGAGTCATTTTCCTCTATTTTAACTGTAGGAAATAAGGGACCTAAAGAGAACCTAGAGTCTGACCCAATAGTTTTTTCTTCTGAGGCTTTTAACTCAGAAGTTAGACCTGCAGCCTCAGAGCTCACTTCGGCGATGGCCACATGTAAAACATTTTTTGTTGCCACTAGACGTGCTTCAGCATTAATGATTTCTTCATTTATTTTTCCCATGGCATCTGTAAGATAATTAGTAATTGTATTAGTACTCTCTGGGTTGTGGTGTTCATATCATTCCCTATTTGGTTTTGCTTTCTCTTCCCCATTGTGAATGAGGGGTTAACTATGGAAAGCACTCTTAGCTAATTGTAGACAGGGTTTATACAGTTCCTAAAAACAAATAACAATAGAAAAACAGTAAGAAGTGCCCAGCCCAGCCTTCTCCTGCTCTGATGAGCACGAAGCAGCGGTGCAAAAAAAGTTATTTTGGGCTTCTACTCTGGCCACATCACCAAAAAAGGAAAACACCCGGCTGCAAGTCTGAGTTCGAGTGACTCTTAGTAGTCCTGGAGAAGCCAATATCAGTAGTGGCCGATAGAAGAATGTCAGGGGAGTGGCCCAGCCCAGCCTCTGTCAGGCGCTGACGGGCTTCGCCGCCGCCTCCCTTGACAGTGCCGCGCTTCCCGCAGGGAGGGAACGCGGTAGTCCAAATTTAAAGGGCTCCTGCCCTTTGGATCAAATTAAAGAGCTCCTGCCCCTTCAGTAATGCTGCCGCCGCCTCCCTTGACAGTGCTGCGCTTCCCGCAGGGCGGGAACGCGGTAGTCCAAATTTAAAGGGCTCCTGCCCTCAATCCCTATGCCATCCCTTGCACAGAACAGGTTTTGTCAGTGCTACACTTCCTTGCCTCAGTCTCATTCCAGATTACAGTGGGCCTGGAAACAGGGATGTCACAGCCCATGTGCAGTCATGTGTTGAAGGATGTACTGTGTGCTTTTCTGAAACACATGGACAGCTACATTAGGTTCCCCCAACATGCGGATCTGCCTACCTCGAAGGCTGTTTCTATGACATGGGACACATTCCTCACGTGATAGTGGCCATAAATGGCACCCACATTGCTTTGGTTCCTCCCAGGGCCAATGTTCAAGTGTACAGAAACAAGAAAAACTTTTATTCCATCAATGTCCAGGTGGTGTGTCTCTCAGACCAGTATATCTCCCAAGTTGTGGCCAAGTTTCCTTGATCTGTGCATGACTCGCACATACTGAGGAACAGCATTGTACCACACATGATGGCACAACTACAGAGAGAGAGGGCCTGGCTAATTGGTATGCATGCTATATTATGTGTGCAACTGTGATGTCACTTGTCATCCCATTCTGCTCTGTGTCTCTACCAGTATAGTGACAGGTCCTACCTCTGTACACACAGGTGACTCTGGCTATCCTAACCTTCTCTCGCTGTTGACACCAGTGAGATATCCTACAACGGATAGGGAATACCGTTTCAAAGAGGCCCAGAGCAGGACGAGGCGTGTAATAGAAAGGACTTTTAGGCTACTGAAGCCCAGATTCAGGTGCCTCCAAGTATCTGGAGGTGCCCTGCTCTATACTCTGCAAAAGGCCTGCTGAATGCTACAAAATTTGGCCCTGAGACATCACATACCATTACTGGATGAAGAAGAGGTGGCAGCTGGACCAGTGGCTGATGATGGTGACTTACGAAGTGGTAATGAGGATGGTGATGAAAGTGCAGCTGACTCCAGGACTGAGCTGATCAACCAGTACTTCCAGTGACAATCAGGTATGTGTAATATGTATTGTCATGTCTCTGATTTCCTATCTGCCTTCTGATATTGCTCCTCCTGGTCAGTTACATCAGTGGAGGTGTCCAGTGTACCTATCCCCCTTTGTGGGCTGCAGTGGGAAAAAGATTGCCCATCACGAGCTGTCTTTCTCATCTCAAGGCTGACGTGTTGATAATCCAGGTTGGTAGTTTGACATCTCCTATGTACAGGCACATGGTGTGTTCTCAGTCCTTCAAAATCCAATGCAGATGTATTGACAACTATAGATTGGGTAGTGTGTATCACTCCTTATTCTGATTGTTCCCGTCTCCATTCATGGACGCTGGCCTTTCCTAAGAGTTGTACATGTCTTTTGTTGGCTCATATCAGCTGTGAGCTAGAGACAAATGGCAATGTGTTTCTGGAGATTGTGAAAGTGGCATGGTATACTGTTTTCCCATGCCACTTGGCAATTCACATTGGGGTGGACTACAATGTACTGCATATGTGTTGTGTGTGCCACCATGACTCCTATCCTGATGGCTGTCTTTGCCTTGGTCTATTTGCAGGTCGCTTTAGTGGATCTACTCTGGTGTCTGCCTGAACTAGTGGCACCCATGACAAATGGATTCTGGAAGATGTCTGGGGTACAGTGTAACCTGCTGGTGAATCCTCTCTCTCCTGTCCATGTAACAGACTTATGGTAAATGTGGATTGACACACATTACTTTCTTGTGAACACACATTTGGACATGTTACATCAAAGACACAAATGCTGTAGCTGTGTTCTATGGTGTTTATTTGCTTCTATTGTCCAATAGGTGATGAGTGAGAGCATGGTGGATGAAATCATCAGAGTAGGTGGTCCAGCTGTTGGTAGTACAGGTTCAGTGTCCAAGGGCCAATGGAATAATGGAGACATGACATTGGCCAGTCAACAGGGTGTCTCAGTGGCATACAAGGGGAAATGTTCAGGAAAGGATCACTTCCTGGCAGTGGGTTTGGGTCAGCTCCTGCAGGATGTCTGGATGGATGACCATGTTTGCAAGGGGGTTCCTCAGCTACAGAGGGTGGGGTGCCAGTGGCCTGTGGTTCCTCAGGCATGGCCTCCATTCCACTAGCTGCGGCAGATGTTGAAGGCTCCTTTGGTATGCACCTAGTGGATGGGGCCTGCTGGTGGGTGGATGACGCATGCCGGATGGTGGTGAGTTCTTTTAGCACCCCACAAATGGAGGCCATGTTGGAATTGTTAGCCTGCCACTCCTGCATGACTTCCTGAAGGTTTTCCCTCTGCATCCTCTGGTTTTCATGCATGATGGTGAGTATCTGGTCTATCTTGTCCTGGGATTGTTGGTATGCTCCCAGGACTTGAGAGACGGTTTCCTAGTCAGTTGAGTGCCTTGGGAGCCCCATCCTCTGGTCCACAGCATCCCTCCCGTGCACCCTGCCCCCCTGTACCTGTGCCCCTGGCACGGTGTGCCCACTCCCAGTTACACAAGGACCTTCATTGTCTTGGGTGTAAAGGGTCAACTCTGGTCCCTGTACTGTGTGGCACACTGCTGATGGACAGTCTTTGGGACGTGGGTCTGGGGACGAGGGGTGAGGCTGGTAGTGGTGGAATGACCAAAAGTCCCAGATAGGCCAGGTAAGTTGTCACTGTCCAGACATCCAGAGACATAGGCCCTCATTACAACATTGGCGGTAAAAGCCGCTTACCGCCGTGCAGAAGACTGCCAACACACCGCCGTGGCCCCGGAATTCCACCACAGCTATTATGACTCACATTTCGGAATCTGCCAAAATTCAGACACCCGCACAAGTCTGCCACACCAAAGGTCAGTGATAAACTGGCGAAAACAAATCCTCCACCGTCACACCAACAGAAATACGCCCACACTATCATGACACACGAATCCACGCGCTTTTACAAATCACAGCCACATTGGACAATTCGAAATACACACACCTGATACACATACACACACCACTCCCACACACCCAATACAATATAAAACACACACCCACATCACCCACAAACCCCTACGACAAAAAATTCTGAAAGAAGGCCAGAGAGAGACAGCACCAGCAAGAACAACAGCATCCACAGACACACAACACCATCACCCACAGAACTTCCACGCACCTCACACAACACACCACTACATATCAGCACACTTATCACCACACACTCCACCCCACACATCACCTACACCACCCCATGGCACGGCAAAGACACCCCAGGTTCTCGGAGGAGGAGCTCAGGGTCATGGTGGAGGAAATCGTCTGGGTAGAGTCACAGCTATTCGGATCACAGGTGCAGCACACCTCAATTGCAAGGAAGATGGAGCTATGGCGAAGAATAGTGGACAGGGTCAACGCAGTGGGACAGCACCCAAGAAATCGGGAGGACATCAGGAAGAGGTGGAATGACCTACGGGGGAAGGTGCGTTCCGTGGTCTCAAGACACCACCTGGCGGTTCAGCGGACTGGCGGCAGACCCCCACCTCCTCACCCACAACTAACAACATGGGAGGAGCAGGTCTTGGCGATTCTGCCTCCTGAGGGCCTCGCAGGAGTAGGTGGAGGAATGGCCTCTGGTAGGACAAATCTTAACTATTACATCCCCCACCCTACCTGCGTGCCATCACATACCCCCACCCTCACCCCTAGCACTCCAACTCCTCACATATGTCCCAACATCACAAACCACCCATCCCAACAACAAGCCCTGCATGCAACAACAAAGCATGGACACCCATCACTAAAGCATGTCCACTGCCCATACCCATACACCCCCCTAAACCATCATCACACAAGGTCCCACACAGGAATGCAAGCACTGGGGTACACGGTCACCCACCCATTGCACACCATGCCACACACAGATGTAATAACCATCCTTTAATACCCCTGAAGGACCCCTACCCAACGTCACCGGACAGGAGGGTCCACACATGTCCACACCACCAACAGAAGAGGCCCACAGTGATGACAGCAGCTCTGTCCAACTGGATCTAGATGACCAGCCAGGCCCATCGGGGACCTCGGGACAGTCGGTTCCCCTCACCCAGTCACAGGCCACCACAGACCTTCCCCCTTCTGGAAACACCAGCACAGCACCCACCCAGCGGGCCCATACCTCCGTGTCCAGGACACGTCAATCAGCTGTGTGTCCACCACTACAGGGAACCCAGGCTAACCCACCACCCCAACAACAACAGGGACCTGGGGGCAGTGGCAGTGGGCACACGGTCCAGGGGACGGAGGCCCAGGAACACAGGGGAACTGGGAGGGCTGCTGTCCGACAGGGGGCAGACAGGGCAAGGGAACCCACTCTCCACGAGGCCCTCTCCTCCATCATGGGAGCCTACCACCACTCCCAGGAGATGATGGCAAAGGTACTGGCCAAGTTTCAGGAGACCCAGCGCCTGCAGGAGGAACAGTATTTGGGCTTCAGGGAGGAACTCAGAACCATCAGCTCCACCCTGGGCACCATCGTAGGGGTTCTGAAGGAACTTGTGAACACCAGGAGGGACACAGTGGCACAACAAGGGGCCCCGGAAACTAGCCTGGACGATGAACTGCCCACCACCTCCGCCGGCAGTAGTGGACAGGACGCCCCGCCACAGGACCACCACACCAGCACCCCACCCCCTGCAGAGGGAGAACCACCCCGCAAACGGTCCCTGAGATCCAGGAACAAGACAGAACACGATGCCAAGACCCCGCCAAGAAATGAGACCACCCTGATTGTATTCCTACTGTCCCACTTTGTCACCCTGTCCATACTTAAACTGCCCCAGCTCCACTTCCTATGCCCATATGGGCAATGCACCTATGACACTAATAGACTGGACTCTGCCATGGACATTCCTCCGCCATCACCCATCACCATTTCACTACCCCCTCCAATATTGAGCACTTAAATAAACACAATTAAAGGACAAAACAATCTGGAGTCTGTGATTTCGAAATAGTGTATTAGCAATTACAGTGACAAAATGCTCTTACAATTGTAATGTCAACATACCTATGTCACACAGCTCTAGTCCATGATGAATCTAAGCAGATGTCACACAGTGGGACCCACATCTGTGAAATGGTAAGGGAAAGTGACAACTCAGTGACCATACACTGGGTGAAAACGACATGTAGTAGGCAGGTCTGTACTCTTACTTGTGTCTCACTGGAAATGTTGCTGGATCACTGAGTCCCTGTTGTTCATGTCTTCTTCCTCTGCTTCCTCGTCTTCACTGTCCACAGCTGCCACAACACCTCCATCTGGACCATCCTCCTGCAGAAAAGGCACCTGTCGTCGCAAAGCCAAGTTGTGAAGCATACAGCAGGCCACGATGATCTGGCACACCTTCTTTGGTGAGTAGAATAGGGATCCACCTGTCATGTGGAGGCACCGGAACCTGGCCTTTAGGAGGCCGAAGGTCCGCTCGATCACCCTCCTAGTTTGCCCATGGGCCTCATTGTAGCGTTCCTCTGCCCTTGTCCTGGGATTCTTCACTGGGGTCAGCAGCCATGACAGGTTGGGGTAACCAGAGTCACCTGCAAATGGCGAGGGACAACTGTTAGACACGCACTAACTCATAGGGACATCCCCAGACACCTAGTCACACTGTATTGATCCCAGGTGCTCACCTAATAGCCACACACGGTGCCTCTGGAGTTGACCCATCACCTAAGGGATGCTGCTATTCTGCAGGATGTAGGCGTCATGCACTGAGCCAAGGAACATAGCATTCACATGGGAGATGCACTGGTCTGCCAAACACATCATTTGTACATTCATCGATGGATAACTCTTCCGGTTTCTGTACACCTGTTCACTCCTGTGGGGGGGGACCAAAGCCACATGTGTCCCATCAATGGCACCTATGATGTTGGGGATGTGTCCCAGGGCATAGAAATCACCTTTCACTGTAGGCAAATCCTCCACCTGAGGAAAAGCGATGTAGCTCCGCATGTGTTTCAGAAGGACAGACAACACTCTGGACAATACGTTGGAAAACATAGGCTGGGACATCCCAGATGCAATAGCCACTGTTGTTTGAAAAGACCCACTTGCAAGGATATGGAGCACTGACAGCACCTGCACTTGAGGGGGGATTCCTGTGGGATGGCGGATAGCTGACATCAGGTCTGGCTCCAACTGGGTACTCAGTTCCTGGATTGTGGCACGGTCTAGCCTGTATGTGATAATCACATGTCGCTCCTCCATTGTCAACAGATCCACCAACGGTCGGTACACCAGAGGATGCCGTCATCTCCTCACATATCCCAGCGGACAGTGCCTATGAAGGACCACAGTGAGCACAGAGTCAAACAACTCACAGGTATGTACCCACAGTTTACACAGAACACCATTCATGCACAAAAGGTGGCCTGTATGTGTGTTGAGTCAGGGCCTAGGTATGTGTGACGCAGTTGAAAATGAAGCCATGTGGGCCCATGAAATGGCGGCTGCCTGACCTCTAAAGTGTGTGTAGATGTCATCCATAGCCTTGTAGGCCATTTCCCAGGAATTTTACAGTGGAGCCCAAGAGTGCGGTGTAGTGCAGGGGGCTTCTGTGTCTGTCGTGTCCGCCAACGGTAGCGGTAATGCATGCACTCAACATGTCTTTCTTCTGTCGCCCGCCCCTTTTTGTGGTCTCCCTGTTCTTGTGTGCATTAGCATCATCAGGCGGAGGAGCAGTGGCACCGGAGCACCGTGGGCCGTATCCCACATGGCCATGGAGGGCCACACTACGGACTCGGACTTCAACAGTGGGACGGAAGGCGAGGGGAGCTCCACGGCGGGGACAGGAGCTGAGACCAGTGACACAGACTTGTCCTCTGATGGGAGCTCCCTTGTGGTGGCGGCAACATCTGTGCCACCCCTATCTACAGGTACAGCCGCCACCCCCCCCTTCCAGCACTGCCCTCCCAACAGCCCCTCAGCCTTCGCCCCATGCCCGCTCACCCGGGAGGGTGGGCATCACCTTCGCCCCAGGCACCTCAGGCCCTGCCCCAGTCACCCCTGCTGCCCTCAGTGAGGACCTCCTCAGGTCCCTCACTGTTAGGCAGTCTACCATTTTGAATGCCACCCAGGGTGTAGAACGGCAGTTGCAACAGACGAATGCATTCCTGGAGGGCATTCATTCTGGTCAGGCGGCCCTTCAGCGAGCTTTTCAGACTCTGGCCTCAGCACTGATGGCAGCCATTGTCCCTGTGTCTAGCCTCCCCCCTCCAACTTCCTCCACCCCGACCCAATCCCCTCTACCTCAGCCTATCCCAAGCACACCTACAGACCAGCATGCACACACGTCAACACACAAGGGAAGCTCAGGCAAACATAAGCACCACACATCCCACAGGCACTCACACAAGCATCACACACATGCAGACACACCAACATCCACTGCCTCCACTGTGTCCCCCTCCTCCTCATCTCCCTCCTCCCTCCCAGTCTTGTCTACACTCACACCTGCATGCACTACCTCTACAGCCACTACGTCCCTCTCCAGCACACCCAGCACCACACCCGCTCATGTGCAGTCACCACCCCCACTACCATTCACACGTCCCCTGTGTCCTCTTCCAGTGTGTCTGTGACGCCCCCTCCCAAGATACACAAACGCAGGCACACACCCACCCAACAGTCATCCACCTCACAACAGCCTCCAGCGCATGCACCTTCACCCAAAGTCAGCAAACGTACACCTCCTACAACCACCACCTCTTCCTCCACTGCCAAACCCCCTCCAGCTACCCGTCCCAGTGTGTCCAAAAAACCTTCCTGTCCAAACTTGACCTCTTTCCCACACCTCCCCTACCCCGTCCATCTCATAGTTCCCAAACTAGCACCTCAGCCACAACATCTCAGGGACCAGTGGTGCATCTAGTCACCGGAATCTAGAGTGCACCAGCCACCAGGGCAGCCAGTGTGGCACGGAGCCACAGCACAGACAGTCCCCCACCTGTGAAGCATCAGAAGTTGGCCAGTGCCCGGCGGGAGAGGGGGAAGACTCCAGCCACAAAAGCCGCTCCCAGGGGTCCCGGTTGGAGTGTGGAGTCAGCTGTGACACCTTCCAAGGTGGGGAAGGGCCACAAGAAACCGGCAAGTCTGGGAAGAGCAGCACAGCGGAGAAGACCGCCATCATCCCCGCTGCCCAGGAGGCCACCTCCTGCAGAAGCCCAGCTGCCCAGGACAGGACCGCCAGCACAAGCCCACCTGCCCAGGAGGGGCCCACCAGCACAAGCCCAGCTGCCCAGGACAGGACCGCCAGCACAAGCCCAGCTGGCCAGGACAGGCCCGCCAGCACAAGTCCAGCTGCCCAGGAAAGGCCCGCCAGCCAGCACAAGCCCAGCTGCCCAGGACAGGCCTGCCAGCACAAGCCCAGCTGCCCAGGACAGGACCGCCAGCACAAGCCCACCTGCCCAGGAGGGGTCCGCCAGCACCAGCCCACCTGCCCAGGAGGCCACCGCCAGCACAAGCCCCGCTGGGCAATGAAGGACCGCCAGCACAAGCCCCGCTGGGCCATGAAGGACTGCCAGCAAAAGCCCCGCTGGGCCATGAAGGACCGCCAGCAGCTGAGTCCCTGCAATGGAGACTGCCGTCTCAAGCACCGCTGAACAGGGCACCGCCGTCTCAAGCACCGCTGAACAGTGCACCGCCGTCTCAAGCACCGCTGAACAGAGGTTCCCCCCCTTTCCCTCCCCATGAGGTGCCTGTTTAGTTGCTCTCTGAGGCCCCTGCAGTGTTCTCTCAGTCATGGTCGGGGATCTTGTGTGGGCCTCGCCCATACCGTGTGGTCCCAGTGTTCCATGGACTTTCTTAGAGCACTACCTGGACTACTATGCTTGGTATATATTTTGTACATGGTGTATATATATACATTTCTGCCTACTTGCTTTTAATATATTACAATGGTTACACTAATTTTCTATTGTCTCTGCATTCTTCCGAGGGGTTTGGGGGGTGTAACTGTGATGTATTGATCTGCATGAGTGTCTTTGTTGTTGTGGGTGAGGGTGGGGGTGTTACGTGTATATGTCTCTGTTTTTTCCCTCCCCCCTCCCCTGTGTCGTAGGTGCAGTACTCACCGTGGTCTTCGCCGCAGGCGTTCGTGCTCCTGGTAGAGGAGCAGGAAGACTATTGCAGGTAGAATTTGGAGTTCCGGATCCATGGCGTCCTCGTTCCTCGTGGGGTGTGTAGAGGTGAGCGTTTTCCATTTGGGATTCTGTTTCCGCCGTGTTTTTATCTGCGGTGAATCCGGAAAAGGTGGCGGATTGGCCTGTCATAATAGTGTGGGGGTGGTACATTGTCTCCTGCCTGTCTGTTGGCGGTGAGAACCGCGCTGTTTGTTTGTACCGCCGTGGTGGTTGGAGTGTTAAAGTGGCTGTCTTTGTTGGCGGTTTCCGCCACCGTCGTAATTGCTATTTTTTTACCGCCGGCCTGTTGGCGGTCTTACCGCCGCTTTAACACCGACCGCCAGGGTTGTAATGACCACCATAGTCCTTACTGGGGTCTTCATCTTAGGGAGGGCTGTCCGTCTCAGGCATCCTCTGCACAGTGGCAGGGGTACCTGTGGATTGAGTTAGAGAGTTACATAGCAGAGGTGTGATTGGTATTGATGTTGTGTGATGTATACTGTGGCTTTACTTGTATCCCAGTTATGGTAATGACAGATGTAGCACTATTGATATAGTGTGTGGGTCATGGATACAGAAATGCGTACCATGTTTCATTCCGATTTGAGGAATTAAGATTGCATTGCTGCAATTGCCATGTAGTGGTCCTCAGTCGTAGCATGCAGGTTTAGAGTAGGTTTAGCGGGTGCAATAGTCAGCCATGCAGGTGTTGCACTGTGATGTCGACATTTCAGGTTGTCATGTGGCTGGGCAGGTGCATTGTGAGAAGTGTAGTGATGGTTCTTGGTTGTGATATTTGTGCACCGGGCAGGGACTTTGTAGGGATGGTGGCTGGGTGGTGGAATGGAATGCAGCGGAGGGCCATTTGTTGGTTGGGTGGGAGGTGGAGTGAGAGATAGGATGACTTGACAGTGATGGGTGGTAGGAATGCATGCTGGACAGGAGTACTTGGTGTGAGGAGAGTGTTAAAGGCTTACCAAAGTCCAGTCCTTCGGTTATTCCAGTCAGGCCCTCAGGATGCAGGATGGCCAAGACCTTCTCTTCCCGCAATGCAAAGTCTGTGGGTGGAGGTGGGGGCCCATCACCAGTCTTGTTGATGGCAATCTGATGTTGTGATGCCATGGAACGCACCTTCCCCTGCAGGTTGTTCCACCTCTTCTTGCTGTCCTCTCTCATGCGTGGATGGCATGCGTGGATGGTTGCCAACTGAGTTGACAACTGAGTTGACCCTGTCGACGATCCTCTGCCATAACTCCATTTTGCTGGCTATGGATGTTTGCTGGACCTGTGCTCCTAACAGTTGTGGCTCTACCCTGATGATTTCATCAACCATGACTCTAAGCTCTTCGTCTGTGAAGCGTTGGTGCTTTTGACGGGACATGGTGATTGTGTTGTGTGTGGGGGGGTGTTGTGTGCAAGGGCGCAGTGTAAGGTGCTTGGTGGGGTGGGAGGTGCTTGGTTGTGTGTGCTGGTTGTTTTGTGGTGTTTGTGTGCTGTGTCGATGTGTGTAAAGTGTTGTTCATGCAGTTGTGTGGTGTGTGCTAAGTGAGAAGTCTAAAAGTACCTATGGTGTACAAGTGCAAAATCGTATGTTGTTGGCTCTTTACTGTCTGTGATCGTTGTTTTAGTTGCAAAGGATTGTGGACTGTGTGTAGGGGTGTTTTATAGTGGTGTGTGTAGGTGGGCATGTATAGTCCATGCTGTGAGGACCGGTTTGGTCCTCGTAGCGTGGGTAAACACTGTCAGTTCAAGACAAAAGCTATCCTTGTGAGGACCGGTGCGTTATGAGGACCGGTCCCTGTAGTGTGTTTAAGTAGTTTTGAGCAAGTGTATCAAAATACGAAAAGCGCAGTTACATTGCCTTGGTCTGCTTTATAACCTACCCTACTCTCAAAGGGCACGTGGAGTTAGAATAGTAAATACACACTTCATTACGTTCAATGGCCGGTCCTCATATTTATAGGTATGTCATGTTGTGTGTGTCTGGTGTGTGAATGTGTGTCAGGTGTGGGGTTTTCAAACTGTCCAATGTCATGTGGTGTTGTGGCTGAGGTGTGTTTTTCACTGCGGTGGTTCGCACTGCCAATGGTTTTCCGCTGTGTAGTGACCGCTGTGCTGATTTCTGGGTCATAAAATGGAGGGTGGAATGTGGTTGGAGTGGTGTTGCTGGTGGTGGGACCACCTATCTCCCACCCCGGTCGTCCTGGCGGTCTCGGATTTGTGGCTGTCTTTTGGCTATGTACTGTGTGGGATACTGCCAACACTGGTGGTTATTTTGGCGCCAGCAACCGTGGCGGTCTTGCCAAAAGACCTCCAAACTCGTAATGAGGGCCTTAATTTTGAAAATTAGGATATTTTCTATTTTGTTTTTAACTACCTTTTTATACGTATATCTTTTAATCACTCTCTATTTTTGAAGTTATATATATATTTTTTTTTAGTATCCCAATTTACCTTATTTATTTCATGTTGTTTACTTTTTTGGTATATATTTAAATGGCTTTCCATAACATAACATCGTTAGCGTAACGGTTATTTTAATTTTGTGGCAACAATTAATTTTGATTCCTAAAAGTCCACACTTTCCCCAATGAGGTTAAGTGTTCAGTAGGAATAGTAAATCTCACCCCTCAAAGTCAAGCACGTTTCTCAATGTGGTTATGGCTGGAGTTGAAATAGTAGATATGAAACCTTCAACAGTTTCCCTAAGGTGGTTACGTTTGTAGTGGGAATAATAAATGTAAAACTACCAGAGCCCAACACTTTTCCCAGTGTGGTTAAGTCTGGAGTTTGAATAATAAATTTGAACACCCCCAAAGTCAAGTAGTATCCACAATGTGGTTACATTTGGTGTGGGAACGCTAAATCTGAACTGATAGTTCCCAAATGTGGTTAAATAAACAGTCACTCATCTTCTTATTTTTTTTTTAAGTTTTCAGGTCTTGGATGGATTGCTTGGATTTTTGGAAGTATATTGCATGATCTGTTTTTTCTTGCTCTGAGTTTCACTGGCCAGATACAAAATATGTGTTATCACATTCTATTTATATATGTTATCAAGTAGGCAATATTAATTTTATATGTTATGCTTGTTGATTAATTTACTATCTATCTATGATTTCTTTATGGTGTTAACATATTTTTAAAGGAGATAGAAAATTGTTTGGTAAAATGTTTTGCATTGTGTGCTCATCTTGGCCTTTCTTGGGTCCTGTAAAATATTTCTGACTTCTATTTCTGTAAAGTTAGCGGGGTGGTTATGTTCCCTAACATTTTCAGCCCTTTCATTTTTAGTGGTAGCCCTGCCACAGCCTGCATTTTAACAATATTTGGTGCATTTCTAGTGTGTTTGCTCACTGGCAATGCTCTCCTTTGTTTAAGTATATCCTCTGCAATTTAACAACTAATTCCCTTTTTGACATTCGATGAATTTTGCTTGGTCAACATTTTATATGTGGATTTCAGAGTATAGAAAATATATATTGTTTAAAAATACTTGATATCATATTTATTGTAACTTTTTTCATTGCAAGTGCACAGTTTCACTTACATTTTCAATGTTGTCTTTACTTTCTTTTAGTTATGTATTTTTACTTTGCAGGCGTGTTTTTTTTTTTTTGGCACAGTTTTCTTCTGTTGTAGTCTTTTGAGTGGAGGGGATTTGTTAGTTAAGAGTTTGGTGATTTTTCTTTGCTTTTATAATATGTTTAAGTGTTATTTTTAATTTAATTTTAGTTTTGTGCTTCGGTTACACAAGGAATTCAGTGTCTGTGCTTCAATTTTATTTTATTTTCCATGTAGCAGTTTTTCCTTCTTGTAGAGGAGGCACCTGTATATATATGTAAATATATATATATATATATATATATTTAACAAATATATATATAAAATAACAAATAATTAAAACTATGCTGTATATATATATATATATATATATATATACAGCATAGTTTTAATTATTTGTTATTTTAACACTGTCTTACTGATTTATTACTTTTGTTAGGTTTCATTTATTGTCAAATCTATATTGCTCATAGTGTTTTGTAAAGTGCTGTAGTCTTTTTTTGTAGGTCTGCAATCCAGCAGGGTGAAACTGCCCTGCTGTAGCAGTTCTTCAGGAAGTATTTGTTGGGCTTTTTGTGGCCTTTTGTATTGTTTTTAAATTGAAAAACATTTCTATTTGTAAATGTTTTTAAGCTTAATTTGATAGGTTGGTTGGAGACTAGTTAGATTTTTTTGCACCATTTATGTTAAACGCAAATTAATTGTTCATTATACATTTAAAATGTATTATTTTATTTTGACTTATTGTTATATTGTTTTAAATATTTTAAGTAATACTGTTTTATTTTATTTGGAAAAATGTTGATTTTTCTGGTGTTTGATACTTCAGTTTTTGTTATTTTTGTTGGTTCTGCTTCTTTAGTTTTAATATGTAGGAGATATTTGTTATTTCCTTGGTTTTGTTTATGATTTTATTGTATTTTAGATTTTCTTTTCACAATATCATTGTCATTGATATTTGTTTCTTTACTGTTTAAGTATAGGGTCACTATATTTATGTTTCCACTTATGATTTTGTTGATCATGTTTTTCTCAAAACAGTGCCAAATAGCCACATAAAAACCAGGACCTTTGCCAATAATCTGGGTGTTTAAAAAGTGGGTTTAAATATAGCACCTGATGTCACAGTGGCGCGAGTAGCATCAGCATGGAGAAAGACAAAATGTGCCATGTTAAATATCAGCAGTGTTCGCAACATAGTCAATGTGCACATCATGTCTGCCATCAGATTGTTAATGGCTCTGTGTTCTACATACATACTGGGTCCTTTCACTTGAAACACAAGTGCCATTCTGAAAATCAATTATTTATAATAACCATTGGCAGTACACACCGCCGCGCTCTAAATGCAAACACACTACAAGACACTACCACATTGGACAATTCAAAGTACACACACCTGACAAACATACACACACCACACCCCCACACCACTATAAAACACACATCTACATTGCCCACACCCCCTTACAGCATAAAAAAAAAAGATAGCAAGCAGAGAGAGACAAGCCAGGAGCACCCACTCAATCAGAGGCACAATACATCATCACACATACACCATCCACGCACCTCACAACACAACACCCCACACATCACCATGGCACCCCAAATACACCCCAGGTTTTCCGAGGAGGAGCTAAGGATCGTGGTGGAGGAAATCATCTGGGTAGAGCCGCAGGTGCAGCAGACGTCCATTGCAAGGAAGATGGGGCTGTGGCGGAGGATCGTGGACAGGGTCAACGCCGTGGGACAGCACCCCAGAACTATGGTTGACATCAGGAAGAGATAGAATGACCTACGGGGAAGGTACGTTCCGTGGTTGCAAGACACCAGGTAGCCGTACAGAGGACTGGCGATGGACCACCACAACTAACAACATGGGAGGAGCAAGTCTTAGCAGTAATGCATCCTGAGGGCCTCGCATGAGTAGCAGGAGGACTGGACTCTAGTAGGTCAAATTTTTACTACTTTATCCCCCCCACCCTACCTGCATGCCATCACAAACTCCTACCCTCACCCCCATAACTCCACCACCTCACACATTCCCCACTATTACAACCCACCCATCCCAATACCATACAATCCCTGCATGTAACACCAATGTATGGACCCCATCACAGACCTACATGGACACCCATCACCACAGCATGCCCAGTAGAGAGACTCACCCAGCCCACAAAATCACCACACACACAAGGCAGAGCTGTTAGGGAAATCACAGTCATACAAGGAAACACACCCATGAACAAGATGGCACACGCAGATACAATAACACTGCTTTTGCATCCCCACAGGACCACTACTCAACGTCACCGGAGAGGAGGTGCCAGTTACATCCAGCCCCCCCCCCAGAAGAGACCCACAGTGATGACAGCAGCTCTGCACGCCTGGATCAGGATGACCAACCTGGCCCATCGGGGACCCCTGGACAGATGGTTACCCTGCCACAGTCCCAAGCCACCACAGAGCCTCCCCCCTCAGGAAACACCAGCACAGCACCCACCCAGCGGGCCCATGCCACTGTCCCCAGGACACATCAGTCAGCAGTGTGTCCACCACTACAGGGACTCCAGGCAACCCCACAATCACAGGACAACCAGGGACCTGAGGTCAGTGGTAGTGGGCACATGGTTCAGGGGACAGAGGCACAGGACAACAGGGAAGCTGGGAGGACTGCTGTGTGACAGGGGGAGGACAGGCCCAGGGAACCCACTCTCCAGGAGGCACTCTCCAACATCATGGGAGCATACCACCATTCCCAGGAGACCATGGGCCAGATACTGTACAAGTTGTAGGAGACCCAGCGGCTGCAGGAGGGACAGTACCAGGGAATCAGAGAGGACCTCAGAAACATCTACACCATCCTGTTCACCATTGAAGGGGTGCTGGCAGACATGGGCAAGACCATGAGGGAGGCAGTGGCACACCAATGAGCCCCTGATACTAGCCACACCGAAGAACAGAACTCCACCTCCGCCGGCGCAAGTGGACAGGAGGGCCCGCCACAGGACCAACAGGCCACCAGCACCCCACCCCCTGCAGAAGGAGAACCACCCCGGAAATGGTCCCTGCAATCCAGGGAGAAGACAGAGAACATTGCCAAGTCCCCCGCCAGGAAATAAGACTCTCCTGATTGTCACCCTAAATGTCCCACTCTGTCACCCTGTCCACCATGAACTGCCATTACTTCCCCTCCTATGCCCCATTGGACAATGCACCTGTGATACTAAGAGACTGGACTCTACCCTGGACTTTCCTCCACAATCACCCCAGCCCATTGCACATCCCCCTCTACCTATGACCACTTAAATAAACACCCTTGGAACAAATACAAATCTGGAGTCTGTCAAATGATTGAAATATGTATCAGTTCAACATTGTCAAAGCATTGCAAGTCATATGTACAGTTAAATATACTTTGGAATGACCTTTGGTGGGCAGCAGTTCACATAGCAGGAGCCAGAGTGGACACAGAGATCTGAAAATAGAGATGCCAAAGGGTACAGTAAGTGGCCATAAACATAGGGAAATCAGGCTGCCATGTACAATGTCCAACAAAAAACTGAAAAGTTAAGTGAAGTTACAGTGTCTTTCTTACCTGTGTGTCACTGGAAGTACTGCTGTATTACATTACTTCTGTTGTCAACATCTTCTTCCTCTGCCTCCTCTTCCTCACTGTCCACAGGCTCCACCGCTGCCAAAAGACCATCTCTAGGCTCATCTTCCTGCAGAAAAGCCACCTGGCGTCTCAAGGCCAGGTTGTGCAACATGCAACGATGATCTGGCACACCTTCTTGGGTGACTAGTACAGGGATCCACCTGTCAGATGGAGGCACCGGAACCTTGCCTTCAGGAGGTCGAAGGACCTTTCAATAATCCTCCTTGTATGCCCATGTGCCTCATTGTAACGTTCCTTTGCCCTTGTCCTGCCATTCCTCACTGGGGTCAGTAGCCATGAGAGGTTGGGGTAACCAGAGTCACCTGCAAATATCGAGTGATACCTGTTAAACCCACACTAACACTTAGGGACAACCCCATACCCAGACACCTACTTATACTGTGTGGGGACCTTGGGCTCACCTATTAGCCACAACCGGTGCCTCTGGAGTTGGCCCATCACATATGGGATGCTGCCTTTCCTCACGATAAAGGCATCATGCACAGAGCCAGGATATTTGGCATTCACATATGAGATGTACTGGTCCACCAAACACACTATCTGCACATTCGTAGAGTGATAGCTTTTTCTATTCCTGTAAACTTGTTCATTTCGTCGGGGGGGACAAATGCCACATGTGTACCATCAATGGCACCAATTATGTTGGGGATATGTCCCAGGGCATAAAAGTCAGCTTTCACTGTGGCCAAATCATCCACCTGGGTGAATACAATGTAGGTGCGCATGTGTTTCAGCAGGGCTGACAACACTCTGGTCAACACATTGGAGAACATGGCTGAGACATCCCTGATGCCATGACCACTGTTGTTTGGAAGGAACCACTTGCCAGGAAATCGAGCACTGACAGGACCTGCACTAGAGGGGGGATACCCTTGGGCTGGCGAATAGCTGACATCAGGTCTGGCTCCAATTGGGCACATAGTTCTTGGATTGTGTCCAGATCAAGTCTGTAGGTTAGGATAATGTGTCTGTCCTCCATTGTCGCAATGTCCACCAGGGGTCTGTACACCGGATGATGTCGCCATCTCATATTCAGCCTCAGCGGTTGAAGCCTATGGAAGAAAACGGTGAGCAGAGGGTCATATTCACACATCTATTGCACTAATGATGATTTTTTTCCTTTACAGAACCAGTATGTGAATCCGACAGTCAGTTGCTGTGCCAGTGTTTGCTGTGACGCAGTTAGGTGCCATGCCTTGTGCCCCCCTGAAATGGCGGCCGCCTGCCCTGTGAGGAGGGACAAGTGGAAATGAGGTAATTCCGCTGGCGTTGTGCAACGTTGCAGTAGGCGGTCGAAGACCGCTGCGCAACTTCGCATTCGTTATCATTGGGCCCTATGGGTTCCAGGAGCCAATGGGGATGTACGCCGGCGGTGACGGTACGCACCACAGCGGACGTGACAGCCATTTTCTATCTGTTCACTCACTTGCTGCCTGACCTTCAACAGGAGAGGACCTACACTGCAAGTGCTGCTGTGACCTGTGTCTGGAAGTGACAATAGCTCAGGTATCTGGGGAAAGGGCCCCTGCCTTCACTGCGGAGGAGTTGGAGAAACTGGTGGATGGGGTCCTCCCCCAGTACACATTACTCTATGGTCCTCCAGACAAAGAGGTTAGTACACTGTGAGCATGATGCGTGGGCCATAAATGTGCGGAGTGCTGTGTGTGTAAGCCACATGTCGGGGGGCTGAGGGGTCCTGGGCAGAGTGCTGCATGTATGATGGTCAATTTATGTGCGTAAGGGGATGGGAGGGATATGGTGGGCCATGAGGTTGACAGTCCGGACGGTATGACTAATCCTTTTTCCGCTGTCTTATTCCTCCAGGTCAGCACCCACCAGAAAAAGGGTATTTGGTGTGCCATCACCAAGGAGGTGCGGACCCTGGGGGGCACCCACTGCCGCAAAAGGTGGGAGAAAAGAAGATGGCGGAGGCCCAGCTGGGGCTGGCCTCCCAACGAGGAAGGGGTGCCCGTTGCACCGTGACCCCCCTGATGTTCCGCATCCTGGCGGTGGCTTATCCAGAGTTGGATGGGCGCTTGAAGGCATCACAGCAGCCACAAGGGGGTGAGTACAGATTCTGAATCATGACTTTGCTCATTTTAAGAGTTACCTGGGTGGAGGATGTGGGCTATGGGTGCACCTAGGCCAGGGCGAAGATGGCAGGGTAGGTCCCTTGTTGGGCAGGCTCTGAAGCACTCCTACCCCAGTAGTGTTAGTGGGCATCTACTTCAGGGCAGGGTCCTGTGGTTTCAGGTGTGCAGCTAATGGCAGTAGGCATTGTACCCCATGGGCTGGTGACTATCTTAGTAACTGGTAGTGCATTGCCTAGTGCATAGGGCTGCTCCCTGTGTGTTGTGTACGCCAATGATAGTGGTGTTGCTGGCATTGACCAAGTGTGTCCTCTGTCTCTCCTCCCCCCCTTTTTGTTTTGTCACCCTGTGTAGGAAGGTAGCCTCTTTCTAGCCTTGTTACCCCCACTTTTGGCCTGTTTGTGAGTATATGTCAGGGTGTTTTTACTGTCTCACTGGGATCCTGCTAACCAGGGCCCAGTGCTCATAGAGGAAACCCTATGTTGTCAGTGTGTTTGATATGCGTCACTGGGATCCTCCTAGCCAAGACCCCAGTGCTCATAAGTTTGTGGCCTATATGTGTTCCCTGTGTGGTGCCTAACTGTATCACTGAGGCTCTGCTAACCAGTACTTCAGTGTTTATGCTCTCTCTGCTTTTAAAATTGTCACTGCAGGCTAGTGACTAATTTTACCAATTCTGATTGGCACACTGGAACACCCTTATAATTCCCTGGTATATGGTACCTAGGTACTCAGGGTATTGGGGTTCCAGGAGATCCCTATGGGCTGCAGCATTTCTTTTGCCACCCATAGGGAGCTCAGACAATTCTTACACAGGACTGCCACTGCAGCCTGAGTGAAATAACGTCCACCTTATTTCACAGCCATTTTACACTGCACTTAAGTAACTTATAAGTCACCTATATGTCTAACCCTCACTTAGTGAAGGTTAGGTGCAAAGTTACTAAGTGTGAGGGCACCCTGGCACTAGCCAATGTACCCCCACATTGTTCAGGACAATTTCCCCAGACTTTGTGAGTACGGGGACACCATTACACGTGTGAACTACATATAGGTCAATACCTATAGATAGCGTCACAATGGTAACTCCGAACATGGCCATGTAACATGTCTAGGATCATGGAATTGTCCCCCCAATACCATTCTGGTATTGGGGGGACAATCCCATGCATCCCCGGGGCTCCAACATGGACCCTGTGTACTGCCAAACTAGCTCTCTGGTGTTTTCTCTGCAGCTACCGCTGCGGCCAACCCTCAGACAGGTTTCTGCCCCCCTGAGGCCTGGGCAGCCCAGTCCCAGGAAGGCAGAACAAAGGATTTCCTCTGAGAGATGGTGTTACACCCTCTCCCTTTGGAAATAGGTGCTAAGGGCCTGAGAGGAGTAGCCTCTCCTGGCCTCTGGAAATGCTTTGAAGGGCACAGATGGTGCCCTCTTTTCATAAACCAGTCTACACCGGTTCAGGGATCCCCCAGCCCCTGCTCAGGCGCTAAACTGGACAAAGGAAAGCGGAGTGACCACTCCCCTGTCCATCACCACCCCGGGGTGGTGCCCAGAGCTCCTCCAGTGTGTCCCAGACCTCTGCCATCTTGAATGCAGAGGTGGGAGGGCACAATGGAGACCTCTGAGTGGCCAGTGCCAGCAGGTGACGTCAGTGACCCCTCCTGATAGGCTCTTACCTGGTTAGGTAGCCAACCCTCCTCTGAGGGCTATTTAGGGTCTCTCCTGTGGGTTTCTCTTCAGATAACGAATGCAAGAGCTCACCAGAGTTCCTCTTCACTTCTCTCTTCGACTTCTGCCAAGGATCGACAGCTGACTGCTCCACGACACCTGCAAAACTGCAACAAAGTAGCAAGAACACTACCAGCAACATTGGAGCGCCTAATCATGCCGGCTTTCTCAACTGTTCGACGGAATCTTCCCCCTGCCAACGGAGGCACCAAGCGTCTGTATCACCGGTCCTCTGGGTCCCCTCTCATCTTGACGAGCGTGGTCCCTGGAACACAGGAGCTGGATCCAAGTGACACCGACAGTCCAGTGGTCCTTCTGTCCAAATTTGGTGGAGGTAAGTCCTTGCCTCCCCACACCTGACAGTAATCCTGTTTACTGCATGATCTGCAGCTGCTAGGGCATCTGTGCACTTTTGCAAAACTTCCTTTGTGCACAGCACAGCCGAGGTCCCCAACACTCTGTCCTGCATTGCCCAACTTGCTGAGTTGACCTCCGACTTCGTGGGACCCCCTTTTGTTGTGCTGAGATGACCGCCATGCTCAGATTTCCTGAACACCTGCTCAGGTGCTTCTGCGGGTTCTGTCTGCTCTCTGTGTTGCTGAGCGCACCTTCTTTCTCCTCCTTCAAGGGGCGACCTCCTGGTCCTTCCTGGGCCCTGGCAGCACCCAAAACCTTCAACCATGACTCTTGCAGCTAGCAAGGTTTGTTTGCAGTCTTTTTGCGTGGAAACAACTCTGCATTCTCCAGCACACCGTGGGATATCTTCTGACCAAAGGAGAAGTTCCTGGCACCTTCTGTTGTTGCAGAATCTTTGGCTTCTTCCACCCGGAGGCAGCCCTTTTGCACCTTCATCCGGGGTTTAGTGGGCCCCTGCCCCCCCCGGACACTTGCGTGACTCTTGGACTTGGTCCCACTTCCTTTCCAAGTCCTCAGGTCCAGGAATCCATCTTCAGTGCTTGGCAGTCAGTGGTTGTCTTTGCAGAATCCCCTATCTCGACTTTACTTTCTTTATGGGGTAGTAGGGTAACATTACTCCTACTTTTCAGGGTCTGGGGGTGGGGTATCGTGGACACCCTTAGTGTTTTCTTACACTCCCTCTACACACTACACTAGGCCTGGGGTCCATTTGTGGTTCGCAATCCACTTTTGGAGTATATGGTTTGTGTTGCCCCTAGGCCTATTGTCTCCTATTACATTCTATTGTGTTCTACAGTGTTTGCACTTCTTTTCTAAGGTGGTCATTACAACCCTGGCGGACGGTGTTAAAGCGGCGGTAAGACCGCCAACAGGCCGGCGGTAAAAGAAATTGGAATTACGACCGTGGCGGAAACCGCCAACAAAGACAGCCACTTTAATACTCCGACCGCCACGGCGTACAAACAAACAGCTTGGCGGTCACCGCCAACAGACAGGCGGAAGACAAAGTACCGCCCACAGTATCACAACCTACCAATCCACCACCTTTTCTGGGGCGGATTCACCACGGATAAAAACACGGCGGAAACAGGACTTCGAAGGGAAAGCGCTCACCTCTTCTCACCCCGCGAGGAATCCGGACGCCATGGAACCAGAGCTGCAGATCCTGCCAGCCCTTATCTTCTTGCTCCTCTACCAGGAGCACGAACGCCGGCTGCAAAGACAACGGTGAGTACTGCGCCTACGACACAGGGGAGTGGGGAGGTAAAAAACAGGGAGACACACACCACACGCAACATGCAACACCCCCACCCTCACCCTCACCCACTACAACACACACACACACACCAATACAGCATGATACATTACAGTTACACCCCCCAAGCCCCCCAGAAGAATGCAAGGACAAAAGAAAATTAGTGTAACCATTGTAATATATTAAAATCAAGTACGCAAAAATATATATATACACACTATAAACAAAATAGACACCAAGCTTAGTAGTCCAGGTAGTGCTCCAATGAAGTCCATGGAACACTGGGCCCACACAGTATGGGCAAGGCCCACACAAGATCCCTGACCATGACCGAGAGAACACTGCAGGGGCATCAGAGAGCAAGAAAACAGGCACCTCGGGGGAAGGGAAAGGGGGGCACCTCAGCCGGTTGAGTACACAAAGCCAAATCCACGAGAGGGCCACATGCCCACTGTTCCATCTTGGGGAGTGCAAAGCCACAGTCTCTCAAGTCTCTACAGTGGGTGGGTTGCCCACTGTTCCATCCTGGGGAGAGCAAAGCCACAGTCTCTCACGTCTCTACAGTGGGTGGGTTGCCCACTGTTCCATCCTGGGGAGTGCAATCCACAGTCTCTCAAGTCTCTACAGTGGGTGGGTTGCCCACTGTTTCATCCTGGGGAGTGCAAAGCCACAGTCTCTCAAGTCTCGACAGTAGGTGGGTTGCCCACTGTTTCATCCTGGGGAGTGCTAAGCCACAGTCTCTCAAGTCTCTACAGTGGGTGGGTTGCCCACTGTTCCATCCTGGGGAGTGCTAAGCCACAGTCTCTCAAGTGGATAACAGTCTCCACTGGTTCTGGAGGGGGCATTGTGGCCAGAGTGCTTCATCCTGCTAAGGACAGAGGTAGTGGCTTACAGTCTCCACTGGTTCTGGAGGGGGCATGGTGCCCAGAGTGCTTCATCCTGCTAAGGACAGAGGTAGTGGCTGACAGTCTCCACTAGTTCTGGAGGGGGCATGGTGCCCAGAGTGCTTCATCCTGCTCATGACGGACTCAGTAGCGTCAGTGCCCTTGGCGCTCATGAGCCAGCGTGCTTGTGGCGGCGGTGCCCTGTTCAGCGGTGCTTGTGGCGGCGGTGCCCTGTTCAGTGGTGCTTGTGGCGGCGGTGCCCTGTTCAGCGGTGCTTGTGGCGGCGGTATCCTTTGCAGTTACTCAGTTGCTGGTGGTCCTTCATGGCCCAGCGGGGCTGGTGCTGGCGGTCCTGTCTGGCCCAGCGGGGCTGGTGCTGGTAGTCCTGTCTGGCCCAGCGGGTCTGGTGCTGGCGGTCCTGTCTGGCCCAGTTCTCTCTGGCCCAGCGGGGCTGGTGCTGGTGGTTCTCTCTGGCCCAACGGGGCTGGTGCTGGCGGTCCTCTCTGGCCCAGCGGGGCTGGTGCTGTTCCTCTCTGGCCCAGCGGGGCTGGTGCTGGCGGTCCTGTCTGGCCCAGTGGGGCTGGTGCTGGCGGTCCTCTCTGGCCCAGCGGGGCTGGTGCTGGTGGTCCTCTCTGGCCCAACGGGGCTAGTGCTGGTGGTCCTGTCTGGCCCAGCGGGGCTGGTGCTGGCAGTCCTCTCTGGCCAGCGGGGCTGGTGCTGGCGGTCCTGTCTGGCCCAGCGGGGCTGGTTCTGGCGGTCCTCTCTGGCCCAGCGGGGCTGGTGCTGGCGGTCCTCTCTGGCCCAGTGGGGCTGGCGCTGGCCTCTTGGGCAGTAGGGCAGGTGCTGGCAGTGGCTTCTTGGGCAGCAGGGCAGGTGCTGGCGGTGGCCTCTTGGGCAGCATGGCAGGTGCTGGCCTCTTGGGCAGCAGGGCAGGTGCTGGCGGTGGGCTCCTGGGCAGCGAGGATGATGGCGGTCTTCTCCGGCGTGCTGCTCTTCCCAGACCTGCTGACTTTCTTGTGGCCCTTCCCCACCTTGGAAGGTGTAGCTGCTGACTCCACACTCCCACCTGTACCTCTGGGAGCGGCTTTGGTGGCTGGAGTCTTCCCCCTCTCCCGCCGGGCACTGGCCAACTTTAGATGCTTCACAGGTGGGGGACTGTCGGTGCTGTGGCTCCGTGCCACACTGGCTGCCCTGGTGGCCGGTGCACTCCAGATTCTGGTGACTAGAGGCACCACTGGTCCCGGAGATGTTGTGGCTGAGGTGCTAGGTTGGGACCTGGAGAGTCGGGCCCTAGGAGACTGACAGGGTGGGGAAGGTGAGGGAAAGAGGTCAAGGTTGGACAGGAAAAGTTTTTTGGAAACACTGGGACGGGTATCTGGATGGGGTTTGGGAGTGGAGAAAGAGGTTGTGGTTGTAGGAGGTGTTGGTATGGTGACTTTGGGTGCAGGTGTATGCACTGGAGGCTCTCGTGAGGTGGATGGCTATTGGGTCGGTGTGTGCCTGTGTTTGTGTATCTTGGGAGGGGGCGTCACAGACACACTGGGAGAGGACACAGGGGAAGTGTGAATGGCCGTGAGGGTGGTGACTGCACGTGAGCGGGTGTGGTGGTGTGTGTGCTGGTGATGGAAGTAGTGGCTGTAGATGTAATGCATGCAGGTGTGAGTGGAGACGTGACTGGGAGGGAGGAGGGAGACAAGGAGGAGGGGGACACAGTGGAGGCAGTGGATGTTGGTGTGTCTGCATGTGTGTGATGCTTGCGTGAGTGCCTGTGGGATGTGTGGTGCTTATGTTTGCCTGAGCGTCCCTTGTGTGTTGACGTGTGTGCATGCTGGTCTGAAGGTGTGCTTGGGATAGGCTGAGGTAGAGGGGATTGGGTCTGGGTGGAGGAAGTTGGAGGGGGGAGGCTAGACACAGGTACATTGGCTGCCATCAGTGCTGAGGCCAGAGTCTGAAAAGCTCGCTGAAGAGCCGCCTGACCAGAATGAATGCCCTCCAGGAATGCATTTGTTTGTTGCAACTGCCTTTCTACACCCTGGAGTACTCCGACTCCGTTGTCTCGCCCTCCAGGGCCATGTGGGATGCAGCTCCCTCCTGCTCCGTTGCCACTGCTCCTCCGCCTGATGATGCTAATGCACACAAGAACAGGGAGACCACAAAAAGAGGGGGGGACAACAGAAGAAAGACATGTTGAGTGCATGCATTACCGCTACCGTTGGCGGACACGACAGACACAGAAGCCCCCTGAACTACGCCACGCACTTGGCCTCCACTGTTCAATCCCTGGGACATGGCCTACAAGGCTATGGACGACATCTGCGCACAGCAATTTCACAGGAGCATGACTAGGTGTACTTGGCGCTGTACACAGGTGGGGTGGGGTGCCACAGGCTCTGCCAGCACAAGGGACCTTGCCTCCTAAACTTGCCCTGGCCTAGGGAAAGCCACAGCCCTCCTCCCCCACCCAGACCCCTCCACTGCGCGCAAAATCAGCAGAATGAGAGTGTACTGACCCCCTTGTGGCTGCTGTGATGCCCCCCAAGCGCCCATCCAACTCCGGGTACGCCACCGCCAGGATCCTGAACATCAGGGGGGGTCATGGTGCGACGGGCACCCCTCCCACGTTGGGAGGCCATCCCCAGCTGGGCCTCCGCCGTCTTCTTGCTCCAGTGGCGAATGTCCTCCCAACTTTTACGGCAGTGGGTGCTCCGTCTGTGGTAGACCCCCAGGGTCCGGACGTCCTTGGCGATGGCACGCCATATATCTTTTTTCTGGTGGGCGCTGACCTACATGAATTGTACAGGGGGGAAAAAAAAGTTATTACCTAATGCACCGTCACAGTCATTGGCCCCCATCCCTACCCTTGCCATTATGCACATGCACTCACCGTCATTTCATACACGCCTCAATCTCCCCCCCTCTTTCATCCATCCCACTCCACGCAGTCATAGCCCGTACAGCATGCTCCCAGTGTATTTACCTGTTTGTCTAGAGGACCGTAGAGTAGCGTGTACTGGGGGAGGACCCCATCCACGAGTTTCTCCAACTCTTCCAATGTGAATGCAGGGGCCCTTTCCCCAGTCGTGCGAGCCATTGTCTCTTCCAGACCGAGGTCACAGCAGCACTTGCAGTGTAGGTCCTCTCCTGTCGAAGATCAGGTATCGAGTGATTGAACAGATAGAAAATGGCGGTCACGTCCGTGGCGGTGCCTACCATCACAGCCGGCGTACATCGTCATTGGCTCCTGGGACACATAGGTTCCAATGTTAACCAATGCAGCATTGCGCCGCGGTCTTCGACCGCCTACCACAATGGTGTACAACGCCAGTGCAGTTACCTCACATCCCATTGTCCCACTTTACAGGTCAGGCAGCCGCCATTTCAGGGGCCCACATGGCTTAATTTCTAACTGCGTCACATATACCTAGGCCTAGCCTCAACACACATACAGGCCAAATATCGGATTATGATTCGTGTTCGGTGTAATCTGTGTCTTGTTTGACTTTGTGCTCGCTGTTGTACTTCATAGGCACCGTCTGCTGGGACATGTGAGGAGATAGCGGCATCCTCCGGTGTACAGACCCCTGGTGGATCTGTCGACAATGGAGAAAAGACATGTGATCATCACCTACAGGCTTGACCGTGCCACAATCTAGGAACTGTGTGCCCCGATGGAGCCAGACCTGATGTCAGCTATCCGTCATCCCGCAGGAATCCCCCTTCAAGTGCAGGTGCTGTCAGTACTCCATTTCCTTGCAAGTGGGTCATTTCAAACAACAGTGGCCATAGCATCAGGGATGTCCCAGCCTATGTTTTCCAACGTGTTGTCCAGAGTGTTGTCTGCCCTGCTGAAACACATGCGGAGCTACATTGTTTTCCCTCAGGTGGAGGATTTGCCTACAGTGAAAGGAGACTTATATGCCCTGGGACATATCCCCAACATCATAGGTGCCATTGATGGGACACATGTGGCTTTGGTCCCCCCCCACAGGAGTGAACAGGTGTACAGAAAACGGAAGAGTTATCATTCCATGAATGTGCAGATGGTGTGTTTGGCAGACCAGTACATCTCCCATGTGAATGCCAAGTTCCCTGGCTCAGTGCATGATGCTTACATCCTGCGGAATAGCAGCACCCCTTATGTGATGGGTCAACTTCAGAGGCACCGTGTGTGGCTATTAGGTGAGCACCTGGAAGCAAGTCAATAGGAATGGTTGTCTGGGTCTGGGGATATCACTCCAGGTTAGTGTGTGTCTAACAGTTGTCCCTCGCCATTTGCAGGTGATTCTGGTTACCCCTACCTGTCATGGCTACTGACCCCAGTAAGGACTCCCAGGACAAGGGCAGAGGAACGCTACAATGAGGCCCATGGGCGAACTAGGAGGGTGATCGAACGGACCTTCGGTCTCCTGAAGGCCAGGTTCAGGTGCCTCCAAATGACATGTGGATCCCTATTCTACTCATCAAAGAAGGTGTGCCAGATCATCGTGGCCTGCTGTATGCTTCACAACTTGGCTTTGCGACGACAGGTGCGTTTTCTGCAGGACGATGGTCCAGATCGCGGTGTTGTTGCAGCTGCGGAGCCTGTGGACAGTGAAGACGAGGAAGCAGAAGAAGAGGGCATGGACAACAGGAACTTGGTGATCCTGCAATATTTCCAGTGAGACACAGGTAAGAATACAAATCTGCCTACTACATGTACTTTGACACTACTACCTCTCTACTGTCTGTCGTTTTCACCCAGTGTATGGTCACTGAGTTGTCACTTTCCCTGACGATTTCACAGATGTGGGTCCCACTGTGTGACATCTGCTTTGATTCCTCATGGACTAGAGCTGTGTGACATAGGTATGTTGACATTACAATTGAAAGTGCATTTTGCCACAGTAATTGCTAATACACAATTCCGAAATCACAGACTGACTCCAGATTGTTTTGTGCTTCAGTTGCAAAATGGTGAGGATTGATGGTGGAGGAATGTCAATGGCAGAGTCCAGTCTATTAGTCTCACAGGTTTATTGCCCAAATGGGCATAGGAAGTGGAGCTGGGGCAGTTTAAGGATGGACAGGGTGACAAAGTGGGACAGAAGGATGACATTCAGGGTGGTCTCATTTCTTGGCGGGGTCTTGGCATCGTTCTCTTTCTTTGTCCTGGATCTCAGGGACCGTTTGCGGGGTGGTTCTCCCTCTGCAGGGGGTGGGGTGCTGGTGTGGTGGTCCTGTGGCGGTGCCTCCTGTCCACTAGCGCCAGAGGAGGTGGTGGGGAGTTCATCGTCCATGATAGTGTCAGGGGCCCCTTGTTGTGCCACAGTGTCCCTCCTGGTGTTGAGTACTTCCTTCAGAACCCCTACGATGGTGCCCAGGGTGGAGCTGATGGTTCTGAGTTCCTTCCTGAAGCCCAAATACTGTTCCTCCTGCAGTCGCTGGGTCTCCTGAAACTTGGCCAGTACCGTTGCCATCGTCTCCTGGGAGTGGTGGTATGCTCCCATGATGGAGGAGAGGGCCTCGTGGAGAGTGGGTTCCCTTGGCCTGTCTGCCCCCTGTCGTACAGCATCCCTCCCAGTTCCCCTGTGTTCCTGGGCCTCCGTCCCCTGGACCGTGTGCCCACTACCACTGCCCCCAGGTCCCTGTTGTTGTTGGGGTGGTGGGTTAGCCTGGGTTCCCTGTAGTGGTGGACACACTGCTGATTGACGTGTCCTGGGGACAGAGGTATGGGCCCGCTGGGTGGGTGCTGTGCTGGTGTTTCCAGAGGGGGGAAGCTCTGTGGTGGCCTGTGACTGTGTCAGGGTAACCGACTGTCCCAAGGTCCCCGATGGGCCGGGCTGGTCATCTAGATCCAGTTGGACAGAGCTGCTGTCATCACTGTGGGCCTCTTCTGTTGGTGGTGTGGACATGTGTGGACCCTCCTGTCCGGTGACGTTGGGTAGGGGTCCTGCATGGGTATAACAGGATGTTTCTTACATCTGTGTGTGCCATGGTGTGCAATGGGTGGGTGTCCGTGTACCCCAGTGCTTGCATTCCTGTGTAGGACCTTGTGTGATGATGGTTTAGAGGGGGTGTATGGGTATGTGCAGTGGCATGCTTTGGTGATGGGTGTCCATGCTTTGTTGTTGCATGCAGAGCTTGGTGTTGGGATGTGTGGTTTGTGATAGTGGAACATCTGTGAGGTGTAGGAGTGATGGGGGTTAGGGTGAGGGTGGGGGTATGTGTTGGCATGCAGGTAGGGTGGGGGATGTAATAGTTAAGATTTGACTTACCAGAGTCCATTCCTCCATCAACTCCTGCGAGGCCCTCAGGATGCAGAATCGCCAAGACTTGCTCCACCCATGTTGTTAGTTGTGGGGGAGGAGGTGGGGGTCTGCCGCCAGTCCGCTGAACCGCAAGGTGGTGTCTTGAGACTACGGAACGCACCGTCCCCCGTAGGTCGTTCCACCTCTTCCTGATGTCATCCCGATTTCTTGGGTGCTGTCCCACTGCATTGACCCTGACCACGATTCTTCGCCGTAGCTCCATCTTCCTGTGATCGAATAGCTGTGGCTCTACCCGGACGATTTCCTCCACCATGACCCTGAGCTCCTCCTCCGAGAACCTGGGGTGTCTTTGCCGTGCCATGGGGTGATGTGGGTGATGTGTGGGGTGGTGTGTGTGGTGATAGGTGGGGTGATATTTAGTGGTGTGTTGTGTGAGGTGCGTGGAAGTGCTGTGGGTGATGGTATTGTGTGCTTGTGGATGCTTGGTAGTTGTTTGTGGTGTCTCTCTCTGGCCTTCGTTTGGGCTTTTTGGTCGTAGGGTTTTGTGGGTGATGTGGGTGTGTGTTTTATATTGTATTGAGTGTGTGGGAGTGGTGTGTGTATGTGTATCAGGTGTGTGTATTTGGAATTGTCCAATGTGGCTGTGTTTTTTAAACGTGTGTATTTTGGGCGCAGCGGTGTGTACCGCCAATGGAATACCGCGGTTGAAAGACCGCCGCATGGATTTGTGTGTCGTGATAGTGTGGGCGTATTTCTGTTGGCATGACGGTGGAGGTTTTGTTTTCGCCAGTTTAGCACTGACCTTTGGTGTGGCGGACTTGTGTGGGTGTCTGTATTTTGGCGGATTCCGTGCTGTGGGTCACAATAGCTGTGGCAGAATTCCGCGGCGCTGTGTTGGCGGTCTTCTGCGTGGTGGTAAGCGTTTTTTACCGCCAATGTTGTAATGACCGCCTAAGTGTTTTACTTACCTGATTTTGGTTTGTGTGTATATTTTGTGTATTTTATTTACCTCCTAAGGGAGTATATCCTCTGATATACTTTTGGCATATTGTCACTAAAATAAAGTACCTTTATTTTTAGTAACTCTGAGTATTGTGATTCTTATGATATAGTGCTATATGATATAAGTGGTATAGTAGGAGCTTTGCATGTCTCCTAGTTCAGCCTAAGCTGATCTGCTATAGCTACCTCTATCAGCCTAAGCTGCTAGAACACTACTAATCTACTAATAAGGAATAACTGGACCTGGCACAAGGTGTAAGTACCACAAGGTACCCACTACAAGCCAGGCCATCCTCCTACACCCTGTCCTTGTGTGCATTAGCATCATCTGGCCAAGGAGCAGAGGCACCAGTGACGGAGGGAGCTGCATCCCACATGGGCCTCGAGGCCGAATCCACCGAGGGTGAGGGCACCAGTGGGACAGAGGGCGAGGGGAGCACCACGACGGGGACAGGAAGGGAGACCACAGACCGGACTCCTCCTCCGATGGAAGCTCTCTGGCGGTGGCCGGCAGCTCTGTGCCCACCCCAACAAAAGGGAACAGCCGCCACCCCCCTACCAGCACCGCCCTCCCAGCAGACCCTCAGCGTGTTTCCCGTGCCCGCTCACCCAGGAGGGTGGGCATCTCCTTCGCCCCAGGCACCTCTGGCCCTGCCCCAGTCAGCCCTGCTGCTTTCAGTGAGGAGGCTATTGATCTCCTGAGATCCCTGACTGTTGGGCAGTCAACCATACTGAATGCCATCCAGGGTGTCGAGAGGCATTTGCAACAAACAAATGCATAC
Organism: Pleurodeles waltl; assembly: GCF_031143425.1. NCBI lineage: Eukaryota > Metazoa > Chordata > Amphibia > Caudata > Salamandridae > Pleurodeles > Pleurodeles waltl. Next base: position 543,605,431 of record NC_090451.1, read on the forward strand.
CTGGAGGGCATTTACTCTGGCGTGGCGCCCCAACTGAGAGCATTTCAGGCTCTGGCCTCAGCACTGATGCCAGCCCTTGTACCTGTCTCTACCCTCCCCCTCCAATTTCCTCTACCCATCCCAATCCCCTCAACCCCAGCCTATCCCAAGGCCACCTTCAGACCAGCATTCACCCAAATCAACACACAGAAGTGGCTCAGGCAAACACAAGCACCACACTTCATCTCACAGGCACCCACACAAGCACCATCCCCATGCAGACACACCAACATCTACTGCCTCCACTGTGTCCCCCTCCTCCTTATCGTCCACCTCCCTCCCAGTAGTGTCTCCACTCACACCTGCATGCACTACATCCTTATCCACTACCTCCATCACCAGCACGCCCATCACAACACACCCCTCACGGGCAGTCACCACCCCCCACATCCACGCACACGTCCCCTGTGTCCTTTCCCAGTGTCTGTGACCCCTCCTCCCAAAGTACACAAACGCAAGCACCCACCCACCCAACAGCCATCTATCTCACAACAGCATCCAGCCCATGCACCTGCACCCAAACTCAGCAGACACCTCCTACAACCACTCCCTCTTCCTCCACTCCCAAACTCTCTCCCTCTTCCCGCCCCAGTGTCTCTAAGAGGCTTTTCCTGGCAAACATTGACCTCTTCCCTACCCCTCCCCCGTCATTCCCCTCGGGCCATGGTATCCAGAACCCAGGCCAGCACCTCACCCACCAAGTCGACTTCCGCTGTGGTACCTGCAACTCACAGAGGCTCAAAGGGGCACCCGTCAGCCCAGCCAGTGTGCCACCAGCCCCTGCAAAGGACAAAACCATTCTGCCACCTGCCAAGGTGAAGAGGGGAACAGCATGCAGCAAGGGCAAGGAGAAGGAACCACCCAGCAAGGCCTCCTCAAAAACTCCAGCTGCCAGACCCATGGTCACACCACCATCTGCCAAGGTGAGGAAGGGACAGAAAACACTAGGGAAGGCACTTCAACCGTTGGAGGCTGCAGGTGAAGGCCTGGTGGCTACCAGCACAACCGCCAGTCCTGCCACCTGCATCGCGGCCGGCACCACTACTGTCAGCAGCAGCATCACCAGGGGGAAGCCGTCGGAGGCTACAGGAGAAGGGCTGGAGCCTACCTCCACCACTGGCAGCACCGGCACCTGCACCACGGCCAGCACCGCCACCTGCACCGCTGACAGTAGGACCCTACCAGCAGCAGCGGCCCCAGTGGGCAGCCATCTGAGGCTGCAGGAGAAGGGCTGGAGCCTCCCACCACCACTGGCAGCACCCCCACCAGCACCGGCAATACAACCAGTTTGCAGCCTTACCCGCCTCAGGATGGAGTCTAGCCCTGTCTCCATGGATTATCATGCAACCTGTTCTCTGCACATCTCGTGCCTCAGACACCCAGGTGAGAGACTGTGACCTTGCACCATCTAGGGTGAAGCACACTGGGCACAAAACCCCCTCCAGAACCAGTGGAAGAGGGCATCCACTCACCCCCTCCTTGGCAGGCCGAAGCACACTGGGCACAAAGCCCCCTCCAGAACCAGTGGAAGAAAGCCTCCACTCACCCCCTCCTTGGCAGGCTGAAGCACGCTGGGCACAAATCCCCCTCCAGAACCAGTGGAAGAAGGCTTACACTCACCCTAACCTTGGCAGGATGAGGCACACTCAGCACAAGGCCCACTCCAGGACCAGTGGAAGAAGCCATCCACTTGGAAAACTGTGGTCTTGCACTCCCCAGGACCAAGCAGTGGGCAAACCACCCACTAGAGAGACTGTGGCCTTGCACTCCCCAGGACCAAGCAGTGGGCAGCCCACCCACTTGAGAGACTTGTGAGACTGTGGCTTTGCACTCCCCAGGACCAAACAGTGGGCAAACCACCCACTTGAGAGACTTGTGAGACTGTGGCTTTGCACTCCCCAGGACCAAGCAGTGGGCATGGAGCCTCCTCGAGGAGCAGTGGCATTATTCCATCTTCTGGCTGAGGTGCCCCCCTTTCCCTGTCCCCCTGAGGTGCCTGTGTGTTTTTGACTTGATGTCCCTGCAGTGTTCTCTCCGTATTGAGGCAGGAGTCAAGTGTGGGCTTGGCCCATGATTTTTGGCCCAGTGGCCCACGGACATTTTGAATGGACAATGTACCATCTTATGTACATATTGTATATTTTTGTAAATACTGTTTTTCTATTTATTAGGTATATTCACCTATTTCTAAAATATCACTGTTTAACTCAATTCCTTTTGTCCTTGCATTCTTCCAGGGGGTTACGGGGTGTAAATGTAATGCTGATGCATGTGTTTGTGTGTGTGGTGTTGTGGGTGAGGGTGGGGTGGGGGTGTTGCGTGTTACGTGTGTGTGTGTCACTCTCTTTTTCCTCCCCCAACCCCTTTGTACCAGGTGCAGTACTCACCGTGGTTGTCGCCACCGCCTTTCGTATTCCTGGTAGATGAGGAGGTAGGCCAGCATGGGCAGGACCTGCAGATCAGGCTCCATGACGTCCTGGTTCTTCGTTGAGTGTCGAAAGGTGAGTGGTTTCCCTTCCAAGTCCTGTTTCCGCCGTGCTTTTGATGGCGTTGGCACCGCCCTAGAAAAGCTGGTGGATTGGCGGGTTGTGATGGAGTGGGCGGCACATTGTCTTCTGCCTGGCTGTTGGCAGTTGACGCCGCAGTGTTTGTTGCTACCGCCGTGGCGGTCAGAGTGTTAAAGTGGCCCCCTGAGTTGGTGGTACTACCGCTGCTTTAACACCGACCGCCAGGGTTGGAATGAGGGCCTAAGCGCCTAGTTTAGCAGTATCACCACCATGGCGGTGGCGTTCCCCCCCGGGCGTATTACAATGTTGCCACCGGGCTGACTGACAGGAACATTGTAATACACCTGCCCACCAGTCAGTTCGACGGGAACCGTGCTACAATATAGGACTCGGCTCCATTATAGCACAGAGGGGACTGTCCAGCACCCTTGGAATGCGCACTGTTTGCAAAACAGACACTGCTCATTTTGACAGTGCTGGACAGGACACACCTACACTGCTCATGCCATGGGATACCTATGGCCCCCACCACACCTTCACTGTCAGCCTTTCCATGTCAGTGAAACCGCAATGGAAAGGCTGGCAGTGAGGGAAATTGTAATCAGCCCAGTGGCACTGAGTTCCACGCCACCCTGGTTGAGTACAACTCTGACCGCCATCACCACATCAGGAACCATGTTCCTGGCAGAAACGATGGTACCCTGGCAGGTCCGCCTGCCAGGGTCATAATTGGGCGGCTGGACCACCCAGAGTGCAGCGGTCCAACAGTCAATGCGAGTGTGGCAGTCCTCAGACTGCCACACTCATAATAAGGCCCTAAGGACCAGATGTATCAGGCTCCCGGTTTGCATTTCTTAAATAGCAAATTTTAAGAAATCACTATTTTAGAAATGCAAAATGGGATGTATCAAAATTGCGAGTCGGTATTTGCAATTTCTTAATATTCGTAAATGCAATTTGCGATTAGCAAATACCAAACTGCAAAAACGGCAACCCGGAACAGCCTGATGACATCACAACCAGGAAGTGAGTCAGCCCATGCTGTTTCCAGGAGCCACACGCACAGGAGCAGGCAGGGAGACACAGCCCAGCACATGTGAGCCAGCCTTGTGATCCAGCCAGGACCAAATTGCAACATGGCCACTGATGGGAAGGTGAAGGACAAGGGAGACAGGAAGCGCAAGCCCAAATTCAGTGAGCAGGAATTGGAGGTGCTCACTGAGGAGGTTGTCAGGAACCATGACAAACTCTTTGGGAAGAACTCACTACAGGTCCCTGAAAGTGAGAAAAGGAAACTGTGATTGGAAATCCAGACAAAAATCTGTGCAGTGGGTATTGCGCTGCGCTCTGTGGAGGAAATATGCAAGAGATGGTATGACCTGTGTTTCCATGCCAAAGAAAGGGCAGCCAGCAGGAGTGAGGAGGCAAGGAGCACTGGAGGAGGACCACCCACCCAGGCACCGTCCACACCAATGGAAGATATGGTGGAGTCCACACTGCTTCCAGAAGCCGTCAGCGGCGTCACTGACATTGACACCTCAGGGACACCCAGCACCAGCAAAGGTAAGGGCAGTAATGATGCGTAGCCCCATATGTGCGTGTACATATGTCCCCTAGAAATAGCTATAAGCTTGATGCAGCATGATAAGTAGTCCATGCCACATCTTACATACAACGCAACAATGCCTTACGGGAGTGATAGTCCACAATCCTAAGGTCAAAAAACCACATTAAAAACAACTTGGTGATCAGCCACATAGAGAAACAACACACACAAGTCACAGTGATACAATGTCAGAGTACAAAATTTACTATTATGCTACTTATTGTGAGATATAAATAAATGACATGCTGCACATTGTCGTTGCAGATGTCCCGGGCCCTGCTGCAGCAGAAGATGGAAATGTGGGGGATGTTGAAACATAGCCACAGTCCGACTCCAACACAAGTAAGTCTCTCAGTATTTCACCAACCAGACGCAGGGCAAAGGTATTACTTCTCCCAGAGTACAACCTGGACTCAGATGAGATGCCGGTTGAACTCCCCACACCATCCCAGAGGATAGATCCACAAGAACATAGCAGTCCCTACCCCAGTGTCAGTCAACTCCCCTCAGGAGGTGTTATGAAGCAGGCAGACAGTGCACAGAGGAGGGAGAGGACCCATCAATCTTTGGCGGCCTTGAAGCTTTCATGCTGAAAGTGCAGCGCCTGCAATGCAAACACATGAGGTCAATGCACAGGCAGTTGGTGTCATTCAATCAGAACATGGGTGCAATGAACAAGCAGTTGGAGTCACTGAATGAGGGACAGCAAAGAGCAGCCGAAAACACAAAGGACCTGACAAATGCCATTAGGGACCTCTGCACTGAGATTCAGCAGGAGCGTGTCAGTCACCGTAGAGCCATCACCAATTTATGAGAAGGTTTGATGGGTTCTGCAGATCGGTCAATCGGCTTGCTGGCTCAACTGCCATTATGTCACAACGTGCTGTGGGCATACAGGTGGAGATGGCTCGCTGCAGTCGGGACGTTGCACAGGGCTTTGGGCAAATAACCAATGTCCTGGATGCAATGCAGACAGCATGCAGTGCTACAAACAGTGAACTGGGTGGTGGAGATAGTGAGGAGTTCTCTAGCCTCAGCTGTCTTACAGCCCCTGTGATGGATCCTAGGTGTCGCAGTACCAGACACAGTACTGTCAGTGAACCCGCTACAAATGGTGCCAGTGAGGCCACTGAGCACTCAAGTGGAGTGCGTGGACGTAGGAAGTAATTTTAAGGCCTACAGGGGGACTACTGTAACATGTAGCTGTACAGTTATACTATGATGCTAATAGTGTGACACTGTTATTTGCACATGGTAGCCTATGGTTCATGGCTATGTCCTATTGACACATACGTTACCTGATGTCAAGGTAATAAAGTTGCTAACTACAGAAATACATAAAATTGCAGTGGTGTTGTCATTACTTACATCAGAAATGGTTGTGCGTGATGTCAGCACGTCTTTGCCTGCCCTCTGCTGCACTGGTCCTGTCTACTGGGTGATGGGGAGGTAAGGGATCACCATCCCCATCTGAGTCCGGCTCCATTGGTTCAACAGGTATGCCCCTTCTCGTTGTAATGTTGTGCAAAATTGCACATGCGTAGTCACTGTCTCCTGGAATGAACAGAGGGTAAAATAAGTAATGTTGGAATCTGCAGTCACTATAACTTCAATGCAACATAGTCATCTATTACTTTACCCAGCAGGTATCCTTCGCAAAACTCCCCAGCTAGAAGTCTTGTGTGAATCCCACTGTGGTACGAGTCATGTGTGCTACCTGGGTATCTGGCCACAAGATCGGTAATGATGTTAGAGGCATTGCTTTTCACCTGTATGTTCATGGAATGATGGTTTTTACGGTTGCGATAAACATACTTGGTGGCCGATTACTGGGGGCTACCTCAGCAGCTTTCTGAAAAGTCAACATTTTCACAAACAAACTGGCAGGTCTCTCTTTCCACCTCCCCTATGAGTAATGTTCATATAGGCAAGAGTGTTGGGAGTCAGACAAAATCTGTCAAACAATCTCTTATTTGCAAGTAATTTGATAGATTCCCTGCCACTGCCCTGTTTCATGTAATTAGTACACTTATAAGTATTGGCACTTTATACTATATTATTATTTATTAAACACAGGTCTGCATAGACTATGAATCTGAAACGTTATAAAATTACAAATAACTCAGCAAGACATATAGGGCAAACATTAAATACACTCAATCATATTTCATCACACATCCCTAATCAATTAGCCTAATCCCTACCTAAAATATACCAAAATGTCTAATGCATTATTTTATTTGCATATGACAAGCCATGTAAAGCACTCCACCTCCCCCCCACATATCTCTTACATCTTCAGGCCTTGGGTGGGACATCTGTATTTCAGCAATGCTCCAGCAATAGGGACCTGTGTCTTTCCCCACCCCTGCACCTGTATCTTAGATAACTCTCTTATGCTTGGTGGTTCTTGGATCGAGAAGGGGTCAGCTCTCTCTTGTATCATAATTTGGTGTACAGACTCTTGCTGCTAAGAAACGTTAGGAAGTACTTGGAGTCCTACTGCTTGTTCAGACTGAACATGCAATGTCATTTCTTCTCAGAGTCAGTTTGCAGCTACCATGTTTATGAAAAGCTTCAGCAAATGTAAATTCAGAAAATGGAAATTTACCTTTATCAGACATCTTATCATGGGCTTAAGAAAACATGACCATTAAGCACATATTTTATTAGTTGCAGAATTTGAATTGCTCTTGGCAGAAAACATTACATCACAAAAAGGGTAACCCAATAGTAACCCGAAGGACTTGGGTAAATCATAATACATAACTGTGGTTGTCCAATCGTAGGAAATTCTACTTCAAAAAATGAAAAAATCATCTATTAATGATTTTCACCATCACCACCTCCTTATGTTTTAAGTTAGGTATGAATTAAATCATGCAATTACAGCACAAAATATCTATTATCTCAAAAATATTCATACACATATTGGAACATAAATATAAGATTTAATCATCATATTGCCATCCAGTCATACAAATTATCATCAATACAATTTAAACATAATTGCCCCAAGATAGGTAATATCAGAAAGGTAAAGAATCTGCTAAAGAAAAGTGCTAGTGAATAAAGAAAAATGAAAAAGAGAAAATCAATCTTAATATCTATACAAAAGGAGTCTGCAGATAATCATTCTCAGAACACATAAATGTAAATCACATTCCCCAAGGGTAATATGTCCTGATCAATCCAGGCTCAATATAGTTGTCAACGTTTCAACCCAGCAAAAAAGGAAAGGCCCAATTCTAGACTCACATGCAGGTCTTCATCAGGATTCACAATAGAAAGGAGCAACCTATTAAGAAACAGGACAAAAAATGTCTGAACTTAATATAACATTAAAGTTTAAAATTACATTGTGCTGCCTCGTAAACATAACAACTCACCTAGACTGATTAGTCCTACATGAGGGAAAGGTAGAGCCTGTAGATATGGGACAGCAGGCACCTCAATGTGGGTTAAATCTCATCCCCATTACATCCAGAGACAAATGGACATCATCAATCTCCCAGTCTAATGAAACATATTGTCACTCTTTGAAAAATGTACTAAAAAACTAAAGCTCACCTCCCTCGAAAAGGAAGAAGCAACCCGGCATCTTACTAAGGAATAATTGTTTTTTTATTGATATTTGCATAGTCCAAACAATATAACAATATCAGTGCTAATCCCCTGAACACATCACATATTTACGACTCTGGGGAAACAAAACAACAAATTAACCAATGACCACGAAATTTCATGCATCCCTATGCAATATAGATATGTCCGTCAGATTGGTGGCCTTACAGCGGTGTACCGACAGAGTAGTTATGTCACAAATCTGGTTTGGCTTCCCGTATCCATCTGTCTAAAAGACAGATGTGTAAGTCACACTTCTGAGATGAATGGGCAAAGTAATCACACCTACACAGCACACTATAAAATACACCCTATTCAATACCATGACCCTTTGCCTTTCTCATCTTGGAGAAGAAAGAGATAGTTTTTTTATTGGTTGTAGTGTATTACTTAATTTTTGTTATTTTTTCCCATACTTTTCTTGTCATTTTGCAAATAGTGTTTTTTCCTTATTTCACCTTATCTGGAAGATGAGAGCCCACATTCTCAGACACAGATTTGACAGTCATGGTGCATGAGATAATTAGGACAGAACCACACTTGCGTGTAGCCCCTGTTCAAGTACCACAATGACTCCAAAAAGGCAAATGTGGCACAGAGTGAATTCTGTGTCCAACAACTGGTGCTCGAAGGAGGTAATTAGGAAGCACTGGAATGATCTGGTGGGAGTGTAAGATCCCCGGCCTCTAAAGCCCACCTAGCAGCCTAGTAGACTGATGGCGGTTCTCCCAGGCCCAATAACCTCTTGCCCATGGAGGAGAAGATGTATGGGATCCTACACACTGCAGGCTTCGCAGGAATTCCTGGTGGTTTGGAGACTGGTAAGTGAAATCAGTGTTTGTCATATAGCGACTGTGTCTTTAGAATCTGTAGTGTACTAGATATCAATGATTTAATTTCATTGTAACAGTTTTAAAAAGTATATTTGTGCCTGAAGTGTTGTAACATTTAATTTCATATACTTTTATTGGAAAGTACCTTCATTAACAATCCACCTTCTTGATTCTAACAATAATATATTTTTACTCATGATGTGATCTCTGCATCCATATATATGTTTATGCGTTACTGTTACAGTTGGGTTCGGCCCATTCAATACACCCGAACCTTTTTGCTTTTTGGATGACCCGGTTTTGGACTTTTTACTGTGGGTGTCTCACTACATGTTTCTCATCCACGATAATCACTGTGCAAACAGACTGCACGTTTACCTTCAGTGTCTGCCTTTTGAGATAAGTTTGTTACAATGCAGCAAGGGTAAGGTACACTTGACTGGTTTCACATGAACATGTGTGCATGTGCACATGTGTGTGGCTGCACGTGGAAGACTACTGTTGATAACTGCACACTGGTAGCCTGGTACAATGAAGATTCTGCAGGATTTGATATTGACCTGGGATAGGCCTTATATTGTTAGTGTACACTAATAGGGAAAGTCAGTGTGATTTAGTGTTTTGTCTCTAGTGTCACTTTAATATACATATAGGGAGAGAACTGCCAGAGACCATTGACGTCGGGAATTGGGACGTAGCCTGTCCAGGAAAATCAAGTCTGTAATTTCCAAAATGACCTAATTTGTCATTCAGAATTGTCATATTTCTCTGGCTCAGTTCAGGATCAGAGCCCAAGCCTTTTGACACTCTGCTGTGCCCAGGTAACTACAATTCTCTCCAGTAGCAGGACCAAAGGCCTCTCTGCAAAAAGGGAGCAATTAACAGTACTTCCCCCCGCTCCTGCAGATGAAAGGGGGGAGGCAAAACGATCAGCATCAATCAATCAGTCAGATGTCACTCTGTGCCATCGACGGGCCTGCCCAGGCTCAATGACCAAAGGAGGAAGCCCAGAGAACTGAAGCCAACCTATGAGAGGTCTCTCTTTGAACTTTTGATGTGCAAGAACCTAGCAGTAATGTCAGCGAGGGGCGGAACTGAGAACTGGGGAGCAGATGTGACCAGTTAGGCCTGGATGACGCCATCTTGAACTGTCCCAGCATGCAGTGCAGGAGGGTTGGGACAGGTGGCAAAGTGATGTGGCACCCTAGTATTGGCCAGGGGTGCCAGACTTCTGGAACCTTCCTCTCCCTTTTAAAAATTCTTGCACAAGGGGAAGACTGTCTCTTGTCTGGTGATTTCGATGTGCTTCACTGTGTACCGAAGTACTACCATGGAGAACTCAAAGGAGGAACCCCCTGATGTCCACAAAGGACTAAGGACTCTGCCTGGTTGACCCCAGGATCAGTGGGTCTCCCCAAGGGCCAGTTAGGCTGGCCGCTCTAAACCCCCTGTGAACCAGTTGGGGGGAAGCCCTGGAGTTTTGTGCACAGAAACAAGATCAGGAGGAGAGCTGGCGCAGGGAGCCAGGACAGCCAACACCTTGCTTGAGGACTGCACCACCTTGGAGGTGAGGAAGGTTGTTGCAACTGCCCCTGGTGGCTTAAGCTCACCACTAGGAGAGAAATGAGCCTAGGATTGTCAAAATCGGCCCAATGGGGCTAAGTTATGGCATTTTTGAGTTTGGCCACTTTTTACCTTTCCTTGCACGGAGCACGTGGAGCTCCGCTACCTTATCAGGTAAAGCTCCAGGACCAGGGGGTCTGCACAAGGATATTTCATATTTTCCCCAAGGGAGGGGCATGCATGGTACTCCCTCCCTTTACTCTTTTAAATGTCTTGTTATGCCATCCACCAGGTGTGCACCTTTCAGGGGGCTGGGACCCCATCCTTAATCCCCGCATCCATAAAAATGATGGGTGGAGTGCTGTCACGCTCCCTCAACTGTGGTCAGCTACCTAGCTTCCTATGCCTATGTCTGGGGGGAGCGGGAGGCTGCCATAGACTGCCGTGCCTGCTCACAGGTGCAGGCAGTCAGAGAAACCTTGCAAACTCCTGCAGCAGCACAGAGAAGTGCTGCTTGGGCAGGGAGCCAATAGGGGTGACCAAGAGTGGGCTCCCCCGGCCATTCCCCAGCATGAACCGAGTGCACAGTGCGGAGGTGGACTGGGCCCACCCCAAAAAAGGAAAAAATCCATGCAGGGTGATGCAACGTGGCACAAAAATGAAGGAAAAGAAAGACTGCGGCTCTTCGAGGCACAGCGGAGTGCCCCATAATGCCCTGCAGTGCATGGCTATTTCTGTACTGTTTTCTCTCTTTATGATAGCCTGAGGACAATGGGGTCTTTACTGATGAGTAGGTAAAATAATGGGGGAGCTGCAGGAGCATCGCTGTATCCCCCCAAAAAGATAGGGGTAGTCCTGACCCTAAGTTTGGGGGACTCCAAATGAATAACCTCTACAGGATTCCTCAGTCATTTCAGCCACTCCCAAGGTTGGATCTTTTGTTCTACAGCTGGGAGTGGTGTGTCCTCTAGGGGTTCTGTTTATAGTGGCAGTTGTAATAGCCTGAAAGGCCTGAAAGTGGTTAGCAAAGATACATACTTTGAAGGGCCGTCTAGAGGCCAGGTGTATTGTTTCAATGCAATATCATTACAATTGTGTGATATGTAGGGGCTGCTTTTACAATGACAGTTTTATGTCTCGAAAATAACTAAAAAATATATTAACACATGTTTTACTTATTATAAATGCTTTACTGGTTAATATAATGTTGATAATAATTATTGCTGACTGTGTATTGTTTTATTAGTATTCATAAGTGCATTTACACAGGAATATTATTTTTGATTAACCCATTTGTGTATACAATGCTGATTTTAACATGTGGCTTTAAATTGACCATTGACCACGCCAATAGACCTACTGATGTTTTTATGACCCCTTTATGGGGGTCAGAGTTGATTGTGCAAGGTAATCTATGGGATTCATCATCTTCCAATGTATATATTTGTATATTACTGCGTAGTATTTAGTAGTGTATATGTAATAAATGTACGTCTCTCTTTCTAAAGAAAAGCTACTGACTCAATAATCATTTATTGAGTGTTATTATTGGGTGCTAGTGAATGGTGATTACTAACCCACACTACCTTCCCTGAGTAGGTCTTGGACTTCTCTGCCGCGCTACCCTGAAAGAGTCAAGTGCTACAATGGGGTGCTTGGATCACAGTAAGGGGAACTGTGGACCTATTACTTGTGCAGACCATACAACTAATAACTCAATTTCCTACAGTTATAATCTGCTAAAAAATAACCATTATATTTCAGTGTTGTTTTGCAGTTTGCAGCATCTACATTATACTTCATATACCACAGGTTGTCATTCTCCTTCCATGGTTCTGGACACCAACCTGAGCATTTTTATGTAATTAACGTAGTATAATATATAATCTGCTTATCACATATTTAGACAGTCTTAGTTACAGTCCATGACTACTTGGACAGTGTTAGTGGTCAATGACTGCATCTCCCATAATGCAAAATTATAGATAAGTTTCATGTATGCGATATTACACTTTCATCATACTATATGTTGGACTAGTAACACATGTAGACAAGTGTGATAGTCATCTACAAATCTAAGTACCAACTTTACAAAGTCCTTATATGGAAAGCTGTGTTTTTTGTGACTGTTCCTTCATAGTTTCCATTGTAAATATTATTATTCTGTGCTCCATGTGGTTTACAGGTTCATCAACTTTCTGTTGCATTCTCGTGTTGTTTTTAGCCTTTTCAAGTCATTATTAATATCATACAGATATGAAATCTATAGGATGTGTGTCTTATAACCAAAAGTTAGTGAAAAAGGTGGATGTCTAATAAACCTCAAGATGCTCAAGCACAACAGTGTTACTTCTGCATAATCAATGTGATGTGATCTCAGTGCTTAACATCTTATTTGATATGATGTCTGTAAAGTGTCTGTTTCTGTACATCTTCTCAGTCAGCACAATGAAGTGTAGTTTGAAGGTTATCATTGATATGTTTTTATGTCTCTCTTAGGAACACAGAAAGGTGCATTTTTATTAACACTAAGAATAAGATTTTATGTTGTAGAATAAGGATTTTAAGTGAAAAAGCTGACATATAAATGTTAGGTAAAACATGTGCACACAGATGTGGTAATAATCAGTTTTCGTATTCATACTGTAGGATTATCAACCAGAGCTGAAGTCCTGGAAACATCATCAGTTACCCCAATCACCAGTCATATTCCTGCAGATGCCTTCAGCGGAGACACAACTCCTGCTGGTTTATGATACCGATGAGGAGCAGACTGGTCCATCATGGGTCTCGGCAGGCTGCAAGCGCGAGCCTCACTCTGACTAACCTTCCTACAACCTGTAACATATTGCTGGTCCCTCCTCAAGGGCCATAATTTGTCAATGCTCCTTGTGACCCAACAGCTATCACTACCTCTGTAGTGTGCACCCCAGCAGTGGTTCTTGTATTGCCAACAGCATCTGCAGTTGAGCAAGTGTTATGCTTCTCATTGTTCAAAGACCACTTGAAAGTGGGGGTAGGCCAACATTGGAACAGAGGTATGCGCCACTGATGCCCATAGTTTTTGTGAAACTATGGGCCAAAACATCACTGGAGCAGCCTCCACGAAGACTAGATGGGCCAAGTCATAGTGCTCCTCAAAGAAAAGAGTCAGCTCTCAGGGGAGCAAAATCAGCTGGAGAGGGTGTACAATGACCTCATGGAGAGCAGATATTTATTTTGTGCTTCCTATCTGTGGTGGTGCAGGACGAGTTATAGGATAGAAAAAGCCAATGGGTATACCATTTCACATCCATAGTAATAAAGCCATCCATTTGTCACCACATTAATTACACAATCATTTTTTTTATTAAAAACATATTTTATTTTGTTGAATATTGAGAGTTAATTAATTATATATCATTAGCACATAAGATTGTGTTCATTAAGCTGCAAAACACATTATTAAGAAGGGGTTTAGGTAGATATCATGCACATAATATGACATTTTGTTACATAAAAAATCTGTAGTAGCCATTAATGAAAACACACACCTTGCAATGCTTCCACCAGTCACTAAATGTTTCAAGTTGAAAATATAAAACAACAGGTGATAAGATGTTAACATTCTACAACTACACATCACAAGGTAGGTCACTTATCCAATCCAAGATTTATCAATGATTTATTTGTGCTACAGAGGATGACAGTGTGATGTGACCTTTAAACAGTTGTGTATAATCTATGACCATATTTTATGTAACACACTGGTGTAGGAGGCTGGCCCAGTTTTTAGTGGTACCAAGGGGTACTTACACTCTGCACCAGGTCCAATTATCCCTTATTAGTGTAGAAGAGGTGGAGAGAAAAGGGGGAGTCCAGCCAGTTGACTTCCTAAGAATGCCGTATTTATAAGATGGTTGTGAGAACTCTAAACCGGAAGGCCTGGACTCTAAGCCTCCCAATAATTATAGTGCCAGATTAATTGTAGGTGAGTTCCCACTTCAAAAATTACTAAATAGTAAGCACAGTGCTTGAGTAATTGTTTATTACATAAGGGAAAAGAAATCAGTTCCATAAGTTTGTAGTCCAGTTAATTTATGACAGTCTTAGAACTGAAGTTAAATTCCAAAAATCAGCAAAATAGCAATCCAATCAACTAGTGCCAGGGTTGAAAGAAAATCAAGTAGCCATATTTGATGGAGGAACAGCCAACACGTGTTTCGCCCCTTGAGCGGGTAGGCGGGGGCTTTCTCAAGGCTGTCGAAAATATATATGGACAAGATAAGTTACATGCCAAGCAAAAGTATTTCCAGATTGAAGGCATGCTGTCCATGCAAGTCATGCAGGGCATGTTGTGCTCCCTCTCAGTGAAACCTATGACTATAAAAGTGTGGTTCATTGCAGATTCCCCAGTGAAAGCCAAGGGCTAAAATCGTAGGAAGAATATTGATTACTGTAGTGCCATAAATGAAAATGGGAGAGTTCATTTTACTGCTCTTTGGTTTAAAGAAAAAAGAAAAGAAAAGAAAAGAACAAAGTGAAAAAAGTGAGAAGATAGTTATAATCCTATCCTAGTGATGGGTAAGAAAGTGCAATCTGGCACTCGCGTGATGTTAATTCGTGCTCCAGAAAGATGTGTGTGAGCAGATGCAATTCGAAACATCCTATAGAAAATGTTAGATTGGTAACATACCCAGTTCAGAACGAAATGACAAACTTCTGGCATCAATCGTCACTATTGTGAATAGGAATCTAAACATGAGAACAAGTTTTGAAAACTCTCTTATACAATCAGTATTTGCTGAAAAGCACAAAGAACTAAAGGCTCCCAGATATTTATGGTATCAAACTTGCCCCCTTTAGAACCATGTCACAAATAATGTCAACCAGCAATGTAAGATTAAATGTATAGCAAAAGAAGAATAAGGAAATATCATGACGTAACAAATGCATATGAGCGACATGCTCGTGACTCACTTGGCCATAAAAAGCCTTTAAATCACCTATGATCATAACCCAGATTAATCAGCCAGCAATAATGGATTATAAAAGCATCGAAGGTAAAATAAAGAGATATCGTCATGTGACGGATGAATATGAGCAACATGCTCTTAATTATAAAGACTCTATTTCTCGTGAGATAGTGCTCCCCGTCAAACGAATTATTAAGAGCATGTTGCTCATATTCGCTGTTTGCGAGTGTGCAAAAAACGAACTCGCAATTAGCGAGTGGGTGTCGCAAATTGCGAATACCTTCAAAATTGCTTGCAGATGCAGCAGAACACTCCAGAAAGCATACCAGAACACCCTGGAAACACTTCCTGGCACATGATGATGACATCACAGCCAGGAAGTTAACAAATACACCTGGGAGGAGGGCTCAACAGTGAGCAGTGTCTCTGCCACTCACAGTAGGGTGCTGAGGAGTGGTAGGCACAGCACCATGGACGCAGCAGGGACCAGCCAGGCTGGCAGGAGGGGCAGGAGATCATAGATAACAGCCAGGACAGATTCATGTGGCACATGGCGTTAATGTGCCACATGACTGGTTGGCATTTTCCTGCCCATGGACAATTTCAACTTGTATATAGTTTCTTCATGACATTAATAAAACAGTTATTTTTGTTCGACTTAACAAATGGTTAATAGGTGAGTATGGTGGGAGTTGACACGTACCGTCCAAAATATTGCGTTGCAATGTGGTCCCGTCTCAGTCTGCCTTGATTAGCTAGACTCCTATCCCCATGATGGCGATGTGGTTGTTCTTGCTCTTCATCATCAGGATCTGGGTCTGCAGGGGTGAGAGGTAGCCCACGTCGGGTGGCTATGTTGTGGAGGATGGCACATGCGACCACAATTTTGAAAGCGGTAATGGGGGTGTATTGGAGGGCGCCTCCACTGCGGTGGAGGCATCTGAATCTTGCCTTCAGCAGTCCGAAGGTGCGCTCGATCAGGTTCCTGGTCCTCTTATGCGCACTGTTGTATTGCCTCTCTGATTCAGTTCTGGGTGTTAAAAACGGAGTCATGATCCAAGGCCTGAGAGCATATGCACTGTCACATGTTGGGCACAAAAGTACACGGTTAGGAAGTCCAGATTGTCGTGCACAGTGACCTGTGTGTATGTCTGCAAGTGTCTGTGGCTCTACCTAGGAGGTAACCGTCTCCAAATTCCCCACGTTCCAGGCGTTGATGTATCCCACTATGCCTAAAAATGTATGAGTCATGGGTACTGCCAGGAAACTTAGCTACGATGTCCGTGATGACATAATGGGCATCACAAACAACCTGTATGTTGAGTGAGTGGGTACACTTCCTGTTGCGGAAAATGTGTTCCAGATTAGCAGGGGGGCATATTTGAATGTGTGTCCCATCTACACACCCTATGACATGAGGAAAGTGGACAATGCGGTAAAAGTCCAGCTTGGTGCTGTTAATTTCTGCCTCATTCCTTGGTAAGTATATGAAGTGAGACATGTGCGTGACTAAGGCATCTAGGAATGCCCTGAGGAACCTTGACACTGCACTTTGGGATACCCCACCTGCCACGGCAATGACCCCCTGATAGCTCCCTGAGGCCAAGAGGTGCAGTGCGCATAGCACTTGCACATGCGTAGGGATGGCGCAGCCACGCAGAGTCTTGTGTTCTAGCTGTGGTTTCAGTAAATCTATTAATTCTAGAATGGCTGCGCTGCTAAGGCGGTATTTGTCATAGATCTCCTCTTCAGTTTGCTGAAAAAGAGTCTGCCTGGTTCTATATATCTTCTCCTGTCTGTGGCCCCTCCTCCTCCTCTGCTGGGCTGCGTAGACTCTCCTCCTCACTGCTATCAGGTATATCTCCGCCATCTTGAGTAACCCAGATGCCTTCTGGGTCCCCTTTTATACTTTGGTAATGGTTACCACCTGCTCTGAGTTAGTGGTAAATGGGACATGCAAACTGGGCTTTTTGCGACTAGTCGCAATTTGCGAGTTGCAATTGCATAAGGTTTGCGACTCGCAAATTGCGACTTGCAATTTGCGGGTCGCAAAATGGAGTCGCAACGGATGCGACTCGCAAACGGGTCCCATCGCTTTTTGCGAGTCGGAAATGGGCTTTTTGCATCCCATTTCCGATTTTGCACTGTCGCAAATTGCGAATCGGCCCGTTTGCGAGTCGCAAACGTTTGCTACATCTGGCCCTTACTCCCTTTATCATCCACTATATGGTTACTTCCCTGTGGGGATGTAAACCACCCTGTTTAAAGTTTTTTATCTAAGCAACAATGTGAAGATATATTTTCAGAGTTTCTATCAGTAAGTTTTAGTTTAGAGCAGTGGGAATTGTCCACTGGACCTATTTGTAGTGATGAGAATGCCAGACAGGGATGCTGTCTCAGAAAAGTCATAGCTGGGCAAAAACTTTGTCCATATGGCTGGAAGAGAGAACAGGGATGCTGTTTCTCTTGAGTTGGAGCTGGGCAGGGATGCTGTCCTATGAGCTCCACACTAGGGCAGGGATGCTGTCCTAAGTGTTGTGAGGCAGTGCAGGGTTTCTGCGCTAAAGTTTCTCTGGGAGGGTTGGAGGGATGCTCCATGTTAACTAAAATGGTGCTCTTTTTCTCACCAATGTTAGTTATCCCACAGAGAGGTACTTTCACCTCAGGGAGTACAGCTATGCCAGCTGATGATTCCCTTGGAACAGGTGCCACCCCAGGAGAGGTTTCTCCCACCACAGGAATGGTATCCTGACTGGCAGGGTGGTTAGGGGATACTGTGATACCCTTTTTACCTGTTGTTGGAGAGGGATCCTGAGTTTTCAGGCCTTCTCTCCTTTGCTTTTTCATTTCTGTAGAAATGAGAGGGAACAATTCCTCAGGGATACCCAGCATGGCTGCATGGGTATAAAACTC
Organism: Pleurodeles waltl; assembly: GCF_031143425.1. Taxonomy (NCBI): domain Eukaryota; kingdom Metazoa; phylum Chordata; class Amphibia; order Caudata; family Salamandridae; genus Pleurodeles; species Pleurodeles waltl. The sequence continues at coordinate 543,623,471 of NC_090451.1, forward strand.
TACATCAGCCCAACCTGAGGCCTCTAGGTCATTACCTAAGAGGCAGTCTACAGGTAAGCTAGCTTATACCACCACCTGCTTAGGGCCAGTAACTCCACCCCAACTAAGCTGAACTATAGCTAAGGGAAGAAACTTAGTGGAGTTATGGACATCAATAATCTAATACTGTTGTCCAATGATGTGTTGTTCAGGAGCCACTAGGTTTTCAGTCACCAAAGTGATACTGGCACCTGTGTCCCTGTAGGCCTGGGCCTCAACACCATTTATTGAAACTGTCTGCCTGTACTTATCCATTGTAAGGGGACAAGCAGCCAGTGTGGCAAGGCCAATGCCACTAGGTGTGACAGAAACTGTCTTCGGACTGACTACCCCAGTTTCTATGAGGGACCCATAAGTGAACCCAACTACACCCTTAGTTTGACTGTTGCCAGCAGTCCCACCACTAGTACCACTACTGCTAGGGGCACTAGAGCTTGATATATTAGTGGTGGTAGGCTCAGGGGGTTTACCTGGACAGGACTTATCCCCTGGCCTATGGCCTCTGTTTTTACACACAAAGCACCAAGGCTTTTTAATGTGTGGAGGTTATGAAGAAGAGGAAGAATTTGTTTTATCCCCACCCCCTGAAGAGTGTTTAGGATTTGAAGAAGGATCTTTGGTTTTACCCTTATCCCCATGCTTATCCTGAGATTTCTCACCATCTTTCTTCTTGCCATCCTTGTCACCACCTGTATGAACTTTTCTGTTCACTCTTGTTCTGACCCATTTGTCTGCCTTCTTTCCAAATTCTTGGGGAGAGGTCATATCTGAGTCCACTAGATATTGGTGCAACAAATCAGACACACAATTATTAAGAATATGCTCTCTCAGGATTAAGTTATACAGGCTTTCATAGTCAGAAACTTTACTGCCATGTAACCACCCCTCCAAGGCCTTCACTGAATGGTCAACAAAGTCTACCCAGTCTTGTGAAGACTCCTTTTTGGTTTCTCTGAACTTTATCCTGTACTGTTCAGTGGTTAAGCCATAACCATCTAGGAGTTCATTCTTAAGAGCTGTAAAATTATTGGCATCACTTTCCTTCACAGTAAGGAGCCTATCCCTACCCTTTCCACTGAAAGATAGCCATATGATAGCAGCCCATTGCCTTTGAGGGACCCCCTGTACAACACAGGCCCTCTCAAGTGCAGCAAACCACTTGTTAATGTCATCCCCCTCCTTGTAAGGGGGAACTATCTTGTGCAGATTCCTAGAATCATGCTCTTTTACAGGATTACTATCTGCAATACTGCTGCTGCCACCATGGGGTCCAAACCCCAACCTCTGCCTTTCTTTTTCTAAGTCAAATGCTTCCCTGTCTATATCCAGCTGTTGCTTTTTAAGCTTCAGCCTGGACTCTTCCACTCTCAATCTATTGAGTTCCCTTTCTAACACTCTGTCATCAGGGTGGGTGGGTTGGGCATGCTTAGACACAGAAGAATGGTGTGAATGGACAGAGGGAGACCTGTCCCTCACAGATGGCACTCTAACAACCTGGCCTAAAGGAGTGATATTCCTACTGTGATGAGAGCTCACATTAGTACCAGCCATGCTAGGTGGCCTGCTAAGGGGCAGGTTGGGAAGGTTCCCATCTAACACTCTTGCTGGGGCTACCCCAGAATCAGAGTGTGAACCATCAGCTAATCTGTCACCTGATGTGCCAGCTAAGGTCTTATCATGTTCAATGAGCATATTAACCAACAGTTCTCTAGAGGGATTCTTCCCTACCCCTAAACCTCTATCAATGCAGGGACTCCTTGCACCTTTCCAGCTAAGGTGGTCAGAAGCAGTGCTGGTCAGATCCAGAGTTTGACCTGTACCAGACATGATAGAAAAAGGTTTAAGGGACAGAAAAAGAAAGAAAAAGTTTCAGAACTTTTTAAGGAACAGAAAAAAATACTTTTTCAACTTTTAAGAAACTTTTTGAAAGTTTAGAGGTGCTTTTCAGCACTTAGCAAAAGAGTAAGAGAAGAAAAGCAAAACTTTTTGGTTAGGTGTACATACACTGAACTTGTTTTGTATATTTTTCTCTTATGAAAAGTACAAAATGACAAAGTGGTAAGTAGTTGCAAGTACTTATCCCACCGCTGCACAACCAATGTAGGAGGCTGGCCTGGTTTATAGTGGTACCAAGGGGTACTTACACTCTGCACCAGGTCCAGTTATCCCTTATCAGTATAGAAGAGGTGTCTAGCAGCTTAGGCTGATAGAAAAGGGTAGCTTAGCAGTGCAGCTTAGGATGAACTAGGAGACGTGTAAATCTCCTACTATTCCACTGGTGTCATATGCACAATATCATAAGAAAACACAAAACACAGATATACTAAAAATAAAGGTACTTTATTTTTATGACAATATGCCAAAAGTATCTCAGTGAGTACCCTCAGTATGAGGATAGCAAATATACACAAGATATATGTACACAATACCAAAATTCTGCAGTAATAGCAATAGACAACAGTGCAAGCAATGTACAGTCACAATAGATTGCAATGAGAGCACATAGGTATAGGGGCAACACAAACCATATACTCTAAAAGTGGAATGCGAACCACGAATGGACCCCAAACCTAGGTGAGCTTGTAGAGGGTCGCTGGGACTGTAAGAAAACAGTGAGGGTTAGAAAAATAGCCCACCCCAAGACCCTGAAAAGTGGGTGCAAAGTGCACCTAAGTTCCCCAGAGAGCACAGAAGTCGTGATAGGGGAATTCTGCAAGGAAGACCAACACCAGCAATGCAACAATGATGGATTTCCAGACGAGAGTACCTGTGGAGCAAGGGGACCAAGTTCCAGAGTCACACTCAAGTCGGGAGTGGGCAGATGCCCAGGAAATGCCAACTGTGGGTGCAAAGAAGCTGCCACCGGATGGTAGAAGCTGAGGATTCTGCAAGAACAAAGAGGACTAGGAACTTCCCCTTTGGAGGATGGATGTCCCACGTCGTGAAGAAGCTTGCAGAGGTGTTTCCGTGCAGAAAGACCGCAAACAAACCTTGCTAGCTGCAAGGGTCACGGTTAGGGTTTTTGGATGCTGCTGTGGCCCAGGAGGGACCAGGATGTCGCCAATTGCGTGAGGAAACAGAGGGGGCATCCAGCAAGACAAAGAGCCCACTCAGAAGCAAGCAGCACTCGCAGAAGTGCCAGAACAGGCACTACAAAGAAGAGTGAACTGGAGCTCACCTGAAGTCACAAAAGAAGGTCCCACGACGCCGGAGGACAACTCAGGAGGTCATGCACTACAGGTTAGAGTGTCGGGGATCCAGGCTTGGCTGTGCACAAAGAAAATCCTGGAAGAGTGCACAGGAGCCGGAGCAGCTGCAAATCACGTGGTACCCAGCAATGCAGTCTAGCGTGGGGAGGCAAGGACTTACCTCCACCAAACTTGGACTGAAGAGTCACTGGACTGTGGGAGTCACTTGGACAGAGTTGCTGAGTTCCAGGGACCATGCTCGTCGTGCTGAGAGGGGACCCAGAGGACCGGTGATGCAGTCTTTTGGTGCCTGCGGTTGCAGGGGGAAGATTCCGTCGACCCACTGAAGATTTCTTCGGAGCTTCTAGTGCAGAGAGGAGGCAGACTACCCCCACAGCATGCACCACCAGGAAAACAGTTGAGAAGGCGGCCGAATCAGCGATACAAGGTTGCAGTAGTCGTCTTTGCTACTTTGTTGCGGTTTTGCAGGCGTCCAGAGCAGTCAGTGGTCGATTCCTTGGCAGAAGGTGAAGAGAGAGATGCAGAGGAACTCTGATGAGCTCTTGCATCCGTTATCTAAAGAATTCCCCAAAGCAGAGACCCTAAATAGCCAGAAAAGGAGGTTTGGCTACTTAGGAAGGAGGATAGGCTAGCAACACAGGTAAGAGCCTATCAGAAGGAGTCTCTGACGTCACCTGCTGGCCCTGGCCACTCAGAGCAGTCCAGTGTGCCAGCAGCATCTCTGTTTCCAAGATGGCAGAGGTCTGGAGCACACTGGAGGAGCTCTGGGCACCTCCCAGGGGAGGTGCAGGTCAGGGGAGTGGTCACTCCCCTTTCCTTTGTCCAGTTTTGCGCCAGAGCAGGGCTGGGGGATCCCTGAACCGGTGTAGACTGGCTTATGCAGAGATGGGCACCATCTGTGCCCATCAAAGCATTTCCAGAGGCTGGGGGAGGCTCCATGATCTTAGACATGTTACATGGCCATGTTCGTAGTTACCATTGTGACGCTATACATAGGTAGTGGCCTATGTATAGTGCACGCGTGTAATGGTGTCCCCGCACTCACAAAGTCCGAGCAATTTGCGCTGAACGATGTGGGGGCACCTTGGCTAGTGAAAGGGTGCCCACACACTAAGTAACTTAGCACCCAACCTTTACCAGGTAAAGGTTAGACATATAGGTGACTTATAAGTTACTTAAGTGCAGTGGTAAATGGCTGTGAAATAACGTGGACGTTATTTCACTCAGGCTGCAGTGGCAGGCCTGTGTAAGAATTGTCAGAGCTCCCTATGGGTGGCACAAGAAAGGCTGCAGCCCATAGGGATCTCCTGGAACCCCAATACCCTGGGTACCTCAGTACCATATACTAGGGAATTATAAGGGTGTTCCAGTATGCCAATATGAATTGGTGAAATTGGTCACTAGCCTGTTAGTGACAATTTGTAAAGAGAGAGCATAACCACTGGGGTTCTGGTTAGCAGAGCCTCAGTGAGACAGTTAGGCATCACACAGGGAACACATACATATAGGTCACAAACTTATGAGCACTGGGGTCCTGGCTAGCGGGGTCCCAGTGACACATAACAAACATACTGAAAACATAGGGTTTTCACTATGAGCACTGGGCCCTGGCTAGCAGGATCCCAGTGAGACAGTGAAAACACCCTGACATACACTCACAAACAGGCCAAAAGTTGGGGTAACAAGGCTAGAAAGAGGCTACTTTCTCACAACTGGAAAACAAAATATTAACATCACAGGACATCACTGTTGTCCCTTACAATGATCACTTTGCCATCTAACACTTACAAAATATACATCTCTCATACACAAGGTATGCCTGTGTTTCCTTTAACAAACATACTCCAGAACCTTATCATGTATAAGCATATTCTGTGTAAATATTGCTAAACTTCCAATTTAATGATTTCTACAATGGTATTTCACTCTACGGGTATATGAAACAAAGATATATACTTTCCCTCCTTAGAAGACTTCTATTACATTTTGTCTCAGATCATTTCCTTCTTTCTCACCAGTGTCATCTTAATGTTGCAATTCATTAACATCACCCTGGGCCTCCTCACTGTAGTCATCATTGGGGATGAACAAGACATTCCGCCTCGGAGCAATGTTGTGTAGCATACAACATAGCATAGTTATTTGGCACACCTTATCAGGTGAGTAGAGGAGTGCTCCACCAGACTTATTAAGACAATAAAATATTGCTTTCATGAGCTCAAAAGCCAGTTCCATAAGCCTTGTAATTGTACCATGTGCCTCACTGAAGCAGACTTCTCCTGGTGTTGTTGGATTTCTCAGTGGTGGTAAAATCCACAGTCAGTTGGGATAAGTAGAGTCTCCTGATTATAAAATACAGTGTAATGATGGATTAACATGGTACATTGTAATATTTAGACAGCAACATTTTTAAATGTTTTAATAATTTTAACACAGCACTTACCAACAAGCCAGGCCCTCATATTTTGATGTTGCACCATTTGCTGTTGTATGCTGCTATTGTGTAGCACAAATTAATCTACTCAGTGACCCATCCACATAGTCACTCACACACCTTTATGACCACTCTTACACCAACTCACATATCTGTAAACCCACTCAGACACCCACCCACAGACCCAATACAGCCACACATAGACCCACACCCAGACCCATACAACCATTCACACACTAACTCATAGACCCACAAATCCACTGACACACCCACATAGCCTCACATACCCACCCACAAACCCAATCACACACTCACTCACACCCCCACACAATCACTCTTACACCAAATCACGCATTCATAAACCCACTCAGATACCCACTCACAGACCAATATACCCACTCACACACCCACTTGCACACCCATGCAGTCCCTTACACCCAATAACTGACCCACACAATCACTCACACACCCACTCACAGAGTGACACAGTCACACACCTACGCATACACCCATACAGTCACAGATCTACTCACACAATCACCCACACACCCACTCTTACATCAACTCACACTTCCATAAACCCTCTTAGACACCCACTTACAGACCCAATCAGCCAGTCACACACCCATTCGTACACCCATAAAGGCACGCACAAAGCCATTCACACACCCACTCACAGACCCACACAACCGCTCACATGCCTACTCAGGCACCCATATAGCTACTCACACACCCTCTCACAGACCCACTCACATACTCACTCACAGCTATGCACAACCACTCACACACACCCTCAGAGACCCACTGTAGCCGGGCGTCGGAACAACCGACGCCCGACAATGGCGGCACCCGGACCACGCAGTACCCCGGGGGCACCACAGAGGTGGGGCAGGAAAACGCTCCCCTCGGGAATCCGGATATCCAGATTCCTGTAGTAGAAAAGGGCACAGGATGTCTGCGGCAGAGAGAAGAGGACACGGAAGCCAACGCTCAGGGAGAAGAGGATGTATCGGGAATGCAAGGCCAAACAGGACAGGAGGATGCAGAACCTGGGCCCCTCGGCGTGTGGAAACGCCGGGAACAGCTGACTCCCGGGGAAACCTTCGAGGAAGGGCGAGGAAGCCCCGAAACACTGATACTCTGCCACGTCCCTGGAGGGGCGTGGCTCCAGCAGGGACAGTCCTGCCTTCGAAGCAGGATAAATACTTTGGTGGGAAAGGAGGAGGGAGAGAGAGGGAGGAAAGGGGGTGAGGGAGAAGGAGGGAGAAAAAGAAGAGACTAAACAGGGAATTACTGGCAGGAATTGTTATAGAACTCGTTTTTTTTCTTTTTGGTTGCCTTATCTTGCTATTGTTTTGGGTTTGTTTGAGGGAGAAGAAAATTATTAGCCAGCGGGGTTTTTTTTCTTCTTCTTTTCCCTACAACCCACACTTACCTTTAGGACACGGGTGGTATAAATCTAACGTGTCCTCCAGAGAGATCTATTTCACTAAGGTATTTTGCACTATCAGGGGAGACCTTTTTCCAACACTCCCCCCCCAATACATCCTTTTCCTTACTAGTCCACCACCCTCCCTCTCTATCCTCACACCATACTAAACCAGTCCAAGAAGCAAAGTCCAGAGTGACGACTTACCGTACCTTCTTTCCTTTTCCGGTGTTCCCTTATGACGCCTTTCCACCACGAGATTGTCGGGGAGCCGAATGAAGACATGAAAGAGAGAAGAAAGAAGAGGTTATGTCACAGAGAGAGAGAAAGAGACTTAAGGTCTAATACAAAAGACTGATAGAAAGAACTTGTGAAGCATTAATAAACTACACATCTGTCCCAAACCCATAAACCCGAGTGTCTCGTATGTCCTTACTGCTACGCCCACCGCCACACCCTCATAACCACTCACACCCCCACACATCCATTCACACACTCACTAACAGACCCACAGATCCACTTACATACCCTCTCACACGCCCATTCACACACCCACATAGCCAGTTACACACCCGCTCACACATCCATTTAAAACTTAAACGCCTAGGGCCAGATGTAGGTAGAAACCAATTTGCGAGTTGCAAATTGCTAGTCCTTCCGACTCTCAATTTGCAACTCGCAAATTGGTATGCAGAAAGGTGTCTCAGACCCATAGCGAGTCTAGGCACTCACAGGGATGGTGGCCTGCTGGAGACAGCAGACCACCATGTCCGTGACTGCTTTTAAATAAAGCAGTTTTTTTTTTCACTTTGCAGCCCGTTTTCCTTAAAGGATAACGAGCTGCAAATAGAAAAAAAAAAAAAAAAAACTTTTTGTATCGGTTTTTTTCAGAGTAGCTCTGAAAAAATATTATTGGGAGCATTCACAAAGGGGAAGGGGTCCCATGGGGACCCCTTCCTGTTTGCAAATGAGTTACCATCCACTTCAAGTGGATGGTAACTGCGGGTTGATTTGCGACCGCTTTCGCGGTCACAAATCAACCTTACATTGCGGTGCGACTCGCAAATAGGTAGGGAACGGCCCTTCCTATTTTTGAATCTGAAACACATTTTGCGAGTCGGTACCGACTCGCAATATGTGTTTCAGCATCGGGTGAGGGCATTAGCGCCTCGCAAATGGCGTTTTTCGCTGTTTGCGAGGAGCTAATGCCTTCCTACATCTGGCCCCTATTCACAACCCACAAAACCACTCAAAGATCAACTGGCATACCAATACAGTCACTCACATGCCCATTGTAGTAAATATGCTGTTTTAAATTACTGGTTTTGGTTAGGAATGGATCAGTGGATCTGTCACAAAGCCAAAATATGTTGCTTTTTATGCTGAATATGGGCTTTTGGTTGCCGATCTGCAACATATCTGCAAATCCCATTGAGAAATTTTAAAAAAGGATTTGAAAACACAACGAACCAGTGTTTGGGAAAATGGCTGTTCTGAAAAAAGTCTTTGGGCCTAATTTGGAGTGTGGCAGATTAGTTACTCCGTCACAAACATCAAATATACGGCAGACAGGATATCCGTCACATTTGTGATGGAGTAAACCCCTCCGCCAAAGTCTAAATCAGGCCCTTTGTGTTTATGATGTGTTAATGATTATTACACAAAGAAGAAGATTCAGGGGGTCATTCCGACCCTGGCGGTCAAAGACCGCCAGGGCCGCGAATGACGGAAGCACCGCCAACAGGCTAGCAGTGCTCCCCAGCCCATTCTGACCGCGGCGGTAAAGCCGCGGTCAGAAAACCGGGTCTGGCGGTTTTCCCCCGGCTGGGCGAATCCGCCATGGCGGCGCTGCAAGCAGCGCCGCCATGGGGATTCTGACCCCCTTACCGCCAGCCTGTTTCTGGCGGTTGTCACCGCCAGGAAGAGGCTGGCGGTAACGGGTGTCTAGGGGCCCCTGGGGGCCCCTGCACTGCCCATGCTACTGGCATGGGCAGTGCAGGGGCCCCCTAACAGGGCCCCAGCATGCTTTTCACTGTCTGCCTAGCAGACAGTGAAAAGCGCGACGGGTGCAACTGCACCCGTCGCACGCCTGCAACACCGCCGGCTCCATTCGGAGCCGGCTTCAGTGGTGCAGGCCCCCTTCCCGCTGGGCCGGCGGGCGCTACCTTGGGTAGCGCCCGCCAGCCCAGCGGGAAGGTCGGAATGGCCCCAGCGGACTTTTGACCGCGGAGCGGCCATTTGGCGGTTCCCGCATGACCGCCTCAGTCTTTCAAGTTGTTGAGGAACACCCTGCTGCCTCCGCCTGTGAAATGGACTCCGTCTTTTCAATATATTCCATCCATATTTAAGCATAAGTTGTAGTGGTGTATAGAACCCATGTTGTGTTCTCAAAGGAATGCAGAAACAGTTTTATTGATGTGTGTTCTGGACTTGTCTGTCTGTGGACAAATTTTAGTTGACCACTGCCACTTCTGTCTTTGGCAAACATTTGAGAACACCAAGACAGTATGTGGGAAAAGTGTCACTAATTTACCAAAGGTATCTTTCATTAGGATTTCCAGTCCTACCCTAGTGATCATGCCTAGGTTATTACCACCACAGTGCACAATCATGAGGTCTAGATGTTGGCAATCTGCAATGCTTACAACCAAAGGCAGCAATTGATGCCACTTTAACCCTCTGTGGTCAACCCAAATAATGTTTACATTACATAAACCTTGGTTTGTGTCAATACCACTATCTGTAGCAATCTCTCTGGCCTAAAAAAAAAAATTGTAGCCTACAATCTACACTAACCATTTTTAGGCAAACAGAAGTAGCACACAGGAAAAGGCTGCAGCAGAATGATGCAAGTTTGAAGCGAAAGGCAGGTAAAATGGAGAATAGCATCTAAAATATAAAAGAACATATTTTATTGGATGGGAGCTGTGCAGGAAAGTAACATTGGGTAGTGACTTTAAGAAATAAAGTAACTAACTCTGTGATTGGCATTGAAAAAATAAAAAAAAGTTATGTTGTTTGTGATATGGTTGGAATTGCAAACAGTCGACCCCACCTGCTACTTTTTAATTTGAAGCTAGTATGTTGCTCAGAGAACTTCTTGTGAACGTTTGACCTACTGTTAGCAGAGAGTGTTCCAAAGATGGTTACTATGGAAATGGAGCTAGAAGAGTGTGCTGAGGGGGAAGGGAACAAAAGAGTCTGCAGTGTGAAACTGAAAATGAGAGTGGTATGTACAAATTGGTCAGAAGGGACTGTATGGCTTGTCATTGAATATTTTTTACAAAGTAAACTATACATAGAAAGTATTGACAGAATGTTGATAAATGCTTGTTATGGATTCCATGTGGATCCGCCTTAAACTTACTGCACTGAGTGCCACGGCGGATCCATGGATCCACCCAAAAACACTGCCAAATTAGCCTTTTTTACAGGAGTCTTAAAAAGGGTTAAAAATAGTGATCATTTAGAAGTGGTAAAACATAATTAAAAGATTAAAGCAGGCCTGGGATTTGGTAAGTATAGTAGTATCAGTGAAACAGAGTGAGAAGCATAGCCATTATTGATACATTTGAACTGAGAATGGATTATTGCATATATGTCTGACTTGAAATGTGAACTAAGGAGATATTTTAAGTGATATTAGCAGAAGAGTTGAAGAACAGCAAAGAGATTTAACAGGTAGTGTATATTATAAAGATCTATATGTAAGAAAACATTAACTGGATATAAGCTGAAGGGAAATGTAGGTTCTTGAAGGAACAGTAAAAGGCAAAACAGATGGGATGTTAGATGAGGACATTAAGTAAAATCACAGTGACCAGAAAAGTTGAAAAGGGAAAATTGGTAAGGTAATATGAATGAGTGTGTTTAAAAAGGGATGTAGAGTGATTTTTTATAGTATATTATTTATAAGTATTTAGTACCCACTCACACAGCCAGACAAGCACGTATATACCTAACTCCCACAGAAGCACTTATGTACCCACCACTGATATAGGTATTGGTTAGGTGATATACTTAGAAACACACAAATAAAAGCAATCTCACAGACATTTACTCACCTATAATCCATTTAAATAGTCATTCATAGACCTATAGAGGTACTGTTACACCCACTGACACACGTATACAGAAATGTATATATGCAGCCATCAGATAGTTAGGTAAACACACACTTGCATACAACTACAGTCAGTTATACATTCAGTCACCTACACATATAGCTAGTCATATACCTGTTTACAAAACCAAACAGCTAGTTTCACACCCAGTAACAGAGGCAATTTTACACCCACTGTCACACCCATACAACAGTTATGTATGCCCCAATAATAAAGAAAGTTGCACACACAGTTAGATGCCCAAACTGGCACTAACACAACCAGTTGGCAATCCATAGAGCCACTTACATACCTTTTTACACATCAATATACTCACTTACACATCCTCACAGATACCCATACAGCTACCTACATATGCAATTACACACCCAAACAGGCAGTGATGTGCTGATAAATGCACTCGACCACTTGCAGACCCAGTAACCCCTTTATAGAGACACATATAACTGTTTACATACAAATAGCGAGTCACTTCCACAGCATGTGGCACACTGATATAGCCACGTATGTAGGTACTTACTTGCTTACAGTATATAATCTAATAGTATGTAATGTAAAGTTAAATGTATTCTGTGTTTAGTTTTCAGATATTTACTAGTGTTGAAAGAGGAGTATTTACGATGCCCAGAAAGGAAGTGAGGAGAAAGAAAACAACAGAAACAGTACTACTTGTATAAATTGAGATTAAAAAAAGTGCATGATGGAGAACATGTAATGGGACAAAACAGCTTCTGGTAAGAGAGCTAAGGAGTTTCTTAAAACAGTATGTGGAAAAATGCAATACGTGGAAAAAATGCAAATTAAAAGCACGGTTTAAAATAAACTCATAAAGAAGAAGGAGTAAGTCATATTGCAAGTGAGAAATCTTACAAGAAAACACTTTGACAAGGAAACAAAAACAATGAGCATGTTTAGAAGTATGATAATACAGCATTTGATATGAAAAATGAAGCAGTGTAAAAAGAAAAGGGCAGCATTGATGCAAAAACAACATATTGAGAGTGTGGTTGACAAAGTGTTTGCCTTGAAGAGCAAACTATTTGCCTTGATACTAAACAGAATGAGAACACTAAATAAGTTCACAACTCCCAGCTCTTAAATAGTGAATGTCCTCTGCGTCTCACCTGGACAGACTATCATTTAATCAAGATTCAGATTGTCAAGCTAGATGTTATAAACCAGTCTGTCTTGGCAGTGCAGTACAAAAGGCCTACAGAGCCTGGCACACCATCTCACAAGAAAGGTTTTCCAAGGCATTCATCCTGGTAGATGTTATCCAGGGCTCAGATGTCATCATAGAGCTGCCTAATTTTCACAACACTTTTACTGTTGTGTTTTGATAAAACCCTAGTAGGTAGCACGGGGTCTCATTTTTTGGAATGGTGCTTCTCGTTTTTGTTTGATAAAACAGCACTACTTAAACAGTCCAGGCACATCTCTTCCAAGTCTCATGGGGCCAGATGTAGCACAGGGTTTTTCCCATTCTGTGTCAATGGGAAAATGTGTTTGTACATATGGTCCATGGTTCTTTATGGAACTGAGTATTTTAAGAGTGGTATGCACAAGGCTGGCAAGATGATGGCGCCACTCTAAAATCCCAGTTGACAGAGCGGCCTATAAACTTACACTAACAAACTACCATGCGCACATCAGAAAAACTAGAAGGAGCTATACCTCCAGGTAAATTGAGAATGCTGGCAACTCATCGAAAGAGCTCGACAAAGTGCTCAATGATTTCACCAAGCCATGTGCTTGAGCCTTGTCTAGTCTAGCTTCCCAACAACTATGTGACTCCCACTGACTCAACTTCCCACCTAGAGAAGTTTGGACCTCTCACTGTTGACCAAAGCTAGATCTGGCTTGCCTGTAGATGTTGTGCCCCCCCAGGATCTCTGCCAGGCTAGCAACTTTGAAGGCCCCCTCCATTCTTTCACTATTCAATCTCTCTTTAGACTCAGCCAAAATACCACTAGCCTGGAAGGCCACGCTGTTCTCTCAATACTTAAAAATTCTAATGCTAATCCTAAACATTTGTCCAACTACTGCCCCATATCACTTCTTCCTCTATTGGGAAAAATGTTGGAAAGCTGTGTCAACAAACAGTTCATGGCATTCTTGGAGGACCACAAGATTCTTGATCCCTCTCAATCGGGATTTAGAGCTGCCCATAGCACAGAGACCGTGCTGGTTGCAGTCACTGACAAAATCCGCTTATCTCTTGATGCTGGCTCTCCTGCCATGCTTGTGCTGTTAGATGTTTCAGCGGCCTTTGACACTGTGTCTCATGCAGTACTGCTAAGCAGACTGCATAAGATTGGTGCCAGAGGCAACGCTGTCTGGTGGCTCGCTGATTTCTTAGACAGCTGTACACAAACGGTCATGCTGGGCTCATTTAAATCCTGCACTGTCTCCATCGACAAAGGGGTGCCTCAGAGCTAATCTTTGAGCCTGACACTGTTTAATATCTAGGTGGCTTCCCTCACCCAGATTGTTAAATCCTATAGCTTTGATGTTATATGCAGACAATATCCATGTGATCATCTCATTGGGACAGGATATTGATGGTGCAAAACATCAATTCCTCTACTGTATAAGTAAGATTGTGGTTTGGATGTTGACAAACTGTCTCCAAAGGAACTGTGAAGAAACAGGCATTTTACTGTTTGGCAAAGCTCAATACCTCTGGTCTTCAAAGTGGTGGCCCTCTGAACTGGAAGTAGCCTCCTTTCCCAGGCAAGCCACAAACAATCTGGGTGTTAAACTGGACCATGACCTATCTGTTAGAAATGAGGTCTTTAGCTGGCAGTCAGTTTACACCCCGACCAAGTAGGAATCTTCACTCTAGTCAGGGTAAGGGAGTTACACACCTCAGCTCACCCCTCTGGTAGCTTGGCACAATCAGTCAGGCTTAGCTCAGCGGCAATGTGTAAAGCATTTGTACAAACACACACATTAACACAGTGAAAACACTGCAAAAGGACTCCACACCAGGTTAGAAAAATAAGCAATATTTATCTAAAATCAACAAGACCAAAATGACAAAAATCCAACATACACAAGAAAAGATATTACTTTTAAAGTTAAAAAAATGAGTCGTAATCTATAAGAATCAATGGATGCTTTGTTTAAGCACAAAGTACCTGGTATTCGTCAAAATTAAAGCTGAAGGGACAAGGGTGCGTCAGAAAAGCAAGCAATGCCTTGATTCCTTAATTCGAAGTGAGGCCGTGCATCAATTTTTTCTCAGCCGGGTAAGCGATGCATTGATTCTTTCCTCGCAGGGAAGGGATGCATTAATTTCCAGATAGGCAGCCTTGGATGCATGCACTGATGTTGAAGATTTGATGCCTAGGGACGATATGTGAAAAGTCCAGAGCACAGCAACATTGGATCCATGCTGAAGCAGGCAATGTGTGAATTTCACCAGGGCTGCATTGATTTTTCAGCTGTGGTGCAGGTGCTGCCTCAATTTTTCTGACGCTCGGCTCCGGTGTGGGGATTTTCTCTCAGGTTCTACCAGATTCTCCTCCCAAGGACCCAGGGACTGGATGTGGCATCACTTGGCTAGTGAGCCCAGGTGCTGGCAGATGAAATATTTGATGTCCCTGAGACTTTACAACAGGAGGCAAGCTCAGTTCAAACCCTTGGAATCTTGGAAAGCAGGATGTAGAATGCAAAGTCCAGTCCTTTCACTCCCATGGCAAAGATAGCAGCAGCAGGCCAGCACAGCAAAGCACTTGCACGTAAGCACTAGTCAGCAGTGGTAAAGTGCCCAGGGTCCTAAAGCCAGCAAAAACAAAGCAAAAACAAAGTTCAGCACAGGATGATAACAGAAGGTCAGAAGCTAAAAAGACAGGGGAAACCACCCTAAGAGCTTACAGGTC
Organism: Pleurodeles waltl; assembly: GCF_031143425.1. NCBI lineage: Eukaryota > Metazoa > Chordata > Amphibia > Caudata > Salamandridae > Pleurodeles > Pleurodeles waltl. The sequence goes on from NC_090451.1 coordinate 543,638,590, forward strand.
AAACACTATCCATGAAAAATCATATTGCTGCTATCTGCAGGGCTTGCTTTGCTACCATGCGGCTATTGAGGAAAGTCTTTCCTTGGCTACCATTGTCCGCAAGGGAAACACTGGTCCAGGCCCTAGTTATATGTCACCAGGACTACAGCAATGCATTTAGAGCTCTTAAGTGGCTTCCAGACACAAAAGGTACTGCTTTTAAGATATGCTGCCTTACTCACAAGTTTTTGATGGGCAGAGCTCCCATGTACCGAAAGGACAAATTGCATTACTATTGTTCTACTAGAACTTTAAGATCCAGCTATGAGGTGCCATTGATCATCCCACTTATCTGCACCTACACCTGCAGAAGCTGAACTTTTTCTTTCACGCCTCCCACAACTTGGAAACATTCGGGCTCCACCTCCGCTGCTGCTCTGATTTTGTCAAGTTCAAAAACCTTTTGTTCTAGGTTCTTGATGTGTTTCTGTGTTGGCTGAGCGCTGAGCTACGCCTTCAGGTATGAGTCTCTGTGCTTTATCAAGTAGAAATTAACATAACATAGATGTGGGAAGTAGGGAGCTTTTTTACAAAAAATGTTGTTTTGAATTCCCAAGACCTGTTGTTTCAAAAGGAAGAGTGAACAGTTTTGTATCTGCAGTGAGACATACACTTACTTGTAAACCACCCAAACGCCTACAACCTCAGAGGCTTTGAAATATATTAATGACTACAATCCGGTCATTTTGAAAATGTGGAAGGCCATTATGGATATTCAATCTGTGGCAGACTACTCTATAGCTGTTGCTCGTTATGTAACTTCATACTTAACTAAATCTGAGAAGACAGACATGAAAGATGTGTGGGAAGAGATTTCTGCTGAAAAGTCTCTACCAAAAAAAAAACTGTAGAGCTTCAGTTTGAAGATGCTTTCACACAGAGTAGAGAAATTGGACCCTATGAATGCTGTGTTCAATTGAGTTCAGCTAGTTTGTATCCTAAGTTGAGATGAATTATTTGGATGAGTCTAGGCATAGCATCAATTTGAAACAGAGCTTTGAAATCTTTTCCAGAAATGCAACATCCTGCGGAATTTGAGCCAGATAGTACAGACTTTGTGAAAATAAACATGTAGGACACTTAGGGCCAGATGTAGGAACCATTTTGCATGTCGCAAACTGCGAAAAACGCAGTTTGCGCCATGCAAAATGGCCATTGCGATGCTGATTCACATTTTGCCAGTCGGTACCGACTCGCAAAATGTGAATCCGACTCGCAAATAGGAAGGGATGTTCCCTTCCTATTTGCGACTCGCACCGCAATGCAGAATTGCTTTGTGACGCGAAAGCGGTCGCAAAGCAATTCGCAGTTAACACCCACTTGAAGTGGATGGTAACTCATTCGCAAAAGGGAAGGGTTCCCCTTGAGACCCTTTCCCCTTTGTGAATGTCGCTAAAAATAATTTTTCAGAGCAGGCAGTGGTCCAATGGACCACTGCCTACTCTGAAAAATTTGAAACCAAATGGTTTCATTATTTTTTTGAATTGCAACTCGTTTTCCTTTAAGGAAAACGGGCTGCAATTCAAAAAAAAAAACTGCTTTATTAAAAAAGCAGTCACAGGCATGCCACCATCCCTGTGAGTGCAGGGACTCGCTATGGGGTAGCCATTAATATTCATGAGGTGGGTCTTTGCGAACCCATAGCGAGTCGCAGAAGGTGTCTGAGACACCTTTCTACATACAGTTTTGCGAGTTGCAAATTGCGAGTCGGTCAGACTCGCAATTTGCATGTCGCAAAATTTTCTTTTGCTACATCCGGCCCTTACTATCCAAAAAGGAGCGCACACCTTGAAAATGGTTGTCTCTATGAAGTACTCCAGTACTACATATATATAGAAACAACATGACAGAAAATATAGATGAAGGAAAATTTGCAGTAGTTGGTTGAAATGGGTGTTTAGTGTGACATAGCAAAGGCAGTTGAATTAACCATAGAAAATTGAGATGCCAGACTGCTGAAAAAAGAGAGTTTTTCTATTTGCCACTTTTGCAGCTGTTCAAACCTTGGTGTTCTGAATCAGAATTAGTCGAAGAGTTTGACTGCTATGAAGACTCTTTTAATGCTACAAAGGACACTATTCAGTGGTCAGTATTCCCTAATTAGTTGAAACTGTTTAAAGAATAAATTGACCAGTAAGATACAATTGATTGCTGTTGAGGTAAGTAAACAGAGATCACAAAGCCACCAAAGTTCAGTTCCTCAAAGTCAGGATCCACCTAGACAGCCAATAATTGCAAATGAGGGTGATATTTTGATGAATAAGGTGTAATGGGGAAAGGAAGACTGGAAACAATTGATTTGGCAGATTTATTTGGACAACTAAATGATGAGCTAATGGACATATATATGGAAGTGAAAGCTACAGTTGAGCATGGATTGCTTCATGATAAGAAAAAGTGTGCCTGTTCAACATTTAAGCCTATACTGTTGTATGTCAGCAATCAAGCTAGTACTGGTAAATGTTTCTTAATACAATTTCCTACAGCTTTTCTACAGACTGTAATTTATCATGTTTGGTTATAGCACCTACTGGATTAGGTGCACACAATCTCAAAGATATTACTTTACATCATCTTCTGATGCTGCATGTGTAACATGACAACAAACTGGAATACCAAATGTTATCTACTGAAGCTTGCCATGAAGTGTCAAGAGTGTTAAAAAAGTTAAAACTTGTAATCTTCGATGAGGTGAGCATGGTCTCAAATTTAATGCTTGCCTTCATGCATTTGAGAATGCAAGAAGTGTTGAGAATGTATCATGATGTCCTGTTTTGAGGAAAACATTTGATAATTTTTGGAGATTTACTGCAACTTACCCCTCCGCAAGGTCAGCCTGTGTTCAAAACACTGCTTCATGATGAAACTAGGAATCCTTTGAAAAGTATTGGAAATATGAATATTAGGTTAAATTTTGAATACAAAGAATTATTAAGAATATGCAACAAGCATCTGACATTGAATGTGGTAATATTCTAAAGAATATTAAAGTGGGTGTTTTTTCTAAAGAGTGGAGGCGAGTTCTAGAAATTCATCTTCATAAAAAACTTTATCCAACATCAAAGACAGCAGCCAAACTAATGTTCAGTTTTATCCAAGAAGTTAAACATATTGGTGGTCAATATGACCCTGGCGGTCTTCTGACTACCAGGGTTAACATGGCGGTATCACCGCCAACAGGCTGGCGGTAATGACAGTGAAATTATGACCATGGCGGGGATCCCTCTCATAGAAAGCCAATCTACCACACCAACCGCCAGCACAGTACGAACACCGAACACAGCGGTAGCCACCTACAGGCAGGCGGAAGACAAGGATCCACTAACCCCATATGACATAGCATTCCGCCACGATTACTGGGGCGGTAGCAACGATACCAAAAGCCTGGAGGAAACATGTGATTTAAAAGGAGCCACTCACCTCCAGGGACACACAGAAGTCCACGGCCACCATGCAACTTGAACTGCAAGTATTCCTGATGCTGTACCACTCCATGGCCGTCCTGGAGCACCAACGAAGACGACGCCGACGGTGAGTACAGCCGCTTAGCACACAAGGGTGGGGGGGGCGAGTGACACACACTTGCACAACACACACCATAGACACACCCAGAAACACATGCACAGGAATATAACAGTAACAGAACCCCAGAGTAAATAAACCCAGGACATACACAGTTCCAACCACTGGATTCCTTTTGTATGAATATGTAAAATGCTGAAACATGCACAGCTGCAGAAATAAATAAATGCAGGCCCAAAGGCCAGTCCAAAGTCACTAATGCCCACAGGGCAAAGTCCAAGCCCCAACTTGACTACTGAAAACATCGGGATGGGGCTTCCTGCTCACTATTACTGGAGGGGGTTTCCTGCCTACAGGATGAGGATGGGGCTGCCTGCCTGCCCACTGGTTATTGATGGTGCACCTTGGCCTCTGGTTCCGGATGCTGCTCCTTGGCCACAATATTGAGTGGGGGCTCCTTGGCCATGGTTTCCAGTGGGGCCTCTTTGTCCAGGGAGTTTTGGGGGGGCTCCTTGGCCTTTGATTTCTAGGGAGCCTCCTTGGCCTTTTCTTTGGGAGGGGCTCCTTGGCCTTTGATTTCTGGGGGGCCTCCTTGGCCTTGGATGTCTTGGGGGCCTCCTTGCCTTTGATGTCTGGGGCACCTCCTTGGCCTTGGGTGTCTGGGGGGCCTCCTTGGCTTTTGATTTTTGTGAGGCCTCCTTGGGCAGGGATTTAATTGGGGCCTCCTTGGCCCTGGGTTTTTGAGGTGGTCCCATGGTCATGCCAGTCTGTTTGGGAGGGGGCGGCACTTTAGCCCTCCGTTTAGTGGAGGAGGAGTGTCCTTGTTGCAGGGGTCTGGCTTCTCACTCATGTGCCCCTTAGAGGCAGCTGAAGACTTTGGGGGTGGATTGGGTGCTTGAGGTACTGGCCTAGGGTGGTGTGACCTTCCTCTTATGTGCAGGGGGAGGGTAAGGGAAGAGGTCAAGGTGGGCAAGAAAAAGCTTCTAAGTAAAAATGGAGTGGGATGTGCTAGGAGGGATGGGAGTGGAGGTAGAGGGAGTGGTTGTAGGGCAAGGAGGTGTGCTGGACTTGGGTGCAGGTGCATCGACAGTGTGGGTGTGTGAGGTGGATGGCTGTTGGGGTTCTGAGTCCGAGCGTGTGTGTGTGTTACTGGAGGGGGCACACAGGGTGGGGAAGGACAAGCATGACATGTGTATGGACATTGTGGTGGTGTCTGCAAGTGAGGTGGGTGTGCTGCATGAGGTGGTGGTGACTGTGCATGTGGTGTGTGGGGAGCATGTCTACGGGTCTGCTATTCTGGTGACTGTGGGCAAGGCTGTGCAGGTGGCAGGATCTGGTAGTATTGATGCAGTGCATTCAAGTGTGAGTGACTATGTGACTGTGAGGGAGGAGGAGGAGGGGGAGACAGTGGAGGCAGTGGATGATGTTGTCTGTTGGCTGTGTGAGTGGTTGTAGACTGAAGTGTGCTGCTTGTGTTTGTCTGTGCGAGTCTTGTGTGTTGTTTTGGGTGCACACTTGTCAGAATGTGTGCGTGGGATGTGTTGAGTGTGAGGAGACTGGGACTGGGTGAGTGTACTTGGAGGGGGACGGATGAAAGAGGGACACTGGCTGCCATCAGTAAAGAGGCCAGAGCCTGAAATTATGTCTGTAGGTCTGCCAATTGACAGTGAATGCCCTCCAAGAAGGCACTGCATTGGTGCATCTGGGATGCCAGCCCATGGTTGACTGCCTTAAAGAGATGGATTTCAGGAGGTCAATAGCCTCTTCACTGAGGGCTGACTGGGGCAGGGCCTGCGGTGCCTGGGGCGAAGGAGATGCCCACCCTCATGGGTGAAAGGGCACGGCCAACTCAGTGGTGGGCTACTGGAAAGGCAGTGCTGGTATGGGGGGTGGTGGTAGAACCTGTAGCTAGGGTGGTTCCAAAGGGGTAGGCCACCACCAAAGAGCTCCCATCGGTGGAGGACTCTGCCTCCTCGGTCCCCTGGGCTGCAGCTCCCTCACTCACTGGTGCCCCTGCTTCTTCGCCAGATGATGCTAATGCACACATGGACAGGATGACAAAAGGAGAGAGAGGGAGAGAGAGAAAGGGAGCACAGGATCAATCTCAGCACCAACAGCACAGATGGCAGACACATCACTGTCACACACTGAGACTGAGAATTGGCAGTATAGACCACAGTGGCATACCAGTGGCTAAGTACCACAGCAGGTAGGAGCCAAACACTGCCAGATACACACACACTGGGACCAGCTAAGCCCTGTCTAAAATGGGTAGCCACCTACCTAGCTATCTAATACATGCTTTACACCCTGTTAACCTGAGCTGGACCACGCAGCAACATCTGAAATATCATATTGGAACATTCACTGACTAGTACCCTGCACCCAAATCCCATGACAGGCAACAGAGAGCCCATTCAGCTCTGGGTAGGCCACTGCCAGTATGCGGGCCATCAGGGGAGTCAGGTTCTGAAGGGCACCCCTCCCTCATTGGGAGGCCATCCCTAGCTGTGGCTCCACGGTCTTCTGGGACCAGCGTTTCAGGTCCTCCCACCGTTTCCTGCAGTGGGTTCTCTGCCTGCTAAAGACCCCCAGGGTCTGCATGTCCTTGGCGATGGCATGCCACACTTTCTTCTTCTGATGGGCGCTGACCTGCAGAGGAAACACAGAAGGCTGTACACCATGAACCTGACAATGCAGCCAGTTACACATATGGCCCACAAAAAGCATTTCACGTCATCAGGCACACACATGCATTGACGCTGCCACCAGCCATACCACCCCATCTGACACACTGCCAGCACAGAAACACATCTCCATGCAGTCATGTCGCATGCAACGTACCCTTGGTGCACTCACCTGTTGGTCTGGAGACCCATACAACTAGCCACACTGGGGTAGGACCCTATCCACAAAGTACTCCAACTCCTCTGATGTGAATGCTGGGGCCCTTTCTTTTGTTGCACGAGCCCATGTCAGGTTCCAGACACAGATCACATCAACACGCAGTGGAGATGTCGTTCTGTGGAAAGTCGGGAATCAAGTGAAGTGATAGAAAGGAAATGATGGTCACGTCCGCGGTGGTGAACATCGTCACTACTGGCGTTGATCTTCACTGGTTCCTACACTTCTACACTTCATAGAGGGCCATGTTAGCCAATGAGGAATTGCATGGCAGTGCAGACCGCCTTCTGCCATGACACGAACGCCAGCTGTGTGTGGTCATTTACACCTGTCCCTGAATACAGGACAGGCAGATGCCATTTTCTAATACTGGTACACATGTACAGATTAATTAGTGTGTCACTGTAGTCGAATGTATTCACCTACACAGTTCCAGTATCCAACATACAAACATGCTCTGTGTACACTGCTGTAGTGTGTTCATGGTTCCTGTTGTCACTCATTGTTTACATTTGGGTCCCTTAGGTACCAACCACTGCGGATGAATAGGAGGAGGCCAGCACCCGTGTACATACCCCTTGTGGACTTGGCTATACTGGAGGACCGGCACATCATACTCACCTACCGTCTGGACAGGGCCACAATCACGGAGCTGTGTGAACAATTGGAGCCTGATCTGCTACCTGCTATTCATAGCATCACAGCAATCCCCCCCTCCTTGTGCAGGTACTCTAAGTGCTCCATTTCCTGGCAACAGGCTCTTTCCAGGTGGCAGTGGGCTTCGCTGCAGGGATGTCACAGCCAATGTTCTCTATTCTGCTTGCAAGGGTATTGTCTGCCTTGCTCACACACTTTTGCAGCTACATTGCATTCCCCCAGGTAGATGATTTACCCACTGTGAAGGCTGGATTCTATGCAATGGGATGTATACCTCATGTTATTGGGGCCATTGATGGGACCCATATTGCCTTAGTCCCCCCCCTCCAGGGCCAATGCACAAGTATACAGGAATCAGAAGAGTTTCCACTCACCAGTACATCTCCCACGTCACTGGCAAGTATCCAAGGTTGGTGCATGATGCCTTTGTCCTGAGGAATAGCAGTGTCCACAGCTGATGGCACAACTACAGAGGCACAGAGTGTGGTTAATAGATGTGCCTGTGTCCCCACCGGATGTTTGTGAGAGTATGCCTTCAGGAGTCATGGCCCATGCCATTGTGCAGGGCTAATGTGTGTCCCTTACTTCTTGCAGGTGATTCCGGCTACCCAAACCTGTCCTGGCTCATGACCCCTGTTAGGAATCCAAGAATAGGGGCTGAAAATATGTACAATGATGCTCATGGGCGTACCAGGAGGATCGTAGAAAGGACCTTCAGTCTCCTGAAGGCTAGGTTCAGGTGCCTCCATCTGGCAGGTGGATCCCTATGCTACTCCTCTGAGAAGGTCTTCAAAATCGGTGTTGTGTGCTGCATATTGCACAACTTGCCTCTCAGACGGCATGTACCCTATCTGCAGGAGGAGGGGGTTGACAATGCAGCTGTGGCAGCAATGGACACTGAGGACAGTGAGGAGGAGGAAGAAGAAGAGGAGGAGGATGTGGACAACAGGTCACATTTGATCCAGCAGTACTTCCAATGACACTCAGGTAAGATTGTTGAACTAAACATTTCTACATTTTAGTGTTGTACTGTGTGACTGCAGTATGATGCCAGTCATTCCCTTTGCATCCCACCTGACTGTCAGCTATGCCTTCCCTTATTGCAGATGTTGGTGTTGTTCCAACAGTGTACTGCTGTGATGTGTACAGACTGCTGAGACACATTTGTTGGATGGATCAACATGTTACTGGACATTTACACAGGATCATGCAGTGTATTACAGTTCATTACATTGCACATTACTTGTAGATAAAGCAATATTACTCAAGTTGTGTCCAAGGGTGTTTATTGAAAATGGTTCTACAATGGGAAGTGCAATAGAGTGGGGTGATGTTTGGGAATAGTCCAGGGTAGTGGTCCAGTCTGTTTGTAGCACAGATCCAGTGTCCAAGGGGCCATAGGAAGGGGAGCAATAGCAGTACAAAGTGGACAAGCTGACCCAGTGGAACACAAGGGGGACATTCAGGAGGGGCTAATTTCCTAGTGGTGGTCGTGGTCTTGGTCTTGGCAAGTGTCTCTGGTGTCTGTCTGGGTTGCAGGGAACGTTTGCAAGGTGGTTCACCTTCTGCAGAGGGAGGGGTGCTGGTGGCCTGTGGGTCCTGTGGCAGGGCCTCCTGTCCACTTGCTGCAGCAGATGTGGAGGGCTGGTCAGTTGACTGGCTAGTGGAAGGGGCCTGCTGGTGTGATGTGTACTCCCTCATGATGTTGGCCATATAACCCAGCACCCCTGCTATGGAGACCATGGTGGTATTCAGGGCCTGCAATTCTTTCTTGATCTCCTGGTGGTGTTCCTCTTGCAGCCGCTGGTTCTCCTGAATGATGTCTGATACCTTACCCATCTTGTCCTGGGATTATTGGTAAGCCCCCAGGACATTAGTGAGTGCCTCCTGGCCAGTCAGATCCCTGGGCCTGTCCTCTTCCTGGCACACAGCTGTCCTCCGAGTGTCCCTGGTCCCCTGTGCCTGTGTCCCCTGAACAGTGTGCCCACTGCCACTGACCCCAGGACCCTAATTGTCTTGCCTGTGAGGGGTAGACCGGGGTCCCTGTACAGGTGGGCACACTGCTGATTGACGTTTCCTGGGGACAGAGGTCTGGGGACGTTGGTGGCTGCTCTGGTGTTGGAAACTGAGGGGGAAGGCTCTGTGGTGGATTGGGAGTGGGCTGGGGTAGCCGACTGACCAGTGGTCCTTGATGGGCCAGGGAATTCATCCAGATTGAGAACTCCAGAGTTGCTGTCATCACTCGGGCATCTTCTGGTGGGGGGCTGGGCAGCCGTGACACCTCCTAGCTGCTGGCACTGGCTGGGCCACCTGTGGGGATGTAAGTGGTGTATTATGTCTGTGACATATTCTACAGCTCTAGCTTTCCCTATATTGTTGCTGTTCCTCTGCCACATTTGTTTGTGTTTGGTGATGTATTATGAGATTGTTAGTTCTCAATGCTGTGCATGCATTGGTGGTGGGTGTACATGCAGGGCTGGGAGGGATGTGCGCGCAGTGGGTATGGCACGCAGGGCTTGTCATTTAGGTTAGTTAATTGTGGTGGTGCACTGTGTGGGATGGAGTGGAGTGATGGGTGTCAAGGTGAAGGGTGGTGGTGGCATGGGAGGGAGGGATAGGTAGTAAATATTGACTCACCAGTGTGCAGTCCTCCGGCAACTCCAGTGAGTCCCTCAGGATGCAGGATTGCCAAGACTTGCTCCTCTTATGCGGTCAGCTGTGGGGAAGTAGGTGGGGGTCCACCTCCAGTCCTCTGGATAGCGAGCTGGTGCCTTGCTGCTATTGAACGGACCTTTCCACGTAGGTCATTCCACCTGTACCTGATGTCATCCCTTGTTCATGGATTCTGTCCCACAGTGTTCACCCGGTCCATGATTCTCCGCCATAGCTCCATCTTCCTGGCAATGGAGATCTGCTGGATCTGTGCTCCAAACAGCTGTGGCTCCACCCTGACTATTTCCTTAACCATGACCCGCAACTCCTCATCAGTGAAACGGGGGTGCCTTTGTGGGGACATGGGTGTGGTGTGGTGTATGTTGTGCAGAGAATGTTGAGTAGTGTGGGGGGGTACGGGGTGTGGGGTGCATGACAGATGAATGGGTGGTTGTGGTGTGTCTGTGTAGTTGTCTCTGTGATTTGTGTGGCTAGCTATTGCAGTTTTTTTGTGTTAGCAAAGGATTGTGGGTAATGTGAGTGTGTGTTTTATAGTGCTGTTGGTGGGTGTGTGGTGTGTGCGTAATTGTGTCAGGTGTGGATTTTTTTGTTCTGGCCATTGTTGTATTGTTTTGTCATTGGGTGGCCTTATCGGCCACAGAGGTGTTCACTGCCAGTGGTTTACCATCGTTGAATGTCCGCTGTGGTGATTGGTGGGTCATTATTTGGAGAGCATAGTGTTGATAGCGTAACGGTATGGGTGGTAGTACTGACAGTTTATCATCTTCAGTGGGTCTGGTGGATTTGTGGTTGTGGCTATTTTCTGTCAATTTTGTAAGTATGTGTCATAATGTGGCAGAGGGATGTCTGCCTCTGTGGGGGTATGCTGGTGGCAGTCAGCAAGGCGGTATTCGGTATTTACCGCCAAGGTTATAATGAGGGCCATTGTGTGTCTAATGCCTACTCTGGAGGAGTATGCATCTTTCAATAATAAAATGCTGCCATTGAAGAAAGAAGACATTTTGCAACTGAAGGCAATAGATGAAATGGAACACCAGGGTTTCACTTTATTTCTAAATGAATGTATAAACAACACTGGATTCATTAGCGAAATCTGTTTTGTAACTGCAGGATTAAAGAAATGTTTAAGTGTATACAAAAACTGCAGAGTGATTTTGTGCCAAAATTTCAATGTGGAAGAAGGTTTGGTTAATGGTGCTGTGAGTAAAGTTGTTGATTTTATTAATTTTCCTAATAGGAGTGAGGTAGAATATCTTGTCATTAAATTTGATTGAACTGACAATGCAAAGCAAATTGGACAATCTACTGCACGTTCTTACTTGTGAAAGATTTATATGTTAGACGGAAACAATTTCCAGTTTCTCTAGCATATGCTGTTCCTATTCATAAACCACAAAGTTTAAGTCTAGGTAGATAATTTATTAATATGGGTAGTACAGTGTTCAAGGAAGGTATGTCTTATGTAACCTTGTCTCGAGGTAGGACATTTTCTGGCTTGTATGTAGTTGCATGTGATGACAGCAGAGAAATTGCAGATTTAAATAGTGTAAAAGAATAAAGTTGATTAAGAAGTCTTTATGCTCCTCATTTAGTACAGTATCCAGTTTTTGAGAAATGCTCCCTCTTTCCAAAGTGGAAAGTCTGAAAGCAGAGTAGTGATGGTGTTGTAAAGAAGGAAATTAAAGACAAGAGGGAAGTTAAGAAACAAAAAATTGAAAAGAAGGAAGATATTGTTGGTTACCAATTGTCTAACTCCTCTAGTCTGAGCTGCTATGCTAATGTTATGCTAAACGTATTGTTTGCATTACATTGTGTTGTAGATGCTATTGAAGAGAAACAACAGAAGGCATTGTGTTCTTTTAGGAGGCTGGCCTGGTTTGTTGTGGGTACCTAAGGTACTTACACCTTATACCAGGTCCAGTTGTCCCTTAATAGTCTAATGTAGACAGCGTCTAGAAGCCAGGCTCTCTAAGGGTAGTGTGGGTGAGCAGCCAAGGCCTAACTAGGAGACATGCCACGCTCATGCAATACCACTGTAGTCACACAGTACTCAGACACATGAAAGAAAATACCCAGTGTTACAAAATTAAAGGTAATGGTATTTTTGGCATTTGTGTCACCAAAATAAAGTAAGACTATACTCCCTTAGGAGGTAATTTATATACAAACTATATATACTAGTATGCTGAAATAGCTGTAAAAACCGAAAACAGTGGAAATAGTTAAAATCACAATAGTTAGAAATGGGCCTTGAGGGAACACAAACTATATACTAAGAAAGTGGAATGCGAAAGTCGGTTTCCCACCTAGGCAAGTGTAGTGTGGAGAGGGGCGCTGGGAGTATTAGGAAACACCAAAGGTAAGTAATAGAACCCGCCCAAGGGGCCAGGAAATCAGGAGTAAATCACAGTAACGTTCCTAGAACACACAAGAACACATGAAAGATGATTATGCAAGAACCAGAAGAAACTGCAAGACACCAACAATGGATTCCTGGGCCTGAAGACCTGTGGAAGGGGACCAAGTCCAAGAAGCACTGAAGAGTCCAGGGAAAACAGGAGCCCCTGCTACACTGGATTTAGGTGCAAAAGAAGAACCACTGGTGAAGAACAACAGTCAGTACTGCACCAAAGAAGACAGATGCCGGTTCCTGGTTAGTGCAGAACATGTCCCACACCAGATGGATTTTTGTAGTCTGGTTTGCATCCCTGGATTCCGCCAAAAGGCCTTGCTACACGCAATGCTCGTGGTTAGCAGAAAATGGCGCTGCCCGGGACCAGGACGGACCTGGTGGACTCTACCCAAGAGGAGGAGTCAGATGGGGCTCTCAGCAACTCAGAGAGCCCTCAGAAGACCAGGCAGTGCACACAGGAGTCCCACAGCACAGGGACAAAGAAGGTGCAAAAGGAGGCCCATGCAGCCCTACAACGAGGGATCCCACGCCGCCGGGGAACCACTCAGGAAGCTTTGCATCACAGGATAGTGTGCTGGGGCTAGAGCTGCACAGTGCACAAAGAACTTCATGGGAGGATGCCAACAAGCCTTGGCAACTGCAAAACACCTGGTGCATGGGGGTACTGTTTTGCGTGGGGAGGCAAGCTCTTACCTCCACCAAAGTTCGACGTTTGGACGTCAGGACCGCCAGGACCACTTCAGTCTACCCCCGTGTTGCTAGTTCCACGCACTTCATCAGAAGAGGAGACCCACGCCACTGGTCATCACTGCAGGGGGGTGCCTGCTGAAGCAGGGGAGTGACTCCTTCACTCCAAGGGAGATTCCTTTGTGCTTCTGGTGCAGGCTGAAGACAGGCAGTCCTCGCAGGATACACGACCTGGAAACAGTTGCAGTTGCTGGCAGGAGCTGAAGATACAATGTTGCAGGAGTCATCTTTGCTTCTTTGTTGCAATTTATAGAGTTCCTAGAGGGCCCAGATGCAGTTTCTTCGATAGGAAGGTGAAGTAAAGGATGCAGAGGATTCCTGCTGGAGTCTTGCAATCTGAATCTGAAGAACCACCCAAGAGAGAGACCCTAAATAGCCGTGAAAGGGGGATTGGTCAGCTAAACAGTTAAGCACCTATCAGGGAAGTGCTCTGATGTCATCTCCTGGCACTGGCCCACTTGGAATCCAAGATGGCAAAACCTAGGAACCCTCTGGAGGAGCTCTGAGCGCCACCCCTGGGGTGGTGATGGACAAGGGAGTGGTCAGTCCCCTTTCCTTTGTCCAGTTTCATTCCAGAGCAGGGACTGGGTGTCCCTGAACTGGTGTAGACTGGATTATGCAAGAAGGGCACCAAATGTGCCCTTCAAAGCACTTCCGGTGGCATGGGGAGGCTACCTCTCCCAAGCCTGTAACACCTCTCCCAAAGGAATTCCTTTATTCTGCCTTCCTGGGCTTGAGCTTCTCAGGCCTGAGAGATGGCAGCAGCTTGGGCTGCCTGGAAAACCTTAGAAGGCTGCAATCGCAATACTGGGGATCCTCTAAGGAGTCCCCAGAGTGCATGGAATCATACAACTAATGCTTGCAAAAGCATTGGGGCATGATTCCAACATGTTTGATACCAAACATGCCTATGTTCGGAGTTACCATTACGTTGCTGGAGATAGGTAGTGACCTATGTCCAGTACAAGTGTAAAATGGCGTCCCCGCACTCACGAAGTCCAGGAGAATGGTCCTAGAGGTTGTGGGGGCACCTCTGCTAGTGCAGGGGTGCCCTCATTCACAGGTACTTTGCACCCTGCCCTCACGGCTGAAGGGCCTGCAATAGGGCTGAGTTATAAGTGACCTGGTGCAGTGTAAATGGCAGTGAAAGGGTGCATGCACCTTTTCACACAGGCTGCAATGGCAGTCCTGCAAAAGCCTTTGCATGGGCAAAAGAAATGCTGCAGCCCATAGGGGTCCTCTGGGACCCCAATGTCCTGGGTCCCTAGGTACCATATACTAGAGACTTATAAGGGGCACCAATATGCTAATTGTGGATAAAATACTGGGTTACCAGTATGAAGTGACAAAATCTAGAGAGAAAGCATAATCACTGGGGTCCTGGTTAGCAGGATCCCAGTGAACACAATCAAACACACTGACATCAGGCAGAAAATGAGGGTAACCATGCTAAAAGGAGGGCATTTTCCTACAGTTCTGCACTGTGTGTTTTGTTGCAGCATCTGCAAAGTGACAGTACTAAAATGCATTGTGCATCACACATTTGGGACCTTGTAGATATATGTAGTGGATATGTACGTTTTGCTGCAAGCACTTAAGAGTATGAACAGAAGTTTTTAATGGTGATGTTTATTGTTATAGAATAATAGTAAATACCTATTGATATGTTATTTGGACCTTGGGCCTGATTTAGAGTTTGGCGGATGGGTTACTCTGTCACAAATGTGATGGGTATTCCTTCCACTGTAGTACGATTTCCATTGGAAATAATGGAATCATAATACGACGTACAGGATAGCTGGCATGTTTGTGATGGAGTAAACCCCATCACCAAACTCTAAATCAGGCCCTTAGTTACTCATTGACCCATGATTGTAAATATTACTTATACTCAAGTACAGAAATAGATTCAGAGCATTTTATTTATTTAACTTTACCAGATTGCAAAAGTTTGACTTTTGACAGCTAGCTGAGACAAGCTACACAAAACAATGTACGCCCTAATTGTTGAACAGATTATGTATTAACTTTATGTGTACCAGGAAGTGGCAAGTATGGTATTTTAATGCTGCACTTATGCAGAACAGATGTAACTAAATTAGAAAATGAGATTATTAACCTTAAAGCAGGACAAATATCTATTTCTGGTAAAACATATACAAGTATCGCTATTATTTTTGATGAAGAGGTTGCTATTAGATCTGGCCATTGCACTGTCTAACTGAAAGGTAAAAGTGGATGGACAGAATATAATGATAGAAACCTTAAACTCAAGCAACGATTGCCTGGAAAGTTACCAAAGTCCTATCTTTTGTTTTTAGAACCAAAGTTCTAAGGAGGATTACAGTTGTAATAGTGGAACAGTCTTGTTATTGTAGATGGATTATCAGGATTTATGACATCATGCAGCCTACAAAGGGTGATGTCTTTTTAGGGTTTTGCCTATGCTGGTGAGCCTTTCATATGTAGTAGTACTTCTGATCATGTTCTCATTTTAAGCATATGTTTCTTTAGATTAGTAGAGCAAGTATAGGTAATATGATTGTTTAAATAATTGTAGTCAGCGCAATGCTCAGTGCTACTTATTTGCAGTGACTTACTGTGCACTTTTTATTTTTTGTATGCAATCGATATGATTGCTGTTTCCCCACTGTTTAAGAATGATTCTTTATACAGTACCTCCTTTATCTTGTAGAACTATAAAAGCTGAGAATAGTAAAAAAGGGAAAATGAAATGCTTATTCTTATTTTAACATTCCATTACAGCATGGAAAATGTGTAGTGATTTGTTGTTATTATAAAGTTATGCATTGTTAAAAATATTACGTTTATTTCATAATAGTATACATTCCATTAGTAATTCATATGTGTTGTTTCTTTTTTTTATACAGATGAATGTCACCATTTATTGGAGTAATGTGATTTACAGATTAGTTCTTCCAGTGTTGTTGTATTACTTTATATTGTGAGGGTGTTCCAGAGTACAATTTAAAAAAACATATACCCACTTACACAGTCACATGGCCATTCATACACCCACTGACATACCCGTTCACATACTCACATATCCACTTACACACCCAGAAAACCACTACTGCATCTTATCTCCTCGCACACCAACATAGCGACGCGGACACACACTCACACATCTATTCACAAACTTACTGACCCACTAATACATCCTATTCAGACACCCTGCCACACACTGAATTACACACTGACACACCCACTCACACTCCCAGTCATAGACACATACACCCACTTACAAAACCCCCAAATGCAGCTTCCTCACAAACTCACATGGCCTCTCACCTGTTCACTCACATACCCATTCACACACTCACATATCCACTCACACACCCATTCTTACACATCTACTCACACACCCACACAACCACTAACATCCCCAATGACATACCTACACACCACCTACCCACTCAGTCACACAGCCATTGACACACTCACTCACACACCCACATAAACACTGCAACACCCACATAACCACTACAACACCCACTAACATACTCACACAGCCACTGAGACACCTATTTACAGAATGAGACACCTACTCAGTCACACATTGACACAATAACACATGTACTCAGACATCCATTCACACACTAATCTACCTACTCATACACTCATTCATACACTGGCACATCCATTGACACACTTATAAAACCACTAACTCACCTCCTCGCACACCTTCGGAGCCTATCACACAACCACTCAGACATTGATTCACACACTGAGGCATCCACTAACACACCCATTCACACACTCAGACATCCACTAACATACCCATTCACACACTCACATATCCACTCGTACATCCATAAAACCATAACTGCACCTTTTCCCACACCCAGCCATTCACACACCCACTTGCACATCTGCTCTCACAGTTACACACCCACTAACACATCCTTTTGACACACTCATTCACAAACTGACACACCCACTTACCCTCCCATTCATAGACATATACATCCACTCACGCACTCAAAAAAACACTACTGCAGCTTCCTTACAGACTCACACAGCCACACACATCCACTCACATACCCATTCACACACTGACATATCTACTCACACATCGGCTTGTATACTTACACATCGAGTCACCCCTCACAAAACCACTAACAAACTCAGTGCCACACCTACACAGCCACTTACCTACCCAGTCACACACCCATTGACACATATACACCCATTCACATACCCACATAACCACTACAACACCTGCTAAAATACTCACACAAAAACTCCCACAACTTCTCAGACACCTATTGACAGAGACAGCTACTCAAACACACGTTCACACCGTAAGACACATACTCAGACATCCATTAACACACTAAGATACCCACTCATGCACACATCCATTCACATACTAAGATACCCACTCATACACCAATTCACACATTGACATATCCACTGACACACCCAGAAAACCACTACTGCACCTCCTAACACACTGACAGAGTCTGTCACACAACCACTCAGACATTGATTCATACACTGACACCCCCCCAACACACTCATTTACACACTGACACACCCTCTCACATTCACACAGGGACACACCAAGTCACAATTTTATTCACACACTTATACATGTACAAAACTACTACTGCACCTTCTGAAAGACTCACACAGCCATTCACACACACCCAGTCACATACCCATTTGCACACTTACACATCCATTATTAGACCCACAAAGCAACTCAGACAACCACTCTTGCACCTATACGAACACTAACACAACCAGTCACACAGACACATTTAGCAGCAGGGATTCAGACATTGATAAGCATATAACACATAGGGGGTCATTACGACCTCGGCGGTCTTGCCAAAAGACCGCCGAGACCGCGGGAGACAGAATACCGCCATTGCCGGCGGTATTCCTGGCTCCCTATTATGACATTTCCGCTGGGCCAGTGGACGGTAACAGTGTTACCGTCCGCTGGCCCAGCGGAAATGTCCCATCAACATTGCTGCCGGCTCGTAATAGAGCCGGTGGCAATGCTGATGTGCAGCGGGTGCAGTAGCACCCGTCACGCATTTCACTGCCCGAAATTCGGGCGGTGAAATGCGCGACGGGCTATGCCTGGGGGCCCCTGCACTGCCCATGCCAAGTGCATGGGCAGTGCAGGGGCCCCCAGGGGCACCCCAAGCCCCCTTACCGCCAGCCTTTCAATGGCGGTGTTTACCGCCATGGACAGGGTGGCGGTCGGGGACTCATAATCCCCAGGGCAGCGGTGCTTGCACCACTGCCCTGGGGATTATGACCGCCAGGCAGAATCCTGGTGGAATATTGGAAGGGCCAGCGGTATGGCCGTGGCAATTCCGCCACGGTCATAATTGGTGGCGGAACACCACCAGCCTATTGGCGGTGTTACCGCCAACTTACCACCGGCCGCCAGCTTCGTAATGACCCCCATAGTTTTCTTTTTTTAATCATTTCGCTGCTAGGCCTCCCCACACCTTTGTCCTAAGCCATTTTTATTTGGCTTCTTGGGGTAGTTTGTGCTTAGGCCCCCATAATGTTTTCTCCACATAAGCTGTCCATGCCAAATTTGCGTCCTTTTTTCCCAACATCCTGAGAATTCTAAAAGTACCCAGGGTTTGTGGATTGCCCTGGAAGGGGTCGAGAAATTAGCCAAAATACAGCTACATTTTGTTTTTTGGGGGAATAATTGGAAACATTTGCTGCAGAAGAAGGTGTCTGCTTTTTGCCCTGCAAATTGCATCAACGAAGGGTTTGTGGTGCTAAAATGATCACCTTCCCAGCTTTGAAGAACAGGCAGACTTGAATCAGAAAACCTCCTTTCAGTGATTTGCACTAGCACCTTTGTGCACTTAATGAAATGTATTTATTTTTTCTTTTATTTTTTTGTTGGATGTTTATGAATTGTATATTTGAGCTGCATTGTTGAATCTTTTGTGTTTTTTTCTCAAATTTGGTGGCTATGATGATGAGATGTTATCTTTCTAAAGCTTTTTTTATATTATCTTTTTATGCTTGCTCACTTATTTCTTGTTGTCTGGAAGACTTTTATGGTTCTGGATGCTGAAATAAAGTATTGATTGAATCAGAAAAACAAGTTTTTCAACACAGTTTTGGCATTGTTTTGGGACATACCTATAGTTCCTATTTTTTTTGTACTCTCAACCTCCTTCCAGTTAGTGGTAGAAATGAGTATGATACAAATGGTGGATCCTGGAAAGCTGTATATTTCTGAAATGAAGATAAAATCCGGAATTCAGCAGCCTTTTGCATCAGCATTTTCATCTGTAACTTTTTCAAACTATGGCATATTTTCAAAAGCAATATACCGTTACGTCCGCTGGATCCTTCTGGTTGTGGAGATGTATAGGGCTTGTAGGTTCAGCAATAACTCGAGGTACCCACAAGCAATAACTGAGCTGCACCTTGCAATGCTTTTTCATTGTGTACCCAGCATTCAGCAATGCATTTGGTAAAATATGAAGAGTGAAAAATACATATCAAGGAAACCTATGTATTTCCGAAATGCGCATAAGATATGGAATAAAGAAACAGTGGTTATTTGTGCATCTCTGAATTTGTGGGTACCCATACTAGGATGTGAATTAAAGGGCATTTCTCAAAATGACTTCTCTTATTACACACTGCCTTACATTTGGAAGGTGAAAATGCAGAGAAAGAGAATTGGAAATATCACTTGTTCTACTATTCTGTGTTTCCCCAAGTCTCCAGATACAAATGGCACCTCACTTGTGTGGGTAGGTCTAGTGCTAGTGACAGGAAATGGCCCAAAATGCAACAAGGACAAATCACATTTTTCCACTGTGCATGCGGTTGTCTTTGGGCTCTAGCTTAGCCAACACCTATGGAAACCTAGCAAACCTGTACATTTTTTAAAACTAGGTACCTGAGGTAATCCAGGATGGGGAGAGTTGTGTGGCTTTCACCACATTTTAGTCGCAGAAGCTGTGTCCATCCAGTGGGCCATTGCGGGGAAATTTTGGTTGCACTGGAGGCGCTGCCTCAATTCTTCTCGCAGGAAGTCGGGCTGCATCGTTCTGGCTCGGCTATGTGTTGATCCAGTGGGCCGTGCATTGAAGTTCCGGTTGCAACACTGGCGCTGCGTTGATCTCCTCTCAGGGAGCTGGGCTGCGACGTTGTGGTTCGGCATGCGGTGATTTTCTCACCACAATGCAGGCTGTGTGTCATTTCTGGCAGGCTGTGCATTGAATTTTCACCGCACATGGAGTTCTTTGCAGGAGGAAGTCTTTTTGGTCCTGAGACTTCAAGTAACAGGAGGCAACCTCTATCCAAGCCCTTGGAAAGCATGTCTCAGCAGAGCCAGAGCGCAGCCAGGCAGCAGGGCAACAGCAGGGCAACAGTCCTTTGCAGAAAAGCAGTCAGGCGAGTCCTTTGGGCAGCCAGGCAGTTCCTCTGGCAAGTTGCAGGTTCTGGGTCAGAGTTTCTTCACCAGTGGTATCTTGTCAAGAAGTGTCTGAGAAGGTAGGGTCAGAGGCCCTGTGTAAGTACCCAAATGTGCCTTTGAAGTGGGGGAGACTTCAAAAAGTGGCCTAGAAGTGCCCCAGGTCCCCTTTCAGTTCCATCCTGTCTGCCAGGGCCCCAGTAGGGGCTTTGGTAGTCCATTGTGTGAGGGCAGGCCACTGCCCTTTCAAATGTAAGTGTCATGCCCTCCATCCTCTCAGCCCGGGAAGACCCATTCAGTATGCGGATGTGTGCAGGTGTGACTGAGCATCCTGTGTTTGGGGTTGTCTGAGTGAAATGCACAAGAGAGCTGTCAAGTAACCTAGCCAGACATGGTTTATAAGGCACAGAAGGATTTAAGTGCAGAGAAATGCTCACTTTCTAAAAATGGTATTTCTAAAATACTAATATTAAATCCAACTTCAGCAGTCAGCAGGATTTTGTATTACCATTCTGGCCATACTAAATATGACCTTGTTACTCCTTTCAGATCAGAATCTACCACTCAAACAGTATATGAGGGTAGCCCTAATGTTAGCCTATGAAAGGAGCAGGCCTCAGCAGGGTAAAAACGAATTTAGACATTTTACACTACCAGGACATATGAACTGCACAGGTACATGTCCTGCCTTTCATCTACACAGCACCCTTCCCTATGGGTTACCTAGGGCCTACCTTAGGGGTGACTTATATGTAGAAAAAGGGGAATTTATGGCTTGGCAAGCACTTTTAAATGCCAAGTCGAAGTGGCAGTGAAACTGCCCACACAGGCCTTGCAATGGCAGGCCTGAGGCATGGTTTAGAGGCTACTTATGTGGGTGGCACAATCAGTGCTGCAGGCCCACTAGTAGCTTTTAATCTACAGGCCCTGGGCACATGTAGTGCACTTTACTGGGGTCTTACAAGTAGACTAAATATGCCAATTGGATATGAACCAATGTCACCATGTTTTAAGGGAGAGAGCATATGCACTTTAGCACCGGTTAGCAGTGGTAAAGTGCGCAGAGTCCTAAAACCAGCAAAAACAGTGTACAAAAAATGGAGGGAGGCAGGCAAAAAGTTAGGGGTGACCACCCTAAGGCTGTCAGGTCTAACAGGCCCAAAAAGCAACATAGAAACATCACATTTTTCCACTGAAAACTGACCTGTTTTTTGCAGTATGACTAGCTGTGGATTTTGGGCTCTAGCTTACCAGGCACCTACGGAAACCTTGCACACCTGTACCCTTTTAAAAACTAGACACCCAGGGGAATCCAGGATGGGGTGACTTATGTGGCTCTCACCACATATTTTTACCCAGAATCCCTTGTAAACCTCAAATGATGTCTTAAAAACACATTTTTGTCGCATTTCTGTGATGAAAAGTTCTGGAATCTGAAGGGAGCCACAAACTTTCTTCCACTCAGCATTCCCCCAAGTCTCCCTACACAAATGATACCTCACTTGTTTGGGTAGGCCTAGTGCCCGTGACAGGAAACGGGCCAAAACCCAATGTGGAAACATCACATTTTTTCACTGAAAATTGACTTGTTTTTTCCAATGTGCCTAGCTGTGTATTTTGGGCCCTAGTTCACCCAGCACCTAGGGGAACCCCTGCAAACCTGTACATTTTTGAAAACTAGAAACCTAGGGGAATCAAGGATGGGGTGACTTCCATGGCTTTCACCACATTTCTTTTACCCTGAATCCCTTGCAAACCTCAAACTTTTTCTCAAAAACATATTTTGCTCACATTTCTGTGATGGAAAGTTCTGGAATCTGAGGAGAGCCACAAACTTCCTTCCACCAAGCAATTTCCCAAGTCTCCCCATAAAAATGTTATCTCAATTGTGTGGGTAGGCCTAGTGCCTGCAAGAGGAAATGGCCCAAAACGCATTGTGTACACATCACATTTTTCCACAGAAAACTGACTTGTTTTTTGCAATGTGCCTAGCTGAGGATTTTGGGCCCTAGCTCACCTTGCACCTAGAGAAACCTAGCAAGCCTGTAAATTATTGAAAACTAGACACCTAGGGGAAACCAGGATGGGACAACTTG
This sequence comes from Pleurodeles waltl, assembly GCF_031143425.1. Lineage (NCBI taxonomy): Eukaryota > Metazoa > Chordata > Amphibia > Caudata > Salamandridae > Pleurodeles > Pleurodeles waltl. Next base: position 543,661,079 of record NC_090451.1, read on the forward strand.
AGTCACATTTTGTTAACCAGAATCCTTTGCAAACCTCAAAATTTGTCTAAAAAACAAATTTTCTCCACATTTCTCTCACAGAGATTTCTGGAATCTGAGGGGAGCCAGAAATGTCCTACCACTCAGCATTCTCCCCAGTCTCCCGATACAAATGATACCTCACTTGTGTGGGTGGGGAAGTGCCTGTGACAGGGAAGGGCCAAAAATGTGTCGAGTTTGAGAGGGAATCAAAGCGGGTCCAAAAGGGAAGCTTTTTTAATATGTTTTTAGGCTGACTCTGCTGTGGGCACCCACATAAGTGAGGTATAATTTTCATCGGGAGACTGAGGGGATTGCTCAGTGGGTTATTTCTGTTTGTGTAACTATACGGCAAAGAAATGCAAGGAAAATGTGTGATTTTAGTACCATTTTGAGGTTTGCAGGGCATTGAAGGTAAGAAAACCTTTTGAGATCCACAAAAGGTACACCACCCTGTAATCTACTAGGTATCTAGATTTCCAATATATCTTAAGTTGGTAGATTTTCCCCAGACAAAAAAGCGAGCATGCTACTAGGTCTCTTACTTCTGTGATGTCCAAAGTACTCAAATTGTTAAAAAACACCCTTATGTTTTGTTAAAAAGACCGCTCAGCCACCAACCTAGTTGGTGGCATGTTTCATCATTGTGGGTCCCACCCAAGACACCTGGAGTGCCAGGGGTGTGCTTTGACGCCTGATTACAGTGGAGCAGTTTTTTCATGAGTTGAATTCCCAATGGAGAGGAGAAGTGCAATGAATTTTCTAGTGGTTACCCACCAATATGGTGTGTTTTTAATTGTGGTAACCTAAGACAAAGGTTAAAAACACTGATTATCATAATTTGAGTGTTTGGGACATCACAGAAGTAAGAGACTTGGTAGTGCGCTCACTTTTTGTGGTTGTTGATAGTAATTTGGGAAGGTGGGCAAGCTCTCTCTTCTCACTTTCTTTATTGGTACTCACACATCCTGGTTGGAGAGGGAGTGAAGGTTCAATATATCAATTTTTATTAATAAGAGATTTCACCAAAATGAAATGCACTGTTAATAATTGAAAGATTAAAAAACTGAACCAACGGCTCACAGTTTCTGAGCTGTAAAGCCGCATCAAGGCACCAACCGCTTTTCAGTCCATCCACACACCTTTCATACGTGGCACACACAAGAATGTTCACACCGCTAGCCACGAGCCCAGCACATTTGTCAGGAAAACTATTGCCAGTGTTGTTAAGTTCGTCCAAGTTCAGCAAAAATGAGTCCCCTTTTCCTTCTACCCTCGTTGGTTGCAGCAGCGTCCTCACTCCCGGTGGCTCTTGCGGAGGCTGTTCTAAGAACTAGCTTCTTCAGGTTTAACTGCCACTCAAGATGGTGGCCACAAATCTTTGTGAGGTCAGCGCTCTAGTGTTTCTACCTTAGTATTGTGCTGAGGCTTCCCTCCAGCTGTTTCTCTCTGGGAGCTGTGCACTTCAACTGTCATCCTGAGGAGAATGAGCAGTGTTCCTGAGGAGCTTCTTTCATAGAGAATTCTTCCAGTTTTGAGTAATTAATTATTTTTCTTGTTATGGTGTGCACACCAGCTACTTTTTCTCTTCTGGAGAAGCTGGATTTCTTCCTTCTTCCAACAACTGGCTATTGGCTTTCTGAGGAGATTATATTTTGGTTTAACAGAACTTCAAGCAACTGCAGTAAGGAATCCTTTTGTATGATTTCCAGACTTGCAAATATATATATGTACATATATATTCAAAAACTCTTCCCCGTGCAGACTTGCCAGTCTTAGAAACAAACCTCAGTGCTCAGAATAATTCCTAGAGACTGTGATTGAGAAAACTTAACCTTGAGAAGGAATTTTTGTTTCCTGTAAAAGACATTAGTAGATTGTATATTTGTGAACCTTTGAACTGTTCTCCAGAGAACCTTGGATACCTCTGACTCCTGGAGAAAAGAAGATATTAAGTTAACATTGTTCTCTTAGAGTGAGGCTAGTCTCTCAAAAGATCCAGGTTAGGAGAACAATAGAATTGGGTGAATGTGAATGGCTGAACAGTTGAATGCGCAGTAGGAATGTACTTATCTATGCTCTTATCACCCGACTGCAGGTCCTTCCTTTAAATAAATCTCAATAAGAAGAAAGGTTCAGGTTACAGAAGCACACACTGAATATCATATCTTCAAGTGAGAAACACAGGCTGGAACTGGATCTGAAGGCGGTCTCTCTTTTTCTATTCCCATTCCCCTTTCCCCCAGCAGATGCAGGGTTCAGATAATCAGCAAAGTCTGAGAACGCATCTGTTGGAGGGAGTTGGGTAAAAGGCATCTGCTCCTGTACAAGTTTGATTTAATGGGTAATCTCCTGACAACATTACAGCGCTCACATTAACAGACAGCGCCATTCAAGGGCCAATATTTTCATATGCCTACATGCCTGACATAGCAATCTAATTTCCTAACGGAGTGTGTGGACTGAGGTTTGGCTAGCAGTGTGTGTACTTTCCAGCAGCAAGTCACTACTTGCACACTGCCAGCAAAATGCCAGCTTACTCACACCGCCAGCCAAGCATCAGCTCACACACGCTGCCTGCCAAGTGCCAGTCCATACACAAAACCAACCAAGCGCCAGTGCACACACACCCCCAGCCAAGAGCCTGTCCACACACACTGTCAGCTCACACATACCACCAGCCAAGTGCCAGTCCATGCAACCCGCCAGCCAAGCACCAGTTCATGCACTACGCCATCACATTTTTTCTAACAAAAAAGAAAACACAAACCAACTGTAAGTAAATACAAAACTACAAACAAAACAGCTGTTACTAGATACATTACGCTAATGCCAGCCGTGAAACTGAACAAAAAATATTAAATAATACAGGCCATGCAGTTCACTTCTATCCTCATGGTTGCTCCCTAAAACTCTTTTGCATGTGGTATAATCAAAAACATGTGGGCACACACAGCCCAGGTTCAAAAGGACACTAAGGGCAGTGCATAGGACTCTCCTTCCGCATGCTTCTTCGCTTACAGGCTCTACATCTCTTATTCTGATTTTGTTTTGGGCATGGGAGAAATATAATCAGCAAAGTGGCGATCTTTCAATCTAGCCACCTCCTCCACCAGTCCAACCCTAGGAATACTTCCCTTTTCCACTACAACAATCCTACCTATCACAGACTCCTGAAACTGAACAAATGTCATCTTTGACTCTCAAGAACAATCATTGAAGACAACAAAAGCATTGAAGGTTGCTACATTAAAAAAATGGATAACCAACTTCTTATACCAAATGTAAGTCTTGTGAACAGTTCCATAATGTTCCAACCTACGATCTACTCTGTCTACACCACCCATGTGCTTATTGTATTCTAAAATGTATACAGGTTTGCACACTTCAGCAACGTGGCCTCAAACAGTCACAGGTGAAGTACGTTCATCATGGACGGTAGTCACCATGTAGACATCTCTCCAGTCTGCAAATTTCACAGCTAGAAATAAATCAGTATGCAAGGCACTGTACTGTCCCCTCTCAAGTTTTTATAAACAAGTTCCTTTGGATAGCCTTTATAATGAGAGCGGACTGTGCAACATGCAACAATTCCCTGAACAATTGCACACCAGTGTAGAAGTTATCTACGTATAAATGATGACCTTTGTTAAAAAGTCATCTACCAAGTTCCCACACAATTTTCTCACTAACTCCAAAAGCACATGGACAACCTGGGGGGTCAGTAGTGAAATCCCTACCAGTGTACATCTGGTAATTACTACTCTCAGGTATCATATATATCTTAATTCCATAACATGCCCTCTTGCTAGGAATGAAGTGGCTAAAAACCAGATGGCCCTTGAACAGGACCAAAGACTCAGCCATAGCTATTTTTCTCCTGGAACATAGATCTCTGAAAACTGATCTACAAAGCGATCAAGGACAGGCCAAGTCTTAAACAGATGGTCACAATTAGGGTGATCGTGTGGCAACGCTAAAGCATTATCAACAAAATGAGAATCCAAAGCAGAAGAAAATATCGATCATAACTCATGATTGCAGGAAATGTTACAGTTTCCATCAAGGGACTGGTAGACCAATATTAATTTATCAACGGCTTGCTTATAAAGCGCATCAAAAAAGTTTAAACCAAGAACATCTTCCACTCATTAGAGTTGTGAGAGTCCACCAGGAAGCTCTAGAGTGGGACCTAAGTCTGGCACTGTTGTCCCTTAAATACTGTTCAGCATACAAATTAATCTGCTCAACAATCTCATCCAAAAATACATTGTCCATAAACAACTGAAAGAAATTTAGAGACAAAATGTTTTCAGCATTCGCTCTACACTCTGTGATACCAGTAAAGGCAAGCAATAACAGAAGCACCATGTTTGGGGCAACCCAGAGTTCAGTTCTTCCAATGGGAAACCTTTCAGCGCCAGGCTGCGATCTAGATGCATCTGGTGCACTATTGGCACATCAGTGCCCTCCTCTAAAACAGATACCTACTCTACAGTGAGAGTGGCTTCATCATCAGATGATTTCTCTTGGAAAGAAAATGCATGGCCAGAATCTTGCACTTCTTTCTCTGCCTCAGATGCAGTCAGTCTCATAATCATGGTCAAAGGAGGATTCGAAAAGCATATTGAAAACCTGCTGGGCGGTAATCCTGCGGCTAGCCATAATCCTTAAAAATAACTGTAACATGACAAATAAGTCAACAACAATCAACACTGTGTAAAATAAGTAATAAACAAAGTGTGGCTTTATTACAAAGACCTGTATACTCAAAAATGATATCACTCACTTTCCAGACAAATAGACACACCAGCACTAACCATGCACAGACACAGCAAGCGCCAATGATATCCCACAAAAACAGGAAAAGCAAAATGACATTACACATAAGACAACACAATACACATTGTGCACAAATTCAAGTCGAATTTCACACACAATAAAACATAAGCTAATTGTGCTGTTATTATTAGACCATTTACAAAAAACTCATCCGTGCATGACAATACTCACTTGGAGTAAACAGTACAATCTATGCTCCCCAAAGGGGAGTGAGCCTTCCCTAAGAGGCTGCTCCCCAAATATTGCCACATTCTAGTTGTTTCTGTCAGATGGGCCAAACAAAAAGGCCGATCTGACCCAAAAGGGGGCAGAAACTGCCAAAATGCATTCTCTCCAAGGGGAGGTGACCCTTCCCCAAGGGGCCACTCCCCAATTATTGCCACAATATATATCCCTGGTGGCCTAGTGGTTTATGTCGCTCTTGGGGGCAGATGAGCCTAAAAAAAAGGCCGATATGCCCCATAGGGCGCAGAAACAATCAAAATATATGCTCCCCGAAGGGGAGTTACCCTTCCCCATGGGGCCACCCCTTAAATATTGCCACAATAAATATCCCTGGTTGCCTAGTGGTTTCTGCCCTGGGGGGGGCAGATGGGCCTAAAAAAAGGCTGATCTGTCCCCAAGAGGGGACAGAAATTGCCAAAATACATGCTCCCCAAAGGGAAGCAACCCTTCCCCAAGAGGCCGCTCCTTAACACGTACTACATAACACACAACAAAACAAAATCCCTGGAGTCTAGTGGGCATGCCTGCTGCACGATCGTGGCCTCAAGTGCAGTCTTGCAGCAGGAATGCTGCAAAGAGATATCAGAGGAAAGGAAAACCCTGTGCTTTCCCCGGATGCCTCTCTGTTCCCAACAAACCCCCCTCCCCGAGGAGAAACTCACCTTTCTCCTTTGACATGCTGGTAACAAATGGCTTCCAGCGCGTCCCCTTCTCATGGCATTGGTGTGTGGTGCACGTTGATGTCATTAGATGTTGTGGGTGGGGGGTTTGGGGTGGCAGCAGAAGCACTTCAGCTGCCATCCCTAGTGTGGAGTACAGAAGGGCTGCCTACAGGGAAAGCACCAGCGCTTCCCCTGTGGGTGAATGTTAGGACGGATGGGAGACATCCTACGCATATGCCCACCGCAACATCGGAGAGCTCCCAGCCATCCAATGTATGCAAAGGGTTAAACCAGAGTAGGCAGTTCTAAAAAGACCCCCTTTTTGTGTTTTTGGAACTTTTAGTTTTTTTAAAAATGTTTTATTCTGTTTTTCTCAAGCGTAACTACAAAAAATAAAGTCCAGAAACGCACAGAATTTGGGCAAAAAATGTTGTTAAAAAACATTAACATTTGTGGCTTTCCACAGCCTGTATAAAAGCAGAGATAGATTGTTCGCCAACAGTTATAGTCTCTGTGCACACTGTGCTAAATGAGCCAACCTCTAGCACTTCAGTGATGACTTAGGGAGATTTGCTGTAACATCAGTTGGCACTGGAGCCAGGAGCACCATGCGCTGCAGCAGATGTGGAGGTGTGTGGTGCACCCCTCTCTATGTCTGCCCTTGCAAAGTAACAAGGATGGATCAGGTGGAGGTGCTTCAGCATGCCACTGGTGCTGTGTGAATACTTCTGAGTCATCTTACTGAATAGTTCCTTGCTGCAAAGGTTGCATTTACAATCTTCACCACCACATTTTTCTCTCCAGAAGGAATGGAGAATAATCTATGGACAATTAATTCTTTCTCCTTTAGGGGATAGTTCCTTGCTGCAGAGGTTGCATTTAATAACTTTCACATCTACCTTCTCTCCAAAAGTGATGGAGAAGAATCTCCATGCAATGGATTCTTTCTTCTTTGGGGGGTCTTCTTCTTCTTCTGGTGGTGGTTCTCTTTTCTGTTCCTCCTGTTCTCTGTCTTGTGCAGATATCATTTTCCCAAAAAGTAAAAAAAAAACACCAAGAAAAAACAAGAAGCTCCAAATCAATTGGAAAGGTGTGATTTCTGAAGAGACTTCCCATAGAAGAGCTTGGCAGGTGTTCTAACCAATCAAGTCCATTTGTTGCTCTGTCAGACGAGATTTACGGATCCGTTGCAGTGAGGTCAAACACCACAATGTCACTGCAAATAATTTTATAGACTCCATTTATGTTTTTCAGTGTTGCTAAAAATCACACCCGATCCGCGGAGCCTGGAACAGGAAGTATGCATCGAGAGGGTTCACAATGGATTCGCTAATCCCATTCCCAAAAAAACATAATGTTTTATTTTTAAAACAAATTTATGTAGTTTAATATTTGTGTATAATTTTGTTTACCTAAAATATTTCTAGATTAAAGTCACTCAAAAATGTAAGGTTAGAGTAATATTATAGTTAGGTGTGTTTTATTAATGTATCTTTTTAAAAAAAAAAAAAAACATAGAAATTCCGTCAAAAAAACAAAGGTTACAGGCATATTATACTTAGGAATTATCATTAAAAAAGTAGAAATTCACAACAAAAAAAAGAAAAGTTACATGGACATTATAGTTAGGAAATGTCATTAAAAACTATAGAAAATCACTGAAAAAAATAAGTTACAGGGACGTTACAGTTGGGAAATAAAGTGAAAAAAAATAGAAATTCGCTGAAAGAAACAAAGGTTATGGGGACATTATAATTAGGAAATAGAATTAAAAAACCTTAGAAATTCACAGAAAAAACAAAGGTTACAAGAATGTTACAGATTTAACACTCACCCAAAACCATAGAAATTAAACAGTTATACATACCTAAGCTAACTATAACTAATGCCCCACACAATGCACTGCTTATGACCACATATATTACATCACTCATGACATGGTCAGTGACATCACTGATGATATCACTGATGACATCTCAAATGAGATCACTGATGACATCCCTCATGACATCATCCAGCAAAGTAAACTTCAATATACTTAATATTATTTTTTTTACATTTTTTAAAAGTAGGAAGGCACAGGTGAAAGACTTACCACAGCACAGAGCTCACTGTAACCTTATGAGCTACTGCACTCACTTAGCACATAAGAGACAGTTCTCAGCCGATAGACCTGTCTTTTCTAAACCACTACTCTAAACACTAATGGCCAAAGTAAAATGTCTCTCTGTATAGGCTAGTCTATTGCAAACCCCAACAACACAATTTGTGAACCTGGAAAGAGGTTTTAGTGGAAATGTCAGATTTACACAAACCACTACAACATACAACCAGTAGGGAGGTCTTAGCAGACAGGTCACTGTGTAACAAACCACTAGTAAAATCATTCTTCATCCTGAAGAAAGGTATGAGCAGAGCCGTGAGACTGTTAAATGACTACTACACTGCACTATCAACCTACAGAAAGGTCTTAGTGAAGAAATTAGATTATTACACTATACTGCTACAATCATTCATTACAAAGGAGAGCAGTCTAAGCAAACTGGTCAGTATGCCACAAAACAGAACTATACAGAGCCAGCACTGTGGAGCGAAATCTCAATAAACAGCTGAGAGTGTTGCAAAGCACTATCATGCACAGATTTCTCCCCAATAATTTTACTGCAAATGTTACATTGACATTATCAATGATGTTATCAAAGATGTCATCACTTTCGTAATATGTGGGGTAATTATCAGTGCATGGCCAGGCCGTGAGTTATTGTTACCTTAGGGCACGAGTTATAGTTACTTCTGATAACCATAACTATAACTGCTGAATTTCTGTGGTTTTGTGTGGGTAAATTCAGAACCTAACTATAATGCCCCTGTAACCTTTGTTTTTTAAGTGAATTTCTATGTTTTTTGTAAATTCTATTTCCTAACTATAAAATCCCTGTAACATTTGTGTTGCACTGCCGTGGTGGGAGTTGGCTGCAGGGTGTGGCCCAACCTCACACCATGCATGACATTTAGCCGTGCGCACTAGGGGTTGACTGCAGCGTCTGGCCCACCACCAGGCTCTGCGGCTGACCCCCTATAAGCACCTGTGAGAAAGTAGCCTCTTTCTAGCCTTGTTACCCCCACTTTTGGCCTGTTTGTGAGTGTATGTCAGAGTGTTTTCACTGTCTCACTGAGATCCTGCTAGCCAGGGCCCAGTGCTCATAGTGAAAACCCTATGTTTTCAGTATGTTTGTTATGTGTCACTGGGACCCTGCTAGTCAGGACCCCAGTGCTCATAAGTTTGTGTCCTATATGTATGTGTTCCCTGTGTGGTGCCTAACTGTCTCACTGAGGCTCTGCTAATCAGAACCTCAGTGGTTATGCTCTCTCATTTCTTTCTAAATTGTCACTAACAGGCTAGTGACCAATTTTACCAATTTACATTGGCTTACTGGAACACCCTTATAATTCCCTAGTATATGGTACTGAGCTACCCAGGGTATTGGGGTTCCAGGAGATCCCTATGGGCTGCAGCATTTCTTTTGCCACCCATAGGGAGCTCTGACAATTCTTACACAGGCCTGCCACTACAGCCTGAGTGAAATAACGTCCACGTTATTTCACAGCCATTTTACACTGCACTTAAGTAACTTATAAGTCACCTATATGTCTAACCTTTACCTGGTAAAGGTTAGGTGCAAAGTTACTTAGTGTGAGGGCACCCTGGCACTAGCCAAGGTGCCCCCACATTGTTCAGGGCCAATTCCCCGGACTTTGTGAGTGCGGGGACACCATTACACGCGTGCACTACATATCGGTCACTACCTATATGTAGCTTCACCATGGTAACTCCGAATATGGCCATGTAACATGTCTATGATCATGGAATTGCCCCCTCTATACCATCCTGGCATAGTTGGCACAATCCCATGATCCCAGTGGTCTGTAGCACAGACCCTGGTACTGCCAAACTGCCTTTCCTGGGGTTTCACTGCAGCTGCTGCTGCTGCCAACCCCTCAGACAGGCATCTGCCCTCCTGGGGTCCAGCCAGGCCAGGCCCAGGATGGCAGAACAAAGAACTTCCTCTGAGAGAGGGTGTTACACCCTCTCCCTTTGGAAAATGGTGTGAAGGCAGGGGAGGAGTAGCCTCCCCCAGCCTCTGGAAATGCTTTCTTGGGCACAGATGTGCCAAATTCTGCATAAGCCAGTCTACACCGGTTCAGGGGACCCCTTAGCCCTGCTCTGGCGCGCAACTGGACAAAGGAAAGGGGAGTGACCACTCCCCTGACCTGCACCTCCCCTGGGAGGTGTCCAGAGCTCCTCCAGTGTGCTCCAGACCTCTGCCATCTTGGAAACAGAGGTGCTGCTGGCACACTGGACTGCTCTGAGTGGCCAGTGCCACCAGGTGACGTCAGAGACTCCTTCTGATAGGCTCCTTCAGGTGTTGCTAGCCTATCCTCTCTCCTAGGTAGCCAAACCCTCTTTTCTGGCTATTTAGGGTCTCTGTCTCTGGGGAAACTTTAGATAACGAATGCAAGAGCTCATCCGAGTTCCTCTGCATATCTCTCTCCACCTTCTGCCAAGGAATCGACTGCTGACCGCGCTGGAAGCCTGCAAAACTGCAACATAGTAGCAAAGACGACTACTGCAACTCTGTAACGCTGATCCTGCCGCCTTCTCGACTGTTTTCCTGGTGGTGCATGCTGTGGGGGTAGTCTGCCTCCTCTCTGTACTAGAAGCTCTGAAGAAATCTCCCGTGGGTCGACGGAATCTTCCCCCTGCAACCGCAGGCACCAAAAAGCTGCATTACCGGTCCCTTGGGTCTCCTCTCAGCACGACAAGCGAGGTCCCTCGAATCCAGCAACTCTGTCCAAGTGACCCCCACAGTCCAGTGACTCTTCAGTCCAAGTTTGGTGGAGGTAAGTCCTTGCCTCACCTCGCTAGACTGCATTGCTGGGAACCGCGACTTTTGCAGCTACTCCGGCCCCTGTGCACTTCCGGCGGAAATCCTTTATGCACAGCCAAGCCTGGGTCCACGGCACTCTAACCTGTATTGCACGACTTTCTAAGTTGGTCTCCGGCGACGTGGGACTCCTTTGTGTAACTTCGGGTGAGCACTGTTTCACGCATCCTCGTAGTGCCTGTTACTGGCACTTCTCCGGGTGCTACCTGCTGCTAAGAGGGCTCCTTTTCTTGCTCGACATCCCTTCTACCTCCTGGTCCAATTTGCGACCTCCTGGTCCCTCCTGGGCCACAGCAGCATCCAAAAATGCTAACTGCGCGTTTTGCAGCTAGCAAGGCTTGTTGGCGTTCTTCCAGCAGGAAAACACTTCTGCACGACTCTCCACGGCAAGAGGAATCCGTCCACCAAAGGGGAAGTCTCTAGCCCTTTTCGTTCCTGCAGAAACCTCAGCTTCTTCTGTCCAGTAGAAGCTTCTTTGCACCCACAGCTGGCATTTCCTGGGCATATGCCCATCTCCGACTTGCTTGTGACTTTTGGACTTGGTCCCCTTGTTCCACAGGTACCCTAGATTGGAAATCCATCGTTGTTGCATTGTTGGTTTGTGTCTTTCCTGCATTATTCCTCTAACACGACTTCTTTGTCCTTAGGGGAACTTTAGTGCACTTTGCACTCACTTTTCAGGGTCTTGGGGAGGGTTATTTTTCTAACTCTCACTATTTTCTAATAGTCCCAGCGACCCTCTACAAGGTCACATAGGTTTGGGGTCCATTCGTGGTTCGCATTCCACTTTTGGAGTATATGGTTTGTGTTGCCCCTATCCCTATGTGTCCCCATTGCATCCTATTGTAACTATACATTGTTTGCACTGTTTTCTAAGACTATACTGCATATTTTTGCTATTGTGTATATATATCTTGTGTATATTTCCTATCCTCTCACTGAGGGTACACTCTGAGATACTTTGGCATATTGTCATAAAAATAAAGTACCTTTATTTTTAGTATAACTGTGTATTGTGTTTTCTTATGATATTGTGCATATGACACTAAGTGGTACTGTAGTAGCTTCACACGTCTCCTAGTTCAGCCTAAGCTGCTCTGCTAAGCTACCATTATCTATCAGCCTATGCTGCTAGACACCCTATACACTAATAAGGGATAACTGGGCCTGGTGCAAGGTGCAAGTACCCCTTGGCACTCACTACAAGCCAGTCCAGCCTCCTACATTGGTTGTGCAGCGGTGGGATAAGTGCTTTGAGACTACTTACCACTCTTGTCATTGTACTTTTCATAAGAGAAAAATATACAAAACAAGTTCAGTGTATATACACATAACCAAAAAGTTTTGCATTTCCTCTTTTCACTCTTTTCTAAGTGCTGAAAAGTACTTCTAACTTTCTAAAAAGTTCTAAAAAGTTTAAAAAGTTTTTTTTCTGCCTTTCTAAAAGTTCTGAAAACTTTTTTCTCTTTTTCTATCACTTTAACTCTCTCTAAAAATGTCTGGCACAGGCCAAAATGTTGATCTGTCCAAACTTGCATATGATCACCTTAGCTGGAAAGGAGCAAGGAGTCTCTGCATAGAGAGAGGTTTGAGTGTAGGGAAGAATCCTTCCTTGGAACTGTTACTCAACATGCTTAGAGAACAGGATAAGGCTAGAAGTGCCCCATCTGTAGAAAAAGTAGCTAATGGTTCCCAATCTGATCCAGGAACTCCCCCAGGAAAAGATTCAGGAAAGAAACTTCAAAGCCTGCCCATTACTAGACAGTCTAGCATAGTTGGTAATGATGAAGAGCCACACCATACAAATAGTGTTGTCTCACATCATAGCAAAAGCATTTATTCTCACCACAGTGGTACTGATGTTTCTGTTAGCCAAGCTGTTAGGGTGCCCTCTGTAAGGGACAGGTCTCCTTCTGTCCATTCTCACCATACTTCTGTTTCAAGGCATGTCCCTCCCACCCACCCTGATGACAGATTGTTAGAAAGGGAGCTCAATAGATTGAGAGTGGAACAAACCAGACTGAAGCTCAAGAAGCAACAGCTGGATTTGGATAGACAGACTTTAGAAGTAGAGAAGGAGAGACAGAAACTGGGTTTAGAAACCCATGGTGGCAGCAGCAGTATTCCCCATAGTCATCCTGCAAAAGAGCATGATTCAAGGAATCTGCATAAGATAGTTCCCCCTTATAAGGAGGGGGATGACATTAACAAGTGGTTTGCTGCACTTGAGAGGGCCTGTGTTGTACAGGATGTCCCTCAAAGGCAGTGGGCTGCTATCCTATGGCTATCATTTAGTGGAAAAGGTAGGGATAGGCTCCTTACTGTGAAAGAAAGTGATGCCAATAATTTTACAGTTCTTAAGAATGCACTCCTGGATGGTTATGGCTTAACCACTGAACAGTACAGGATAAAGTTCAGAGAGACCAAAAAGGAGTCTTCACAAGACTGGGTTGATTTCATTGACCATTCAGTGAAGGCCTTGGAGGGGTGGTTACATGGCAGTAAACTTACTGATTATGACAGCCTGTATAACTTGATCCTGAGAGAGCATATTCTTAATAATTGTGTGTCTGATTTGTTGCACCAGTACTTGGTGGACTCTGATCTGACCTCTCCCCAAGAATTGGGAAAGAAGGCAGACAAATGGGTCAGAACAAGGGTGAACAGAAAAGTTCATACAGGGGGTGACAAAGAGAACACTAAGAAGAAAGATGGTGAAAAATCTCAAGATAAGCATGGGGATAAGGGTAAAACCAAAGATCCCACTTCAAATCTTAAACACTCTTCAGGGGGTGGGGATAAAACAAATTCTTCCTCTTCTTCTCAACCTACACAATTTAAAAAGCCTTGGTGCTTTGTGTGTAAAAATAGAGGCCATAGGCCAGGGGATAAGTCCTGTCCAGGTAAACCCCCTGAGCCTACCACCACTAATACATCAAACTCTAGTGCCCCTAGCAGTAGTGGTACTAGTGGTGGGACTGCTGGCAACAGTCAAGTTAAGGGTGTAGTTGGGTTCACTTATGGGTCCATAGTAGAAACTGGGGTAGTCAGTCCCAAGACAGTTTCTGTCACACCTAGTGGCATTGGCCTTGCCACACTGGCTGCTTGTCCCCTTACAATGGATAAGTACAGGCAGACAGTTTCAATAAATGGTGTTGAGGCCTTGGCCTACAGGGACACAGGTGCCAGTATCACTTTGGTGACTGAAAACCTAGTGCACCCTGATCAACACATCATTGGACAACAGTATAAGATTATTGATGTCCATAACTCCACTAAGTTTCTTCCCTTAGCTATAATTCAGTTTAGTTGGGGTGGAGTTACTGGCCCTAAGCAGGTGGTGGTATCACCTAGCTTACCTGTAGACTGTCTCTTAGGTAATGACCTAGAGGCCTCAGGTTGGGCTGATGTAGAGTTGTATGCCCATGCATCCATGCTGGGCATCCCTGAGGAATTGTTCCCTCTCATTTCTACTGAAATGAAAAAGAAAAGGAGAGAAGGCCTGAAAACTCAGGATCCCTCTCCATCAACAGGTAAAAAGGGTATCACAGTATCCCCTAACCACCCTACCATTCAGGATACCATTCCTGTGGTGGGAGAAACCTCTCCTGGGGTAGCACCTGTCCCAAGGGAATCATCAGCTGGCAAGGCTGGACTCCCTGAGGTAGAAGTACCTCTCTGTGGGATAACTAACATTGGTGAGAAAAAGAGCACCATTTTAGTTAACATGGAGCATCCCTCCAACCCTCCCAGAGAAACTTTAGTGCAGAAACTCTGCACTGCCTCACAACACTTAGGACAGCATCCCTGCCCTAGTGTGGAGCTCATAGGACAGCATCCCTGCCCTGCTCCAGTGCAGCATCCCTGTTCTCTCTTCCAGCCATATGGACAAAGTTTTTGCCCAGCTATGGCTTTACTGAGACAGCATCCCTCTCTGGCATTTTCATTACTACAAATAGGTTCAGTGGACAATTCCCACTGCTCTAAACTAAAACTTACTGATAGAAACTCTGAAAATACATCTTCACATTGTTGCTTAGCTAAAAAACTTCAAACAGGGTGGTTTACATCCCCACAGGGAAGTAACCATATAGTGGATGATGAAGGGAGTAACCAGTCTATTGCAGAGCTACTCTCTACTTATCACCACTTAGACAATAAAGTCTCAACTGGCCAAGGTTAGCCTTATTGTCCTTCGTTTGGGGGGGGGGGGGGGTTGTGTGAGAAAGTAGCCTCTTTCTAGCCTTGTTACCCCCACTTTTGGCCTGTTTGTGAGTGTATGTCAGAGTGTTTCCACTGTCTCACTGGGATCCTGCTAGCCAGGGCCCAGTGCTCATAGTGAAAACCCTATGTTTTCAGTATGTTTGTTATGTGTCACTGGGACCCTGCTAGTCAGGACCCCAGTGCTCATAAGTTTGTGTCCTATATGTATGTGTTCCCTGTGTGGTGCCTAACTGTCTCACTGAGGCTCTGCTAATCAGAACCTCAGTGGTTATGCTCTCTCATTTCTTTCTAAATTGTCACTAACAGGCTAGTGACCAATTTTACCAATTTACATTGGCTTACTGGAACACCCTTATAATTCCCTAGTATATGGTACTGAGGTACCCAGGGTATTGGGGTTCCAGGAGATCCCTATGGGCTGCAGCATTTCTTTTGCCACCCATAGGGAGCTCTGACAATTCTTACACAGGCCTGCCACTGCAGCCTGAGTGAAATAACGTCCACGTTATTTCACAGCCATTTTACACTGCACTTAAGTAACTTATAAGTCACCTATATGTCTAACCTTTACCTGGTAAAGGTTAGGTGCAAAGTTACTTAGTGTGAGGGCACCCTGGCACTAGCCAAGGTGCCCCCACATTGTTCAGGGCCAATTCCCCGGACTTTGTGAGTGCGGGGACACCATTACACGTGTGCACTACATATAGGTCACTACCTATATGTAGCTTCACCATGGTAACTCCGAATATGGCCATGTAACATGTCTATGATCATGGAATTTCCCCCTCTATACCATCCTGGCATAGTTGCCACAATCCCATGATCCCAGTGGTCTGTAGCACAGACCCTGGTACTGCCAAACTGCCTTTCCTGGGGTTTCACTGCAGCTGCTGCTGCTGCCAACCCCTCAGACAGGCGTATGCCCTCCTGGGGTCCAGCCAGGCCTGGCCCAGGATGGCAGAACAAAGAAATTCCTCTGAGAGAGGGTGTTACACCCTCTCCCTTTGGAAAATGGTGTGAAGGCAGGGGAGGAGTAGCCTCCCCCAGCCTCTGGAAATGCTTTCTTGGGCACAGATGTGCCCAATTCTGCATAAGCCAGTCTACACCGGTTCAGGGGACCCCTTAGCCCTGCTCTGGCGCAAAACTGGACAAAGGAAAGGGGAGTGACCACTCCCCTGACCTGCACCTCCCCTGGGAGGTGTCCAGAGCTCCTCCAGTGTGCTCCAGACCTCTGCCATCTTGGAAACAGAGGTGCTGCTGGCACACTGGACTGCTCTGAGTGGCCAGTGCCACCAGGTGACGTCAGAGACTCCTTCTGATAGGCTCCTTCAGGTGTTGCTAGCCTATCCTCTCTCCTAGGTAGCCAAACCCTCTTTTCTGGCTATTTAGGGTCTCTGTCTCCGGGGAAACTTTAGATAACGAATGCAAGAGCTCATCCGAGTTCCTCTGCATCTCTCTCTTCACCTTCTGCCAAGGAATCGACTGCTGACCGCGCTGGAAGCCTGCAAAACTGCAACATAGTAGCAAAGACGACTAATGCAACTCTGTAACGCTGATCCTGCAGCCTTCTCGACTGTTTTCCTGGTGGTGCATGCCGTGGGGGTAGTCTGCCTCCTCTCTGTACTAGAAGCTCCGAAGAAATCTCCTGGGGGTCGACGAAATCTTCCCCCTCAACCGCAGGCACCAAAAAGCTGCATTACCGGTCCCTTGGGTCTCCTCTCAGCACGACGAGCGAGGTCCCTCGAATCCAGCAGCTCTGTCCAAGTGACCCCCACAGTCCAGTGACTCTTCAGTCCAAGTTTGGTGGAGGTAAGTCCTTGCCTCACCTCGCTAGACTGCATTGCTGGGAACCGCGACTTTTGCAGCTACTCCGGCCCCTGTGAACTTCCGGTGGAAATCCTTTGTGCACAGCCAAGCCTGGGTCCACGGAACTCTAACCTGCATTGCACGACCTTCTAAGTTGGTCTCCGGCGACGTGGGACTCCTTTGTGTAACTTCGGGTGAGCACCGTTTCATGCATCCTTGTAGTGCCTGTTTCTGGCACTTCTTCGGGTGCTACCTGCTGCTAAGAGGGCTCCTTGTTTTGCTCGACGTCTCCTCTACCTCCTGGTCCAATTTGCGACCTCCTGGTCCCTCCTGGGCCACAGCAGCATCCAAAAATGCTAACCGCACGATTTGCAGCTAGCAAGGCTTGTTGGCATTCTTACGGCGGGAAAACACTTCTGCACGACTCTCCACGGCGAGCGGGATCCGTCCACCAAAGGGGAAGTCTCTAGCCCTTTTCGTTCCTGCAGAAACCTCAGCTTCTTCTGTCCAGTAGAAGCTTCTTTGCACCCACAGCTGGCATTTCCTGGGCATATGCCCATCTCCGACTTGCTTGTGACTTTTGGACTTGGTCCCCTTGTTCCACAGGTACCCTAGATTGGAAATCCATTGTTGTTGCATTGTTGGTTTGTGTCTTTCCTGCATTATTCCTCTAACACGACTTCTTTGTCCTTAGGGGAACTTTAGTGCACTTTGCACTCACTTTTCAGGGTCTTGGGGAGGGTTATTTTTCTAACTCTCACTATTTTCTAATAGTCCCAGCGACCCTCTACAAGGTCACATAGGTTTGGGGTCCATTCGTGGTTCGCATTCCACTTTTGGAGTATATGGTTTGTGTTGCCCCTATCCCTATGTGTCCCCATTGCATCCTATTGTAACTATACATTGTTTGCACTGTTTTCTAAGACTATACTGCATATTTTTGCTATTGTGTATATATATCTTGTGTATATTTCCTATCCTCTCACTGAGGGTGCACTCTGAGATACTTTGGCATATTGTCATAAAAATAAAGTACCTTTATTTTTAGTATAACTGTGTATTGTGTTTTCTTATGATATTGTGCATATGACACTAAGTGGTACTGTAGTAGCTTCACACGTCTCCTAGTTCAGCCTAAGCTGCTCTGCTAAGCTACCATTATCTATCAGCCTATGCTGCTAGACACCCTACACACTAATAAGGGATAACTGGGCCTGGTGCAAGGTGCAAGTACCCCATGGCACTCACTACAAGCCAGTCCAGCCTCCTACAGCACCTAACTCTGCCCGCTAAACAGTGAGAGCACCTTTCGGTATGTCCCTTAAATATGTGGAGTTGAAAAGAAAGTAAAGCAAGGAAATGAGCACTGACACACCTAGCTGGGAACCCTCCACCTTCACTGTGAGGGTCAGAGACCTTAACAACTAAGCCACCAATTACTTCTTACTGCTTATTGTCAGACATATCTATGGCATATGACCCAAAGAGATTGAAAAAATACATAAATGCTCCATCACTAGTTATGTTTAACATTCAAAACAGTAGTAAATAAACAGACACAATGTCATACGATATCAGGATTTGCACCTTCAACCTACTGTGTGACAGTTTAAGACCTTTACCAATAGGCCAGAAGTGACTCTCTTCTTTCTGCATCAAAACCTACTCTATAACTTTTGAACCAAACATCTTGCTAGTGTGACACTTTGAAGTTATTTTATGGAGAGACCATTGGAATAACAATCTCTCTCTCTTCCATCCCATTATGGATTGAAGAGAGAACAAGAGAGAAAGTTAGAAATTGAGAGAAAGAGATTTAGAGAAAGAGATTGACAGAGAGAAATTGAGAAAGAGAGAGAAAGAGGTTTTTTATAGGCTTTAAGGAATGATATACTTAAAATGGGATATTTGAGAAATTGAAAAGAAAATTTAATTTGTCAAATGAATAAGAGTGAGATTACCTTCTGGTATGTATCTTAACTGCAAATTTACAACAGACACACCTAGACTGGAACCTTCAATCTTTTCTATGAAGGTTTGAGACCTTAGCCACTAGGCCACAGGAGATTCCTTACAGTGTGTTGTCCAGACATACCTATACAAACCAAAGATGTTGATGGGAAAAAGGCGCAAAGTCTCCATCACTAACAATGTTTAACAGTCAAACCACAAGTAAATAAACAGACACGCTGCCAAAACATGAGTACATAACAGACACTCTACCATGAAATACCAGGCCAGAAGTGACAGGACCGTAGGGGGGACCCTGATGGCCCCTGCGGTCTTAGTGGGCTATCACCCTCCTGCGGGAGCCGGCATTGCTTCCGCGCGCCGGAAGCTGCTGGAAATGCTGCTGGAGATGCACCTCCCTGTGTGCGGGAGCAATACTTTAAGCTGTTTTTCTACTTGCATGTCTGCAGGCAGGGAAACAAATGAAAACTCCACTTCCAGCAACCGGGAGCATTTTGACAGCACCCGCTTGCTGAAAGCAGATGTAGTGTTTGATTTTGCTGGGCAGGAAATGTCACAGCCCCTGCCAAGCAAAGGTAAACATCTATACTTCAAGGGTGGGCACCACGGGTGATAGCAGGAGCTGAACCTGGGGGGTGGCAGTCCCCGGGGCTAATAATGGCACTAGGATGGGACTGCGCAGTCCCCCTCCTTTCTTTTGCATGGGCCAACCATAGGGAGGTGGTGGTCCCCGTGGCCTGGCCTGGGAGGGGGCCACATGGCCTCCTCCCTATTTTAAAATGAGTAATTGGCCCCGGGGAGGTAGTGGTCCCAGAGGCCCAGAGTCCACACAAACACCCTACTTAATGCCCATTTAGCCCTGGAGAGGTGGTGGACCCCGGAGCTTCTGAAAACCCCAGGAGGGGGATCCGTGTGCCTGCCTCCTTTCTTTTTTTTAAAAGCATCAGGGAGGTGGTGGTTTTCAGGGCCCAGAAGTGCCAGCTTAGACCGCCCACATTTGTTTCAAAATTGTGCCCCGGGGAGGTAGCAGTACTTTAGCCCTGTGGAGGTGGTGGTCCCCAGGGCTGCAGGGGGCTTTTTCTATGGAAACATGGTACTAAATGTACCTACCTAGTGGTGACTGCCACTAGGTTTTATACACACACACATATATATATATATATATATATATATATATATATATATATACTTATCATCTTCCCCTTAACTCGCCAACCTTGTGGCTTCAATCATGGGTGTAGGACGTGTGGGGGATTTATCCCACCCCAGATTTTGGAGTCGAGGGGACATGGGGGACAAGCGTTGGGGGACGCAGGAGACAACATCTCCTCCAGACTTTCACTGTTTGCAGGGCTATTGGACCGTCCTGTGTTTGAAAAGATAACCTGCCTTCAGTTCGGTTTGAAAGGCATGTATTCACGGTGTCTGGGGACAAATTTCTGAGGTCAGATGTAGATCGTTCTTTCAGGTTTGTGGCAGGCTCCCCATTTAGCACTAACTAATGGCTGGCTATTGTCATTCTATGTAGAATGACAATGGTCAGCCCAAGCAGGCACAGCATGTGGTACACCGTCTCCTATCCTGGCCTGAGGGCACAGCACCTCTGCTGCTTCTCAGTAGCACAGTTCACATCCCCTGGCAAAGGGAAATGCTTTTATCCCCGGAGTGGGTCGCTAACCCCACATTCATGGTGGTCAGGTGAGGCATTATTTATGCAACCTACTGCAAGTACAGAAATCAAGAGGAAGGCAAACCCGTTCCTTACCTGTTTATTGTAGATTTGCCACTTAATGGAAGTCCATTGCTAGCAGGTGCCCTGAGCAATGTGTTTGCTGTGCCTTAAGCCTTTCAATTACTTTAGTCCAGCAAGAGGCCCCCAGGGAAGCTTTTTGGATTTATCAAACATAAAATGTTTCATAATACACTCCTTTTTGGGGAAAAAGTGCTCTCAAACCAAACAAATGAAACAGAAAGTGTTATGGCCTGAAGTTTAATAGTTAAAAAATCACTCTGATTTAAGTGCTTTCTGCTTCGGTGTGTTGACATGGTCAGACTGGGCTGTAGGCAACCTGGCAGTGCCAGAGGGGCAGGTTTGTCAGGTCAATGTGTGGGTGTTTGGACGTTTTCGGACAGCTTATGGTCTGTGGGTTGGTTTGTACTGTTGATTTCCCTGATATTACCACAAACATTGCTTGTAGCAAATGCACAGGCATGCAGTCTGCCATTCCCAGGGCCGCTTGAATCATGCAATTGTGCAACTGCTGCATTTTTCATATAATGATGTATTTGCTACATAAAGCATCATCTGCTGCAGAATCTGCAGATTGATTTTAAAGAAAAAATGTTTCTAGCTCATATGGTTCAAAAGTTACTAAGCACAAATCAACACATGTTGCAGCACAGTGGAAGGCCCTTTGCAAAAGTTGACTGGTCACCTTTCTGTTGCTTATTGCTGTATTTTAAAACTGGATATTAAACCACAACTAAAGAGGTGCAACCAATGCCTAGAGAGTGTTAACAAGTGTAAAAATAACAAAATAATGAATACTATTAAAAAATGTGCTGCATTACGCTGTATAATTTGCCTTTTCCTGACACATAATTTACTCAACTCTACCACATAATTTGGCAGTCCCCTGCTCACAAAACACCTACGCAGTGTCTTTACAAGTTTTGTCCTGCCCCGATTTGTGGTCCATGTTTTTTTAGCTATCTGATTTGCTAACACAGTCACTTTTCTTTTGGTGCCTGGGCTATTTTCTTTCTCAGTCTGACCCTGCCTTAAGTTCTTATGACCACCTTGCAGGTCACACAATATCCCTCTCAATTTTGTGCAAACCATGGGAACTGTGATCCTGAGTACAATGGAGTACAATGGATGTTGAGTCAGAGATGTGACTATAAATAGCTTGCCTCCCTATTTCGGCAGCACCATAGAAAACAAGGCACTTTCTACCAAACACCTTGCCTATGCCTCCCATTGCACTTAAGCAATGCATTTTTTATCTACACAAGCTCAGGGTTAGCCCCACTGCTCTTCAACAACCTTTGAAAGGAATAAGCAGATGGGCTCAGACATCCTCACTCTTTTCCAACACACACCATACTGGCATGAAACACTACCCTTCCTTTCCTGGCTGCTCCACTTTATGATGCCGTACTCCACTTGTAGTTGACTTTTGGGCAACATGAGGTGCGGGCTTCTCTGCTTGCCCCAGTCCGTGAGAAAAAAAGACCCAGAAAGGAGAAAATATATCTGTTTCAGACTCCCATCCCCATGTAACACATTTTTGAAGGAACTCTCTTTTCCTCTGTTGCCACTCTGCTTTGAGCCATATTTACTACATGTTTTGTATAGTATCCATCTAGTCTTTGCAGCCACTTCAGAGCACTTTGACACAATCAGTGTAAGGTAAGGCAAGTTAGATTCATTTTTCTGACCATTGTGATGCTATTAATATTGTGCTTGACCAATGACTTTGTGTTTCACCACTGTGCATATTAGTTGCTCAATGTTCACCAGTAGCACATTGTGGGGGTTATTCTAACTTTGGAGGAGGTGTTAATCTGTCCCAAAAGTGACGGAAAAGTGACGGATTTACCACCAGCCGTATTACGAGTCCATTATATCCTATGGAACTCGTAATACGGCTGGTGGTATATCCGTCACTTTACCGTCACTTTTGGGACGGATTAACACTCCTCAAAAGTTAGAATAACCCCCTGTATGTTTTGTTCAGCCTAGCCGCCTATTGGCTTTGAGATGGCATTAGCCATTATTTTCTGTATTCAGTTTAGCCGCCCATTGGCTTTGACATTGCATTAGCCATTACATTCTGTATTCTGCCTATTGGCTTTGACATGCTGTATTCAGTTTAGCTGCCTATTGGCTTTGACATGATATTAGACATTGCATTTTGTATTCAGCTCAGCTGCCTATTGGCTTTGACATGATATTAGAGATTGCATTTTGTATTCAGCTCAGCTGCCTATTGGCTTTGACATGATATTATATATTACATTTTGTATTCAGCTCAGCTGCCTATTGGCTTTGACATGGCACTAGACATTATATTTGATATTTAGGTTAGCTGCCTATTGCCTTTAACGTGGAGTTAGACATTGCAGTTGAGAATCCAAGCTGTATTTTTCCAAGCTATGTTTTTCCACAAGATGAACCAAGCTGTTTTCTTCTCACAGGAGACTAGACCTGATAAGAGAGGGTACATTTGGTGTTTTCCTTTCTGCTCAGGCTTGGGAAGAGGAGGAGTCTAGGAGATCTGGCCAGTCTCCAAAGGCTTGCGTAGTTTTCCCGAGTCTGAGAGGAGGGGGCACGCTTTTGTAACGGATGGCTCGGGCTTCAGAGAATTAGATTGAAATCTGCTGGACTTCAGGCTGGAACTTGGCGCCAGTTGCCAGTCTCCTGTGTGGGTAGATAATCTCTTTCTCGCAGTTGACCGGAGTCATCAACTTGCAGACCCCAGAAAGATGAAGCTGTAAACAGTTTCTCACACGGTGAAGTATTTGTTTTGCTTTGCATTCAATATCTTATCAATATCTTATATATATATAACCTGCTGTGTACATTGCAACTGAGATATATTTTGTTTTAATGCTGTGACTACTTTTGTGCTTGAAATCTAATAATTCGCCTCTCACAAACTTGTGGGTGGGGAAGAATTAACAACAATAAAGGTCTTCTTTGAACTCAGAAGTGCATTCTTAATATGTTCTGTAAGCTCTGATACGAGTTAAGAAGGAAAGCAGAACAACCATCAATCCAGTTAGGAGAGCGTCCTGCTTCCCAGAATATATTTTGTTGTATTTTATCTAAAGGAGAGGTATTATGGCCAGAGATGCCGACTTTGGAATTGGGAACCAGGTTTGAGTCTTGGTGTCAGCTCAACATCCTGTGACTCTGAGTAAATCACTTAATTTTTCTGCACCAAAAATAAATTAATATGATCTTGTGTAAGATAATAGGTGCTCATGTAAAGGTCTCAAGTAACTTTGGGTCAAGTTCCTGCTACACAAAAGTTCAAAAATCAAGCACTGGACAAAAGATATTGCCTGTACAAGAGCTATTGGCAATGACAATGTGTTTTCGCCATATAGCATACCAGTGTGAGTGCTGTTCAGCATGGTTAAACGTTAGTAGCATGGAGTGGGTGATAGAGTGGAGTAGGGGAAGTAGAGTGTCATAGAGGAGAGGACCGTTCAGTGGCCAAGAGTATTGTAAATTGGAGTGGAATAGAGTGGAGTGGGTTGGATTGGATTGAGGTAGTGAATACAATTGAAGTAGAGTGGGGTGGATTGAATGGAGTTTGATGGATTGGAGTGGGCTGGATTGGAATGGGGTGAAGTGGATTAGAATGTGGTGACTAGATTGGATTTGGGTGGGTGTATTGAACTGAAGTGATAGGACTAGGGTGGGTGGATTGGGGTGGTTTTGAGAGGGGTGACATGGAGGGGGTGGATTAAACTGGAGTGGGACGGATTGAATTTGACTGGACTGATTGGATTGTAGTAGGGTGGATTAGACAGGAGTTGGGTGGATTGGACTGGAGTGGATGTTTTAGAGTGGGGTGCATTGGATTAGAGTGGGGTGAATTTGAGTGGGGTGTGCTGGATGGATTGGAGTGGGGTGAGGTGAATTGGACTGGGCATAGTGGGGAGGGTTGGACTAGAGTGGAGTGGGTGGATTAGAGTGGGGTTGACTGGATTGGATTGGGGTGGGGTGGACTGTAATATGGTGGATTGGAGTGGACGGGCTGGATTGGAGTGGGGTGAACTGAACTGGGGTGGTATTTATTGACTTGGGGTAGAGTGGGGTGGGATGGGGTAGAGTGGGGTGAACTGGAGTAGAGTGGAGTGCAGGTGAACTGGAGTATAGTGGGATGGATGGAAGTGGGGTGTATTGGAGTGGGTAGATTAAAATGGGGTGAGGTGACCTGGAGAGGTTGGATTGGGGTTGGGTGGATTAGAGTGGAGTGGGTGGATTGGTTTGGGTGGGGGTGGATTAGAGTGGAGTGGGGTGGATTGGAGTGGGATGGAGAGGATTAAGATGATGTAGGGTGAATTGGATTGGAGTGTGGCGTATTAAGGTAAACTGTGTTGGACTGGGGTGAATTAGAGTGGATTGGATTGGAGTGGGGTGGACTGGAGTGAGGTGGGTGGATTGGGTTGCAATGGATTGGAGTGGGGTGGAAGGGAGTGGGTTGGAGTAGGGTGGAATGGAGTTGGTGTTACTGGAGTGGGGTTGATTGTGGTGGATTGGATTGGAGTGTGATATATAATGGATTGCAGTGGGGTGGATTGGATTAGGCTGTATTGTGGTGGAATGGATTGGGATGGATTCGCTTGGTGTGGGGTGGACTGTGGGGAATTGGAGAGGGGTGAATTGGGATGGAGTGGTGTGGATTGAATTGGGGTGAGATGGACTGGATTGAAGCAGGGTAGACTGGAGTGGGATAGGTTCTTTTGGATTGGAGTGAAGCAGATTGGAGGGGGGCAGATTGTTTTGGACTGGAGTGGGGCAGATTTTTTTGGACTGGGTGGGGCAGACTATTTTGGATTTGAGTGGGGCAGATTGTTTTGGATTGGTGTGGGGCAGGTTGGAGTGGGGCAGATTGGTTTGGATTGGAGTGGAGCAGATTGGTTTGGATTGGAATGGAGCAGATTGTTTTGAATTGGAGTGGGGCAGACTGTTTTGGATTGGGGTGGGGCAGATTGTTTTGGATTGCTGCATTGGAGTGTGGCAGATTGATTTGGATTGGAGTGGGGCAGCTTGGAGTGGGGTGGGTTGGGAGGATTGGAGTGTGGTGGATTGGGTTGGAGTGATGTGGACTGGAGTGGGGAGGATTGGACAGGGGCAGATTGGAGTGGGGAAGATTGTTTTGGACTGGAGTGGGGCAGATTATTTTGGATTGGAGTGGGGCAGGTTGTTTTGGATTGGAGAAGGGCAGATTCTTTGGGATTTGAGTGGGGCAGATTGTTTTGGATTGAGTGGGGCAGATTGTTTTGGATTGGAGTGGGGCAGATTGTTTTGAACTAGGGTGGGGAAGGTTTATTTTGATTGGAGGGGGCAGGTTGGCATGGGGTGGATTATTTTGGACTGGAGTGAGGCAGATTATGTTGCATTGGAGTGGGGCGGATTTCTTTTGGATTGCGGTGGGGCAGATTGTTGTGGAGTGGAGTGGGGCAGATAGTTTAGGATTGCTGTCTTGAGGGGGTGAGATTTTTTGGATTGGAGTGGGGCACATTGGAGTGCAATGGGAGGATTAGAGTGTGGTGGATTGGAGTGGATTGAGGTGAGCGGTTTGGATTGGAGTGGGCCGGATTGAACTGAGTGGGGTGGTGTGGGGTGTAGTGCATGGTGATGTGTTAAAGCATAATTTCAAAAAATACAAATAAGAAAGAAATGTTGGTTTGCAATATTTAGAACAAGATAAGTAATCTTTTGAGAACAGCACCCACAAGCAAAAACAAATCGAAACGTGAGTGCAAAGTGAGAAAAAAAGACTTGGGAAAATAAATAAAAGTTAGCTATAGAAAATAAAACTTTGTAATTATGTTTGCGCCGCTGGGCATGTTTTTGCCAGTCACATGCCTTATGGTTAATGGGCACAAGAAGTTAAAAAGTACAAAATAGTACCTCAATCACCTCGGGAGAAGCGGACTGGCACTGATGAAATTGAATCGGTCTGTGCTGGGTCCCTGCTCCACAGACAGGAACAGAAATGATGCTATGCCTGCATTGACCAACTACAAGGGTGTAAAGAAGAGTGCCAGGCAAGGCAACAAATGGCAAGCAATGAACGGGCTCCAAGCCCTTTTTACTGAACAACAGAGCCTGACAAGCGAGACGCATGTGCTAGCACATTGGTTCCCAACCTGTGGTCCAGGGGCCCCTGGGGGTCCTCAAGTGCTCAGAAAATTGAATAATGTTAACAGATTAGGTCCCCACCTTTCAGTAATTACTCAGTGAGGGGTCTCCGGATTCCAATAATGATTCAGTGGGGAGCCCCGGGTTACAGTAGTAATAAAGTGGGGGTCCACAGAAGTCAAAGGGTTGGAAACCACTGTGCTAACTCATGCTATCTCAGGATCAACCCTAAAAACACAAGAGACCTGCCTCTGCTTATGACGCGCTTCCAGCCATGTTCATGCGGCCTCATAAAACTGAAATCTGCAGGGGTTGATATCATACTAACTAAGAAGCGCTTATGTTAAGAACCTCCGGAGAATGAGAAGCAGATCCTGCAGTCTCAAACCTGCGACCTTCAGGTTGCGTTCGACTTTGGCAGCAGAAGCCTTGACTCCCTGACCTACCATACATTAGACTGTGTTTGATAAAACTGCATCTGACCTTTGTATAAAAAATAGTTTATTTTAATACCACCATTTCACTTCAAACCTCTGTGACTGTACAGGTTTATTGGAGTCAGCAGTGTGAAGACCATAGGGAATTTGTATTGGGTCCCCGAGGCTGATCCTGCCCCCCTCCAGAAATTCAGTGTCCACTACGCCCCTGCTTTTAACCACACCTTCCTCACTTTCACTCATTCGTGGGCTTGCCTTTCAAAATTCCTTTGTGATCATTGATAAACGCTTTAGGTTTGTCCCTCCTTGGGATGGTTTTGGTACTGCCTTGGCCATCGACCCTGTTATATGGATAATTAAACATTTGCTGATATGTTTGACTGCAAGCAAACTTTTTTTCCCTTTTTTGTATTTCCTTCGCGCTTACATTCATATCGGCCGTGTTAAGACGGAAAATAAGATACAATTCACTGCCTTGCATGTTGAGCCAATTTATCTTGTATTGGTCCTGACTTTGTTTGCCTTCTTCATTAAACAAAGAAAAATATTTCAGTATAGTTCAGAAAATAAACTTAAAAGGAAGCTATGTGCTTTTGAAAGAGGCAGCTTTTTAGTGCTACCAAATCCTCAGGAGACAATCCCAAAATGCACTGCTGCAAATTCCGCAAACCAAATTTACGCATTTTAGTTTTCACCAGTGCACATAATCTGCCCCGTTTGTACTGTAAAGTGTTCAGGCAGCCTCGCCTCCTTTGTCATCTGCCCCACACAGCTCTGTTTGCCGTTTACCAACAAAGCGTCTCTGGGCAATACATCACAATCACATCACATCAGAAATGCATAAGTGCCCATTAAATGACTTCATTTTTTTAAACTATTAATATTAACGTTTCCAATCCATGAAATTAGCAACACAGCTAGCATGACCTCTAGGCCAGAACTTTAATGAGGATTTAATATTTTAGCCGACCTACAACACCGACAGTTCCTGTAAAAGTCACAATTCGTAAGGCGCTGTCTCTAAATATGATATTCAGTTTCAATCAGCGAATATGCAGCTTCAGGACATAGTCAGTGACACAAGTTCTTAAAGTGTAAAAGGCCATTTATTTAGGACAGAATTGCCTTATATACAATAACATAATCATTAAACTTTTAACCAAATTTGAAAAAAAAACACCCCCCATCTTATAAAACCTCTCCAGTCTTCTTTTCACTCATCCCTCCAATAGCTTCCGTTCATCCATCTTCCACTTCAATTTGACCCACACATCCTCCTTTTTCATCCATTCCCTGCCTGCTTCAGGCATCCCCCACTCTATCATCCTTCACCTGTTTTCTTTTTCCCCCTTGAAGGGTGGCCAAGCCCGCATCTGACTCTCCACCCTCCACTATCTACTTCCACTCAGCACAAACCTGATAGGCATTTTGCTGGCCCACTAGCGAGCCCGCTGCAACATTACCTGCTCAAGCATTATCACGGAGCCACATCTTTTCTCCCCACAAATCTTCCAACATTAATCTCAGTTCTGTGAGGTAATACGCATTCCCCAGTTTGGAAAGATGCACCCCATCCGACAGAAACAGCTCACCCATTTCCTCCTTGATGTCCTCATGTTTCAAAACCTTGATCCCATGCGCCCTGCAGAAAACCCTCATGGCTCTATTGAGCTTCCTCCTACTCTCTCCACAGCCCCGTGCTTTAAGGCCCCTCTCCATTTTCTCAGAGGTACAAACTCAGTCCATACTATGCATGTGCCATGCATCCTTTGGCAGAGCCACTCGAGATCTCATTGTATATGTTGCATTAGGGTGAGCCCATAAAGTTTTACTAAGTCATTTTCCTCCAAGTGCAAACACAGTATATCTGGACATCCCCAATTGGGTAGCATTGACGTTAGAAAAGGAAGCAAATTCCCCCACCTCATGCCACTCTTTCCCCACCGCAACACTTCATGTCGTCCACTTGACAAACCCAAAGAACATCCGTACATCTGCCGTTCCACGTATTTCGCCACCCAATGGATGAAGGAATGCCCGACAAACCAAGTGACATATTCCCTGTGCTGGGACCAGCCACACAACCTGCAAAGAAAACAAATATTAAAAAACAAAGTACTATCCCCCCCACTACTCCTACAATATACCACAACCACTCAAGTCCTGACATAACGTTCATGACACCGAGACCTCCATCTACCTATACGCCTGATAGCCGACCATTCCCAACCCAGCTGCGCCGCTGCAGTGGCTGCCCCAATCCTAAAGGAATGAGTCCCATAACACTGTGCTCGATGCCCCACTCTTCTCAGTGCCATACGCAACACAGCCAACAACTGAAAAGCCGTGAGCTTTTTACTACCCCCATGGCTAAAAACACCTGCATCCCCAATCAGCCATGCTGCCCTGAAACGGCTCCAATCAACAATTGGACATGCTCCTCTACTCAACCATACCTGCTTTCCTTTTCCCAACTGGTCCATCTTAGACTTCCTGAGCCATATCCTCAAGCTTTCCCCCTGCAAACAAATATTACCCATTCGCACACCAACCCCTTTCCCCACCCTCAACAACTCTGACACCCGAAACTCTCCAAAATACATCCACACCATACACAAACAAAACAAAGCCAGCTCACAAGGTTCAGCACAGCAAACCAGCAACACATGTAACAATTCTAGCAACAAGTCAAAGGTAATAGGTTCCCTCGCTGCCTGACCCTTCTCCACCCGCACCCTACCCCACCCTTTCAGCATGCGACCTAAGATATCATCCTGTGCTGGGTCACAACCAAAAAACAGTTTTCCATAAATTGAAACGCCTGCCAATTTCCCCCCAATCGTTGCAGGTGATAGGCCTTTCTGAATCAAGAACAAACAAAATGCAACGTGCGAGACCGTAACATGTCCGCACTCTGTCCCCAAAAATCCCCCTCCCAATGCTCAAAACTCTGAAATTCCAACCAGGCTAGGTGGTAATTCTTCTGTTTTGAATCTGCTAAAGGCTTCTCCACCAGCCCAATGACCATCATGTCCCCCACTCCCAATTGTCTGCCGGGACTGCTGTCTTGAATTGCTCTGCTCCTGCTGTCAAACTGCGTAACGGTGCCACTGTAAACGAGACAGGGAATCTGCAATGGCATTGTTCACCCCAGGAATGTGCTCTGCTTTGAATATAACATTTAAAGATAAGCATCTAAGCATACAAAATTGCAACAAATGCAACACTCTCAGATCCATAGACCCTCGATATGTTCACCAACTCCACAACTGTCATATTGTGAACATGAAAAACTACAGTTCTGTTGGCGAGTTCTCCACCCCAGACTGTGAAAGCTACCAATAGCGGAAAAAAATCCCATAAGGCGATACTTCTGGCTTGCGTCATCCAACCCACTGGCCACTGCTCCGCACACCACCTGCCATCCCAGAACAAACCGAAACCCGAAGCTTCTGCCGCATCTGAGAATATTTGCACTAGCCAGATCATGTCTTCTTCACGAAAAGTCATGGAAACACCATTAAGGCTGGCTAAGAAGGTCTCCCATACTCTAATGTCTTCTCGGAGCCCCACTGACACTCGAATCCTATGATGGGGAAGTGACGCTCCTGACATAGCAAGCCCCAATCTTCTACAGAAGGTCCTACCTCCTTGGCCTACCCTGAATGCAAAATTTAGGGAACTTAAAAGCTGCTGAGCCGTACGTAAATCGATCTTGTGCAAACTCCTCACCTGTCTCAGAAAGTCCAAAATCTCTGCCACTTTACCTGCTGGCAAACACGCTACCAATGCCTCTGTATCCAACTCAATCCCCAAGAATGTCAGAGTACAACAAGGACCCTCGGTCTTCTCGGGAGCCAAAGGAACCCCCATTTCGTTGGCTAGGACCTCAAAGCTGCCCAAGGCCTTACTACATGCTTGGGATCCCGCTTGCCCCACGAAAAGAAAATCATCTAGATAGTGCGTCACCTCTCTATGTTCACACGTCTTCACAAAGACCCACTGTAGAAAAGTACTAAATGCTTCAAAAAGCGCACATGAAATAGCACAGCCCATAGGGAGAACCCTGTCCACATAAATTGCAGCATCCAATTGCATCCCTAATAAGGAAAAATCTTCCGTATGAATGGGCAAAATCCGTAACGCTGCCTTGATATCACATTTACCCAGCTCCCCCCCTCCACCACACCCCCGAACAAGCCGGATGGCATCATCAACCAACACATACCCCACCCTAGTGACCTCCTGTGAGATGAAATCGTTCACCCATGACCCCTCTGGTCATGACAGATGGTGAATAAGGTGAAATTCGCCTTTACTCTTCTTGGGCACCACACCGAGCGGGGAAATCATCAATGTTTCCAGGGGCCAATCAAACAAAGGACCCGCAATCCTACCTTCCACAACTTCTTTCACTATTTTGTCAGCAACCACTTGTCGTAGAATTTTGGCAGACCGCAAATTGTCTGCCCATCTTTTCTGCCTCGGCCCTTGGTACCCTAAACCTTCTCTGAAACCCCATTCCAACTTGCATGCTATGTCCCTGTCCGGGTACATACGCAACCATGGGAGCATAAATTCCAGCTTAATTTGCATAGGTGACCTTTGGCGTAGTAACGCCCTGTGTCCCTCTACTTCTGGCTGACTGCCACTGCTCCGCAGGACTTGTGAAAGAGAAGCGCTGCATGACCGGATGTCTGACCCCACATTTGGAACATTTGTGCTTGAATTTACAGGGATGGCGCGAGCAGAACCCCTTGTTAAAGTTCCAGCATGCACCTGACGTGGACAGATTTGTCCGTTGTGGAGCTCCCGCACCCCCCTTTGGCGGGATGCGCTTGAAGGGGCTTGTATATTACCGGCAGCCCGCGAGCCGTATGTGTGGATGCCACCGAGTGTGAAGAAGCCATCCACTGTATCCACAGTTCAGAATCAACGTCCCCCCATGGCTTGTCTGGATTCACGCTGACCCTTGCTCTGAATTTATCATCATAATTCAACCATGCAAAACCCCCAAAATGCATTTGCGCTTTAGTATGATGTCCATGTATTTAAAAAGCGCAATGGCCCTGTCTGGAAATTTCCTGCAATAGATACTGGCATAGATCAAAAATGCAGATGTCTAGTTATGCATCGTAATTCTCACCCTGGGCCTTCACGCTGACTCCCATTCCTCCTCCTTAGAGCCCTCCTTGGCCTGAAAGTCCCTGTGTAATAGCTTAAACACATCTAAATATTTGTGGCGCCAAAGGCATCGCCAATCCCATATACGGGAGCCGCTTCCTAAGCCCCTCTCCACTTTTGTCATCACTATCCTTCCCAACCTCTTTCACAATCTCTCCTGTGTCCCCTGTTGGGGCCTCAGCCGAAACAGTGGGTGTAACATCCCCCACCTGGGCCACACCAACACCATGCACTTCATGCATAGAGAGATCACCCACTCCCACTGATTTGTGCGTAGTTGACACAAATGTTTTTGGCCCATCTCCCCACACTGACCACCATTCTCCCTTACCTTGTAACCGTGTGGTCTTCCCTTGCACCACCTTCTGGGCCTGGGTGAAACCGTTCTCCCCCGCCAGTGGCCGTCCTTGCCTTCCCTTTGCTTACTTGTTCCTGTAACACAAAAGTCGAAGAGGGGGTTGCGCTGCTCCTGTGCCCTTCCCCCCTCCCACTGTTGATGCCACCTTCGCTATTGCGTATCTCTCCTTTTTCCCAATCATCAGACTCATCCCCATAGTCCAACTCCACGTCATCCTCATCATACACCTAGCGTTCATCCTCCACGTCTTTCCCATGCAACTTCTCAGACACAAGTTCTCTTGTGCAACCCTCATGGCGTCCGCCATATGTGCGCCCTGTGCATTCCCGTGGTATAGAGAAGGCCGACAAAGACCCCTGTAGCGCTTCAGACCAATGTCCCGGAGCCGCAGTGCACATCATTGGCATCTCCCTCTTTCTGCCAGTCTCTTTCACTGGCATTGACTCCCTGAGCCACTCGTGACCGTATGCACGGCTGGACCCTTCAGCTGCACTAGCCTCCTGCCTGTACTCCTGGGGAACCCACACCCAAGTACCTGCCCCTTCCTCATGTCTCCTAAGGCTCCCCACCTCACCCTTACTTCCTTTCCGCTTAGGGCGGCTTGTCTTGTCAAGGGCCTCTTCACTGTCCTTACATAACTGGGCCCATCTGTGTTCCATCTGCTCTACCACCCGCCTCTGTTCCTTAATCCTAGCCTCTATATCCACTGATGACCAGTCTGGAACCTCCTGTCGCCCTGGGGCTCTGCCCACTGATAAATCCCTGCGTGCGCCTCTAGGGCCCCTCCCTCTTATCCCTTGCTCCGCCATGCGATCGCCGAGGGCCTCTTCCCCATGCCCACCTGTACTCTGGGCCCTGCTCTTGCTGGTAGCCTTTTAGGCCCTTGCTGTACCTGTGTCCCCCAGCTCCACTTGTGGCGCCGGGAGGGGGGCCAGCCTGCTTAACTAGCTCAGCCCCCGAGCCCACTTGCTAGGTCTGTGTTGAGCCCTAAATTACTGGGACCCCCATGGCTTGATTCATGTGCCCCCTGCCTTCTGCCAAACAATGTGCAGTCCCAGAGGGGTTAGGAGGAGGGGGCCCGCCCCCTTCCTCCCTGCAATACCAAAAAACTGTCCTGTGAGTGTCCCCACACCCCTCCCACCTCCCCTAGGTGCCAAAATATAAGCGGAGGGTCCCACCCCCTCCTCCACCTCCTCCCTCCCCTCTCACTCATGTCAATTGGTGCCTCAGGCCCTCACAGGGCCTGCACTTGAGCCGGGGGAGAGGATGCGCTACGTCCCTTCCCTGCGACTGAGTTCCTGCGTTTTGCCCGTTCGGGCGAAGTGCACGTGGCCACAGCTGCAGCAACGCCGCGGAAGTCGCGCACACCGTGCGCGTCACCCCAACCCAGGCCTGGTCCAGGACACCAGGCCTGAGAAGGTCGGAGCGGCCAGCTTCGCCAAGGAGGCGAATTGCGGCCCTTACTGCAGCAGCAACGTGGCTGTGAGCCATGGCGCTGCGAATATACACATAAAATTAAAAACTAGGCCTGCTAAACCTACCCCCAGGGGACCAGCCGCAAACCTTCGCTCTACGCTGATGGTTGGCGTGGAAGAGGCAGATCCCCACATCCCCATAGCTTAAATATCCCACCCATGTCCCACCCCCATATATCCCTTGGCCAATCCTGCCCACCCCTGGTCACTTCCCTCCCCAAGGCCCTGTGGAGAGACTAGACTGCGTCTGCTCTCCACGGGCCCCCCCATTGACAAAATGACCCTTTACCACATTTATCAAACTCATCAGCTTTTCTGCACTCATTACACAGTAACCCTGTCAATCTCACTCTTATTCCTGTCTGTATCCTTCAGTCCAGAGTCTATACTCTGCCTTCTTTTCTCCCTATCTCTGGCACTCTCTTTATCACTCTTTCTCTCTCCTTCACACTTCCACTTCCTCCTCTCTTTTCCTTTTCTTATCCGTTTTCTACTTATTTTTCCTGCGTTAACTTTACCACTCTGTCTTCCTTTTTTCACAGCTTTCTTTCATTCTCTCTCTTTTTCGGACACGCACTAGCTCTCCGCCCTCCCCTTTCTCGGGATTTCTCGGAAGAGCTCTGCTCCTGTTTGCACATGAGCTTCTTTAAGGGAACGCTGCATATAAACAGTAAAGATTCGACATTTCTCTTTAGACAGATTTAGGGGAATGGAAACATGAATCTTGTTTCAGCTCCTCATCCAGGGTGGGCAGCCATCAGCAGAGTCCAACTGCTGCAAACTGGGTGAATGCACATCCTTTTGAAAATGCAATTGTAGGAGATGCCTCACATATCTCCTCACATTTTAATACATCAATCAAAAACGTACAACA
This sequence comes from Pleurodeles waltl, assembly GCF_031143425.1. Classification (NCBI taxonomy): domain Eukaryota; kingdom Metazoa; phylum Chordata; class Amphibia; order Caudata; family Salamandridae; genus Pleurodeles; species Pleurodeles waltl. The sequence goes on from NC_090451.1 coordinate 543,695,986, forward strand.
GCCTGTAGGAAACCACAATCCTCAGTTCCCCAACAGGTTGGCCACAGATCACAGGTTGCCTCAAGCCAGGCCTTGGGAGCTCATCCACACATTCTACCCTTGCATTATGGGACTTATAGTCCTACACATACTGTAAGAAAAGCAGCATTACATTGAACAGAATGAAAACACTGAAACCATGACTGTACGCTCTCTCAGAAAAGTTGTGCCCCTGTTTGCACATCAGCTTCTTTAAGAGAACAGTGCACATCAACAGGAAATAATCGACTTTGGTCTTTAGGACAGATTTAGGTGCTAAAACCATAAAACTTTCAGCTCTTCCACAATATCCTCTGGTGCAGACTAAGGTACACTTAGCTACCCTATTAGTTATTATCATTCAACCAGATATGTTTGTTTTACATATCAAGCCATATTACCATTTGCTTTTTTCCTAATGGGATATTTACGTTTTAGAAAATGCAACTTTGTTTTTTTTTTGGGTGTTGACATTTATTATTTATCTGCAAATGTGAGCAGTCTTTGAGGTGCCAGTAAAGCTCCTTCTAAAACGAAAATAAAAAATTAATAATGAACCCTGCTTGTAATGGCATACTCAAACAGATAATTAACACATTGCGAAAATAACCATAACCATGGCTTTAATGCAACAACGCTACCACAAATATAAGTAGTATGACTTTATAGAGGACGTTACACTGCTTGCATTCAATCTTACGTCATGCGTTTGCAAAGTCGACTTTGATGTTTGGACATTGTGGCCCATATTTATACTTTTTTAGAGCTGCATTTGCTCCGCTTTTTGAAGCAAAAACGATGGAAACTTACAAAATACAATTGTATTTTGCAAATTTGCGCTGCTTTTGTGTAAAAAAATGACACAAATTCAGCGCTAAAAAAGTATAAATATGGGCCTGTATGTCCATATGTTATTTTCAGCGCTATCAAAAGTAACCCTCATTTCTTGTTAATAGGTATGTTTTTTTTTAAAACTGCTTTACCGACATTTGAAAAAATGTGTTGTTTTATATTTCAGTTACTTATTGAGGGATGCTAATTTTCATTTACCACAGAAATGGGGCCTACTAGTACACTGCTTTGGGAATTACTTTCACCTCTGCCACATTGTAGTATTTTATTTTTTTTATGATGTTGCGCTTGGGTGTTCAATTAATATATTTGTGCACATAATTCCACAACTAACGATTCCAATACAACCCACATAATTCCACTACACACCACAGACACCCACTACACTCCAAACCAAAACACATCGGTAAAAGACATTGGGGGTCATTACAACATTGGCGGTAAAAGGCGCTTACCGCCGTGCAGAAGACCGCCAATACACCGCCGCGGCCGCGGAATTCTGCCACAGCTATTATGTCCCACAGCTCGGAATCCGCCGAAATTCAGACACCCACACAACTCCGCCACACCAAAGGTCAGTGATAAACTGGCGAAAACAAAACCTCCACCTCCACGCCAACAGAAACACGCCCTTGCTATTACGACCCACGAATCCACGCGGTGGTCTTTCAACCGCGGTATTCCATTGGCGGTACACACCGCCGCGCTCAAAATACACACACATCTCCAAAACACCGCCACATTGGACAATTCCAAATACACACACCTGATACACATACACACACTACTCCCACACACCCAATACCATATAAAACACACACCCACATACCCGCAAACCCCTACGACCAAAAGAATCACGAACGAAGGCCAGAGAGAGAGCACAGAATAGGCAACCCCATCACACAGAGGCACACAACACCATTACCCACACAACATCCACGCACCAAACACCACACACCACTACACATCACCACACTCATCACCACATACACCACCCCACACATCACACACACCACCCCATGTCACGCCAAAGACACCCCCGCTTCTCCGAGGAGGAGCTCAGGGTCATGGTGGAGGAAATCATCCTGGTAGAGCCACAGCTATTTGGCTCACAGGTACAGCACACATCAATAGCCAGGAAGATGGAGCTATGGCGCAGAATAGTGGACAGGGTCAACACCGTGGGACAGCACCCAAGAAATAGGGAGGACATCAGGAAGAGGTGGAACGACCTACGGGGAAGGTGCGTTCAACGGTCTCCAGGCACAACATCGCGGTGCAGCGGACTGGCGGCGGACCCCCACCTCCTCCCCCACAACTAACAACATGGGAGGAGCAAGTCTTGACCATCATGCATCCAGAGGGCCTCGGAGGAGTCGGTGGAGGATGGGACACTGGTAAGTCAAATCTTAACTATCATATCCCCCACCCTACCTGCATGCTCTCACACACCCCCACCCTCATCCTCTCCCCTATCACTCCAACTCCTCACTAATGTACTAATAACACAAACTACACATCCCAACACCAAGCCCTGCATGACACAACTAAGCATGGTCACCCCTCACTAAAGCATGCTCACTGCACATACCCAGAACAACCCCCTAACCATCATCACACAAGCCCCCACACAGGAATGCTTGCACTGGGGTACACAGACACCCACCCATTGCACACCATCACACACACATGCAATAATCATGCTCATATGTCCCTGCAGGAACCCGAAGGACCGTCACCACACCAGAGGGTCCAGACAACACCACTCCACCCCCAGAAGAGGCCTACAGTGACGATAGCAGCTCTGCCCTACTGGATCCTGATGACCAGCCCGGACCATCGTGGGCCTCAGGACAGTCAGTTCCCCTTGCACAGGCACAGCCCAACACTGACCTTCCACCCTCTGGTAACACCAGCACAGCACCCACCCAGCGGGCCCAAACCTCCCTACCCAGGACAGGTCAATCAGCGGTGTGTCCACCACTACAGGGAACCCAGGATAACCCACCACCCCAACAACAACAGGGACCTGGGGGCAGTGGTAGTGGGCACACGGTCCAGGGGACGGAGGCACATTAACACAGGGGAACTGGGAGGGCTGCTGTGCGACAGGGGGCTGACAAGCCAAGGGAACCCACTCTCCACAAGGCCCTCTCCACCATCATGGGAGCCTACCACCACTCCCAGGAGACGATGGCGACGGTCCTGGCCAAGTTTCAGGAGACCCTGCGCCTGCAGGAGGAACAATATTTGGGGTTCAGGGAGGAGCTCAGGACCATCAGCTCCGCCTTGGGCACCATCGTAGGGGTGCTGAAGGACATACAGAACACCATGAGGGACACCGTGGCACTCCAAGGGGCCCCTGACACTAGCCAGGACGATGAACTGCCCACCACCTCCGCCGGCGCTAGTGGACAGGACGCCACGCCACAGGACCAACACACCAGCACCCCACCCCCTGCAGACGGACAACCACCACGCAAGCGGTCCCTGAGATCCAGGAACACGACAGAGCAAGATGGCAAGACCCCCGCCAGGAAATGAGACCACCCTGTTTGTCCTCCCACTGTACCACCTTGTTACCCTGTCCATACTTAAACTGCCCCAGCTCCACTTCCTATGCCCAGATGGGCAGTGTACCTGTGAGACTAATAGACTGGACTCTGCCATGGACATTCCTACGCCATCACCCATCCTCTTTTTACTACCCCCTCACATTTCTGAGCACTTCAGTAAACACCCTTAAAACACCAAACAATCTTGAGTCAGTCTGTGATTTACTAATTATGTATTATCAATGACAGTGTCATAATGCGTTTCCCATTGTAAGGCTAACATACCTATGTAACACATCACAAGTCCTTGAAGGATGCAAGCAGATGACACGTTGGTAACCACACATGTGAAACCGTAATGGAAAGGTACAACTCAGTTACCAAATAGTGTTTGAAATCGACAAACCGGATAGAGGTAGACGTGTGAAAGTTAATGTAATGTTAAACATGAAAATGTTCTCACCTGTGTGTCACTGGAAATATTGCTGTATGACTGACTCCCTGTTGTCGTTGTCTTCTTCCTCAGCTTCCTCCTCATCACTGTCCACAGGCTCCACAGGCACCACAGCTGCAACAACACCGTCATCTGGATCATCCTCCTGCAGAAAAGGCACCTGGCGTCGCAAAGCCAAATTATGGAGCAGGCGATGATGACCTTGCACACCTTCTTCAGTGAGTAGAATGGGGAACCACCTGTCATATGGAGGCACCTGAACCTAGCCTTCAGGAGGCCGAAGGTGCGTTCGATCACCATCCTAGTCTGCCCATGGGCCTCATTGTAGCGTTCCTCTGCCCTGGTCCTGGGATTCCTCATTGGGGTCAATAGCCAGGAAAGGTTGAGGTAACCAGAGTCCCCCAATAGCCATACACGGTGCCTCTGGAGTTGACCCATCATATCAGGGATGCTGCTATTTCGCAGGATGTAGGCGTCATGCACTGAGCCAGGGAACATAGCATTTACCTGCGAGATGTACTGGTCTTCCAAACATACCATCTGGACATTCATTGAATGATAACTCTTCCTGTTCCTACACACCTGTTCACTCCTGTGGTGGGGGGGGGGACCAGAGCTACATGGGTCCCATCAATGGCACCTATGACGTTGGGGATATGTCCAAGGGCATAGAAGTCACCTTTCACTGTAGGTAAATTTGCCACCTCAGGGAAAATTATGTATCTCCTTACGTGTTTCAGCAGGGCAGACAGCACTCCGGACAACACATTGGAAAACATAGGCTGGGACATCCCTGATGTCATGGCCACTGTTGTCTGAAAAGACCCACTTTCAAGTAAATGGAGTACTGACAGCACCTGCACGTCAGGGGGGATGCCAGTCAGATGGCGGATTGGTGACATCAGGTCTGGCTCCAACTGGGTACATAGTTCCTGGATTGTGGCACGGTCAGACCGGTGACCTGCACTCACCACCTCCACTCCCATTTACACGTCCCCTGTGTCCTCTCCCAGTGTGTCTGTGACGCCCCCTCCCAAAGTACACAAACGCCGGCAATCACTCACCCAACATCCATCCACCTCACGACAGCCTCCAGTACCTGCACCCAAAACACCTAAAGTGACACCTCCGACAACCACCTCCTCTTCCTCCACTCCCAGGCCCCCTCCAACTACCCATCCCAGTGTTCGTCAGAAACTGTCCCTCTGTAAAGTTGACCTTTTTGCCCCCACCCCGCCTCCAATTCATCAGTCCCGTCGTAGCGCCTCAGCCAAAAAGCCTCCAATACCAGTGGTGCCTGTTCAAGGTTTGTGGAGTGCACCGGCCACCAGGGCTGGCAGTATGACCCGGAGCCAAGGCACTGGCAGCCCACCCCCTGTAAAGGCTCTAAAATTGGAGAGTGGACAACGGGACCGTGTGAAGACTCCTGGTGGGAAAACAACTCACATGGGTTCCAAGGGGATTGGAGAGTCAGCTGTGACTCCACCAAAGGTGGGGAAGGGCCAGAGGAAGTCTGCCCAGCCTGTAGTGAGTGTCACGGCGGAGAAGTGCGCCATCATTTCCGGCGGTCGAGACACAACCGCCAGCACCGTCGTCACTGGTCCAGAGACCACCGCCAGAGTCACAGCCCAGGAGGGCCCAAGTATCGTCACTGGTCAAGAGACCACCGACAGAGTCACATCCCAGGAGGGCCCAAGTATCGTCACTGGTCCAGAGACCACCGCCGGAGTCACAGCCCAGGAGAGCCCAAGTATCATCACTGGTCAGGAGACCACCGCCGGAGTCACAGCCCAGGAGGGCACAAGTATCGTCACTGGTCCAGAGACCACCGCCGGAGTCACAGTCCAGGAGGGCACAAGTATCGTCACTGGTCAGGAGACCACCGCCGGAGTCACAGCCCAGGAGGGCACAAGTATCGTCACTGATCAGGAGACCACCACCGGAGTCACAGCCCAGGAGGGCACAAGTATCGTCACTGGTCCAGAGACCACCGCCGGAGTCACAGCCCAGGAGGGCACAAGTATCGTCACTGGTCAGGAGACCACCGCCAACGCCAGAGTCACAGCCCAGGAGGGCCCCGGCTGCCACAGCCCAGGTGGGCTATGATGGAACGTCATGCCACACACCAATGCCCAGTGTAGGGAACAGCATGCCACACACCAATGTCCGTACCAGAACCGCCATGGCAAAGCACCGCTGAACAGGGCAAAGACCGCCATGGCAAAGCACCGCTGAACAGGGCAAAGACCGCCATGGCAAAGCACCGCTGAACAGTCCTGAACCGCCATGTCGAAGCACCGCTGAACAGGGCAAGCACCGGGTAGGAATGAATAGACCGCAACATCAGGCATCCTTATCCCATGTGCAGCTTGGACAGTGACAGGACAGGAACTTTCACGGGGAGACTCATCCAGTCTGGGCACCAGTCCCCCTCCAGAACCAGTGGAGACCTGCATCCACTCTGTCTGTCCTGCACAGGATGAAGCACTCTGAGCACCAGTCCCCCCCAGTACCAGTGGAGACCTGCATCTACTTGAGAGACTGTGGCTTTGCACTCCCCAGGATGGCATGGTGGGCACCCCACCCACTGTAGAGACTTGAAAGACTGTGGCCTTGCACTCCCCAGGATGGCACAGTGGGCAAGCCACCCACTGTAGAGACTTGAGAGACTGTGGCTTTGCACTCCCCAGGATGGCACGGTGGGCACCCCACCCACTGTAGAGACTTGAGAGACTGTGGCTTTGCACTCCCCAGGATGGCACGGTGGGCACCCCACCCACTGTAGAGACTTGAGAGACTGTGGCTTTGAACTCCCAAGGATGGCACGGTGGGCACCCCACCCACTGTAGAGACTTGAGAGACTGTGGCTTTGCACACCCCAGGAGGGCACAGTGGGCACCCCACCCACTGTAGAGACTTGAAAGACTGTGGCTTTGCACTCCCCAGGATACATCAATGGGCATGGAGCCCCGTCGTGGATCTGGCTTTGCAGTCATCCAGCTGAGGTGCCCCCCCTTCCCGTCCCCCTGAGGTGCCTGTAGTATTTCTATCTGATGCCCCGACAGTGTTCTCTCCGATTGTGGTCAGGTATCCTTTGTGGGCCTCGCCCATGCATTTTTGGACCGTTGGTGCACGGACATTGTTGTGTACATATCTGCACTACTTCTCGTACTGTATATAATTATGACTGATTTTCATATATATCTGTATATTTTTGTATGACATGTATATTGCCACATTACAATGTTTAGCCGAATTTTGCTTTGTCTTTTCATTCTTCCGGGGGGAATGTAGGTTGTTACTGTGATTTTTGTGAATGCATTGGTGTGTATGTTGTATAATGCAAGGTTGGGGGTGGGGGTGGGGGTGGGGCTGTTTGGTGGGTGTCCTCCTAACTTTTGCCTCCCCCCCCCATGTCGTAGGTGCAGTACTCACTGGGATGTGTTCAGGTGAGCGTTTTCCCATTGCCAAAGCTGTTTCCGCCGTGTTTTTATCCATGGTGAATCCGCCCCGGAAAAGGTAGCGGATTGGCGGGTTGTGATACTATGGGCGGTACATTGTGTTCTGCCTGTCTGTTGGCGGTGAATTCCGTGCTGCTTGTCTGTACCCCCGTGGCGGGCGGTGTGTTAAAGTGGCTGTCTTTGTTGGCGGATCCCGCCAGGGACATAATTCTCTTTTTTTGTCCGTCTGGCTGTTGGCGGTCTTACCGCCGCTTTAACACCGTCCGCCAGGGTTGTAATGACCACCATTGTCATTTACAGCACCAGTAGCTCTAACTCTCACAAATGCGAGACCTAATACATTTCAAATGCTTCTTTCTCTTGTATTGGTAATTTATTAAATTGCTTGTCATAAAGTGCAATGCAAAAGAAGAAAGTTTGACGCATTTCGGCTCTACGCTTTTATGCTTTCGACATATATATATATATATATCACATATACTGTTATTAATATATAATATATATATATATATACATACATACATATACACACACATACACAAAAACACTCCTCATAAAGCATGATTAGATGATTGTTGTAAAACAATATGAATGTGCACTGTTTAAAATGTTCATAAAGATATAGGCCCTCATTACGATCTTGGCGGGCGGCTGAAGCCGCTTGCCAAAATCAGACCCCCGCTGCGGCCATTTGGAGATCCCCACTGGGCCGGCGGGTGGAAACCTAGTTTCCGCCCGCCGGCTCAGCGGGGATCTCGACCGCAACACAGGAGCCGGCTCCAAATGGAGCCGGCGGTGTTGCGGCCGTGCGACGGGTGCAGTTGCACCCGTCATGCTTTTCACTGTCTGCATAGCAAACAGTGAAAAGCTGCACAGGGCCCTGTCAGGGGGCCCCTGCACTGCCCATGCCAGTAGCATGGGCAGTGCTGGGGCCCCCAGGGGCCCACGACTCCCCGTACCAGCAGCCTTTTCCTGGCGGTTCAAACTGCCAGGAAAAGGCTGGCGGTAGGGGGACTCGTAATCCCCTGGGCAGCACTGCCCTGGCGGATTACAACGCTGCGGTCGTAATCCCATGGGAAGCACCGCCAGCCTGTTGGCGGTGCTTCCTCCGAAACAGCCCTGGTGGTCTTGGACTGCCAGGGTTGTAATGAGGGCCATAGTGTCATATTTAAGAAAAATATTAATTTCTGGAAACACAACTAACATATCTTTGTACTTTTTTTCACTGTTTTCAATTATTACAGTTCAATCCCCATAAAAAAAAATCTATCTGGTGGGCCATCACAAGGAAAGTGAGACGCTGGGAATCCATAGGAGCCATTGCCTGCATTGCCGCAAGCGGTGGGAGAACGTGCCTCGCTGGATCACAAATTACAGCAGAGGTCTAGCTTGGAGAGTCCTTCCAGAGCACCCTGACTCCCCCAGTGGCCTGCGTTTTGCCAGGGGCCTAATCCCTACTTAATGGGGAGTTGAATGCCAGAGAGCAGCAAGAAGTGGGTAAGTATAATGTTATCTGTGTGGACTGTTATATGATGCTATCATTGGGATACTGTATAAATCTGTTTGTGGGTTTAGAAATGCATAGACAATTCTCCCTATTTTGAAGATGCTTTATACAACAGAGCTAACTCATATGTGCATGTGAACAAGGTGTGTAAACCAGCATATATTTGAAAGGGTGGAGATATATGTTATTTTGGCATAACTACAATGACATTTTGCATCCATTCAAATAATTGTGCATGAAGGAGTGATTCTATGATAAAGGCATTAGACAAAGGTGCATAAAGACAGAAAGCAACAAAATGTGTGCAGGTTTCAGAAAGTTGATTAGTAATTTCAACTAAAAAGATCCTTGCAAATATGAATGTCTGCCTTAATAAGGTTTCCAACATCTAGCATAAACCCACAAAGGTTTTAGCCACCTCATTTCTGTACGTGACAGCCTATAATATTTTTAGAGTCACAATACTCTAGTGCCAAGTTCCTTCGTAAATATGCTGGAAGCAACCATTTTAAATGTATTGTGCTCAGAGAAATTCTCCAAAAGAACAAATGATGGATTGAAAGCAGAGCAAATCAAACATTCATCCCCAGTCACAGATCTGGGTTTAATCCATTATTTTTTCTGCTCACCATGCCACCCCAGGTTGGACCCGGCCATAGACAAATCAGTCTTGACCCTGCTCCCTATGTGAACAGTCTAACCCGTACTGCCAAGACAGGCCCTCCCTGGACTGGAAACCAGCATCCTGGGACAGGTTTCGGGGTATCACCCTTCATCAGCCAGGCTAGTTTGAATCCAGTGGCACAGTGAGCACGGAACCCATGTCTGGGCATACCCTTCCCACTTAGGGCAACAAAAGCAAAAAGAACAGATAATGAACGGAATGCAGGACAAATCAAACATTCATCCCCAGTTACAGATGTTTTCCAGCACACCCTTCTAGCCAGGGTGGTCAAATGTGCAAAAAAAAACACATTCACTACCCGTATGGAGTTTAAAAACACAAGACAGTATGATCACATTCAACTGATAGAGGACACAGGCACCAAATGATTAGGAAAAATGTACTTTTTGAGGCATATTTGCAGATATTTGAGTTAACATCCACATAAGCATTGACATGGATGTTCCAGGTCCAGTTGTTTAGTCGTACTATACCCTGGCCTATGGTCTGTTTATTTCCTGCCACATGGGTGACTAGAATTTATGAACAATGTAGGATTATGCTTGAACGAGGCTTATAAATGCAAAGTAGATTTGCCATAAACACTTAATAAGGGTTGGACATGTAGGCCTGAAATATTGCTGAATATTCTACTGAAGAGGGGTGCTGAGGGACAACCCCTACTAGTGTTTTGTAGATGATATAAATATATGTAGTTTGACTTTACTAGAAATGTGTATGTTAAATAACAAGTACCAATTGTGTGTAAGACAATTTTAGAAAGTTTCAAGGTGAGTATTCAATCACTTTAGCCCTCGTTAGTGCTCATGATGTGCACAGGCTCATTACACCTTACCTAACTAGCCTATGGAAACTGAAGGGATGAAGGTAACATATTTTGGGATACGCTTTTCATATTGGTTTTAGTTCAGCACTTGTGTAATGCAATATTCCTGAAGGGAGGCCTGATGTATAGTTGCTAGGGTTGTTAAATATTAAGTCAAATGCTACAAGTGGGTCTGCAACACTGATTGTGCCACCCACATGAGTAGCCCTGTAAACATGTCTCAGACCTGCCACTGCAGTGTATGTGTGTGCAGTTTTAACTGCCAGTTCAACCTGGCAAGTGCACTCACTTGCGAAGCCCAAACCTTCACTTTTACTACATGTAAATCACCCCTAAGTTAAGCCCAAGGCAGCCCTTTGGGCAGGGTGCAGTGTATTTAAAAGATAGGACAGGTACTGGTTTGTTTTACATGTCCTGACAGTGAAATACTGCTAAATTCGTTTTTCACTAATGCAAGGCCCATCTCCCCAATAGGTTAACATGGGGATTGCCTTGAAATATCTTTTAATTTGAATTTCTCATTGGGAGCAGATAAAGATGTTAATTTTGGGGTCTCTGAACTCACAATTTAAAATTACATGTTTTGGTGAAGTTGATTTTTAAATTGTAAGTTTGAAAATGCCACTATTAGAAAGTAGGCATTTTCTTACTTAACCATTCTGTGCCTGTGCCTGGTTGTGGAATATGTGTCAGACTCAGGATGACAGTTGGGCTGTTCATGAATTCACTCTAGACAGTCACACAAAGGGAGTTGAGGTGTGCTCTGCATATCCTGATGGGTCTTCCTGGGCTAAAGTGGTGGAAGGAGCTGGCTCATGCACCTGAATACACCAGTGCCTGTCCTTACAGAAAGCAGTCTCTAACCCACTGTAGTGTGTCTGGGGCCATGGCAGGAAAGGCTGGGTCTTGTGCACTGCAGAGATTTTCCTTTGAAGTTTGCTTACTTCAAAGTCAGAAATGAGATAAGTATTGGACCTCTGAGACCACAACTTTAGAAGACTTCTGGACTGAGGAAATTCTGCCAGGAAGAAGAGCTAGATGCCGTAGATGGGACTGCCACTCTCCCTGTTGCTTTGTTGTGCTGACCTGCTGCTGGCTGCTTCTGTGCTGGGAGTGAAAGGACTGGAATTTGCTTGCTAAATCCTGCTTCCAAAGCTTCTCCAAGGGCTTGCACTGAGCTTGACTCCTGTTAGAAGTCTCGGGGACATCAACAACTTCATTGCTAGCACCTGGGCTCTCTTCCTGAGAGTCCTGACTTGCCAAGTGGTGCCAAATCCAGTTCCTGGTCCCTTGGTAGTGAGTTCTGGTGCAACCAAGAACAAACCCAGTACATCGACTCCAGATTGACTTCGGAACTAGTGCCATTGTCTGACTCCATGCTGCTGCCGACACCGGAGTGGTGGTCCCTGCTGAGTGCAATGACTGCGACCGATGCCACAGGCCTGATGCCACTGCAGTGCATCCGAAGGCCTGCTGCAGCGAGTCCTGTGTACCATATCCCCAAAGACTGGGACACCCAGCTTAAACTCCACTGCAGCACCTGTGGCCCAATGGTGTGATCGCGACACTGTGAAGTTGACACCTCGCGTCTTGACCTGCTGGATTCATCCACCTTGCCTGATTGTAAGGAACCACTGCCGATGCCGCATCACCGCCCCTGCAACTGTAAGGAACCCACGCCTCACCACCTCTGCCTCGCAGTAAGGAACCAATGCCTCACCTCCCTGTTAGAAGTAAGGAACCGATGCTGCACCAGCTCCACCAGCGCCTCACCTCCCCGACCCCGTGCAATGTCTTTGTTTCATCACAGTTTTCAATCGCACTGCTCCTGGAGTCTGTGTGACTCCATTACCGGCCCACACTCCTTTGTGAGTGACGTTGCACTGTTGGGAACAACTCTGTCAATGACGTTGTACTAGCCTTAGTTGGAGCTTAGTGTTTCTAAGAGCTTTACTGAGATTTAATCTTTAAAAAATCGTATCTTTGCTTGAGAAGTTGGATTTTTGTTGTTTTGGTCTCATTTTACTCAGAAATATTGGCTATTTTTCCAAACTGGAGTTGAGTACTTTTGTGGTGTTTTCACTGTATTACTGTGTGTGTGTCCAAATAGTTTACACATTGCTTCTGAGATAATCCTGCCTGCTCATGCCAAGTTACTAAGAAGGTGAGCAGGTGTTATCCTAGCTGTGTGACTCCTTTACCCTGACTAGACTGAGGGTCCCTACATTGACTGGGTGAAAACCACTGTCAACTAGAGACTCCATTTCTAACAGCTTTGAAACAAGTGACCAAAGTCAAAGAACAATGATACCTATAATGACACAATTATGTACTCCTATCAAGAAGTGGCATATTCTTTGAAGATTATCAGTACATACCTACACAAATATATACCAACATATTGAATAGTTAATTTAATTTTCTGTAAGAAACACATTTATGAAAATAGTTTTATGACAGACATATTTGTTTATTTAATTTTCTGTAAGAAAAATTTAATTTATGAAAATTGTGTTAAGAGAGGATCTCATTTGGTTATAAAATATTTTCTCCACTATGTTTGGTTTTCTGTTGAACACATACGCAGTTACAACTGTATATGTTTTGATTTTAGTAACAGTTTGTACATAGTTAATTTCGGCTAATAACATCATTATATGATATAGCTTTTCAGCAATGTTGAAATCTCATGGAAACTTGATTTTAGATAAGCCTCTAATGTTTACATAAAATTGAGGTAAGGAATTGGGTTTGCACTTAAGACCATTGCCACGCTACTCAATCATCAAGCACTAGCCATGTCAGTGTAAACCACAATAGTAACTAAATGTTTTAGGTTTAGCATCATTTTAATTCTGCCAATTCATTTTTGTAATGTTAATTTGCACAGAGGCTGTAATGGCAGGCCAGAGACCATTTAAAAGGCCTACTTAGGTGTTTGGTACAACAAATACAGCAGGCCCACTTGTTGCATTTAATGTTTTGGCCCAGCATTCAATAATTTAAACTTAACTGGGAACATATTGGCAGATGAAATGTAACAATTAGGTGTTAGGCAAAGGAGTAATCTAAATCACTTTAGCGCTAATTAGCATTAGTAAAGGTATCATAGGTCTAAAAACAAACAAATATGTCCAGATAACAGAAGATGTTAAGGGCAAATGTTTTTGGGGTGACCCCTCAGAGAAGGTAAAATCCAACAAGTTTCATAAATATAAAAAGCAAAGTGATCTATGAGATATGGGGATTGAATAAGTGCAATATAAGGTAATTATGGCATGCACATATAAGTGTGTCTTTCAAATAGTTGATGTAGCTTCCTTTAGATTTGTAAATTGATAGTCATTTAGAGTTCTAATCTACGTTGCATATTTGTTGTGTGCTTCCATCATGATGATGGAGGCTAACACCACATTTACTATTGAGATTAGCATGCATATGATAAAAATGTGTATAAGGATGGAAAAAATATTTATTTAAAGTTAAAAAATATTGAACACAATTACATATATATCACACTTTACACTTAGTATGTGATGTAAATTATTTTTATTGCATGTTTATTTAAAATCCATAGACTACGTGAAAAATCAGAAAGGGTAAATTGTATGCAAACAAGCTCTACAAAAACAATGTAAGTACACATACCTTCTATAGGTCAGCATCCATATCGAGCAGCAGGTAATCGATACCTTGCAACATGATGTTTATGGCAAAAAGTTGAACTGGACAGGTAAGTAAAGTGAGTTTAGCCTTTTATAGGTTTGAATTCTCCAGGTCAGGCGTGGAGGTTTAACCTCCATGGTTCCAACAACGGTAGGCAACATCGTGATTGGGCAGATAGAGTTGTGGCTATAATGCCTCCGTGAGCTACTTTTCAGCTATTATTCCTTTGACAGAGGAGTCTGCACTATGGAGAGAGCAATGGTTTGACAGAGGTTCATCCATCATACTGCCTACAAATAAATCAGTTGGGTGTACAGTTCTGTTGGCGGACAGATGTAATGCTGATTTTCAACAGTCTGGACTTATCCAACAAGATATACATTGGACACTTAGGGGGTTATTCTAACTTTGGAGGAGGTGTTAATCCGTCCCAAAAGTGACGGAAAAGTGACGGATTTACCACCAGCCGTATTACGAGTCCATTATATCCTATGGAACTCGTAATACGGCTGGTGGTATATCCGTCACTTTACCGTCACTTTTGGGACGGATTAACACTCCTCCAAAGTTAGAATAACCCCCTTAGTCTTGTAAGGACTGTTGTCAGTGTAAATATTACACAAGAGAGTGAGAAGTGATCTTGCTCACCTTCCCCTAAAAAAAATGCACACGCAATCAAAAAAAGGGAGCATGCTACCACCTTCCTAAACTTATCTAAATTCAATGCTCCTTTCCCAACAGCCAGAAAACTTTTCTCGTTATCTAAAAGACCCCTCACCCACTAACTTAGATGGTGGCATTGCTTCATTATAAGGATCCCACCTGAGATACCTAGTGCATCAAGGGTATGCTTCAGCACCTGATCACAGAAGAGCCAGTTTATTTTGGGGCGAATTCAAAATAGAAAAATAGAAAAAGTGAGGGTGAGTTAAAATTGTCTTCAGGTTACAAACCAATAAATGGTATTTTAATACTGGTACCCTTACACAAGGTTAAAAACAATGATGAATGTGTTGTGCGGACCAAATCATCCAAGCTGCTCTAAAAGAGTCAGTATGCCTTTCTTCAGGACCAAATGCGTATGCACTCTAAGGTATGCAAAACGTTTGCAGTGCATCACCTATGTTTAATGATTACAAGGTAGGGTCATCGCTCTTCACACCCTGTTAAGAAGCTACTAGGTTACTGCTTCCTCATCATGATTAAACAAGACCATGATTTAGCTGCCTGACTCCCAGGATTTTATCACTATTTTGTGTTTTTCCACAAAATGGACCTCACATTGCTTTATGCCATTTGTACTCATTCCATGTGAGTGAGACTGGAGCTTATTGTTACCCAGTTCTAAAGTGAGATAAATTGCCCATCACAACAGGCATAAATGTAAGGTTTCTTGATAATGTTGACAAGAACTCCCAAGGATCGAGATGATTCTCAGTATCTTATAGACCTAGGAATTGAAAAGCTATGAACATCCTACCAGAAGAATTCTTCTTTGACCTACATCTGCATCCACTTTGAGTACCATGCATGGAAGGATGGAATGCTATGCCGATCAACTGCCAGTGGTTCGACCGTTTGCAAACTTTTATCCCATCACCTTTAGTGTATGTGATGTCACTTCCTGCATCAGCCCTGGTTGGATGTGGGTTGCAAGTATAAACGGTGAGCAGTGATGGGTGTGTTTAATTACCATAAACACCAAACCATTATTATGTTGACGTTCATCTAGTCTTTATTTCCTCAACTAATTCTAGAATAGCTTCACCACACTGGTACTCTTCATTTAGTAAACACCACATATCAAGTACGAAGTCACCTCTATCATTGAGAATGCTTGGACAATATCATAAATGTGTGGTGTGTTTGGCCCTAACTCTTATATAAATCTTCCTTCTTGGTATTTACACCCCGATTATCCTCCTGCATCAGTATATAACAGGTACACAGGCACTTACTTTTGTATCATCTCCGTTATCTCTTATGTGTCATCTTTTCTCAAGTTTGGAGTGGTTGTTATGTATATGCATCTGAATAATTTGCATTTCATGTAGGCCCTTTAAGCTCTGGATTCACATCCACGTGTTTTCTGTGTTGTGTTTTTACTCTAGATAGCAGGGTTTTTATGAACTATTCAAAGTGCTTGGTGTGTTGGAAGGTAAGAGAGAAAGGAGAAAGAGAAAAGTTAAAGAGCATGGATACAAAGAAGAAAAGAAGAAATCCATGTGCATATTAGGATAGGCAGTGTGCGTGTTTAGGGAGACAAACGGAGTGTAGGGAGTCACACAACTGCAGGGAGGTATGTTGGGAAGTTTCCAACTGGGAAGGCCCTCAACCACTACTTCTGGAATCGGTGGGCACTGGCATATAAAAGTTAAGTGAAACAAGTGATTCAAAAAGCCCACAAAACTATGTGCTTCCCTCTTGGCAAGAATTCCTGTGGAAGGTAGTGTAACCATACTTCTATGTCCTGGTCAAAGGAAAACCACGAAAGGAATTGCGAGGCACAAATTGGTGGGGTTGTGTGCAGGCTCGTTCAAAATGGGACATCTTCTGGTCATGTCCAAAAATTAAAAATGAATGAGCAGAAAGCAAATGGTGAGGGATGGCAAAAGTGGGACCACCAAAGACGTGTGTTTGCTGAGTTCCAGACTGCCCCCCCCCCAATAGACCGCCCATCCAATATATATATTGGAGAAAGTGAATGCCACTGGAAAAACCTGAGAACTAAAGTGGCACAAAAACAGAGGATAGAGATGATTTAGTAACACAACAGAGCTGCACTTTCAAGATGGCTGCTGGTCTGAAAGGTGGTGAACTGCCAGAGGAGAGCCTGGGAACGCAGAAGGGAGCCATGAAACAAAGGGCTACTCTAATGAGGCAAAATCTAACAGTGAGGCAAGTGAGTGAGTGAGACTTGTGAGAGCAGCCAGCAGCGGTGAAGTTCAGACATGGGAGCCTGAGTGGTGGAGCTCTGTAGGTGGGCAGGGCGCATGGATCCTGCAAATGAAGCAAAAGAAACAAGAAAGCGACATGAGGGGATGAAGTACCTGGAGGTTGGCAATGCCTCACAAACGAGAGGTAAACCAAAACTTGTGTAGGCAGGGCGATGTTGTGGGGGAATGAATTAAGGCTGTGTAGGAGGGTGGCCCACAAGAGAGGATTGACAGCATTAGCGAAACCACGTACCATAGACTGGTACCCCAGACAAACTAACTGAAGAGGCGAATATGGGCAACATAAACGGATATGTTCTCTAGGGTCCTGAAACAAACCAGTGGAGCCCCAATGAAGAAACAAGATAAAAGAAACACTGTATGATTGTGGCATTGGGCTATAGCAAACCACAAAGGCTAAAAATATCAAAGAACTCTAAATGCTCCAATGACCAGACAAGGATGGATAACCTCACAACAACCACATGGTTGGCAGAGATTTGAAACACACATCTCCAGAAACAAAAAGAGACATAAAATACCTGGTAAGTGGTTTCAAGAAAGATATGGCCTCCCTTCGCCAGAATTTCAGCAAGGCACTTATGGAACTGGATCAATAAATCCAGAAGGTGGAAACAAGGATATATCATATTAAATCAGCAATGGCCGAACAGGCACATGAGAGAGCAGACCAGGCAACTCGACTGGTGGTCTTTAAATCTTGAAAGAAATTCGGTGATGACCTGCTACTGAATTATGAAGACATATCGAGAAGGAATAATTTAAACATCAGCAGTGCATACAGCCAGAATTTTAGTTATGAGTTAAAGAAATAAGTTTAAGATTTGTTCTGCGACCTATTCCAAATCTCTGAAGATGCAAAGATACAACTAGAATGAACAAATAGCGTATATTTGAAATTTCAACAATGAAAAGTGACGCCTGATGTATTGATGAAGCAGAAAAAGAAAGACTAACAAATATTCATATATCATATAACCAAAATCGTATAAGGTAGTGTGATTTTAGCAAAGAAAATAACGTACGTGGGAAAATGTGCCCACGGGGTAGTTCGCCATTATTATAAACAAGCTTAATTAATCATGAAGAATCGAAAAATGTAGTAATCCGTCATAATTGCAAATGTATTCTATGATTTTATTGTTGAAACTGTTTTATGTTTAGCCTAAATTTAGCAGAGGCTTTGGCCTAGTTTGCCTGGTCTCAAATTTAACTGCCTGGTTTTCACTTGTATTAACAGAGACATATTATTTTACTTTAAGGTTGTATTTTTCCAGTAGAAATGACTAATACACTTACCTCAAGGTTTCGTGCTAGGCCAGTTTCATCTCCTTTGAAGCAAGGTCAGTCTCTGCAGGTGCAGACAATAAAGACTCAGATATAGAATTCATTGGCAAACTTTGTTGCAACTTGTGTTCCAAGGCTCCAAGGACACTTTATGCATAAATGAGTACTAGGAGAAAGACACTATTCATTGGTCAAAAGGAAGCCACCCTATGAACCCTCTAATGGAAGACCCTGAAGAATTTGGAACGTTTCTTACTTAAACCCACCGAACAAAGAGAAGTCAGCCATTTTCTTCGATGTCATTTTGAAGCCTGATTCAAGACGCCATCTTAAAATGACCCTCTGATGCCTTTTCTCTGTCGCAGAGAAAGAGACTTTAAGAATTCTCACCCTAGAGACTTTAACTTTAATTTTGCCCTGTCTTGTCCACGCAGTGACTTTTTGCCCCATTCTCCTTTCTGCCGCAAGGAAAACCTGCCTTAACTTTGCCCCTTTGAAATCTGCCCCATGCTGATCGAACCGGTACCTGAAGGACGAAGACTTTTCCTTGAATGCTGATTGTATTTCGTAAATATGAAAGGATAATTGTATTATGCATTGTGTTTTCCTTTTTAGGTACCAACTGCTTATAATAATAAGAACTTTTATTCTGTATGAAAGAATTCATCCATTACAACAAATAATCACCAATACATTTGTTAATATAGCAGTAAAACCATATATGATAAAAACACCCATCAAGAATATAAACATATAAAACTTCATTCATAAAAAACAATAAGATAGAAAAATTCATTCTAAAAACTCTACATTATTACGCCAAGTAATAGCTCCCTTCAGGAATGATCCCAGGCCCTTCCACACCAATACATCTGAGGCCATTTGCAACCACATAAAATCAGGACGATATTGCACGAAACCCTTGGGCCCTAGGAGAGGTAACAAAAATCGAGTTCTAAACGGTGCATAAAAAACACAAAACAATGTAAAATGGGACAAGGTCTGTTGGGACACCCCATCACAGGGACAGGATCTAATACATTTTTCCCCATACTGACCTAGCGGGAAACACAGATTACTTCTGATGATCCCCAAACGGAATCGGGTTATAAGAGACCTTTCCCTCACATCCTTTATCTCTAAGAGATAGCGCTCAGGACCTACCCACATCTTTAACATGATGAAATCCCTGATCGATTTTTTCTTAAAGCCTCCCCCCCCCTCCTGGTCTCCTGGATTCTCAGAAAATTATCCTTAACCCATTTCTTATCACAACTAGTCAGGCCCCCAGGATGGTCAAACAATTCAGGCCGCCCCAAATCATGAGCCATCTTCCTTATGTGCATCAGCCAGGGAATATTCTTTAAATTGTCGCAAGCCAAACAATCCCTTAAGATAACCCTATTAAGAGTGGCATATTTGTTACTCCAAATTGAGATCCATAGCAGAAGGGGGGCCAACTGAATAGTGTCCTGCACAAACTCAAGCTCCAGTTCCAGATGAAGGCAAAAACCAGGGATATTTTGTCAAACTCCCAATAGCCTTCTACAGAACCGATTTTCTTCCACCGTAAGGGCTCGGGTGTCCCTATACCCCCAAAGTGCCACACCATACAGCAGGACAGGGAGGCATTTCCGCCTTTAGATCTCAAGCAAAGGTTTGATAGGTTTACTACCTACCCTTACAGCAAAGTCAAAAGTTGCACCAACATTTGCATGAAAAAGTGCACCCCTTCTGGCAATACAGGGTTTCCAAGATCCTTTCTCATCAAAAATAACCCCTAAGTATGGAAACTCATGGAACCTACTAATAATTTGATGCTCCACCCGTAACTCCCCCACCCTGCTCAAGGGTCTTCCACAAACCATAAAATGTGATTTCTTAAAACTGACCTCTAACCCAAAAGCAGACATAAAAGAGGCATAAGCTCTAACTATTTCCCGGAGACCATTCATAGTGCGGGCCATGAGGACCGCGTCATCCGCGTACGTCAGCACAGGGATATCAGTACCGTTCACCTTTGGGACATCCCTACAATGTTCCATCAGAAAATCAGACAATCCATTTGTATATAGAAGGAACAAAGTAGGAACCAGAACACACTCCTGGCGCACACCCCTTGAAAGCTTAAAAGCCTCTGAGCATTTCCCATTTGGCCCCACCCTCACATTTGCAACCGTCCCAGAATGGAGATATCGGAGCAGCTCTACAATATTAGGATCCAACCCTAGCTGATATAACCTCTCCCATAATATAGACCGGTTCACCTTATCAAAGGCACAACTAAGGTCCATAAAAGCAAGATAGAGCGTACCTTTCCTGGCCAGCGTATATTTGCCAATCATCATCAGTAGATTGAGACATTGTTCTCGCATAACGAGGCCTTCCCTAAAACCATACTGGTCCCGGCTTAAAATATCATTCTCTATCATCCAGGCCTCCAAACGCCTTAAAATAATCAGTCCCAGAATCTTCACAGAAGAGTCCAGGAGAGAAATAGGGCAATAAGACTTAGGATCATTTTGGTC
This sequence comes from Pleurodeles waltl, assembly GCF_031143425.1. Lineage (NCBI taxonomy): Eukaryota > Metazoa > Chordata > Amphibia > Caudata > Salamandridae > Pleurodeles > Pleurodeles waltl. Next base: position 543,716,782 of record NC_090451.1, read on the forward strand.
GCCCTTTTTAAACACTGGAACAATACATGCCAGTCTCCAAGAGGCAGGAATACCCACAGTAACTGCTGCATTGAGGACATTTAAGAGAATAGGTGCCCATAACTGGGGGTTAGCTTTATACAAATCCATAGGGATCGAATCTGGGCCCGGAGCTTTATTACTCGCACTACTCTGTATCGCATCCATGACCTCCTGGAGCGAAAACCTAATTGCTAGGTTGGGAGCCATATCATACTCGTTCTCCCGGCTATTTCTTAGGGGAGTACCCTAATAAATTCTACAAAAGTGGATTACCCAGGCTTCCGGGGCGATGTTACAGCCACGGCCCTCAGATGTTTCTGTTCCAAAGGAGCCTCTATTTACCACCTTCCAAAACAAGCCAGGATCCTTCAGAGCTATGGCACACTCTAACTCTTCCCAGGCTTTATCTTTATGTTTTATCTTGCTGTCCCTCAGGGCCCTTTTATACTTCATTCTAACTTCTTTTACAAGGACCCAATCTCTAGGATGTTTCTTAGTGGCCATCTTCAGGTTTGCCCTTGCAACATAGCAGGTCTTGTCATACCAACCACATTTATGTTTACTGGGGTGGCTGCCTACTGAAAAAAGGCAGTCTTTCACTGCTGCATTTACTACTGTTATTGCATCCATAACAGTTTTTGGATTAGAAGCCTCTGTCAAGAGTGTGTCCATAAATAAATGTAAATTTTCCCCCACCACCCCTCCTACAACTTTTTGGGAATCCACTTGCTTCCACCCAAGCCGCCTACCCTGGTCCATTATCTCCACTGCTACGGGCCTACCTCGTCCTAATTTACGTAGGGCCCCAGGGAGTTTAAAGGACACTATAAGGGGATTATGATCACTGAAACACTCCCCTAACACCTCACCCCCAATCACCAGGTCTTTCATAGGTGGAGACACAAAAATATAGTCAATAGTGGATCCAGATCCTCTTCCCACATAGGTTGGGAGTTGATGAGTGCCTACGGCAGGCCCATCTTCCTGAGTTCCTTAATTAGAAACCTGCCTCTGGAATCCTGCAGACCATCCACTAAATAATCCTCGCAGTCTCAGATAAAGGGATTAACCACAGTACTGAACCTTCCCAGCTTAGCATTAGAATCTCCAGAGACAATAGCACAGAATTCTAGCCCCACCTCCTCCATTCTGTATTTCAGAACCTGAAGAACGGAGAACAGGGCCCCAATTTGGCACCACACATCCCACAAAGCGTTATAGAAGTTTACCAGCAAAATATTAAAGTTATTGGAGAAAATTACCCATACCAGCAATTTACCTTGGTGATTGCAGTTAATTTGAAAAGCACCCACTATCTTAGAGAGGCGAATTAGGGTAACCAAGCCACCTTTCGAGCGGCCACCCAGAGACTGCACAGCTGGAATTGCAAATCTGTCATACCCATCTCACACAGACAACCCCTCCGACCAGGTTTCCTGAAGCATGATCACATCATAGTTAACCACACACCTAATCCACGCCTGATCAGATAACTTAGCATCATAGCCCGCAATATTCCATGAAATAAGATTACACTGTGGGGGCACCTCTTCCCGTATAGCCAGGGTCTCGGCGCATTGTCAGTCCACCCCTTCCAAGTATAAATTATTGTTGGTGACAGTTCTTCTGCTGGTTGCCTGGAGGCCATTCTGACCCAGGGGGGGATTCCTACCAGAGCCAAGAGACAGCCCAGCACTCAATCGCATGTGGTAATAAAAATAACCCAGAGGGACCATACCTATTGTACCAGCTCTAAGAACAGCAGGACAATAAGTAGAAAGGAGCCTTTGACTCAGGGCTGGATATCTAACATTTATAATAATACAATCTTCATTCCCCATCTTATTTTTGGGCCCGACCCAGCCAATTCTTCTGGCAAACAGAATATGCTTGAAATCCTTACATGAAAAATCACAGTTCTTACTCAACCAATATCCAACCTTATTTGTGAGTTGGTCCGTAGACTCAGTTACCCCAGGAGCAAGAGCAGGTACATTCGTCAACACCACCACATAGGGGGCACAAGCTGGAGGGAGATCCAAACAGGCCAAAGAAGGCCTGGCCATCGGCGGATTCAGATTATCGTTCCCAACCAGCTGTAGGCCAACCCCCCCCAGCTACCACAGAATCAGGATCAGGCTGCCTACTACCGCTAAGCCCATTGACAGTCCTATCCGCCCTTAATAGAGAAGTCGGTGTAGCCAGGGCAATCTCAACACGAGCGCCCTGACCCCCAGAATTTCCAGGATTAACCAATAGCTGAGATGATTTTCCCAAAGGCCCCAATGACCCCGCAGCTTCCTCCGGCAGGAGCGGCTCATCACTGGGATGGGATCGCCTCGTCGGGGCCACACATCCACCTACACAGTGCCTCCCTTGACTTCCTTGCACAGATATCAGAGAAACTGCCTTTTCTATGGCCGATAATTTTGCCACAACGGGGGATAAAATCTCCTGGATCATTTCGCGAAGTTTTGACAATAAAATAGTAACATCACAGCTCAGATGCTGGCAAGGTGCAGGGTCACTGCTCGTACCCTTAGGGAGTTCCAAGAGAGATGTTTTCGACTTGGGCATCGATTTCCTTAAGACCTTTTTTTTCCTCTCTATTATGCATTGTGTTTTCCTTTTTAGGTACCAACTGCTTATTTTGATAGGGCCCAAGCTAGAAGTTTTCTAAATTTGTGTTGACTAAATTCGTTTTGCATGAAGCCCGACATGCCAATGTTAATTAGAGGCTAGTCGAGGTATTCATCTGATGCACCATGCAAAATTGAAATCTTGTTATGCTGACTGATGTATTAAATTAGTCAAATTCAGTTGCTTATATTAGTGATTTGCATTGCTATAACCTAGTGCATTATAATCCAAATTTTGCGTAACTGGCATTTCTTCCGTCGCTATGGACAGCTAGTAATGTTCGTATATGTATATCATTTGATTTTGAGACTTACATATATTGTGTTAGCTTTGTTAATATAGGGAAATAAACTCATTAACTTCTAATAAACTGGTGTGGTTATTCATGACTGAAAGGTCATGGTGTGTCAAATACTGATTGTTATTGATTCCTAATGTGTTGACTGATTAGTAATTGATTATTGGTTATTGATTATAATTAGTTATCGATGATTGATGTGAGTGATCCGACTGTTCTTGGATGAGGAGAGCCCAACTCGGTTGAAAGGTTCACCGACCTCCAGCGTGTCCAAGTACAAGTAATTTATAAAGACTGTACGCGCTATCAGTAGATGGTAACAGAGATTGATGGTTTCGCCCTTTGGGACCCCATCCGAACAATAGACGGAGTCAAGTTAGAATTTTCTTTGATAAAACAAGTTGGAGAGATGATGATGCCCTAAATCCCCAATGACTTTCCCGGAATCTCGGAGCTTGCGAATAGAGGAAATGGAGGTGTGAGAATGTTTTCGGCGTTTCTAGTGACAGTATGAGTGAAGTTAGGGCTTTGCGCTTGCACAGCTTATGCCGCAGATGAATTGTGAAGTTTGTGAGGATTTTAGGGGGGTTACGAACTCCAATCAAAAGATTTAGAGGAGTGATACTCCAAAGTGTGAGAGTAGGGAAGTCGTCGAACTTCATATGTGTGTAGCGCTTTGTGCAAGAAAATTGTCCACGTGGTTGTTGATGTTGAGACAGGCCCTGCGAGGTCAAGAGACTCCGGAGTATGTTGAAAAGTGTATGAGACACTTGATTGATGTTGTAATCTGTTCAGGTTTAATAGGTTGATCGGGGGTGGTCAACGAATCAGTATGAATATTGAGGAATTAAAGAAAACTTTCGACTTTGAGATTTGACGAATTCTAAGGCGCGCTAGAATAGTTCATTGATCAGTTGATAGTAAAGTTTGCAGATCAAATTTTGCTTGCGAAAGTGGGAAACCGAGAAAGATGGAATAACTCCAGAGGCTAGTGAAAAATCCCTAAGGTTTCTAAAGGGATTGTATTACCCTTCCTGTAGTAAACCAACAGATTTGTTTTCTTCTTTTGGTTAATGCTCGCGATATATTGCGGAAATTAGTTTTGAGTGAAGTTGAATGAAAGAGGACAAGCCGTGGGACTTTGTCAGCCGCAGTGTGTGGGTGTGACATCACTAGGAGCCGCGCTGGGATAGGTTGGTTGGTAAGAGGGGTCACGCACGGATTGGACGCAGTCCGTGAAGCCCAATTGGTAGGGAAAGGCAAGCGAAGAGTATTCCGGGAATTAAAGTCACTTATTGATTACATTTTTTTAGAAAAATAAAAGACGGAAAGATGAAATTTTTCAAAGCATTTAAGAGTGCCTTGAGGGGAGATGTATATATTAAAGCAAATGTAGGAGAAGAAACACCGCCTGAGGGTACACCAGCTTACATCGTGATTGAAGAAAAGGGTGTCACACCATGTCTTTGGCTAAAGCAATGGTGTAAATTAACAGACAAGCATGGAAGTGTAGCGTTCCCTGTCCATGGGTCGTTTAATCTAAGAGTTTTGGAGAATTTAAGATTTGCGCTATACGACATGAAAGTACCTCCAAGACCAGCACAGTTTGAAGCATTAGCAATTTGGGAACTAATGGCTAGAAGGCAACAACAAAAGAAATTTGAGACAAGAGTGAGAAAAGTAGAAAAGACACTAGCGGATGCTAGATGGGATAGTACTCAAAAGGTTTGGAGATCAGACGTATTGCAGGGAATTAAATTGTTTCCAGCTATTACTGACGAAGCAGAGACGGAAGAAAGGAAAGCTACCTATAAAACAAACAGGAGTCAGTCCAGAGATAGAGAAAACAACAGAAATTCGAAAAGGTCAGACGAGTTAGACGATGAGGAGTTCATTATGCAGTTGCTAAATGATCGCCCGCCACCATATGTGGAAAGCAAAAATGGCCAAAGCACTAGTACTGCCCCTCCAGAACCAATACAGGGTACTGTAACACCGAATTTGAGAATATCGCAGAGGCAAAGTAGTCCTGACATACCTTTTACACCAGAAATACCACAAGTTCAGAGAATATATCCTGATGTGCCTAAACTGAAACCTGTCAATGATTGTCAGCCACAGGTTCAAAGGAGCTAATATGGTGAGCATAATTTGGAAATGACTTCTAATTTAATGGTGCAGGGAGGACAGAATTACCAAAAACCGACATTGATTCAAACCGAATCAAAGTAAATTTTGATGCCTCAAAAACTGATACAAGAAGTGCCAGGGTACATTCAAATAGCAGAAAACCAGTTAGATATGCCAGCAATGATGAACCATAATGTGGGAATTAACATGCCACAGAATTTGGGGAACAGACAGAATCCGGACGCAATATCTCTGCCTATTACTGTAGGTCCGCAAGTACCATTGTATATACAGGCAAAGCCGAGTGTATGCGATCAAGGGCTGATGACACAAAATGAGACAGGAAGGAGATGCATAGAAAATACTCAAGAAACGACTCCGGTAGGTACACTGCTAAATAGATCTGGGTCTTTGTTGGAATTTAGTCCAATTCCAGCTTGTGTTCCGTCAACTGTGGTAAGGTCAGGTCCACCACTAATAGTACCGCTAACTTCAAAAACAAAAGTGCTACAGAAGCCATCAGTAGCAGTAGACGTAAGTGTCACATTAATGGGACTGGATGCACAGCAGCTAACACAATGGTTGAATAGCCTGAACTCCCCACAGAGTACACCCAGCTGGCAGGGAGAAGAATATATGAATAAAATAAGATTGGGCATGGAAGCAGACGAACTAGTAGAGGGAACGATGGGTCTGAACAGGTTAGAATCGTACACCAAAGAAGAGCTGAGATACATGTGTCCTAGAATTACAAGAGAAGTAAGCAGCATACATAAGAAGTTACAAGAAATTGCAGACAGAAACAAAGTTGACATAGGTAAAACCAAACACTTGAGCAGAAGTTACAGGTTAGACTTTGAAACAAAAGATTTTGAACACATGAGGTCCGCAGGAATGAAAACACACCTTAAAGAGATAATGCAAAGCGCGCAGGTTTGGAGATGTTTAGACAAATGGGAGAGCAGGTGGGTTAAGAAAAAGGACAAGAAGAAAGAGAGTACCCCAGACCAGAATGAGAAAATACAACAGAATGATGATCTGATAACCATGTTACCAATGAGAGAAATGGCAGGGGGAAAGCTTGTCCATGTACCGTGGCACAGGTGTGATATTCAATCCTTTACGGATGACTTCCCTAAATTGAGAGAGAAACCGATCGAATGGTATCAACAAACAGACAGATTTGTGAAACTCGCAAAATGTCTTTGGGAAGACTTGAATACTTTATTCGAAATTGTAGTTCCGGCAGATTTGTGGGAAGATTGTAAAAGGGCTGTAGGTTGGCCAACAAGTGAACCAGAAAGATATAGCACCATCGCCTACGGTAATGAGTTTGTACCTTAAGGTGATTGAGCATTTGAAAACAAAGGTTGCGTAGTAAAATGTGGATTGGCAGAGAATTGACAGAACAGCACAAGAAGTTAAAGAGTCAATACATGCATACTATGAGAGATTGTTGAAAGCGTTTAAAAATTACAGTGGTACGGACAAGATTGAGGCAAAGGACATGCTCCATTTTGTGTTCAGATTTGTGGAAGGGTTGAGACCCGAAATCAGTCAGATGATTAAAATGCATTTGATTTGTTGGCAGTCAAAATCGATTGATGAAGTGTTGAATTACGCGAAATACTGCAGTGATGAGATTGAGACAAAACAGAAAAGGTTGAAGGAAAAAGTGATGGTGATGCAGATTAGAGCAGCTCAGACAGGTTTGCAAGGTTTGCAAGGTTTCCAACAACAGTTGCCACAGCAGCAACAGCAGGGAAATGCTATGTTTCAGCCACAAATGAGAGGCAGAGGCCGGGGAGGTTTTGTGAATATTGGTCCTGATTTAAATACTGTTATGATTCCAAATGGTATACAGGCAATGAAGAAGGTGATGCCATGTCACACGTGCGGAATCGTCGGGCATTGGAAACGGGAGTGCCCAATGATGGTGCAGGAAGGTGTAGGTCAGCAAAACAATGATGTCAATACATTTCAGAATATGAGAGGACCGAAATCGAGAGGTCCAAATCCAAATTTTCTAAATAATATAAATCAGATGGAGGGTCTACAACCCATACAACCACAGCAGGGTCAAATGCCCCGTGTACAAATGGCACAGTTTCAGCCAATGCAACAGCAGTTTCCCATGGTACCTAATCAGCAAATGCAAATACCCTTAGCACCAATGAATCAGCAACAAGTAATGCTTCCTCAACAGGTCACGGGTCAAGGAATGAATCAAAATGACACAGCACACCAATTCCCGTTACACAGTGAGAATGGAATAAACGATGTATTGGAGAGTGAAAGTTCAGATGAGGAGGGAAATTGTATGCTTGCAGCATCTTTGGAAGTTGATCAAAAGGGACCGTATGTGGAAGGAAGAGTTATGGGTCATAGCGTTTCATTTCTGGTTGACACAGGAGCTACATGCTCTACAGTCAGAAGCATCGAAGTACCAAATTTGCCACTTTCAGGGAGAACAGTTCAAGTAGTAGGAGTAGCAAATAGGTATCTGACAAACCCAATTACAGATCCAGTGCAAGTTAGAATTGGTAACTTTCAAGGGTCACATAAATTTGTGGTGTGTGACTCAAGACCGATATCCCTTTTAGGGAGAGATTTATTGTGCAAATTGGGATGCTCGATTATGTGCTCAAATGAAGGAATTAAAATTCAGACAAACAGTGATGAGGAAGAAGAGGACAGTTTAGGAGGGGACGAAGTGGAAACTGTCGATGAAGAGTATCCCCTGATTACTCTTTATCCAATGCTCACTGAAGCAGATATTCCTGCTGAGTTACAGGAAACAGTTGGAAAAGAAGTGTGGGATATGACAGGGAAAGAAGAAGGATTGGTCAAAGGAGCAGAACCAGTGAAAGTGACTGTAAAACCCAATGTGAATTTTCCTCAGACTCCACAATACCATATGTCACAAGACACTCTCATGAAAGTCGCCCAACTCATTGATGAGTTTGTGAAACAGGGAGTACTGAAAGAAGTACTAAGTAGTCCATGTAATTCACCAATCATGGGACTAATAAAACCAAGTGGAAGAGTCAGAATTGTTCAAGATTTGAGAAAAATAAATGACATAATAGTCAAGTGTTGTCCTATAGTACCAAATCCAGCTGTGATAATGTTTCAAGTTCCCTATGATGCAGAGTGGTTCTCAGTCATCGACTTGTCAGAAGCATTTTTTTCTGTGCCTCTTCATGAGGACAGCCAATTTCTCTTTTGCTTCAAATTCCTGGATAGAGTCTACAGTTGGTGTCGAATTCCTCAAGGGTTTTTGGAGTCACCATAAATTTTCAATCAGATTCTAAAGAAAGATTTGGAATCATTGGAATTACCATTTGAATCAACCTTAGTACAGTATATTGACGATTTGCTTATCGCATCCAAGACAGAAAATGACTGTACGGTTGACACTATTGCCCCATTGAACCACTTGGGAAGGAATGGACACAAAGTACAGCTCTGTCAAAAGAAAGTGGAATACTTGGGTCACCAAATAGAGAAAGGGTCGAGAAGAATCATGAAAGAAAGAATAACAAGTGTACTTCAAATGAGTCCACCCAAGACGAGAAAAGAAGTGAGGAATTTTTGGGGAATGGTGAGCTACTGTAGCCAATGGATTCCCAGTTTCTCAACTCTAGACAAACCTTTACTGAAATGGACCCAGAAAGATGCGCTGGATGAAATAGTGTTGAAAAGAGATGAAATGGATGCTTTTATTGAATTAAAGGAATGCATGTGCAGAGCTCCAGCTTTAGGTATGCCTGATTACACAAAGCCTTTCACATTGTTTTGTCACGAACATGATGCATGTTCCATGTCTGTCTTGACTCAAGCCCGTGGTGGCATAAACAGACCAGTAGCATATTTTTCAGCTACTTTGGATCCAGTCGCAGCAGCCTTACCGGGATGCTTGTGTGCTGTAGCAGCAGTTGGTATTAGCCTAAATCAGAGTGAAGGAATAGTGATGGGACATCCTCTAACAGTCATAGTCCCTCACTGAGTCGAAATACTTTTGACACGTTCCCAAACACAGCACATGACTAGTGCTAGGCTTACAAGGTACGAGACAATAATTTTGGGATCACCCAATGTGCAGCTGAAAAAGTGCACTACGTTGAATCCAGCAACTTTGTTCCCCAGTGAAAATGTCGAAATTGAGAACGCCGAAGACATCGAGCACGACTGTCTTCAGGTGACTGAATTTTGTACAAAACCAAGACCTGATATCAAAGACACCAGATTGGAAGAAAATGATAAAATTCTTTTTGTTGATGGTTCATGTTTAAGAGATGCACTAGGAATATTGAAAGCAGGATATGCTGTATGTACAATAATCGGTGTTCTGGAAGCACCTTGGCTTCAGGGAGTTTACTTTGCACAGGTAGCGGAACTAGTAGCCCTTACTAGAGCTTGCCAACTTTCCGCATTAATGAAAGTCACCATTTACACCAACAGTCAGTACGGATTTGGAATAGTGCATGATTTTGGACAATTGTGGTCACAGAGAGGCTTCATGACCTCTTCAGGATCACCAGTGAAAAATGGTGGAAGAATAAGAGAATTGTTACATGCCATCCAGTTACCAGGAGAAGTGGCAGTGGTAAAATGCAGTGCACACTCGAAATCACAAGCCTTCGTTTCTCTGGGAAATGGATATGCAGATCAAGTCGCAAGGTTTTGCGCATTGAACTGTATATTGCTCAGAGACGAATGGAACTTAATAAATGAGCCAGAACTTGAACCAAGTGAAGCCTTTGCTCTAAAAGTTGTAGATACAATCGAAGAATTGAAATTCCTACAGAATAATGTCAGTAAAGATGAGAAACTCTCATGAAGCAAATTACAATGCGTAAAGAAACCAGATGATTTGGGGGTTTCAAGTGAAGGGAGATTGGTTCTGCCAGACAGTCTTTTGACACAGTTAGCCAGATTGTATCACGGACAAGCCCACCTTGGAAGGGATGCCATGGTTAGATTATTCAAAATTGATTGGTTTATTCCCAAATTCCGTCAAGTTGCTGAAGCAGTTTGCCATTGTTGCGTCATTTGCCAACAAATGAACGCAGGGAAGGGAACAGTAGTAAATTTGAGACACATTGGAAGAGCAGGTGGGCCATTCAGCAGGATGCAAATGGATTTCATTGAGATGCCTATGCATGGAGGCTTGAAATATGTGTTGGTAATTGTGTGCATTTCTAGTCACTGGATTGAAGCATACACTACACGTATAAATGACAGCCTTACAGTTGCAAAATTACACTTGAGAGAACTAATGCCACGTTTCGGATTCCCGATCTCTTTAGAATCAGATAGGGGAAGCCACTTAAATAACGAAGTAATCAAATTACTGTGTGCAGCACTGAACATTGAACAAAAATTGCATTGTAGCTACCGCCCTGAAGCCTCAGGACTAGTGGAGCAAATGAATGGCACGCTGAAATCAAGAATGGCAAAAATATGCGCATCCACAAATTTGAAATGGCCTGGCGTGTTGCCTTTGGTGTTAATGTCAATGAGAAACACACCTGATAGAAAAACTGGACTATCACCACATGAAATCCTCATGGGCAGAGCCATGAGACTTCCAGCAGTTCCCGCAAATGCTCTTGTAAATATTACAGATGATATGGTGTTGGACTACTGCAAAGGTCTGGCTGAAGTGGTCCGCTCTTTTTCTCACCAGGTGGAGGCAACCACCTTGCCATCGATCCAAGGTCCAGGACACGCCCTGAAAGCAGGTGACTGGGTCATGATAAAGAAACACGTGAGGAAGTTATGTCTGGAACCCCATTGGAAAGGACCTTTTCAAGTGATTCTGACAACTACCACCGCTGTGAAGTGTGAGGGAGTTCCCAACTGGATTCACGACAGTCACACGAAAAGGGTGACGTGTCCCACAGAAGAGGAAATTGAAGTGCTGAAATTACCAGCAACTGACAGGAAAGTATCAGGCACTGAGACAGAATGAAGAGAGCCTGAAAACGAACTAAAAGAAACCGAGACAGAAGAAATATTTTCCGAGGAAGACGCAGTCGATCCTTTTGAGGACAACATAGAAGAAGCCTCAGGAAGTGACAAAGATCCTGGAGGTGACAAAGATCCTGTCACAGGTGAAGAAGCAGGAGAGCCTAATAAGAGGAGGGCTTTCCCAGAAGCAGACGATACAGGAAGAGAAAGAGGAAACCTGATTAACCTCCTAGGGGAAGGAGACAAGACAGAACAGAGTGAAATCGTTCAAATTCTTCCATAACCGGTTGCAGGTCCATCAGGTGAAAGCAGTGCGAAACAGAGACAAAGCATATCGCCAGTGAAATCAAAGACTAAAGAAATATTAAATGAAAGTGAAGGGCCAAAGTTGAAGGAGAAAAGGAAAGAAGTGTCTATCGCAATAACAACTCAAAGTGAAGAAAAAGACACAGCCAAAGAACAAGACATAAGCAAGAGAGAATCAAAAGGTGATGCAAAATTGAAAAGGAAAAGAATACCGAGCAGAAGATATTCAGGTCCAGAGTGGGCATACACAGCCACTAACGATTGGTCAGCCGAATTTCTATCTCTCAGTCTTGAAAACGAAGAAGCAGAACGACACTTTGGTACTTGAAAAGTGAAATTCCATGAACATTACCAAATAAGACATTGACAACCTGATTGACTTTTGAACCGGATAAGACATTGATAACTTGATTGACTTTGAAACCGATTTTGAGATAAAGCTGCTAACCGATAAGAGACTAAGGGGGTCATTCTGACCTCGGCGGTAAAAGGCGCTTACCGCCGGTCAGAAGACCGCCATAACACCGCCGCGGCCGCGGTAAACCGCCACGGTCATTCTGACCCGCAACTGGCAAACCGCCAAAAACCCGACATCCACAAAAGTCCGCCACACCAAAGGTCAGCGAAAAACTGGCGATGACCAAACCTCCACCGTCACGCCAACAGAAAAACACCCATGCCATTCCGACCCACGAATCCACGCGGCGGTCTTTCAACCGCGGTATTCCATTGGCGGTACACACCGCCGCGCTCAAAATACACACACCCTTACAAAACACAACCATATTGGACAATTTGAAACACACACACCTGATACACATACAGACAACACTCCCACACACCCAATACAATATAAAACACACACCCACATCACCCACAAACCCCTTCGGAAAAAACAAACGACAGAAAGCCAGAGATAGACAGCACTGCTTAGATAACACCATCACACAGAGGCAAACCACACCATCACCCACACAATATCCACGCACAAAACACCACACATCACCACACTCACCACACTCATCAACACATACACCACCCCACACCTCATCCACATCACCCTATGGCACCCCAAAGACACCCCCGGTTCTCAGACGCCGAACTCCGGGTCATGGTGGAGGAAATAGTTTGGGTAGAGCCCCAGCTCTTCGGGACACAGGTGCAGCACACCAGCATTGCCAGGAAGATGGAGCTATGGCAAAGGATAGTCGACAGGGTCAACGCTGTGGGACAGCATCCACGAAATCGGGATGACATCAGTTAGCGCTGGAACGACCTACGGGAGAAGGTGCGTTCCATGGTATCAAGGCACAACATCGCGGTGCAGAAGACTGGCGGCGGACCCCCACCTACTCCCCCAGAATTCACAGCATGGGAGGAGGAAGTCTTGCACATCCTGCATCCTGAGGGACTCGCAGGAGTATCTGGAGGAATGGACTCTGGTAAGTCAAATCTTAACTACTTCTTCCCACCCCCACCCCACCTGCATGCCAGCACATACCCCCACCCTCACCCCCACCCCATCACACCTACTCCCTGCAAATGGCTCACCATCACAACCCACCCATCCCAACACCAAGACCTGCATGCGTCCACAAAGCATGGACACCCATCACCAAAGCATGCCCACTGCACATACACATCTCCCCCACAAGCCACCCTCACAAACGCCCACACACAGGAATGCCAGCCCTGGGGTACACGGGCACCCACCCATTGACCGATATGGCACACACTGAAGCAATAACCATACCTCTATACCCCTGCAGGACCCGAACGCCACCACACCGCCCAGGAGGGTCCAGAAATGTCCATCCCACCCCCAGAAGAGGCCACCAGTGATGACAGCAGCTCTGTCTCCCTGGACCCAGATGACCAGCCCGGACAATCGGGGACCTCTGGACAGTCGGTTCCCCTCACACAGCCACAGGCCACAGCAGACCCAACCCCCTCTGGGAACACCAGCACAGCTCCCACCCAGCAGGCCCATGCCTCTGTCTCCAGGACACATCAATCAGCGGTGTGTCCACCACTACAGGGCACCCAGGTTAACCCACCACCCCAACAACAACAGGAACCTGGGGGCAGTGGTAGTGGGCACACGGTCCAGGGGACAGAGGCCCAGGGAAACAGGGGAACTGGGAGGGCTGCTGTGCGACAGGGGGGGGACAGGCCAAGGGAACCCACTCTTCACGAGGCCCTCTCCTCCATCATGGGAGCATACCACCACTCCCAGGAGACGATGGCGACGGTACTGGCCAGGTTCCAGGAGATCCAGGTCATGCAGGAGCAACAGTACATGGGGTTCAGGGAAGAACTTAGAACCATCAGTTCCGCAATGGGCACCATCGTAGGGGCACTCAACCAGATTGTCACCACATTGCGGGACCATGTGGCACCACAAAGGGCCCCTGTCACTAGCATGGACCAAGAACAGGCAACCACCTCCGCCGGCGCTAGTGGACAGGAGGCCCCCACACAACAACAGGCCACCAGAACGCCACCTCCTGCAGAAGAAGAACCACCCCGCAAGCGGGGCCTGAGATCTCGTAAGAAGACAGAGTAGGATGTCAAGACCCCCGCCAGCAAAGGATACCCCCTGATGTCATCCCACTGTCCCACATTGTCACCCTGTCCAACCTTTAACTGCCCCTGCTCCACCTTCCACAGGCATATGGACAATGCACCTGTGAGACTGAAAAGCTGGACTCTGCCATGGACATTCCTCCACCATCACCCATCACCGATTTCCCACCATGTCCCTAAATTCAGCATTTTAATAAAAACACTTATTGCACAAAAACTATCTGGAGTCTGCCTGTATTGTGAACAAATGTATTGAACATAATGCTGCCAAAATGTCCTGTTACACAGTGATGAAAACATACCACTGTCATACAGCTGTAGTCCATGGGGAAACAAAGCAGAGGTCACGCAGTGGGGGCCACATCTCTGAAATTGGAAGGGAAAGTCACAACTCAGTTAACATACACTGGGGGAATAGGTCAGACAGTAGAGAGGCAGGAGACTGTAAGTAACTGTAAAATGGCGGTGTTGATTCTTACCAGTGTGTCATTGAAAATACTGTAGTATCACTGTGTCCCTGTTGTCTGTGTCGTCCCCGTCATCTTCCTCCTCTTCACTCTCCACAGGTTCCACCGCTGCCACAACACCACCAGCTGGACCATCCTCCTGCAGGAAAGGCACCTGGCGTCGCAAAGCCAGGTTGTGAAGCATACAGCAGGCCACGATGATATGACACACCTTCTTTGGTGAGTACATTAGGGATCCACCTGTCATATGCAGGCACCTAAACCTGGCCTTCAGGAGGCCGAAGGTCCGCTCAATCACCCTCCTAGTACGTCCATGGGCCTCATTGTACCGTTCCTCTACCCTGGTCCTGGGATTCCTCACTGGGGTCAGTAGCCACGACAGTTTGGGGTAACCAGAGTCACCTATTAGCCACACACGGTGTCTCTGCAGCTGTCTCATCACATAAGGGATGCTGCTATTTCGCATGATATACGCGTCATGCACTGACCCAGGGAACTTGGCATTTACATGGGAGATGTACTGGTCAGCCAAACAGACCACCTGGACATTCATCGAATGATAACTTTTTCTGTTCCTGTACACCTGTTCACTTCCTCTGGGGGGGTACCAAAGCCACATGGGTCCCATCAATAGCACCAATGACGCTGGGAATATGTCCAAGGGTATAGAAATCACCCTTCACTGTAGCCAAATCCTCCACCTCAGGGAAAACAATGTAGCTCTGCATGTATTTCATCAGGGCAGACAACACTCTGGATAAAACCTTAGAAAACATAGGCTGAGACATCCCAGATGAAATGGCCACTGTTGTTTGGAATGATCCACTAGTCAAAAAATGGAGTACTGACAGAACCTGCACTAGAGGGGGAATCCCTGTGGGTTGGCGGATGGGTGACATCAGGTCTGGCTCCAGCTGGGCACACAGTTCCTGTATAGTGGCACGGTCAAGTCTGTAGGTGAGTATGACATGTCGTTCTTCCATTGTCAACAGGTCCACCAGCGGTCTGTACACGGGAACAGCTCTCCATCTCCTCACAAGTCCCTGTGGACGGTGCCTAGGAAGGACAACATGGAGCACAGAGTCAATCAACCCACAGGTACGTTCACACAGCTTGCACTGTACACGATTCTCTATGCATTGAATGGCATGTATGAGTGGCAATGCAAGGCCTAGGCCTGTGTGACGCAGTAGAAATTAAGCCATGTGGGCCTTTGAAATGGCGGCTGCCTGACCTGTGAAGTGTGACAATGTGATGTGAGCTCATTGCGCTGGCGTGGCACACCGTGGCGGTAGGCGGTCGAAGACCGCGGTGCAAAGCCGCATTGGTTATCATTGAACCCTATGGGTTTCAGGAGCCAATGAGGATGTGCGCCGGCGGTCGCGGTATGCACCGCCGCAGGCGTAACCGCCATTTTCTATCTGCTTAATCACTCGAGACCTGATCATCCACAGGAGAGGACCTATACTGCAAGTGCTGCTGTGACCTCGGTCTGGAAGAGACAATGGCTGCTGCGACTGGGGGAAGTGCCCCTGCCTTCACTTCAGAAGAGTTGGAGACACTCGTGGATGGGGTCCTCCCCCAGTATGCGCTACTCTATGGTCCTCCAGACCAACAGGTGAGTACACTGGGACCTTGCTTAGTGGGCAATGCCTGGGTTGAGTGGGGTGAATGAACAATGGTGGGGAGGGGAGCGAATGAGGAATGCATCGCACGACAGATGAGAGCATGTGCCACATGGCAAGGTTGGGGAGGGGGGGCCACTCACATCGACCATGCAGAAAAGTGATGATGTTTCTTTTCCCACCCTGTACATGTCACATAGGTCAGCGCCCATCAGAAGATCGACATTTGGCGTGCCATCGCCAAGGACGTCCGGGCCCTGGGGGTCCACAACAGACGGGGCACCGACTGCCGCAAGAGGTGGGAGGACATCCGCCGCGGGAGCAGAAAGACCGCTGAGGCTCTGCTGGGGATGGCCTCCCAACCTAGGAGGGGTGCCACACGGCAATTGACCCCCCTGATGTCCCGGATCCTGGCGGTGGCCTACCCTGATTTGGATGGGCGCGTGAGGATATCACAGCAGACACAAGGGGGTGAGTACCAGCACATTCTGCTATCTTTGCGCGCAGTGGAGGTGCCTGGGTGGGGGAGGAGGGCTGTGGGTATCCCTAGGCTAGGGCGATTTCTGTAGGCTAGGCCCCTCCGTGAGGCATGGCCCTGTGCCCCCGCCCCCCACCTCTGTAGGGTGCCTAGTACAGCTATTCATGGCCCTGTGTCATCTATGTGTGCAGTTGTCGTCCATAGGCTTGTAGGCCATGTCCCAGTGATTGAGTAGTGTACCCCAAGTGCGTGGCGTAGTGCAGTGGGCTTCTGTGTCTGTCCTTTCCGCCAACGGTGTCGCCAATGCATGCACTCAACATGTCTTTATTTCTTCTCCCCCCCCTTTTTTTGGTCTTCCTGTTCATGTGTGCATTAGCATCATCAGGCGGAGGAGAAGTGGCATCGGCGCACGAGGGAGCTGCATCTCACATGGCCCCGGAGGGCCATGCAACCGACTCCGAGTTCACCAGTGAGACGGAGGGCGAGGGGAGCTCCACAACGGGGACCCGTGGAGATGTCCGCGACACCGACACGTCCTCGGAAGGGAGCTCCATTGTGGTGGCGGCAACATCCGTGTCCACCGCTACAACAGGTACAGCCGCCACCCAGCGCACCAGCTCCGCCCTCCCAGCAGCCCCACAGCGTTTGCCCCGTGCCCGCTCGGCCAGGAAGCCGGCCATCTCCTTTGCCCCAGGCACCTCAGGCCCTGCCCCAGTTACCCCTGCTGCCCTCAGTGCGGAGATCATTGACCTCCTCCAGATGCTCATTGTTGGGCAGTCTACCCTTTTGAATGCCATCCAGGGTGTAGAAAGGGAGGTGCATCGGAGCAATGCATACCTGGAGGGCATTCATTCGGGTCAGGCTGCCCATCAGCGATCGTTCAATGCTCTGGCCTCAGCACTGACGGCAGCCATTGTCCCTGTCTCCAGCCTCCCTCCTCCAACTCCCTCCACCCAGTCCCACTCCCCTGTTCCTCTGCCTATCCCAGCCACACCTACAGACCAGCCTGCACACACCTCAACACCCAAGGGCAGCTCATCCAGACATAAGCACCACAGATCACACAAGCATTCACCCAAGCAACATCCACATACAGACATGCCAACAGCCACTGCCTCCTCTGTGTCCCCCTCCTCCTCGTCTCCCTCCTCCCTCCCTGTGACGTCTCCACTCACACCTGCATGCACACCACCATCAGCCAGTACGTCCATCACCAGCACACCCTCCAGAACACTCCGCACACGTGCAGTCACCACCCCCACTGCCATTTACACGTCCCCTGTGTCCTCTCCCACTGTGTCTGTCCCCCCCTCTTCCAAACCACACAAACGCAGGCAGCCACCCACCCAACAGCCATCCACCTCACGACAGCCTCCGTCACAAGCACCTGCACCCAAAGACAGCACACTTGACTCTCCTACAACCACATCCTCTTCCTCCACTCCCATACCCACTACAACTACCTGTCCCTGTCTTTCTAAATTGATTTTCCTTTCCAACCTTGACCTCTTTCCAACAACTGACCCACCCCCTCCATCTCATAAGACTCCAATCAGCACCTCAGCCACCACAAGCCCTGCATCTACTAGGACCATAGTTCAGGGCTATTGGAGTCCACCAGCTCCTAGGGCAGGAACATCGGCCAGCAGCAAGGGGACAGCCAGCCCACCCCCTGGGAAGAGAACCAAAAAAGTGAAGGGCTGGCGCAACAGGCCTGAGACGGCTGCCCCCAAGGACACTAGCCTTGCCCCGTCACCTGGCACATCCACAAAGGGAGGCAAGGGCCCCAGAGATTCTGCGAAGGAGGGCAAGGGCAGCAGGGCGGACAAGTCCGGCAGCAGGCGAGCTGCCCAGGAGGGCCCCACCAGCCCCATTTCGGGTGTGATGGAGGACACCCACGGGCCCAGGACTCCAGCACAGGAGGGCCCCGCAAGCGAAAGGTCGGATGGCGACTGAGCGGGAAATATTGGCCAGATCTGGTTCCCTAGGAACACAAGACAAGCACCGCTGAACAGGGCCCCGCCGTGAGAAGCACCGCTGAACAGGGCCCGCCGTGAGAAGCACCGCTGAACAGGGCCCCGGCAAGACAAGCACCGCTGAACAGGGCCCGCCATGAGAAGCAACGCTGAACAGGGCCCGCCGTGAGAAGCACAGCTGAACAGGGCCCCGCCAAGACAAGCACCGCTGAACAGGGCCCGCAGTGAGAAGCACCGCTGAACAGGGCCCGCCGTGAGAAGCACCGCTGAACAGGGCCCCGGCAAGACAAGCACCGCTGAACAGGGCCCCGCCAAGACAAGCACCGCTGAACAGGGCCCGCCGTGAGAAGCACCGCTGAACAGGGCCCGCCGTGAGAAGCACCGATGAACAGGGCCCGCCGTGAGAAGCACTGCTGAACAGGGCCCCGCCAAGACAAGCACCACTGAACAGGGCCCGCCGTGACAAGCACCGCTGAACAGGGCCCGCCGTGAGAAGCACCGCTGAACAGGGCCCACCGTGAGAAGCACCGCTGAACAGGGCCCCGGCAAGACAAGCACCGCTCCGCTGGGCCCTTCCTGTCAAGCACCGCTCCGCTGGGCCCTTCATCTCAAGCACCGCTCCACTGGGCCCTTCCTGTCAAGCACCGCTCCGCTGGGCCCTTCATCTCAAGCACCACTCCGCTGGGCCCTTCCTGTCAAGCACCGCTCCTCTGGGCACCGCCGTCTCTGAACTGCTCTGCTGGGCCCTTCTTGTCAAGCACCGCTCCGCTGGGCCCTTCATCTCAAGCACCACTCCGCTGGGCCCTTCCTGTCAAGCACCGCTCCGCTGGGCCCTTCCTGTCAAGCACCGCTCCGCTGGGCACCGCCGTCTCTGAACTGCTCTGCTGGGCCCTTCCTGTCAAGCACCGCTCCGCTGGGCCCTTCCTGTCAAGCACCGCTCCGCTGGGCACCGCCGTCTCTGAACTGCTCTGCTGGGCCCTTCCTGTCAAGCACCGCTCCGCTGGGCCCTTCCTGTCAAGCACCGCTCCGCTGGGCACCGCCGTCTCTGAACTGCTCTGCTGGGCCCTTCCTGTCAAGCACCGCTCCGCTGGGCCCTTCATCTCAAGCACCGCTCCGCTGGGCCCTCATGTCAAGCACCACTCCGCTGGGCCCTTCCTGTCAAGCACCGCTCCGCTGGGCACCGCCGTCTCTGAACTGCTCTGCTGGGCCCTTCCTGTCAAGCACCGCTCCGCTGGGCCCTTCCTGTCAACCACCGCTCCGCTGGGCACCGCCGTCTCTGAACTGCTCTGCTGGGCCCTTCCTGTCAAGCACTGCTCCGCTGGGCCCTTCATCTCAAGCACCGCTCCGCTGGGCCCTTCATCTCAAGCACCGCTGGCCCATTGGCAGGGCCGGATCTGTGTCGGGCAGGGCTTCACGAAGCACTCTGGCCACCATGCCTCCTCCATAACCAGTGGAGTCTGTAATCCACCTGATGGACTGTGGCTTTGCACTTCCCAGGATGTAACAGTGGTCAACCCACCCACTGTTTAGACTTGAGAGACTGTGGCTTTGCACTCCCCAGGATGCAGCAGTGGGCAATCCACCCACTGTTTAGACTTGAGAGACTGTGGTGGGCACTCCCCAGGATGCAGCAGTGGGCAATCCACCCACTGTTTAGACTTGAGAGACTGTGGCTTTGCACTCCCCAGGATGCAGCAGTGGGCAATCCACCCACTGTAGAGACTTGAGAGACTGTGGCTTTGCACTCCCCAAGATGGTACAGTGGGCATGGAGGCCCCTCGTGGATCTGGCGTCGTGGACTCATGTGGCTGAGGTGTCCCCCCTTCTCTTCCCCCTGAGGTGCCTGTAGTTTTATTATCTGATGCCCCAGCAGTGTTCTCTCCAATGGAATCGGGTCTCGTGTGTGGGCTTTGCCCATGTGTTTATGCACATTGGCCCACGAACAATGGAAGGTTGCCAAAATGTGCCGGACTTTTGGCCTATGTATATATTGTTCATGATGTTATATATTTTATTTATATATTTCATATTTCACATTACTTCAAATGTGCTATAATATACTTCAATTTTAATGATCATTTTATTTTGTCTTTGCATTATTCCGTGGGGTTTGGGGGGTGTCACTCTGACTTGTTGCTCTGCATTGGTGTGTAGGTATTTGGGGGGGGATGGGGGGGAAGGTGTATCGCGTATGTGTGTGCCTGTAACCTTTCCTCCTCCCCCCTCCCCTGTGTCGTAGGTGCAGTACTCACCGTTGTCGTCTGCGCCGGCGTTCGTGCTCCTGGTAGAGGAGCAGGTAGACAATAGCTGGTAGGATGTTTAATTCGGGTTCCATGCTGTCCTGATTCCTCGTGGAGTGTATAGAGGTGAGCTTTTTCCCGTTCGTAGTCTGTTTCCGCCGTGTTTTTATCGGCGGGGCTCCCGCCCCGGAAAAGGTGGCGGATTGGTGAGTTGTGATAGGGTGGGCGGTACATTGTCTGCCGCCTGCCTGTTGGCGGTGACCGCCGCGCTGTTTGTTTGTCCCGCCGTGGCGGTCGGAGTGTTAAAGTGGCGGGCTGTGTTGGCGGTTCCCGCCAGGGTCAGAATTCCATTTTTTTTACCGCCTGCCTGTTGGCGGGTTGGCTGCCGCTTTATCACCGACCGCAAGGGTTGGAATGACCCCCTAAGGGCCATATGTACGAAAGCTTTTTTCCATAGACACAGAATGGGTAAAATCCTTTGGTACATCTGGCCCTAAGCTGTTATAGAAAACCGTGTGAACATTGAACTCGTTCAGCTTTATATATATCTGCAAATTTGATTTGATAAAGTGTCTTCAACTTTCTGATTCTATATAGATCATGCCAGGCAATACTACAAAGGGACATAAAATGAAGTGTTGTAAATACATGTGTATAGGTCTAATAACTGCATGTGTACTAATAATAGTAGCAATAGTCCTTGGAATGCATGGAAAGAATGAAAGAGACACGAATGATGCTTCTACTTCTAAACCTACTACTGAATTAACTCCTTTGCAGAAACTCGAACAAGACGAGAAATATTTACACAACAAGAAAGAATTATCTTCGAACGTCTTCTATCGCTTGCTCAATGAGTATGTTGAGACAATGGATGCGAAAGATTGTTATGTGTGCACACAAATACCTACCTCAGTAATAGAAGGAGTGACATATCATAGCATGCCTCTTACGTATGGAATTACATGTAGTTTGTTACTAACCAGATTCTATAACCAGGAGTATATTCAATACTTCTATTCCAATCAGGACGTCGTATTTTCATTCGTCCCCATAATTGAATATTTGAGTAAAACAGCAAGAGATTATTATATAAAATTAGTTAGAGGTTTCCTTGAACCAATATTGCCTTTTGTTACAGTCTATGCTCATAGAGACAACCTTACATGCTTGCTTTCACCTGCAGAGAAAAGCTTTTTAGACCACACTGAAGATAGAAGGAAAGTGGTAAAGGAGAGATTAGAAAAGGAATTACACAAAAGAACGTCTGTAGATAACTATGCTTTTGCCGCAATAAAAACACAAGGGAAACTAGCTTTAGATGCGTTACATATAGCAAAACTTTGTGTGTATAGACCTAAGTCATATTATGACACAGTCTTTGTAGGAACGAGTGAATGTAAACACGTGTTTTTGTTTCAGGCTAAATGGACGTTCATGTTAAATGGCCTAGACCCAGCTATTCCAGGGGTATATTATATTTGTGGACTTAACGCCTATTATGGTCTTCCTAAAGGATGGTATGGGATATGTTATTTGGGAATAGTATTTCCAAAAATTTATCAACTGGATGATTTAAAGAAATTTCCAAAGCTGTCTTAATTACATTGTATTCAGAAAAGGGAGACAGCTTCTGGTGTGGTAGGAGATATATTTGGAGCAATGATTCCTTCAGTAGGAGTCATATTGAATTCAATCAAAATACGAAAGTTGTCTACTATTGTGGATAACATGCTGACAAAATTTTCAGGAGCCATGATCCTGATTGATGCTGAACTTGCTGCAGAAAGAGCTATGACTCTTCAAAATCGGCTTGCTTTAGACATTCTTTTAGCAAAGAATGGCTGCATTTGCAAAATGATTAGTGCACGTCACTGTTGTTCTTATATTCCGGACAACAGCGGACAAATTAGGAAATTGCTTACAAATTTAACTAACGAGAGTGCAGATTTGAAAGAATTGAAAGAACCAGGAGTATGGGAAAAGGTTGGAAATGGATTTGCTTCCGTGGGAAATTGGCTCAGCAACATTTGGAACGGACTATTACTGAAAATAGTAAAAGGATTATTAATAGTATTAATTGGCTTGTTAGGTATTTGGGGAATATGGAAAGCTATTAAAATATTGAAATCAAGAAGCATAAGGAGAAGAGAAGAGAAAGAACAGAATAAAATGGTAGAAATAAACATGGAAAAATCAAAGGGAACCAAAAGAAAGAGGGAATTGACTGAAGTGACAAATTACTAAAACAGAATTTTAATGAAATAAAATTTGTGATGGAAGATTTGATGTGATGACATAATTAGTCATCAGAGGAGGGATTGATGAAGCAGAAAAAGAAAGACTAACAAATATTCATATATCATATAACCAAAATCGTATAAGGGAGTGTGATTTTAGCAAAGAAAATAACGTACGTGGGAAAATGTGCCCACGGGGTAGTTCGCCATTATTATAAACAAGCTTAATTAATCATGAAGAATCGAAAAATGTAGTAATCCGTCATAATTGCAAATGTATTCTATGATTTTCTTGTTGAAACTGTTTTATGCTTAGCCTAAGTTTAGCAGAGGCTTTGGCGTAGTTTGCCTGGTCTCAAATTTGACTGCGTGGTTTTCACTTGTATTAACAAAGACATATTATTTTACTTTAAGGTTGTATTTTTCCAGTAGAAATTACTAATACACTTATCTCAAGGTTTCGTGCTATGCCAGTTTCATCTCCTTTGAAGCAAGGTCAGTCTCTGCAGGTGCAGACAATAAAGACTCAGATATAGAATTAATTGGCAAACTTTGTTGCAACTTGTGTTCCAAGGCTCCAAGGACACTTTATGCATAAATGAGTACTAGGAGAAAGACACTATTCATTGGTCAAAAGGAAGCCACCCTATGAACCCTCCAATGGAAGACCCTGAAGAATTTTGAATGTTTCTTACTTAAACCCACCGGACAAAGAGAAGTCAGCCATTTTCTTCGATGACATTTTGAAGCCTGATTCAAGACGCCATCTTAAAATGACCCTCTGATGCCTTTTCTCTGTCACAGAGAAAGAGACTTTAAGAATTCTCACCCTAAAGACTTTAACTTTAATTTTGCCCGGTCTTGTCCATGCAGTGACTTTTTGCCCCATTCTCTTTGCTGCCGCAAGGAAAACCTGCCTTAACTTTGCCCCTTTGAAATCTGCCCCATGCTGATCGAACCGGTACCTGAAGGACGAAGACTTTTCCTTGAATGCTGATTTTATTTGGTAAATATGAAAGGATAATTGTATTATGCATTGCGTTTTCATTTTTAGGTACCAACTGCTTATTTTGATAGGGCCCATGCTAAAAGTTTTCTAAATTTGTGTTGACTAAATTTGTTTTGCATGAAGCCCCACATGCCAATGCTAATTAGAGGCTAGTCGAGGTATTCATCTGATGCAACATGCTAAATTGAAATCTTGTTATGCTGACCGATGTATGAAATTAGTCAAATTCAGTTGCTTATATTAATGATTTGCATTGCTTTAACCTAGTGCTTTATAATCCAGATATTGCGTAGATTGCGTTTCTTCCGTCGCTATGGACAGCTAGTAATGTTTGTATATGTATATCATTTGATTTTGAGACTTACATATATTGTGTTAGCTTTGTTAATATAGGGAAATAAACTCATTAACTTCTAATAAACTGGTGTGGTTATTCATGACTGAAAGGTCATGGTGTGTCAAATACTGATTGTTATTGATTCCTAATGTGTTGACTAATTAGTAATTGATTATTGGTTATTGATTATAATTAGTTATTGATGATTGATTTGAGTGATCCGACTGTTCTTGGATGAGGAGAGCCCAAATCGGTTAAAAGATTCACCGACCTCCAGCGTGTCCAAGTACAAGTAATTTATAAAGACTGTACGCGCTATCAGTATTGACCAGCGTGAATATCTTCAAACAATAAAGAAGAGATCCCCAACGTTGCATGGAAATCAGACACTATTGTCTTTGCGAGCATTGCCATTGCAAATTTCCAGGATTTCTCCTTTATCACTCTGGTCAAAAGGAGAGATTTTAGAGACATTACACAACATTGGTGTCAAACGATACCTTATAAATGAGGGGTTCCATTCCACTTGCTGGTCTCTCTAAATGGCAAACAAAATGCATTAAAATCACCAGAAAAAGTCAGAGGCATTTTGAATATCCCATGGCCAAGAGGCTCTGCAAATATGGCAGAACTATAGTAAGAAGCGCCTAGATCCACTTGGAGAACTATACATTCTACCCAAGATGAGAAAACCCATCTCACCACGACATCAGATGATCAGACATCTAAAGTACAATGCTGCAGCCATGCATGCACTGGATTTGTATCGGGAAGGGAGCATTTTTTATTTTCTAATGTCACAAGAGTCAACAGTTCTATGGTTACAGTGCCAATGGATATACCGAGAGCCACTGGAATTATTTGGAAGCAGAGGTTCAAATTCTGTGGCACTATTGACTAAATTATGCTGCAAGAAAAAGCAAATTATACCTGCTCAGTGTCCTGACTGTGGCTCTCAGTAAATGCACAACACTTGCTCAGTGTTTAGGCATCCCCACTATGGGACGATGTAAACTGAGGCAATTAAGCCAGATTGAGAATCTTGCACACATAGTGTGGCTGAATGCCAACCGGTGCAGATTAGATACCTAAGGTGGCAGAACTAAAGTGCTCTTGAAGGAGTTGATGTATGACATTTTACACTCATCCACACATATAAATGAAGCCCAAACAGATAAGGCTCTGTAGGCCTAGGTACACAGCTGACGTAGGGTGGTGCGAACGGTGCAGCCTGCCCTGTCGCCTACTTTAGTGGGGAGGGCACTATATTTAAAAATAACATGGGTTTAAAAGCATGTGAACTTCCTTGTGCGTCCAACAGTTTTCAGGCAACAGTAAAAATGTCAAGATAACTCTGGTGAATAATGTTACTGCTGTTGAGAGAACCGAATTTTATCTAGTGGCAGTTTTTACTCATCATAAAGTAGCACAGATGAATAATGTTGCACAGAACGTGTACCATGCAGATCACAAAACTGAGTGTAAGTGAACTATGAGTAGCGCTTTAAAAAAATGAAATGTATGTCAGAGGGGAACAATGGAAAGGTGATGGGCACAGTTGGAGTATGGCAGTGAGTGAATTTGTGGAGAAGACGGTCATGGCGAGGGGCACCAAAAAGACTGTCGAACTAGGAGCCACCAGTACTACAGACGGTCTTGCCTGGGTGAAATTTGCATTTGGCTTGAGTAATCTTGTGTAATTTCGGTACGCGGAGTTCCCGAAATTAGGCTAATACGCTACATTGTGTAATTATGCACCGGTCTCAACAACATGAACTTCTAGAATGCGAGCAGTTGGTGTGTGTGGCTGTTGTGTTTTTGGACTATTTTTTTAGCACAATGCATCCTCAGTGGGCACAATGACACATTTTGTGCTAAAATACAGTGGTAAATGTCAGGTTTGTATTTTGCATTATAAAACATGATTTCCATAACTTTTCAGAAATTTTGCTGAATTGCACAAATACGCATTTTGCAAATTTCGCACACCCAAACCCATTTGCCACAAGGCCACAGAGCTACTTCACTAGCTACCTAGTTAGCTGCATTAGGATATCTTTGTCCAAATCAAACGCTAGTTGTTTTTGTCCGTCAAACCTGAAATACAACCTCATACTCTGCCACCATAGACGCCTTTCATCCAGCCTTCTACTCTGCAGCGCAAAATCTAATCCCAGTTAGTTTTTGTGCTAAATACTTTGTTGAAACGTCCTTTCTCTCCCAGGTGAGTAGGGTTTAGGACTATCAACTAAGAAACATCAAGGTTACTCAATAGCGTCACCAGACTATAGAGGACCAAAACATTGAAAGGTAGATATGTTCATACTTTCTATACTTAACACCAAATATATTTAACTTGATAAAATATCTTCAAGCTACATAGCTGTGGAGTTAAGAACAGTACATCTATACCTCCTTTACCTTCTCAATATTTTGGTCCTTGATATTCTGGTGACGATATTGTGAACTCAATATTGCCTCCTCAATATGGCATATTACACTCTCCAGGCGAAAGGGAACGTAACATGGTGCCCCAAACAGAAGAAAATAACACAGCCTTTACCACTTTGGTCATAATACTCTGAGGACATAACCTGACCCTTATAGCCCCCAGATTTTACCTCTCATAATAACCATTGCTGCGAGTCCGATTAATTTCAGAAGGGGAATTATAACAAGTTATAAATGTTTGGGAATAACATGAGGACATGCATTGTGCTAAAACCCACGTTTTGTCCCGGCATTCCACCTAGGAGGGTCAGTGACTAGCAATGTTCCCGCTAAATATATAATTCTGAGGTGCTCACCAACTTCCATCACTGGGCCCTCGGAATTAACAGGCCACTTAGAATGAGGCACATTTGCTACTCTTCTACTGTGGATCAGAATGGACTTCTTTTTGTTCAGAATATGCAATTATATATTGCTCCCTTTAGATGTGTTTTGATGTAAGAAAAAATAAAATGTATTACGTAAACTGAAATGCAATACACATGTTTTAAAAAATAGAACTGAATGTTCTTGCATTATTACTCTTCATTCAGGAATTCCTTCTCTTCTTGGCAGAATACATACAGATATATGCTTAGTTTTTACACCCTGACTTCCTGAAGCCTCACAAAGGATGTTTTGCAGATCACTACACAGTCCCTTTTCAAACATCAAGGAACACATTTATTAGAATTTACAGCCATTATTTGCAAAATATCTGCTTTCCGATGGTTGTGGCACAGTTGTTGCATAAAGTCTTTTTCAGTCACATAATGTAATGCCGAGTGCTTAGTCCATTTCAACGTGGGCCGTTTCACACAAGCACAATCAAATGCCCTTCCGGGTCCTCGCTTCTCTTACGCACAGTAATAGCTTATCCTTTCAAAGCCCTAAGAGGCTTTTCATAGAAATGTAATGAAATGGCATGTTTTCACTACCGCACTAATATTATTATGTTAAAAGTTTATTATAGAGGTTATACAAATGATACAATTATGAATCAAAAATAAAAGGGTCTGGATCATCCTAGGAATATTGACATTGTATAAACTCAAACAAATGTATTGAACAAAGAAGGAGGTTTTCGTGAGACACTGACAGGTGTAGACAACCAACGTTTGAACTTGCTCCAAAGAAAACTGTGAGAAATGTTTACAGTAAAAAAGGATGGTTACGCATGAGATTTTCTCCACATTGGCAATGTTATAATCCTGGACTTCGATTCAGTAAAATGCCTGGGGTAACGAAACTGAAACCATGTGCCCTTTGACCCCTGAATGACACAACAGGAAGTGACATCATATGGCTCTTTAATGCAGTTGCACAACTGGAAGCAATATTGTTTGACATTTAAGCAAAAATGAATCACAAAAAGTGCCATCATATGAATGGATTGTGAATTACTACCAGAACATCTCACTGCAGCAGGGATACATTAATAACTTTAAACACACACAATACCACAAACCCAATTAAAACCGTTCCTATGGACATACTGCCCGACAATATGCGTTGCAGGGAAAAACAGCCCTCCTTAATTTTACATGATTTACATGATGTGATGACTTTGATTAAAAACTCTATCAATGAGGCTCAGAGATGTCCAGTGGCATGTTATTTGAAAACCCATATCATCTTTGACAACTCATTACATAAGACAAATTCGGACATGGCTAAGTCACCTCTAGTAGCCAAGGCCAATTATCATAACATGCAGCAGAGAAAAAGAACAGATTCCATTGTCCAAAGAAACACTCCGGTGTTTTGTTACAGCTTCGACTGAAAACCCATTACTTTGAAATACGTTAATAGTCACTCTCTGTGCACTACTTTATTTGACTGCACTATATAGCAAGGGCAATGGTGCAGGTGTTGCAAGCTGATGATTAGGGGTTGAAGTTGCGACCTCCGGCGACCCCTAAATGACGTCCATGGTCGTAATTGCATTATAAACCTTCTTGCATTCTCACTAAGTTCTTTATTAAAATTAGCTTTAAAATGCGCATTTGCCCTCTTTTTTCAAAACATTCTTGCTCACTCACCATGTCAACCTTGCACCAACGTTTATGCCTCACCATTTTTAAGTCTCTAACTGCCACCGTACAGAAGTAGGAACATCCAGCCCGTATTATTAAGGAATGTTTAGCATAAGGATGAGGGGCCACATGTCTAAAATTTAGGAATTGCGATTTCCTAATTCCAATTCCTCCCAAATCGCAATTATAAAATCACAATTTATAATGTAAGAAAACTTTAAAATTTTGAGGAGGGAATGCTAATGGGTCACAAATCGACCTATCTCATAAATATTAATGAGGTAAGTCGCAATTTGAGACCATTAGGAATGATAGCCTTGACAGTGATTGTGGCCTACTGGGGTCAGCACACCACCAGGTCTATGATTGCTTTTTAATAAAGCAATTTCCTTTTTCAAAATGCAGCCCGTTTTCCTTAAAGTAAAATTGGATGTGTTTAAAAAAGAAAAAAATTAAACTGTGACATTTTATTTTTTTAGGAGTAGGCAGTGGTCCATTCTCAAGGGGAATAGGGGCTTTGGAGACACCTTCCAATTTGTAAATGGGTTACCACCTCCTTCAAGGAGTCTAAAAAATATGAATGTTTTGCAACTGTAATTCAGTCACAAAACATTCATACATACCCTTCAGATTCGGTATTAGGGATAGATGCCCTAAACACGCCTCTTACAAATACCGAATCACAAGCAGAAATTGCAATTCGATAATGTGTTACCAAATCACAATTTGCGTTTTGTACATTAATAGAAGCAATTTTGCAGTTGGAAACAGCCTGATCTGCTTTTTCCGACTGCAGAAATGATTTGTACATGTGGCCCCTCCTTCCCAGAATGGATCTATGAGACTTCAATGTTGGGATGAAACTTGATTGCTGTGGAATAGCATGCCCAATCGTTAGTTGAAAAAAAATAATTACAATTAAAAAACCATACAAAATACTATAAAATGAACACTACAGCAACAAAAACTAAATATATAATATAAAATATTTCTACCATATTTATTACAAGTTTTCAAAATGTTAAATTCTAAAATAATTTTCATGAATACTAAAAATTATAAAGTAATTATGTTACATTTTTTTAAATAAACATAAGAAAAAATTACATTATATCGCCTAATATATGTTCGTGAAAATATAATGACATTTTAAAACTCTTCCCTCTCTTTTCTACCATAAACCTTACATTCTGCCATTAAAAAACATTGCTTTTTAAATTACACTAACACACTAAAAAGAATTCCAAAAATTAAAATAATATTTCATTACTTACTGGTAATCCTCATTACTCTGAATACCCTGTTTCTTGTCCCAATACTTACACATATGAGGTGTTCCACCTCTGCTGAGACCCACATGCCCTAGCCCTAACCAATCAAAAGATTTTTGTGCAAGCCGGGCCTGCCCCTGCCCCCCCCATCACCCTTTACCATATCTGGGTATAAAGGGCCATGGAGCCCAGAAGACATCCTGTACATCCCCAAGGCCAAGAAACCAAGGGAACAGGTTGTGATCTAGGAAGGGTGGGGCGTAAGTATTGATACAAGAAACAAGGTATTCGGAGTAAGGAGGATTACCGGTATGTAATGAATTCATTACCTCCTCATCCCTATTTCTCGTCCCAATACTTAGACATATGAGGATATACCAAAGCAAACTCAGAAAAATTAAATCCCCACAAAACAGATGTTGCAAATTGCAGATACTATAGGATCAAAATGTATTGTAACCACAAAGGATAATACAGGAGACCAAGATGATCAATGAGTGACAGAAGCCAAAACTGTAGACCCAAAAGTTAAGGATTCTCTAACAACCAACCTGTATTGGGACACAAAGGTAAAGGGAGTAGCCCAAGTAGTAGCCTGACAAATTTCTAACAAAGAAACCCCCTGAGCCTCTGCCCAGGAAGCTGCCATGCCCCATGTAGAACGACTCTACACACCATCTGGTAAACAGACATTCTGAGAGGTATAAGCCAAAGAAATCAAAGAGCGAATCCAGTGACTCAAAGTGGGCGTAGAAGCTTTCAGGCCATGACGAAGCACACCAAAGTTCACAAAGAGTGCCTCACATTGACGAAGGCCCCTGGTGCAAGAGAGATCGATGGCCACAGCCCGCAATACATCCAAACTGTGCAAGGCAACCTCCTCAGGAGTAGCAGGATCTGGAAAAAAAAGAAGGCAATGTTAACTCCTGGTGACAGTGAAAAGAGGAGACAGCTTTGGGAAAGAAGGTAAGACCTAGATGAAGAACCAGTTGGTCAGAAAACACCTGTAAATAGGAAGGCCAGAATGACAAAGACCCCAGCTCACCCAACCTCTGAGCTGAAGTGATGGCCACCAGAAAAAAACATTTTCAAAGAAAGAAACTTCAAATCCACAGTGCCCAAAGGAATAAAAGGAGGAGACGGAAGAGCCCTGAGAACCAGAGGCAAGTCCCAAGGAGGAATGACAGGACAAACCTAAGGCTACAGTAAATAAAAACTCGTAAGGAGACAGGAACCCAAAGGAAGCAGCTCAGGCAAACCAAAAGGCTGATGAATAGCCCGAATGGCAGCCAATTGGACCTTTAAGGTGGAAACAGGCAAACCCTTCTGGAAACCATCCTGAAGGAATTGAAGGACCAAAGAGGCAGGGCAAGAAGCCGGATCTAAAGAATAACCTGAACATCACTGGACAAGGGAAAACCAGTGATAGCCGTAAGCCTTCCTGGTGGAACATTTCTGAGAGTTCTGAATGAAAACAGCCGCAGGAGCGGAAAGACCATGTGACATCAAACCCCCTCTCTCAAGGGCCAAACCGTCAGACATATCAGACGGTAAGTGGATGGGGGAAGAATGGGCGTCCAAAGAGGATGGATTGGGAGAATCCACTCTGGCGCAGCTGCCATCAGATGCAACGAGGAAACCAACCCGTCCAAGGCCAAAAGAGCACCACTAGAATGAGAGAAACTGTCTCCCTCCAAAGCCTGGCCAAGAGCAGAGGAAGAAGAGTGAAGGGAGGAAAGGGATAAGGAAGCAGCTGTGGTCAAGGGTGGGACAAAGCATCGATCCCCCAGCGACAGCCATTTTATAGTGTGGAAAAAAATTAGAAGGCTGGTACCTTCCGGCATTTCTACCAATGTCGAGTTACATACACGTGGCTTTTCCCACATATTCCAAGCCTTGCTTTCTAAGGACACAAGGCAGGATGAGTTATGCTACTGCACACCCTGACAGA
This sequence comes from Pleurodeles waltl, assembly GCF_031143425.1. NCBI lineage: Eukaryota > Metazoa > Chordata > Amphibia > Caudata > Salamandridae > Pleurodeles > Pleurodeles waltl. The sequence continues at coordinate 543,748,859 of NC_090451.1, forward strand.
TCCATGCCTAGAATAACAAGCACTGGCAAAACCAATAGACTTTGCCTATGTGAGACCTCCTAGTGTTGTCATTGTGTTTTAAAGGTGTTGCAGAACAGCGCGGCCTGCAGCTACGGTGCCTCCATTAGGACAGGGAAGCATTGCCCACCCTACTGCCAGTGCAGCAATCATGAAAAATAAAACGGTGATAGAATGATTTTATTACCATTTTATTTTTCACTGCAGCCAGCCAGCCTGAGCCAAGTGTTGAGGCAGGATGGGGTATCACTGCTGACTGGCAGCAGGGGAGGAGGAGTGATGCACACTTAAAGTTTTAAAGTGCACAAGTCACTTTGACTGGTTGTCAGTGACCTGCACACTTTAAACCTCTCCAACCCAAGCTGTCTCTCATGCCGGATAAGAGCATGAAAGAAGCAACAGGACTGGTAGGGGAGTTGGCTCAGACAACCATTGCTGCCAAACAGCAGAACCAGAGAGGACTGGTGTATGTAAGTACAATTTGTTTTTTTAATTTATCATACTGTACTGCCTTTAGTCTCAACTCCGGAGCTCTTAATCGTGGCCCGTTATAAACAGTTTATAATGGACCACAATTGAGATATTTGGGGTTGTTTCTAAGTCATTCCTGGAGTGCCCGCCTGATCCCCCCACCATTTTAAAAAGGAATCAGCCACCACTGGCTGCTGTGCAGCATGCCTCAAAGTAAATAAAAACAATGTGCTATGGAGGGGAGAACATTGACCGTGACATAGCACTTTGTTTTTATTTACTTTAAGCCATGTTGCACAGCAGCCTGCACTGCTGGGTAACATAATAAAAAACAATAACAATGCCAAATAACTCATGCAGATATGACATGACCAGAGATTCCATATTACACTGAACAAGCTGTGCTTGGCACTGCTGTGCGTTACTTTGCATCAAGCGGATGTCCCAAGGATGGTACAGGGGCGTCCCCAAGCAACCACTCATGGTTAACAAATCCCTAGCCATTAACAATAGTAGACATGGCTTTGCACAAAAAAATAACACCACTTTGAAGCAGAGGCGTAGCTACCATCGGTACAGCGGGTTCACTGCACCGGGGCCCAGAGGTGGAAGAGGGCCCAATTATTACAGCCTCTTGGGCCCGGAAAGGGCACCTAAATACCCATTCTGGAGTTCCGTAGGTGAAAAAGAATAAGGTCAAATGTCAGTCTAGTCTTATGAGAAATTTCAGTGTATAACATGAAGAATGTGGTTTACCTTTCTTTCTCTTACTGCAAAAGTGAACATTACTATGTGACAGTCTTGCTGGGGTAAAAGAGATGACTGGTGGACATCGTTTTGTTCTAGCATGCAGCAAAAATTAAAATACCTGTGAATGATCTATATAGATATTAAAACAATAAATGAACAATTAGGAAAGCATAAATGAAGCGTGTTTTTCTATTTCTGAAGTGTGATGAAAAAACATAATTTTAATACAATCAGAGCAAATCCAGACACTTTACTTGGTGATGTGAAACTAACACATATTCTCTGAAACCCAATCTCCACACATTATTGTTTGTGCAATATATAGTTTTCTCAGTACAATTGTATGTCTGTGTAACTTTAGTGGTCATTTCAACGCAAACTGTGCTTCATGTAAATGACAGTGGCCACCACACCATGCTTTGGAAATATATCTGTGATTGTGTGCTCTTAAATGCAACACCAGTTACATACTACACCCCTACCACTCTACTACTGAATGGGTGTGGCTAATTTTCAACACTTGCCCTTTCCAACACTTAGGGGATCATTATGAACATGGCGGTAGACACCGTCGGCCGCCGTGGTGACGGTGAACAGAAGACCGCCAGTGGCGGTGAACAGAAACCCGCCATATAAAGATGCCAAAAACGGAAACCGGCAAAATTTCTGCTACCAGCAGCCACCGCCAAGGCCTTGTCGGCGGAAAAGCTGCACATCCCACCCTGCCACCGTCAAGCACACAAATCCCCTGCCCTCCAAATAATGATGCACAAATCACCGCAGCGGTTAGTGGATGCCGAACGACCTTTGGCGATACAGACCGCCATGGCCAACAATGGGACCCAACTGCAAGAACAACACACATTGGCAAGTTTGAAACCCACACACCTGACACACATCCACAACACTATAAAACATGAACAGACACACCCCACAATCCTTTGCACCGCCAATAGGAGAAGCCAGACTGACAACACTACATGCAGACACTGAACGCAACATCACACAACTCACACACCCAACCACACAACAGCACCCTCACCAATATCCACACAACACACACCATGGCACCCCCTAAGCACCCACGCTTCACCGAAAGGGAGCTAATAACAATGGTGGATGAGATACTCAAGGTAGAGCCACAAATCTTCGGGGCTTAGGTCCAGCACACACCCATCGCCAGGAAGATGGTGCTATGGCAGACTATAGTGAACAAGGTCAACGCAGCAGGAAACCATCCACGCACGAGGGGCCTGCGTGGGAAGGTGAGGTCAATGGCATCAAAGCAAAATATTGCGGTCCAGAAGACTGGGGGAGGACCCCCACCTACACCCCTAAATACACCGACTGGGAGGAAAAGGTACTTGCCATCCTGCACCCTGCGGGCCTCACTGGAGGAATGGACTCGGGTAAGTCATCTACAATTACCCCATATCCACCACACCTGTAATGCATGCACCACTCACCCCTCCAACTACCACCAGGATCACACCCCACCCGTGTACCAATCACCACATCCAGGCACCTTGCATGCCCACAAACCCACCAGCAGGCCCACATCCCTCCCCCTGTGCACAGCCACCCACCCCTGCAAGGTATCAAAATGGCACTATACCACCCACAATGCACCACCACATCCCATGCAAAATGCAATGGTAACCCCACCAAAGGTCCCTGCATGGCCCAACAGGGGAAACAACTGCACAAAACAAGGCACAGCTGTGCATCCTCATCCGAATTTGTAAATGTGACATACATGTCCATTCCCCCCACAGGTACCACCACCCATGCCACCCTGACAGAAAGGCCAGGGAGTGACAGTTTCCTACATGGAGACAGAAGCACCACTCAGGACACTGGAGAGGGAACTGTGGACACCGAGGAATACCCTGGCCTGTCACACAGTCCTGGACTGTCACCCTCCAGCAGCCCCACCCAGGACACCACTGACACCCCTACCACCCAGCCACCAACATCTGCACATGCCAAACGACCCCACACCAGTGTATCCAGACCACAGACTGGTGGAACACAAGTACAGAGGCCACAGTCTCCACCTACCAACAGGCACAATGACGATGGCCCCAGTACAAGTGGTACTGCCAGACCTGTGCAGGGGACACAGGCACAGGGGGCTAGGCACAGTGGGAGGGTATCAGTGACCCACGGGGAGGCCAAAGGATGGATGCTGCAGCCCATGAGGTGATAGCTGAGGTCCTGGGAGCATACCACCATACCCAAGACAGGACGGGTCAGATCCTGGCCACCCTGGAGCAGGGTCAAAGGCTGCAGATAGCCCAACATCAAGAGATCATGGAGCAGTGGAAGCAACTCAATGCCACCATGGCCACTATTGCAGGGGTGCTGCAGCAGCACTACCCAACCCAGTCTGAGACCCTCACAAACCAGGATGCCCCTACCACTGACCTGGACACAGAGCAGCCATCAACCTCAGCAGCAGCAACTGGACTGGTGTCACTGTCTAAGAACACACAGGAGACCAGCACCCCTACCTGTACAGCCCAGCACCAGCCACTTAAACGGTCCCTCAGACCCATATATGGCACTGGAACACCTACTAAGACCAAGGCACCCTCAAAGAAGTGACTTTGACATGAACTGTCTCCCAAGTGTGCCACTGTGCTACCTTCCTCACTGACCAATTGCAACTCAACAACTTGCAAGGTAAAGATGGACCTACACCCACTGCCACCAATCACTCAGCCCATGTACCCAGTATGGACAACCACCATCAGCTCACTCCCTATCACTGTCATGCGCACCCATTCAATCCTGAGAACAAATAAAACACATGTACACCAATTGCTATGTCCCCTGTAATTATGTTGATTCAAATGTAAGTGTGAATGCATTTGCCAGTTAAATTCAATATTCTGACCTTTATTGCAGGAATGTCACCCCACGCACAACATTGTGTGGAGTAAACTGAAATGTACACCATGTTGGTTATCATGGCACATGGCAACTTAAATTAATGTAACAGTGTCAATGACTACAGACCCTACATCCCCATAGTGAATAAGTCAGACTGACAATATGCAGTGCAGACAACATCATCAGTGAACAGTACCTCATAGTCACTGGAAGTATAGTTGGATCAGTTGGTTCCTGGAGTGAACATCTTCCCCCTCGTCATCATCACCATCACCCTCATCCCCTCTCAGAGGAAGCAGGTCTGGATATACAGCACCATCCTCCTCCAGTAGGGGGAATAGACTTCCTCACAGCCACGTTGTGAGGCATGCAGAAGGCCACCACTATTCTGCACACCATCTCAGGGCCATAGCACAGGGATACCCCAGAGAGATGGAGGCAACGGAATCTAACCTTCAGGAGACCTATAGTGTGCTCTATCACCCTCCTAGTATGTCTATGGGCCTCATTGTAATTCCTCTCTGCATCTGTCCTAGGATTCCTCACTGGTGTCAGGAGTTAATGCATGTTGGGGTAGCCAGAATTACCTAAAAAAGTGGGCGAAACAGGACTGTAAAAAATTACCATCACTTGCAGACAGCCTGGCTGTCAGCTATGTACAGAAAAAGTGTCAAACACACTCACCTATGAGCCACCCTCTGTCCCCTTGTAGTTGTTCCATCATGTGTGGCACACTGCTGTTCCTTAGGACAAATGAATCATGGACTGATCCAGGGAACATGGCATTCACATGTGAAATTAACTGGTCTGCAGTACACACCAATTGTATGTTAATTGAGAGGAAGTTCTTCCTGTTTCTGTACACCTGTTTACTTACAGGTGAACAGGTGGGTGTCATCGATGGCACCTATCACATGTGGAATGTTGGCAAAGGCAAAAAATTCTGACTTGATGGCAGGGAGTTCAGCCCTTTGGGGAAACTTCACATATGTCTGCAGGTATAGTACAAATGCATCCAGGAATTTGGACAGGATAAGGCTAAACATTGGCCGTGATAACCCTGCACCCATGCCCACTTTCACCTGAAATGAGCCTGTGGCCAGGAAATGGAGTACAGAGAGCACTTGCACTTCAGTAGGGATGGCATGCTGATTCCGATTTGCCGGTCTCAGTACAGGATCCAGTAATGCACAAAGTTCATGGATAGTAGCATGAGTGAGTCTGTAGTTGATAATGATGTGACGTTCCACCATGGTCTCCAAATCAGCAAGAGGTCTGTACACAGATGGGGCCCTCCCTCGCCACATGGGTCTGTACATAGGAGGAGTGAGGGACACACAGTCATTTGCACAACCTGTTGTGTATAAAACACTGCTGTACAACATGGAGGCTACACACAAGCATTGTAGGATCTACAACTGCAGTGACATGTTTGAACTGATACGTCTGGACTGTTGTGGGCAGTAAATAGTAATTTGGGCATGAGAATAAGGGCTGGGGTCCATAGGGCCTGCATGGGGCCCATGACCAGGAAATATCTGCGTAGTACTTGCAAAATGGCAGCCCCCTGCCATCCAGATATGTAGCAGTGGAAGTGACCTCATACCGCTAGCGGTTGTTGTAATGGCGTAAGGCGGTGTTCACCGCCGTGCACCAATCCATTGGTTACCATGGTTGTCAATGGGGAATATGGGACTATCTAGATTGCCACCGCCGGTGAAGGTGTACACCGCCGCGGAGCATATGCCATTTCATCACCCCAGGTTCACTTGACTCCCAGATTCCATGCATGGAAGTACTCCACTGAGTGTGCTGCTGTGTCCTGACTCTGGGTACTCAAATGGCAAGAGTCACAGGGGAAAGGGCCCCGGCATTCACCACAGAGGAGCTGGAGAAGCTGGTGGACGGGGTCCTACCCCTGTATGCCAAGTTATATGGGCGACAGAGGTGCAGGTGAGTAGGGGGATGGCGTGCATGGATGTGTGTGTTGGTGGTGGATGCCTGTATGCATGTGTGCATGATTTGTTTCTCCACAGGCGTTGAATGTTTGACAATCAGTGTGAGCGAGGTGGTGGAATGATGTTGTTAAGTGTCTGTCCCATAAGGGACGTATAGCCAAGGGTATCAAATGGCCATTGTCTGACCTCTGTGATACTTTTCTGTGTGTCCCATACAGGTCAGCGCCCATCAGAAGAGGGGACTCTGGCAGGCCATCGCCAGGGAGGTGCGGACCCTGGGTGTCTACAACCGACAGAGCACCCACTGCAGGAAGTGGTGGGAGGGCCTGCGGCGCTGGTCCAGGAAGACCTGCGAGGCCCAGCTAGGGAAGTCCTCCCAAAGAGGAAGGGGTGCCCGTCGGGCCCTGACCCACCTAATGCGCTGCATTCTGGCAGTGGCATATCCAGACTTGGATGGGCACTTAAAGGCTGTACAGCAGACACAAGGGGGTGAGCACCAACACCATTTTATGCCTCCTTGATGGATATCTGAGGATGCAGTAGCATGTATGCTATCTAGTGGCAGGGACTCTGACTGGTGTCACAGCAATACGTCCCCATGGGTAATTAGATGATTAGGGGCAGGTCTGCAGTTACTCAGGTCCTTCTGTAATGTGGGAGATGGTTGTATGCTAGGGTTGTGGCCACTAGTCAGGAGCATAGGCATGACTATAGCTGTAGGTGCTGCATGTTGATGTATTAACTGGGTGGGAGTATGATTGAACCAAATATGTACATCCAATCAGGTGCTAACATATTTCTCTCTTGTTTTGTCTCCCCACCCATGTACTCTTGTGTTGTCTGTATATATCAGCATCATCTAGCGAGGGAGCAGTGGCACCAGCGACTGGGGATTCAGCAGCCCACGGTTCAAAAGAGGCAGAATCGACTGACACCAAGGGGGCCAGTGGGTTGGAGGGGGATGGGAGTACCACAGGGAGTCTACTACCACTGGAGGTAGTGACTCTAATACCTCCTCCTATGGGAGATCCCTCGTGTTGGCGGACCGTGGTGGGCACACCAAATCTTTGACATCTTCCGCAAAACCCCAGTACCATCACTGCCCTCCCAGTCGCTCCCCACCCAGTTGTCCTATCCCACTCACCCAGAAGGGTGGGCATCTCCTTCGCCCCAGGCACCTCATCCCCAGCCCCAGTCAGCCCTGCTGCCCTACCTGAGGAGGCTATTGACCTCCTGAGGACCCTCTCTGTAGGGCAGACAACCATTGTGAATGCCATCCAGGGGCTAGCATCCCAGATGCAGCAGTGCAGAGCATTCCTGGAAGTCATTCAGGGTGCCATGTCTGGACTACAGAGATCTTTTCAGGCTCTGGCCTCCTCTTTGACGGCAGCCAGTGTCCCTGGTCTTTCCGTCCCCCCTCCAACCAACTCTACCCCTTCCAGCACCCCACTCCCTTCACCCATCCCAAGCAAACGTTCAGACAGCCAAGCACACACCTCAACACACAAAAAACATACAGAGAAACACAAGTACCACACTTCCCACCACAGACATACACACAGGCAACATACAAAGGCACACACAACAATTTCCACTTCCCCCACTGTGTCCACCTCTCCTGCATCCCTGTCTGTCATCTCTACATGCACACTCACATGCACTGCACCCTCAGTCACTGTTGCTGGCCCCATTCTTGCAGTCATCACAACATCAGACATCCAGTCATGCACCCCAGACACCTCACCTGCACTCACCACAACGACTTTGAGTGACACTTGCAGCACACTCACCAAACTTGCAGACACCCAGACAACATCCATTTACACTGGCAGCCTGTCTTGTCCCACTGTGTCCACCCCCCTCCTCCCAAGACACTCAAACATTCCCAGACACCCACCCAACACATATCCAGCACACCTCAGCATACTGTACAGGCACCTGCATCCACGTCAAGCACACCTACACCTGCTATAACCACTCCCTCTACCTCCACTCCCACAACTTCCTCTGTGTCCACATCGACTGCCCCTAAAAAACTTTTCCTGTCCGTATTGACCTTTTCGAACCCACTTGCCCACCCCGTCTCATCCCTAAATGTGCACACCTCCTTGCCCTGTCCACTCCTTCCACGTCCAAGACCGCCCCTGTCCGCCCTTCCCATTCCTGTGCCCCTTCCCCAGTGAGCAAGAAGCCACCATGCTGGCCCTGGTCCATCTGCCACCCCAGACACCTCACCTGCACTCACCACAACGACTTTGAGTGACACTTGCAGCACACTCACCAAACTTGCAGACACCCAGACAACATCCATTTACACTGGCAGCCTGTCTTGTCCCACTGTGTCCACCCCCCTCCTCCCAAGACACTCAAACATTCCCAGACACCCACCCAACACATATCCAGCACACCTCAGCATACTGTACAGGCACCTGCATCCACGTCAAGCACACCTACACCTGCTATAACCACTCCCTCTACCTCCACTCCCACAACTTCCTCCGTGTCCACATCGACTGCCCCTAAAAAACTTTTCCTGTCCGTATTGACCTTTTCGAACCCACTTGCCCACCCCGTCTCATCCCTAAACGTGCACACCTCCTTGCCCTGTCCACTCCTTCCACGTCCAAGTCCGCCCCTGTCCGCCCTTCCCATTCCTGTGCCCCTTCCCCAGTGAGCAAGAAGCCACCATGCTGGCCCTGGTCCATCTGCCACCCCCCGGTCCAAGCCCGCTCCCCCACCTTCCAAGTCTAAACCCAAACCCCCTCCACCTCCCAAACGTAAGCCCAAACCCCCCTCCCAGACGTAAGTCTCCACCCTGCCATCCCCTGCTCCTGTTCCCTGAGGTGCCTGGCTGCCCCATCGATGTCCCTTTATGGTGGAGTACCATGTGCACATGTGGGAGTCAAGTTCGGCCCATTTGGGCCCATCAGCCTTTTTGTGTTGGACTGGCCATTGGCCTCATTTGGACAATCCGCTATGACTTTTCCAATAAATTTTGTGTGACCAGTGTTGGTGTTGGCACACTCTCGATATGTGGTTCATCAATTCATTGTGGGGGGGGTGTTGTGCACATGTGTGTACTTTGAGCAGGTTGTCTTGGCCTTGTGTCAGTTAAGTACCTCTTACTCAGGTGTGCATGGCTTGTAATGTTGTGAGGGGCTGGGGGTACGTTGTGGATGGGTGGAGTGGGTGGGTAATGTAACTGTGCCCTTTCTTCCCTTCTTTGGTACGTTGCTGTACTTACTGTTGTCGTCTTCGTCGGGAGTCATGGTCATGGAGGTATATGGCAAGGAGCAGGACTGGCATAATTTCCAATTCTCTCTCCATTTCTGCTTTGGCGTGTTATGTGTGCCTCCAGTGAGGGTTTCCTTTTATTTGGTTCATTTCTGCCAGTCTTTGCGGCGGTCTTGTGCTTCATTATTTGTTGGGCGGGTAGGGCCTTTCCGTCGGCCTGTGGGTGGCCTCTTCCGTCATTGTCGGCACTTCTCTGCTGGCGTGAGTGGTTTTCAGGCTGCCTGTTTTTCATGAGCTTCATTATTTGGAGGGCCAGACCGCCGGCCTGTTGGCGGTAGTTACCAACACCGCCGGTGGTGCGGTCTTTCCCACTGTGTCCATAATGAGGGCCTAAATCTTTGTGTGATGCTAGGATTTTTCAAAATCTCTATAAGTTCAGTGATATAATATTGATCCAATATCACAATGATCCAAGTACGCACACTGTAATGGTTTATTCGATATTAGAAGGGGCGTCTGCTGCGGGCGTCTAGCCGTGGAAACTTTAATTTGTTGACAGATGTCACAACAAAGGACATACTGCTTTGTCTCTTTATAGAGACCAGGCCACCAGCAACAGGCCTGTAAGAGTGAAATCGTGGAAGCCACGCCAGCATGTGCAGATGCCGCCCCCTCATGAGCTGCAGTAATCAATTGAGGTCGCACAGTTTTATTGGTCATGTCACGTACACCAACGCCAGGGATTTTAACTTCAGCGTTCAGCATACCACCCATGGAATAATGATATTTAGAAGGGAATCCTTTAGGATATGGCGTGCCATCATCCGTATCCTTTATGGCAGCCAAAATCTCTGTGTCTGGTTTGGAACTCGAACGAGTTACTGCGGCCACAGTGGCAATTGCCACTGCCGATTTTGCGGCTTCATCAGCCAAAGTATTTCCAGCAATATGTATTCCAACGCGCTGGTGTCCAAGTGTATGCACAACATGGACCTTAGGAAGCGTTTCCTTCAGATCCGCAACCTTCCCCCACAGCAACCTGTGTTTTATGGTTTTGCCCTTGGAATCTCTGAACCCATTTAACCTCCAGTAATGCAAATATTCATTGAAAGACTGAACACAGTAATAGGAATCACAAATAAGCAGTGTAAACTGTGCCGGATCCCCATGTTCCAACGCTAATAACAGAGCTTTAAGCTCAGCCAACTGTGCCGTACAGTCTCCCAACGTCTGTGTATAAGTATGTTGGGGGCAGAACTGCTCCCCCTCCATATAGCCGCTCACCACCTCACATGCAGCGGAATACTGTTGTTTAGTTCCCACTGCAGGTTGCGCTGAGCCATCGGTGTACATGACCACTTGATATTGATCAATAGGCAACGTGCCAGCGGGAACTGGGTACTCCATTTCATATTGAAGAAATTCCTGAGTCTGCAGTTTTGGGTCAAAAATGTAATCTACATCAGTGGCTGTCAAAGACGTAGCCCATTGTATCCATCGCGCGTGTAGTGCTTTCACATTAGGAACACTAGCTTTTGTAACGGCCTCTAAGGCTGGAATCGGGGAAATGACAATGATGCGTTGACCCTGGGCATGTGGTCTTTCTTTAATCACAGCCATCTGTACAGCAGTGAGAATTTTCTCTGTTTGTGCAAAACGTTGTTCTGCAGCAGAATACAAGTGGGACTTGTATCCTATCGGGACTGCCTCACCCTCATTAAAGGTGACATATGTGAACCCAACGGCCCCAGCTATAACCCTGATGACGAGATGTTTCTTATTGTCCCGTGTGTGTAAATGCTTTGCAGCTAAGAGATCAGTTTGCAAATCTCGAAGAATATGTGTATGCTCAATCGTCCAAAATCTCCTCGAAAAATTTGGGCGAATCAACTCGTATAATGGCTTTATACGTGTAGCATAATCAGGAATGTAAGTTCTGCCAAAATTTAGAAATCCCAACAACGACTGGAGTTTCTTAATCGTATTAGGAGGTTGCAACTGTGCACATTTTTCTAAAGAGTGTGGCGCTAAGCTCTTGCCCTCGTTCGACAGCTCATATCCCAGGAAAATGACGCGGAGGAAGGCAATTTTTGACTTTTTGAAGTTACATTTGTAGCCAATGTCGGCAAAACCCACAACAATGCGGGCTACCCGCCTTAAATGTTGTAGTAACTCGTCATCTGTCAGATATATATATCATTGACATATGACAAAGCTTCAGGGTCCAACTCGTGCAAAATTTCAGTCACACAAGCCGAAAACAGTCCTGGGCTATTCTTATACCCCTGAGGCAAACAACAATTTTTTTCTGAGAGCCAAACGCACTAAAGCTAGTAAAATCCCTACTTTCGGGCGCTATATTCTGGCAGAAGAAACCATTCGAGATATCTAAAGTTGTTTTGTATTTCTTACGCACAATATTATTCATTAGTGCTGCGCTATGTGAATTTTGTATAGCATATGTGCGTGCATGTCCGTTTAAATGTCTGTAATCCACCACTATCCTATAAGAATGGTCCGGTTTAGCTACAGGGAATAAGGGATTATTCATCGACTAGACACAGGGTTCAATTACTCCCTGGTACTCCAATTGTGTAAGGATGTTCCTTACCGATGCCCTTGCTTCAAATTTTATAGGATATTGCGGTTGTGGCTGAGGTTCGCCCCTAATTGGAATTACATGATAAGGTGAATCCCTATTCCACCCCACATCATTTCTATACAAGCCGGGTGCTTGTGCCAGGGCCCATTTGATGCTATAGGACTCTGCGAGTTCTCCCGGAACAAGTGGTGAGAATGAAGGTGTAATCACCTCCTCCCCAACTGGACAGTTGCGAACAAAGTCTGAGGGCCAATCCTGTTCGGCTAGCAGAATGTCATACAGTTTGACTACACGATCCCAAAAGATGGCGTTTATAGTGCGCTCAATGTCCCCTTCTAATTGTAAAGTTACTGTATAAACTCTATCGGGATCAGAGACACGCATATCTGCTGTTTCGACTTGTATGAAGTCATCAGTTGCTTTCACCTCCAGATGCTCTAGAAGATTCCGGCGAACTATTGTGACCTCTGCCACGCTGTCTAACAGTGCTATCACCCATGTCTTGTTCTTCAAGAGAACTCTCTTCTTGTGTGGCATGTCTAATTGAGACCGCCGCCACCTTTTGCTTTTTGAACTGCTGTTTTTCTTGGACCGCTTTCTCTTCCTTCTTGACAGAAACCTCCGATGAGCGTTGTGATTCCTGTCTCGGTTTCACGTACTCTGTTCTCCGCTCTGACCGCCCACCTCTCTCATTTCTCTTTTCCGATGAGTCCTGAAAGGAACGAGATTGGCGTGTATCAGTATATTGATATATATCAGGCATCTTCAAGTTATCCCTATTTCTGAGATTATACCTAGTCTGCGGGGTCTCCGGTCGCAGAGAGTCTCCCCTTTCTTTTTTAGGTGTTTGCTGTTTTTTCTCCCAGCTCTTTTTTGTACCCTCAGGTTGCTGTTGTTTAGTAGTATCCTTACTACCCTTACCCTGAAACTGTGGTTTTTGCACTCTAGCCCCTAGGCTATCACGACCGATTCTTGCAAATGTTTCCGCTATTATACGCGGCAGTTCCCGCTCTTGATTTAGCTGCGGGACGTCTCGAAGACACATACGCACCGCTAGTGCCACTGCCTCCCCTTTTAGATTACTCAATATGATGGAAGAAACCGTGGCAAAATTGCCCATCAGTTGCATCCCTAAATCTAAGGCCGGGGCAGCCCCATATTCATCTTGAATTTGTTTGAGCACCTCCGGTAAATTAGCCAATGTCGGTGTACCGTGTGCTGTAGTGTAGAGCGCGGCAAACACTGTGCCCCAAGTGTTACAATGGTCCACAGTAGGAACCATACCAAACGGAAAACACATTGTTAATATTCTATGTTTATCCTGAGGTCCCGTATGGGGAAATACTGCTTCCAGCGTATTCATTTTTTGCGCCAGCCAAAATGGAGCCTCCTCTCGTTTAGCCGGTACTTTGCCCATAACAGAGTGCACAGTGGCCGGATTGATACCCGGAACTACTGCATGTGGTTGTGCCGGAGCAGCACGCACTGGGTTTGTGTTTAGTGTCTGCATCACAAATTGAACTAAGCGTCTCTATCTAGCCGTTAATTCTGTATATAACCGACGAACTTCAGCCACCGCCAATTGAGCAACCGCAGGATGTGGTGTATATGTAGCCAATAAAGGCCAGGTAGGACCATCGTTACTTAGTGGACCTAGCCTAACTGAAACTATGGTGTGGGGTAGGGCGCCATCAAGCCAATTATTATGTTCTTGATAAGATAGAGGTATCTCTAAATATGCATATGCCCTGTATTGTCCAGGGACATTTGCCAGAGTGTAATCGTGAAATGTGTTTGAATTCCCATCAACTGCTGGAAATATGACCCAAGAATGAAAAAGTTCAGTTCTATAGGCTGCATGGGCGTCCACCACAAACGTGACTGGACCACCCTGGTTCATCAGACCATGTGCTAACAGATGTACCGTGAGCGGGTGTCGCATATTAACTGCAGTGTTCATTACTTGGGGATTCGCCATTATGAAAACAGCGCTAGTTCAGAGAAGGCACACCAATATCGGGGTTTCCCTTTCAGAGTTCAAGCTTGAACAACCAACCGCAATATTTAGGATCTACCTATAGCGTGGTGGCAGAAGTCCTCAGTGCCACAGACGTCTACGTTAATGGAACCGAGGAGTCAATATATATATGAGACCGAGAGAGTCAGCCGGACCTGAAAATTAGGGCCAGACCAATCGTTGGCGGCCCCATGTCGTGTGGGCTCTCATTATCCTAAATGAGACTACTGGATTTCTAGTTAACAGGGTCGTTCCTGGTGTGGGGGACTGAGTCTGACCCACTTAGAAGGACCTCTGTCACCTTCAATCCGGTTTTGCTCCGGCTAACTAGCAGTGCCTCATCTCTCCCAGAGGGAAGGGATGATTGGGCAGCCAAGCGCATGGCATCTTTAGAACTTCTCAGGGAAGTCGTGGTCACTCAGGTCCCAACCAGCTCTCTCATTTACAGTATGATCTCATATACAAATGACAAAAGCAGTTTAAATTTTATATATTGTTTTTAATAAAACAACTGCATTTTAGATAATAAGGCATGAGCCGCAACAACCAGAACCACACGACACAGTAGGATTGAAATAGTCACGATGAGACTGAAACATAAAAACAACGCTATCATGGTGTTAATAGATTCTATTCTCTCTCAATAAGTTATATTTCGAGCACAGCATGTTAAGCTACTAACTTGCCTTTCAGATTCCCCGGGAAGACATCAACCCTCATACCTGAGTAAAGGCCTGTGATCTGGTTCAGCATCTGCAACAAGGCAGTCAACGCCTAGTGGTGGTTCCCTGGTCGGATCTCCCTCTTCCGTGTATTAGGACAAGGAAGTGTTTTTATAACTAACATGTCAGTGTGATCACAAAACGTCCCTACGCAAGAATGTATCCAAAGACTAAACTCCTACCACGTCTATCGGCAATGTACCAGACTGTATCCTTGACTGGAGCCCAGAGAGAGCAAGAATGTGTTATTGAGAACTCCAGTGCTGACGTAGGCTAAACAGTGTATATAAAAAATAAAACAAGACCGTAGAACTGGCTATTTGAAAAATAACAGTACAAAGCTGAATAAAATGCATTTAGAGCAAAGTGCACAGAGGCTCTATGCTGCAAGCAAAGGAATAAAATACATACAGGGCAAAGTGCACAAAGGCCACGCCAAATACTATCATGGAGCAGGTGTGTTCCAAAGTCCCAGAACCATCCAAGGCGGCATCCCGTGCAGGGCCTATGAACGAGACAATACCATCTTCCTCCAGGAGGGGAATCTCATAAACTGCCTCACGAAGCAAACGCAACCGCAGTGCACATGTCTGAGAATGAGCCCTAATCGGGAACATCAACAGATTAGCATCAACCACTGGGGGGCACTGCAGTGAGAGACAGGGAGCCATTGCATGTTCAAACGAGCACCAGATGCACAGAAACACGGGTTGCACACAATCCAAAACTGGTCGGAATGTTAGAGACCAGTCATACTCCAAATGTTCCAGGAGTGTTGCTCCAAAATGCTGCATCATGCGCTCACGACACAGCTGCGCCGAAGGGAGCGCCCACATTGGATCTTGTTGCGGCGGGACAGCCATTGTGTAAGAACAACAGCAAAACACCTGCCAATAAAGCCAAAGTTATCGGAAAACCTCCAAAAATGCTTCCGAAAATAGAATGAATAGCCAAAGGTATCAACATGCTGTGCTCGAAATATAACTTATTGAGAGAGAATAGAATATATTAACACCATGACCACAGACAAGATCACTGCCACACACCCCACCACCTATACACCATCCACGCACCTTACATCACACACCCCAACACATCATCCCACACACCCTCACTCACATCACTCACACTACACCAATGGCACCACAACGACACCCCAGGTTCTCAGAGGAGGAGCTAAGGGTCATGGTGGAGGAAATCATCCGGGTAGAGCCACAGCTATTCGGATCACAGGTGCAGCAGGCATCCATTGCTAGGAAGATGGAGCTATGGCGGAGAATCGTGGACAGGGTCAACGTCGTGGGACAGCACCCCAGAACAAGGGATGACATCAGGAAGAGGTAGAACGACCTATGGGTGAAGGTGCGTTCCATGGCAGCAAGACACCAAATAGCTGTACAGAGGACTGCCAGTGGACCCCCACTGCCTCCCCCACAAGTAACAAAATGGGAGGAGCAAGACTTGGCAATCATGCATCCTGAGGGCCTGGCAGGAGTAGGAGGAGGACTGGACTTTGGTAAGTCAAATCTCTATTACTATCACCCCCCCATCTGCATGCCATCACCTATCCCAACCCTTACCCTCACTCCCATCACTCCACCACCTCCTACACACCCCACCATCACAACCCACCCCTCCCAATACCAAGCCCTGCATGCAACACCAATGCATGGACCTGGGAGGAGCCAAAATGGCGGCCGGGACGGCCGCTTGATTCGAGCGCTCCGTCCCCGGCTCGATCAAAGCATCCTGTAAGGCGCCCCCCGCAGCCTGGTTGAGGCGGCCGGGACGGCGGCTCGACCGAGAGGAACCGGGGCGTTTATTCTGAGCCATGTGCGCCCCTCGGAGAGCGGGCAAATCGGAGCCGGGTCTTGCGGGCTCGCGCCGGGTGCGGCGCCGAGCAGGAGGAGCTGCTCCTGCGGCCCCGATCGCCCTCTTGCCTAGCGCGGCCGCCTCCCGCCTCTAAATTTGCTCGCGGCCGGGGGGGCTGAAGCGCAGCGGCCAAAGCGGGCCGCATAGCGATATTTGCAAGGCGCCCTGAGGCACGTGAAGCTGGTGCCGGCCTATGGGGCCAGAGCGCCATTTTGAATGCTGCCGCGGCAGAAGCCACGTGTACACGCTACAAAAGAACGGAGAAGGGGCACCCCTGTCCAGAAATGAAGATACATAGCGGTGGCAGCTCAGCAGGATGCAGAGGATATTAAAGTAGAGCCAAAAGAACGAGGTGAGGAGGGCACCTGAGGGGGGGGAATACCAATATCAAAACCAAGCAGTGGGGTAACGCCTGGACTTTTGGACACACCCCCCCACCTCATCATTAACGCAAGGGCGCAAGATTAATGTGGGCTGCGTGCCCCCGCGAGCTTGGACCAATCAATTAGCACAGTATAGACGGCTGGTGCAAGCCGCGGGCGCGTGGGCTGCGCTGGACCCCCCTGCAGTGGGCGCCTGCCACGACTGTCCTTTGCCACACGGAGCCCATTTGCGGCGCCCGACGTTCGCCTTGATCTGTGGTCTCTCCCGTGCGGCGCCGCCTTTCCCGGCCCTCAAATACGCTCCCCTTCCATTTGGGGAAACCTCTGGAACCAAGCCCTGCCATCACACAGGAGGAAGTCAGTGCTCCCTTCCAGCTCCTACGCCCCCCGCACACCCCGGTGGGCCCTGCGGACAGTCCCACAGGAACTTAACGCCGGATCACAGAATCAATCAATGGCTGCAGCATTTGTTAATGAATACAAGGACCCAGGCTACAAACACGCCTGAATAAGGCTACACCATCTCTTGGCATTGCTGGCCAATCTCAGGCTCTTTATGCCAAATGTGTACTCCACGCCCAGGTCACTCAGTAAAAGTTTAAATCAACGAATTAGGAAGACTAAAAGTGCGAAATCACTGCAGATTGGGAGGTGATCTTAGAACAGCCAAAATGGCCGGCAGAGCCAAATCAGCTAAGAACTCAGACCGAACCACTCAAGGGCTAACGCCTGCCGACCAACAATCTAACCCATCCCTACAGTCACTAGAAAGTACACTTATTGCGCATTCTGCTCAGTTTGAGCAAGTATTGCAGGCAATATTGGACACTAAGTCATTTCTGGAAAGCAGAATTGATGCAGTTGCTCAAGACTTGAACCTTTTACGAGTGGACCACCGAAGCCTAGCTGAAGAAGTGAAAACAACGGAAGCTGAAATAGCCGACTTAACTCCAATAGCGCAAGGGAACCAAAAACAGATCCAGAACATGGATGAGGAGCTGAAGATACTTTGGAGAAGATCGGAGGAAATGGAGAGCGGGGCGCATTGCAATAACGTGAGGTTTCTGGGCTTCCAGAAAGTATGCGACAACCGGAATCAGAAATTTACCTAGAGCAGTGGCTAATCAAGGAGGTGTTAAATGGGGCTCCATCTAAGTTTTTTTCAGTCGAAAGGGCTTACAGAATCCCGGGTAGACCTCCGGCCCCCGGCCAGTCTCCCAGGCCATTGATTGCCAGATTCTTGAACTACAGAGATCGAGATGCAATATTGCAACAATTCTGCAGTAAAGGCCCATTCAAGTATGAAGACTCGAACATTAATGCATACCCAGACTTTACGCAAGAGGTGCAGAACCAACGCAATTCTTTCGTCAAAATTAAGCAACGCCTACGGGAACACAACATAAAATATGCCTTGCTCTTCCCAGCCAAACTAAGGGTAGTAATGGAGGACCGTACCCATATATTCACAAACCCCGAAGATGCTTGGACATGGCTACACGCCAAGGGCCTTGCACACCCCCGGGAAGACAAAGAGGGGGACGAGAAATGGCAAAATCCTGATGCAAGGAAGCGATCCAAAAGACGCACCAGAGGACAGCCTAATGACTGGCAAGCAGCAGAAGAAAGAGCAAAAGTGCTAAAAGAGACGCCGTTACACATGCAAAGTCACAGTGCAACTGCTGGGGAACTCCCAGAGCCGGGATCGGACTCAGACACGGCCAGCTCCGCATCCACGATAACAGGAGAACTAGGTGGGCCAAAGGTCACCCCTAGAACCGCTGACGAACTTTAAACTATACGCACACGCCCAGAGAGACCACCAGCGATGATGCTCGAAACCTGGAAATCTGCAGAGACTTTGTGGCACCACCGGGATGTGGGGACAATGTGCCTCCAACAATATGCATCTTTGATATAAACACTAAGCTAAGTGATTGGGGGCATATGAGGGCGGTACATGATTGGCGGGCGGGGCCAGAGGGAACAAACTCATGACTAGGGGGGGGCGCCTGACGATATCGGCAGACTAAGTCTGTGGCATGATGTGAGCCCCTTATAAGAGCCACATCTATACGATATGAGAATCCCACTATGCAAATCCAACTGGATATGGGTTATTTCACACATTTTTAAGTTTTGTAGTTTCACTGTAGTTGTAAGTAGTATAGAGGGTTTAATTAGGGGAGTTGGGGTTAATAGTTTAGTAGAAACGCAAGGACCGGAATTACTTAATGCACAAAATGTACACCTGCACCCGCTATATTTAAATACCAGCTACAGAAAGGCAGAGACCAGGCGGGCCAACTCTAGAGCCCAGATCCTCAACACAGCAATGCACCCTCAGAACCCCATATGATCTTTTCCCGCAACAATACTAAAAACCAGTATATTATAATAACATGGAATATCAGGGGTCTTGGGGCGCTGAGCAAACGGGCTAGAGTACACGCTCGACTTAAACGACTAGGAGTGCATATTGCTATCTTGCAAGAGACACACATGTTAGAGGGGGACTTACGCGACTTGCGCACGAAGTGGGGAGGCCAGTTGATAGGCACAACATACTCGGCCTTCGCAAGGGGGGTGGTGATCTGGATAGTGGCAGGAGTTCCATTCCTCTTGTCATCACACAAGATAGACCAGGGAGGGAGATACGTAGTTGTGGAGGGCAGACTAGACGGCAGACAAATGGCGGTGGTCGGGGTATACACTCCAAACAGTGGCATCACGGGTTTTCTCACCACTCTCACTCCAACATTGCTGTCCCACCCCATGGCCCTAGCCATTTGGGGCGGTGATTTCAATAGTACCCCATCTGTAGCATTGGACAGAACCAGTGCCTATCCGAGCACACTAACCAATAGGAAACCCATAGGTCCCCTGCAAGAATGGGCAAACGTTATGGGACTTCATGACATATGGCGACTAGGCCATCCAGAGCAAAAAGAATATTCATTTTACTCAGTACCACACAACACCCATACTAGAATAGACATAGGTGGTCATTCTGACCCCGGCGGTAAAATGCACTTACCGCCGGTCAGAAGACCGCCATAACACCGCCGCGGCCGCGGAAACCCGCCACGGTCATTCTGACCCGCAGAAGGCAAACCTCCGAAAATCCGACAGCCACAACCGACCGCCAGACCAGCGGTCGGCGGAAAGGTGGAGGTGACAAAACCTCCACCGCCACGCCAACAGAAATACGCCCATGCCATTACGACCCACGAATCCACGCGGCGGTCATTCAAACGCGGTATTCCATTGGCGGGACACACCGCCGCTGTCAGAATACACACAAACGAACAAAACTCAGCCACATTGGACGATTTGAATCCCACACACCTGATACACATACACACACCACTCCCACACACACAATACAATATAAAACACACACCCACATCACCCACAAACCCCTACGCAAAAAAATTCTGAAAGAAGGCCAGAGCGAGACACCAGCATCCACAAACTAACAGCCACAGCCACTCAACACCATCACCCACACACTATCCACACACAAAACAACACACACCACCACACTCAACACACTTAACTACACATACTCCACCCCACACATCATACACACCACCCCATGGCACCCCAAAGACAACCCCGCTTCACAGACGAAGAACTCAGGGTCATGGTGGAGGAAATCGTTCGGGTAGAGCCCCAGCTGTTCGGCACAGAGATACAATACACCAGCATTGCCCGGAGGACGGAGCTATGGCAGAGGATTGTCGACAGGGTCAACGCTGTGGGACAGCACCCCTGAAATCGGGAAGACATCAGGAAGCGATGGAACGACCTACGGGGGAAGGTGCGTTCCATGGTATCCAGGCACAACATCGCCGTGCAGAAGACTGGCGGAGGACCCCCACCTCAACCCCCACAATTCACATCATGGGAGGAGGAAGTCTTGAACATCCTGCATCCTGACGGCCTCGCAGGAGTCGGCGGAGGAATGGATACTGGTAAGTTGAAGCTTCAATACTGCTTCCCCCCCACCTGCATGCCAAATCATACCCCAACCCTCACCCCCATCCTCGAACCCCACCCTCACCCCCACCCCCACCACCATCCTCACCCCCACCACCATCCTCACCCCCACCCCCAGCACACCTATTCCCCGCCAATGTCTCACCATCACAACCCACACATCCCAAAACCTAGGCCTGCATGCGTCCACTAAGCATGGACACCCATCACCAAAGCATGCCCAATGCATATACACATCCCCCCCACAAGCCACCCTCACCAAAGCCCCCACACACGAATGCCAGCACTTGGGGACACGAGAACCCATAGATACACCCATATGCCACACATTGAAACTATAACCATACCTCTATACCCCTGCAGAACCCGACCGTCAACACACCGCGGCGGAGGGGCCAGAATTCTCCACACCCCCCACCCAAGAGGCCGTCAGCGATGACAGCAGCTCTATCGACCTGGACACCGATGACCAGCCCGGACCATCGGGGACCTCTGGACAGTCGGTTCCCCTCACACAGGCCCAGGCCACTACAGACCCAAACCCCTCTGGGAACACCAGCACAGCTCCCACCCAGCGGGCCCATGCCTCTGTCTCCAGGGCGCGTCAATCTGCGGTGTGTCTACCACTACAGGGCACCCAGGATAACCCACCACCCCAACAACAACAGGGACCTGGGGGCAGTGGTAGTGGGCACACCGGCCAGGGGGCAGAGGCCCAGGGAAACAGGGCAACTCGGAGGGCAGCTGTGCGACAGGGGGGGGACGGGCCCAGGGAAACCACTCTCCACGAGGTCCTCACCACCATCATGGGAGCATACAACCGCTCCCAGGAGACGATGGCGACGGTACTGGCCCGGTTCCAGGAGATCCAGGTACTGCAGGAGGAACACTATCAGGGGTACAGGGAGGACATCAGAGCCATCAACACCACCCTGGTTACCATGGTAGGGCTGCTGCAGGACCTCGTCAACACCAGGGCGGACACTCAACAACACCCAAGGGCCCCTGCCACTAGCCTGGACCAAGAACAGCCAACCACCTCCGCCGGCGCTAGTGGACAGGAGGCCCCCGCACAGCAGCAGCCCACCAGACCCCCACCTCCTGCAGGAGAAGAACCACCCCGCAAGAGGGCCCTGAGATCTCGCAAGAAGACAGAGTAGGATGTCAAGACCCCCGCCAGCAATGGATACCACCTGATGTCATCCCACTGTCCCACATTGTCACCTTGTCCATCCTTGAACTGCCCATGCTCCATCTCTCCACAGGCCTCTGGACAATGCACCTGTGTGACTGTTACTCTGGACTCTGCCATGGACATTCCTTCACCATAGCCCCCACCCACTTGAAACCACCCATCCCATTTTGAGCACTTAAATAAACACCTATTTTGCACAAAACTATCTGGAGTCTGGCTGTGATTTCAATATATTGTAATTGACATGACAGTGCAAATATGTCCTTGTACATGGTGAAGTCAACAAACAGCTGCCACAAAGCTGTAGTCCATGGGGAAACGAAGCACAGGACTCGTAGTGGGGACCCCAGATCTGAAATAGGGAGGGAAAAGCCACAACTCAGTCATCATACACTGGGGCAAATAGACAGGCAGCAGAGATGCAGGAGAGTAGTTCACATTTACTAAATTATCTTTGAAATGTTACCTGTGTCCTATTGGAAGTACTGTTCAATGATTCTGTCCCTGTTGTCTGTTTCAGCCCCGTCGTCTTCCTCCTCGTCACTCTCCTCAGGTTCCACCGCTGCCACAACACCACCGTCTCGACCATCCTCCTGCAGGAAAGGCACCTGGCGGCGCAAAGCCAGGTTGTGAAGCATGCAGCAGGCCACGATGATGTGACACACCTTCTTAGGTGAGTACATTAGGGATCCACCTGTCATATGCAGGCACCTAAACCTGGCCTTTAGGAGGCCAAAGGTGCGTTCGATCACCCTCCTAGTACGCCCATGGGCCTCATTGTACCGTTCCTCTGCCCTGGTCCGGGGATTCCTTACTGGGGTCAGTAGCCACGACAGGTTGGGGTACCCAGAGTCCCCCACTAGCCATACACGGCGTCTCTCTAGCTGTTCCATCACGTAAGGGATGCTGCTATTCCTTAGGATGTAGGCGTCATGCACTGACCCTGGGAATTTGGCATTTACATGCGAGATGTACTGGTCAGCCAAACACACCACCTGGATGTTCATTGAATGGTAATTTTTTCTGTTCCTGTACACCTGCTCCCTGTCTCTTGGGGGAACCAAAGCCACATGGGTCCCATCAATGGCACCAATGACGTTGGGAATATGTCCAAGGGCGTAGAAATCACCCTTCACTGTAGCCAATTCGCCCACCTCAGGGAAAATGATGTAGCTCCTCACGGATTTCATGAGGGCAGACAACACTCTGGATAACACCTTCGAAAACATGGGCTGAGACATCCCAGAAGCAATTCCCACTGTTGTCTGAAATGACCCACTTGCCAAGAAATGGAGTACTGACATGACCTGCACCAGAGGGGGAATCCCTGTGGGTTGGCGGATGGGGGACATCAGGTCGGGCTCCAGCTGGGCACACAGTTCATGGATAGTGGCACGGTTAAGACGGTAGGTCAGGATAATGTGGCGTTCTTCCATTGTCGACAGGTCCACCAGCGGTCGGTACACGGGAGGATTCATCCGTCTCCTCGCCCAACCCAGCGGACGGTGCCTAGGAAGGACAACATGGAGCACACAGTCAAGCAACCCACAGGTACGTACTCACAGCTAGCACAGTAAACGATTCTCTATGCAGTGAATGGCGTGTCTGAGTGGCTATGCAAGGCCTAGGCCTGTGTGACGCAGTTGAAATTGAGCCATGTGGGCCCTGGAAATGGCGTCTGCCTGACCTGTGAAGTGTGACAATGGGATGTGAGGTCAATGCGCTGGCGTGGCACACCGCGGCGGGCGGCGGGCGAAGACCGCGGCGCGAAGCCGCATTGGTTAACATTGAAGCCTATGGGTTTCAGGAGCCAATGGCGAAGGGCGCCGGCGGTGGCGGGACGCACCGCCGCGGTACGCACCGCCGCGGACGTGACCGCCATTTTCTATCTACTTATCCACTTGCGACTTGAACTTTCACAGGAGAGGACCTATACTGCAAGTGTTGCTGTGACCTCGGTCTGGAAGGGACAATGGCTGCTGCGCCTGGGGAAAGGGCCCCTGCCTTCACTGGAGAGGAGTTGGAGAAACTTGTGGATGGGGTCCTCCCCCAGTATGCGCTACTCTACGGTCCTCCAGACCAACAAGTGAGTTTAATTCAATCTGGATTTGGGGCCACTGGCTGGCTTGGGGGCCTGGCGGGGGGCCTGGCGGGGATGGGGGGCATGTTGGGCCTGGCGGGGGGCCTGGCGGGGATGGGGGGCATGTTGGGCCTGGCGGGGGGCATGGCGGGGGGCCTGGCGGGGATGGGGGGCATGTTGGGCCTGGCGGGGGGCATGGCGGGGGCCTGGCGGGGATGGGGGGCGTTGGGCCACTGGCAAGGAAAATGCTGACAAACTTGAATGTGGTATTTCTCCCTCCCTGTACGTGTCACATAGGTCCGCGCCCATGAGAAGATCGGGATTTGGCGTGCCATCGCCAAGGAAGTCCGGACCCTGGGGGTCCACCATCGACGGGGCACCCACTGCCGCAAGAGGTGGGAGGACATCCGCCGCGGGACCAAGAAGACCGCCGAGTCTCTGCTGGGGATGGCCTCCCAACGTAGGCGGGGTGCCTGCCGTCAACTGAGCCCCCTGATGTTCCGGATCCTGGCGGTGGCCTACCCTGATTTGGATGGGCGCGTGAGGGCAGCACAGCAGACACAAGGGGGTGAGTACAAGCATTATCTACTCTGTTGTCGCGCAGTGGAGGTGTCTGGGTGGGGGAGGAGGGCTGGGGGTCCCCCTAGGCCAGGGCGATATCTGTAGGCTGCGCACCCCCGTAAGCCCCTGTGTCCCCAGCCACCACCCTCAGTAGTTTGTCAGTACAGCCATCCCTGGGCCGTGTCATCCATGGGTGCAGTTGTCAACTCTAGGCGTGTAGGGCATGTTCCACGGAATGCGTAGCGGACCCCAAGTGCGCAACTTAGTGCAGGGGGCATCTGTGTCTGTCATGTCCGCTAACTGTACCGGAGATCCATGTACTCAATATCCCTTTATTTCTCTCTCCCCCCCCTTTTTGTTTGTCTTTCTGTGCTTGTGTGCATCAGCATCATCAGGCGGAGGAGAAGTGGCATCGGGGCAGGAGGGAGCTGCATCTCACATGGCCCAGGAGGGCCATGCCACAGAGTCAGACTGGACCAGTGAGACGGAGGGCGAGGGGAGCTCCACGACGGGGACGACTGGACCCTGCAGCGACACGGACACGTCCTCGGAAGGGGGCTCCCTTGCGGGGGTGGCACCATCCGTGCCCCCCGCCATTACAGGTACAGCCGCCACCCAGCGCACCATCTCCGCCCTCCCAGCAGCCCCTCAGCGTTCGCCCCGTGCCCGCTCTGCCAGGAAGCCGGGCATCTCCTTCGCCCCAGGCACCTCAGGCCCTGCCCCTGTTACCCCCGCTGCCCTCAGTGAGGAGGTCATTGACCTCCTCCGAACGCTCATTGTTGGGCAGACTACCCTTTTGAATGCCATCCAGGGGGTGGAGAGGGAGGTTCATCGCAGCAATGCGTACCTGGAGGGCATTCATTCGGGTCAGGCTGCCCATCAGCGATCGTTCCAGGCTCTGGCCTCAGCACTGACGGCAGCCATTGTCCCTGTCTCCTGCCTCCCTCTACTAACTCCCTCCTCCCAGTCTCCTGTTCCTCTGCCTGTCCCACCCACACCATCAGACCAGCCTGCACACACCTCAACACCCAAGAGAAGCTCATCCAAACATAAGCACCACAGATCACGCAGACATTCACACACGCAACATTCCGATGCAGACATGCCAACAGTCACTACCACCTCTGTGACCCCCACATCCTCGTCTCCCTCCTCCCTCCCTGTGACGTCTACACTCACACCTCCATTCACCTCACCATCAGCCAGTGTTTCCATCACCAGCACACCCTCCACTCCAGTCCGCACACGTGCAGTCACCACCCCCACTGCCATTTACACGTCCCCTGTGTCCTCTCCCACTGTGTCTGTCACCCCCTCTTCCACACCACACAAACGCAGCCACCCACCCACCCAACAGCCATCCACCTCACGACAGCCTATCCCTCCTGCACCTGCACCCAAAGACAGCAAACGTGACTCACCTACAACCACATCCTCTCCCTCCACTCCCATTCCCACTGTACCTACCACTCTCCATTGTCCCAAGAAACTCTTCCTCGCCACTACTAACTTCTTTCCTGACCCTGAGCCCCCCCCTCCTTCTCGTCAGGGTAAGAAGAGCACCTCAGCCACCACCAGCCCTGCAGCCCCCTTGACAAGGGTGCAGGGGTATTGGAGCCCGCCAGCCCGCATGTCTGGATCTTCGCCCAGCAGCAAGGGGACAGCCAGCCCACCCCCTGGGAAGAGGAGCAGAAGGCGGAAGGGGCGCCGCAGGAGCCCGCCTTCTACATCCCCCCCGGACACCACCCAGAGACAGTCACCAGCCACAGCTCCAAAGGGAGGAAAGGGCCACAGGCCCACGACTAAGGAGGGCAAGGGCAGCAAGTCGGAGAGGTCAGGCAGCAGGCCTGCTGCCCAGGAGGAGCCCACAACCCCCATAGCCGCTGCCCCGGGAGGAACCGGCACAGCTGCCCCGGGAGAGCCCACCACCCCCATAGCCGCTGCCCAGGGAGGACCCAGCCCAGCTGGCCAGGAGGGCCCCACCACCCACAGCCCAGGTGGGCATTGAAGGAGCACCATCCCCGCTGCCCAGGAGGGCACCACCAGGCAATGAGCAGTTGGCCATAGACCGGCCGCCGTCTCCAGAACCGCTGAACTGGGCCCGCCGTCTCAAGCACCGCTCCGCTGGGCCCCGCCGTCTCAAGAACCGCTGAACTGGGCCCTTCAAGGCAAGGAGCGCTGAACTGGGCCCCGCCGTCTCAAGAACCGCTGAACTGGGCCCCGCCGTCTCAAGCACCGCTCCGCTGGGCCCCGCCGTCTCAAGAACCGCTGAACTGGGCCCTTCAAGGCAAGGAGCGCTGAACTGGGCCCCGCCGTCTCAAGAACTGCTGAACTGGGCCCCGCCGTCTCAAGCACCGCTCCGCTGGGCCCCGCCGTCTCAAGCACCGCTCCGCTGGGCCCCGCCGTCTCACGAACCGCTGAACTGGGCCCTTCAAGGCAAGGAGCGCTGAACTGGGCCCCGCCGTCTCAAGAACTGCTCCGCTGGGCCCCGCCGTCTCAAGAACCGCTCCGCTGGGCCCCGCCGTCTCAAGAACCGCTGAACTGGGCCCCGCCGTCTCAAGAACCGCTGAACTGGGCCCCGCCGTCTCAAGAACCGCTGAACTGGGCCCCGCCGTCTCAAGAACCGCTGAACTGGGCCCCGCCGTCTCAAGCACCGCTCCGCTGGGCCCCGCCGTCTCAAGAACCGCTGAACTGGGCCCTTCAAGGCAAGGAGCGCTGAACTGGGCCCCGCCGTCTCAAGAACCGCTGAACTGGGCCCCGCCGTCTCAAGCACCGCTCCGCTGGGCCCCGCCGTCTCAAGCACCGCTCCGCTGGGCCCCGCCGTCTCAAGAACCGCTGAACTGGGCCCTTCAAGGCAAGGAGCGCTGAACTGGGCCCCGCCGTCTCAAGAACCGCTGAACTGGCCCCCGCCGTCTCAAGAACCGCTCCGCTGGGCCCCGCCGTCTCAAGAACCGCTGAACTGGGCCCCGCCGTCTCAAGAACCGCTGAACTGGGCCCTTCAAGGCAAGGAGCGCTGAACTGGGCCCCGCCGTCTCAAGAACCGCTCCGCTGGGCCCCGCCGTCTCAAGCACCGCTCCGCTGGGCCCCGCCGTCTCAAGAACCGCTGAACTGGGCCCTTCAAGGCAAGAACCGCTGGCCCTTTGGCAGACGTGGCAGGGCAGGATCTATCTCGGGCAGGGCTGCAGGATGTCCTCTGGCCAACTTGCCTCCTCCAGTGGCAGTGGGGTCTGTTATGGACTGTATGGACCGTGGCTTTGCACTCCCCAGGATGGCCCAGTGGGCAGGCCACCCACTGTATGGACTGTATGGACTGTGGCTTTGCTCTCCCCAGGATGGCCCAGTGGGCAGGCCACCCACTGTATGGACTGTTTGGACTGTGGCTTTGCTCTCCCCAGGATGGCCCAGTGGGCAGGCCACCCTGCACTCCCCAGGATGGCCCAGTGGGCAGGCCACCCACTGTATGGACTGTATGGACTGTGGCTTTGCACTCCCCAGAATGGCCCAGTGGGCAGGCCACCCACTGTATGGACTGTGGCTTTGCACTCCCCAGGATGGCCCAGTGGGCAGGCCACCCACTGTATGGACTGTATGGACTGTGGCTTTGCACTCCCCAGAATGGCCCAGTGGGCAGGCCACCCACTGTATGGACTGTATGGACTGTGGCTTTGCACTCCCCAGGATGGCCCAGTGGGCAGGCCACCCACTGTATGGACTGTATGGACTGTGGCTTTGCACTCCCCAGAATGGCCCAGTGGGCAGGCCACCCACTGTATGGACTGTATGGACTGTGGCTTTGCACTCCCCAGGATGGCCCAGTGGGCAGGCCACCCACTGTATGGACTGTATGGACTGTGGCTTTGCACTCCCCAGAATGGCCCAGTGGGCAGGCCACCCACTGTATGGACTGTATGGACTGTGGCTTTGCACTCCCCAGGATGGCCCAGTGGGCAGGCCACCCACTGTATGGACTGTTTGGACTGTGGCTTAGCACTCCCCAGGATGGCCCAGTGGTCATGGAGTCCCCTCGTGGATCTGGCATCGTGTACTCAAGTGGCTGAGGTGCCCCCCCTTCCCTTCCCCCTGAGGTGCCTGTCCTATTTTCTTTCTGATGCCCCTGCAGTGTTCTCTCCGTGGAGTTCTTGTCGTGGGACTGGGCCTTGCCCCTTTGCACAGGACCCCTGTGATCCACGGACAGTGGTTGGACTACATTTAGTAGCTGTGTATATTTTGTACATAGTTTATTTATTTATTGGGATTACTGGTGTCCATATTTCAATATATCTGCCCGTTTATGATCTCTTATTTTGGTCTTTGCATTATTTCGGAGGGGGGTGGTTTGTGGGTTGTGACAGTGATCTGTGGGAATGCATTGATGTGTGTGTTGTAGTGGGTGTGGGTGGGTGGGTGTGTGCCGGTAATCTTTTCCCTCCCCTGTGTCGTAGGTGCAGTACTCACCGATGTCTTCCGCGCCGCCGGGCGTGCTCCTGGTATATGAGCAGGTATAGGAGTGCGGGGATGACCTGCAACTCTGGTTCCATACTGCCGGAATCTCGCGTGGAGTGCGTAGAGGTGAGCGTTTTCCCGTTCGTAGTCTGTTTCCGCCGTGTTCTTATCGGCGGTGCTCCCGCCCCGGAAAAGGTGGCGGATTGGTGGGTCGTGATAGGGTGGGCGGTACATTGTCTGCCGCCTGGCTGTTGGCGGGGACCGCCGCGCTGTTTGTTTGTACCGCCGTGGCGGGCGGAGTGTTAATACGGCGGGCTGTGTTGGCGGTTCCCGCCAGGGTCAGAATTGCATATTTTAGACCGCCGGCCTGTTGGCGGCTTGGCCGCCGCTTTATCACCGACCGCCAGGGTCAGAATGAGGGCCATAGTATGGGGCACTCGCGAAATAGGGGCACTGGTCACCGAATCTGAATACTTAGCAAAGACGCTCTCGGATCATGCGCCTCTGAGAGTAACACTGAATTGGGGTAGGGCACGTCAGGCAATCCCCACTTGGAGATTCCAGGCGGAGGCTTTACAAGACCAAGCATTCGCCGCAACATTGGGGAAATCTATAAGCCAATATTGGGAAATAAACGCTATGTCTGCAACAACTCGGGCGATGGAGTGGGACGCCCATAAAGTAGTAGCACGCGGAGTATGTATATCCACTACGTGGGGAGTGAGACGCTCCTTACAGGCAGAGATTAGCAAATTGGAGAAGGAGCTAAGGACAGCGGAAAAAGCGGTTGCACTAGGGGAAATCTCCAACACTGTCCTCAAAGAAAAGCGCTCAAAATATAATGATGCAGATAGCAGGCTCCGCTGTCACGACTATAACTATTACTTGACTAGGTTGCAAACGGAAGGAGATAGATCAAGTAGAATGCTAGCATGGCTACTCCGCGAAGATAGACAGCAAGCTCCGATAGGTGCCATCCGCGTGGGCGCGCAAGAGATGGCTACTACACAAGTAGAAATAAACGAGACGTTTAGGAATTATTACTCAAACTTATACACTAAACGTACCTCATGCACAGCTACACAACTTGAGGCTTTTCTTGCGGACTCCCTCCTGCCCCAACTATCACAAACAGATAGAGATACAATCGAATCCCCCATAACAACAGAAGAAATAGAACTAGCCCTTGCACAGCTGCCCAGGAACAAAGCGCCTGGTGCAGACGGCCTCCCCTCGGAATATTATAAAGCCTATTTACCTAGCCTGAAATCCCATCTGCTAGGAGTGTTCAAAGAGGCGTGGACTAAAGAAAGCCTACCTATATCCCAAAGGGAAGCTATGATAGAGGTACTCCCTAAACAGGGCCGAGACCATACGGATGTTAAATCCTATAGACCACTATCGCTGCTAAATACAGACTGCAAAATATTAGGCAAAATATTAGCTAATAGATTAGCTCCCCTCATGCATTCATTGATACACGCAGATCAAAATGGCTTCATCCCAAAGCGTAACACCTTCCTAAATATTTGCAGACTGCTGAGCATAATGGGGGATACCCCCCGAGGTGCACAAGAGGAAATGGTGCTCTCACTAGACATAGAAAAGGCCTTTGATACGCTGGAGTGGGATTTCCTACTGGCTACGATGGCCCGCATGGGAATAGGCCCTAATTACATCCGTTGGGTCCGGACATTGTATTCCAATCCAAGTGCGAGGGTGAAGACGGGCGGGGTGATTTCTGATAGTTTCCTGATCTCCAGGGGGACACGGCAGGGATGTCCCCTATCCCCGCTATTGTTTGCCGTGGCAATGGAACCGCTAGCGGCAAGAATACGCCTCATTGAACACGAATGGGGAATTATTAGGAACAGGTTATACCACACGGTCTCATTATATGCAGATGATGCTTTAATATATATCAGAAACGGTTGTGCAGTTATTCCATCTGTAATATCCTTATTGGCTGAATTTGGAGGCCTGTCAGGCCTTGTGGTAAATTGGGAGAAGTCCTGTGTGTTTCCCCTGGTAAAAAGGGCCCCCAATAATCAGGATGCCCCTGAGCTAGGGCACCTAAAGTGGTGCCCGACAACATTTAAATATCTTGGGATAAACATATATCATGACACAGAAGACTTAAGAGACGGGAATCTGGGGACGGCGCTAATTTCCATAAAAGGCTCCCTGCAATTCTGGAACAAGCTCCCGCTCTCGCCACCCGGCAAGATGGCGATTGCCAATATGTTGATCCTACCTAGGCTGCTATATTATTTTGCGGCCCTGCCGATAACTATTCCCAAAAGCTTTTTCGGCAATTTAAACACAGCTCTATTGCAGCTCATCTGGGGTGGTGGCAGAGCATGGGTGGCACTAACCACATTGCAATGCCCGCTGGATAACGGCAGCCTGGGAACTCCTAATTTTAAAAGATATTACGCAGCCGCACAACTTCAGTGGGTCCAATATTGGATCCACAGACCAGAGCAGGCAGAACCCACGAGCCTAGAGCCTCGGCGGAACGGGACCCCCTTCATAAATTGGCTGACGTCTAAGCCCCCCAAAGCGGAACAGGTCAACCCATTGCTTGCAGTTGCGCACGTGTGTTGGGCTAAATATGTGCAAAAAGGAGCGGATAAGCTTCCTTACTCCCCACACATACCACTAAATTATCTATTGGCGGGGACTGCAGCCGGAATGCAAGCTGCAAGGATGTGGAGTGAAGCAGGAATGCAGACAATAGGAGATTGTTTTGAAGATGGCAAATTAATGACGTTTGAGGCTCTCCAGGCCCTCACGGAGATAAATCCGGGTCAGTTCCTGACATACCACGCCGTATGTCATGAAATTAGAAAAATATGGGGGGTAGGTACTTCGGAACCAGAGATCTCCCCAGTGCTCCACCAGCTTCTACAACATAATGATCAAACAAAAATAATATCCAATCTATACAGAACCCTCAACAAGACTCCCGAACCACAAGCAGGGAAAGCCTGGGGGAGATGGAACGCAGTGCTCCCCACCCTGATCCCACAGGCAGACTGGCCAAAGGCCTTGTCCCACACCCGTGGCGTGTCAAGGAATCCCAGATTTAGATATACTCAATTCAATTACACGCATCAAACATATCTCTCCCCAGCCAGGATAAAGCGTATGTTCCCCGATTCAGTGCCAGTATGCCCAAGATGCAAAACACCGTCAGCACCCTTCTACCATATGGTATGGGATTGCCCTAATATACAAACAGCCTGGGCGGAGGTGGTAGGGGAGGTATCTGAGTTAACGGGGCTTGCACTGATAGCAGACCCCGGGTCCTGCCTGCTGGGACTGAGAAAGAGACCAAAAAAACAAAGATACCTGCACAAGTTCATATACTTAGCCTTTTTAATCTACAAAAGACTAATAGCGATACACTGGAAAGCCCCCAAGGCTCCTGATCTGAAATCCTGGTGTTCTCTAATAATACGTTGGGCTTGCACTGAATACCAGGTACTAAAAAGAATGGTGCGCGAGGGGCGACAACGTACAGGGTGCACCACCTGGGAGGATCTGGTAACAAAATTGGAGGCCAAAAACGATGAGATGCCTCCTCGAACTGGGGAACACATACTCGCAATAACTACGACATAAATCTCCCTGCACCTCCCACTACAGAAACAAAGCCCATAGGGCACCCAGGCACCATGGCACATGCGCATCACCTCTTTCCCTCTCTCTAGTAAAAATAATCCGTCAAATCTCCGTCACTACAGCACCAGCGACACATGAGGAGCAGAAAACCTGGGTAGCTACCTGCATTCACCAATCTGGATGGAGCCCCCGCTAGGCAGCTAGGGAACTCACGCACGCAAAACAGGGCCCACACTGGTCACGAGTGAATGCCTTTTATAAAATAAATAACAAAGGATAAATCCATGGCGGGTGCAGATAGAAATGATACTGTAAAACTGGAAGTGTTCCAGGTTGTGCTTACTGGGGGGGTTTGTGATTGTTAAATGGTTTAGATACTAGTTATTGCGCTGGTTTATCCTGTGGTTGAAAATTGAACAATTTGTATTACATGTCTGAAACATAAAATCAATAAAAAATATTTAAAAAAACAAAAAAAAAACAATGCATGGACCTGTTACGACTCTGTGGTCACACCTCTAGGGGGCACTGTAAAGGGACTGTCTGTAGCCTGGGAATCACCTTGAACACTCATCTAGAGTCCCTTTCTGACTCCCGTTTGTTTCCCTTTTCGTTATGGTATACTTTTGTAGAATTACATTTGCTTCCTGGGACTGCAAATCCCATAATGCACAGCCTGGTAGTCAGGAAAGCCTGTATTCTTCACCTGTGTATAAGTGTCTTCCTTTGTACTGGGGTTGGCTCATGGTTTCCAGGAGGCAATTCCAGCCCGTCCTTTGTCTAGTGTTATGTGTAGTGCTTAACAGTGACAGTGTGCTATTGCTGTTTTTTCAGGAATTGCCACTGTTTCCAGCTGGACCCACAAGGGCTTGTCTTGTGTATGTAAGTACAATCCTTGTTTGTGCTCTAAGGTTCCAGAGACAGAATCACTTCTGCTGCCTCTGTTCTATGGGGCTTATGAGGTGACTATCTGTAAGAGCAATCTGCACAGAGGCATTGACATTCCCTGTTGCTGTGGGAAGTTCTGAGCCCTACCCTGTGTACAACATTGGTGGTAACCCCAGTGTGTTTGTCCATTAGTAATCCGTTTCCTGTTTGTTCACACTAAGGTTGCTCTGCTTTTACTTTCCTGTTTCCTGTGCTTGTCCATAGCTGTCCTTTCTCGTGTATGCCTTTAGCTGCTCTTCTGTGCCAGTACTCTACCTCTTTGGGATATTCTGTGACCTCAAAGGGTGGCCCAACCAGAGTCCTCATCAAACCCGCCTGAAACCGTGACAGGACCCCTATCACAGACCTGCATGGACACCCTTCACTAAAGCATGCACACTAGAGGGAAACAGCAGGCCCACCAAATACCTACTCACACAAGGCAGAGCTACCAGGGCACTAACAACCATATAGGGCAACACACCCACGTACAAGATGTCACAAGTAGAAACAATAACACTGCATTAACATCCCCACAGGTCCCCCAGCCAATGTCACTGGAGAAGAGGTGCCAGCAACATCCAGTCCCCCCACAGAAGAGGCCCACAGTGATGAGAGCAGCTCTGGATGCCTGGATCTGGATGACCAACCTGGCCCATCAGGGACCTCCGGACAGTCGGTAACCCTGGCACAGTCCCATACCACCACAGAGCCTCCCCCCCTCGGGAAACACCAGCACAGTACCCATCCAGTGGGCCCATACCTCTGTCCCCAGGACACGTTAATCAGCAGTGTGTCCACCACTACAGGGACCCCAGGTCACCCCACAAACACAGGACGATCAGGGACCTGGGGTCAGTGGCAGTGGGCGAACGGTTCAGGGGACAGAGGCACAGGACAACAGGGAAGCTGGGAGGACTGCTGTGTGACAGGGAGAGGACAGACCCAGGGAACTGACTCTCCAGGAGGCACTCACCAAGATCCTGGGAGCATACCACCATTCCCAGGAGACGATGGGCAAGATACTGGACAAGATGCTGGAGAACCAGTGGCTGCAGGAGGGACAATACCTGGGGATCAGGGAGGACTTGAAGGACATCAACACCACCATTGCAGGGGTGCCGGCAGACATGGCCAACACTATGAGGGATGCAGTGGCACACCACAGGGCCCCTACCACTAGCCACACCGATTAACAGCCCTCCACCTCTGCTGCCGCTAGTGGACAGGAGGCCCCACCACAGGATCAACAGGCCACCAGCACCTCTCCCCCTGCAATAGGAGAACCACCCCGCAAACGGTCCCTGTGATCCATGCAGAAACCAGAGACTATTGCCAAGACCCCTGCCAGGGAAATAAGACTCTCCTGATTGTCACCCTTGTGTCCCACTCTGTCACCCTGTCCACCTTGAACTGCCATTGCTCCCCTTCCTATGTCCCCTTGGACACTGCACCTGTGATACAAATAGACTGGACTCTATCCTGGACTTCCCTCCATCATCACCCCAGCCCATTGCACATCCCCCTCTACTTATTAGCACTGAAATAAACACAATTTGAAAAAATGCAAGTATGGAGTCTGTCAAATGATTTAACTATGTATTAGTTTAACAAGCTTTAAACACTGCAATACAACTGTACAGTAATGTATACATAGGAATGACCTGTAATTGGCTGCAGTCAACACACCAGGAGCGATAGTGGGGCACAAATATCTGCATATAGAGATGCCAAAGGGTACAGTAAGTGGCCATAGAAGTGGGGAAATCAGCCTGCCTGTGACAATGTCAAACACAAAACTGTCAATGAAAAGTGAAGTTACAGTGTCTTATCTGTGTGTCATTGGAAGTATTGTCGTATTATTGCACTTCTGTTGTCCTCGTCCTCATCCTCTGCCTCCTCATCTTCGCTGTCCACAGGGTTCACTGCTGCCACACAGCCATGTCCAGCCTCATCCTCCTGCAGAAAAGGCACCTGGCGACGTAAGGCAAAGTTGTGCAACATACAGCATGCCACGATTATCTGGCAGACCTTCCTGGGTGAGTAGTACAGGGATCCACCTGTTAGATGGAGGTAACGAAATCTGGAGGCCGAATGTCCTCTCTATTATTCTTCTTGTACGCCCATGTGCCTCATTGTAACGTTCCTCTGCCCTTGTCCTGGGATTCCTCACAGGGGTCAGTAGCCATGAGAGGTTGGGGTAACCAGAGTCACCTGCAAATATCGAGGGACAACTGTTAGCTACACACTAACCCTTAGGGCTTACACCATATCTATACACCAACATCCACTGTGTGGGAACCAAGGCTCACCTATTAGCCACACCCAGTGCCTCTGGAGTTGAGCCATCACATATGGAATGCTGCTATTCCTCAGGATAAAGGCATCATGCACAGACCCAGGATACTTTGCATTGACATGGGAGATGTACTGGTCCGCCAGGCACACTATTTGCACATTCATGGAGTGAAAGCTCTTTCGATTTCTGAACACCTGTTCATTTCTCCAAGGGGGGACAAAGACAATATGTGTACCACCAATAGCCACTATAATGTTGGGGATTTGTCCCATTGCATGGAAATCAGCTTTCACTGTGGCCAAAAAAACGATGTAGCTGCGCATGTGTTTCATCAGGGCAGACAACACTCTGGTCAGCATTATAGAGAACATTGGCTGAGACATTCCTACTGCCAAGCGCACTGTCACTTGGAAGGAGCCAGTTGCCAGGAAATGGATCACAGATAGGACTTGCAAAAAAAGGGGGATCCCGGTGGGCTGACAGATAGCAGATATCAGGTCAGGATCCAATTGGGCACACAGCTCTGTGATTGTGGCCCTGTCCAGTCTATAGGGGAGGATAATATGCCTGTCCTCCATTGTTGCCAAGTCCACCAGGGGCCTCTGCATGGGGGGGATGTCTTCATCTCCTATTCATCCGCAGCGGTTGCAATCTAGGGGGCAAAACCGTGAGCAGCTGGTCAGCATTCCATAGTTCCATAAACTACACTGCATTGCAAGTTATGACTGTAACAGTATATTGTTGGATAGGCCCAAATGGTGCCTATGTGTACTGTGACACAGTTAGGTGCCATGGCCTGCCCCCCCCCTGAAATAGTGTCCGCCTGTCCTGTATGGAGGGACAGGTAGATATTAGGTAATTCTGCTGTCGTTGTGCACCGTTGCGGGAGGCGGATACCGCCTCATTGGATACCATTGGGCCCTATGGGTTACAGTGGCTAATAGTGATGTACGCCATCAGTGACCATACGCACCACCGCGGACGTGACCGCCATTTTCTATCTGTTCACTCACTTGCTACCTGAACTTCAACAGGAGAGGACCTACACTGCAAGTGCTGCTGTGACCTGTGTCTGGAACCGACCATGGCTTGTTTCACTGGGGAAAGGGCCCCCGCCTTCACCGCTGGGAAGTTGGAGAGACTGGTGGATGCGGTCCTACTCCAGTACCGAATGCTGTATGGGCCTCCAGACCAACAGGTGAGTACACTGTGAGCATGATGCATGGGGCATGAATGCATGGAGTGCTGTGTGTGAGGGCTTCGTGTGGGGGGTTTGGTGGAAGGGCCCTGGGCAGCGCGGCATGTATGGTGAGCCATGTCTGTGCGTAAAGGGATGTGAGGGCTATGGTGGGCCAAGAGTGTAACAGGAAGGACGGTCTGACTGATACCTTTTCCTATGTGCATTTTTCTGCAGGTCAGCACCCATCAAAACAAGCATTTACAATGCATTGGGTCTCGCGTTTTCTCATGTTAGAGCTGATCGCGTTGTAAACTCCTAACCCGACTTTTCACCTATCGGGCAAAAGTGCATTTATGTACATAACCCGAAAAAGTGAAATCAAGTAGGTAAAGCGCTCAACTTCTGCCAAGCGAGATCAGGCTCGTAAAATTAGAGAAAAAAAAGTCCACGAGCCCGATGGAAAACAGCGAGCCTCGCATGTTTTCTGTACTTGGTCGCTGCGCTGGAGGAGGGCTTGCCACCGGAAAAGGCATGCCATATGCGTGCCATCGACTAATGAAAGCAAGCAGATTTTATTAGGGAAGCCTACCAACCAATAAAAAACACTGATGTGAAGTTGACAGGGCTCCGAGCCCTTTTATAAATACAAAAGAGTCTCCCTGCGAAACGCATGTGCGAGCGCATGCAACGCAGGCTCAACCCTAAAAAGGGTATATGGCGTGCCATTGCCAAGGATGTGCAGACCCTGGGGGTCTACGGCAGGTGGAGCACCCCTGTCGGAAACGGTGGGAGGACCTGAGACGTTGGGCATGGAAGACGGCGGAGGCCCAGCCGGAGATGCCCCCCCCAACGAGGAAGGGGTGCCCGTCGAACCCTGACCCCCCTGATGACCCGCATACTGGTGGTAGCCTATCCGGAGCTGGATGGGTGCTTGGGGGCATCACAGCAGCCACAAGGGGGTGAGTACTGTGCCCCAATATACTACTTGCGCATGGTGGGGTGGCATCAGAGTGGGATATGTGAGCCTGTGGGTGCCCCTAGGCCAGGCTGGACATTTCAGGGTAGGTCCCATGTTGGGCAGGGTCTGATGTAAACCTCCTCCTACCAAGGTAGTAGGCATCCACTACTGGGCAGGGGTCTGTGGGTCTCAGGTATGCTGCAATTGGCATTCGGTATCCCTGTCCATGGGCTGGTGACTAGCATTGTGACTGTTAGTGCATTGCCCAGTACATAAGGCTGTTTCCTGTGTGTGTGTGTCATGTACGCCAATGGTGGTGGTGTTGCCGCCATTGACCAAGTCTATCCTTTGTCTCTACTCCCCTTTTTGTTTTGTGACCCTGTCCTTATGCGCATTAGCATCATCTGGCGGAGGAGCAGAGGCATGAGCGACGGGGAGAGCTGCATCCCACAGGGCCCAGGAGGCCAAACCCATTGACGGTGAGGGCACCAGTGGTTTGGATGGCGAGGGGAGCTCCATGGCGGAGACTGGAAGGGGCAGTTCTGACAGTGATACCTCCTCCGATGGAAGCTCCCTGGTGGTGCCGGATACCTCTGTGCCCACCCCAACTACAAGTACAGCCGCCACCCCTGTACCAGCACCGCCCTCCCAGCAGCCCATCAGCGTGTTTCCCATGCCCGTTCACCCAGGAAGGTGGGCATCTCCTTCACCCCAGGCACCTGAGGCCCTGCCCCAGTTAGCCCTGCTGTCCTGAGTGAGGAGGCTGTTTACCTCCTGCGATCTATCTCTGTTGGGCAGTGAACCATTGTGAATGCTAACCAGGGGCTGGCATCCCATTTGCAACAAACAAATGCATTCTTGGAGGGAATTCACTCTGGCATGGTGGCCCAACAGAGATCAATCCAGGCTCTGGCCTCCTCCCTGATGGCAGCCATTGTCCCTGTTTCTAGCCTCCCCCCCTCCAACTTCCTCTACGCAATCCCATTTCCCTCAACCCCAACCTATCCCAAGCACACAGGCAGACCAGCATGCACCGAGACAACACACAGGAGTGGTTCAGGCAAACACAAGCACCACACATCATCCCAGAGGCACTCACACAAACACCATCCAGATGCAGACATACCAACATCCACTGCCTCCACTATGTTCCCCTCCTCCTCCTCATCCCCCATCCCTCACAGTATCGCCTTCACTCATACCTGCATGCACTACATCCTCATCCACTACCTCCATCACTAGCACACCTATCAGTACACACCCCTCACTGACAGTCACCACCCCCACATCCATGCACACGTCCTCTCCCACTGTGTCTGTGCCCCCTCCTCCCAAAGTACACAAACGCAAGCACTCAGACACCCAACAGCCATCCACCTCACAACAGCATCCAGCCCATGCACCTGCACCCAAAATCAGCAGACAGACATCTCCTACAACCACTTCCTCTTCCTCCACTCCCAAACCTTCCCCTTCTTCCCGCGACAAATGTCCCTAAGAAGTTTTTCCTCTCCACCGTTGACCTCTTCCCTACCACTCCCCTCCCGTCCTTCACGTCGGGCCAAGGTGATCAGAACCTAGACGAGCACCTCAGCCACCCAGTCCACGGCCACAGTAGTGTTGACAGCTACTGCAGGTGGGAGAGGATCCCAGGCATCAGGCAGCCACACTGAAAGGGTGCCTGCACCAGGTGCTTCAAGGAAGGGCAAGGAGGCACCACCAGCTGCGACAGGGAAGGGCAAGGAGGCACCACCAGCTTCTACAGGGAAGGGCAAGGAGGAAACACCAGCAACGTCTAGTAAGGGCAAGGAGGCACCACCAGCTGCTACACGGAAGGGCAAGGGGCAATCCCCGGCTGCTGACAGGAAGGGCAAGGGGCCTGCACCATCAGGCAGGAAGGACAGGAGGCCTGGTGCAAGCGATGGGCTGCAGCCTCCCCCCCCCCCCCACTGCCAGCCCTGACACCAGCACCGCCACTGCCACCACTGAGCAGCCGTCACCGCCGGCGGACAGTGTGTAGTCCTGTCTCCATGGGCTGTTGTGCGGCCTAGCCCCTGCAAATCCTGTGGGTCTGACACACAGGTGAGAGACACTGACCTTGCACTCCCCAAGATCTGCATCATAGGGCACAATGTCCCCTCCAGAACCAGTGGAAGAAGCCATCCACTCACCCCATCCTTCCCAGGATAAAGCACACTGGTCACTATGCCCCCTCCAGAACCAGTGGAGAAGCCATCCACTCACCCCATCCTTTCCAGGATGAAGCACACTGGGCACAATGCCCCCTCCAGAACCAGAGAAAGAAGCCATCCACTCACCCCATCCTTCCCAGGATGAAGCACACTGGGAACTATGCCCCCTCCAGAACAAGTGGAAGAAGCCATCCACTCACCCCATCCTTCCCAGGATGAAGCACACTTGCCACTATGCCCCCTCCAGAACCTGTGGAAGCAGCCACCCACTAAAGAGACTGTCGCCTTGCACTCCCCAGGACAAGTCAGTGGGCAAACCACCCACTTGAGAGACTGTGGCCTTGCACTCCCCAGGACAAGTCAGTGGGCAAACCACCCACTTGAGAGACTGTGGCTTTGCATTCCCCAGGACATCGCACAGGGCATGTATCCCCCTCCAGGACCAGAGGTGTTGCACCATCTTCTGGCTGAGGTGCGTCCCCCATTTCCCGCCCCCCTGAGATGCCTGTGTATTTTTGACCTGATGCCCCTGTAGTGTTATCTCAGTGTTGTTGCAGGAGTGAGGTGGGGCCTTGGCCTATATGTTGTGGCCCTGTGGCCCACGGACATTTTGGACTGGGCAGTGTCCCAACATTTGTAAATATGTATATATGTTTGTATTTTGATGCACTTTTCATAGTATTTTATCGTATTACACTCACTTTCTTCAAATCATTTTGTCCTTGCATTATTCCTGAGGGGTACGGGGTGAATATGTAATGTTTGTGCAGCTGTATGTGTGTATGGTGTTTGGGGTGGGGGTGTTACGTGTGTGTGTTCACTCTCTTTTTCCTCCCCCCTCCCTTGTGTGTTAGGCGGCAGTACTCACCGTGGTCGTCTTCGCCGGCGTTGATGTTTATAATGCAGCAGAAGGTAGACAAGCATCAGAAATATTTGCAGCTCGGCCTCCAAGGTGTCGTGGTTGTTCCCTGAGTCTCCACAGGTGAGTCCTTTGACTTCTGTGCAGTGTTTCCACCAGGTTTTTGATGTCTTTGGTACCGCCCCAGAAAAGGTGGCAGATAGGCCGGTCACAA
Organism: Pleurodeles waltl; assembly: GCF_031143425.1. Lineage (NCBI taxonomy): Eukaryota > Metazoa > Chordata > Amphibia > Caudata > Salamandridae > Pleurodeles > Pleurodeles waltl. Next base: position 543,790,318 of record NC_090451.1, read on the forward strand.
TAGTGTGGGCGTTACATTGTCTTCTGCCTGGTTGTTGCCAGTTACTGCCGTGGTGCTTGTTGATTCTGCCGTGGCAGTCGGTATGTTAAAATGGCTGTCTGTCTGAGCAGTTTCCGCTGTGGTCATGATTCCATTTTGGTTCCCGCCGGCCAGTTGGCGATATTACCACCGCTTTATCACTGACCGCCAGGGTTGTAATGAGGGCCTTAGTCCTTGACTGGTAGGCGGCCATGTAACCATCAGAGATATCTTTTTCTGCTGAGTGTGTGAGTTTTTTTCGACAAAATTAAGCCATTCCTTTGCTTTCTAAAGTGAAATCATCAAAATAGGGGGTTGTTTTTGAAAAAAATCAATATCCCTGACATGGTGTAAACTTGGAACCACTTTGGTATGCATGATGGACACAGACAGTTAAGAAAACAAAAGCTGATGGTGTCAAAAGGTCAGACTTAAACAGGACAGGTCTTGAGCAAACTTGTCAGCTGGGCATCCAACACCGTTGATGGTGTTTCTGATGGCAAAGCTGTATCTGTGGCTCAGCCACAGGAAATAGCACTTTCTTCGGGAACCAAGAGCTATGTGCACTGAGCATCAGTCATTTTTTGACAGATGCTCCCTTACCAGAAAGCTCTAAAGAAGAACTTCAAAATTTAGAAGACTTCCATTCAAGAAGCTATTGGCAACCTGTGCTTTTATTTTATCTAGACGTTGTGTTAGGTGCTAAAGTCTTCTAATGACTATTGTTCTCCGATACCTATGGGAGTCATCTTAATGGTGATGGCTCTGGCTGTCCATTGATTTACTACATCTTCGAGGGTGCACATCCTGAACTTTGACCAGTGGCGGCCGGCAGCTTTGGGAGGGGGGCGGGCGGGGCACACACACAAACACACACACACACACACAGAGGATCATTCTTTCACACACAGACACGCACGCACGCATGCACGCTCATCCATTAACAACACTCATTCCATTCAAACATACACTCACGCACCAAACATTCATTTTACAAGATCACACACATTCATTCTTTCACACACACACGCACGCACTCACATCCATTAACAACACTCAAACATGCACGCGCGCACCAAACATTCAATGTAAAACATAACACACATACATACACACACACACACTTACCTTTAGCCTCCAGGTCCCAGGAGGGTTGGGACTGCTGCCTTTCCTCACTGGCTGACCTGAGGTTCAGCCTGACAGACACTCTTCATGGGGTGGAGGGGCGTGGCCCCTCCACCCTAAAGGACGGGCCGCCACTGACTTTGACCCTAGAATATCGAAAGGACACAATATCTAGGACAAAATATTGAAAACAATATATCGACAGGTAGGTCTAGATGTTTATACCTAACTCCCCATGCATGTTCTTACTTGGTATGTATCTCTTGAAGGGACGTAGATGTGGAGTTAGGAATAGTAAATCTATACTTCCCTATATGCACTAACCTTTTGGTCTTTTGTCCCTCGATATTATGTCCTCGATATTCTTGTGCCATGATATTCTAGGGATCGATATTCAGTAGTACATGCATCGCCTAGAAGCTCTCTGTGGAGCTTGCAAAGTTAGGGCAAAATGATCAACACTTGAGTCCCTGTTCACAAGAGTGTGTGGAGCTAAGTCATCCATTATGATCAACATTATTTATAAGGAAAGAAAAGACACATAAGAGGTCTCTCCATCAGAGAGCTGGGTTGTGTTTTTGGTGAGTATATTGACAAGCATCCCATGGTTGATAGAATAGAAAGACTCCAAGATGAATCTTATCTGAAAAATAAATTCAGATTTATAATTTTTTCATGCTCTAAGTGTAAACAATTAGTTCAGTGTTCAGGTCTGGTGTTAGACTTACTGCAATCATACGTATAATATACTTACTTAAATGGGGGCTCAGCTAGCCCTCTTTATTAACAGGTCTGTTATTGTGTAATTTAGATTTTTCTTCTGCCCGCTACTGCAGGGGCAATTAGTCAACCCATTTTAGCCACTGCCTAATTTCAATGTGAGAGACAGCATTCTGAGCTTCACAAGCAGTACATCCACACACAAAGTAGATGCAAGGGCAGTTATGGGATGGGTCATTTATTAGACCATTTTTTTTTTCTTATAACAAATGTTTATTTTTAGGTTGATGATGGGCAAGCAGCATTTCCAATAATATAACTTTGGAAAAAAAAAAACACTCATAACACTCAAACATGCACGCGCGCACCAAACATTCAATGTAAAACATAACACACATACATACACACACACACACTTACCTTTAGCCTCCAGGTCCCAGGAGGGTTGGGACTGCTGCCTTCCCTCACTGGCTGACCTGAGGTCAGCCAATGAGGGAAGGCAGCAGTCCCAGCCTCGTCACAGAGTGGGATGGGATCAGTGAGACTGCTGACCCCACCCACTCTGTGACGAAGTGTCACTGATTGACACTCGCCCTGGGCACTTCAGGGCTTAAACCTAAAGCGCCCAGGGAGAGTGTCAATGGGTGACGCTTTCCTCGTCACCCAGGGGTGGGCCTCGAGGCACCTTTGCTGGGCCGAGGAGTTCACGCCCATAGGGGTCGTGATCTCCTCCACCCAGCAAAGTTCAGCTCAGGCAGCCAGGAGTCTGCGCAAATCGCACATGTCTGCTCCTGGCTGCCTGACCTGAACATGAAGAGTGTCTGTCAGGCTGACCTTTGTTCAGCCTGACAGACACTCTTCATGGGGTGGAGGGGTGTGGCCCCTCCACCCTAAAGGACGAGCCGCCACTGACTTTGACCCTAGAATATCAAAAGGAATATCTAGGACAAAATATTGAAAAAAATTTATCGACAGGTAGGTCTAGATGTTTATACCTAACTCCCCATGCATGTTCTTACTTGGTATGTATCTCTTGAAGGGACGTAGATGTGGAGTTAGGAATAGTAAATCTATACTTCCCTATATGTACTAACCTTTTGGTCTTTTGTCCCTCGATAATATGTCCTCGATATTCTTGTGCCATGATATTCTAGGGATCGATATTCAGTAGTACATGCATCGCCTAGAAGCTCTCTGTGGAGCTTGCAAAGTTAGGGCAAAATGACCAACACTTGAGTCCCTGTTCACAAGAGTGTGTGGAGCTAAGTCAACCATTATGATCAACATTATTTATAAGGAAAGAAAAGACACATAAGAGGTCTCTCCATCAGAGAGCTGGGTTGTGTTTTTGGTGAGTATATTGACAAGCATCCCATGGTTGATAGAATAGAAAGACTCCAAGATGAATCTTATCTGAAAAATTCAGATTTATAATTTTTTCATGCTCTAAGTGTAAACAATTAGTTCAGTGTTCAGGTCTGGTGTTAGACTTACTGCAATCATACGTATAATATACTTACTTAAATGGGGGCTCAGCTAGCCCTCTTTAATAACAGGTCTGTTATTGTGTAATTTAGATTTTTCTTCTGCCCGCTACTGCAGGGGCAATTAGTCAACCCATTTTAGCCACTGCCTAATTTCAATGTGAGTGACAGCATTCTGAGCTTCACAAGCAGTAGTACATCCACACACAAAGTAGATGCAGGGGCAGTTATGATATGGGTCATTTTTTAGACCATTTTTTTTTTTCTTATAACAAATGTTTATTTTTAGGTTGATGATGGCCAAGCAGCATTTCTAATAATATAACTTTGGAAAAAAAAAAAGCCAAAAGGCTTAAAACCGAAATTAGACCTAATAGCTTTGCCAATGCTTGTTTTTAGTTTGTAATATGGGTTTTGGATTTGATATCCATGTTATAGGCTTTCTCTTGTCTACACGCGCTTGATTTTTTTCTGTGCACTGTGACTGGATCAGCACCTGCTCCACCCCCCTATTTTCTGAAACATTAAATATTTACCCTGTTGTTCTGCACCTCTTGATCCTCCCACCCATGTAGGATGACAAAAATGTACAACATTTTCTTTGGCAACCGAATTGCTTTTGCAACAACAAAAGAAAGTAACCCAGAGGCAAAAGGATTAAGGAGTGCCGCCCTCCACTCACATGATCACATGAAGGGATTTCATGTGTTGTTGAATCTTATTGCGCCTCCCTTTTTATGGGAGAGCACAAAGCGCTCCATACATAAAGTAATCTCTCTTTGGGCTTCAAACCATGCCGAGGTCACGTCAGTCTTTTTCATTGGTTCCTGGGCTTGCTCTTTAAAATCTGCTTGCTTTCATTTGTGAAAGGCATGCATACATCATGCCTTTTCCGGTGTTTAGCCCGCCTACACAGCACTGGTAAACTACTAGGAACATACGAGGCTCGATGCTTTGAGCCTGATTTCTGGACTACTTCATCTGTTAATTTTCCCGCAGTGCGATCACGCTGGGGTTTACATAGCACGATCACGCTCCGTTTTTTAGTTTTCAATTTCAGCGCGATCGCACTGTATTTTACATAGCGCAATCACACTGTGTTTTTTTTCTTTGAATTTGTGTGGCAAGAAAAGTTAGATTAGGAGTTTACAACGCAAATAGCTCCAACTCGAGCAAATGCGAGCCCCGTTGCATTGAAAATGCTTGTTTTACATTCTTATCTCTTTACTCTGCAGTTTTTTATTTTATACCAGTAAGAGATACATGAGGCAGAAATGTAGCTTCATCCTCCGTTATCTCAAAAACAATACTGAGAGCCTCTTGGAAAGTTGGGTTGATGCTTTGTCCAGGATAAAGACATGGTGATGGAAAAAAACACCTGGAACCCTATTCTCCGACAACAGGAGTAGCTCCATCAATACTCTGATGATAAATAATTATGCATGAAGATTTCTATTGCCCATAGCATTCAGTGAATCAAAACCTGTCTCGATCTCATTCAGATTTTGATGTTCAACCGCTCTCTAAAACTCAGTCCCACCAAAACTGATTGGCTCCTATTTAAAAAAAAAAAAAAATACACTTACAAATCCAAGTCTGGCTCTTCAAAATGAACCTAGACAACTTCAGCACTCAGATCTATTGTCTCCTCAACCACACACACACACACACACACACACACACACACCTCTGAAAGGCATCCTTCAAGTTACCACACATCTCATCAAGGGACTGAAGATAGTCAACCATTTCACCCACATTTGAAAGAATTGATGCTGTCTTTGCCACCAAGCAACACCACAAAATAAAATGATGGGCGGAATGTTGAAACATTTCATACACTCAACCCCAGTCAAAGGCCTGGATTTAATCCATTGTTATTTTGCTTGCTAGGTCACCCTAGTTTGGACCCAGCCATATGCAAATCAGTCTTGACCATGCTCTCCATGGGAACAGTCCAGCCCAAACTGCCAAGCCAGGCCTGGACCAGAAACAAGCACCCTGGGACTAGTTTCAGGGTATCACTCCTTATCATCCAGGGTAGCTCAAATCCAGTGGTGCAGCGAGCAAGCTACCCATGTCTGGGCATACCCTGGCCACTTAGGGCTCATATAGCAACACCACAAAATAAAACAATGGATAGAGTGTTGAAACTTTTCAAACACTCACTCTAAGTCACAGATCTGGGTTTAATCCATTGTTATCTTGCTCGCCACATCACCCAAGTTTGGACACAGCCATATGCAAATCAATCTTGATCCTGCTCTCTATAAGAACAGTCAAGCCAAACTGCCAAGCCAGCCCCATCCCCGACTGGAAAGAAGCATCCTGGGACCGGTTTCCGGGTATCACCCCTCATCAGCCAGGCTAGCTTGATTCCAGTGGCACTGCGAGCAAGGGATCCACATCTGGACATACCCTGGCCACTTAGGGCACACTTAGCAACACCAAGCAACCAATATTTTGAAGACCATTTGCATCATATACAAGGCTACTAAAATGCCACCTTGCATACCTTGCAAGAAAATAATCACCTCAAGTGGATGGTGGCACACAAACCCAGGACATTGTCAGAAATTAAACAAAAAATGATAAGCTTTCTCCATTTACTCCCGCTAGATTTTAAACAACACCACCCTTATCATCAAAACAGTGATTAATCTGAGCTGGTGGTTTCCAGGTGCATTAATTCTCAATGCCAGTACAAATGATAGTCTACCACATGGTGGCGCTGTCTGTCTAATCCGGAAATGAGTCCAACGATAGTGTTCAATAATAAAATATAAATTAAAAAATAAAAATACCTGCCACCTGTGCCTTTCTTATAGCTTTTGGTGGCCTGGAATAGTCTGAGCTGTCATACATGTTGGAATAAGATTATTAGTAGTTGTGTTGGTAAGTCATTTGCACTGGAATGGTAAATAGGTGGTGCAAACTGCAGTGTCCTCCTGAGAAGGTGTAGGGAAGTACCCTTTTGACATGGTTAGCCCCCACTTTTTGCCTAGTTTCTGATGTGGTTTGACTGTTAGTGCACTGGGTCCCTGCTAAACAGGTCCCCAGTGTTCTTTCCCCAAAACTGCACAGTTGTTGTGCACAATTGGCAAACTCTTTAGCTACCTCTGGAAATCCCTAGTATATCGTTCCCCTGGTACCTAGGGCCTCGGGTACTAAGGAAGGTCTCTGAGGGCTGCAGCACCCAGTGTGCCAGCCTTAGGGACCCCTCGCCTAACCCATAAAGTGCTGCCATTGCAGACTGCGTGTGTTGGTGCAGGCTAAATTTAAAACATGACCTGTCACACACTCTTGTGTGTCAGGCCCTCTATCACTGCATGCCAAATGCAAGTCACCCCTAAGGCAGGGTGCATCAAGGCAAATGTGAGGGCATATGTGCAGGAGCAGATATGCCCCTGCTATGCCTTTGTCAATTCTGAGGCAGAGTAAGGGCACAGAGAAGCCAATTTAAATGCATATGCTGGCCACTGGTTATTATGAGTTCCCCAGCTTCATGATGGCTTCTCTGAATCCTGGGATGTTTGGTATCAAACATTTCAGAATGATAAACCCCCAGTGACCCAAGAGATGGATTTATTAAAAACTGCACACAGAGGGCACTTTAGAGGTGCCCCCTGAAAACCTACCAGCTACTAGTGTACTGACTGACTAGTCCTGACCGGTTCAGCCACCACAGATGCATTTCTGGACCCCCAAGGTGAAACCCAGCACTCTCGAGGGCCTGAGACAAAGGCCCGTTCTGGGCAGGGGTGTGACCTCCTCTCCCAGGCAGGATGGACATTCCAGGGTGTGGAGCTTCAAGGGCCTTGCCGCCTCTATAATCCGATCCAGGTCTCTCCAGCTAGTGGAAATGACCAACGCCCCTGTCCAAATCCCGCATTAGGCAGCAGCAGAGGTGGGAAAATTAGTTAAATTACGAGGAGTGCCCACTTCATGCCAGTCCCATTCCAATGGTGGACGAGCTGAAGTGGACACTACTTTTTAAATTCCTCCATCTTGTTTGGAAGTAATTGGGCCACTAGGGTTAGGGTTATGCCCACATCCCAGCGGAAGAGGTCATAAGAAGGGTGTAGTTACCCTCAAGGTGGTCAGCCCATTGGCTACCGCCTGCCGCTCCCTGTAACACCCCTAAATTGAGTATTTAGGTGGCACCTTTGAAACCTAGAACTCAGATTTCAACAACCTAAGAAGACCTAGACAAAGAAGAGTTGTACCCGCAGAAGAGGAATAGAAGAAGCAGCTGACCAGGACTCAGGACTTGCAGCCTGCCTGTTGACCTCAAAGGATCCTACATAAGAAGCCAACTTGTCCAGCCTTCAATAAAGAGTCAAGTCTCCAATCGGTACGGGATTTTCCCTGCAATAAGAACTCCAAAGAAAAGACTCTGCAGCTGCTGGACCCCGGAAACCTGACACCAGAAGTGACCACTGCACCCAACGTCCATGACCCGGGGTGAAGCCAACCAACTGTGCCAATGCGGATCCCCAGCTGTCCAGAGACCGAGTCTAGTCTAGCCTCCCCTATTGGGAAACTTGCAGCCTCTGTATTCAGGCTCACTCTGCCACAGGCTTGTGGAGAGAGAAAATCCGACAGCTACAGCTACCACTGCACCCGTGACCCCTGGCCCCAGCTGAGGGGGGTCATCAGTGCTAATGGCGTCCCCCAGCTCCTAAAAACTTGAGTCCACCCCTTCCGGACTCCCCCACGACACCTGCAGCCTCAACACATAGGACCCCCTGACTGCGAGTGCTCCAGGATGTGAAAACCTGATGCCTAAAGAAACACCTGCATCCGTTGCCCCTCGGCACAAGAAAAGAGGACCAAAGGTGCTCCTAAGTCCCGAGCACCTTAAGTCTACTACCTACCTATTGTTGTCCCAAACTAGCTTGCCAGCCAGAGCATGACCAGTTCAGCCACCACAAACGCGTTTCTGGTCCTCCAAGGTGAAAGCCAGCACTCTCGAGGGCCTGAGACAAAGGCCTGCTCTCGGCAGAGGTGTGACCTCCTCTCCCAGGCAGGATGGACATTCCAGGGTGGGGATCTTCAAGGGCCTTTCCACCTCTATAATGTGATCCAGGTCTCTCCAGCTAGTGGAGATGACCAACCCCCCTGTCCCGACCCCACATTTGGCGGCAGCAGAGGTGGGAAAATTAGTTAAATTAGAAGGAGTGCCCACTTCATGCCAGTCCCATTCCTAGGGTGGACGAGCTGAAGTGGACACTACTTTTTCAATTCCTCCATCTTGTTTGAAAGTAACTGGGCCACTAGGGTTATGCCCACATCCCAGTGGAAGAGGTCATAAGAAGGGTGTAGTCACCCTCAAGGTTGTCAGCCCATTGGCTACCGTCTGGCACTTCCTGTAACACCCCTAAACTGAGTATTTAGGTGGCACCTTTGAAACCTAGAGCTCAGATTTCAACAACCCATGAAGACCCGGACAAAGAAGAGTTGCACCCACAGAAGAGGAAAAGAAGAAGCAGCTGACCAGGACTCAGCACTTCCAGCCTGCCTGCTGACCTCAAAGGATCCTGCACAAGAAGCCAACTTGTCCAGCCATCAATAAAGAGTCAAGTCTCCAATCGGTACGGGATTTTCACTGTAACAAGAACTCCAAAGAAAAGACTCTGCAGCTGCTGGACCCTGGAAACCTGACACCAGAAGTGACCACTGCACCCAACGTCCAAGACCTGAGGTGAAGCTAACCAACAGTGCCAGTGCGGGTCCCCAGCTGCCCATAGACCGAGTTCAGTCCAGCCTCCCCTAGTAAGACGCTTGCAGCCTCTGCACCCAGGCTTCCTCTGCCACAGGCTTGTGGAGAGAGAAAATCTGACAGCTACCACAGCACCTGTGAACCCTGGCCCCAGCTGAGGTGGGTCATCAGTGCCAATGACGTCCCCCAGCTCCTAAAAGCTCGAATCTACCCTGGGTCCACCCCTTCTGGACTCTCCCACGACACCTGCAGCCTCAACACATAGGACCCCCTGACTGCGAGTGCTCCCGGATGTAGAGACACCTCTGCATCCATTGCCCCTGGGCACAGGAAAAGAGGACCAAAGGTGCTCCTATGTCCCCAAGCACCTTAAGTCTACTACCTACCTGTTTGTTGTCCCAGACTAGCTCACCAGCCAGAGCCTGCAGCCTGTTTGTCACTGGGTCAAACTCCCTTAGGAAACCATTGCGCACCCAAGGCCTTACTGTATCTCTGCACCCCCCCCCCCGCCCCAGTCCCGCTCAGTGTGACCTGTTGGTGTGGTTCTGATCAGTGCCTAGTACTTACCTTAACTCCCTGAGTTTGGCTTTGTAAGTCGTTGTTAACCCTGTATTTGCTAAACATTGTTTTTCCTCCATAGGATAACATTGCGAGAACTCTGAAATTGCACTGTGTCTAGTTTTGAAACTGCAAAGTATTTATACTTAAAAGTCTACTTACCTGATTACGAAGTTCTTGGGTTTGAAACATATCCAAAAAGATTTTTTTTTTTTTAATTTGTCTCAGATTTATTCGTTGAATCTTCTCATTCATTGCCTCTGTGAGTACAACAAATGTTTAGCTATACCCTCTGATAAGCCTAACTGCTCCTCTACACTACCACAGAATAGAGCATTAGTCTTATCAACTTTTACCTCTGCAATACCAATTGGGGATCCATTGGACTCTGTACAATGTACTTTATTTTTGTGCACTATATAGAGAACCAGCTTCCTACAGAAGGGGCCCTGGCACTTCCTGTTTTGTTTAAAATTCAGTACTGCATCAGAACAGCCCCAAACCTCCTGCAATTCAGGAAGTACCTAAGGATTCAGTCTTTAGGGAACACTGCAATTCCAAACTATGGACCTCATTACCTAAAATCATCTTACTTTTGTGAGTGAGCAGTTCTATATTTCATCTCTGGGACCCTGATCATGCTCAGCACTCTTAATCTGTAGCTAGGTTTGAGCTTTACAAATACTGATGCAGACATAACTACAAGATGTTAGATATTGGAGCAAATGGATGGAAAGCATGGTTGGTGCTTGTTTACACTTTCAAAGGAAACACAGTGGCTAAAACATAGCATTTGAAGTAACTTAACTCTAGAACTGTGCATCATCAGGTTAGGTTACGCTACTGTTTTGCAAAATGGAGGAAAGGGTCCAAGCATCTTAACGATAGCCGTATATTACGTTGTTACGAAAAAAACACAAGGAAAGGGAAATAGTTTTGTGGATCCATTTCCTAAGTATTTAATTGAGTGACCCACCGAATAATAATACACAATCAGCATTCAGAACATGCATAATGACTGACTACGACGAGTATTTGCATATAATGAATGTAAATGGCGAGTGTACAGTTCGGTCGTTAGAAGAGGTCAACCTGATTTTTTTAAAGATTATGTATTCGTTTTAGCAGTACACTGCTGTTCCATATGACGAGATGCAATACGCTTCTCTACCCTTTGTTGTTATATTTCTGAAGGTTTACTTCTTATGCTAAAAAAAGCAAATGAAGTCGATGCGGGATAAATTTGAATTTAGATTAAGCATAAGGCTTGATTACATGTGTGATACAAGCAGTGCTTAATTTGTAAATAAAAACGTGACGGTGCCCAAAGCTCGTCTCCGAAACACGAGGCTGCAGCAATTAAATGTGCGAGCACAGAATACTGAGGCGGCATAATCCTGAAGCCATCACAGACCTCTTTAATCCATTTACAGGCCCTCGAAGCCGCTTCAGCTCACTCTTGCAGCTTTCTGCTTTCTACGTTTCTCCCTTTGTGGCACTTTCACGTTTTTCTCTTCCTCCGTCTTTGCCATGTGTCTTTTTGGTTGCAGTAAATGTCTGAGGCAAAAGAATAAGCGCCGGCCCTCAAAAATAAGTGCCACTGGCTCAAATTAAACACTGGATACAAGCAACACAATTGTAAGATTAGACAAATAATTGAACACATCATACTCATAATGGTGTTTAGGTTGACGTGAATCTAATGGATATAAATACGGTTGTTAAAGATCGGTACAACCTCCATTTTCCTCCTGGTTTTGCTGAAGATATCATACTGGCAACCATATGGAACTGGCCCTTTACTCTTCAGCTCACTGAAAAGTAAAATGCATATGAGTCTACAGAAGGAGGAAATGAAGTGCATATATATTCAACAACGTTATACATCATATGCAAATAACCCTCGTAAATATTCATTTTGGATATTACTTATTTAATTATTTCGAGAATCACATGGTTGTGGCTGAATAGCATGTGGCAGCGCGGATAACAGTGGGAGCAACCACAAAATGCACCCCTGGGGTCGTCACTAGTGACATTACTAGTAACATTTATGATCCCACAAGGCCACTAGGCGCGTCACTAAACACTGTCAGCTGCAATCATTAGTAAAAGAAAAGTATATTACACAAAAAGGTGAGACAAAGAATTGAAGCACGCGGCCATGATGCACCACTAGACTTTACGTAGCAGAAGGACTGTTTGTTGACTGTGTTCAATGCTACAGGACTTGTTTTACTGCGCAGTGTGCCTTTTATTTCTAGCTTTTCCCCAGCGCCATTTTACAAAGATTATTGTCTTTATTTTCTTCTGAATGTCAAGTGTACTTTCGTATTGATCACCCTGTGCTTTTTGTACAAACCTTTCCTAAATATACTTTCTTTAGAAGGTCCGCGCTCGGTTCTCTCTAGAGTAAGTGCCTTATGCAACATCAAGTGGCTCACTCTTTTGTGCAGGGCCATCTGCCTTTTTCTTCGCACTCCCTCAAGCTCACTTCCTGTTAATGTCTCCGCGGTGGTTGCGCTGCAATAATTGTTCCTACACTTGAGACTGCAACTTTTGAACTACTGCTTCTGCTTTCAGTGTCTTACAATAACATTACACTCATCGAAATAAAGCCTCACGCAGCTCCTTCGTACAACCCATATTTACAAGCTGCTGACACAAAAGTACCACTAAGAAAGGCATAATTTGTAAGAGAGGGACAAGCCAATATCTAGCCTCAGTCATAACTGTCTGACCTCAGGTACCGCCTGGTCCATCTGTGTGGACCACACCCTTAAGGTATATATATTTAAGTGTTCTGACGCTTGGCGCCCGGTGCTAGTATAACAGGAGTGCGATATTGGTCCTGAACACTAGGGCGTGTAGAGCAGGGCTTGCCCATATGCAGTACCTTCAAGCCAATCTCACCAGCAAAGCACCTCCGTTTGTTGTTTTACCAGCACAGAAAATGGAAAGCTATTGTTTCCCGTTCAGAAAAGACCACAGACACAGAAACTGTAATCTATTGGTGGGTTTATATCTGTATGTGAGCTCGAGTCCCACTGGGAAACTATTAAATGCCTCTGTACAGAGGGATTACGCCCATCCAGACCTTACTGGGAATGTCCTGGGGCTCTCAACACTCATTTGGGGAAAAAAATATTTGCATCAGCCCTGATGGCGCGGCAACACCCAAGAGTGACTAGTACTTGAAGGGTATCACCTGTCTCTGTTGGGTTATTGCTATTTCTGGTCTGCCTATGCTTACCCCCTCATAGTCCCTAGTTCTGGACACATCCACTGTCTAAGGGACACTAGAAGAGCTTTTAGGAGATGCATCATAGGCCTATTGGTCACTATGAGTCGATGTTCCCTCCTTTACACTTCTACGGTACTAACATGGGCAATGGGCAACCCAATGTTTTGTCTAACCAAATCTAGTCTAGAGCGTGGAATATAGACAGATTTACTGATGTCTTTCCAGGGTCCTTGTCATTATAATACCTGCCTGGATATAGGCATTCATACTTAGGAATGGGAGGAGTGATGGGGCCAAACAAGAAATCACTCACTAGTGGATCAGGCTGGATGTAGTGCCCACCTCCTCATGGATCCATCTCAGAAGAGCCTTTTGCTCAAGGCACCCCATATATCAGCTTTCCAAAGAAGTCTTTCAAAGTCACACATTTTTCTAAGGCAGGATTCAGACACTGCCATCTGCCCACCTGACTAATCAATCACCTGAGGCAGATTTGTAGCTAGGCCTTGCTGATTCCCACCATTAGACCACATGTCTATTGCCAAGGAATACTGTGCCCTAATCTCACCCCCACTAGGCTGAGTATCAAAGGCAATCAACAGATACATGCACCCACCTAAACATTGCCATTCCTATTCATGAAATCCTTACCAGTGACCTACTCACATTTTGAATGGAGGGAATCCTACATCATACACGCCTAGATTATCACTCATACTTATGGAGATCTCCCACCAGAGCCTACTTGGTTCACATGTAATATGTGCCCCAGTATCCTTGGAAGTTTGAACTTTCTTCTCAGTCCCAGAGTTCAGCCACAGTTCTACCACAGGATGCAGACCTCATAGACCAATGACTCTTACCCTATTTGACTTCTGTAGATCCCCCCTTGATAATTACTGAAATCAGGACCACCATTGTGAGCGTGTTTTCTCCTCCAGGTCAGGATTCGAAAACGCTTGCACCGAGGTCCATGGGATCTTTGGTTCCTGTGAAAAGTGTGGTAAAACCAAACACATTCAATCAAATCTCAGTCAATATTACATAACATTTCTACACCATAACCAATTTGGCCATGGAAACAAAACTCCAATCAATGAAAGGTTCAAAGGTTTATTACAACCCCATGGCTAAAGTCATGTAAATAGTGCATAAAATCAAGTTATAAAGATAAATGAAAACCATGGGCAGACCAAATCTGCGAAACAAATTTAATCTACTCAACATCAATACTATTAGACATTCCAAAAGAATTATGCAAACAAGCAATTATATAATTTGTGCAACAGAAACAAATTTCAAATCGTTAGGTGATGTCATTGGTCAATGCTCAAATTCAAGACTTAAAACGTACATTTTTATGAGGATGGTTATCAAAACTCAGCATCTCAATCTTTAGGAGGATGGTTCTTACAAATCAACACACCAATTGATAGGAGGAGGGTTTTCACTACTGTAATCACAAATTAGGATGAACATGTGTGGGAAAGGGCTAACAAATGCGGACAAAAGAAGAAAGAAAAAGAAGACAAAAATAATTTGGAAAAATCATCTGTCTTGGGTCAGGTTAGACTAGGATTGTGGTCCCTACTTGGACAAGAGTGTATAGCTCTGCCAACCAAAGACCCAATTTTTAACATTAGAGATCAGTGGTGAGGATAGGACTTGTGTTTGCACAGTGCCATACAATAGCTACATGTATACTACCCACCCACAGTCAAAGTTCAATTTGATTTGTTTCTTTTTGCTACAAATTTCCCTGCTTTACATTTTTAACCAATCATATACATCATGTCTCTAGCTGGGTCCACAAGTGGAGCTGGAAAGATTGACCTGGCTAAGCTGGAGGATTACAGAGACCCCCAGATGAAGAGCCTTTGCAAAGTTATGGGGGTACCTGCCCATGGAGCTTCCAAGATGGGAGAATTTGAAAAGGCACAGCATCCCTGAGCAGAGTCCATCACACAAGAGAATGATGAGTTGGGGGTGCAAGAGAATGGCTCTCCAGAGGAGCTGCCAACAGCAGTAGGGGATGACACCCCAGGATTTAGTCAGCTACATGTTGGCATGCTGCAACGAGATGCACTGCTTCTGGAAAAAGCCCAAAAGCAACCTTGAGGCCAGTCAAAAGGTAATGAAACGCTGGTATGACCAGAAGGAAACTCTAGTGGACTTTCAACCTAGCAACAAAGTATGGGTCATGGAACCAGTAGAACCCAGAGTGCTCCAGGATTGCTGGACTGGCCCATATGAAATAAAGGAGCGTAAGGGGGAGGCCACTTACTTAGTGGACCTCCAGACCCCTAGGAACCTCCTAAGGTGCTTCATGCAAACAGACGAAATCCTCACTTTCAGAGGTCTGAAGTCAGTATGCTCCTTGTGTCAGATGAAGGTGTGGAGGAGGACAGTGAACCTCTCCCTGACCTCTCTCTGCACAATAAAGTGGTGGATCAGTGGAGGGTGTCAATCTCTGACTCCCTGACCCTAAACCAGCGAGGTGACTGTTCCCAGTTACTGGAACAGTTTTCCTCCCTGTTTTCCCTCACCCATGGACTCACACATCTGTGCATCTATGATGTTGACACAGGGACAGTACCCTGAAGAGAACACACTTTACTGGTTGTCAAACAGGATGGAGTCCAGCATCAAGGATGAAGTGGCCAAGATGCTAGATTTATGGGTGGTTGAAACCTCTAACAGTCCCTGGTCCAGCCCTATGGTGCTGGAACGGAAAGCAGCCCCACCGGGTGCCAAACCAGAACTTCTGTTCTGTGTTGACTACTGAGGTCTCAATTCAGTCACCAAGACTGACGCACATCCCATCCCCTGAGCTGATGAGCTCTTTGACAGGCTAGGCGCTGACAAAATCCTCAGTACCTTTGATTTGACATCAAGATATTGGCAGATCACCTTGACTGAGGGGGCAAAAGAGAGGTCAACATTCTCAACCCCTGAGGGACATCACCAGTTCTGGGTGATGCCCTATGGCTTGACGAATGCCCCTGCTACCTTCCAACGGTTGGTTAACAGGGTCCTGGCTGGTAAAATGTCATTCTGTGCCACCTACTTAGACGACATTGCTGTCTACAGTGTCAGCCGGGAGGAACACCTGCTTCACCTCCAAGAAGTGCTCCAGGCCCTGCAACAGGAAGGACTAACAATCAAGGTCAGTAAGTGCCAGACTGGGCATGGTTCCGTGGTGTATTTGGGACACCTGGTAGGTGGTGGCAAGGTGCAGCCCCTCCAGGCCAAGATAGAAACAATCATGGCTTGGCAACCACCTAAAACACAAACTGAAGTGAGAGCCTTCCTAGGCCTCCCTGGTTACAACCAAAGATGTCTTAAAGGATATGGCACCATTGTTGCCCCCTTAACTGAGCTGACTTCTAAGAAGCAGCCCAGGTTGGTGATCTGGACAGAGGCTTATGAGACAGCCTTTCAAACCATCAAGGAAGCCATGTGCACAGCACCTGTGCTCAGGGCCCAAATTAAGCCAAGAAATTCATAGTGCAGACAGACTCTTTTGGAGGATGGCATAGGGGCAATTGTCACAGCTGAATGAGGAGGGTTTAGACCAGCCAGTGGCCTTCATTAGCAGGAGGTTACCTCCACTGGAACAGAAGTGGAGTGCCAGTGAAAGAGAAGCATTTTCTGTGGCCTGGGCACTGAAGAAGCTAAGATCATACCTGTTTGGGACTCACTTCCAGGTTCAGACAGACCACAGGCCCCTCAGATGGCTCATGCAGATGAGGGGTGAAAATCCTAAACTCTTGAGGTGGTCCATCTCCCTACAGGGTCTGGACTTTATGGTGGGGCATTGCCCGGAGACTGACCCCACCAATGCTAATGGTCTCTCCAGATTCTTCCGCCTTAGTGATGAGAGCTCCCAAGGGATTGGGTAGCTCTCCTCACTTTCAACTGGGGGGAACACGTTAGACCTGACAGTCTTAGGGTGGTCATACCCCAACTTTTGGCCTGCCTCCCTTCATTTTTCTGACCCTGTTTTTGCTGGTTTTAGGACTCTGTGCACTTTGCTCACTACTGCTGAAGTGCATATGCTCTCTCCCTCAAACATGATAACATTGGTTCCTATCCAATTGGCATATTTAATTTACCAGTAAGTCCTTAGTAAAGTGCGCTACATGTGCCCTGGGCCTGTAAATTAAATGCTACTAGTGGGTCTGCAGCACTAATTGTGCCATCCACATAAGTAGCCATGACTCAGGCTTGCCATTGCAAGGCGTGTGTGTGCAGTTCAGGTGCCACTTCGACTTGGCATTTAAATCTACTTGCCAAACCTTAAACTCCCCTTTTTCTACATATAAGTCACCTCTAAGGTAGGCCCTAGATAACCCACAGACCAGGCTGCTATGTAGGTGAGAGGAAGGACATGTACTTATGTATTTTGCATGTCCTGGTAGTGAAAAACTCATACATTTGTTTTCAACTACTGTGAGGCCTGTTCCTCTCATAGACTAGCATTAGAACTGCCTGTGTATACTTTTAAGTGGTAGATTCTGACCTGGAAGGAGTAGCCCTGTCATGTTTAATATTGCCAGAATGGTAATAGAAAATCTTGCTTAATAGTGAAGTTGGATTTCATATCACTATTTTAGAAATACTACGTGTATAGAAAGTGGGCATTTATCTGCACTTGCTGCCATCTGTGCCTTACAGCCTGTCTCCAATCCACATCTGGTCTGTGCTGGTTGACAGCTCCCCTTGTGCATTCTACCAAGACTACCATAAACACAGGACACTCTGTCACATCTGCATTTGTCTGCTTACTGAATCGGTCTCCCTGGGCAGGAAGGGTGGAGGGGCTCCCTCTTACATTTCAAAGGCCAGTGGCCTGCCCTCACACCACAAAGGACTGAAAACCCCCACCGGGATCCTAGCAGAAAGGACTGGGCTGAAAGGGGAACTTGTGCACTTCAAAAACACTCTTTGAAGTTCCCCCACTTGAAAAGCATTTTTGGGTATATAAACTGGGTCTATGACCCCACCAAATTAGACACTTCTGGATTTACCCCCGCAACTGCCTGGCTGCCCAAAGGACTCATCCGGACTGCTTTGCTGAGAAGGACTACCCTGCTTGTTTTCCAGCTGCCTCCTGGCCTCTGACTTAGCTGGAAGGAGTCTGCCTTCCCCAAAAGTGCTGTCCAAGGGCTTGGATTGAGCTTGCCTTCTGTAGTGAAGTCTCAGGACCAACAAAGACTTCACCTACTAGCTTCTAGCTTGTTTTCCGATTTCAGCGACTCCAGGACCAACTTCAGCGACTCCAGTAGCGACATCAGTGCCCGACACCACACCACTGCGTGCTCCGGCTCTGTGGTCCTCACTGCACGCAATGACCGCAGCCTGCAACGCAAGTGGAACATCGCTGCGATGCCGCTGACGTCATGCAGTGTGATCGCAACACTGCAAAGTCCACTCATCACGTCTTGACCGACTGGATTCATTGACCCTGCTGGGTCACAAGGAACCAATGGCTCGCCACCGACACCACATCAGCTCCTCCTGCAACTGGACAGAACCGACATCTGCCATGCAGTACGGAACCGATGCCTCACCTCCCTGAATGTCATAAGATACTGATGATGCACCTGTTCCAGCTATGCTTGATCCCCACGCCTCTGTGCCAAATTTTTGTTTCTTCATTTGAAAAGGTACAGTGTCTGGGAGTCATGCGACTCCGTGACCAGCGCCTGTGACGTCAGATTATTGGGAATGACTCCATCAACAATGCTGTGACAGCTCCAGTTAAAGCTATTCAGTTTCTAAGTGCTTTAAGGAGGTTTAATCATTTAAAATTCATTATTTTGCTTGTGAACATTAGATTTACATCGTTTGACCATATTTTATTCAGATAAATACTATTTTCTAAAACTGTGTGGTGTGTTTTTGTGATGTTTTCACTGTGATACTGTATAATATATTGCACAAATACTTTACAAAGTGCCTGACTGCTCTGTGCCAAGCTACCAGAGAGTGAGCACAGGGCAATTTGTGTTGCGTTGTGACTTACCCTGACTAGGATTGGGGTCCCTAGTTGGACAAGGGTGTACACGTCAATTTCTAACAATAAGCATGAATAAAACACGCAAATTATAAAAACGCATTAATATATCTCATGAATAATATATCATAAAATATACAAAGCATTTCATTATTAATTGCAATTTTTAACACATCACATTAAGTATGACTGAAACGTATTTATTTATTTTCTAATTATAATAATTAATTCTAATAATTTAATATTCTCAAACATTGTTATAAATCAGGTTAGCATTTTAATAAACTCAAGCGGGCACAACGTCTGCCATGGTAAATGCGATGCTCAACATGGGTAGGCACAGCGTCCACCATGGTTCAAATGTGCACACTTTACATTACATGTTGATTCATCTTGAATAGGCCTTTAAATGTGAATATAGAAATGCCTAATACTGACTTCTGTGCCACTAAAGCATTACCAAACATTCCACTCTAACACCTCTGAATCTTTATTGGAATCCACGGGACCACACTAAGTAATTACTGGAAGCAGAGGACGCCAGCATAAGCCTTTTTGATGTTTTTGATGTTTTGAACTGCAAAACAAATCGTAAAACAAATACAGAAACAAACATTGATCAATTAGATACACAAATTATTTAATATTTTATGTATTTCACAAACTTTTTGTAAAACAAAATTACATTTTTTTATTAGAAGGTTGGAGGTTTTGTAAATTTAATTGTCCAATTATTCTGTTTGATGCACTTGCACTGCTCCCACAACTCAATCGGACTATACTAACTTAATATTTAGCCTCCAATTTCAAATTTCTTCACATTTACAGAATGTTGTAAAATTTTAAATTTTTCATTTTGTTTTATTTATTTGTAAACACATATTAATCTGTTAATATTAAACCACATGTTCCTAAACATACAGCGTGGCCTGCTATCCCCCCCTATGTGCAAAGGCAGGGAACCCATTTATGAAATAGGTGGCACAAAGCACTCATGCCATGCTTGCTTCAAATTCACCCTCTTCTGGGAGCAGCACACCTGTACTTAACAATTCAACACATGCCTCTTTGCCCTGACGCTCACACATCTTCCCTCATTCTTCAACTTGCTAGCCACCAGGCTTTGGTTCTTGGCTATCCCCAGCCTCCCTTCCAACCTTCCTTAATGGAACTCTATCTCTGCTCAGCTCCACAGTTCCTCCACAGTTTCTCTAATGGTTCCCTTAGCTAGCCAAATCCAATCATTGAGCCTTATCCTTTCTCTCCACATACAAGCCACTTACACTCACATAGGAAAGAAAATAGATACAGGACAGTTTTCAATACATTTATTGAAAAGACTACAATCTATGGTAAAATGCATGAGCTGCGATGATTAGGATAATGAGGAACAACAAAATCAGGATTGTGAAAATTAGAGATGTGAATATAAACAACACCAACATATTGTCATAACATGAGTATACAATTCCCTCCTAAAAGCCTAGTCTCTCCCCCCCTAAGCGAAAGCATGGTGATATAAGCCATATCTATCCGTTCAGTGTCCATGAGAAACACACCCCACCCCCGTTACCTTGGTACAAGGTCAAGCCGCCAGTCTCCAGATCAGGATTTGTGGAGACACAAAGGCTGAGGTCTACTGAAAACAGGCATGCAGCATGGGTTGAAATTCTGTCTGGAACCCCCACCAATGCCGGTTGTGCTACAAGATGTTTTATAGGGGACATGTTTATGTTCATGCACAGAAGCCTGATGCAGGTATGTACCTAAGTAGTGGACTGTTTACGGAGGCTTGGGGCCGGCAATACAAAATATTATTCTGTGGGCCTCGCATTCTGGTCAGGAATTTCAAGATTATTTAACGTCGCTTGCAATCCATCACGGCAGAAGCACTCTTCATTGGCCTCAAGCGGTGGAAGTCAAGAGGTTCATATGAACCTTAAACAGGGCTCTAAGGATTGGGATGGACCAAGGAGAAGACGCAGAGTGGTGCATGCATAAATTCTTGAGGGCATACCGACAAACTTTGCATAGTACTACCAACTGTGCTCCTGCCACTTTACTATTCTGGAGGCCTCAAAGAGACTGTGTCCCTGCAGACCCTGACTGGCGGCCTGCCACGTTGGGGGCAGAGGCCTCCCAGCAAAGAAGGCAAGTCACTAATGACAGAGTAAACAGACAAAAATGCAAGCAGAATCCTGACTTTCAGGTTGGGACCTATGTCATCATGAAGGATCAGCACCTCTGTTGGAAATTCAGGACCCCATACAAGCCTGAAGTGTGGGAGGTTGTGACGATCAATGGAACCATGGTCACAGTTCGGTGAGGAAGTTGCATGGCCATAACAAACATATCATGGTTCAAGAAGGTGGCAGGGACAGAGAGCCCTATCAGAAATGGAGCGGAGGAAGACAGTGGGACTGAAGGAGAATACCCCACAACACCCTCACCTCAAGGAAGAAGCAGTTCCATGACACCTGGGGAAGGCCAGGGAAGCCCTGTTGCAGAAGCCTTTTCATCCTGTAACGACAGAGAGCAACCATTCACCCTGGCTGGAATGGCGCACAGGGGCAACCCTGCAGGGAGTGGGAACAAAAACACACCCAGAAGCCAGATGTATGGCCTTTGGCCAAATCCTTCTCCAATCCAGAGACTGAAAGACTTTGGACCTCATTATGAGTGTGGCAGTCTATAGACCGCCTCATTCATGGTGGCAGTCTGGACTGCCACATTACAACCCTGGCAGTCGGACCGCCACCTCCGCCAGGGTCTTGGATCCCAGCGGTCTGGTGGTGGTGGAGATCCTAAACCACCGAAGCAGCGCTGCTGGGGATTACAACCCCATTCTCCACTAGCGGTTTCATGGCGGTAGCACCGCCATGAAAAGGCTGGCAGAGAACAGGTGCAGTGGGCCACAGGGAAGCCCCTGCACTGCCCATGCACTTGGCAGGGGCAGTGCAGGGGCCCCATTGGCCAGCACCATAGCAATGTTCACTGTCTGCTTTGCAGACAGTGAACATTGCGACAGTGCTGGCGCACCCTGCAGGCAACAGCAGTGCTTCCAGCTCAATTACGAGCCAGAGACAATGCTGTAACCTTTTTCCTGCTAGGCTAGTAGGCAGAAACTTAGGTTTCCGGCCGCCAACCCAGCAGGAAACCCATAATAGCTCCGGCGGGGAGGTCGCTGAGTAGGCGGCGGCCACCCTGTCAGGAATTTGGCAGATGGATTTTTCCATCTGCCAAACTCATAATCAACTCCTTTGGATGTCTCTTGCAGGACCCTTGAACTTCCGTTTGCCAAACATCAAAAGATGGGAGGGATGTAGAGTGCCACCTGGCCTCTGGAAACAAATGTATCAATTTCTCACTCAGAAGACCGAGCGCTGTCCGAGGAGATAAATAAATGGGAGTATGGTTTCTCGAGGCAATTGCCGACAAGTACTGTGACCGTGCTGTGTTGTGTAGTTTTATAGGCAATCATTAGGCCCACTCTGCACTGCCATGAGGTCGCCGCAAGCAATACAGGTTTAACAGTTGATGTGCACCTAATGTTATGCTGTAAATGGTAAACATTTACTAGCAGGTCAGATGCTTAGGGCCCGATTACAATCTTGCCGGATGGGATACCCTGTCACAAACGTAACTTGTAATATGGTGGGCGGGATATCCGACACGGTTGTGACGGAGTATCCCATCCGCAAGATCGTAATCAAGCCCTTTGTAATTTATAACTTTCAGCAATGTGCAGTATCTTACAAAACGATTTGAAAGGTCTCAGGTTGCTTCAGGCTTTCATGTGAGATATTAAAAGTTAATAAATATTGGTAGTCGACCACCAGAGTTTCATTTAATATTTTTGCTTTTTTATATACACTTCCTGCCCTTGGACCAGAATTGTGTTGAGGTTGCGATGGGCGGTAGGTCGGAGAGAGGGATTAAGGCCTTTGTTACGAATTTGTCGGTCTTTTTACATGACTGCCAAAGCCACTCGTGCCAGAAGACTGCCAGTGCCCGCGGTCTTCCACCCACCATATCAGGGGTACTGCCGGATTTCTGCCGCACTTTGGGCGGAAAACCGGCAGTAGTCATGCTGGCCGGTGGAGGCGCTCTGGCGGTTCCACCTGCACCGCCCTGCCAGTAGGACACCGCCCGCCATTTTATGGACCATAATGCGGCCTGGTGGTGTCCTGCTGGCTGGGCGCTGCCGGCAGTGGAAGCGTCCCTTCCCATTCCCTGCCGGACGACCTTCTCCCCGGAACAGGGAAGGTGATCGTCTGACAGGGGAGGGGGAGTGGTGGGGGGTGTTTTGTGTTCATGTATGAGTGTGTGGTGTCTGTATGAATGTGTGAATGTGTGGTTGTATGCATGTCTGAATGAATGTTAAAGTGAGTGCGTGTCTGCATGTAAGTGTGTATGCGTGTGAGTATGCATGTTTGGATGGGTGTGAGTATGCGTGCCTGAATGCGTGTCTGAATGTTGTTGTGAATGGTGTATGGATGCGTTCTTGAATGCGTGTATGGATGCGTGTGAGTGGATGTGTGTATGTAAGTGTAGGTGACTAGGTGTATGGGTGGTGCGTGTGGGTGTCTGTGTGCATGCAGGTGGAGGGGGGGCGCTGTGGCTGAAAGAGGGGTTGGGGGGGCATCTACCGGTGACAGGAAGAAATTCACTGTCACTGGTAGCCTTTCCGCCATGGTTTTCATGGAGGTGCTACCACTGCGGAAACCATGCTGGAAGGCCGGCTCCTAATACCGCCAGCGGTCTTCTGTGGACCGTTGGTTCAGAGATGATCATCTCCGGCCTGGCGGTTCCAACCGCCATATCGGTATGAGTGGAGATGTGGCGGGTTTTGACCACCACATCATAATGTGGCTGTTAAAAGACCACCAGGGTCAAAATGACCACTTAAGTGTGGACGCACAAGAAGTAGAAAGACAGTAAAAGAAGAGTAGATATAAAATTGAGAGGTGATCTTCTAGATCGGTGCCTTAAGGTAAAGATGAAATGTGAAAGGAGAAGTAAGCAGGTATTGGCTTCTTACTGCAGGATCATAACCACCTTAAATTCCGTATTTTTTGTCTGCTCTGGAGAATGTTTTAGCTGACTCGCCTACTTCGTGTTTCCAAAAAATCATAAATGACTAATACATAATTACAAACATACATAGAAGGGCTTAGGTAAGCCCGTTGTGTCCATTGGTCTGCTTCACTGTCAATTACATTTTGCTTCAACCAAAAACACCATAGGCTACATGGGAATGGGTCAGCCCACTTCAGGAGTAGGAGCTGCCACTCTAAAACACTAGTGACGGAATTTTGCCTGTGGTCAGGTTCTCTATCAAAAAAGTGGTGCACTTAAGTGTCATTTTCATTGCCCTTATTTGTGCTTATAATATTCTATGGTGTGCTGCTCTGGTGAGATGCACCATGAGTGAGGGCACTACATGGTTTTGCTGGGCCCTTTTGTACTTCCAAGGACCATGCAGGATGCTTGGTGCCAAACGGCATCTGAGGATCACTCCGGCGCCCATCACCATAAGGCTGCATTTGCTGTCCTATAGACGTGCAGTGCTGCCCCTCAGGTCCAGTGAGTACATGGACATTGCACTGCTTACTTCCTGACATCACTAGCTGCTGCCAGTGTCATCAGCATCCCCGCCCTTCTGTTGGCCACACCATAGGTGCTTATGTAGTGTTATGCTGTTCCAGCACTAAACCCTACATTCTGAGATAGCCTTCAAGACAGATGGTGGTTTTCATTTTATTATTGATGCTAAGGAAAGAAATTGTAAAATAATATGGAAAATTATAGTCGTATGGATCGGGACGAAAAACAGAAAGACAAGCGAATATGGTTCCAGAAAATATATAGGTTGATTATGTATTAAGTCTGCGTGTGTAATTCTAGAAAATATAATCACAAATACTAAGAACGAAAGGATCACAACAGCAGCTGGTCCGGAGGATATAAAAAAATGCCCATACGATGTCGGGTACAATTTTATGCCACCTTTTTAAAACATGCTTTGTCACTGGGACTATCCCAAACCCCTGGAAGGGACACATCATTCTAGCACTCCTCAAAAGAGGCACATCCCCCCCCACAAAGCTATACACAAATTGAACTATTGGATTCTACAGCAAGAGTGTTCGCTAAATGTCTTCTGTGATATCGGGAAAAAATGCATGTCGAATCAGATTTTTCTACTACTAGAACAATCAGGCTTTAAGAAAAAAATCCCTTAAAAATATTGTGGTAATACAAGTTTTAGCAAATAAGTAGGCCAAATTATGAGGCTTTTATAGACTTCTCCACTGCCTTCTATCAAGTCTACAGGTTCACTCGTTGGATAAAGTTGAAGCAAACAGTGGCCTATTACAGGGATGCCTTCTGCACCACCACTTTTTCCTTTGATCTGTATGTGTTCAGCTTATTATTCAGAAATATTAGAAAATTCTCCCAAACTCTAGGTTTTTATCACATAAAAAACAGTTGTAAGCTGACAACATGATTTTTCTTGATGTGACCCTAATAAATTTACAACCTGAGCCTTGATGCATCATCATTATATTCGAAACATTATTTTTTTAAATAAATTACTTCAAAAGCAAAATTAAATAGCAAATCCATTACTCGGGAAGGTCTACGACTACATCCTTTGGTGATCCTGCTGGGTGACCCAGGAGAGGACATTGTTTTCCTCCTTACTACATCGTTGAGTAAATGCACTTCTCACTTGCTGTGGGTGGCTCGCCTTAAAATCACCTAGAAGTGGAATCAGAACTTCTCACTTGCTGTGGGTGACTCGCCTTAAAATCACCTAGAAGTGGAATCAGACAGCAGCGCCAATCTGGACCATCTTCGTAAATGGAATAACTATCCGCCTGTTCCACAACAGGGTTTACACATTTAATTGAATGTAGCTTCTTTTTGTGATGCATGTGAAGCGCTCTCAGGTTCTGGGGGCGACCCAGCGGTCATGTCTGGCATCAATGTTACATCACTAAAGTCACTGAGACTGAGAAAAATCCAAGAGTTGCACAAAGAACAAGTGTAGCATTCAGCAGGAGAGTGATAAGGGTGTGGTATGTAGTCAATGGTGCATCTTGGAGTACAGTGTTGCAAATAAATTATTAAAGCATGGTGTGGTAGTGCATTGTCATTTACAGACAGCACTTTTTCCATTAGAATGGGTAATACATTTGTACAAACATATTCTACTGCTAAAACTAGGTAGCACACAAACAATGTGTAGGAGTTGTGTTTTAACAAAGATTTACATTTTGCGCATCACACAAGTTAAGTGTCTTGATTTTTTTGACCCTATTAAAATCTTTGATTCCATCACACTTCAGAATTAAAAGAAAAATGTGCTTTATTCTAGCTTTATCAACTGCTGATATGCTGTGAAATAATTGTACGTAATACTTACAGCTATTTAAATTTTGTTGTGTGTTAGAAAAAAAATGACAGCCTTCCTTTTACATTTTATGTACCCCTGCAAGACTGTCATATACTTTAATTTAGAAAATTCTCTCACTATACAGTCAGATAAAGAAAAGTAACCACCAACCTCTATGTTAAAAAATGAGCAGGAATTTGATAGAAGACACAGCCTTATAGTTGGCCTCTCTCTTTGAATACAAAGCAAAGATGACAAGCTAAAAACATTTAAATGCATCTTTATTGCTGATTTACTTTCTTAACTCCAGCATCCTACTTTTGTAGGTGCTGCAGGACCCCGCCCCCTAATTCCAGCACCTAACAAAAGCAAAGATTTCTTCAAATTCGTTAGAGAGGGTCAGACATGTAGATACCTGGCATCTGATATATTTTAACAAGATTGAAGGCAATATTTTAAAATGTATGTGCAACTTAAATTAATACACACCAGCGCAGGCACTCATTTGGAATTTGGAATAATTCGCTCTTTTTATAAAACAGTAGGTGCAATAACCCAGTGAGGATACCATATACATCATGCTAAGGGCAAGAAACCTTTGCAGATTTACAAGGCCCTTGCACCTCCTTGTGTCTTTTTTTTAAGCTTATGTGGAGTTAACGAGGCCAGTTCCCCATGCCATATTTACAAAGTGGTGCAATGCTAACATTGCGCCACTTTGTAACCCCTTACGCCACATTAAACCTGCGCCAGATATAATGTATACAAGGGGGGGCATTCCCACACAGGGAGTCTGCAAGAAATGGCACAGTAAAATCTACAATATTTCACTGCAAAATGTTTTCTGTCATTTTAACACCTGCTGGGGGCAGGCATTAAAGTGACGGGCCCATATTAACCAATGGGCCTCCCTAGTGCTTTGCTGCACTAACGTCATAATTTATGGCGCTAATCCAGCAAAGCACTACAATAGCGTCCTAAATTATAACGCTATTGTGGAAACGAGCGCCATGGTGCACCATAGTGTAAATACAGCCCTGGTATCGTTAGGTGGGGCAAGGGTGGTGTACGAAAAGTGGTGCATCGGAACTGATGCGCCACTTTCTTGTAGAACTGGCCCTATGAGGCTTACTTCAGAATGAATTGCACCCAGCTGCCTCTCCTGGTTCGAAGGTTATGCATTATTTACTGTCAGTCCTACGTGATTTGAATATCCCACAGAATTAAGTTTTAGCTTAAGGTTCTATCTTGCATGTAAAACGTGAAATGAAGCCCAGAATGGCAAAGTGAAGTTTTGCTGACAGTAGCATCAACCTCTTTTGCTCCTCACGCTGCTGTTGACCACGTGCCCCTGCAGACTGACCCAGATGTTGCTAAAGCGCCTTACCTAGTAGCCGTGATGTAGCAGCACACCAAGTTGCAGCTCCTTCTGCCGAGCCCACCCTTAAGTCCAATTACGTAAGCTTTCAAGTAGTACACAGCCCTTCTAGAACACTCTCTCCTATTGATTAATCTCTTATTTTAAGCCTACCCATTACTCTTATCGTATTACACGGTTTCATTAAAACCTTTCCTCTTTCTTACTGTATTATGTATGCTGCACACTCATAGACCTAATCACAAAGGTAAATATACAGGTGCATGTTTACCCTTGTATATATTTGATACTATACCGAGGTGTAACTTTTAACTTTATTGCTATTCATCATTTCTCAGTGTAGATTCACACCAGGATGTAAACGTACACGTCTTCATCTTTTCAAATCTGGGCTGGACCCTTCTGCAAAAGGATTTACACGTGTACAGTTAGTTCTACTAGCAGTGGATACGCAGGTGGAGTTCTCCACCACTGTGACAAATATCTCCCTATGGGAAAGCATTAGGAAATTATTACAGTTTATTATTCTCTAAAGCAATACTTACAAATATTTTAATGTAAATATAAATTAATATTAACTAATTGTCCATAGCCTAGGACTAATAAAATAAAATGTTACAGTACATTAACTCATGAAATCAAATGCATTAAGTAACTTTATGAATTTAGATTTAGTAATTTAGTTTCTAAATAATAATCTTCAAACAATAGTTATGAAGCATTCACACCATCACTACCATTCTTATGGTTTTCATTTTTAGTCATTGTTGTTCAAAATTAGGTTCCAAAATAATAACATATATATATATATAAATATATATACATATTCTACTGCTAAAACTAGATAGCATATATTTATGTATATATATATATATATATATATATATATATATATATACATATCTTACCCTTTCCATATCTATCTATCTATCTATCTATCTATCTATCTATCTATCTATCTATATGTTTTCTTCCACTTCTGCGGTCCAGGTGTGTTGGAGAGGCTGGTGCAATCCTCTTGGTGAACCACTCCAAAATTAATCTGTGCACTTTTCCTCTGCAGGGAATGGATACAACTCAAAGGAGATCATTTGAATATTTTACTTTTCATGGATATTATGGACCTTGAAAGATTGCTTTCTGTTGTGTCCATGAAAAACAGAATATTGAAATGATCTCCTCTATATATACATTATAGTAAGATTGATGTTTTACCCATACAAAACCATAGAAGTTCAGCAGTTATAGTTAAACTTATAGTTATACTTCTTTTACGAAGCTATAACTTATGGCTTAAAGTTACTTAACGGCACGAGTTATAGTTTCTTCAGATAAGTATAAGTATAACTATAACTGCTGCATTTCAGTGGTTTTGTATGGGTAAAACATCAACCTAAGTAAAATGTTTCTGTAACCTTTGTTTTTTTTAGTGAATGTCTATAATATCTCATTACCACATGCTTATTCAGCTACCGCTGTGCACTACCTTTGGCTGTGTGCAGATGATGTTGGCCGTGGAGCCTGCGGCCTACCCCCTGCATGCACCCACCTTAAACTGTGCACGGACTTTGGCGCAGCACATTTTGCATTTGGCCATGCGTGGCGGGAGTTGACGGCAGGTCCTGGCCTGAGGCCTGGCCCTGCAGCCAAACCCCTATAAGCACCCAACCCCATGCCACTCACTGCCTTTGGCCTTGTGTGGCGGGCGTTGGCTGCAAGGCCTGCAGCCATGCTCTGCAGCCAAAACCCCATTATCCAGTCACTCCCCTGCCATGCTCAGTCTTGGAAAACAAATGAAGAGGGGCTAGGGTAGAAGTACCCTACCCCCCTAGCCTTGGTTCTGGGGTCCCCCTGGGATCCCACCAAGGCAAAAAAGCTTTTTTTAAACATTTTTGCTGTGAATTCAAAGCAACATAAAAAATAAAAAACAAGCATGGTCTCTGCGCTTGTATACAAAAAAGGACCCGGGTGGGCCAGTTCTTGGGGCATACACAAATATATAAAATGAAACAAGGGGAGCACGACGCACCCCTCCTAGGTATTTTTTTAGCCCCAGGGATTTATAGCGGGGTGGCTTGGACCCCCTTAGGCTTAAAGATACCCGAGGGACTACCATCTCCCGGGGCAAAATAAACATTAGTAGGGGGCTGTGTGGACCCCCGGATCCCTGGGGACCTTACCTCCCTAGGGCCAAACTCCTTAATTAAATCGGGATGAGCCATGAGGGCCCCCTACCCAGGCCGATTTTGGCCCTGGGGACCACATCCCCTGGGTCCCGTCCTGCTTGGTGCCCTGGCCCCACCCAGGATACACACATTTTTCCAAGATGGGGACCGCAGAGGGAGCCTCAAGCCCCCGCAACCCCAGCTGGCACCACACCTCCTGCAGGAGCTGGCATTGCTCCCGCATGCAGGTAGCTGCTGGAAATGCGGCTCCCTGAATGGGGGAGCAATACTTTCATATGTTTCCCTGCCCCCATGTCTGCAGGTAAGGAAACAGATGAAAACTCCACTCCCAGAGGGTGGGACCAGTTTTCACACTCCCACTTGCTGGGAGCAGAGTTAGTGTTTGCTTTTGCTAGATGTGAGCTGTCACAGCTCCTGCCAAGCAAAAGCAAACAGCTATCTCCCAAGGGTGGGCACCTCAGGAAATAGCAGGAGCCGGTCCCGGGGGCCTCAGGGCCTTAAATGGGTCAAGGTAGGGGGCCACTCAGTCCCCCCCTCCTTTGTTGTGCATAGGCTGGTCCCGGGGAGGTGGTGAGCCCCGGGGCCATATATGGCCCAGGAGGGAGACCGCACAGCCCCCCTCCCTCTTCTTAAAATGTAAATGGCCCCAGGAAGGTGGTAGTTTCCAGGCGTGGGTGGTCCATGAGGCCCCCTGCACTTATTTTTCTTGTAGCCCCAGAAAAGTGGTGGTAGCCAGGATACCACCAGCCCCAGGAGAGGGGGTCCATGTGGCCCTTCTCCTTTATTTAAATAAAACCCCGGGGAGGTGGTGGTCCCTGGGCTCATTTGAGCCCATGCAGGGGTGGTCCATGCAGCCCCCTTCCACATTAATTATTAAGCACTGGGGAGGCGGTGGGCCTGGGGTGTTTAAGAGCCCTAGGAGTGGGGCTCCATGTGACCCCTCCTTTAATTTAATATATTTGTACATGCTCCCAGGACCTGGCCCACCCAGGGGCTTTCTTTGAAAACAAGCGCAGGAGTCTGGATTGTTGTTGTTTTTTTTTTTAATTGCCACAAATTCATGAATTCCTCGGATATTTGCGTCAGCATTTTTTTTTTAATGCTTTTTTGCCTTGGCAGGCTCCTAGGGGGACCACAGAACCAAGGCTAGGAGGTCAGGGTATTTATTTTTTATGTTTTTATTTGGGACACACTGAGTCCGAGTCCCAAAATAGCTTCCTGGTTGAAGTGTGGACAGCCAATCAGATCCCTGCATGAGATCAGGAGAATCTACAAATTATTCACGCACCTAGATGCAAACTTGGATTTTCTTTAAAATTATTACACCAAATAACAAAAAGTGTGTTTCTGAACCAAAAGCCACTTTTCAAATGGAAACTAGGTCCTAACTGTTGCTACCTAATGGTGACTACCAATAGGTTTTATATATACCACTGGCCAAAGGTGTACATCAGTGTTTGAGTGGGTTCGTAAGTATGTGCATGGGTCTGTGAGTGGGTGCATCAGGGTGTGATTGGGTGTTTGAGTGGGTGGGTGACTGTCTGAGTGGGTGCATGATGGTCTGACTGGAGCTGTGAGTGTGTGCATGGGGGTCTGAGTGGGTCTGTGAGTGGCTATGTGAGCGTCTGGGTGGGTCTGTGAGTGGGTACATGAGTGTCTGAATGAGTCTGTGAGTGGGTGTGTAAGTGTCTGAATGGGTGTGTGAGTGGGAGAATAGATTGAAAGAGAGACAGAGTGAGAGAGGAAGAAAGTGAGAGGGAGAGAGATAGAGTTTTTAAGACTTTGATGTCTGATATAATTAGAATGAATTATTTGTCTCCAATTAAAAAAATATATCTTTTTTTTTTTTTTTTAAATATAATATATATATATTTTTTATTAAAACAAAAAAAATGAAAATGAATCCAGCTGGACTGGAAACCCCATAGCTCAGGGTTAAGGTCAGCGACCTTCACACTGAGCTATAGGGGCTTCTTTCTTTCTTTTTTTTTCTAGGCCTTTATGGGCTTTCATATTATTTATTTAGAATACAAAATAAAAATTAATTTAAAAGCCCTTTAAGGGCTATCTGGCACCGCGGGGGAAGCCTTAAGGCTTACCCTCAGTGACAATGCTTCAACAAGAACGGAGCTGCTTTGACAGCAGTTCCGTACTTGCTGAAGCATTTCATCTCTGTCCCCTGGATGAAAGCTTTGCTGTTTGACAACGGAACGTGTTTTAAAGGTCCCGCTGACAAACAGCAGAGTGTTTGCTGTGTCTTGACTGCAGTGCTGCAACCAAGCCACAGCAAACAGCTATGTCCCGGGGTTCGGCATCCTGGGACATAGCAGAAGCCGCCCCGGGGGTGGCAGCCCCCAAGGCCATCAGAGACTCCAAGAGGGGGGCCATTGGTGGACCCCAGGGCTTCTTTCTGTTTTTTTTACACATTGCCCCATGGGTGGTGGTCCCCTGGGCGCAGGGGGGGTGCAGGCCCCCCTCATGTATTCAATAAGTAGCCCTGGGGAACCACAGGAACCACCATTACATTCCGCCACACCACAGAACTCCCATGGACAGATCACTGATGCATCCACTTCATCTTCAACTCACCCACCATCACAGACCCCAACCCCAGCCATCACATAGAAACTGGACAAGGATAACTGACAATCAGCTCACTGCCGCCCTCTCCATCGCCGCACCCACCATCACACACAACGAGGACCCAAACACCGCAGCACGCACCTTCCAAAAGTGGATCTCTGACTGCATCAACACCATAGCCCCCCTCAAAAAGAACAACAATATCCACGCAAAGAGAGCCAGCTGGTTCACCCCCGAACTCTGGGAATCAAGACGCACATGTCGCCGCCTTGAGAAAATCTAGAGAAACACTAAACCCTAAGGAGCCCACTGCAACTTCAAAACTTGCACCACTGCACACCAACTCATCAGAAACAGCAGAAAGAAGGCCATCCAAGACAGGATCTCCTCACAACCACACAACAGCAAGGAACTCTTCAACATCATCAAGGAGTTTGCCCAACCCAACAGCGAGACAACGGACATCCCATCCTCACAGGACGTATGCGACGGACTCAACACCTACTTCCACCACAAAATCAAGACCATCTACGACAGTTTCAACAAGGACAACCCATGTGCCGAACCCCCCTGTCCAACAACCAACACCAACAAAACCCACTATCTGCACCTGGACACCCCTCTCCACTAAAGACACATTGAACACCATGAAGTCCATCCACTCCGGAGCCCCCACGGACCCATGCGCCCATCACATCTTCAACAGAGCTGCAGACACCATTGCCCTCAAGCTCTGCCTCACCATCAACTGCTCACTAGCTGCCGCCACCTTACCCGACGTCTGGAAACACACCGACATCAACCACCTCCTCAAGAAACCATTGGCTGACCCCACCAACCTCGAAAACTTCAGGCCCATCTCTCTACTTCAATTTCCTGTGAAAGGCATAGAAAAAGCAGTCAACAGCCAACTCACCACGTTTCTAGAAAGCCACTACATCCTTGACATCTCCCAGTCCGGATTCAGGTCAAACCACAGCACCGAAACACCCACCTGTCCGAGACGGATGACATCCGCTCCCTACTGGACAAGGGAGAGACAGCAGCACTCATCCTACTTGACTTCTTGGCAACGTTCAACACAGTCTCACAGATAATAAGACTCCACGTAGCCAGCATTAGAGACAAGGCCCTCGACTGGATCCAATCTTTCCTCTCTGGCAGAACGCAATGAGTGAGACTTGCCCCATACCTCGCAGGACCTACACCCACCACCTGCGGAGTGCCCCAGGGATCCTCCCTCAGCCCCACGCTGTTCAACATGTACATGGCCCCACTAGCCACCATCGTCAGAAGATACGGAATAAACATCATCTCCTATGCCGACGACACCCAACTTTTCCTCTCCCTCTCCAACGAACCAGACAAAGCCAGGCACAACTTCCACGAGGGCATGAAAGCAGTCGCCAACTGGATGAGAGATAGCTGCCTTCAACTCAACACAAACAACCAAGATACTTATCC
Source organism: Pleurodeles waltl (assembly GCF_031143425.1). Lineage (NCBI taxonomy): Eukaryota > Metazoa > Chordata > Amphibia > Caudata > Salamandridae > Pleurodeles > Pleurodeles waltl. Next base: position 543,824,221 of record NC_090451.1, read on the forward strand.
AGGGCCTCCAAACCAACGCATGGAGTGACTCCCGGTGGCCAACCACCTTCGGAAACCCACCCACCCCTGCCAGCCACGCCCGCAACCTCTGAATCATCCTGATCCACGACCTCAGCATGAACCATCAGATCAACACAGTCAGCTCCACCTGCTTCCGCACCCTCCACCTCCTACGCAAGACCTTCAAATGGATCCCCATCGAGCATAGAAAGACCATCACATACGCCCTCATCACCAGCAGACTGGACTACGGCAACGCACACACTCTACGCCAGAATCAACAAAAAACTCACCCGCAAATTGCAAAACTTCCAGAATGCCACCGCCAGATTGATCCTTGACCTACCCCGACACTGCCACATCTCACAACACGTACGCACACTGCACTGGCTCCCTATCGAAAAAAGAATCACTTTCAAAATTCTCCCCTACGCACACAAAGCCCTCCACAACACCGGACCTGCCTACCTTAATCAGCGACTCAACTTCCACGTTCCCCACAGGACCATACGCTCAGCCAGCTCTCCCTTGCAGAAGTACCCTGCATCACGAAAACCAGAACAGGAGGACGCTCCTTCTTCTACAAGATTTCACTGCACCATTTTTGGCATAATTTTTAATACCAGCCCAGAGCAGGTGTTAAAATTATGCACCCATATTGACCTATGGGACTCCTTGCACTTTGCTCCACTAGCATCAACATTTTTAATGCTCGTGGAGCAAAGCGCCACAACAGCATAAAAAATGTTGATGCTTTTGGCCTAACGTGTGCCATAGTGCGCTGTATTATAAATACGGCGCACCCATTACGTTGTTAGGTGGGGCAGGGCGACGCAAGAACACTGCCGCATCAGTGCTGGCGTGCCATTTTCTTGCAAATCTGCCCCAAAATGTCTTAGGGCTAGATCCCAATCCTCAACTCTAATTCTCCATCTTAATCTATCACATAGAATCTCAAAAGTTTAGGATTCCTGTTATGATGTTCTTGGAAGTTTCAAGGATCCAGATATGACCAGTAGCTCTGTGTTACAGCCCTGAGATGTCCTGCAATGTGTTTTTTGGCTGAATGCATCATACTACCAATGTAATGCATGTCACAAAGACATACTAACACATCTATCACATAATGTGAATGACAATTCAAGAATTGCGCTGTTTGAGTGAGGTACAGCATACCCTTTCACATTTAGGCTAATTCAACACACTTTGCATTGACTGCACTGCACATAAGGAAGTCTCAGATTTGTGTCTTTGTGTTTGTTATAACCATAGTTCTTTCATATTTCATGAATCTATCTCTCAACAATCTAGTCCATCTGTAAGTAAGACTGAAATTTGCACTATTGTTTTTTCCGAAGATCATATCACAGAGTAGAGTATGCCAATGTTTCTTCATTAGCATATTGACATCAGTAAACAGCTGATTAAAAGTCGTGGTAAAAGCTGATATTTTCATTTGCTTTGTCCAAGATTTGGAAAGGTAAATTCAATCCTTTCTATCCTTGTTCTAAGACCCAGGAAAGGTACCCTCTTGAGCATGGCCTCTTGTTCTGAAAGAAAAATGTTATTATCACTACAATAATGCTTGCCACAAATTAATTCACTAAATGCTCCATTTAAGTTTCTCTGGGTGACTACTCTCTGCATGGAGGAGTCGGTTAACCACTGTTCGTTTCCATAAAAGGACTGTGGTAACTTGGTTGTTGACAATTATTACTCTGATGCCAATAAAATCAATAATCTGAATGAGGATAGTACTGGCAAACTGTAGTCTGTAGTATTTGATTTAAGGGTATCAATACATTACATGGCAAGTGATTTCTCACCACCTCAAAAGATAAAAAGGTCATTGAAATACCTGACCCAGGTAAAGATATGTTAATTGTATTTTTCCATATTGGGTGCCCAGATCATCTGCTCCTCCCACCAGCCCGCATCAAAATGGCATATTTGGGGGAGAAGCGGGTGCCCATAGGAGGTCTTTGTGTTTGGTTGTAGATTGCGTTGTGCAATAGAAAACAATTGTTGTTCAGACAAATCGAAATCATGTTAATGAGCATTTCAGTATGTAACAGATAAGAAATTTGCCTAACACTATGAAAATGCTTATAGGCTTCTGCCAGTTGGGAATGACTGATGCATGTGAAGATGACATGAACATCAACGTTGATGTGTCAGTAGCTGGAGTTCCAAGAGATGCCATCAATGATGCCATCAATGTGAGCCAAAAAGTTACAGCTATCCTTAATGTATGCGGGTAGTTCTTCTATGAAGGGATGAAAGAAAAAGTCCACATATTTAGATGTATATTCGAGTATGCTGCTCTGAGAAAGTGTAACAGGTCTTGCATGGGGGCTCACTTGAATCCATGCACACTTTCAGTAGTATTTATTTTATTAAGTTCATTCGGTCTAGAAATCTAGTCCATTTAAGATAGTAATAACAATCATACTTGAAAAAGGAATGTGATAAAAACATAGTAACAATATAAAACCAATAGACGTCAAAACATTGTAACAATAAGAACAACAGGACAAAGCATTTCATCATATATATAAATACAATAAAATAAAACATAAATAGATATAATAAAAAAGGGGACAGAGCTAAAAACTAAAATGTAGAACTTTTTGTCTGGAGGACCAGTGTGCACAACCAGAAGACAAAAAAGACTGAAAATAGTCTAATTGGACTAAAAGGAAACATTATCAGAGTACCAATCAAAAAAAACAACAGGAAAACTATATGGGAAGGCTATATAAGCTTGTGCAGTCTTGGTAGTCATAAAAAAGGCAACAAATTCGTAATGGAAATTTCCTACTAAAAGCAATACAAAAAGGATAAAAAGAGAAGATTAAAATCCTTCTAAAGACTAGTATAGAAATGACTCAGGAGCCTTTGGGTGCAATGAACTTGCGACGGATGTACCAGGCCTCCGATAAGTATTTGGTAACTGGAATGGCAACCCTGGGAGAAAAATCATGTGTACAGATTCTAATGGCAGTTACTCTATCCTGAAATGACATGTTTTTACAGAGGGGGATAATCCACCTCTTTCTTGGTGTCTTGTACAAAGGGCAGAAGAATAATACATGCTCTGATGTTTCTTTACAATGTTGACAGAAAATACACCTATCGTTTGTAGCGATGTTAGAAGGCCAATGGGCCGTGAAACCATTGGTAGGCAATGTACCATATCTTAACTGCAGGTATAGAGTGCGTGCATACGGAGGGATAGGGAGGTTCAGGAAATTCTCAGCCCAGGGTTCATGCTTAATTTGAAGAAAATCCATTGTTAACCTACCCGCCCTCTTTTGGTGCAGGGAATCTTCGTTAACTTTCTCCCAATATCTGCTCGCAACAAATCTCCTAGCCTTATCAGGGATTTGATCCGGGTGGTTCCAATAATGGGAAAGACCCATTTTGTCCCAGGCAATTTTCATCTCTTTCAGCCAAGGGATTCTCTCCAATGCCTTGGGAGCGGCTATCAACTCTCTTATAGCCAGCCTATATGGTTCTAGTTCAGCAGATTTCCATAGACGAATCCAGTAGGTAAGGGGTCTTAAGGCCGCTATGGTTTTAATGCCATTTAAGCCAAGGTCAAGCCTTAAAGGGGTCATTGGAGTGCCCGTACCTAGCCTGGACACCTGCCTGAGGAAAATATTTTCCTTAGTTTGCAGAATGTCCAGGTTTTTATGGGACCCCCAAAGTTCTGCTCCATATAGGGCTGCTGCTCTGATTTGAACATTATAAATCTCCGCAAGAATGTTCAGAGGGGGGCTCGGAGCCTTTCTAGATCTGCGGACTAAGGCCCCACCTCTTTGGCTTATGATCAGAGCCCCTTTGTCAATTGCTGCCTTCCATTTGCCTGATGTAGATAATCTGAAACCCAAGTAATCAAACTCTTCAACTTTCTCCAATGGGGTCGAATTCATCTTAATATTAGTACGCAATCGTTTTTTAGAGGTAGTGAATATCATAAATTTGGTTTTCTTAATGTTTACATCTAAACCATAATCACTACAATAAGCACAGAACTGGTTAATCAGGTGTTGAATTCCCATTGGCGATTTTGATAGTAGGATCGTATCATCTGCATATAGCAGGCAGGGGATTTTTTTCCCACCTAGTTTCGGAGAATCATTTATGCAGTTCTCTAGGTAGTGGATGCAATTATTAATGTAGAGCAGAAAAAGAGTAGGTGCCAAAACACAACCTTGTCTAACTCCTTTTTTGATAGCTACAGGGTCAGTCAGCTCGCCCCCCTGTCCACACCTGATTTGGGCAAAGGTATTTTGGTGCAACTGAGCTATGAGTTTCAGGAGGCCAAATGGCACTCCCATGTTTAATAATGTTGACCACAGCAGATTCCTGGGGATCAGGTCAAATGCGGCTCTTAAGTCTATAAAGACCACGTAAAGGTTACCCCCCCCCAGGTCAACATTCTTCCATTTTATTGACATAAATCTTAGAGCTTGGTCAACTGTGCTCACTGCGGGTCTGAAACCCGCTTGTAAATCAGAAAGGGCTTCAGACTCTATAATCCATTCCTCAAGGTGGGACAGAAGATGTTTCGCATATATTTTTTGGAAGTTATCGAGGAGACTAATTGGACGGTAGTTAGCCGGAATGTTTGGATTTCCTTTTTTGAAGATCGGTACAATTTCAGCCCCTTTCCAAGTAGATGGAACTGGTGCGCCTGCTGCAATAGCATTGCAGATAAAATTGAGGTAGGGAGCCCATATATCAGGTCTAGATTTATATAAATCACCTGGAATTTTATCTGGGCCAGGAGCCTTCCCCCATTTCAGGGAGTCTATTGCAGCTCTAGTTTCGGAAAGAGAAAAAGAAATTGGAATGATCTCTTGGTTTGTTGAATCATTTGGGGGCCACAGAGAAGCTTCTGGTGGACCTCCATAAAGTTGCCCAAAATGCTCTACCCAAGTTGCTGAGAGGATTGTAGAGCCAGGCGCGGCTGGGGAGTCACTGTCATTATCAGCTATTAGTTTCCAAAACTTGGAAGTATTATTAGATAAGGCTGAAACCAGAATAGTGGCCCATCTGGCCTCCTCCCAACTTCTGCGTGCCTTTGAGCATTCCTTCTTGTAAGCGCCCCTGGCTATTCTCAACGTCGCAGCATGGCCTTCTTTGATTGCATCCAGGAGAGCTAGTTGTGCTGTTCTGCAAGAATTGTTGAACCAAGGGGCATTGTGTTTTTTATTGGAGTTGTTAACAGTCTCTTTAGTGAAAAATTGTTTTAAAGATTGGAACAGGTCAGTGTGGGCTGTAAGAAGGCTATCGCCCTCCTCAGACTCATCTAACCGGATCATACACTCCATATGATTCGCAAGCAAGCTATAAATGGATGCTAAATGTTTAGGGGAGGAGGTAACAGATTCCCATTTTAAATTGCATCTATTATTGGTTAGGGCCAGTTGGGACACATTGGACCTAGAGTGAGGCACTATGAACGAAGGAAAAAGACCTCTGGTTGATAGAATCAGAGGATCGTGGTCGCTCACGGGCTGCTCATCTACCCTCCTATCTACCATGTAACGCCAAAGACGGATATCAAGAAGTATGTAGTCGATGCGACTGCTATGTTTTCCGCGCCTAAAAGTAGGTAGCAAAATAGCATCCGAGTGTGAGCGGCCATTACAGGCTCGGAGGCCATGAGCTAGTGCAATGTCAGCCAAAAAGCGTGCAAATTTGTTCAATCTTGGTTTTTTGTTGGAGACTAACTGGGGGATGCCCCAATGGGCATCCTCTTCTTTACAAATTCCTTGGACTAAAGGATTAGGTTTGAAGGTAACATTAAAATCTCCTCCAATTAAAACAAAAGAGGAGGGATTACTTTTAAGAACATAGTCCAAATTCGACAGAACGTCAGACTCAAAGTGGGGACTCACATTCCTGTTATAGATATTAATTAAAAGGAGGGGTTTTTCTTCAGAAATCATTAACGATAGGGCTTGCAGGTCCGGGCAACCAGTGTCTAATTCTTCTATCTTGCACCTGAGAGAAGTATTTAGCCACACGAGCAACCCTCCCGAAGGTCTCCCAGAAGATGACTTACGGGCCGGAACCCAAAAACTTTTGAAACCGAGTCTATATTTGGGTTCTAATGCCCATGTTTCTTGAAAAAGGCAAATCAAGTGATCATCAATAAGGTTACCCCAACCTGGGCTATGTAATTTGCTTTCCAATCCAGCTATATTCCAGCTGAGCACCTTATCGAGATCCTCTGAGCATGAGGACCCAACTTCATTCTGGGCATATAGAATACTAGGGGGGGGACTGTTAAGGACCATGGTGCTTCCCTCGGGTGGATTAAGATCAGAAGATTTCTTACTCTGTGTCTTTAGAACCTCGCTGGATATAACCCCAATAGTGTTTGGATTTGGTGAGTTGACCATGCAGGTGTGACCCAAGGTATAGGGAGCGTTTGACTGATTAGAAATGCATTCCTCAGTTGCTTGACATGTTAAACTTTTGGGTGAACCCGGGACAACAAAATCGGCTGAGATGTGAAGACCAATAGGGCAAATGGACTCAGCTTCGCAGTTAGACAATACCACATCCTGAAAGGCATCTCCTAGTCAATCTGCCTCAGAGAGAGAGGATAGAGGACGTCTAGGACCAATTACGGGGGTGGGCAGTGTGTGAGAAACCGAGCCGGCCCCGTATAATGGTGGTGATTGAGTACTCCAGGATGACATAGAAGGTGGATAAAACACTTGTAACCTGCAAAGAGAAGTTTTGCCAGTTGTAGGATAAAATCTGTTAGCATTTAGAGAAAGTCGATGGACAAGATCGGGGGAATTAAAATTAATGACAATACAATCCCCAACACCGATCTTCGCTAGAGGGCCCACCCACCCTACCCTTCTCACCATCAATATTGAAGATGACATGGAAAAAGCAAACCCCGCATTCACATGCAACCAGTGGATAACCTTATTTTTGAGTTCGATGAAGGATTCGGAAAAATGAGGTTTGAGTTCAGGAACATTTGATATAATAAGAACATAAGGGCATGATTCAGGTGGTAAATGAAGCACTTTAGGTTCTTGAGAGACACTACTCTTATCCATCTTCTGGTATGCTGGTTGTGAGGATTCCCTAATAGGGGGGCCGTCTCCCGAGTTAGTTGCTGGATTGTTCCATGTGGCGGTTCCTTTTAATAAGGGAGCTAAGGCCATATGGGGCTTGTTCGTCGGGATACTGGGGGTTTTAGCAGAACTAGACCAGTCATGATTTAGAATAGGAGGAAAAGTTTTGGGTATTTGGTCAGTGTGACTAATGGCAACAATAGGGTCATGATTAGGATTAATTTCTACAGGTAAAGAAATTGTTGGTAGCTGACTGCTCGTAAGACTATCAAGTTTGTCCTCAATTATTTGAAGACGGTTGGAGATAGGAAGAAGTAATTTAGAGAGCTCATCTCTTATGAGATCCCTAATGAACTCATTTGCATGGGAGTTATTGGTATTGTGTAAGGAGATTGGAGCCATATCATTGATAGAAGGTTGGGCCAGATTAGAGGGACTCAAGGTTCTAGATCGTTTATTTTTGAGGACAGGTTCCCTACGCTTCCTTTTCCCTTTGGTATTAGATTCAGTTAAAGTAAGGGAACCTTCTATTGGGGGACACTGGACCAATGGAGTTGGTGCGGCACAAATGGCAGGTGCAATTGGAGTGTCATCTTGGGTCTCTTGGGGGATTTTGGATGGAGAAGGGGAATGGATAATCGGGACAGACTGGAGCTCTAGTCGCGGGTGGGGCTGTGAGACTGGGCTATCATGGGGTGAACTAATGGATGCAGAAGGAGGGGCAGCAAGACGACGTTGCACTAATTCTATTTCTCTTTCAAGTTCCCCAACGGCCTTTTGTAAAAAGCCGTCCAGGGTTTTGTTAGAGTGCAATTTCCCGTCCAAACCCCCCCCACGTCGTCGGACCATTTTACTAAAAACCAAGGGCCTTATATTTAGTGGGAGATTCAAGTGAGATCACAGCGGGGCGAGCAAAGGCAGGTTAATATTGGTAATTGACCAATAGCTAGGTAGAGGCCTGGAGCTTTGGGGGAAAGCTACCCCTCCGCAGTGTAAATAGGCTTGAGTTTGACCTTCGGGCAGACAAGTGGAAAGTGGTTATCTGGGACCACAGTTTAAGGTAAATGACAGGGGGGTGGCCCTGCCCTGCCTCTTCCTGGCAATGACGGGCAAGGACGGGCCCGCCCTTGGCCCGGGCTTCGCCCGGGCGCTGCCCGCGCGCATCCCGCGGAGCGGGAGCGCTTACGTGATTTTAAAGGGCTCCTGCCCTGGTTGATGGCAGCACACAGCTGCTGCCCACCTCCTCCTCGATTCCCGGCAAAGTTTTCGGCGCGTCCCGCGGAGCGGGAGCGCTTACGTGATTTTAAAGGGCTCCTGCCCTGGTTGATGGCAGCACACAGCTGCTGCCCACCTCCTCCTCGATTCCCGGCAAAGTTTTCGGCGCGTCCCCTTTCAGTAGTAAACACATGATAGGTAAAGAAGGATGATCACATTATAGAAGTCTACCTTCTTTAGTTTTGATAAGGCTTTTGTCTAGCAATTCCAGCAACACTTCAGAAAAAGTATGAGAAGCTTCCAAATATATAATGTTGGAGATTACAGAATAGCAATGACCATCAAATTACTTTCTATAGGGCTCTGCCGTGTATATACGTTTGGGCAAAAATACCACATTGTGCCCTTTGTCTTAGGGACAAATAACATTTGGCTCTTCTATTTGTGTGTGTGTGTGTGTGTGTGTGTGGGTGTGTGTGAATGGATGTGTGAGTGCCTGTGTGAGTGGTTGTGTGTCTGTGTATGCCTGGGTGGCTTTATGGGTCTGTGAGTGAGTGGGTGTGTGAGTGGGAATGGGTGTGTGAGTGGCCATGTAAGTGGGTTAATGGGAGTGTTGTTGGGTGTGTGAATGGGTGGGTGACTGGGTGTGTGAGTGTGTGAAAAAGTGTGTAACTGGGTGTTTAAGTGGCTGTGTGGGTCTGTGAGTGAGTGTGTCAGTGGTTTTCTGGGTCTGTGAGTGTCTTTATGGGTGTGGGAGTGGGTCTGTGAGTGGCTTAGTGGGTGTGTGAGTGGGTGTGTGAGTGGCTGTGTGGGGGTCTGGGAGTGGGTGTGTGAGTGTGTGGATGGGCATGAGTGGGTGTGTGAGAGGTTGTGTGAGAGGCTGTGTGGGTTTTTGAGTGGGTGTGTGAATGTTTTTTGGTCTGTGAGTGGGTGTGTGAAAGTGTGCATGAGTGTGTCTGGGAGTGGCTATGTGGGTCTGTGAGTGGGTGTGTGCATGGTTTTGTGGATCTGTGAATGGTTATGTAAGAGGGTCTCTGAGTGGCTGTGTTAGTGTGTGAATGATTGTGTGAGTGCCTGTGTGGGTCTCTGAGTGGGCGGGGGAGTGGTTTTCTGCATCTGTGAGTGGGTCTGTGAGTTTGTGAGTGGGTGTGTAAGTGTGCATCTGATTGGCTGTGTGGGTCTGTGAGTGGGTGTGTGAGTGTTTTTGTGAGTCTGTGAGTGTGTGTGTGAGTGTGTGAATGGGGTGTGTGAGTGGGTGGTTTTATGGGTCTGTGACTGAGTGGGTGTGTGAGTGGCTGTGTAAGTGTGTCAATGGGAGTGTTGGTGGGTGTGTGAATAGGTGGGTGACTGGGTGTGTGAGTATGTGAAAGAGTGTGTGACTGGGTGTGTGTGGCTGTGTGGGTCTATGAGTGGGCGTGTCAGTGGTTTTCTGGGTCTGTGAGTGGGTGTGAGTGCCTACATGGGGGTGGGTCTGTGAGTGGGTGTGTGAGTGGCTGTGTGGGGGTCTGGTAGTGGGTGTGTGAGTGTGAATCAGCGTGAGTGGGTGTGTGAGTGGTTGTGTGAGTGGCTGTGTGGGTTTGTGAGTGGGTGTGGGAATTGTTTTGTTGGTCTGTGAGTGGGTGTGTGAAAGTGTGCACGAGTGAGTCTGTGAGTAGCTGTGTGGGTCTGTGACTGGGTGTGTGTGTAGTTTTGTGGGTCTGTGAATGGTTATGTGAGTGGGCCTGTGAGTGGCTGTGTTAGTGGCTGTGATTGTGTGAGTGGCTGTGTAGGTCTGTGAGTGGTTTTCTGCATCTGTGAGTGGGCCTGTGAGTGAGTGTCTGAGTGGCTGTGTGGGTCTGTGAGTGGGTGTGTGAGTATTTTTGTGGGTCTGTGAGTGTGTGTGTGTGAATGGGTGTGTGAGTGGGTGGTTTTATGGGACTGTGAGTGAGTGGGTGAGTGAGTGGGAATGGGTGTGTGAGTGGCTGTGTAAGTGTGTGAATGGGAGTGTTGGTGGGTGTGTAAAGGGGTGGGTGACTGGGTGTGTGAAACAGTGTGTGAGTGGGTCTATAAGTGGCTGTGTGGGCCTGTGAGTGGCTTTGTGAGTGTGTGAATGAGTGTGTAACTGGGAATGAGTGGCTGTGTGGGTCTGTGAGTGGGTGTGGGTGTGGGAGTGGTATTCTGGGTCTGTGAGTGGGTGTTAGTGGCTGAGTGGGGTATGTGAGTGGGTTTGTGAGTGTGTGCATAGGTGTGAGTGGGTGTGTGAGTGGTTGTGTGGGTTTTTGAGTGGATGTGTGAATGGTTTTGTGGGTCTGTAAATGGGTGTGTGAAAGTGTGTGGGAGTGGGTCTGTGAGTGGCTGTGTGGGTCTGTGAAAGTGTGTATGTATGTGGTTTTGTGGGTCTGTTATTGTGTGTGTGTGTAAATGGGTGTGTGAGTGGCTGTGTGGGTTTGTGAGTGGGTGTGTGAATGGTTTTATGGGTCTGTGAGTGGCTGTGTGAGTGTGTGAATGAATGTGTGAGTGGCTGTGTGGGTCTGTGAGTGGCTGTGTGAGTGGTTTCCTGCATCTGTGAGTGTGAGTGTGTGAATGGATGTTTGAGTGTGTGAGTGGCTTTGTGGGTGTGTGAGTGCTTGGGTGAGTGGTTCTGTGGGTCTGTGAGTTGGTGAGTGAGTGTGTAAATGGGGGTGTGAGTGGGGGTATGAGTGGCTGTGTGGGTCTCTGAGTAGGTGTGGTAGTGATTTTGTGGGTGTATGAGTGGATGTATAAGTGTGTGAATGGGTGTGTAAGTGGCTGTGTAAGTGTGCTAATGAGAGTGTGAGTGGCTGTGGGAGTGTGTAAATGGGAGTGTGACTGGGTGTGTGAGTGTGTGAATGAGTGTGTGATTGGGTATAAGTTGCTGTGTGGGTCAGTGAGTAGGTGTATGAGTGGTTTTCTGGGTGTGTGAGTGGGTGTGTGAGTGGCTATGTGCGTGTGTGAGTGGGTATACGAGTGGCTGTGTGGGCCTGTGGGTGGATTTGTGAGTGGTTTTGTGGGTCTGTAAATGGGTGTGTGAGTGTATGAATGGGTGTGTGAGGCTGTGTGAGTCTGTGAGCAGCTGTAGTAGTAATTTTGTGGATGTGTGAGCGAGTGGGTCTAGGAGTGGGTATATTTTTATGAATGTAGTCTGGATCTGTCGCAGATTTACACAGAGGACCGCGCCTAGTGCCGCAGTGGATCTGCCGATCCCTGCATGTCACAAAAAAATGTTTTGGGGCACTTTCTTGCACAGGAGTGGCCCCTCAGAGACTTCTCTATCACTCTCATGAAGTCAGGGTACCTCTACCCTGACCCCTTCTGTAAATTTTAACTTTTATTTTTACCCCCACCAGGACCCAGTCCTGATACACAAGATGGTGGCCCCAACTTTCCTTTCAGGTTGGGGCCAGACAATCACGACATTTCTGTTGGTGTGTGGATACACCGCAGGGGATCCATGGTGCACCCGCGAACCTAGATATACAAAAATCTTTTTTGTGAAGATTCACCAAACAGCACCAAAGTTATTAGCAAAAACAAAAAAAACACTTTTCCTATGGAAACTAGGCCCTAACTATAACCACCTACCAGTGACGCTTTAATTTAACATTATAGTTAGGTATGATAAAAATATCTTTTTTTTTTTTTTTTTTAAAGCTTTAGTAATTCACTGAAAGAACCAAAGGGTAAAGTAACTAGTAACTTTTTTAAAATATTTTTATTAATTGCATTTCTACATGCAAACACAGTACACGTTACAATCATATGCAGCAGATGCATGCTTCTTTTGTTGCACATCAGTAACAACAAAAGGCATTGACACAAGACGCAGAAGATGCAATGAATATGATATAAAAACAGAAACAACAAAAAGAAAACAGGTGGGGGGGCATTCCCAATTAGGGAGCATCGACAGTGGGGTCTGTGCCGTTATATGGTAAGTGGGGAGGAGAGAAATGCACCAGCACAGAGAAAAGCTTGGTTGAAAAATGCAATAACAGATACTAGGTGGATGTAGAATGCATTCAGGGAAGGGTGTCTGGTACTCCAGACAGCTGTATGGGGGGTCGGGGGTTGTCGTGGGTACTGGAGATGTGGACAACTCGAGTGGTGTAGCAGTAGGTGCTGAGACTGCTGGGAAGTCAGACAGGATGGCATCCCAGCTGGCGGCTAGCAGGTACTTAAATAGGCCCATGTGTCCTCACTTCGCAATGCAATGTCCTCTGCCCGGGCCCATGTCTGCATGGAAAGCTCCCAAGAGGGAAGCGCAGGTTGTGCCAAAAATCTCCACCCATGGGTGATTAAGCGATTAGCAAGGAGTAGTCCCAGATCTATACACCATGTGGTAACCCTATGCTTCTTATCTATGTGAATGAGGCCCAGGAAGCAAACCTCCCAAGTACGGGGCACAGGCCTCTCCGTGCAGCCTGCCAACCTTGAGGTCACAGCCAGCAACACAAAAAGATGATGGAAGTAATGCAGAACATTGTCAAACATTCACCCACAGTGGTTAACTCCATTGTTTTTTTGATCACCATGACATCCCGGTTTGGACCCAGCCATATGAAAATCAGTCTTGCCCTTGATCCCCATGGGAACAGTCCAGCCCAAGCTGCCAGGCCAGGTCCTTCCTGGACTTGAAACAAGCATGCATGAACAGTTTCAAAGTCATGTCCAGCCATTAGTGGTGAAGGGAGGGACAGTCCCATTGCATCTGTATTAGGCCAGCATTAGGAAAGGTGCAGTGGGGGATGGCAGCATCAGTGCGGTGATAACAATGGTTTATTTTTGTAGGAGTAAGATATGGCCTATGTGGTATGTATAACTGGATAAGGCAGAAACATGAAGGATATTCCACTATGGCCTTTCATTCTGAGTCCGTGCAGGGGTGGCCTAGGTCTGCTTCCCAGCAGCAACGTAGCAGGGTCAGTGAAGCAGCAGCATGTGTGCGCAATGATCCAGCAAACCACTGTATTAGGTGATGGCCTATACCCATGACATGAAGCTATTGGATGGTGAGATGTATTGGGTGTTCCTGTTGCATGCCACCCTAGTATTCGTCAAGTGCCCCAATTATTGATTTTTGAAGAAGGAAGTGGCCAGGCTGGAGTCCCTCCTCTGTCATGTCATTAGGGTTTCGAATGGCATGAGGAAGCCATTCTGATAAAGATCCCCCTGTGTATGTAAGCCTACTTTGTGCCAAATGGAAAGTTCCCTAGCAGAAGTTATCTTACCCCCCCCCCCCAGGAATGTCCAGCAGCGCAGGAGCATATTGTTGGATAGCTTTAATAATTAGACTATGTTTAAAACATTGGTGTGCCACATGGAGCAATGCTGGGGTTGGAGTCGGCCATCTAGTGCAGGGATGGGATAAATGTAAAATGTGTAGTGGGCTCCAGGCTGGAGTTGTTGTGGCGGTGCCTGATAATTGTAGTCCTGCCAGCCATTTGTCCACCCATTGTAACTGCGAGGCCAAGTAGTAGTGCTCAAAGTTGGTAACTTCTAGTCCCTGCTCAGTGGTCGGTAGTATAGTTTGTGATGCACTGCCCTGCATCTCGTGTTATGCCAGATAAGGTCTCTTGTGAGTTTGTTGAGCATGCGGAAAATGGATTTCAGGACATATAGGGGCAGGTTGGCAAAATAATACAACAGGCGACACAGCATGACTATCTTGATGAGGGCCACCCACCCAGCGACCAAGAGCGGGAGTGATTTCCAAAATGTTGATTATGTTCATATCAAGGACGCTGTGCAGGTGAGGTTACTATCGAGCAGGTCATCAGGGTCTCGGTGAATGTGGATACCTAACTACTGTAATGTCACTGGTTTCCAGGTTAGCTGGGCACCCCCAAGGTGGTAAGTAGGGTCCAGGACAGAGGCACTAAAGGAGTAGAGGCATGATTTTGTCCAGTTCACTTTGAGTCTGGAAAAAATAGAAACAAGTGGAGTATGGGTGCTATATCTGAGGGAATCTCATGTATGTCACACAGGTATGGGAGTAAGTCGTCACTACAGAGTGATAGTGAATGTAACCCGTCCCCCAATGGTATACCCCAGGGCTGACCGTGTGTACAAAGGGCAACCACTAGTGATTCAATGGCTGGAGCGAAAAGTAGGGGGGATAATGGGCATCTCTGTTGGGTACCTCTATAAACTGCAACTAAGTCGGATAGCAAGGATCCTTTCATACCCCTCACCTGGGGTTGCGTGTAGGATATTTTCACCAGGTTGATAAATCTAGGGCCCAGTCTGTAGCAAAACTACAAATAAAAAAATCCCATTCCAGAGAATCAAATGCCTTCTCCAAATCTAGAACCAGACATCGTAACATGGCCAGTCACTGGGGCGTTTTCCATAATCCTAAAAAAAGATTGCAAGTTTAGTGAAGCTATCCGAGCCGGACAAACCCATTTTGGACTGGGTGTATGAGTGTAGATACCAAAGGGGCCAGGTGGGATTGCGGTCCAGTTAGGTAGGGAGATAAGCAATGCCTTGCAAAGCGAGGGTGGCAGACTGGCAGTTTGAAGTGCCTCATCATATAGTGTCTGTAGACAGGGGGGCAAGAATGGGGCAAATGCTTTGTAAAATTCTGTGGGGAGACCGCCTGGCCAGGGGTCTTTCCTGTGGCTAGGGCACGTACGGCCTTGTGGATCTCAAGTGGGGTAATGACTTCACCCACTTCAAGTCGCTGGTTGAGAGTTATGGTAGGCAAGGATATGGAGGTTAGAAAGGAGTCAATGATGTCTGGGCTGGCAGGCATTGCTGAAGTGTACATGGAGGTATAATATCGGGTCATTTTGGTGTGAATTGGCATCTGTGTGTGGAGAAGAGTGCCAGCGGATGAGGGGATTGCCAGAATGGGATGCCTAGGGTGCTTTTGGCAAACAAGTCACGTTAGAAGTGAGCCTGCCTTGTCTGCCTCAGTATGAGTCTTGGCTGTTTCATGGGTGTATTTAAGACAGCATATGCGTTCTAGAAGTGCTGCATGTTTATGTAGTGCCAGAAGGAGTCCCTCTCTGCATTCCGGGGTCAGAATACCTTGTGATATGAGGTCCAGCAGGCCCGTTCAAAGTGGGAGATGTTCCTATCAAGTGTCTGTCTTGCATTCAACGTGTATCTCAAGCAGTGGACCCTAATAACCACTTTAAAGGCATCCCATTTGAGTAAAGGGACAAAGTGGTATTAGAGTTGAGGTAAAAATGTTCTTCTATTGTCGATTCCAGCGAGGACCGAAAAGAGGGGTCTTCTAGAGCTGTTGGTTGCAGATGCCATGTAGGCATAGGATGGGGTACTGCATCCTAATATTCAGGGGTAAGTGCTGGGGGTTATGGTCTGAGTGGGTGTAGCATAAATAATCCATGTATGCTATGTGGGGGAGGATATCCGGTGTACTCAGCAGGCGGTCTATCCGGAAGTGTACATTTGAGGGATGGAGTGGAGAAAGTAAACACTAGTGTATGTGTTGCGGAGTGTGTTGTGGAGTCTCAATATGCCAAATAGCCTCCAATGTTTGAGCCAGGAGGTTAGTGTCTGGGCTCTTGTTGTGGAAACTGTATGGGGGAGGGAGGAAAGGAGTGGTCCATGTCCACATCCAATACACGGTTAAGGTCTCCGCCGAGGAGCCATGGTGTCCCACTCAAGCGTGAAAGTACTCCTGTTAATTTGGTGTAAGACCCATGTTGGTCAGAGCTGGGAGCATAAGTGGAACCAATGAGTATGTGGTAGCCCTCAAGATGCCCCTCTGATAGAACATAGTGACCTTCAGTGTCCACTACCGACGTGTGCACGATAAAAGGGATGCTAGCGCTAATCCATACCAGTGCACCCAATCTGTGAGGCAATAAACAGCCTCTGTCTCTCTCTCTCTTGTTCTCCATTCATCTCTCTTCTCTTTCTTCATCTATTTCTTTCTCTTTTTCTCTCCATCAGAATAGCATAGTGGATATAATAAACATAGCACAAAACACAAGCAATTTACAATGGTGGATTAATCCCAGAAGCTAAGTACATTTGACAAGATGTTGGAGGAAAAGAAGGAGCTGCATCAGAAAGAGTCATGAAAAATCAGCAAGTAAAAGAAAATACCCTCCTATGTGAGTACAAAACCAGTGTATTAATTCAAGAAGGCCTCCTACCTGCTCAGAAGATACAAAAGAGCTATTAAAGTTCTTAGGATCATGTAGGTTTTGTGCCCCCAACATAGATTAGAAGGGGACTGCCACAAAGTTTTATTTGCCTATATGATTAACATCTAAAACAGCCATGCACACATGGCAATAGTTTAGAACAGGAACGAGGGAGATTTAGAAAATAAAATCGGGGGAATGCATTTTCCCTATTGACTTCTATTGAAAGAGAGGCAATTTCTAGTTTTTTGGTGAGTATGCAGTGGCGGCTGTCACTCAATGGGGGTGGTGGGGTGGGGGAGGGACAGAGAGGGTAAACGGGGGGGATTTTTTTTTTTTAAATGCTTACCTGTGAGGGAGATGCGTTCGTCTCCCCTCCGTCCTCGTCCTTTTCCTGTTCCCAGGCTCCTAGCCAATCACGATGCTGCTGTCACCAGCAACAGCATCGTTGTGATTGATCTAAGCGGTCTGCTTCTCTGCTCAGACTAGGAATAGGAGCCTGGGCATGTTCTCCACTCGGCTGTGCTATATAGAGAACATGCAAAGTGCGCATTTTTTCTGGCCGGCCCAACACGGCCGGCCAAACAGACATACACACTTTGTGTGCACATAGCCCTTCTCAGGCTTCCTCCCTCCAGCCCAGACCTGCCCCCTCCCCTTCTCCCAGGAATAATAAAATGATAGTAACATAACGTTATTATTATTTGATTTTTCCTTTCCCCACAATCCAGTGGGGCAACGCTCCTCCGCCTTGGCAGAGGAGCTGCCTCTGTGTGTATGGCCATGTTTCACATGGCCAAAACTACAAATGGCCCAAGAATGCCCCTGAGCCCCATTCTGAGATCCAGGCAGAGTGTGCCTGGAGAAGAGATAGACGTAGGACATGTAGTGGCATTGGCTGCAAATACCGTGACATTGACTTCAGAATGTTTAGAAACTGAGTACACACAGCTTCCAAGCCTGTAAAGTAAGAGCTGTCACTCACTCCTATAGATCTACTTTCTTCTTCTTCACAACTTCCAAATCACTTCTGCTCTGAAAACGGCTCAAAAAATATCTTTTTCCCTCACTTTGTGACATATAATAAATATACAGCCTTAAACGTCAATTCATCAAAATGCCAAGGGGACCGGAAGTGGCATCATGTGCCATTTGACCTTTACTCTCACTCACACACACATACATACACATATACACACATTTTTCGCTTACCTCAGCTGCCAGTGAGGGTGATATTTCAGCTAAGTGTACTCCATTCTTATATTACACTAATAGTGAGTAAAATATTATGCACTATTAGTGAAATAAAACTTTGACAGAAAACAAGAAACGTTGAGCCCCAACTGACGTCCATAAGATAAGCTGCTACTGTGTTCCTGGTATTGATTTTGCCACGTCAAAGGCCAGGGGTCGCAAATGCAGAGGTCACAAGAGGCAAGCCAGGGGTCGCAGCTGCGGCCCCTGGTGACCACTCAATGATGTCCATGTACACAGCCTATGGCGAGATAGACTCTCTTTCCAGTCACACTTCACATCCCCATGGGCACCTTCATTCATTTCAGCCATTCAAAAAGATGTGTAGGGCAAACATACCATCAGTCAAATTTGTAGCCTTGAATCACAAGGACAGATGACATCTTACACCTGACTCATCCTTTTGCAATCCACACGAGTAGTCTTTGAAGACCTTTTGCAATCATTGTGTGCTGCTTGGCCTGCTCCAGTCCTCGATGCAAAGGCCCATATTTATGGGGTTTGTGGCACAGGGCAGTGTAGAGAGTCACCCTGCGTGCTGCCATGTATTACAGGGAAAGGACAGGAATGCACCGTATTTAAAAGAATACCACACATTCCTGTCCTTTCCCCTGCGCTGGTACCCTTTAGATGCTAGGCACCCTTGCACCATGGGGCACCTTCCTGCTTAAAACAATCCTGAGAGGCTTTTTCCTTTATGTGTGCTGTAGGATGCAGCACACATAGAAAGAGGAAAAACTAGAAAAAATAAACATATTTCTCCTTATTATGCCTCTCCTGCTCAAGGACTATCTTTTTGGCGTGTTACAGGTTTACAAATTCTTGTAAATCTGAGAATGAGTCAAAATCCATGGATTTTGCGTGGAAACGCCTATGCAACACCCATGGAAACCCTCCCTGGCTCAAAGTAATGTAACACAGTGCTTTGCGCTGCGTTACATTACTCAAGATTTATGAAGGCAGGCAGTTCCACGCAAGGTAGTCTTGCATGGCTTCATAAATATCACTTAAGGTTTGTGTCGTTCTTGCACGTGGTGCAAGAGCGATGAAAACCAGGTCAAAATTATAGCCCAAAATCTGTAATCTGTGGGGCATATTTAAGAAAAGTGGCGCTGCACAAAGTTCAGCACCACTTTTCTTGTGCCCTTCAGCACCCCTCTACCGCCACTATGTGTGTGCTGTATTTCAAATACGGTGCACCATGGCGCAGCTTAGGAGGCAATAGAATCATTTATTTTTACGCTATTGATGTACTCTGCAGGAGTAGCGCCAAAACGTTGGCGCTATTCCTGCAGAGTACATAGGGGCAGTGCTTAATTTGTGCTTGTTGTTTCCGGTGCTGAGCACCGGCACCTATTTTTGAGGGCCAGCGCTTAGTCTCCTGCCTCAAGCATTTGCTGCGAGCAAAAGACACGTTTGGGAAACACGGAGGACGAGAAAAACGAAAAACCGTCACAATGAGAAAGCAGAAAGCTGCAGGTGTGAGCTGAAGGGGGACGGAGTGGCTTTTAAATGCATTGAAGAGGTCCGAGATGGCTTCGGGTTTACGCTGCCTCAGTATTCCGTGTTCGCACATTTAATTGCAGCAGCCGCTTGTTTAAGAGGAGGTCTTTGGGCACCGGCACCTTTTTATTTACAAATCAAGCACTGCATAGGGGCCTATTGTATTCAATAGTATGCCCCATTTTAACACCTGCTCTGAGCAAGCATTTAAAGTGCAGAATGACATGATGCAAGGAAATATATTAGATTTCCTTGCGCCATTTTTTCATCCCCCCATAACGTGGGAACGCCCCCTTTACACACATTATGCTTGGTGCAGGCATAATGTAGCACAAAGGGTTACAAAGTGGCGCAATACATGCATTGTGCCACTTTGTAAATATGGTGCTGCGTTTTTGACCCTCTAACGCCACACTAGCGTCAAAAGGTAACGCTAATGTGGTGTTAGAATGACTCTAGGGGTTCTTAAATCTGCCCTTATATGTTTTATTGGTCATTTCTTTCATATTAGTTTGTCACTCCAACCACTGAAAGGAGTGAAGAAAAACAAAACACCCAGGCTGCAATTTTACATAGTAAGTAGTAAATCTGCACCTGTAAATGTACTTTTACGAGCGAGTGTAGCCTTGTGACTTTTTGGAAATCAAGAACATTCCCAGTAGTGCGCCTCGAAACGTACTCCTGGAGCAGCTCTCCAGGCTTAGTACTGGGAATGACATTTGTTTTATTTCCCGGGCTCTTGGTTTCCCTGATTGAGAAATCTACATAGCTTGGATTAAGGCAATTTGCAGATTCACAGGGCCGTATTTATACTCTGGTTGCGCCGAATTTGCGTCGTTTTTTTCTACGCAAATTCGACGCAAAACTAACGCCAACTAACGCCATATTTATACTATGGCGTTAGAGGCGTCTAGCGCCAAAGTTCCCGGAATGTGCGTCATTTTTTAGCGTGAACCCCTTCCTTGCGTTAATGATATGCAAGGGAGGCGTTCCCGTCTAAAAAATGACTCCCAGGCCTTTGCGTGGTATTTATACTCCCGGGCAAAAGAGACGCCCGGGAGTGGGCGTGGCTAAAAACGGCGCATTTGCGCCGCTTTTTAACGCCTGGGTCAGGCATGGCGTTAAGGGACAAGTGGGCTCAAAATGAGCCCACAGTGCCCTCCCCTGCCCCCAGGGACCCCCCCTGCCACCCTTGCCCACCCCAGGAGGACACCCAAGGCTGGAGGGACCCACCCCAGGGACATTCAGGTAAGTATTTTTTTTTTTTTTTTTTATAATTTTTTTTGGCATAGGGGGGCCTGATTTGTGCCCCCCTACATGCCATTATGCCCAATGACCATGCCCAGGGGACAGAAGTCCCCTGGGCATGGCCATTGGGCAAGGGGGCATGACTCCTATCTTTACAATGATAGGAGTCATGTTGATGGGGGATGGGCGTCGAAAATAAATGGCGCAAGTCGGGTTACGACGATTTTTTCGACGTAACCTGACTTGCACCATTTTAAGACGCCCATGCGCCATTTTCCCCCTACGCCGGCGCTGCCTGGTGTACGTGGTTTTTCTCGCGCACACCAGGCAGCGCCGGTCTGCTTGCGCCGGCTAACGCCATTCAATAAATACGGCGCCCGCATGGCGCTTCAGAATGGCGTTAGCCGGCGCAAAACTTTTTGACGCTAAACTGCGTTAGCGCAGTTTAGCGTCAAAAAGTATAAATATGGGCCACAATCTTTTCGTTTCTGTTTTTTTTTTGTTTCCTTCATGAGCAAAACATTTTTTTCTCTGAGGAGAAACCCCTTTTCCTACGTCGCCTCCAAGTCTGGAGGTGATCCATTTCCCTACCCATTCTGGAAAGGGGGTTCTCTGACTAATTCCAGGATGACAAAGAGCCCTAGTGGAGTTGGTGAAGGGCCACAAAAGTATAGAGACGTGGGCCTTCACAAACCTGCCCAAGTCTCACATTTTGCCTGGGAGTCCCTACTGTGTACTTCTCTTATGACATGGTAAACCTGTTTACATCTGCCAGGATTCGTTAGGTGCATTCCTGGCAAGCGGAATGCACGCATTTTCTGCCTATGGAGAAAATGTATTTCGGAATTCCCCCTCTGTCTGGATAGGTTGTTCATTCTCATCCTCTAAATGAAACAAGCACTGGCGAAGTCAATTAGACTTGCGTGGGCTGCCAGCCTTTTGCCTTTGTCAAAGCTTTCTTTTGCCATGGTTTTTTACAACATTGTTGTGGTAGCTGACTACCTTTTGGCAATATTATAAAAAGAAACTGCAAAAAAAGCAAAAATGTTTTTTGTCTCAAAAATACACATTGTTTTAGTACTGGCTGTAGTAGTGCCTGCCACTTTAAGGAACTACTTTGTGTACAGTTGAGCTTGATCACTCACGTTTGCCAAAGGTTGAGGCGGGCTGACTCACTGCTCCGTACTGGCCGGAAGTAGATGTATTACGTATACAATTATACTAAACGCAAAATGTAGGAGGCTGGACTGGCTTGTAGTGAGTACCAAGGGGTACTTACACCTTGCACCAGGCCCAGGTATCCCTTATTAGTGTATAGGGTGTCTAGCAGCATAGGCTGATAGATAATGGTAGCTTAGCAGAGCAGCTTAGGCTGAACTAGGAGACGAGTGAAGCTCCTACAGTACCACTAGTGTCATATGCACAATATCATAAGAAAACACAATACACAGATATACTAAAAATAAAGGTACTTTATTTTTATGACAATATGCCAAAAGTATCTCAGTGAGTACCCTCAGTATGAGGATAGCAAATATACACAAGATATATGTACACAATACCAAAAATATGCAGTATAGTATTAGAAAACAGTGCAAACAATGTATAGTTACAATATGATGCAATGGGGACACATAGGGATAGGGGCAACACAAACCATATACTCCAAAAGTGGAATGCGAACCACGAATGGACCCCAAACTTATGTGACCTTGTAGAGGGTCGCTGGGACTGTAAGAAAACAGTGAGGGTTAGAAAAATAGCCCACCCCAAGACCCTGAAAAGTGAGTGCAAAGTGCACTAAAGTTCCCCAAAGAGCACAGAAGTCGTGATAGGGGAATTCTGCAGGAAAGACCAAAACCAGCAATGCAACAACGATGGATTTCCAAACGAGGGTACCTGTGGAACATGGGGACCAAGTCCAAAAGTCACGACCAAGTCGAGAGTGGGCAGATGCCCAGGAAATGCCAGCTGTGGGTGTAGAGAAACTGCTACTGGACAGTAGAAGCTGAGGATTCTGCAGGAACGACAAGGGCTAGAAACTTCCCCTTTGAAGGATGGATGTCCCACGCTGTGGAGAGTCGTGCAGAAGTGTTTTTCTGAAGAAAGACTGCAAACAAGCCTTGCTAGCTGCAAGTCGTGCGGTTAGGGTTTTTGGATGCTGCTGTGGCCCAGGAGGGACCAGGATGCCACCAATTGCGTCAGGGGACAGAGGGGGCGCCCAGCAAGACAAGGAGCCCTCTCAAAAGCAGGCAGCACCCACAGAAGTGCCAGAACAGGCACTATGAAGTGGACTGAAACGGTGCTCACCCAAAGTTGCACAAAGGAGTCCCACGCCGCCGGATGACAACTCAGGAGGTGGTGCAATGCAGGTTAGAGTGCCGTGGACCCAGGCTTGGCTGTGCACAAAGGATTCCCTCGGAAAGTGCACAGGAGCCGGAGTAGCTGCAAAAGACGCGGTTCCCAGCAATGCAGTCTGGCGTGGGGAGGCAGGGACTTACCTCCACCAAACTTGGACTGAAGAGTCACTGGACTGTGGGAGTCACTTGGACAGAGTTGGTGGATTCAAGGGACCTCGCTCGTCATGCTGAGAGGAGACCCAGGGGACCGGTGATGCAGTTCTTTGGTGTCTGCGGTTGCAGGGAGACGATTCCGTCAACCCACGGGAGATTTCTTCGGAGCTTCTAGTGCAGAGAGGAGGCAGACTACCCCCACAGCATGCACCACCAGGAAAGCAGTCGAGAAGGTGGCAGGATCAGCGTTACAGAGTTGCAGTAGACGTCTTCGCTACTTTGTTGCAGTTTTGCAGGCTTCCAGCGCGGTCAGCAGTCGATTCCTTGGCAGAAGGTGAAGAGAGAGATGCAGAGGAACTCTGATGAGCTCTTGCATTCGTTATCTAAGGAAATCCCCAAAGCAGAGACCCTAAATAGCCAGAAAAGAGGGTTTGGCTTCTTAGGAGAGAAGATAGGCTAGCAACACCTGAAGGAGCCTATCAGAAGGAGTCTCTGACGTCACCTGCTGGCCCTGGCCACTCAGAGCAGTCCAGTGTGCCAGCAGCACCTCTGTTTCCAAGATGGCAGAGGTCTGGAGCACACTGGAGGAGCTCTAGGCACCTCCCAGGGGAGGTGCAGGTCAGGGGAGTGGTCACTCCCCTTTCCTTTGTCCAGTTTCGCGCCAGAGCAGGGCTGAGGGGTCCCTGAACCAGTGTAGACTGGCTTATGCAGAAATGGGCACCATCTGTGCCCATGAAAGCATTTCCAGAGGCTGGGGGAGACTACTCCTCCCCTGCCTTAACACCTTATTCCAAAGGGAGAGGGTGTAACACCCTCTCTCTGAGGAAATCCTTTGTTCTGCC
The DNA here is from genome assembly GCF_031143425.1 of Pleurodeles waltl. Classification (NCBI taxonomy): domain Eukaryota; kingdom Metazoa; phylum Chordata; class Amphibia; order Caudata; family Salamandridae; genus Pleurodeles; species Pleurodeles waltl. Next base: position 543,848,025 of record NC_090451.1, read on the forward strand.
TTCCTGGGCCAAGCCTGGCTGGACCCCAGGAGGGCAGAAACCTGTCTGAGGGGTTGGCAGCAGCAGCAGCTGCAGTGAAACCCCTGAAAAGGCAGTTTGGCAGTACCCGGGTCTGTGCTAGAGACCCTTGGGATCATGGGATTGTGCCAACAATGCCAGGATGGCATTGAGGGGGCAATTCCATGATCATAGACATGTTACATGGCCATATTCGGAGTTACCATTGTGAAGCTCCACATAGGTAGTGACCTATATGTAGTGCACGCGTGTAATGGTGTCCCCGCACTCACAAAGTCCGGGGAATTGGCCCTGAACAATGTGGGGGCACCTTGGTTAGTGCCAGGGTGCCTACACACTAAGTAACTTAGCACCCAACCTTTAACAGGTAAAGGTTAGACATATAAGTGACTTATAAGTTACTTAAGTGCAGTGTAAAATGGCTGTGAAATAACGTGGACTTTATTTCACTCAGGCTGCAGTGGCAGGCCTGTGTAAGAATTGTCAGAGCTCCCTATGGGTGGCAAAAGAAATGCTGCAGCCCATAGGGATCTCCTGGAACCCCAATACCCTGGGTACCTTAGTACCATATACTAGGGAATTATAAGGGTGTTCCAGTAAGCCAATATGAATTGGTAAAATTGGTCACTAGCCTGTTAGTGGCAATTTGGAAAGAAATGAGAGAGCATAACCACTGAGGTTCTGATTAGCAGAGCCTCAGTGAGACAGTTAGTCATAACACAGGTAACACATACAGGGCACACTTATGAGCACTGGGGCCCTGGCTGGCAGGGTCCCAGTGACACATACAACTAAAACAACATATATACAGTGAAATATGGGGGTAACATGCCAGGCAAGATGGTACTTTCCTACACAAAAGGTCTTGGATAAACCAGATTTATTATGCAACCATTTCTCCATTCTGCAGCGGCTGAACCCAGGGTGGGAAGTGACAATCTTTATGTGTAACTTCCATGAAAAACATTCATGTTTTTTGCGCCATTAGAAGTGACGCCATACCTTCGGGCACACGGCTCTGATACAATTGGCCCTTGTAGATACGCCCAGGCTTGTGATTAGAAGAAAGTAAACATGTGTAAAAGTATACCAAGAATTGTGCACCACACAAGGGGTTGGAGAGAAGGTAGTTTTCATCCATAACAGCTGCAAAGTGCTGCTAAATATTCATCTCCAACTCCAGCAGCATCGAAGCTGCAAGAGCGCGCATCCTGGAGAGCACAGGTGCGTGCGTCAGGCTTTAATCAATGTCCAAGACCCCGATGAAAGGAGGAGGCCGGCCGCGGGAGGGCGGAGAAGAGAAGGAGGGAAGGCGTTACTTGTGGTGAGGGCAAGAGGGCGGAAGAAGGGATGAACACAAAATGAGGGATGCATGGGTGGAGAAAGAGTTAAAAAAATGCGATAGAAAATGGAAAGCTAGGGGCAGTCCACAGGGAGCGGGACAGGGTTGATATATATAGCGCCAACTCGACCGCAAGGTATTGAGCGCTTTACAAGAGCACCCGGTGTATTACATAAGGACACAGTCAATTTTGTGGTGTTTTTGGGCGCTGGGAAATTAAGGGCCAGATGAATCAAAGTGTTTGCGAACGCAAAAACTGCATTTTGGTATTTAAGAAATTCAATTTGCGATTCAGTAACTTGTTACCAAATTGCAAATTGTCATTGCGACTACATACCGTTTCAGTATTAGGAAGGCGCGTGTCAAGGGCGTTCCTTCCTAATACGAAATTGCAGAGGTATGTATGATTGTTTTGTGACCACAAATGCGGTCGCAAAACTATCACAGTTTCAAATTGGTGGTAGCCCATTCGCCCATTTGTAAATACATGCGAATTTTTTTTTTAAGAGCAGGCAGTGGTCCCATGGACCATTGCCTACTCTTAAAAAATGAAAAGAAAACTTTTCATTTTTAAACACATCCCGTTTTCCTTTAAGGAAAATTGGCTGCAATCATAGATATGGTGGTCTGCTGAGACCAGCAGTCCACCATCCCTGTGATTTTAGCCATTCTCAATGGCTCGCAAATTACGACCTACCACACGAATAATAATGAGGTAGGTCCATTTGCGAGCCCTTGTGAATTGCAGTATGAAACTCCTGGAGTTTCATACATTCCAACAGCGATTACTTAATTGCGATTCACATAAAATTGCAATTAGGTAATCGCTATTGGGTAAAATGATACATATGGGCCCACATGTACATGTAATTTTGGAATTGTTATTTACTAATTGCAATTCCATGCGAATCGCAATTAGGGAATCACAATTCCAAATGTAAGAAACTCCACTCAGTTTGCGATTCCCAGGTGGGCCCACAATGTCTGTGATTGCTTTTAAATAAAGCAATATTGTTTTTTAAACACAGCCTGTTTCCCTTAAAGGAACACAGGCTGCGTTTAAAAAGAAAACAAATGAAACATTTTAGTTTCATTTTTGAAGAGTAGGCAGTGGTCCGTGGGACTACTGCCTGCCCTTCAAAAACTTTTTCACATGCATTCACAAAGGGGAAGAGGGTCCCTTGGGGACCCCTTCCACTTTGCGAATGGGTTGTCACCAATTTGAAATTGGTGCTAACTGCGATTGTTTTGCAACCGCATTCACAGTCATAAAAAAATCATACATTCCATTTAGATTCGGTATTAGGAAGGGACGCCCTAAACACGCCCTTTCGTAATACCGAATCACAAAACCCAAATTGCGATTCGGTAATAAGTTACCGAAACACAGTTTGGGCTTTCTACATCCCAAAAAGCAATTTGTTAGTTGCAAACGGTCCGATTCTGCGAATCGACCCGTTTGCAACTAGAAAAATGCTTTGCACATGTGGCCCAAGTGATTTGCCCAGAATCACGGGATGTTGAGCCAACGCCAAGACTCAAAGCTGTTCCCCACTTCCGTAGTTAGAAGCTCTGGCCAGCAGGCTACATTCTTTTTCATTCTGGACTCCAGAATATCAAACAGGAAGAATCACGCATACTAGCACAATATTTGAGGCAAAAAAATATCAACGACCGAAATACTGCAGAGGCGATGAGTACACGGTAATTTATTCTCTGTATTTGGGCCCGTATTTATACTCCGTTTGCGCCGAATTTGCGTCGTTTTTTTCGACGCAAATTCAGCGCAAAACTAACGCCATATTTATACTTTGGCGTTAGACGCGTCTAGCGCCAAAGTATTGGCAAATAGCGTCATTTTTTTGCGTGAACGCCTTCCTTGCGTTAATGAGATGCAAGGAAGGCGTTCCCGTCTAAAAAAATGACGGCGACGCAAATGCGTCGTATTTATACTCCCGGGCAAAAATCACGCCCGGGAGTTGGCGGGTCAAAAAACCCCGCATTTGCGCCACTATTTAACGCCTGGGTCAGGGTAGGCGTTAAGGGGCCTGTGGGCTCAAAATGAGCCCACAGGTGCCCTCCCCTGCCCACAGGGACCCCCCCTGCCCACCCCAGGAGGACACCCAAGGATGGAGGGACCCACCCCAGGGACATTCAGGTAAGTTCAGGTAAGTATAATTTTTTATATTTTTTAATTTTTTTTGGGTGGCTTAGGGGGGCCTTATTTGTGCCCCCCTACATGCCACTATGCCCAATGACCATGCCCAGGGGACACAAGTCCCCTGGGCATGGCCATTGGGCAAGGGGGCATGACTCCTGTCTTTACTAAGACAGGAGTCATGAAATGGCGTCTGGGCGTCGTAAAAAATGGCGCAAATCGGGTTGAGGCGATTTTTTTGCCTCAACCTGACTTGCCCCATTTTAAGACGCCCTAACATCATTTTTGCCCAACGCCGGCGCTGCCTGGTCTACGTGGTTTTTTTCCACGCACACCAGGCAGCGCCGGTCTGCTTGCGCCGGCTAACGCCATTCCATAAATACGGCGCCCGCATGGCGCTTCAGAATGGCGTTAGACGGCGCTAAATTTTTTGACGCTAAACTGCGTTAGTGCAGTTTAGCGTCAAAAAGTATAAATATGGGCCTTGGTATCTCCACTGGTGGAGTGTCCATAACAGAGACACTGAGATGGACCTAGTCCCACCTTCTATTCACGTGCATCAGAGGAATGCATTTTTAAATGTGGAATAAAGTGAAAAGACACTTGTGATGAAGAAAAAATAAAGGAAATCCTATCAGAGAGTAAGCAGTCACCAAGTTAGAGTCTGGCGAGAGTGGAAAAATGCAAGGGAGGCTGCTGAGAATGCAGGGTCAATAAGATTTAAATGAAAGTAATCTGTCGTGATGTAAATCAGACAAGGTGCAGCTGCACACGGCTGCACATACATTGTTTCAGAAGAGGAAAGAAAGCTGGAATCAATAGCACCGACCGCCACAGACAAATCATGACAAAGAGTGCTTTACTTTCAATTAGGAGCAAGCAGCAAAGAGACAAGGTGTGACAGTCCCACCAGCAGTGGGGTGATGGCCTAGAGCTGGCCACCAGAACACCAAAAGATGAACTCACAAAAGTACTTACTGGCTTATTCACACCAGACAAACATTGTCTGTCACAAACCATTTCCATAAATGTATCACTAAGCTGTTTTCCCGCCAACCAGTGGTGAATTTGTTAAATAATAAATGCCGGATCCCAAAGTTTTTCTTGGTGGCGCTCATGCGGCGCGCCAGTCGGGTTTTTGAATACCGAGGCTTTGTAGTCTTGGTTCAACCTCACGTCTCTTTCTTCCACCACAAGACACCCTGCTTAATTTGTGCTTGTTGTTTCCGGTGCTGAGCATCGGCACTTATTTTTGAGGGCCGGGGCTTATTCTTCTGCCTCAAGCATTTGCTGTGAGCAAAAGAGACATATGGGAAAGACGGAGTAAGGGAAAAACGAAAAAGCGTCACAAAGGAAGAAAGTAGGAAAACTGCTAGAGTGAAGATTTAGGTAGTGGCTTTATATGGTTTGAAGAGGCCCGAGATGGCTTCAGGAATACAGCGCCTCAGTATTCCTTGTTCCCACATTTAATTGCAGCAGCCTCCTGTTTAAGAGGAGGGCTTTGGGCACTGGCACGTTTTTATTTACAAATTATGCACTGCCCCGCCTCCTTAGTTCTCTCGTGCAGGTTCTTTGTGGCCATTGCTTTCTCCTCTTGGCACTGTTCTTCCGTCTTTCTCTTCTTCATTCTGTGCCTCTTACGTTTTTTTCTCTCTCTTTGGGTCAAAGTCTGAGGAGTTAAAATAAATGCTGCTCCCCGAAAATGAGTGGGGGGAGGGGCACCTGCAACCACCTGCTCAAATTAGGCACTGCCGCCAACGATTAATTAATTAATTAATTATCTGGGGCACAAGGAATACACTCAATTCTCGACAATTGTTTCTTCATAACCTTTGTGAACATTCCTGAGTTGTCACACAAAGGCCCTGATTGCAAGTAGGCCATTATATTTCGATCACTGCGCACACACGTTTGAGCAGGCACTGCAATCATGAATTGTGTGGCAACCATCGCCAGGTAAATCCTGTCGAATTTTCCCCAGGAATTTTTTTACAGATCAAGCCCGCAGAATTTTACTGAAGGAGACATGTTTGATAAGAATTTAGACAAGGAATTCTGTGCTGAGAGCACACATTCCGCACGTATTTCCTCATTTTCACAAGCAAAATTCGGACTTGTGCATTACCCCCTCAAGGGCTCCTCCCCTTCCCAATCCTATCAATTGAGGCTTGTCCTCCACCCGACAGTAGTAACACTGAAGTCCTTCTTCTATTTAAAAAAAAAAAAAACTCCTCCCCCCTGCCTCGTACTCTTTTGTTTCCTGTCCCGAGTGGTGAGTTCGCTGGTGGTCCTTCCCTTCGCGCTCATATTTTTAGGGTCGAGCCTGCGTTGCATGCGCTCAGGCATGCGTATCGCAGCGAGACGCTTTTGTATTTAGAAAAGGGCTCGGAGCCCTGTCAACTTCACGTCAGTGTTTTTTATTGGTTCGTGGGCTTGCCTAATAAAATCTACTTGCTTTCATTAGTCGAAGGCAAGCATACGTCATGCCTTTTCCAGTGGCTAGCCCTCCTCGAGCGCAGCGACCAAGTACAGAAAATATGCGAGGCTCGCTGTTTTCCATCGGGCTCGTGGACTTCTTTTTCTCTAATTTACTAGCGCGATCTCGCTTGGCAGAAGTCGAGCGCTTTACGCGCTCAGTTGATCCGGGGGCCGAGGCACAGACTCTGACATCAAAGGGCAGGAGCCCTTAAAATCTGGATTAGCGCTCCCGCCTCGCGGGACGCGCTCAGCTGATCCGGGGGCCGAGGCACAGACTCTGACATCAAAGGGCAGGAGCCCTTTAAAACTGGAATAGCGCTCCCGCCTGGCGGGACGCGCTCAGCTGATCCGGGGGCCGAGGCACAGACTCTGACATTAAAGGGCAGGAGCCATTTAAATCTGGAACAGCGCTCCTGCCTCGCGGGACGCGCACAGCTGATCCGGGGGCCGAGGCACAGACTCTGACATCAAAGGGCAGGAGCCATTTAAATCTGGAATAGCGCTCCCACCTCGCGGGATGCGCGCGGGTGCGCCCGGGCGAAGACCGGGCGAAGACGGGCCCATCTTCGACCGACTGAGGCCGGGCTGGGCCCTGTCTCTTTACTTCTTTATCCAGATTCTGGAGCCTGATACGGCCTAAGCCACAGCTTGCCTGCTAGAAGGAGCGTCTCGTTGCCAAGAGACCAGATACGACCACAGCTTCTCGGCTTCTACAAAGAGGCGCGTCTCCCGCGGGACGTGGGACGCGCGTGGGTCGGGACGGGTCTGGTCCCTTAAAGGAAGTCACTAAGTAAGGGTATATCTTCCTGTTATTTTTATTCTCGGATTATGGGGAAAAGAAAGGCTGTTGGCCCGCCGGCACCATTGGAAGGTATAAAAAAGCAGAAAAAGCGACCTAGGAAATTAACTATTAAGCCTGCTCAAGGGGAACTGAAATCACTTGATGAGATTGATCTACTATTTGAGGAGGTGGAGGCTATACTTAATAGCGAACTAGGTACTCATGGCCTCTTGCCCCCAAAGAAGCCTCCACTCCAACCTAAAAAGATCCAGGAGTTTTTCACCAAGAACAGAAAAGTTCGATCATCGATTTCTGGGGGTTTAATAGATTGCGTAGGGAAGTCACCTACTGTTAATGCCACTGTTCCCTCACTTCAACAGGGTATCATGGCTTGTAGCGGTATCTCTAATCCTTCACAAACTCAGGGGATTTTGCACGTGGAGGAAATAGATTGTATACCCCTACCATTGAGTCCTGAGATAAGGTTGGCCCCTAATATTCCATGTAAAAATCGCTTTGAGCTTCTGTCTGAGGGAAGCGATTTGATTGAGGCCCACGACCTCTATACGGCTGTCATAGCTACTGAAGCTGCCACTTCCCCTCCTACTACTATTGCTATGTGTTCTGATCCGTCTGCCGGTGCAGCTAATCTGCCTTTAATTCTTCAGAGAGTAGATGAAGTCAAGAAACTAGTATTGCAGCTAACTAAACTGCTACAGGGGAATATGGCTCAACAGTTGGGATGCAAATGTCATACGCCAGAGGCAGAAGGGGCAGGTGGAATTTTGGTAGTCGACTCTGCTACATCTAATGCTAATATATGTGAGGGGCCAACTTACCATGCCCAGAGATCTGGATCTTATAGGAGGGCCGCAGAAGGTAATATATCTTCTCACATTATCCATCCTAAAAATAAATACACTGGGGGCAACAGTATCCCCCTCAGTGGAGATAAGACAAGGAACGGGGAAGACCTTATTGGTAGCTTCTTTGCCCCATCGAACTGTCATTCCACTACGAGAAAAAATCCTACTATCAATATACCAAAGAATAGGGATAGCCCTTTTCTCACTAATAGAAAGATACTTGTTAACCCTCTAACTAAGGATCCAGCTTGCATTTTTTCTTCTCGAAGAATGAATAGTGCTTTAGATGTGTCTTCAAATAGTATTGGTCCTAGACACAGAGCCAACACTCTTTTCCTAACTAATGTCCCAAAGTTGCCGTCCAGGTCTGTTGAGGACCAAGAGTCTAGACTTAACAAGGTTATTCACTGGCTACGCAATCGTCAGGGATGCCTTTCAGTTATACGCTCGGACATTCTAAAAACAGAAAGATGGAGCCCCTCTGGATCAAATCTTGATGTAATTATGATTGTGTTTTTGGACAAATTCTTGGCAGACCAACTTATTGACTGTGTTGCACGCAAGGGACAGCACAAGGGGCTAAAAGGAGGAGGTATTAGGCTAGTTTCTAATCTAACTGACTCAAAACAGGTTCCTGTGTCTGGTCCCATTGCCCATGTTAATGAGAGAGGCTCTAGGGAGGAAGGCGTATTTTTGCATCATGGTCCTGTATGACTATCTTCCGCCCAGAAAGCCGTCAATCAGGATAATTTAGTGGCATCCACAATAGTTAAATCAGATAAGACCTTAGTTAATGAGCCGAATTATAAGGATGCTCTACCCTCCAACCATGGGACTGCAACGGGAACTAATGGGTTATCCATTATGACTTGGAATCTTGCTGGCCTTGCTAGGAAATTGGATGATGTGGACTGGGTTGCCTACATAAAGTCTCAAGATGTGTGTCTTTTCCAAGAAACCTGGGTCGAGGGGCAATCAAGTATGGATGGGTTTCTCTCCTTTAATATCCCTGCACAGCCATCAGAGAAAGCAACCGGCCGTGCAAAAGGGGGACTTTTAATTCTTTTAAATTTAAAGCTCCAATGTGATTATAAGGTTTTAGAATTTGATTGTCCCGACTTGATGGGCTTACAAATTTCTTTTCATCAAAACTTTAACATAACTCTTGTCAATGTTTATGCCCGTTCTGTTGCACGTGGTTCAGAATCACATATTTTAACTCTACTTTCTGACTTTTTAGACACCATACAAACTAATTCCTATTTAATTATTGCAGGGGATGTAAATTGCACTTTCGAACCCTCTGCATTTCTTAGTGACTTAACTGTGGAAGAGGACGAACTATGGGGGATTGCACAATTGGATGGTGATAGTCATCGTCCACGCTCTCGTGTCGCAGCACAGCTTGCTACATTATGCTTAAAGTTTGGCCTAAGGGCTTGCAATGGTCGAACTCCTTCTGATTTAAACCTTGCACCGACATTCCTACGAGGTTCTGTGACCAGTGTAATTGATTATTTTTTGGTGGATGTGCGTGTTTGGCCGCTGTTGCTAGACATGAGGGTAGATTCAAGGTGCGAGAGTGATCACTTCCCACTGCTGCTTACCCTTTCTGGGAATATCTTTGGTAGAACCTCGAATATGCAACCATCAATGGTCCCTCCCCCTATTTTAAATAATGCTAATACAAAGGTGAGGTGGCCCAAAGTCATGTCAAACCCCTATTTGCTACGTGAGATTTATCAAGTGTTTTTAGATAATTTGTCAGCTTACGAAGACCTTGAGCCTGAAGCCATCCCACTTCTTGATATTCACAAAGATATGATGGTCAAACTTCAAAGTGTTTTTTTATAAAAAGGCAGCTATGGTTAGCCGGCAACACGGGGGTTCGTCTAATAGTAGATGGTTTAATGATGCATGTATGAGGGCTAAGACCGAGCTAAAAAAGGCCATAAAGGCCGGGACCCCGGGGGTGATTAAACAAGCAAGATGTATGTATAAAAAGACAATTTTAGAATCAAAGAAAACTTGGGAAGATGTTATTTGGCAGGATTTGTTAGATGCTACAACAGCAAACAACAATACGCTTTTCTGGGAACTGTTGACTAAGCACGAGAGAGAGGGTAGGTCTACTCTAAGGAACCATATCCAACCCGGAACCTGGGTGGAGCACTTCACTCTCCTTTATGAAGGAACTATCTCCACTGGGGCTGTCGATTGCGATAAAGTGGGATTAGGCCCCCTTATTTTACCAAATGCTAACCCTGCCACTTCTCCACCTGATGGGAATTTATATAACTCTGAGAGTTATATTTGTTTCTCCTTAGAAGAAACTGCAGATGCTATCAACTCTTTGAAGTCAGGTAAAGCCCCAGGTCCCGATAAAATTCCAGGTGACCTTTACAAATCAGAGTTATCTATATGGACCTGGTATATTAACCTATTGTCAAATAAAAATCACAAAAGGAGGACAGATCCCTGAGACGTGGAAGGGTGCAGAAATTATCCCAATCTACAAAAAGGGTAATGTAAATCTTCCAATCAATTACAGACCGGTCAGTTTAATCGACAACTTACAAAAAATCTTTGCCAAACAGCTGCTAGTTAGACTATCGAGCTGGGTGACGGAGCAGCAGATCCTCTCACCGCTTCAGGCAGGGTTCCGCTCTAGAGTTAGCACGGTTGACCAGGCTTTTAGGTTGTCCGTGCTACACTGGAAATACGCAGTCTTGGCAAAGCAAACTTTATATGTCGCTTTTGTTGATCTGCGTTCTGCTTTTGATTTAGTCCCAAGAGATAAGCTTTGGGGAGTGTTATACAAAATAGGGGCACCACCCGATATTATCCATCTATTGATACGCATGCATGAAGGCACATACGCGCAAGTAAGATGGGGCAATCAAGGTGAATTGACTAACAAATTTCCCATTAAAAGAGGTGTCCGTCAGGGATGTGTGCTTGCACTACTTCTGTTTTCTTTATTCATCAACGAGGTGGTCCAAGAATTAATGACATGCCAGAATGATGCTCCCACCCTAGTCAATCAGAAAATCCCTATTCTCCTTTTTGCGGATTACTTTCTATTGATTTAAAAAACCCCTATGGGTTTGCAAATTCTTGTGGACAGATTTAAATCATTCTGCTGGAATTTTGGTTTAGAGCTGAACTCGAAGAAAACGAAATTGATGGTACTTCGCTCTGGCCCTCGTAAGAAATGTACTATTAGGTTAGATGGAGCTATTTTGGACCAGGTTAGCTCCATTGACTACTTGGGTGTGAGACTTACAGATTCACTCCTTTGGGAGAAACAAGTTGGCAAGAGTGATGGGCTTTTGCAACATCGGGCAGCATCCATATTGCGCCTTTATAGGAATACGATCGCTAAAGTTGTGTCTCCAGCAGTAAAGATTTATGTGGCTAAGGCACAGGGTGCTGCTGTTTACGGCGCAGAAATTTGGGGCATGTCAGATAACAGTAGGATAACCAAAATCGAGAATAGCTTTGCACGGGCTTTATGTGCTTGCCCTACTAGCACCCCATTAACCCCCCTTTTTTTAGACCTAGGGTTTAAACGAATGGCTGACCTAATTATCTTTATGGCCTCTATTATATTGGGTGAGGCTTTGGATAGTCCCCGAACTGGCCATATATAAGTCTTCTTTATTAGAACTGTTAAAAAGCCCTAACTCTACGTCCATCCCATGGATCAAACACGTATCCAGTTGGTTTTGTACGCTGGGATTGAGGAACTTTTGGGAGAATCCCCAGCAACTTGTGAAGTCCCATGTAAAAGCACTGAAAGGAGCTTATTGGTCCCACATACGTAATAATTACATTTCCCAAAAATCGAATGGTCATTTAACTAATTTGTTTATTGATTTCAAATGGTACCCAGAGTTCGAACTATATTTAGATATAATACCTGATTTACTAGGCAAAAGGTTGTATGCCAGATTTCGATTCGGAACATTACCTTTGAAGGCCTTGACGAGCAGATGGGGACCTAAGTTAAGCTCTGATATTTGTCCTGCATGTGGCACTTCTTCCGAAACAGTAGAACATTATATGTTTTTTTGTCCCGCTTACTCAACCCCAAGGTTTAAATGGATTCGCAAAATCTGTCGGGAATTGAACTTAAGGAAATATGTTTTAGCTTTGAGGATTTTAAAAAGCCATAATTCAAATGTGACAATTTATGCAGTAAGCAAGTTTTTAGTAACGGCATGGCGCATACGCATCTTTTATTTACAATGATTTGAAATTGTTCTAAGTCGGGCAAACATGGATTTTATTCTTTTTAATTTTGCTATGATATTATGATGTTTATTTATATTTATATTGTATTGTATTGTATTGCTTTGATGGTCTGTTGGCCGAATAAAGCTTATGTGTGAGAGGACATAGTTAATTTCACTTTTTCGGGTTGTGTACACAAATGCACTTTTGCCCGATAGGTGAAAAGTCGAGTTAGGAGTTTACAACGCGATCAGCTCTAACATGAGCAAACGCGAGACCCGTTACATTGTAATGCTTGTTTATTTTGCCTTGTGTTTCTTTCTAGTACATGCTGCGGGAGCGCACAGCCTCCAACGTGCTCCCTGTCCGTGTGCTGAGCTGGGACAGGGTGCTCTGATGGCATCTGGAGTGCGGTTGATGTGCGGGCCGGTTTTGCCGGCTTACTCATTGGCGTGTGTCTCTTGTCGGACGCTTTTCACCTCTTTTCTCTTTCTATCCAGTCTCGGTCTTGCGTGGCGAGATCTGGTTACCGTGGATACCCTTCATACCAGTTGCACGGATGCTGCAGTAGCGCGTGTATGTGCTTATGTGTCTGTTGTTGCCTGCTTGACCAGAAAGCGTTATGGCTCAACATGTGGTGGGACGTCTCCATTCCCAGTTTTATGTGCTGGAGGTCACTGGGGCATCCTTCATTTTCTGGACTTGGTTTTCATTCCTTGGTAAGGGTAGCCATAGGTGCTGCCTTGCTGGATATATTCCTGCCTGCTGTGCATCTGTGAATGGTTGGGATGTCTGTTGAGGACGCTATATCCAGTCTGATCTGGTTAAGGGGGTTTTTGTCCCTTTTTGGGAAGCATTTGGGATTTCCTACTCTGCAGCTAGCTGGGGTGGAGTTTTTGTCTCAGTGCGCTGCTTCTCCTTCTGCCCATTTGCCTTTCCTTGTGGTCATTCACAGCCTGCTGCGTGTAGAGTGGAGTGACATTGTTATGGAGGCTATTCCTCATTTTCTTCTATGTCCTCTTCTTCCGCTTTGGCTTCTGAGAATGCTGTCCTCTCTATTACAGCAGATGTGACTGTGGTGTCTGCTTTGTGGTGGGCTTCCGCTCCCTCTAATTATGGATTACGCACAAATGCTTATGCTGCGTTTGCCTCTCAGGTTCTTGGGGCAGTCTTCATTGCTTTGTTTAATTGTCTCCAGCCTCCTGGAGTTCCTTCGGCCTTGTTCGCCAGTATGGAACTTTTGTCTCCAATTCTTGCCTGATGCTGCATTTGTCTATCTTTGGGCCTCCACTGCTGCCGCTTGCACTTCCATTGCGGGCCGGCACTCCTTGTGGTTGAAGTACTGGCGGTTGGATTCAGGCCAGTGTTCACTCATTTCTATGCTGCCTTTTTGGAGACAGACGTTGATTGGTCCTGATCTCATTGCCTTGATAAAGGATGCTGCTGATGAGGTGATGCTTGTGCGTCCTTTTCAGCAAGGGGTGTATAAGACGCATGGGGTCCCCGGTTTCTCAGCCTTTTTCATGGACGGGCCTGTTGCTGGGGGAAGCTGCCTTCTATATTGTTGCCCTTCCCTCTGGTGCCTCTTCTGTCCAGCAGCAGTGATGTCTTTGTGGCAGCGGGGTGTCTCCTCACAGCCTTTCTTCCTCATTGGAGCCTGGTGTTGTCCAGTGCCTGTTTTTTTCCATAGTGGCTTGTGGTTTTTGGATCCAGTTCGATATTCTCGGGGTGATGTGTTGCTGGGTGGACTGTCGCTGCAGGTGCTTTCCGTTCTCTGTGCTGTATCGCCTTGCCAGGCCCTTGTTCCTTTTGCTGTGCCAGTGGTTCGGTGTTCCCTGGGAGGGTCTTTTTGCATCCATGGACACTGCCCATTGCCCTCTCTTTTGCATGGGCCTTCCATCTTCTAGGGCCTTGGCTGTGGATGCTCTGTCCGGTCCTTGGCCGCAGGGGCTTCTTTGTGCTTTTTCTCAGATTCCTCTCCTGCACCGGATCCTCCAGAAGGTCCTGGTGGAACGGTCTCTTGTGATCCTCATTTTTCCTTCCTAGCCCTACCGTCACTGGTTTCCTATCCTTCTGACTCTGGCCCAAAGAGCAGTTTCTGGTGCTTCCTCACAGGCCATCTCCCCTTTGGCTACCTTGGCTGTCGGGCTTGATGACATCTCGTTGTGTCTGATGATTTGGCTCTTGACCTGGTTGGTTTGGTTCACTTGGGTTGTTCCTTGCAGCGTGCTTTGGCCTTTTGGTTTTCCAGGTGGCAGTCTACCTTTACTTCTTCTGTATGCATTGGGAGTCTTGTTCTTCTTGGTGAGGTACCCGCTCTGTGGTTCCTGCTTCTGTGGTTCCTTTTCGGGTCCTGGCCTGTTTCCGTGCTGGGCTTTTGATGGGTTTGGCCCCCAGCACTTTTTCTGCCTAGTAGGCAGCTATCCACGCTTGTCGCTCTTCTTCTGATGACTTGTCTGCCTTGTCTCTCCTAGTGTCGATGTTGCTTCAGGGGCTTTCGGTTGCAGGGGCCTCCTGCCCAATGGTTGGTTCCTTCCTTGGATTTGTCCATTGTCCTGGGGGGTTGTAGGGGCACCATTTGAGCCTTTGAATGTGGCTGATTTGCTTTGGCTGTTGCTAAGGTGATTTTCCTTGTGGCCATTCTTCGGCCAGATGGTTGGGTGTGTTGGGTGCTCTTGTGGTTGTTTTTCCCTACTTGTATTCTTCCAAATCGGGTTGTGCTCCAGTTGGATCTAGGATTTCTTCCTGACGTTTCTTCCTTGTTTCATTTTCACAGGAGGTTGTTTTGCCTGTTTTTCAGACTCCTCGTCAGCCCTTCCCTCTGCCTTGGATGTCAGGTGGACTCTTCTGTCCTATTTGGTTAGTACATGGCCAGTCAGGTTGTGTCAGTCCCTTTTTTGTTGCTTGTTGTTTTCTCTCCGAGGGTTCCAAGGTTTTCACCCAGTATCTGAGTAGATGGGTCAGGCAGGCTATAGCCTGCTCTTCTGTTGCTGTGGGGGTGTCTCTTCCTGCTGTTATCCAGGTGAGGTCACCTCAGTCCATGTCCGCTTCCCAGGTGGAGGCTGTGGGTGTTTTCCTTTTGGATATTTGCAGGGTGTCCACTTGGTCGTCTCCTCTTACGTTCCTCACTCATTACCATCTTTCTGTGGGTGTGGAGCTTGATGGTGATTTTGAGTCTGTTGTTTTGTCTACTACTGCTACGTAGTGATGTTTCCCTAAATTGACAAGCTTGCTTGTTTTCTTTTGGTGCAACCGTGTTGTCTTTCTGCTTGGTTACTTTCTCAAATGTTAGGACTGGGAAGAGGAGGACCTCATGAGGGGGGACTGTTCCGTTACTTACCGGTAATCTTCATTACCCCGATTAGGGGTCCTCCTCGTCCCAGTCCTCTTCCCTCCCCCCTTCCTGTTGCACCTTGTCTGGCTCTGTGTGGTAACATACAGGACAAGGCAGGGGGCAAGAGTTGTTTAAAAAATATATATATAAGAAAGGCTTCAGTGTTACTACTGTTGGGTGGAGGACAAGCCTCAATTGTTAGGACTGGGACGAGGAGGACCCCTAATCAGGGTAATGAATATTACCGGTAAGTAACAGAACATTTCCACACATGGTAAATACTGCAATGAAACAAGTGCACTCACTGGTGAATTAAAAGAGTTATTTACTATAGTCAGAAATACTTTGTTTCTGGAGGAAGATTAGCCCACAGCTGCCACACTCAAATACCCACCATTACCAGGTTCCAGACCAAGAATACCAAAAAAGCATGAGATAACAAGAAGAATGAATTAAAGAATACTACACATTCCCCTTCCTTATGGAAACAGCACACCACAAGTGAAGAACAATCAGAACAAATACTATGTACATCAAAATGTTGACTACATCACAAAGATATCACTGACTAATTTAAACTGTTTCACAAATTCCCAACTAAGCTAACAGTTTCCTAATCCTTTGGCACAACCGTCAGTAGCTTCAGACTAGCCACACTTCACCCCACCTCAGTTCTCCTAAGGAGCCTCTGCATGCATCACACAATCAGGCATCCACTCCACCTTTCCTAAATGTGACAAATTACCATCATCCAACTTCAACACACCTTTTACAACACGTACCAAATGTAAAGGTGTTAAAAACTTTGGCAGACATTTCTCTATCTTGTGAGAAAACGTAACCCTGACCCGGTCACAACTCTTCTAGTAAGAATCCAAAATATATCTCAAATCTTTGTAATTTTCCCTCTTGCAATCCTTTCTTTCATCCAACGTTGTTTAAGTTAGAACAAAACTCCTTAGCAGGTATTCATTTCACACCATGGCAACTATTACCACATTTGGCTCTGTGCACCCAAATCAACTTCCTAACCGTAATCTTCTTCTTCCCACCTCCACACACCATCTGCAACCATTTCTTGAGCACCCTGTTCTTGCTTTCCACCAACCCATTGCTTTGCAATGATACACAGAAGTCCTTGTTTGACATAAACTCAACCTACCAGTGCAGGTACCATTTCATTTCTCTGGATCCCAATTGCACCCCATTGTTGGTCACCAATTCCAATGGAATGCCTTTTCTCAGAAAAATCTCTTCTAATAATTTGCAACCAATCTGATTTCCACATTACATAAATTGTAAACTCCAGCTGGCATTAACATTTGTCAGCTGCAAATATGATAGACATCTGTTTAACAATTAAAGTATAGAGTAGCCCCAAATATACTGATTGTAATCGTCTCCTATGCTGTGCAAACATGATCTATATGTTGGTGAGTTTATAACATAGTTTTTCTGTTACTTATCACTTCAGGCACAGGCAACACACTTTCCTACCATGTCCTCAACATCCTTGGCCGCTAAAAGTATCCTGGAAGCACCTTTTTATAGTACTGTTACCTATGTGACCTTCATTCATTATGAAGAGACTTCTATCAAGCCGACAGGGACCATCCACAGTTCCCTTCCTCTCAAAATCTCCTCCTGCACAACACCTCCAGAGAAACACTCTCATGGCTCCTTTTTTTATAAGCAAGCATATTTTACCTACAAGACTGAGATTCCCCATAGCTTCCTGTCCTGCACAACAGTCCATCTTTTGTCGAGCACTTGATATTCTCCCCCTGGTATATTTGCCTAACCATTACATCACCTACTTCCGCTGCCCATGACTCCTTTTCAACTTAATCAACTTGGTTGTCCACAATGGACAAACATGAGTAACAGCTGGTAAAAGTCTCTACCCTAAAAATGCACTCTTGTAACCTGCATAGACATTTGGCAGTACAAAGAGTTGTTCTTGTAGACATCTTTGTGTTAAAACGATCTTCTGGTGTCTTAAGATTGGGATGCAACTTTAAAGATAGTTTCAGATATATCTTGGGTAAAATGCGTGATGCCCCACCAGGAAGTCAATGCTTTTTTCCACAACAGAGTACTAAGGGCCTCCTTATGAGGTTGGCGTTTTTCCACAACAGAATACTAAAGGCTTAATTGTGAGGCTGGCAGTCCATGGACCGCCAGCCTCGTGGTGAAGGTTGGACCACCGCAACTGTGGCGGTCTGACTGCCACATTACGACCGCCAGCCGTCCCCGTTGGGAACATGGTTCACAACGGCGGTCTGAATTGTACTCAACCAGGGCGGCACTCAGTTCAGCGCCGCCTGGCTGATTACAACTCTACTTGCCACCAGCCTTTCCATGGTGGGCTGAAAGGCTGGCAGTAAGCCAGTGCTGAAGGCCACAGGTGGGCCCCTGCCCTGCCTATGCCCATGGCATGGGCAGTGCAGGGGCCCACTGCCAAGCACTGACGGAATGTGAACTGTCTGCTTTGCAGACAGTGCGCATTCCAAGGGTGCTGGGGGGTCCCATGTGCGACAGCTTTGGCCCCGGCTCCATGGGGAGCCAAGACCAATGCTGCAGCACAGTTTCCACTGAGCTGACCAGTGCAAAACTTGGTTTCTGCCAGTCAAACCAGTGGAAATGTTGTAATGGGGCTAGTGGGGATACTGCGAGCTCTGCAGCAGCTTCCTCACAGTAAGTCTGGTGGTCAGCTTGTCCGACCGCCAGACTCATAATGAGGCCCTTAGTCTCCTTTGGATACATATGTTACTGAAAACTCCTACCCATCCTTCACTTTCAATATTTATGACTCCCAAGTCATAATTGCTTGTGTCAATAACAATGAATGAAAGGCACATCATATCAAAGGATTTCAGGTAGGGTGCATTGCAAAATCTTCTCCTCCAATTTGACAATATCACTCTCACAGATCTGACTACACAGGAAATTTCTAGTTTCCTTTAACAGATCGTGCATATAAAAGGTTATTCTATAAAATTGCAATGAACATATTATAGGGCTCTGCCAGTTCAATGAATACACATAACCACTTCTTATTTTCTAGACTTGAGCTTCTCTGATTGTATTTAAAAAGCATTCTTTCAGTTTCCTAGCACCACAATCCATAGAATGTCCGAAATATCCGACATCATCTGCACAAACATTGCATCTCCCCCTTGTTCTCCTTCAGAATAACCTACTGTACTCGATGCTACTATAGTCTACAACATGCCACTCCACTCTGAAACTTTACTCCACCCTACACTACCCCACTCCAGTGTAATCCACTCTACTATACTCCACTTTACTACACTTTATCCCACCATAAGCCACTGTACTATACTCCGCTCTACCTCACTCCACTGTCCAACACTCTCCTCCACTGTATGCAATTCCACTCCACAACATTGTAATACACTCTATACGCCAAACCACTGTATGCTATTCTACTATACACTATTACGCTCTGTGTTACTCCACTGTACAATACTCTGCTCTGTGCCACTCCACCTAGGGAATTCCACTGTATGCAACACTGTAGTCCACTCTACGCTAACACACTGTATGCAACTCCACTCTACGCCTCGTCAGTGTACGCAACTCCACTGTATGCCACCCCAGTATATGCTACTCAAGTATACGCTATTCCACTCTACCCAATTCCACTGTATGCCACTCAACCATGTGCTATTTTGCTGTATACAACTCCACTGTATGCTACTACACTCTACGCCACTCCACGGTATGCCAACTCTACCCCACTCCATCCACTGTATGCTATTACACTCTACCCTATTCCAGTGTGCACCACTCCAATCTACACCACTTCACTGTAAACCACTGCACTGTACGCAACTCCACTATACAATATTCCAGTCTGCGCCACTCTACTGTACACTGCTCTACTCTACGCCTTTCCACTCTGACACTCCACTATATGCTACTTCATACTAGGCCACTCTAGTGTACATCACTCCACTTTACACCACTGCATTCTACGTTACTCTATTGGATGCCACTCCACTCTACAATACTCCACTATACACATCTCCACTCTATTTCACTCTACTGCACATTACTCCAGTCTACACCACTCCTCAGTGCACCACTGTACTCTATTCTACTCTATGCTATTCTACTCTGTCCCACTCCTCTGTACTCCAGTCTATGCTATCCTCTGTACGCCACTCCATTCTACTGTATGCAACTTTAATTGTTGTTTCCCACTGTATGGTTTTCCACTCTATCCCACTCCACTGTATGCTATTGCACTTTATCTCACCCCATAATACACCACTACAGTCTAAACCACTTCACTGTACGCCACTCCCCTGTATGCTACTACACTATACGCTGTTACTCTTTATGCCACTCCACTGTACACCACGACACTATTCTCTTTTATAATCTATGCCACTTCCACTGTATGCCACCCAAGTCTACACTACTCCACTCAACGCTATTCCACTTTATGTCACTCCACTCTGTGCTACTCCACTCTATGCCACTCCAGTATACTCTCCTCCACTCTATATAACTTCACTCCACAAAACTCTACTATACTCTATGCCACTGTATTAAATTCTACTCCACTCTATCCCCATACACACCACTGTCCAAATTTGCACTTAATTATATGCCTGTACACTCTATTGCGCAACGCTCTACTTTACTCTACAACAATTATCCAATACTGTATGACACAGCACTCCACTCTAATGTACGAGATGCCACTTCAATTCATTACAGTTTCCTCAACTCTATGGTACACCACTTAAATGTATGCCACCCAACTCTATACTAATCCACTGTACCCTACTCCACTATACACCACTCCACTGTACATTACTCCACTCTATGCTATTCCACTTTATGCTGCTCTACTCTTCTGCACTCCACTGTACAGAATTCCATTGTATGTTACTCCACTTTCCGGTAACCCAGACTACGTCACTACAGTGTACGCCACTCCACTCTATGCCACTCCATTGTATTACACGCTCCTCCACTCCATATAACTCCATTTATGAAAGTCTATCACACTTCATGGCATTCTAAGGCATTGTACTCCACTCTGTCCCCGTACACTCCACTGTCCAACTCTATACTCCACTCTATGCCTGTAAACTCCAAAGTACAACACTCCATTCCACTATACAACACTTTTCTATTTGACACAGCACTCCACTCTACTGTACGAGACCCCACTCCAATTCATAACAGTTTACTACCCAAGCTACACCAGTACACTCCGTTCCATGCCACTCTACTCTATGATGCACCAATACACTCTGTTACTTTACTCCACACTACGCTACACCATTCGACTCGACTCTACTCCACTGTATGAGACGTAACCTGATTCTACACTACAATACAATAATCCATTCTACGCAGCTCCACTGTTTCACACACTACTGCACTCTATGCAGCTCCACTCTACAACACTCTACTACACTGTATGCCACTCTCTGGCACTTTACTCCTGTTTATACCACTTCACTCCACTGTACAACACTGTAATATACTGTATGCCACTGTACAACACTCTACCCCTCTCTGATACACTGGTCCACTCTACTCCACGACTATACTGCATACCACTCCACTCTACTCCACTCAATGGCATTGTACTCTATAACACTGTATACCAGTCCACTGTAACACACTCTGCATTACGGTACTGTACGTTGCACCACTCCACTCTACAAAAATCAACTAGACTGTATACCACTGTACACTGCTATAGTCTACATCACTTTTCAATACGGTACAACACCCCATTACACTCTAATGTACAACACGGAGCTCCAATTTATGACACTTTACTCAACGGTATGCTACCCCATTCCAACCTACTGGACTCCATGCTACTATATTCTACAACATGCCACTTCACTCTGAAACTCTACTCTGCTCTACACTATCCCACTCCAGTGTAATCCACTTCACTATACTCCACTCTACTACACTTTATAACACTCTCGGCCACTGTACTATACTCCGCTCTACGCTGCGCCACTGTCCAACACTCTTCTCCACTGTGTCCAACTCCACTCCATAACATTGTACTGCACTCTATATGCCAAACCACTGTATGCCATTCTACTATACACTGTTACGATCTATACCACTCCACTGTACAATACTCTGCTCTACGCCACTCCACTCTACGGAACTACACTGTATGCAACTCCACTCTACGGTAGTCCACTCTATGCTATTACACTGTATGCAACTCCACTCTACGCCTCTTCAGTCTACGCCGCTCAACTGTATGTCACCCCACTACATGCTACTCAAGTATATGCTATTCCACTCTACCCAATTCCACTGTATGCCACTCCACCATGTGCTATTTTGCTGTATACCACTCCACTGTATGCAATTCCACTCCACAACATTGTAATACACTCTATACGCCAAACCACTGTATGCTATTCTACTATACACTATTGCGCTCTATGCTACTCCATTGTACAATACTCTGCTCTGCGCCACTCCACCCTACTGAATTACACTATATGCAACTCCACCCTACAGTAATCCACTCTATGCTATTACATTGTATGAAACTCCACTCTACGCCTCTTCAGTGTATGCCACACCACTGTATGCCACTCCACCATATGCTTTTTTGCTGAATACCACTCCGCTGTATGCTACTCCATTCTACGCCACTCCAGTGTACGCCACTCCACTCTACCCCACTCCATTCTAAACTATTCCATAGGATGCCACTCCACTGTACACCACTCCACTGTTTGCTATTACACTCTACCCTGTTCCAGTGTATACCACTCCAGTCTACAACACTTCACTGTAAGCCACTGCAGTGTACGCTACTCCACTATATGCTATTCCAGTCTGCGCCACTCTACTGGACACCACTCCACTCTACGCTTTTTCACTGTATGCCACTCCAATATATGCCACTCCATACTACTCCACTCTAGTGTACATCACTTTACGTTACACCATTCCATTCTACGCTAGTCAATTGAATGCCACTCCATTCTACACCACTCACTCTACACCACTCCACTATATGCTTTGGCACTGTATTCCACTCCTCTGTACATTACTCCAGTCTACACCACTCCACGGTACATCACTCTAATCTATTCTACACTATGTTATTCTACTCTATGCTACTCCTCTGTATTCCAGTCTATGCTATCCAACTATACGCCACTCCAATCTACTGTATGCAACTTCAATTGTTGTTTCCCACTGTATGGAATCCCACTCTATCCCACTCCACTGTATGCCATTACACTTTATCTCAACTCACAATACACCACTGCAGTCTAAACCACTTCACTGTACGTCACTCCACAGTTCTCTACTACACTATATGCTATTACTCTTTACGCCACTCCACTACACACTACTACACTATTCTCTTTTATACTCTATGCCACTTCCACTGTATGCCACCCCAGTCTACGCTACTCCACTCAACGCTATTCCACTTTATGTCACTCCAATGTATGCTACTCCACTCTACGCCACTCCAGTATACTCTCCTCCACTCTATATAACTTCACTTTACAAAATTCTACTATACTCTATGCCACTGTATTAAATTCTACTCCACTCTATCCCCATACACACCATTGTCCAAATTTGCACTCAATTATATGCCTGTACACTCTATTGTACAACACTCTACAACAATTATCCAATACTGTATGACACAGCACTCCACTCTAATGTATGAGATGCCACTTCAATTCATTACAGTTTCCTCAACTCTATGGTACACCACTTCAGTGTTTGCCACCCAACTTTATACTACTGCACTCTACGCCACTCCACTGTACATTACTCCACTCAGCGCTATTCCACTTTATGCCGCTCCACTCTTCTACTCCACTGCACAGTATTCCACTCTACACTATTCCACTTTATGCCGCTCCACTCTTCTGCACTCCACTGTACAGAATTCCACTGTATGCTACTCCACTTTACGGTAACCCAGTCTACGTCACTACAGTGTACGCCACTCAATTCTATGCCACTCCATTGTATGACATGCTCCTCCAGTCCATATAACTCCATTCTATGAAAGTCTATCACACTTCCTGGCACTCTAAGGCATTGAACTCAACTCTATCCCCATACACTCCAGTGTCCAACTCTATGCTCCACTCTATGCCTGTGAACTCCAATGTACAACACTCTATTCCACTATACAACTCTTTTCTATTTGACACAGCACTCCACTCTACTGTACAAGACCTCACCGCAATTTATAACAGTTTACTACCTACACTACATCAGTACACTCCATTCCATGCCACTCTACTCTATGACACACCCACACACTGTTACTTTACTCCACACTACGCCACACCATTCGACTCAACTCTACTCCAGTGTACGAGAGTTTACCTCATGCTACACTACTATACAACAATCCATTCTGCGTAGCTCCTCTGTTTCACACACTACTGCACTCTATGAAACTCCACTCTACAACACTCTACTACACTCTTTGCCACTCTCTGACACTTTACTCCTATTTATACCCCTTCACTCCACTGTACAACACTGTAATATAATACATGTCACTGTACAACACTCTACCCCACTCTGATACTGTAGTCCACTTCCACTATAAAACACTATACACATTTGTTTGTATGCTACTGCACCCCACTTTACTCCACTCTACTCTGGCACAATACTCCACTCTACTCCATGTCTTTACTGTATGCCACTCCACTCTAAACCACTCAATGCCATTGTACTCTATAACACTGTATGTGAGTCCACCTTAACACACTCAGCATCACGGCACTGTACCATACATCACTACACTCTGCAAATATCAATTTGACTGTACGCTACTGTACACTATTATAGTCTACATCACTTTTCAATACTGTACAACACCCCGCTGCACTCTAATGTACAACACAGTGCTCCAATATATGACACTTTACTCAACTGTATGCTACCCCACTCCACACTACTGCACCCCACGCTACTATAGTCTACAACATGCCACTCCACTCTGAAACTTTACTCCACTCTACATTACCCTATTCCATTGTAATGCACTCCACTATACTCTACTCTACTACACTTTATCTCACTCTCAGCCACTGTACTATACTCCCTTCTACGCCGCTCCACTGTCTAACACTCTCCTCCACTGTATGCAACTCCACAACATTGTACTACACTCTATAGCACTGCATGACATTCTACTCCACTCTATGCCAATTCACTCTACACCACTGCACTACACTGTATGACACTTGACAACACACCACTCAATTTCTCTCTAAAATATGCCACTCCATTATATGCCATCACTCTACAACCCTACAACACACTTCTCCACTGTACTCTGTAACACTTCACTTGACGATACTTCACTCTCTGACACTTTACTTCAGCCTACTCCACCCTAACACACTCCTCTACTCTCTTTGACAGTCTACAATACACTCCTCTACTGTTCGACACAGCGTTCCACTGTACAACTCGCCACTCCAGTTTATGACACATGACTCCATTATATGAGATACCATATTAATACATTATATAACACGTCACTACACTGTACAATATGCTACTACACTCTACTCCACTCAATTCTTATCTAGATTACTCCAGTCTATGACAATAAACTTTATAACACTCTCCTCCACTGTACTGTACAACACTCCACATGACAACTCTTCACTTTCGACACAGGATTCTACGATTTGAAACACATTTTAATAAAAACTTTTTTAAAACAATGAAATAAAGTGAAAAAATCAAAGGTTAAAGTTTAGTTATGGTTAGAAAACATATTTTCGTATACAAACCAAGTTTAAACTACACAAACTTTAAATTTACATTTTATCCACCACTTTTAAATTATTATAAGTAGCATACCTCGTTACATACTCTTTTCAGTTCGCTAACCGGACAACACAAAAAATAACTCACCAATCTTACTATGCACTGTGTTCTCATAAATAATGATAATCCACTGTACAACAGTACACTGTATGAGACTCTCCACTGCTGTATTGCACAACACTACTCTCAACAACCCTGAACTGTCCAACCCTCTATTCCACTGACCTGCACTCTATGCCACTACACTCTCCAACACTCTGCTAAACACTATGCTACTCTTCGGCACTCTACTCAATGACACCACACTCCATTTCGTGGCACTCCAGGTGACGACACTCAACTGTACAACACTCAGCTCTACTGTTTGCCAAACCACTAAAGTGTACAACACACCCTTCTGCTCTACAATACTCCACTCCACGTTACAACACACCACTCCACTGTATAACACTTTACTCCACTGCATGCTATATCACTCCATTCTGTTCAACTCCAGTCTATTCTACTCTACAATACTCCATTTTGTGGCACTAGACTCTACAACACTATCCTTCAATTGACTGTACTACACTCCAATCAATGAGACTCCACACTGCAATTTGAAACACATTTTTTGTAAAAAGTAAAAACTATTAACATACAATGAAAAAAACAAAGGTTAAGGATAATTTATAGTTAGAAATACCTTATGTATTCTTTCTATACAGACTCAACTTAAAATTCACAAACATTGAAAAATGCAAAGATGTAATTATAACTTCAATTTATAATTTATGCATCACCTTCAAATTACTATAAGTCATGCACCTCCGAACACAGTTTTGCTACATTACATTAATTATAATTCATGCCTTTTCCATGCACTGTTTATACCCTTGCATACTACCTCACGTATAGGATGTGAAACAACACATAACCTCTCAAATTACATTATTTGTCATAACACAGTACATGGTAGAGTGGCAAGCTATGGTTAATGTTGTCTGGTTAGTAGCTGAAAAGAGTTTGTAATGAGATCTGCTACTTATAATAATTTGAAATTGGGGGATAAATTGTCAATTAAAGTTATAACTATAACTTTTGAATTTTTAAAGTTTGTGTAGTTTAAACTCAGTTTGTATAGGCAAAAGAAAGTTTTCCTAGCTATAACTAAGTTTTAACATTTGTTTTTATCATTTAATATATAGGTGTGTGTGTGTACATATGTGTATATATACATGTTCATATATATGTATGGACTCTATAGTCTGTTGAAGGCTACAGCCGAAACGCGTTACCATGTTTATGAGCACCGAGCACTTTAAAATTTAATAAATGGAATAATAAGGATTTTGAATCTCATCCTGGTGGTGCTGCCTTATTTCTCCGTCTTGGATTGGAATTTTCAACCAGCCTCTGGCAAGAGAGGCTCCTGGAGGGGAGAAACGAATGGTAATATATGTATATATGTATATGCATGCATATGTGTATTGTGTATATATATATATATATATATATATATATATATATTTATATATGTGTGTGTGTATATATGTTTATATGTGTATATATATATATATATATATATGTGTGTGTCTATATATGTATATATGTGTATACACATATGTATGCATTTATATACATATAGATATATACAGAGAGAAAGGCTATGTATTGTGTGGTACAATAAGTCAGTTCGTTCGTTAGCTTTATTTCGGTAAAAATAAAAACCATAAAAGTACATCACAATTCACAGTTTCATAGTTTTACAAGACAACAAGCTATATAAAAAAGATTTCGAACATGAATAATTGAGCTATATAAGAAATGTTAGGCATAAGCGTTTTCCTACTGGAAATTCATACCATATTATAGACTCGTATAAAAATGCAAGATTTTGTATAATAGGGATTAGAAGTCAAATACGAACCTAACCAAATATATCGCATAAGATAAAACATTTCTGTTTAAAAATATAAAAGTATCTAAGCATAAAAGAGAAAGAATGCATTAGGCAATGTAAAGTGATAAGTGCATACAATAAAATTTACAAATGGGTTCATCAATGACCGCTCCCCACATCCATTGTTAAGTTTTCCTCTATTTTTTTAAGCGTATTCAGTCTATTATGCCAGATAGAATCTAGATATTTTGCCAGGCAGCAGGCCACTAAAACAGATGGGTCAGATTTAAGAATTCTCAAAGCCAGTGAGCAGTTTTTAAAACCCATTTTCCTACATAAAGGAATAATCCAACGGACTCTCTGTTTGTGGTATGCAGGGCATTGAAAGAGGATATGGGTTATGGATTCTTCTCTGGCACAGCCCATCGGGCACATCTTGGAAGTGCAACTAGTGTTAGACCATTTATATGTTAGGGTGCGAAGAGGAACGGAGCCTATCCTGAATCTAATATACAATGCACGTGCGCGTGGAGAAAGTACTATGTCCATATATTGCACAGATTCGTAGTGGCATTTGAATTGTAGAAAGTTGCCCGTCATGGAAGATGGCGAAACAACAGACAATTGTGAAAGTTGGACATAGAGCCAAAATGCATCCTTCAATGTCTGTATTGCATTTTTTGGGATAGATGGAGGGTTCTTCCAGTAAGACCCCAAGCCAAGTAGTGAGAAGGTCCGTTCTACGTATATACACCACTTGATTTTTGAACTGGTGTTATTGGCCATCAGATTGACTAGCCCACATCTATAGGGAGCAAGAGAGTCTAGTGACCGTAGGCGAATCCAAAACAACAAAGGCCTGAGTGCGGCGATCTGGCTAATGGGGGGCAGGTTTAAATCCATTCGAATAGGGAGCATTGGAGTGCTGGAAGGAACTCTTAGCAACGACCTTACGAAAGAGTTTTCCACCTTTGTCAGATCGTCTAAATTACAGTGGCCCCACAATTTGGCTCCATAGAGGGCCCCCCTCTTGCTTGTGATTTGTAAATTTCAACAGCGGGCGTCATGGCAAAGCTAGGAGATCTAGCTGCGAATCTTACAATACCACTCGCCCGTTGTTTCAGTCGGAAATTAGCCTTCTGAATATGACAATGCCACTTGTGCGAGTCTTCTAATTTCAGGCCTAGGTAATCAAAATCGCCGACTCTTTCCAGCGCGGCGCCCTCTAAATAAATGGGTCGTCGCATCCTGCCTTTTTTATCCCCAAACACCATACACTTGGTTTTTAGTCGATTAATTTCTAGGCCATGGTCATTACAGAAGTCCATGAACCTCGAAAGCAGGGTTGAAAGACCTGTAGCTGTTTGGGATATCAACAAGGTGTCATCAGCAAATAGGAGGCAGGGGATCTTCTGCCCTCCTAGTTTGGGGGCATCATTGGAGCACTCCATAAGATAAGGAATACATGCATTTATGAAAAGAAGAAATAAGGTGGGGGCAAGCACACAGCCTTGTCTTACGCCGCGAGCAGTAGGGAATTTTTCAGTTAGTTCACCTTGACAACCACATCTGATTCTTCCATAATTGCCAGTATAGAGATCTCTGGTAATATTTAGAATAGAGCAAGGAACTCCCATTTTAGACAAAACCTCCCACAGTTTGTGGCGGGGTACTAAATCGAAGGCTGATTTTAGGTCAACAAATGCTACAAATAGATGACCTAGATGCACATCAACAACTTTCCATTTGATGGAAATAAAACGGAATATCTGATCTATTGTACTGATTTTTTCTCTAAAACCCGCTTGGAGGTGATTTAGGATTTGGTTTTCCACTATCCATTTGCTCAGCCTGCTCAACAATTGATGACAGAATATTTTTTGGAGATTGTCGAGAAGGCTGATGGGTGTGTAATTTCCCGGGGAATTCCTCTTTCCTTTCTTGTAGATGGGCACAATAATTGTCTCTTTCCATGAGTCAGGATAAGATCTGGTAATCAAAATGGCTTTGGAGAGCCTGTTAATGTATGGACTCCAGGTATTCTGGTCCGCTTTAAACATATCAGAGGGAATCCCATCCGACCCTGGGGCCTTCGCTGCTTTCTGAGCAGCGATGGCCAGCACAGTTTCATTCAATGTGAAGGGAGGCAAGGAGGATGTAGACTCGCCCAAGGTTGTCAACTCTCCCAAGCTTGATGCATTGCTGGCCAATGGGGGGGCCATACAGTTCCTTGAAATGAGAAAGCCAGCCATCAGGAGTAATACGAGACTCCAAATAGGGAACTCGGTTCTGGTCACTGCGAGAGACCAGAAGCCAGAACCGTTCAGAGTCGTGGGCCATAGCTGCCTCAAATAAATCGCTCCAAAGCCCCTCTTCATACTCAAGTTTGCTTTTGTTGCATGTAGAAGCATAATAACGTCTAGCATTGATAATACCTAGTCTATCCTTTGTCCTTAACACATTGACCAAGGTATTTCTAGCCTCCCTACACCTCTTATTAAACCATTTAGAGTGAGGTTGGGCACGGGAGTTAGTCGATGGCCTAGGACATTTGGTGAACAGCTCTTTCAGAGTAACAAAGAGGTCCAAATGAAGAGACATAACTTCGGTTGGAGCAAAAATAAGGCTATCGTCAAATAGCTGGTGGGAAGAAGTTAAAGCACACAATTTTTCTTGAAGCTTGTTTGATTGCTCAAAAGAGTCCCACCTTACCGTACGCCTATTGCTAGACAACTCCATAACAGCGGAAGAAGCGGGAGGAAATACAGCTCCTGCTAGAAGAGATCTCTTATACGTGATCTGAAGAGGGGCGTGATCGCTAGTGTGGGGATTGCCCACTTCCACATCTAGTATGTGGTGCCAAGCTCTTAAATCAAAGAAAATGTAGTCCAGTTTATTGCTATATGAACCCCTGAAGAAGGTTGGTCTGGCAGGAGTGTCAGCTGGGAAGCGGCCATTACCAAAACGGAGGCCATGGGATATCATAAGGTCTATTATCTGTGTAACCCTAACGCACAGTTTATATGAATTTTGCTGAATGGAATGAGGGATAGAAAAGGGAGGAATGTTCCATACACTATCTTCAGGCTGCATAACCTCTATGAGGTCTGCGTTGAGTTCAAGTTGGACATTGAAATCCCCTGCTGTTATAATGTGGTATTTAAGACAGAGGTCTGGGATTAAGGTATTCAATAGCTCGATAGTAGTTGAGCGATGGTTAGAAGGTCCCGGCCTACTGTAGATATTTATACAAAGAACAGGGGAGCCTGAGACTGGATGGACGGCAACAGCCAAAATATCATAAGAATCCACATATATCTCCTTTATTCCTCCCACCTCTGTCGATTTTACCCAGGTAGTTAAACCCCCTGCCGCCCTACCTGCTAAAGATGGCTTGGCAGGTTTAAAAAAGGAACTAAATCCCTGTCTGTATGTGCAATGTTTTGCCCAAGTTTCCTGAAACATACAGACATTAAAGTTTTGGACAAATGACCCCCACTCAGTATCAGCAAGTTTGCCATTAATGCCAGCCACATTCCAGGACAGAAGTTTTGCTGTTTTCTGAGGAGTGGGACAGCTTGATTTCATGAAAATGTAATCTGGAGAATAGCTGTCGATAAGTTTCACCATGGATGAATTTGTGAAATTGTTAATGTTATCAGATTGTGGATCCGGAGAAAGGACGACGCCCGGACTGGATAAATTGGGTGGAGAATCTATGGCCAGTGAATCTGGACTAAAAGTGGAAATGCAAGGGTTAGTAAAACATAGTCAGTCAATGTCCGAGGTAGCCCCCTGGAAATCGAGATCACGTGCTGTTCGGCCACTTGAAGCAAGACCAGAGCTGGTCATGGGAACTAGATCAGATGGTGAACCTTTACGAACCTGGTGGCCTGGTGGCCTAAGATCTTGGATATTTGCAGAACGGCTCGAGACCAAGTTGGCTGTTCTGAAAAATGGATTCGGCTGCATGTGGCCAACAGTAGGACAGCTAGCGGTGAAAATAATAGCAGAAGGCTTCCTGCTTGTAATCCGTGCTTCCATATCTAGGAGACCTGCTACCAAATGGGGATTTTTGAGATTGAGTTTTATAAAATCACTGCGACCAAGAGAACCATTGACTCGTTCGGCAGATAAAATGTAATCATGAATGATTGAACCACAACCTCTGATGTGTCTCAGCCAGTGCGAGACCTTGTTGACTAATGAAGCTTTATCTTCTCACGTGTTTGGAGGCAAAAATGGGACATTACACATATATATATAGTTGTTATTAATTAAATTAGAATTTTGACAGAAAGCTTTAGTGGTGTCCCATTTAAAAGGAACATTAGGAAGAAGAGGAATATTACTTTCGAGAGAAGACATGTGCTGGCTATCGGGACACTGTTCTTCTATAGGGCCTGCTGCACTTGTTGACAGTGGCAGGGGCCCAGTTGACAGAACACCTTTTGTGAGTGGATGTTTAATTGTCGCAGGGTTTGGCTTGGGCTCACAGGTAGGGAGAAGATGTTTGTTTTTGAGAAGAGTGGTAATTTCAAGCAGTAAAGATCTCAGCTCACCTACTTCGCTCTTAAGGCTAGACACCAGTGCTAACAAGTCGTTTTGAAGAGGAGCACTCTCCGTGGGTGGCAGGGTCAATAGAGTTGGTTCGTAATTATCCAGATCGTGGGGAGCCAAAGGAGAAAAGCGATTAGAACAAGGAATTATAGAGTGTATTGCATAGGCTCTTGGTGCTTCAGGGTCGGAGTGAAATGCGGAGAGAGCAGAAGGACTACTAGTGTTAGTGGGGCCTTGACAGGCGAGAAGCTGGTGAGGTGAAACAACAGTTTGTGGATTGGAGGCAATATACGGTCTAGAAGTTAAAAATGGAATGAGAGTGCCAGATTTTGGCTCCTTTCGTCGAACTCTCTCCTTGTTATTTAAGATCTGTTCTACCTCTTCTATCAGATCGTCTATTTCCTTAGCAACACAGTTGGTGTGCGGTAGCGTAGCCTTGTTGGTTTTAAGTATTTTAGATTTAACAGAGCCCGATATAGGGCTATCTTTCGCCTTACGCTTCCCCATTGGAGAGTAACACTACAGCACAATGTAAAGAAAAGGATTTTGAGATATAGCCCAGCACTGGGTGGTCTGGTGCCGTACCTTAGAGCCCAGAGGGGGGGCCCAGCCCGGCCTCCTTCGGTCTCTGACGGGCACGGACGGGCCCGCCCTTGTCCCGTGCGCGTCCCGCGCAGCGGTGTTTCGCGGTGCGCTTTAAAGCGCCCGCGATTCAGTCCAAGTGGCCCCAGGTGAGGGGCAGCAGGCAGCAGAGAAGAGGAGCCTGGGACTTGGAGTTATGTAGTCAATCAGTGTCCCTTGCAACAAAACCAGGACAAGAAGATGGAGAGCACCAGAGCCAGACAGCGAACAGCAGCATACAGGAGATGCACATCGACCCACAGAGGAGCACCCTTACCCCGTCCCCAGTCCCGACACCATCCACCACACTCACCATGCCCCCCCCAAAAATCCACACCGAAAGGGAACTAAGGACCATGGTGGACGAGATCCTGAAGGTGGAGCCACAAATATTCGGGCCGAGGTACAGCACACACCCATCGCGCGGAAATTGGAGCTGTGGCAGACCATTGTCAACAGGGTGAATGCAGTAGGACACTATCCACGCACCAGGGACGACATCCGGAAGAGATGGAACGACCTGCGTGGAAAGGTCAAGGCCATGGCATCTAGGCACCACATCGCAGTGCAGAAGACTGGGGGAGGGCCGCCACCAACACCACCGACTACACCAACTGGGAGGAGAAGGTCCTCATCATCTTGCACCCAGAGGGACTCACTGGACTCACTGGAGGAATGGACTCTGGTAAGTCATCTACAATTACCCCATATACAACACATCTGCAATGCATGCACCACCCCACCCACACCCACCTGGACCTACACCCCACCCAGCCATTACCCACCACATCCACCCCCCTGCATTACCTACAACCCACTAACAGGCTCACATCACTCCCGCTGTGCACAGCCACCCACCCCTGCACGTACCCACAATGGAACAATACCCCCACCCCATCACTGGTGCTAAATGCTATGTCAACCTCACAAAGGCACCCTGGAAGGCCAGTGAAATTAACACCAGCACAAAATAGCACAGTCCTGTACACCTCAAACCTACATGCATATGTAACAGACATGTGCATGTCCCCCAACAGGCACCACCACCCATGCAACCCTAACGGACGGGACAAGGAGTGCCACTGCCCTCCAGGGAGACAGAGCCACCTCACAAGACCTTGGTGAAGGATCCCTGGACACTGATGAGCAGGCAGGCCCCTCACAAAGTCCTGGATTCTCACCATGCAGCAGCCCCACCCAGGAAACCACTGTCACCCCTAACACCCAGTCAAGACCAGCAGGCCAGGGGAGGCGTACCCACACCAGTGTACCCAGGGCACAGACTGGTGGAACACAGCTACAGAGGCCACAGTCTCCCACTCCCAACATGCAGGAAGGCGAGAGCCCCAGTACAAGTGGTACGTCCATACCTGTGCAGGGGACACAGGCACAGGGGGCTAGGACAAGTTCAAGTGTCCCAGTGGGCCAGGGGGGAGGCCACAGGATGGATGCAGCAGCCCAGGACGTTATTGCAGAGGTATTGGCGGCCTATCAACATACCCAAGACAGGTTGGAACAGATTGTGTCCAACCTGGAGCAAAGTCAGAGGATGCAGCAGCAACAAACCAACAGGCCATGGAGCAGTCGGTGGAAACAGCGAAACAGCACAATGCCACAATGGCCACCATTGCTGGAGCACTGCTGCAGTTGGTAAAAAACCAGTCTGACACCCACACCGAACAAGAGGCCCCCATAACAGCCTGGACAACCAGCATCTGATGTCCCAAGCAGCAGAAACATCCCAGGAAATACCCTCCTAGAAAACCCAAGGGCCAACCATGCCACCCCAAGAAGCTCCACAGCAGGTGCCCAAACGTACTCTTAGGCCAAGATATGGCACTGGAAACCCAGCTAAGAACAAGGCCCCCTCCAACAATTGACTCTGCTACTAATGCAAAGCAATCATCCCACCCATTCACCAACAACACTTAGCTGAGGGCAATATGAAGTACTGTTCGACAAAATGGACCCATCTAAACCATCCAACAAGGCTTCCACCAAGTTGGTTTTGAGGACACCCAACCCTTACGACTCCCATCACTGTATATAGCACAATTCACTCGATTCTACCAATAAAACACATTTCACACCTGTAACACTGTCCCCTGTCTTAAATTGTGAACAAAGTGGAGTATGGATGCAACTGGCAGAGAACAACTTTATTGTCAATTTGTGCTTGATGGTGGTACTGTGTGCCCAAATGGTGGCAAGGAGGGAATGCATATATTTTCTGTCAGTACCATGCAGAAGTGGTCCATGTATTGCCTATCATGACCAATCCCCCCTATATGACAGAGGACACTGACAGTATTAGTCACTAACCCCAATGACAGGCTTAAGTCACACACAGTTATTGGAATTAGAGTTGTATTAGTTGGTTCCTGGAATGGACATCTTCCCCTTCCTCATCCTCACCATCACTCTCCTCATCTCTCTGAGGTAGCTGATCAGGACCTATAGCACCCTCCACCTCCAAGAGGGGGATAGAATGTCTCACTGCCACGTTGTGCAGCATGCAGCAGGCCAGCACTATTCTACACACCTTATCAGGCCCATAGGCCAGGGAACCCCCAGATATATGTAGACACCGGAATCTAGCCTTCAGGAGACATATAGTACGCTCTATTACCCTCCTAGTATGTCCATGGGCCTCATTGTATTTCCTCTCTGCATCCGTCCTGGGATTCCTCACTGGTGTCGAGAGCCAACGCAAATTTGGATAGCCGGAATCACCTACAAAATGGTTCAATACAGACTTGTCATTGTTATGTCCCTAAGTCAGACAGGCTGGTTTTCTGCAATGTGTCAGTTATTGACATGCAAACTTACCCATGATCCACCCTCTGTCCTCTTATAGTTGTTCCATCTTCTGTGGCACACTACTGTTCCTCAACACAAATGAATCATGGACTGAACCTGTAAACATGGCATTCACATGTGAAATGTACTGGTCTGCAGTACACACCAATTGGATGTTCATGGAGTGAAAGTTCTTCCTGTTTCTGTATACCTGTTCACTCACTCTTGGGGGGATGATGGGTATGTGTGTGTGTCAAGCACTGTCTTCTTCCACCTATGACATGGGGAATGTTTGCAAAGGTATAGAAGTCAGACTTGATGGCAGGGAGGTCAGTACTTTGGGGAAACCGCACATAGGATTGCAGATGTTGT
This sequence comes from Pleurodeles waltl, assembly GCF_031143425.1. Lineage (NCBI taxonomy): Eukaryota > Metazoa > Chordata > Amphibia > Caudata > Salamandridae > Pleurodeles > Pleurodeles waltl. The sequence goes on from NC_090451.1 coordinate 543,883,339, forward strand.
ACAAATGCATTCAGAAATCTTGTCAGTACCTGGCTGAACATTGGCTGTGAGAAACCAGCATCCATGCCCACTGTCACTTGAAATGAGCCTGTGGCCAGGAAATGGAGTGCGGAGAGCACCTGCACCTCAGTTGGAATGGCATGCTGATTACGATTTCCCGGAGTTAGTGCAGGATCCAGTAATGCACAAAGGTCCTGAATAGTTGCACGTGTGAGTCTGTAAGTGATTATGATCTATCGCTCCACCATGGTCCCCATATCCACAAGTGGTCTGTACACCGATGGCACCCTTCCTCACCACAAGGGTCGGTACCTATGAGGGGTTACAAAAAGGAGTGATGAAGACACATGCATAGGCACACTTCTCAACATTTCTGCACTGCATTGTTCATTGTAGTCTCTACAATAACTGCTACCTGACAGATATACATGTACATCACTAGGAGGGAACAAAGTAATTCATGTGTGCTACTATACAGAATGGATAGATGCCTAGGTGCTTCATGTGGCTAGTAGGCCCTTCATTGTGAGTAGTAGGAAATTCAAGATGCGTAGGTGATGGCAAAATGTCTGCCCACTGTAGATCTGCCCCTTCGTTGTGGAAGTGACCTCATACCGCTAGCGGTTTATGTCACACCGTAAGGCGGTGTAGACCGCTGTTCGCACCCTCATTGGCTAACATGGATGCCAATGCGTATCATGATCGCCGCCGGCGGTGACGGTGCATACCGCCGCGGAACGTACTCGCGTTCATCATCGTTTGATCACTTCACCCAGGAAGAACTGGAGAAGCTAGTGGACGGGGTCCTGCCCCTGTACGGCAAACTCTACGGACGGCCAGAGGTACAGGTGAGTCTGGGTTTAGAGGGCACTGTGTGTGTAATGGATGGTGTGGATTGGACATATGTGTGTTCCTCTGAGCCTGCATGGGCAATGCTGCATGCGGCTGTCCTGTATGTCTGAGAGTACTGTCCGTCCCATGTTGGACAATTTGCCAGCTGTTCCTATTGTGCAAGTGCCTGACCTCTGTTCAATTTCTGTGCCGCCCTTCTAGGTCAGCGCCTACCAGAAGAGGGCACATTGGCATGCCATCACCAAGGGGGTGCGGACCCTGGGGGTCTACAACCGGCAGAGCACCCACTGTCGAAAGAGGTGGGAGGACCTGCGGCACTGGGCGCAAAAAATCAGTGAGGTCCAGCTGGGGAAGTCCTCCCAATGTGGAAGGGGTGCCCGTCGGGCACTGCCCCCCCTCATGCGACGGATCATGGTGGTGGCGTACCCAGATCTGGATGGGCGCTTGAAGGCTGCACAGCAGTCACAAGGGGGTGAGTACTCATTGACCATACTTCTGTCTGGAAGGATGACTGGGTGTGCAATAGGGCTCATGCTGCTTAGAGCAGGGAATTTGACTGGTGTCCATATACTGTATGTTCCCCAAAGGGTGTAGGGGTGTCCCTGTCAGGTTTCACCTACCTCAGCTCCAAAAGTATTTCAGGGGATGGGTGTAGAGCAGTATTCTGGTCAGTAGTCAGGGGCATGGCCATGGGCATAGTGTACCGTGATGCCTGTTGGGTGTGTTTGCTGGGTGGGTGTATGTCTGGCCATTCTGTATCTGCATTCAGCTATTTACAAGTGTCTGTCCTGTTTTGTCTCCCCATCCCTGTTCTCTTGTGTTTGTTTGGTACAGCATCAACATCAGGCGAGGGAGCTGAGGCACCGGCAAGTGGGGAGGCAGCGGCCCACGGATCCTCTGAGGCAGAGACAATGGACGCCCAGGGGACCAGTGGGTGGGAGGACGAGGGGACTTCCACGGGGGAGGCTACTACCACAGGAGGTAGTGACTCTGAGACCTCCTCCGATGAGGGTCCCCCGGCGGTGGCAGACCCTAGTGCACACACCACTACAGTGAGATCTTCCGCCACCCCATACCATCACCGCCCTAACTTCTGCTCCCCACTGAGTTGCCTGTGCCCGCCCACCCAGAGAGGTGGGCGTCTCCTTCGCCCCAGGCACCTCCTCCCTTGCCGCAGTCAGCCCTGCTGCCCTCACAGAGGAGGCTATTGACCTCCTGAGAACCATCTCTGTAGGGCAGACAACCATTGTCAATGCCATTCAGGGGCTAGCATCAGAGGTGCAGCAGACCAATGCCTATCTGGATGGCATTCACGGTGACGTGTCTGCCCTACAAAGATCTTTTCAGGCTCTGGCCTCCTCTCAGACCCCAGCCAGTTTCCCTGGCCATTCCGTCCCCCCTCCAACCTCCTCTACCCTTTCCAGCACCCCACTCCCTTCACCCATCCAAAGCACACAATCAGACCCGCTGACAGGCACATCAACACACAAGAAGCACACTTCAAAACACAAGCACCACACCTCCCACCACAAGCATTCACACAGCCAACAGACACCTGCACACACAACAACGTCCACTTCCCCCAATGTGCCCACCTCTTCCGCCTCCCTGTCTGTCCCCTCTACATCCACACCCTCATACACTGCACCTTCACTCACTGTTACTGCTCCTCTTCCTGCGCTCACCACAATAGCAGACAGCCATACATGCACCGCATACACCACACCTGCACTCACCACCTCTACTGTAGTTGACACATGCAGCACACTCACCAGACTTGCAGACACCCACCCAACATACATCCACACTAGCTGTCTGTCTTCTTCCACTGTGTCCACCCCCCACCTCCCAAGTCACACAAACGCACCAAGACACCCACCCATCAGACATCCACCACACAACAGCATACTGAGCAGTCACCTGCACCCACTACATGCACCCCTACACCCCATACATCCACTCCCTCTGCCTCCACTCCCACGCCCTCATCCACGCCCACCACAATTGCTCCCAAGAAACTTTTCCTCTCCCGTGCTGACCTCTTCCAACCCACTGGCCCACTCCGTCTTGTCCCCAAATGTGCCCACCTCCTTCCCCTTTCTGCTCCTTCCACATCACAGCCCACCCGGTCCAACCTTCACATTCACGTGCCCCTTCCCCAGAGAAGAAGAAGGCCCAGTCAGAGCCTAGGCCATCCAGCGCCACCCGAGCCAAACACCCCCCAACCCCTTCAAAGGAGAAGCCCACCCCCCCTTCATCCTCCACAAGAAAGTCAAAGGCCCACCCCCGTCGAAAATCCCCACCCCAACCACCCCCTGCCCTCCTTCCGTGAGGTGCCTGGATCCCCATATGGTGCCCTGTTCTGTGGAGTACCCAGCACTTGTCGGAGTCAGGTGGGGCCGTTGTGGCCCATGACAATTGGGATTTGACGGACTGGCCATTGGCCCTGTTTGCACTGTTTGGCTCAGTGAGCTTCTTATTAAAGTTTCTGTGTGGCCTGTGTTTGGGCTGCACGCAGTTACACCCAGGTGTTTGTTTTGATTTTTTATGGGTGTGGGGCTTTTGTATATACCATGGTCAAGTTGCATTAGCCTTCGGTCGGGTAGGTACCTCTTGGTGTGGGGTGTATGACTTGTGCTGCTGGGAAGGGTTGGGGGGTGTTGCCTGATGGGTGGAGTGGGTGGGTATGTAACTGTGCCCTTTCCTCCCTTGTGTCGTAGGTTGCGGTACTTACCGTCGTCGTCTTCGTCAGCGGTCTCGGTCATGTAGGTATATGGCAAGGAGCAGGGCTGGCATGATCTGCAGCTCTCTATCCATTGCTGCCACTGCACGTTCTGTGGTTCCTTATATTTGGTTCATTTCCACCTGTATTTGTGTGGCAGTGGTTCCCTCCCCGGAACTGGCGGCAGAATGGTGGTTCATTATTTGATGGGCGGGTTGGGCCTTTCTGACGGCCTATGGGTGGACTCTGCTGTCGTCGGCGGGACTCCTCTCCTGGCGGTGGGTGGTTCGCGGGATGCGTATGTTTCGTTTGGATCATTATTTGGCAGTCCAGACAGCTCCTCTGTTGGCAGTTTCTACCGCCACCGCCGGCGTAGCGGAACAGACCGCCATGTTCGTAATGAGGGCCTTTGTTTGCTTTAAGAAGACTTAAGACACTTTGGGGGTCATTCTGACCTCGGCGGTAAAAGGCCCTTACCGCCGGTCAGAAGACCGCCATAACACCGCTGCGGCCGCGGTTAACCGCCACGGTCATTCTGACCCACAACGGCCAAACCTCCAAAATTCCGTCCTCCACTGCAGCCCGCCACATCAGCGGGCAGCGAGAAACTGGAGATGACCAAACCTCCACCGTCACGCCAACAGAAATACGCCCATGCCATTACGACCCACGAATCCACACGGCGGTCATTCAAACGCGGTATTCCATTGGCGCTACACACCGCCGCGGTCAGAATACACACACAGCACCAAAACACAGCCACATTGGACAATTTGAAATACACACACCTGATACACATACACACACCACTCCCACACAATCAACCAACTATAAAACACACACCCACATCACCCACAAACCCCTGCGACCATAATTACTGAGAGAAGGAGAGAGAGACACAGCAGACAATCCAAAGCAAGACACACTGAGGCACACTACACCATCACACACACCACATAGTAGCACAAAGCACCACTCACCAACATACTTATCATCACATACACCACCCCACACCTCACCCACACCACCCCATGGCACCCCAAAGGCACCCACGCTTTTCGGACCAAGAACTCCGGGTCATGGTGGAGGAAATCCTAAGAGTGGAACCCCAGCTCTTCGGCTCGCAGGTGCAGCACACCAGTATAGCTAGGAAGGCGGAGCTATGGCAGCGGATCGTGGACAGGGTCAACGCGGTGGGACAGCATCCCAGGAATAGGGAGGACATCCGCAAAAGATGGAACGACCTACGGGGGAAGGTCCGATCGATGGTCTCCAGGCACAACATCGCGGTCCAGAAGACTGGCGGCGGACCCCCACCCACCCCTCCCGAATTCACATCGTGGGAGCAAGACGTCTTGAACATCCTGCATCCTCAGGGCCTCGCAGGAGTAGCCGGAGGAATGGACTCTGGTAAGTCCAATCTCAACTACTATATCCCCCCCACCCCACCAGCATGCCAACCCACACCCCCACCCTCACCCCCAACCCCCCAGCACACATCCTCCCTGACAATGTCTCACCAGCACAACCCACCCATCCCAACACCAACTCCTGCATGCCAACACAAATCATGGGCACCCATCACCTAAGCATGACCACTGCACTAACCCCCCCCCCCACTAACTACCCTCACAACACCTCCCTCAAGGGAATGCCTGCACTGGGGGACAAGGGCACCCATAACACGCACGCTATTGCACACACAGAAACAATAACCAAACTCTCTTACCCCATGCAGGACCCGAACGACAACACACCAGCCAGGAGGGTCCAGAAGTGTCCATCCCACCACCGGAACAGGCCCACACTGAGGATAGCAGCTCTGTCAACAGTGAACCTGATGACCAGCCCGGACCATCGGGGACCTCTGGGCAGTCGGTTCCCCTCAGGCAGCCACAGGCCACACCAGACCCGACCCCCTCTGCCAACACCAGCACAGCTCCCACCCAGCGGGCCCATGCCTCTGTCTCTAGGACAGCTCAATCAGCGATGTGTCTGCCACTACAGGGCACCCAGGCTAACCCAACACCCCAACACCAACAGGGACCTGGGGGCAGTGGTAGCGGGCACACCGTCCAGGGGACAGAGGCCGGGGGAAACCGGGCAGCTCGGAGGGCTGCTGTGCGACAGGGGGGGGAGGAGAGGCCCAGGGAACCCACTCTCCAAGAGGCCCTCACCACCCTCATGGGGGCATACCACCACTCCCAAGAAACGATGGCGACGGTACTGGCCAGGTTCACTGAGATCCAGGCACAGCAGGAGGAACGCTACATGGGGTTCAGGGAGGAGCTGAGAATCATCGGGACCGCAATGGGGACCATCGTCCTGGCCCTCCACAGGATAGAGGACGCGTTGCGGGACCATGGTGCACCACACAGGGCCCCTGTCACTAGCCCGGACCAGGAACAGCCTACCACCTCCGCCGGCGCTAGTGGACAGGAGGTCCCAACACCTCGACAGCCCCCCAGAACCCCACCTCCTGCTGAAGAACAACCACCCCGTAAGAGGAGCCTGAGACCAAAAAAAAAGACAGAGTAGGATGTCAAGACCCCCGCCAGCAGGACATACCCCCTCAAGTCTTCCCACTGTCCCACATTGCCACCCTGTCTAACCATGAACTGACTATGCTCCATCCTTCCACAGGCAAAAGGACAATGCACCTGTGAGACTGAGAACTGGACTCTGCCATGGATATTCCTCCACCCCCACCCATCACCCTTAGAATCACATGTACCGATATCTAGCACTGTAAATAAATCAAATTTTGCACACAAATCTGTTTTGAGTCATGCTGTATTATTAACAAATGTATTACATATTACTGTTCAATTTCTGTTCTGTCAATTAGTCATGACAACATACCAATGTCAATACGCTGTATTTCATGGGCGAACCAAGCAGAAGTCAGGTACTGAGTCAGACAGCACTGAGAAGGGAAGGGAAAGGCAAAAATTAATGAAAAACATCTGTGGGGAACTACAGAAAGTACAGATGCAGGAGGCTATAAGCAATTGTGAAATGGCGTGGGTGATTCTTACCTGTGTGTTACTGGAAATACTGTTGTATCACTCTGTCCCTATTGTCTGTGTCGTCCTCAGAGTCTTCCTCCTCTTCACTCTCCACAGGCTCCACGGCTTCTACAACACCACCATCTGGACCATCCTCCTGCAGGAAAGGCACCTGGCGTCGCAAAGCCAGGTTGTGGAGCATACAGCACGCCACGATGATATGGCACACCTTCTTTGGTGAGTACATTAGGGATCCACCTGTCATATGCAGGCACCTAAACCTGGCCTTCAGGAGCCCAAAGGTTCGCTCAATCACCCTCCTAGTACGCCCATAGGCCTCATTGTACCGTTCCTCTGCCCTGGTCCTGGGATTCCTCACTGGGGTCAATAGCCACGGCAGGTTGGGGTAACCAGAGTCACCTATTAGCCACACACGCTGTCTCTGTAGCTGTTCTATCACATAGGGAATGCTGCTATTTCGCATAACATACGCGTCATGCACTGACCCTGGGAACTTGGCATTTACATGGGAGATGTACTGGTCAGCCAAACAGACCACCTGGATATTCATTGAATGGTAATTCTTCCTGTTCCTGTACACCTGTTCATCGTCATTTGGGGGGACTAAAGCCACATGGGTCCCATCAATTGCACCAATGATGTTGGGGATGTGTCCAAGGGCATAGAAATCAGCTTTCACTGTAGGCAAATCACCCTCCTCTGGGAAAATGATGTAGCTCCGCATGAGTTTCATCAGGGCAGACAACACTCTGGATAAGATCTTGGAAAACATAGGCTGAGACATCCCAGATGACATGGCCACTGTTGTCTGGAATGAGCCAGTTGCAAAGAAATGGAGGACAGACAGAACCTGCACTAGAGTGGGAATTCCTGTGGGTTGGCGGATGGGGGACATCAGGGCTGGCTCCAGCTGGGCACACAGTTCATGGATGGAGGCTCGGTCAAGTCGGTATCGTAGTATTATGTTGCGTTCTTCCATTGTGGACAGGTCCACCAGCGGCCGGTACACGCGAGGATTCCTCCTTCTCATCGCTAGTCCCAGCGGACGGTGCCTAGGAAGGAGAATATGGAGTACAGAGTCAATCCACTCACAGGTACGTGCAACACAGCTTGCACAGTACAGGTAAATGTATGGTTTGATATGTTTGTATGTGTGCCATTGCAAGGCCTAGGCCTGTGTGACGCATTAGAAATTAAGCCATGTGGGCCCTTGAAATGGCCGATGCCTGACCTGTGAAGTGGGACAATGGGATGTGAGGTCACTGCGCTGGCGGGGCACACCGTGGCGGTAGGCGGTCGAAGACCGCTGTGCGAAGACGCATTGGTTAACATTGAAGCCTATGGGTTTCAGGAGCAAATGACGATGTGCGCCGGCGGTCGCGGGACGCACCGCCGCGGTACGCACCGCCGCGGGCGTGACCGCCATTTTCTATCTGCTCAATCATTCGAGACCTGATCATCCACAGGAGAGGACCTATACTGCAAGTGCTGCTGTGAACTCGGTCTGGAAGTGACAATGGCTGCTGCTACTGGTGAAAGGGCCCCCGCCTTCAGTTCAGAAGAGTTGGAGAAGCTCGTGGACGGGGTCCTCCCCCAGTATGCGCAACTCTACGGTCCTCCAGACCAACAGGTGAGTACACTCAGTGCACATTGAATGGGTTATGCCTGTGTGGAGGGGGGGGGATGTAAGTTGGTGGGGTGTGGAGGGAATGGGGAGTGCAACGCACGACAGATGAGAGAATGGGAACCATGACAAGGTTGGGGAGGGGGGGGCATGTACTCCAAACATGCAGATATGTGACGGTTTCTCTTTCCCACCCTGTACATGTCAAACAGGTGAGCGCCCACCAGAAAATCGATATTTGGCGTGCCATCGCCGAGGAAGTCCGGAACTTGGGGGTCCACAACAGACGGGGCACCCACTGCCGCAAGAGGTGGGAGGACATCCGCCGCGGAACGAGGAAGACCGCAGAAACACTGCTGGGGATGGCCTCCCGACCTAGGAGGGGTGCCAGTCGCACCATGACCCCCCTGATGTCCCGGATCCTGGCGGTGGCCTACCCTAATTTGGATGGGCACTTGAGGACAGCACAGCAGACACAAGGGGGTGAGTATCCGCACATTCTCCTATCTGTATGCGCATTGGAGGCGTCTGGGTGGGGGAGGAGGGCTGTGGGTGACATTAGGCCTGGGCGCTCTCTGTAGTGTAGTCCGCTCCCTTAGGCATGGCCCTGTGCCCCCGCCCCCCACCTCTGTAGGGTGCCAAGTGCAGCTACCCATGCTCCAGCATCACACATGTGCGCGTGTGTTGTCCCTAGACCTGTTTGCCTAGTCAGAAGTACTGAGTAGTGTACCCCAAGTTCGCGACTTAGTGCACGAGGCACCTGTGTCTGTCCTCTCCGCAAAGGGTATTGCTAAGGCATGCACTCAACTTTGTTTAATTTCTCCCCCCACCCTAAATCTTTGTCTTCTTGTGTTTTTGCATCATCAGGCGGAGGAGATTTGGCGTCGGAGCAGGAGGGAGCTGCAGGTCACCAGGCCCCGGTGGGCACTGACACAGACACCGAGGGCACCAGTGATCCGGAGGGCGAGGGGAGCACCACAACGGGGGCCGGTGGAGACACCAGTGACACGGACACGTCCTCGTTTGGGAGCTCCCTAGCGGGGGCGGCACCATCTGTGCCCCCCGCAACAACAGGTACAGCCGCCACCCAGCGCACCAGCACCGCCCTCCCAGCAGCCCCTCTGTCTTCGCTCCGTGGCCGCTCGGCCAGGAAGGCGCGCGTCTCCTTCGCCCCAGGCACCTCAGCCCCTGCCTCTGTTACCCCTGCTGCCCTTAGTGCGGAGCTCATTGACCTGGTGAGGACGGTCATTGTTGGGCAGACTACCCTTCTGAATGCCATCCAGGGGGCGGAAAGGGAGGTGCATCGGAGCAATGCCTACCTGGAGGGCATTCATTCGGGTCAGGCTGCCCATCAACGAGCGTTCACTGCTCTGGCCTCAGCACTGACGGCAGCCATTGTCCCTGTCTCCAGTCTCCCTCTTCTATCTGCCTCCACCCTTTCTCTGTCTCCTGTACCTCAACCTATCCCATCCACACCATCAGACCAGCCTGCACACACCTCAACACCCAAGGCCAGCTCATCCAAACATAAGCACCACAGAAAACACAAGCATTCACCCAAGCAACACACAGATGCAGACATATCAACAGTCACTACCACCTCTGTGTCCACGTCCTCCTCGTCTCCCTCCTCCCTCCCTGTGACGTCTACACTCACACCTGCATGCATCAGCCAGTTCTTCCACCACCAGCAAACCCTCCACTACAGTCCGCACACCTGCAGTCACCACCCCCACTGGCATTTACACGTCCCCTGTGTCCTCTCCCACTGTGTCTGTCACCCCCTCTTCCAAGACACATAAACGCAGGCAGACACCCAAACAACAGCCAACCACCTCACCACAGCCTACGTCCCAGTCACCTGCACCCAAGGACAGCACACCTGGCTCTCATACAACCACATCCTCTTCCTCCACTTCTCTCACCACTACTCCTACCCCTTACCTTGGTCCCAAGAAAAATTACCTCGCCAGTTTTGACCTCTTTCCCTCCCCCGACCCACCCCCTCCAACTGGGAAAAGTCCCAAGGGCACCTCAGCCACCACCAGCCCAACTACTACAGTGCAAGTGGTGCATGGCATGTGGAGTCCACCCTTTGGCGGCAGTAACACTTCGGTGAGCAGCAAGGGGACAGCCAGCCCCCCCCAGGCAAGAGGACCCGGAAATTGAAGGGCCGCCGTGAGCGGACAGAGACGGCTGCCCCCAAGGAGGTGACAAGGAGGGGAGGCAAGGGCCCGAGAGCCCCATCTAAGGAGCGGAAGGAAAGCAGGGCGGAGAGGACAACCACCAGGAGCGCGGAGCAGGAGGGCCCCACAAGCCCCATCCCGGCTGCAAGGGACGACACCAAAGGGCCCAGGACTCACTCCCCGAAGGGGCCTGACACAGCACGGTCGGAGGGCGACTGAGCAGGGTGTCCAGGCCAGGTATGACTCCCTTGACATACTGCAAGAGCACCGCTGAACAGGGCCCCGCCGTGCAGAAGAGCACCGCTGAACAGGGCCCCGCCGTGAAGACAGGTACCGCTGAACAGGGCCCCGCCGTGAAGACAGGTACCGCTGAACAGGGCCCCGCCGTGCAGAAGAGCACCGCTGAAGAGGGCCCCGCCGTGCAGAAGAGCACCGCTGAACAGGGCCCCGCCGTGAAGACAGGTACCGCAGAACAGGGCCCCGCCGTGCAGAAGAGCACCGCTGAGCAGGGCCCCGCCGTGAAGACAGGTACCGCTGAACAGGGCCCCGCCGTGTAGAAGAGCACCGCTGAACAGGGCCCCGCCGTGCAGAAGAGCACCGCTGAACAGGGCCCCGCCGTGAAGACAGGTACCGCTGAACAGGGCCCCGCCGTGCAGAAGAGCACCGCTGAACAGGGCCCCGCCGTGAAGACAGGTACCGCTGAACAGGGCCCCGCTGTGCAGAAGAGCACCGCTGAGCAGGGCCCCGCCGTGAAGACAGGTACCGCTGAACAGGGCCCCGCCGTGCAGAAGAGCACCGCTGAACAGGGCCCCGCCGTGCAGAAGAGCACCGCTGAACAGGGCCCCGCCGTGAAGACAGGTACCGCTGAACAGGGCCCCGCCATGCAGAAGAGCACCGCTGAACAGGGCCCTGCCATGCAGAAGAGCACCGCTGAACAGGGCCCCGCCGTGCAGAAGAGCACCGCTGAACAGGGCCCCGCCGTGAAGACAGGTACCGCTGAACAGGGCCCCGCCGTGAAGACAGGTACCGCTGAACAGGGCCCCGCCGTGCAGAAGAGCACCGCTGAAGAGGGCCCCGCCGTGCAGAAGAGCACTGCTGAACAGGGCCCCGCCGTGAAGACAGGTACCGCTGAACAGGGCCCCGCCGTGCAGAAGAGCACCGCTGAGCAGGGCCCCGCCGTGAAGACAGGTACCGCTGAACAGGGCCCCGCCGTGCAGAAGAGCACCGCTGAACAGGGCCCCGCCGTGCAGAAGAGCACCGCTGAACAGGGCCCCGCCGTGAAGACAGGTACCGCTGAACAGGGCCCCGCCGTGCAGAAGAGCACCGCTGAACAGGGCCCCGCCGTGAAGACAGGTACCGCTGAACAGGGCCCCGCCGTGCAGAAGAGCACCGCTGAGCAGGGCCCCGCCGTGAAGACAGGTACCGCTGAACAGGGCCCCGCCGTGCAGAAGAGCACCGCTGAACAGGGCCCCGCCGTGAAGACAGGTACCGCTGAACAGGGCCCTGCCGTGCAGAAGGGCACCGCTGAACAGGGCCCCGCCGTGCAGAAGAGCACCGCTGAACAGGGCCCCGCCGTGCAGAAGAGCACCGCTGAACAGGGCCCCGCCGTGAAGACAGGTACCGCTGAACAGGGCCCCGCCGTGCAGAAGAGCACCGCTGAACAGGGCCCCGCCGTGCAGAAGAGCACCGCTGAACAGGGACCCGCCGTGAAGACAGGTACCGCTGAACAGGGCCCCGCCGTGAAGACAGGTACCGCTGAACAGGGCCCCGCCGTGCAGAAGAGCACCGCTGAAGAGGGCCCCGCCGTGCAGAAGAGCACCGCTGAAGAGGGCTCCGCCGTGCAGAAGAGCACCGCTGAACAGGGCCCCGCCGTGAAGACAGGTACCGCTGAACAGGGCCCCGCCGTGAAGACAGGTACCGCTGAACAGGGCCCCGCCGTGCAGAAGAGCACCGCTGAGCAGGGCCCCGCCGTGAAGACAGGTACCGCTGAACAGGGCCCCGCCGTGCAGAAGAGCACCGCTGAAGAGGGCCCCGCCGTGCAGAAGAGCACCGCTGAACAGGGCCCCGCCGTGCAGAAGAGCACCGCTGAACAGGGCCCCGCCGTGAAGACAGGTACCGCTGAACAGGGCCCCGCCGTGAAGTCAGGTACCGCTGAACAGGGCCCCGCCGTGCAGAAGAGCACCGCTGAGCAGGGCCCCGCCGTGAAGACAGGTACCGCTGAACAGGGCCCCGCCGTGCAGAAGAGCACCGCTGAACAGGGCCCGCCGTGCAGAAGAGCACCGCTGAACAGGGCCCCGCCGTCTCAAGCACCGCTCCGCTGGGCCCTTCCTGTCAAGCACCGCTCCGCTGGGCCCTTCCTGTCAAGCACCGCTCCGCTGGGCCCTTCCTGTCAAGCACCGCTCCGCTGGACCCTTCCTGTCAAGCACCGCTCCGCTGGACATCGCCATGTCATGCACCGCTGCGCTGGGTCCCGCCGTCTCAGGCACTGTTTATGGTTCACTGTGCCCACCATGCCTCCTCCTTGACCAGTGGACTCTGTAATCCACCTGAGAGACTGTGGCTTTGCACTCCCCAGGATGGCACAGTGGGCAATCCACCCACTGTAGAGACTTGAGAGACTGTGGCTTTGCACTCCCCAGGATGGTCCAGTGGGCAACCCACCCACTGCAGAGACTTGAGAGACTGTGGCTTTGCACTCCCCAGGATGGTACAGTGGGCAATCCACCCACTGTAGAGACATTGAGAGACTGTGGCTTTGCACTCCCCAGGAGGGTCCAGTGGGCAACCCACCCACTGCAGAGACTTGAGAGACTGTGGCTTTGCACTCCCCAGGATGGTACAGTGGGCAATCCACCCACTGTAGAGACATTGAGAGACTGTGGCTTTGCACTCCCCAGGATGGTCCAGTGGGCAACCCACCCACTGCAGAGACTTGAGAGACTGTGGCTTTGCACTCCCCAGGATGGTACAGTGGGCAATCCACCCACTGTAGAGACATTGAGAGACTGTGGCTTTGCACTCCCCAGGATGGTCCAGTGGGCAACCCACCCACTGCAGAGACTTGAGAGACTGTGGCTTTGCACTCCCCAGGATGGTACAGTGGGCATGGTGGCTCCTCGTGGATCTGGCGTCGTGGACTCATGTGGCTGTGGTGGCCCCCCCTTCCCTTCCCCCTGAGGTGCCTGTAGTTTTGACATCAGATGCCCCTGCAGTGTTCTCTCCAAAGGACTCAGGTCTCGTGTGTGGGCTTTGCCCTTGTTTCGCAGAACCTTGGCCCACGGACATGTTAGATTCGTAGGATGTGCAGGACTTGTTACTTCAGTGATACACTGATGTGTATATCTTTTTGGTTTTTGTAAATATTTTTCACGGTTGCTCAATTATTTCCAGGTGCTTTTTTTGTACATGAAAATTTATTCCAAATTTGGTTGTGTCATTGTATTTTTAAAGGGTCTTTGTGTGGTGTCACTGTGACTTCCTGCTCTGCATTGGTGTGTACATATTGGGGGGGTGGGGGGGTCGCATATGTGTATGCCCATAACCTTTCTTCCTCCCCCCTCCCGTGTGTCGTAGGTGCAGTACTCACCGTTGACGTCTGCGCCGGAGTTCGTACTCGTGGTAGATGAGCAGGTAGACAAGAGCAGGTATGATGTTCAATTCGGGTTCCATGCTGTCCGGATTCCGCGTGGAGTGTCTCGAGGTGAGCGTTTTCCATTGGAAATGTCTGTTTCCGCCGTGTTTTTATCGGCGGGGCTCCCGCCCCGGAAAAGGTGGCGGATTGGTGGGTCGTGATAGGGTGGGCGGTACATTGTATGCCGCCTGGCTGTTGGCGGTGACCGCCGCGCTGTTTGTTTGTTCCGCCGTGGCGGTCGGAGTGTTAATGCGGCGGGCTGTGTTGGCGGTTCCCGCCAGGGTCAGAATTGCATTTTTTTGACCGCCGGCCTGTTGGCGGGTTGGCCGCCGCTTTATCACCGACCGCCAGGGTCAGAATGACCCCCTTTATATCACTTTTTCAGTGATATCTCTACATTTACTTATTGAATCTTTGATCGTTTTGACCTGCAAATATCCAGATAAATATTATATATTTTTCTAAACACTGTGTGGTGTATTTATGTGGTCCTATATTGTGTTATTGTATGATTTATTGCACAAATACTTTACACATTGTCTTCTAAATTAAGCCTGACTGCTCAGTGCCAAGCTACCAGAGGGTGGGCACAGGATAATTTGGATTGTGTGTGACTTACCCTGACTAGAGTGAGGATCCTTGCTTGGACAGAGGGTAACCTGACTGCCAACCAAAGATCCCATTTCTAACATTGGTGATCAGCGGTGAGGATAAGACTTGTATTTGTGCAGTGACATACAGTAACTAAGTATTTCACTACCTACCCACAGTTGAAGGTCAACTTGATTTTTATCTTTTTTCTGCAATTTCATAATTCCTGTCAATTTTTTTGACCAAAATGCTCACTCAACGTGTCTCAGGCTGGGTCTCAAGCAGGAGATTTTGACCTAGCCCTGTTGGAGACATACACTGTCAAACAGCTGAAAGGGTTCTGCAGGGATATGGGAGTACCCACCCAAGGTGCCTCCACAAAGGAGGAATTTCAAAAGGCGCTGAGGGCATGGGCAGAAGCCCATTCAGAGAAGGATGCTGAGGAGGAAGAGCCAGAAGATGGCCCCCAGAGGATTTTTTGCCATCAGTGGATGTTACCACTGCAACTGTACCCCCTGCCAAACCAGGGAGCAGTGTCTCTGATCAAAGCCTGACCACAGAGGAAAGGAGAGAGGAGAGAGAGTTTCAGTTGCAAATGGTAAGGCTAAAGATTGAGGCTCAACAGGAGGAAAGGAGGGCAGAGAGAGAAGCCAAGCAAGCTGAGGCTGAAAGAGCAACCAAACAGATTGAAACTGAAAGAGCTGGAGCTGCAGCTGAGAGAGCCTTGGCAGAGAAAAAGCTATTGTCGGCTCATGGACTGAGTCTCAAGGAGCTGGAGGTCAAGGCGAGACAGTCTGAGTCCAGCAGTAATGGTGGCAGCATACAGTCAGGACCTGCTGGAGAAAAAAAGGTTTGTATACCCAAAAATGTGGGGCCCAGTTTTGTGGTGGGAGATGACATAGATAAATGGCTAGCTGCTTATGAAGTTGCACTAAGGGCTCATGAGGTTCCTGAAGGGCAATGAGGTACAGCTATGTGGAGTTATGTGCCAGCACTGGGGAGTGACACACTTCTCACACTGGACCCAAAGGATCAAAACACGTACCCACTTCAGAAAGCCATTTTACTTGCCAAGTTTGGGCTACCCCCTGAGAAATACCGTCAGAGGTTAAGGGACAGCACCAAACAGTCCACACAAACATGGGTAGATTTCTTTGACTTTTCCAGTAAGGCACTGAATGGATGGGTGCTGGGCAGCAAAGTAGATGATTATAAAGGGTTATATGACTTGATTCTGAGAGAGCATATACTCAATATTTATTTTACAGAGTTGCGCCAGCACTTGGTAGATAGTAAGCTGACTGACCCCAGGAAGCTTGCTGAGGAGGCGGACCTCTGGGTTAGCACCAGAGTGTCCAAAAAGGCATCTGCTGGGGACTCCCACAAACGTGGTCAGGGTTCCCAACAGAAGAAAGAGGGGGGAGAAAAACTTAAAGAAAAGGAGTTCTCAAAAGGCCCCCAAAAGTATTCCTGGGGGGGTGGATACCATTACTCTTCTAGGTTTGCAAAGAAGCCAGGGTATTTTGATAAAACATTAGGGAAATCCATCCCCAAATGCTTAGAGTGCTACCTGCATGGACACTCTAAGGGCAACTCCCGGTGCCTCAAGAGGGCACAGTCCACCACTGGACAGACACCTGGGTTGGCTAGTATGGCGCTCGGGGGGAAGACAGTCCCAGTTAGCTTTGGGGAGAAGGCAGAGGTTTCCCTAGTGTCCCTGGGGTAAGGAGAGATGGTGCCTAAAGCCTACATCAAAGTATAGGCAGTGGGTCACCATTGATGGGCAAAGGGTGGAGGCTCTGCGTGACACAGGAGCCAGTATGACTACTGTCAAGAGTCAGCTGGTGTCATCAGAGCAGATAGTCCCAGATACATTCCACGAGGTCATAGTCGCTGACAATCGCAAGAGTCACCTACCGGTGGCTCTGGTTCCCTTTGAGTGGAGGGGGGCTCTGGTACTCTGAAAGTAGCTGTGAGTCCTGCCATGCCTGTAGATTGTCTGTTAGGCAATGATCTTGAGCATACTGCCTGGAAAGAGGTAGAGCTCAGATCCCATCTGGAGATGTTATTTTTGCTTGAGTGGGGCTGCATGACCACACGGTCCATGGCTGCCCGGGAAGGGAGTCAAGGGCATCTGGAGCCTGGGACAATGGCCCAGACAACTGCAAAGAGGAAGAGCAAGAGGCGTGGGAAACCCGCCTCAGATGTTCCCACGGTGGTAGATGGGGCCCCTGAGGAGGAGGAGGCCCCTAAGCCAACCTGGGAGGACATAGCTGACCTGGGTAACCTACCTGAACTTGCTGGCTGGAAAGTAGGGGATGGGCCAACCAGGGCAGAATTCTGCAAGGCGCAGAAGGAATGCCCCACCCTTGAGGGTCTGAGGCAACAGGCCGCAGCCCAAGCAGCAGGTGGCGCCTCTGGTACTCACCATATTTACTGGTAGAATGATCTCCTTTACAGTGAGCCCAAGGTTCCAGGTCCTGGGGCAGCACGTATGCTGGTGGTCCCCCAGTGTTACCGGGCCTTCCTACTGGGTCTGGCTCATGACATTCCCCTGGCGGGACATCTGGGCCAAGACAAGACCTTTAACAGGCTTGTCACCCACTTCCATTGGCCCCGAATGAGGTTAGCCTTTGATAATTTCTGCAGAGCTTGCCTCACCTGCCAGGCTAGTGGGAAGACAAGGAAAAAGCTTAAGGCTCCCCTTCTCCCCGTCATTGGCACTCCCTTTGAAAATGGTGGGCATTGACATTGTTGGTCCTTTGGACCCCAAACCTGCCTTGGGTAACAGGTTTATCCTGGTTTTGGTGGACCATGCCACCCGCTATCCAGAGGCAATCCCTCTGAGGACAGTGAGTGCACTGGTGGTGACCAGAGCCCTGTTGGGAATATTTACCTGTGTGGGATTCCCTAAGGAGGTTGTGTCTGACAGGGGCACAAACTTCATGTCTGCGTACATGAAGTCCATGTGGGATGAGTGTGGGGTGACCTACCGGTTTACCTCCCCTTATCATCCTCAATCCAATGGGCTTGTTGAGAGATTCAACAAGACCCTGAAGGGCATGATTAATGGCCTGACTGAAGCCCTGAGGCGTAAGTGGGACGTCCTCTTACCATACCTGTTGTTTGCTTACATTGAGGTGCCCAGAAAGGGGTGGGGTTCAGCCCCTTTGAGCTTCTCTATGGTCACCCTGTCAGATGACCTCTAAGCATTCTTAAAGAGGGCTGGGAGAAAGCTCCCAAGACACCTCCCCAGGATGTGGTCAGCTACATGCTGGCCCTCTGCAACCAAACCTCTTCTGGAAGCAGGCCAAGAGTAACCTCGAGGCCAGTAAGGAGGTGATGAAGGAGTGGTATGACTGGAAGACCACTCTGGTTGAGTTCTCTCCTGGAGACAAGGTTTGGGTGATAGAGCCAGTAGAGCCCAGGGCTCTCCAGGACCGCTGGACTGGCCCCTTTCAGATCAAGGAGCGTAAAGGGGAGGCCACTTACCTAGTGGACCTTAAGACCCCTAGGTACCTCTTAAGGGTCCTCCATCACACCAGGCTCAAACCTCACTTTGAGAGGTATGAGATCAGTATGCTCCTGGTCACAGATGAGGGCATAGAAGAGGAGAGTGAACCTCTCCCCGACCTCCTAACTGCCAAAGTAGGTGATGGGTCAGTGGAGGGTGTCATTCTCTCTGACTCCCTGACTCTAAACCAGAGAGGAGACTGCTATGAGCTGTCAGAGCACTTCTCCTCCCTGTTCTCCCTTACTCCTGGACTGACCTACCTATGTGTTCATGACATTGACAAGGGTGACAGTACCCCTGTGAAGAACAAAATTTACAGGTTATCGGATGAGTTGAAGGCCAGCATCAAGGAGGAGGTCTCCAAGATATTGACTTTAGGGGTCATTGAGAAATCCAGTAGTACCTGGGCCAGCCCTGTGGTGCTGGTTCCTAAGGCTGCGGCCCCGGTGCAAAGCCAGAACTCAGGTTCTGTGTGGACTACTGGAGTCTCAACTCGGTCACACGAACTGATGCTCACCCCATCCCCCGAGCTGATGAGCTCGTTGACAGACTAGGCGCTGCCAAGTCCCTGAGTAAGTTTGATCTTACTTCAGGGTACTGGTAGATCGCCCTGACTGAGGGGGCCAAAGAGAGATCAGCATTTTCTACACCTGATGGCCAATACCAGTTCCGGGTGATACCATTTGGGTTGAAAAATGCCCCCGCTACCTTCCAACGGTTTGTTAACGGGGTCCTAGCTGGCAAGGATGCCTACTATGCCGCCTACCTCGATGACATAGCTGTCTACAGTTCCAGCTGGGAGGAACACCTGCTCCACCTCAAGGAGATGCTTCAGGCTCTGCAACAGGCAGGTCTGACCATCAAGGCTAGTAGGTGCCAGATTGGGAAGGGTTCCGAGGTGTACTTGGGACACCTAGTAGGTGGTGGCAAGGTGCAACCACTCCAGGCCAAGATTGAAATTATCAAGGCCTGGCAACCACCTAGAACACAGACTGAAGTGAGAGCCTTTGTAGGCCCCACTGGATACTACCACAGATTCGTCAAGGGCTATGGTACCATTGTGTCACCCTTGACAGAACTCACTTCCAAGAAACAGCCTAGATTGGCGAATTGGACAGAGGCTTGTCAGAAAGCCTTTGATTCTCTGAAGGAAGCCAGGTGCACGGCCTCCATGCTCAAGGCCCCTGACTACTCCCAGGAATTTATTGTGCAGACAGATGCTTCAGAGCATGGCATTGGGGCTGTTCTAGCACAGCTAAATGAGGAGGGCTCAGACCAACCAGTAGCCTTTATTAGCAGAAGGCTATTACCACAGGAACAGAGGTGGAGTGCTATTGAGAGAGAAGCATTTGCTATGGTCTGAGCACTGAAGAGGTTAAGACCCTACCTGTTTGGGACTCACTTCCGGGTTCAGACAGACCACAGGCCCCTCAGATGGCTCATGCAGATGAGGGGTGAGAATCCAAAACTCTTGAGGTGGTCCATCTCCCTACAGGGGATGGACTTTACTGTGGAGCATCGCCCGGGGATTGAGCACGCAAATGCTGATGGTCTCTCCAGATACTTCTGCCTTAGCGATGAGAGCTCCCAGGAGGTTGGGTAGCTCTCCCCACTTTCAGCTGGGGGGACACATGTTAAACCTGACAGCCTTAGGGTGGTCACCCCTAATTTTTTGCCTGCCTCCCTCTACTTTTTCAACACTGTTTTTGCTGGTTTTTAGACTCTGCGCACTTTACCACTGCTAACCAAGGCCTGTGTGTGCAGTTTCCCTGCCAAGTTGACTTGGCATTTAAAAGTAATTGCCAAGCCTAAAACACCCCTTTTTCTACATATAAGACACCCCTAAGGTATGCCCTAGGTAACCCATAGGGCAGGGTGCTGTGTAGGCAAAAGGCAGGACATGTATCATGTAGTTACAAGTCCTGGTAGTGTAAAACTCCTAAATTCATTTTTACACTGCTGTGAGGCCTGCTCCCTTCATAAGCTAACATTGGGACTGCCCTCATACACTGTTTGAGTGGTAGCTGCTGATCTGAAAGGAGTAGGAAGGTCATATTTAGTATGGCCAGAATGGTGATATAAAATCCTGCTGACTGGTGAAGTTGGATTCAATATTACTATTTTAGAAATGCCACTTTTAGAAAGTGAGCATTTCTCTGCACTTAAATCTTTCTGTGCCTTACAATCCATATCTGGCTGGGTTTAGTTGACAGCTCCTTGTGCATTCACTCAGACACACCCCAAACACAGGATACTCAGCCTCACTTGCATACATCTGCATTTTGAGTGGGTCTTCCTGGGCTGGGAGGGTGGAGGGCCTGCATTCACACAAAGGACTGCCACACACCCTACTGGGACCCTGGCAGACAGGACTGAACTGAAAGGGTACATGGTGCACTTCTAAGCCAGTTTTTGAAGTCTCCCCCACTTCAAAGGCACATTTGGGTGTACAAACAGGGCCTCTGCCCCTTCCAACTCAGACACTTCCTGGAGAAGAAACTTGTAACCAGAACCTGCATCCTGCCAAGAAGAACTGCCTGGCTGCCCAAAGGACTCACCTGACTGCTTTCTGTGAAGGAATGCTGACTTGCTGTTGCCCTGCTGCCTTGCTGCTCCCTGGCTGTGGTGAAGAAGTGCTCTCCAAGGGCTTGGATAGAGCTTGCCTCCTGTTCCCTGAAGTCTCAGGACCAAACAGACTTCTCTCTTGCAACTAGACTCCTTGTGCGCTGAAACTTTGATGCACAACTTGCTAAAACCGACACACAGCCTGCCCCGCAGTGAGAAATTCACCGCACGCCGAACCAGAACGCCGCAGCCTGACTTTGCAAGGAGAAGATCGACGCGGCACCTGCGTTGCGACCGGAACTTCGGCACACGGCCCACCGGATCGGCGCACAGCTGACCTGGGACGACGCAGCCTGACTTCCAGAGGGGAAATCGACGCACCGCCTGTCGTGTGGGAGAAACTTCCCCGCAACGCCCACCAGAACAACGCAACGCTTTTGACTTTGCTCCACAAGCCCAGGATTCCACGCACAGATCCGGGGTGTCGGAAAACCCCGCAACCCGAAGAGGATCCACGACCGAGCGCCGGAAATCGACGCACAGCCGTCCCTGCATGGAAACTAAATGATGCATCACCGTGTGCGGCCCGAGAAATCAACGTACACCTCCCTTGTTTCCATGCTTCTCTTCCTCTGCGGCCCATTGCGGAGATTTTTCACACGAACCACGTACTTTGTGCTAAAAGAGTCTTTGGCCCTCATTACAACCTGGCAGTCGGTGGTAAAGCGGCGGTAAGACCGCCAACAGGCTGGCTGGAAAAAAAATGGAATCAAGACCGTGGCGGAAACCGCCAACAGAGACAGCCACTTTAACACTCTGACCGCCACGGCGGTACAAACAAACAGCTTGGCGGTCACTGCCAACAGACAGGTGGAAGACAATGTACCTCCCACACTATTATGACAGGCCAATCCGCCACCTTTTCAGGGGCGGATTCAATGCGAACAAAAACACAGCAGAAACAGGACTTGGGAGGGAAAACTCTCACCTCTACACACCCCACGAGCAACCAGGACGCCATGGAGCCGGAACACCAAATCCTCCCTACGATTGTCTTCCTGCTCCTCTACCAGGAGCACGACCGACGGCAGTGACGACCACAGTGAGTACTGCACCTACGACACAGGGGAGGGGGGATGGAAAAGAGAGTGACACAAACATGCAACACGCAACACCCCCACCCTCACCCACAACAACACACACACAAAAACATGCTGAAACATGCTCCCCTGCAACCCCCCCTGGAAGAATGCAAGGAAAAAAGGAAATTATTTGAACAAATGTAATCAAGAAAAATCCATTACTCAGAAATGTATATACACTATTAACAAATATGTACACCAAGAATTCAAGTACAGGTACTGCACCTATATAGTCCGTGGACCACTGGGCCCAAAATGCATGGGCGAGGCCCACACAAGATACCCAATCCAAACGGAGAGAACACTGCAGGGGCATCAGATCGAAATAAAACAGGCACCTCAGGGGGAAGGGATGGGGGGGCACTCAGCCGGATGAGTGCATGACGCCAGCTCCACGAGGGGGCTTCATGCCCATTGATGTATCCTGGGGAGTGCAAAGCCACAGTCTCTCAAGTCTCTCCAGTGGGTGGTTTGCCCATTGCTTTATCCTGGGGAGTGAAAAGCCACAGTCTCTCAAGTCTCTCCAGTGGGTGGTCTGCCCATTGCTCTATCCTGGGGAGTGCAAAGCCACAGTCTCTCTAGTCTCTCCAGTGGGTGGTTTGCCCACTGCTGCATCCTGGGGAGTGCAAAGCCACAGTCTCTCAAGTCTCTCTAGTGGGTGGTTTGCCCACCGTTTTATACTGGGGAGTGCAAAGCCACAGTCTCTCAAGTCTCTCCAATGGGTGGTTTGCCCACTGCTTTATCCTGGGGAGTGCAAAGCCACAGTCTCTCAAGTCTCTCCAGTGGGTGGTTTGCCCACTGCTCTATCCTGGGGAGTGCAAAGCCACAGTTTCTCAAGTCTCTCCAGTGGGTGGTTCGCCCACTGCTGCATCCTGGGAAGTGCAAAGCCACAGTCTCTCAAGTCTCTCCAGTGGGTGGTTTGCCCACTGCTTTATCCTGGGGAGTGCAAAGCCACAGTCTCTCAAATCTCTCCAGTGGGTGGTTTTCCCACTGCTTTATCCTGGGGAGTGCAAAGCCACAGTCTCTCAAGTGGATAACAGTCTCCACTGGTTCTGGAGGGGGCTTTGTGCCCAGAGTGCTTCATCCTGCCAAGGACTGAGGTAGTGGATGTGATACTCCACTGGTTCTGGACGGGGCATTGTGCCCAGAGTTCTTCATCCTGCCAAGGACTGAGGTAGTGGATGCCTTTCTCCACTGGTTCTGGAGGGGTCTTTGTGCCCAGAGTGCTTCATCCTGCCAAGGACTGAGGTAGTGGATGTGATACTCCACTGACGGTGGGGCAACATGGAAGCTACCCAGGCCCCTGGAACTGACCACCAGCCTCGTACGAATGACCACTGGGGATGGCAGTCATGTCTGCAGTGGTGCCACTGGCTCAGGAAGTGTTGTGGCCGCTGGTGGTGCTGGTGACGGGCTCAGTAGCGGCGGTGCTTGCAGCGGTCATTGGGCAGCAGTGCTGGTGGGGGTCTCACTGACCTCGGAGCTGGTGGCGGTGTCATGAGCAGCAGTTCTGGTGGCGGGCTCACTGACCTCGGTGCTGGTGGCGGTGTCATGAGTGGTGGAGCTGGAGGGGGGCTCACTGACTTCGGTGCTGGCGGCGGTGCTGGTGGGGGGCTCACTGACCTCGGTGCTGGCGGCGGTGTCATGAGCGGCAGGGCTGGTGGCGGGCTCACTGACCTCGGTGCTGCTGAAGGGCACAGTGTCTGCGGTGCTGGTGAAGGGCTCTGTATCTTGGGTGCTGGTGGTGGTGGCCGTGGCGGCGGTGCATGTAGCGATGGCGGTCTTGTCCACCTTGGATGGTGGGGCAGCTGTCTTGCCACTCCCAACTGTTGTCTTCACTGAGCCCTTGGTGGCAGGTGTTTTGGCCTTCTCCCTCCGGGATGTGGGCAACTTCTTCTGTTTTGGAGATGGGGGAATGTCCTTGGCCTCGCTCCTTGGGACACTGGCAGCCCTGCTGCTTGGCGCACTCCAGAAGCCGGTTACTGCTGGCATCACTGTGCCCGGTGATGTGGTGGCTGAGGTGCTGGGTTGGGACCTGGAAAGCCGGGCCCTAGGGGGCAGAAGGGGTGGGGGAGGTGAAGGGAAGAGGTCAAGGTTTGACAGGAAAAGTTTTTTAGGCACACTGGGATGGGTAGATGGAGGGGGTTTGGGAGTGGAAGAAGAGGTAGTGGTTGTAGAAGGTGTCCGTTTGCTGACTTTGAGTGAAGGTGCATGAGCTGGAGGCTGTCGTGAGATGGATGGCTGTTGGGTGGGTGTTTGACTAAGTTTGTGTACTTTGGGAGGAGGGCTCACAGACACACTGGTAGAGGACATAGGGGATGTGTGAATGGTAGTGGGGGTGGTGACTGCAGGTGAGCGGTGTGTGATGATGGGTGGGCTGGTGTTGGAGGTAGTGGCTGAAGATGTAGTGCATGCAGGTGTGAGTGGAGACGTGACAGGGAGGGAGGAGGGAGACATGGAGGCGGGGGACACAGTGGAGGCAGTGGATGTTGGTATGTGTGCATGGGTATGATGCTTCTGTGAGTGCCTGTGGGATGTGTGGTGCTTATGTTTGCCAGAGCTACCCTTGTGTGTTGAGGCGTGTGCATGCCGGTCTGATGGTGTGCTTGGGATAGGCTGAGGTACTGGGGATTGGGTCTGGGTGGAGGAAGTTGGAGGGGGGAAGCTGGACACAGGGACAATGGCTGCCATCAGTGCTGAGGCCAGAGTCTGAAATACTCGCTGTTGGGCTGCCTGGCCAGAATGAATGCCCTGCAGGTATGCATTTGTCTGTTGCAACTGCCTCTGTACACCTGGATGGCATTCAGAATGGTAGACTGCCCAACAGTGAGGGATCTGAGGAGGTCAATGGCCTCCTCACTGAGGGCAGCAGGGCTGACTGGGGCAGGGCCTGAGGTGCCTGGGGCGAAGGAGATGGCCACCCTCCTGGGTGAGCGGCCACGGGGCACACGCTGATGGGCTGCTGGGAGGGCAGTGCTCATGGGGGGGTGGCAGCTTTACCTGTTGATTCGGGGGGCACAGAGGGGCCTGCCACCGCAAGGGAGCTCCCATCAGAGGAGGAGTCGGTGTCGCTGGTCTCTGCTCCAGTCCCCGCCGTGGAGCTCCCTTTGCCCTCCGTCCCACTGGTGAATTCTGATTCCATAGTCTCGCCCTCCAGGGCTATGTGGGATGCAGCTCCCTCCTGCTCTGGTGGCACAGCTCCTCTGCCTGATGATGCCAATGCACACAAGAACAGGGAGAGTACAAAAAGGGTGAGGGAAAGAAAGTAGAAAGACATGTTCAGTGCATGCAACACCGCTACCGTTGGCGGACACTACAGACACAGCAGCCCTCTGCACTACGCCATCCACTTCGAGTTCCCTAAATTATCACAGGAACATGGGGTACATGGCCTATGCCGGATTGCTGCAAACATGAAAGTCACAGTAGCCTGACTAGGTGTAGATGGCTCTTCCTACTGGTGGGGTTGGGGTGCCACTTAGCCTGCCTCACTAAGGGTCCTTGCCTACAAGGCTCGCCCTAGCCTAGGGGACCCACAGCCCACCTCTCCCACCCATACACCTCCTAATGCACGCAGAGTCAGGTAGATGTGACTGTACTCACCCCCTTGTGGCTGCTGTGATGCCCTCAAGCACCCATCCAACTCCGGATACGCCACCGCCAGGATCCGGAACATCAGGGGGGTCATGGTGCGACGGGCACCCCTCCCACATTGGGAGGCCATCCCCAGATGGGCCTCTGCTGTCTTCTTGCTCCAGCGGCGAATGTCCTCCCATCTTTTACGGCAGTAGGTGCTACATCTGTGGTGGACCCCCAGGGCCCAGACGTCCTTGGGGATGGCACACCAAATATCCTTCTTCTGGTGGGCGATGACCTACAGGAATAGTACAGGGGAAAAGGTAAAACATTAACCATCCGGACCGTCACAGTCATTGGTCCACGTTCCCACCCATGCCCTGACGCACATACACTCACCGTCGTATCATGGACGCCTCACCCCCCCTATCTCCCATCCACACCACTCCAAACAGGCATTGCCCATACAGCATGCTCACAGTGTACTCACCTGATTGTCTGGAGTACCGTAGAGTAGCGTGTACTGGGGGAGGACCCCATCCACTAGTTTCTCCAACTCCTCCGATGTGAAGGCAGGGGCCCTTTCCCCAGACACTTGAGCCATTGTCGCTTCCAGACTGAGGTCACAGCAGCACTTGCAGTGTAGGTCCTCTCCTGTCGAAGATCAGGTATCAAGTGAGTGAACAGAGAGAAAATGGTGGTCACGTCCGTGGCGGTGCATACAGTCACCGCCGGCGTACATCGTCATTGGCTCCTGGGACCCCCAGGGTCCAATGTTAACCAATGCAGGATTGCACCACGGTCTTCGACCGCCTACCGCGACGGTGTACAACGCCAGCGCAGTTACCTCATATCCCCTTGTCCCACTGAACAGGTCAGGCAGCCACCATTTCAGGGGGCCACATGGCATTAATTTTAAATGTGTCACACATATCTAGGCCTTGCATACACACTAAGACAGGCACATAGCGGATTGATAATTGTGTGCAATAAAGTTGTTTTTTTTGTACCTCAGTGTTGGCTGACCCTCTGATCGCTGTTCTCATCCATAGAGCACGTCCGCTGGGGCAGGTGAGGAGATGGTGGTATCTTCCGGTGTACAGACCGCTGGTGGACCTGTCGACAATGGAAGAGCGACATGTAATAGTCACCTACAGACTTGATCGTCCCACAATCCAGGAACTGTGTGCCCAGTTGGAGCCAGACCTGTTGTCAGCTATCCGCCATCCCACAGGAATCCCCCATCTAGTGCAGGTCCTGTCAGTACTCCATTTCCTGGCAAGTGGGTCTTTTCAAACTACATGGCTACTGACCCCAGTGAGGAATCCCAGGACAAGGACAGAGGAACGTTACAATTAGGCACATGGGCGAACTAGGAGGGTTATAGAGAGGACCTTCGGCCTCCTGAAGGCCAGGTTCCGGTGCCTCCATATGACAGGTGGTTCCCTTTACTACTCACCAAAGAAGGTGTGCCAGATCATCGTGGCCTGCTGCATGCTGCACAACTTGGCTTTGCAATGGCAGGTGCCTTTTCTGCAGGAGGATGGTCCCGAAGGAGGTGTTGTGACAGCTGTGGAGCCTGTGGACAGTGAAAAAGAGGAAGCAGAAGAAGAGGACATAGACAACAGAAACACTGTGATCCAACAATACTTCCAATGAGACACAGGTAAGAAGACATCACTGCCTCCTACATCTGATAAAATTGTTCGACCTCTCATCTGTCTGTCACTTTCACCCAGTGTATGGACCCTAATTTGTCACTTTCCCTTTCGATTTCACAGATGTGGGTCCCACTGTGTGACCTCTGCTATGTTACCTCATGGACTAGAGCTGTGTGACATAGGTATGTTGACAATAGAATGGACATTGCTGTTTCACGCAGTTATTGCATATACACATTTGTGAAAGCACAGACTGACTCCAGATTGTTTTGTGGTTCAATGGTGTTTATTTAAGTGCTAAATAGTGGAGGGGGCTGTAAAATGGTCAGGGGTGATGGTGGAGGAATGTCCATGGCAGAGTCCAGTCTATTTGTCTCACAGGTGCATTGTCCAAAGGGGCATAGGAAGTGGAGCTAGGGCAGGTTAAGGATGGACAGGGTGACAAAGTGGGACAGAAGGATGATATTCAGGGTGGTCTCATTTCTTGGCAGGGGTCTTGGCATTGTTCTCTGTCTTTGTCCTGGATCTCAGGGACTGCTTGAGGGTGGTTCTCCAACTGCAGGGGGTGGGGTGCTGGTGTTGTGGTCCTGTGGCGGTGCCTCCTATCCACTAGCGCCGGCAGAGGTGGTGGGCAGTTCATCGACCAGGCTAGTGTCAGGGGCCCCTTGTTGTGCCAAAGTGTCCCTCCTGGTGTTCACGAGGTCCTTCAGCACCCCTACAATGGCGCCCAGGGTGGTATTGATGGATTTGAGTTCCTCCCTGAACCCCAAATACTGTTCCTCCTGCAGCCGCTGGGCCTCCTGAAACTTGGCCAGTACTGTTGCCATTGTCTCCTGGGAATTATGGTACGCTCCCATGATGTTGGAGAGGGCCTTGTGGAGAGTGGGTTCCCTGGGCCTGTCCTCCCCCTGTCACACAGCAGACCTCCCAGTTCCCCGGTTTTCCTGGGCCTCTGTCCCCTGAACCGTGTGCCCACTGCCACTGACCCCAGGTGCCTGGGTTCCCTGTAGTGGTGGACACACTGCTGATTGACATGTCCTGGGGACAGAGGTATGGGCCCGCTGCGTGGGTGCTGTGCTGGTGTTTCCTGAGGTGGGAGGCTCTGTGGTGGCCTGTGATTGTGTCAGGGGAACCGACTGTCCCGAGGTCCCAGATGGGCCGGGCTGGTCATCTGGATCCAGTTGGACAGAGCTGCTGTCATCACTGTGGGCCTCTTCTGTTGGTGGAGTGGACATGTCTGGAACCTCCTGTCCGGTGACGTCTGGTAGGGGTCCTGCAGGAGTGTAAAGGCATGATTATTGCATCTGTGTGTGCCATGGTGTGCAATGGGTGGGTGACCCTGTACCCCAGTGCTTACATTCTTGTGTAGGACCTTGTGGGTTAATTGTTTGGGGTCTGTGTGGGTATGTGTTGTGGACATGCATTGGTGATGGGTGTCCATGCTATGTTGTTGCATGCAGGGCTTGGTGTTGGGATGTGTGGTTTGTGATAGTGGGCCATATGAGAGGAGTTGGAGTGATGGGGGTGAGGGCGAGGGTGGGGGTATGTGATAGCATGCAGGTAGGGTGGGGGATGAAGTACTTAAGATTTGACTTACCAGAGTCCATTCCTCCAGCTACTCCTGCGAGGCCCTCAGGATGCAGTATAGCCAAGACCTGCTCCTCCCATGTTGTTAGTTGTGGGAGAGGAGGTGGGGGTCCGCCGCCAGTCCTCTGAACCGCAATGTGGTGTCTTGAGACCACAGAACGCACCTTCCCCTGTAGGTCGTTCCACCGCTTCCTGATGTCATCCCGTGTTCTTGGGTGCTGTCCCACTGCGTTGACTCTGTCCACGATTCTGCGCCATAGCTCCATCTTCCTAGATATGGTTGTGTGCTACACCTGTGATCCGAATAGCTGTGGCTCTACCCGGATGATTTCCTCCACCATGACCCTGAGCTCCTCCTCAGAAAACCTGGGGTGTCTTTCCGGTGCCATGGGGTGGTGTGGGTGATGTGTGAGGTGGTGTGTGTTGTGATGTGTGGGGTGATGTTTAGGGGTGTGTGGTGTTTTGTACGTGGATGTGTATGTGTGATGGTGTTGTGTGCCTCTGTATGCTGGTGTGGTCTTTGCTTTGCTGTCTCTCTGCTTCTGCCAAATTGTTCATTGTAAGGGTTTGTGGGTAATGTGGGTGTGTGTTTTATATTGTATTGGGTGTGTGGGAGTGGTGTGGGTATGTGTATAGGTGTGTGTATTTGGAATTGTCCAATGTGGTAGTGTTTTGTAAATGTGTGTGTATTTTGAGCGCGGCGGTGTGTACCGCCAATGGAATACCGCGGTTGAAAGACCGCCGCGTAGATTCGTGGGTCGTGATAGTGTGGGCGTATTCCTGTTGGCGTGACGGCGAAGGTTTTGTTATCGCCAGTTTATCACTGACCTGTGGTGTGGCAGACTTGTGTGGGTGTCTAGATTTTGGCGGATTCTGAGCTGTGGGTCGTAATAGCTGTAGCAGATTTCCGTGGCCACGGCAGTGTGTTGGCAGTCTTCTGCACGGCAGTAAGCGGGATATACCGCCAATGTTGTAATGAGGGCCTTTGTTTGCTTTAAAAGACTTAAGACACTTCATATCACTTTTCAGTGATATCTCTACATTTACTTATTGCATCTTTGAACGTTTTGACCAGCAAATATCCAGATAAATATTATATATTTTTCTAAACACTGTGTGGTGTATTTTTGTGGTGATATATTGTGTTATTGTATGATTTATTGCACAAATACTTTACACATTGCCTTCTAAGTTAAGCCTGACTGCTCAGTGCCAAGCTACCAGAGGGTGGGCACAGGATAATTTGGATTGTGTGTGACTTACCCTGACTAGAGTGAGGGTCCTTGCTTGGACAGAGGGTAACCTGACTCCCAACCAAAAACTCAATTTCTAACAATCACCATATCATGTGGTATCACTCCAAAACAAAATGCAAAGATAGCGGTGAAAAGGTGAAAGTGAAAGTGCAGACCGTGCCATAAGGTGCAGATTTAGGGCCAGATTTATCAAGGTTTTGTGTCACTGTTGCACCACACAAGGGGGCTCAAGGGTGACGCAAAACCTAAGTGAGATATCTTAAGCTAGGCCAGGCCACCTCGCATGGCTCTGCATGGCTTGATAAACCAAGAGTAACGCATGGCAGCACAAATTGCTGCCTTGCATTACTCTGTCCCATGGAGGCGTTCCATGGGTGGGGAGTCTATGTTCCCATGCTTGCACCCATGGATTTTAGCACATTCCTAGATTTACCATTGGTGGTAGACCTGGAAATGCTACGCCTCCCCATGTGAGGCGTAACTAGGAGAAATATCTTTATTTCTTCTTGTTTTTATCTCTTGCTATATGTGCTACAGCATGCAGCTCACATAGAAAATGTAAAATGCCTCTCAGGATTGTTTTTGTGCAGGAGGCTGCCCATTCCTGCCCAAAAACAATCCTACCTACATTATAGGCCCCCTTGTAACAAGGTGCAAGGGAGTCTGGATTGGTGCCAGGCAACCAAAAGTGCACCAGCACTGGAAAAGGACAGTATTTGCCCTGTATAATGGAAAATATATCACATTCCTGCCCTTTCCCTTCCACGCAGTGCAGCGCAGCAAATTAGATTGCTTCATTGGGCTGGGTGAGAAATGATAAATATGGGCCTTAGGGTTTATGATATGATTGTGCTGCACGGCTCCTCTGCTGGTAGCAGTTTATTTGCCTTTAGCATGAACTTTATGAAAGATGAAGTCACTTGGGGAAGTCTCCTTTCATGCAGAAACGGAGAGCATGGTGTCAGGACCTTTTGCCATGTTCATTAAAGATGAGCAAGGTAGTGAGCCAGTCCCTATACTCCGGAGGAGACGCTGCCATCCACTTCCGTCATAGTTCCCCTCTTGCCAAAAGTATTGAGTAAAAAGTAAAAAAATAAAACTCTTCCCTTCTCTACCCAACCCACCCGACCCTCTGGATTGACCGAAGATAATCAAAGGGAGATTCACCGAAATCTCACACCTCACCATACTCGAAAGCTCCTTACACACCTCTTCCCAAAACCAATAGATAGCTGGGCAGTCCAGAAACATATGGACATCTGTTGCATTCAGGGTCCCACATTTTGCACATGCTACCACTCCTCTTTTCTTCATTCTCGTAAGCTTTGCTGGGGAGATGTATGCTCTATGTAACGAATAGAGATGATTTTTTCTTAGCGAGGCAGGCTTTACTACCTCATACAGAGTGATCTTTGATGCTTGCCACCAGTTTTGTACCTGTTCTCGAGTCATAAGCTCTCCCCATACATTTCCAGGAAGCTTAAATTCACCATCCAATAAGTCGAGTATTTCCCAATACCATGCGGACACTCTCTTCGGGCCAACTGACTCACTAAGGACGCTATCTCCCAAGGGATTTATCGCTCCCACTCCTGCATGAATGCTCCAGGACCAACCTTTTAAGTGCATGTATTTTTGTCTGGATATGGAGCCTCCCGTTCTGCACTTTAACTCTTTCCATGAAAGTATAAAACCTTCTTCCAATAGCCCCCCAGAACTCTAGGCCCGCCTTTTTGATGGGTAAAGTAAGCACATCTTTTAAACATTCCGGTGTGCCCGGAGAGTCCCAAATACAGTAGGGGCATCATGGCTGTAGTACAGAAGGCTTATTGCACACCTCAACTGATACTAACTCATCCCCATATCCCGTAATACCTTCAGTTTTACTTTTTTGAATTATTTCCGATTTCCAAATTTATATAGAAAGTATTTTCCTGGCACTTTTATTGTGCCTATCATCGCATTGAACATGTCACCAATTGCTGTGGCATCAGGGGAAGTAAACAACATCCTCCAGTTTTTTATTGAAAAGCCAGTGAATAACACTGTAAGTCTGGCAATGTTAATCCTCCCTTTTCTCTCCTTCTCCTGAGCTTTTTCCAGGAGATCCTAGTTCCCTTATAGGCCCATATAAATGAGTTAATTGCTTGCTGAGTTTTTATTAGGTACCCTTTGTTCATTTGCAGTGGGATAACTTTGTGCAGAAAGTTGATTTTAGGGAGGATTATCATTTTGACCAAGTTAACGCTCCCTTAAATTGTCAACAGGAGATGCACCCAACCCTGCATTAGCTTACTGCACTCCCCCAAAAGTTTTTTCAGATTTGTTTTTTTTTGCAACTTGTTCGATGTTTTGCATGATTATCAGACCAAGGTACCTCATTTCAAGTTTCCCTTGTAGAGCGCCCATCTCCTGATTCCAAGACATTGTTTCTGTTTTCTCAGCGTTAATACAGTATCCGGATACTCTGCCACAATTTTCCGCAATCTCTAGCAATGCAGGGAGAGCAGTTGAAAGATCCGTTGTGAATACCAATAAATCATCCGCATACATCAGTGGTTCCCAAACTTTTTCGATCCCCGGCTCCTTTGACCTATTGGCCGTGTTGGCCACGGCTCCCCATTATGTTACTTTTTTTTGGCGGGTGGGGGAACGTAATCCCAGCCTGTACCTGTACCTACACTATTTACAGTTTGACTTCTTAATTCTCTCGTTCAGGTTCCTGAAAACCATTTATTTTAAATTATTTCTTTTCTTTTGTCATAGGGATATTATTAATGGTACTCTGGCGCCCTCCGCTGGTCACAATAATTAATGCAGGGGGTTTTGTTTCCAAAACCACGGTGAAAAGCTACCGATTAAAAGCACCTCCGAGTGGTTTCCAGACTGTGTGCGGCGCCCCTGGCTAATTTTGACGGCGCACCAAGGAGCCGCGGCGCACAGTTTGGGAACCACTGGCATACATCGTTACCTTCTTCTCCCAGTCCATGAACCTAAACGGCTCTATTGTAGAATCTTGCCTTATTTTCTTGGCTAAGGTTCTATATATAGATTAAATAGCAGTGGAGACAAGGGGGAACCCTGAAAGGTACCCCTAAATATCCCAAAGGGCTTACAGTAATGAGACTCCCATTGACCAAGATTCTTTCTGAGGGAGTACAACAGATCTGCCTAATTGCCATACAGAACTTATCACCTAACTTATAATGTCTCAAGATAGTGTGTAAATACTCCAAATTAATCCTATCAAAAGCCTTCATTGCATCTAAGTGTATAATTGTTAAGGGTACTTTGAAAGTAGTTGCTAGATCTATTATCCCAACCAGATTATAAATTAGTTCATGTAGGAACCTATTTCTAACAAAACCTTTCTGATCAACATGTATCAAGCCTTTCACTACCCTGCCCAAACTGTTCGCCAATATTTTGCATATAACCAATAATCTGAATTTAGCAATGATATAGGCCGATAAGATTCACATTTAACTGGATTTTTATCGGGTGTTCAAAATCAATGAGACAATTGACTCATTCCATGAGGTCAGAATAGGTGAACCGTTCCCGAAAATCCCAGTGAACAATTCTACCAATGCTGGAACTATTGCTTCCCCTAATATTTTATTTAGCTCCACCGGAATACCATCTGGACCTGCTGCTTTCCCCCCCTTACTGCCCTTCAGAGCTACTCTAGTTTCCAGTGGGGAGATTGGATCACTCAGGAGGCGCTGCTCCTCTTGTGCAAGTCCAGTGGGTGTATCTTGTCCTAGCCAGGCTCGTATCCCCTCCTTTCCAACCTGTAGCTCTTCTGCATAGAGCTGAGAAAAATACATCTGAAAGGCACTTTTTAAACTCTCACTATTTAAGGTCTTTTCCCGCCGCTGAGCAAATTCAATTTCTTTATATAATTCCTCCCCAAGTCTTTTTTGATCTTCCAAGCTAACATCCTTCCTGCGCTTTCTCCGTACTCAGAAAGGGCCAGCTTATTCACCTCACATCTTTTTATAACTCTGTTCTGCAATACCCCCTCCAGCTGCTGCTTCAACTCACTGAGTTTTCTGACCATCTCCTTCTTCTTAATATCATTTGTTAATTGATTCCTACAGCTTACCATTTCCACTTCCAGATGGCCTATTTCATTTCTATATTGCTTGTTCTTATAGCTAGCTAAGCTCATTATTTTTCCCCGTATAACTGCCTTAAATGTATCCGATACCATATGACCTGGAGCTGACCCTGAGTTAATTTTAAAGAATTCCTCAGTCTCTCTGCTTAATTGGAATACCACTGTATCCTCTAATAGCAGCGTACGATCTAATGTCCATCTCCTACTGCCTACTTCTGAGGCTAATCTTAGTTTCAATGCCACTGCCGCATGATCGGATATGTGGGCTGGCACATAAGCTATGTCTTCTACTGAGTCACTCAACACTAGATCTAACAGAAAATAGTCGATCCGTGTGGCATGACCATATTTTATATTACTATATGAAAACCCCTGTTTCCTCCCCGCTCTCTGCCTCCATATATCACATAGCCCGAATTCCTTCATCATGCTTCTCAAATACGCTGAAATTGTGGTGTAGCTGCAGATCGGCATTTCGTTGATCTATCCAACTCGTTATCTAATATTACATTAAAGCCCCCGCCATTATAATGGGGTCCGGAAACTCCAGAAGCTGCAAAAACATCCTTCTGAGCGGTTCAATGTCATCACAATTGGGACCGTAATAACCCACTAACATTATATTCCTCCCCATTATCTGTAACTTAACTATTATCCATCTACCCGCGGTATCTGACCTCACACCTAGTATTGTTGCGTCAGCTTGATGCTTGATCAAAATCGTCACACCTTTAGTGTTAAAATCATGTTCAGTGCAGAGACATTGTTGAATCCACTTAAATAGCTCCCTACATTCTACTCTGGTTAGGTGTGTTTCTTGTAGGATCAATATAAGAGCCAGGGAATCTCTAAGGTACTGTAGAATCCTCTCCCTTCTCCTACGGGTCCTCAATCCATTGACATTCCACGACAGAATCTGAATTTGTCTCCCCCTAACCCCCCTGACTTCCACCATCATTGTCTATCAGGTACAATTAATGTGAAATTTAGCGAGGTGTATGAGGTTATTTTTTCCTTATTTCTCCCACATGCTCCCCACCTGGTGACTTCCTCCCCCCACCTCCGTATCCCCCCTACCCTTTCCTTGGAGAACCCCCCCCTACATTGTGTACTGCTGTTGATCCAATTTTAGAGCAATTTTTCCTGGGTATCCCGGGCAGAGCTATCTTCCCTTAGTTCGCCTTTTAATATTATTCAAACCGCCGCTTTTTATGGCCTCTAGTAACTCATCTGCTGCTTTAGTTTCCCTTATGTTACACATTTTATTGTTATACATAACCCAAAGAGCCACTGGAAACTTAAGTTGGACTGATGCACCTAACTTTTTAAGTTCTTCCATGCGTCTCCCTAACTCCCACTGTCTGTTTATAGTCATCCTAGATAAGTCTGACCTTATTTCAAATGAAAAACCTTCTCCTCTCAAGGTTTTCAATCTTAATGCCTGGGTCAAAAATGTTTCTTTTAAGACGTGTGTTTGGAAATTTAGCAGAATCTTCCAAGGGAGCTTGATGTTAGAGTTCCTTTTAAACTGGTCTCTATGGACCCTCAGAATGTCCTTCATTATGTCTTCAGAGCTCTCTTCCAATGAGGGAGAGGATTCTATCAGGAAGACTACATATGCTTTGAGAGTTTCCCCTTCTGCTCCCTCTGGTACATTTAGGATTCTCAGGTTACTCCTCCTTGCGCTATTTATCAATTGCTCCAGCTTATTTTGGAGGTCTTGCCCATTCCCTCTCAAGAGCTGTATTTCTTCATAACGTAACCTCAATTCTTCCTTTATTGCTCCTACTCATTCTTCCAGGGCCTGGGTTCTCACTGTCAAAAGATCAAACATCTTCTGTAGTGTATCACACGCATCTCTTATCTCTACTTGATTTGCTTCTGAAGTCACAAAGCCCTTTTTGATATCACAGGTAAGAGCAAAGATCATCCTCTCCAAGCTCTCCATTGGTGCATGTGGGGCTGGAACTGGGGTAGGGAGTGTGACAGGCAACACTGTGAGATGAGGTAACTTATCAAGTAATTCTGTGACCAGAGCGGGGGATGAAGGTTCTAATATCCCTGTTTCCCCAAAGACAAGTCCTTCCTGCTTAGAAGGTGTTTTGCTACCTGACCTTGCTACAACAGCCCCACTCTGATCCTCCAAAACACCTGGAGTCTCCTGGGGGAACTGTGTTTGCAATCTGTTATTGTACTTTTTTCCGATCTCTCTTCTCCAGCTTCTAAATCAGTGTTCTCCATCCTCGCAGAGGTCGTCTTAGCCCCTAGACTTGTCTTAAAGTACGTCCTGAGTGAAGAGGTAATCCTGTAGTTGACTTTAACAGCAGGGCTTTTAAAACTATTTTTAGAGGACTTATGTCCAGTTTTTGTACTTTTTGTACTTTACTCACTACCACTTTCAGGGCTAATCAATGCTTATTTTAATAAGTCTTTACTAAGACTTATAGAATCTTCCTCACCCCAGGCTTGAACCTCTTCAGCTCCCTTAGGACCAATTCCTACCTTATTTCGTCACGTTCCTCCTTCTGCACGGAGGGGCCCAACTGTGCCCCCCCTTACTCGCCTCCTTCTTGTCTTTTTAGCCAGCTCTTCGACTTTCTTCTCTGGCTCCCCCTTACCTGCAGTATGAGGAACGCCTGCACTTCGACATGCGCTGGCTCTGCCTCTGTTCCCCCAAAGGGGAACACGCACTACTGCACAGTGCATCTGCCGCAACTCTGCTGCTACCCGTGACCAGCCGCACCCCCTGGGGAGCCCACTGAAACCCCCTGAGAATGTCACAGGCCCCTCCGAGCCCTGGCATCACATTCAAAGCCGGCAATCTCGATCTTGATCGAGCAGTGTCTGCTTCACATCTGCTCCACCACTGGATCCCTGGTAAGCGCTCTAACACGCTGCTGCAGCCTCGCAGCCCACCCTGTTCTCTAGTCTACATGGGCTGTAGAGTTTTTGCTGTGGGGACTGGAATGCTGCAATCAGGGAAGCAATCCTTGGCTTTGTTGAGCATAAGAAAACAGGCCTTTTGTAGGTTTCCCCCAACTTCTTGCCCCATTTTTGGGCTGCTTGCTGCTGGTTTTCGACTTTGAGAGTGCACTGAGGTCAGTGTTCTTTCTCTTTCTAAAGTATCATGTTGAATTGGAGACCCCCAATTGGCATGTGCTGACTTATTTATAAGTCCCTAGTATTGTTGTGTAGCCATTTTAGTTATAGCTTCATACATGGTATTTTAGCAAACTAGGTCTGCCGCTATGTACTTTAATCTAGACATATTTTATTCAGCTTTGTTTTATTATTTTAACAATAGCCACATTTGCAGTCTTGTTTTATTTTCTCTATCTAGCTGTTCTTAGCCTAGGCCAGCACTGCGTTCTTAAACAAGACATTTCTTTCACTCTGTGCTTTTCTCCAACCTGCAGTAAGATAGGTTGCCAGCAAGCGTGGTAACACTTTGGCCCTCATTACAACCCTGGCGGTAAATCCCACTTTCCGCCGTGAAGAAGACCGCCAACATACTGTTGCTGCAGCGGAATTCCGCTACAGGTATCACGACCCGCAGCTCGGAATCCGCCAAATACAGACACCCACACAAGTCCGTCACACCAAATGTCAGTGATAAATTGGCGATACCAAAACCTACACCGTCACGCCAACAGGAATACGCCCACACTATCACGACCCACAAATCAACTCAGTGGTCTTTCAACCGCGGTAAACCATTGGCGGTACACACCGCCACGCTCAAAATACACACACACTAACAAAACACAAGCACATTGGACAATTCAAAATACACACATCTGATACACATACACACACCACAACCACACACCCAATTCAATATAAAGCACACACCAACATCACCCACAACCCCTTACAACCAAAATTTTGAAAGAAGGCCAGAGAGAGACTACCTAACACAACACCAGCATCCATAGACACACACCATCACTCATGCACCATCCACGCACCTCAAACAACACACACCAACAAATCCCCTCACACTTCACAACAGACACCGCCTCACACATCACCCACACCACATCATGGCACCTCAAAGACACCCCAGGTTCTCTGAGGAGGAGCTCAGGGTCATGGTGGAGGAAATCGTCCGGGTAGAGCCACCGCTATTCGGATCACAGGTGCAGCAGACATCGATTGCAAGGAAGCTGGAGCTATGGCGCAGAATTGTCGACAGGGTCAACGCAGTGGGATAGCATCCAAGAACACGGGATGACATCAGGAAGAGGTGGAACGACCTACGGGGAAAGGTACATTCTGTGGTATCCAGACACCAGATTGCTGTACAGAGGACTGGCGGTGGACCCCCACCTCCTCCCCCACAACTAACAACATCGGAGGAGCAAGTCTTGGCAATAATGCATCCTGAGGGCCTCGCAGGAGTAGCAGGAGGACTGGGCTCTGGTAAGGCAAATCTTTACTACTATATCCCCCCAACCCCACCTGCATGCCATCACATACTCCCACCCTCACCCTCACACCCATCACCCCAACAACCCACAGATACCCCACTAACACAACCCACACATCCAAAAACCAAGACCTGCATGCAACACCAATGCATGGACACCCATCACCAAAGCATGTCCAGTAGAGAGACTCACTCATGCCCCAAAATCACCAAGCCAATAATGCAAGCACAGGAGTAGAGGGTAACTCATCCATTGCACAAGATGGCACACACAGATACAATAACTATGCATTTACACCCCAACAGGACCCCTACCCAACGTCACCGGACAGGAGGTGCCAGACATATCCTGTCCCCCCACAGAAGAGGCCCACAGTGATGACAGCAGCTCTGCACGCCTGGATCAAGATGACCAGCCCGGCCCATCAGGGACGTCGGGACAGTCGGTTCCCCTGAAACAGTCCCAAACCACCACTGAACCTCCCCCTCAGGAAACACCACCACAGCACCCACCCAGCGGGCCCATCCCTCTGTCCCCAGGACATGTCAATCAGCAGTGTGTCCACCACTACAGGGAACCCAGGCAATCCCACTAACACAGGACGATCAGGGACCTGGGGGCAGTGGCAGTGGGCACACGGTTCAGGGGACAGAGGCACAGGATAACAGGGAAGCTGGGAGGCCTGCTGTGTGATGGGGAGGACAGGCCCAGGGAATCGACACTTCACGAGGCACTCTCCAACATCATGGGAGCTTACCACCATTCCCAGGAGACCATGGGCACGGTACTTGCCAAGTTTCAGGAGACCCAGAGGCTGCAGGAGGAACACTACTTGGGGATCAGTGAGGACTTGAAGTCCATCAACACCACCCTGGTCACCATTGCAGGGGTGCTGGCAGACCTTCTCAACACCAGGTGGGACACAGTGGCACACCAACGAGCCTCTGACACTAGCCTGGACGACGAACAGCCCTCCACCTCCGCCGGCGCTAGTGGACAGGAGCCACCACCACAGGATCAACAGGCCACCAGCACCCCACCCCCTGCAGATGGAGAACCACCCCGCAAACGGTCCCTGAGATCCAGGAACAAGACAGAGAACATTGCCAAGACCCCCGCCAGGAAATAAGACCCCCCTGAATGTCACCCTTCTGTCCCACTTTGACACCCTGTCCACCTTAAACTGCCATTGCTCCACTTCCTATGCCCCATTGGACAATGCACCTGTGAAACAAATAGACTGGACTCTGCCATGGACATTCCGCCACCATCACCCCAGCCCATTTCACAACCCCCTCCACTTATTTGCACAGAAATAAACACACTTGAATCACAAAACAAGCTGGAGTCAGTCTGTGCTTTCACAAATGTGTAATTGCAAAATCTCTGGAATATAGCAATGTCAATGTACTTGTTCACATACCAATGTAACACTGCTGTTGGTCAGCTGTAAACATAGCAGAGGGCACAAAGTGGGACACAGATCTGTGAAATGGAAAGCCAAAGTAACAAGTCAGGGTCCATACACTGAGTGACAATGACAGACTTATGCTAACTCCAACAATAGAATGAGATGTGGGAAGCAGTTACATCTTCTTACCTGTGTCTCACTGGAAGTATAGCATGATGATGTTGTTTCAGTTGTCGACATCTTCTTCTTCTGCCTCCTCTTCTTCACTATCCACAGGCTCCACAGCTGCCACAAGACCACCATCTGGCCCATCCTCCTGCAGAAAAGGCACCTGGCGTCGGGGGGCATAGAAGTCACCTTTCACTGTGGGCAAATCCTCCACCTGAGGGAACACGATGTAGCTGCGCATGTGTTTCAGCAGGGCAGATAACACTCTGGACAACTCATTAGAGAACATTGGCTGGGACATCCCTGATGCCATGGCCACTGTTGTTTGAAAAGACCCACTGGCCAGGAAATGGAGTAGAGACAGAACCTGCGCTAGAGGGGGGATTCCTGTGGGATGGCGGATAGCTGAATTCAGGTCTGGCTCCAACTGGGCACACAGTTCCAGGATTGTTGCACAATCAAGTCTGTGTGTGATTGTGATGTGTCTCTCTTCAATTGTCGACAGGTCCACCAGGGGTCTGTACACCGGAGGATGCCACCATCTCATCACCTGCCCCAGCAGACGTGCCCTATGGAGGAGAACAGCGAGCAGAGGGTCCTCCAACACTGAGGTATCACAATGTGTTATTTGCTGAAACGTTGGTAATTCGCAATGTGCCGGGATCTGTCTGTATTCCTGGCCTAGATAGGTGTGATGCAGTTTTTACCCATCCCATGTGGCCCCCTGAAATGGCGGCTGACTGACCTGTAAGGTGGGACAAGGGGAAATGAGGTAACTGCGCTGGCGTTGTACACCATCGCGGTGGGCGGTCAAAGACTGCGGCGCAATTCAGCATTGGTTAACATTGGGCCCTATGGGTTCCAGGAGCCAATTACGATGTACGCCGGTGGTGACGGTACGCACCGCCGCGGACATGACCAACATTTTCTATATGTTCACTCACTTGATACCTGACCTTCAACAAGAGAGGACGTACACTGCAAGTGCTGCTGTGACCTGTGTCAGGAAGCGACAATGGCTACAGTGTCTGGGGAAAGGGCCCCTGACTTCACTTTGGAGGAGTTGGAGAAACTAGTGGATGGGGTCCTCCCCCAGTACACGCAACTGTA
Organism: Pleurodeles waltl; assembly: GCF_031143425.1. NCBI lineage: Eukaryota > Metazoa > Chordata > Amphibia > Caudata > Salamandridae > Pleurodeles > Pleurodeles waltl. The sequence goes on from NC_090451.1 coordinate 543,924,517, forward strand.
CGGTCCTCCAGACAAACAGGTGAGTACACTGTAAGCATGCTGCATGGGCAATGCCTGTTTTGAGTGGTGTGGATGGAAGATACATAGGGGGGTGCTGAGGCCTGCATGTGAGGATGGTGAGTGTATGTGCGTCAGGGCATGGGTGGAAACTGGTGGGCAATGAGTGTGACGGTCCAGACGGGTGAGTAATTTCCTTTCCTCCTGTACCTTTCCTCTAGGTCGGCGCCCACCAGAAGAAGGGTATTTGACGTGTCATCGCCAAGGACGTCCGGACCCTGGTGGTCTACCACAGACAGAGCACCCACTGCTGTAAAAGATGGGAGGACCTGCGCCGCTGGAGCAAGAAGACGGCGGAGGCCCAGCTGGGGATGGCTTCCCAATGTGGAAGGGGTGCCCATCGCACCATGACCCCCCTGATGTACCGGATTCTGGTGGCCTATCCGGAGTTGGATGGGCGCGTGAGGGCATCACAGTAGCCACAAGGGGGTGAGTTCATTCTCATTCAGCGCGCATTAGGAGGTGTCTGGGTGGGGGTGGTGGGCAGTGGGTTCCCCCACTCAGACACTTGGTAGGCAAGGTCCCTTGTTAGGCAGGCTCAGTGGCACCCCAGCCCCACTAGTGGTAATAGCCATCTACACCTAGTCAGGCTCCTGTGACTTCCAGGTGTGCAGCAATTGGGCTTAGGCCTCGTACCCCATGGGCATGTGAATTTGTTAGGAACTGTTAGTGCATGGCGTAGTGCAGAGGGCTGCTCCCTGTGTGTTGTGTCCGCCAACGGTAGTGGTGTTGCATGCACTGAACATGTTTTTCTTCTGTCTTCCCCCCCCCCCTTTTGTTGCGTCTCCCTGTTCTTGTATGTAATAGCGTCATCTGGCGGAGGAGCAGTGCCACCAGAGCAGGAGAGAGCTGCAACCCACTTGGCCCTGGAGGGTGAAGCAACGGAGTCTGAAGCCACCAGTGGAACGGAGGGTAAAAGGAGCTTCACGACGGGGACAGGAGCATACACCAGTGACAGCAACTCCTCATCTGATGGGAGCTCCCTTGCGGTGGCGGGCACCTCTGTGCCCACCGCATCAACAGGTACAGCCACCACCCCCCCTACCAGTACCGCCCTCCCAGCAGCCCCTCAGCGTGTGTCCGGTGTCCGCTCACCCAGGAGGGTGGGCATCTCCTTTGCCCCAGGCACCTCAGGCCGTGCCCCAGTCAGCCCTGTTGCCCTCAGTGAGGAGACTATTGACCTCCTGAGATCCCTCACTGTTGGGCAATCTACCATTTTGAATGCCATCCAGGGTGTTGAGAGGCATTTGCAACAAACAAATGCATACCTGGAGGGCATTCACTCTGGGTAGGTGGCCCAACAGAGAGCATTTCAGGCTCTGGCCTCAGCACTGATGGCAGCCATTGTCCCTGTGTCCAGCCTTCCCCCTCCAACTTCCTCCACCCTGACCCAATCCCCTGTACTTCAGCCTATCCCAAGCACACCATCAGACCAGCATGCACACTCATAAACACACAAGAGTGGACATGGCAAACATAAGCACCACACATCCCACAAGCACTCACACAAGCACCATACCCATGCAGACACAGCAACATCCACTGCCTCCACTGTGTCCCCCTTCTCCACGTCCTCCTCCTCCCTCCCTGTCTCTTCTCCACTCACACCTGCATGCACTACATCCTCAGCCACCACTTCCATCACCATCACGCCCATCACCACACACCGCTCATGTGCAATCACCACCCCCACTACCATACACACATCCCCAGTGTCCTCTTCCAGTGTGTCTGTGAGCCCTCCTCCCAAACTACACAAACGCAGGCACACACGCACCCAACAGCCATCCACCTCACAACAGCCTCCAGCCCATGCACCTTCACCCAAATTCAGCAAACGTACACCTCCTACAACCACTACCTCTTCCTCCACTCCCAAACCCCCTCCATCTTCCGGTCCCAGTGTGCCTAAAAAACTTTTCCTGGCAAACTTTTACCTCTTCCCTTCCCCTCCCCCCCCCATCCTTCCCCTAGGGCTAGGCTGTCCAGGTCCCAGCCCAGCACCTTAGCCACCAAATCCCCAGGCACAGTGGTGCCAGCAACTGCGGGGTCATTAAGTGCGCCACCCATCAGGGCTGCCAGTGTGCCACGTAGCGAGGGCAAGGACATTCCGCCACCTGCCAAGGTGAAGAAGATGTCCACATCTCGGAGGGAGAAGCCGCACCTACCAGCCACCAAGGGGTTCGCCAAAACAAAAGGGGACAGTGGCAAGACACCTGCGGCACCATCAAAGGTGGGGAAGGGACAAAAGCAGAAGAGCAGGACAGGTCTCGGTGTCACCGACTGAGGGACTAGTGTCACCCCTTCTGTCCACAACTATACCAACCTGTACGGCGGAGAACACCGCAACCTGCCCCGCCAGCGGCACCGCCACCAGTACCGCCACCTGCACAGCCACCTGCACCGCCACCGGCACGTCTGCAACCTCAGCAATAGTCCCCAGCATCTTCCCCAGTGGGCAGCTGTCCAAGGCTGCAGGAGATGTCCTGCTGTGTCCCTCAACAGGTGCTGACCCATGCACCACCGCCAGCACCGCCGCCACAGACAACGCCGCAAGCACCGCCACCAGCCCCGCGACGTGCTCGGACAGTGGCACCACCGCTGACATGGCTACATTCCCCAGTGGTCAGTCATCCGAGGCTGGAGGAGACTTCCTGGACCCTGACCAGCTTCCATGAGGCATGACTTCTATCACTGTTTGCACCTGCAAGTGGAAGGCGAAGCCGCAGCAGTGTGGGGTATGTCTCTGCCTCCATGGTGTATCATGCTACCTGTTCCTAGGCAATCTCGTGGCACACACACCCAGGTGAAGGAATGGGACTGGCCACACTGCATGTGGAGCACTCTGGGCACCAGGCCCCCTCCAGAACCAGTGGAGAATCACATCCACTACCTCAGTCCTTGGCAGGATGAAGCACTCTGGGCACCAGTCCCCCTCCAGAACCAGTGAAGAATCACATCCACGACCTCAGTCCTTGGCAGGATGAAGCACTCTGGGCACCATGCCCTCTCCAGAACCAGTGGAGACTGTTATCCACTTGAGAGACTGTGGCGTTGCACTCCCCAGGATGGAGCAGTGGGCAAACCACCCACTGTAAAGACTTGAGAGACTGTGGCTTTGCACTCCCCAGGATAAAGCAGTGGGCAAACCACCCACGGTAAAGACTTGAGAGACTGTGGCTTTGCACTCCCCAGGGTACAGCAATGGGCATAGAGCCCCCTCGTGCAGCAGTGGCGTTGTGCATTTATCCAGCTGAGGTGCCCCCCTTCCCTTATCCCTGAGGACAATGATTGGTACACTATCCGGACTTGTGTAGTTGGTGTACATATTTGTTTATACTGAATTTTGAACTGTGACTATCAGATTTTTTATGATTACAATTGTTACAATCTTTTAATTTTGTCCTTGCGTTCTTCCAGGGGGTGGGGGGTGTATATGTAATGTTGCTGCATGTATTTGTGTGTATGTTGTTGTGGGTGAGGGTGGGGTTGGGGGTATTGCATGTTGCATGTGTGTGTCACTCTCCTCCCCCCCTCCCCTGTGTTGTAGGTGCAGTACTCACCGTGGTCGTTGATGGCGTCTGTCCTGCTCCTGATAGAGCGGGAGGAAGAGCAGCATTGGCAGGACCTGTAGTTCGGGCTCCATGGCGTCCTGGTTCCTCGTTGGGTGTCGATAAGTGAGTGGTTTCTCTTCTGTGTACTGCTTCCACCGTGCTTTTGATAGCGTTGGTTCCGCCCCGGAAAAGGTGGTGGATGGGCCTGTTGGGATACGGTGGGCGGTACTTTGTCCTCCGCCTGTCTGTTGGCGGTTACCACCACGGTGTTTGTTTCTACCACTGTGGCGGTCGGAGTGTTAAAGTGGCTTTCTATGTTGGCGGTTTCTGCCATGGTCGTGATTCCATTTTTTTTCCGACAGCCTGTCGGCGGTCTTACCGCTGATTTAACACCGACCGCCAGGGTTGTAATCAGGACCTTTGTCTCTAATGTTCACAGAATCATACACACTCTTACGTGGGGATCCTTTCTTGGAACATCACCTGTTTTATTATAAAAACACTACTTTGACCCATGTACGTTAGAGGGAGATTCCAGACAGATGACCACAGCTGTATGTTGATTGCTGAGTGCTTCGCTGCGTATGTAGACTACAGGCCTCTTGCTCAGGTATGAGGGATAATGTCTTCCCAGGGAAACCTGAAGGACAGAATAGAGCTTAACATGCTGTGCTCTAACATAGGCTAGGTAGGAGCTATCCTTAACCATCGTAGTGACAATATGGTAGCGTTATACACGCAATCTTTTGGGATCGTGTAGTTAAGATATATGACATCTTTCTGGCTGAACAAGATTGGCAGCCTGATTTTGTCCGGACCTGCCCAGTTGGGGAGGAGGTTATTAAACCTTCCTTCTCGACCCTTGTTCCAGGGGAACTCGCAGAGTCCTATTGCATCAAATGGGCTCTAGCACAAGCACCTGCCTTATATAGAAATCAAGTAGGGTGGGACAGGGATTCTCCATATCATGTAATTCCGATTAAAGGTGAACCTCAGCCACAACCGCAGTATCCCATAAAACATGAAGCAAGGGCACCGGTGAGAGAAATACTTACACAATTTGAATACCAGGGAGTAATTGAACCATGAGTCTCACCGATAAATAATCCCTTATTCCCTGTAGCTAAACCGGACCATTCATATAGAATAGTCTTAGACTACAGACATTTGAACGGACATACACGTACATATGCTATACAGAATTCTCATAGCACTGCACTGATGAGCAACATAGTGCGGAAAAAATATAAAACGATTTTGGATATCTCAAATGGATTCTTCTGCCGGAATATCGCACCGGAAAGCAGAGATTTAACAAGCTTTAGCGCGCTAGGCTCCCAGAAAAAATTCTGTTGTTTGCCTCAAGGGATTTAAGAACAGCCGAGGACTGTTTGTGGCTTGTGTGACTGCTATTTTACACGAGTTAGACCCTGAAGCATTGTCATATGTGGATGATATATATCTCACGGATGATGAGTTGCTACAACATTTAAGATGGGTAGCCCGCATTGTTGTAGGGTTTGCCAATATTGGCTAAAAATGTAACTTACAAAAAATTGAAAATTGCCTTCCTCAGCGTCATATTCCTGGGATATGAGCTGTTGAATGAGGGTAAGAGCCTAGCACCACAATTTTTAGAAAAGTGTGCACAATTGCAACCGCCGAACACGATTAAGAAATTGCAATCACTGTTGGGCTTTCTAAATTTTGGTAGAACATACATTCCTGGGTATGCTACACGCATAAAACCATTATATGAATTGATACGTCCTGATTTTTCAAGCAAATTCTGGACAATTGAACATACACATACTCTTCGGGAGTCACAAGCAGATCTACTAGGCGCAAAACATTTACACACACAGGACAATAAGACGCATTTGGTCATCAGGGTGATAGCTGGGGCCATTGGGTTTACTTATGTCACATTTAATGAAGGTGAGAGTCCCGATTGGATACAAGTCACACTTGTATTCGGCTGCTGAACAACGATTTGCACCCACAGAGAAAATTCTTACTGCTGTACAGATGGCTGTTACTAAAGAAAGACCTCTTGCACAGGGAAAACGCATTATTGTCGTTTCTCATATTTCAGCCCTCGAGGCTGTTACAAAAGCTAGCGTTCCGAATGCGAAAGCACTTCACCCGTGATTGATAAAATGGGCTACTTCTTTAACAGCCACTGATGTAGACTACATTTTTGACCCAAAGTTACAAACTCAGGAATTTCTGCAATATGAAGTTGAATATCCAGTTCCAACTGACACGTTGCCTATTGATCAATATCAAGTAATCATGTACACCGATGGCTCTGCGCAACCGGCGATTAGGACAAAACACGAATATTCAGCTGCATGTGCGGTAGTGAGCGGCTATATGGAGGGGGAGAAGTTCTGCCCCCAACATACTTATACACAGACCTTAGGGGATTGTACAGCACAATTAGCTGAGCTAAAAGCTCTACTAATGGCTCTAGAACATACAGATCCAACGCAGTTCACACTGATTGTTTGTGATTCGTATTATTGCGTCCAGTCTTTTCTTGAATATCTACATTACTGGCGCTTGAATGGGTTCAGAGATTCAAAAAGCAACACCATAAAACACAGACTACTGTGGGGGAAGGTAGCAGACTTGAAAGAGACGCTACCCAAAGTCCATGTTGTGCATACACTTGGACACCAGCGCGTTGGAATACACATTGCTGGAAATACTTTGGCAGATGAAGCCGCAAAGTCGGCAGTGGCAGTTGCCACTGTAGCTGCAGTGACTCGTTTGAGTTCCAAACCAGACACAGAGATGATGGCCGCCATAAAAGCTATGGTTGATGGCACGCCTTATCCAAAAGGATTTCCAAATAAATATCAATACTTCATGGGAAGTATGCTTAATGCTGACGTTAAAATTCCTAGCGTAGGCGTACACGACATCCCCAATAAAGTTGTAAGATCACAATTGATTAAAGCAGCGCATGAGGTAGTGGCATCTGCACATGCTGGCGTGGCAGCTACAATTTCGCTATTGCAGGCCCGTTACTGGTGGCCTGGTCTCTATAAAGAGACTAAGCTGTATGTCCTTTGTTGTGACATCTGTCAACAAATCAAAGTATCAACAGCTAAACGCCCGCCACAGACACCCCTCTTAATATCCAAAAGACCATTACAATGTGTGTACTTGGATCATTGTGGTCCACTAACACCGGATAGTGCATACAAATATATACTAGTCGCTGTTGATTCTTGCTCCAGATTTGTGTGGGTGTGGCCACAACGCTCGGCTGACGCTCGGACTGTTATTAAAGATTTGCGAGTCTTTGTCAGTACATATGCAGTTGCGGCATTCCATTCGGACCAGGGCCCTGCTTTTGCCTCAAGGGCATTCAGGGACACCATGGCTTCGTTGGGGGTCCAGCTCCAGTACTCGTCTCCATTTCATCCTGAGGGAAATTCTGTTGTGGAGCGATTAAACCGCGATTTAAAGCAATCCTTAACAGCCGGGGTCTTAGGTACGGGTCGTAGTTGGCTAACCCACCTGTATGGAGTTCAGAGAGCACTCAATAACCTGCCTAGAAGGTCCCTGGGGGGTCGTACTTCAAATGAGTGCCTGTTCGGAACACAAATGTTTGTTCCGGATCTTGATGGTCCTGGTGTGGAGGCGGCAGAAACGGCTTTTGACATAAATGATAGTGTCATCGTTTTACAGGAATTATAGCAGTTCCGTGAAGATAACTCTTCTAAAAGTGCCGCCTCCACAGGAATTAAGGATGTCAAATCAAATCAAATCATTAACATTTATAAAGCGCGCTACTCACCCGTGCGGGTCTCAAGGCGCTAGGGGGGAAAGGGGGGGTTATCGCTGCTCGAACAGCCAAGTCTTTAGGAGTCTCCGGAAAGCGGAGTGGTCCTGGGTGGTCCTGAGGCTGGTGGGGAGGGAGTTCCAGGTCTTGGCCGCCAGGAAGGAGAAAGATCTCCCACCCGCCGTGGAGCGGCGGGTGCGAGGGACGGCAGCAAGTGCGAGGCCAGCGGAGCGGAGGGGGCGGGTGGGGACGTAGAAGCTGAGGCGTCTGTTGAGGTATTCCGGTCCCTTGTTGTGGAGGGCTTTGTGTGCGTGGGTGAGAAGACGGAAGGTGATCCTTTTGCTGACTGAGAGCCAATGCAGGTGTCTCAGGTGTGCGGAGATGTGGCTGTTGCGGGGTACGTCGAGGATGAGGCGGGCCGAGGCGTTTTGGATGCGTTGCAGGCGGTTTTGGAGTTTGGCTGTGGTCCCGGCGTAGAGGGTGTTGCGTAGTCCAGGCGGCTCGTGACGAGGGCGTGGGTCACGGTTTTTCTGGTGTCGGCGGGGATCCAGCGGAAGATCTTACGGAGCATGCGGAGAGTGAGGAAGCAGGCGGAGGACACGGCGTTGACTTGCTTGGTCATGGTGAGAAGAGGGTCCAAGATGAAGCCGAGGTTGCGGGCGTGGTCTGCGGGGGTCGGTGCGGTGCCGAGGGCCGTGGGCCACCAGGAGTCGTCCCAGGCGGACGGGGTGTTGCCGAGGATGAGGACTTCCGTTTTTTCAGAGTTCAGCTTTAGGCGGCTGAGCCTCATCCAATCTGCAACGTCCTTCATACCCTCTTGTAGGTTGGTCTTGGCGCTGGCGGGGTCCTTGGTGAGGGAGAGTACAAGTTGGGTGTCGTCGGCGTAGGAGGTGATGATGATGTCGTGCTTGCGTACGATGTCGGCGAGGGGGCTCATGTAGACATTGAAGAGTGTCGGGCTGAGCGATGAGCCTTGAGGTACGCCGCAGATGATCTTGGTGGGTTCTGAGCGAAACGGAGGGAGGTAAACTCTTTGGGAGCGGTTAGCGAGGAAGGAGGCGATCCAGTCCAGGGCCTGGCCTTGGATCCCGGTGGAGCGTAGGCGGGTGATTAGGGTGCGGTGACAGACGGTGTCAAAGGCAGCCGAGAGGTCGAGGAGAATGAGGGCGACTGTTTCACCGTTGTCCATCAGGGTTCTGATGTCGTCTGTGACTGAGATGAGGGCGGTTTCCGTGCTGTGGTTGGTTCGGAATCCGGTTTGTGAAGGGTCGAGCAGGTTGTTGTCTTCCAGGAAGGTGGTCAGCTGTTTGTTGACGGTCTTTTCTATTACCTTGGCTGGGAAAGGTAGAAGAGAGATGGGGCGGAAGTTTTTCAGGTCGCTTGGGTCAGCCGTAGGTTTCTTTAGTAGGGCGTTGACTTCAGCGTGCTTCCAGCATTCGGGGAAGGTAGCAGAAGAAAAAGAAGAGTTGATGACGGTCTGGAGGTGCGGGGCGATGATGTCGTCGGCTTTGTTAAAGATGAAGTGCGGGCAGGGGTCCGAAGGGGCGCCGGAGTGGATGTGCCAGTAACACCTACCAGCTGGATTCCCAGGGATGGGGATCTTGTGCGTGAAAAGGTTGCGGTGAAAAAAGAATTTGGCCCTTCTTATCGAGCACCAGTCCCTGTGTTGGGGATGCACGGAACAAGAACTGGTATTTTACCACCGTTGCCAGGTGCCAAAGAAAATTGCTTTGTTTCTATTGACAATGTCAAATCACAACATGTGGCCGATTCTACACAGCAGACCAAGAGGAATGTCCAGTAATTCCTGAATCCCTCTCACTACTGGGGAAGATTTTCCGCTTCAAGTTATCTATACCAACACTGTTGCCTCTCCGAGCTTGGGGAGGGTGGATGATGATCTCGCATTAGTTCCACTAACAACAAATAACTTAGAAACATTTGATCAAGTCACCATGACTACTGACGTGACGGATGGTGCTATCTACAGTGTACCACCGCGAGAAACACCAACTCCTACATTGAATGCGGCGACGCCTTTTGCACGAACTGCCACTGGTTACAATGGTCTATCGGATCGTTTGCCTCTTCGACTACTGACCTGTCAGGTCCACGTAAGCTGATGCGTTGGCTTAAAGATACTTATTTTTTTTTTCCATGGAACTATCTGTGGCTTTTATTGACTATGCTATAATTTTTTCTTTGGATTGGGTTTGTCGTTACCTTTTTTCTGTTGATACATGGTCATTTTCTGCCTGAGAGATCAGCGGTTGAACAGGTGGAGGAGGTGTTGAAACCAAATTTTTCATCACATAGGGTCCGAAGAGACTTGTCCTTTGTGAACATTTCTGCAGTACCTATTCCGGATGGGATTGTGTGGGGTAAAGTAATGTTTGATATATACGGTCCCACTGAGATAATTCAAATACCGTATGTCCTAAAGTTATCTATGAATGATATAGTAATACCAGGCATTGTATCTGATGATTGGGATGTGAAGACAGTTGATTCAATGATGACAGAATTACAATATTATACTGTCTATGAAACTTAAGATGTTCACCAGTTTAAAGACAATTATGGTGACATGTTTTGCTATAATTATTATGGGCACCACTTCATACACAAAGCAAGTAGTCCAAAAACAATATTTGACTATACGCAATGGGAACATTGACCAACTCCCCCGCAAGGGAGTTCCAAAACTTACTTTGATAAATTTACGTATTTTTCTGGGCATCATCAAACGAATGCTAAGTCATATTATTTTAGGTTAACTCCGTCTAAAGATAAACAAATGTTTTTGACTAACACAAAATTCATATATTCAGATTCCTTTGTTTCCTGACTGTCAGTTGAAGGTTATGAATATTGGTAAAAAAATATTGATTTGAAAAGTGTTTGGGGAACAAAACATTGGCGAACAAAGGGTAGAGAAACATTGTTTAGAGCATGTCTCATTCACGTCCAAATTATTATTTTTAATGAAACAGTACAACAGACTAGCTGTTTAGGCTTAGCGACAATCAGAGAATTGAACATGCCTAGTATACCTGTCTCTGCGAAAATTAATAACTGGCAGAAATACATAAATGCCACTTTTAGTGAACTTACAGAATGGGTCCAGAATGGTACATTTAACACTTCATTGACAAGTCCAGGCAGGTGGTTATTGTGGCCCATAGACACCAACGGGTGTCATCAACGTTTTGTCACCTCCTCAGGGGGTTTCCGGACGAGTAGGTCAGACCCTCGCTATATATCACCAGAACATGCTGAACATATAATGTGGGAAAATTGTGCCAGCAATGGTCAAAATCATCCTCGCTAGATGCAGTTAAGACACATCTCACTCTCCTGTCTAATAACACTGACTTATAAGATTTTTTGTCAGGCCCGAAGACACCACGTAGGAAGCGTTTCTTGTATGAAGTATTCAATGAAATATGGAAACTTTCCCAGCAGGAGGCTGCAGCCCGGTTAAGGCAGATAGATCATTAAAATTTTAAAAAGGCATTAGCTGTTGTGAATAATGGAATTCACACCTTGTCCGACCGGATATATACAATTTACAACATTGTTTCTTCCTCTATGGACATTATACGATCTGATATGTCTTCTTTATAACATGGACAGAGTCAGACCAGGTCCATTATGCAGTTGGGTTGGACACTTCAGACATTGAAGGCGGGTCGCGTTCCGTGGCAGCACATCAGTGCCAGGGAAATATTTTTTTCCTTTAATTTAACGCAACAACAACAACTAATGGCTAAGAAGGAGGCGACTTATGTCATGCTTAACATTGAAAAGTTAGAAAGATTGTCCTTTACCGTGGCCGAGTTTCCCTCTGCAGAGTGGTTAATACACAGGGTTATTAATCTGCATTACAATTCACTTCTTGTCTGAAACATTTTCCGGTAGGCAGATATGAAAAGTTGGGAGATAGTTACATCCATGAGGTGTGGGAGCTTCCCTTCTTATACAAATGTCTCAATGGTATGAAAGAAGCCTTTCTTAGCGGTAGTGAATGCAAGACTTCGGTCAGCCATTCGATGATTTGTAAGCAACTGTCCTTGCATGGGGCGTGTAATGCCTCAGTGACGAAATTGGCTTGCTATCTGAAGGGAGTTCCGGTCCCCTTGATTAAACGCACATTCCAGATGCTTTCAAACGGCAGCTACATCCTCCTCAATAGTGAAGACTGTTGTGGCATGCGGGCCAGAATAGTTTACGTTGTTTCGGTCACTAAGGTCGTTACTTGATGCGGGAGTGTGTTGTTTCCCCCCACTAAAATTAGGGAGGTAGCGGATATTTGGCCTCACATTGCTACTTCCAAGGTGAATTTCGACAAGTTAAGTAGACTGAAGGCTTTATTGTTTCAGAAGCATGTGGCCCTTACATCTGCACGCGAGACCTACGCACTTCAGGTGGCAAGGTCATCAGCGGAAATACAGTCCCTGTTAAATACCAACTTTCCGAGCCACTTTGGTGAACTCGTGGGACGCATATTTAATGTGTCCAGCACAGCTGGATTAGCACATTTTTTCAAAGCCGTTGGTGTTGGTTTCGTTCACACCTTCTCTTCCATATTCGGTTCAATACATTCGGCTATTCATTCAATTTTCGGAAGCATTTTTGGGGGATTTCCGATTACTTTGGCTTTATTAGCCGGCATTTCGCTGTTGCTGTTGTTTTTCCGCAATGGCTGTCCCGCCGCAACAAGGACGAATGTGGGCGCTCCCATCAGCGCAGCTGTGTCGTGAACACATGATGCAGCACTTTGGAGCAGCACTCCTGATACATTTGGAGTGTGACTGGCCTTTGCCATTCAGACCAGTTTTGGATTGTATGCAGCCCGTGTTTTGGTGCCATTGGTGCTCTATTGAACATGCACTTGACGTCTGTCTCTCACAGCAGCGCCCCCCAGTGGTTGATGCTGATCTGTTGATGTTCCCAATGAGGGCTCATTACCAGACATGTGCGCTGCGGCTGCGTTTGCTTCGAGAGGCTGATTATGAGATACCCTTCCTGGAGGAAGTTGATATTAACTTGTTTACAGGCTCTACACGGGATGCCGCCTTGGTTGACACGGGGGCTTTGGAACACACCTGCTCCCCAAAAGTCTTTGGCGTGGATCTTCCGGTTTTGTCATCTGCAGAAGTGGAGAATCTCCTGCTTTTCATGACCACTGTTTGAATTGAATTTGTTCTAAATTAACATTGTCATATAAATTCGGCATTTTGCCGAATGCGCATTTTTTAAAATTGAGGATTATTACGCTACCTGATGAAGCAGCCAAATCAGTAGTAGCTACTGCTGCTGTTGCTGCAGTAACTTATTCTAGAACGAAACCGGTTGATAACATATTGGCTGCCGTGAAAGCCAAGGTTGAAGGCACGCCCTTTCCAAAAGCATTTCCTGCTAAATATTCCTACCGAATGGAAGGCTTCCTTGACGCAGAAATACAAATACCAGGCATAAGGGTTCAGATAATTCCCAATAAAGACCTAAGATTGCATCTGCCCATGCTGGTGTGGCAGCTACAATATCATTATTGCAAGCATGTTATTGGTGGCCAGGTCTATACAAACAGACCAAGCAGTATGTACTTTGTTGTGACATCTGCCAACAAATTAAGGGCTCCACCGTCAAATGCCCACCATAGACACCCCTCTTAATTTCCAACATACAATGTATGTACTTGGACCATTGTGGTCCCCTAACACCAGACAGTGCATACAAATACATCTTAGTCGCTGTCGACTCTTGCTCCAGATTTCTATGGGTATGGCCACAATGCTCGGCTGACGCTTGGACTGTTATTAAAGATTTGTAAGTCTTTATCGGCACATATGCAGTTGCGACTTTCCACTCGGACCAGGGCCCTGCCTTTGCCTCAAGGGCATTCAGGGACGCCATGGCTTTGTTAGGAGTTCAACTCCGTTACTCGTCTCCATTTCATCCCGAGGGAAATAGTGTCATGGAGCAAAGAAACCATGATTTAAAGCAATCCTTAACAGCCAGAGTATTAGGTACGGGTCGTAGTTGGCTTAACCACCTGTATGGAGTCCAGAGAGCACTTAACAATCTGCCTAGAAGGTCCCTGAGGAGGGGGTTCATACTTCATACGAGTGCCTGTTTGGAACTCAAATGTATGTTCCAGATCTTGATGGTCCTGGCAAGGAGGCGGCAGAAACACCTTTTGACATAAATTAACATGTCACTGTCTTACAGGAATTACAACAGTTCCGTGACGACAATTCTTCTGCCCGTGCTGCCTCCACTGAATCAAGGATGTACCGGCTGGATTCCAAAGGTTGGGGCTCTAGTATGTGAAAAAGTTGGTGTGAAAAAGGAGTTTGGTCCTTCTTATCGTGCATCAGTCCCAGTCTTGGGAATACACGGTACAAGAACTGTAATTCTACCACCTTTGCCTGGTGCTAAATAAAATCGCTTTGTATCTATCGACAATGTCATGTTACACCATGTAGCTGATCCTCCACAGCAGACCAAGAGGAGCAGCCAGTAGTTCCCGAATCCCTCTCACTACTGGCCGAGCTGTCCTTCTACAAGTTTTGAGCAGCAAAGCTGACACCTCTCCAAACTTGGGGAGGGTGGAAAATGATCTTCCACTAACATATGTTACAACAAACAACACAGAAATTATTGATAAATTTGACACAACTTCTACACAGACAGATGGCATCATTTACTGTGAACCACTTCAGGAGACCCCTACCAGTGCTCCACCTTCAAATACGGCTCCTGCTTTTGCACGACCTGCTTCTGGATACTTTGCCGACATCTATGACACCTCCTCGGACTCATTTGCCTCTTCTACATCTGAACTGCCAAAAACACATGTTAAATTGGCTTAAAACAAATGACTTTATTTTCCCATGGATCGATCTGTGGCTTTCCTTGAGTATATTAGCTTTCCTCCTTTGGATCGACTTTGTTATCACTTTCTTTTACTAATAAATGGTCTTACCTTCCTGAAAGATCAACAGTTGAACTGGTGGATGAGGTCCTAAAACCCCATTTTTCTTCTCACAAGGTCCGCAGAGAGTTGTCTTTTGTGAACATTTCCTCTATACCAACTCCTGATGGGATTGTTTGGGATAAAGTTACATTTGATATATACAGCCCTACGGAAGTCTTTCAGATACCGTAGGTGTTTAAACTTTCTATAAACGATGTAATAATACCCACAGTTGTTTCTGATGACTGGGATGTAAAAACAGTTGATTCTATGATGACTGAATTGTAGTATTTTATTGTATTTGAAAGTGAGGATGTTTATCAATCTAAAGAGAATTGTTGTGACATGTTTTGCTATAATTATTATGGACACCATTTCATTCACAGAGCGAGTACCCCAAAGACTATTTTTAATTACACACAATGGGAACATTGTCCAACTCTACCACAAAGGAGTTCAAAAGCATGTTCTGAAAAATGGGCATATTTTTCTGAGTATAATGTCAAAAATGCTGAGTCATATTATCTCAAATTGCCTTTAATGGAAATTGTACATATATTATTGACAGATACAAAATTAATTTATTCGGATACCTTTGTTTCCCCGGTTGGCTATAGAAGGCTATGAATATTGGCTTAAGTCGATTGACTTAAAAAGTGTGTGGGGAACAAACAATTGGAAAATAAGAGGAAAGGAAGCTTTATTTAGAGCATGTCTGATACCTGTTCAAATGATATTTTTAAATTAAACAGTTCAACAGACAAGATGTTTAGGCTTAGCAAAAATTAAGGAATTGAATGCACCCAGTATTCATGCCCTGCAAAATTTTATAAATGGCAAAAATGTATAAATGCAACTGAAGATCAGCTTGATGAATGGGTCCAAAATGGCACATTTAATACTTCACTTTCACGTCCTGGTGGGTGGTTATTGTGGCCAATAGATACCAACTGTGTCATAACCGTTTTATAAACTCCACAGGGAGTTTCATAACAAGTAGGCCAGACCCTCGCTATGTGTTATCTGAACATGCGTGTATAGTAACAACATACAGTGTAGGGAAACTATGCCAGCAATGGTTGAAGAATTCCTCACTAGATGCTCTTAGAGAACACCTCAGTCTCCTGTCTAATAACACTGACTTACAAGATTGCCTGTTAGGCCCCAGAAAACATCGCAGAAAGCGCTTCTTAGATGCAGTTTATAATTACATTTGGAAGCTTTCTTAACAAGAAGCTGCTGCCTGGTTAAGACAAATAGATCAGGAAAACTTACAGAAGGCATTAGCTGTTGTAGATAATGGGATTAATACCCTGCCCGACCAGATATACACCTTAAACAACATTGTTTCCTCTGCAATAGACATAATACAAAGTGGCATGTCTTCTTTACACCATGGACAGAGTCAACTAAGGTCCATTATGCAGTTGGGTTGGACACTACAAACACTGAAGGCAGGTCATGTTCCCTGGCAACACGTTAGCACAAGGGACATATTTTCAACATTTAATTTAACGCGACAACAACAACTAATGGCTAAGAAAGAAGCAACTTATGTCATGTTAAATATTGGGAAATCAGAAAAGTTACCATTTACTGTGGCTGAAATACCATATGCTGAGTGGTTAATACACGGGGTTATTAATCTGCCTATTTCAACACTTCAATTCACGTCCTGCTTGAAACATTCCAGTAGGCAGATATGAAAGGCTAGGAGATAGTTGAGAGCTACCCTTCCCGTACAAATGTCTCAGTGGCATGAAGGAGGTCTTTCTTAGCAGTAGTGAATGCGAGACTTCTGTCAGCCATTCAATGGTTTGCAAGCAGCTGTCCTTGCACGGGACGTGTAACGCTTTGGCAGCGAACTTGGCTTGTTACCTGAAGGGTGTTCCAGTCCCCTTGATTAGACCTGCGTTCCAGGTGCTCTCGAATGGCAGCTATGTCCTCCTCAATAGTGAAAACTGTTGTGGGATGCGAGCTGGAATAGTTTATGTCGTTTCGGTCTCTAAGATTGCTACATGCTGCGGAACGTACTTTTTCCTCCTGAGATTTGGCCCCATATCGCTACTTCAAATGTGAATTTTGACAAGTTGAGCAGACTCAAGACTTTATTGTACACATGCTCAAGTGTCTTTCAACTTGTCATTATTACCATTCTTATATATACTCCTTAGGTTGGATTGTAGTAGCTTTTATACATAATTAGGCTTTAAACCACCTTTGAACCAGCAAGGGGAGGGTGCTGTGTAGCCATTTTATTTATAGTTTCACACACGTTATTTTAGCAAACTAGGCCTACCGCTGTGCACTTTAACCTAGACATATTTTATTCAACTTGTTTTAATATTTTAACAATAGCCCCATTTGCTGTCTTGTTTTATTTTCTCTGTCTAGCTGTTCTTTGCCTAGGCCACCACTGCGTTCTTAAACAAAACATTTTTTTCACTCTGTGCTTTCCTCAAGGCTGCAGTAAGATAGGTTGCCGGCAAATGTGATACACTTTGTCTCTAATGTTCACAGAAACATACACACTCTTACGTGGGGATCCTTTCTTGGAACATCAGCTGTTTTATTATAAAAACACTACTTTGACCCATGTACGTTAGAGGGAGATTCCAGCCAGATGACCATGGCTGTATGCTGATTGCTGAGTGCTTCACTGCAGCTGCTTATGTAGACTGCAGGCCTCTTGCTCAGGTATGAGGGATGATGTCTTCCCAGGGGAACCTGAAGGGCTGTGCTCTAAAATAGCCTAGGCAGGCACTATCCTTAACGATTGTAGTGACAATATGGTAGCGTTATTTTTATGTTTCACTCTCCTTGTCATGATTTTAATCCTGTCATGCTTCATCGTCCTAGTTATTGCAATACATAGTTTATTATCTAAGATGCAGTTACTTCAATAAAATCTTAATTGAACTATATTCTGCCTCTGATTGTCCTTGCATATGTGAGACTAATGTAACTGAGAGAAACGGATGAGATTTGAGTGACCACAAATTCCCTGAGGAGTCATTTGTGTCATGCCCTTGGTTGCCTAATCATCCCTGCTCTTGGGAGGAGAAGTGGCACTGCTTGTTAGCTGGAACAAAACCCGGATTAGGCCGACAGGTGTTGCCTGTAGTGGGTTCAGAATCAGTCCCCCACAGTGCAAGTGATTCTGCCGCCCAAATCCAGTAGTCTCATTAGGATAATGAGAACCTACGCAACAGTATATGATACCGAGGTACCAAGGGCATGTATGGCTGGCTGTCCACAGAAGAGCTTCAGCACTGATTGTGCCACTCTGTGTGTGACAAAATGAAAACACGACTTTCAGCTGCCATTGCAGACTGAAGAGGCTGTACATTCACTGCACACACAACTCTTTTGTTACCGCTAATGTCAAAGTCCACTAGTCCCTTAACTATATATGTAAGTCTCCTCTAAGGCAGGCCTATGAAGCCCTATGGCAAGGAGCTGTGTGTTGGTAAGATAGACAGATAAGAAGCATTAAAGTTTCAGTGCTTGCTGAGGATGGATAAGTAGCCTTATAAAGTAATTGCAGATTTAAAAATTGGCACTCTAATGCATCTAACTTCTGACAGAGGCCCTATCATGTAAGGTAACAAATTAAAGGGGACATCTAATGCAACCCAATGGTGCAATCAATATCTATGTCCACTTTTATGCTAGACACGTTTTTGGAAGTTACTATACCTTAACCCATCTAGTCCAGTGGCTTCAGAGAGGAACAGAGACTGAAACAGGTTTCCCACCACCTGGGGAGAGGTGTGAACAACTCCCAGACTCAGAACAAAGTCTGTTGCCACACTGGAGGTGTGACCCCCACCCACAGGTTGGACTGCAAAGGGTTTTAGCTCAAAAGGCAAACATCAAAGGGCAATGACACCTTTAAAGGGCCGCTGTGACAACACTCACATGCAGGAAGCCCTTTGTTTTCCCCCTAGACAGAGTAGAGCTATGGCCAAAGGAAGGAAAAACAGTTTTAAAATCAGTTTTCCATGGGCATGCTACCCATGGAAGCTACATCCCCAGGAGTAGGCTACAAGGGTCCTCACACTCAAGGAAGACTTCTACCATGTTGGGTGTGGTATGCAAGGGGCACTCTGGGATAGCCTGATGCCAAACAACACTGAAACTATGTCACCAGTTAGGAGGAGACCTTCTAGCCCATTGATTAGTGACAGTGTTGTCCCCTTGGGCCACCTTGCCGGGGTATAATGGGCACCCCTAGCACCAGAGACAACAGTACTCACTGGGTTAGGACCAAGGATGAGAAGAAGCCCACTCTGCACCCATTGGAAGCTCACAAGGAGAGGCTGCATTGCTGGAGCGACTTCACTTGCTGTACTTTGGGCTGGTGGAAATTGGACCATGTACTGCATGACTGGCTCAGAGATAAAGTTGATTCCCGTCCCCAATACAAAGCAGAGACTCTAAGGGTCAGTTGGCTGATCCCCCAGAATGGCACTGGGGACATTAAAGATGGAGCCGCATTCCTGGTAGCCACCACAGCTGTTTTGCCGCTACCGGAAGTCAGGCACTTTAATGGACAATTTGGAAATAGCAAGAAGTTGCACCAGCATCTGCCAGACCACTGGGTGTTGGATTGTGACTGGATTCATCCACCCTAAAATAGACTAGCCCTCACCAAAGATTTGCACTGGAACTGCTGTGTTACAAGAACAAAAGGTCTGCATCTCTAGCCCTTTGACCCCTGCCTAAAGCACTTTGTGGGACCCCGAGATCCATGGCCAGAGTCACCCCCAATCACCTGTGGACTGAGGACTCGAGTAGAATTCACCTCAGTGGACGGCATAATATCTGGAGCATCCATTCGATATCCTTAGGCCTGTATCTCTCAGAATCAGAACCACTCCATAGAAGTCAATGGCAGTTGTCCTTTAAAGTTTGGAACCCACTTCAAGGATGTTCTGGTGGCCAGTTAACTGTCCAAAGTTTCCTTTCTAGACTCCTAGACCTCTGTCCTGATAGATTTGGTCGCTCAACTCAGATGAAAGTTGCTGAACTCAGTGTATCAAACTTTTACAAAGTTTAAGTTTGGAAAGTGTTGACTTGACAATGCTTGTTTGTTAAAGTTTGATGTTAAAGTTTTTAAAAACTTTAAAATGTATATCTCCAGAATGCCCTGGTGGTTTTTAGTCATTAAGGACTCTAGAAAAATCATAAAAATATGTTATATGTGTATAAAATATTGTTGTGTCTCTTTCATGTTTGGTGAATTTCTTGTTTTGTTGTTTGGTGTTGTTAAATGCTTTGCTAGTTGATCCTTTGCTAAGCCTTAGTGCTCTGTGCCATAGCTACCAAAGGGTTGAGCAAATAACTCTGACTGCACCCAAAAGGAAAATGTGAGTGTACTACACGACAAAGCCCCAACCTTGCCATACAGCGCATCCATTTCCTTACATTGAGTTTAAGAGCAGACAATGGGGCGTGCACTCTTGTAGCAGACCCCGAGGTATTTGTAGTTTGTACTTCTGAAGACAGGGTTTCCACCGAAGGACCAACTGCCATTCTTATTAATTTTTCTTCCGAAAACCACAGCCTGAGTTTTGTAAGATTGACAGTCAGTTCGTTTCTATGCACTAAGGACCAGATTTTACAAGGTTTTGGTCTCCCTTGCACCACGCAAGGGGGCGCAAGTGTGGTGAAAAACCTAAATGAGATTTATCAAGCCAAAGAAGGCACCCTTGCATGGCCCTGTGTGGCCTGATATATCTAGAGTAACACAAGACAATGCAAATTGCTGCCCTGCATTACTCTACGGCAGGGAGGCATTCCATGGGTGCAGCGTAGTGTTCCCACGCACCCCCTCCATGGACTCTGACACATTCCCAGATTTACCAACACTGGTAGACCTGGGCATGAGTCATCATTGTATGCTTCCCCATCAGAGGCGCACCGAGGAGACATTTCATTGTTTCCTCATTCTAAGTGTGCTGCATTCTGCAATACACATAGAAAAAGGAACACTTCTAAGGATTGTTTTTGTGCGGGAAGGATCCCTTTCAAAAACATCCTGCCTACAACGTAGGCACCCTTGCAATATGACGCAAAGGTGTCTGCATTGGCGCTATGCAGCCAAAAGTGCACCAGCACTAGGAAAGGACAGGAATGCACAATATATTTTTAAATACAGCACATTCCTGTCCTTTCCCTTTCATTAATTTAATAGCCTCTGCAGACCATTCCCTTCATGTTCATAAGGACTACATCATGCACGTATTGAAAAGAGGACACCTGTTATTGCCCCAGGCTCAGCAAGTGAGATTTGACTGAGTCCAAGTGTATGGTAATATCTGAAATAAAGAGGTTAAAAAGCATTGGGGTAAGGACACATCCAGGAATGGAAGCCGTCGCCTCAAGCTCAACTCCGACAAGACGGAGCTCATCAACTTCGGGAATGCCACTTCAGTTTGGGATGACTCCTGGCGGCCCACATCCCTCAGAGCCCCTCTGCACAAACCGAGCACTCTCGTAACTTAGGAATCATCCTTGACTCCTCCCTACCCATGACGCGCCAGGTAAACTCTTTCTCCTCCTCCTGCTGGCACACACTCCCAAAACTTCAGAATATCTTCAGATGGATCCCAGCAATCTGTCGCAAGACAGTCACCCATGCCTGAGTCACGAGCAAGCCCGACTACGGCAACGCTCTATACTCCGGCATCTCAAATAGGAACATCAAAAAACTTCAACTCATCCAGAACGCCGCTGTTAGAATCATTCTGGACCCTCCACTGGCTACCATTTGAGAAGCGAATCACCTTCAAGCTTCTCATCCACACGTCCAAAGCCATACTCAACGCAGGACCAGCCTACCTGAACCACCGTGTCTCCTTCCACACCCTCACCAGATGCCTCCGCTCCACCCAGATGGCCCTGGCCACCATCCTTTGCATCCGCAAAACCACAGCCGGAGGACGATCTTTCACCAACACTGCAGCAAAGGGCTGGAACAACCTCCCCCTGCACCTCAGACAAATCACGACGCTCACCATCTTCAGGAAGAACCTCAATACCTGGCTCTTCGGATGAGGCCCCTCCCCCCCAGCTCCTTGAGACCCTCACGGGTGAGTAGCCGCGCTCTAAAAATATTGATTGATTGATTAATTTGAACAGCTCCCAAACTTCGCCCATTAAGTGTATGGAGTCCAAGGGCCTCCAAAGTGTGCAGAAACTTATGATCAAGTTTGTTAATAGCACTAAATTCAAGGTGGATGATAGCCAGGACCAGTCAACAGTTTGTGGGTTTGGAGGTCTCAAGTGGCAGCAGCTGTGGCCTTGAGTTTTGTTTAGTGATATAGTTACAGAGGGCCTCATTTACAAGACCCTGGGCACTGGGATGCACAGAAAGTGCCTTGTTGCGCCACCCTACACCACTGGGACAGGGCAGCAATGCACCATATCTACAAGATATGGTGCATTTCTGTCCTCTTCCCCTGCCCTGGTGTACAAATTGCAGCCATGCGCCAACTCAGGTACCCTTGCAACAGGGTGCCTTTATTGTGGGGATGATTGTTTTTGTGCAGGAAGGGACACCTTCCAGCACAAACTCAATCACAAGAGGTGTTTTCCTTTTTCTATGTGTGATGCAGAATGCAGCACACGTAGAGAGAGGGAAAAAGGGCAGAAATAAAGATATTTCTCCCTGTTGCGTCACTCTTACGCCACCCCTGAGGTGGCGTAGAAATCTGATGCATTCTCAGACTTCTGAATCTGGGAATGCCTCAGATTCCTTCAGGTTCCATGGGTGTTGTGTGGGAACAATCCAAGCAACACCCATGGAACACCCCTTTTAAGCAGTGTTAGGCGTGAAAGGGGTCCATATTTACAAGGCTATGAAAAACCATGAAAGGCGGCTTTACGTCGCCTTGCAAATATGGGCTGGCACACCGCCACCAGAGAGTAAAAAAAAAATGACACTGCGATGGCACAGTGTGCTGCTAGGGCCTCATAAAGGAGGCCCTGAGTCTCTTGGGTGTACTTTATTGATTCCACTTGTCCCTATAGCTTCTTTTAAAAGTGAAGCAGCTGTTGAGCAACCCTGCATAGCAAGGTGGGACCTGTTCACTGAACAGTAGAAGTTGTTTTCTTCAGCTTGTAACACAAAGGGATTTTTTTTTTTTTTAGCCACGTGTGCGACCGTTGTTCCCCAATCTGCAAAAGGTTTGTGTCTCGACAGAATCAGCTTAGCTATTGCTGCTGTGAACCAGGTATATATTTTTGGTTAGTAAGGTTTTCCTTAGTAGATATCCCGCTGTCCTCCTCTCTCCCTCACACAACATAGCAAAACGTTGTATGCTGCACTACATTGCATGACTGTGAGAACAGGCCTCTTTTGTCATGGTTAGCCCCCACTTTTTGCCTGGTATTTGATGTAGTCTCAAAGTTGTTAGTGCCCAGGGCCCCTACTTACCAGGTTCCCTGGGCCAGATCTCTTTTCCTAAAACTGTTGTGATGCATTGGCACAATTGCCAAAACCTTTAGCTGCCACTATAAGTCCCTAGTAAATGGTCCTTAGGAACTAGGGCATGGGGTACAAAGGGTAGGACCCTGAGGGCAGCAGCACAGATTGTGCCACCTTCCAGGCCCTGCACCCAGCACCACCCAGCACTGCCATTGCAGACTGAGTGTTCTGATGCAGCCCTAAAAGACAAACTTGACATAACACACAGCCTGTGTGCCCTGTCCACTATGCTCCGCATGAACTATAGGTAATTCGCCCCTCTAGCAGGCCTTCCAGCCTTAAGGCAGGGCACACTATACTGTTTGTGTGGGCATAGATACATGAGCAATATGCCCCTACTGTGTCCTTGCCAAACCTGGGACATCGTAAGTCAATCAATCAATCAATCAATCACATTTATAAAGCGCGCTACTCACCCATAAGGGTCTCAAGGCGCTGGGGGGGAGGGGGTCAGTGCTCGAAGAGCCAGGTCTTGAGCTGCCTTCTGAAGGGGAGGTGTTCGGGTATGGCGCGAAGGTGACTGGGCAGGGAGTTCCAGGTCTTCGCTGCCAGAAAAGAGAAGGATTTTCCTCCGGCTGTGGTTTTGCGGATGCGGGGAACGGCTGCCAAGGCCTGACCGGTGGAGCGCAGAGTGCGCGGAGGGGTGTAGAAGGAGACGCGGGAGTTGATGAGTTTGGGTCCGAGGTTGTAGAGGGCTTTGTGTGCGTGGGTGAGGAGTCTGAAGGTGATCCTCTTGTTGACCGGGAGCCAGTGGAGTTTTCTCAGGTGTCCGGAGATGTGGTGGTGGCGAGGTATGTCCAGGATGAGTCGTGCTGCGGCGTTCTGGATCCGTTGAAGTTTCCTCTGCAGCTTGGTGGTGATGCCGGCGTACAGAGTGTTCCCGTAGTCCAGGCGGCTGGTGACGAGGGCGTGGGTGACGGTCTTCCTGGTGTCGATGGGGATCCAGCGGAAGATCTTGCGGAGCATGCGGAGGGTGTTGAAGCACGCTGAGGTCACCGAGTTGACCTGTCTGGTCATCGAGAGGGAGGAGTCCAGGATGAAGCCGAGGTTGCGTGCGTGGTTGGTCGGTTGGGGAGTGCTGCCTAGGGCGGGGGGCCACCAGGAGTCGTCCCATGCGGAGGGGGTAGGGCCGAGGATGAGGACCTCCGTTTTATCTGTGTTCAGTTTCAGTCGGCTGTCTGTCATCCAGGTCGCTACTTCCTTCATGCCGTCGTGCAGTCTGGTCCTTGCTGATGTGGGGTTGTTGGTGAGGGATAAGATGAGCTGGGTGTCGTCGGCGTAGGATATGATGTCGAGTCTGTGTTTGCGTGCGATGTTTGCCAGGGGGGTCATGTAGACGTTGAATAGGGTGGGGCTGAGGGAGGATCCTTGGGGTACGCTGCAGATGATCTCCGTGGCTGCGGATCTGAAGGGGGGGAGGCGGACTCTCTGGGTCCTTCCGGAGAGGAAGGAGATGACCCATTCCAGGGCCTTGCCTCTGATGCCGGCGCTGCAGAGGCGGTCTATCAGGGTGCGGTGGCAGACCGTGTCGAAGGCTGCAGAGAGATCCAGGAGAATGAGGGCCACCGTTTCACCCTTGTCGGTCAGGGCTCGGATGTCGTCCGTGGCTGCGATGAGGGCGGTTTCGGTGCTGTGGTTGGCCCTGAATCCGAACTGAGTGGAGTCGAGGGAGTCGGAGGTTTCCAGGGCGGCGGTGAGTTGAGCGTTCACGATTTTCTCAATCACTTTGGCGGGGAACGGTAGGAGGGAGATAGGCCGGAAGTTTTTGAGTTCGGTGGGGTCTGCTGTAGGTTTCTTTAAGAGGGCGTTGAGTTCTGCGTGTTTCCAGCTTTCAGGGAAGGTAGCAGTGGTGAGGGAGGCGTTGATGACGTCTCGGAGGTGGGGTGCGATGATGTTGTCGGCCTTGTTGTAAATGTGGTGAGGACAGGGGTAGGAGGGTGATCCCGAGTGGATCGAGTTCATGACGCGGGTGGTTTCCTCGGTGGTGGTAGGGTTCCAGGCGAGGATGGTGGAGATGTCGTTCGCGGCTTCCGGGGGCGGGTTCATGTTGGTGGTCGTGAAGCTGTTGTAGATGTCGGCAATCTTACGGTGGAAGAAGGTCGCGAGGGAGTCGCAGAGGTCCTGTGAGGGAGGGATGGGGTTGGTTTCTGCGTCCGGGTTGGAGAGCTCTTTGACGATGCCAAATAGTTCCTTGCTGTTGTGGGCGTTGTTGTCAAGTCTGTTCTGGTAGGCTGTTTTTCGTGCGGTGCGGAGGCGTTGGTGGTGTTGGCGGGTGGTGTCCTTGAGAGCTGTCAGGTTTTCCTCTGTCGGGTTGAGGCGCCATGTCTTCTCGCGGAGGCGGCATTCTTTCTTGGAGTTTTTGAGTTCGGTGGTGAACCAGGAGTTTTTCTTGTGGTTGTTGGTGTTGGTTTGGGTCTTCAGAGGGGCCAGGAGGTTGGCGCAGTCGGAGATCCAGTTGGTGAGGTTGTTGGCGGCCTCGTTGGGGTTGCTGGTGCTGGTGGGTTGGTTCAGGGAGAGCGTTGCTGCGAGTTGTTCTGTGGTGATTCGGTTCCAGTATCTTTTTGGTGGTTGCCGGGTGTGGTGATGCACGGTGGTTTTCTTGAAGCTGAAGTGGACGCAGCTGTGGTCCGACCATGTGAGTTCGGTGGTGTGGCTGAAGGTGATGTGTTTGCTTGAGGAGAAGATGGGGTCGAGCGTGTGTCCGGCGTAGTGGGTGGGGGTGTTGACCAGTTGTTTCAGTCCCAGGTTGGCGAGGTTGTCTAGAACGGCGGTGGTGTTGTTGTCGGTGTGGTTCTCCAGGTGAAAGTTGAGGTCTCCTAGGAGGATGTAGTCGGTGGATGAGAGTGCGTGGGGGTTGACGAAGTCTGCGATGTCTTCGCTGAACTTGGTGCGGGGTCCTGGTGGTCTGTACATGAGGGTGCCTCTTAGGGTTGTCTTGGGGTCGATGTGGATCGCGAAGTGGAGGTGTTCGGCGTCGGGGAGTGAATTGTCGGTGTGGGTCGAGATGCTGATGGAGCTTTTGTGTGCGATGGCGATGCCTCCTCCGGTGCGGTTGAAGCGGTCTCTCCGGATGATTTTGTAGCCGTCGGGGATGGCTATGGCGATGTCGGGTGCTGAGGAGGGGTTCATCCAGGTCTCGGTGAGGAAGGCGATGTCTGGGTTCGTTGAGTTGATGAGGTTCCACAGTTCGATGGCGTGCCTGTGGACGGAGCGGGTGTTGACCAGGATGCATTCGAGGTTGCTTCCGGGGGCGTCGCTCTTGGTGGTGGCGGTGTGGGTCCGTAGGCAGGTGAAGCGGCAGTTGCTGCAGGTGAAGGGTCCGTGGGTACGTTTGGGGGTGGCGCGGTAGCAGCCCGGCGCGCGGCCGGGGTTGAGGTTGGCGAGGGTGGCGGAGTCATAGGTCAAGCGGGGGGCGCGGGGGTCAGGGGTTCGGGCACTAGGCGCGGTCCAGGCGCGGACGGGCGCAGACGGGCTTGCCTTAGGCGCGCCTTCGGCGCGCCAGCGGTGCGCCCGCTGCGCACGTCCGCTGCGCGGCCTCGCAGCGGCCGCCATTTAAGGGGTAGGTGGGGAGGCGGGGTCAGCTGGGAGGCGGGAGGTGGGCGGGCAGGGGAGCTGGAAGCGGCAAAAAAGAGCGGCAAAAAACGGCGGGAAAAGCGCGGTAGGAGCGGCGGGAAAAGCGGCAAGACGGCGAAAAGGGACAAGAGCCTACTAAATCAACTAAAAAGGAGGGGCTGAGAGGGGAGGACGGCGCACGGCACTCGGGGGCACACGCACGGGATACAAGGAGAGAAAAGGGGAATTTCAGTCACTCGGGGGCACACGCATGGGATACAAGGAGAGAAAAGGGATTTCAGTCAGCACCAGCACAAGCTCAAGCACTCGGGGTACACGGGCAAGAAGGGGGGAGCACACTCACAGGAGAGGAAGGCAGTCAGGGACTGGTGGCGCTGCGTGAGCAGGGGAGCGACCTACCCGAGGGTCAGTGGTCGCACAGCTGGATCTTCGGTGCAGGTCACAGGGCACCCAGGTGCAGAGCGAATCAGTGAGCTAGGAGCTGTGCGTAAAGGTGCGCTTCGAAGCAGGAAGTAGGTCTCTTTGAGGATTGCTTGCAGGTCAGCAGAAGCACTCTGGTTGGAGGTCCTGATGGTTTCTGAAGTCCCTCAACTGGGACTTCCTCCTGGTCCTTTTACAGTACAGAATAGACTATCCTTCTTGGTGTATGCTGTTAGTTGACCAGTACCTAGGGCTATTGCATTGTCTGGTCACTGGAAGGCAAAGTGCCACCAAAGACGGCAGGGCTTACACAAGTGAACAGGGCAACCTTTTTAATACATGTGCTGGACACAGGTCAGTATGAGTTTCATAGCTTCATGATGGCTACTTTGAGCCCTGGGTTGTTTGGTATCAAACAACTCAGAATGATGCCAGGATTGTAATTATTACTAAATGTACCCAGGGGACACCTTAGAGGTGCACCCTGCAAAAGCTACTGAACCTGGCATGGTTGCTGTTTGTGTCACAGACAAGATTCTGGAACCCTGGGGTGAGTGATCCTGCTATTTGGGTCCTAGAACAAAGCCTTTCCTGGGTGGAGGTGCAAACACCCACTCCCTCAGGAATGTGCATTACCCTGCTCGCGAGCTTCAAAGGGTTTACCACCCTTGAAGCTCAACCCCCAAGCCTGCTGCTAGCAGCAGATGGCCACACCCGTTGCAAACCCCCACTTATAGCGGGAGCAATAACAGGAAACCATACAAAGGACAGGAGGAGTGGTCATCCCCAGCTTCCACCACCCCTAAGGTGTTGCATGTCAGGTGACCTCTCCATTTTATTTTCCTCCATCTTGCATGGAAGGAAAATAGCCAATCATGTGTAGGGACATGACCTCTGCCCACAGGAAGTGGTCACTTAGTGGGTGTAGTCACCCTAAGGTAGATGACCCATTGGTCAATACTAGATACTCCCCTAAACGCCCACTAAATTCCGTATTTAGTGGGCATCCCTAGACCAAGAAATTACATTTCAAGGACAATAGAAGACCAGCAACAAACAAGACCCAAGGCTCTAGAACTAAAGTCCTGCTGCACTAAGAAAAAGGGGCCCAACACTGCCTGCTGAACACAGGACTTGACAATCAGTGTTGAGGGTTTGCTTGGATGTAGGACAGACTCTACAAACCCCCAGAGAACCTCCACTCTTCAAAAATCGCCAAATATCTCCCTCCGGAGTGAAGGCATCACTCTATTGCAACGAGGAACCAAAGACCCAGTAAAGGCCACTTAACTGACAGACTACTGACCAAGGAACTGGATGCCGCAGCTGGACCAAACGCCACCCCACGGACCGTGAGGACAAGCCCTGCCGTCTTTGGTGGCACTTTGCCTTCCAGTGACCAGACAATGCAATAGCCCTAGGTACTGGTCAACTAACAGCATACACCAAGAAGGATAGTCTATTCTGTACTGTAAAAGGACCAGGAGGAAGTCCCAGTTGAGGGACTTCAGAAACCATCAGGACCTCCAACCAGAGTGCTTCTGCTGACCTGCAAGCAATCCTCAAAGAGACCTACTTCCTGCTTCGAAGCGCACCTTTACGCACAGCTCCTAGCTCACTGATTCGCTCTGCACCTGGGTGCCCTGTGACCTGCACCGAAGATCCAGCTGTACCTTAAGGGTCCTCCACCCCTTGCTACCTCAACACTTAGGGGGACCTACCCTACTTACCTTTAAGACCACCTGTGCAGTGCGTTTCCAAGTAGTCCCCCGCACTGGCCTGGCACCAGCTCCAACGATGTTCTGCAGATGCTCCCACCGAAACCAAGAGCGGCCCGAACATCTCCAGCTGGTCCATAGTGCCCAAAGATGACCTTGACATACCTACAAAAGGAGGGATTGGTAAACTCACTGCCTGATTTTATATGCATTTTCAAAGTATTATCTTCATTGATCCCCATGATGCGCAATTATGCACAAAATGATTATTTTGATTAAAACCTCAAAAATTAATAACTTAAAAAGTACTTACCCGATTTCGATTGTCTTGGTCTTAAAATTTTTATGAAAATCTGAAGTATTTTTGTAACTTGGTCTCAAGTTATTCTTTTGAGTGTGTGGTCTCATTTATTGATACAGTGTGTACAACAAATGCTTTGCACTTCTCCAAGATTAGCCTAAAGGCTCGACCAAACTACCTTAAAAATTAGAGCATTAGCTGGT
Source organism: Pleurodeles waltl (assembly GCF_031143425.1). Classification (NCBI taxonomy): domain Eukaryota; kingdom Metazoa; phylum Chordata; class Amphibia; order Caudata; family Salamandridae; genus Pleurodeles; species Pleurodeles waltl. Next base: position 543,953,615 of record NC_090451.1, read on the forward strand.
CTAGTTTTCACCTCTGTATACAAATGTATGGGTGCCTGGACCCCCTGCACAGTGTGCCTAGCTTTGCACACTACATGTGGGATAAATACTTTGCATTTGCTAATACCACTTTGTCTATGTTGTGAGCACATGAATAACTCTCTAAATTCTCTTTAGCCTTATTGTTTTTGTTTTTCAATTGGCTAGAATTTTTCTTACAAATTTTTAAAATAAGTGTTAGGGCCCAGGTTAAGTCCCTACAACAAGTGCAAAACATTTTGAAAGTCCTTGCTTTTGTTGGCCTTATCCAAAAAGCTGTTCCAAATTTATAAAAGGGTCCAGGCTTTAGCAAATTAAAACACGTCTAATGCAGAGAACCAGAGCCAGGAGCTTAACCTGGCCACTTACCAGGGATATAGCTATGACCAGTTAAGGAGGCTCAGCAGACTGTACCAAATCTGTACAAAAAGCCCCAGTGCCGACAAGCTTAGGCTTCTGGTGGTCCAGCATGAAAAAGATAACCCCACAGATTAATTAGATGATGAAGTAGCTCGGGGGAAGAGGACCCTGTGGGAAATGGAGATGAGGGCAGCTCCTCTAGCCAAAGCACTAGTGCACCCACAGAGGAAGACCTGGCCTTAGCCAGGCTGACCAAAAGGCTGGCCTTAGAGAGTCAAATTTTGGAACTTGAGAAACAGGGAAAGGAGTTGGGCCTAAGACCCATCTCTGGTGGCAGCATCTAAGTGTTGAAAGAGAGATCTTTCAATATTAAACTCCAAAAAGGAGTTGTCCCTCCCTTTACAAAACAAAATGATATAGTGAAATGGTTTTCTGCATTTGGAACAGCCTTCATTGGGTGGGAGATTGAGAAAAACACTGGGGCACACTGTTATGAGAGTTATTCTCAGGAAATTGCAGGGATAGGCTCCTGACACTGAATGAAGCAGATTCTAAATCCTATGACCTCTTTAAGGATACCCTGATTGAGGGCTTTGGATTTACAACTGAAGAGTACCACATAAAGTTCAGGAAGGCTCGAAAAACCCAGATCCAAACTTGGGTAGAGTTTGTGGACTAATCAGTAAAAATGCTGGGTAATTGGTTAGTTAGTAACTAGGTACAAGATTATGATGGGCTCTACAACCTATTCATGAAAGAGAATCTGTTTAGTAATTGTTATGTTGAGAGGCTTCATCAATACCTTGTAGACCAAGGTACACTTTACTCTCAAGAGTTGGGGAGGAAGGCAGACCATTGGGTCACAACAAGGGTAACCAAAACTACCACTTAAGACCCATGCAGCCATGTGTGGGATCCCAGAATGGGCCTGTGTCAAGACTAGGGCAAAAGGTAAACTTAAGAGAGGGAAAGAAGAGTTGGGTCCTGAAATAGTGGACTAGCCTCCCAAGAGAAAGGCCAGGAAGTCTGGGGAACCAGCTTCCCAACAGATCACAAGCCAGAACCCCTCTTCCCAGGAAGAAGACTTGCAATTCACAGAGGGAACTGAGCCTGCAGAGCTTCAGCCTTACCACCCAGAGCTCTTAGGCCCAGGGAGGCTCTGTGCCAGGGGCAGATAACTTGTCCTACTCTTGAGGGCCTGAGGCAGCAGGGTGCACAGGAAGAAAAGGGTAGTGTAAGTGGTACCCACAGGGTTTATTGGGAGGATGGACTCCTGTTTACTGAGGCCAGAAACCTCACGCCTGGTGCAACCAGGAGGTTGGTAGTACCTCAACAATTCAGAGGGTTTCCTCACTCTAGCCCATGATATTCCCCCAGCTGGGCATTTGGGCTAACACAAAACTTGGAGTAGGTTGGTTAACCACTTCTACTGGCCAGGAATGTCACAAAAAGTGAAGAACTTTTGTCAGTCCTGCACGACCTGCCAAGCCTGTGGCAAGGCAGAAGGACACTTTGGCCTTCTTAATGCCACTACCTGTGATTGGGGTTCCCTTTGAGAGGGTAGGGGTTGATATTGTTGGCCCCCTTGACTCCCAGACAGCATCAGGACACAGGTATAGCCTCAACAGGGTAGGACCCTGAGGGCAGCATCACAGATTGTGCCACCCTCTAGGGCCCTGCGTCCAGAAGGCACCCAGCACTGCCATTGCAGGCTGAGTGTTCTGATGCAATCTTAAAAGACAGACTTGACATGGCACACAGCCTTTCCAGCCCTAAGGCAGGGTGCACTATACTGTATATGTGGGCATAGATGCAGGAGCAATATGCACCTATTGTGTCCTTGCCAAACCTGGGACAAAGTAAGTGAACAGGGCAGCCATTTTAATTCATGTGCTGGACACAGGTCAGTATTAATTTCACAGCTACATGATGGCTACTCTGAACCCTGGGTTGTTTCATATTAAACAACTCAGAAAGATAAATCCAAACTGGTACCAGTATTGGATTTATTACAAAACAGTACTCAGGGGTCACCTTAGAGGTGCCCTGGCATGGCTGCTGGCTGGTCACAAGCAGCCTGCCACCACCAGATAAGATTCTGGAACTCTTGGGTGAGAGATCCTGCTTTCTGGGTCCCAGAACAAAGCCCTTCTTGCGTGGAGGTGCAAACACCCCCCTCAGGAACGTGCGCTGCCCTGCTAGTGAGCTTCAAAGGTCTTCCCGCCTTGGAAATTCGATCCCCGAGCATGCTGCTAGCAGAAGATGGCTGCCCTCATTGCAAACCCCACTTTTGGTGGGAGTAACAGCAGTAAAACACACAAAGGAGAGGAGGAGTGGCTATCCCCTCTTTGCACCACCACTAAGGTATTTCTTATGAGGTGACTTCTCAATTCATTTTACTCCATCTTTGCATGGAAGGAAAAGAGCCAATTAGGAATAGGGAAGTGACCTCTGCCTACAGGAAGTGGGCCACCATATAGTAGATCACCCATTGGTCACTACTATGCACTCCCCTAAGCTCCCACTAAATACAGTACTTGGTGGGCATCCCTAGACCAAGAAAATAGATTCCAAGGACAAAGGAAGACCAGCAACAAAGAAGACACAAGGCTAGAGAAGTGAAGTCCTGCTGCACCAAGGAAAGGCACCAAGCCCTGCCTTCTGCACCCAAGACTCGACAATCGCTGCTGAGCATTTGCTTCGACATTGGAAAGACTCTAAAAACCCCCAGAGGACTTCCACTCTTAAAAAAACGCCAAAGATCTCCCTCCAGAGTGAAGGCACCACTCTACTGCAAGAAGAAACCAAAGACCCAGTGAAGACCAGTTTGCTGACAGGCTGCTGACCAAGGGACTGGATGCTGCAGCTGGACCAGCAGTGCCTGACTTATTGCAGTCTCCCTAAAAATGTCAGAGCTAGATACAGCACGTCAGGCCACACCTCTTTAAGCATCCAGACCATTGCACTTCAGTGAAAAGTTGAAAAGCCTCATTTTAGCTTTCAAACAGTTTTTATTGTCAGATGTATGCATTAGCATCATTCAAATAGACTGTGCGGGGATACAGGTTTGGGAAGACAATGCTGGGTATGTCTAGGTAAACCTCCTGCTAGTTAGCCATTGTATTTTGTGATGCCATGATGTATTAAACACACTCTTTGCCTCTCACGTTTCAAATTTGAAGGAACGCAAAAATAGCACCATTGAAACCTGCGCCTTGAGAAATGTGTGAATCCGATGGCTTGTTTCTCAGCGCAGAATCAGGACCCGAATTGCAGTTGTTCTGTTGGCAATTTCTGTGCATCCCCTTTTCAGTTCAGGAAAATCAAGCTGGACTTGGCACGGTTGCTTTATTACCGATGCATTCATCAGTCTCCAGTCAATACAAATAGCAGTTACAAAGTTGTTCCGAGCGGCACGTCCTGTCCAGTTTTGTTCATTGATTTCCCTTAGGGTACATGTATGTTTTTTTTTCCTTCTAAAAGAAGAAATAAAAATACCAGAATCCTAGCATGCAGATTAAAAAACGGGATCGATCAAGCTACTCGCACCTGATCTGGGACCAGGTACCACCTCACACCAATCCACCTGCCTCTTCACAAACGTGGAAATGGAACACAGCTTATTTGAAGCAAGCCGCAAAATGCAGTGCATCCATTGTGCATATTAGAGGTTCTGAAGGGCTTCAGCCCCGCTGGAGAGCAGCGACTTGTGCTATGTTTCCTTACACCATATCCACAAGGCCATGAAAAGTCAAGCAAAGTGGCTTTGCGTGGCCTTGTAAATATGGGCCTGTACAATATGCCACAAGTGCGTCACAAAAAGTGACGCACATACAGCTCACAGGGCTTGTAAATAAGCCCCTTAATTTATCAGTATACTGCTCACCATTAATAGATCAATTACTGGCGGTATGAGGAATACAAGTGCTTAATCATTTATTGCCAACATTTTCTTTTTAACACTTACAAACATTCCTGAATGAACTCATTTGTGCCTCATTACAAGTTGCATCGTACACAGGTGCCAGAACTACCAGGTCTTGGACTACCAATGCAGTAACTACCAGGTCTTCAAATACCAATTCTCGCCTTTACTCGCCCTCCTGCATGATACAGTTATGAGTTATTCAGTCTGGAACAGTGTTAGACCTTTCAGCCTTAGGATAGGCTTCCCCCAAATGTTTTGTCTACTTCAATCCTATGCTGAATTTGTTTTTGTTGGCCTTAGGACTCTGCACTTTACTGCTTCTAACCAGTGCTAAAGTGCTTATGCTCACTCCCTAAAAAATGGTAATAGTGGCTTACACCTGATTGGCATATTTAGCTTACTTAGAAGTCCCTACTAAAGTGGTATACCAATTACCCAGGGCTGGTGAACTAAATGCGACTAGTGTGCCTGCAGCACTCATTGTGCCATCCATTCAAGTAGCCCCCTTAAAACATGTTTCAGGCCTGCTGCTGCAGACTGTATGCAGTAGTTTTAAACTGCCACTTTGACTTATCAAAAAATACCCTTGCCAAGCCTAAAATTCACTTTGTATTACATATGGGTCACATCTAAAGTAGGCACTAGACCACCCATAGTGCAGGGTTCATTGTAATTAAAAAAAGTTGAACATGTACTTTTAAGTTTTACATTTCTTAGCAGTGAAAAACACACAAATTAGTTATTCACTTCTGAGGCCTACCTTAATGCATTTACTAAGTGATAATCCTGATTTGGGAGCAGTTAGAAATTTAATATTTGGTGTCTAAGGAATTGTAATTTAAAATCCTCTTTAATTGTAAAGCCACATTTTAAGTCACAATTTCGAAAATGCCACATTTGGCAAGTTGACATTTACTTGCCCTAACCATTTGGTGCCTGCAGCCTGTTTCATGGGTCACATGACTCGGAGTAGTTGGCAATTGGTTTTTTTGTGCATTCCTCCCAGACAGCGACACAATAGAGGGTTGGATGTTGGCAGGAAAGGCCATCCTAGGCAGGGTGGGGGTGTGTGCAGCTGTGCACAGCACTACTTGCTCTTCAAAGACCCTGCCTCAGCTCACACTTAAAGAACTTCACACTAGCCTGTTGTAACAGCAGACAGAGTGGGACCAGGGCAGGGAAGAAGGAAATTCCAGACACGTTTGTGGGGGGGAGAGGAGGGAACGCCAGAAGTTTCTATCACTTCAAAGCTGGCATCAGGTATAAAAATAGGACCGTCAGACCCACTCTTCAGTTTACTTCTGGACCTGTGGAAAGTCTGTCAGGGACTATCCTACTGCCTGTGCCAGCTGTGTACTTCAGATGACTGTTCTGCTGCATCAAGAGGACTGTCCTTCGGACTGTGACCTGCTTTTCTGCTTGAACCCAAGACTTCCAGAGTAATTCCAGGGACTAGTCGGCTGACCTTCTTTGCAGCAGCTCCTGCCATGTTCTTTTCCACAGCAGCAAATCTTGTTAAGCGCCTCTTCCCAGCAGGGGAATCTGGTCTCATGGAGTCCTCATCGGCTACAGCCTGCAGCTTCATCCTGCTGGAGATTTTTGTCTCCAATAAAAGAAACTAAGCCCAAACATAGAAAGCTTCACCACAACTTTGTTGAGTGACTCCCTGAAAAGAAGGCCTCCTTTTCAGACACCGCCAGTTGCCTTTCCCGGCTGAACTTTACCTTCTCTGACATTTTTCTTGAAAAATTCTTCTAAGATTGAAGGTAAGTGGAAAGAGGGCCCAATCCACTTTGTGTATCCATACGGCTATCCACCGTGGCCAGCCATAACTTTTGACCTTACCCTGGTCTTGCACAGCTAGATGTCTGCAGTTGCTGCTTTGATCTTTCAGGGGCTATGTTTCACTAGAAACTTTAAAACTTCATAACTGTGGTTCTAATTATTGGACTTTTTCAAAAAAATATGTATTAAAATGGACTCTATTTTTCAGAATTAGTTTGAGTTTTTTCTTGTATTGTGTTTTCACATTATTACTGTTTAAGCGCTGCACAAGTTCTTTATACATTGCCTTTAAATTATGCCGGCCCTTTGTGCCCAACTACCACAGGGTTAAGCACAGGTTAATGTAGACTTTATGTGGTTCACTCTGACAAGGATTGTGGCTGTTGCATAGTGGAGGTTCACCCCCCTCAACCAACAACACAATTTCTCACAAATAGGAAATATCATGCAGCATGGGTTTCAGTCAAATACAATGCACTGATTACCATACCAGGCCCAAGAGTCCACAATCCACTCCCGTTTATCATCTGCTTTCAGCAGGTGTAAATTGGGGTGGGAGGACTGCTGCAGTTCACAGAGCTTGAGATAGGAAGGATATCTTGGGAAAGGGCTGGTGGCAACCAGTAGAGGCAAGCCTAACATGCCCCATCTCCTGTACCTTAGAAGGAGTCAGACTGGGATGTGGTTACACTTCTGCCCACATTCTCCGCACGTCTCTGGCTGAATTTTACAGGCCATCAATTCTGTCTGGTAAAATCGGGCATGGTGTTCCCCCACCCAGTAATCCCAGGTGCAGGAATACTAGGACAGTTGTCTGACCTGTACTTGAGGCTTAAGGGGTATATTTACGAGCCGCTTAAACTCCCATTGCATCACATTTTGTGACTCAGTGGTGGTGCAAACCTTCAAATTCTATTAATGAGACCACGCAAAGCCGCTTTGTGTGGCTTTAAATGTACTCATAGATTTAGAGTACGGTAAGGCAGTGCAAATCACTGCGTTGCCTTACTCAGCATTAGGGAGGCGTTCCATGAGCATTGTCGTGGGTGTTCCCACGCAACACCCATAGATTTTGATGCATTCCCAGATGTAGAAGACCTTGTAAACCTGGGAATGTGCCAAGACCTTATACCTCCCCAAAAGGAGAGACAACGAGGAGAAATATCTTTATTTCTCCTCATTTTTCCTTCTTTCTATGTGTGCTGCATTCTGGCAAATGCCTCGCAGTATTGTTTTTGGGCAGAAAGATGCCCCCTCCTGCACATAAACAATCCAGCATGCAACGCAGGCACCCTTGAACTATGGTGCAAGTGTGTTGGTGTTGGTGCTAGGCTGCAGAAATGGCACCAGCGCAGGGGGAAAGGACAAGAATGCGCCATATGCCATAGATATTGTGCATTTCTGACTATTCTGCTCTTTGACACAGGGCAGGAAACCCCCTGCACCAAAATCCCATAATATGGACCTAAGTCTTTTACCTTATCTTGAAATGAAAACAGTACATTGCCGAACTTATGAAGACAAATATTAAATTCTGATTCACATGTTGTCCATGTACCTTTCTTTGTGTAATACTGTGGTGCAGTGTTCACCAAAGAAGTAGGCATTTGTGTTACAAAATAGTATCAAGTGCTCGAAAAGTTTGAAAAGTGGGTGCGTTCAAATTTTTCTTCCACTGCATACTTCTTTGCCCACCTGTGTTTGCAGCTGCACAAGAGCAGGCCTGGAATGCTTTGTCACAGAAACAGATCTAATTTCCTGGTACACCCAAATCAAAGTAAAGGACCAGAACTGAAAGTTCTTCTGCCAAATCAGAGCCGCCTGGTTCTGTTCATTCTGAGTGCATGTTATGTGCTCAAGAGCCCTTTGGTACATAGTATTGTTTTCGCTTACACTGCACATCACACTGTGTTTCTCCTCTGATTCCACATTCTCTATGGTAACAATTGTAAAGTCAGGTGCTACCCTCTGCGTGAAATCATCGTCCTCGTGAAAGGCGTAGGAATGATATTAACTATGGCCTGAGGCAAGGCCGAGGATGCGCCATGACACCAGGGAAATTGTTACCTGCCCAGTTCTGCACATCTATTGCTTGTGGTGACCAGATGGCTTCGTCACTGGGACACCACATTTCAATTTGTTGCATTTCGCTTTTACATATCAATGCCTTCTTGTGTTGTAGTGTTCCTTCAATTTAATTGAGACACTTGGGCCGAGACACCTGATAAAAATGAATAGTAAAAGCGAAGTCCAAGAATGGAAAAGTCTCCCTGCTTGTGCTGTTTGCTTCTGGTATGAGCAACAGCACCTTTATTGTCAAAGAATCTCCCACAAAGCAATTTACAACCTGAGAGTGTCAGCTTCCCTTTGACTCATTGCCATAGAGCGAAGTCCAAGAATGGAAAAGTCTCCCTGCTTGTGCTGTTTGCTTCTGGTATGAGCAACAGCACCTTTATTGTCAAAGAATCTCCCACAAAGCAATTTACAACCTGAGAGTGTCAGCTTCCCTTTGACTCATTGCCATAGAGCTGGGGACTTGAAAAAAAGCTGATCATTGAAGCATATCCACTGTTCACTTTTTATCTCAAAGAGGAAGGTCAAAGGCAGAACAAGAATCAGTAGATGTCTCCCTTTGAGGGATAAAGACTATTCCCTGTAAACTGAGGTCAACATCTTTGCAGCTGAGACCTACGGAGACGGAAGTAGGCTGGAGTGCAGAGAACCTGTCTTTACGCCGCCAGAGTCTGAAATCATGCACTGCACTGATTTAAGATATGAGCACTACTCAGTCAGGCACAGGCCAAAGTCCCTGCCCACCAAGAAGAAGCTGATCATCCTGAGTTGTGCATCACAGAATAAATACCTTGAAGGTGTGACAGCAGTGATGTTCACTCTGACTCACCACCTTTCGTTTTAGGGACCATCACTTAACACAACTCCTGCATTTTGACCAAGAAGCTCAGGCTCCTTTGGCCACTGCAGGCATGAGACCAGAGTGTGTGACTCTGTTACAGAACCTTTACGTTAGTGATGGGAAAGCATCTGTGGGCCACTTTGCCTGACCAAAGACACTTACTGGAACTTGGTGTCCCATCCTGAAGACCATAAAAAGTCAGAGAAGATGTTGCGTTGCTCTGAACTCGATTATCCTCCCTGGGTTTGGCACAGCAGTGGTGAACGGAATCATTTAACCACACCCCATCTTTACCAGGTCCAAAGTACAAGTGAAGAGCTTCCACCACCCAAAAGGGCTACTCCGAAGGAGCAAGATTTCACGGTTGCCAAACTCTTCATCAATGGCATTACTTCCCTGCTTCTTCCCGCTGGGTCAGGGGCCTAACATTCAATCACCAACACTGACAAAAGAAAGCACCAGAGATAGTGCAATCAAACCCCTCCCTCTGCATACTTGACTTCCAGCACATGCTCCAAGCTGATCACAACAGAGTTACTGAGTGTTGCAGTCGTCGTATCACCATTCACCCCCTCGCTGCAGGCAGGCACACGTACTAGTCACAAGAGAAGAGGTGACCTTGGGACCTGTAGTAGTGGGGAAGAGCACCCTGAAAACTGTTACAATTGCATGGAGTCCACATTCCAGAGAGCAGGGGACTCCCAAAGACACAGACCCAATGCAGGGATCTGGAGGTCATATCTGTGTATCTGATTAGAAGAAGTGGTGGTAGTGGTATCATGCAGGTAGGAGAGTCATTTAATTACACTTGAGCACAGCACAGACTTACCACCCCACAGAACATGTGATCCCTTCAGTGTGTTTGTTCATGGATGTTAATTGTGTCACACTCTGAAGGTCAGTGCCAGTGTGTCATTAAGGTCATTACTTATCTGTGGCACAGCACTTGCACCTGAACCTTTGACACTGTACTTCTATGATTGAAAATGCTGTGGCTGGAAATGGCTGTTGGCTAAAAACAAAGGGGCCTTTAACAAGCCCGGTGGCACAAGGCAGCAAGTGATCTTGCTGTGTTGCCCTGCTCCACAGGGAAAGGTCAGAAATGCACTGTATCTACAAGTGAAGGCGCATTTCCAGTGCTTAATTTGAGCTGGTGTTTTCCAGTGGGGGCACGGGTACTTATTTTTCTGCAGCAGGCAATTATTGCGGGCAAAAGACACATAGGAGAAAGGCAGAGGGAGAAAAAGACAGAAAAGGGTCACAAGGGGAGAAGATAGAAAGCTGCAAGAGTGAGCTGAAGGGGCAGGGAGTGGCTGTAAATGGATTAAAGAAGCCTGAGATAGCTTTAGGATTACGCTGCATCAGTGTTCTGTGTTTACACATTTAATTGCTGCAGCCACATGTTTCAAAGGAGAGCTTTGGGCACAGCACGTTTTTATTTATAAATTGAGCACTGTGCATTTTTGCCTTCTTTCCCTGTGCTGACGCACAATGGGCTGCCTAGAGGCGATGCAGGCACCCTTGCACAATGGTGCAGGGATTCCTGCATTGTAGACAGGATTGTTTCTGTGCAGGAAGGGACGTCTTCCTGCTCAAAAAGAATCCATGAAGGAGTTTTCCTCTTTCTATGTGTGCAGCAAAATGCAGCACACAAAGAAAGAGGAAAAAAGATGTGAAATAATATATTTCTCCTAATTGCACCTCCCTTGGACAGACGTAAGATTTTGATGCATTCCCAGGTTTACAAAGTCTTGTAAATCTGGGAACGCGCCAAAACCCATGGGTGCTTCATGGGAAAACCCACCTCAATGCCCATGAAATGCCTCCCTGTTGCAATGTAAAGCAAAACAGTGACTTGTGCTATGTTTCTTCACACCGTATCCACAAGGCCATGAAAAGTCAAGCAAAGTGGCTTTGCGTGGCCTTGTAGATATGGACCTGCACAATGTGCCGCAAGTGAGTCACAAAAAGTGATGCACTGTCAGCTCACAGGGCTTGTTAATAAGCCCCTTAAATATTCAGTATACTGCTCACCGTTAATTGATCAATTACTGGCAGTATGAGGGATACAAATGCTTAAGCATTTATTGCCAACATTTTCTTTTTAACCCGTATAAACATTTCTGAATTAACTAATTTTGTGCCTCATTACAAGTTGCATCGTACACAAGTGCCAGAACTACCAGGTCTTCAATTTCCAATGCAGCAACTACCAGGATCTTCAATTACCAATTATGGCCTTTACTCGCCCTCATGCATGATGCAGTTATGAGTTATTCAGTCCAGAATAGTGTTAGACCTTTAAGCCTTTGGGTGGCCTTCCCCCAAACGTTTTGTCTACTTCCCTCCTTTGCTCAATTTGTTTTTGTTGGCCTTAGGACTCTACACTTTACTGCTTCTAACCAGTGCTGAAGTGCTTATGCTTACTCCCTAAAACCTGGTAATAGTGTTTTACACCTGATTTGCATATTTAGCTTACTTGAAAGTCCCTAGTAAAGTGGTATACCTTATACTGAGGACTGGTAAACTAAATGCGACTAGTGTGCCTGCAGCACTCATTGTGCCACCCATTCAAGTAGCCCCCTTAAAACATGTTTCAGGCCTGCTGCTGGAGACTGTATGCAGTAGGTTTAAACTGCCAATTTGGCTTATCAAAAAATACTCTTGCCAATCCTAAAACTCACTTTTTGTTACATATAGATCACATCTAAAGTAGTCCCTATCCCACCCATTGTGCAGGGTTCATTGTAATTAAAAAAGTTGGGCATGTACATTTAAGTTCTACATGTCTTAGCAGTGAAAAACATATAAATTAGTTATTCACTACTGTGAGGCCTACCTCTCACATAGGATAACATTGGTTTACTTCAATGCATTTAATGAGTGATAATCTTGATTTGGGAACAGTTAGAAATGTAATATATGGTATCTAAGGAATTGTAATTTAATACCCTCTTTCATGGTAAAGCCAGATGTTATGTCACAATTCTGAAAATGCCAAATTTAGAAATTTGGCATTTACTTGTCCTAACCCTTTGGTGCCTGCAGCCTGTTTCTTGGGTCACATAACTAGGAGTAGTTGGCAATTGGCCTTTTTGTGCAGTCCTCCCAGACAGCGACACAATAGAGGGATTGGGTGTTGGCAGGGTAGGTCAACCAAGGCAGGGTGGGGTTGTGTGGAGCTGCGCACTGCACTACTTGCTCTTCAAAGACCCTGCCTCAGCTCACACTCAAAGAACTTCACAGTTGCCTGTTGTAACAGCAAACAGAGCGGGACCAGGGCAGGGAGGCAGAAATTCCAGACACTTTTGTGGGGCAGGGAAACTCCAGAAGTTTTTATCACTTCAAAGCTAGCATCATGTATAAAACTAGGACCATCAGACCCACTCTTCCGTTCGCTTCTGGACCTGTGGAAGGACTGTCAGGGACTACCCTGCTGCCTGTGCCTGCTGTGTACTTCAAAGGACTGCTCTGCTTCATCAAGCGGACTGTCCTGCTGACTGTGACCTGCTTCTCTGCTTAAACCCAAGACTTCCAGAGTCATTCCAAGGGCTAGTCGGCTGACCTTTGCGGTAGCTCCTGCCACGTTCTTATCCACAGCAGCACCTCCTCCCAGCAGGGGAATCCGGCCTTCTGGAGTCCTCGTTGGCTACAGCCTGCAGCTTTGTCATGCTGGAGATTTTTTACTTCAATAAAAGAAACTAAGTACAAACATAGAAAGCTTTACCACAACTTTGTTGAGTGGCTCCCCAGAAAGGAGGACTCCTTATTAGACACCGCCAGCTGCCTTTTCCCAGCGGAACTTTACCTTCTCTGACATTTTTCTTGAAAAATTCTTCTAAGTTCGAAGGTAAGTGGAAAATGGGCCCGATCCACTTTGTGTATCCAAACTGCTCTCCACTGTGGCCAGCCATAACTTTTGACCATACCCTGGTCTTGCTCTGATTGATGTCTGCAGTTGTCGCTTTGATCTTTCAGGTGCTACTATTCACTAATACTTTAAAACTTCATAACTGTGGTTCTAATTATTGGATTTTTATAACAAATTATTTATTAAAATGGACTCTATTTTTCGGAATTAGTTTTTTTTTTTTCTTCTATTGTGTTTTCACATTATTACTGTTTAAGCGCTGCATAAGACCTTTATACATTATGTGAGAAAACAGGGCTGATTGCAGAGGCACCCTGACTTTTTGCCCCCATTTTTCACTTTTTGCTAGTGTTTTCCTGACTCTAATGGTACTCTGGGTACTGCTAACCAGTCCCAGGGCCTGTGCTCTGTGTAAAATCAGTGTGCAAATTAGGCTAATTATAATTGGCTAAGTCAACCTTCCTTTAAGTCCCTGGTATATGGTCGGACATGTAGGTTTAGGGAACCCAGCATAGGTGGTCCCCCCATAGGTGCACTGCTGAGGTGCTCAGTGTCATTTTAAAGTTACAGGCAAATTGGACATTGGAATTAAAAGTAGTTCCAAAGTCTTAAACTACCTTATTGTTACATATAAGTCACCCCTAAGGTGTGCCCTATGTGCCCACAAGACTGGGTGCCATGTAACTATAAGCAGGGACCTTATAAAAATAGTTTTATACGCCCTGGTGAGGTAAAACTGCCAAATTCGTTTTTCCCTCATTGTAGTGAATGGCCTTCATAGGCTAGAAGGGGGAGACTTTGTTTTAATTTTAAAAGTCCCCTTAAGTAACAGATACCACAAGTGTGGTATCAAATTAATTGTTATAATAAATCCCACAGCTTGTGGGATTTAATTTACATTGCTCAGGTAAGGAGTTTTAAACTTTACCTGAAAAGTTGCCAACTTCAGCCCTGCAGTGTTTTTGCTGCTTTGCTCTGACTGGCCAGCCTCTGGCAGCCTGGCCACACTGCCTGGATGAGGTGTGAAGTGGCCTGGCTCAACACAAAGAGATGTGCCTGGGGGAGGAGATCTCCCCTCACCAGATGGGGAAGCAGAAAGGGAGAGGGCTGCCAAACTGGTCTTCAAAGGCAGGGAAGGACATTTGGAGCACCCCAGCAACACCCTCACATCCTGCAAACCCAGATAATTAGGTGCCCCTTGATTACATTAGGAGAGGGAAGTAGAGGGGTGTGTTTAGGATTTTTGGCCACACCAGTGGGTGGGCTCAGCCAGATGTAACTTCCAAAAATCACTTTCAGCCATGATGGGTTTTTGAGGAATGTTGCTCCCTGGGATTGATTTTTGCCACACTTCCCATGAAGTGGTCATCACAGGGGGAAGGACCCTGCCCCTGGTTGGAGAACCAGGACCCCCTTGTTTTTCACCCAGGAGCAAGGATAAAACTGGCAGACAGGCACCCACACCTCAGATCCCTATCAGATTCCAACAAAGAAGAACTACAGAAGAAGAAGGACTGCCCTGTGGAATCCCTGACCTGCACCCTAGAGGACTGCAATAGCTGCACACTTGGGCTTCACCAAAAGAAGGGCTTTGCCTGGCTTCAACTGGTTCAAGGAGGGACTCCCTGTTTGCTACAGGTGAAAACTTGCTAACCAGAGTACCCTGTACCAACTCCTGAAGAAACCAACCAGCTGGCCACTGCCCAGTGGCCAAAAAGGAGTTTGTGCCAGGTGCATTCTGGGAGTTGTAGTCCACACCCTCAAGGAGCATCTCAGAGCTTCTGGAACCTTGGGGTGAGCTGTGGACCTCAAAAGACCCTTAATGGAACACCTGGAAGAAGATCCAGAAGTTTGGAGAACTTTTGGAAAAAAGCTCCACAAAGGGACCGACCCGCCGTGGCAACTCTAGCCGGCTTGCCTCAACCGCGACCCGGCCTGACTTGCAGGTTCGTCCCGGTGAAGAAAATCTCTGAAAAAGTGACTAGGTCCGAACGTAGGAAGTTGACCGGGACTTCCCAGGGATTGTATCCAAAGAAGGCTCCAAGGTCGTCGGGTCAAGATTCAGGTTTGCCCCAGTCGAAGGATTTTCACCTTGAAAAAAACAAAAAAGTCCAAAGGTAAAAATCTCCACTGAGGGCTCCCGCGACACGTATCCGAGGAAAAAAGTTCCAGGAAGTCGGATTGGACTGGCAACTTGGTCCTGCTGAAGAAAGTCTTCAGAAAAACGACTAAGTCTGTAGTGTAGCCATTTTTAATATAGCTTCATGCACGTTAGTTTAACAAACTAGGCTGCTGTGCACTTTGCCCTAGATACATTTTATTCAGCCTCACACTGTTATTTTACAATAACCAGTTTTACGGTCTTGTTTTTATTTCCTTCTATCACACTGTTTAGCTTAGTTCAGCACTGTGTTCTCAAATAATGAATTCTTGATCGCCCTGTGCTTCAGTCAAGGCTACAGTCTGGTACAGTGCCGGTAAACGTGGTAGAAGTTTAGTCTTCAGTATTCGTAAAAAATACACATCCTTATGTAGGGACATTTTCTTAAAACATCTGCGTGTTAGTTATAAAAACACTTCCTAGTCCTAGTACAGGCCAGAGGGAGATTCCGGCCAGGAACCTACAACTAGATGCTGACTGCCTTGTTGCAGATGCTGATGCAGGTTACAGGCCTTTGCTCAGGTATGAGGGTTGATGTCCTCCTGGGGCAACCTGAAAGGCAGGCTTAGAGCTTCACATGCTGTGCTCAGAATATAACTTAGAGAGAACATATTCTAGTGGCACTATGATAGCCTTATTCTTGGGCTTCACTCTCATCGTTACTATTTTAATCATACTGTGTTGTGTAGTTCTGGTTATTGCAGCTCACGCTTTGCTATCTAAAATGCAGTCATTTATTTTAAACCAATCTTTAAAACTTAAACTGCCTTTGTCATTTCTATGTGAGACCGCACTGTGTATGAGAGAACCGGTTGTGACCTGAGTGACCACGACTTCCCTGGGAAGTGCTAAGATGTCATGCGCACGCCTGCCCAACTGTCTCTTCCCTTCGGGAGAGATGAGGCACTGCTAGTTAGCCGGAGCAAAACCCGGATTTAGAGTGACAAAGGTCCTTCACCGTGGGTCATACTCAGTCCCCCACCCTGTGAACGATCTTGCGGCTCAAAATCCAGTAGTCTCATTAGGATAATGAAAGCCTACGCGACATGGCGCCGCCAACGTTTGGTCAGGCTCTAATTTTCAGGTCCATCGGTATATCTCGGTCTCATTTAATATAATGGCCCCCTCAGTTCCGTATACGGAGACGTCCGTGGTACTGAGGATTTCCACCACTGCCGTATAGGTAACCCTATTTTACAGCAGGCGGTTGTTCAAGCTTGAACCTTAAAAGGAAAAAAGACCCTGTCTTGGTGTGCCTTCTCTGAACCTTTAGTGCTTTATATTGGCTGTTAGAAATGGGGTCTTTGGTTGACAGTCAGGTTACCCCCTGTTCGAGCAAGGACCCTCACTCTAGTCAGGGTAAAAGAGAATCACCCTAAGCTAACCCCTGCGTACCCCTTGGTAGCTTGGCAGAGCAGTAGGGTTAACTTCAGAGTGCTAGGTGTAAAGTATTTGTACCAACACACACAGTAACTTAATGAAAACACTACAAAATGACACAGCACCAGTTTAGAAAAAATAGGGAATATTTATCTAAACAAAACAAGACCAAACCAACAAAAATCCAACATACACAAGTCAAGTTATGAATTTTTAAAGATTAAACGAAACAATTAGCGCTTAGAAACAAAAATGCTTTGATGAGGTGTTAACACGGCGTCGTGACGGAGTCGTTCCCAACCAGCCGACACCAGGGGCGCCGGACACGGAGTCACGTAGACCCCCAAGTACAGTACCTTTGGTGAAGAGTGAAAACAAGCTGATGCGCGAAGTCGGGGATCGCAGCGTTTGTGCGAAACGTTGAATCCGCGCGCTTCGAGCGCCGTCGGTCAAGACGTGGTGCGGCAACTTCCACGGAGTCGCGGACTTCAGCGGGCTGCAGCGGCATCAGGCCTGCGAAGAGCGTCGCGTTCCAGCAAAGGTCACAGTGTCGGGTGCAGGCGGCATCACCGGATTCAGCAGCGGCGTCGGTCCGAAGTCGTCCGAAGTCGATTTCCTTGGATTTCCACCAGCTTTCCTTTCAAGGGCCCAGGGACTGGATAGGGCACCACTTATCAGAGCAGGAGTCTCTCCAGAGACTCCAGGTGCTGGCAGAGAGATGTCTTTGCTGTCCCTGAGACTTCAAACAACAGGAGGCAAGCTCTAAATCAAGCCCTTGGAGATTTCTTCACAAGATGGAAGGCACACAAAGTCCAGTCTTTGCCCTCTTACTCTGGCGGAAGCAGCAGCTGCAGGGTAGCTCCACAAAGCACAGGCAGGGCAGCACTTCTCCTCAGCTCTTCAGCTCTTCTCCAGGCAGAGGTTCCTTCTTGTTTCCAGAAGTGTTCTAAATTCTGAGGTTTTGGGTACCCTTCTTATACCCAGTGTCTCCTTTGAAGTAGGCCTACTTCAAAGCAAAGTCTCTTTGGAATGTGAAATCCTGCCTTGCCCAGGCCAGGCCCCAGACACTCACCAGGGGGTTGGAGACTGCATTGTGTGAGGGCAGGCACAGCCCTATCAGGTGCGAGTGACCACTCCGCCCCTCCCTCCTAGCACAGATGGTTCATCAGGATATGCAGGCTACACCCCAGCTCCCTTTGTGTCACTGTCTAGTGTGAGGTGCAACCAGCCCAACTGTCAAACTGACCCAGACAGGGAATCCACAAACAGGCAGAGTCACAGAAATGGTATAAGTGAGAAAATGCTCACTTTCTAAAAGTGGCATTTTCAAGCGCACAATCTTAAAATCAACTTTACTAAAAGATGTATTTTTAAATTGTGAGCTCAGAGACCCCAAAATCAACATGTCCATCCGCTCCCAAAGGGAATCTACACTTTAATCAGATTTAAAGGTAGCCCCCATGTTAACCTATGAGAGGGACAGGCCTTGCAACAGTGAAAAACAAATTTAGCAATATTTCACTGTAAGGACATATAAAACACATTGCTATATGTCTTACATTCACCATACACTGCACCCTGCCCTTGGGGCTACCTAGGGCCTACCTTAGGGGTGTCTGACATGTAAGAAAAGGGAAGGTTTAGGCTTGGCAAGTGGGTACACTTGCCAAGTCAAATTTACAGGTAAAACTGCACACACAGACACTGCAATGGCAGGTCTGAGTCATGATTACAGACCTACTTATGTGGGTGGCACAACCAGTGCTGCAGGCCCACTAGTAGCATTACATTTACAGGCCCTGGCACCTCTAGTGCACTTTACTAGGGACTTACTAGTAAATCAAATATGCCAATCATGGATAAACCAATCACCTACACATTTTGTAAAGGAGCACTTGCACTTTAGCATTGGTTAGCAGCGGTAAAGTGCCCAGAGTAACAAAAACAGCAAAATCAGAGTACAGCACACATCAACAACCTGGGGAACAGAGGCAAAAAGTTAAGGGAGACCATGCCAAGGATGAAAAGTCTAACACGTGTGTCCCCCAGCTGAAAGTGGGGAGCAACTACCCAACCTCATGGGAGTTCTCGTCATTAAGGCGGAAGAACCTGGACAGACCATCAGCATTGGCGTGCTCTGTACCAGGACGGTGTTCCACCGTAAAGTCCATCCCCTGTAGGGAAATGGACCACCTCAGCAGTTTTGGATTCTCAACCCTCATCTGCATTAACCATCTGAGGGGCCTGTGGTCGGTCTGAACGTGGAAGTGAGTCCCAAACAAGTAGGGTCTTAGCTTCTTCAGTGCCCAGACCACAGCAAACGCTTCACGTTCTGTGGCACTCCACTTATGTTCCCTGGGTAGTAACCTCCTGCTAATGAAGGCTACGGGTTGATCTAGGCCCTCTTCATTAAGCTGTGAGAGTACTGCTCCAATACCATGCTCTGAGGCGTCTGTTTGCACAACAAACTCCTTGGAGTAGTCAGGTGCCTTCAGCACAGGTGCTGTGCACATGGCAGCCTTCAGGGCATCAAAAGCGTTCTGGCAAGCCTCTGTCCAGATCACTTTCCTGGGTTGCTTCTTAGAAGTCAACTCAGTTAAGGGGGTAACAATGGTACCATATCCCTTAACAAACCTCCTGTAATATCCTGTGAGACCTAAAAAGGCTCTCACTTCAGTCTGGGTCTTGGGAGGCTCCCAAGCCAGAATCGTGTCAATCTTAGGCTGTAGGGGTGCCACCAGGCCACTCCCCACCTGGTGTCCTAAGTACACCACAGAACCCTGCCCTATTTGGCACTTGCTCACCTTAATGGTGAGGCCTGCCTTCTGCAGGACCTCTAACACTCTCCAGAGATGTTGCAGGTGTTCCTCCCCATGTGGAACTAAACACAGCAATGTCATCCAGGTAGGTGGCACTAAACTCATCCAGTCCTGCCAACACCAGGTTGACCAACCTCTGAAAGGTGGCAGGGGCATTCTTTATCCCAAATGGCATCACTTTAAATTGAAAGTGTCCATCTGGTGTAGAGAATGCTGACCTCTCCTTGCCCCCCTCAGTTAAGGCAATCTGCCAGTACCCAGATGTTAAATCAAATGTACTGAGGTACTTGGCAGCTCCCAACCGGTCACTGAGCTCATCAGCTCGGGGGATGGGGTGTGCGTCAGTCTTGCTGACCGCATTGAGTTCCCGGTAGTCCACACAGAACCTGAGTTCTGGAGTGGCACCAGGTGCAGCAGCCTTTGGGACCACATCCACTGGACTGGCCCAAGGACACTGGAGTGCTCAATAACCCCTAGGGTAAGCATTTTGGGTACCTCATCCTTAATGCATGCCCTGACACTGTCAGTCACCCTGTAAACCTTCTGTTTAATAGGTGTACTGTCCCCAGTGTCCATATCATGTGTGCACAAGTGTGTGACTCCTGGGATCAGGGAAAACAGTGAGGAAAACTGTCCCAACACGTGGCGACAGTCACCTTGCTGCTCCTCAGTCAGGGAGGGGGAGAGGATCACTCCCTCCACTGACCCATCTTTTTCTCCTGCAGACAGGAGCTCTGGAAGAGGCTCACTCTCCTCCTCTACCCCATCATCTGCCGCAAGGAGCATGGACAGTTCAGTCCGCTCAAAGTGAGGTTTGAGGCGGTTGACATGCAGGACCCGTAAAGGGTTCCTTGGAGACCGCAAGTCCACCAGGTAGGTGACTTCACTCTTGCGCTCCACCACCTCAAATGGCCCAGTCCACTTATCCTGGAGCGCCCTAGGCTCCACTGGCGCCATCACCCACACTTTCTGACCAGGTTGAAACTCGACCAGAGTGGCATTCTGGTCATACCACCGTTTCATATCCTCCTGGCTTGCTTCCAGGTTCTCCTGAGCGAGAGCCCCGAAGCAGGCAGTCTGGTTTCTCAAAGCCATCATGTAACTGAATACATCCTGGGGGGGGGTTACTAGGAGCTTTCTCCAAAGCTTCCTTAACCAGACTCAAAGGTCCCCTCACAGGGTGGCCGTACATCAGCTCAAAGGGGCTAAACCCAAGTCCCTTTTGAGGCACCTCCCTGTAGGCGAACAGAAGGCATGGTAAGAGGACGTCCCACTTCCACCTCAAGGGCTCTGACAGGCCCATGATCATGCCTTTTAAGGTGCGGTTGAATTTCTCAACCAGACCATTACTTTGGGGGTGATAAGGGGTGGTGAACTTGTAGGTTACCCCACACTCCTTCCACAGAAACTTCATATACGTGGATATGAAGTTGGTACCCCTATCAGATACCACTTCCTTGGGGAACCCCATGCAGGTAAAAACCCCCATCAATGCACGACCCACCACAGGGGAAGTGATTGATCTCAAAGGAATGGCTTCTGGGTACCGGGTTGCATGGTCCACCAAGACCAGGATAAACCTGTTGCCCATGGCTGTCTTGGGATTCAGAGGCCCCACAATGTCAATGCCTACCCTCTCAAAGGGAGTACTGACAACAGGCAAAGGCTGGAGGGGAGCTTTACATTTCCTCCCACTCTTGCCACTTACCTGACAAGTCTGACAAGACCTGCAATGTGCATCTGAGTGCCTGCGCATTAGGGGCCAGTAAAAGTGGGTGACAAGCCTCTCAAAGGTCTTGTCCTGCCCCAAATGTCCAGCTAAAGGCACATCATGAGCCAACCCCATTAGGAAGGCCCTGAAGCACTGGGGTACCACCAGCACACGGGCTGACCCAGGCTCAGGAACCTTAGGCTCGCTATACAGGAGGTCATCCTCCCAATAAATCAGGTGTTATTCTGGCTCCTTGCCAGCCGCCTGGTCTGCAGCCTGCTGCCGCAAACCGTCCAAAGTAGGGCATGTCTTCTGTGCTGCACAGAATGCTTCCCTGGTGGGCCCCCCTTCCTGCTGCCACTGCGACAGCTGAGGGACCTCCCCCAGTTCAGCCACCTGTTCCCCTGTAGGCTCCGGGGCGTCACCATCAGGCTCCACCTCCTCCCGGACCGTGGGAACTTCTGGGGCCGGTTTCCCGCGCCCCTTGCCCTTCCTCTTCTTGGCGGTCCCCTGGGCCACTGTTTCAGGCTCCAGGGGCTCTGACGGGCTGCCATTGACCGGGTGGATATGAATACCCACCCAGGCAGACCCAACATCTCCAAGTGAGACCTGTGTTCCACCTCCTTCCAAGGGGAATCCTTCAGGCCATTGCCTAGCAAACAATCAACAGGCATGGTTGGACTCACAGCTACCTTCAAGGAACCTGAGACCCCCCCCATTCAGAGGGAACCTGCGCCACTCTGCACAGGCGCTCTGAGTTGTCCACTGCAACTACTTGGTGAAGTACCCGGGGATCAATCTGCTTTTCAGACACCAGTTGACTCCTCACTGTAGTCACACTGGCTCCTGTGTCTCTCAGAGCCTCCACCCTCTGTCCATTAATGGTCACCCACTGCCTGTACTTCTTAGAGTTTTCAGGCACGAGGGTTCTCTGGACCATCTCACTGTCCCCTAGTGAGACAAGGGTCATCTCAGCTGGTTCCCACCCACCTGAAACCAACTCCTCCCCAAGCTCTACACTGGCCAAACCCTGGGACGTCGCACCAGTGGGTGCCGGTGTACTTTTGGGGCATTTGGGGTCCCCCCTCACATGACCCACCTGGTCACATGCATAGCACTTACGTGTGGGACCACCTGCCACTGGCTTCACTTTGGAGAACCATGGCTTCTTTTCAATGGGGGGTTGGGAATCCTTACCCTGGGAATCAGTTTGGGGCCCTTTAGAGAACTCCCCCTGTTTGCCCTTACCCCCCCTTTCTTCTGAGAGAGACTTTGCCCACCCTTGGCGTAGTCTCCCCCATACCTCTTTTGGACCCTGGTGCTCTCCCAGCGGTCTGCTTCCTGCGCAAGCTTCCTGGGGTCAGTCAGCTTGCTGTCAATCAGGTGTTGGCGCAGCTCTGGAAAACATAAACTGTACAAGTGCTCCCAAGCAATCAGATTGTAAAACCCCTCATACGTAGTTACCTTACTACCCTTCACCCAACCATCCAGTGACCTGCAATAAGAATCAACACATTGCAACCATGTTTGGGATTCCTTCTTCTTGTAGGACCTAAACTTATCCTTGTACTGCTCAGGGGTAAGACCATACCTTGTAAGCAAGGCATCCTTTATGTTAGAGTAGGTGAGATTCTGAGCATCCCCTAAGGCTGTCAGTGTATCCCTCCCCTCTACCTCAAAGTGCTTCCACAGACCAGCCCCCCAATGAGCTTCAGGGACCAGATTCATATGGAGAGCAGACTCATACCCCTTGAACCACAAGTATATGTCATCCTCCCTCTTGTAATCTTTCACAAGGTCTTTAGGAATGTGCACCCTCCTCTCAGGCTGCACTGTAGCATTGCTGCCACCATCTCTACTGGACTGGCTTCTATGATCCATCTCTTTCAAGCTAAGCTCATGAGCCATCGCTAACTTCCTTTCCTCAAGGGCTAGCCTCCTCTGCTCCAATTGGTACTCCCTTTCTGCCTGTCTGTCCTGTAACTCCTCAGATGTCAGACCCTTGGATGAGACACTGCTACCTGCCCTGGAGACCTTCTCCCTGGACATAACAAGCCCACCCACAATACCATTGTGTACTGAACACTCTTCCTCATCTCCCTCATCCTCTGTGTGCCCTTCAGTGCTCTTGGCTGTCACCCAGGCCCTCAGCACCTTTTGCAGCTCCTCCTTCCTGGATGAGCTCTTAATGGGACAGTCAAAACTTTTACAGAACTGCTTCAACTGAGCTTTGGTATAACTCTCTAATTTCTCAAGGTCAAAGTCAGCTCCAACTGATGCATCTCCAGCATGAGACATGATGAAGATTCAAAAACAAGTGCAACGTTCCAAAGGCAGAAAATCATGTTCCCAAATGAAGTTCCAAAGAAAGTCAATCAAGGAATCAGCACGAAAAAAAATTGAAGTAGAACAAAAACAGTCCCAAAGAGAAAAAAAAAATCAAAAGATCACCAAACAAGTAGTATGTGGTCACGTAGTGGTCTGAACTCAAACAGTAGTGTACACTTAATCACTGTATGGCAAGTACAAATACAAGTCCAAATCCCAACCGCTGATCGCCAATGTTAGAAATGGGGTCTTTGGTTGACAGTCAGGTTAGCCCCAGTTCAAGCAAGGACCCTCAATCTAGTCAGGGTAAAAGAGAATCACCCTCAGCTAACCCCTGCTTACCCCCTTGTTAGCTTGGCAGAGCAGTAGGCTTAACTTCAGAGTGCTAGGTGTAAAGTATTTGTACCAACACACACACAGTAACTTAATGAAAACACTACACAATGACACAACACCAGTTTAGAAAAATAGAGATTATTTATGTAAACAAAACAAGACCAAAATGACAAAAATCCAACATACACAAGTCAAGTTATGAATTTTTAAAGATTAAACAAAACAATATGCGCTTAGAAACAAAAATGTTTCGATGAGGTGTTAACACGGCGTCGTGACGGAATCGTTCCCAACCAGCCGACACCAGCGGCGTCAGACACGGAGACGCATAGACCCCCAAGTACAGTACCTTTGGTGAAGAGTGAAAACAAGCCGATGCGCGAAGTCGGGGATCATGGCGTCTGTGCGAAACATTGAATCCGCGCATTTCGAGCGGCGTCGGTCACGACGTAGTGCGGCGACTTCCACGGAGTCACGGACTTCAGCGGGGCTGCAGTGGCATCGGGCCTGCGAAGAGCGTCACGTTCCAGCGAAGGTCACGGCGTCTGGTGCAGGCGGCGTCACCGGATTCAGCAGCAGCGGCGGTCCGAAGTCGTCCGAAGTCGATTTCATTGGATTTCCACCAGCTTTCCTTTCAAGGGCCCGGGGACTGGATAGGGCACCACTTGTCAGAGCAGGAGTCTCTCCAGAGACTCTAGGTGCTGGCAGAGAGAAGCATTTGTTGTCCCTGAGACTTCAAACAACAGGACTAACTCAAGCCCTTCAAACAAAAGGCTAAATCAAGCCCTTGAAGATTTCTTCACAAGATGGAAGGCACACAAAGTCCAGTCTTTGGCCTCTTACTCTGGCAGAAGCAGCAACTCCAGGGTAGCTCCTCAAAGCACAGTCACAGGCAGGGCAGCACTTCTCCTTAGCTCTTCAGCTCTTCTCCAGGCAGAGGTTCCTTCTTGTTTCCAGAAGTGTTCTAAAGTCTGTGGTTTTGGGTGCCCTTCTTATACCCAGTTTCTCCTTTGAAGTAGGCCTACTTCAAAGTAAAGTCTCTTTGGAATGTGAAATCCTGCCTTGCCCAGGCCAGGCCCCAGACACTCACCAGGGGGTTGGAGACCGCATTGTGTGAGGGCAGGCACAGCCCTTTCAGGTGCGAGTGACCACTCCTCCCCTCCCTCCTAGCACAGATGGCTCATCAGGATATGCAGGCTACACCCCAGCTCCCTTTGTGCCACTGTCTAGTGTGAGGTGCAACCAGCCCAATTATCAAAATGACCCAGCCAGGGAATCCACAAACAGGCAGAGTCACAGAAATGGTATAAGCGAGAAAAGGCTCACTTTCTAAAAGTGGCATTTTCAAGCGCACAATCTTAAAATCAACTTTACTAAAAGATGTATTTTTAAATTGTGAGCTCAGAGACCCCAAACTCCACATGTCCATCCGCTCTCAAAGGGAATCTACACTTTAATCAGATTTAAAGGTAGCCCCCATGTTAACCTATGAGAGGGACAGGCTTTGCAACAGTGAAAAACAATAGCAATATTTCACTGTCAGGACGTATAAAACACATTACTATATGTCCTACCTTAACCATACACTGCACCCTGCCCTTGGGGCTACCTAGGGCCTACCTTAGGGGTGTCTGACATGTAAGAAAAGGAAAGGTTTAGGCCTGGCAAGTGGGTACACTTGCCAAGTCGAATTTGCAGGTAAAACTGCACACACAGACACTGCAATGGCAGGTCTGAGTCATGATTACAGAGCTACTTATGTGGGTGGCCAACCAGTGCTGCAGGCCCACTAGTAGCATTTGATTTACAGGCCCTGGCACCTCTAGTGCACTTTACTAGGGACTTACTAGTAAATCAAATATGCCAATCATGGATAAACCAATCACCTACACATTTTGTAAAGGAGCACTTGCACTTTAGCACTGGTTAGCAGTGGTAAAGTGCCCAGAGTAACAAAAACAGCAAAATCAGAGTACAGCACACTCAACAACCTGGGGAACAGAGGCAAAAAGTTAAGGGAGACCACGCCAAGGATGAAAAGTCTAACAATGGCTAATCCCCAGGCTGTACAAATAGCTCTTAATATGAGACAACCACTTACGACACATTTACTAGCACATGGACTGACAGCACTGGGAGGTCCAGTCACCATTGTGGTGGACGCTCATGCAGCCTATAGAACAGAACTGTTCTATTGTTGGGTCACATTTCCAGCAGTTGATGGGAACACAAACACATTCCATACATATACAGTTGCGAACGCGCCTGGGCAGTACAGGGCTTACGCATACTTAGAGATACCTCTATCTTATCAAGAACATAATAATTGGCTTGATGGCGCCCTACCCCATACAATATTACCAGTAAGGTTAGGTCCACTAAGTAATGATGGTCCGACCTGGCCTTTATTAGCCACATACACACCTCATCCTGCGGTTGCGAATATGGTGGTAGCCGAGGTTCGACGCTTATATACTGCATCAACAGCAATATATAGACGTTTGGTACAATTTGTGATGCAGATACTAAATACAAACCCAGCGCGTGCTGCTCCAGTACAACCACATGCAGTAACACCAGGTATAAATCCGGTGACTGTACACTCTATTATGGGTAAAGTCCCAGAAAAACAAGAGGAGACTCAATTTTGGCTGGCACAAATAATTTATACGCTGGAGGCGGTATTTCCCCATACGGGACCTCAGGATAAACATAGAATATTAACTATGTGCTTGCCCTTTGGGATGGTTCCTACAGTTGAACACTGCAATACATGGGGCACGGTATTTGCCGTGCTCTATACAATGGCAAACGGTACATCGACACTAGCCAACCTACCAGAAGTGCTTAAACAAATTCAAGATGAATACGGGGCTGCCCCGGCCTTAGATTTAGGAATGCAACTGATGGGTAACTTTGCCACGGTTTCTTCAATTATACTAAGTAATCTTAAAGGGGAAGCAGTTGCGCTTGCAGTGCGCATGCGTCTTTGTGACGCTCCGCAACAAGATCAGGAGCGGGAACTGCCTAAAATAATAGCTGAAACATATTCCAGTATCGGTTGAGATAGCCTTGGGGCCAGACCACAAAAACCTCAATTTCAGGGTAAAATTAATAAAGACAATACTAAGCAACAACCTGAGGGTAATAAGAAAGGCTGGGAGAAAAGCAACAAACACCTAAAAAAGAAAGGGGAGATTCTCCATGTACGGAGACCCCACAGAATAGGTATAATCTCAGAAATCGAGAGAATATAAAAACGCCTGATAGATATCAATATACTGATACACGCCAATCTCGTTCCTTTCAGGACTCATCAGAAAAGACAAATGAGAGAGGTGGGCAATCAGAGTGAAGAACAGAGTACGTGAAACCGAGACAGGAATCACAACGCTCTTCGGAGGTTTCTTTTAAGAAGGAAGAGAAACCAGTACAACAAAAACAACAAGTTAAAAAGAAAAAAGGGGCAGCTGTCACTGTTAGACATGCCACTCAGGAAGAGGGTTCTCTAGAAGAACAAGAATTGGGCTCTCTCACTGCTAGGCAGCGCGGAAGAGATCACACTAGTTCGCCGGAATCTTCTAGAGCCTCTGGAGATGAAAGCAACTGATGACTTCATTCAAATAGAAACAGCAGATATGCGTGTCTCCGAACCCGATAGGGTGTATAGAGTAACTCTACAATTGTAAGGAGAAATTGAACGCACCATACACGCAATCTTCTGCGATTGTGTAGTTAAAATATATGACATTTTGTTGGCCGAACAAGATTGGCCGCCTGATTTTGTCCGCACCTGCCCAGCTGGGGAGGAGGTTATTAAACCTTCCGTCTCGCCCCTTGTTCCAGAGGAACTTGCTAAGTCCTATTCTATAGAATGGGCTCTCATGCAAGCACCTGCGTTGTATAGAAATCACGTAGGGTGGGACAGGGATTCTCCATACCATGTAATTCCCATTAAAGGTGAACCTCAGCCGCAAACGCAGTATCTCATAAAACATGAAGCAAGGGCACCGGTGAGAGAAATACTTACGCAATTAGAATGCCAGGGGGTGATTGAACCCTGTGTCTCGCCGATGAATAATCCCATATTCCCTGTGGCTAAATCCGACCATTCATATAGAATAGTCTTAGACTACAGACATTTAAATGGACATACACGTACATATGCTATACAAAATTCGCATAGCACTGCACTAATGAGCAACATTGTGCGGAAAAAATATAAAACGACTTTGTATATCTCAAATGGATTCTTCTGTCAGAATATAGCACCTGAAAGCAGAGACTTAACAAGCTTTAGCGCACTAGGCTCCCAGAAAAAATTCTGGTGTTTGCCTCAGGGGTATAAGAACAGCCCAGGACTGTTTGCAGCTCGTGTGACTGCTATTTTACACAAGTTGGACCCTGAAGCATTGTCATATGTGGATGATATATATCTCACGGATGACGAGTTACTACAACATTTAAGACGGGTAGCCCGTATTGTTGTAGGGTTTGCCGAAGTCGGCTACAAATGTAACTTAAAAAAATCTAAAATTGCCTTCCTCAGCGTCCTGTTCCTGGGATATGAGCTGTCGAGTGAAGGGAAGAGCCTAGCCCCACAATTTTTAGAAAAATGTGCACAATTGCAACCACCAAATACGATTAAGAAACTACACTCATTGTTGGGCTTTCTAAATTTTGGCAGAACATACATTCCTGATTATGCTACGTGCATAAAAACTTTATATGAATTAATACGTCCTGATTTTTCAAGCAACTTCTGGACAATTGAACATACACATACTCTTCGAGAGTTACAGGCTGATATGCTAGCAGCAAAACATTTACACACGCGGGACAATAAAACATATTTGGTCATCAGGGTGATAGCTGGGGCTATTGGGTTTACTTATGTCACATTTAATGAAGGTGAGACAGTCCCGATTGCATACAAGTCTCACTTCAATCAATAGTTTATTCGGTCCAAATTTGGACCATTTGAATAGTTA
The DNA here is from genome assembly GCF_031143425.1 of Pleurodeles waltl. Classification (NCBI taxonomy): domain Eukaryota; kingdom Metazoa; phylum Chordata; class Amphibia; order Caudata; family Salamandridae; genus Pleurodeles; species Pleurodeles waltl. The sequence goes on from NC_090451.1 coordinate 543,982,217, forward strand.
GAAGTGATCATACATACAAAAAGATAAAAGCCATGAACCATCACTTAGTAAAAAAACATTTGGCAGTTAATACAGAAAGAAAAAAATTCATAAAATTAGATAAAAAGTTTCATAAATAATTAAGACAAAGCTCTCTAAATAATCTCAGGATCTTACCCTATGCAAGAGGCTAAGTGCTAAAATAGTGCTAACCAATTGTTAAAAGCATGAAAATCATTCTAAAACAGGTTTATATATAAAATAAGACATAAAAACTACATATAGTAGCTCCTATTGGCAAAGGCTAGAAGTCAACCAGTGGAAAATAATGCCATAAGTTAATAAATTCTCACTTGTATTCCGCTGCTGAACCACGCTTTGCACCCACAGAGAAAATTCTCACTGCTGTCCAGATGGCTGTTATTAAAGAAAGTCCTCTTGCCCAAGGAAAACACATTATTGTCGTTTCTCCTATTCCGGCCCTGGAGGCTGTTACAAAAGCTAGCGTCCCGAACGCAAAAGCACTTCACCCACGATGGATACAATGGGCTACGTCTTTAACAGCCACTGATGTAGACTACATTTTTTACCCAAAGTTACAGACTCAGGAATTTCTACAATATGAAGTTGAATATCCAGTACCCGCTGACACGTTGCCTATTGATCAATATCAAGTAGTCATGTACACCGATGGCTCAGCGCAACCAGCAATTGGAACAAAACATCAATATTCTGCTGCATGTGCGGTTGTGAGCGGCAAAATGGAGGGGGAGAAATTCTGTCCCCAACATACCTATACACAGACCTTAAGGGATTGTACAGCACAATTGGCTGAGCTAAAAGCTCTACAAATGGCACTAGAACATACCGATCCGACACAGTTCACACTGATTGTTTGTGATTCTTATTATTGCGTCGAGTCATTTAATGAATACCTGCATTACTGGCGCTTAAATGGGTTCAGAGATTCAAAAGGCAACACCATAAAACACAGACTACTGTGGGGGAAGGTAGCAGACCTGAAAGAGACGCTACCCAAAGTCCATGCTGTGCATACATTGGGACACCAGCGCGTTGGAATACACGTTGCTGGAAACACTTTGGCTGATGAAGCTGCAAAGTCAGCAGTGGCAGTTGCCACTGTAGCTGCAGTGAGTCGTTCAAGTTCCAAACCAGACACAGACATTATGGCTGGCATAAAAGCTACGGTTGATGGTACGCCTTATCCTAAAGGATTTCCTAATAAATATCAATACTTGATGGGAAGTATGCTGAACGCTGAAGTTAAAATTCCAGGTGTAGGCATACATGACATCCCCAATAATGATGTAAGACCACAATCGATTAAAGCAGCGCATGAGGGAGTGGCATCTGCACATGCTGGTGTGGCTGCTACAATTTCACTCTTACAGGCCTGTTATTGGTGGCCTGGTCTCTATAAAGAGACTAAGCAGTATGTCCTTTGCTGTGACAGCTGTCAACAAATTAAAGTTTCCACAGCTAAGCGCCCGCCGCAGACACCCCTCTTAATATCAAACAGGCCATTACAATGTGGGTACCTGGATCATTGCGGTCCATTAACACCGGACAGTGCATACAAATATATACTAGTCGCTGTTGATTCTTGCTCCAGATTTGTGTGGGTGTGGCCACAACGCTCGGCTGACGCTCGGACTGTTATTAAAGATTTGCGAGTCTTTGTCGGTACATATGAGGTTGCAGCATTCCATTCGGAACCAGGGCCCTGCTTTTGCCTCAAGGGCATTTAGGGACACCATGGCTTCGTTGGGTGTCCAGCTCCAGTACCGCAATTTAAAGCAATCCTTAACAGCCAGAGTCTTAGGTACGGGGTGTAGTTGGCTAACCCACCTGTATGGAGTTCAGAGAGCACTAAATAACCTGCCTAGAGGGTCCCTGGGGGGTCGTATTTCATATGAGTGCCTGTTCGGAACACAAATGTTTGTTCCGGATCTTGATGGTCCTGGTATGGAGGCGGCGGAAACACCGTTTGACATAAATGATCGTGTCACTGTTTTACAGGAATTACAGCAGTTCCGTGAAGATAACTCTTCCAAAAGTGCTGCCTCCACAAGAATTAAGAATGTGCCAGTAACACCTACCGGCTGGATTCCCAGGGTTGGGGATCTTGTGCGTGAAAAGGTCGCAGTGAAAAGAGAATTTGGCCCTTGTTATCGTGCAGCAGTCCCTGTGTTGGGGATACATGGAACCAGAACTGTTATTCTACCCCCGTTGCCAGGTGCCAAAGAAAATCGCTTTGTTTCTATTGACAATGTCAAGTTACAACATGTGGCTGATTCTACACAGCCGACCAAGAGGAACGTCGAGTAGTTCCCGAATCCCTTTCACTACTGGATAAGAAGTTCAGCTTCAAGTTGTCTATACTAATACTGATGCCTCTCCGAGCTTGGGGAGGGTGGATGATGATGATCTCGCATTGGTTCCACTAACAACGAGCAACTTAGAAACATTTGATCAAGTCACCATGACTACAAACGTGACGGATGGTGCTGTCTACAGTGTACCACCACAGGAAACACCGACTCCTCCATTGACTACGGCAACTCCGTTTGCACGAACTGCCTCTGGTTACTTTGCTGACAACAACGATGGTCTATCAGACTCATTTGCCTCTTCGACTGCTGACCTGTCGGGTCCACGTAAGCTGATACATTGGCTTAAAGATACATATTTTATTTTTCCATGGAATTATCTGTGGCTTTTATTGACTGTCCTAGCATTTTTTCTTTGGATTGGGTTTGTCATTACCTTTTTTTCTGTTAATACATGGTCATTTTCTTCCCAAGAGATCAGCGGTTGAACAGGTGGAGGAGGTATTGAAACCACATTTTTCATCACATAAGGTTCAAAGAGACTTGCCCTTTGTGAACATTTCTGCAGTACCAATTCCAGATGGGATTGTGTGGGATAAAGTAATGTTTGATATATATGGTCCCACTGAAATAATTCAAATACCATATGTGCTAAAGTTATCAATGAATGACATAGTCATACCAGGCATTGTATCTGATGATTGGGATGTGAAAACAGTTGACTCACTGATGACAGAATTGCAATATTATACTGTCTATGAAAATGAGGATGTTTACCAGTTTAAAGACAATTATGGTGACATGTTTTGCTATAATTATTATGGGCACCACTTCATACATAAATCGAGCAGTCCAAAAACAATATTTGAGTATATGCAATGGGAACATTGCCCAACTCCCCCGCAAGGGAGTTCAAAATCTTATTTTGAAAAATGTACGTATTTTTCTGGGCATCATCAAAAAAATGCTAAGTCATATTATTTTAAGATGACTCCGACTAGGGACACACAAATGTTGTGACCAACACAAAATTTATATATTCGGACTCCTTTGTTTCCTGGTTATCAATTGAAGGTTATGAATATTGGTCAAAATATGTTGATTTGAAAAGTGTTTGGGGGACAAAAAATTGGCAAATCAAGGGTAGAGAAACATTGTTTAGAGCATGTCTCATCCCTGTTCAAATGATTTTTTTAAATGAAACTGTACAACAGACTAGTTGCTTAGGCTTAGCTACAATCAGAGAATTAAACATGCCCAGCATACCTGCCCCTGCAAAATGTAATAACTGGCAAAAGTACACGAATGCAACCTTTAGTGAGCTTAATGAGTGGGTCCAGAATGGTACATTTAATACTTCACTGTCACGTCCAGGCGGGTGGTTATTGTGGCCAGCAGATACCAACGGGTGTCATCAACGTTTTGTCACCTCCTCGGGGGGTTTCCAAACGAGTAGGTCAGACCCTCGCTATATATCACCAGAACATGCTGAAATAATTACAATATATAGGGGGTCATTACAACCCTATCGGTCCAAGACCGCCAGGGCTGTTGTGACGGAAGCACCGCCAACAGGGTGGCGGTGCATTCCGGGTCATTACGACTGCGGCGGAAGCTCCGCGGTCGCACCGCCGGGGCCTGCGGTTTTCCGCCACAATGGTCCTGGGGGTTCTAATCCGCCAGGGCAGCACTGCTAGCAGCACTGCCCAGGGGATTACGAGTCCCCCTATCGCCAGACTTTTCCTGGTGGTTTGAACCGCCAGGAAAAGGCTGGCGGTACGGGGAGTCGCAGGCCCCTGGGGGGCCCTGCACTGCCCATGCCGCTGGCATGGGCAGTGCAGGGGCCCCTTGACAGGGCCCCATAAAGCGTTTCACTGTCTGCTATGGAGACAGTGAAAAGCGCGATGGGTGCAACTGCACCCGTCGCACGGCCGCAACACCGCCAGCTTCATTTGGAGCCGGCTCCTGTGTTGCGGCCTAGATCCCCGCTGGGCCGGCGGGCGGAAATCAGGTTTCCGCCCACCGGCCCAGCTGGGATATCAAAATGACCGCGGCAGGAGTGCGGCCGCATTGGCGGCCAGATCTTGGCGGGCGGCAGAAATGAGGGCCATAGTGTAGGAAAATTGTGCCAACAGTGGCTGAAATCATCCTCACTAGATGCAGTTAAGACACATCTCAGTCTCCTGTCTAACAACACTGACTTGCAAGATTTTTTGTCAGGCCCAAAGATACCACATAGGAAGCATTTCTTGTATGAGGTATACAATGAAATATGGAAACTTTCCCAACAAGAGGCTGCAGCCCGGTTAAGGCAGATAGATCAGGAAAATTTGAAAAAGGCATTAGCTGTTGTGGATAATGGAATTCACACCTTGTCCGACTGGATATATTCAATTAACAACATTGTTTCTTCTGCCATAGACATTATACGATCTGATATGTCTTCTTTATGTCATGGACTGAGTCAGACAAGGTCCATTATGCAGTTGGGTTGGACGCTTCAGACGTTGAAGGCGGGTCACGTTCCGTGGCAGCACATCAGTGCCAGGGAAATATTTGTTTCCTTTAATTTAACGCGACAACAACAACTAATGGCTAAGAAGGAGGCGACTTATGTCATGGTCAACATTGAAAAGATAGAAAGGTTGCCTTTTACCGTGGCCGAAATTCCCTCAGCAGAGTGGTTGATACATTGGGTCATTAATCTGCCTATTTCTACATTACAATTCACTTCTTGTTTGAAACATGTTCCGGTAGGCAGATATGAAAAGTTGGGAGATAGTTACATCCATGAGGTGTGGGAGCTTCCCTTCTCGTACAAATGCCTCAACGGCATGAAAGAGGTCTTTCTTAGCGGCAGTGAATGTGAAACTTCAGTCAGCCATTCGATGATTTGTAAGCAGCTGTCCTTGCATGGAGCGTGTAATGCCTCAGTTGCAAACTTGGCTGTCTATCTGAAGGGAGTTCCAGTCCCCTTGATTAAACGCACGTTCCAGGTGCTTTCAAACGGCAGCTACGTCCTCCTCAATAGTGAAGACTGTTGTGGTATGCGGGCCGGAATAGTTTACGTTGTTTCGGTCATCAAGGTCGTTACAGGCTGCGGGAACGTGTTGTTTCCCCCCACTAAAATTAGGGAGGTAGCAGATATTTGGCTTCACATTGCTACTTCCAAGGTGAATTTCGACAAGTTAAGTAGAGTAAAGGCTTTATTGTTTCAGAAGCAAGTGGCCCTTACATATGCACGCAAGACCTACGCACTTCAGGTGGCAAGGTCATCAGTGGAAATACAGTCCCTGTTAAATACAAACTTTCCGAGACACTTTGGTGAACTCGTGGGACGTATATTTAATGTGTCCAGCACGGCTGGATTAGCACATTTTTTCAAAGCTGTTGGTATTGGTTTTGTTCACACCTTTTCCTCCATATTTGGTTCAATACCTTTGGCTATTCATTCAATTTTCAGAAGCATTTTTTGGGGATTTCCGATGACTTTGGCTTTATTAGCCGGCATTTTGCTGTTGCTGTTGTTTTTCCGCAATGGCTGTCCCGCCGCAACAAGGACGAATGTGGGCACTCCCATCAGTGCAGCTGTGTCGTGAACGCATGATGCAGCACTTTGAAGCAACACTCCTGGAATATTTGGAGTGTGACTGGTCTCTGTCATTTAGACCGGTTTTGGATTGTGTGCAGCCCGTGTTTCGGTGCGGTTGGTGCTCTTTTGAACATGTACTGGACGTCTGTCTCTCACAGCAACGCCCCTCAGTGATTGATGCTGATCTGTTGATGTTCTCGTTGAGGGTTCATTACCAGACATGCGCGCTGCGGCTGTGTTTGCTCAGAGAAGCTGATTACGAGCTACCCTTCCTGGAGGAAGTTAATGCTAACTCGTTCATAGGCACTGCACGGGATGCCGCCTTGGTTGACACTGGGGCTCTGGAACACACCTGCTCCTTGGAAGTTTTTGGCATGGATTTACCGGTTCAGTCATCGGCCGAGGTGGAGAATCTCCTGCTTTCCATGACTACTGCTTGATTTGGAACTGTCCTAAATTGACATTTTCCTTTAAATTCGGCATTGGGCCGCATGCTCACTTTAAAATTGCAAAATTTTATGCTTGTGTGTCCTCTTAACTTGTTAAAGTTGAATAGGGTTTTAAATATATTTTAGCTTAGGGCATTTTTAGCTTCGGCTTAAACCACTTTCTACTGACAAGGAGAGGGTGTAGTGTAGCCATTTTTAATATAGCTTCATGCACGTTAGTTTAACATACTAGGCCGCTGTGCACTTTGCCCTAGATACATTTTATTCAGCCTCACACTGTTATTTTACAATAACCAGTTTTACGGTCTTGTTTTTATTTCCTTCTAAGACACTGTTTAGCTTAGTTCAGCACTGTGTTCTCAAATAATGCATTCTTGATCACCCCGTGCTTCAGTCAAGGCTACAGTCTGGTGCATTGCCGGTAAACGTGGTACAAGTTTAGTCTTCAGTATTCGTAAAAAATACACATCCTTACGTAGGGACATTTTCTTGGAACATCTGCATGTTAGTTATAAAGACACTTCCTAGTCCTAGTACAGGTCAGAGGGAGATTCTGGCCAGGAACCTACAACTAGATGCTGACTGCCTCGTTGCAGATGCTGGTGCAGATTACAGGCCTTTGCTCAGGTATGAGGGTTGATGTCCTCCCGGGGGAACCTGAAAGGCAGGCTTAGTTCTTCACATGCTGTGCTCAGAATATAACTTAGAGAGAACATAATCTAGTGGCACTATGGTAGCCTAATTCTTGGGCTTCACTCTCATCATTACTATTTAAACCTACTGTGTTGTGTAGTTCTGGTTATTGCAGCTCACGCTTTGCTATCTAAAATGCAGTCGTTTTATTAAACCAATCTTTAAAACTTAAACTGCCTTTGTCATTTCTATGTGAGACCGCACTGTGTATGAGAGAACCGGTTGTGACCTGAGTGACCACGACTTCCCTGGGAAGTGCTAAGATGTCATGCGCTCGGCTGTCCAATTGTCTCTTCCCTTCGGGAGAGATGAGGCACTGCTAGTTAGCCGAAGCAAAACACAGATTTAGAGTGACAAGGGTCCTTCACCGTGGGTCAGACTCAGTCCCCCACCCTGTGAACGATCTTGCCGCTCAAAATCCAGTAGTCTCATTACGATAATGAGAGCCTACGCGACAAGTCCTAAAGTAAACTTTTGACCGAGGCCTCCCGCGGGATGTAGCTGAGCCAGGCTCCATCGTGGTCAGCCTTAAACTTTGACTTGCCCCGGTCGAGGTGCGACCAGATGACCAGATTGGCACTTTTTGTTTTTATGCGCATTAATTCTTTAAAAATTCATATCTCCGGTTCCCCTTATATGATCTTATTCGTTTTGGTGTCATTTTAAAGATATTAATATATTCTATTTTTATAAATTGGTGTTGGATTTTTCTTGTGTTTTGTGTTTTACTTATTTACTGTTTTGTGATTTTTAAATGCTTTACACACGTCTCCTAAATTAAGCCTTGTTGCCAAGCTACCAAGGGTTGAGCTGGGTTTAATTTATTGAGACCGAAGTGGGCATAAGTGGAGGTTAGTGGCCTACTACTAAGTGTAGGTACTTACCTGCCCTTACCAATAACCCATTTTCCAACTCATTGCTCTAAATTAAGCCTGCTCTAAATTAAGCCTGCCCTTTGTGCCCAGCTACCACAGGGTTAAGCACAGGTTAATTTAGAGTTTTTGTGGTTCACTCTGACAAGGATTGTGGCTACTGTATAGTGGGGTCTCACCCCCGCAACCAACAACACAATTTCTCACAAATAGGAAATATCACGCAGCCTAAGTTTCAGTCAAATACCATGCGCTGATTCCCATACCAGGCCAAACAGTTCACAATCCACCCCCGTTTATCCTCTGCTTTCAGCAGGTATTAAATGGTGTGGGAGGACTGCTGCAGGTCTCAGAGCTTCAGATAGGAAGGATATCTGGGGCAAGAGCTGGTGGCAAGCAGTGGAGGCAGGCCTGACATGCCCCATCTCCTGTACTCTAGAAGGAGTCAGACTGGGATGTGGTTGCACTTGTGCTTACAGTCTCTGCACGCCTCACGCTGATTATTACACACCATCAATTTTGTCTGGTAAAATCGGGCCTGTCATTCCCACACCCAGTAATCCCAGGTGCAGGAATACTAGGACAGTTGTCTGACCTGTAATTGAGGCTTAAGAGGATATTTACGAGCTGCTTGCACTGCCATTGCATCACTTTTTGTGACGCAATGGCGGCGCAAACCTTCAAATTCTATTTATGAGACCACGCAAAGCCACTTTGAGTGGCTTTAAATGGACTCATAGATTTGGAGTACGGCAAGGCAGTGCAAATCACTGCGTTGCCTTACTCTGCATTAGGGAGGCGTTCCATGAGCATTGTCGTGGGTGTTCCCACGCAACACCCATAGATTTTGATGCATTCACAGATTTACAATACCTTGTAAACCTGGGGATGCGCCAAGGCCTTATGCCTCCCCAAAAGGAGAGGCAATGAGGAGAAATATCTTTACTTCTCTTCATTTTAACCTCTTTCTATGTGTGCTGCATTCTGGCAAATGCCTTGCAGTATTGTTTTTATTCAGGAAGATGCCTCTTCCTGCACTTAATCAATCCTGCAAGCAACGCAGGTACCATTGAACCATGGTGCAAGTGTGTCGGTGCTAGCCTGCAGAAATGGTGCTAGCGCAGGGGGAAAGGACAAGAATGCGCTGTATGCCATAGAAATGGTGCATTTCTGACTTTTCTGCCCTTTGACGCAGGGCAGGACAGCCCCGGCACCAAAATCCCATAAATATGGGCCTAAGTCTTTTACCTTATCTTGAAATGAAAACAGTACATGGCCCAACTTATGAAGACAAATATTTAATTCTGGTTCACATGTTGTCCATGTGCCTTTCTTTGTGTAATACTGTGGTGCAGTCTTCACCAAAGGAGTAGGCATTTGTGTTACAAAATAGTATCAAACTGAGTGTTTGAACATTTTTAAAAGTGGGTGCTTTCAATTTTTCTTCCACTGCATACTTCTTTGCCCACCTGTGCTTGCAGCTGCACAAGAGCACGACTGGAATGCTTTGTCACAGAAACAGATCTAATTTCCTGGTACACCCAAATCAAAGTAAAGGACCAGAACTGAAAGCTCTTCTGCCAAATCAGAGCCGCCTGGTTCTGTTCATTCTGACTGCATGTTATGTGCTCAAGAGCCCTTTGGTACATAGTATTGTTTTCACTTACACTGCACATCACACTGTGTTTCGCCTCTGATTCCACATTCTCTATGGAAACAATTGTAAAGTCAGGTGCTACCCTCTGTGTGAAATCATCGTCCACGTGAAAGGAGCAGGAATGATCATTGGTTGCACTGGACCTTGACCAAAGTTGTTCCAGAAGCCCAGCCTGTGGCCTTGACAAGAACACCTGAACATTAACTATGGACTGAGGCAAGGCCGAGGATGTGCCACGACACCAGGAAAATGGTTACCTGCCCAATTCTGCACATCCATTGCTTATGGTGACCAGATGGCTACGTCACTGGGACACCACTTTTCCATTGTTCCATTTTGCTTTTACATATCAATGCCTTCTGGTGTTGTACTGTTCCTTCATTTTAATTGAGACACTTCGGCCAAGACACCTGATAAAACTGAACGTAAAAGCAAAGTCCAAGAATGGAAAAGTCTCCCTGCTTGTGCTGTTTGCTTCTGGTATGAGCAACAGCACCTTTATTGTCAAAGAATCTGCCAGAAAGCAATTTACAACCTGAGAGTGTCAGCTTCCCTTTGACTTATTGCCATAGAGCTGGGGACTTGAAAAAAAGCTGATCATTGAAGCATATCCACTGTTCACTTTTTATCTCAAAGAGGAAGGTGAAAGCCACAACAAGAATCAGTAGATGTCTCCCTTTGAGGGATAAAGACCATTCCTTGTAAACTGAAGTCAACATCTTTGCAGCTGAGTCCTACAGAGAAGGAAGTAGGCTCGAGTGCAGAGAACCTGTCTTTACGCCGCCAGAGTCTAAAATCATGCACCATACTGATTTAAGATATGAGCACTGCTCAGTCAGCCACAGGCCAAAGTCCTTGCCCACCCAGAAGAAGCTGATCATCCTGAGTTGTGCATCACAGAATAAATACCTTGAAGGTGTGACAGCAGTGATGTTAACTCTGACTCACCACCTTTCGCTTTAGGGACCATCACTTAATACAACTCCTGCATTTTGACCAAGAAGCTCAGGCTCCTTTGGCCACTGCAGGCATGAGACCAGAGTGTGTGACCCTGTTACAGAACCATTACATTAGTGATGGGAAAGCATCCGTGGACCACTTCGCCTGACCAAAGACACTTACTGTAACTTGGTGTCCCATCCTGAAGACCATAAAAAGTCAGAGAAGATGTTGCTTTGCTCTGATCTCCATTATCCTCCCTGGGTTTGGCACAGCAGTGGTGAACTGAATCATTTAACCACACCCCATCTTTACCAGGTCCCAAGCACAAGTGAAGAGCTTGCACCACCCAAAAGGCTACTTACTCCAAAGGTGCAAGATCTCACGGTTGCGAAACTCTTCAGCAATGGCATTGCTTTCCTGCTTCTTCCCGCTAAGTAAGGGGCCTAACATTCAATCACCAACACTGACAAAAGAAAGCACCAGAGATAGTGCAATCAAACCCCTCCCTCTGCATACTTGACTTCCAGCACATGCTCCAAGCTGATCACAACAGAGTTACTGAGTGTTGCAGTCGTCCTATCACCATTCACCCCCTCGCTGCAGGCAGGCACACGTACTAGTCACAAGAGAAGAGGTGACCTTGGGACCTGTAGTAGAGGGGAAGAGCACCCTGAAAACTGTGACAATTGCATGGAGTCCGCATTCCAGAGAGCAGGGGACTCCCAAAGACACAGACCCAATGCAGGGATCTGGAGGTCATATCTGTGTATCTGATTAGAAGAAGTGGTGGTAGTGGTATCATGTAGGTAGGAGAGTCATTTAATTACACTTGAGCACAGCACAGACTTACCACCCCACAGAACATGTGATCCCTTCAGTGTGTTTGTTCATGGATGTTAATTGTGTCACACTCTGAAGGTCAGTGCCAGTATGTCATTAAGTACATTTCTTATATGTGGCACAGCACTTGCACCTGAACCTTTGACACTGTACTTCTATGATTGAGAATGTTGTGGCTGGAAAGGGCTGTTGACGAAAAACAAAGGGGCTTTTTACAAGCCCGGTGGCACAGGGCAGCAAGTGATCTTGCTGTGTTGCCCTGCTCCACAGGGAAAGGTCAGAAATGCACCATATCTACAAGTTAAGGCGCATTTCCAGTGCTTAATTTGAGCCGGTGTTTTCCGGTGGGGCCACAGGTACTTTTTTTCTGCAGCAGGCAATTAATGCGAGCAAAAGACACATAGGAGAAAGACAGAGGGAGAAAAAGACAGAAAAGGGTCACAAAGTAAGAAGATAGAAAGCTGCAAGAGTGAGCTGAAGGAGCAGGGAGTGGCTGTAAATGGATTAAAGAAGCCTGAGATAGCTTTAGGATTACGCTGCATCAGTGTTCTGTGTTTACACATTTATTTGCTGCAGCCACGTGTTTCAAAGGAGAGCTTTGGGCACAGCACGTTTTTATTTATAAATTGAGCACTGTGCATTTTTGCCTTCTTTCCGTGTGCTGACGCACAATGGGGTGCCTAGAGCCGATGCAGGCACCCTTGCACCATAGTGCAGGGATTCCTGCATTGTAGACAGGAATGGTTCTGTGCAGGAAGGGACACCTTCCTGCTCAAAAGGAATCCATGAAGGCCTTTTCCTCCTCTATGTGTGCAGCAAAATGCAGCACACAAAGAAAGAGTAAAAAAGATGCAAAATAATATATTTCTCCTAGTTGCACCTCCCTTGGGCAGATGTAAGAGTTTGATGCATTCCCAGGTTTACAAAGTCTTGTAAATCTGGGAACGCGCCAAAACCCATGGGTGCTTCATGGGAAAACCCACCTCAATGCCTATGAAATGCCTCCCCGATGCAATGTAAAGCAAAACAGTGACTTGTGCTATGTTTCTTCACACCGTATCCACAAGGCCATGAAAAGTCAAGCAAAGTGGCTTTGCGTGGCCTTGTAGATATGGACCTGCACAATGTGCCGCAAGTGAGTCACAAAAAGTGATGCACTGTCAGCTCACAGGGCTTGTTAATAAGCCCCTTAATTTATCAGTATACTGCTCACCTGTAATTGATCAATTACTGGCAGTATGAGGGATACAAGTGCTTAATCATTTATTGCCAAAATTTTCTTTTGAACCCTTTTAAACATTTCTGAATTAACTCATTTTGTGCCTCATTACAAGTTGCATCGTACACAAGTGCCAGAACTACCAGGTCTTCAATTTCCAATGCAGCAACTACCAGGGTCTTCAATTATCAATTCTGGCCTTTACTTGCCCTCATGAATGATGCATTTGTGTGTTGTTCAGTCCAGAATAGTGTTAGACCTTTAAGCCTTAGGGTGGCCTTCCCCCAAATGTTTTGTCTACTTCCCTCCTTTGCTCAATTTGTTTTTGTTGGCCTTAGGACTCTGCACCTTACTGCTTCTAACCAGTGCTAAAGTGCTTATGCTTACTCCCTAAAACCTGGTAATAGTGTTTTACACCTGATTGGCATATTTAGCTTACTTGAAAGTCCCTAGTAAAGTGGTATACCTTATACCGAGGGCTGGTAAACTAAATGTGACTAGTGTGCCTGCAGCACTTATTGTGCCACCCATTCAAGTAGCCCCCTTAAAACATGTTTCAGGACTGCTGCTGGAGACTGTATGCAGTGGTTTTAAACTGCCAATTTGACTAATAAAAAAATACTCTTGCCAAGCCTAAAACTCACGTTTTGTTACATATAAGTCACATCTAAAGTAGTCCCTAGACCACCATTGTGCAGGGTTCATTGTAATTAAAAAAGTTGGACATCTACTTTTATGTTTTACATGTCTTAGCAGTGAAAAACACATACATTAGTTATTCACTACAGTGAGGCCTACCTCTCTCATGGGATAACATTGGTTTACTTCAATGCATTTAGGGGCATATTTATACTCCGTTTGCGCCGAATTTGCGTCGTTTTTTTAGACGCAAATTCGACGCAAAACTAACTCCATATTTATACTTTGGCGTTAGACGCGTCTAGCGCCAAAATTCATGGGGTTAGCGTCATTTTTTTTCGTGAACACTTTCCTTGCGTTAATGATATGCAAGGTAGGCGTTCCCGTCTTAAAAAATGACTCCGATGCATATGCGTCGTATTTATACTCCCGGGCAAAAATGACGCCCGGGAGTGGGCGGGTCAAAAAAACCTGCATTAGCGCCGGATTTTAGCGCCTGGGTCAGGGCAGGCGTTAAGGGACCTGTGGGCTCAGAATGAGCCCAGAGGTGCCCTCCCCTGCCCCCAGGGACACCCCCTGCCACCCTTGCCCACCCCAGGAGGACACCCAAGGATGGAGGGACCCACCCCAGGGACATTAAGGTAAGTTCAGGTAAGTATTTAAAAAAAAAAAAAATTGTGGCATTGGGGGGCCTGATTTGTGCCCCCCTACATGTCACTATGCCCAATGACCATGCCCAGGGGACATAAGTCCCCTGGGCATGGCCATTGGGCAAGGGGGCATGACTCATGTCTTTGCTAAGACAGGAGTCATTTCAATGGGGGTTGGGCGTCGTAAAAAAAGTGCGCAAATCGGGTTGAGGCGATTTTTTTGCCTCAGCCTGACTTGCACCATTTGTGGACGCCCATACGCCATTTTCCCCCTACGCCGGCGCTGCCTGGTGTACGTCGTTTTTTTTAACGCACACCAGACAGCGCCGGCGGCTAACGCCGGCTAACGTCATTGAATAAATATGGCGCCCGCATGGCGCTTCAGAATGCCGTTAGCTGGCGCTAATTTTTTTGTCGCAAAACTGCGTTAGTGCAGTTTTGCGTCAAAAAGTATAAATATGGCCCTTAATGAGTGAAAATCTTGACTTGAGAACAGTTAGAAATGTAATATATGGTATCTAAGGAATTGTAATTTAATGTCCTCTTTCATGGTAAAGCCAGATGTTACGTCACAATTCTGAAAATGCCACATTTAGCAATTTGTCATTTACTTGTCCTAACCCTTTGGTGCCTGCAGCCTGTTTCTTGGGTCACATAACTAGGAGTAGTTGGCAATTCGCCTTTTTGTGCAGTCCTCCCAGACAGCGACACAATAGAGGGATTGGGTGTTGGCAGGGTAGGTCATCCAAGGCAGAGTGGGGTTGTGTGAAGCTGTGCACCGCACTACTTGCTCTTCAAAGACCCTGCCTCAGCTCACACTCAAAGAACTTCACAGTAGCCTGTTGTAACAGCAAACAGAGCGGGACCAGGGCAGGGAGGCAGAAATTCCAGACACCTTTGGGGGGGGTAACTCCAGAAATTTTTATCACTTCAAAGCTGGCATCAGGTATAGAACTAGGACCATCAGACCCACTCTTCCGTTCACTTCTGGACCTGTGGAAGGACTGTCAGGGACTACCCTGCTGCCTGTGCCTGCTGTGTACTTCAGAGGACTGCTCTGCTTCATCAAGCGGACTGTCCTGCTGACTGTGACCTGCTTTTCTGCTTATACCCAAGACTTCCAGAGTCATTCCAAGGGCTATTCGGCTGACCTTCTTTGCAGCAGCTCCTGCCACGTTCTTATCCACAGGAGCAAATCTTGTTCAGCACCTCCTCCCAGCAGGGGAATCCGGCCTTATGGAGTCCCCGTTGGCTACAGCCTGCAGCTTTGTCATGCTGGAGATTTTTGACTTCAATAAAAGAAACTAAGTACAAACATAGAAAGCTTTACCACAACTTTGTTGGGTGGCTCCCCAGAAAGGAGGCCTCCTTATCAGACACCGCCAGCTGCCTTTCCTGGCTGAACTTTACCTTCTATGACATTTTTCTTGAAAAATTCTTCTAAGTCCGAAGGTAAGTGGAAAGTGGGCCCAATCCACTTTGTGTATCCAAACTGCTCTCCACTGTGGTCAGCCATAACTTTTGACCTTACCCTGGTCTTGCACAGATTGATGTCTGCAGTTGCTGCTTTGATCTTTCAGGGGCTACTATTCACTAATGCTTTAAAACTTCATACCTGTGGTTCTAATTATTGGATTTTTATAACAAATTATTTATTAAAATGGACTCTATTTTTCGGAATTAGTTTGGGTTTTTTCTACTATTGTGTTTTTACATTATTACTGTTTAAGCGCTGCATAAGAACTTTATACATTGTGTGAGAAAACAGGGCTGATTGCAGAGGCCCCATGACTTTTTGCCCCCATTTTTAACTTTTGCTAGTGTTTTCCTGACTCTAATGGTACTCTGGGTACTGCTAACCAGTCCCAGGGCCTGTGCTCTGGGTAAAACCAGTGTGCAAATTAGGCTAATTACAATTGGCTAAGTCAGCCTTCCTATCAGTCCCTAGTATATGGTAGGGCATGTAGGTTTAGGGAACCCAGCATAGGTGGTGACCCCATAGGTGCACTGCTGAGGCAGGCCTGCCTTGCTGGCTGCTTTAAATTAAAGTTATAGGCAAATTCGACTTTGGAATTAAAAGTAGTTCCAAAGTCTTAAACTACCTTATTTTTACATATAAGTCACCCCTAAGGTGTGCCATATGTGCCCCTAAGGCTGGATGCCATGTAACTATAAGCAGGGACCTTATAAAAATAGTTTTATAAGCCCTGGGGAGGTAAAACAGCCAAATTCGTTTTTTCCTCATTGTAGTGACGGGCCTTCATAGGCTAGAAGGGGGAGACTTTATTTTAATTTGAAAAGTCCCCTTAAGTAACAGATACCACAAATTTGGTATCAAATTAATTGTTATAATAAATCCCACAACTTGTGGGATTTAATATACATTGTTCAGGTAAGGAGTTTTAAACTTTACCTGAAAAGTTGCCAACTTCAGCCCTGCAGTGTTTTTGCTGCTTTGCTCTGATTGGCCAGCCTCTGGCAGCCTGGCCAGGCTGCCTGGATGAGGTGTGAAGTGGCCTGGCTTAACACAAAGAGATGTGCCTGGGGGAGGAGATCTCCCCTCAGCAGATGGGTAAGCAGGAAGGGAGAGGGCTGTCAAACTGCTCTTCAAAGGCAGGGAAGGATATTTGGAGCCCCCCAGCAACACCCTCACACCCTGCAAACCCAGACAATTAGGTGCCCCCCTTGATTAGATTATTAGAGGGCATGAAAGGGGTGTGTTTAGGATTTTTAGCCACACCAGTGGGTGGGCTCAGCCGGATGTAACATCCAAAAATCACTTTCAGCCATGATGGATTTTTGAGGAATGTTGCTCCTTGGGATTGATTTTTGCCACACTTACCAGGAAGTGGTCATCACAGGGGGAAGGACCCTGCCCCTGATTGGAGAACCAGGACTCCCCTGTTTTTCACCCAGGAGCAAGGATAAAACTGGCAGACCTACACCCACTCCTCAGATCCCTATCAGATTCCAACAAGGAAGAACTACAGAAGAAGAATGACTGCCCTGCGGGACCCCTGACCTGAACCTGGATACTGCACTCTAGAGGACTGCACCAGTTCCAGCTGCACACTTGGGCTTCACAACAAGTAGGACTTTGCCTGGATTCCACTGGTTCAAGGAGGGACTCCCTGTTTGATACAGGTGAAAACCTGCTAAACAGAGTCCCCTGTACCAACTCCTGAAGAAAACAACCAGCTGACCACTGCCCAGTGGCCAAAAAGGAGTTTGCGCCAGGTGCATTCTGGGAGTTGTAGTCCGCTCCCTCAAGGAGCATCTCTGAGCTTTAGGAACCTTGGGGTGAGCTGTGGACCCCAAAAGACCCTTAAAGGAACATCTGGAAGAAGATCCAGCAGTTTGGAGAACTTTTGGAAAAAAGCTCCACAAAGGAACCGGCCCGCCGTGGCAACTCTAGCCGGCTTGCCTCAACCACGACCTGGCCTGACTTGTAGGTTCGTCCCGGTGAAGAAAATCTCCCAAAAAGTGACTAAGTCCAAACGTAGGATGTTGACCGGGACCTCCCAGGCAGTGTATCCGGAGAGGGCTCTAAGGACGTCGGATCAAAATTCAGGTTTGCCCCAGTCGAAGGATTTTCACCTAGAAAAAACAATTAAGTCCAAAGGTAAAAATGTCCACTGAGGGCTCCCGCGACGCGTATCCGAGGAAGAGTTCCAGGAGGTCGGATTGAACTGGAGACTTGGTCCCGCTGAAGAAAATCTTCAGAAAAACGACTAAGTCCTAAAGTAAACCTTTGACCGAGGCCGCCGGCGGGATGTAGCCGAGCCAGGCTCCATTGCAGTCAGCCTTAAACTTTGACTTTGCCCCGGTCGAGGTGCGACCAGATTGGCACTTTTTGTTTCTATGCGCTAGAAAGCATTTATTCTTTAAAAATTCATATCTCCGGTTCCCCTTATCCGATCTTATTCGTTTTGGTGTCATTTTAAAGATAAAAATATATTCTATTTTTATAAATTGGTGTTGGATTTTTATTGTGTTTTGTGTTCTACTCATTTACTGTTTTGTGATTTTTAAATGCTTTACACACGTCTCCTAAGTTAAGCCTTGTTGCCAAGCTACCAAGTGTTGAGCTGGGTTTAATTTATTGAGACCGAACTGGACATAAGTGGAGGTTAGTGGCCTATTGCTAAGTGTAGGTGCTTACCTGCCCCTACCAGTAACCCATTTTCCAACTCATTGCTCTAAATTAAGCCTGCCCTTTGTGCCCAGCTACCACAGGGTTAAGCACAGGTTAATTTAGAGTTTTTGTGGTTCACTCTGACAAGGATTGTGGCTGCTGTATAGTGGGGATTCACCCCCCTCAACCAACAACACAATTTCTCACAAATAGGAAATATCATGCAGCCTAAGTTTCAGTCAAATACCATGCGCTGATTCCCATACCAGGCCACACAGTTCACAATCCACTCCCGTTTATCATCTGCTTTCAGCAGGTATTAAATGGGGTGGGAGGACTGCTGCAGGTCACAGAGCTTCAGATAGGAAGGATATTTAGGGCAAGGGCTGAGGGCAAGCAGTGGAGGCAAGCCCGACATGCCCCATCTCCTGTACTCTAGAAGGAGTCAGACTGGGATGTGGTTGCACTTGTGCCTACAGTCTCGGCACGCCTCACGCTGATTATTACGCACCATCATTTCTGTCTGGTAAAATCGGGCCTGTTATTCCCGCACCCAGTAATCCCAGGTGCAGGAATACTAGGACAGTTGTCTGACCTGTAATTGAGACTTAAGGGGTATATTTACGAGCCGCTTGCACTGCCATTGCATCACTTTTTGTGACGCAATGGCGGCGCAAACCTTCAAATTCTATTTATGAGACCACGCAAAGCCACTTTGCGTGGCTTTAAATGGACTCATAGATTTGGAGTACGGCAAAGCAGTGCAAATCACTGTGTTGCCTTACTCTGCATTTGGGAGGCATTCCATGAGCATTGTCGTGGGTGTTCCCATGCTACACCCATAGATTTTGATGGATTCCAAGATTTACAATACCTTGTAAACCTGGGGATGCGCCAAGGCCTTATGCCTCCCCAAAAGGAGAGGCAAGGAGGAGAAATATCTTTATTTCTCCTCGTTTTAACCTCTTTCTATGGGTGCTGAATTCTGGCAAATACCTGGCAGTATTGTTTTTATTCAGGCAGATGCCTCTTTCTGCACATAAACAATCCTGCAAGCAACCCTGGCACCCTTGAACCATGGTGCAAGTGTATCGGTGCTAGGCTGCAGAAATGGTGCCAGCAGAGGGGGAAAGGACAAGAATGCGCTGTATGCCATAGAAATGGTGCATTTCTGACTTTTCTGCCCTTTGACGCAGGGAAGGAAAGCTCCTGCACCAAAATCCCATAAATATGGGCCTAAGTCTTTTACCTTATCTTGAAATGAAAACAGTACATGGCCGAACTTATGAAGACAAATATTTAATTCTGATTCACATGTTGTCCATGTGCCTTTCTTTGTGTAATACTGTCGTGCAGTCTTCACCAAAGAAGTAGGCATTTGTGTTACAAAATAGTATCAAAGTGAGTGTTTGAAAATTTTTAAAAGTGGGTACTTTCAATTTTTCTTCCACTGCATACTTCTTTGCCCACCTGTGCTTGCAGCTGCACAAGAGCAGGCCTGGAATGCTTTGTCACAGAAACAGATCTAATTTCCTGGTACACCCAAATCAAAGTAAAGGACCAGAACTGAAAGCTCTTCTGCCAAATCAGAGCCACCTGGTTCTGTTCATTCTGACTGCATGTTATGTGCTCAAGAGCCCTTTGGTACATAGTATTGTTTTCACTTACACTGCACATCACACTGTGTTTCGCCTCTGATTCCACATTCTCTATGGTAACAATTGTAAAGTCAGGTGCTACCCTCTGCGTGAAATCATTGTCCACGTGAAAGGAGCAGGAATGACCATTTGTTGAACTGGACCTTGACCAAAGTCATTCCAGAACCCCAGCCTGTGCCCTTGACAAGAACAACACCTGAACATTAACTATGGCCTGAGGCAAGGCAGAGGACGCGCAACGACACCAGGGAAATGGTTACCTGCCCAGTTCTGCACATCCATTGCTTATGGTGACCAGATGGCTACGTCACTGGGACACCACTTTTCCATTGCTGCATTTCGCTTTTACATATCAATGCATTCTGGTGTTGTAGTGTTCCTTCATTTTAATTGAGACACTTGGGCCAAGACACCTGATAAAAATTCAACGTAAAAGCGAAGTCCAAGAATGGAAAAGTCGCCCTGCTTGTGCTGTTTGCTTCTGGTATGAGGAACAGCACCTTTATTGTCAAAGAATTTGCCAGAAAGCAATTTACAACCTGAGAGTGTCAGGTCAGCTTCCCTTTGACTCATTGCCATAGAGCTGGGGACTTGTAAAAAAGCTGATCATTGAAGCATATCCACTATTCACTTTTTATCTGAAGGAGGAAGGTGAAAGCCAGAACAAGAATCAGTAGGTGTCTCCCTCTGAGGGATAAAGACCATTCTTTGTAAATTGAGGTCAACATCTTTGCAGCTGAGTCCTACAGAGAAGGAAGTAGGCTAGAGTGTAGAGAACTTGTCTTTACACCGCCAGAGTCTAAAATCATGCACCGCACTGATTTAAGGTATAAGCACTACTCAGTCAGGCAGAGGCCAAAATCCCTGCCCACCCAGAAGAAGCTGATCATCCTGAGTTGTGCATCACAGAATAAATACCTTGAAGGTGTGACAGCAGTGAGGTTAACTCTGATCATCACTTAATACAACTCCTGCATTTTGACCAAGAAGCTCAGGCTCCTTTGGCCACTGCAGGCATGAGACCAGAGTGTGTGACTCTGTTACAGAACCCTTACGTTAGCGATGGGAAAGCATCTGTGGGCCACATCGCCTGACCAAAGACACTTACCGTAACTTGGTGTCCCATCCTGAAGACCATAAAGTCAGAGAAGATGTTGCATTGCTCTGAACTCCATTATCCTCCCTGGGTTTGGCACAGCAGTGGTGAACTGAATCATTTAACCACACCCCATCTTTACCAGGTCCCAAGCACAAGTGAAGAGCTTCCACCACCCAAAAGGCTACTTACTCCGAAGGTGCAAGAATCTCACGGTTGCCAAACTCTTCATCAATGGCATTACTTCCCTGCTTCTTCCCACTGAGTCAGGAGCTTAACATTCAATCACCAACACTGACAAAGAAAGCACCAGAGATAGTGCAATCGAACCCTTCCCTCTGCATAGTTGACTTCCAGCACATGCTCCAAGCTGATCACAACAGAGTTACTGAGTGTTGCAGTCGTCGTATCACCATTCACCCCCTCGCTGCAGGCAGGCACACGTACTAGTCACAAGAGAAGAGGTGACCTTGGGACCTGTATTATTGGGGAAGAGCACCCTGAAAACTGACAATTGCATGGAGTCCGCATTCCAGAGAGCAGGGGACTCCCAAAGACACAGACCCAATGCAGGGATCTGGAGGTCACCAGCAAACATTTATTCATTTATTGTGCAGATAACTCTGGCACACCACGACCTGTCTCAAATCCACTTAGCCTCCTCACCTGAAACCAATCAGCAATCATAGAAAGCACTATACCACTCAGGCCTGCACTGGCCCAACCAGGCACCGGGTGCGTTCCCAGTGAGCTGGCAGGGTGGGGGCTGGTTTCACTGCTGGAGGGGGGAACACTGCAAAACAAATGGTTTTAAAGCGTGCGATCAGACCACGTTCGCTTTACAACCATTTGTTTTTTCATTTGGTTGGCATCTATCTCCTGCGTGGTTGCCAGGGTAAGTGCTACCCTTCAGGGCTTTAGGGGGAAAGTGGTGAGGGGTCTCCCGTTGTTTCCCTCAGAGCGTCAAGTACACATGTAATAAAGCGGTGTGGGTGGAGGCCCTCTGAAAGAAAACACTCCCCTCTGGGTGAGTTGCATTACCAGCAACGATGCATTCACTTGGGAAGTCTGAGGGTGGAAGTGGGTGGAGAGTGAAATACCAAGAATAGAGAATCACCTTGTGCCATAAGAATAAGAACACACGGATTATTGCCCTTGCTTTGTTTCATCGACATTGGTATAATTGTTATCTGCTTTGAGTTCGTCCCTGGGGATCATCGCATGCTGTTCAGTATGACGCACTGGTGAGCAGGGGTCCTTCAAGGAGGTAGGGGTCCTCTGTGGATCCACCCCTCTGGGCATTTATGCCTCCATCCATCGGAAATATACAGCGAGTAATGCGCAACATTGTTCACAAGTACTGTAACTGTCCCAAATCTTCTTAAGGTTACTGAGCACACTATCTTATTAATAATAAAAGTAGTCTTTTTCTACCATATTACGCTGCTTGAACATTATATTTATTGTGCGTGAAACGTGTGCTGCCTGGAACAGGCACTCTGCTCCTCAACACTCTCCAGTAAACCACAACTGTTCGATGTCACTGTGCCCTGAAAGCCAAGAGCTGAAGAAATAGTTGGCAAAGCAGCTAGCATATAATAGTATGCCTCACTGCCCTTGAGTCTCACAGGCTCCTGAGATCTGGCATGACACCCATCATGTGCGAACTGTTGAGGCTTGGGTTCTCAATGTCTGGAAGGTTCACTTAGAATCCTGCCTGTTTTCTTAGTGCATATGAGCGATCGTACTATTAAATATTGACCCTCAGCATATCGTGGTACAAGAATATTGAGGATAGACTAGCGAAAGACAAAATATTGAAAAGTAAGTGAATATAGGGAAGTATATATTTACTATTTCTATCTCCACATCTATGTATCTTGAAGCTAAATGTAAGGGGTAGGTACATATATGTGGAGAGGCACCTCCGAACCATTTACCTGCCGCAACTGCCACTGCACCTTCTCTGCACTCCAAACGTGAGACCCACCAGTCGCAAAACCGTCGCACACCCATCCCGATCACTTCAAGTGCATCCTCCTCAACATCCGCTCCCTTCACAAGCACACTGTGGATCTTTGGGACCTGATAGACTCCACCTGCCCAGACATCGCCTTCCTCACCGAGACATGGACAAACACAGAATCAGAACCGGATATCACCATCGCCACCCCCAGTGACTACAAACTGCTCCTCAAAGACAGACCTTCCACACCAGGCTGCAGACTATCCATCACCCACAAGACCACCCTCCCCCTATCAATCAAAACACAGGAACACTCCCCCCTCATGGAGCACCTCCACTTCAAAGTCCACGTCACCCCAAAGGCCACCATCCGCGGCACCTTCATCTACAGACCACCCAGCCCCCGCCCAACCTTTAGCAACTCCATAGTCAGCTTCATAGCCCCCATGCACTCGCTTCCACCAACTACATACTCTTCTGAGACCTCAACTTCCACATCGACGACCATAAGGACAACAACACCTCCTCGCTACTCGAGAACCTTGACAGAATAGGTATCAAGCAATTGGTCACCTCACCAACGCACATCACCGGACACACACTCGACCCCATCTTTTCGACCAGCAGTAACGGCACCATCGACGACTCAACACTACTACACTAGACCAACCCCCACAGCATCCATTTCTCCATCACCACACCTACAGCTCACGTCAACATCGCCCATCCCCCTCACAGGAAAGGGAACCAGACCACAGAAGAGCAACTCATCAACACCCTCAGCAACTCACAACCCCGACACAACAAATGGCAACACCTCAGCACGCAACCTTTGCCAATAGATCACTGATTGCGCCAACACCCTAGCCCCACTCTGAATGACCACATGGAAACACACCACCAAGAAAGCCAGCTGGTTCACCCTCCACTCCAGGAATTGAAGAGCACCCGCAGGAGACTGGAGAAAAGATAGAGGAACAACAAATCCCAGGAGTAACTTGCAGCCTTCAAATCCACCACAAGATCCCACCATGGCCTCTACAGAGCCATAAGAGAAACTGCCCTGCAGGACAATATCAATCCCACTGCTCACAACACAAAAGAACTTTTCGCCATCATCAAGGGATTCGTCAAACCACAAGCTGATGTCACTAACATCCCTCCATCCCAGGACCTCTACGACAGATTAGCTGCTTTCTTCCATCGGAAAATCAAGGATATCTATGACAGCTTCGGACACCAAGGTCTCTCCGAACTCACCAACAATGCCCCAACTGAGATCCACTAAGCACCCACAGTTCCTGCACACCTGGACCCCCCACAGGATGGATGAGACTTGCTCCACCATGAGCAGCATCCAATCCACTGCCCCCACTACATCTTCAACAAAGCCAGAGCCTC
Organism: Pleurodeles waltl; assembly: GCF_031143425.1. NCBI lineage: Eukaryota > Metazoa > Chordata > Amphibia > Caudata > Salamandridae > Pleurodeles > Pleurodeles waltl. Next base: position 544,006,356 of record NC_090451.1, read on the forward strand.
GATATTACCCGAGCTCTGCAAGATCATCAACTGCTCCCTAGAGTCAGCCACCTTCCCCAAGGACTGGAAGAATGCCAAGATCAGCCTACTCCCGAAGAAACCCACCGCCGACCCCACGGATCTCATGAACTACCGCCCCATCTCGCTGCTGCCTTTCCCAGCCAAGTTCACCAAAAAAGCAATCGACACTCAGCACCGCCAACACCTCAAGAACAACAACATCCTGGACATCTCCCAATCAGGATTCAGAACTAACCACAGCACCAAGACCACCCTGCTTGCCACAACAAATGACATCCGTTCTCTCCTCGACCTTGGCCAAACATCAGCACTCATCCTACTGGACCTATCGGCCGCCTTCGACACAGTGTCCCACCGCATCCTATGTGCCAGACTCCAGGCAGCAGGCACACGCAACAAGGCCCTCTGGTGGATACACTCCTTCCTGACAGGCAGATGCCAGAGAGTCAGACTCCCGCCACACCTGTCAGAATCTACAAATTTCAGCTGTGGAGTACCCCAAGGATCCTCGTTGAGTCCCACACTTTTCAACATCTACATGGCACCACTCCCCCAATCTTCAGAAACTATGGATAGAGCATAATTTCCTACATCAATGACATCCAGCTGATCATCTCCCTGACCGAAAACCCCACAACGGCTAAGAAGAACTTCAAAAACGGGATGGAAGCCTTCACCACCTGGATAAAGGAGAGCTGCCTTAAGCTAAACTCTGATAAGACCGAGATCCTCATCCTGGGACCCTCCTCCTCAGCCTGGATGACTCCTGGTGGCCCCCCACACTTGGCAGCTCCCACACCCCTACAGACCACGCATGCAACCTCAGCCTCGTCCTCGACTTAGCGCTCACCATGACAAGACATGTCAACTCCGCCGCCTCCACCTGTTTCCACATCCTTCGACTGCTCCGGAAGATTTTCAGATGGATCCCAAGCGGCTGCCACAAGACCATAACACATGCCCTGATATCAAGCGGACTTGACTACGGCAACGTCCTCTATGCTGGAACCACCAAGAAGAACCTGAGCAAGCTACAACAAATCCAGACCGTCTACGGCAGACTCATCCTGAACATCCCGCATCAAGAACACATTACAGGACATCTGAGATCTTCACTGGCTCACCGTCGAGAAGAGGTTCAACTTCAAGCTCCTCATACACGTTACAAGGCCCTCCACAACCTTGGACCCAGCTACCTCATCCACCACATCACCTTTTACTCCCTGCCAGACCTCTCTGCTTCTCCCAGCAGTCGCTCGCCACCGTATCCCGCATAGGGAAGTCCTCGGCTGGAGGCAGATCTTTCACCTACCTCGTGGCAAAATGCTGGAACACCATGCCTCTCCACCTCAGACAGTTTCCATCGCTACCTCAATTCAGGAAGGCCCTTAAGACCTAGCTCTTTGACTGAATCTTGAGGACCTACCCCATAGCGCCTTGAGACCCTACAGGTGAGTAGCGCACTTTAAAAATGCAAATTAAATTGAATTGAATTGAGTTAGATGTAGAAAATCGAGACTTACCTGCTGATTTCTTTTCGATATTTTTTCATCAATATTGTGTCCCATCGATATTCTGGGGTCACTATTTAAGGTGCACACCCATCTAAGCCATATTAAATGTTAGAGGTAAAGCCTTCCTTGCACCTTATCTTAATCAGAGGCTTCAGATGCAACTGATGGTTTTCTCTGCAAAGAGGGCTTATTTGTGATGTCATGGCTATAGCAACCCCTGCCTGCTCCTAGTCCTCTGAGCCAGGGTCATGTGCGGCACCTAGTGCGGCATGTGCTCAGCCACTGGGCTTCATTGTATATCAATAACAAAGACCATCTTGACATAACTTTTTGTCTTTTTCATCTCTTTTATGCCTGTTGGAAATGGCTGCATCTAGACCCTCGAAGATCCTTAGTAACATACAAGCAGGAGGTAGGAGAGAGACATCTATGTTAAAAGTTCTGATGTTTTTTGGAGAGCAGAGTGGACATCGTGTCTCGTAAGTGTAAGTAGAAGGAGTCATGGGCATAAGCAACAGCAAATGCCTCTGTTAGCACGTAAGACCAGTAATATTTACTAAAACATAGGGGTCAAATTTAAGATTCCCTTGCGCCTCCTTGTGCCACGTTAGTGTCATTTTTTTTACACTCATGTGGCCCAACGAGGCCAAAATCGTCGTGCCAAATTTACAAAGTGCTGCAATGCATGCATTGTGCCACTTTTTAACTCTTTGTGCTACATTATGCCTGCGCCAGGCATAATGTATGCAAAGGGGGCGTTCCCTCATTAGGGGGGCAAAAAAATGTCAATAAGAAATCTAAGAGATTTCTTTGCATCATTTTTTTGGCACTTTTAACACCTGCTTAGAGCAGGCGTTAAAAGGAGGCTCTCAATGGTTTCAAGGGGCCTCTGGATGCTTTGCAGGATTAGCATCAGAATTTTTTACGCTAATCCTTCAAAGTGCCGAAATAGAAAAAACATTTTTAAAGCTAGTTCCTTAACTACCGCTATGATGCACCATTTATTAAATAAAGCGCACACATAGTGGTGTTTGGGGGGGGGGGGGGGCGCTAAGGGGCACAAGAAAATAAATCTGACCCTATATTATCTAAAAACAATTGATTAACGGGGAGGTCTGTGTGCTTTTCCCAGTAATCTGTTTCTGTAAATTAAGGGTCAGATTTCTAAAAGATCACAGAATGCAACACTGCATGAAAGGCAGATGAGAATAGCCCCATATATACTAAGATATAGTTCTGTTTTCCTCTCTCTCTGCAGTGATGCAGTTTTGGCTGCCATGCGCCAATGCACAGACCTTTGCGTCATAGTGCAAGGGTGTGTGCGTTCTGTAAGGATTCGTTTTTATATTGAAAGGGGTCCCTTCTAATACAAAAACTAACCTTTAACACTTTTCCTGCTTTGCATGTGCGTTGTACAATGTAGCAGGCATGCAAGGTAGGGAAAACAAGGAGAAATGAAACATTTCCCCTCGCTACGCCTTCCTGGAGGAATCATAGAATTTTGGTGCAAATTCCTGCCTACGAATGTTAGATTAGGATTTGCTTCTAAACCCATGAATGGTGGCCACGGAACTCCCATGTATGGCCCCTCGATGCAAAGTAACACAAAGCAATGCATAGTGAAATTTTGTTTTATTTTGGGAATCTTGTGCAAATCCTGATTTTTTTGTGTATAGTAGATCTAGTAAAAACCAGTATTACACTTTGCGCCGGGTTTGCCTTACAAAAGTGATGCAAACCCGGCGCAGAGCATTAGTAAATCTGCGCTTCATGGGCTAAAGGTGGGTTTGTAGCCATATTAAGTCAGTAACATTGGTTAAAATGTAAATACCACTATCGTTTAAAAGCTAGTAATTGCCTTTGCAGCACATGCAGCAGGCAAGAGGTTTTTTTCTATACCTACTGTAAAATATTTAAATCTTTGTTAGTTTTAACCAATATTACTAACCTATTCTGCAGCTTTACACGTGGACTTTGTGAATGAAGGACTGAAATTGTCTTTCCCTTTGTTAGTGGCCTGGCGTACTATCTGTTGCTCCTGTTTACATGCCAGTGTTCAGTAATCACCACATATGCCGAAGGGAGAGGCGAGGTCAACCTTCAAGTCCAAGTCAGCCCATTGACCGAGGATGTCAACCCCGAGTGGGACATCATCCAGTTGGAAGGATCTCCTAGAGTTAGATATACCCCACAGTCTGACAACTGAAAAAACAGGTATTTCCCATACCAACTGAGATCTGGTGGTAAATTTTTGCATTAGCTGCTGTCGGGGGCACAGAGCAGCAGGGACAATGGGCAAAACGTCCATACAGTTCAGGCTGAGACCAGCACAATAGGCCGTGTGCTCCAGGTGGCAAATGTATATGCTATGGGTGTTTTCTAATCATGAGAGTATTAAGGCCAACAATGAAAGCATATAAAGGGGAAAGGCTAACAGCCTTATCCTGTGCAGAAATTACAGATAGAAACCAGTTGTAGTAGTCTTGTCAATCAGAGGGATCAGACAAAGACAGTGGGTTGTTTACTAGCTGTACAGGATCTGGACGGGTGCCACACGTGCCTGTAGGACAGATCTCTATGTGCCACATTGCCCTCTCAACGGTGACAAACACGCTCTCAGTCTTGCTACCTACCTACAGTGGAGAGAATTATGTTAGAATCTGTCAGAAAGGCGTTCACTTTTAACAGGGGCTCTGTTATCCGGGATATAATCACTGTTTAATTTGAGCTGGTGCTTGCAGGACGGGCCCACCAGCACCCATTGTTGGGGACAGGTGCTTATTTTTCGTCATCAAACTTTCTCCCACAGCAAGAGAGAGAAACACAAAAGATGGAAAGAAGGAGGAAGTGAAAGACAGAAAAACTTTGACAAAGAAAAAAAGTAGGGATAAAAAATAACTCGGAAAAGTGCTCTAAAGGGGCTAGAAGTGTCTAGTGGTGGCTGAAAAAGGCCTGAAGTGGAATGGAGACTACACAGCCTTGATATTCAGTATCCCTACATTCAATAGTACTAGCCATGGGCTTCTGACCAAAACTTTGGGCCCTGGCATATTCTTTTACAAATTAAGCACTGGGCACAACTATATGTGTAAGGCTGTTTTTTTAAATTAATTTCAATTGATGTTAGAAGATATACATTACAAACTGAGATGTAAAGCAGGTCACCGAATTATTTTGCATTTTATAGCAACAACGGAGGAAGAGGAGAAACTGCTGTGACTTCTTCCTTAGCAGAGAGACCGGATTACAGCCAGACAAATGGAGGATCTATGATCCAGCTCTCCTCTAGGCTCAGTAGCAAGATCTCAGGCTCCATAATATCAAATCCTGTGCTGTGATCCAAGAGGATCAGCGCACCCTCTCCTCCAGGATCTACTTAAGTGTTCAGATCAACCAGCTCTGACAAATCTACCAGTTTAGCTTCCCTCAAAATGCGAAATCCTGCTTGAGCATGGACAAAGATGCTACTGTGAATTCGAGGAGTTTAGGATGGTACCACGATGAACAGTGGGGAGATACATTGTTAATATGAAAAAGCAGCTAGAGTTTTTTAAACCAAGGTGTCATAACTTCTCTCTTAAAATTAGGGCGAACAAACATTCAAGCCTTGTTCTCCAAGTGGATTGCTGGCAGACTTTGAACTTTTTCATAAGGCATTTCTCCCACTAAGATGTTTTTTGCAGGGGTTCCCTCACAGAAACATGTCGAGTGAAAGCTTTTTTCTATTGTACAACGTTTTTTTACACTTTTTAAACTTCTTCAGACTCCCAAGAATAGTGATGTTTATGATGACTTCATGCGAAGGAGTATCCTTTTCAATGCTCTTTAAAAGTCGCATATTGCACCGTTGCTATATAGTTCTCTCTGATGGGCTGGGACCAAGTAACAGTGCAAGAGATTTAAATAATATACCGCAGCTGTGCAGCTATCTAAGGTTGAGACGTGACAGTTATTTATTTTCTCCACATCAGTAAACTCTTCTTCAGAGAGGAGTCACAATCTACACTACAGAGTGTCGTCAAAGTTGCCTAAAAGGGGCCTTACAGTTTACCAAAAAACAGTTTATCCTGTCCTTTATGGCTAACAATCACCAACAATAGGTAATCCAGAAATTTCCTTTGTTTGATGATGTCTGCTTGAGTTTTGAGACCTATTGTGACAACATTCACTGATGGCCCTTTAAGGCAGCCTGAATTTGAACTAAGTCCAACTAGATAGTTTGTAAACACTGCCCTAGATTGTCAATTATTTTGTGTAGAAGTCTTAAATAGATTCACAGAGCTCTTTGTTCGGGGGTAGTGAATGCATGAAATGCCATATACGTAAATCATACAGAATCCAAAAGATTACTTTCTGTCAAGTAGGTGCTTTAGAATTCTGTTAATTGATTAAGTTAATGGTGGGTTCACAGAATGATTAATTTGCAAATAAAAACGTGTTGGTGCCCAAAGCTCTCTTTTGAAACATGCGGCTGTTGCAATTAAATGTGCGAGCACGCAATACTGAGGCAGCGTAATCCTAAAGCCATCACAGGCTTTTTTAATCCATGTACAGACACTCCCTGCCCCTTCAGCTCACTCTTGCAGCTTTCTGCTTTGTCCCTTTGTGCGCTTTTTCGTTTTCTCTTCCTGCGTCTTTCCCATATGTGTGTTTTGATTGTAGTAAATGCTTAAGGCAGAAAAATAATTGTAGGCCCTCAAAAATAAGTGCTGGTGCCCCGCACCGGAAACCACTGGCTCAAATTAAGCACTGGGTTCACCACATTCCTTCAAGACTAATATTTTCTTGCTTAATGTCCAGCAATGCCATGAAAAAAACATTTGTTGGCATGCTTTTTACTGGATAACATGCTCGCCTTAGGTGCAAGGCCGGCGCTAGGCATGGGCAGTGTGGGCAACTACCCAGGGCCTTGCGATCAGGTAAAAAATGTGGGGCCCCACTTTCCGGTGAAAGGTCACAATTTCAGTCAGCCCGTTGCACCTCCAATGCCCCCTCCCTTACTTGATCACATTGCATATGCATTTTTTGTATTATGTGTCTTGAACTCCCTGGTCCTAGGATGTGGTGGCATTGCTGGGGGTGCAGAGGTGGGGTAGGGGGGAAGGGAAACAGTGGGTGGGAAGTAGGCAGCAACAAATCCAAAAATTGTGTTGGCTCACAAGGTCAGGGGCCGGCCCCTCTCCTATAAACCTGCCCTGAAGCCTTGTGTACCCTTTCTGATTGAGTTGTTTTGGACAACAGAAGAGCCCTTTTGTTCCGAGGACCAGATAGACCGTATCAGGTGAGGAAAGGTGGGTTGGGGAGGACAGAGCAGACACATAAGACTGGTATAGCAGTAGTGTTTAGCAAAGCACACTCCCCGGTCCTTGAAGCACCGCAAGGTCCATGTATGGGGGTCCCCTTCCCTGGGCCTCTCACCCATTACACAGTGCTGCGAGGCCTAGTTTGCGGAGTGGGGGGGGGCTCTTCTGGTCCTCAGAATGACTCTTAGCAGCCAATTGGTTAAGTGAGCAATTCTGTGCCCAAAGGCATTTGATTTTTTAGACCTACGTCAATGTTTGTGCCATGTCCGGTTTCTGTTTTTTGAAAATCAGAGCGCTCTAGTCATGCTGCAGGTTATCTCTGTGCAATGGGAGTTTACAGATGTGCTACCACAGCTTTATCTGCTCTGAATACAAAGGACGCTTGCGCTAGAATACTTGTGCGTTAGCAAGTGTGCACTGCATCAGCCCATGTTTGTTCCTCTTTGCACTACTAGGGTCATACGGAATCATCTGTGTTGTGTGCAATCGCAAAGATTGCAACAAAATTTTTACTATACCATAGTTAAAATGTGTATTTGTGTTGATGTTCGTCTCTTTGTTGTGACGCATCCACCCGCTTTAACTAAGTAAACATGATTTTTGTCACACCCTGCAGGCAATTCAGTGAACAGCGCTGGACTAGGCTACAAGGGCCAGATGTGGGGTCCCCCTTCTCTGGGTCTTGCAGCCATTATCCAGTGCTGTGAGGCCTAGGGCAGAGGGCCCTCTCTCCTTGGCCATGCAGTGATACACTATGGATGGTAAGCCCAGTGGATGGATCTATTCCCCTGGGCCTTGCAGCACATTGAGTAGTTTAATGGAACTGGGGAACCAAGTACAATGCCTAGGGTTGGCTCTAAATGGCATGATTCTGGGCTAATCACTTGAATGTCCCCACGCCAAAATAAATGACCTTTGTAATGTAATTGGTACTCCTTTAAAGTGTCCTAAAGACTATATAAAACGGCACTATATAAAACTGAGCTTGCACTATATAAAACTGCAAAAAACAGGAAACACCACCATGTTACAGTCACTTCATGTCCTGGCACTGTGCAACATGCATGACTCGTGACTTCCAAGGTTTCAGATTGCCTATGTGCAGGGGAATTGTGAACCCTCCCCACCATACCCCTTACTTTAGGAATTACAGTGGGGGTGGAGTTCTTAATGGGCCTCTTCTGCCTGCAACTCTGTAGACAAACGCTCATCTCATATTTAATGTGATAGTGTGGGTGGGTGAGTAAGTGAAGGGATGGATGAGTGGAAGATGAATGGATAAGGTAAAGGGCGGGTGGATGAAAGGATGGATGACTGAGTGAAGGATGGGTGAGTGAAAGGGTAAATGGATCGGTGGAAGTTTGGACAGGTGGAGGTGTGGATTGATGAGTGAAAGGGTGGATGATGAATGAGTGAAAGGGTGAATGGATGAATGAAAGGCTTGATGTATGGATAGGTGGATGGATAGACAGATGAAAACGTCAATGGATGGATTGAGTGGATGAGTAGATGGATGGGTGGGTGGATGGGCGAAAAGACAGATATGGGGTGGTTGAGTGAAAGAATGGATAAATGAGCGAAAGGGAGGGTGGAAAGATGGAAGAGAGGATTGATGAATGAGTGAAAGGGTGAATGGATGGACGGATGAGTGGATGGACCGCTGGATGGGTAAGAGAAAGGATGGCTGGATGAGTGAAAGGGTAAATGGATGGATGGATGAGTGAAAGGGTGGATGGAGGGATGATGAGTGAAATGATGAATGGAAGGTTTGATGATGGATAGGTTTGGAGATGGATACACGATGAGCACACAGATGGGCGGACAAACTGAATGGTGAAATACTGAATGATGGGTGAAAAAAGAATGTGTGACAGAATGTAAATGTGGAACTGTGGATATGAGTGGGTGGGTGGAAGGATGAATGGCTAGATCCTTGGATTGAAGAGTCAAGAGAGCTCTTCTGGAGAGGGTTGTGATGACTTATTTTGCTTGCTTGGTGCCATAAGAGCTTTGGTTCAAAGTGGTACGTATTTGAATTTTCTGGCTATTCCCTTGCCTATGAGTGGCATTTCTGTATTTGCCATGTGTTTACGTGTAGCATCTATACATTATACATATGACATTTTGAATGGCACCCAACTGATACTTGAATGTTACACTCGTAATTGCAAATGTTAGAATTTTTTGTTAGGTTCTAGAGAGAGCCTTGTAGTACCGTGAGCTGTGCTTGATATGCAGATTGTGTTTGTAGAAATAGGCAAGGTGTCCAAAATAATCCTTGTAATAGTGTATCCTCTTTACCTTCTTTAAGAAAGATGCAGGAAAAATCACTTATGTGACCTCTGTCGGCCAGTGCAGCTCTCTGCGAAGCCCCCCTAAACTGAGTCTGACTCCTTGTTTTAAGTCTCTGTACCAAAGGGTCAGTAATGGAGGGACACACGGATCTTTATATAGTAATTTATTAAGTGAAATACGGGTTTTACAGTCTTTGAATACTTTATATTCTTGTTCTGTTTTAGGCTCTTCATCTTTATCTTGCCCTTAATCTTCACGCTTTCTCTCTCTTCTTTTGTTCTTCTTTATCCAGATGGAGACTAAGGAGGAGCATGTAAAGAAAGAAGAACACAAGAAGGTTGGTATGTATGTTCCCCACTTTACTTCCCTTCTTTCTCCTCACTGTCTCTGACTCTCTCTTCCTATCTCTCCAATTTTCCTTTTCTTTTACTGTGTTGTTATTTTCGCTTTCCTCTCTGACGCTTTTTCTTCTATCTTGTGGCCTTTCTTTATCTCCTGTTACATTTCTTCCTCTGTATCTTCTCTTTGTATTTCCCTTTTCTTTCTGCCTTAGTTTTATTTTATTTTCTTTGGCTGGATTTTCCTTCCGTCCTGTTCTACTTCCTGAGATTTGTTCCTCACAACTGTCAAAATGTCGAAATACACTGAGATAACAAATATATACATATATGTAAATAATATAGAGAGCATGACCTGCTTTGTTTTTCTTTTTAAAGTCTATCTCAATCAAAGATGCACAAAACAAAAGTAATAATAAAAAAAACAAGCTTTTGTTTGAGATGAACCTCAATTACTGCTGTTTCAGCCCCTTCCCTTTATCAGCATTTGAATAAAGGAGGGAAAATAAAAATAAAACAAACATTCCCTTTCCCGTCTGGTACCTGGTTAGGCCACGCTCTTCCTAGAGCGTGGCCGGCTTCAGCATCCTGCTGCCTCCTGTTCGTCTCCTCCGTAGCTTGCTCCTGGCGTCGTCGTCTCTTCCTTCCCCACCACGGTCGGCCCTTCCTTGGTCGTCTTGCTACGCGAATCTGGCGGTGTCCTCACAGCATGGGTATCAGGGGATAAAAAATTTTCAAGCTTACGCGTTAAGAATTTTCAATTCTATTAAGGACACGGAGGCGAGGATTATGCTTCTCTTTCTATGCTTTATTTCCACAGCAGCCAATGAGAGAAGACAATACCAAAAAACTACATATCCCATAAGTCAAAGTATACAAAATGACCATAGAGAACATAATATAAAACACTAAGAGGCCATAACACTTCCTCTTTCTTTGCGAGAATACAGTCAGTAAAAGTCACTAATTACAACGTGATCCAACCGGACAAACACAATCCAAAATCCAACGTAGGATCCCCGGAACTGAACTAGATGCAACCATCCTGCTCTGAACATCCTTAGAACGAAGAATTTCAACTCTGATCCACACCTATGAGGAAAAACAGATAAAACTAATAATAGTATGTGTCATAGAAACATTGTATACAAAATTACATGCATTCATAAGATTACAGGGTGGGCAAACAATGAGACATCAAATGAAAAGAGAATACTTAACTCGTAAGCAGAAGTCTTATTGTCATGGGAGGGATAATCCTCGCCTCCGTGTCCTTAATAGAATTGAAAATTCTTAACGCGTAAGCTTTAAAAATTTTTATTCTATGTCAGGACCGGAGGCTCAGATTATGCTCGTTCAAAGCTGATCCACCACGATCGATGCAATGTCCACAATGGGCTTATGATAGAAGGTCTTAAAAGTAGATTCAGACGACCAGTCTGCCGCCCTCATAATATCCTCCAACCTCATGCCTAAACTAAAGGATTTTGACGCCATAGTTCCACAAACTGAATGGGCTTCAAACATGGAGACATTAATTCCCGCTTCAGAAAGAAGCCACCTGATCCATCTGGCTAGAGTAGCAGACGACACTGGTTTAAAAGGTTTTTGAATAGCAATCAACAATTGACCTCCCCGGTCTATACGGAATTTTTCTGTAGCCGCTTCATAGGCTTTCAAACATTGAACCACACACAATTTGGGGTTATGCGGGAAAGCCGGATACGAAGCTGATCTGGTACCCGTCTTTGTACGTTTGGAGATCGAGAAAGTGACTCCCGAAGGAGAAAAAATCCTGCCTTGCAGATCAAGGGAACGTACATCCGAAACTCTCTTGCATGAAATGAGGCATAACAACAGGGTCAATTTGGCCGAGAGTTGCTTACGAGAAAGCAATTCGTTATCTGGCCAAGACGAAATGAACGTAAGAACCACATTAACGTCCCACAAAGAAGTATACTTGGGACGCGGAGGATTCGACAGACGAATACCCCTCATGAGTTTGCAGACAATGGTGTGCTTACCTATCGGTTTGCCTTGAACTGGGGAATGACCGGCGGAAATGGCAGATCGATAATTATTGATAGACCTGAAAGCTAGGCCTGAAGCCGCCAGTGAAGCCAGAAAATTGACCACTAGACTGACATCCGCATTAAAGGGATCAGAACTCCGTTCCGTACACCAATGAGTCCATCGTTTCCAAGCCGAAGCATATCGCTTGAGAGTCCCAGGGGACCAGGCCTGGAGGATGAATTTAGAAGCTTGTTCTGAAATGCCTGGCAGGAACCAATGACGCCTGAGATTTTCCAAGCTACCAGACGAAGCTTGCCCTGCACTATCAATGGATGCGGAGACCCCAGAGGGTCCCGGAGAAGGTCCTGAAGAGGAGGGATTAGGAGAGGGAAATCGCACAGAAGGTCGAGCGCCAAAGGAAACCAAGCCTGAGCCCTCCAAAGAGGAGCGATCAACACAATCTCTTTTCCCAGCCGACGCACTTGGGCAAGAACTCGAGGAATCATGCTGAACGGAGGGAACGCATATGCTCGATGGGGAGACCAGTCCTGGAGAAAGGCATCGGTGGCCATCGCTTCCGGATCTGATCTCCAACTGAAGAATAGAGGCAGCTGACGATTCAATCTCGAGGCAAAGAGATCTATCGAAAGAGGGCCCCATCTGAGGTTGAGAGAGGCAAACACCTTGGGAAGTAGCATCCAGTCGCTGGAATCCCGGAGAAATCTGGAATTCCAATCGGCCACAGTGTTGTGAGTCCCAGGAAGGTACTCCGCAATCACCAATATTCGATGCTGAAGGCAATACTGCCAGAAATCCTTGGCAATGCGGGCTAAGGTCGGAGATCTGGTACCTCCCAGCTTGTTTACATACCTGACCGCGGATATGTTGTCCATCCTCAAGAGAATGCAACAATCCGCTTTCAGAGGAGACACACTGCGTATTGCAAAAGAACCGGCCAGAAGCTCCAGGCAGTTGATGTGGAGGTGGAGTTCCTCCTCCGACCAACGGCCCCCGGTAGTCACATCCCCGCACCGGGCTCCCCAGCCCCAACTGCTGGCATCCGATTCCAGAATGACATCTGGGGCAGAACCGAATATGGCTCGACCATTCCATGCCTCTATGTGCTCTAGCCACCAGGTTATCTCCGAGCGGGCCTCCGGATTCAGAGGGACCAGATCTGTGTAAGACAAGCCCTTCTGTAGATGAGAGATCTTGAGCCGTTGAAGAGCTCTGTAATGTAGGGGACCCGGGAAAATAGCCTGGATCGAGGATGATAAAAGACCCACCATCCTGGCTAAGTTCCTCAAAGACACCATCTGTCTGGATAGAAGTAGGCGCAACTCCTTCTTGATATTGCGCACTTTCAGCGGAGGAAGGAATAACTGAGCTGACACCGAGTCTATCTTGAACCAGAGAAACTCGATCTGTTGGGATGGATGGAGACAAGACTTGGGTTGGTTGATTATGAAACCCAGATCCTGGAGTAACTGGATCGTCCAAGATAAGTGGACCTGCAGGCAAAGGGGATCTTGCGCCATAATTATCAGGTCGTCGAGGTATACTATCAGACGCACACCTCTTGCCCGAAGGGATTCCACTACAGGCCTCATAACCTTGGTGAAGCACCAAGGAGCAGAGGAAAGCCCAAAGGGGAGAACCTGAAACTCGAAGCACTGGTCTTGCCACAGAAACTGAAGGAAACGCCGATGAGGAGGGAAAATAGGGATACTTAGGTAAGCGTCCTTTAAGTCTAGACGCACTAACCAATCCGCCTCCTGCAGAATGTCCCTGAGAAGATGGATCCCCTCCATCTTGAAGTGTCTGTAAACCAACCATGCGTTGAATTCCTTAAGGTTTAGGACTAAGCGCGAACCTCCCCCTTTCTTGTCTACCAAGAAGATGGGACTCAGGAAACCCCTGGGATGGGGGACAGCTCTGCAAATAGCACCTTTCTTGAGGAGAGCTTGAACCTCGGAGTCTATGATGTCGATATCGTGACGGGAAAAACGGGGAAGAGGAGGGGGACTTTCCTGAACAGGGGTCTGGTAAAATTCCAATCGGAACCCTTGCACGGTCTGCAACAGCCATGGGTCTCTGGATAACTTTTGCTATTCTGCCAAACAAGTTTGAACCCTGCCCCCAAGAACCACCTCTGACGGCTGTATTAGTCTCACCTGAAGTGGCGTGATCCTGAGCGTCTCCCTGTTGAGCTCTGGATAAAGACTTGCGGAAGCGACCTCTACCTCCACGGGGACGCGTGGGGTAGAAGGTAGAGCTTGCTTGCTGCTCCCTGTAGAAACCGCGCCCTCTGGAGAGGGCCTCGCGACGAGGGCCTTGATAGAAGGAACGGCCAGACGAACGCCCCCGCAGGCGTCCGGCCCTCCAAAAAAGAGTTTCTTTAAACACCTTTTTGAGCGACAGCTGCGCCTTGTCCATGGTGTTGAAAGTCGCAGCAAACTTGGCCAAATCCTTGATGAAAGGAGCCCCGAACAGAAGCCCCTGGGCCAACGGACCCGCTTCTGAGGATGCGAGCTCCGTAAGTTGAGGGTCAATTCGAATGAGGATAGAACACCTCCTCTCTGTAGACAAAGCCACATTGGCATTACCCAAGTGGCAGATGGCCCGTTGAGCCCATCCAACCAGGATGTCAGGATCAATAGGGGACTGCGACTCTTTGGCCACGTAAGCATCTCTAAAATCTTGGCTAGAGGACCTGAGAGGTCAAGAAGCTTGTCCTGACAAGCGCGCCAAGCTCGGTCGAGGCCCTTTTTAGGATCTTTCGCCCATTTCTTCAAAAAGGTGACCATAGTTGGGTCCACCTCCGGCGTATCCGTAACCTTTCCCTCCAGTTCAGGGCGAGGGCATTCCGACCGAAGCCGGGACCTTACCTTCTTATCAAAACTAGCCCTGATATGCTTTTGGAGGTATTCAGCCACCTCGGGCGGAGGAACCCAGCAGGAAGAGCGAGGGTGGACTATCTCTTCTGGGCTGAAGGTCAGCACTTTAGGAGTTTTGGTAGGAGGGGCCCTGGAAGACTCTGACTTTTTGCGCTTACCTGCGCTTGACTTGGGACCAAGATCCTCCTCAGAATCGGATCCTGAAGATTTCGAAGGTGACTGGTCCGAATCCGAACTGTAAGCTTCTTGAGCCTGGGAAAAACTGTGCCCATGGTCTTCTTGGATGGAAGATGCAAATTTTTTGAAAATATCGGAATGAGGCCAAGATTTTGCCTTCGCTTTACCCTTAGAGGTAGAAGGCTGGTCTGAGAGAGCCTCAGATGACGCAATATGGGATAACCAACCCTTCTGGCGCGCAAAATTCTCAAATTGGACCGTGAGGGGGCCCAAAGCCCTCTCCAGAGCTTTATTTATGGAAATTTGCACCGTATTGTCCAATGCGCCAGCCAGCGTCTCATCAAAAAAGGGGGGCTGATCCCCAAAGTATTCTTCATCTTCATAAGAATATGAATGGGCCATCTTGAAACCGCCACGCAGGAAACGTGGATTCAGGCAAAATTAAATCACGTAACAGACGTGGATTAGGGGTAGCCAAAGACTACAGTCAGGGGGAGCGCGCACCCCAGCAGGCTGAAAGCAGTAGAAAATTCTTTTAAAACTGCTGAAAATTAATTTTTAGTGTGGAGGGAGCCAGCCTGCAGCACTCTAGGCAGCGCCTAATTTAATTGTACAGCCCTGGTCAGGGTGAGACCACAGGGCGTCAGGGAGTAACAATAGGGCGCTCCGGCAGAACAAGGAGGCTAAAACAGGCAAGAAAACCTCTCAAAAAACCAAGCGCAGGCGAGATCCGACGAGAGATAGCGATCGCGTCTTCCCGTTGCACTGACAGCGCGTCTACACAGGACGGTTGTCAGGGCAACGAGAAAAGCGCGGGAGCGTGAGGAAGAAAACGCGCGCAATGCGGGGAGAGCGCGCTAAGCGCCTGCTGCCAGATCGCCTCACCGGAGCCCAATAAGTCGGACGAGCCGACACTCCCGCTCCCGCTCCACCAAAAGGAAATAGAATGAGCGGCGCGCGCTGAGAAACAATAAGCCACAAAGCAAGAACCAAAGGAGAGTACTTAGCTGACTGTGGAAGCAGCAAAGGAAAAGGAAGTGTTATGGCCTCTTAGTGTTTTATATTATGTTCTCTATGGTCATTTTGTATACTTTGACTTATGGGATATGTCGTTTTTTGGTATTGTCTTCTCTCATTGGCTGCTGTGGAAATAAAGCATAGAAAGAGAAGCATAATCTGAGCCTCCGGTCCTGACATAGAATTTAAAAACCCCACCTCCATCCGGCAGTCTGTTGTTCCTCGGGGACGGGGATAGTACTTCCGGGTTGGAGAGGAAGGGACCGGAAGTACCCCCGGGGCATCGGGCATCCGCCGAACGTACCCCCAGGGTATCGGAGGGGCACAGTTGTGGAAGACGTTCCGTCACAGTCCCACTTGCTGACAAACCCATAATGCATTCCCTATAGTGGGTCTGTCACAGTCCCCCTTTAGTTCATCACCAAAGCAAGAGCTCTTTAGTAACATCCCTGTAGCAATGCGATGCAAGAACTTTTCAATGACTCCAAGAACATGAGACCAATCCTCCAGGGTCGAGTAAAGGGTCAGATTCCAGTTTCTAGCTGAGAAACTGAGCATTTCCAAAGTATTATCATCATGATACCTAATCGCTGATACTGCTTCCCTGTCCAGAGGATACAAGGGCCTAAATCCTCATCTCATAGTAGTGACAGTAATAAACTGCACTAATACACTGTAGCAAAAATCATACATAATTGTGTGAACACACTCCCACCAAGCCTGTCAACTTCCTTAATATCTCAACCAGCTTTACTGATGGTTCCAAAATAAGTGCATCATCAAGCATTCCAGTCAAAATAAAAGGGATTTTAATGAAAACTGTCACCGACACAGTCTTCCACCAGAGGAGGTATCAAGTTGCTTCTTTATGCCACATGTAAAGGGTCCATTCTGCTTTTATTTTCATGTCTTCTGGAACTTACCTGAACATTTTCCATCATAAATGCAGCAGTCCAAGATTCAAATGAAAGGACTACATCATTACAGCAATACCAAAAAAGATTAAGGCCCATATTTATACTTTTTGACGCAAAACTGCGCCGATGCAGTTTTGCGTCAAAAATATTACCGCCGGCTAACACCATTTCTTTGCGCCGTGTGGGCGTCAAATTTATACTTTGACGCACGGCAGCCCAAACCACAGGTGTGAGTCTTTTTTTTTTTTTTTTACTCAAACCAATGCGTCACGTCGTAAAGAAAAATGACATTAATGCAGCGAAAATGACTGTGAGCCGGTTTACGACGTCGCAAACCGGATATGCGCCGTTTTTTGACACAATTGCATCAAAAAGCGCCACAAACACTGCAAAATGTGCATAGGAGAGCCAAAATGGATCCCAGATGCTTGCACAGACCCCAGGAAGATGACAGCAAACCAGGAACCATCCTGGGGGACCCACACAAGACCCAGGACAGGGAGAAGAAGAAAAGAAAGTGTAGCTTCAGTGCAGAGGAGCAGGAAATTCTGGTTAAAGAGGTGACGGAACACCAGCACCAAATGTTTGTCACCTCAAAGTTGCCAATCAGTAGGAGAGAGGCAATATGGCAACAAAATTGTTGACAAGATTAACAGTGTGGCAGAAGTACAGAGAACAGTAATCGAGTGCAAGAAACGCTGGCATGACTGCAAGCGCAGAACCAAGGAAAAGATGGCCAGGAACAGGAAGGCAGCACTGCAGACAGGAGGTGGGAGTCCAGCACCGCAGGAGGCCCTGGACCACATGGAGGAGATGGTTGCAGCCGTCATCCCATAGGTGATCATCACAGGGATTCAAGGACAGGACAGCACAGACTACCAGGAGACAGCACACATGCAGGGTAAGTCGCATGGGGAATTAAATTGCACAAATGTTAACTGTAAGCAGGGGGGTGGACATACCTACTACACAATGCATGTAAGTCATGATATTCAGGGAGTGGAATGGGTAAACGGACAGGGCACGGGGGCATGGCCCGTTCTGAGGAAAACTGGGGCACATCACTACACAACACCAACAACCTTTGCATGGGGGTATGCTGCCATGCCAAGGATGTGGCAAAGGTAAAGCCAGGCCAGGAGGGCAGGGTACAACGTAAAACTGGCAGCCCGCCACACGTCTGCCAGTATTCTCCCTACAGTAACTAGGGCCCAATTAACAACCTCTGTCCATACCTGCAAGTGGAATGTAACATTGATAACAGTTGCCACTACCACCTCTGCTGTGTGTGCAGGTCAAGTAGGTAATGGCAGTAACGTCCCCATGGATCAAACACACCCAAATTAGAGGGTTCAGTATGACAACGTTATCAATCCCCTGAAATCAAGACAAATGTTCCAATCCAGTCAAATGTGATTGTCCAAAGTTGCTACAAACATCAGCCATTGTCATTAACATTAGGAGGTACACAGCACTAATGCCATAGCCATGCTGCATATGTCAGGGTCCACCCTGTGCCTGGGTCACAATAGCTCCAATGACACCATGAAACATCCCAAATGTCATACTGCTCAGACAACAGCATTGAGGGGAGGACACATGTAACTGGTAACAGAAATATACCTGCACAGTCAGAGGAGGAAATAGAACACTGCTACGACTATCAGTGCAATCCAATTTAGCACACATTCCCCAACATCACCAGTACACATTACCAATGCTGACATCCATATTGTGCCATAACAAGGCTATACATAGTATATGCTACATCTCAACTACATATAGGTGGATGTGAAAGATCAGAGACTGGGGCAGGTCCAGATTGTTAAGTGTGGTGCTAGTGCCATCAGAGCACCCACAGCCAGTGAAAGGCCTCACCATGAGAATGGAAGTAGACGGAGGGTTGAGTAGGACAAGAAGGTGGCAATTCACAATTTGGGCTGAACCAACACCTAGAGGATGTGATGCTGACAAGTCCACAAACTGACCACAATACATGTGACATGAAGGTGGGGCATAGGCCTGGGAGAATGCTAATATGAAAGACAGGAACAATGAACAGGAACCAAGATTACAATGTGAAAATAATCGGAAGGCAGGCATGTCACATTACAAAGCCCACAACACAGACACACTAACAGTACCGTATCTCATTGCAGAGGACGATGGCTCTCCTGCGGATATGCCTGTCCAGGACTACCCTGATGGCATGGATGACGAGCTAACAAACATCAGCCAGCAGACCCTCTAAGATGTCCTTGGAACCCTCCAGACCCCACCTTCAGTCACAAGGAGGAGCACAGATACAGCAGCCATTACAGACGACCCTCCCACTACCCCAATTGTACAACTTGCCAGCTCCAACACAGCTGAGGACTCTGACGACCCTGGCACCAGCTTTGAGCGAACTGTAGTTGGAGTACAGCGGGAGCTGGCCAAGGAGGTGCGGGTGGGGATGCAAACTATGGCAGCCAGCCTAAAGGGGGTGCGTTTGTGCATGATGTCAACTGAAGAACAGGCAGCAGCTATGCAAGGGCGAACAACAATCTTGCAGGAAGTTGAAAAAAGGTTGAAGGAAATCAGCACAGCTGTAATAGAGTTGACCCAAAACCTACAACAACAATCCTGTCAACGCACGCGCAAATGCAATATTGAACCCCTCAATGCCGGCCTGGCTGCCTACCACCGTGATGTGGCTGCTATTCTTAAGAACCAGCAGCTCCACCTTGCTGCAGTACTGCCCTTAAGACCCCCACAGTTAGCAGCTACCAGGATGTCTGACTCCACGTCTTCAAACACTGAGGTGTGTGTTGCCCCTTCACAACCACCACCACCAAGGGCAGAGGAGACTACACACACATCAGAAGATGAAGACGTGGAACAGATCCCCTTCACCCATAAGAGTACCCGGTAGCACTAGTCCCTGCCACATGGCCACCTATTAGCAAGGCTTTGTAACATGCCAGTCTTGCAAGAACTGTACTCAAGCACTGTTCTTCACCCCACTGTTTATCTTGTCACCCTGCCCTGTGATTGTCTCTCACTAACTCATTGGCAAATCCTGCCCCTCTGCACTGTCTGACACTTCACCCCAGCATGTCCAATGACATGTCCTTTTGCACTTGTGTAGGATCACAATGGAAGATGTCACACTAATGGACTCACAATCATGGACAATGTACATATAGCACTAGAGCACTTTTAAATAAATAGCACTTACACAACAACGTTGTCTCTGTGTAATGTGACACATCAACCCTGATGGCCATCAGTGATGTTAACCTCAGGTCAATGATCTTTGATTATCTATACACCTGACCTGAACGAATCTTGGCTGATAACTATGCACAGTGGCCTGGATTGTACCATCATCTGCCCTCCCTGAGGGTTATTTCAGAGGAAAATATAAACTATACACCAAAATGTTGTATTGTACAGAATAACGCCTCCTCAAGGGATGTCTAAGCAAGAAAATAGTGCCTTCAATTTTTACTGAAAGTCAAAATGTACGTATGTGACATTTTTCCCAATTTTTACCTAACACCCACCAAACAGCATGAATGGATGTGTATGAGTTTCCATACAAATAAGTAACCGTGCTGAACACTGTAACAAATGATATGTGTGAGTTATGTATACCATACTACATGAGAGCATACTACCACTCACCTTATAAGGATTTGCTTGGACATCAGGCTGCAGGCAGACTTAACACAGTGTCCCCAATACCAATTCTGTTAGCAAAGTATGTGACATTGAAAACATACATCACAAAATAACCACACTTTGGGATCCATAGTAACCGTGAGTGGTGGGTGCAATGGATGCCCGAATCTTAGCTAAGTAGCTTTGGTGTAGCTGCCAATGTAACAGCTCAGTTGGGATATGGTTGCAACATGGGACACAAAAGCTGATACAAAAGAGGCACTGTACACTCGTGGGAAGGCCCTTATCTACAAGCATTTGACACATACTGTAACGGGTTACCTAGATATTTATTAAACAGTAAAAACAGAAGCTAAAACCAGGGGAAACACCTTACCTAACCTAATCTACTCTAACTACACATTACCCACAACTGTCCCTAACTAACCTAAGCTAAACTTACTTATCACATTTAACGAAACGATCTAAGCATCAACCCCCCACCCCTTTTATAAGACGGGACACATGGAGGACAACAGGTACTAACCTAAACACATACTATCTTATACTAAACAAATATATATTTTTTTGTATTTTTTATTCTTTTTTTTAAAACCCCAAAACCCCAACATTGTCAACACACATAAGAAAAAATAGTTGAAAAAAGTATGAAACCCCCACCTCCCACCCACTACTACTAACTAAACTAACAGCCGATACTAACCTAACACTAAGCCCTCTAAACCCACTAAGTTAAAGAACCAGGAAAGAAGAGGGAGGGGAGGGAATCAAGGCTGAGTATAAGCCTACAAGTTGGCCCTCCTCAGGGTCTTTTTGATGGCACGCACCCTCCAGTTTACTTGTGCCACCTCCTGCGGCAGTCTGGTCATTTTACGTAGGACACGGTCCAAGTTCCTTTGCATCTGGCCAAAAGCTCCAGGGTCTATGGCTGCAGCAGTGGTGGTCTGGGTGCCAGTGGATGAAGTATGGGCCCTTGTCGGTGCCATGTCTGTAGACTGAGGTGCAGGTGGTGCTGTGACAGGTCCTGGAGCTGTTGCTGTTGATGGTCCAGCAAAGGTCCCTGCTGCTGTTGGTGCCACCTGGGTGGTAGCGGTGGTGCTGGTGGTGGTGGCTGTGGTGGACACGCAAGGGCCCCCTTGGGCAAATGCCCTCCACACTCCGGAGGCTCTTTCATGGCGATATCGTCTTGCCATGTTGCGGTACCCAGACTCCACATCCAGAATGTGGTGGGAATGCATTGCCCTGCGCTGAAACTCTCGAATCTGGATGGGAGTCATATTGGCAGCTGTTAAGACAAATAGAAAAACAAACATTAGGTACTTCATTGTGTGAAATGGCTCAAGAAGTAAATCAGACAATACATCTAATGTACCTGTAACAGCCCAAACCATCATACAGATCACTGATTGTCCCTGAGGAAGTACATGGCAAGCCAGCCTACACATGTCCTATCATCAAACAGCACATTTAAACCCTACAAGATGGGTAACAACTGGAATGACTTTGGCATCATTGTTCTGCCACTTGTCAGGTAAAAATCATGCTGCAAATCCTCCACCACTGACAGGCCAACAAATTTCTATGTTCTTGATGGCAATCTAGGGCCACAAGATCTGCGAGTTGTAAATGGAATTGCCAGTATAGAATGCAGGTGCTAATCATGAGTGGGTATCCTAGGTTTGGACAAGTGATTTACAGATTTACATATCTGTGTACCAAACTTGGATCATCAGTCCTAGGTACACTATTCACAACCCTACGCCTGTGCCTGAGGGGGTGGGGGGTGGACAAGCAACTAATAAATTCTAACAACAAGGACACTCAGGAAGCTTTGGAAAGCTGTACATGGGTTTGGCCAGCACGCCACAGGTAAGGAGGAACTCCAAATAGGATACACCCAAACCTTGGACAATCCCATCAACACTTATCTTTGGAAATGCAGACCATTGTCAACATAATTTCCTACCAGTAACCCATTACTTACAACAAACTTAGAGAGATGCAAGCCCACCTCTGGCCATGAGCTGCATGAACACCTAGGCCGTTGTACTCAAGTGCCTCATACTCATAGCACAACATGTGGAGCTACAAGCTACTAGGAAGTTAAACATACAGTCAAACATGTTCATTAGTGAACAGGGAAGCTGAAGTCTGTGGGTAAGACTTTGGCATCCCTATTCTGGGAGAATCAGGGTCTGACTGGCTGACTAATTCACTAATATGGTCCACTGCTACATTTTCTGATTTAAAGTTTTATCCACATAACTCATCCCTATTCACATTGCCATGCCTACAGGACTGACCTAGAATCCCAAATTATGACAATACTATAAGGATTGGCCAACTCGAAGATGGGGAAAAAATGATACTCCACTCGAGGAACAAAACAGATCATTGACCAGTGCATCACACCTTGCTATGTGTCCAACACATAGGAGTCAATCACACATCATCAGCAAACACAACACAGAACAGAAATATCAACACTTATTGGAGATGTCTGGGTCCGCAAATCGAGCCACCTCTCCAATAGTATAGTGTGCAGGTCCACCTGTAAGGCATCGAAGGGAGAAATGTTATCAATGTCTGTGCACTGTACAGCACTTCTAAATACAAATACTATGTGTAATATTAACTCAGAAAGTAAAGCCTCTCAGACATGATGAAACAGCATCCTACATACCACTGCAAACATGTACAGACCCGGGGACTCCAGTGAGTGATATACACATATCTGCACACATGCAGTGGCCCTAACTATCATGTGGTGGCAAACATGCTCCATCATTAGTGAGCAGACAAGATCATGGAGTGTATCCCTCTCATCATGTGTATCCATGAGAGACATGCAAGGCCACTTTCCGTGAGGACTGCAATACCAGTCACGCAGACATTGTGACTAAGACCAATTTTAGACACACAGGTACAATGTCAAGAGGGCCAGGGACAGTTGCTAGCCCTCAATTTGTATCATTTACTTCATTTGATGTGCCACAGCTATGGTGAGTTGCACCAACCATAGAGATATGAACCCGTGTGCATACCTTTTGCCAGCCATCCCTAATTGAAATGTGGAGCTACAAACTGAAAATATCAGTCTAAGATGTTACCTGAGGTAAGCTATAACTTGTTACGTATGTGTCAGAATCCAGTTCAGACATGTATCCGAAGACAATTGAGGGACACAATATTTCTGGAAAATTTCTGGAAGTCCAAGATATGTTTCCTGATACACTCACTGACCACACATGAAACATATGTTTGAGCCACATTGCCATCATCAATTGACGTGAAGCCAGCACTAATTTTCAGACTCCTGTTGTGTTTAGAAAGTTAGTCTAGCTGTTGCGTCGTCAAATGATGGTAATGTGTAGGAAATTTGTATACCTGCAGGCAACTGTGGCCCATATCTATACATATTTTACACCGCATTTGTGTTGCTGTTTGACACAAAGGCGGCACAAACTTACAAAATACAATTGTATATTGTAAGGTTGCGGCACTCTTGCTTCAAAACAGGTCGCAATTGCGGTGCTAACAAAGTAGAAATATGGCCCTTTTTGTTTCACTAGAATTTCACATGTTCAAAAACATTGCCGGCAGAATATGAACAAATCAGCTACTGTCACTATAGATCATTTAAACGTGCACATTACTCTGATTTGTACTGACCAACAGGGCCACCAATCACAATCCCCAGGTGGTCCAGCAGGTCTTGCTCCCTGGCAACAAGGACAGCCTAGCGGTTCTTCAGCTGGTGGTCATTTTGCAGTGTGTTGTATATTCTCTGCAGATGGTACAACACCTTTGCCCACCGGAGCCTCCTTGCCTCTGTGTGATAGCATTGGATCACACAACCACCTGCCTCTATCATTAAGGGTAGGAAGTGACACACCAGCCAAATAAACCCACCCAGCTCCTCCTCTCCCATCCTGCCAAGACGAGGCTTACCCAACATCATTGAACCAAAAATAACGAAGGGATAAAGGGGTACAAAGGAAAATAGAGGGAAAGTAGGACAGGAACATGCAAAATAACTAAGAACACAGCCCAACTATACCCATACTACCACTACCCACAACAGACTCCCAACACAACAAAGACAAATGTTGACAACACAAATGACCAAAACAAACACTCAGACAGGATACCACAGACAGCTATTATACACAAAAAGACAATTTAAAGACCACACTGGAGA
This sequence comes from Pleurodeles waltl, assembly GCF_031143425.1. Taxonomy (NCBI): domain Eukaryota; kingdom Metazoa; phylum Chordata; class Amphibia; order Caudata; family Salamandridae; genus Pleurodeles; species Pleurodeles waltl. Next base: position 544,030,715 of record NC_090451.1, read on the forward strand.
CAAAATCACAAAATGCACAAAGAGACAAGTCTAAACACAGCCACACAGTCAGGAAATATCACAGACGAAAGTGAAAGTACATCCACTGTACCAAATCTGTAAACAGGATATCCTATTACATCACTTCCTGCCTCAAATGCGGTGCGTTTTTCTTGTTATGCGTCAAAATATTATGACGCTTACAGTCTGTGCGTCATTTTATTTTGACGCACATGATTAGAGATAACCCTGCATCCATAAAGTTAAATATGTTTCATACTTAACCAATTTCCGGGGGTACAGTGTGGGAATTACTGCTCAGGGCCAATGGATGTTTCATGGCATTGTGCGTCATATTTCAACGCATATGCGTCATTTTTAGACGCATGTGCGTCTTTTTTTTACGCATATGCGTCAACATTTCTGTCATTAACTGGGTTTGGGTCATTTCTCATTTGTAATGGGACATGACAGTTGTGGCAATACAGAGATAGGATGATTGCTCCCACATTGGGCATTACGGTGTATGGGCACATGTGACAGATCATACTACTGAGGACCATGATCCTCTACTTGGTGTACCAGATTTTCACTCTTCACTGACGTAATAGATGGCCAACGGTGTGGGATACAATTATGTATTACCCAGTTTGGCCATGTTTTGCGTCAAGAGAGGATAGCAAGGCGACGCAACTCACTACAATAACTCAATGCCTATGGGTCAATGTGTGTGATTTAGCTACTACTATTGTTGTTGACCCACTGTGTGAGCATCACAAGATGCATTTTTGCTAATCTGCTTGTATGCATGTGGAGTCAATGTGTTCAACCCCCAGATCAAGTCAGTGTGGAAATGAGAGAGGACATGTGTTAGTCATACGCATAGCAACAACTGCTGTGTGCACTTCCTAGGTTTTTTTGGAACATAAACACCACCAATGACAAAGCATGCACTCGATAGATAGCAGACGGTTGTTCATGTCAATGTTCCAAAACTTAGCCATCGCATGTCCTGGAATGTTGGATACTACTTCCTAGGCACTTGTTTGTTAACCCACCATGAGTCAGGCATGGGATCATACTATGTGGGTACCGTGTTTGTGACACGGAATCCCAAATATAATACACAATTGTAATGTTACGCCACAGTTGGAGTCATATAACTGAGCCATGTCTCTCCTGTGGCAGTGGAGGACCAGCAGAGCAAGCAGCACATGTTCACATATTTCCAGTGGTAAAATGCACAGAGGAGTCTGGTTCATGTGTGTGGGCCAATGTTTAGACTGCATATTTATTGGGGTCTATGTTGTCACAGTTACGTGCAGGTCTAGTCATGAGTCTGTGGAGCCATTTCCTGTATCTACAAAGTATCCTTTGCAGATAAATAGAAGGAAAGCCAATGAGGATTTGAGAACACACATGGGGATGGTTCAACCCTGTCACTGCAGATGTGTTATGAGGCTGTCAACAGGGTAACCTTGCTGTGCTGACAAAGTTAATGTCTCAGGATTCTTATACCGGCAGGTGTCCTCACAACATTTGTACACAGGTTGGCCTCTAAAATTCCCACTGCATCTGGGAACATCAGTGCCTCTGTGCTGATTAATCTCACAGCTATTCACCACAAAAGCCCCATCAATTTGTTGGGAGCAATGTGAATCAGCGTGTGGACTGTCTGGGTCCTAACGTACATTATCTGATGTTGTTTGTTGTGCTGGAGGCACCATACCCAATCCATGCATACAGCCATGGTACATTGTCACAATTTGTCACTCATGCATACATGAAACCCAGACAAGGGATAGGCCATGATTCGGCTATTTGGAGACAAGTTCACCCCCCGGTACAATAAATAAACTGATTATGCTATACAATGTTTTTGAGTATGCATTGTAGACCCACCTGACACAATACCCCAGGAGGAATATGAGGGTTGGGAAAGCAACTATGATACAAATGTAGGCCCAAGGAACCTTTAGGGTAACACAAAGACAGGAGCCAGTCAGGCTAACAGGATGCAGGGTCAATCAGGATCCAAACATTTCACAAGGTAAATACACAGTGGTCAGACTGAGACAGGTCAAAGGTGGAACAAGACTGTGGAAACGGAAAACTGTGTTTGTCCTGTGTGTTGGAACGTAACAGATTAACCCAAGGGCTGTGTTACACAGCTGATTTATACAGCAATGCATAACAGTGTTATAGATAAAATGGCTGCTTCTATGCTGTTCCAAGCAGCTGCAACGACAGTACATGTTCAAATGGCTGGTCCCCATGGAGGTGCTCACAGGTGTGTGCAGCATGAGTCTCTCACAAGTCCTGTAGGTGAGATTCAAGTTCAAAGGGCCAACAGTACCTTTCACATGTGAAGCAATGTACAGGTAATTACAGGTCCTACAGACTACAAGCCAGTGCATTATTTAACCTGACGTCCATGCAGACAGAAGTACAATGACTATGGCATACCATACTAAAGAGGGAAGCACACTGGATTTACATTGTGAGTCTGGAGTGTGTAGAGGAGGCAATATCTGGGGACACATATTCCCATCCCAGGGACCTCTGAAGAAGGGTGGGGTGAGACAGTGAACATGGATGTGTCTGTAGGAAATGGGCTGCCATGTGCAGGGGATGTCCTGTGAGCAATGCTAGTCCTACCTGGGGCACTTGTGCTATGAATTTGCTGCTTATATGGAAATCTAGTCACACATAGTCCTTGCAAAGATAGGTGATGTAAGACTTACTGCTGTCAAGGGTCTGGTCATACATTCCTGTTACCAATGCAATAGCACATCCACTGCCTCATGTATGAGCCATTTTTTTACCTTATTGACTGATGGTGTCTTAGTTGAGTGCCATATGCTGCGATGAACCATGTTGCCAACATGTATGTGTGAAATAGGTGTGGTCCTCTGCTATTGCCCTTCAAATGTGAAATGTACAGGATATATGTCATTTACAGTGTGAGTGAATGTGGCTGTACATTCATACGCATCAAACTAGTTTAGGAATGTTCTGTGTCCTAATCGGTATTTCAGCGATGCTCCACGAGGCTACACTCTGATTCTGATAGTTAGAGATAATGTTATGCAAAAATGATTATCCAGATCATGATATAGTGACTAGTATAGGTGTTTATTTACATATGGTAAGACAGTGGTGATGGGTGAGTAGAGTTAAAAGAAACTTTGGACAATATGTTGTCTCCGACGCAATCCTGCAGCTGTGTCTGGATGGTACTCCTCATGTTGATGGACAGCATCCTCCTCTTCCTCCTCTTCAGGCATTTGTGGCTCGGGTTCATATAGGGAAATGTTCTTTCTTACACATATGTTGTGCAAGATGGCACAGGTCAAAAATATTTTGCACACCATTTCTGGTGAGTATAGGAGGCTGCCTCCGGTGATGTCAGGATGCCAAAGGTCCTCTCAACTATGGTGCGTGTCCTCCTATGTGCCTCATTATAGGCACACTATGCTGCAGTGCTTGGGTTTGCAAATGGGGTCATGATCCATGGCTGGATCCCATACCCCTGATCAGCTAAAAGAGAAAATGAGTGAGGAGATGTTGATGTACCTTGCACCATAAATATCACTTTGCATGGCAGTTGTTCTCTTGTGTTGTCTGTGACTCATTGGTGTTTGTGTTATTGTGCGGAACCCTAGGCTTCTAGGATGTACCATCAGCATTGGGTTGTTTCCTTATCTGAACGGGTGTTTGGCTGTTGACCGGATGTCAGCAGTATTTTTGTAGAGCTGCGGTACAGTGTGTACCCTTGCATTGTGACTTCTGAAATAGGTGTCCCTGTGTCTTAACTGGGGGTGAGATGATACTTCCATACACAGAATCAATTTGACAGTGGTGGTAACATGGTTACATCTATTTACCCTGGACATCCCATACAATTTCACATATGCAATAGAATTATTTAACCATCAGTGAGACCCTTATATTTTGCAAGGTGACAACGTGCAAGACATCTCCGTACATTGTGAGCACTGACGTGTTAACAATTGACTATGCACTAATTTCACATGTGTGACAAGTTCACTGCAGACCTATTTCTCTGCCCTTGCCAAGTCGACTCAGATTGTAACGTGTACCTATACTACTGAACATGTTCTAGTTCAGATGGCTAACTTGGTTGTGAGGTTGTCTTTTAGAGTTTCAGAAGGTCCGTATGCCAGTACATCTGTTGTGTGTGTGTTAATTTGTCTCAATGCGTATGTGTAGGAATGTGCACTTTCAATATTGTCCCATCAATATGTGTTCTTCGCACAGTCCACTTGCTTATTGGTAGTGGGCAATGTGAGAGCAGGAGTGATGTGAGTTATTGGTACAGCCTCAATGATTGCACGTCACCTTCATTGGAGTCATCATCATGCTATGTGTGTCATGGTGTTTGACCTGCAGCAAAAAACATTACACACCCCTTACACAGTATGTATTGGTTTGAAGGGTGTTGGATTGAGTGTTATTGATGTGATATTAAAGGATTGATCCTCCCAAATGTACTGCCAGTTGGGGCCATGTTTTTGTCATTGTGTTGTTTTAAATTTTTCCCTTGTATCTGTGGAATGGCATCTGTTGTTAGTTGGAACTGTCATTTGTCCCTAGGTGTGGCTCCCATTGGGTGAGGATATCAAACATGCCTAGCGGTGTCACAACCTCAGTGTATTCCTGTCCACGTGTCGATGTCGTGGTGTATGTGTTGTGTGTCCTAGAGGGTTGCTGTGCAGGTTTCTGTACTTACCAACAAGTAGGCCATTTCCATATCGTCCATCCTGGAAGTGTTGATTGATAGTGCAGTGACAGAAGATGAATGAATCATGTACACTCCCAGCATACTTTGCCACGATTTTGGTGATCAAACCCCGGTGATCGACAATGGCCTGCACATTAATGGAGTGTGTGTGCTTCCTGTTGCGGTATAGATGTTCGGTTGCAGCAGGTGGCACAATGCGTACATGTGTGCAGTCAATGGCACCAAGGACGTGTGGGAAGCCATTAATATGGTAAAACCCCTATTTTTTCTCCTGCTGCTTCTGCTGTGTGTTGGGGAAGCTGATGTGGCGGGTTGTGAGGGAGATGATGGCATCCAGTACCTTGGGTAGGAAGGCGGAGAATGATGGCTGTGAGATCCCAGCAACCAGGGTGCCAGTGGTTTGAAAGGAGCCACTTGCCAACACGTGTAGTACAGCTAGCAGCTTGGTTTCTGGTGAAATGGTGCGGGGTGTCTGCAAGCTGGGTGCCAACTGTGGCTCAATGTTGTGAAGCAGCTGCTGAACGGCTTGCCAGTTAAGCCTGAACCTCTGCGTGATGTCTTGTTGTTGGAGTCCCAGAAGGGTTGTCCTGGTGCGGAATATCCTCTCCTGGCTTCTGCGTTGCCTTTGTGGTCCCTGCTGGTGTTGTGGAATCTGCTGTTGTTGGTCCTGTGCTCTGCGTATGCGTGCATGCTGGATGTCTTCCTTTTGTAGCTCTGCTGTTGCTTCTGTGTGTTTTCATTAAGTACAGGTGTGTTTGCCCCATTGTAACGCCTGCCTTGACCCAGGCATTATTTTTTTACGCAAATCGGGCTGTGCGTCATTTTACGACTCCGCCTCCCAGCCGAGCATCATTATTGCGCAGTAGCATAAATAATGCGCACGGGCATTTAAGTCATTTTTTGGGGGATGCCTACCTTGCATGTCATTAACGCAAGGCGGTTTCCCGCATCCATAAAATGACGCACACAGTGGAAATTTGGCATTTGCGGGCTCGGGCGTCAAAGTTTAAATATGGTGCACGGTTTGTGCCGAATGTGCGTCCAAATTTTGGACGCACCTTCGGCACAAACAGAGTATAAATATGCCCCTAATAGTCCTATGATGTAATTTTCTGTGATCTCACTTCTTGTGCCATCACATGCAAATTAGACCGACCTCAGATCTTCCCTTTCCCCTGGGGCCACAAAAGTCCTAGGACTGGGCATGCTTAGGTGGAATACAGCCATCAAGTCTCTCATTGAGTTATACTGTAGTATTTGTAAAGCACTTTTCTACTCATAATGCATTCTCAAAACACTTTCTGGGTGATCAAATTAGAAGCTACTCAGTTGTGCAGGTTTGCAAATTCTCTGTTTCACAGTGTTTGTGTGTTTCTGTGTGGGCAGTATTTTGATGCTGTGTGTGAGGCTCTGAGGTGTACTCCAATCATGTTGTGGTGGACGTGTAGCTGCGCTTGTGCATAGCATGAAACGGAAAGTTATGGGAGAAACAGAGTCACTTTTGGTTATGCTTACCATATTTATCTTCCCATATTTATCATAATAATTTGTATTTACTCTGTGGGAGATTATGGCCCTCATTCCAACCCTGGCGGTTTGAAACCGCCAGGGCGGAGGGCAGCGGAAGCACCGCCAACAGGCTGGCAGTGCTTCCTGGGCTATTCTGACCGCGGCGGTAAAGACGCGGTCAGAAAAGGGGAACCGGCAGTTTCCCGCCGGTTTTCCCCTGGCCCAGGGAATCCTCCATGGCGGCGCTGCTTGCAGCGCCGCCATGGGGATTCCGACCCCCTTCCCGCCAGCCTGTTTCTGGCGGGATGGAAGGAACGGGTGTCGTGGGGCCCCTGGGGGCCCCTGCACTGCCCATGCCACTGGCATGGGCAGTGCAGGGGTCCCCTAACAGGGCCCCACAAAGATTTTCACTGTCTGGTTAGCAGACAGTGAAAATCGCGACGGGTGCCACTGCACCCGTCGCACCCCTGCAACTCCGCCGGCTCCATTCGGGACCGGCTTCATGGTTGCAGGGGCTTTCCCGCTGGGCCGGCGGCGCTCTTTTGGAGGGCGCCCGCCGGCCCAGCGGGAAAGTTGGAATGGCCGCCGCGGTCTTTTGACCGCGGTGCGGTCATTCGGCAGTGACCGCATGGCGGGCGACGCGGTCAGAATGACCGCCTATATCTGCTAATGTATGTGATGGACAGATTACAAATTGTAGCTTAGTCTAAGGAAGGCAGGCAGTGCCCAACGTAACTGTCAAACACCATTCAACATGGGCCCAAGGGGTCTGTCCAGAAAGGGATATGATCTGACTTTGGCAAGCAGCAGACACCACTTGTAATAAGAGTCTACTGAGATTACCCAGGGGCGGGCTTTAGGGCCCTGGGAAAGAGGACTTCATTCATAAATGAGTCAAATAGGTTCCACTCGAGAACAGAGGTACAATGGCCCAGGAATAATGAATAGATACAATTCATATGTGGGGCTGCGGGGGCCACCAAGCAATGGAAATACTAAGGCCCAGGCAAGTCAATAGACACAATTCATACAGAGGTATGTGGGTCTATAGAGTTTATTGAGGAGTAGTGATGTATTGCCCCAGAAAAATCTATAGCCAATATTCATATATGGGTCTTTGTATTTACTCAAGAGAAAAGATGTTATAATTCCCGCTGATATACTTCTGTAAAAAAATTGTTGTCCAGAAATTTTCATTTTCGGTTTGTGTTTTTGGATCATTAGAGAAGTAATTTAGCTTGGGTAGACATTACTGATCCGGGTTGAATTTTTCAGGATGACATTTTTAAAAAAGGTGGATGTGTTGCAGTGATGATGTAATATTTCAGGAACCATGAGACCTATACACTTCTTTTTGGTGTCAAAACATAGGTTTTGGGGGTCAAGCAGTCTTATGGAGACAGAAAATAAGTCTTCAGAGAAACCGTTCCACCATTTTCCAAAATGGCGGCTATAATAGAGGAAGAAGAGACATATATAGAAATGAAACAAAAAATAGTGGTTTCTTATCCTTTTATGTATACCTCAAACAATGTTTATGTTCTGAATATGAAAAAAGAATTTTTATTACTCCTGTTTTAGACACATTTTCATAGTTCACTTTATTTACTTGTTTCAGCAATCGCATGTGGTACATTTGCAGAATGTTGAACATTTGAAGAAACCGTGCTGCCTGGCCTGGAGGTCCTCCCTCCAGGCAGGTCTTGGTTATTCAACAAATCATCATGGATGCACTGCACCTCCACATCCCCAGAAACATTCTCCTCCTCTGTGAGCCCATTAGCCTCCTTTGCTGCCAGCCAGGCCCTCAGTGCCTTTTGCAGCTCCACCTTCTGAGTGAGTTTTTTTTAATAGAGCACTTGAATTCCCTGCAGAACTTTTTGAGCTAAGGCACTATATAGGTCTTCAGCCTCTCCTGCTCAAACACTACTTCTGCAGCTCCAACTGATGGTTCGCCAGACTGAAACAAGATTGTGAGTAAGGCTTAACAAAGGTGCGGAGTTTGAGAAGGCAAGGGAAATCCAAAAGGAAAAAATCCAAGAGAAAAAACAGTATGTGGTTATGTAATGGTCTGCAATAAAACAGCAGTGTACACTAATCATTGTATGTCAAGTCCAAATACAAGTTCTATTCTCACAGCTGATCACTAAATGTTAGAAATGGGGTCTCTAGTTGGCAGCCAGCTTACACCCTGTCCAAGTAGGGACCCTCAATCTAGTCAGATAATGGAGGTACACAGCTCAGATAACCCCTGCTCATTCCCTTGGTAGCCTGGCACAAGCAGTCAGGCTTATTTATCTGAGAGGTAATGTGTAAATCATTTGTACCAACACACACAGTAACATAGTGAAAACACCACAAAACACTCCACACCAGTATACAAAACTAGCCAATATTTATCTAAAGCCTACATACACAAGTAAAGATATTAATTTTTAAAGTAAACGGAGTCTTAATCCATAGAAATCAATGGATGCGTTGTTTTAGCACAAAGTACCTGGTATGCATCAAAAATAACATTGCATGGGCGAGTGTGCATCGAAAAAACAAGCATTGCGTAGATTCCTTACTCGCAAGTGAGGCCGTGCATTGATTCTTTCCTAGCAGGGAAGAGATGCATTGGTTTCTGGACCAGCAGCCTCTAGTCGGTGCTGTGATATTGCAGGTTTTGACGCCCAGGAATGATGCGTTGAAAGTCTGGACGCACAGCAGCAATGAATCTGCACTGAGCTGGCGATGTGTTGATTTTACAGTTGATACGTTGATTTTTCAGACGCGGGGCAGGCGCTGGTTTGATTTTTCGGCTGCTCAGCTCCGGTGCAGTGTGTGGATTTTCACCTTGGGTTCACCAGCTTCCCCTTTCAAGGGTCCAAGGACTGGATGTGGCACCACTTGGCAGGGTAGGGGTCTCAGCAAGAGAGCCCAGGTGATGGGAGATGACGTCTTTGATGTCCCTGAGACTTCAGAACAGGGGACAAGCTCAGTGCAAGCCCTTGGAGAACCTTCACAAGCAGGTTTTCAGAAAGCAAAGTCCAGTTATTTCCCTCTTCAGGCAGAAGCAGCAGCAGCAGGCCAGCACAGCCAAGCACCAGGCAGAGTGGCAGGTCCTCCTCAAACATCAAGCTCTTCTCCTTGGCAGAGGTTCCTCTTGATCCCGAAGTAATCTAAAAATCTGGGGGTTTGGGTCTACTACTTATGCTCATTTCTGCTTTTGAAGTAGGCAAACTTCGAAGGAAAGTCTCTGTTGTTCAGAAGATCCTGCCTTGCCCAGACCTGGCCCCAGGCACACACCATGGGGTTGGAGACTGTATTGTGTGAGGACAGGCACAGCCCTTTCAGGTGTAATTCAGGTGTAATTGTCAGCTCCTCCCTCCCCATTCTAGTCCGGGAGACTCATCAGGATATGAAGGACATTTCCTCAGCTCCCTTTGTATCTCTGTCTAGAGGGGATTGACAACCAGCTCAACTGTCAGTTTGACACAGACGTGGATTTCACAGGAAGGCAGATGAACAGAATGGTTAAGCAAGAAAATGCCCACTTTATAAGAGTGGCATTTTCAAACAGACAATCTAAAAACCAATTCTACCAAAGGATGTATTTTCAAATTTTGAGTTCAGAGACCCCAAACTCTGGATCTCCATCTGCTCTTAATGGGAAACTGCACTTAAAAAATATTTAAAGGCAGTCCCCATGTTAACCTATGGGATAGATAGGCCTTGCAATAGTGAAAAATGAATTTAGCAGTATTTCACTATTAGGACATATAACACACCAGTATATGCCCTATCTTTAAAATACACTGCAACCTGCACATGGGCCTACATATGGCCTACCTCAGGGGTGGCTTACATGTAGTGCAAGGGAAGGTTTGGCCCTCGAAAGTGGGTACACTTGCCAGGTCAAATTGGCAGTGCAATGCTGCACACATAGACATTGCAGTGGCAGGTCCGAGGCATGTTTATAGGGCTACGCAGGTGGGTGGCACAATCAGTGCTGCAAGCCGAACAAGGGCATTTGGGGCCGTATTTATACTCTGGTTGCGCCGAATTTGCGTCGTTTTTTTCGACGCAAATTTGACGCTAAACTAACGCCAACTAACGCCATATTTATACTATGGCGTTAGACGGTTCGGGCGCCAAAGTGCCCGGAGTGGGCGTCATTTTTTAGCGTGACCCCCTTCCTTGCGTTAATGATATGCAAGGGAGGCGTTCCCGTCTTAAAAAATGACTCCCAGGCCTTTACGTGGTATTTATACTCCCGGGCAAAAGAGACGCCCGGGAGTGGGCGTGGCTAAAAACGGCGCATTTGCGCCGCTTTTTAACGCCTGGGTCAGGCATGGCGTTAAGGGACAAGTGGGCTCAAAATGAGCCCAGAGTGCCCTCCCCTGCCCCCAGGGACCCCCCCTGCCACCCTTGCCCACCCCAGGAGGACACCCAAGGCTGGAGGGACCCACCCCAGGGACATTCAGGTAAGTTCAGGTAAGTATTTTTTTTTATTTTTTTTATTATTTTTTTGGGCATAGGGGGGCCTGATTTGTGCCCCCCTACATGCCACTATGCCCAATGACCATGCCCAGGGGACAGAAGTCCCCTGGGCATGGCCATTGGGCAAGGGGGCATGACTCCTATCTTTACAATGATAGGAGTCATGTTGATGGGGGATGGGCGTCGAAAAAAAATGGCGCAAGTCGGGTTAAGACGATTTTTTAGCGTCAACCGGACTTGCGCCATTTTAAGACGCCCTAACGTCATTTTTTCCCAACGCTGGAGTTGCCTGGTCTACGTGGTTTTTTTCCACGCACACCAGGCAGCGCCGGTCTGATTGCGCCGTCTAATGCCATTCCATAAATACGGCGCCCGCATGGCGCTTCAGAATGGCGTTAGACGGCGCAAAATTTTTTGACGCTAAACTGCGTTAGCGCAGTTTAGCGTCAAAAAGTATAAATATGGGCCTTGATTTACAGACTCTGGGCACACACAGTGCGCTTTACTAGGGATTTACCAATAAATGAAATGTGCCAATTAGGGAAATCCAATTGCCAATACCTTTTAGACAGAGAGCACTTGCACTTTAGCACTGGTTAGCAGTGGTAAAGTGCCCAGAGTACCAAAATCAGCAAAAACGAATTACAACACAGGATCCAAAAACAGGGGGTCAGAAGCAAAAAAAGTACAGGAACTGCACGCCAAGAGCTGCCAGGTCTCATAGCATGGATGAAATCTTCACCATTCGCAATTGTGACATGTAGTACACAACAACAGCAGTTTTCAATGAGGACACCTTTTCAAATTGAAATTCATCAGATGAAAGTTCTTGCATGAGTTTGTGTTTCACTGGTTTGGTTGCAGCATCTCCATCAAATAGTATGTTTGTTGGAAGAAGATCATGCACAGAATGTCCTTGATAAATTCACCCCTTTCGATTGCTACATTCATCTCTCTACATGCTTGTGAAAGTTGTCTTTTTTGTAGCATGTTTTGTAGATGGCTGGTTGGACGAAACTCCTACTATGGCAATTAAAGCGTAGAATTGTAGCTTTCGTTTTGATGTCAAACAGCTTTTTCTCTTTCAATACAAACCTCTACTGCTCCAGTTCTGCATATAGTTTTGATCCATGTTCTAGGATATCTAGTAGATGTGTCTTTTTATCATTATCCGCATATTGTTTGGTCATGAAGTTGTGTAGTTGCATAGGCTCAGTAATTTCAAAGGGGTTTCCTTGTTGCTGCATGAAATGAAAAATGCTGTCAACATGTTTATTAAAACATTCCCCTCTCTTTCCCAAAAGTTTGTGTTGAGGAACAGTTTCACAATGGTCCATTAAGGACGTCATGGTAAACTAGCTGCCATTTAGCAACATACTTACTTTTACGTGTCTGACCAACAATTTCTTTGGAGCAGCATTGAACCTTCTCTCTCTGTCCTTCACCACAAAATGTCTTTGGATGAAATTTCTTTAGAAGTATGGTTTTCCCACCTCTAGCTTCTTCGCTCTTTCCAAATACCAGGATCCATATCTCCGGTAGTTTATGTAAACAAATTCACAAGACACAGTAATCAGTGACTCTGCAAACTTAACATGCAGCTCCCAATGACCTTCCATATCAGCATGTACCAAGTTTTTTTCTGAGCTATCATGTGTAAAACATTTCCCCAGCACTTGCAGAGTTCTGATTTTTCTTCACATTCTTTGGCAAACTCTGCAAACTCAGTTTTCAGGTTTTCTGAATTTGAACTGAGTGTATTGAACATTGCCTGGCCTTGCATTATGTCTTTTGAATAAAGTTAACCCTGTGCCTTGTTCACTTCTGAGATAAGATAAGCAAAAGATAGTTTGTCATTCTTGTTCCAGAAAGCATTCCAACACAATGTTTCTATAGCCTCAGATATGATGAGCATAACTTGTAATGAACAAAGCTGTGCATACTGTTGCATAGTTTGTGACTGGAGTTAGTAATAGTAGCAAATACCCAACCTTCTTCAGTGGGATAGTTTTCTGGGATGTCAGAGCACGAATTCCAGCCCACGGCGGGACTGGCTTTTCTTCATTCTTCAGTCCACACCGAATAGGCAATATGATAAATTCCGTTAAGTCAGCTTTACCACAGCATCAGGTAGAAGAAGTTTCATGTCCTCAGCTCCTTTGAAACTTTCCGGTAGACAGGGACGTGTTGATGGCCTGTAGTGATTTTGCACACTTTGGCAAGGCAGTTGGGTTATAAGTTTGCAGCTTCATTTATTTATGCCTACAGCTGACGCAGTTTGTTTTCTAGCAGCTACTTCACTGGTACAGTCTTGAAAAAGCACCATGGCAGTATCATGTGTGCTGGATGTTCCAGACAAAGAAAAGCTGTCTTCAAAATCAAAATTAGAGCAGCAATTGTAAATCCTTTACTGGTAAAGTGACTTGGAAGTGGTGTGCTGTCGGATTCTCAAGATGTTACAGCATGAATTGCTAACATGGTCTTGCTCCATAATATGTCATTATAACCTGTCTATACACCAACCCTATTCACTGAAGTAATTAGCTTTCTACTTTTGTACTTGTCACTGACAGCGTGAGCAGTCATGAAGTGTAGCAGAGTTGTCTTTTTGCCGTGAAGTAATTAATAAAACATGATTTGGAAAAGACAATACATTTGCACAGCATAAGCCTATCGGTTCATGGGACTGTCTTCCACTCCTTCGATTATATCTTCAAAGCCATCATGAATGTTGTTGGCTTCTGTTCCAAACTCAAGAACTTTAATGTGTAACAGTTTTGCTTTGCTGATATTAAACAATTATGTAAAAAATGTTAAGACAACACCAGGCATTTTTCCTGACTCTCATGATTTGTGGAGCTCTGGGGCATCACAAAATTTGTCATTTGGTCCAAAATCTAAATCTTGCAGGAAGTATCTTAAAATGGTTCCTTCTGATTGTACTGCATCTTGTGATCTTATTTTGGCAGTAAGAACTTCAGGAGTCAAATCAGCTGAGAACACCATAAGTGGATCATTCTTTTTTGTTAGACTGGCAAAAACGAGTTCTGTCATCGCACATTCTCAACAGAAATATTTTAATTTCATTATTATGAATCAATCATCAGTACTGACCATTATTTCTCTGATCTCTCTGAGTATGAACCCATAGCCAGCACTCAAAAGTGGCTTTAAAACTTAATTTGCTTTTTCAAAGAATCCAAACTTAACTGAAGGCTACGTTGCTGCTGGGAGATCATTGTACATTCTTTTTTTCCTATGTATGCACGTATACACTTCATTTGGGCATACAAATCCATTGCAAATACATTCACGTCGCTGTTTAGATCAGCTACTCGGCTGAACACTTCATCTTGGAAGAAACTAGCTACAGATAAAAACATGTTTACCCTTTAAGACTTACATGCTCTGTACTTTATTCTTTCATCAATCTCTTTGGCCCTTGTTCTGGCTAAACCACAGAAAACACATTGAAGATCCTCTGCTTTCTGATCAGTTGTTGGAGGTGGACGAGAGATAGCCATCGATCTTCTAAGTAGATGGGCATTGGGTTTGGTTGTCGTTGCTTTCTCAGAAGACTTGGATTTGTGTGGTGATTCATTGGTTTCTGCTGTTTTTTTACTATTGTTTTTCCAGGTTTTTTTCCCATTGTATACAACTTGTAGCACTTGTTACAATGATAAAATATTTGATCCTCTTCACTCATCAGTTTCACTCTTTTGTGAACTTTGTCTTGCTGTATACCTGCAGCATCTCAAACTCTCTTATATCCAGCCACAGTTGATGTTAGCTTTTCTTTCAGATTAGTTTGGCATATGACACATTTTTCTATGTTGAAGGAGTCCTCAGATTTTGTAGCTAGCAACACTCTGTCAGGAGGTAAAGATCCTCTGCTACCACCTCATGTTTACGAATTTGAATCAACAAAAAACACAAAAACAATGGCAATTACCAATATGATGGCTAAAACACACCATTATTGAACCGCCATTTTGGGAAATGGTGAAAGGGTTGCTATGAGGAGTTATTTTCTGTCTTTATAAGATTTCTTGACCCCCAAAGCCTATGTTTTGACACCAAAATGAAGTATATAGGTGGTCATTACAAACCTGGCGGACGGTGTTAAAGTGGCGGTAAGACAGCCAACAGGCCGGTGGTAAAAAAATTGGAATTACGACCGACAACAAAGACAGCCACTTTAACACTCCGACTGCCACGGCGGTACAAACAAACAGCATGGCGGTCACTGGCAAAAGACAGGCAGAGGACAAAGTACCGCCCTCAGTATCACAACCTACCAATCCGCCACCTTTTCTGTGGCGGATTCACCGTGGACAAAAACACGGCGGAAACAGGACCTCAAAGGGAAAACGCTCACCTCTACACACCCCACGAGGAAGCAGGTCACCATGGAACCAGAGCTGCAGATCCTGCCAGCCCTTATCTTCTTGCTCCTCTACCAGGAGCACGAACGCCAGCGGGGAAGACCACGGTGAGTACTGCACCTACAACACAGGGGAGGGGAGAGGGAAAAAACAGGGACACACACACGCAACACCCCCACCCTCACCCACTACAACACACACATTAATACATCATGATACATTATAGTTACACCCCCCAACCCCCCCGGAAGAATGCAAAGACCAAAGAAAATGAGTGTAACCATTGTAATATATTAAAATCCAGTACGCAAAAAATATATATACACCATAAACAAATATATACACAAAGAATAGTAGTCCAGGTAGTGCTCCATTGAAGTCTGTGGAACACTGGGCCCACATGGTATGGGCGAGGCCCACACAAGATCCCCGACCATGACAGAGAGAACACTGCAGGGGCATCAGATAGCAATAAAACAGTCACCTCAGGGGGAGGGAAAGGGGGGCACCTCAGCCGGTTGAGTGCACGACGCCAAGTCCACAAGGGGGCCACATGCCCACTGTTCAATCCTGGGGAGTGCAAAGCCACAGTCTCTCAAGTCTCTACAGTGGGTGGGTTGCCCACTGTTCAATCCTGGGGAGTGCAAAGCCACAGTCTCTCAAGTCTCTACAGTGGGTGGGTTGCCCACTGTTCAATCCTGGGGAGTGCAAAGCCACAGTCTCTCAAGTCTCTACAGTGGGTGGGTTGCCCACTCTTCATTCCTGGGGAGTGCAAAGCCACAGTCTCTCAAGTCTCTACAGTGGGTGGGTTGTCCACTGCTGCATCCTGGGGAGTGCAAAGCCACAGTCTCTCAAGTGGATGACAGTCTCCACTGGTTCTGGAGGGGGCCTTGTGCCCAGAGTGCTTCATCCTGCCAAGGACTGAGGTAGTGGATGGATCTCTCCACTGGTTCTGGAGGGGGCTTAGTGCCCAGAGTGCCTCATCCTGCTCGTGATGGACTCAGTAGTGTCAGTGCCCTTGGCGCTCATGGGCCAGCGGTGTTTGTGGCGGCGGTGCCCTGTTCAGCGGTGCATGTGGCGGCGGTGCCCTGTTCAGCGGTGCTTGTGGCGGCGGTGTCCTTTGCAGTGACTCAGTTGCTGGTGGTCCTTCATGGCCCAGCTGGGCTGGTGCTGGCGGTCCTCTCTGGCCCAGCGGGGCTGGTGCTAGCGGTCCTCTCTGGCTCATCGCGGCTGGTGCTGGCGGTTCTCTCTGGCCCAGCAGGGCTGGTGCTGGCGGTCCTCTCTGACCCAGCGGGGCTGGTGCTGGTGGTCCTCTCTGGCTCAGCGGGGCTGGTGCTGGCGGTCCTTTCTGGCCCAGCGGGGCTGGTGGTGGCGGTCCTCTCTGGCCCAGCGCGGCTGGTGCTGGCGGTACTCTCTGGGCCAGCGGGGCTGGTGCTGGTGGTGGCCACTTGGGCAGCAGGGCAGGTGCTGGCGGTGGCCTCTTGGTCAGCAGGACAGGTGCTGGCGGTGGCCTCTTGGGCAGCAGGGCAGGTACTGGCAGTGGCCTCTTGGGAAGCAGGGCAGGTGCTGGCGGTGGCCTCTTGGGCAGCAGGGCAGGTACTGACGGTGGCCTCGTGGGCAGCGGGGATGATGGCGGTGGGCTCCTGGGCAGCGGGGATGATGGAGGTCTTCTCCGCCGTGCTGCTCTTCCCAGACCTTCTGACTTTCTTGTGGCCCTTCCCCACCTTGGAAGGTGTCGCAGCTGACTCCACATTCCCACCTGTACCCCTGGGAGCGGCTTTGGTGGCTGGAGTCTTCCCCCTCTCCCGCCGGGCACTGGCCAACTTTTGATGCTTCACAGGTGGGGGACTGTCTGTGCTGTGGCTCCGTGCCACACTGGCTGCCCACCGTGGCCGGTGCACTCCAGATTCCGGTGACTACAGGCACCACTGGTCCCGGAGTTGTTGTGGCTGAGGTGCTAGGTTGGGACCTGGAGAGTCGGGCCTTAGGAGACGGACGGGGTGGGGGAGGTGTGGAAAAGAGGTCAAGGTTGGACAGGAAAGGTTTTTTGGAAACACTGGGAGGGGTACCTGGAGGGGGTTTGGGAGTGGAGGAAGAGGTTGTGGTTGTAGGAGGTATTCGTTTGGTGACTTTGGGTGAATGTTCATGCGCTGGAGGCTGTCGTGAGGTGGATGGCTGTTGGGTGGGTGTGTGCCTGCGTTTGTGTATCTTGGGAGGTGGCGTCACAGACACACTGGGAGAGGACACAGGGGACGTGTGAATGGCAGTGGGGGAGGTGACTGCACGTGAGCTGGGTGTGGTGGTGTGTGTGCTGGTGATGGCAGTAGTGGCTGTAGATGTAGTGCATGCAGGTGTGAGTGTAGACGAGACTGGGAGGGAGGAGGGGGACACAGTGGAGGCAGTGGATGTTGGTGTGTCTGCATGTGTGTGATGCTTGCGTGAGTGCCTGTGGGATGTGTGGTGCTTATGTTTGCCTGAGCTTCCCTTGTGAGTTGACATGTGTGCATGCTGGTCTGAAGGTGTGCTTGGGATAGGCTGAGGTAGAGGGGATTGGGTCTGGGTGGAGGAAGTTGGAGGGGGGAGGCTAGACACAGGGACAATGGCTGCCATCAGTGCTGAGGCCAGAGTCTGAAAAACTCGCTGAAGGGCCGCCTGACCAGAATGAATGCCCACCAGGAATGCATTTGTTTGTTGCAACTGCCTTTCTACACCCTTGATGGCATTCAAAATGGTAGACTTCCCAACAGTGAGGGACCTGAGGAGGTCAATGGCCTCCTCACTGAGGGCCGCAGGGGTGACTCGGGCAGGGGCTGAGGTGCCTGGGGCGAAGGTGATGCCCACCCTCCTGGGTGAGTGGGCACGGGGCAAAGGCTGAGGGGCTGCTGGGAGGGCGGTGCTGGTAGTGGGGGTGGTGGCTGTACCTGAGGATGCGGGGGCACAGATGTTGCCGCCACCACAAGGGACCTCCCATCAGAGGACGAGTCCGTGTCACTGGTGTCAGCTCCTGTCCCCGCCATGGAGCTCTCCTCACCCTCCGTCCCACTGGTGAACTCCGAGTCCGTTGTCTCGCCCTCCAGGGCCATGTGGGATGCAGCTCCCTCCTGCTCCATTGCCACTGGTCCTCCGCCTGATGATGCTATTGTACACAAGAACAGGGAGACCACAAAAAGGGGGGGATGACAGAAAAAAGACATGTTGAGTGCATGCCTTCCCGCTACCGTTGGCGGACACGACAGACACAGAAGCCCCCTGCACTACGCCGCACACTTGGCCTCCACTGTTCAATCCCTGGGACATGGCCTACAAGGCTATGGACGACATCTGCGCACATGGATGACACAGGAGCCTGACTAGGTGAACTTGGCACTGTACACAGGTGGGGGTGGGGTGCTACAGGCTCTGCCAGAACAAGGGGACCTTGCCTCCTAAACTCACCCTGGCCTAGGGAAACCCACAGCCCACCTCCCCCACCCAGACACCTCCACTGTGCGCAAAATCAGCAGAATGAGAGTGTACTCACCCCCTTGTGGCTGCTGTGATGCCCCCAAGCGCCCATCCAACTCTGGGTACACCTCCACCAGGATCCTGAATATCAGGGGGGTCATGGTGCAACGGGCACCCCTCCCACGTTGGGAGGCCATCCCCAGCTGGGCCTCCGTCGTCTTCTTGCTCCAGCGGCGAATGTCCTCCCATCTTTTCCGGCAGTGGGTGCTCCGTCTGTGGTAGATCCCCAGGGTCCGGACTTCCTTGGCGATGGCACGCCAAATATCTTTTTTCTGGTGGGCACTGACCTACATGAATTTTACAGGGGGAAAAGAAAAGTTATTACCAAATGCACCGTCACAGTCATTGGCCCCCATCCCTACCCTTGCCATGATGCACATGCACTCACCGTCGTTTCATGCACGCCTCAATCTCCCCCCCCCATCTTTCATCCACCCCACTCCACACAGGCATAGCCCATACAGCATCCTCTAAGTGTATTTATCTGTTTGCCTGGAGGACCGTAGAGTAGCTTGTACTGGGCGAGGACCCCATCCACGAGTTTCTCCAACTCCTCTGATGTGAAGGAAGGGGCCCTTTCCCCAGTCGCACGAGCCATTGTCTCTTCCAGACCGAGGTCACAGCAGCACTTGCAGTGTAGGTCCTCTCCTGTCGAAGATCAGGTATCGAGTGATTGAACAGATAGAAAATGGCAGTCACGTCCGCTGTGGTGCATACCGTCACAGCCGGCGTACATCGTCATCGGCTCCTGGGACCCATAGGGTCCAATGTTAACCAATGCAGCATTGCGCTGCGGTCTTCGACCGCCTACCGCGACGGTGTACAACGCCAGCGCAGTTACCTCACATCCCATTGTCCCACTTTACAGGTCAGGCAGCCGCCGTTTCAGGGGCCCACATGGCTTAAATTTTAACTGCGTCACACATACCTAGGCCTAGCCTCAACACACATACAGGCCAAATTTCGGATTATGATTTCTGTTGTGCAAGCTGTGGGTACGTACCTCTGAGTTGTTTGACTCTGTGCTCGCTGTTGTCCTTCATAGGCATAGTCCGCTGGGACATGTGAGGAGATGGCGGCATCCTCCGGTGTACAGACAGCTGGTGGACCTGTCGACAATGGAGGAAAGACGTGATCATCACCTACAGGCTTGACCATGCCACAATCCAGGAACTGTGTGCCCAGCTGGAGCCAGCCCTGATGTCAGCAATCCGCCATCCCACAGGAATCCCCCCTCAAGTGCAGGTTCTGTCAGTACTCCATTTCCTTGCAAATGGGTCTTTTCAAACAACAGTGGCCCTAGCATCAGGGATGTCCCAGCCTATGTTTTCCAACGTATTGTCCAGAGTGTTGTCTGTCCTGCTGAAACACATGCGGAGCTACATCGTTTTCCCTCAGGTGGAGGATTTTCCAACAGTGAAAGGAGACTTCTATGCCCTGGGACATATCCCTAACATCATAGGTGCCATTGATGGGACCCATGTGGCTTTGGTACCCCCCGCAGGAGTGAACAGGTGTACAGAAACCGGAAGAGTTATCATTCCATGAATGTGCAGATGGTGTGTTTGGCAGACCAGTACATCTCCCATGTGAATGCCAAGTTCCCTGGCTCAGTGCATGATGCCTACATCCTGCGGAATAGTTGCATCCCTTATGTGATGGGTCAACTCCAGAGGCACCGTGTGTGGCTAATAGGTGAGCACCTGGAAGCAAGTCAGTGGGAATGGTTTTCTGGGTCTGGGGATATCCCTCCAGGTTAGTGTGTGTCTAACAGTTGTCCCTCAGCATTTGCAGGTTACCCCAACCTGTCATGGCTACTTACCCCAGTGAGGAATCCCAGGACAAGGGCAGAGGAATACACAATGAGGCCCATGGGCCAACGCGGCGGATAATAGAGCGGACCTTCGGCCTCGTGAAGGCCAGGTTCAGGTGCCTCCATATGACAGGTGGATCCCTATTCTACCCACCAAAGAAGGTGTGCCAGATCATTGTGGCCTGCTGTACGCTTCGCAACTTAGCTTTGCGACGACAGGTGCCTTTTCTACAGGAGGATGGTCCAGATGGCAGTGTTGTTGCAGCTGTGGAGCCTGTGGACAGTTAAGACGAAGAAGCAGAAGAAGAGGACATGGACAACAGGAACTTGGTGATCCTGCAATATTTCCAGTGAGACACAGGTAAGAATACAAAACCTGCCTACTACATGTACTTTAACACTACTACCTCTCTACTGTCTGTCGTTTTCGCCCAGTGTATGGTCACTGAGTTGTCACTTTACCTTACGATTTCACAGATGTGTGTCCCACAGTGTGACATCTGCTTTGTTTCCTCATGGACTAGAGCTGTGAGACATAGGTATGTTGACATTACAATTGAAAGAGCATTTTGCCACAGTAATTGCTAATACACTATTCCGAAATCACAGACTGACTCCAGATTGTTTTGTGCTTCAAGGGTGTTTATTTAAGTGCTCAATATTGGAGGGGGTTGTAAAATGGTGTAAAAGGGTGATGGTGGAGGAATGTCCATTGCAGAGTCCAGTCTATTAGTCTCACAGGTGCATTACCCAAATGGGCATAGGAAGTGGAGCTAGGGTAGTTTGAGGATGGACAGGGTGACAAAGTTGGACAGAAGGATGACATTCAGGGTGGTCTCATTTCTTGGCGGTGGTCTTGGCATCGTTCTCTGTCTTTGTCCTGGATCTCAGGGACCGTTTGCGGGGTGGTTCTCCTTCTGCAGGGGGTGGGGTGCTGGTGTGGTGGTCCTGTGGCGGTGCCTCCTGTCCACTAGCGCCGGCGGAGGTGGTGGGCAGTTCATCGTCCATGCTAGTGTCAGGGGCTCCTTGTTGTGCCACAGTGTCCCTCCTGGTGTTGAGTACTTCCTTCAGCACCCCACGATGGTGCCCAAGGTGGAATTGATGGCTTTGAGTTCCTCCGTGAAACCCAATACTGTTCCTCCTGCAGGCGCTGGGTCTCCTGAAACTTGGCCAGTACCGTTGCCATCGTCTCCTGGGAGTGGTGGTAGGCTCCCATGATGGAGGAGAGGGCCTCATGGAGAGTGGGTTCCCTTGGCCTGTCCTCCCCCTGTCGCACAGCAGCCCTCCCAGGTCCTCTGTGTTCCTGGGCCTCCGTCCCCTGGACCGTGTGCCCACTACCTCTGCCCCCAGGTCCCTGTTGTTGTTGGGGTGGTGGGTTAACCTTGGTTCCCTGTAGTGGTGGACACACTGCTGATTGACATGTGCTGGGGACAGAGGTATGGGCCCGCTGGGTGGGTGTTGTGCTGGTGTTTCCAGAGGGGGGAAGGTCTGTAGTGGCCTGTAGTGGCCTGTGACTGTGTCATCTAGATCCAGTTGGACAGAGCTGCTGTCATCACTGTGGGTCTCTTCTGTTGGTGGTGTGGACATGTGTGGACCCTCCTGTCCGGTGACGTTGGGTAGGGGTCCTGCAGGGGTATAAAAGGATGATTATAACATCTGTGTGTGCCATGGTGTGCAATGGGTGGGTGTCCGTGTACCCCAGTGCTTGCATTCCTGTGTAGGACCTTGTGTGATGATGGTTTAGGGGGGTGTATGGGTATGTGCAGTGGGCATGCTTTGGTGATGGGTGTCCATGCTTTGTTGTTGCATGCAGGGCTTGGTGTTGGGATGGGAGGGTTGTGATAGAGGGACATTTGTGAGGAGTAGGAGTGATGGTGGTGAGGGTGGGGGTATGTGATGGCATGCAGGTAGGGTGGGGGATGTAATAGTTACGATTTGACTAACCAGAGTCCATTCCTCCATCTACTCCTGCGAGGCCCTCAGGATGCAGAATCGCCAAGACCTGCTCCTCCCATGTTGTTAGTTGTGGAGGAGGAGGTGGGGGTCCGCCGCCAGTCCACTGAACCACAAGGTGGTGTCTTGAGACCACGGAACGCACCTTCCCCCGTAGGTCGTTCCACCTCTTCCTGATGTCATCCCAATTTCTTGGGTGCTGTCCCACTGCGTTTACCCTGTCCACTATTCTGCGCCATAGTTCCATCTTCCTAGCTATGGAGGTGTGCTGCACCTGTGATCCGAATAGCTGTGGCTCTACCCGGACGATTTCCTCCACCATGACCCTGAGCTCCTCCTCAGAGAACCTGGGGTGTCTTTGCCGTGCCGTAGGGTGGTGTGGGTGATGTGTGGGGTGGTGTGTGTAGTGGTAAGTGGGGTGATATTTAGTGGTGTGTTGTGTGAGGTGCGTGGAAATTCTGTGGATGATGGTATTGTGTGCCTGTGGATGCTTGGTAGTTGTTTGTGGTGTCTCTCTCTGGCCTTTGTTCGGGATTTTGGTTGTAGGGGTTTGTGGGTGATGTGGGTGTGTGTTTTATATTGTATTGGGTGTATGGGTGTGGTGTGTGTATGTGTATCAGGTGTGTGTGTTTCAAATTGTCCAATGTGGCTGTGTTTTGTAAATGTGTGTGTATTTTGAGCACGGCGGTGTGTACCGCCAATGGAATACCGCGGTTGAAAGACCGCCGCGTGGATTCGTGTGTCGTGATAGTGTGGGCGTATTTCTGTTGGCGTGACGGTGGAGGTTTTGTATTTGCCAGTTTATCACTGACCTTTGGTGTGGCGGACCTGTGTGGGTGTCTGAATTTTGGCGGATTCCATGCTGTGGGTCATAATAGCTGTGGCGGAATTCCGTGGCCGCAGTGGTGTGTTGGCGGTCTTCTGCACGGCGGTAAGCAGCTTTTACTGCCAATGATGTAATGACCCCCATAGTTCTCATGGCTCCTGAAATATTACATCATCACTGCAACACATCTGACATTTTTAGAAATGTTGTCCAGAAAAATCGGCCCAGATTAGCAATGTCTACCCAAGCTAAATTACATCTCTAATGATACAAAAACATAAAAAATTAAAATCTCTCGACAACAATTTTTAATGGAGGTATATCAAGGGACCAGGACTATTATAACCCTTTCAAACATGGGCATATGGTTTCCTCCCAGAAGCACAGATGTAATTACTCCTAATTATAGAGGACTATAGACATCAATCAAACATGAATCTAAGAGGTTCATCCAGGAGCAAAAATGCCATGACCCAGGAAAAGAGAATACCACCCGTTCAGGGGCTTATGGGGTCGACCCAAAAGCAGAGATATCATTACTCAGGAAGGCCAATAGACACTATTAAACCATGGATCTATGAGGTTTATACAGGAGCTGGGATTAGTTAGCATAGAGGCTCAGGGACAAAGCTAGAGAAACACAGATTGTAAAACGGTCCCCAGGATCTATCCAGTAGGAGCAATGTTATGACCCAGTTAAAGTCAGGGACCTTTTTTGTGATGTTGCTGCATCCCGGGAGATATACAGGTGCACAGAAAGGTCAATGTGTCTAACCTTGTGAGGTGCAAAGGGGTGAGTGAAACTGGATTGAGTTTTGGGAAAGATGTTCAGGCTAGAAGAGTCACAAGGCGTAATGGCCAGGGAAGGTCTTGCCATTTGGTACCTTGGACAATAACAGGCCTGAACAGGAAAGATGTAACCAGATGTTCTTATTGTCACTACCATGTATGAGAAATTCTGAGCTGGATGCCCTAGGTAAGATGTTAATTATGACAGTGAGGAATGGTCCCATTTGACCAGTGTGAGGAAGGCAAAGGAAACCTCAAATAAATTGGCAAGGCAGCGCAAACTGGCACTACAGTGCTCTCAACAGTGCCTGCTGGGTACACACATTTTTCGGAACATTTTGGGCACATTGCACTTGAAGCTAGGGCTACCAGGGAAGGCCAATGGGAGCCCAAAATTTCTCTTCTCTGAACAATCTCTCTACCTGAAGATAGTGAGGAGAAAGCGGTGCAGAAAGAAGTATTAGGAAGAGAAAAAGACTAGCATAACATGACTGGTGAGACCTGTTTGGTCTATCAAGCTCCATAGCCTGAGTAAAATACATTTTTATTTGAACATACTGAGATTTGGGAACTCTTTTAACAGGCTCATAGCAACTGGTCAACAAATGATTACTCATAAAACAATGCATGATGTGTGGGTTGGATAGTGGGAAAGCAGATATGCAGCTGCAACAAGATCATGTAATACAGAGTTAAGTCTAAAATAGGTAAGCTAAAAATGTTATATTTACAAATGCTCAAGGGTAGAGGTTGTGACATTAGTCAAAGGGGAATGAAAGCAGAGTTTTGGTATTGATAGAGCAAGCTTTTCAGTTCCAAAAAGTGAGCTTTCAGTGATGTTGGTCCTGGCCCTTTTTGCAGGGATATTCCCAGACTTTTTGCTTTCTTCCTCCCATTTTGTCTTACCTGTTTTGCTGGTTTTAGGACTCATGGCACTTTATCACTGCTGACCAGTGCTAAAATGCAAATGCTCCCTGTCTAAATTGTACTGATGCCTGGTTTATCTATGATTGGCATATTTGATTTACCAGTAAGTCCCTAGTCAAGTGCACCAGGTATGCCCAGAGCCTGTAAATCAAATGCTACTAGTGGGACTGTAGCACCGATTCTACCACCCACATGGGTAGACATTGCAGTGTCTGTGTTTGCAGTTTTAAACTGCCATGGTATGTGCATCCATTGCCAGGCCCAAACCTTCCCTTTTATTACCTGTAAGTCACTCCTAAGGCAGGCCCAAGGCAGCCTCCTGGGCAGAGTGCAGTGTGTTTAAAAGGTGGGACATGTACTGGTGTGTTTTACATGTCCTAATAGTAAAATACTACTAATTTTGGTTTTCACTATTGCAAGACCTATCTCTCCCATAGGGTAACATGGGGATTGCCTTGAGATATCATTTAAGTGTAATTTCCTATTTGGAGCAGATGGAGATATGGAGTTTGGGATCTCTGAACTCACAATTTAAAAATAAATCTTTTGGTGAAGTTGTTTTTTAAATTGTAAGTTTGAAAATGCCACATTTACAAACTGGGCATTTTTTTGCTTATCCATTCTGTGCCTCTGCCTGTCTGATGAATACAAGTCTGGGTTAGGATTACAGTTGGGCTGTTTTTCATTCACTCTAGACAGTCATACAAAGGGAGCTGAGCTATGTTCTGTATAGCCTGATGGCACATCACCAGGAGGATAGGTCTTCCTGAGTTAGAGTAGAGGGAGGAGCTGACACATGCACCTGCATAGGGCTGTGCCTGTCCTCACACAAAGCAGTCTGCAAACCCCTGGAGTATGTCTGGGGCCAGAGCAGGGAAACGGAGGGTCTTATGCACTACAAAGACTTCTTTTTGAAGCTTGTCTACTTCAAAGACAGACATGAGTATACGTACTGGACCTGTGACACGATATAGTTAGAACACTTCTGGACTGAGGATATTCTGCTGGGAAGAAGTGCTGGATGCTGTAGGATGGACCACCACTCTGCCTGTTGCTTTGTTGTGCTGACCTGCTGCTTGCTGCTTCTGGCCTGGCAGTGAAAGGACTGGACTTTGTTTTGTACATCCTGCTTCTCCAGGTTCTCCAAGGGATTGAACTGAGCTTGCCTCTTGTTAAAAAGTCCCAGTGCCATCAAAGACTTCCCTTGCCAGCACCTGGGCTCTCTTGCTGAGAGTCCTTACTTGCCAAGTGGTGCCAAACTCAGTCACTGAGCCCTTGGAAGTTAGTTCTGGTGACCTTAAGGAGAAAATCCATGCATTGACTCCCAGTGCAGCTATGAATCGACACATTGCTGGAAGGAGCTGACGCAGGACCTGCACCACTGCTGTAGAATCAATGCAGACCAACACAGAACATCTTGGTTTTTGACGCATCGTTCCTGGGTGCCAATTTCTTCATTGACACTGCAGTGAGGAACTGAGGCTGCATGTCCGGGAACCAATGCATCACTTCCCCTGACAGTAAGGAACCGATGTATCACCTCCTTGAGAGAGTAAGGAACCAACGCATCACCTCTCCTGGCAGTAAGGAACAGATGCATAGCTTGCTTTTCCAGCACCTAACCTCCCCTGCGCCTGTTCTTGTCTTTGATTTTTGATGCATCTATGGGTACCCTAAAACAAATGCATCTATTGATTTCTATGTAATAAACTTGCGCAAACTTTTAAAAGTGATATCTTGACTTGCGTATGTTCGATTTTTGTCGTTTTGGTCTTGTTTTACTCAGATTAATATTGGCTATTTTTCTAAACTGATGTGGAGTCCTTTCGTAGTGTTTTCACTGTGTTACTGTGTGTGTGTGTATGTGTACATATACTTTACACATTACCTCTGAGATGCTCGTGCTAGGCTACCAAGGGGGTGAGCAGGGGTTATCTTAGCTGTGTGACTCCCTTACCCTGACTAGAGTGAGGGTCCCTACTTGGACAAGGTGCAAACCACTGCCAACTAGAGACCCCATGTCTAACAGGTGAATAGCTGAATGCAGGATGGGAGTGGGACTCTCTTACCTGGATGAAGTGAGGTCATTCTAGAATAGTGGTTGAAGCATCTGAAAAAATCTAAGAGGTGTAAGAGGACCAGGGAGCTGGGTGCAGCAAGTAGATGGCAGTTGGCAGACTGTAACAGTCAACGAGGATTGTGCTTTGTAATTAGAGCAGCCACAATTTCATGAGCATACCTATGCATAATTATTTTATGCAAGCACAATCTTGCAAAAATCACACTTATTGGGATACACTCATCGAGCACAATGCCGTGTTTTTCCCTTACTAAGTTTGCAGATCTTGTAACTGAAGACTTGGTGTGAGTAGAAAAACTCTTGTGGGAACTGTAAAAGAGGATGTGGGCTGCATGTGCCACACTAGCAACGTTTATTGTCTGACTTACAAAAGTGGGTTAAGTATAAGTTGTTTTTTTTGCAACTATTATTTAGTGAAAATCATTTTCAAGTGGATTGATAGCCACTCAGGTACAGGAAAATTCATCATAGTTTCCTATGTTTTAGCCACTCAAGTTCAGGGAATTGTATCACACAATTTTTCTCAATGGAAGAGCCCTAAAGATGCACCTCATGCGCTGGCAACTTCCCCTTTTTGTCCTCCGAATTCTACTCCGGTGTTTCTTGACTCCTAACTCATTATGGATTCTGATAATGAGGGAAGCCATTGTACCTTCTTTTCTGCATCATCCCTTGCTTTATTTCAGAAAGATTATTCTGTCACGAATGTGATGGAGTACATTGTCCGCCAAACTCTCGGTCCTCCCATGCCATTTAGAGATGGATATGCTGTAAACTTTCCACTCTCCTAATTCATCCCACATTTACTACTAAGTAGTTAAATAACATGTGCAGAGATCTCCCCATAGAAAATACATGACAGGTTGAGTTGCAAATTCCCACCTGAAGGTTTGTGAATTGTGTTTGTACTAAGTAGTACTACTGTAGTATTATATTATGTATCACAAAATGCAGTTTGTGAATCAAGCCCTTTATATCCATGTATTAGGGTGATGGACAGGAAGACACATGTAATAAGTTGATTAATTCTATTTAACGTATGGTGTCTGAAGCAAGAAGGGAACTGATGTAGTTATGCAAAGATTACTGCTTCTTCAAAGTTGCTCCATGGTAACGTGTTTAGAAATTTCATGGTTTGCTTATATATCCAGATGTCCGTAAGAAACAACGTAGATCTTTGTGGGTGGAGTGTGCGTTACATTGTACAGGCACTTTTGTATTCCATAGGTGGAGAAATAATTTCTAGCTTCCACAAAGTAGCCATGTTGGGAATGTGTAGGACACCGTTTCGTCAGTTGACAGAAAGTTTATTGGAAGAAAGGAATATGGGCCAGATTTATAGAGCTTTTTTCTGTGCACAAACAGCCTGAATCTCAGAATCAGGCCGTTTGCACACAGAAAAAAGCATTTTGGTATGTACAAATGCTGTTTTGCGATTCAGTAATCTATTTACTGAATCGCAAAATAGGTTTGCGAGTTACAATTAGGAAGGGGTGTGCCAAGTGCGTCCCTTGCTAATTGCGAGACACAGTGGTATGTATGATTGTTTTGTAACTGTGAATGCGGTTGCAAAATAATCACACTTAACACCAATTTCAAACTGGTGTTAACCCATTCGCAAATGGAAAGGGGTCTGAAAGAGACCCTTTCCCCTTTGTGAATCAGAGTGCAAACACTTTTTCCCATGGACCACTGCCTACTCTGAAAAAATGAAACTGAAAGGTTTCTTTTTTATTTTTGAAATGCATCCTGTTTTCCTTTAAGGAAAACGGACTGCATTTTAAAAAAAAAATGCTTTATTTAAAAAGGAGTCACAGACATGGTGGTTGCATGAATAATAATGAGGCAGGTCCCTTACGACCCATTTGTGAATCGCAAACAGTGCAGTTAATACTGTTGCACATTTTGTTTTGCAACTCGCAATTTGCGATCCACAAACAAATCACAATTTGCGAGTCACAAAACAAAAGGAGGTACATCTGGCGCTAAGTACTCTTTCATTTGACAGACATGCATCCAATGGTAGAAAACGTTCTGGTGAAATACTGAGTGTAAGTGTTCAGAAGTAGGTTTGTGAGGTTCCCTCTGTTGCAGTCCTTGGCAATGTTAACAGAGAAAGATGTAAGAGTGTGTACACGTTTTTCCGTATAAATGCTTAGAAATATTTAAGGAGAAAGGAAGCAGGTGGAGGTTTGGATGCAATAATAGGGACATAATGTTCCTTGTAGAAATGATTATGGTAAACATGCATACCTCAATTACCGGTCAAACATTTATTTTCGTACCCTAGAGTTATAGGATCACAAAATGTGTTACAGTGACCTCCTTTGCAGGAGTAAACCTCACGCACATGGGTCACTAGCATGGTTTTCTTTTAGTCTAGGTACGTATTCAGGGCAAATAGATTCTTGGTATGTGCAGGGGGTGCATGTTTTGTGCGCTGGACTCTCTTAGGCGGATGTTGTGTATAAATGTCCTGAATATGGGGTGTAAGTCTAAATTTTGTGTTATATATACCGCTGTGAAAGTGACATACGAACAACACAGACTGGATGGAATATGACCAACAGGTGTAATGAAGTGGAATAACAAAAACCCTCAAGAATATAAAAAAACTATAAATGTAATTTTCATATATCAAAAAAGTAACATAACAGGGCGAATATGCATGTAACATCTAGCTACATTAAGACAAGTACAGCATTTCTCAATTACATTACAACAATATTTTGAGGGTCTGGGGGACTGGGGGAGCGACACACTGAGTCAGAGAGAAGTGTGAGTAGCTGCAGCCTGCAATGGAGCTGAAACCCAGTTCCCCTAATCAGCCTTTATAGATGTGACTTCCACTGTAGTTTTTTTACTTAAAAAACCTATGCGGATCCTCTCACTTATACATGCGTAAGAGGTCTCACGCAAGATTCAGGTATATCATCCCCTTTAATTAAATCAGTACCCCTGTAGTACTCTTTTACGTACTCTTACATGCCCTTATTAATTGGCCCCATAACATTGAAAAATTATTTAAAAAATGGAAATATTCATATACAATTAGTACAAACAGAAAGGACTCTGCCTACTCATGTAGTACTACTTCACATATAAATGATTTGGTGAATTGGCCTCTATATTTCTCGGACAGTGACTTTTGCTTTTAAGTATCCCTTTTCTGTAATAGAGCATATAGACTGCTGTTTTGAAAGCAGTTTTTAACCCTCCGACGCGCTAGATGCTACGAGGGGAACTACATATCCCAGACTGCTCCTTGGCCCAAGGAGGCGGCCACTTTCTGCCACAGCTGCTCCTACTTGCCACACCAACAAGAGCTATAAAGCTCTAGGGAGCACACCGCAGCAAGGGCAGGGCTAGACACTACGAGGGAGACTACATATCCCAGACTGCTCTTTGGCCCCAGGAGGCAGCAATTTTTTGCCACAGCTGCTCCTACTTGCCACACCAAGCGCTATTAATCGCTAGGGAGCACACCGCAGCGTGGGACATGCTAGATGCTACGAGGCAGACTACATATCCCAGATTGCTCTTTGGCCCCAGAAGGTGGTCATTTTCGGCCCCAGCTGCTCCTACTTGCCACACCAACGAGCGCTAGGGAGCACACCACGGGACGTGCTAGATGCAACGAGGGGGACTACGTATCCCAGACTGCTTTTTGGCCCCAGGAGGCAGCCATTTTCTGCCATAGCCGCTCCTACTTGCCACACCAACGAGCACTATAAAGCGCTAGGGAGCACACCGGAGTGCGGGATGCACTTGGGATGTGCCCTGGCCTCGCCCGCGCAAAACCCGGGCCAAGGACGGGGCATTACCGTCTGAAATAGAGTGTGGGCTGGACATCTGTCAAAAGCAGGGTGAGTGCTAACTTCAAATATCCGGCTGAATGGGTGCCTGGTTATCGCCCAAATGGGGGTTTAG
Organism: Pleurodeles waltl; assembly: GCF_031143425.1. Lineage (NCBI taxonomy): Eukaryota > Metazoa > Chordata > Amphibia > Caudata > Salamandridae > Pleurodeles > Pleurodeles waltl. Next base: position 544,061,660 of record NC_090451.1, read on the forward strand.
TCACCCTGGTTAGTATCTCCAAGATTGCTAGAGCATATCAGATTAATTTTAGTCATCGGGGTCTCCTCATCATTTGGGTGGTACTCCCAAATAAGTATAACAACCTTTTGGTAAACTTCTACAGTGCAGTATGGGATTCTGGTTGCCAAATCAGGACCCTTTTCTCAGCATTGCAGATATTGAAGGGAAGGTTGGAGGCCTGTGGTATGGAATTTCATGCAATTGTATCTAAAGACTTTAATGCAAAGGCAAGGGGCTATTATACTGCTGAAAACCCTTTTTAGCAGGATCATACCCTGCCTGCACTTGAGGGTGTATAGGATGCGAGGGGAAGGTCCCTTATTAAGGGGCTACAGAGCCTGGGTTTGCTGAATATTTTCAACCTGGAATCTGCTTGTGAAAATTTGGTACCAACGTTTGTGGGGAGAGGGGCTGTGTCGATAATTGATTATATTTTTGTGTCCCCTTCAGTGAGAAATTTGGTCCAACATGGAGAGGTGCAAAGGCAGTACTTTAGTGATCACAATCCCCTTAGGAGCCTTAAATTGGCGGAACAGTGTAAATTCTTTTTAATTATTAATTATTTTTATCTTTCGAATTTTGACTGTAAATGAAATTAGAAGCTTTTACAATTTTAAATTTGTGAGTTTTTATTCTTTTTTAAATGTTTTGTATATTATGTGTTATGTATTTATGGTTAATATTATATAACCGAATAAAGAATTTGATGATGATGATGACCCTGGCATCTCAAAAGCTTTTAATGGAACTGAACAAAGCTGATCTTGTAGACATGGGGACATTTTGGATTTCACTTAGAATGAACTATCTCTTGTTTTGTATTTCCTTCATATGGCTCACGTTAAGCTTGCATGACTGAGAGGAATTCCCCTAACATCTGTGGATAGCAAACAGTCCTGAAAGAAGACATTAACGGATAACACCCAACCGTCTCAGGCTAAACCAATAGGGAAATACACTCTCCCCTCGATGTGGACCCAAGCTGCACAAAAGGACCAATAATGTGCAAACAAGTCTTTCACAAATACTATAACCTGATGCAGTCCATTAATGCTAATCATGAGGGTGTTAGAGAGTAAGATATGCATAGCATTAACTTTTTGCACCCAGCCCTACCACACATGTGCTGCAGTAAATGCACAAAATCATTAACAGACATGCTCTCCGTGGTAAACTCATTGTTTATTAGAGTAAAGACCTTGGAATCAACCATTATAGACAGTCACTCATTACAAGCAAAAGGGAATGTACCACAAGATGAATCTTAAAGCCTAGTGAAACATCCTCGATGGTAATAACCAAAATCTAGATCTGTGTTCCGAGACATATAGGGCCACCCTGGATCCAATACTGTCAGTAATTAAAGCCTGTTCCACTTCTAAGCCCTCTGCACCAGGGTGAAAAATGGGAGTAATAAAGCAACTTCACTGTGAAAGAGGAACATTTCCGTTGGTGGTCCATGTTTTATTCATGCACAGCAGAGCTGAACTTTCTTATTAAACCTAGAAGCTCCTGCGCTAGCAATGCTCAATGCCCTTCCACCTTCTTGGTGGGAAATACTTAAAGTAAAATATAAAATGAAGGCAAGAAATCACACAAAGTGTGAATTCATAGCTAAACAAGACATTGTAGCATGGATATTTAAGTTGTACCACTGATGCCATTTCGAATCCCAACGGTCGTCTATCAGGTTTGCTAACAATCTGAATAAAAAACACTTACACTGTCAAGTTCTGAATAGCCCAGTTATTGAGATTTTAATGTAAACAAGGTGAAAGGTAGATTTAATTAACATATTTGATAGAGGTCTTAAATAGAACATTGTCTTATCAACTTGGTTGACAACCTACTGTGCATTCTCTATTGAGATGGGTCCTATATTGTAGGAAAGTACCATATTTTGTGTAGTTCCCCCCAATGGCTGCCTTTTTTTCTGGATTTAGAACTTTGTGCATTTCATCACTGCTAAACAGGAGTAAAGTTCTTGTGCTCACTCTTTAAACATGGTTAAATTGGCTTACCTCTTAAGACAGAAAATGTACCTAAGGCTTGTAAGTTAAATACTGCCTGTCGGCTGTGGCACCAATTGTTCTATCCTCAGAGTGGGCCTGGAAACCATTGCTGTAGGTCTACACTGTTTAGCCTGACTGCAGCAGCATTAACCCTGCTGTGCAGGCCTGTGAAAGTAATCCTCTTCAAGGCAGGAAACCCTGCTTTTAATTATTAATAAATCACCTACAAAGTAGGGTGCCTGATATTTAAAAGTGAAACCCGCTAAATTAACACAGGCATGTTTCTCCAGTGACTAGGGTCCAAAAGCTGTTTTCACTTGCAAGGCTGTTGCTGAACCCTAGAACATGTCAAAGTACAGATTAAAAACTTTACTCTGGAACGTTTAACAAGAAATAGCTACAAAAGGTGTTGAAATAAACGTTTAATCATTAGTAAAAAACAAATTAAAGAAAAGTCAGATGTGTGATAAATATTTAAGAAAAGTAACTTTTAAAAAGTTACCTTTTACTTGCCTGAAACTCTAGTCGGCTAATTACTGAGTGGTGGGCTGCCAGTTCTTGGCCCAAATGCAGTGTGAAACTGCTCCTACAGCAGGAACAATGGCCTTGATGTGGGGGGGGCGTTTTTTTCTTCCCCATGCATGAAGACCAGTTAGGGTGGTCCAATGAACTTCATTAACTTGTAAATGGTCTTTACCTTTCACAAGTAAATCTAAGGTGAGACTCGAGAAGGCTACCCTTTGCCCCACCAGCCAGGCTGGCATCAAACCCAATGGGACTGGGGCTATACTTAAGACCAGTTGTGAGTGACTACAGAGAAAGGGATTGCTCATTTTCCTTTCCACACCCCTGGTTAATCACACAGGCTCTGCACAAGAAAGGAAGGATTTCTCTATCTAGTGTTTAATTTTAGGAGTAAGGTTGCAAAGGTGGGTTGGGTTGCCATTGGGTCCTTTTATCCCATTGGTTAGGGAGGAGCCAGGTGACATCCCAACCCACTAGTTAGTGCCAACCATAAAAGTGGCACTTCAATGCATCCTCCTCAGAACACTTTTTGGACCCCTAGAAGATCAGAAGAGGACGAGAATCTGCTTGATGTAATGTGAGAGGACCCCTGAAGGACTGGACCAGCCCCTTTTCTATCTAGGACAAAAGAAGTGGACACCAAGGGTCAGATGGGTACAGTCACAAAACAAGCTGCAAAAGACATTTTTCCTGAAGTGACAAATTGCAGTGGAAACTGGACTTGGACTGGACCTTGCTTGTGGTCTCTGCTAGTCATGGCCCATAAGGGCTGTCCTTGAGGTCTTGGGTCCATGAGGTCCTGGGAGTCTTAGAAGTGACTAAGAGGAGCTGCTCCAGAAAATGGGACTTAGAATTTTTTGGGACTTCCAAGACCTCAGGAGCTGTCAGGGGGACCTTGCAGCAAAGGTGTTGGATTCAAATGCACCTTCCTTGTATATAGATTCAGGCTTGTCCTGCTGGAGGATTTTCACATCATAAAAAAGACTAAGGGCCTGATTTAATTTTTGGCAGACGGAGTAGTCCCAATCGGCCTGGCAGAGAACTTTACGTCTGCCAGGTCATGACTATTTGGCCTGTCAAATTTATAAATGACCACCTAGCAGGTGGTCATCATAAAGGCATTTACAGGAAGCACTGTTAAGTTTGTTCCTGTCAAAGCATTTTACTGTTTGTTGCAGGGCTGCATCAGAAGGACGGTAACCATTTTGCCTTTTCAAAAAGAAGATCATGAAACAGGACTTTGCTTTTGTAAAGAAAACAGTAATGCTCCCCTTGTCATAGGAGGCTTCTTTCACGGTGGAGAAGCATATTAAAATGTTTTTACTGTTCCTTATTACCAGGTTTTACCTGGCAATAAGAAACAGTAAAAAATTGCTACATGTCTGCCTAGCAAAATTGGGTGGGCAGCCATGTATAGATTTGTCTGACAGCCCTTGCTACCCAGGGCCGTTGGAGGGGGTTAATCATGAGGGATAAAAACTAGACTAACCATGATTAACCTGAAGGTCCATCTGTATCGAAATACAGCAGGTGGACCGCATTCTTGAAGGTGAGGATACTCCCAAGAATTAAATCTGTCCCTAAGCCAGAAGGTAATATCTTTGACCAGGACAAAGCCTCTTGGTGTATCTGACTCATGCTCCAGCGTGGTTGCCATGAAATCCACCCCTAGGTCCCGGACTATAATTTCTATCATTGTCACATATTGCTTTTTGGCACTATTGTTATGTATAACTGTAAATATTAATATCTCTGGTTCTCCCTATCAGATTTTAATTGTTTTGGTGTTGTTTTGTTGATTAAAGTTTACTCTATGTTCTAGTGTGGTTGATGGTTTTTTAGTATTTTGACTTTATTACCAATTAGGTTATGCATAAATACTTTAAACATTGCCCTAAGTTTAGCCTGCCTGCTTTGTGCCATAGCTACCAGTTGGTTGGGCGTAGGTCAATTTAGTGACTTTGGGCTGTACCCTAACAGGTTACTATCATTATTCATTAAGGTGGCCAAATTCCCAACCAATTAATACCACCTTTTCTTACGTAGACATAGCGTGATCTACTCTAACTGTATTTTTGAATCAAACAAATCAGGGATGAAGAAGATTAGTCTAGGGGATCACACAACTAACATTTCCTTGAAATGAAAAAGATATTGTTTGAGTTTAAAAACTGTCAAAAGTAGCTGACTATCTGACCAGTCTGAGACGGATGGTGTACCCACAGTGGCAAATGTTCTGATACATTACTTTGATATCATGACCAAATTCACATAAATGTTTTGTTTATTAAATCATGTAGATTGACATTTGGTATTAGAAATGGAAGTGCTAAATTGACCAGAGAATAACCCTGAGTCCTTAATTCTTTCAGGAGAATTGAAAGCCTCTGTCACTAGAATAGATTCCTGTACTGCTCACATTGTTGTGCTTGAATTAAGGGTAGCAAATAACAGATGACCTTATTGGGCTACAATTGTTTGTAGTAATATAATTCCAGCGATTTATAACCATGCTCTTCATGTATAAAAGCACTTTTTCACACCTCGTAGCGTCTCTCTAAATAGTGTATCATTGTATGAGGCTCTAGTGGAAAGATTAGTACCATTAATACCAAATCTACTTGTAGTAGGTGTATCAAATGTTTGATCTCACACCAGTGGTATGACAGCATATGAAGAGCTTTTCAGGAAAAAACTTCTTGGTTCAATCACAAAGGAATGGAAAGATATTGTGCTATGGTACCTAAGGAATACTGATAACTTCTAGAAGATAAAACACAGTTGTGAATGGAAATGCAGAGGGGGTGATGCTATAAGTAGCAAAGAGCAGAGACTCCTAAAAAAGTCTGGCAAGTAATTACCTATAGCTATTCAGACATTACAGACTATCATGAGGTCCCTATGACTGAGGATATTTGGGCACTCATTTGTCTGCACTATGTTACAGTAGAAATTGCTACCAGCAAGTTACTAATAGAGAATCCTCTAACACCCCATGTGCAACTAAGATTTCTGCATTGATCCATCCACCTTATGCAAATCTATTCAGCTTAGAGAAGCTCTAAGTGCTGTTCAAAATCAGGGAAGCTCGGAAGACCTGGTAAAATCCAAGTGCATTTATATACATTGTTACTTTCAATCCAGGGAATTTAGATTTTGGGTCTTCCTAAGGCCATTTTGCAAGGAGCCAAAAAAAATGGTTCGTGACTATGTTTTGAAATCATTCCAATGTTTAAAAATGGCTTTCGGAACAATCCAAAAAACTACCACTCTGTTGACCTCATTGATGGCACCTAAAAGAACTTTGTCAAACTAGTTCTTACCAGATTGAAAATCTAGAACTCAGAAACGAATGCGCTGTCACACCTTGTAGCAGCATTCACCAAAAAGTTTGCATAATAGATCAATTTAGGTTCCTTAAGTTGGTGGACATATACATAACCTTCAAGAAAGAAGCCCCGTTTTGTCCATCTCCAAAACCATGTTCAACAGTCCAGATAAAATCCATGAACATATCTTCAGTGACTTTTTGAACCTCTTTGGGTTTGTAAAACTGGATAATAAGGTTTAACATTTTTGCAGATTAAATGGGGCAAAATTGCAAGACAACTATACCATTCTAAGCACCAGGAACGGCTGTGTGTTGGGCTGACCTGCTTCGCTTTTCAGACAATCAGTATTGGGGTAAACTTGGAAAATTGTAACAATTACACTTCTTCTCTGTGTGGTCACACTTAGGGGGTCATTCTGACCTCGGCGGTAAAAGGCGCTTACCGCCGGTCAGAAGACCGCCATAACACCGCTGCGGTCGCGGTAAACCGCCACGGTCATTCTGACCCGCAACTGGCAAACCGCCAAAAACCCGACACCAACAAAAGTCCGCCACACCAAAGGTCAGCGGGAAACTGGCGATGACCAAACCTCCACCGTCACGCCAACAGAAATACGCCCATACCATTCCGACCCACAAATCCCTGCAGCGGTCTTTCAACCGCGGTATTCCATTGGCGGTACACACTGCCGCGGTCAAAATACACACACCTTTACAAAACACAGCCACATTGGACAAATCAAAATATACACACCTGAGACACATACACACACCACTCCCACACACCCATTACAATATAAAACACACACCCACATCACCCACAAACCCTTACGAACACTATTGCGACTGAAGGACAGAGAGAGACAGCACAGCATAGAGTAGACCATCACACAGAGGCAAATTACAACATCACCCACACAATTTCCACGCACAAAACACCATACACCACCACACTCACCACACTCTACAACACATACACCACCCCTCACCTCATCCACACCACCCCATGGCACCCCAGGTTCTCTGACGCAGAACTCAGGGTCATGGTGGAGGAAATAGTTTGTGTAGAGCCCCAGCTCTTCGGGGCACAGGTGCAGCACACCACCATTGCCAGGAAGATGGAGCTATGGTAAAGAATAGTGGACAGGGTCAACGCTGTGGGACAGCATCCACGCAATCGGGACGACATCAGGAAGCGGTGGAACAACCTACGGGGGAAGGTGCGTTCCATGGTATCAAGGCACAACATCGCGGTGCAGAAGACTGGCGGCGGACCCCCACCTACTCCCCCAGAATTCACAGCATGGGAGGAGGAAGTCTTGCACATCCTGCATCCTGAGGGCCTCGCAGGAGTAGGCGGAGGAATGGACTCTGGTAAGGCAAATCTCCACTACTTCATTCCCGCCACCCCACCTGCATGGCAAATCATACCCCCACCCTCACCCCCACCCCATCACACCAACTCCTTGCAAATGGCTCACCATCACAACCCACCCATCCCAAAACCTAGCCCTGCATGCGTCCCCAAAGCATGGACACCCATCACCAAAGCATGCCCACTGCACACACCCATCACCCCCACAAGCCACGTCACAAAAGCCCCCACAAGGGAATGCCAGCACTGGGGTACACGGCCACCCACCCATTACACGAAATGCCACACACAGAAGCAATAACCATACTCTTATACCCCTGCAGGACCCGAACGCCACCACACCGCCACGGAGGGTCCAGAGATGTCCATCCCACCCCCAGAAGAGGCCCCCAGTGATGACAGCAGCTCTGTCTCCCTGGACCCAGATGACCAGCCCGGCCCATCGGGGACCTCGGGACAGTCGGTTCCCCACAGACAGCCACAGGCTACACCAGACCTAACCCCCTCTGGGAACACCAGCACGGCTCCCACCCAGCGGGCCCATGCCTCTGTCTCCAGGACACGTCAATCAGCGGTGTGTCCACCACTACAGGGCACCCAGGTTGACCCACCACCCCAACAACAACAGGGACCTGGGGGCAGTGGTAGTGGGCACACCGTCCAGGGGACAGAGGCCCAGGGAAACAGGGGAACTGGGAGGGCTGCTGTGCGACAGGGGGGGGACAGGCCCGGGAACCGACTCTCCAAGAGGCCCTCTCCTCCATCATGGGAGCATACCACCACTCCCAGGAGACGATGGCTACGGTACTGGCCAGGTTCCAGGAGATCCAGGTACTGCAGGAGGAACAGTTTATGGGGTTCAGAGAGGAACTGAGGAACATTAGTTCCGCAATGGGGACCATCGTCGTGGCCCTTAACCAGATAGTCACCACATTGTGGGACCATGTGGCACCACAAAGGGCCCCTGTCACTAGCCTGGACCAGGAACAGCCTACCACCTCCGCCGGCGCTAGTGGACAGGAGGCCCCCACACAACGACAGGCCACCAGAACCCCACCTCCTGCAGAAGAAGAACCACCCCGCAAGCGGAACCTGAGATCTCACAAGAAGACAGAGTAGGATGCCAAGACCCCCGCCAGCAAACGATACCCCCTGATGTCATCCCACTGTCCCACATTGTCACCCTGTCCAACCTTGAACTGCCCCTGCTCCATCCTTCCACAGGCATATGGACAATGCACCTGTGAGACTGAGAACTGGACTCTGCCATGGACATTACTCCACCATCACCCATCACCGTTTTACAATCATGTTCCTAAATTTAGCACTTTAATAAAATCACTTATTGCACTTAAAAATTCTGGAGTCTGCTTGTATTTTTAACAAATGTATTAGACATAACGGTGCAAAAATGTTCTGTTACATTGTGATGTCAACATACCACTGTCACACAGCTGTAGTCCATGGGCAAACAAAGCAGAGGTCACGCAGTGGGGCCCACAGCTCTGAAAACGGAAGGGAAAGTAACAACTCAGTTAACAGGAACTGGGGGGGAACTCAGACAGTAGAGAGGCAGGAGACTTTAAGTAAATGTAAAATGGCGTGGTTGATTCGTACCTGTGTGCTACTGAAAATACTGTTGTATCACTGTGTCCCTGTTGTCTGTGTCGTCCCCGTCGTCTTCCTCCTCTTCACTCTCCACAGGCTCCACAGCTGCTACAACACCACCATCTGGACCATCCTCCTGCAGGAAAGGCACCTGGCGTCGCAAAGCCAGGTTGTGAAGCATACAGCAGGCCACGATGACATGGCACACCTTCTTTGGTGAGTACATTAGGGATCCACCTGTCATATGCAGGCACCTAAACCTGGCCTTCAGGAGGCCGAAGGTTCTTTCTATAATCCTCCTAGTTCGCCCATGGGCCTCATTGTAGCGTTCCTCTGCCCTTGTCCTGTGATTCCTCACTGGGGTAAGTAGCCACGACAGGTTGGGGTAACCAGAGTCACCTATTAGCCACACACGGTGTCTCTGTAGCTGTTCCATCACATAAGGGATGCTGCTATTTCGCATGATGTAGAACCACTGCACTGACCCAGGGAACTTGGCATTTACATGGGAGATGTACTAGTCAGCCAAACAGACCACCTGGACATTCATCGAATGATAACTTTTTCTGTTCCTGTACACCTGCTCACTTCCACTGGGGGGGAACCAAAGCCACATGGGTCCCATCAATGGCACCAATGATGTTGGGGATATGTCCAAGGGCATAGAAATCACCCTTCACTGTAGCCAAATCGCCCACCTCAGGGAAAACAATGTAGCTCCGCATGTATTTCATCAGGGCAGACAACACTCTGGACAAAACCTTAGAAAACATAGGCTGAGACATCCCTGATGATATGGCCACTGTTGTTTGGAATGAACCACTTGCCAAAAAATGGAGTACTGACAGAACCTGCACCAGAGGGGGAATCCCTGTGGGTTGGCGAATGGGGGACATCAGGTCTGGCTCCAGCTGGGCACACAGTTCCTGTATAGTGGCTCGGTCAAGTCTGTATGTAAGTATGATATGTCTTTCTTCCATTGTCGACAGGTCCACCAGCGGTCTGTACACGGGAGGATTCCTCCATCTCCTCGCAAGTCCCAGCGGACGGTGCCTAGGAAGGACAACATGGAGCACAGAGTCAAGCAACCCACAGGTACGTAACCACAGCTTGCACAGAACACGATTCGCTATGCATTGAATGGCTTGTATGAGTGGCAATGCAAGGCCTAGGCCTGTGTGACGCAGTAGAAATTAGGCCATGTGGGCCCTTGAAATGGCGGCTGCCTGACCTGTGAAGTGTGACAATGGGATGTGAGGTCAATGCGCTGGCGTGGCACACCGTGGCGGTAGGCGGTGAAAGACCGCGGCGCAAAGCAGCATTGGTTAACATTGAACCCTATGGGTCTCAGGAGCCAATGACGATGTGCGCCGGCGGTTGCGGTACGCACCGCCACGGTACGCACTGCCGCGGGCGTGACCGCCATTTTCTAACTGCTTAAACAGATGAGAGCATGTGCCACATGGCAAGGTAGGGGAGGGGGGCCACTCACATCGACCATGCAGTAAAGTGATGATATTTCTTGTTCCACCCTGTACATGTCACATAGGTAAGCGCCCATCAGAAGATCGACATTTGGCGTGCCATCGCCAAGGACGTCCGGGTCCTGGGGGTCCACAACAGACGGGGCACCCACTGCCGCAAGAGGTGGGAGGACATCAGCCGCGGGAGCAGAAAGACCGCTGAGGCTCTGCTGGGGATGGCCTCCCAACCTAGGAGGGGTGCCACACGGCAATTGACCCCCCTGATGTCCCGGATCCTGGCGGTGGCCTACCCCGATTTGGATGGGCGCGTGAGGACATCACAGCAGACACAAGGGGGTGAGTATCAGCACATTCTGCTATATTAGTGCACAGTGGATGTGTCTGGGTGGGGGAGGAGGGCTGTGGCTATCTCTAGGCCAGGGCGGTTTCTGTAGGCTATGCCCCTCCGTTAGGCATGGCCCTGTGCCCCCGCCCCCCACCTCTGTAGGGTGCTAAGTACAGCTATCCATGGTCCGGGCTGACCTATGTGTGCATTTGTCGTCCATAGACTTGTAGGCCAAGTCACAACAATTGAGTAGTGTACCCCGAGTGCGCGGCGTAGTGCAGGGGGCTTCTGTGTCTGTCCTCTCCGCCAACGGTGCCGCCAATGCATGCACTCAACATGTCTTTCTTTCTTCCCCCCCCCCTTTTTTTTGGTTTTCCTGTTCATGTGTGCATTAGCATCATCAGGCGGAGGAAAAGTGGCATCGGCGCACGAGGGAGCTGCATCTCACATGGCCCCGGAGGGCCATGCAACCGACTCCGAGTACACCAGTGATACGGAGGGCGAGGGGAGCTCCACAACGGGGACCCGTGGAGACGTCAGCGACACTGACACGTCCTCGGAAGGGAGCTCCCTTGTGGTGGCGGCAACATCCGTGCCCACCGCAACAACAGGTACAGCCGCCACCCAGCGCACCAGCTCCGCCCTCCCAGCAGCCCCTCAGCGTTCGCCCCGTGCCCGCTCAGCCAGGAAGCCGGGCATCTCCTTCGCCCCTGGCACCTCAGGTCCTGCCCCAGTTACCCCTGCTGCCCTCAGTGCGGAGATCATTGACCTCCTGAGGATGCTCATTGTTGGGCAGTCTACCCTTTTGAATGCCATCCAGGGGGTAGAAAGGGAGGTGCATCGGAGCAATGCATACCTGGAGGGCATTCATTCGGGTCAGGCTGCCCATCAGCGATTGTTCAACGCTCTGGCCTCAGCACTGACGGCAGCAATTGTCCCTGTGTCTAGCCTCCCCCCTCCAACTTCCTCAACCCAGTCCCACTCCCCTGTTCCTCTGCCTATCCCAGACACACCTACAGACCAGCCTGCACACACCTCAACACCAAAGGGCAGCTCATCCAGACATAAGCACCACAGATCACACAAGCATTACCCAAGCAACATCCACATGCAGACATGCCAACAGCCACTGCCTCCTCTGTGTCCCCTTCCTCCTCGTCTCCCTCCTCCCTCCCTGTGACATCTCCACTCACACCTGCATGCACACCACCATCAGCCAGTACGTCCATCACCACCACACCCACAAGAACAGTCCGCACACGTGCAGTCACCACCCCCACTGCCATATACACGTCCCCTGTGTCCTCTCCCAGTGTGTCTGTCACCCCCTCTTCCAACCCACTCAAACGCAGGCAGTCACCCACCCAACAGCTATCCACCTCACGACAGCCTCCAGCACAAGCACCTGCACCCAAAGACACCAGACTTGACTCTCCTACAACCACATCCTCTTCCTCCACTCCCATACCCACTACAACTACCCGTCCCTGTCTGTCTAAATTGATTTTCCTTTCCAACCTTGACCTCTTTCCAACAACTGACCCACCCCCTCCATCTCATAAGACTCCAATCTGCACCTCAGCCACCACAAGCCCTGCACCTACTAGGACCATCGTTCAGGGCTATTGGAGTCCACCAGCTCCTAGGGCAGGAACATCGGCCAGCAGCAAGGGGACAGCCAGCCCACCCCCTGGGAAAAGAACCAAAAAAGGGAAGGGCCGGCGCGACAGGCCTGAGACGGCTGCCCCCAAGGACACCACCCTTGCACCGTCACCTGGCCCATCCACAAAGGGAGGCAAGGGCCCCAGAGTTTCTGCCAAGGAGGGCAAGGGCAGCAGGGCGGACAAGTCTGGCAGCAGGCAAGCTGCCCAGGAGGGACCCACCAGCCCCATTTGGGGTGTGACGGAGGACACCCACGGGCCCAGGACTCCAGCACAGGAGGGCCCCGCAAGCGAAAGGTCGGATGGCGACTGAGCGGGAGTTATTGGCCAGATCTGATTCCCTAGGAACACAAGAAAAGCACCGCTGAACAGGGCCCCGCCGTGACAAGCACTGCTGAACAGGGCCCCGCCAAGACAAGCACCGCTGAACAGGGCCCCGCCAAGACAAGCACCGCTGAACAGGGCCCCGCCGTGAGAAGCACTGCTCCGCTGGGCCCTTCCTGTCAAGCACCGCTCCGCTGGGCCCTTCCTGTCAAGCACCGTTCCGTTGGGCACCGCCGTCTCTGCACCGCTCCGCTGGGCCCTACATCTCAAGCACCGCTCCGCTGGGCACCGCCGTCCCTGCATCGCTCCGCTGGGCCCTTCCTGTCAAGCACCGCTCCGCTGGACACTGCCGTCTCTGCACCGCTCCGCTGGGCCCTTCATCTCAAGCACCGTTCCGCTGGGCACCGCCGTCTCTGAACTGCTCCGCTGGGCCCTTCATCTCAAGCACCGCTGGCCCATTGGCAGGGCCGGATCTGTGTCGGGCAGGGCTTCACGAAGCACTCTGGCCAACATGCCTCCTCCATAACCAGTGGAGTTTGTAATCCACCTGATGGACTCTGGCTTTGCACTCCCCCGGATGGTACAGTGGGCAATCCACCCACTGTAGAGACTTGGAAAACTGTGGCTTTGCACTCCCCAGGATGGTACAATGGGCAATCCACCCACTGTAGAGACTTGAGAGACTGTGGCTTTGCACTCCCCAGGATGGTACAGTGGGCAATCCACCCACTGTAGAGACTTGAGAGACTGTGGCTTTGCACTCCCCAGGATGGTACAGTGGGCATGGAGGCCCCTCGTGGATCTGGCGTTGTGGACTCATGTGGCTGAGGTGCCCCCCCTTCCCTTCCCCCTGAGGTGCCTGTGGTTTTATCATCTGAGGCCCCAGCAGTGTTCTCTCCAATGGAAACGGGTCTCGTGTGTGGGCTTTGCCCATGTGTTTATGCACATTGGCCCACGAACAATGGAATGTAGGCAATATGTGCCGGACTTTTGGACTATGGATATATTGTTCATGTTGTAATATATTTATTTGATAAATTTCATTTTTCACTTAAGTTCAAATATGCTTTAATATACTTCAATTTTAATGAACATTTTATTTTGTCTTGGCATTATTCCGGGGGGTTTGGGGGGTGTCACTCTGACTTGTTGCTCTGCATTGGTGTGTAGGGATTGGGGGGGGGGGGGAGGGGGGTGTTGCGTATGTGTGTGCCCGTAACCTTTTCTCCTCCCCCCTCCCCTGTGTCGTAGGTGCAGTACTCACCGTTGTCTTCTGCGCCGGCGTTCGTGCTCCTGGTAGAGGAGCAGGAAGACAATGGCTGGTAGGTGTCACGACTCACGTGCTGCTTGCGCCTGGAATTTGCAGATCTGGTGGCGTGAATCTTCAATGTTCGGCTTTGGCCCAAAAAGGGGCGACTCTTTCTGGTAGCCACGGTGCTGTAGGCAATGGAGACACCAAGAACAGACCGTGCCCTTCAGAAAGTAGCGCCAGAGGGAAAAACCCCTTCCAAAGGGGAAAAACCTCCAAACAGGAAAAGTCCTGGAGAAAAACAAGAACAAACAAACAGGAATCCAAAAGGAGCAAAAATCAGAAAACACAGAATGCTGAGTCCAAAACCAAAAGGCAAGGAAATCAGGAGCGAAGACACCAACTGAGCAGAAAGTGTTGCAGCGCAAAGAAAGAGGAAAAACACAGCCCTTATATACCAAAAAACAGGAAGTGACCCACAGGAAGTAAAAGGACACCATCTTAGATAGGGAAACAATATATAGAACAGAATAGTAGAGGAACCATAGAGAATAGGGAACAAGGAATGCTGGGAAAGCACAGGAATCTGGGAAGGAGGAAAAGACATAAAGAAAGGCACACAACAGACTGCAAAAAGAAGAAAGGACAAAGAAACGAAGAAAAACAGGTAAGAGGGTTCAGAGACCCCTGGGACAGTGAAAGGCAGAAGGAAGAACGAGGCCCCAAGCAAATCTGGGGCCTCGAAACGCGCAGGAGAGGCTGGGGGCGCGCCGCGTCTTAATAACGCGGTGTGCGGCCCGAGCCGAACGCCCGGCAGAAGTCGAGCTCTCGGCTCGCGCCGCACCGCGCGGCGCGACAGTAGGTCCCCCTCCCGAAGGCCCAGGTTTAAGAGGGAATAAACAGTGAAAGCGTTGAGTCAGGAGAGGAGCGTGAACGGAAGAGGCATCTTCCCATGAACATTCACTGAGAGGATAACCCTTCCAATGAATCAGATACTGAAGTCGTTTATGAAAAAGACGAGAGTCACAGATTTCCTGCACTTCATATTCAGGAGCATCATTCACAAGGACAGGAGGTGGACAAGGAAACTGACGTGAGTAAGGATCAGGCACATAAGGTTTAAGCTGAGAAACATGAAAAACCGGATGGATCTTCCATGTATGGGGTAAGTGAAGACGGACAGTGACAGGATTGACCAACTGGAGAATACGGAAAGGCCCATAGTAACGAGGTGTGAACTTGTTTTGAGAGAGACGTGAGGGCAAGAATTTGGAGGAGAGCCAGACTTTATCTTGCAGATGATAATTTGGATTGGTTGTACGTCTCTTGTCTGCAGCCTTCTTCATATACCTCTTGGTATGTAACAAATTAGATCGAATTAGTTTATGGAGTTGGAGAAGGCGTTTGGAGAAATAGTTAATAGCAGGTAGAGGAGAGTTGGATTGTGGAGAAGTAGGGAAAGAGGTAGGATGAAAACCATAGGAACAGAAAAAGGGAGTGACCTTGGAGGCACTATGGACTGAGTTATTGTAGGAAAATTCAGCTAAAGAGAGGTAAGTGCTCCAGTTACTTTGGGTAGAATTGCAAAAGCATCGAAGATATTGCTCTAGTCCTTGGTTCAGACGCTCAGTCTGTCCGTTGGTCTGAGGATGGAACCCTGAAGACAGGGCTCTATTCATATTCAGTGTTTTACAAAAATGCTTCCAAAATCGGGAGATGTACTGAGGTCCTCTATCAGAGATTATGGTATGTGGAAGTCCATGGAGACGGAAGACATGATCTATGAATATTTGACCTAGTTCTTGGGAAGTAGGCAGCTTTTTTAGGCCAGTGAAATGAGCCATCTTTGTGAAAGAATCCACTGTGACCATGATAACCCGGTTTCCTGCTGATGGTGGGAGCGAACACATAAAATCAGTAGAGATAGTATGCCATGGGGCCGATGGAACAGGCAAAGGTTGTAGTAATCCTGCCGGTCTGGTGTGAGGTATTTTGACTTGGGCACATATGGGACAGGCCTGAACGTATCTTTCCACATCCAGTTTCCAGGTAGGCCACCAAAAAAATCGTGAAAGTAGTTCTTGTGTGGCTTTGATGCCTCTGTGACCAGCTACAGGGGAATCATGGCACATTTGTAATGCTTTCTTTTGCACCTTGTTTGTAGGGAGGAATATCAGGTCTTGGTAATAAAAATATCCTTGTTTCTTGTACAATAATGGTCTTAGTTCTTCTATGTCATGGTCCGATAGGTTGGCGTATTCTTGTTGTACTTCTTCCAGGAAAGACTGAGCCACTCCAATGATCTTACTGGGTTCTAGAAGATACTGGGATGAGGAAGGAGAACACTCTGGATATCGGCGAGACAGAGCATCAGCCAGAATGTTTTGAGATCCTGGAATATATGTAATATAAAAATCGTACTGACTGAAGAAAAAGGCCCAGCGGGCCTGACGACTATTCTGGCATACAAAATTTCTTAAACATTGTAAATTACGGTGGTCTGTCCTCACCTCAAATGGTTCCTTGGAACCCATCAGAAACTGCCTCCACTCAAGGCAGGCTGTTTTCAGAGCCAATAATTCCCTTTCAAGTACGGAATAATGTTGTTCAGCTGTGGAAAGGATATGAGACAAATAGAAAACAGGATGTTCAAGGCCATCATCCTCTTGTCGTTGGAGTAAGACAGCTCCGATGGCTCTCTCAGAAGCATCAGTTACTACTATAAATTGCTTGGTGGTATCTGGATGTCTTAAGATGGGGGCTTGGGTGAAGGCTCTCTTTAAGCTTTGAAAGGCTGCTTCAGCAGCCTCAGTCCAGACAAACCCCTTCTTTAAATTGTCCTTCTTTAAGGTGTGAGTTATGTGGCTAGTCTGACTGGCAAAGTCTAGAATGAATTGTCGATAGAAGTTTGCTAAACCTAGGAAACATTGTGTTTCTTTTATGGTAGAAGGAGAAGGCCACTCTAGGATAGCTTGTACCTTTTCTTGATCCATAGCTATTCCGGTGGGACTTAAATGATAGCCCAGATATTTGACTTCCGTTATGTCGAACTCACATTTCTCTGGTTTGCAAAATAGTTGATGATCACGAAGTCTTTGAAGAACTTGTTTCACATGGGAAGTATGGAGTTCAGGATTTCTAGAATAAATAAGAATGTCATCTAGGTAGATCACGACTGTCTGATTAAGTAGGTCTGAAAACACTGAGTCCATAAATCTCTGGAAGATTGCCGGGGCGTTAGTAAGACCAAACGGCATAACCCTATATTCAAAATGGCCAAATGGGGTCCTGAATGCTGTCTTCCATTCGTCGCCTTCTCTTATGCGTAAAAGGTGGTAGGCTCCTCGTAAATCCAATTTAGTAAAACGTTGGGCCCCTCTGATTGCTTCCAGTATGTCCCTGATGAGAGGCAAAGGATAACGATCTTTAATGGTGATTTTATTCAGACCTCGAAAATCCAGGCACGGACGAAGATCCTTAGTCTTCTTGGGCACAAAAAAGAGAGGGGCCCCAGCCGGAGACGACGATGGAACAATAAGACCACTCTGTATATTTTCGTCCAGATACTCCTTTAGAACTTCCCTTTCGGGTTCCGTGAGGGAGTACATCCTCCCAAAAGGAACAATTGTGCCGGGTTCTAATGGAATTGCACAATCATATTCTCGATGTGGAGGTAGCACAGGTTTTGACGGTTTTTGGAAAATATCCTGAAACTCTAAATAGTGGTCTGGGACCCCTTGGACCGTATTAATGGACATACCAGTGGCACCTTCAGTAGCTAAGGATCTTTTCGGAGACCAATACTTGTCGGAAGTAAAACAGTTCTCGTGACAAAATTGCGAAGACAAAGAGACTGTCCGGGTAACCCAATTTATATATGGGTTATGTCTAATGAGCCACGGAATTCCAAGAATGATGGTATGGTTAGGGGACGTAATAAGATCGAAGGAGATGTGTTCTTGATGGTTTCCCACCTGTAGACTTAACATCAGGGTAGTGGTGTCTACAGGACCAGAGGATATCAAAGATCCATCCACAGTGTGTACCTGTTCGGGTACTTCTTTTGCTTGAGTAGGAACTAGGTTAGCAGCAGCCCATGTCTTGTCCATGTATATACCACTAGCACCACAGTCTAGTAATGCCATAGTCTTTTCTTGACGACCGTCAGGAAGATGTAACAGGACAGGAAAGATGAACAAGGCAGTTGTATTGTCATTAAAGGAGCTGATGGAAGGTATAGCTGTAGATCCCGTCCCCTCCCTTCTTACAGAGGACGGGAGGTGGCGTTTCCCGAAGGTCTGGACGGACGTACTGGACAGGTACGGAGTATGTGACCAGCAGAACCACAATACAGGCACAACCCTCTCTTGCGTCTGTCTTCTCGTTCACTAGCAGAGAGCGGACCTCGGGTAGTATCCACCTGCATGGGTTCCCCTTCGATGTCTCTAGCAGGAGTGCGAGGTTCCTCGGAAAGCTGCAGGTATGCACGTGAGCTACTTGGCTGGGTAAACCCTCTACTCCTTTTCTTTTCCGATCTCCGTTCCTGAAGACGATATTCGATGGACAGTGCTTGATCCATCAGGCCACGAAGATCTTCCGCTCTGGTAGAATGCACTAGTTCATCCTTTATTTCTTCTTTGAGTCCTCTACGAAATAATGTTACCAGAGTACGTTCCACCCAAGTGGTCTCTGCCGCCAGCTGATGAAAACGGGTTATATATTGCAGGACGTCTTGGGAGCCTTGTTGGATGTCGCACAAGGCTTCTTCAGCGGAGGCTTCCAATCCAGGACGGCTAAACATTTGTTTGAAGCGACTCACAAAGGCGGAATAGTCTGACAATACAGGGTCGTCGGAGGACACCATCGGGGTTGCCCAGGCCAAGGCTGGACCGGATAAGGCACTGATAAGATAACCCACCTTGGTCCTGTCGTGGGAGAATTGAGTAGGTCGGAAGGCGAAATACACCGTTAAAGCATCCAAGAACTCGCGAAGCTTGGTTGGTTCACCAGAGAAACAAGGGGTAGAAGCGGAGATTGTCGGAACATCACTGGTGCGGAGGGCCAAAGCCTGTCGTAACGCAGCATTTTCATTACGTAGTTGTTGCAACTCCTGGGCTTGTTGCTGAATCGTGGTTAACAGAGATTGCTCCGGATCTGCAGCAGCCGCCACTGTATTATCCATGGCGTTTGAGGACGTCGGAATGGTTAGGCGCTGCAATCTGTCACGACTCACGTGCTGCTTGCGCCTGGAATTTGCAGATCTGGTGGCGTGAATCTTCAATGTTCGGCTTTGGCCCAAAAAGGGGCGACTCTTTCTGGTAGCCACGGTGCTGTAGGCAATGGAGACACCAAGAACAGACCGTGCCCTTCAGAAAGTAGCGCCAGAGGGAAAAACCCCTTCCAAAGGGGAAAAACCTCCAAACAGGAAAAGTCCTGGAGAAAAACAAGAACAAACAAACAGGAATCCAAAAGGAGCAAAAATCAGAAAACACAGAATGCTGAGTCCAAAACCAAAAGGCAAGGAAATCAGGAGCGAAGACACCAACTGAGCAGAAAGTGTTGCAGCGCAAAGAAAGAGGAAAAACACAGCCCTTATATACCAAAAAACAGGAAGTGACCCACAGGAAGTAAAAGGACCCCATCTTAGATAGGGAAACAATATATAGAACAGAATAGTAGAGGAACCATAGAGAATAGGGAACAAGGAATGCTGGGAAAGCACAGGAATCTGGGAAGGAGGAAAAGACATAAAGAAAGGCACACAACAGACTGCAAAAAGAAGAAAGGACAAAGAAACGAAGAAAAACAGGTAAGAGGGTTCAGAGACCCCTGGGACAGTGAAAGGCAGAAGGAAGAACGAGGCCCCAAGCAAATCTGGGGCCTCGAAACGCGCAGGAGAGGCTGGGGGCGCGCCGCGTCTTAATAACGCGGTGTGCGGCCCGAGCCGAACGCCCGGCAGAAGTCGAGCTCTCGGCTCGCGCCGCACCGCGCGGCGCGACAGGTAGGATGTTTAATTCGGGTTCCATGCTGTCCAGATTCCTCGTGGAGTGTGTATAGGTGAGCGTTTTCCCGTTCGTAGTCTGTTTCCGCAGTGTTTTTATCGGCGGGGCTCCCGCCCCGGAGAAGGTGGCAGATTGGTGGGTCGTGATAGTGTGGGCGGTACATTGTCTGCCGCCTGTCTGTTGGCGGTGACCGCCGTGCTGTTTGTTTGTCCCGCCGTGGCGGTCGGAGTGTTAAAGTGGCGGGCTGTGTTGGCGGTTCCAGCCAGGGTCAGAATTCCATTTTTTTGACCGCCTGCCTGTTGGCGGGTTGGCCGCCGCTTTATCACCGACCGCCAGGGTTGGAATGACCCCCTTAGTGTCACATTGTTTGCTAATGTCAATTTATTGGTTTCCTGCATTCATATGGGCACCCAAAACTTGCTAAACTCTTTTACAGAATTTTGTCTTATCTGGATTGGTGAAGAATATGTTGAAAATCAAGTTCATGCCTTTTAGTCCACATAGAAGGTTCAGAAACAAACTGTATCTTAATAATTGCTTGCTTGAACGTGTCCTAAAAATGTATTATTTATGTGTCACTCTTATTTTGGACGCTACTCTGCAAAGCAACCATTGTTCATTCAGCGAGTTGGAGCTACAGCCAGGTTTGTTAGAAAATTCATGGTAAGAACTGTTCTCCTGCCCTAGACGTACTTAAGGCCCATGACCAGTTGGCAGCCTCTTGTGGTTCTTGAGCCATGGGGCCTTTCAAATATTTCCATTGTGAAGAAAACTGAACCCGATTTTTTTAAATATTTACTACTATTACTCTTGGAAACCACTAATATTCTTCCTCTGTTATTGGAAACCAGCAATAGAGATATTGAATCCATTATGGATCTAAAGCCTCTTCTCCATTGAGTAAGATCCTAGGGTGCTGATGAACTGGGCCCTTGCTGAGCAGCTTAGCAAGACCTTTTAGTTATGAAGGTAGCTGGTAAACTGTGATGGTTTAAATATGTTCACAATCTCCTATATGAAATAGAATTATGCTAGGTCTGCTTTTCACTCCATTTGTTTTACACTTAAACGACAAAGAATTTAAATATTACTTTTAATAATTAGGTTGACACAAAGCAATGAATCATCTTATTATTTAGATGTGTATCTCTTGGTTAATCCTTGTTAGATCTGATTGAACCCCAATGTGCTAAGACTGCACATATAAAAATATAGAGATGGAACTCTTATGTTAGCAACTTTTACCCAGTCGTAGAGAATAGTTTCTTCCCATTCTGGTTACTGTCAGAATTGAAAGGATGTTGATAAATTAGCCTTTGAAAGGAGCTAGGGTGAACTAGACTATGCTGATTAAGCTACAAGGAGTAAAATATTTATTTTTCATTAACTACGGTATCTTAACGAATTTTATATTTGCATGACTGCATTAACAGATTCAATATACAAAATTTGATCTGGGTAGATAACTGTGAATGTCCACATCTGCAGACCGTGTCTGAATATGGACATAAGATTACTTGTTTATTAACAACCATACCATACCTTGGGTATCAGCGTTTCTAGAGACACCTTGTATTTGGGGCAGTGCAGGTCCTGGCTTCCACCCACCCCCACCTTTGTGGGTCGTAATATACTCTTTGGAAGTATTTAAATGTTATCCGACATAGGTGGAATGACGATCCCACCCCAGATGCGAGGCCATTGTCAACCTCAGTAAACTCCACCTCATCTAATGGAGCCAAATCTCACTCTCATTTATTTCCTAGGATCAGGGGTATTAGTTACCAAGGACTTCTCTACCCAAGAAACCTTCTATCTCTAAAGGTGTTCAATACTCCCTTTTGCCTCCAGTACATTAAAGTCGGCAGTGTGTTGCGGTCAGCCTTGTGTGTCTGCACTGCATGTCATAAATGAAGATAACGATGATAATGGGAGTTAAGGAAGGCAAACTCCTTGTTTAACTCCTAAATGACGATGTTGTTTCATGAACATATACCTCTAAGTTTAGTCATTTTTTTGGTGAAAAACCTCTTTCTCCCATACCGCCACCCCCACCTGGCTAACGTCATTTTATTTTACACTAGCCCACTCTTTGCACTGACTTGCACCATTACATAAATATAGCGCCCAGCTGGCGCTCAGATATGGCACAATCCGGTGCTAAACTTTTTGATGCAAAACTGCGTTAATGAAGTTTTGCATCAAGGAGTATAAGTATGCCTCTTAGCTTTTTAAAGAAGCCCCAATGGCGCTCATATGGTCATTTTGCCTTTTATATAAGTTTGATGGAACCCAATATCCAAAATAAGCACATTCGAACTAACAGACAGTAGGGCTATGCTGTTATTAGAACATTTCACCCATTGAGGGTAGCATGTTCTAAATTACACCAGGAGAAATAAAGACAGATACTGGAATACTGAAGCAGAAGGCTTATACCTATCATTACTGGCCATGTGATACCCCAGTTTCATCAGTAGAGCTCTCTATTCTGCAATATTCTAATATATAGTTTACTGATCAATAGCCTTAACACATACGCATACGTTCATCCCAGACATAAGAGAGAAAAATAACAGGAGCAACACAATCAAACTGTAAAAGATTTTCTTTATTATAAATATATACATTTTTTGCACTGAAAGTAAAGCAAGAAATGAACTACCTCCAGAGAAGGGATCAGACCCGACAAACACATATTTCTATTTAACATACAGAGGTATGCCACATAATATTTTGTGTCAAATAAAAAAATTCACATCTGGGATAGTGAGAGACTTTTAGGCTGTATATACACATAATCTGCTTGCTCTGAACCTGTGTGTGTGGGTGTGTGTATGTGTGTGTGTGTATATATATATATATATATATATATATATATATATATATATGTATAATGTATATATTCTGTACTTTCTACTCTCTGTTGGGAGAAAATCAGTATTGTGCCTCTCGGGAGGGTGAGAGAAAACTCTGAGTCTGTCCAAACATTACTATTTTTTTTAATTACAGTTCTGTAATTCATTCAGGGAAACTTAATGTGTCCCAGCTTCATAATAAGAGAGACTTGGGCACCGGTCTTGCTCATGTATGTCATGCCCAAGTGAAAATGTGAGGATCTACTCTGCGTATCTGCTATAGGTCTAGGGGGCAGCGTTTGATTAAAAGAATAACAATCCATGGTGAAAATCCTCGAAAAACAACATAAACGTCTTAACTACATTCTTTCAATCAAGTTATAGTTTCAAAGATCAGAGGGTGTTCTGCGTAGTTGTATTTGAACACTCATTTACAATTTACATTGGCTACCAATTGCTATTAGGGTAAAATATAAGATGGTTGCTGTTGCTCAACAGGCAATGTACAGTGGGGCCCAAAATATCTAATGAAGAGAGTCCCGCTGGATGGCCTAATGGAAGTCCCAGATCTGCTAGTCAAGCCTTCCTCTACCCAGGAGGAAGAGGGCTACTGATGTGGTCATAGTTTGGGTGGCCATGACCATAGGATATGGAATCTTCATGAGGAGCCAATGAACATCTTAGGAGCACTTTGAGCTTTATAAGCGCCCTGAAGACCCACATATCCAGGGAGTCACAGCTGCCTAGAAGAAAGGTTGACATCTCATTGAGTCTCGGAGCCAGTGGCCCTGAAGCACGAACCAGCACTTGTGTGTAAAGGAAGTTAAAATAATATAACATTTGAGCACCTTTCATGCCCTGCATGCGAGATAGAGAGATGTGTTTTAGATGTCAGCTACCGAGAAAAATGTAAATCAGTGAGGTTTTATGACCATTCGAAAGAATACGCTGATTGTGACACAGGCTATCTGGTTCATATGTGTTGCACAGCTCTTTGTACTCCTCCCACACCTTGGTTCTGGTGACAATGGCACTGGGGTGTTGTCCAACTCACTGGGCCTGACTCGAAAAAAACTGATGTGGTCATTGTTAGGTCCACCCTGCATTCACCTTGCATTATAACCAATTGGCCTTTCTGGAAGGCCAACTTGGATGTTTTCGAATAGTTCTGTTTATGCAACTATCTTACACTTTTCCAAATAACTGTTGCAACGCTATTGAGAATGATGGAGCGTGAGGCAGATGCTGTTTTTTTAAATTTTTTAAATGAGGCCCATATGCTTCATATCACTCTACAAAATTAGTCCTCTCCTAACTCTCAGCTGAATCAAACTAAAGCCATCTAGCACTCCCTGCATCACACATATTTTTTAGTTTTGTGTTTTGTAGACAAGTTGGAGACAAGCTCGTGTATTCTTTGTAGATGTGTAACATCGTTTGTCTAATGACGTTTTCCACTAGTGATCCCATAATTTAATTTCAAGTCTTGCAGCATCTGAGGCCCAAGAATGACAATTTTGTTACTTGCCTACTAATAGAAAAGATATAGGAATAAATCTGTACTGTACATAAGTGGTGCCACTCACAGTTCAATGTGTTTCGTCATACCTGCTCTAATGTTAGCGTCTATAAAATGGCTGCTGCTCCTTCATGCAAACATCTGCAGACCTCTTTCCTGCATCGTGGATGGACCACAGTGCTCATCTGGCATTGATCTCTTGATGGATTCACAAATTCTAACGGTGGCTCATTCTGCTCTGTCCCTTCAGTTGTACGTCAGTTGCACGTCAGAATATCGTTGTCAGAGATATCATCTGAAATAAACATTATGACCTCAATGTTATTTACAAAAATATCGCCTATTTGGTATAGTTTTTCTATTAGAAGCTCCAATGGGACTATATGTTTACAAATAATGTTTACCAGACAATATTCATGTCAGACTATCGGCCTGATTTAGTTTGGCTGGCAGGGTGCTCATCGCAAACGTACTATATTACCCAGGTACCCAAACTCTCGGTCCACCGACTTAAATAGGGCAATTGGAACGGGGCATCAGCAGACGGGCATCAGACTGCCTGACATATTTAGAGTGGATAGTCGTATGTCCCTTTTTCCTGTCCATTGTTGCCTTGATTTTGGTGTTTGAGACATTAGTATTTGTCTTTTCAGACACAAATTCCGGCTTCAAGAGTTTATTCCTGAAAAACAAAAGTTTGATGTTCGGCACGTCAGGAACACTGCAGAAGTGCACCTTGGTCCCTTCACAGGAGTCACTAATGTGGTGGCTTCTGTGGAGGCCCAGCTGTCAAGCAGGGCTAACAGTGATCCCTAGATATTGCAGACAGGAGTTCTGCCAGGGTGATAGAGGTAGTGATCACTGCCAACCCGACCGGCACTGCCTGCCCACTATACCTTAAATCAGGCTCATATTCTCACAATAACATTCTAGTACCATATCATCCCCACAGCAAGAGATTGAGTTTCCTGCAATTATCCGCCACTTTCTATATTGCTTTTCATGGTCTATATTCCTTCAGATCATCTAGGTTTTGGATTTCTTTTACAACTCCACATAAATTATACTAACCCTTTCTTCTGAGACCATTATGAAAATGCTGAATGCCTTTTATTTAGCTACCAGCAGCCATGCTTGGTGAAGAGAGCCACCCTAAATCACGTGACTGGAAGATTCGTTGGTCACAGAACCACACTGAAATCCCTGTTCCACTGCGTTTTAATGCATACAGTTACCACATCCTATTAGCAGGCGGTGGAAAAATATGTGGGGGGCTGACGAAGGAGCTGGGGGGAGGTGGAAGGTGTTTTTCTGGCGGTGGGCAGCACACAATACTTCCCCAATAAAAACAAAGACTAAGGATTGGCTTTTACTGCAGTAAAACCTTCATAACATTTTTCCAGCCGGAATTACCGGCTTTCAAAATCGAGAATGTTTTCTCCGACACACAGAGAAAATGGGTTTGGAAAACCTATCCATTCCAAATTAGATGCACTGCAATTCCATGCTGCAATTTCGCCAGAAAGGGACCGTGGTTCAGGGAGCAGACTTCAAACTCTTGCAAACTGAAACATGGATTCTCTTTTCTCTCGACTGAAAACCAAAATATTGCGCCTGGATCTCCTTGCACACTAGCTGCTGTGAATGCAAGCGTAGATACCTCCACACTCACTTTTGTAAGAAAGCAAGCAGATTTTAACACCTCAGGTTTAATTTACAAGTGATTAAATTATCATACCCACTTTTTTCTGGAAGAGAAGATCAAACCATTTGTGCTAGCATTCACACTCCATTAAACGCATTAGACTTGCTTATAGTTCAATTGTCTTTTTTGCACCCTTAGTGGTGGAGCAAACTTCCACTATGGCGTCAAAGAATGTTCTACTGGGCCCTTCACTAGGCAATGCCATGCCTCCTAAGTTGTGCATATGCACAAAAGAAAACATACAAGTTTGTTTTCAAAGATAACTTTCACTACTTAATCCAAGTGTTGCAACCGCCTGGAAATTGTATTAACAAATACATCGAGTAGCAAGTGCAAGAAATACATGTGGCTGGATGTGTGCACTGCTTCTGAATAAATAATCAATTCGTAGAATGTTGGTACCCAAATGTACATCAGGTTTCCAAAAACGGTTTTAAACATTGTAGTATATGTTGGAAGGTGTTAGCGCGTCCCATTGAAGTAAGGCCACTTAAGGGGTAAGTCCTACTGGGTGAATTTAAGGTTAAAAAAAAAGGGTAATAGTTTCTGTCTGCTGAGAGGATATCCCAGTGCCATGCAGAAGCTTCAGTCCCATTAGGAAACATGAGTGTTGACACTAGCAGGAACCCCTGTCCATCAGAGGGTGTGCGGGCCTGAATTTCATATGGGAATCCTGATCCAATTAGGTTCTACCTCTTCAGGAATACCACTATTACAAAGTAGGGGTGGGAAGGGCATACACTGATAAACCTGTTCTTGCTGTTGTACCTGTAGATGGTGTATGTAGTGGGTACGGGTGGTCTCCACAATTACTGCTGGCCTTTGATGTAGTCCCAAGACACATCAAGCCCCCTTGTGATGCAGAGACAGAGCTCCTTGCCCCACCGGGAATTGTTACTGTCCACCCCTTCCATCTGGGCATAATAACTTGGCAGGAAAGTGGTTTGCTTGGCTCTTTTCCCTGAAAACTGGCCAAAAAGGGATTGCTTTGCATAGACTGTTTCCAGCAGGCCGAAGCCGCTCAGTAGAAGTAATACACTATCCAAACGGGCACACAACTGGGCTGGCTGTTTCGGTACATCGAAGACTGGGTTGCTTCTTACATAGGACGCTCGTCTAAGTCTCACAATTATTCTTTATTTTATATCTATCTTCTTTCCTGGTTTTATTCTCTGGTATTGAATGACATCCCTCCTGCTGCTTTTCTTCGGCCAAAGGTCTAGTGTTTTTTCGAGTATTTCCATATCTATCTAAGAGTGTCCAAGGGGCAGATTTGATGTTAAAACCTTTAAATGTGTAAAGTACACGATGTTTTCATGCTATGCGAGTCTGTGATCCACACTCCAGTGCTTCTACACATTGACGTTAGCAGAGCACATTTGAGTGGTCACCTAAATTTTCCTGGAATACGCTTAAGGGAACCTTCCATCATGTACCCATTTGATTAGGGGCACAATTACTTTTGATCCCCATCCCACACATTCTTACAAATGGTCCTTTGAGTGTGCAAAGTCAGGGCAGACGTGTTGTCCAATAAATGTAATAACTAAACACTCGCTAGTGTAATAGTAGTCACGTTTACTTTGGAAATACCATTGACAAAACACCTCTTTTAACTTGTTCAGCCTTTAATAAACAGTCTCTTTTCTGATCTGAGTGGAACATTACTTACTGGTGCTTGCAAGTGGCATAGACACTTAATTATAAAGTACTTCAATGGTTACTTTGAGTGTACCTTTTTCTTATTATTACACAATTTTTTGTTCTGTATTATATTCTCGGATGCGTTCAGAGGTTGATGTGGTTCCTTACTATGTCAGGTCTATTGTCACGGGCCCCGTTAGGTAGTCCACCGTAACATCCAGAATATCCTGCTACCAGAATATCGCTGACACAATACTGAAGGCCAAAACATCAACAAGGTACGTGTGTATAGACATGTATAGGTTTACTTTACTTAACTTCACAAATATATCTTTGCAACAGATATAGTCAAGGTAGTAGATGAGTTAAGAATAGTAAATCTATACTTACCTGTATGCACTTACCTTGTCAACATTTCAGCCACAATGTTTTGGTACAGCGATGTGTCTGAAGTGAATACCTCAACACACATCCCTCAATTCACCAAGTGTAGACTTGTGCTGTAATAAGTTTTAAATCAAAATAAATAAAATTATAATTGAAGAAGGATCAATGGGGAGAGCCTAGTATACTAATGCCGTGGGAGACCCTCCTTTTGTAGACTAACTTGACTGCAGGGGTGAATAACTGCAGGGGAGTATGTGGTGGCCTTGTCACTGAAACGCTGTTTACTTCAAGGGTAGTGGGAATGTAGGCTAAATACGGTACCAGGGAGACTACCAAGACTGTGGGGCTCATTATGAACACAGCGGGAAACCCCGCTGTGTTCATGCTGGTGGTCCTTTCATAGACCGCCAGCCCCCATGAGACCCCGCCGGCCGCATAATGGACATTTTGCTGGGCTGGCAGGCAGAAACAGTGTTTCTGCCCGCCAGCCCAGCAGAATGCACGGCCGGGACATTGCTGACGGCTCCACATGGAGCCGTCAATGCCGCTGTGCGGCGGGTGCAGCGGCACCCGTCACGCAGATCAATGCCCGTAATTCAGGCAGTGACCTGGGCAACGGGGCACTGCATAGGGGCCCCTGCACTGCCCATGCACTTGCCAAGTGCATGGGCAGTGCAGGGGCCCGGAGCACCCCTTCTGCCAGCCTTTCGGAAAGCCTGGAGGAAAAAGTAATCATTATCCAGAGGGCAGCGCTGCTTGCAGCACTGCCCTGTCGGATAATGATATCCGCCATTGTTCGGCTGCTTGGCGGTGGTAGCCTGCGGGTGGCAGAGGGCTGCCTGTGGTGGCCCTCCCATGTTCATTATATTGCAGTTCAGACCGCCATGCCGGTGGCGGTATTTTCTGCTGCCGCCGGCATGGTGGTCTGAACTGCCGTGTTCATAATGAGCCCCTGTGTCTGCAGTCTCTGGGATTGCCTCAGAATCCTCTGGAATTGGGCTAGGGAGGTTGACTTTCAGCTACGTGGTGAAGAGAGAATTGCATGGGCCTATGTAACAGAGGTCACAAGTGGGAAAGTAAAGAGAGAGATGATCACAACACAAGACTGAGTATTGACTGTGAGGAATGAACATTCATTTCTAAGAATGCTATTTTGTCAGTCCGGACAGGGTCTATGGAGACAGTGAAAGCATGTGCAGGCGAGGAATAGCTGCAATATTTTAATATGCTGGGGAACGTTTCTGTTTTCTGAAAAACGCAATTATTTTCTATGCACAGTTCCCTTATAGGTAGTAAAGTATAGATTCCCTATGGTACAAATGAGCCTCTTTTAGTAGTAGAGCTCCACAGTGAGAAAATCCACATAGTTTGTGGAGGATTCATAGAAGTGCCCAGACCTAAAATCACTCTAGCAAACACCCACAGAGGTGTTTGCAGAAGGGCTCCCATGCAACAGTGTAACCATGGCCAAAGGGACAAGATAGGAAAACAGACCTATCAGATGAAAAGTGTAGTCTATGCCCTAAATGTGGCAGCTAAATTGAAATGTCTGATGTAATGCTACAAGAACTCTCCTTCAGCAAAGTCTTGTTTCCCTGCGACATAGGCCTGCCTTGTAGTAGTGAATGGCCTGTGGAGATATAACGGATGTCAACAGATTCTAGTGACTCTTTCCTTTTAGTGGACGGGCTATATAGATGACATCAGGAGCACAGCCACAGACAGCATGGTCAGGAAGCCCTCGTACTGCAGAAAGGAAGCAGAGCCCCGTAGGGTTTCCTTGTTCGTCTCAGCGCTGTCTGCCCCTCTCATGCTGTTGGATGGCCGGTTTCTGGCGCTGCACAAGTCATGCAGGTTCCCTTGGTACTGGATTTTCCGTGATTCCTGCCGGAGCGACTCCCAGATATTGGCAGCTTCTTCAGGGCAGTTGGCGAGCACCGCTGTGGCACATGTATGGAAGTCATCCCAAGACCTATAGAGGTAAACAAGGCAGAAAAGGAAAGGGTATCAATTCAGAATTTCACAACATTCCTTCCTTATTTGAAACACAAACTTCAGGTCCCAGCCCTCGTCAGGTCAGTCAGTCCACCCCATTCTTCAGCACCATCAGCATTGTACGGATTGACTCACCTTCCCTGGTGGGCTGCTACCAGCATTTTACACTGTTTGATTTTAATCTACCCATACCAACAACAGTTGCATACATTGATCACAGACCTGAATCATTCACATAGTCTGTGATTATTATGACAATTTGGTCCATATTTGATCCTCACGGATCAGTGGTGACACCCTTGCTCAAGGGGCCTGAAACATGTCTGCCCAAGTCAATTGAGCGCCCACATGCTCCAAGTGATATGGGGTTTCCAGGGCCAGTCCAACGTGAGACACACTGTGTAAGAATGACCATCTTTTACGTAGCTTACCCCCAGATCTTTGTCTTGACTTGTAGCTTGACTTTGGCAACCTAAACACTGCAATTTAACCTGTCCAAATGAACCCATTTGACAAGTCAAAACCTTCCTTTTAAATATTTATAAGTCACTCTTATGTAGGCCTTGTAGTCTGCAGGGGAGGGTGCATGATACTTATAAGTCAGACTTATAGAAATGTAATGTTAACATGTCCTTATAGTCACTAGCACCTAAACATTATTTCTCACTTTTGCAGGCCCAGAATCCTATTTAGAAAACAAGTATGGAGTAAAATCATAATGCTGTATCTCTGGGATGGGACTAGCTAGAAATAAAATTAAACAACTATTTCAATTATTAAAAATCCAATGTAATGGTGGGGTTTAATAAATATTAAGGAAAAGTAACTTTTAGAAAGTTACCTTAGGCCTATCTGAAGTTCCTGAAGGCCAAATCTGGTTTTGCTCTCCTACTTCTGCTAGCCAGTAATTAGCATTTGAACAGATGTGAAAAAAGTGCAAATTGCTTCCCAAAAGCAAACACTAGGCTGGTCGGAATGGGCAGATATGACTCCTCTGAACAAAACCGAATATGCAGGGAGCAGTTGTGAGCATTCTTTTTGATATTACAATGTCAAATCCAACCTGAATGTCAAATCCTGCTTGGCAGGTCTGATGGGTTTACATATAATACTAGGGGCACACTTGAAAGGAAGAGAAACAGAATGCCAAAGCAATTCTTGTGTTGCCACTGTCTGGTTGTGAAAGGACCTACTTCGTTCTACCTGAAGTCTGTCTCTGGGTTTATTGAGGGGACAGTGACTGTCAAGAAACTGGATTTTAGTGTTAGAGGTGGGAGGACACTAGGATTACCATGTTACACTCCCCAATCACAACCTCAGCTGCCAGAGCCCACATTTAGTTAGGTCGAAGACTTATGCCGTCTTGAAAAATACCCAAAGTAGGTAGGGTTGGTCCTGAGAATTTTATATCATGTATTAAGGTATCCCCAGGAGTCATTCCCACCCAGTAGCCCATGCGGGACATAAATGTGGCATCTCCAGACAAACATTTCAGAACACTCAATGGGGAAGATTAGAAGAGATATGAACCTGCTGTCTGTGACCTGGAAGGAGCTCTGATGGACTGGGTCTCTCTTTCTTGTACCCAAGATAAAGAATAGGATGCCAAAGGTCATAAGGCTGATATCCTGTTGAAGGTACAGGGACACAACAAGCTACGATAGGCTTTTTCCTGCAGCTGCCCATCTAACCAGTGACAACTGGACCTAGACTGAACGCTTTTGTTTTGGCCCCCTGCCTTACACTCTGTGAGTCTTCAATTACCATACTTAAGCCCTGGGTGGCTTTAGAAGTGTACTGTTATGGAGGATTCAGACTTAAAGGACTAAAGTCAGAACATAAAATCTTTGACCTGGACAAACCTGGTTGGTATATCCGATTTACGGTACATCAGGGTCAGCGTCAAATTGTGCATTGATCCTGACTACCGTGACCAGTGATTAGCATTGCCACTTTATGGTTCTTAGCACTATCCTTACATAAAACTTAAAAAATGTATATCTCTGTTTCCCTTAATTGTTTTTTTGGTCATTTTTTGTAATTTTGTTTATTAAATTGGAATCTTTATTTTTCTAGTGGGGTTTGGGATTTTTATTCTGTTGCATTTCAAGTTTCTTACTGCTTTGATACTGCAAGAATACTTTACACATTGCCCTAAGTTAAGTCTGCCTGACCTGTTCTGTAGCTACCAGGGGGTTGAGCTCAGGATAATTTAGTGGATTTAACAGTGCACCCCAACAAGGGTTTTGAATATTCCTTCAGGTGGGTAGTCATCCACCTAAAAAAATAGTCAGATTTCTTACACATCACAACGCTTACATCTCAGTAGGGAAGAGGTTAATAAAATCACATAGCCCTCGCCACACTCCAGAAAAGCAAGGAATCAACTCCCCTTAAGCTACACTACTACAGCAGGTCAATTTAGTCTATGTTTGTGTGCAGATCCTTTAATAAATCATTAAATAAAAGGAAGCTTTCAGATTATTGAATTGCTATGGCTTGGGAATACAAGGGGCATAAATGCATTCAGAATTCCAAATGTCACAAGCAGATTAATTTTGCATGAACTGGCTCCTTCAACACCCACCCCCAAGCATTTTCTCCCTGACCTAATAAAATACAGTAGTCACCATTATACAAAACGAGCCCTCGAAGAAAGGGTGCAAACCCAAGTTCTGCAACATAAAAGGTCAGATTCACAAAGCCACTGTCCCTCTTCAGTGATGTAGACTTTGCCCTTCGCAGATGTGCAACAGGGATCCAACAACCTGCAGGTTGCATCTTCATAAAAAGGCGACTCACAGCCAAGTCCTTAAAGAGTAGGAAAGCAATAGTGCATGTGCCACATACTTCCTTATTGCAGTAGCAGCCTGAAGAAGCAACTCAAATATGCATTGGTTTGTTATGACTAAAGTCTCAGTTTTGCCAAAAGAACATTGTTTGACTTGCTGAGACTATATCCCCCTTTAACCTACAGACTGAAAGGAGCTGGCTACTGCCTACATATAAGGTGCGGTAGAAGATACACAGCGAAGTCTAGTCTAGTCCTCAAAGCAATCCACACAATAAACTCCATTCAACATCACGGAATGGCCTCACTTTGCATCATTGACTGTGTCAGCCAACCAGAACTCCACATCACACAAAGGACACCGGGAGCTGCCTCATGGGTCTGTTCTACCTCAATAATAAGACTTCTCATGTAGAAGGCTCTCCAAATCAACATTAATTCATACAAATTCTAAATACCCGTCTCTAAGATCTACTGAGGCCCAATCCCGGTCTTCCACTTTCTTTCCACTCCCTCTGTAGAGACCTGTGAATTCTGCTATCAGTCACAGCATATCAAATGGAATGAAAATGAAAGTATTACTCTACCTGTGTGTGTGTGTGTGTGTGTGTGTGTGTATTTGTGTATAAATGTCTCACTAATTATGCTTCAGTCATTGACAACTCTTGTATATGTGGTTCATCCATTGTTAACCAATGGTTGACAACAGCTGTGTACCACACATCTTTTAGCATGTCCACCCCTCCATAAACAAATACACACCAGTACAAAGGCACTGGCTACCACAATCCATTTGAGTGGAGGACAGGGGCATGCTGACATCATTAGGTTTCAGTACCACCACTCATGGGGTTAAGTAAGCACATTTGTTTGAAAAACCCTTAAAGGGCCCATCCGCGGAAATGACAGAGATTTCAATGTATCCATCATAAAAAGACAAAAATGATTTCATGTACTTCAACACATACCGTACATGGACAAAGGTGTGGATACAACACTGCAGTGCCCATAACGGTCCAGTAGGGAGGAGGCAACAAGGGATTTCCTACCTTTATGAGTGATAACTGAAAACTGAAATGAAATTGAAAAAAAAAAAGAAACACTTAACCCTAACCTTGCGTGCCGCTCCGCTCCTCTATCTCCCTTGCTGCAGGCACAGGCTCCCAGCCTGCCCTGCTACCAATCCTGACGCTGCTCAGAGCAGCGTCAGGATTGGCTGAGAGTGCCCTGGGTGCTCCCAGGCAGACTGAGAGCCTGTGCAGGCTCTCTCTAGCCCGGCAACTGTGTTGCTGGGCTGGAGAGAATCTACTGCGCATGGGTGTTTGGCTGGCCCGACACGGCCAGCGAAACACACGTGCGCTTTGAGGGGGAGTACTGAACACTCCCCCTCACTGCTCATTACCCCCGTTGCCCTGTCCCTTTAAAAGAAAACGATAATAAACAAAGTTTATTATTGTTTTCTTTTAAAGATTTTGCAGCTGCCGCTACTGGCAGGAGGGAGACGCTCCTCCCTAATGGAGGAGCCGCCCATGGACTTGTATACAGTCTTTTGAAACCATTTCTGGATCACCATTTGGTGAGGGGAAAAGAAGTCTCTGTCTCCTATTTGCAATTTGGAAATGGACATGTCAGTGGCGTGTCAACGTAATCGTAGTCAGAAACCATTATTTAGTTACACCTCCCTCCTGAGTTTGGGTTGGTAACTGAATAGAAGAGTAGAGACAGTCCCTGGCACAGCAACCACATTATTAAGAGTAGTGTTGGCAGTCTCGAGGGGAGGCAGCAGTCTAGAGGACCACCTTCCCCGATGTCTTCCTAAATCAGAAATAACAAAAAAGTGATAGCTGGGATGCCTGAATTAATTTCAGGCACTGGTAATTACTATGGCCACAATTGAGTTAATCCTATGCCAACTCAGATTAGATCCAGACATGCTACTCAGCCTCGATCCTGCTCCAATTCGAACACTCCAGCTTAAACTGCTAAATCAGGTCCTCTCTGAACCAGAACACAAGGAACCAAAGACCAGTTTTGCTCTATATGGGGCTCTTCAGTCAGGTGCAGCTTGGTTTGGACTGTTGCAGAGTAGAGTATAGAGGCGTACAGAACAGAGTAGTTGGTGTAGAGTGCAGTGGCATAGAGTGCATTGGTTTTGAGTAAAGTGGTGTTGAGTGCATTAGCGTAGAGTGCAGTGGTTTAGAGTAGAGTGGCGTAGATGGCAGTGGTTTAGAGTACATTGACGTGGGGGGGCAGAGTGCAGTGGCGTAGGACGGAGTGGCACATATTAGAGTAGAGTGCAGTAGGTTGTTTCAGAGTAGACTGAGTGCAGTGTTGCAGAGTGCAGTGTTGCAGAATCGACGGTCATAGAGTGCAGTGGTATGTAGAAAAGTGGTTTAGAGTGCATTGGTGTGGAATGCAGTGGGATAGAGTTGTGCATAGTACAGGTTGTGGAGAGCAGTGTCGTAGAATACAACAGTGCAGAGCAGAATTGAGAGGTTTAGAGTGCAGTGATGTAGAGTACAATGGAGTAGAGTGCAGTGGTATAAAGCGTAGCAAAGTAAAGTATGGTGGCGTAGAGTGCAGTTGTGCAGAGTAGATTGGTAAAGAGTGCAGAGGCATTGGTTTTGAGTACAGTGGTGTAGAGTGTATTGGCGGTGAGTGGAGTGGCGCAGTGTAGGATGAGTGACATAGAGTAGAGTGGCAGGAATCAAATGGAGTGGCACTGAGTGCAGTGGCCTAGTGTAGATCGTGTCAGAGTAGAGTGGAGTGGTTCATGGGAGAGTACAGTGGTGAAGATAGAGTTGCATAGAATGTAGAGTAGATTAGAGTGGCGTAGAGGGGATTGGCATAGAGTGCACTGGCATAGAGTGTAGTGGTACACAATAGAGAGCATTGGTGTAGAGTGCAGTGGCGCAGAGTGCAGTGCGGCAGAGTAGAGTGGCTTAGAGTGGAGTTGTGCAGAGTGGAGTGGTGCAGAGTGCAATGGTGATGAGTGCAATGTTGCATAGTAATTTAGTGTGGGGTCCAATACACTGGCATATGGTAAATTAGAGTAGAGAGGCATAGAGTGAAGCAGTGTGGTGTGGTGCAGGGTAGAGTGCAGTGGCGCAGAGTGGAGTAATGCAGGGTGTATTGGTGTAGAGTGTAGTGATGTAGAATGCAGAGGTGTAGAGTGCAGACGAGTAGAGTGCAGTTTCAGAGAGATCAGTGGCAGAGAGTGCAGTGTTGCAGAGAGAGCAGTGGTGCATTGCAGACTGCTGTAGAGTGCAGTGGTGTACAGTAGAGTGGCGTAGCGTGCACTGGTGTGGCGTGCCGTGGTGCAGAGTAGAGTGCATAGAGAGCAGTACTGTAGAGCACAGTTGTGAACAGTAAAATAGAGAGGCTTAGATTGCAGTGACGTAGAATGCACTGGTGCAGAGTGTTGTGCTGTAAAGTGTTGCAGAGTAGACAATAGAGATGTAGTTTGTAGTGGTACAAAGTAGACTGGTGTAGAGTGCAGTGGGACAGAGTACAATGGTTTTGAGTAAAGTGATGTAGAGTAGGTTGGCATAGAGTGGAGTGGTGCAGAGCGGAAAGGAGTGGCGCACAGTGGAGTGACACAGAGTAGAGTGCAGTGGTGCAGAGTGAAGTGGCACTGAGTGCAGTGGCATAGAGTAGATTGTTTCAGAGTAGAGTCGAGTAGTGCATCATAGACCGTAGTGGCATAAAGAAGGGTGGCGTACAGTGCAGAGTAGATTAGAGTGGTGTAGAGTGTGCTGGCATAGAGAGGAGTGGTACAGAGTAGAGTGCCTTGGTGTAGAGTTTAGTGGCATAAGTGCAGTGTTGCAGAGTAGAGTGGAGTGGGGCAGACTGGAGTGGTGTAGACTGGAGTGGTGTAGAGTGCAGTGGTGAAGAGTGCAGTGTTGCATAGCAGAGTCGTGTGGGGGTGGAGTGCATTGTCATACAGTAGAGTGGTGTAGAGTAGAAAGGTGTACAGTGAAGTAGCACAGAGTGAAGTGGCGCAGAGCAGACTGCATCAACTTGGAGTGGCATAGTGCAGAGTGGTGCAAATGGAGTGGAGTGGGGTAAAGTGGAGTATGGATGTTGTGGCAGCACACACTGCCATTACAGACAACAAATCTTCAATTGAAATGATCATTACATTTTCACAGACGTAAAGATTTACTCATTAAAGTATACAGCACACAAATGATAATGTGTGGAAATGTCATCAATGACTGTATTGATTTGTTTTGACCGTATTAAAATATTTGTTTCCACCACACTTCAGAGTTACCAAAAGATGTGCTTCATTTGTGCTTTTTAAATCTGATATATTCTGAAATATTTGCAAAGTTCTTTTACAGATGTTTAAATTATGTTGTGTGCTAGAAACAAAATAACAGCGTACGGCCTTCCTCAAGTACAACCCCAGTAGCTAGAATGATTGTTACATAAATCCTCTCACTTTGAAGTCAGAGAAAGAAAAGTAAACACCAAGCTCCCTGGAAGACAGAGCTTGACATTTGACATCGGCCTTTGAATGCACAGCAAATGTGACAAGATAAGAACAAGATTTAAATGACTGTTTACAAAAATTCAGTACTGGTGGACTAATGCATTAAATAGGGTTTGGGAAACGGAAGGGACAAACTCAAGTTAGAAAGCCTAAAATAAATAAAGTCAGCAAACAGAAAGCAAGCAAATGTGAGCTGCAAACCACAAAGCCAATGGTAAGCAATGGGTGGGATGTATTCCCAGGAAAGTTTTCTGAAAGTCCCCAAGGTGTGCATAGCAGACCAGCTTCGCTGTCTTGTAGGCTTTGACCTAAACAGTGATGAGTGAGATGCTTGAATTATTCTCAGCTGCTGGTAATTATTCAGGCCACACCTCAGTACATTGTTTCTTTGCCCACAATGCCACCTCAATTAGACCCAGCATCATGCAAATCAACCTTGATCCTGCTCCAGTAGGAACAGCCCAGCCTGAACTACAAAGACAGGTCTTCTCTGAACTGAAACAAAAGCAACCCAAACAGGTTTCGCCCTATCTGGGGCTCTTCAGCCAGGCGCAGCATGGCTCCAGGGGCAAAGTGAAGACGGGACCCAGGTCTTGAGTTGCGTATGTTCCTGATCAAGGTGGACCTGGCCTGGCATTTTGAGCTGGACTGTTCCTATAGAGAAGGGTCAACACTGATTTGCATATTTCTGTGATATGTCCTGAGTAATTACCACTGGCTGAGATTATTTTGAGTATTTCACCCATCACTTTCTATACTTCAGTACCATGCCCTAATTATGACAGGTATGTCCAGGCATGGGTCCCATGCTCATTTTGCCAATGGAACCAAGATACACTCAAATGAAAAGTTACAATCAGGGCAAAACCGGTCTTGGGTTGCTTGTGTTCCAGTTCAGAAATGGTGCCCACTAGTAGTTCGGGCTGGACTGTTCCTATTTTAGGGGAGTCAAGACTGATTTCCATATTGGTGGGACCAAACTGAGGTAGCATGGTGTGCAAAATAACACTGGACTGGGATGCAGCCAAGAGCAATAGCCAGTGGCTGAGATTAATTCAAGCACTGCATCTATCACTTGTTTGTATATGTCAATGCAATTCTCAGATCAGAAGCATTTTTGGAAGGATTTTTTGCCCATTTAATCAATACGGGCTGCTTTAAAAAATGTTTCCTGTTTAGCAAAACAAATGCAGGGATATAGGTCTGGAAGCCCCTTGCAGGCCTCCGTACCTATATTTTCGGCCAATCACAGCATGTTGAAAAATGTAATATACTTAATTAATGTTTATTATGGAGGTTTTTTTGTGACGCCCCGTGAATGAACATTTTGACATGTGACGTCATAATCCATTGATTGCCT
Source organism: Pleurodeles waltl (assembly GCF_031143425.1). NCBI lineage: Eukaryota > Metazoa > Chordata > Amphibia > Caudata > Salamandridae > Pleurodeles > Pleurodeles waltl. The sequence goes on from NC_090451.1 coordinate 544,100,334, forward strand.
CACAAATTGCATTCCCAACTAGTTGATGTGCAAATTTCACGTCCCTGGTTTGCTAAGATAAATAGTACATCTGCCCCAAATTCCTAGTTGTTCAAGGTGGCAAACTTCTACGAATTTCAGAGTGTACTCACACTTATAGTCACTCTAACAAGATTGAATATTTTACCTGTCTTTAGAAAGCTGGTAAGGTTCACATTCCACATTTTCCTTCGCCACATGTCAGTTAGCCTTTCTCGACTGTATTTACTTCTTTCACCCCAAAAGGGGTAGAGCATAAAAACTCACCAGTGAGGTGAGTTCTTTGCACTTAAAAACTCTCAGTGTACAAAATCTGTTTAAACTCCCTAGCCACAGTTAATTCTGGTTAAGAACTGAAGTTTAAATGCTTCTCACGCCATAGAACCCATCAGACTGCTATCGCTTGCTACTGCAGGGGAATGCCTATTTTGAGCCAATGGGAATCACCATCACTCATTTGTGGGGACCAGCACTTATTTTTCCTTGTCAGATATTTACCGAAAGCAAGAGAGAAAAAAACACACAAAGAGGAAAGAAAGAGAAAGACAAAACCCCTCATCAAGGGATAGAGCAGGGACAAAGCAGGAACCTGCAAGAGTGAGATAAAGGGGCAGGGAATGTATGTTTGTGGATTAAAGAGGCATGAGGTGGACTCCAGACTATGCAGCTTTGGTACTAAGCGTGCTGGCATTTAATAGCACTAGTTGCATTCTTCTGAGCAGAGATTTGGGCACTGGCAATTATTATTTTACAAATTAAGCACTGATGCAGGGCATCTGATAATATGTATTTCTTCTTAAACCAATGACATTTACCTATTGTAGGGTTCGAGTGAGTAATACTTAAGCTAACCCTACTCTTATTAAGATACTGAGGGCCACATGTACGAAATTTCGGATTTGCGACCCACAAATTGCAAGTCAGAGCGATTCGCAATTTGTGAGTTGCAAAACCGAATGTAGGATGGTGTCCCTGACACCATCTGCGATTCGCAAAGGGGTCGCAAATGCCCACCTCATGAATAATCATGAGGTGGGTCGCAATTTGCGACCCCCTTGAGAATGGCGGCCCTCACAGGGATGGTGGCCTGCTGCGGACAGCAGACCACCATGTCAGTGACTGCTTTTCAATAAAGCAGTTTTTGTTTTTGTAATGCAGCCTGTTTTCCTTAAAGGAAAATGAGATGCATTACAAAAAAAAAAAAAGAAACGTTTTCGTTTCATTTTTTCAGAGCCGGCAGTGGTCTATAGGACCACTGCCGGCTCTGAAAAAATGTTTACAGTGACATTCACAACGAGTAAGGGGTCCCATGGGGACCCCTTCCCTTTTGCGAATGAGTTAGCACCCATTTGAAATGGGTGCAAACTGTGATTGGTTTGCGACCGCGTTCGCGGTCACAAAACAATCCTACATTGCACTGCGAGTCGCAATTAGGAAGGGAACAACCCTTCCTAATTGCGAGTCGCAAACCCATTTTGCGATTAGGTAACCAGGTTACCAAATCGCAAAACTGGGTTTGTGCATCGCGAAGTTCTTTTTCCACATCGCAAACAGTGAAATTTGCTGTTTGCGACGTGCAAAAAGCTACCTACATGTGGCCCTCAGAGTACAGTACCTATTATCCTATATCGAGTCTTCATTATCCATCTCCCATTAGTCCTCCATGGTCATATTGTCAGCATTAAGGAATTTTCTTTTTTTTTTTTTTTTTTTTAATATCCAAATTGTATTATTTGTTGTTGAAACTTACACACAGCATGTTCCAACATTAGCAACAATGAGTCCGCATTAAGGGATTTTAAGAAGAATGTCTCCTTCCAAATGACTGTCACCTGAGCCGTCAGCAGTAGTGATTGCTCCCACTACAGATATTGCTACCTGTTGTAGGGGGTGATTTTTGTACAGAAGAAACTGTTTTCTAGTTCTTCATTACGTCCTTATTTCAAAAAGACCTTGCTTCACAAGGTTTTGCTAGAGATTTTCCAACTTTTGCCAGCTTTTCCTTTCACTTTTCTGATACGTTGTGGCCTGCGTGACTAGCACAGGTTTAAGAAAAAGACAAATAGTTTTATTCCTGCCAGACATTATTTTCCACAGTCTGACACACTGAATGTTTTAATGGATCTGGCACACAAAAAAGGTTCAGGAGACATTTGCTGCTGAGTGCACGCTGGCGCCAAGAACCTCCATAGACGCCTTGTGTTCAGGAAGATGCCTTCATTCACACTATTTATTCATAGTGTATAACGCCAACACCTAGTGCCTAGCACATTATAAGGGAACAAATGTTACTGGGTATGTGTCCAAATTCATTATAGTACAGGCACTGGGATTGTCTTGGGCCCTCACACAGGTTTAAGTTAATGAGCATAATAAAGAGAGGAGGTGGTGTCTGTGGGCAACCAAGTTGAAAGGACGATCTGGTGATGCATGAGAGCGCAGAGACAAAAGAAAAAAGTTTCGGAGCTCACAAGGGTGGTGAAAAAGAAGGAAGTCATTTAAGGGTCACAAGGATCAAAGCTGCTGCTTTTGGCTTCTCCATTGATATCCCTGGCACAGTCCTTGATATTTCTGATCTCATGGGTCATTAAGATTGTAGAACGAACTGAAAATATACAGGGCCCGTTTCCACGTCTCCTTCCACAGAACGTCAGCATCAATTGGCAATCTGTTGAGGGGCTAAATGTAGGTCAAGGCTGTTAGGATGTCCTTGAATACCACATAACAGTCATGGACGCGTCATGGGTCCCGAAGACCCTCCTGGCCCTCAGAACTAGCAAATCTTGATAGGACCTGGAAATCCTGTTACAAAACATGGAAAAAGTATTCAGTATTTTGATTCATGGGAGCAGCACAGTACACAAAAGGAATCTAGTATGGATGATTGGTGACCTCAACTGAAGCACTGGTATAGATTGACAAAAAGAGAGCATGCATTTGGACCAAAAAAGACAAAAAAAAAAAAAAAAAGTATATGCTGGTGTTAGGCATATTGCTTTGTCTTTTCGAAATAATACTACATTTTGAAATGCATCGACCTTCCGATTACAATTTTGATTTTTGCACGTTCATGTTTGTGAATTATTTCGTATTTGTTTTGCGTACAATTGTTCCTATATTTTTGACTGCCTGGTATGATTCAACTCAATTGTACTTATTCTGTCAACAATGAAAGAATGAAGGGTTAAGACATCCCCACCAAGAATAGAATCTGCGGCTAACATACACAAACACCTTGACTTCATCCTTGAATCATTCATTAGAAGATGCACTATTATAACTTACACTTATCTAGAACATGAATATTGAGGACAAAAATATGGTGTGGCCAAAATATCGAGGTCTCAATACTGAGAACCACACTAACGAGGAGGGAAGTGCACATACATAAGAAGAGAATGTGTATATAAGCTCCTCTTTATGCTGCTTTAATATGCACCACAAGCTATTTAGATATGATAGTACAACAGATGTAATGAGTGAGCCATATATGTCCTTGCTTGTGTCAAAAAGCATGTGACATCACTTCCTGATCTGAAATCACTTCATGTGATGTTTTCAACGGCCTCGTGACTGATAAAAGAATTGCTTACCACTTCAAAAGGTCAGTCACCCATGCTCTAGAAACTTCCTAAGTTAGGCATAAATGCGTACAGAGAGATATACCATGTCATGGGTGTTACAGCTCTGAACTGGATATTTTCCTTAAGTTCTGTCAGGGTGCTAGGTGTAAGTAACTCCAGTCATTCATTACCCATGCCTGAAACGAGCTGTGGCATATATGTGGCATATATCTTCAACAGGCCTTCGATATATTGGGTAATCACAGCATGGCTAACTCAGCAGTTCTCGGCTGGCCCTGCACACAGGCTGCTCTTGCCTGTGAGCTAAGGAGGGAGTTGCAATGACGTGCCTTTCCCACTTCATTCAGATGTGACAGTACTGGAAAAAATGTGTTGTGGTGGAAAAGGCACGCAACTGTAAGATGGCCCGTAACATGGCCTCTCATTGGATGACTGCGCATCTTCTCATTCTCTAGCCATCAGTGATGGTCATGGGAGGGTCTCCCCCCAGCAGCAGACCCAGAACCACACTCTTCCACCCACAACTGACTTGCCAATAGGGGTGTGCTGATTGCACTCCTCAAAGCCAATTGTTTGTGTTGGGGTACAATAATACCTGCTCACACAACTGCATACTCTGTCAGTGCCGTGCCCTGGAACCTCCTGGACCGTGAGTGACTGCTCTTTCATTAATCATCACATCGTCTGGGCGAAAACGAATAGATCCCCAAACACCGGGGCTAACATTGTTGAACACCTTATTATGGTATGATCCCAGTGCTGCATAGGCGCAGACCTACACATATGATTATTGTGCCTGGGTTTATGATTATTGTGCCTGGGTATATAATTGCTGGACTCTGAATCTGAGGCTGCTACTGGGTATTTGAGCATGCTACAGAGAGACATTGCTGGGGTGAGCACGCAAAGCTTTATGGATGTGCAGCCTTATTTAATCTGTGCTCTCAGATCTTCCTCAGAATACCTCAATGTGAAAGCTCTGAACAGTTCTCGCAAGAATGCATGGAATGTGTTTATCGATAATTTCCCACGTATCCATAGTTTGGTTAAACAGCTGGATCACCAAACCGTGACAGTCTGCATTGACGGTTGTTTCAAGTGAGAATGCAAGGCATAATACTCATCATCGTCCCCTGTGATTGTCAGTGTGAGGAAATATCTACGGACACTGACATGAGGTTGGCAAAATACTGGAGCAGATAGTATTTTATGGTACCTTAGTAATTGGAAAGTCTCGATATCCACAGTTACCAGCAGAGGCATTGGTAGCGGAAGCTGTGTGTAGTAGGAACGGTAGGAGTCCCTTATGAGATTCAGGGACATATTTATGAGCTGTGCATCATGGTTGCACCACGCAGTGTGGTACATGTGTGACACAAACCTTTAAGTTATATTTTTTAAGCCACGCATAGCCACTTTGCATTGCTTTGAGTGGCACCAAAAATATGGAGTAAGGCAAAACAAAACAAATTGTTGTGTTGCCTTACTCTGCTCTGGAAAGGTGTTCCATGGGTGATGCATGAGTGTTGCCAGACAACTCCCTGGATTTTGACGCATTCCCAGATTTACAAGAACTTGTAAACCTGGGAATGCGACAAAACCTCACACCTTCCCAGGGGAGGCAAAACAAGGAGAAATATCTTTATTTCTCACATGGATGTCATTTGAGGGTCTCCGGGGGTCGCAACAATGGCGCAAGGGTGCCTGCGAAGGTGCTAGGCAGCCCATTGTGCACCAGCGCACGGAGAAAGGACAGAAATGTGCCAGAGGCCTTAAATTCAACACACTTCTATTGTTTTCCAGTGACACTGGGGCACAGCAAGGTGACATGCTGTACTGCACTGCGCCACTTTGCCATAAATATGGTCCTCAGCGTCAGAGCTGGGAGGGACAGCCACTTCTTCAACCACAGACGTGCAGCAGTGCCACTGACCTTCAGGAAGTACACCTTTGTTCCCATCGTTGCACCTATCTCCTTGACCCTTAAAGTCTAGGCCCAAACACAAATCTGGGGCAGTGCAAGAAAAGGAATCAAACATAACATTCAGGATCAGAATGCAAGATCAAGTGTGCGCAAGTGTGCGTACATTCATGCACTGAGTCAGCGTTATCAAAGCTAGAGTCGGTGGTATGAGGCATGCCAGTTAGGATGTCTCTTCTTAAATGGTGAAAAAGTATATGTCCCTCTGGATACAGCACTCAAGGAGAACAAATACACAAGTGTGTGTTGTAACGACATGAAACGGGAAGGGTGCAAATTAAGACCATTTAATAAACAAATTAGAACAAGCATTGGCAAAGCCAACAAGTCTTGCCTATGAGAGATCTAGTGGCTTTGTCAATTTTTTTAGCCAGATTGCACAGCAGCGCTGGCTTCAGTGCAGCATGACTGAAAGTTTAAAACAAAGTGCTATGATGCGGTCAATGCTGGCTGTGTCATACAGCTTTATTTTCTTTACTTCCAACCATGTTGCAACATGGCTAAGATACACTACAAGGCCAAAAGATTTCACATAGACATGACCTATTGGCTTTGCCTATGCTTGTTCTTCAACAGCATTTGGCCTGCAGGGACTTTTAAACCTACATATATAATTTTAAAAAATAGTCTATCTGCGTTTTGAACAAAATAATCGTCTTTAGCATCAATTTCAATTAATTGATTCTCATGCAATAAATAGTTGTAATGTGATGTGCAAGATAATAAACTGTTTTTTAGGCGATGCCTTGCTTCAACTTGAATGATTTCATTGATGAAATTACTTAATTTCTACCTGCATGAACTGAAAGAAAATAGATGATCTTGTGAGGAGAATGTGATGAAGAAGCAATACTCCAGTCTCAAAGCATGATGCTGACAGCTCAATCAACACACCGGAAATTAACCCTAGGTCATACTGGATGATGCTTTGTACACCGTCCAAAAATATGAGCAAACTGAGGCTGTCTCATTTACACAACTTAAAGAATGGAGCAAACAAACAGTTCCGAAAACACGGTTTCAACATTTGTTTTTCCTTTCCATATACATTCAGCATCATCCATCTGCTAGTTGTGAACAAACTACTAATCTATTCATGGAAACACAAAGTCTGTGGCAGCAGCGGAGTTATGATAAAGAAATGCGAGGTAAACTGTATGGTAAAGGCTTAGGTATGTTTCTGTATGGGTACCATTGAAAACATTTAAAATGTACAACATCTGTTACTTTTCAGGTGCACAAACATAATGCGGTGGACTCTTCTTTGCCTCTGCTTGTTAACACAGATGTACACAGCACCGCTAAGTAAATGTGTCTTTCCAAACAGCAACAGACCATATCACTGCTAGTGCTTCTGCCAGTATCACAATAAGACTAGCCACATAAACATTTGACTTTTTTATATTCTCATGGATAGTCATTTATCCATTCAGTAAAGTGAAATGGAAATATTCACTTATGTATCAAAACAACATCTTTTTTCTCATCATGAGCATGTGGTGATTGCTTTATCATTGGTTAGAAATATAAACAAGCAGCAATGAGGGGGTGGGGGACAGGTCAAGCAGAGAAGTGGGGGAGGGGTTGGGGGAATGGGCAAGCAACACAGATACATTAATTTTAAAAAAATCCTCTCACTTTTAAGTCAGAGAAAGAAAAGTAAACAGGCACCCTCGGAAAACAGCGTCTGACATTTTACCTTGGTCTTTAAATACACAGCAAATGTGATGAGATGAGGACAAGATTTACAGGTTTGTTTACAGAAATGCAGCTCTGAGCAAGTGAAAGCATGAGCGCTTGTGTGAAGTGCTCAAAATCAAAAAAAGTAGTTCCTGAAAAAGTTCCTAAAATGGGAGTAGTGGATGCGTAATAGTAATTGATCCATACTCTCAGGGAGGGATATACACAGGAAGAGGCATGACGCATGCATGCCATGGACAAATGGGGAGAAAGAATATGAGAGCAACGATGGAGCCAGCAATGGGAAGTCTATGAGCGGGCTGAAACCCATATATTGGATACAGCAGTCTCTTCAAGACAGCACATGTGCTGTCTACCTCAGACCTAAAAAAGCAACAGTGGATGGAGAAGAAAGGGGAATTGACAGTAAAGCTGGGGACTAGGGATTTTATTCTTAGTGTGGAAGATGGGATACTCCATCAATACATGGTGATTTGAGGATTCATGCTTCCTATCATACCCTACAGGTATGTGTTTATATGTCTTGGAAATACATGTTTCAGTCAGTAACCTACTTGTTAGGGGGTTATTTTGACACCAACAGTTCAAGATTGTCAGCAGGGTGGCACGGGTTCCATGAACATTAAGCAAGTGTTGGTGTTAGCAGCCTGAGAGTGAAAGCCCATTGACCACCTCATTACAGAGTAATTATGTTTTTCTACACCAGCCTGCGGGCCTTGGCTTGTTTTGAAGCAGTCAGAGACAGCTGCGCTGCTCCTAATTTGTAGATGCCATTGGATTTAGGTTTTAATCTCACTGGTGGTATGATACATAATCAGTAGACTCTATTTCCTTGCGGATAAAAGCAGTACGTTGATTCACAGTCGAATCATTTGTTTCTCTAAGAAATACTTCATGATTAATTGTTCTCTGCAGCAGCATGCTATGAGCCTTTAAGAAACTCGTACAAGGAAGCAAAACTCTGGATGCTCCACAAGCAAATATTTAAGTCACAGGAGAAGCAGGACATACCATGGTTAAAAAACTATGGGCCTGATTACAACTTTGGAAGAGGGTGTTAATCCGTCCCAAATGTGACGGATATCCTGCCCACCGTATTACGAGTTCCATATTGCCAGCGTAAAGACAATACAGACTTCACGAAAAAATAACGCTTCATGTACACTACTCCGCTGTACTTCTGTAGGCTCTGTACTTTGTGTGAGGGACTTATGTTTGGTTTCTGTCTATGTGCGGAACCAGATGTGTGCATCAAGGTAGCATTAAGCACTGCTGTTCATGCTGCACCTGGTCTAGGTGTGACTGAGATTTGCACTTGATGCTTCCAGTTCTTTGTGAGGGATGCCTGAACTCATTGTGCAGCTACTTTACGTCAATGACAAATTCATTGTTGTTGCCCACAATGGTCTTTTATGAGTGCGAAGGGACCTTGTAAACGTCACCATTTCTATGCTTGGCATTTTCTGTATTTGAGTTAAGCTTGAATTGGTGATGCTTTATTTTGAGAGTAGCATTACATTACTCTTGCCTGAAATGTGCAAGAGATGTTTGCTCCACTGTTGTCTGCACTGTGGCCACTCTGCTTTTAAGAAAAGCTTGCAAAGCTGCAAACCTAAAGTGTCTTTTTCATAAAAAGATTGTGTCCAGTATTCCAACAATGCTATAATGTCTCAGTGCCAGTTGCATAAACCCCCAATAAAAGCAACTTGAAACACAGCACCCACCAATGTTATTTCCATTTGAGGTATTTATGAATGTTATGGATATGACCCATTATATTGCAAAAGGGTTTTGCAGACTTTAAAAGCTTTACATCCACAACAGTGTGCCATAATCCAGTCTTCAGCGACAGTAAGTTGTATACAAGTTAAATAATTTATCTCCCATCTGGTTAGATATTTTACATATTAGTATTAGTGTCGGAAATCACACCCGACATATTTGTGTAAAGCATTCCTGCAAGATTCCTCTCCTCTAAGATATGTATAAACATAAGTACAGGTGTCCTGTCTAATGCATGAGCATGTGATATAAGCATAGGATATTGCCTCTGTCTTACTTTGAGACTGTAGCCTGTAAAACATTCACACCTTGAGGTATATATTTGATGTATGAATCCTCTGCATGAGATGTCAATGTAACATGATGTATTTTTTTACATAACCGAAAAGATAGGTTAGCTTGATAGCCCAATGTCTGATCATGTAAGATTTATTTAACTGGAGGTGTGAGCCTATAATATCTGGGTAACCAGAGGGATGTTTTTGCTTTCAGATATTTTAGCATGTGAGGTTGATGTAACTCAAGAGAAGCTTTGCTGTTAGAAGAGTTAGAACCAAATTTCGAGTTTAACAGATGGGATACTCCCTCACAAATGTGGCATATACTCAATCTGCCATATTACCAGTGCCATAAGCTACTAAGACCATGTACTAGGTCAGAAGAGATATTCAGCACGTTTGTCATGGAGTATTCCATCTACCAAAATTTAAATATGGACCTAAGTCTGTGATGTATATGTAATTTGAACTATTGTGTTGCTTTCATATATATAATGGCAGAACTGCTGTCTGTGGTTTGAGTCAGTGAGATCTGTGTAGAGTGTGGAACAGATCGTCTGTTAACAGTCTAGGCTCATACAATTTGTGTCATTTGAGAATCATGTTAGAGGCCCTATTTCAAAAGATGTCTCCAACCCCCAGGAGTTGATACCTGAGTCTTCACACTTTGCACAGGTAACCTTAGTATAGCTTTCCTGTGTGAAGCCTGTGGTAAGATGTGTGTAAAATGAGACCTAGATGAGTAGTCAAAAGCTTAAATGCATGTGATTAAATTTCTATGAACAAAGTTCATTTTTCTAAAGCCTACGACTTCTGTTCTCATCCCTTCTAACTCTAACTCAAAATGTTGTAACATGTTTGGATGTTCAAAAAATATATGCTGATAGCACAAATGATCCTGAAAAGGCTGCAGTACATCCCACAAGTTTCCTAAACGAGTGGCACTGTATTTTGAAAATATCCCTAAAATCTTTCTTTATTTTGAGTTCCGTGGTGTTCAAATCTGTCTTCTATATTTTACAGAGTAGGGCTGCGGTTCCTGTGAGCAAATTGCCTCTTGTAAATGTAGTCTGTCTTACTTACCTAGGAATCCATATGGCGAATTTAATTTTGAAGATGTGTGATCTGTATGACTGATTAAGTATAAATGGGAGTTCCAAATACATGTTGTGCCCAGGGCAACAATAGCTCTTCAGATGAAGCTGCCTCTCAACTGGCCAAAGAGTGTGTGAATGAGCTGAAAGGGTTAATAAATTAAAAGATTTTCTGAACAAGGGCCCTCAAAATATGTTTGGGCCAGGGCCCTCAAAATCCTTAACATGTTCCTGCAAGACTGCCTAGTCTTGGTTCTTCCTTTTGTTTTCTTCTTGCCACATAGGCCAGTTCCTATCGCTTTATCTCTCTGGCAGGAACGTTTCATTCCTGCTTTCTCCCTTTGTCACTGTTTTTTTCCTTTCCCTCCATTTTCTCAATTTTTTTCTTTCACTAGGCATGAGTCACAGTCTGCTGATGAAAAATAAGTCCAAGTCCCATAAATGATTGCTAGGGCCCATCACCTGCACCAATTCCACAGACTACGCACTGGATAATAAATTGCGTTTGTTGTTATTTTAGAGCAAATATCAGGAAGTTAATGTTCATTCTCCTGAGAGTGGACGGATTCAGGTCCTGCAAGGAATAGAATAACTAACGTCCAGTACAAAATTGTCAAACAACTGACAATGTAATCATTGGGATCATTAAGATCGTGGTGGGTGGTCTGTCAGCCATTTAGCTCAGCAGAAGCCATGGCTAGCCCTAGCACAAAACTACCACCGAATTTAGAGATCATTGCCAGGAAGGCAGAGATCTCTGTGCCTTCAGTGAGTCACTGCTATGGCAAAGATTTCGTTTTCTGTCAACAAATTTCTATGTAGAATTTTCTCCCTGCCCGTGGAGGTTATTGTGCAGTTCCCTTATCTGGGACTGCTATGCCTCACTTGGCAGGCCCGTACAGTTAGAATGAGTCATGGTCACTCACCCAAAATAGTGCAGGGAGAACCTCACTATTACGCAGTAGCCAAGTGATGGAAAGACCACCAGGTAAGAGGTTTACACCTGCACAGCCAGTTGAGGCATCACCAGAGTAATCTAAGCACTTTTCTCAAACTCTAAATAGAGGAGGAAAACTGGAAGTTTAGAGGGTGGGAGCACCACTGAAGTACAATTGTGCTCCATCCCCACATTACTCTAAATGATCCACCCTTTATATAGTTCCTACAAGTTTAGAAGGACTGCGTATTGGGTCGACAAGAACTTAACGATATAGAGACTTAGGCCCTCATTATGACATTGGCGGTAAATCCCACTTACCGCCACACTGACTGCCGCCAACTTACCACCGCTGTGGTGGATATCCGTTCACCAAATTATGACACACACACACCAATCTGACAGTATTCAGCCACAGACACAAATCCGCCACACCAAAGGTCAGTGATAAATTGGCGGTATCAAAACCCACACAGTTACGCCAACAGAACAACGCCCACCACATTATGACCCACAAATCACCACGGCAGACATTCAACAGCGGTAAACCATTGGCGGTACATACTGCTGCCCTCAAAATGGACACACACAAACAAAACAACACCACATTGGACAATTCAAACAACATACACCAGACACCCATACATACACCACACCCACACCACTATAAAGCACAAACCCACATTACTCACAACCCTTTACAATTACAAACAATTGCCAGCAGAGAGACATCAAGACCACAGACACAACCAGAGCCACACACTATTCATCCTTATACACCACTCACGCACCCCACATCACACCCCTCAACACTTTACCCAACACACCCCCACCTACACACCTCACACAACAACCATGGCACCACAAAGACACCCCGCTTCACAGATAAGGGTCATGGTGGAGGAAATTATCAGGGTAGAGCCACAGTTATTTGGAGCACAGGTGCAGCAGATATCAATAGCTAGGAAGATGGAGCTATGGCAGAGAATCATGGACAGGGTCAACGCCGTGGGACAGCACCCAAGAACTAGGGAGGACATCAGGAAGAGGTGGAATGACCTACGGGGGAAGGTACGTTCCATTTGCAGAAAGACACCAGCTCGCGATCCAAAGGACTGGCGGTGGACCCCCCACCTCCTCCCCCACAACTCACAGCATGGGAGGAGCAAGTCTTGGCAATCCTGCATCCTGAGGGCCTGGCCGGAGTCGGAGGAGGACTGGACTTTGGTAAGTCAACTCTCTACTACTACTACCCCCCTACCTGCATGCCATCACATACCCCCACCCATTCTCCAATCACTCCACTGTCGCGTAGGCTCTCATTATCCTAATGAGACTACTGGATTTTGAGCAGCAAGATCGTTCACAGTGTGGGGGACTAAGTCTGACCCACAGTGAAGGACCCTTGTCACTCTAAATCCAGGTTTTGCTCCGGCTAACTAGCAGTGCCTCATCTCTCCCAAAGGGAAGAGACAATTGGGCAGCCGAGCGCATGACATCTTAGCACTTCCCAGGGAAGTCGTGGTCACTCAGGTCACAACCGGTTCTCTCATACACAGCACGGTCTCACATAGAAATGAAAAAGGCAGTTTAAGTTTTAAAGATTGGTTTAATAAAACAACTGCATTTTAGATAGCAAAGCGTGAGCTGCAATAGCCAGAACTACACAACACAGTAGGATTAAAATAGTAACGATGAGAGTGAAGCACAAGAATAAAGCTATCATAGTGCCGCTAGATTATGTTGTCTCTAAGATATATTTCGAGCACAGCATGTGAAGCTCTAAGCCTGCCTTTCAGGTTCCCCCGGGAGGACATCAACCCTCATACCTGATCAAAGGCCTGTAATCTGCATCAGCATCTGCAACAGGGCAGTCAGCATCTAGTTGTAGGTTCCAGGCCGGAATCTCCCTCCGACCTGTACTAGGACTAGAAAGTGTTTTTATAACTAACACGCAGATGTTTTAAGAAAATGTCCCTACGTAAGGATGTGTAATTCCTACGAATACTGGAGACTAAACTTCTACCACGTTTACCGGCAATGTACCAGACTGTAGCCTTGACTGAAGCACAGGGAGATCAAGAATGCATTATTTGAGAACACAGTGCTGAACTAAGCTAAACAGTGTGATAGAAGGAAATTAAAACAAGACCGTAAAACTGGTTATTTGTAAAATAACAGTGCAAAGCTGAATAAATTGTATCTAGGACAAAGTGCACAGCGGCCTAGTATGTTAAACTAACGTGCATGAAACTATATTAAAAATGGCTACACTACACCCTCCCCTTGTCGGTAGAAATTGGTTTAAGCCGAAGCTAAAATGCCCTAAGCTCAAATATATTTAAAACCCTATTCAAATTTTAACAAGTTAAGAGGACACACAAGCATACTAATTTGCAAATTTCAAAATGAGCATGCGGCCCAATGCCGAATTCAAAGGAAAATGTCAATTTATGATAGTTCCAAATCAAGCATCAGTCATGGAGAGCAGGAGATTCTTCACCTCGGCAGATGACAAAACCAGTAACTCCACGCCAAAAACTACCAAGGAGCAGGTGTGTTCCAGAGCCCCAGTGTTAACCAAGGCGGCACCACATGCAGTGCCTACGAACAAGTTAATATTAACTTCCTCCAGGAAGGGTAGCTCGTAATCATCCTCTCTAAGCAAACGCAGCCACAGCGCGCATGTCTGGTAATGAACCCTCATCGAGAACATCAACAGATCAGCATCAATCACTGGGGGCGTTGCTGTGAGAGACAAACGTCCAGTGCATGTTCAAAAGAGCACCAACCGCACCGAAACACGGGCTGCACACAATCCAAAACCGGTCTGAACTACAGAGACCAGTCACACTCCAAATATTCCAGGAGTGTTGCTCCAAAGTGCTGCATCATACGTTCACGACACAGCTGTGCTGATGGGAGCGCCCACATTCGTCCTTGTTGCGGCGGGACAGCCACTGCGGAAAAACAACAGCAACAGCAAAATGGCGGTTAGTAAAGCCAAAGTTATCCGAAATCCCGCAAAAATGCTTCCGAAAATTGAATGAATAGCCGAAGGTATTAAACCAAATATAGAGGAAAATGTGTGAACGAAACCAATACCAACAGCTTTGAAAAAATTTGCTAATCCAGCCGTGCTGGACGCATTAAATTTACGTCCCACGAGTTCACCAAAGTGTCTCGGAAAGTTTGTATTTAACAGGGACTGTATTTCCGCCGATGACCTTGCCACCTGAAGTGCGTAGGTCTTGCGTGCAGATGTAAAGGCCACATGCTTCTGAAACAATAAAGCTTTCAGTCTACTTAACCTGTTAAAATTCACCTTGGAAGTAACAATGTGAGGCCAAATATCCGCTACCTCCCTAATTTTAGTGGGGGGAAACAACACGTTCCCGCAGCATGTAACGACCTTAGTGACCGAAACAACGTAAACTATTCTGGCCCGCATGCCACAACAGTCTTCACTATTGAGGAGGACGTAGCTGCCGTTTGAAAGCACCTGGAACATGCGTTTAATCAAGGGAACTGGAACTCCCTTCAGATAGCAAGCCAAGCTCGCAACCGAGGTATTACACGCCCCATGCAAGGACAGCTGTTTACAAATCATCGAATGGCTGACTGAAGTCTCACATTCACTGCCGCTAAGAAAGACCTCTTTCATGCCATTGAGTCATTTGTACGAGAAGGGAAGCTCCCACACCTCATAGATGTAACTATCTCCCAACTTTTCATATCTGCCTACCGGAACATGTTTCAAACAAGAAGTGAATTGTAATGTAGAAATAGGCAGATTAATAACCCTGTGTATCAACCACTCTGCTGAGGGAATCTTGGCCACGGTAAAAGGCAATCTTTCTAACTTTTCAATGTTGAGCATGACATAAGTCGCCTCCTTCTTAGCCATTAGTTGTTGTTGTCGCGTTAAATTAAAGGAAAAAAATATTTCCCTGGCACTGATGTGCTGCCACGGAACGCGACCTGCCTTCAATATCTGAAGCGTCCAACCCAACTGCATAATGGACCTGGTCTGACTCTGTCCATGATATAAAGAAGACATATCAGATTGTATAATGTCTATAGCAGAAGAAACAATGTTGTTAATTGTATATATCCGGTTGGACAAGGTGTGAATTCCATTATCCACAACAGCTAATGCTTTTTTCTGATTTTCCCGATCTATCTGCCTTAACCGGGCCGCAGCCTCTTGTCGGGAAAGTTTCCATATTTCATTGTATACCTCATACAAGAAATGCTTCCTATGTGGCATCTTTGGGCCTGACAAAAAATCTTGTAAGTCAGTGTTATTAGACAGGAGAGTGAGATGTGTCTTAACTGCATCTTGCGAGGATGATTTTAGCTATTGCTGGCACAATTTTCCCACACTATATGTTGTAATTATTTCAGCATGTTCTGGTGATATATAGCGAGGGTCTGACCTACTCGCTCGGAAACCCCCAGAGGAGGTGACAAAACATTGATGACACCCATTGGTATCTATTGGCCACAATAACCACCCGCCTGGACGTGTCAGTGAAGTGTTAAATGTACCATTCTGGACCCATTCATTAAGCTCTCTAAAAGTTGCATTTGTTTACTTTTGCCAGTTATTAAATTTTGCAGGGGCAGGTATGCTGGGCATGTTTAATTCTCAGATTGTAGCTAAGCCTAAGCAACTGGTCTGTTGTACTGTTTCATTTAAAAAAATCATTTGAACGGGGATGAGACATGCTCTAAAGAATGTTTCTCTACCCTTGGTTTGCCAATTTTTTGTTCCCCAAACACTTTTCAAATCAACATTTTTTTACCAATATTCATAACCTTCAATTGATAACCGGGAAACAAAGGAGTCCGAATATATAAATTTCGTGTTGGTCAACAACATTTGTTTATCCCTAGTTGGAGTTATCTTAAAATAATATGACTCAGCATTTTTTTGATGATGCCTAGAAAAATACGTACATTTTTTAAAATAAGTTTTTGAACTCCCTTGCGGGGGAGTTGGGCAATGTTCCCATTGCGTATTATCAAATATCGTTTTTGGACTGCTCGCTTTATGTATGAAGTGGTGCCCATAATAATTATAGCAAAACATGTCACCATAATTGTCTTTAAACTGGTAAACATCCTCATTTTCATAGACAGTATAATATTGCAATTCTGTCATCATTGAGTCAACTGTTTTCACATCCTAATCATCAGATACAATGCCTGGTATGACTATATCATTCATGGATAACTTTAGCACATACGGTATTTGAATTATTTCAGTGGGGCCGTATATAGCAAACAGTACTTTATCCTACACAGTCCCATCTGGAATTGGCACTGCAGAAATGTTCACAAAGGACAAGTCTCTTCGAACCTTATGTGTTGAAAAATGTGGTTTCAATACCTCCTCCACCTGTTCAACCGCTGATCTCTCGGGAAGAAAATGCCCATGTATTAACAGAAAAAAGGTAATAAACCCAATCCAAAGAAAAAATGCTAGGACAGTCAATACAAGCCACAGATAGTTCCATGGAAAAATAAAATATGTATCTTTAAGCCAATGTATCAGCTTACGTGGACCTGACAGGTCAGCAGTCGAAGAGGCAAATGAGTCCGATAGACCATCGTTGTTGTCGGCCAAGTAACGAGAGGCAGTTCGTGCAAAAGGCGTTGCGGTAGTCAATGGAGGAGTCGTGTCTCCCGTGGTGGTACACTGTAGACAGCACCATCCGTCACGTTTGTAGTCATGGTGACTTGATCAAATGTTTCTAAGTTGATCGTTGTTAGTGGAACTAATGCAAGATCATCATCCACCCTCCCCAAGCTCGGAGAGGTAACGATGTTGGTATAGACAACTTGAAGCGGAACTTCTTCTCCAGTAGTGAGAGGGATTCGGGAACTACTGGACTTCCTCTTGGTCGGCTATGTAGAATCGTCCACATGTTGTAATTTGACGTTGTCAATAGAAACAAAGCGATTTTCTTTGGCACCTGGCAACGGGGGTAGAATAACAGTTCTGGTTCCGTGTATCCCCAACACAGGGACTGGTGCACGATAAGAAGGGCCAAATTATTTTTTCACTGTGACCTTTTTACGCACAAGATCCCCAACCCTGGAAATCCAGCCGGTAGGTGTTACTGGCACATCCTTAATTCCTGTGGAGGCAGCACTTTTAGAAGAGCTATCTTCACGGAACTGCTGTAATTCCTGTAAAACAGTGACACGATCATTTATGTCAAAAAGTGTTTATGCCGCCTCCATACCAGGACCATCAAGATCCGGAACAAACATTTGTGTTCCGAACAGGCACTCATATGAAATACGACCCCCCAGGGACCTTCTAGGCAGGTTATTTAGGGCTCTCTGAACTTCATACAGGTGGGTTAGCCAACTACGACCCGTACCTATGACTCTGGCTGTTAAGGATTGCTTTAAATCGTGGTTTAATCGCACCACAACAGAATTTCCCTTGGGATGAAATGGAGACGAGTACTGGAGCTGGACCCCCAACGAAGCCATGGTGTCCCTGAATGCCCTTGAGGCAAAGGCAGGGCCCTGGTCCGAATGGAATGCCGCAAATGCATTTGTACCGACAAGGACTCGCAAATCTTTAATAACAGTCCGAGTGTCAGCCGAGCGTTGTGGCCACACCCACACAAATCTGGAGCAAGAATCAACAGCGACTAGTATATTTTTGTATGCATTATCCGGTGTTAATGGACCGCAATGATCCAGGTACACACATTGTAATGGTCTGTGTGAGATTAAGAGGGGTGTCTGTGGCGGGCGCTTAGCTGTGGAAACTTTAATTTGTTGACAGATGTCACAACAAAGGACATATTGCTTAGTCTCTTTATAGAGACCAGGCCACCAATAACGGGCCTGTAAGAGTGAAATTGTAGCAGCCACGCCAGCATGTGCAGATGCCACCCCCTCATGTGCTGCTTTAATCAATTGTGGTCTTACATCTTTATTGGGGATGTCGCGTACGCCTGGAATTTTAACTTCAGCATTCAGCATACTTCCCATCAAGTATTGATATTTATTAGGAAATCTTTTAGGATAAGGCGAACCATCAACTGTAGCTTTTATGGCAGCCATAATGTCTGTGTCTGGTTTGGAACTCGAACGAGTCACTGCAGCTACAGTGGCAACTGCCACTGCCGACTTTGCGGCTTCATCAGCCAAAGTGTTACCAGCAACGTGTATTCCAACGCGCTGGTGTCCAAGTGTATGCACAACATGGACTTTGGGTAGCGTCTCTTTCAGGTCTGCTACCTTCCCCCACAGTAGTCTGTTTTTTATGGTGTTGCCTTTCGAATCTCTGAACCCATTCAAGCGCCAGTAATGCAGGCATTCATTATTAGACTGGACACAATAATAAGAATCACAAATAATCAGTGTGAACTTTGTCGGATCTGTATGTTCTAGTGCCATTAGTAGAGCTCTTAGCTCAGCCAATTGTGCTGTACGATCCCCTAAGGTCTGTGTATAGGTATGTTGGGGACAGAATTTCTCCCCTCCATATAGCCGCTCACAACCGCACATGCAGCAGAATATTGATGTTTTGTTCCAATTGCTGGTTGCGCAGAGCCATCGGTGTTCATGACTACTTGATATCGCTCAATAGGCAATGTGTCAGCGGGAACTGGATATTCAACTTCATATTGTAAAAATTCCTGAGTTTGTAACTTTGGGTCAAAAATGTAGTCTACATCAGTGACTGTTAAAGATGTAGCCCATTGTATCCATCATGGGTGAAGTGCTTTTGCGTTCGGGACGCTAGCTTTTGTAACAGCCTCAAGGGCCGGAATAGCAGAAACGACAATAATGCGTTTTCCGTGGGCAAGAGGTCTTTCTTTAATAACAGCCATCTGTACAGCAGTGAGGATTTTCTCTGTGGGTGCAAAGCGTTGTTCAGCAGCGGAATACAAGTGTGACTTGTATGCAATCGAGACTGTCTCACCTTCATTAAATGTGACATAAGTAAACCCAATGGCCCCAGCTATCACCCTGATGACCAAATGCGTCTTGTTGTCCCGTGTGTGTAAATGTTTTGCTGCTAGCATATCTGCCTGTAACTCTCGAAGAGTATGTGTATGTTCAATTGTCCAGAATTTGCTTGAAAAATCTGGACGTATTAATTCATATAAAGGTTTTATGCGTGTAGCATAATCAGGAATGTATGTTCTGCCAAAATTTAGAAAGCCCAACAATGATTGTAGTTTTTTAATCGTATTTGGTGGTTGCAATTGTGCACATTTTTCTAAAAATTGTGGCGCTAGGCTCTTCCCTTCATTCGACAGCTCATATCCCAGGAACAGGACGCTGAGGAAGGCAATTTTTTATTTTTTTAAGTTACATTTGTAGCAGAGTTCAGCAAACCCTACAACGATGCGGACTACCCATCTTAAATGTTGTAGTAACTCGTCATCCGTGAGATAGATATCATCCACATATGACAATGCTTCAGGGTCTATCTTGTGTAAGATAGCAGTCACACAAGCTGAAAATAGTCCTGGGCTGTTCTTATACCCTTAAGGCAAATGACAGAATTTTTTCTGGGAGCCTAGTGCGCTAAAGCTTGTTAAATCTCGTTAAATTTCAGGTGCTATATTCTGGCAGAAGAATCCATTCGAGATATCCAAAGTCGTTTTATATTTTTTCCGCACAATGTTGCTCATTAGTGCAGTGCTATGCGAATTTTGTATAGCATATGTACGTGTATGTCCGTTTAAATGTCTGTAGTCTAAAACTATTCTATATGAATGGTCCGGTTTAGCTACAGGGAATAAGGGATTATTCATCGGCGAGACACAGGGTTCAATCACTCCCTGGTATTCTAAGTGTGTAAGTATTTCTCTCACCGGTGCCCTTGCTTCATGTTTTATGAGATACTGCGGTTGTGGCTGCGGTTCACCCTTAATGGGAATTACATGGTATGGAGAATCCCTGTCCCACCCTCCGTGATTTCTATATAACGCAGGTGCCTGTGCAAGAGCCCATTCAATAGAATAGGACTCAGCGAGTTCCTCAGGAACAAGGGGCAAAAAGGAAGTTTTAATAACCTCCTCCCCAGCAGGGCAGGTGCGGACAAAATCAGGCGGCCAATCTTGTTCGGTCAGAAAAATGTCATATATCTTAACTACACGATCCCAGAAGATTGCGTGTATGGTGCGTTCAATGTCACCTTCCAATTGTAGAGTTACTCTATACACCCTATCGGGTTCGGAGACACGCATATCTGCTGTTTCTTCTTGTATGAAGTCATCAGTTGCTTTCACCTCCAGATGCTCTAGAAGATTCCGGCGAACTATTGTGACCTCTGCCGTGCTGTCTAGCAGTGCTAGAGCCCAGTTCTTGTTCTTCAAGAGAACCCTCTTCCTGAGTGGCATGTCTAACTGAGACTGCTGCCACTTTTTTCTTTTTAAACTGTTGTTTTTGTTGTACTGGTTTCTCTTCCTTCTTAACAGAAACCTCAGAAGAGCGTTGTGATTCCTGTCTCGGTTTCACGTACTCTTTTCTCCGCTCTGATCGCCCACCTCTCTCGCTTCTCTTTTCCGATGAGTCCTGAAAGGAACGAGATTGGCGTGTATCAGTATATTGATATCTATCAGGCGTTTTTATATTCTCTCTATTTCTGAGATTATACCTATTCTGTGTGGTCTCCGTGCGTGGAGATTCTCCCCTTTCTTTTTTAGGTGTTTGTTGTTTTTTCTCCCAGCGCTTCTTATTACCCTCAGGTTGTTGCTTAGTATTCTCTTTATTAATTTTACCATGAAATTGAGGTTTTTGTGGTCTAGCCCCAAGGCTATCTCGACCGATACTGGAAAATGTTTCCACTATTATTTTAGGCAGTTCCCACTCCGGATCTTGTTGCAGAACGTCACGAAGACGCATGCGCACTGCAAGTGCAACTGCTCCCCCTTTAAGATTACTTAGGATAATTGAAGAAACCGTGGCAAAGTTGCTCATCAGTTGCATTCCTAAATCTAAGGCCAGGGCAGCCCCGTATTCATCTTGAATTTGTTTAAGAACTTCCGGTAGGTTGGCTAGTGTTGGTGTACCGTGTGCCGTTGTATAGAGCGCGGCAAATACCGTGCCCCATGTATTACAGTGTTCAACTGTAGGAGCCATCCCAAAGGGCAAGCACGTAGTTAATATTCTATGTTTATCCTGAGGTCCCGCATGGGGAAATACCACCTCCAGCGTATTCATTTTTTGTGCCAGCCAAAACGGAGTCTCCTCTCGTTTTGCTGGGACCTTACTCATAAAAGAGCGTACAGTCACCGGATTTTTTTACCTGGTGTTACTGCATGTGGTTGTGCTGGAGCTTGTATTTAGTGTCTGCATCACAAATTGTACTAATCGTCTATATATTGCTATTAATTCAGTATATAAGCGTCGAACCTCAGCCACCGCCATGTTCGCAACCGTAGGATGAGGTGTATATGTGGCCAATAAAGGCCAGGTAGGACCTTCATTACTTAGTGGACCTACCCTGGGGATTAGCCATTATAAAAGCACTAAAGGTTCAGAGAAGGCACACCAAGACAGGGTCTTTTTTCCGTTTAAGGTTCAAGCTTGAACAACCACCCGCTGTAAAATAGGGTTACCTATACGGTGGTGGTGGAAATCCTCAGTACCACGGACGTCTCCATATACGGAACTGAGGGGTCATTATATTATGTGAGACCGAGATATACCGGTGGTCCCGAAAATTAGAGCCTGACCAAACGTTGGCGACGCCATGTCGCGTAGGCTCTCATTATCCTAATGAGACTACTGGATTTTGAGCGGCAAGATCGTTCACAGTGTGGGGGACTAAGTCGGACCCACAGTGAAGGAAACTTGTCACTCTAAATCCGGGTTTTGCTCCGGCTAACTAGCAGTGCCTCATCCCTCCCAAAGGTGAAGAGACAATTGGGCAGCCGAGCGCATGACATCTTAGCACTTCCCAGGGAAGTCGTGGTCACTCAGGTCACAACCGGTTCTCTCATACACAGTACGGTCTCACATAGAAATGACAAAGGCAGTTTAAGTTTTAAAGATTGGTTTAATAAAACAATTGCATTTTAGATAGCAAAGCATGAGCTGCAATAACCAGAACTACACAACACAGTAGGATTAAAATAGTAACGATGAGAGTGAAGCACAAGAATAAAGCTATCATAGTGCCGCTAGATTATGTTCTCTCTAAGTTATATTTCGAGCACAGCATGTGAAGCTCTAAGCCTGCCTTTCAGGTTCCCCCGGGAGGACATCAACCCTCATACCTGAGCAAAGGCCTGTAATCTGCATCAGCATCTGCAACGGGCAGTCAGCATCTAGTTGTAGGTTCCTGGCCGGAATCTCCCTCCGACCTGTACTAGGACTAGAAAGTGTTTTTATAACTAACATGCAGATGTTCTAAGAAAATGTCCCTAAGTAAGGATGTGTATTTTCTACAAATACTGGAGACTAAACTTCTACCACATTTACCGGCTATGTACCAGACTGTAGCCTTGACTGAAGCACAGGGCGATCAAGAATGCATTATTTGAGAACACAGTGCTGAACTAAGCTAAACAGTGTGATAGAAGGAAATTAAAACAAGACCGTAAAACTGGTTATTTGTAAAATAAAAGTGCAAAGCTGAATAAAATGTATCTAGGGCAAAGTGCACAGCGGCCTAATATGTTAAACTAACATGCATGAAGCTATATTGAAAATGGCTACACTACACCACCACCTCCCACACACCCCACCATCACATCTCACCTATCCCAATGCCAAGTCCTGCATGCTCTACCAATGCATGGATACCACTCACAGCCCTGCTGGACACTTATCACTAAAGCATGCACACTACAGAGAACTAACTATCCCACCATACACCAACGTACACAAGTGAAAGATGCCAGGGCAAATACAACCAAAGAGTGCAAGCCACGGATGCACAATATGTCAGACACAGAAACCATAACACATCATTTACATCCCCACAGGTATACCAGCCAATGTCAGCGGTGAACAGGTGCCGGCAATATCCAGTCCCCCAACTGAAGAGGCCCACAGTGATGACAGCAACTCTTGTCTTCAGGATTTGGATGACCAACCTGGCCCATCAGGGACCTCTGGACAGCCGGGTACCCAGGCCCAGTCATACACCACCACAGAGCCTCCCCATGAGGAAAAACCACCACAGCACCCATCCATCGTACCCACACCTCTGTCCCCAGGACACGTCAATCAGCAGTGTGTCTACCTCTGCAGGGACCCCAGGCCACACCTCATACTCAAGACAATCAGGGACCTGGGGTCAGTGGCAGTAGGCGCATGGTTCAGGGGACAGAGGCACATGCCAACAGGGAAACTGGGAGGACTGCTGAGCGCCAGGGGGAGGACAGTCCTAGGGAACCGACTCTCCAGGAGGCACTTGCAGAGATCCTGGGAGCCTATCAACATTCCCAGGACGCAATGGGCCAGATCCTGGACAACGTGCAGAAGAACAGGCGGCTGCAGGAGGGACAGTACCAGGGGATCAGGGAGGACTTGCAGGCCATCAACAACATCCTTATCTCCATAGCAGGGGTGCTGGCAGACATGGCCAACATTATGAGGGAGACAGCCACACAAAAGCGGGCCCCTGCTACTAGCCAGACAGCTGAACAGCCTTCCACCTCCACCTCCGCTGCCGCTAGTGGCCAGGAGGCCCCGCCAGAGGACTCTCAGGCCACCAGCAACCCTCCCCCTGCAGACGGAGAACCACCCCACAAACGTTCCCTGCGATCCGGACAAAAGCCAGAGACACTTGCCATGACCCCCGCCAGGAAATGAGACTCTCCTGATTATCACCCTTGTGTCCCACTCTGTCACCCTGTCCACACTGAACTGCCACTGCTCCCCTTCCTATGTCCCCTTGGACAATGCACCTGTGCTACAAACAGACTGGAACAATACCCTGGACTTTCCTCCATCATCACCCCATCCCATTGCACTTGCCCCTCAATTTTTTATGACTTCAATAAACACCCTTGAAAAAGAAGAAGTCTGGAGTATGTCATCTTTTTCAATTATGTATTAATTGAAACAAGTACAAACGTTGCAATTCAACTGTACTGAAAATGAGCATAGATTAATGACCTGTAGCTGGCTGCAGTGATCACACCAGGAGTATTTGTGAGGTCACCAACATCTGCAAAATGGATTGCCAGAGGGAACAGTAAGTAGGCACAGAAGTGGGAAATAACAGCATGCCAGTGCCACACAAATTCAAACAAATGTCATTGAAATGTGAAGTAACACTCTCCTACCTGTATGTCATTGGAAGTATTGTCTGATCACTGATGTTCTTTTGTCCTCATCATCATCCTCTGCCTCCTCATCCTCACTGTCCACAGGGTCCACTGCTGGCACATGCACCTCTCCAGCCTCCTCCTCCTGCAGAAAAGGCACATGGCGTCTCAGAGCCAGGTTGTGCAACATGCAGCATGCCACTACTATCTGGCAGATCTTCTTGGGTGAGTAGCACAGGGATCCACCTGTTAGATGGAGGCACTGGAACCTGGTCTTCAGGAGGCCAAAGGTTCTTTCAATTGTCCTGGTTCGCCCATGTGCCTCATTATAACGTTCTTCTGCCCTTGTCCTGGCATTCCTCACAGGGGTCAGAAGCCATGATAGGTTTGGGTAACCAGAGCCACCTGCAAATATTGAGGGACAACATTTAGCCACACTATCCTATTTGACCCACACCATACACCAACATATACTGGGTGGGAACCAGGGCTCACCTATTAGCCACACCCTGTGCCTCTGTAGTTGGGCCCTCACATTTGGGATGCTGCTATTCCTTAGGACAAAGGCATCATGCACTGACCCAGGATACTTAGCATTTACGTGGGAGATGTACTGGTCCGCAAGGCACACAATCTGTACGTTCATAGAGTGGAAACTCTTCAGATTTATGAACACCTGTTCATCCTGACAAATGCAATATGTGTTCCATCCTTCACCCCAATTATGTTGGGGATATGTCCCACTGCATAGAAGCTGGCCTTTACTGTGGCCAAATCTTCAATCTAGGGAAACACAATGTAGCTGCACATGTGTTTAATCAAGGCAGACAACACTCTTGTCAGCACTGTAGAGAACACTGGCTGTGACATTCCTGCTGCCAAGCCCATTGTCACTTGGAAAGAACCAGTTGCCAGGAAATGGAGAACTGATAGCACTTGCACAAGAGGGGGTATCCCACTGGGGTGACGGATAGCAGATATCAGGTCAGACTCCAACTGGGCACACAGCTCTATGATTGTGGCCCTGTCCAGTCTATAGATGAGGATAATGCGCCTGTCCTCCAGTGTTGCCAAGTCCACCAGGGGTCTGTACAGGGGGTATGTCTCCATCTCCTATTCATCCGCAGCGGTAGCAATCTATGGGACAAAAGAGTGAGGACCCGGTCTCAAACTGAACAATGGAGCTACAACAGAACTTTTCATGCTGTTAACTTGTAATAGGTAAGTGTGATTTGTCCATTATGTCCTAATTTCACCAGTGACGCAGCAATTTTTGAGGGCCTGCCCCCCCCCCCCTGAAATGGCGTCCGCCTGTCCTGTGTGGAGGGACAGGTGGAAGTGAGATAATTCTGCTGACGTTATGCGCCGTTGCGAGAGGCGGTCGGGAACCGCTGTGCAATTCCTCATAGGTTGACATTGGGCCCTATGGGGTACAGTGGCCAATGGTGATGTACGCCGGGGGTGACAGTATGCACCGCCACAGACGTGACCGCCATTGTCTAACTGATCCCTCACTTGCTACCTGATCATCCACAGGAGAGGACATACACTGCATGTGCTGCTGTGACCTCTACCTGGAACCTACCTGAGCATGCAAAATGGCCATCCCTCCTGACCTCAGAGTCCAAACAGTAATGTTTGACAAAAGTATGGAGGGACGCCCAAGTTGCCGCCTTGCAGATGTCAACCACAGGAACACCCCTAGCCAAGGCCGATGAAGCAGCCTTTGCTCTGGTGGAATGAGCTCGAAGCCCCACAAGTGGTTCTTTCTTTGCTAAGGAATAACAAAGTTTGATACAGAGAATGACCCACCTGGACAGTGTTCTCTTGTGGACTGCTCTGCCTCACCTCTTCCCCACGTGTCCAATGAAGAGCTGCTCGTCTTGCCTGAACTCCCTCGTCCTGTTGACAAAGAAGCTCAATGCTCTTCGTGGATCCAACTGGTGAAGCCTCTCTTCCTCTTTGAATGGATGAGGCGGAGGGTAAAAGGAAGAGAGAGTAATAGACTGCCCCAAGTGAAAGGGTGTAACAACCTTTGGGAAGAAAGCCACCTTGGTCCTTAACACCACTTTGTCTCTAAAAAAGGAAAGATAAGGGGACAGTAAGAGCCTGGAGCTAACTCACTCTTCTGGCCAATGTTATGGCCACTAATCTTTAAAACTAGGAAACGTAAAGAACAAGAGTGCATTGGCTCAAATGGCAACCCCATTAGAAATGTCAATACTAAATTAAGATCCCACTGTGGCATAACAAACGGAGTGGGCAGAAACTTATTAGTGAGACCCTTAACGAACCTCAATACCAAAGGTGATTTAAACAGAGAGCGCTGGTCTGGGAGGCACAGAAAAGCCGACAGCGCTGATAAACAGCCCTTAACTGTGGCAACTGCACAACCCTTCTGTGCCAAAGAAAGAGCAAATAACAATACGTCAGACAAGTGAGCCTTCAAGGGATTAATTTGGTTCTCTCCACACCAACTGACAAATCTGGCCCACCTGCTTGCCTAGATCGATTTGGTGGAGTGTCGCCTGGCCGATAAAATAACATCCACCACCTCCGGCGATTGCCCCGTTCAATCTCCAGGCATGAAGGTGCAGGCTCTGGAGGTGTAGAACCTGCCCCTGCGACTGCGAGAGGAGGTCTGCCCTGTAAGGGAGATGGAGCGGAGGGCACAGAGAGAGTTGGAGAAGGTCTGAATACCACACCCTTCTTGGCCAATCCGGGGCTATTAAGATGACTTGGGCCCGGTCTTGACGGATCTTCCTCAGAACCTGAGGAATCAAGGGTATGGGGGGAAACACATAAAGCAACTGACCCTTCCAGGACATCTGAAACGCGCCCCCCCAAAGCTCCTTACACCGGATACTGGAGGCTACAATACAACGGGCAGTGCGTGTTCTCCCGAGTGCCAAACAGATCTATCTGCGGGTATCCCCACATCTGGAAGATGTAAAGAACCAGATCCGGATGAAGACGCCACTCATGATCGATCGAGATGAGTCGGCTGAGAACGTCCGCACACACGTTCAGAACTCCGGCCAAATGATTTGCTACCAAGCCAGGACCAGAGTCGAAGAGGTTCTCTGCAGAGAAGATACGACCCCACCCCTCCCTGCTTGTTTACATACCACATCGCGGTAGTGTTGGACCTGAACCGACTGACCGCGAAGGGAAGGGAGGAAGGCCTTGAGAGCCAGACGTATCGCCGGCAATTCCAACAGATTTATGTGAAACCTCTGTTCCACTGGAGGCCAAAGGCCTTTGATCGCCAGGTCCCCCAGATGAGCTCCCCACCTTAGAGTGGAAGCATCCGTTACAACTGTGGCCACTGGCGGAGGCAGTGAGAACGGCCTTCCTTGCGACAGGTTGCCGACCGCACCCCACAATCGAAGATCCGCTGCAGTGTCTCTGGAGATCGTGATCGAATCCTTGAGATCTCCTTTGTGTTGAAACTACTGCCTGCAGACGCACCACTGAAGAGCCCTCATGTGCCAGCGTGCATGAGTGACCAGCAGAATGCAAGAAGCTAACAGACCGAACAGACGAAGGACCTTGAGGACTGGAACTACCGCTCCATTTCAAAACATTGGAATCAACGCCTGAATGTCCTGAACCCGCTGGGGCGGAGGAAAGGCCCGATTCAATGTTGTGTCCAGTACTGCCCCTATAAACAGGAGGCGTTGAGAGGGCTCCAGGTGAGATTTGGGCACATTCACTGAAAATCCCAGGTTGAACAACAACTGAGTTGCCGACTGCAGGTGATGCCGCAAGAGCTCTGGAGACTTGGCTTTGATCAACCAATCGTCCAGATAAGGAAATACCGCTATCCCCCTTCTTCTGATCTCTGCTGCAACCACCGCCATCACCTTCGTGAAGACTCGAGGTGCCGAAGTAAGACCAAATGGAAGGACCACAAACTGATAGTGCTGCGACCCCACCACAAACCGGAGATACTTCCTGTGTGACTTGAGGATTGGAATGTGGAAGTACGCATCCTGCAAATCGACAGACACCATCCAATCTCCTTCGTTCAACGCCAAAAGAACCTGTGATAGGGTCAGCATCTTTAACTTTTCCTGCTTGAGGAACCAATTCAAAATCCTCAGGTCCAGGATTGGTCTCAACGACCATCCTTTTTGGGGATCAGGAAGTACCTTGAATAGCAGCCCTGACCCCTCTCCTGCTCTGGAACCAACTCCACTGCGCCTTTCGACAAAAGGGACATTACCTCCTGTTGCAATAACAGAAGATGGTTGCCCGAACAGAAGGAGGGACGGGGAGGGAAGGGAGGAGGAAATTCCCGAAAGGGAAGAGCATACCCCTTCTTCACGATGCCGATGACCCAGGAGTCTGATGTTATAGACTCCCACATGGGAAGAAAGTGGGCAAGTTTCCCCCATCCCGGAGACATGTGAGCAGGGAGTGGTGGAGGACTAAGGCTGCTTTCCCTGCTGCACCCCTCCTGAGGAAGAGGAAGAGGCAGAGTGCTGCTGGGTGGCTCCTCTAGTTCGTACTCTACCCCTGCCCCTGAAGGATCTGTAAGGTAGGGTTCCTGCAGGTTGTTGTCGTGCCGCATGGAGCCTGCCACGAAAGGAGGTGTCACAAGCAAAAACCTCTAAATTTCCTAAAAGATCTAAAAGTAGAGGAAGTGGCTGCCTGAAGTCCCAACGACCTCGCCGTGGCTCTACTCACTTTGAAGCGTTCAAGAGCAGAATCGGCTTTTGCCCTAAAAAGTTTATCTCCGTCAAATGGCAGGTCCAGGAGAGTAGTCTGTACATCCGGGGAGAAGCCTGATGAACGCAGCCAAGCCTGCCGCCTCTTCGCTATGGATGTGCCCATAACTCTTGCCACTGAATCCAAGGTGTCCAGCCCAGATTGAATCACCTGGGTCGCCGCCGCCTGAGCGTTCGACAATAGGTGCAATACCTCCTGTGGCAAACCAGAGTGACCCTTAGCCTCCTCCATAAGGGAATATAACGTCCCAAAATGCAAGTCGCATTGGTAGACTTTAATGCCATGCTGCAAGAAGAAAAGGCCTTTTTTGCTGCCTGGTCCATTTTCTTAGACTCCCTGTCCGCAGGGGCCCCGGGGAACGAACCAGGAGCTGAACGGGAGGAGCACGACGCCTGAACAACCAAACTCTCCAGAGCTGGATGCTTGGTGAGAAAGTCCGGATCACCTGGGGCCACACGATAGCGTCTAGCTACCGCCCTGATGATGGCTGCTGAAGTCACTGGCTTCTTCCAGATGTCCTTAATGGGGTCCAAAAGAGCCTCATTGAAGGGCAAGAGAGGCTCCGCCACCGCCGACGCTGGATGCAACACTTCGGTCAGAAGGTGTGTCTTCACCTCCGCAGCCGGAAGAGGAAGGTCTAAAAAGTCTGCAGCCTTCCTCACTACAGCATGAAATGAAGCAGCCTCCTCCGTATACTCCCCTCGAGAGGCCAGATCCCATTCAGGGGAAGTGTCCAGGCCACTTGCTGTATCTAAGCCTAAAAATGCAGCTGGATCCGTAACCAGCGCCGAGAAAGTCTGAGGAACCGGCGCCGGAGGAGAAGCTGATGATGGACCAGGCATCTTCTGCTCCGGAGAAGCCGTCGGCTCCTGATGAGGCTCGACTTTAAACACCGACGTCGGAGAAGCCGGAGTCGTCGGAGGTGGAGGCGTGATTCGTGACGACGCCGAGAGTCCCCATGGCGTCGATGAGTCTTCGAAGATCGCAAAGAAGACTCTCTCCGATGACGCCTCTCCTTCCTCTTCTTCGAACGGGCAAGAAACAATTTTGCCTCTCGTTCCTTAAGGGCCTTAGGATTCATGCGTTTGCATGAGCCGCAAGACTCGACCTCATGGTCAGAACTAAGGCACCATAAACAATTTTCATGGGGGTCCGTGACCGACATTCGACCTCCACACTGGTTACAAGGTTTAAAAACAGATTT
This sequence comes from Pleurodeles waltl, assembly GCF_031143425.1. Classification (NCBI taxonomy): domain Eukaryota; kingdom Metazoa; phylum Chordata; class Amphibia; order Caudata; family Salamandridae; genus Pleurodeles; species Pleurodeles waltl. The sequence continues at coordinate 544,130,915 of NC_090451.1, forward strand.
TCTCAGCTGAGACATAGTTACACCGAAGTGAAACTGTAGCTAACTGGTAGCCTCGAAGAAAAATCGTTACTCGAAGGCACGGAAAAAAGGGAACTGACGTCTGCACATCGACAAGGGCTTCTTATTGCCTGGATGACGTCATATGGCGTCGCGTGGAGTCGGGTGATTGTGACGTCATCGTCGACGTGCATAGCTAGAAGAAAAATTTCCGACGAAGCTGGCGTGTGGGGGAAAATTCTTTAGGTGAGGAATCCACAGGTAGGTGTATCCATCAGAAGTATTGCTTTTCATTTACAAGAAGTAGTTGAAAAAGAATATGAATTGTTACATAAGCATAACATTATGGAATGTTTCACTGATCCTACACCATGGGTTTCTCCCATGCAGGTAGTGCCTAAAATGGACAGTGAAGGACGCATGTTGCATTGACATGCATCAGGCAAACAAGACAACTTAATGAGAACGGCATCCAGGTCTACACATTGCTGACATGATAATGCAATTAAATGGTGCAAAGGTCTTCTTTCGCCTTGATTTAAATAAGGGTTAACATCAGTTGGCACTCAAAGAGAATTGCAGGTACGTTACAAACTTTTCTACACATGTTGGTCTGTTTCAATACAAAAGACTTAGGCCCTCATTACAAACTCGTCGGTCTTTCAAAAAGACTGCCGAGGCTGCGGGAGACAGAGTACTGCCAGTGCTGGCGGTATTTCTGGCTCACTATTATGACTTTTCCACTGGGCCGGCAGATGGTAACACTGTTATCGTCTGCTGGCCCAGTGGAAAAGTCACATCAACATTGCTGCTGGCTCTTAATAGAGCCGGCGGCAATGCTGATGTGCAGCGGGTACAGTAGCACCCGTCGCAAATTTCACTGCCCGAAATTCGGGCAGTGAAATGCGCTACGGGTCTATGCCTGGCGGCCCCTGCACTGCCCATGCCAGGTGCATGGGCAATGCAGGGGCCCCCAGGGGCAACCCAAGTCCCCCTTACGGCCAGCCTTTCCATGGCGGTGTTTACTCACGTGGCCAGGCTAGCGGTCAGGGACTCATAATACCCAGGGTAGCGATGCTTGCACCGCTTCCCTTTCGCCTGGTGGTATACTGGAGGGGCCGGCGGTATGGCCATGGCTATTGCACAATGGACATAATAGCTGGAGTAACACCACCAGCCTGTTGGCGGTGTTACTGCCAGCTTACCGCCGGCCGCCAGGGTCGAAAAGAGGCCCTTAGTTTTGGTGTGTCATCAGCTGCAGAACTTTTCCAAGATGTCATTCAATGTATCAAACAGCTTGCTGTAAATGCATTCAATTAAAGCGATGACATATTTGTTTTCGGAGCTACACAGAAGAAGCACGATAGAGCTCACACAAGTATGCCATTTACTCAGTGATGCACATTTGACTTTTAATGCAGACACGTGCGAGTTCAACAAGACAAAACTAAAATTCTTTGGCCATATTTTTCTGCATATATATATCCTGCAAAAGTACAAGCTCTATCAAATGCTGATCCCCCACAAGATGTTTAAATGGGACGTTCATTTCTTTGCATGCCCAGTTACGGTTCAAGATACATAAAAGACTCTGACACTCTTAGTGCTCCATGAGGAGAACTGACAAAGAAAATTTTTTCCTTTTAATTGTCACCAGAATGTGAGAAATGTTTCAAGAGAATCAAATATGCCATTGAAAATTCTACTGAAATGGCATACTTCAATTCAAAACTTCATCTAGAGGTTGTCGTTGACACTAGCCCAATCAGGATAGGCGCTTTCCCTGCACAGCACAGTAGACGCCCAAATGTTAGAAGGCATATTGTGGCCTATGCTAGTAGAAGTTTTTCTCAAACAGAGCCTGCTTTCTCTTAACCTGAGAAAGAAAGTTTAGCCGTGGTGGGCTTGTGAACATGTCCATGTATTCTTGTGCGGAAAACCTTTTATGCTGGTAAATGATTATCAATCTATAATGAACATCTATGGAAAATCCAAAAGCCAAGGTGCATCCTCGCATTGAATGATGGGGACTGTGATTGGAAGAGTATGATTATAAAACTGTACATGGTCCAGAAAAGGATCAGAATCCTGCTGACTACTTTTCCAGAGTGCCTATACAAGGTCATGGTACTCCATCCAAGACAGCTGAAGTCTACATTAATTTCAAATCAAATACACCAGCTGCTGTCTCGTTAGTCCAGATTATTACTGCCACAAGCCATGATAGTGACTTGCTGAAGTTAAAAGGCATAGTTACACATCAGTCATGGAACCAACACACTCAAACTCTCACCATTGATGATGAATATCAAAAATACAGAAATGTCAAAGAGGAATTGTCAATAATTCAGGAAGGAGTTATACTGGAACGGTCGAGAATCCGGATTACAGAGTCTGCAACAAGGAGTAATAGCAGTGGCTCATGAGGAATACTGTGGTATTGCTGTCACAAAAAGAGCTCTCAGGGACAGAGGCCCTCATTTTGACTTCAGTGGCCGAAGCCAAACCAGCCAGCTGCCCAATGACGGTCTGCAGACCTTCATATCACGAGTGCTGGCAGCCATCCGCCATGTTACTGGTGGAAAGTTGCCAGCACTCAGCGGGGCAGATGCAGGTGCATTGCCAGCACCGCCACGCCAGCAGGACTCCGTCTGCCATATTACAAGCTGAAATATGGCTTAGCGGAGTCCTGCTGGCGTGGTGTTGCTGGAGGTGCAAGACCGCCAGGACCCATCCCCTCCCAGACATCCTCCTTGACGGAGAAGGAAAGTGGGCGTCCGAAGGGGGGGGAGGCTTCCTGTGTGTGTGGTTGTGTGTGCGCAGAGTGAGAAGTGTGCGTGTGTGAAGGGGTAGGGGTGTGAATGATTGCGGATGAGTGGGGTGTCTCTATGTGAGTGCGAGTATGAGGAGGGGGTACTGTGAGTGCGTGAATGCGGAGGGAGGGAGGTACTGTGAGTGCGTGAATGCGGAGGGGGCTGGTGAATGCATGCATTTATGTATTTGAATGTGAATGTTTGTGTGCATGTATGTGGGCATGAATGGGGGTGTTTCTGCATGCAGGAAAGTGGGGGTGTCTGGGTGGATGATTGTGAGTGAGTGAGTGGGGGTGTCTGAGTGCATGTATGCGTCTGCTGAATGGGTGTGTATGTGAAATCATGCATGTGTGAAAGGGTGTGGGGGTGTGGGGGTGAGTGTGTGCACGATTGGGGGGATGTGTGCATCTGTGGAGACATGTGTGTATGTGTGTGCTGGAGACAGGAATGAAGATTCCTGTCGCCAGGTCCGTGACCGCCAGGGTTTTTGTGGCGGGGTGACTGCCACAGAAAGCTAGGAGGTTTGCAGCCTCATAATCCGGACGGCAGGCTGAGGCCTGTCGCCGGGCTGGAGGTGCTCATCACCGGCCGCACAGGTCGACCGCACCGGCAGGCCAGGCGGAGTTGTGGAGGCTTGGCCTCACAACTCGTAATGTGGCAGTTTTTACCGCCTGCTCTGCAGCAGTAGGACTGCCACAGTGAGGCTGGCGGTCTCATAATGAGGGCCAAGTTTGATTTCCATACTTAAGTGTGTGGGTGTGTGTGTGTGTATACAGAGTTTTGTAAAAATTTTAATTTTTCATTTAACTGAGGGGGAGATGTAGTGTCTTGCAAGTTTTATGACGGAACCCTTTTGGCTCCGAACAGACTCTGTAGACATGTGACATACTTGCTAGAGTGGAATGTAATGAAATCTTGGTTTAGAATGCTGGAGTTCACTGATGCACGTAGAAGAATTAAGACATGTAATTTATAGGTCCATGTGTGGCGTAGTCATTGGCGGGTACCTAGGTTGGGTAGGACACTAAAATATCTAACCCTTTAATTTGTTACTTTTGCATACACAAAGTATAAGCAAGAAGGATACAAAAATGTATTTTCTAAATATTTATTGAAATTATTGTATTCTTGTGAAGAAAATGTGAGCTGTGATGATTAAGCAGATGAGACACATTGTTGTAATAAGTAGTATCAGAATGGTGGAAAATATAAACAATTCAACACTGTTTATTGTTACTAATGTTACCTCACTCCTATCTTCTACTCATGCTATACTAAAGAGATCATAGCAGGAGTACTATGTGCCAAATCTAGTGGGATAGTCTAAACCCCATACCTTGGTCTTCTGTATCAGGAAGCTGGTCTAGCTGTTCAGGCTATCTTCCTACGCAGGATGAAGGTCAGAGTCAGCAGAGCTGCATCTCAGTTGCAGTTCCCAGTGGTTCCTTGACAATCTCAGCATGAAGCGGTACTCTCACCGAGCCTATCATGGATGCTGTTTATATAATACAACACTGTCCTTATTGCACTATCGCAGACGTGCAGAACAGCTTCTGTGGTTAATATAGCATAAAGAGGTTGCCTCCTGACGAGCACAAGAAAACAAGGGCATTGCGGTCTGATTGTGCGACCCTGGGCTAAATGTGCAAACTACAAGGTGACAATATCTACCAAGAATAAATGTGTATGTACCACATTGTCCTGTTAGTGGAAGATATGTCAAAAGTCACCATTAGTAAAAGATGTGAAACTAAAACTGAATTCTAAAATGGAATCTAAGCGCAGGCCCTACAACACCATTGGACCTCTCTTTTTATTTGGATCCTTAATTCAGCATGCACCCATTCCAGTGTTTACTATAGTATCACCATTGGTCTGCCTAAAGGAGGTGGAAAGGAACAGCATTTCAGAAGCTATGCATGGAACTGGACAATGATTGTGTTTATTTTATATCAATAAATGTTCAGCCTGAGGACACAATTCCATAGTCTTAGCACAGTGTTGTCCCACCTTGTGGTTTCACCTTTACCTTGCATGTTCCCTTGTTTAATTTTACTCTCTGTAGTCTACCTCACATTGTCTTAACACTTGTAGCTTAAAGACTTGTTTTGCAGATATCTGATGTTGTGTTGGTTTAAAAACCTTCCTTTTCCCAACCCATATTTACTAGTTGGCCTGGAAAACAGCCTACAAAATGTTTCCTTTCTGACATGGCTAGTCACCAGCAACTTTAACAAAGTTCACATCTGATTGGGAGCTGTACCCTTGGTCATCTACCCTTAGGTGGATAAGAGCTGGATCTGACAGGTGTCTTTATGGAGAGCAAGCTAGGTTCTGTCCCTTCCTGTTCAACTGGATCCACATGGATCATGACCCAAAACGTCAGCCCAAGGGACTTGCCCTCTGTGGCAGGAGGACCTCACCCCCTGGTTCAGCCTGCCAATCCTACTGAGATTATAGAGCTGTCCAAAGATAAAATTCAGACCAACAGGTCATGATGAAGATATAACCAGACTGACCAACGTGACTACAAGTGCAGTAGAGCAGGACTGAGTAGTGGCCATGCCTGGTAGACATACTCATCTTGATCCACCAATCCAGTGTTCTCTTTTTCCATAGCACACAACTCTTCTTGTGTGGTATGGAACAGAGCCTTTGGCCACTTTTACTTGTGTGTCGGGAATATGCTGAGAAATACTTGCTTTTGCCCCCTACTTGACCTCTATGCTCAGATTTGAGGTCTGCTATCAGCGGCCCTTGTCCTGAATCCAGATATTAGCATATAACAGATTTCTCATACTATGACTACTGCGGAATAGCAATTTTTAAGCTTTACACTATTTTTTAGGCATAGTATCCCTAAATTTACTTGTGACGTGTCATGAGGCACACTCTGGGCTCCCGGATAAGTCTACTGTATCCAGTAAGAATCGAGACATTGAACAAGTTTTGTTTACAGAGTCCTCATATTGGACCATGGGAACTGGCTGGGTGCCAAGTATGCTTAAAAACTGGGAGGCATGGCTATGGTGAGGACTCATAAAGATGGGTCCTCGCCAAGCTCTGATCTTTGGGAGGGCCCAAAGAGATGGGTCCTCGCCAAGCTCTGATCGTTAAAGCTCTGATCTTTGGGAGGGCCCAAAGAGATGGGTCCTCGCCAAGCTCTGATCGTTAGGAGAATTTTCTCGGATTACTACAGAGCAAAGTGTGAGTATAAACATTAGAAACACGTGACACTGAACCAAAGCAGCACTTTGTAAAACAATTAAGAGTCCAGTCTCTGCCAAAGAAACCAAAACTGAGACCTACACAGTCAGCCTGAAACCCGCACACACAAAAACAAGATGGCAACATCCTCAAGGATAATCGAGAACACCCAGTCGCAGAACCAGAGCCTCTGGTGTGAAGGCACTGGAAAGGAGTGCAGGACCTCAATAATCAAGATGAGGAGAGAAGAGGCAAGTGGGTAGAAGTGGCAGTGGATATACCAGGAAGCTGTGGGTAACCAGCTTAAGCAATGATGCAGAGAGGAAGACGCCACATTAGGCAGCCAGTGACGCTGATTCCTTGAGAACTACGGGAAGGGCCTCCAGCCCTTCACATCTCCAGACTGATTCTGAAATTGGCGTATCCTGATGCAGAAAAACTCAAAAATATCCAGACCCACTTCAGCAGGCTTTTCGTAGAGATCAACAAATGAGTTAAGAAGGTGGATGCCGTCCCCTAATGCAGCCCATACTTACACCATCCCCTCAGAGGAAGAATACTTTAACTTTTTCCCTATATCCCAGGATCTTTGGTCATACCCAAAAAACCCATAATGTGGAAGAAATAATTCAGTAAGATACTTGAACTCTAAGCTATGTAAGATTTTTTTTACACCCAGTGACAGACTCAAGCCCTCCTGTGAGTAGACTCCCATCAGCTGTTAGTCATTCATGAGACCGGATATAAACAGCTTTACATGAGCAGGGGCCTGTTGGTGCTACGTTTGTGGGTTTAGGTATTTCAGAATGTGGATGCTGATACCTTTTATAATTGAAAAGGGGTTTTCCTGGTTACAGTGGATGATATCCAAAGATTTATTTGGTTTACGAAAAAATTGGATTGCCAATGTTGTTAGAAGAAGATCAGCAATTCAACAACTTGTTCAACATGGCGTTGGGCCTGATTTAAATATTGGTGAGCAACCATTTCTCAGTAAGGGGGACAGAGTAAATTACCACATCGCCTGACAGAGGAGCTGCTTGCCAAATTAAGAAAAGGCCCTTGACCCAGCAGACATTTCTAGCACTGGCAGGCAGCTCAGTCACGGGGGTTCTTGTCAATGCATTTTAAGTTTGACTGATGGCCTCAATAACATGATGGACCCTTATGGCAAACTTACAAAGTTTTTTTTATTTTCAAGAAGAAAATCTCAAAGCCAGCCTTTCTTTTTTAAATAAAAAATGCACCCCTCGTCATGCGAGCTTCTCAAATAACAGGAGGAGCATTGAACACTTTCAATGCCTTTTAACGCCAAGATTTTCTGGCAGTAGCAGACACCGAAAATCTGCTGTATGTCCGCTTATCTAAATTAGAAGGGAAGATATATAGCCAAACCTCTGAAAGCCCTTACTCCATCGGGCTGTCAAAGGGGTTTGACAACAGTGGAGACAGAGTAGTCTCCATCCTTGTCAAACCTATTGTCTGTCTGATTCTAAATCGGCTGGCAAACCATAATGTTGGCAAGAGCAAACCCCATCGCTGTTGTGACGAAGTTACCTCTCTGCCAATATTTACATCAGGCCCATAATAATGAGAATCCCTGACGAGCATGGCATCACATAAAACATAAAATAGATGAGCACAACAGAATAGTCCCTAAAGAACACATGTCATAGAATGGATAATGCCACAGCCTTTGGGTAAACTTATGTTTGTTCTGATTTTTAATGTTCAAGGCTTAAACCTCCTGAATAAATGAAAGGCACTACCGAATTAGTTACACAACCAGAGGACTAAAGTCTTATTCCTACAGGAGATTCACCTTCCCTGTGAAGAAGTCAAACTATAAAAATAAAGATATTTTTGGGTTCAGTTCTGCTCAAGTGCACTGAACAACACTAGGGGAGTGGCAATGCTGATAAGGGCACAAACTCCCTTTCATTTGGAATCCACTTGCAAAGATAAAGAGGGGAGACTACTTCAGGTGCGTGGACTAGTGTTTGTTAGACCATAGACTTTAATCTCAGTGTATGGCTCAAACAACAACAGAGAGACCTTTTATTCTTCGCTCCTTTCCTATGTCTCACAAGGTATGACTGAGGAACTGATTATGGGGGTGAGACTTCAATTTAACACCCAAGTCAGCTTTAGAGCGATTAGCTCAGACATGGCACCAGGTGGCACCTCCTCAATCATTTACAAATTTTGTCATGTTATGTATAATTGTATAATGCACAACTCAGGGTATCCTGGCGCTGAAGCACAAGCTGTATGCACCAAGCCAGGGTCAGGTGGAGAGTCAGGTCTTCAGTTTCTTGTGGAATTCAAGAACTGAGGAGGAGGCTCTTGCGTGTAGGGGCAAGTCGTTCCAGGCTTGAGGAGCAATGTAACAGAAGGCATGAATGTCTGATATGGTTCTGCGTAGGCGAGGTGCGAGAATGAGTTCAGCTGAGTAGTGGTGTCTGGAAGTTTATACAGTTGTTGAGGTTCATGGGGTCAAAGTTGTGTAAAACTTTGTATATGTGAATGGAGTTTAAAGAACGCTCATTTTTGGACTAGAAGCCTGTGGAGCTCTTTGAGGTGTGAGGTGATACGAGTGCAGGGTGGGAGGTTGAGATTGAGCCTGACCGCAGAGGTTGGTAAGGTCTGGAGTCTTCTAGTCAGGTTAGCATTGATTTGTGATGCCGTAGTCCAGCTTGCTGGTGATGAAAGCTTTTATGACGGTTCTGCAAGTGTTGGTTGGGAGCCAATTGAAGGTCTTCTTCAGCCTTTAGGCGTGTCGAAGCAGTAGACAGAGAATGCATTCACTTGGGCATGGTGAGTTGGTTGTCAATTACTATTCTGAGGATCTTCGCATGGGTTGCTGGGAGGAGTGTGTGTCAGTAGTCGGCAGGCCACCAGCTGGAGTCCCACAGCAACGTGTCTTTGCCAAAGATTACTACTTTTGTCTTGTCTGTGTTGAACTTGAGTCATTTGTTTTTCAACCAACTAGCGACTTTGGTCATATAGGTGGAGAAATTGGTTTGGGTGTTTGGAGACTTGTCGGAGAAAGAGAGTATGAGTTGGGTGTCATCAGCATAGGATGTGATGTTGATTCAATGGGCAAGAATGATGCTGGCGAGTTGGGGGGTAATGTAGGCGTTGACATAGTGTCAAAGACTTAGCTCTCACAGACATTTAGCAATCTCAGCACACAGGAGAGGGAGATTACGCCCTTTTTTTCAAATGCAGATAGTTCACACTCAAGGAATTATTACTTCCTGATTTTATCGAGACTGGTTCCACTGCTGAATTCTTCAGACATAGGTACTCAGGTGCTATCTGATCATGTTCCTGTCTGTACAGATTTAGACACCTCTCTCTTAGTACCATATGCCATTACAACGGGGGGATAAATGAAATAACATTTTGTGACCCCACTGTCAGAGAAACCATTTAATAAACAGATGCGCAGTACTTTGAAGAAAAAGGAAAAGGCAGGTGGGACGTGACAAACGCTGTAATAAGAGGCAAATTTATTAATTGTACAGCTACCTTTGTCAGACTAGCTAAGGCTTAAAAACAAGACCTAGAAGCATAAATAACTCGCCTAGAATTAGAACATAAAACATCAGACTCAAGAAGGAATTATAAAGAACTACAGAGAGCGAGGAGTGAGTTAGAATTAGTACTGATTAAAGAAGCTGACTATAAATTACTAGACTCAAAACAACTCCACTATGAGAGAGGTGACAAAGCAGATACGTATTTGATCTATAAAATTCACCAACACCGGGCTAGAAATTGCCTTCTCTCGGTGAAAGATAGACAGGGCCGGGAAACTCACAAACAAATGGATATAAAGCATGCTTAAATCGTACTTTGTTTATGCTTTGAAAATTTAGAAGCGCTGCATGTTGATACCTGGCCAGCAGGTCCCAGCAACAAAACCGTCCACACCATGCCTGCTCACCAAAATACCGGGTAGCCATTCCGGGCCCTCCCAGGCACTATCCAGAGAATGTTAAGTGCCTTTGCACATTTCTATTGTAATCTCTATTGAGCAGAACCATATAATTCACAAATATATTAGTCGTACCTAGAGGGAGTACAGTACTATAATATCACCTTGAAACAGAGAGAAGAGCTGGAACACCCGATATTCGAAGAAAAGGTAAGACAAGTCATTAAAAAGTCATTAAATCACTTCCTTCTATTATAGCTCCAAGCTCAAATAGCTTTCCCAATGTATTTAACAAGGCATTTGTAAACCTTCTGTCTTTCTTAATGGATAAACTATTCTGTTCTTACAACAACATGACACAGGTCACACCAACTAGGAATGAGGCCATCCTCATCCTGATACTAAAACCAGGAAAAAAACTAGAAGCATGCATGTCATATAGACCAGTCGCCCTCCTGAAGACAGCTGCCAAGATCTTCACTAAGATCTTGGCCAGGCGGATGAGGAATCTCTGGCTTGTCCTTTTCTCTCAGTTTCCGGTAGGCTTCATAAATAATAGACATACTGGATATAATAACAAAATAGCATTAAATATTAAAGACAAAGCTACTAAAGAGAAAGTTCAGTTACACCTTCTCTAGCTTGATGCAGAGAAGGTGTTGAGAGAGTTATCTGGGATTTCCTAAAAACTACATTAGCTAAAACCGTGATGGGTCCCAGAATTCAGTCATTAAAATTGGCCAATTCCAACAGTCCTAGAACAAGGCTGAAGGTATGATCCAAACTTTCAGGTTCAATAATAATGGAAAGAAGTAAAAGACAAGGACACCCGCTTGTACTATTAATTTTTTACCTGTCCATAGAATCCTTTTTTTTCAAATAGAGCCGGCTAGTCAAGAAATAAGAGGCACAAATACAACAAGGTCAGATAAAATTAGCCATGTTTACACATGATTTACTATACTTTCTGATATACCCGGACTCCTCTGTTCCAGAGCTTTTGCAAGAGACAGAAACATTTCAAGAGGTAGCGGAGTTTAATGTTAACTACCAAAAATCAAGTGTCAGGGGCATCAGAACTACACTATACAACACAAGCAACATAACATAACAACAAGGATTTGACTTAACAATGAGAAGTATTGGTTATCTTCGACTGCTCCCAACTTCTAACAATCTCTTTAAGTGCAATATTCCCCCCTTACTACAACCTTTATATAAAGACTTGTATAAATGGTGAAGGCTAGAAATATCCTTCACAGGTAGGAGAAACTGCACTAAAATTAATTTTATGCCTAGATTTCTTGGACACTGCACAACATTGCTTATAATTTTCCCACCTGGCCATCTTAAAACTATACAACGGAAGGCAGGCTTGGCTATCAGGCAAGAAAGCCGCTGCAACTTTTTGAGCTCCGCCGCAGGCCCTTATACCATTCGTCGTTATCCTGCACTGTGCCACCACAGTTTTGGGTTGAGACAAAGGTGGCGATCTGCAGTGTCCCCCGCACCAGGAGGATCTGTTCATGTTGCTCCCGCTACAGTGAAGAGCACCGGCAGCTGGGCCGGCCTATGGAGCAGCAAGAGGGGCAGCGCGACATGGCAGATTGATTCCCTGGGACTTGCTGGAGGAGGCGTGGGAGGCCTGGTGTTGAGCCCCTCCACCCCAGATGCTGGAGTCAGTGCTTCTGAGGACTGAAGGAGCGCAGGCAGCTTTCTTCTTCCCACTGAAGGGGCCCCACTTGGTAGCAGAGCTCTCCACACACTGTGTGTGCCTGAGACATGTAGACCATCTAACGAGGAGTGCGGGGATGGCTCTAGTTAACTGGCAACCCTCTGGGAGAGAGTTGAAAACTCAAGGCTGTAGCCCGCTCAGCTGATGCCACACACGTCTGAGGCTAGAGTCCCCACAGCACCCCCCTCAGCACCAGGCACTGAACTGGATGGCTCCTAGAGGCCTTGCCTGAGAGGGGTGCTACAAGCAGGAGCACTAACTTTGTGTTGACTTTTGGTGGCGTTACCAAGCTGATGAAGATCTGTCCTTTTCTTACACCGCCGCCCCTCGGCCCTGGCCCCTCCACCATCCTTGGGTTAGAGCAGCACGGGGCACTCGACATTGTGACCAGCTGGGGGCTTTTCAGTGATCATAAGGTCTGACTGGACTTGAGTGGCTAGGAGGCCTAATTGGCTGTTTGCCTTGGAAGGGAATGGAGGCACCAAGTGAGAGACGTTACATATTTAAGCTCCCGGGACAAGCTGGACTACTTGTTACTGGGCCAGTAGGAGTTACTAAACACTATGGACAAGGACAGGGTGGTGGCCCCAACCCATGGAAAGTTTGATAAATTCACCAAGCCCACAGTGGATAAGTGGGAAGGTCATGAAGAAGGGCCTCAAACTACGGCACTCCTTGGACTGTACCACTTCCATCCTTCAGGCCAAACAAGACTCTAGAATGCCCCTGGAGGGCAACATATGAGAACTGAGTCCTGACCTGTTCCTGCTCCGCCAGGATCTCCGTAACACCATCAAGAGGGTGACGGAAGGCTAAGGGCTGCCTTGTTGACAATGAGGGCACGAGTACAGCTTTGCAGTCCATGTCGACAGCCCTTCAGTGAAGAGTGGGGCAGTTGGAGGCCAGAGAAGAGGATGCTGAGGGCAGGTCTAGAAGGAATAATATCTGCACACTATCGATGACCTGATTGGTGTTGAATGGCCCGACCTAGTGGCTTCATTGCAACTGACTTAAATCATGGCTCCCGGAGTCGAGGAGAGGTTGGTATCTACATGTTTTGTTTTTTAACATGCCCACAGGTGCCTGGCTGCAAACCACCTTCCCCGTCACTGCCCCCGCCCACCCACCAGGGTCCCCTCGAAGACAATTATTGCAAGGATACTCAATTCTGTGGACAGACATGCAATTCTAAGGGAGGCCTGCCAACTGGGCCAGCTGCTCTGTGGAAAGGCCCTGTTCAAGCTTTTCCCGGATTATACATTGAAAGTTCAGCAGCAATGCCACACTTTTCAAGCGGTCAAGGAGAAGCTCAAAGCCAGGCAGGTCAAGCACATATTGCTATACCTCATCTACAAGGACCAAACGTTGTTTTTCGACACACCAGCGAGGACCTGGGCCTGAGTGAAGAAACACCCAGACTTTGAGCGCAGGGCTGCATCACCGCAGACCACCCCATACAGAGTCAGACACATCCTCTTTGTGGCAGTTGCCTCAGCGGACACGGAGAAACAGGCAGCAGCATAGGTCTCAGGAGGCGCCACTTTACTGTCCGAAGCAGCCACGATCGTTATTGCTGAAGGTCCCAGTGGGGAGGAGGGATGGGCAGATGAGGAGGCATGATCCTCCTCACCTGCCTTGACCCCCAGTCCTCCGATGACTGTGGACACAACACACTGAACCAGTGGCATTGAAGGTGGTCAGCGGGAAGCCCACTCCCTCAAATAGTTCTTAACTGTTGTTGGTATAATATTGAGCTTTTGGTTTTCCTTATGGGTGACAAATGCTTCATGGGGGGGAGTGTAGGGTGGGGAGTTTAGCAGATGTCGGTTAAGGGGCTCTTTAGGATGTTCTGTTTGGTTTCTTAGATAGTACACATTATGCTTGTAGTGCCCGGTGTAGCTCTTGTCCCTCTCCAAATGCGCATCCCGCAGCACCAGCTACAATGGACGCTTGACTTAGCCTTGGGACCCCCCCCAGAGCGCACAATATAGTCACATGGAATGTAAATGGGCTAAATGACAAGATCAATTGGGGGCGGTTCTCTCATACACAGAGGCACCATTCAGCGGTGCTCCTGCTCCAGGAGATACACTTACTTGGCAGAGAAAGGTTCCTTTTTGTAGGGGAGGGGGAGCGACACGGATACTCAAGGGTTTATCATTTGGGTTACACCAGGGGCTCTAGAAGGGTTGCTATTCTACTAAAAAACACCTTTCATTTGACGGTGCACAAAGTGCACACACTCCATCAGGGCACTTTGTAATGCTATTCGGAACCCTTGAGGGGCAAGAGTGGTCACTCTGTAGCTTCTACACCTCCCCCCATCTCCTAGATTCTACACTGGGGGAGATATCACAACTACTAACCTCTACCACACACAGATTCACAATAATAGGGGGAAATTTCAGTACCGTGATGGACCCAATACATGACATAGACTCCATCGCCTGGGCAACCAGATCAATCGGACATGGGCTAATTCGCTGGGCCTGCAGGATGCCTGGCGGGTGCACCACTGAAAAGAAAGGCGGTACACATATTATTCCCCTCTGATGGCACTTCGTCCTGCTTAGATTATTTTCTCGTCCCCTCTTCGGACCTCAGACATGTCACTCATACATGCATCCTCCCAAGGGAACTCCAGGCCACTTCCTAGTCCTGAAAACAGTAGAGGGTGGGCAGGTGGAGGAGCGGCGACTGGGGGGCTAAATGAATGGTGGTTCCTAGATTGCAAATTTGAAGAACAGCTCTGAACCACAATCTATGACTACTTGAAAGTTAATATGGAAAAAGCCTTCTCACCAACCATTTTTTGGGAGGCATTCAAACATTCTTTAGAGGGAAGCCTTTTTTGTACATCTGTAGGAAGAGTGAGTTGCTCCACCTCTAGAATGAGATTTCAAAACTTGAAAGTGTGATGCAGGCCTCCCTTGCATCTGACACACAGTGCAGACTTGACCAGCCCAATTTGCTCTTTGGCAGAACATTCTTGATAGAGTCCAACTCAGCGGGCTCGACTCCCAGGGTAGGATGTATGAGTTGGGAGACAACGGGTAAATTGCTCCACTGCCTCACAACCTCTAGCTGAGTTAGTGACTGAGTTGAGAACCCTGACTTCAACATCAGTTTGGGGGCGGGCCTCCTGGCAAGGGAAGGGAGTTTGCCTTACACTTTACAACAGTTTACCCTAGGTGGGAAACCCCTTCTGCTAAGCGAGACAACCCTATTATCAGGGACCTGCCCCGGAAATCCCTACTGGTTGCAGACAGCAGAGATCTGGCCCATCCCAACACGGCACAAGAAAACCAGCTAGCAATCTCCTCCTTTTAGGCAGTGAGTGTCCCTTTTAAACACAAATCTCTGGGACTAGGTCCATGTGAATGGAGTCCTGCTGCCAGCCTTACCCAGCGAGAGAGGTACCCAACAGGGTTGTCCACTCTCTTCCCTGATATTTGTGCTCGTGTTGGGGACCCTCATGGAGCTCATCGGAACAGATGCTTGTCTCAGTGGCTTTAGGTGAGCAGGGAGATTCGAGGATCGCATCTCCCTTTGTGCAGACAACATACTTCTTTCTCTTCATGTAACGCCCACAAGTTTCGGTCCCACGCCTTATGGAAATCCTGATGATATATGGGGACACAAAGGCACTCAAAGTTTTTTGGGGAGGAATCGACTCTAGTGCTAATATGAAGAGCTCTGGATTCATTGGTGATTGACCCTAGGCTGCATGTAGTGGGAGACAGGTTCCGCTACCTGGGCATCACTCTGGCCCTTACGTATCAGAGGTACGGGGAGCAAAATATCACTCCAGCATTGGCAACGGCTAGAAGAGATATGACCAAAAGGTCTCCACTCTCCCTTTCTATGGCGGGCAGGATTGCGCTGTTCAAGATGGTATCCCTTCTGCATTTCCTTTACGTCCTGCAGCATTACCCATATCCCTTACACAGAGCTCCAGGCACAGATCACTAGCTTTTTTTGGGCAGGGAAGATTCCCAGAGTCTCCTTTGCAAAATTCAGTTTTTCCCCATATGAGGTGCAGTTTGGCTGTCCAGAAGTGTGGCTGAATTATTGGGCACCCCAATGAGTCAATATCCATGTTTTGGTCACAGCAGAGAGAGGAGATCCTGTTCATAGGCTGGAATTAGATTTGCTTTACTCTTATGGTGTTCTCACATTGTTGTATAGTAAATCTCCTCTTTGCTCCCTCCATCCTGTTACGAGCATCCCTTTCACCTGTTGGTATGCAGCCCTCAGTCATATGACCACACTATGGCAGGGGACATGGTTGTCCGAGACAGCTGGCTTAGAAGCGACGGCCTATTGGAATCTCTGCACCGGCAGATGTTTGGGGGATGGACATATGAAATCCTTCCAGGAGTTAGGGTCTGAGTTCCGGCTCCATTCCTCCTAGTTCTGTCTCTGTCTCCAGGTTCGGCATGCCCTGGAAGGTTATAAGAAGCAGCTACATGCATACTCCGAGTACAGTCCGTTAGAGTGCAAATTAATTACAGATGCCTTGAAGGCATTTCGCAACTTTATAAATCTCTGGTCACCAATACCCCTGACAAGCGTAAGAGTGAAGTGGGCGGCAGTCGTGGGCACCCTTGATGATGAGGAGTAGATGAAGGCTAAGATGGCGCCCAGATACTACTCTCCTGCTCAGCTACTCACAAGGAGAGGGCCCGGGACTCCAGGTGCCTCCAGTGAGGCCTTGTCCTGGGCTCCTTCTTTCATGTGATCTGGGAATGCCCTGAGGCTCAGACATGCTAGGAACAAATTAACATACATATTGGGAAGGTGCTTAGGAGACAACTAGTCCTGGACTCCAAGATAACACTGCTAGGTATTATGGATGGCCTGTGGGCGGGGAGGGGGCGGAGGGGTCTTGAGCCTCTCCTGTTTTTCTAGCCTTCCTGGTGCCCAAAAGAGATCTGGCCAGGCATTTGAGGGGGGGGGGGTGCCCCTCCCCCGATGTGTGAGTGGATCAGGAGTATGGCATCAAGTGCCAAATCACATGATCTCAGTCTCCCTAGTTAAAGCAGTTGTTAAATATCCAAGATTTTATGTTGGCAAGATGGGCAGGTTAGCGTATCACGTTGATTAGGGTCTCCATTAACAGACACCATAAGATGGGACTAATATGCATATAATTGCCATAGTATCTGATCCGTGCCCTCATCATATCTTGAATCTGGCCAGTGCCACCATAGCACCTGAGCTCTGCAGTACTATCAACCAATCCTTCAAGACCGCCACCTTCCCATCAGACTGGAAGCACGCCGAGATCAACCCGATTCTCAACAAACCCACGACTGGCCCAAAGGAGCTGAAAAACTACAGACCCATCTCTCTACTCCCTTTCCCAGCCAAAGTAACAGAAAAGGCCATCAACCAGCAACTCACCAAATTCCTCAAGATACACCAAATCCTAGATCCATCCCAATCTGGATTCAGAAGCAACCACAGCACCAAAACAGCACTCCTTGCAGCCACTGATGACATACTCTTCATACGAGATCACGGAGGCACGGCCACACTCATCCTCCTTGACCTCTCCACTGCGTTTGACACGGTCTCCCACTCCACCCTCTGGAACAGACTACATGACGCCAGCATCTGAGATTAAGCACTGGATTAGATCAGGTACTTCCTCATCGGAAGACCAAAGAGTGTCAGATTGCCGCCGTTCATGTCTGAACCCAAAGACACAGGCTGTAGAGTGCCCCAAGGATCATCACTTAGCCCGACACTTTTTAACATCGACATGGCCCCACTAGCCAAGATCATCAAACAACACGGGCTAACATAGTCTCCTACGTCGACGATACCCAGCTGATCTTCTCCCTGTCTGATGACTCTGAAAAGGACAAGAGAAATTTCCACAACGGGATGAGAGCAATCGCCACCTGGATGGAAGCCAGCTGGCTCAAACTCAACTCAGGCAATACAGAGATCCTTGTAATCGACTCCAACCCTTTAGCCTGGAACGACTCTTGGTGGCCCAATGCCCTGGGAAACGCCCCCAATCCCATGGACCACACACGCAATCTGGGCAGCATCCTGGACTCCTCTCTATCCATGACCTGCCAAAACAACACCGTCTCATTGTCAAGCTTCCACACCATCCAACTCCTGCGAAAGGTTTTCAAGTGGATTCCCTCCAAGAGGAAGACAGTCACCCATACACTTGTCACTAGCAAACTGGACCATGGCAGCACACTCTATGCCAGCATCACCAGGAAACTACAATCAAGACGACAAAGAATCTAGAATGCAGCAGCCAGACTCATCCTGGACATCCCCCGACACAGCCAGATCTCCTCTCACCTCAGAAACCTACAATGGCTCCCAGACAACAAGCGCATCCCATACAAACTCCTGATCCACACCTACACGGCAATACACAACATAGGACCGGCATACCTCAACCATAGCTTCACCTTCTGTGTACCCAACAGACATCTCCATTGTTCCCAGCTTGCCCTTGCAGCCATTCCCAAGATCTGGAAAAGCACAGCAGGAGGAAAATCCTTCTCCTAACTCGCAGCCTGGACATAGAACCAGCTACCTTTCAAGCTCAGGCAGACGGCATCACTAAAGCAGTTCACGAAAGACCTCAAGACCTGGCTCTTCGATTGAGCAGCATGCCAACAAACAGCACTTTCAGACCCTACGGGTGATTAGCCGAGCTTTAAAAATCACTGATTGATTGATTGATAGTAGTTCCCTGTCCTGTATTAAGGTTAGCAGTGAGTGGATGTAAAGACTGCTCAGGAGACGTGAAAGTGGAATCCTTGAGGTACCCCACATGTGAGAGTGAAGATTGGGGAGAAAAAGGATACCAACTTCAACAATTGTGATAGGTCTGTTAGAAAGGACTTGAACCTGCTCAGTGGGTACAGTTTGTTGTTCAAGTGCAATGAAACAGCTATGATCAATAAATAACCATGTTCAATCAATTAAGAGTGCCGATAAATTGAATTTCACCCATAGAGACTAATGACGTCAACATCTTTCTTATTCAGTGTATTCATATAGTTTCAGGAGAGTTGGCACTTTATGCTGTGAGGTCTGAATAAGTCGACACAGAGCATCTTATCCCTCGAAACCTCTTTTTTCATTTGTTCAGGGGGTGATCCACCACCATCCATAGCACTACAGCCTTGTCAACAGTATCAAACTCTGCAGAAAGGTCAGTCAGTACTCACCAGGGGATGTGTCCATCAACTGATCAGCAAATGTTTGCCCATTCTGTCCACTAGTGTTGCTTCTCTGCTCTGCATGGATCTTAAGCCTGATTTATGGGGGTATAAGGAGCTGAAAAATATCAATGGGATCCTTCAGTTTGTGCCTAATCACTGCCTGGAGGTTCTTGCTTAGATTATGGAGTCCAGTTACAGGATAATAACTTCTCAGGTTTTTAGGGTGGGTACAGTATTTATTGCAGCCAGTTAGTAATGATTTCTTTAAGGAAACTGACACAAACCCATCGTGAAAAAGCAGTATTAACCAATGACATCATAATCTTTGAACAAAGATCCAGGTTTAGATCTAGAATCATTCAAAGTATTGCACCACAACAGTGATCAACAGGCTTGATCTTCGTTAAGATGGTCTCAATATCAAGTTGTGCGACTGGGAACTTAAGGGGGCCCACATGGCACCTAGGAAATGAATAGTTGATTTTCCAATTGAGGTGATGTTCAAACTAATGGTAGCCATCTTGTCGGATATGTATGGTATTATGAATTTTTCCTTCCACATATGATGCCATGTCCTTTTTTTATGACAAAGTAGTGTGCTCGCTGGTGGGGCTTAGAATTAGTTTCATCTGTCTTGATAGAGTGTTGCTTCCATTTCACAAGCAAATGACATGGTTTTCATTTTACATTTTTTAGGTGTGGCATGAACCAGGGTATCAAATTTGTTTGTACTTTCTTCTTTGTACTTGGGAAACTTTCAGTGGTAAGTATGCTCAAATAGCACAATCTGTTTTTGGATCAAAACCCTCTCTAAGATGTGGATCAATGATTCACCGAGGGATCTAACAAGGGCATGGGTATGTCTTCCCTTGTAAAATCCTGGCATTTATTCATCACAGCATTTACCCTTGCAAAGACAGACAGGAATGGAGAATATATCATTATAATATGAACACCTAGTCGAGATAAAAAAAATTCTGCGGGCATATATGTTCGTCAAATAATAGGTTTAGGGTGTGCATGCATTTATGCGTTAAGGCTGCAATATAGTGTTCACAACCCACTGTCTTTAAGATGGTTAATTAATGCACAATAAGAAGAGTGTTGACCCTACTAGTGGAATCAAGACTCTTCCTGGAGTTTAATGACAAAGTCTGCTTCGGGGCCTGGGGGTGTAGAGTAGTCCCAACCTAATAACACTTTTTGGCTGACGTTTGCAAGATGGGGAACAATGTGTATAATGGAGCAATCTCACCAAATATTGTAGATTAATGGAGGTTGTAGAAAGCTTTATTAATGGTTGTTGCTCCCCTCCCCTTATAACCAGGCTAGCTTGCCTAAAAATATATTTAATACCAGATTAAGGACATAATAATATAGTCAGCCTCCAGATGTAGCCAGGATTCCCATATTCCAAGTCATGGTTTATGAGAAAATCATGTATCTGGGAAGCATGCTGTACCACTGAATGGCCACAAATTAGTGTGGAGCGTTAGACCCGGTCACTGCTTTTAATGTTCAAAGGTGTATCTGATTGTACCCTGTGAATTTTCCCATTCTGCTCTGTTTTCTGCATGCTCTAATGGTTCAGTCAGTGCAATTGTGCGCTAGCCATTGCAGCATCAAAGTTATCAAGTCTATGAGTGTTAACTACTTTAGGCACAGATGTAGTCCTTGTGGTGGTAAGGGCTGCTGAGGAAAAATAATGCTCAACGTAAACTAACTCCTCTTTAGGTAATAAGCTGCCTTCACAATAATGACGTTTTTGAGCCTCTGTTTTGACTAGCCTGGTGGACTAACAGACTGCTGGAGGCCCCACCTACACCAGCCCCACCTACACTAGTCCCGTAGCAGTCATTATGTCAGACTTGGACAGGGGTGCAAGGCCCGAAATTTGAATCCTACGCGTTTAATGGTGTATATGTCAGTACTATTCCTGTGCTGCTTCCTTGTATTCCAACCCTCACCCAGAAGATAAAAAGCAATCTCCATACAGACCATCTTAGCCTAATGTCAGACTATCTTATACAGAAAAAATGTCTGACATAAGTATTGTGCCCTAAATACTGTTGATAAAAATGTAACTCTAGTGGGTTGATATTTCAGTAGATAGCATTTAGGACTTTATACTTAAGTCAGATGATATTCTGACAATGATATTCTACCACCGCACCCCGTAGCAACCCATAGTTAGAGATTCCTGCCATAAAGATTGTCTTTTTGTCCAAAGACTTCTGCCAACAGAACAAAGTCACCTTTGACAATACTGGTCAATGCCAGCCAGTTGGCCATGTAATGGAGACATCAGGGACCACCCAGCTTTTTTTCCAGTTTTCAAAGGGAAACCTGCGAAAAAGGAATTTGCTTTTGAAAAATATAAACTCGGTGATCCTGGGGTACTGCGTTTTTCCTCCTACCGGTGAGAGACTCCGATCATTTATTCGAGCTGAAGTAGCCAGAACAGTGCTTCTGACGGTGTTTCCGGTTCAGGCTCCTCTGTCTAAGGACAGTTCATCCACCTGTCTATGAGGTGCGGGAAGCAGGAGGCGGGTGGATACAGCATCTTCTAATTTTTAGCCAGATGCCCTGAAACACCCCCAGCTCTAAATGAAGCACTTTGTATCACTGCCTTCTAACATTAGAAGAAGCATTAATATCTATGAATACCTCGAGCTGTGGCATCAATGAAGTCCACCCTATTCTATCTTTGTCCAAGCCATCTAGGAGGTGTTAGTTGCCATCTTTGTTGTGGTACGCAATCAAACTGTTTCAGGAGATAACTTGTGAACCTTATTAGCTAGAAACCTAATTTTAACTGTTTTAAAAATATTTGCTTATAATGTATTATTTTTACAGGAATGCTTCCGACTGTTTATTGACCTTTACTGACTGTAAACACTTTGTATAACTCTCTGGTACTAACCTTTATACTATCCCTTGAGTGTTCGCCCACAGTCAGCATAGTATTGAATCCCTAGAGATATTTCTAACCATGTCAAACCTACTACCTAGAATCCTGAGCCAAGCAGATGAACATGTAGCCTAACCAATGGGTCTGGCATGCACTCTCAACAACCAACAAGAACTGAAGAAAAGCCTGATTAAGATGGTCTTTATGGAGATTGCTTTTTATCTTCTGGGTGAGGGTTGGAATACAAGGAAGTAGCACAGGAATAGTACTGACATATACACCATTAAACGCTTAGGATTCAAATTTCAAGTCTTGCACCCCTTCCCTCTTAGCTGACAGGCTGTGTTTGCTCTATTCACAGTACAGAGCTGGTGCAAGTCATATAAGTAGATTGCACACTTTTTGCACCATTGCATGTAACTAAAATACAATACACCAATATGCCCAGTGAGACTATTAGGCATCTCATGTGACTCCGGTCCTGAGCACAAGTTGCATACCAAGATCCATGCAATGCCACAACAGCCTAATGTGCACAGCAGAAGGTACTAATATCAATCATTAAGTAACATTGCTTTACCTCCAGCTGAGGTTTTTAGGAGTTTCATACAGATCTCAGCAATTACTGTTTCATCGACTACTCTAATTTTTCTACACCTGCCTCAAAAGGTCTCTTGCATAGATACATCTTCTGCAGCCTTGAGCTCCAAATCATAAGGTCTGATTAGAGCTGTGAAAGTCCGTACGTCCATTAGAAATGCCTGAAAGAACTCTTCTTCTGGTAGCCATCCAGCCAAAAGGTCCCACATAAGGGCTTAAGCTGTATTTTCTGCAGCACCTAGAGTGAGTTAGTTATGAGCTTTTAAGCCGCTTAGAAAAAGGAACATTTCTGTGATTCAAAGTATCCCTACTGTCATCAAATTCACCTCTCTCATCCTACCCTCAGTAAGTGAAGGATATAGAGTCTTTATGCTATAGAAACTTTACTTACTGATGGACGTGGAGCAGGATCTCAACTTTGAGTCAATTTCAAGGGCAGACAACCTAAAGAAGACTTACTTTGAATGTGGTTAAGCAGTAAAATTAAATAAGAAAGGATATTAAAGGCCGAGATGTTCACCATGGTACAATTATAGAAATGCTGATACACGAACACATTTTGTATACTTGTGTACTTGAGTACTTCAATAATGAGGGTGGGGCAAAGGGCAATGATGGCAATATTCCAGTGGCCAGCATAAGGAGGACAACTACTCTCATTCATTCACTATGCAGCTGTTCTGATAGATCAGTAAGTTGAGCTTGAGTATGAGTTTTGAGTTTTATAGAGTGTGCATATACCCTTCGGCACCCTGGCACTGATAAAAGACTGAAGAGAGCAAAAAACATCTGGGCAGAGTTTGTTATCTAGAATGCTATGACTAAAAGCTGGACCGTGCGATAACAGTTAGAGAGCACCACTAAGGCAGAAGCAAGACCATCATAGGAAACTCTTCAGCTCTAGGTTATAAAGCTTGGCTCTCTTTTTCTTGTATGACATTACATGGAAAGAGAGGGTGAAGATTTACAGTACAGGCTCCAACACCATGGCTCATCCTCCCCATCTTGCAGAGATAACAAGAGAAAAAAATCAGGAATCTCATCTTCATCTTAACATCTGATCCCTTGCAGATATTTGTCCTGCAGATAATCTTCCTCTAAATCCTACCCTTTTCATCCCATAAACCACTATTCTTCCCTTTTCACTGCACTTTGCCTCTTAGCTACCCTCCCTTACAGCGCCACCACTGCCCAGATCTGCACTCTGAAGCTGCATTCTTATGACATGAAGGTCCAGAATTTGCATACGCTGAAGAACAATGCACATTACTGTTGGAAATGGCCCATTTTGCACAGTTATCCCCAAACATTTGGCCTCTGGTCTCCTGTTTTTGACTGTTGATTAATTTCGTTTTCTGCTGGCTTTAGGACTTTGAGAACTTTACCACTGCTGACCAGTGCTTAAGTGCAAGTGTTCCCTGTATAAATAGTATTGGTGATTGATTTATCCATGATTTGCATATTTTTTTTAATAGTAGGTCCCCAGTAAAGTGCACTATGTGCGACCAGGGCCTGTAAATCAAATGCTACTGGAGAGCATCTTTTTGTGAAGTTGTTTTTTACAGTGTAAGTTTGAAATTACCACTTTTAGAAAGTGCCAATTTTCTTACTTAACCATTCTGTACCACTGCCTGGCTGTGGAATACACCTCACAATAAATCACAATACAGACTGACAGTTGGGCTGTTTGTGAATTCACTGTAGACAGTCACACAAAGGGAGTGGAGGTGTGTCCTGCATATCCTGATGGGTCTTCCTGGGCTAGAATGGAGGGAGAAGCTGACACTTACACCTGAATAGGGTTGTGCCAGTCCTCACATAAAGTAGTTTCCAACCCCCCCAGAAGAACTTCGGAACCGGCGCAGCTGCCTGCACAGAATCCCCCACTGAGTGCAATGACTGCGACCAATGTTGCAGGCCCGATGCTGCCGCAGCACCTCTAAAGTCCTACCACAGCTTGGGTCCAGAGTGCCATGTCACTGACGTCTGTGCAATTCAGCTCCACAGCAGCACCTGTGGCCCTGTGGTGTAATTGCAGCACCGCAAAGTCGACGCCTTGCATCTTGACCTGCTGGATTCATCGACCCCAACTTGTCATAAAGAACTGATGCCTCGTCGCCAATGCCACTACATCACCTCCCCTGGAACTGTAGGAACATCCCCTGCCTACCAGTAAGGAACCAATGTCTCACCTCCCCGGTGTCAGTAAGGAACCGATTCCGCATCAACTCCAGCAATGCCTCACCTCCCTCTCTCCGTGCAATGCCTTTGTTCCTCGTCATTTTCCAGGGTACTCTGCCCGGGGTCCGTGCGACTCCGTGAACAGCCCACACTCCCTCACAAGTGGTTTAAGACTGGTGGAAATGACTCCATGAAGATATTGTGATAGCCCAGTTGGAGTTATTGTGTTTCTAAGCACTGTACTAAGATTTAATCTATGAAAATTTGTATATTTGCTTCTGTATGTTGGATTTTTGTTGTTTTGTTCTTGGTTTACTCAGATACATAATAGAATTTTTTTCTAAACTGGTGTGGAGTTTGTTTGTGGTGTTTCACTGTGTTACTGTGTGCGGGTACAAATACTTTACAAATTGTCTCTGAGATAAGCTTGACGGCTTGAGCCAAGCTACCAAGAGGGTGAGCAGGGGTTATCTTAGCTGTGTGACTTCCTTACCCTGACTAGAGTGAGGGTCCCTACTTGGACAGGGTGCAAACCATTGCCAACTAGAGACCCCATGTCTAACATTTACTATTCAATCTGCTCTTCGATGAAGAAAATCTGCACTTAGTGTGCAAAATAAAGTTTTGGGGCTCTTGAAAATTCTACAGGTTGAGCCGCAGACACAAACTCATTCACTTCAGTATCTTTGGATGATGATAGTCAAGTTTACCAATGATACATAGACATCCCCCACTGGGCACCACTTGGGGGCTCTGTATAAGTATTGATTGGATCAGCAACTTTCCACTATCTTCAAACCATAACTGCAATTAGAACAGATTTGATCCGTTCTTCAAAATCTCAGTCAAGAGCTAGTGTGGAGCTCCATGCTTTAAAGATGGGGAGTGGAGTCTCCATGGAAGGTCAGCAGTGCTAAAGACAGCATCATATCTCCACATGTCGGGCATCCTGGGTGTTACATGACGTAGTAGCTATGCGGTGGTCACTTGACAGGCAGGGTAAGCATTGCAGTAAGAAGATACTTCTGATGGGAGAACTGAGCTGTTTCTAGTGCAGAATGTTTTCCGCATCACTTTGAGAATGGGAGGTTTTATTGAGCACAGACTTAATTTGTTTAAAAAATATTTTAAAAAGTCTGTTTTCACTGTAGACCATTCACTTAGCACATAGGAAGCAAATATAAGTAAGAAGATCGCAGAATGACACTCACTCCATCGTCTCTTATGAGCCTTTACATGATGATAAAACGACCCTTTGGCAATTGCTGTTTTGCAAAGCTACTATAAGGTGTTTAGTAGGTGATTCGGAAACGTGTAGGTCTTAAGCAGTTTCCTAAAGGCTAAGGTCTTGAACTGGTGCAGGTTAACACAATGATGCATTTTATAGTGCAATAGTGTGTACATAAATAATAAATAAATAAATTACTAGCAAAAACGGCCACTCGGTGTACGGAGGTCGAATGTACAAATTCGTATGAATGTAGAGGAGGTCGACGAGGCCATCTTTGAATAATGTGGGTTTGGGGGACTCAACAGTTATTTTAATGCAACACACGTGGTGGAAGAAGGACAGGGTTTTGAAATTGGGGATGCAAACGATTTATACACAGGTTTTGAATCAGATGTGTGTGTATAGTATTTTTTTTCTTTAATCCCTTTCCTGTGTGTTTTTCTCAACATGCAACACTTTAAAGTTAGTGTGGTGCAGTAGGAAAATAGCAAACCCTGACATATCACAAGCCAATCCCTATTACGTCAGCGACAGCAGATGGGGTTCTTCTGATGGTCTTGCAGCGGCCGATGGCATAGGGTGGTATGGATCTGACATTGTTTATGATGCATATGACAGCTAGGATGACTATCTGTGGTTACTTTATGGTTTTTTGGTTGTGTGGTGAAGTTGCAGTGAAGAAGGACAGACTAAAATAGTAACGTTGGGTGTTCCAAATCTGCCTGTGCTCATGATGCGTATAGTTCTAACGGAGGAGGCTTTTGTGAGAGGTGCTGTTAGAAATGGGGTCTTTGGTTGACAGTCAGGTTACCTCCTGTTCAAGCAAGGACCCTCACTCTAGTCAGGGTAAAAGAGAATCACCCTTGGTTAACCCCTGCTTATTCCCTTGGTAGCTTGGCAGAGCAGTAGGCTTAACTTCAGAGTGCTAGGTGTAAAGTATTTGTACCAACACACACAGTAACTTAATGAAAACACTAAAAAATGACACAACACAAGTTTAGGAAAATAGGAAATATTTATCTAAACAAAACAAGACCAAAACGACAAAAAGCTGACATACACAATTCAAGTTATTAATTTTTAAAGATTAAACTAAAAAAAAGCGCTTAGAAACACAAAATGCTTCGATGAGGTATTAACACGGCGTCCTCACGGAGTCGTTCCCAACAATCCGACACCAGCGCGCCGGACATGGAGTCGCATAGACCCCCAAGTGTAGTACCTTTGGTGAAGAGTGAAAACCAGTCGATGCGTGAAGTCGGGGCTCGCGGTGTCTGTGCGAAACGTTGAATCCGTGCACTTCAAGTGGCGTCGGTCACGACGTGGTGCGCGACTTCCTCGGAGTCGCAGACTTCAGCGGGGCTGCAGTGGCGTTGGGACTGCGAAGGTCATCGCGGTCCAGTGAAGATCACGGAGTCGGTTGCAGGCGGCATCACCAGATTTAGCAGTGGCATCGGTCCGAAGTCGTCCGAAGTCGATTTCCTTGGATTTCCACCAGCTTTCCTCTCAAGGGCCCAAGGACTGGATAGGGCACCACTTGTCAGAGCAGGAGTCTCTCCAGAGACTCCAGGTGCTGGCAGAGAGAAGTCTTTGCTGTCCCTGAGACTTCAAACAACAGGAGGCAAGCTCTAAATCAAGCCCTTGGAGATTTCTTCACAGGATGGAAGGCACACAAAGTCCAGTCTTTGCCCTCTTACTCTGGCAGAAGCAGCAACTGCAGAATAGCTCCACAAAGCACAATCACAGGCAGGGCAGCACTTCTCCTCAGCTCTTCAGCTCTTCTCCAGACAGAGGTTCCTCTTGATGTCCAGAAGTGATCTAAAGTCTATGGTTTTGGGTGCACTTCTTATACCCAATTTCTCCTTTGAAGAAGGCGCCTATTTCAAAGTAAAGTGTCTTTTGAATGTGAAATCCTGCCTTGCCCAGGCCAGTCCTCAGACACTCACCAGGTGTTCGGAGACTGCATTGTGTGAGGACAGGCACAGCTCTTTCAGGTGTAAGTGACCACTCCTCCCCTCCCTCCTAGCACAGATGGCTCATCAGGAAATGCAATCTACACCCCAGCTCCTTTTGTGACACTGTCTAGTGTGAGATGCAACCAGCCCAACTGTCCAACTGACCCAGACAGTGAATCCACAAACAGGCAAAGTCAAAGAAATGGTATAAGCAAGAAAATGCTCACTTTCTAAAAGTGGCATTTTCAAACACACAACCTTAAAATCAACTTTACTAAAAGATGTATTTTTAAATTGTGAGCTCAGAGACCCCAAACTCCACATGTCCATCCACACCCAAAGGGAATCTACACTTTAATCAGATTTAAAGGTAGCCCCCCTGTTAACCTATGAGCGGGACGGGCCTTGCAACAGTGAAAAACGAATTTTGCAGTATTTCACTGTCAGAACATATAAAACACATTACTATGGGGGTCATTCTGACCCCGGCGGTCTTAGACCGCCGGGGCCAGGGTCGGCGGGAGCACCGCCGACAGGCCGGCGGTGCCCCGCAGGGCATTCTGACCGCGGCGGTAAAGCCGCGGTCAGACCGGCAACACTGGCGGTCTCCCGCCAGTGTACCGCCGCCCTTTTGAATCCTCCAAGGCGGCGCAGCTAGCTGCGCCGCCGAGGGGATTCCGACCCCCCCTACCGCCATCCAGTTCCCGGCGGTCCGCCCGCCGGGAACCGGATGGCGGTAGGGGGGGTCACGGGGCCCCTGGGGGCCCCTGCAGTGCCCATGCCACTGGCATGGGCACTGCAGGGGCCCCCGTAAGAGGGCCCCTACGAGTATTTCACTGTCTGCTTGGCAGACAGTGAAATACGCGACGGGTGCAACAGCACCCGTCGCACCTTCTAACTCCGCCGGCTCGATTACGAGCCGGCATCCTCGTGGGAAGGGAGTTTTTCCCTGGGCTGGCGGGCGGTCTTTTGGCGACCGCCCACCAGCCCAGGGAAAAACTTAGAATACCCTCCGCGGTCTTTCGACCGCGGAGCGGTATTTCGGAGGGGGGAACTCTGGCGGGCGGCCTCCGCCGCCCGCCAGAGTTAGAATGACCCCCTATATGTCCTACCTTAACCATACACTGCACCCTGCCCTTGGGGCTACCTAGGGCCTACCTTAGGGGTGTTTGACATGTAAGAAACGGGAAAGTTTAGTGGGTACACTTGCCAAGTCGAATTTACAGTTAAAACTGCACACACAGACACTGCAATGGCAGGTCTGAGACATGATTATAGAGCTACTTAGGTTGGTGGCACAATCAGTGCGGCAGGCCCACTAGCAGCATTTGATTTACAGGTCCTGGGCACCTCTAGTGCACTGTACTAGACACTTACTAATAAATCAAATATTCCAATCATGGATAAGCCAATTACATACACATTTGGTAAAGGAGCACTTGCTCTTTAGCACTGGTTAGCAGTGGTAAAGTGCCCAGAGTAACAAAAACAGTAAAATCAGAGTCCAGCACACATCAACCACCTGGGGAACAGAGGCAAAAAGTTAAGGGAGACCACGCCAAGGATGAAAAGTCTAACAGGTGCCATATGTTGAGTTTGATTATGGACGCCTAGAGATGTTCAGATGGTTTGTGAGTCAGAAGATATTAAACGCTCTAACTGTTCTTTTGGGTAAAGAACAAAATAACTTTTGAGCCAAGGCTGCCCTTTAATTTAGTGTGTTAAACAAAGGGGTTCAGAGACAACAATAAGCCATTCATCAATTTTTTGCTGCCTTCTTTGTTTTTTGAGTTCCAGGCGGGCACTATTTAATTACTCTTGTAATAGCTTGTGAAAATACAACATACCATTAGTGCCCAATATCACCTATGTGCCTAGGGTCTAAAGTAGGTCTGAAGCATGGTTTGGGTTTGGTAGTGGGTTATCTATGGATATTAGATAGGAAAGGGGTTGGTATATGTGGGAATATTTTTTTTAAGTGTATCGAGCTGACTTGCTGATGGATTTGGGAATCGCAGCATTGTGCTGTGCGCTTGTTTGCTGCTGTGGCACTCTACTCACTAGGGGGCAGCTTGGTACAAATGCACTCCATTATTGTGATGCTGCTGTTGTGTTCTCAACGACTGGGGTTGGTGAACTTCTCGTGACTGCAGCCATGGAAAGTGACTGATATAACAAATGTGTATCTGAAGCGCTATATGGCTCAGGGGTCATTGGAGTGGGAGGATAAGAGGCGGGGTTCAATCACTCCAAGGCAATCCCCCTTGCTGAGGGACATCAAATGTGTCCACAAAAAAAATTGCCCATTCTAATGCATTTATTTAGAAGCTGTAATCTATAAGGTGTTGCCAATACGTGAGTATTTTGAGTCATTGTAGCAAAGCTTTATTGAGTGCTGCTGACTTAAATGGAAAGCATCTGCTGAGCGGTAGAAACCAGCTGCACGGAACCGCTGCTTCCCCTATACACTTCTGCGGGGCCTGGCTCCAAAGGCCTATTGAAGCATCCACTATACCAGCTTAAGCGGGGTTACCTGGAAGAGGTTACATTTTTTATGGCCCTTCATAACGAATAGAAGAACCAGAAGAATGATGGGAATGAGAATGAAATGTGGAAAATAGCGAAGCAAGTTAAACCGTAATACAAAGAAAGATTCAAAGTTAGAAAGAAGAACAAATAAAACCAAAAAAGGGGAAAAAGAATGGGCAGAAGAAAATAATGATAGAAAGCAGGAATGAAAAGAGAATGGAAATTAGAAAAGAAAGCAAAATAGATATACTAAAGAAAAATGGAGAGAAAAGGGAAACTATGAAAGAGTCAATACTGACAAATGTGCCATTTTGGTCAAATTCATTTAAAAGTAAGCTGTAAAATGCATCATTTAGAAGAATTTCTGCAAAATGTCCCTAGGGATACAACTTCCACAGGCCTTTATATGAAAGCTCTGGGTAGCTCACTTTGCTTGGACATTTCGTGTGGCTCAAAGTGTGGGGTCTTTTATTTTTCTGGCTACTCCCGTGGCTGACTCTGCCCTCCAACCCCTTCGCTGAGGTACAGATGGCTCAATGAACCTGGGCCTTAGTGAGTGAAACTTCACGACAATCACTGCAGTGTACCCAAGTGAAAAAGATTCTGCGTCAAAGGGGGAGATATAGGGGCATTAGGCTAGTAGAAAGGTTGGTTGGTTATTAAGGGATCGAACTGAACGAGGGCAATATTCTAACACGTGAGCAACGTTCTTGGCATCATTAATGTACACAAACGTAAGGGAAAAGTTAAGTAAACACAGGACTCAGTAAGATTTAGTATTGCTCTCTAAAGAGCCTCTAGTTATCACCAGTTAATACCCCTCGCCTGAATTATGGGTTTCAGTTGCAGTCAAACTGCATATGGAGGGTAGAGGGCAATATCTAATGTTAATTGACCGATGTCAATTTCAGCAATGCGCTTAGCACAATAATGTAGTAGCTTAGTCACCACCCTTGTTCTCCTGTCCCTCAAGTCACTAACCTGTTTTGAAAGTTGCAGTTGAGGAGCTACTGTGCTTCTATTTAGTAGTTTTGGGGAATCTGATTGGCTGCCATACTCAACATGACAATGGATATCAATGACACGCGCCCCTTGTAAAATAAAACAGCACTGAGGACTGTATTTTAATGCTTTACTGTTAAATGGAATGATATTGGAATGAACAGGTTACACATTTCCATGCGTTGACGCTACTGACCATTATCACTTTAGCGCTCCTTAGTTTCATCTTGCACCATTCAAGGATAAGACACTGTTGAGGCATTTTAAGACCTCTCTAAATGCACATCGGTTCTGACCTAAAATCTGTACAGATATCCCACAGCTGAGATGCCCAGAGACCTCTCAGAGTGAACCTTTATGTAGTGTTTTTTTTTTTTTATGGCTATGATTTGCATAAATCACTGTATTGTAATTGTACAAATGCTGTCAGATACTCAATTTCCGCACTTCTAAATTCCACTTAAATCATCACTTTACTCTGATTTTCTTCATGTACTGATACTCCAGTACTAAATTTCCATGCAAAAAAAACTGTACTCCGATTTTCTTCATGCACTGATATTCCAATATTGAGACATGTTTAGGGTCTAGTAGTGCACCTCAACCATGACATGCACCATGCACAGAAATTCAGCAATCGAGCTATATACAGGGCTCATATGTTGCTCCTGCTGAACTGCACCAGGAAGCACTTTGTCACTACTGAGAAGACCAGGGAGCTCTCACAGTACTCCGCTTTCTTGTACTGCAGAATGTATTGCTATCAGTGCTTAATTTGTAAATAAAAACGTGCCGGTGCTCAAAGCCCTCAACTTAAAAACGCTGCTGATGCAAAGAAATGTGCGAACACGGAATACTGAGGCAGCGTAATCCTGAAGCCGTCTGGGGCATCTTTAATCTATATAAATCCACTCCCTGCCCCTTCAGCTTACTCTTGCAGCTTCCTGCTTTCTCCCATTGTGGCGCTTTTTCGTTTTTCTCCTCCTCCGTCTTTCCCATGTGTCTCTTTTGCTCGCAGCAAATGCTTGAGGCAGAAGAAAAAGGAGCCCTCAAAAATACGTGCCGGTGCTCCGCACCGGAAACAACAAGCACAAAATAAGCACTGATTGCTACCAAGTACTTTGACATCCACAGAGCTCCCTCAGAGTATCTCTGTTCTGACTTCCAGCATGCGCCTGAGTTACCACACTCAACTGTCCCTTCATTAAGCTCAATGTGCGTCAGTAATCAGGAGTCCCCTTTTCTTAAAACGAGTAAATATGGCTGTCTCAGGCATCCACATAAATTCCAGGACCACAACTTCAGACCCGCGAAGGGTTTCAACTTTTCAACCTTTTGTGGTCTGTAAAATGAGTGTTATCGATTTCGTGTGCACAACTCAAGCCCTTTTGAAAATCACTGATGAGCGTAATTGCTAAACATTCTTGAAATCTATGCGAACATTGTGGGATTTGTATGTTTTATGAAAAGAGAAGAGCAAGCCATAGGTCGTTGAGAAGAGCACCTTGCACAGAAGCTACAAATTTCAGGTACCAGCGCCAATCCCACTTAATTTGAGACGATGGGCCCCACCGGCACTCACTTTTGGCGCCTGGCACTTATTTTTCCTCACCAACGTTGACCTGGAGGAAGAGAGCGAAAAAGAGGAAGGAAGAGGAGAGGCAGAAAACCATGACAAAAGGAGAAAGCAGGAACCTGTAGGAATGAGATAAAGAGGCAGGGAGCGTCTAGTGGTGGATCAAAGAGACACGAGATGGAACCAAGGCTATGATTTCTGGCACCCCTACCATGGAATTCAGCGCCGACAGGGGACTATTGAGGAAACTCTGGGCCCCTGCAGTTTGCCTTTTACAAATTAAGCACTGAACCCAGGGATCTCTGTGTAACCTTCAACTCAGACAGTGAGTGCTTGTGGATACCAACATGTAGTTGTGACATGGATAGAATGCACACTGTGCCATCGGAATTTATACTACACATTTCATATTATAAATGTTTACAATTTGAAGCTGCAACTATTTGCCCACAAGTACCATTTTTGGTCAAGTGCCGAAAATGATTTTAGAACCCTGGTCTGCAGGGTCAAAGGTCACAATGAGTACATTTGTAATATGTTAATAACAAAAACTGCTTCTAGAATGGGAAGGGGGCGGGGACTGGGAAATTAACATGCTACCATCCTGCCGCATAGAAAAAGGTATCTAACAACGGCCTGTAGAATGGATTTCCAAGCAGAAAAATAAGTTAAATATCTATAGTTTTAATATTCATCTGAATTCAAGAAGTGGTATGTTCAAAAAGGACGTATGGGCAGTGTGAACAGAAACATGTAACGTTCTTCGGACATTCCCTCCTTCTGCATGAAAACCAATAAAAAGAGGACAGTCATATTTTTTCCTGGCCTTAGAATCCACCTTTGCTTCCATCTAAAAACAAGCACTGGCAAAGCCAATAGGTCTTCTGTTGGCTACCAATCTTTTTGCTTCGCTAATGCTTGTTTTGCTTTGTCATGGCATTGATAAAACATTATTGCTGGGTGAGCTACTGGGCCCCCAGCGACATAAAAAAAGAAAAAATCGCTAAAAGTAAAAACGTTCATCGTCACAATAGTCCCTGGCACTACTTTATGGGTGATGCGCTCCTTGTGAAAGAACAGAATGTCATCATTCACAGTGACATTAAGAAAAGGCTATAGTGGATTAAACAAGCGCACAATGCATTTAGTAAGTGGAAGAAAAACCTGAATGACACAACAAAGGACCAATGAAAGAAAAAGCCTAGATGGAAGCCTGTATAAGCAAAGGCGTAGGTACGAGGGTGGGAGGAGAAGGGTGTGTTTGGTGTGGGACCCGGGTGGTACCCCCCACCCCCAAACAAATAAATTCTTGGCTTGGCAGTTGGGTCTTGGGGCTCTGAGTAAGGTTTGTTATGTCATTTTTTCTTGTCTTTCTGATTTCACTAAGTGGTAATAACTTGTTCATTTCTTGGGTCAGGAAATTAGATATATTTAGGCCGAGGTTTACAAAGATTCTGTGCCACTTTGTCAATGCTGCCCTGACTCAAAATCCTTGATTGAAGCCATGCAAATGTTGATTTGCATGGCTTTGTAAGAAAAAGTAGCACAATGCAGCACATTGTGCTGCTTTGCATTACTTTGTATCAGGTAGGCATTCCATTGATGGTTCGTGGGTGGTCCGGTGCATCCACTCATGGATTTTGCCACTAGCCCGTATTCACAACGAGTTGTAGAAATGGGTTTGTGCTAAAATGGTGTGCATACCTGAGGCTTTCGTTAAAAGGAGAAATTTCTTTAGTTTTCCTCATTATTTTCTCGTTATATTCGTGCCACACTTTCTAAGGGCAGATATGTGCAGGAAGCTACCCTTTCCTCAATGTAAACTATCTTGAAAATATTGCAGGCGCAGTATGGTGCAAAGATGCCTGTGCTAGCACTGGGGTGGGAGGAACTCGCAGAGTCTCCCTCTGTGGAATTCCGTGGAGTTACGTAAAAACTCTGCTAAATTCATTGAGCAGATGGAAATCTGTACATCACGCTGCCCACACTGATTTTTAGCCCCAGGAGCTTATTCTTTGCTGAGAAATCAGTGCAAACTGCACCACGCGACACACCAGAGGGTGCTGCTCCTCAAGTTGGTTTTGTTGTCGCTCAAGGAGATTTCCCCCCTTGAGGAGCAGCTTTTCCAACGTGAGCGTTGACGATCGTCCATGACTGTCGTGTTGGGAAAATCTCATCGGGTGCCCTCCGAGCACCCTAAAATCATGCATGGGGATGCCAATTCTCACCCATGCTCACCAACTTACCATTGGCGAGCCGCACGCAACAAAAAACTCTTCCAAGTGGTGGAGTGTGGAATTTGGGCAGAACTTCGAATTACATGCATAACGTAGAGTGGCCAAAACCCAGCAAACTCTGCCGGCGGAGAGGAAATTATTGCCCACTCCTAGTTGGCACTAGGCATCCCAAAGCGAACCAGATGACGGAGAGAGCAGAACTGCATCATTTCATTGAAGATATGGCACAGTTCCACACTTTTCCGGTGACACAATGCAGGACAGCAGCTTTCCTTACTTCGCTGCATTGCACCACTTCTTTGTAAATATGCCCCTTCGTGTTCGGTTTAACAAAAGCATATCAAATCTTCACCAATAGAATACTTCTTGTATGGATGCATATGTACTACTTTTTAGAATTCACAAATATTGGCAGTAGTAGGTTTGGAAAGCCAAGCCATTCTTAGGTTTCCAGGTATACTACTGGCAATCAAACACCCAAAAGGTGGTGGGACGGATGTTGGCAAATAGTCCAACCACTGGCAATGGCAATCCCTCAGGCATTCAAATCCATTTTTTGCCCACTGTGCTACTCGAGAAGGGGCCTGGTTCAGCATTTAGCAGCCACAGTAAATGCAGAACAGGTGTTGGCGGACATTAGTGCCTTTTCTCCACCAGCCAAATTTAGAGATGGTTGCCACCTAGAGAGACAAATCTTTACAATAGCAGGAACAGCTGTCATGTCGATTCCTGTCAGTGTAGGAAAAGAATAACGGGCAGCTCTGTTAAACATGACAGCTAGCCATCAAACTTTTCCAAAGTTTTTTTTTTTCAAAAACAAAGTGGGAGATAGCACAGTGGTCATTTTTATTTTTTACTCTCCTTAATCACGATGATATACCTGGAGGTGGCAGACAATAAAAAAGCCCTCTGGTGATCCATGTGATGGCTTACTTCCAACAGCACCTACTCCATCAAATGGTTAAAAGAAGTTTTATGCTGCCAGAGTAAATTGTACTCCATTGGCATAAAACTTGTGGTCCATCTGACTCAAAATCAGGTGGGTTGACCTTGCGTTTGGTGGACACAGTACTCCATCACTGCTGTAGTAAAGTACCTGTCCACCAAACTCTAAATTAGCCCCCAAAGGCCATCCTAACTCAATTCAAATCAAATCAAATCATTAACATTTATAAAGCGCGCTACTCACCCGTGCGGGTCTCAAGGCGCTAGGGGAAAAAGGGGGGGGTTATCGCTGTTCGAACAGCCAGGTCTTTAGGAGTCTCCGGAAAGCGGAGTGGTCCTGGGTGGTCCTGAGGCTGGTGGGGAGGGAGTTCCAGGTCTTGGCCGCCAGGAAGGAGAAAGATCTCCCACCCGCCATGGAGCGGCGGATGCGAGGGACAGCAGCGAGTGCGAGGCCAGAGGAGCGGAGGAGGCGGGTGGGGACGTAGAAGCTGAGGCGTCTGTTGAGGTATTCCGGTCCCTTGTCGTAGAGGGCTTTGTGTGCGTGGGTGAGAAGTCGGAAGGTGATCCTTTTGCTGACAGGGAGCCAATGCAGGTGCCTCAGGTGTGCGGAGATGTGGCTGCTGCGGGGTATGTCGAGGATGAGGCGGGCCGAGGCGTTTTGAATGCGTTGCAGGCGATTTTGGAGTTTGGCTGTGGTCCCGGCGTAGAGGGTGTTGCCGTAGTCCAGGCGGCTCGTGACGAGGGCGTGGGTCACGGTTTTTCTGGTGTCGGCGGGGATCCAGCGGAAGATCTTGCGGAGCATGCGGAGGGTGAGGAAGCAGGCGGAGGACACAGCGTTGACTTGCTTGGTCATGGTGAGAAGAGGGTCCAAGATGAAGCCGAGGTTGCGGGCGTGGTCTGTGGGGGTTGGTGCGGTGCCGAGGGCCGTGGGCCACCAGGAGTCGTCCCAGGCGGACGGGGTGTTGCCGAGGATGAGGACTTCCGTTTTTTCAGAGTTCAGCTTTAGGCGGCTGAGCCTCATCCAATCTGCGACGTCCTTCATACCCTCTTGTAGGTTGGTCTTGGCGCTGACGGGGTCCTTGGTGAGGGAGAGTATAAGTTGGGTGTCGTCGGCGTAGGAGGTGATGATGATGTCGTGCTTGCGTACGATGTTGGCGAGGGGGCTCATGTAGACATTGAAGAGTGTCGGGCTGAGTGATGAGCCTTGGGGTACGCCGCAGATGATCTCGGAAGGAGGCGATCCAGTCCAGGGCCTGGCATTGGATCCCGGTGGAGCGGAGGCGGGTGATTAGGGTGCGGTGACAGACGGTGTCAAAGGCAGCCGAGAGGTCGAGAAGAATGAGGGCAACTGTTTCACCGTTGTCCATCAGGGTTCTGATGTCGTCAGTGACTGAGATGAGGGCGGTTTCAGTGCTGTGGTTGGTTCGGAATCCGGTTTGTGAGGGGTCGAGCAGGCTGTTGTCTTCCAGGAAGGTGGTCAGCTGTTTGTTGACGGTCTTCTCTATTACTTTGGCTGGGAAAGGCAGAAGAGAGATGGGGCGGAAGTTTTTTAGGTCGCTCGGGTCAGCCGTAGGTTTCTTTAGTAGGGCGTTGACTTCGGCGTGTTTCCAGCATTCGGGGAAGGTAGCAGAAGAAAAAGAAGAGTTGATGACGGTCTGGAGGTGCGGGGCGATGATGTTGTCGGCTTTGTTAAAGATGAAGTGCGGGCAGGGGTCCGAAGGGGCGCCGGAGTGGATAGAGTTCATGATGGATTTGGTTTCTTCCGTGTTGATGTGGGACCAGTTGTTGAGGGTGATGGCCGTGGATGCCGGTTCGGTGGTGTATGGTTGGGTCTGGTGTCCGAAGCTGTCGTGGAGGTCGCTAATCTTGCGATGGAAGAAAGTGGCGAGGGATTCGCACAGATCCTGTGAGGGCGTGACGGCGTTGGCGTAGGCGCTGGGGTTGGAGAACTCCTTGACGATGCTGAAGAGTTCTCTGCTGTTGTGTCTGTTTTTGTCCAGTCTGTCGGTGAAAAAGTTCCTTTTGGCAGCGCGGATCAGGTGGTGGTGTTCGCGGGTAGCGTTCTTGAGGGCGGTCATGTTGTCAGCGGTGCGGTCCTTGCGCCAGGCTTTCTCAAGGGCGCGACAAGTTTTCTTTGATTCTTTGAGGGTGTCAGAGAACCAGAGAGGTTTTTTGGTGTTGGTCTGTCGATGCGTGCGTTTGAGGGAGCAAGGATGTCTGCGCAGTTGGAGATCCAGTTTGTGAGGTTGAGGGCTGCGTCGTTGGGGTCGGTGGTGAGGGTGGGTTGGTTGGCGGCGAGTGCGGAGAAGAGTTGCTCTTCGGGGATCTTGTTCCACTGTCGACGAGGGATGGGTTGGGTGCGGAGGTGGCGGGTCTCGTGTCGGAATGTGAAGTGGACGCAGCTGTGGTCGGTCCAGTGTAGGGCGGAGGCGTGGCTGAAGAAGACGTGTTTGCTGGCGGAGAAGATGGGGTCAAGCGTGTGTCCGGCGATGTGGGTGGCGGTGTTCACCAGTTGTTTGAGGCCGAGGTTGGCGAGGTTGTCGAGCAGGGTGGTGGTGTTGGGGTCGTTGTTTTGTTCCAGATGGAAGTTGAGGTCACCTAGGAGGATGTAGTCCGGCGAGGCGAGGGCGTGCGGGGAGATGAAGTCGGCGATGGCGTCGCTGAAAGGGGCGCGTGGGCCGGGAGGACGGTAGACGAGGGATCCTCTGAGGGTGGTCCTCGGATCGGTGCGAATCTGAAAATGCAGGTGTTCAGCGGCGAGAGGGGTGTCTTCGGTGGAGGTGGTGACGCTGATGGAGTCTTTGAAGACGATGGCGATACCTCCTCCTACCTGGTTGGTGCGGTCTTTTCTGGAGATCTTGTAGCCTTCGGGGATGGCAGTGGCGATGTCAGGGGCCGAGGAGGCGTTCATCCAGGTCTCCGTGATGAAGGCGACGTCCGGTGCTATGGAGTCCAGGAGGTCCCAGAGTTCAATGGCGTGTTTGTGGACGGAGCGAGCGTTGACTAGGATGCACTTGAGGTGGTTGATGGCGCGTGGGCTTGTGGTCGTGGTTGTTGCAGGCTAAGGGTCCATGGGTGCGTTTGGGGTGAGCTTGGAAGCAGGTGTTGGAGCGTCCTGGGTTGAGGGCGTGGAGGGTGGTGGGGTCGTAGCGGGTCAGCGGGGCTTGGGAGAGCTGGAGACCAGGGGTCGTGGCGCTGGGCGCGGGCCAGGCGCGGACGGTCGCAGACGGGCTTGCCTCTGGTGCGCCTCTGGCGCGCCAGTGGCGCACTCGCGCAGCGGCCGCCATATGAGGTAGGAGGGGGGGGAGGGGTCAGGTGGGGGCGAATGGGAGCTGGGGGGCAGGGGCGTGCAGGAGGTCGCGGCGGGAAAGCGCGAGGGAGGGGGGACAGGTAGAGTGAGAAGAGCTGGGGGAGGGGGGTTTAAGGGTGGAGGGGGGTGAGTGTTAGGAGGTTTAGGAGATAAGGGAGAAAGATAGGAGTAGGGTTGAGAAGATAGGGGAGGGGGGGTTGTAGAGGTGGGTGAGGGTGAGAGGTAGAGTGAGAGGATAGGAAGATAGGTAATAGAGGGGGTGAGGGAGGGGGGGAGAGATAGAGAAATAGATAGAGAAAATAGATGGGGAAATCGATAGATAGGGAAATAGATAGAGAGATAGGAAGATAGGAGGAGGTGGAGAGTGAGGGAGTTAGATAGTGGGATAGAGAGATAGAGAGATAGGTAGATAGGAGGAGTGAGGGAGGTAGATAGTGAACGGGTTAGATAGGAGAGATAGAGAGGGGGATGCGAGTGGGGGAGGGGGATGAGGCAGGAGCAGGAGGGCAGGCGCGGGGAGAAGAGGACGGAGGAGGCAGAAGAGCCGAAGACAAGAAGAACAGAAGACAAGAAGAACAGAAGAACAGAAGGAGAGAAGAAAGGAAGATCAGAAGACCGGAAGGAGAGAAGAAAGGAAGACCGGAAGAACACAGAAGAACATAGAAGAACACAGAAGAACACAGAAGAACACAGAAGAACACAGAAGAAGATACAGAAAAACGAAGAACAGAGGGCAGAAGACCACAGAAGAAGATGAGGAAGAAGAGAAGAAGAGTGAAGACGGGGGAAAGAAGAGTACAGAAGAAGATTACAGACGAGGAGCGAGGAGAAAGAACAGAAGAACAGAGAAGAAGAAAAGAAGAAAAGAAGCAGGAGCAGGAGAGAGGGTGAGTAGCGCGGGGCAGAGCGAGGGGCTGGGAGGGGGGGGTACTTACTGTGAGGTGGGTCTCAGGAACTCAGGAACCTGGAGGAGCTGCAGCGGCAGGGGGAGCGACCTACCCTTGGGTCAAGGGTCGCTACCACTGTCGCGCAGCGGCCGCCATATGAGGTAGGAGGGGGGGGGTCAGGTGGGGGCGAATGGGAGCTGGGGGGCGGGGGCGTGCAGGAGGTCGCGTCGGGAAAGCGCGAGGGAGGGGGGGACAGGTAGAGTGAGAAGAGCTGGGGGAGGGGGGTTTAAGGGTGGAGGGGGGTGAGTGTTAGGAGGTTTAGGAGATAAGGGAGAAAGATAGGAGTAGGGTTGAGAAGATAGGGGAGGGGGGGTTGTAGAGGTGGGTGAGGGTGAGAGGTAGAGTGAGAGGATAGGAAGATAGGTAATAGAGGGGGTGAGGGAGGGGGGATAGATAGAGAAATAGATAGAGAAAATAGATAGGGAAATCGATAGATAGGGAAATAGATAGAGAGATAGGAAGATAGGAGGAGGTGGAGAGTGAGGGAGTTAGATAGTGGTATAGAGAGATAGAGAGATAGGTAGATAGGAGGAGTGAGGGAGGTAGATAGTGAACGGGTTAGATAGGAGAGATAGAGAGGGGGATGCGAGTGGGGGAGGGGGATGAGGCAGGAGCAGGAGGGCAGGCGCGGGGAGAAGAGGACGGAGGAGGCAGAAGAGCCGAAGACAAGAAGAACAGAAGACAAGAAGAACAGAAGAACAGAAGAACAGAAGAACAGAAGAACAGAAGACCGGACGGAAAGAAGAAAGGAAGATCAGAAGACCGGAAGGAGAGAAGAAAGGAAGACCGGAAGAACACAGAAGAACATAGAAGAACACAGAAGAACACAGAAGAACACAGAAGAAGATACAGAAAAACGAAGAACAGAGGGCAGAAGACCACAGAAGAAGATGAGGAAGAAGAGAAGAAGAGTGAAGACGGGGGAAAGAAGAGTACAGAAGAAGATTACAGACGAGGAGCGAGGAGGAAGAACAGAAGAACAGAGAAGAAGAAAAGAAGAAAAGAAGCAGGAGCAGGAGAGAGGGTGAGTAGCGCGGGGCAGAGCGAGGGGCTGGGAGGGGGGGGGGGTACTTACTGTGAGGTGGGTCTCAGGAACTCAGGAACCTGGAGGAGCTGCAGCGGCAGGGGGAGCGACCTACCCTTGGGTATTCAGTACTGACCATGGTGCTCTCGGCAACAGTCCATCCCAAACCTGGTTTACACATTCACCCTGCTTTCTTTTAGTTTTGCACCCTCCAAAGCAACGCCCCTGCCTAAATTACGTTTAATATGTATATAATGTTAGCAAAATCAGAAGGTCTTGACTAATGTCAGACAGAGCTAATGAATAGCGGAGCTTTAATATTTCTCCTGACCTTGGGTTATCCATGACAGCACAAATTATTTTACACTGTGGTCAGTGAACCTCCAAATACATGACTGAAAAATAAACAAGTGAGAATGTTTCCCCTGGAAGCGTATAAAGCAAGAAACCTGTTTTTACAAAATGAGTATCTTCCCAGCAGTAACCTGTTCTGAAGTATGACTAGACACATATCTACTGAAGATTTTTCACCGTCAATATCCCCATTTAGCAGCGTCACGAGTCAAGCATTCCCAGCCACCAGTCCTCCCCTTAGAGCTCCCAAACTCACTTGCATATAGTGTCCAGCTCCTGGGCCTCCTCCTTTATTGTCTTCTCGTCTGCGTCCTTCAGCGTCTGCATATTCTGGGCTATGCTGTCCCCCAGACTGATCAGGCACTCCGCAAAGCCCTTATAGATGGTGTCACACTTCCGGCTGGCAGCGCCCACTGGGCTGTACACTAGCACTGCAAGAGACAAAAGACAGGGGCCTTCAGCCTATAGGAAAGACTTTGTACATTTCTAGGCATGTCAGCCTCACAGATGCTACTGCTCTTTTCACCTTTATAGACTTGTAAGATGGCGGCCTTTCTAACCGGTAAAGGGGGTTTAGGGCAGGAATGACCAAGACCCATAACAACCAGCGATGCATTCTTGCAGGTTCATGAAGGCCTGACACTGACCAATCAAAACTCCAATTTCAAAGCTTTCTCTTGGGGAGTTGATATATGATTAAATATTGATGAACATGGCTGATCACTATGGAAGGAAATGCTTGACCTCATTAGTCAAAAGGTAAGCCGAAACACCAAGACCATTATCGAATAAAAGCTTCCAATTCCCTGGGTCACCAGAGCTGAACGGTATTGAAACATACTACTTAAAGGTGGTGTTCAATGTAGTTCCAAAGACCGGATCAATACCAGATTTTCAAGATATTGTTATACAATAAATTAATGTGCAATAAATCTAAATTTAAGTCATTTCCAGACTTAATGGTTATGTTGTCAAACAGACAAGTATTGGTAAAGCCAATAAGCCTGGCCTAAGCACGTTTGCGATGTTTGCATTTATTTATTTTTTCAATTATTTGTAAAATACAAAACACTTGTCATATATATAATAAATATAAAAAAGGAGTGGTCCTGCAGCACAGGCACACTAACTCTGGCACTGAAGTCCAATACTTTATTAGGCAGCAGAGTGCATGTAATCAGACAACACGCCTTTACTCACAGAATGCAAAGACCCATCGATGAAGTCAGTTGATTCTTGGCCCCAAGCAGTGAGCTGTAGAGGGCACAAATGTGAATGACACTTGAACAGACCAATGTATGAAAAGGGGTAGCCACAGGCTACTGTATGTATGTATAAATGTGTTTGTTTCTATTATGATGTTTTTGAAAAACATAATGCCGACAAGAAAGCTAAGGCTGTCTCTAGGCCATACTCAAAACTAAACAGAACTTTCCAGAGTGCAAGAGTAGAACCTTTTCCACATTGTCTGCCGGGCAGACAAAATGGAGTTCTAATGTATAATGCGTAAAGGGAAACTGGAACATTTCACTGTGTGGCCAATGTACTCTGTCCCTGTCCAACTAACCTGTCACGGGCACTTCCTGTTTGCCACTACAGCAGCACACTTCTGAATGAAATTGCTTTGCAATTGGGGATGGGGTAGAAGCCTCTGGATTGATAGCTCCCTTTGAAGTATCTCACGGAGCCACAGCATCTAAATCACCTTGCTGCAGCCACCAGTCAGATAATATACAGCACACACTCCCAAAAGAATTGCATCTCATAACTCTGGCTACTCTTATAACAGCATCTGCACCAGGAAGCCCCCTCAAGGAACTAGGGATGGTCCCTCAAGGGTTAAGGAATAATCCTACAAGGTACAAGGAGTGGGCCTTTAAAGTGGAAGGAATTATTCCAATGAGACTGCAGGACTGGCCTACTGGAATTTTTCTGGTGCACTCCAGGCTAGGGGATGCTTTCAAAGCAGGTTGGATTGACATGACCAAACCAAGGAAGCAGCTAGGGACCCCCTTAAGTTCTGGCCGCCCCCTGAACCGTGGCCTTCTGCACTGGGCGGCTGAATTAAACATTTTTGTCAAGGCTGATTTTGACTTCCAGTTTGGCACTGAATGTTTGAGGAATAATGTTACAAAGAATGAGGGCTGAACCTGTAAGGT
Organism: Pleurodeles waltl; assembly: GCF_031143425.1. Classification (NCBI taxonomy): domain Eukaryota; kingdom Metazoa; phylum Chordata; class Amphibia; order Caudata; family Salamandridae; genus Pleurodeles; species Pleurodeles waltl. The sequence continues at coordinate 544,174,776 of NC_090451.1, forward strand.
ATGAGGGTTGATGTTTCGAGACTAGAGGGATTCTTCCAGGAGTATAGAAATGACTCCTCAAGGTCTGCCTGACAGAAATATACAGGACCAACCCTTTTTGCCCACTTAACTTGACATTTGATTACCAGGGCACAGAGGTATTGTGGCAGACTGCCATCCTAGAGAAACCCATATGAATCAATGAATGGGTCGAAAGGTCGAAACTAAGCAAGGGATTACTCATGACAGATTTCTCTCTCACACATGGAACCAAGAATGTTTCTTGACTTTGTAAAATCTGAATAAGGGGCATCCCTTTCTTTTTCAGTACTTATATGTGTATGATAGCTTCACATGTTTGACGTTACACCAATGAGCACTGTGCCATCTACACCAATATATAGCACAATACCATTCAAAGGTATGCATGTTCATAATGTCTGAAGCTGAAAGGCTGTGCTTACTTGTTTTATGTAGATTATATCTACAGAAATTATTTGTGGATTTGCTAACACATATACTAGTATTTGAAAAAATATCCACAGAACCTTTCTTCTTGTTGCAACACAAAGTCTGAGGCATGGCCCTGGAGGCAATGAGGGAGGATCCTACAAGATATGAAAAATGCATCCTCGTGGTAAGAGAGTAACCTGAAATATCAAAGGAACGATCCAGTGAAGACGCATGGCCGTGCAAGGTTCAAAAAGGAAAAAAACTCTTAGATCCAGACTAGCCCCTCCTTTGATGATTTTCTACGTTTGGAAAAACTCACAGTGCTGAAGTGCTTCACAAAACATGCAGCCAAACTCTGGAATTGTCTCGGTGCACAATAAAGCAACCTGCACAAAGCTTGGACTTTCTGAAGCAGTAAAGACACCTGAAAATCAACACAGTCAGGACTCCTCTAAATGCAAGGCCTTGCAACCTGAGACAACACAATTCACTTATGGAAACCAGAGAATTTTGGAATGTATGGTATAGCGCTGCACCTTCTATAGCACATAATTCTACATTATAGACATGTAAAGAACAACATCAATTCCACAATGGCATGATGGAAGGTACTCAATCCCTCATGTACGCAACTCAAGCTTCTCATATAGGGTAGGCCTTGCAAACAACCTCTGCCAACCATGTATAACTTACTGCTTGGTGTCCTACATCACTCCCAAGAGAGTACTTCAGGGTTATACCAGAGCAAGGGAGTAGCCAGAAAATTATAATATCCCCCACTTACAACCAAAGCTCTTATGGCACCAAGCAAGCAAAGCAAGTTATTTCAACCCTCCACAGAAGAGCTCTCGTCTCTTCCATCCAAGCGTTTATCCATTCATCCTTTCAATCCTTCCATCCGCCCGCTGATATTTGCTATTTCACCTTTACAGTCTGTCATTTATTCATTCTTTCACAATCATTCATTCTTTCACCATTCCGTCCATCCACCCATCCATATCCAAACCCATTCCTCCACCTCCAAATCTGTCCATCAAACCTATTCATCCATCAATTTACCCTTTTATTTGTCAATCCCTCCATCTACCCTTTCACTCGTCCATCTATCCTTTCAGTCATTCACCCATCCTTCCTTTCACTCATGCATCCATTCTTTTACTCACCCATCCACACTTTCACTCTGTCCGTTCACTGTTTTTTCATTCCATCCATCCACCTTCACTTTCCCTCATCCATTCAGTCTTTCACTCATCCATCCTTACACCCATCCTTTCACTCATGCATACATCCATCCATCCTTTCACTCACTCATTTTCATTATGAACCTTTGTCTGCAGAGTTTGCAGACAGAACAGGCCCTTATGGAACTCTACGCCCGCTGTAGCTGCTTAAGTGGGAGGTTCATGACACCCCTGTTCCACACCTATTCATCCATCCATTTACCCTTTTATTTGTCAATCCCTCCATCTACCCTTTCACTCGTCCATCTATCCTTTCAGTCATTCACCCATCCTTCCTTTCACTCAGTCATCCGTTCTTTCACTCATCCATCCACCTTTCCACCCATCCATCCATTCAATCCTGAATTTACCCTTTTGCTTAGCCATCCTTTCACGCATCCATGAGCCTTTGTCGGTGGACTTGCAGACAGAAGAGGCCCATCAAGAACTCCACCCACGCTGTAGCTGCTAAAGCAGAGGTGGAGGGAAGGGGGTCACGAAGAGCTATGAAGTGTTTACAAAGGAATCAGTGCAGTTCAATACAGTAAAGCTTATAAGAGATGATTCGGAAAGGTATAAGAGATGGTCTTACAAGGTGGAAGCAGAGGGAAGAGACAGAATGCCAAATGTAGTGCCACATAAGCTGTGCCTGGGAACATCTCCCCGCCCGGTCCGTAGTGTTGCATGAAACCCCTGCAGAGCTTTATCTGTTTTAGTTTTTGTGCTAATGAAATCAAGCAGTAAAGGTCTGACCGAGCAGCTCCTAATCTACGGCTAATGAGGATAAACCCTCAGACGCGCGTCTGCAAAACATTCATTTCTCTGATTCCTGCCTCGGCAAGCACACACGCCTTACCGAGATTTATCACACTTATCACCTCTAATGGGTGCCACCTCTGGTGAGATGTGTGGCTGGTTCCATGGGGGTCATTAACCCAAGGAGGAACGGAGGGCGGGCAGGGGCCTGCCACTCTTTGGTCAGACGTTGATGTTGAGCTGTCTGCACACTCGCGTACAGAAGCCACACGTAGTGTAGAGAAGCCAACGGACTTCATGCTACATAGTGCAGAGGAGGCTGGCGCGTGAATGCTGTCTCCTAGAGGCGGAAGAGTTGTGGTTGGCACAGAGCATGTGCGGCTTCTGCCACCATGCGGGAAAGGGGATACACACAGCCGTGTAATACAAAATAAGTGCTTAATATTGTATAGGGGTCGTGCTCAGGCATAATAAAGCTTTTAAAAGTAACACAAACTTGACACAAAGTATATGATGGGATTTACTATCCAACTAAATCACTGTAGGAAAGTACCTTCTTTATTTTCATGGTTACCCCCATTTTCTGCCTGATGTCAGTGTGTTTGACTGTGTCCACTGGGATCCTGCTAACCAGGACCGTAGTGGTTATGCTCTCTCTCCTCTAAATTGTCTGTTTATGGTTGTACACTCCACGATTGGCACACTGGTACCCCCATGTAAGCCCCTAGTATACGGTCCCCAGGGCATTGGGGCACCAGGGATCTCCCATGGGCTGCAGCATGTATTATGCCACCAATGGGAGCCCAAGCAAAACCTCTCTGCAGGCCTGCCACTGCAGCCTGTGTGAAAGGGTGCATGCACCCTTTTCACTACAGGTCACTACACCAGCTCACTATAAGTCACTCCTATGGCAGGCCCTCCTAGCCCAGAGGGAAGGAAGCAAGTACCTGTGTGTGAGAGCACCCCTTTACTAGCAGAGGTGCCCCCACGAACTCCAGTCCCATCTCCGTGAGTGCGGGGACGCCATTTTATGCGTGTACTAGACATAGGTCACTACCTACTTCCAGCTACATAATGGTAACACCGAACCTAGGCATGTTTGGTATCAAACATTTCAGAATCATACCCCAATACTGTTGTCAGTATTGGAAGTATGATTTCATGCACTCTGGGGGCTCCTTAGAGGATCCCCAGCACTGCTTCTACTAGTCTTCCGGGGTTTTCCCCGACCCCTCAGACTGGTTTCTGCCCTCCTGCTGCTTGAACAGCTCAAGCCCAGGAAGGCAGAACAAAGGATTTCCTTTGGAAATAGGTGTTACATGGCTTGGGATGGTTAGCCTCCTCAAGCCACTGGTATGCTTTAAAGGGCACATTTGGTACCGTCCATGCATAAACCAGTCTACACCAGTTCAGGGACCTCCAGTCCCAGCTCTAGTGCAAAACTGGACAACAGAAAGGGGAGTGACCACTCCAGTGCTTAATTTGTGCTTGTTGTTTCCGGTGCTGAGCACTGGCACTTACTTTTGAGGGCCGAGGCTTATTCTTCTGCCTCAAGCATTTGCTGCGAGCAAAAGACACATATGGAAAAGAAGGAGGAAGGGAAAAACAAAAAAGCGTCACAAAGGGAGAAATTAGAAAGCTGCAAGAATGAGCTGAAGGGGAAGGGAGTGGCTTTATATGGACTAGGATGCCCGAGATGGCTTCAGGATTACGCCGCCTCAGTTTTCTGTGTTCACACATTTAATTGCAGCAGCCATGTATTTAAGAGGAAGGCTTTGGACACGGGCACCTTTTTACTAACAAATTAAGCACTGGACCACTCTCCTGTCCATCACCACCCCCCACAGGACACCCACTGGACGAGGAACCAGGAGTCACAGAGGAGCCCACGCAGCACAATTGGTGAGGGGTCCCACTTGCTAAGGGTCCCCCTTGGAAATTGTAGTTTGAAGATTCTACAAAAATATTTTATAAAGATTTGCACAATACCTTCTGTGAAATCATGGTTTGTGACAGTTAGTTGTTATGTTGTTTGAAGTGAATAAACATGCCCTATGTGTAAACAACACATCAATGACTCCTGTCAGTGTGGCTTGGTTTGAGTCGGAACGGGGCAGGACAGACTGGCTACTCCTTGGTTTATTGGTGTAGAAGAGGTTTCCACAAACTGCTGTCTGAGAAGTATGAGGAGGAGAAAGCTTGTTACTTGTCCCCTGCTGTGCCACTAAGGGATCTCTCTCTTTGAATGGACCAATGCCATTATCAGTGACCAGGCAAGCACCTATTTGCTATGATTATCTGATCACCTAATTCTAGTGAGCATTCAGTCTGAGGAGAAGTAACTGAGTGAGCCATTAATGACAGGCCAGGTTACATTATTCAGATGAGTAAACCTGGCATGTTTAATAATGACTGGCAATCCACCTCTACTAATATTATTTCTCTGTATGAGTTTGCCATATCCAGCGGTCATCCCCATTCAAACTACTTGGTTTCATTTTTATATTGGGTGACACCTGATTACTAAGAGTAAAAGCACACACAGAGAAATCAACCATTACTGTTAACAATCTGGGCAATGACAAGAAAGCGCTATGAATAGATGGAGGCCGCAAAAAACAGGAACTAATCTGACGGCTGCTCCCTCAGAAGCCGTGTAGTTTGATGTTCTTCTTGAGGCGACTCAGACCTCTCACTTCCTCACGCTCGAAAAGGGCATTAGCTTACCTATCCACAGTTATTACTGTCTTGTATTACTTTTGTACTACACTCCTGCTAGATGTGATGTTCCGCTCACATACATTGAGCAAACGTTTCTATGAGAATGAATGAGAGACCTTACAGCTGAAACCCAGTGTCCTGTGTTTATATCTTTAGGGCATCTGAACACACCACTAATAGTCCAGCAATGTAACATGAACTTAGGGAAACACTAATGTCACCACTACCCTGCGGGAGCATTTTAACCCATTTCAATGTCACATCACTAACATTGTTGCTATACTGTTGATGTAACGTAACAGCTGCATTTGTTAGCTCAGCTCAAGGGCTACTTTAGCCCTGGCAGTATTGAGGGGTACAGCGGTACTCCTTTTATTAATCTCAGAAAGATGAACGGTTCAGTGAGGCTTCACGGGCTCCAACTCGTGACCAATACTACCAGCACGACCCTGCCCAGGCTTAGCCACTAGGTACTTGCACCCATCTCCCTTTTTTAGCACTTAGATGGGCCAAACATATGTAGATATTGCAAGCCTTTAGATAATAGAGTATGAGGGTACAGGAAAGCTGTCGCCAATGACCCCTTTTTCTGTTGATATTTATTTCTTTGGTGAATTTTATATAAGTCATATGTCGCCTGTTGGCCACTTCACTGCACTAATGGAAGGAAGGTTACATAAATGGAAGATGATCACATTAACAGGTAGGATGTGAGGGATTAAGCAAAAGATCAGACTATACCTGGTGTCAAAAAATAGAAATATGAATTGATTGGGGATTAAGATGAGATAACACCGAAGATTATGGATGCAATTAAAGGACAACCTGAAAACAAAGGTCAAAATCTCTTTCTTGATTTGTAAGTAGTCCTTTTGGAATGTTGCCAGCCAGGAGTGTTTCAGAAGCATAGACCCAAAAACGTTAATGATCTTACTCCATGTCTCCGTCTTTTTGGTTTGTATGGGAGAGTTGTGATTTACTGGATGACCTTAAGGTCTTCTTTGGTCGGTGATCAGATTGTTTTTGAAGATACATCCAGGCTTTCATTTGAGGTGCTTTGGCTAAGATACATTATAATTGGAGTACAGTGTCAAAGGAAAAGACAAGAAGACAGAAGCAGAACAAATACAGTGAAAGAGGCAGAGGAGGAGAAGTAAACAAGAGGGGGTAAATGCAGGGAAAAAGGGAGTAGAGGAGGATTCAAGAACAAGTGTAATGTCAACACTGAACTGGTATGTGAAATGTGAATAAGAGAGATTCTTGTAATCAAAGGACTTAACCCCTTCAATGCGGGCGTCGGCCACTGGCCGATGCCCGCACTACCTCCCTGGTGCGGGCCACGACCAGTGGCCGACACCAGGGAGGGGGTTAATCAATCCTCGGGTGCATCGCACCCAAGGATTATTATTATTATTTTTTTTATCCCGGGGAGACACGGAAGCTTCCGTGTCTCCCCCCACCCCCCACCCACCCCTTTGTGACGTCAGCACACCACGAGGCGCGCTGATGTAACAAAGTTGATTTTCCCATCGGAGCAGGAAGCAGCCTTGCGGCCGCTTCCTGCTCCGATGGGGAAAACAGCCTTCCCCACGTTCGGGAAGGCCTCGTAAGAAAGGGGAGAGTCTCCCCTTTCTTATGAGGCCTTCCTGAAAGTGTTTCCTGGCCCCCGGTCGCAGCTGTGCCTCGATCGGGGGCCAGGAAACACTTTCAGATTTCCTGGCCACCCGATCACAGCACAGGATGCGCTGTAGTTTGAGCTTGAGTTTTAGAGTGGTGCCGGCGTAGGTGGCGTTTCCGTAATCAAGTCTGCTGCTGATGAGTGCGTGAGTGACAGTTTTTCTGGTCTCTGTGGGGATCCATTTGAATGTTTTTTTCAGTATACGGAGTGTGTTGAAGCATGAGGAGGTGAGAGCGTTGATTTGTTGGGTCATCGAGAGGAAGGAGTCTAGGATGATGCTGAGGTTGCGTGCGTGGTTGGCGGGGGTGGGTGCAGGGCCTAGCGTGGTGGGCCACCATGAGGGGTCCCAGGTGTTTTTGTGTGGGCCAAAGAGGATTATTTCGGTTTTGCTTGAGTTGAGTTTCAGGTGCTTGGCTGTCATCCATGTGGCGGTGTCGAGGAGTGCGTTGTGTAGGTTGGATTTGGCAGTGTTGGGGTTGCGGGTGAGGGAGAGGATGAGTTGAATGTCATCGGCGTATGAGAGGATGGTGATTCCGTGGGTTTTGATGATGTTGGCTAGTGGGGTCATGCATATGTTAAATAGTGTGGGGCTGAGGGAGGAGCCTTGGGGGACTCCGCACGTGATTTTGGTGGCGGGCGATTGGAAGGGGGGAGTCCGACTTTTTGGGTTCTGTTGGTGAGGAAGGAGGTGAGCCAGTCCAGGGCTTTGTGTCTTATCCCTGTGTCGTGAAGGCGTGTGCTGAGTGTGTGGTGGCAGACAGTGTCAAAGGCTGCAGAGAGATCCAGGAGTATGAGTGCTACGGTTTCGCCCATGTCGACTCTGGATCTGATTTCGTCGGTGCATGCTAAGAGGGCGGTTTCTGTGCTGTGGTTCTTGCAGAACCCAGATTGGGAAGGGTCGAGTGTGTTGTTTGTCTCGAGGAAGAGGGATAGGCGGGAGTTGACTATTTTGTCCGTAACCTTGGCTGGGAAAGGGAGTAGGGAGATGGGGCGGTAGTTGGAGAGGTCGTCTGGGTTGGCTTTGGGTTTTTTAGGAGCGCGGTGACTTCTGCGTGTTTCCAAAGGTCTGGGAAGGTGGCGGCTTCGAAGGAGCTGTTGATTGTGGCTCGGAGTATGGGGGTGATGGCGGGCTGGCTCTGTTGTATATACGGTGGGGGCATGGGTCGGAGGGGGAGCCAGAGTGAATGGAGTTCATAGTGGTTTCAGTTTCTTCGTCGGTGGTGGGGGCCGAGGTGGTGAGTAGGTTGTGTGGTGTGTGTGTGGTGGGTTTGTGTGTGGGGGGTGAGTGGTGTGAGAGGGGGACGTGTGTGGTGCGAAGCTGTTATGTATGTCTAGTATTTTGTGGTGGAAGTGATCTGTGAGGGAGTCGCAGAGGGTTTGTGTGTGCGTGGGGTCTAGGTTGCTGCCCTTGGGTTTGGAGAGCTCTTTGATGATGGTAAAGAGTTCCTTGCTGCTATGTGAGTTGTTGTCAATGCGTTCCTTGTAGTGTGCTCTTTTGGCAGTGCGTATGAGTTGGTGGTGGATGCGTGTGGTGATTTTGAGGGTGGTGAAGTTAGTGGTGGTGGGTTCTTGTCTCCAGATTTTCTCTGCTTTGCGGCATTTGCGTTTGGATTCGTGGAGTTCAGTGGTGAACCATGGTGCGTTCTTGATGTTGCGGGTAGTGATGTTTTTTCTGAGGGGGGCGAGGTTGTCGGCACAGGAGGTGATCCATTCGTTGAGGTTGTGAGCGGCGGTGTTGGGGTTGGTTATGTTGGGGGGGGTTTGCGTCAGTTGGTAGATTAGGTGTTCCGTGGGGATCTTGTCCCACATGCGGTAGGGGGTGGTGTGATGGTGGTGGTGTTTGGGAGGTTTGTTGTAGGAGAAGTGGACGCATTGGTGATCTGTCCATTGGAGTTTGGTGGTGTGGGTGTAGGTGACGTGTTGGCTTGATGTGAAAATTGCGTCGAGTGTGTGTCCAGCTGAGTGGGTTGGGACTGTGACCAGTTGTTTGAGTCCTAGGTTTGAAAGGTTGTCTAGGAGGGAAGAGGAGTTGTGATCGTGAGGGTTTTCTAGGTGGAAGTTGAAGTCGCTGAGGAGTATGTAGTCTATGTTCGCCTATTCCACATAATATATTGAAAGTCAAAGCAGGTGTTCAGCAATCCTCAGCTTTACTTTATTACAGATGTATTGTACTGCACTTCATGAACCATACTCAAACTCAGTCGAGGATATCAAGCCCAGGTCACGGAATCCTAGAGTTGATACCCAGATACTCCATGGCAACCATGAACACGTGGATAGCTGCAAAGGCTTTGTTTGCACTGCCCCCTGGCTTGCTTTTCAGTCACTGAGGTTTCCGGTATGTTGGTTCCTGTTGCTCGACGCCTGTACAGTGTGTTTTTTTAATGATAATTTTGTTGCATGTGAGGTCCTAATTAGAAGACAGACAAGTGATCCAAGGAAAGTAGAAATTTGTGTTAGAAGTTAAGCTTAAACAAATATTCTTAAATGCTTCTGCGTATAGCATCAGAGAGGTGCAAAGTATGCTAAAAGGTATTTTTTCATTGCAATTTATGTTCCCGGGGCTCTCAGATCAAAGCCCAAAGGTCAAAAATTACATAAGGCCACAGACTAACTACATTTTATTTTAGTGGATTATGTATTGGAGTATTTATAAAACAGACATATATGTTAAGTTGCCTGCGAATGTGGAAGGCCGACGCCGCAAAACCTTGCCCCCAGCTACCTCCAAAACCTTTTTATGTGGCCTGACCAATGGTGAGAAGGTTAGTGGGAGGCTGACACTATGTCCATCCATTTTCCTAAAATCTTTTAACAAAGTCTTGATTGAGGCCACTGATGATATTGCACCCCTGAAAACCCTTGCTAATGTCCCCAGTGAATGCCTAGTAAATGGTTTACACATGAATTGGCCAATGTTAAAATGAAACATCAATAATTAGGCCACGGTCTTGGGAATAGAATATGTTCCATTGTATGAATATTTTCTGCCAGTGATTTTGCATCGCCAAAAAGATTTTACTTAATGCAAAGAAACCCTCTTTCACAGAATGCTGCTTTGCTGACTGAAGATCTCTTTTAAAATATTGTGGAATCTATTTCTGCATCCTTATTTAGAACGTCAGACACTCTCTCTGAAGTGGTGTTTGAAGAACTGTTAGATTTGTTTTGCAGAAAGTCGAAGAAAAATTGCAGTCACATCAGGAAAGAAGATTGTTGAGGACACACCATCAACACAGGATGGCCCTTCTAGACCTTCTTCTTAAGAATAGCAGCTATTGTCAGACTCTGAGTTCCATGTCCTTTTAGGGACCTATCTTCCATCATAGTGCCAGAGTATGGAAATCAAGCAGAATACGAGTACCAAATTTAAAGTTTAGTTATCAATATTTTTTATTTTTTTTATTTAATTATTTATAAAGCACATCTATCACCCAAAGTCATCTTGGCACTAGGACAGTAGCAGAGAGTAAATGAAAAAGATAGCGAGACAAAGAGTGCCAGCTAAGCCTCTTAACAGAAAAGACAGATTTTCTTAGTTTACAACCACCTAGTAAACCCAGTGATCAAAAAACACGTTTCTCGACTTAACTGATCTTTCCGGACAAGTTCATCACAGCACCCCTTTAGGAGTACATTGAGATATCCATCTTAGTCCCAGGTTTCCGGCTTTAATGTGGTACTTACTCTGTAGTATTTCTGGTTGCTGACAACATGAGAATGGATGACTATAGGAACAGTGTAGGGGTGATGATCATGTTAGAATTGTCTCCACTTTTAACGTCATTAGCTCTCGACTCTGGCTTCTATGACTGGCACAGTCCTGACAGGTCTTTCCTCACCATTCAGGGATTCTTGACCTGCCTCTTTTAAAGTCTACTGCTATAGGAGTAAACTTGAAGATGTCAGTATGAATGGTAAGGGTGAATTTTGTGAGTGGTATTATTCGCGTGTGAGGGTAAGATGGTTCTCTTGTTCGAAGCATTTGGATAAGTTATTATCTCTTAAAACATGGACTGTGAACATAAATGTGAAAATAAAGAAGTTTGATTCGTTCTCCAGAAAAAAAGATTTCATATCGTTATCCTGCATATTTGACTCTTTATTTAGAGAATTGTATTGGAGGTGGATTGTTTTCTTCCTTTTGTAGTAATTTCCCTTTTCTCAAGGGAAACCTTTGCTATATTTACTCAATGTACCTGCTGGGTTGATCCATCTTTCAGTAGATTGACACTATACTTATTATAATACTTTGAGATGGTGCACGCCCTTGAGTTCAACTTAGCACAGTTAAACTTCCATATGAAGAAGGGGATCTGTCTCTCCTGGACTTTGAGCATTATTATATGGAATCTCTGCTGCCGCAAATTCCACTGTGGTTTACAGTTACTGGTAAAAGGGAGAAGTCAGTTTTGGTGAAATGCTATCCCTTGAGGGACCTCAGGGCCTGATTACGAACTTGGCAGATGGGATACTCCGTCAGAAACGTGACAGATATCCCGCCCGCCGTTTTACAAGTTCCATAGGATATAATGGAACTTGTAATACGTTTGTGACGGAGTATAGCATCTGCCAAGGTCGTAATGATGCCCTGAGTGTGGTGCACCTAACTCAGAGGTGTGAACTGGTGGCTGTGCCGAAAAGTGTGGCACCGATGTTTCAGCCATGGCCAGTTAAAAATTTGGTTACTAGTTGACCGGGTGTGAGTCCCATTCAAACAGCAACCACAATCATGGACAGGGTAAGGCACAAGCAAACCCCAAACTAACCTGTGCTCAACTCCCTGGTAGCTTGACACAGAGCAATCAGGATTACCTTTGAGGTAATGTATGAAGTATTTGTGAAACACTTAAAACACTAAAACAGTAATAACACCACACAGAGATCCTACACTATGTTGGAAATTTAAATCTGAATTTAATACATAAAACAAGAACAAAACAACAAAAATCCAATCAGTAGAACTGAAGTTCTGATTTTTTAAACCATAAAGTGAAAAACAGTGCCTAACAGCACAATTCACCAACAGGAGCTAACTGGTCATGCTGGACCGGGTCAAAGTCAAAAGTTCACACTGACCCATGGAGCTATGGACCCATCCATGCTTTTGAGATCTTAAACCAATGACTCTGACGATGGCCTGGCTTGAGGGAGAATGCCAGGTCATGGGGGGTTTCAGTACCAAGGGGAGGAGTTTCCATGTTTGACAAGGTCAGACTTACGTTTCCAACGAGGCCGGGCAAATTTTAAACTTTTGCCAAGTTGACTGCTGCAGCACACCGGTATTGGACTGGTTTTCCTTGGCAACCTCGAAATTATACTTTTAATTTATTGTGGGACTTCAGGATGGAGGCAGCTGTGTCTTCTTGATGTACCGGGTGATGCTACAGGATAGGATACATTCCCCTCTACCAGTAGGTGCTAAATGGGTATCGGATATTGGGGGTCAACTCACTGACTCGGAGTGGAAGCAGGGGTTGGTGTTTCCATAAAGGAGTGTCCTGTAACAACCAGATTCCACTGGTGGTAATGTAACCTTCTAAATCAAGCTATTTAACCCAATTCATCTCCAGCAAAATTTGCCTGACGCAAACGAGGGCGGCCCAGATGTATCACGTGATACGGTCATATATGGCAATTAGGGACTAGGGGAGGGTAGTAACTGAGGCCTTGTCTGTGATCCCATCACTTAACGGTCACTGCTCCTTAAAGCATTGTATATTGGGCCTACATCCTAAACCCAAAAAAAATAAACATGCATTTTTAATTTGCATCGCTGATGCTGCAGTTTGCAAAATGCAGAATAATGATTAATTGAATCCACCCTAGAGGTCCTGAGATAAAGTTGTGGTACAAAGATGCCTGGGAATAGCTGCTAGCCAAAGAAATACAGCTCAAAATGGTCTGCACAGATGAAAGCGCCCCTGAGGACATTAAGGATTGGAGAATAATGGTAGATGCACTATCAGAGAAGGAATCTAACTCACCTCTGGTGCTCTCTTCGAGTGATATATACCTTTCAGGCGCTCCTCTGACTGAGCTGCTTATATGTGGGGTGTGAGTTTATGTTGCCTGCTTTATATGTTAATGTGGATAAAGTGGGCACGGTGAGGATTGCTGGTTTGATAATCTGTATATACTTTTAATCGTTTCTAGCACTATGCACTTCAACTTTAACTTTTTAGCACTAGACAGTGTTTGAGTCGCCTCCTGTAGGTGCGATCATTCACCGGACGGCATGACACACCAATCTGGAGCAAGTCTTAGGCTTCCCCTTGAGGTTTTTTGCTTTACCGGCTTCTTGTTTGAGTATACAGACATTTTATTGAAGGTGCTCTATCTGATCCGCCAGTCATTTTGTGCTATAGGATTTATTTACAATTCATATCAGATCAACCAACTTCTCACATTACAATAAGTACAGGATCTATTATGCCCAATAAAATTGTATTTATTTTTATCTGTGTGCTTTTATGGTTCTTCAAAACAAAAAAAGTTGATAATGATAATCTATATTTGATCCCTCTGGCTTGAGCGTTGTCATGTTCAAACAAAAAAAGTGTGCCCTCACTTGTTGGACAGTGAACTACTGCCACTGTCATGAGTTTGGCATGTAAATCAGGAGTGGGAGCGTACTATGTTGTGTGAATCAGTAATTATAGCCAGTCCTTTTTAGCTGTGTCACAGGAGTGAAGGCCCACTATCCCACTCATGTAAAATTATTCTTTTATTCCCTGTCACAATTCCTAATGCTAACATTCCAGTGCATGGTATGTGGGTGCATATGTATGTAGTCGGTGGGGTGCATACATTGTGTGTATGAGTGTATCAGAGTAATGGAAACTTGTGGGTCCCAGTTTGGAAGCCCCTATCATGTCCGTGTCCACAAGATGGAGATAGGGTTTTTTTTTTTTTTAGAGTGGAAGTATTTTACTGACATTCCTGATGCTGAAGAGAGGAGACTTAGAGACTGATGTGGGGAAACAGGAGACATGGATCACTTTAGACATTCCTTTAGGTCATTTTGCTGTGGGGGGCTGCTGATAAGCCCTGCTGAGCACTGCCATTTGGTAGATGGCGAGGTCAATAGTGGGACTGCAGTCACTATTGTTCAAAGTGTGAAGGGTCCTTTAGGAGAGGCCAGTCTTTGTCTCTTTCATAATCACAGTTCCGGTTGGCTGTTGACAACAGTTAGCTTAGATCTCTTTGTGCCTCTCTTGTGGATGCTCCAAACTAGAGCCGACCCTACTCTGAGGAGCATCTGCCTACACAACCGCTGTCTGAGGGAAAACACATGGAAGAAGAACCAACCTAAACAGGTACAGAAAGTGCGGAAAGAGATCTTTTAAAATGAATGTTTGGTGCGTGCGTGCATGTTTGAATTATATGAGTGTTGTTAATGGATGTGCGTGCGTGTGTGAAAGAATGAGTGTGTGTGATCTTTTGAAATTAATGTTTGGTGCGTGCGTGCATGTTTGAATGTTATGAGTGTTGTTAATGGATGTGCGTGCGTGCGTGTGTGTGTGAAAGAATGAGTGTGTGTGTGTGATCTTTTCAAATGTTTGGTGTGTGCGTGCATGTTTGAACGTTATGAGTGTTGTTTATGGATGTACAGGGGTGCGTGTGTGTGTGAAAGAATGAATGTGTGTGTGCTTCCCGCCTGCCTCACTCCCTCCTAAAGCTGCCGGCCACCACTGCTGCTCACCTTTACCAGATGTCCAGAAGCAATGGCGTCTCCACTCTGAAAAGGAAGAGAAAGCCTGATGCAAGTTGTGGGTCCCTATCACAATCAGAGCGTCCATGGAGACTTGATGTGGTGAGATAAAAAGAGCATTTGGGACTGGGATATGTAAATGAGAACACAACAGGGGTAGCACTGCACCTACACCTGCCCATGCCATATTTAAAACCATGAATGGGTGGAAGGAGGGATTACTGATTCTGGAGTACAGTGGACCTGCGCCAGTGAGAAAACAGTATCTGCATAGTATAGAGTGCATTACAGTACATTGTTTTCAGAAAACCAAACACTGGGTTGGACAATCAATTACTGCTGCTGGATGATTGTTCTCAGTTTGAAGCACCCCCTCCCTGAGAAGCCTATAACCGCTGGCCATTGCTACCACTCAGAATCAAATGCTGAACTGAGTTGCCCTTGGCCCAGATTGCTGAGCCACAGTGAGACAAACCCAAGGACACCAGATGCAGATGACTAGCCACTGCTTCTTCCGTGTCCCAACTAACGAGGGTTGACCATAACTAAAATTAGTCTATTTACCAAAATGAAAAGCTAACACTGTCAAATAAAAAAAGTACGTTTTCAAAAAAAGGCAGGTGGATGTTTGGGACAAAGTCATTTTATTTACTAAAAAAGAAGAACTGATTTTTGGGAACAAAATGTGTGAGCTTTCTGATAATGAAGGAGGTATCTGGGGACAAAGGGGTATGCTCAACATAAGGCAAACCGATCTCTGCATTGAACAAGGTGCGGCCACGAACATTCCAAGCTACTATTGGATCTATATTAATACTCCTTTAATTATCGCTGATATCACAGCACATTTTCTAGTGCTAGTCGTCACGTCTTTGCTGCAAGGGTGCTTCTGGAATATAGGTCTGTTTGATGTGTAACCTTACTCTGCCTGGTAACAATTAGAGATCAGAAGAGGCATCAGCCAGGCTGGAAGATGCTGATTGGTGGGATTATTTAAAGAGGTGAGCGCTTTTCAGCGAACGTAATGGAGAGATATCTTTGACATAAACTGGCTTGATGTTCTAGTCTCCAAGTTCAATTAACTTTTGTATTAAATAATTAAGTTCTATTATTTTATCAGAAGCTTTCATTATGTCACAAACGCCCAGATGATGAGTGGGTCAGAATTTTCCGACCCCTGTGCAAACCCCTGCTTGTGCAGGGTTTGGGATTTTATTACAAGACCGGAGGCTCCTATTATGCTTCCTTTTCTTTCTTTAATATCAATAGCAGCCAAGAAAAAACAACAACAAAAAATACATATCCCATGAACCATTGAAAGAAGTGTCATATATGAAGTCATAAAGGAACAACAAATAGAAAGATCGTAAACCTAATAACTGTCTTAACTGCGAGCAACAAGTCCTCTTTTCTTGCTGCTCAAGATAAGTTATATATTTTTTCATACGTTTATTTCTAGTTTAATTATGTGGTTTGTGTGTGTTAACGTTTGCTTTTTAGCTTAGTGAACACTTCTGTATAACGTGCTGTCTGTTGGAAGCACGAGCGTTTCCTTCTTTCATCATTTCGAGAGGCGAGTGTTCTTCCAGAACATTTGTCTCTCTCATTTCTGTCACAATCTGAGGTACGCACCTCATTCGGCCGCTTACCGCCTGATGCCTTTGTTGACGACGCGGATCAGCAGCGTGTCTTTATGCTGATTTCTCTGCGTCCTCACTCTGGAGCCTTTGTTTCACAATGCGGTTCTGCAGTGCGTCCTTCACCAGTTTCCCCGTGTTTTCGGTTTCCTCCTTCGGGCGGAGTCAGCCTGGTGTGTCCCGCCCTGTGCAGCCTCTTTTGGTGTTTGGGAGTGTCTATGGGATTAGTACACTCCTGTTGCCCACGCCCCCTTCCCAGATTGTATTTTTAACCCCTTCTTGACTACTCTGGTTTCAGTGTAGTCTTTCTGTTCATTTTTTTCCCTATATGTTTATTCACTATTCTTAAGCTGATTTGGATTTTTTCTATTTGTGAGCTTTCTGACCCTTTTTGATTATTTTAAATATTTAGAAGGATGTCTAAGGACAACTCTGAGGCAATTAATGATGATGATATACAGGATTTTCGCCCCAATTTGAACACTTTCATTCAAGATTCTGTTCAGCAAGCTGTTTCAGCTTCCATGCTACAGATGTAAAAAAATTGGAAATTTCTTTAAAAAAATTGGCTTCCCAAAATCCTAATGTTTCTGATTTAAATAAAGGGAAGAAGCGTACCCTTTCTAAGGCTCAAACTATTTCTGCCCCTGAAGGTGCTTCCCAATTTTCTGATCCTTCCCCCGTAAGGAAGTTAATACGGTGGAATAGGGTTAACATTATCCAGTTGAGAGACACGGATGATGATATGGAGTTTGATGATGTGGATGACGATGATGCCCAGGATTTTGACAATCTCTGGCAAGGGCCTCTAGATAAAAGGCATAAAGGGGTGATTCTGACTGCGGCGGACGGCGGTCGCCGCCCGCCAAGCGGTTCCCGCCGAAAGACCGCTCCGCGGTCAAAAGACCGCAGCGGTCATTCTGGCTTTCCCACTGGGCCGGCGGGCGACCGCCGAAAGTCCGCCCGCCAGCCCAGCGGGAAACACCCTTCCCACGAGGACGCCGGCTCAGAATGGAGCCGGTGGAGTGGGAAGGTGCGACGGGTGCACTTGCACCCGTCGCGAATTTCAGTGTCTGCAAAGCAGACACTGAAATTCTCCGTGGGGCCCTCTTACGGGGGCCCCTGCAGTGCCCATGCCATTGGCATGGGCACTGCAGGGGCCCCCAGGGGCCCCGCGGCACCCCCTACCGCCATCCTGTTCCTGGCGGGAGAACTGCCAGGAACCGGATGGCGGTAGGGGGTGTCAGAATCCCCATGGCGGCGGAGCGCGCTCCGCCGCCATGGAGGATTCTCAAGGGCAGCGGGAAGTCGGCGGAAGTCGGCGGTACACCGCCGACTTTCCGTTTCTGGCCGCGGCTGAACCGCCGCGGTCAGAATGCCCAGCGGTGCACCGCCAGCCTGTTGGCGGTGCTACCGCCGACCTCCGCCATGGCGGTAATTACCGCCAGGGTCAGAATGACCCCCAAAATGTCTCTATCTGAATCAGATCATTCAGCCAATAACGACAATTTTACTGTTCTTGACGGATTGGGGGAACCGATGTTTGACCCCACTTTAATACACCACCCGAATTCAACAGAATGGTTCCCTTCTGAACATGTGGCGGATTATGTTTCCCTCCATTTAAGACATTCGTTGGATAAATCCACTAGGAACAAAATTTGTTCTGAATGCCCCCATCCCTCCCTTACTCATAATGTCACTTCTACTCCCGCCATTGACCCTAATATGGAGTTATTTTTCTCTAAGTATGGCAAAGACCCTAAAAAAGGGGTCGATAGGACCTGGTCCTTTTGTCAGGACAGGCTTTTGGATTTGGTGGGTCCTCTGATTAGAATCCTTGATTTAGCAGAGGAAGCTAGGCTGGAAGGCTCACAAATTTACCCAGCAATCCTGTCTAACTGGGCCCAAAGAGCAATATATATTTTGGGCAATGCGAACACCGCTATTTCTCAAGAGAGGCGTAAAAGTCCTTTGTTAAAGATGGACCCTAAGTTGGGCAGTTTGGCTACCAGGGAGGAAGGTCAGGAAGCCAATGGTCTTCTTTTTGGGGACTCTTTTATGACAGAGCTGAGCAAATACGTATCTACTTTTGCTACTCTGGATAAGGCTCAGTTCTCCTTAAAGAAGATTTTCAACTCCAGAGTTTTTGGCAGGGCCGGTAGAGGGAGGAGACGCTTTACCGGACGCTTTGCCTCCCGTGGTGGCAGCTCCTTCAGAGGCTCCTCTTCCTACTCCCTTGAATACAAACCTCAGTTCTACCCTCAAAGAGGGAGAGGGTTCAGGAGAAGAGGTTACCGTCAAAGAGGAGGACAGGTCTCAGGTAAGAAGTTTCGATTTTGTCCCTCTTCCTGTGGGACGGCGGTTGGCACATTTTCTTCCAAATTGGTATCAAATTACTGCAGATCCATGGGTTCTTCAAACCATTCAGGGTAGTGCATAGACCTTTATCAAATTCCTCACCAAACTCGTCCTCCTCCCCCTTTGAGGTTTTCCCAGGAACAAACCTGCTTAATCAACCTGGAGATTGATTCTTTGATTTCAAAGAATGTGATTGAGAAAACATGTTTTCATCCCTCGGGTTTTCTCAGTACCATCTTTCTGGTCCAAAAGAAAAACAAAAAGTTTCATCCAGTGATGAATCTGAAATTGTTCAACAATTATGAAGTTTAGAATTATTTCAAAATGGAGACCATTCTCCATCTCACAGACATTCTGCTGGAAGGCGATTGGTTCGTTCACTTAGATCTCCAGGACGCTTATTTCGCTATTCCTGTCCATCCTTTTTACAGAAGATTCCTACAATTTCATTGGGAAGGTTCAATCTTTCAATTCACAGCTCTTCCTTTCGGGCTCGCTTCCGAACCTTGGTGTTTCAAGAAGGTAATGAAACCGGTAGTAGCTCATCTAAAAGCTCTAGGAATAAGACTGATTATTTATCTAGACGATTTTCTCATTGTGGCCCAGAACAAGGATACCCTATTGGGTCATTTGCACATTTGTCTTCATCTTTGGCATTCCCTAGGTTTTCTTGTCAATATGGGAAAGTCTTCGCTTGTTCCCTCAACTCAAATAGAATTCCTGGGGTTTCTTATAGATTCCAAAAAGACATCTCTGTCTCTCCCTCAACAAAAAGTGAGTCGTATAAAACACAAACATCGGCAAGTCCTCAATCTTTCCGTTATTTCCCATCGGTCCCTTGCAAGAATCGTGGGACTCCTGGCCTCTTCTATCCAGGCCATATTTCCAGGTCCGTTACACTACAGAGCCCTCCAGAGGTTGAAGATTCAACATCTTCGCAAAGGTCTTCGTTATTCATATATAATCCAGCTAGACCAGGAGTCTCGGGCAGAGCTACAGTGGTGGCTCGATCATTTGGAAGCGTGGAACGGAAGAGCAATTTTCTCTTCGGACCCAGATCTAGTATTAGAATCTGATGCAAGTCGGACAGGCTGGGGCGCAAGATGTGGCAACGTCTCGACTGAGGGCATATGGTCAGGGAAGGAGTCTGCACTGCACATCAATTGTTTAGAGATGCTTGCAGGCTTCTTTGCACTGCAGACTTTCACAAGGGACAAGGTAAGTTGTTCTATTCTTCTAAAAATTGACAATATTTCCGCAGTAAAATACATCAATCATCTTGGAGGAATGAAATCAAAACCTCTTGTGGATTTAGCCAAAAGATTTGGAGAGTTTTGCCTTCTTCGAAAACTGTTGGTCAGAGCACAATATCTTCCAGGCAAACTAAACACCATAGCGGATTGTTGCTCCCGACAGCTAAAGGACTCCAGTGACTGGCGTCTTCACCCTTCAGTATTCAACAAACTTTCTTTGAAATTCAGTGTCATGACAGTGGACCTATTCGCTTCTCAATTGAATTCTCACCTTCCCGAGTTTTACAGTTGGAGACCGGATCCTCAAGCTCTTGCTACAGGCGCTTTTCTCCAAGATTGGTCTCTTCATCTCAACTAAGCTTTTCCTCCTTTCATGATGATAGCCAGGGTTTTAGCCCAGGTTCGTCGTTGTTAGACCTGAAAGCCTTAGGGTGGTCACCCCTAACTTTTTGCCTGCCTCCCTCCACTTTTTGGACACTGTTTTTGCTGGCTTTTAGACTCTGCGCACTTTATCACTGCTAACCAGTGCTAAAGTGCATATGCTCTCTCCCTTTAAACATGGTAACCTTAGATCATACCTGATTGGACTATTTAATTTACTTATAAGTCCCTAGTAATGTGCACTATACATGCCTAGGGCCTGTAGATTAAATGCTACTAGTGGGCCTGCAGCACTGGTTGTGCCACCCACTCAAGTAGCCCCTTTACCTTGTCTCAGGCCTGCCATTGCAAGGCCTGTGTGTGCAGTTTCACTGTCACCTCGACCTGGCATTTAAAAGTACTTGCCAAGCCTAAACCTCCCCTTTCTCCACATATAAGTCACCCCTAATGTGTGCCCTAGGTAACCCCTAGAGCAGGGTGCTGTGTGGGTGAAAGGCAGGACATGTACCTGTGTAGTTTACATGTCCTGGTAGTGTAAAACTCCTAAATTAGTTTTGCACTACTGTGAGGCCTGCTCCCTTCATAGGCTAACATTGGGGCTGCCCTCATACAGTATTGAAGTGGTAGCTGCTGATCTGAAAGGAGTAGGAAGGTCATATTTAGTATGGCCGGAATGGTAATACCAAATCCTGCTGACTGGTGAAGTTGGATTTAATATTACTATTCTAGAAATGCAACTTTTAGAAAGTGAGCATTTCTTTGCACTTAAATCTTTCTGTGCCTTACAATCCACGTCTGGCTGGGCTTAGTTGACAGCTCCTTGTGCATTCACTCAGACACACCCCAAACACCGGGTACTCAGCCTCACTTGCATACATCTGCATTTTGAATGGGTCTTCCTGGGCTGGGAGGGTGGAGGGCCTGCTCTCACACAAAGGACTGCCACACCCCCTACTGGGACCCTGGCAGACAGGATTGAACTGAAAGGGGACCTGGTGCACTTCTTAGCCACTCTTTGAAGTCTCCCCCACTTCAAAGGCACATTTGGGTATAAAACAGGGCCTCTGCCCTACCTCATCAGACACTTGCTGGAGAAGAAACCTGAACCAGAACCTTCATCCTGCCAAGAAGAACTGCCTGGCTGCCTAAAGGACTCACCTGACTGCTTTCTACAAAGGACTGCTGCCTTGCTGTTGCCCTGCTGCCTTGATGAACTCTTGTCTGGCTGTAAAAGTGCTCTCCAAGGGCTTGGATAGAGCTTGCCTCCTGTTCCCTGAAGTCTCAAGACCAAAAAGACTTGTCTTTTTCATTTGGACTCTTCGTGCGGCGAAAATTTCGACGCACAGCTTGCTCCGCGGCGAGAAAAACGCCGCACACCGACGCTGATCGATGCGACGCCTTAGGGACGACCGGAACTTCGACGCACTGCCTTGCAAGGACAACACCGCACAGACCGCGGCACACACCATTTTTCCACGTATCTCTTCTTCTGCGGCCCCTTTGCGGAGATTTTCCACTTTAAACTAGGTACTTTGTGCTTGAAAGAGACTTTGTTTGCTTTTTAAAGACTTAAGACGCTTTATATCACTTTTCAGTGATATCTCTACAATTTCACATTGCATCTTTATTCGTTTTGACCTACAGTTATCCTGATAAATATTATATATTTTTCTAAACACTGGGTGGTGTATTTTTGTGCTGCTATATTGTGTTATTGTATGATTTATTGCACAAATACTTTACACATTGCCTTCTAAGTTAAGCCTGACTGCTCGTGCCAAGCTACCAGAGGGTGGGCACAGGATCATTTTGGATTTTGTGTGAGTTACCCTGACTAGAGTGAGGGTTCTTGCTTGGACAGAGAGTAACCTGCCTGCCAACCAAGAACCCCATTTCTAACATTGGTGATCAGCGGTGAGGATAGGACTTGTATTTGTGCAGTGACATACAGTAGCTAAGTATTTCACTACCTACCCACAGTTGAAGGTCAACTTGATTTTTATCTCTTGTTTTGCAAATTTGTTTTCCTGACAATTTTCAAAAACTAAATCCTCACTCAACATGTCTCTGACTGGGTCTCAAGTAGGAGACTTTGACCTAGCCCTGTTGGATACATATACGGTCAAACAGTTAAGAGGGTTCTCCAGGGTGATGAGAGTACCCACCCAAGGGGCCTCCAAAAAGGAGTGCTAAGGGCCTGGGCAGAAGCCCATTTAGAGGAGGATGATGATGAGGAAGAGGAGCCAGAAAATGACCCCTCAGAGGATTTGTTGCTATCAGTGGATGATGTTACCACTGCAATTGTGCCCCCTTCCAGACCAGGGAGCAGAGTCTCTGTGCAAAGCCTGACCGCAGAGGAAGGGAGAGAAGAAAGGGAGTTCCAATTGCAAATGGCAAAACTGAAAATTGAGGCCCAACAGGAAGACAAGAGGGCAGACAGAGAAGCCAAACAAGCTGAGGCTGAGAGAGAAGCCAAACAAGCTGAGGCTGAAAGAGCAGCCAAACAGAAACTATTGTTGGCTCATGAACTGAGTCTCAAGGAGCTGGAGATCAAGGCGAGACAGTCTGAATCCAGCAATAATGGTGGCAGCATACAGACAGGACCTGCTGGAGAAAAGAAGGTTCATATACCCAAAAATGTGGTGCCCAGTTTTGTGGTGGGAGATGACATAGATAAATGGTTAGCTGCTTATGAAGTTGCACTAAGGGCTCATGAGGTTCCTGAAGGGCAATGGGGGGTAGCTATGTGGGGTTATGTGCCGCCACTGGGGAGGGAAACACTTCTAACATTGGATCAAGCTGATCAAAACACATACCCACTTCAGAAAGCCACTTTACTTGCCAAGTTTGGGCTGACCCCTGAGGGATACCGTCAAAGGTTCAGGGACAGCACCAAACAAACCACACAAACATGGGTAGATTTCTTTGACTTTTCTAGTAAGGCACTGAATGGATGGGTGCGGGGCAACAAAGTAGGTAATTATGAAGGGCTATATGACTTGATTCTGAGAGAGCATATGCTCAATACTACTTATACAGAGTTGCACCAGCACTTGGTATATAGTAAGCTGACTGATCCCAGGAAGCTTGCTGAGGAGGCGGACCTCTGGGTTAGCACCAGAGTGTCCAAAAAGGTACCTGGGGGGGAAATCCACAAAGGTGGTCAGGGTTCCCAACAGAAGAAAGAGGGGGGAGATAAACTTACAGATAAGGAACTCTCCAAAGGCCCCCAAAAGAATTCCCAGGGAGGGGTGGCAACCATTCCTTTTCCAGATTTGGGAAAAAGCCAGGGACTTATGATAAATCAGGGAGATCCAACCCCAAATGCTTAGAGTGCTACCAATATGGTCACTATAAAGGCGACCCCCAGTGCTCCAAGAGGGCACCGTCCACTAATGGACAGACACCTGGGTTGACTAGTGTAGCGCTCGGGGGGAGATGGACCCAGATAGCTTTGGGGAGCAGGTAGAGATTTCCCTAGTGTCCCTGGGAGAAGGAGAAATGGTGCCCAAAGCCCACATGCCCCAAAATACTTCCAAGTACAGGCAGTGGGTTACCATTGATGGGAAAAAGGTGGAGGCTCTGCATGACACAGGAGCCAGTATGACTACTATCAAGAGTCAGCTGGTGTCAACAGAGCAGATAGTCCCTAATACATTCCACCACGTCATAGTCGCTGACAATCGTGAGAGTCACCTACCAGTGGCTCTGGTTACCTTTGAGTGGGGGGGGGGGGTCTCTGGTACTCTGAAAGTAGCTGTGAGTCCTGCCATGCCTGTAGATTGTCTGTTAGGCAATGATCTTGAGCATACTGCTTGGAAAGAAGTAGAGCTCAGATCTCACCTGGAGATGTTAGGATTACCTGAGTGGGTCTGCATGACCACACAGTCCATGGCTGACCGAGAGGGAAGTCAAGGGCGTCTGGAGCCTGGAACAATGGCCCAGAGAACTGCCAAGAGGAGGGGCAAGGGGCGCGGGAAACCGGTCCCAGAAGTTCCCGTAGTGGTTGACGGGGCTCCTGAGTAGCAGGCTCCCGAACCAATTGGGGAAGACATTGCCACCCTAGGTGATCTACCTGAGCTTGCTGGCTGGCAAGTTGAGGGTGGACCCACCAGGGAGGAATTCTGCAAGGCGCAGAAAGAATGTCCCACTCTAGAGGGTCTGAGGAAGCAAGTCTCAACCCTGGCAGCAGGTGAAGCCTCTGGCGATCACCACATATATTGGGAGAATGATCTCCTCTACAGTGAGCCTAAGGTTCCGGCTATTGGGGCAGCGCATGTGCTGGTGGTCCCCCAGTGTTACTGAACCTTCCTACTGGATCTGGCTCATGACATTCCCCTGGCAGGACATTTGGGGCAAGACAAGACCGTTGCCAGGCTTGTCACCCACTTGTATTGACCCAGAATAAGGACAAACTCAGATACGTTCTGTAGATCTTGTCCTACCTGCCAGGCCAGTGGTAAAACAGGAAAAAGGGTTAAGACCCCCCTGATTCCACTTCCTGTCATTGGCACCCCCTTTGAAAGGGTGGGCATCGACGTTGTTGGTCCATTGGACCCCAAAACTGCCCTAGGCAACAGGTTCATCCTGGTTTTGGTGGACCTGCCACCCATTACCCAGAGGCAATCCCTCTGAGGACCGTAACTGCACCAGTGGTGACCAGAACTCTGATGGGGATATTTACCCGTGTGGGATTCCCAAAGGAGATAGTGTCTGACAGAGGCACTAACTTCATGTCTGAATACATGAAGGCTATGTGGGATGTGTGTGGGGTAACCTACAAGTTCACCACACCCTATCACCCCCAATCTAATGGAGCGATTCAACAAGACCTTGAAAGGCATGATTGGTGGCCTCCCTGAAGCCCTGAGGAGTAAGTGGGACGTCCTCTTACCATGCCTTCTCTTTGCTTACAGAAAGGTACCCCAGAAGGGGGTAGGGTTCAGTCCCTTTGAGCTTCTCTATGGGTATCCTGTCAGGGGACCCTTAAGCATTGTCAAGGAGGGGTTGGAGAAAGCTCCAAAGGCACCCCCTCAGGATGTGGTCAGCTACATGTTGGCCCTCCGCAACCAGATGACCCGCTTCTGGAAAGAGGCCAAAAGTAACCTTGAGGCCAGTCAAGAGGTAATGAAACGCTGGTATGACCAGAAGGCCACCCTGGTAGAGTTTCAACCTGGAGACAAAGTGTGGGTAATGGAGCCAGTAAAGCCTAGAGCTCTCCAGGACCGCTGGACTGGCCCATTTGAAGTAAAGGAGTGGAAAGGGGAGGCTACTTACCTAGTCGACCTCCGAACCCCTAGGAACCCCCTAAGGGTGCTCCATGACAACCGACTGAAGCCTCATTTTGAGAGGTCTGAAATCAACATACTTCTGGTCACAGATGAAGAAATGGAAGAGGAGAGTTAACCTCTCCCCGATCTCCTCTCTGCCCAAGAAGGTGATGGGTCAGTGAAAGGTGTCATTCTCTCTGACTCCCTGAATTTAAACCAGAGAGGAGACTGCTATGAGCTGTTGGAGCAGTTCTCCCCACTGTTCTCCCTGACTCCTGGACTGACCCACCTCTGTGTTCATGACATTGACAGAGGTGACAGTCTCCCTGTGAAGAACAAAATTTACAGGTTATCGGATAAGGTGAAGGCCAGCATCAAGGAGGAGGTCACCAAGATGTTAGTTTTAAGGTTTATCGAGAAATCCAGTAGTCCCTGGGCCAGCCCGGTGGTGTTGGTCCCTAAGGCTACTGCCCCAGGTGCGAAGCCAGAGCTCCGGTTCTGTGTGGACTACCAGGGTCTCAACTCAGTCACACGGACTGATGCTCACCCCATCCCCCGAGCTGATGAGCTCGTTGACAGACTGGGCGCTGCCAAGTTCCTGAGTACGTTTGATCTTACTTCAGGGTACTGGCAGATCGCCCTGACAGAGGGGGCTAAAGAGAGATCCGCATTTGGCCATTACCAGTTACGGGTGATGCCATTTGGGTTGAAAAATGCCCCCGCTACCTTCCAACGGTTGGTTAACGGGGTCCTAGCTGGCAAGGATGCCTTCTGTGCAGCCTACCTGGACGACATAGCTGTCTACAGTTCCAGCTGGGAGGAACACCTGCTCCACCTCAAGGAGGTTCTTCAGGCCCTGCAACAGGCAGGCCTGACCATCAAGGCTAATAAGTGCCAGATTGGGCAGGGTTCCGTGGTGTACTTGGGACACCTAGTGGGTGGTGGCAAGGTGCAGCCACTCCAGGCCAAGATTGAAACTATCAAGGCCTGGCAACCACCTAGAACACAGACTGAGGTGAGGGCCTTTTTAGGCCTCACAGGATACTACCGCAGATTTGTCAAGGGCTATGGTGCCATTGTGTCACCCTTGACAGAACTCACTTCCAAGAAACAACCTAGTTTGGTGAATTGGACAGAGGCTTGTCAGAAAGCCTTTGACACTCTAAAGGAAGCCATGTGCACGGCCCCCGTGCTCAAGGGCCCGGACTTCTCCCAGGAATTTATTGTGCAGACAGACGCTTCAGAGCATGGCATAGGGGCGGTCCTAGCACAGCTAAATGAGGAGGGTCTAGACCAACCAGTAGTCTTTATTAGCAGAAGGCTATTACCACGGGAACAGAGGTGGAGTGCTATTGAGAGAGAAGCTTTTGCTGTGGTCTGGGCACTGAAGAAGCTGAGGCCATACCTGTTTGGGACTCACTTCCGGGTTCAGACATACCACAGGCCCCTCAGATGGCTCATGCAGATGAGGGGTGAAAATTCTAAACTCTTGAGCTGGTCCATTTCCCTACAGGGGATGGACTTTACGGTGGAGCATCGATCAGGGGTTGACCACGCCAATGCCGATGGTCTACCCAGATACTTCCGCCTTAGCGATGAGAGCTCCCAGGAGGTCGGGTAGCTCTCCCCACTTTCAGCTGGGTGGGACACATGTTAGACCTGACAGCCTTAGGGTGGTTACCCCTAACTTTTTGCCTACCTCCCTCCACTTTTTGGACATTGTTTTTGCTGGCTTTTAGACTCTGCGCACTTTATCACTGCCAACCAGTGCTAAAGTGCATATGCTCTCTCAATTTAAACATGGTAACCTTGGATCATACCTGATTGGACTATTTAATTTACTTATAAGTCCCTAGTAATGTGCACTATACGTGCCTAGGGCCTGTAGATTAAATGCTACTAGTGGGCCTGCAGCACTGGTTGTGCCACCCACTCAAGTAGCCCCTTTACCTTGTCTCAGGCCTGCCATTGCAAGGCCTGTGTGTGCAGTTTCACTGTCACCTCGACTTGGCATTTAAAAGTACTTGCCAAGCCTAAACCTCCCCTTTCTCCACATATAAGTCACCCCTAATGTGTGCCCTAGGTAACCCCTAGAGCAGGGTGCTGTGTGGGTGAAAGGCAGGACATGTACCTGTGTAGTTTACATGTCCTGGTAGTGTAAAACTCCTAAATTAATTTTGCACTACTGTGAGGCCTGCTCCCTTCATAGGCTAACATTGGGGCTGCCCTCATACAAGTATTGAAGTGGTAGCTGCTAATCTGAAAGGAGTAGGTGGTCATATTTAGTACGGCTAGAATGGTAATACCAAATCCTGCTGACTGGTGAAGTTGGATTTAATATTACTATTCTAGAAATGCCACTTTTAGAAAGTGAGCATTTATTTGCACTTAAATCTTTCTGTGCCTTACAATCCACGTCTGGCTGGGCTTAGTTGACAGCTCCTTGTGCATTCACTCAGACACACCCCAAACACAGGGTACTCAGCCTCACTTGCATACATCTGCATTTTGAATGGGTCTTCCTGGGCTGGGAGGGTGGAGGGCCTGCTCTCACACAAAGGACTGCCACACCCCCTACTGGGACCCTGGCAGACAGGATTGAACTGAAAGGGGACCTGGTGCACTTCTTAGCCCCTCTTTGAAGTCTCCCCCACTTCAAAGGCACATTTGGGTATAAAACAGGGCCTCTGCCCTACCTCTTCAGACACTTGCTGGAGAAGAAACCTGAACCAAGAACCCCATTTCTAACAGTCGTCAATGAGCTTCCCTGGTTCTGGTAACTCCCTTTTGGCAAACTCAGCCTTGGTTCCCTTCGGTTCTAGAGTTGTCAATCGATTTTCCAGTTTTAATTCCAACCTTTCCCGAACTTCTTCTCAATCCGGAGGGTCATCCTCACGACATGATTCTCAGTCATACATTAACTTTGGTAGCATGGATGATTTCGGGACAGCCTGGGGAACCCCTGGAATTTCAGAAGAAGCTGCCCAGTACATCCGCCACTCTTGGGCTCCGGGAACACCTAAAGCTTATAAGTCCGCCTGGTTGGTCTGGTGTAGCTGGTGTTTGGACAGGAATTCAAATCCCTTTTCAGCCGATGTGACTTTAGTCATTAATTTTTTTGCCTCTCTAGCTTCCCAAGGTAACGCATACAGAACAGTGAATACTTATAGATCTGCTATTTCTGCTGAGCACATTCAAGTGAATGGAAAACCTGTTGGTGAATATCCTTTGGTATGTCGTCTTTTGAAAGGACTAAGATTTTCCAATCCTCCTGCTTCTAAATTAATCATTTATGGGATGTCGATTTGGTTTTGAAATTGTTTAATTCTTGGCAAGATAACAAATTTCTTACTCTGAAATGCCTTTCGGCAAAGTTTATATTGTTGCTATGTTTAGTTTCATTGAAAAGTGTTTCCGATGTTAAGGCTTTAGATGTATCCTCTGTCCAGTTCTCTCCCACTGGTGTGTCTTTTAGAATTCATAGAAGAACGAAAACAAATCTTTCCATGGTTCACTATCCGTACTTTCCTTCACATCCTAAACTCTGTGTTGGAAACTGGTTGAAAGTTTACATGGCAAAAACTGCACATTTAAGAACGTCCTCCTCTCCCCAGTTGTTGATTTCCTTTTTAAAATCTTTTAAACCAGTCTCTTCTCCTGCCCTTGCCCGTTGGGTTAAGTGGGTTATGGCCCCTCGCGGGTATTGACACCAGTTCGTTTGGGGCACATTCCACCAGGGGTGCTATGGCTTCTAAGGCCCTTTGGGCAGGTGCTCGTTTGGAGGACATTCTTAGATCGGTAGACTGGTTTAATGTTTCCACTTTTAGAACTTTTTATTGTAAACCAATTTTAACTGTTGCTGATTCTGTTATTAATATGCTTTAAACAAGTATAATAGGAGCCTCCGGTCTTGTAATCAAATTCAGATTTTCCTAGCTTTAGTGAAGGAAAGTCTAGATGACACTGAGGTGAGTATTATCCCACCGCTTCTTCATAACCCTCCCTTTTTTCTATTTCACTGCCGGTTTCCCCTGCACCACTTAATTCATCATGAGGACATCCATTCCACCACCAAGCTCTTTCTTCAAGACGCCTCTGCATCTATTCCTCTACATGGATGCCGTCCTTTGCCATCCTGTCGTCATATGGAACAGCCGAATTGGGTTTCCCCTTCAGCTCTGGACTTTGCGAAATACTTTTTTAGGCTATTGCTGGTGGTTTCTATTGTATTGGTTATTATTCCATTGTTCCGTTTCCCTTGACGTGCTCTCGCAAGAAAAGAGGGCTTGTTGCTCGCAGTTAAGACAGTTATTAGGTTTACGATCTTTCTATTGGTTGTTCCTTTATGGCTTCATATATGACACTTCTTTCAGTGGTTCATGGGATATGTAGTTCTTGTTGTTGTTTTTTTCTTGGCTGCTATTGATATTAAAGCAAGAAAAGGAAGCATAATACTAGCCTCCGTGTCTTTAATAAAATCTAGACTTTCCTTCACTAAAGCTAGGAAAATCTGAATTTTTTATTATGTGGTATTTACAGCACCCAGTAATTACCAGGTGTAATAAAGACCGCATCATTCATTAAACTTTGGTAGGTCAAACTTGATGGAATTTAAAAGGGGAACAGTGCACAGTAGTTATGGTAACATGCAGATTTTGTTATGACTTTGCATGGTATTTGACAAAAACTAAAATATGCGATAATTATCACATCCAATAAATTCTAAATTTTTCAGTGCCACTCATAGTCAGACCCTATATCTATTATTTGTATCCCTTTTATTTTCTCTAAGCCAATAACAGCCTAAATTTACAATCATTAGAAGGGTAGTAATTTGATCACAGAACTGGATTCTATGTGGATGGATCAATGGGATACTGTGCTTTTGTTACTTGTAGTTGATAAGTTACAATCTTAAGATAACAAAGTGACCTCTGAACTGTCATCAAAGAGCTGCAGGCCAACTGCAAGGCATAGGGTTGGAATCTTATGTTTTTGCCCAATCTTTCATTATCCTAATGTTGATAAAAAAGAGTTAGTTTGGTTAGAAATACATTCTTATTAGAAATGCCAACCACCGTGGTACATTTAAATCCAGAGTTTGTGCTTCTCCAAACCAAACAGTCTTAAAATATACTGCCTACTATTTTGGATTTGTGATTTCTACACACAATAATCCTCATTGCCTTATGGCCTATAGACTGGCTTACACACGTATGATTCATAGTCTCTGTATTATGCGTGTGATGTAAATTACTTTGACACCCTACACTGGTATGAGTAGCACTATACAACAAATGAAATGCATGTGAGAGAGGGGCTATGGAAAGATGAGGGAATATATTTTGGACAGTGTTAGAGAGGGAACCTGTGAAGAAGGAGCTTCTGCGGGAGAGGGAGAGCACCAAAAAGATCATCGCACTGGCCACCACCAGCGCTAACGCCGGCCATGCCTCCTTCACTGTACACTACTTATACAGCAAGATGCATCTTTTTGTTTTTATGAAAATCTGACCTCCCATTTTAGGCTCCCAGCTAAACTGAAAGACTCACCTCAGAACCGGATGTCTTGATTAAAATGGCTATTTCATGATAGGAGCTTTCTTCAGAGTAATATCCAAGAAGCTACATGTACGAAGCCTGTAAAACCACCCAACCAGTTACGTTCTCAGCACTATTTCACCATTCACACTAAATTTCAGACCAATGAAACAAATTCATAAAACCTATAGTTATAAAACTACACATACCTTTGGTCACTCAGGAGGAGGCGCAGGAGGAAGAGGTACTTTACTTGTGAGACATAAGATACACTATAATGATGACAATATCGACATTGGTGCCGCAAGCTATAAATCAACACACTCACACTGCCGTTTATAAGCCTATGTTTAATGTACACAAAAGATCCTAGACCAAATGTGTCATCCTGCTCTGGCACACAAGACTCAGGGGGTCATTACAACATTGGCGGTAAAAGCTGCTTACCGCCGTGCAGAAGACCGCCAATACACCGCCGCAGCCGCGGAATTCCGCCACAGCTATTATGACCCACATCACGGAATCCGGCGAAACTCAGACACCCACACAAGTCCGCCACACCAAAGGTCAGTGATAAACTGGCGAAAACAAATTCTCCACCGTCACGCCAACAGAAACACGCCCATGCTATCACGACACACGAATCCACGCGGCGGTCTTTCAACCACGGTATTCCATTGGCAGTATACTCCCCTGGGCTCAAAATACACACACATCTACAAAACACCGCCACATTGGACAATTCCAAATACACACACCTGATACACATACAAACACCACTCCCACACACCAAACACAATATAAAACACACACCCACATCACCCACAAACCCCTACAACCAAAAATTAGAGACAAAGGCGACAGAGAGGTAGCACAGCAATAGGCAACCCCACCACACAGAGGCACACAACACCATCACCCACACAACATCCACGTACAAAATACCACACACCACTACACATCACCACACTCATCACCACATACACCCCACACACATCACCTACACCACCCCATGGCAAGCCAAAGACACCCCAGGTTTTCGGAGGAGGAGCTCAGGGTTATGGTGGAGGAAATCGTACGGGTAGAGCCACAGCTATTTGGATCACAGGTGCAGCACACCTCTATAGCTAGGAAGATGGAGCTATGGCGGAGAATCGTCGACAGGGTCAACGTAGTGGGACAGCACCCAAGAAATCAGGAGGACATCAGGAAGAGGTGGAACGACCTACGGGGGAAGGTGCGTTCAGTGGTCTCCAGGCACAACATCGCGATTCAGCGGACTGGCGGCGGACCCCCACCTCCTCCCCCACAACTAACAACATGGGAGGAACAGGACTTGACCATTATGCATCCAGAGGGCCTCGGAGGAGTCGGTGGAGGAATGGACACTGGTAAGTCTAATCTTAACTATCATATCCCCCACCCTACCTGCATGCTATCACCCCCCCCACCCTCACCCCCTCCCCTATCACTCCAACTCCTCACTAATGTACTAATAACACAAACCACCCATCCCAACACCAAGCCCTGCATGACACAACAAAGCATGGACATCCCTCAATAAAGCATGCCCACTGCACATACCCATAACACCCCCCCAACCATCATCACACAAACCCCCACAAAGGAATGCTAGCACTGGGGTACACGCTCACCCACCTATTGCACAGCATGACACACACAGATGCAATAATCATGCTTTTACACCTGTGCAGGACCACTACCTAACATCACCAGACAGGAGGGTCCAGACATCTCCACCCCACCCACAGAAGAGGCTCACAGTGATGACAGCAGCTCTGGCCAACTGGATCCAGATGACCAGCCCGGACCATCCTGGGCCTCGGGACAGTCGGTTCCCCTCGCACAGGCTCAGCCCACCACAGACCTTCCACCCTCTGGTAACACCAGCACAGCACCCACCCAGCGGGCCCATACCTCCGTACCCAGGACACGTCAATCAGCTGTGTGTCCACCACTACAGGGAACCCAGGATAACCCACCACCCCAACAACAACAGGGACCTGGGGGCAGTGGCAGTGGGCACACGGTCCAGGGGACGGAGGCACAGGAACACAGGGGAACTGGGAGGGCTGCTGTGCGAAAGGGGGCGGACAGGCCTAGGAAACCGACTCTCCACGAGGCACTCTCCTCCATCATGGGAGCCTACCACCACTCCCAGGAGACGATGGCTACGGTCCTGGCCAAGTTTCAGGAGACCCAGCGCCTGCAGGACGAACACTATTTGGGGTTCAGGGAGGAGCTCAGAACCATCAGCTCCGCCCTGGGCACCATCGTAGGGGTGCTGAAGGACATACAGAAGACCATGAGGGACACCGTGGCACTCCAAGGGGCCCCAGACACTAGCCTGGACGATGAACTGCCCACCACTTCCGCCGGCGCTAGTGGACAAGATGCCCCACCACAGGACCACCACACCAGCACCCCACCCCCTGCAGAGAGTGAACCACCCCTGCAAGCGGTCCCTGAGATCCAGGAACAGGACAGAACAAGATGGCAAGACCCCCGCCAGAAAATGAGACCACCCTGATTGTCATCCCATTGTCCCACTTTGTTACCCTGTCCAGATTGGAACTGCCCCAGCTCCGCTTCCTATGCCCATATGGGCAGTGCACCTGTGAGACTAATAGACTGGACTCTGCCACGGACATTCCTCCACCATCACCCATCACCATTTTGCCACCCCCTCCAATAATTAGCACTTCAATAAACACCCTTGAACCACAAAACAATCTGGAGTCAGTCTGTGATTTTGTAAATGTGTATTATCTATGACAATGACAAAATCCGTTCGAAAATACTGTATAATGTCAACATACCTATGTAACAAATCACAAGCCCATGAAGGATGCAAGCAGATGACACACGTTGGTAACCACACCTGTGAAACCGTAATGGGGTAACCAGAGTCCCCAAATAGCCACACCGGGTGCCTCTGGAGTTGACCCATCACATAAGGGATGCTGCTATTCCGCAGGATGTAGGCGTCATGCACTGAGCCAGGGAACATAGCATTTACCTGCGAGATGTACTGGTCTGCCAAACATACCATCTGTACATTCATCGAATGATAACTCTTCCGGTTCCTGTACACCTGTTCACTCCTGTGGGGGGGGAGGGCCAAAGCAACATGGGTCCCTTCAATGGCACCTATGATGTTAGGGATATGGCCCAGGGCATAGAAGTCACCTTTCACTGTAGCCAAATCCTCCACCTGAGGGAAAACGATGTAGCTCCTCACGTGTTTCAGCAGGGCAGACAACACTCTGGACAATACGTTAGAAAACATAGGCTGGGACATCCCTGATGCCATGGCCACTGTTGTCTGAAATGACCCACTTGCTAGGAAATGGAGTACTGACAGCACCTGCACTTGAGGGGGGATTCCTGTGGGATGGCGGATTGGTGACATCAGACTGGGTACACAGTTCCTGGATTGTGGCACGGTCAAACCTGTAGGTGATGATTAAATATCGCTCCTCTATTGTCAACAGGTCCACCAGTGGTCGGTACACCGGAGGATTCCACCATCTCCTCACATGTCCCAGCTGACGGTGCCTAGGAAGGACAACAGCGACCAGAGAGTCAACCAATTCTGAGGTATGTACCCACAGCTACACAGAACACGACACAAAATACAAAAATCTTCCTGTATGTGTGTTGAGTCCAGGCCTAGGTATGTGTGACGCATTTGTAAATGAAGCCATGTGGGCCCCTGAAATGGTGGATGCCTGACCTCTAAAGTGGGACAATGGGATGTGAGGTAACTGCGCTGGCGTTGTAGACCGTCGCGGTAGGCGGTCGAAGATCGTGGCGCACGGCTGCATTGGTTAACATTGGACCCTATGGGTCCCAGGAGCCAATGACGAAGTGCGCCGGCAGTGATGATACGCACTGCCGCGGAGGTCACCGCCATTGACGTGACCGCCATTTTCTATTTGTTCAATCACTCGATACCTGATCTTCGAAAGGAGAGGACCTACACTGCAAGTGCTGCTGTGACCTCGGTCTGGAAGAGACAATGGCACGTGCGTCTGGGGAAAGGGCCCCTGCCTTCACTGCACAGGAGTTGGAGAAGCTCGTGGACGGGGTCCTCCCCCAGTACACGCTACTCTACCATCCTCCAGACCAACAGGTGAGTACATTGGGTGCAAGTTGTATGGGCTATGCCTGGGTGGAGAGGGCTGGATGTAAGTAGGAAGGGGGCAGAATTATGCGAGCATGAAGGACTGTGAATGCATGTGCCACATGGCAAGGGTAGGGATGTTGGCCACTCACTTTGATGGTGCAGTTGGTAATGACTTCTCTTCTTCCCCTGTACATGTCCCCTGTACATGTCATGTAGGTCAGCGCCCACCAGAAGGATATTTGGTGTGCCATCGCCAAGGACGTCCGGACCCTGGGGGTCCACCAGAGACGGAGCACCCACTGCCCTAAAATATGGGAGGACATTCGCCGCTGGAGCAAGAAGACGGCGGAGGCTCAGCTGGGGATGGCCTCCCAACGTGGGAGGGGTGCCCGTCGCACCATGACCCCCCTGATGTTCCGGATCCTGGCGGTGGCCTACCCGGAGTTGGATGGGCGCATGAGGGCATCACAGCAGACACAAGGGGGTGAGTACACTCACATTCTCATGACTTTGCGCGCAGTGGAGGGGTCTGGGTGGGGGAGGAGGGCTGTGGGTTTCCCTAGGCCAGGGCGAGTTCCATAGGCTAGGCCCGTCCATAATGCAGGCAATGTGCCACTCCACCCCACCTCTGTAGAGTGCCAAACACAGGTATACATGCCCCTGTGTCATCTATGTGGGCAGATGACACTCATAGGCAAGTAGGCCTTATCCCAGGAACTGCATCTGTAGAGGCCAAGAGCACGGCGTAGTGCAGGGGGCAGCTGTGTCTGTATTGTCCGCCAACGGCAGCGGTAAGCCATGCACTCAACCTGTCTTTCTTCTGTTTCCCCACCCCTTTTTGTGCTCTCCCTGTTCTTTTGTGCATCAGCATCATCAGGCGGAGGTACAGGGGCACCGGAGCACGAGGGGGCTGCATCCCACATGGCCATGGAGGGCCACACCACGGACTCCGAATACACCAGTGGGACGGAGGGCGAGGGGAGCTTCACGGCGGTCAGCGGATCAGCAAACAGCGACACGGACTCGTCCTCCGATGGGAGCTCCCTTGTGGTGGCGGCACCATCAGTGCCCCCCACTTCTACAGGTACAGCCGCCACCCCCCCTACCAGCACCGCCCTCCCAGCAGCCCCTCAGCCTTCGCCCGTGCCCGCTCATCCAGGAGGGTGGGCATTACCTTCGCCCCAGGCACCTCAGGCCCTGCCCCTGTCACCCCTGCTGCCCTCAGTGAGGAGGCCATTGACTTCCTCAGGTCACTCACTGTTGGGCAGTCTACCATTGTGAATGCCATCCAGGATGTAGAGAGGGAGTTGCAACACACCAATGCATTCCTGGAGGGCATTCATTCTGGTCAGGCTGCCCATCATCGAACCCTGCAATCTCTGGCCTCAGCACTGATGGCAGCCATTGTCCCTGTGTCTACCCTCCTCCCTCCAACTTCCTCCACCCAGACCCAATCCCCTGTACCTCAACCTATCCCAAGCACACCATCAGACCAGCCTGCACACACGTCAACACACAAGGGCAGCTCAGGCAAACATAGGCACCACACATCCCATAGGCACTCACACAAGCATCACCCACATACAGACACAGCAACATCCACTGCCTCCACTGTGTCCCCCTCCTCGTCGTCTCCCTCCTCCCTCCCAGTGTCGTCTACACTCTCACCTGCATGCACTACCACAACAGCCACTAGGACTCGCACCAGAACACTCAGCACCACACCCCGCTCACCTGCACTCACCACCCCCACTACCATTTACACGTCCCCTGTGTCCTCTCCCAGTGTGTCTGTGACGCCCCCTCCCAAAGTACACAAACGCGGGCACACACACACCCAACATCCATCCACCTCACGACAGCCTCCAGAACATGCACCTGCACCCAAATGACCAAAAGTTACACCTCCTACAACCACCTCCTCTTCCTCCACTCTAAGACCCCTCCAGCTACCCGTCCCAGTGTTCGTCAGAAACTTTTCCTGAGCAACCTTGACCTCTGTCCCATCACCCCCCCCCTCCAATTCATAGGTCCCGTAGTAGCACCTCAGCCAAAAAGATTCCGGTACCAGTGGTGTCTGTTCGAGGTATGTGGAGTGCACCGGGCACCAGGGCAGCCAGTGTGACACGGAGCCAAAGCACTGCCAGTCCACCCCCTGTGAAGCACCAGAAGTTGGACACTGCCAGACAGGAGAGGGGGAAGACACTTGCCGGCAAAGCCACCCACAAGGGTCCCGGGGGGAGTGTCGAGTCAGCTGTGACTCCTCCCAAGGTGGTGAAGGGGCAGAAGAAGTCTCCAAAGTCTGGGAAGAGCAGCAAGGCAGAGAAGGCCGCCATCCTCCCCGCTGCCCAAGACGCCACCGCCAGCCCCATCGTCACTGGTCAGGAGACCACCGCCAGAGTCAGTGCCCAGGAGGGCAGCACTATCGTCACTGGTCAGGAGACCACCGCCTGAGTCAGTGCCCAGGAGGGCAGCAATATCGTCACTGGTCAGGGGACCACCGCCTGAGTCAGTGCCCAGGAGGGCAGCAATATCGTCACTGGTCAGGAGACCACCGCCGGAGTCAGTGCCCAGGAGGGCAGCACTATCGTCACTGGTCAGGAGACCACCGCCGGAGTCAGTGCCCAGGAGGGCAGCACTATCGTCACTGGTCAGGAGACCACCGCCAGAGTCAGTGCCCAGGAGGGCAGCAATATCGTCACTGGTCAGGAGACCACCGCCGGAGTCAGTGCCCAGGAGGGCCCGGCAGCCACAGCCCCGCTGGGCAATGAGGGACCGTCATGGCACACACCGCTGCACAGGTCAGAGACAGCAAAGTCAAGCACCGCTGAACAGGGCAAGCACCGCTGAACAGGGCAAAGACCGCCATGG
This sequence comes from Pleurodeles waltl, assembly GCF_031143425.1. Taxonomy (NCBI): domain Eukaryota; kingdom Metazoa; phylum Chordata; class Amphibia; order Caudata; family Salamandridae; genus Pleurodeles; species Pleurodeles waltl. Next base: position 544,212,761 of record NC_090451.1, read on the forward strand.
CAAGCACCGCTGAACAGGGCAAAGACCGCTGAACAGGGCAAAGACCGCCATGGCAAGCACCGCCAACTCAAGCACCGCTAGCCCATGAGTGGCAGGGGCAGTGATGCAACAGGGACTGTCACGGGGTGAGTGATGCACTCTGGGCACCAGTCCCCCTCCAGAACCAGTGGAGACATGCATCCACTCCATCTATCCTGCACAGGATGAAGCACTCTGGTCACCAGTCCCCCTCCAGAACCAGTGGAGACATGCATCCACTGCATCTATCCTTCACAGGATGAAGCACTCTGGGCACCAGTCCCCCTCCAGAACCAGTGGAGAACAGCAGCCACTACCTCAGTCCTTAACAGGATGAAGCACTCTGGGCACCAGTCCCCCTCCAGAACCAGTAGAGACTTTTATCCACTTGAGAGACTGAGGCTGTGCACTCCCCAGGATGGTACAGTGGGCAACCCACCCACTGTAGAGACTTGAGAGACTGTGGCTTTGCACTCCCCAGGATTGAAAAGTGGGCAACCCATCCACTGTAGGGACTTGAGAGACTGTGGCTTTGCACTCCCCAGGATGGTACAGTGGGCAACCCACCCACTGCAGAGACTTGGGAGACTGTGGCTTTGCACTCCCCAGGATGGTACAGTGGGCAACCCACCCACTGTAGGGACTTGAGAGACTGTGGCTTTGCACTCCCCAGGATGATACAGTGGGCAACCCACCCACTGCAGAGACTTGAGAGACTGTGGCTTTGCACTCCCCAGGATGGTACAGTGGGCAACCCACCCACTGTAGAGACTTGAGAGACTGTGGCTTTGCACTCCCCAGGATACATCAATGGGCACGGAGCCCCATCGTGGATCTGGCGTGGTGCTGTCATCTGGCTGAGGTGCCCCCCCTTCCCTTACCCCTGAGGTGCCTGTTGTATTTCTATCTGATGCCCCTGCAGTGTTCTCTCCGTTCCAGGACAGGTATCTAGTGTGGGTCTCGCCCATGCATTTTGGGCCCAGTGGTCCACGGACATTGAAATGTGCATACCTGTACTATTAATCGTGATGTATATATTTGGAATGTGTATATATTGAGGTATATATGTGCTTACTGATTTTTGATACATTACAATGGTTGAACTCATTTCCTTTTGTCTTAGCATTCTACCGGAGGGGTTGGGGGTTGTTACTGTGATGTTCGGAAATGCATTGGTGTGTGTGTTGTAGTGGGTGAGGGTCGGGTTGGGGGTGGGGGTGTTGCATGTGTGTGTCCGTGACTTTTGCCTCCCCCCTCCCCCGTAGGTGCAGTACTCACCGTTGTCTTCGGCGCCCCCGTTGCTGATGTTCGTAGAGGAGCAGGAAGACAAGCGCAGGGAGTATTTGGAGTTCCAGCTCCATGGTGCCCTCCTTCCTCGTGGAGTTTGTTCAGGTGAGCGTTTTCCCATTGAAATGGCTGTTTCCGCCGTGTTTTTATCCACAGTGAATCCGCCCCGGAAAAGGTGGCGGATTGGCCTGTTGTAATACTGTGGGCGGTACTTTGTCTTCCGCCTGTCTGTTGGCGGTGACCGCCGTGCTGCTTGCCTGTACCGCTGTGGCTGTCGGAGTGTTAAAGTGGCTGTCTTTGTTGGCGGTTTCCGCCACGGTCATAATTCCCTTTTTTTTTTCGCCGCCCTGTTTGCGGTATTACCGCCGCTTTAACACCGTCCGCCAGGGTTGTAATGACCCCCTCAGTCAGTAACTAAAGCCCTCTAGTCTTGTAAGCTGTAACTTTTCCACAGAAGACTGTACCATCCATCTTATCTCAAACATATTGGGAGGGACTAATTGCAACACTTGAAATCAGCTTGCATCTTTTGTGTTATTTTTTGGTTTGCAGACTTTGGGTGAATCCTTTTAATAACTTATATTTACACATCACACTGAAGATTCTGCTGACACAACGCCATCACCAGGGTACGAGATAGCCGTGGTCACCTAATTGCAGCTTGTACGTTGCAGGTATTTCAGTCTGGGTGCTTCCTACTGTTCTCTGAGCCCGTCCGACCACATAGCATCTATAGAGTTACTGAACGCGTGTGATTGATATCTTGATCTGTAGTTCTTAGCCTTTTTAAAGGGGTCTCAGTGCACATCCATTGCAGTGACGCATCTGATGCTTTGGCCTTGTGTTCACCTTTGTTGCTACACCTATTTTGCTTGTTTCTTCTTTACATTAGTTTGAAGTTTACATAAATTACCCATTTGTGACTGCGGATAATTGTGAAGACGAGTCATTAAGGCTTCCAGTACGTTTTGGTATTCTTATATATCCTTAAGTGTTTTGATAACTTTGTATAGCATTCTCTGCTGTTAATAGACTTTTCATGTGTATTGGCAGCACCCGGGGCGAAGCTTCGGGGGGTTTCTACACCCATTGGCGGTTCATCCATAAGGGTGGAGGAGCATCGCTCCACCCACGCCAGCAGCTACCGCTGCAAATCCTTTCAAAAGGAAGGGATAATAAACTGTGTTTATTATCCCTTCCTTGTGAAAGGGGTGGGGCATTGAGGGTGATGAGCAGAGGGGAGTGCACTGTGCACTCCCCTCAGAGCGCATGTGTGTTTGGCCGGCCATCTCAGGTCGGCCAAACACACATGCACACAGGGCTCAGCCTGCAAAGGCTCCCAGTCAGCCTGCTTTGATCAGCATCAGGATTGGCCGCAGGGGTGGGAGCCTATGCCTGCGTGCAGTGACGGCGCGGGAGAAAGGAGCGGCGCGGCAACGGAGGAGGTAGTTTAAAAAAAAAAAAATGGTATTAAATGTTACTGATCCCCTGACATGCCACCTCACCCCCAGGAATCCCCTGGCAACACCCCCTTATAACTGAACTTTGTAATAAATAGTTAGGTGCAGATACTTTCATTCGGGTATGGTGAAATATCTGCAAGATTTCACCAGGAATGTGTACATACATTCAGACAAAAATGCACACACACTCTCTATCTCTCAGTTTTTAAAGTTGTCAAAACTATTGGTAATTTTAAAAAATATTGTGTTTTCCCTCGCTGAGTACCCCCACCAACCAGCAATCCTCTTGCTTTCCACTGCCCCTTAGGACCCTCCCATTCACCCTGCTTGTCATATAATGTATTTAAACAGGATATGCCAGCCTGATTGTCGGAAAATCTGAAGCTCACCTCCACCCCCCACTCCCTCTCCCCAAATCTTATTGACCAATCTACACCACTGGCTTCACCAGCACTTACATTCAAGGGACCAGCCTCTTGGATTCCTTCTGCACTTTCTCAGCTTCTACCAGAGCAGAAAAACAGCAGATTAGTCCTTTCTTTGTTTCCAACGTGCATAGCAATTGAAGAAGGACAGCCAAAGCAGTGATCCTTCATGCTTTCAGTGTATTTGCAGCCATTCTTCTGTTTTCATGAGGCACAACAAAACCTATTGGACTATTGCTGTCTTTTTCAGTTTGTATGCACGCAGCTCACACAGTGGAGGCTGCGAGCGGCAGAAGTGCTGTGGTTAAGAAGTGCTTCCTAATTATTTGGGACTCATTTTTGTACTTAAACACTGCACTATTCCTATCATACGTAACCTACTGTGTGTAAATAAATTCCATATTATGCTTACAAGCCCGCCTCTTGTACTTACCCTACCATATCTACCAACCTACCCACTATATCTGACTTACCATTACCATAACTACCTACCACTTCTACTAAGTATACCAAATTTTCACAGCACATCTACCCACTTACCATTAATTCCTATTTCCACCATAAACTAAACAACGCATAACTGATATATTTATATTTTTTAAATGAAGCTTCATTTGCTTTCAATTCTTTTAAAAAGTCTTGGAATTCCATGTTAGAATATTAGAAGAGAAACACTAAGTGTATATAAAAGCATTCATTACAATTCAAATGTCGTGAGTTGCATCAGTCTTACTGTTTCTAGGGTTTGATGATAATAGAAATGGTGGCTCCTGGTAAGTTGTAAAGCAACTCCCATTGCTCTAGGGGTTTTGTGTACATATTTAGCAATGGTGTGGTGAGACGCGAGGGCGTGTACATATTTAGAAATGGTGTGGTGATCTGCGAAGCCTACCACTTGAAGAACTATAGAGGATAACCACTGGAGCTACATATTTTCTCTGTAGGGAGTGATTGGATGGCTGCCAGTATTTCGGCTGCTGTAAGTGGTTCCTTGAAGCTCTGTCTGCCTGTTTCATTCAGGTGTGATATGATGAGGTCCTCTGAGTATAGGGTGTGTTTGATCATGTGCCAGTGTGTGTCCCTCTGAATATAGGTGTGCGTAGATTTTCTGGTCCATGATGATATGGTGCGTGTGTAGAATGATATTAGGAACTAATCGTAGGACTTTGTTTCCTATTAGCCAGCCAGTGCAGTAGTTTTCCTGCCTTGTCACCAACTTCGTATATTTTGTATTAAGTCGCTGTATGGGCTCTCATGGCTGTGTCTAACAATTTATGTTGGAGTATCACTCTCATCATTTCTAGTCATGTCTGCCTTGGTCTTCTGATGCTCCCTATAGCTTCCCTTCTGCCTCCGTTATGCCATTTTTTGTGCTGCTACTTCATTATGGCCCTCATTACAACCCTAGCGGTAAAGGCCGCTGACCGCCATGCTGACGGCTGCCAGCATTATGTGCACGCGGCAGCAATCTGCTACTGGTATTATGAACTACACTTAGAAATCCTCCACAATACAGACACCCACACAAGTCTGCCACACCAAAGGTCAGTGATAAACTGGCGATAGCAAAACCCACACCGTTACGCCAACAGGAATACACCAACAGTATCACGACCCACGAATCAACGCAGCGGTCATTCATCTGCGGTAATCCATTGGCGGTACACACCGCCGCGCTCAAAATACACACACACTTACAAAACACAACCACATTGGACAATTCAAAATATACACAACTGACACACATACACACACCACCACACCCACACACTCACACCACTATAAAACACATACCCACATTACTCACAACCCCTTACAACAACATTTTTGGAAGAAGCAGAGAGACAGAAAAGCTACGACAACACCAGCATCCAGAGGCACACCACACCATCACTCATACACCATCCACGCACATCAAAGAACACACCCCAACACATCACATCAACCATCACCTCACACATCACCCACACCACATCATGACACCTCAAAGACACCCCAGGTTTTCTGAGGAGGAGCTCAGGGTCATGGTGGAGGAAATCATCTGAGAAGAGCCACAGCTATTCGGATCACAGGTGCAGCAGACGTCCATTGCTAGGAAGATGGAGCTATGGTGGAGAATTGTCGACGGGGTCAACACAGTGGGACAGCATCCAAGAACACGGGATGACATCAGGAAGAGGTGGAACGACCTACGGGGGAAGGTACATTCCATGGTATCCAGCCACCAGGTAGCCGTACAGAGGACTGGCGGTGGACCCCCACCTCCTCCCCCACAACTAACAACATGGGAGGAGCAAGTCTTGGCGATCATGCATCCTGAGGGCCTCGCAGGAGTAGCAGGAGGACTGGACTCTGGTAAGTCAACTCTTCACTATTATATCCACCCTACCCTACCTGCATGCCATCAGAAACTTCTACCCCTACCGTCACACCCATCACCCCAACACCTCAAAGATACCCCACTATCACAACCCACACATCCCAATACCAAGCCTTGCATGTGACAACAATGCATGGACACCCATCACAGACCTACATGGAACCCTATCACCAAAGCATGGCCAAGAGAGAGACTCAGCCAGGCGGCCCAAGAGAGAGCATTTCAGGCTCTGACCTCAGCACTGATGGCAGCCATTGTCCCTGTGTCCAGCCTCACCCCTCCCCCCTCCAATCACCACTCACATAAGGGCCAAGGCGATAATGCAAGCACAGGAGTAGAGGGAAACTCACCCATTGCACAAGATGGCACACACAGATTCAATAACTATGCATTTACACCCCAATAGGACATCTACCCAACGTCACTGGACAGGAGGTGCCAGCCATATCCAGTCACCCCCAAAGAAGAGGCCCATAGTGACAACAGCAGCTCTGCACGCCTGGATCAAGATGACCAGCCCAGCCCATCAGGGACCTCTGGACAGTCGGTTCCCCTGCCACAGTCCCAAACCACCACTGAACCTTCCCCCTCAGGAAACACCACCCCATCAACCACCCAGCGGGCCCATGCGACTGTCCCCAGGACACATCAATCAGCAGTGTGTCCACCACTACAGGGACCCCAGGCAAACCCACTAACCCAGGACGATCAGGGACCTGGGGTCAGTGGCAGTGGGCACAGGGATCAGGGGACAGAGGCACAGGACAACAGGGAAGCTGGGAGGACTGCTGTGCGACAGGGGGAGAAAAGGCCCAGGGAACGCACTCTCCACAAGGCACTCTCCAACATCATGGGAGCATACCACCATTCCCAGGAGACCATGGGGACAGTACTGGCCAAGTTTCAGGAGAGCCAGCGGCTGCAGGAGGAATAGTACCTGGAGATCAGGGAGGACTTGAAGTCCATTAACACCACCCTGGTCACCATTGCAAGGGTGCTGGTAGACATGGCCAAAACCATGAGGGAGACAGTGGCATACCACCGGGCCACTGACACCAGCCCAAACGATGAAAAGCCCTCCACGTCCACCGGGACTAGTGGACAGGAGGTCCCGCCACAGGACCAACAGGCCACGAGCACCCCACCCCCTGCAGACAGCAAACCACCCCGCAAACGGTCCTTGCGATGCAGGCACAAGGCAGAGAACATTGCCAAGACCCCGCCAGGAAATAAGACTCTCCTGATTGTCACCCTTCTGTCCCACTATGTCACCCTGACCACCTTGAACTGCCATTGCTCCACTTCCTATGCCCCATTGGAAAATACATCTGTGATCCAAAGAGACTGGACTCTACCATGGATATTCCTCCACCATCACCCCAGCCCATTGCTCATCCTCCTCCACTTATTAGCACTGAAATAAACACCCTTGAATCACAAAACAATCTGGAGTCAGTCTGTACTTTCACAAATGTGTTATTACAACCTCTTTGACAAATAACATAGTAAATGTTCATTTGCACATACCAAAGTATGACAGTTGTTGGGCAGCAGTGAATATAGCAGAAGGCAGAATATGGTACCCAGATCTGTGAAAAGGAAAGCCAAAGTGAACTGTCAGGGTCCATGCACATAAGTAATAAGGCAGACTTATACAATGTCTTACAGTAGTCTGATATGAGATGGGCAGTGCCAGTCTCTTACCTGTGTGTCACTGGAAGTACTGCATGATGATGTTGTTTCTGTTGTCAATATCTTCTTCTTCTGCCTCCTCTTCCTCACTGTTCACAGGCTCCACAGAGGCCACAAGACCAACATCAGGCCCATCCCCCTGCAGAAAAGGCACCTGGCGTCGCAAAGCCAGGTTGTGCAACATACAGCATGCCACGAAGATCTGGCACACCTTCTTCGGTGAGTAGTATAGGGAGCCACCTGTGAGATGGAGGCACCAGAATCTGGCCTTCAGGAGGCTGAAAGTACGCTATATAATCCTCCTAGTTCACCCATGTGCCTCACTGTAGCATTCCTCTGCCCTTGTCCTGGCATTCCTCACTGGGGTCAGTAGCCATGACAGGTTGGGGTAACTAGAGTCACCTGGAAATGGCGAGGGATATCTGTTAGACATACACCAACCCTTAGGGACTACCCCATACCCAGACACCTATTCATACTGTGTGGGGACCTTGGGCTCACCTATTAGCCACACGGTGCCTCTTGAGTTGCCCCATCACATAAGGGATGCTGCTATTCCTCAAAATGTAAGCGTCATGCACAGAGCCAGAATACTTGGCATTCACATGAGAGATGTACTGGTCAGCCAAACACACCATCTGCGCATTCATTGAATGGTAGCTTTTACGATTTCTGTACACCTGTTCATTCCTGCGGGGGGGGACAAATGCCACATATGTACCAATAATGGCACCAATGATGTTGGGGATATGTCCCAGGGCATAGAAGTCAGCTTTCACTGTGGGCAAATCCTCCACCTGGGAGAAAACGATGTTGCTGCGCATGTGTTTCAGCAGGGAAGTTAACACTCTGGACAACACGTTAGAGAACATTGGCTGTGACATCCCTGATGCCATGGCCACTGTTGTTTAAAAGAAACCACTGGCCAGGAAATGGTGCACTGACAGGACCTGCACTAGAAGGGGGATACCTGTGGGATGGCGGATAGCTGACATCAGGTCTGGCTCCAATTGGGCACACAGTTCTTGGATTGTGGCACGATCAAGTCTGTAGGTGATTATGATGTGTCTGTCTTCCATTGTCGACAGGTCCATCAGGGGTCTGTATACCGGAGGATGATGCCATCTCATCACCTGCCCCAGCGGATGTGCCCTATGGAGGAGAATGGTGAGCAGAGGGTCATGTACCACATAGGTTGCACAAGGGTGTTTTGCACTAATGTGATTTAATCGGTGTGTGGCGCGGTCTGTCCTTATTCCTGCCCAAATGTGCTGTGACGTAGTTAGGTGCCCTGTCATGTGCCCCGTGAAATGGCGGCTGCCTGACCTGTAAGGGGGAACAAGGGGATATGAGGTAACTGCGCTGGTGTTGTGCAGCGCTCCGGTAGGCGGTCGAAGACCGCCGCGCAATTCAGCATTGGTTATCATTGGGCCCTATGGGTTCCAGGAGCCAACGACGATGTACGCCGGCGGTGACGGTACGCACCGCCGCGGACTTGACCGCCATTTTCTAGCTGTTCACTCACTTGATACCTGACCTTCAACAGGAGAGGACCTACACTGCAAGTGCTGCTGTGACCTCAGTCTGGAATCGACACTGGCTCGAGTGTCTGGGATAAGGGCCCCTGCCTTCACTTCAGAGGAGTTGGAGAGACTAGTGGATGGGGTCCTCCCCCAGTACACGCTACTCTATGGTCCTCCAGACAGGTGTGTAAACTGTGAGCATGATGCATGGGACATGAATGTATGGTGTGGTCTGGATGAAAGATACATGTTGTGGGGGGAGGGCTGAGGCCTGCATGTGAGGATGGTCAGTGTATATGTTTCAGGGCATGGGTAGGAACTGGTGGCCAATGACTATGAAGAACCGGACGGGGGAGTAAGTTCCATTCTTACTTTACCTTTCCTCTAGGTCAGCGCCCACCAGAAGAAGGGGGTTGTACGACGGAATGCCGACTGACAAAACAACGGGTGCCTAAACAACGAGGTCGGAACACCGACCTCGTTGTTACTACTAATGCCTTTACCACGAATGCCTTAACAACGATATTTCGTTGTAAAGGCATTCCTGGTAAAGTCATTAGTAACAGGCACCCATTGATCCTGCATGCCTCACCCCACCCCCCCAACCCCACCCCAAAACCTAAAACCCCTGACCCCCACCCCCTCCCCAAAACCTAAAACGCCCCACCCCCCCAACCCCACCCCAAAACCTAAAACCCCCGACCCCCCACCCCCTCCCCAAAACCAAAAACGCCCCACCCCCCCAACCCCACCCCAAAACCCCCGACCCCCCACCCCCTCCCCAAAACCAAAAACGCCCCACCCCCCCAACCCCACCCCAAAACCTAAAACCCCCGACCCCCCACCCCTCCCCAAAACCAAAAACGCCCCACCCCCCCAACCCCACCCCAAAACCTAAAACCCCCGACCCCCCACCCCCTCCCCAAAACCAAAAACACCCCACCCCAAAACCTAAAACCCCCAAACCCCCACCCCCTCCCCAAAACCAAAAATGCCCCACCCCCCCAACCCCACCCCAAAACCTAAAACCCCCAACCCCCCACCCCCTCCCCAAAACCAAAAACGCCCCACCCCCCCAACCCCACCCCAAAACCTAAAACCCCGACCCCCCACCCCCTCCCCAAAACCAAAAACGCCCCACCCCCCAACCCCACCCCAAAACCTATAACCCCGACCCCCAACCCCCTCCCCAAAACCTAAAACACCCCACCCCCCAACCCCACCCCAAAACCTAAAACCCCCGACCCCCCACCCCCTCCCCAAAACCAAAAACGCCCCACCCCCCCAACCCCACCCCAAAACCTAAAACCCCGACCCCCCACCCCCTCCCCAAAACCTAAAAACCCCACATACCTGAGTCGTCACCTCGTCATCTGCGTCGTCCTCCTCAGCCGACTCCCTTGTTTGTACCTTAACCATGCATTTTCGTTGTTCAGGACATGCGTGGTTAAGGCACAAAATAACGAAGTCGTGGTTAAAGAAAGCGTTGTTCCGCTTTCGTTAACCAGGACTGCGTTATAAAAAAGTCGGCATAAAGGATGTTTCCCGAAGAAGGGTATTTGGCATGGCATCGCCAAGGAAGTGCGGACCCTGGGGGTCTATCATAGACGGAGCACCCACTGCCGCAAGAGAAGGGAGGACCTGCGCCGCTGGAGCAAGAAGACGGCAGAGGCCCAGCTGGGGATGGCCTCTCAACGTGGAAGGGGTGCCCGTCACACCATGACCCCCATGATGTTCTGGATCCTGGCGGTGGCATATCCGGAGTTGGATGGGCACTTGAGGGCATCACAGCAGCCACAAGGGGGTGAGTACAGTCTCATGCAGCTGGCTCTGCATGCTTTATGAGGTGTCTGGGTGGGGGATGTGGGCTGTGGATGCCCCTAGGCCAGGGGCGAACTTGGTAGGGTAGGTCCCTTGTTAGTCAGGCTCTGTGGCACTCCAACCCCAATAGTGGTAGTGGCCATCTACAACTAGTCAGCATCCTGTGGGTTCCAGGTGTGCAGCAAATGGGGTTCGGCATAGTCCCCCATAGGCAGGTGATTTTCCTAAGAACTGTTAGTGCATGGGCTAATGCATAGGGCTGCTCCCTGTGGGTTGTGTCCGCCAACGGTAGTGGTGTTGCTGGCATTGACCATGTGTCTCCTCTGTCTTTCCCCACCTTTTTGCTTTGTCACCCTGTCCTTGTGTGCATTAGCATCATCCTGCGGAGGAGCAGTGGCAGGAGGGAGCTGCAACCCACATGGCCCAGGAGGGTGAATGTATGGAGTCTGAAGGCACCAGTGGGACGGTGGGCAAGGGGAGCTCCACAACAGGGACAGGAGGGGACACCAGCGACAACGACTCCTCCCCTGATGGGAGCTCCCATGCGGTGGCGGGCACCTCAGTGCCCACCGCAACAACAGGTACAGCCACCACCCCCCCTACCAGCACCACCCTCCTAGCTGCCCCTCAGCATGTTTCCCGTACCCGCTCATTCAGGAGCGTGGGCATCTCCTTCACCCCAGGCACCTCAGGCCCTGCCCCAGTCAGCCCTGCTGCCTTCAGTGAGGAGGCTATTGATCTCCTGAGATCCCTCACTGTTGGGCAGTCAACCATTCTGAATGCCATCCAGGGTGTCGAGAGGTTGCAACAAACAAATGCATACCTGGAGGGCAGCCATTCTGGCGTGGCGGCCCAACAGAGAGCATTTCAGGCTCTGGCCTCAGCACTGATGGCAGCCATTGTCCCTGTGTCTAGCTTCCCCCGCCCCTCTCCAACCTCCACTACCCCTACCCAATCCCCTCAACCTCAGCCTATCCCAAGCACACCATCAGACCAGCATGCACACACATCAACACACAAAAATGTCTCAGGCAAACATAACCACCACACATCCCACAGGCACTCACACAAGCACCATACCCATGCAGACACACCAGCATCCACTGCCTCCACTGTGTCCCCCTCCTCCACGTCTTCTACCTCCCTCCCAGTCTCGTCTCCACTCACACCTGCATGCACTACATCCTCAGCCACTACCTCCATCACCAGCACGCCCATCACCACACACCGCTGACGTGCAATCACCACCCCCACTACCATTTACACGTCTCCTGTGTCCTCTCCCAGTGTGTCTGTAAGCCCTCCTCCCAAAGTATACAAACACCGGCACACACCCACTCAACAGCCATCCACCTCACAACAGCTTCCAAACCATGCACCTTCACCCAAACTCAGCAGACGTACACCTCCTACAACCACTACCTCTTCCTCCACTCCCAAACCCCTCCATCTTCCCATCCCAGTGTGTCTAAGAAACTTTTCCTGGCTACCATTGACCTCTTCCATACACCTTCCCCTAGGGCCAGGTTGTCTAGAGCCCTCACCAGCACCTCAGCCACCAAATCCTTGTCCAGTGTGGTCCCTGCAAGTCCGGAAACATCGAAGGGGGCACCCATCAGGGCTGCCAGTGTGCCACCTAGTGAAGTCAAGGACCATCCTATTCGGCCACCTGCCAAGGTAAAGAAGGGGCCAGTATGCATAAGAGAAAAGCCGCACCACCAACCCAGCAAGGCCTCATCCAGAACCAAAGAGGAAATTGCCAAGGTCCCAGCAGCGACTTCCAAGGTGGGGAAGGGACACAAGAGCAAAGGGAAGTCACCTCAGGGCACGGAGCCTCCAGGTGAGGGACTGGTGTCCCCCCTTTCGCAAGACAGCCCAGCAACCTGTACCGCGGTGAGCACCGCCGCAACGACCGCCACCAGCACCGCCATCTGCACCACCACCTGCACGGCAGCTGCCTCAACTACAGTCACCAGCATCATCCCCAGGTCACAGCCTTCCAAGGCTGCAGGAAACGGCCTTGTGTCTCCCTCCACAAGTGCAGACACCTGCACCACCGGCAGCATCTCTGCCACAGACACCGGCGCACACACCGCCACCTGCCCCACGACGTGCCCAGCCAGTGCCATTTCAGCGGACATCAGCATCATCCCCAGTGGGCAGCCGTCCGAGGCTGCAGGAGACGGCCTGGTGTCTCCCTCCACAAGTGCAGACACCTGCACCACCGGCAGCATCTCCGCCGCAGACACCGCCGCAGTCACCGCCCCCAGTCCCGCGACGTGCCCAACCAGTGCCACTACACCGGACATCAGCATCATCCACAGTGGGCAGCCGTCCGAGGCTGCAGGAGACGTCCTGGACCCTGCACACACTACATGAGGCACCACACTGGCTCTACCAGCAGTTTGCAGCCTCAGTCGTCGCAAGGAGAAGTGTGGCTCTGCCTCCATGGAGTATCATGCTACCTGTTACCGGTATATCTCGTGGCTCAGACACCCATGTGAGGGAATGGGAACTGCCACACCCCTGGTGCAGCATCACTGGGGACCAAGCCCCCTCCAGAACCAGTTGAGAACAGCATCCACCAAAACAGTCCTTGGCAGGATGAAGCACTCTGGGCACCAGGCCCCCTCCAGAAACAGTGGAGAATAGCTTCCGCTCACACAGTCCTAGACAGGATGAAGCACTCTGGGCACCAGGCCCCCACCAGAACCCAGGCCCCCTCCAGAACCAGTGGAGAACAGCATCCACTAACACAGTCCTTAGCAGGATGAAGCACTCTGGGCACCAGGCCCCATCCAGAACCAGTGGAGAACAGCATTCACTTGTGAGACTGTGGCTTTGCACTCCCCAGGACCAAGCAGTGGGCAACCCACCCACTTGAGAGACTGTGGCTTTGCACTCCCCAGGACCAAGCAGTGGGCAGTGAACCCACTTGATTAACTTGAGACACTGTGGCTTTGCACTCCCCAGGACCGAGCAGTGGGCAGTGAACCCACTTGAGTGACTTGAGAGACTGTGGCTTTGCACTCCCCAGGACCAGGCAGTGGGCATGGAGCCCCCTCGAGGAGCAGTGGCGTCGTCCCATCATCCGGCTGAGGTGCCCCCCTCCCCTTCCCCCTGAGGTGCCTGTTTTTTTTTTACCTGATGCCCCTGCAGCGTTCTCTCCGTTTTGAGACAGGTGTCATGTGTGGGCTTCGCCCATGCTTTTTGGGACCACTGGGCCACGGACATTTAATGGGACAGTGTACGGACTTTTGTACTTGCTGTAAATATTTGTATATACTGATGGTTTAAAGTTATCTTGGGCTATCTGATTGTTCGATTATTACACTTGTTAAACTCATTTAATTTGGTCCCTGCATTCTTTCAGGTGGTGACTGGGTGTATCTGTGATGTTATTGGATGTGTGTGTGTGTATGTTGTTGTGGGTTGGGGGTGTTGCGTGTGTGTGTGTCACTCTCTTTTTCCTCCCCTCCTCCCCTGTGTACTAGGTGCAGTACTCACCATCGTCATCGCCGCCATCTTTGATGTTCCTGGTAGATGAGGAGGTAAACCAACATGGGCAGGACCTGTAACTCGGGCTCCATGGAATCCTTGTTCCTCGTTGGGTGTCGAAAGGTGAGTGATTTCCCTTCTGTGTACTGTTTCCACCGTGCTTTTGATGGTGTTGGTACCGCCCCGGAAAAGCTGGCGGATTGGGGCCTTGTAATAGTGTAGGCAGTACATTGTCTTCCGCCTGTCTGTTGGCGGTTACTGCCACAGTGTTTGTTTCTACTGCTGTGGCGGTCGGAGTGTTAAAGTGGGTGTCTGTGTTGGCGGTTTCCGCCATGGTCGTGATTCCATTTTTTTTACCACCGGCCTGTTGGTGGTATTACCACCGCTTTATCACCAACAGCCAGGGTTGTAAGAGGGCCTATATCTCTTATGCTTAGCTTCCTTCTAGTAAGATATATAAGCTATAGCTTGTCCTCTCAAGACTGTCTCTAGTGCGTCCAAGAGGGTGGCTGAGCTTGTGAGTCTTTGTTACTGTCCAGGTAACCCTCAATGTGGTACCCAAGAAAATCAGGAAACAGGACATCCTGCAGCCATCAGGTGCTTAGCCTCCAATGACCGAACCACCCTGGAGTTGTTTGTTTGAATGTTATTATTATAGGAGCATGATCAGAAAGAGCGATGGGGAGTATGTTTGCAAAGGCTAGAGTGGGGGTTTAGGCAGAGATCACTAATAGATAGTCTATTCTGGTGAAGGATCTGTGGGGGTGGGAGTAAAACATATATTCAGCTGTTGGGGATGTAGTAGGGGCCAGGTATCAATGAGTTCTATCGAGTTGGGCCATGTAGATAGTATTGTGGATTTGTGGGTGGAGTTGGTGGCAACATCTGGCGCTGTTACAGCTTTGAAGTCACCTTCCACTACCATGCGTATGTAGGTGAATTGTAATAGGATGTTCCTATGTGTGCAGTGGGTGCTTTCTATTAATGTTGGGGTATAAATTGAGGCAAAGCTCCACCATGCATCTCCCATGTGTCCTTCAGCCATGGTAAAGCTGCCAAGTTTATCATGGTATGTGTTTGTCACAAGATATAGGGATTGTTTATGCAGTAGGATAGCAGTTCCTCTGGATGTGTTAGTGTAACCAGTGTAGTATACACTAGTGTATACACCTCAGGAGAGGACGGGGCATTTGTTGCCTAATAGGTGTATTTCTAGGAGTAATACCACCAGTGGCCGGTGCCTCTTGAGGGTTTGAAAGAAGGCGCCTCTCTTAATCTTATTATTTAAGCCACTGAGGTTCCAGGATAAAAACTTGCTAAGTGTCACACATTTTTGTCATGGTGGGTCTGTAGTATGGCATGTTGTATTGGGGATGCTCATTTGCCTGCCTGCTTGTTTTGAATCTGAACTTAACAAAAAGTACTCGGTAAATTAAATGTGTCCCAGCTCCCTCACTACACTTCTCACTGTGAAGTATCCATTGCCCTTTTCCAAGCACAGGACAATTGTCATGGGGCTATGTGGTCTCACGTTCAGCAATCAACCATATGGAACATGGAATGTATCTGTGCAGCCAACTCAGCCTATGTATCATGGTGGACCTGTGTGGCCCGTTCACTCCCCCTTTCAGCTACCCCACCGCTCAGAACAAAGGGACTTAAATTAGTAATTTGAAAAAGGATATGTAGAGTTCAGTTGGTTGTGTTCTGCATGGGAATCTCGGGGAGGAGGGGGGGTCATTGCATACTCTCTGGAGCTGCTATCTTTGTCCATGTTGAGGGGTCTGATGCAGTGGGCGGCTCATCCCTCTTTCTGGATTGCTGCTGTTGGCGTTGCTGGCTTCCCGATTTGCCCTGCACTCTGTTGCAGGAGGACAACTGCTGCAGGTGGCGCTCTATGGTGGTAGATCCCTGGGTGGGGATTCTCCATATATCCACCCAATCCTATACAGCCTGCAGCGACTGGCTGCAAACATCACCATAGATATCAGCTGCCTATCCCTCAACTCTTGTTTCACGTGCACAAAGGACTTCTGTCATTTCTGAACCTGCAGTGTATAATTCAGATATATGCTGAGCTTTATTGAAGTCTGAAGACTGGCCTGTCTGAAAATGGTTTCCTGGTCAGCACAGTTTGAAAATCTAGCAATCATCAGCCGTGTGCGGGCTCCCAGTGGTGGCTGCACTGCCAGGAATCTGTGCCCTCTTCATAACAAAGCATGGTGAAAATGCATCCCTGTCTTCAGCCAAGCAGTGAGGAACACCTCAGAGAGAGTTCCCTCCGTGCCCTCTGGTATGCCAACAAGGCATGGTTGTTGCATTGTGAGCATCCTCCACCCTGCGTTTGAGGTAGCTCACTATGTGTTAGACTTGGCATCCTTGGCGTGGTCTCCCCTAACTTTTTGCCTCGGTTTCCCAGGTTGTTGATGTGTGCTGGACTCTGGTTTTGTTACTATGGGCACTTTACCACTGCTACCCTATGCTAAAGTGCAAGTGCTCCTATATAAAATGTCTGTGTAATTGGCTTTCCATGATTGGCATATTTTATTTACTGGTAAGTCCCTAGTACATTGCACTAGAGGTGCCCAGGGCCTGTAAATCAAATGCTACCAGTGGGCCTGCAGCACTGGTTGTACCACCCACATTAGTAGCCCTGTAAACATGGCTCAGACCTGCCACTGCAGTGTCTGCGTGTGCAGATTTTAACTGCCACTTTAACTTGGCAAGTGTACCCACTTGCCAGGCCTAAACCTTCCCTTTTCTTACATGTAAGACCCCCCTAAGGTATGCCCTAGGTCGCCAAATGGGCAGAGTGCAGTGTATGTTTAAGGTAGGACATATACTAATGTGATTTATATGTCCTGACAGTGAAATACTGACAAATTCAGTTTTTCACTGTTGCAAGGCCTATCTCTCTCATAGGTTAACATGGGGGCTACATTTAAATATGATTAAAGATTAGATTCCCTTTGGGAGCAGATAGGCATATGGAGTTTGGGGTCTCTGAGCTCACAATTTAAAAATACATCTTTCAGTAATGTTGGTTTTAAGATTGTGTGTTTGAAAATGCCACTTTTAGAAAGAGGGTATTTTCTTGCTTAAACCATTCTGTGACTCTGCCTGTTTGTGGATTCCCTGTCTGGGTCAGTTTGACAGTTGGGCTGTTTGCACCTCTCTCTAGACAGTGACACAAAGGGAGCTGGGGTGTAGCCTGCATACGCTGATGAGCCATCTGTGCTAGGGGGGGTGGGGGGGTGGGGAGTGGTCACTTACACCTGAAAGGGCTGTGCCTGCCCTCACACAATGAGGTCTCCAACTCCCTGGTGTGTGTCTGGGACCTGGCCTGGACAAGGCAGGATTTCACAAACAAGAGAGACTTTCTTTGGAAGTAGGCCTACTTCAAAGGCCAAAATGGGTATAAGAAGGGCACCCAAAACCACAGACTTTAGATCACTTCTGGACATCAAGAGGAACCTCTTCCTGGAGAAGAGCTGAAGAGCTGAGGAGAAAACAAACTGGTTTTGTAAGGAAGGCACCTGTGTTTTTGGTCCTGGGTTCGGCGGCTATATAGGGAAACATACTAAACCCAAACATTTCTGGAAACTAGACATCCGGGGGAGTCCACAGAGGTGTGACTTGTGTAGATTCCCCAAAGTTTTCTTACCCAGAATACCCTGCAAATCTGAAATGTTGAATAAAAACTCTATTTTTCTTGCATTTCTGTCACACAAACTACAGGAATATGCTGCGATCCACAAAATTCCTACCACCCAGTGATTCCTCACCTGTCCTGATAAAAACACTACCCCACTTGAGTGCCTATACCTAGTGCCTGCGTAAGGAATGGATCACCCCAGGGTCAACAGTTGCCTCATGTAAGTACCAACATTGACCGCTGTGTGATCTATTCCTGTCGCAGGCCAAAGGCCTACCCACACAAGTGAGGTACAATTTTTATCAGGAGACTTGGGGGAATGCTGGGTGGAAGGACATTTGTGGCTCCTCTCAGATTCCAGAGCTTTCTGCCACCGAAGTGTGAGGAAAAAGTGTTTTTTGGCCACATTTTGAGGTTTGCAAAAGATTCTGGGTAACAGAACCTGATCAGAGCCCTACAAGTCACCCCATCTTGGATTCCCCTAGGTGTCTAGTTTTCAAAACTGTGCAGCTTTTGTAGGTTTCCCTAGGTGCCAGCTGAGCTAGAGGCCAAAATCTACAGCTAGGCACTTTGCAAAAAACAACTCTGTTTTCTTTGTCAAAATGTGATGTGTCTATGTTGTGTTTTGGGGCATTTCCTGTCGCGGGCACTAGGCCTATCCCCACAAGTGAGGTATCATTTTTATCGGGAGACTTGGGGGAACGCTGGGTGGAAGGAAATTTGTGGCTCCTCTCAGATTCCAGGACTTTCTGTCACCGAAATGTGAGGAAAAGGTGTGTTTTTAGGCAACATTTTGAGGTTTGCAAAGGATTCTGGGTAACAGAACCTGATCAGAGCCCCACAAGTCAGCCCATCCTAGATTCCCATAGGTGTCTAGTTTTCAAAAATGTGCAGCTTTTGTAGGTTTCCCTAGGTGCCAGCTGAGCTAGAGGCCAAAATCTACAGCTAGGCACTTTGCAAAAAACACGTCAGATTTCAATGTAAAAATGTGATGTGTCCATGTTGCCTTTCCTGTCGCGTGCATTAGGCCTACCCACGCAAGTGAGGTACCATTTTTATGGGGAGACTTGGGGGAACACCGAATAGCACAACAAGTGTTATTGCCCCTTGTCTTTCTCTAAATGTTTTCCTTCCAAATGTAAGACACTGTGTAAAAAAGTCGTCTATTTGAGAAATGGCCTGTAATTCACATGCTAATATGGGCACCCAGGAATTCAGAGATGGGCAAATAACCACTTCTGCTCAATACTTTATCTCTTTCCCATTTTGGAAATACAAAGGTTTTCTTGATACCTATTTTTCACTCTTTATATTTCAGCAAATGAATTGCTGTATATCCGGTATAGAATGAAAACCCATTGCAAGGTGCAGCTCATTTATTGGCTCTGGGTACCTAGGGATCTTGATGAACCTACAAGCCATATATATCCCTGCAACCAGAAGAGTCCAGCACACTTAACGGTATATTGCTTTAAAAAATCTGACATTGCAGGAAAAAGTTACAGAGTAAAACACTGAGAAAAATGGCTGTTTTTTCAGCTCAATTTCAATATTTTCTTTTTTCAGCTGTTATTTTCTGTAGGAAAACCTTGTAGGATCTACACAAATGACCCCTTGCTGAATTCAAAATTGTGTCTACTTTTCGGAAATGCTTAGCTGTCCGGGATCCAGTATTGGTTTCACACCCATTCATGTCACTAACTGGAAGGAGGCTGAAAGCACCAAAAATAGTAAAAATGGGGTATGTCCCAGTAAAATGCCAAAATTGTGTTGAAAAATGTGGTTTTCTGATTCAAGTCTGCCTGTTCCTGAAAGCTGGGAAGATGGTGATTTTAGCACCAAACAAAATTTTAGGTGTATTTTGGCTAATTTCTTGGTCTCCTCCAAGGGAACCCAGAAACTCTGGGTACCTTTAGAATCCCTAGGATGTTGGAAAAAAGGACGCAAATTTGGCGTGGATAGCTTATGTGGACAAAAAGTTATGAAGGCCTAAGCGCGAACTACCCCAAATAGCCAAAAAAGGGCTCAGCATGGGGGGGGGGGAGGGGAAGGCCCAGCAGCTAAGAGGTTAGATAAATATTTCCTTTTTTTCTAAACCTGTGTTGTGTCATTATGTAGTGTTTTCACTGAGTTACTGTGTGTGTTGGTACAAATACTTTACACCCAGAGTCTGAAGTTAAGCCTGCCTGCTTGTACCAAGCTACCAAGGGGGTGAGCTGTGGTTAGCTAACTGAGGGTGATTCTCCTTTACCCTGAATAGAGTGAGGTCCTTGCTTGGACAGGGGGTAACCTGACTGCCAACCAAAAACCCCATTTCTAACACTGTGTCTTTCAGGAGGGTGACATTTGTTGTGGAGATTCATTGTTTGGTTTCTGTAACACTATTATTGGCTTTACGTAGGTCCTGGCACAGCAATCCCAGTTCCAGTCTAAACGCTGCTATCTGTATTTCCATGGTAGAGTGAATCTCACAGATAGCTTGTAAGATTTGCTCAGGGGTGACTTTTAAGGATGTGGCATCTAATGGGGGGTTTGTTTTCTCTGGTGCCTTCGGTATAGAGGTGGTGTATTTATCTATTTTGGACTATTGGGTGGTTGGTGCTGTCTGTGGTTTCCTCATCTCTGTAGGGGACAGTAGCCTGGCCCCTAGTTAGAGTTGAGGGGGCAGTCTGTTGCCAGCCCCGGTTTCACCTCTGTCCCTTTATTCTTCTCTGTCGCATGGGCACTCAACCAAATGAGGTCACTGATTCAATGGTGCCCTACCTCTCCCGGCGCTGGATTTGTCGACTTCTGGCAAAGGAGCAGGTGCACTGCCAATTATGGCTATAACCTGCAGCAGCATGAGTCTGTCTGTGCTGGACTGGGATAGCCTCCAGGCACCTAATTTCTGTGTTGTGTCCGGAATGCGGGGTGTGGGCACTGATAAAGTGAGGGCCTCCCAAGCCGCCCTGTCCAAGTGTGTATCAAGAGGCATTAGGCAGGCTCCATTCCACAGTTTTATCGCATACTTTCGTGTCCCTGCATGCCCCACAGCTCACTATCGCCACTGTTGGTCTTTCACAATGATCTCCAGGCACCCTTTGTTTGTTATTAGTAGGGATGGTGGCCTCTATTAGTTCCCTCAGTGTCAAACAGCACTGCTGGGCAAAAGGGGTCAGCGGGACTTGTCCTGTATGGCGCTCGGTTTCCTATCTCTGGGCAGCCTTCACCTGTATTTTCAGGGTGTGGTGAGGTCCTAAGTGACACTCCGGCAGTGAGGTGAGTTTTGGTTCCTGTGCCTGACATGGCGTTTACAGCGGTTGGGTGGGGACTGGGCTACGGCCCTGCTTTGCTCCTTTTCCAGGGCACGGACACAAGCCTCCGGCTTCATTTATTGGCCTTTGGAACAGGCCACAGGGCGTCCCAGGGGCCTATCAGGTTGAGTCGCTCCCCCAGCCAGGAGGCCTCAGCTGGATCGGCCGCACTGCCACAGATATTCAGTTACCTGATGGAGCATGTCTACAATGCAGCCGCCATAATGTGCAGTTGGTCACACCTCTCCTTCAACTCTCTCTTAACTCCTCTCTCTTTACCTCACCTCACTTCTTCACTTACTTTCTCTATACCCCACATCTCTTACCCCCACTACCTCAACACTTCATACCTCACCACTCTCTACCTTATTTCTTTCTACCTCACATCTCTCACTAACCCACCTCTCCACCGTCCTTCTCTCTTTCTACTTGTTATCTCTACCTCTTCTCTATACCTGACTTCTGTCTGCCTTTCTCTGCCTTCACCTCTTTGTGCATCTCCTCTCGCTCATCTCTCACACGTACCCCTTCTCTTTTTAACTCACCCTTCCTGCCTCACGTCTCTCTCTGACTTCATACACCTCTTTAGCTCAACTGTGGCGTACCCTATCTCACACTACCTCGCAACTCTCTCTCCTTCACCCCCTCTCACAAACTCTATCAATCTCACCTCTCTTTCTCGACATCGCCTCTTTTCCCTCTCTACCCATTCTCTCGTTGAACTGTACATGCCTCTCCCGCTCCCAGTCTCTCTGCCTCACTAGTCTCTTACCTGGTCTGACTTTCTCTACCTCACTTCACATTTGTCTGCCATCTACACGACCAGCCTCTATAACTTGCATTCCATATACTTCTCTCACTACCCCACCTCTCTACCAAACTCTTTTACTCCACCTCTAACTCACCAATTTCGCTTTCTCACCCCTTGATGGACTCCATCACTCTCTCGAC
This sequence comes from Pleurodeles waltl, assembly GCF_031143425.1. NCBI lineage: Eukaryota > Metazoa > Chordata > Amphibia > Caudata > Salamandridae > Pleurodeles > Pleurodeles waltl. Next base: position 544,234,767 of record NC_090451.1, read on the forward strand.
ATTTCCTTATCTCTACCTCCTTCTACCTCACTCTAAATTGTTATCTATTTCTCTAGCATTCTTTCTCTACCTATCGCCTCCTCTTTCTATCTTGGTATCTTTTTATCTTGTTACCTAACCTTTCTTGCTTTACCTTATGTCTCTCCCTACCTCACCCATCTTTCTACCTCATCTGTTTCTCTACTTCCCTTCTCCCTCTACTTAACCGTTCTCACTATACTGTTCTCTTTGCATCTCTCTTTCCTTTTCCCTGCTCTCTCCCATTTCTCTTGTACAGCATTACAAATAGAGGAGAGTACGGACAGGGGAAGGAAATAATGTTATTATCGTATTGCACCAGTTGGGATGGTGAAAACCCTAGGAACATTGTTTTTTGTTGCAGGAGAAAAGCCAGGCATCAGTAATTTAAGCCACAATGTGGATTGCTGGGTACATTACATATGTCTTTTTTGAGAATTATGTACTAGTCCAGTAAATATCCACTAGTCACACTTTCCCTTATGGCTAGACAATGAATTTCAAGTAAAACATTTTTGCAAAACAAATACAATTCTAGTTCAAAAGCACAAAAATATAACTTTAGCAATGCTTGTTTGAGCTTTCTCTTGGTACTATTTGATTGACAGATGCCTCACAACTGGAGCTTTCTGTTGTTTTGTATGTCCTAATTTCTGAAAGATTAATGTATAACTCAATATTGCTAGGCATTATGAAGTATCGAATTTACTTAAAATTGGAGGATCATTTTAATGTTTTTCTGCCCAGGGCCTTCAAAATATGGTATGCCACAGGCCCTAAAAGTCAATAGGTTTGCACTGACGCTTAATCCCTCCTGGAGAGCAGGGTTGCTCTGCAGCAGTTATCTTAAGAGCTATACAATAAAACACATCAAAATACTAACTATCCTCCACTAAAAGCCACAAGGAACACATGCATGCAAACGCAACTGCAGAAATCCATTAAAAAAATCAATACTCTACATAAAAGCAAGAAGCACAAAGAATGTAATGTAAGCGATTAACAAAATCATGTAAGCTTTGGCAAGGGGTGGCATGAGTGGGTTTGTCAATTAAGCAAACTGTGAAAAGTAGAACCATAAATGTGCACAACTTACAAATGAATTTGCTACAAATCCACAGATCTCACACATTTCTAAAGTGACACTCGTAAAATAATCCACTATTTTCAAGTAATGCCACACAAGTCTCTTGTGTGTGTGTTGTGTGTGTGTTTAACAAACACTCAGGGTACCAAACTGTTCCTTGTAGTGTTGGTAAATCCTGACTAAAAAACAGTCGCAGCTCGCAGTGATTCCTTGGGGACCGGGCTGCATGCGCGGGCGGTGGGGGGAATTAATAACATTTAAAATATAATAATAAAAAAACAACTTACCTTCACTGCTGTGCCACGCCGCTCCTCTTTCCCTCGTCGTGTCTGCAGCAGCTAGGCACAGGCTCCCAGCCTGCCCTGCTGCCAATCCTGACGCTGCTCAAAGCAGCATTAGGATTGGCTAGGAGCGCCCAGCCAGGGCGCTCCCAGAAAAACTTGGAGCCTGTTCAGGCTCTCTCCAACCCAGCAACTGTGTTGCTCGGCTGGAGAGAGCCCTGTGCGCATGTGTGTTTGGCCGGCCCGAGACGGCCGCCCAAACACATATGCGCTCTGAGGGGAGTGCACAGTGCACTCCTCTATGCTCGTCACCCCCAATGCCCCACCCCTTTCACAAGCAAGGGACAATAAACACAGTTTATTGTCCCTTCCTTGTGAAAGGATTTGCAGTGGTTGTTCCTGGCGGGGGCGACGCTCATCCGTCCTTATGGAGGAGCCGCCCCTGCTAAAAAATAAAACATCCCTGCGAGGACCATTGGGCTCTGGGAACAAGTCCATTAATTAATTTAGACACATAAATAAGGGTACATAAAAAAACATCAAATGAGCAGCCATAATTTCTTTGGTCTGCTGTATAGCCTGCCTCAGTATCAAATATACACTCTGTTACGGTCAATGGCCGGTCCTCTCATATACATATATATGTATATATATATATATATAAAAAACATAGAGGAGGGTGTGTGTGTGTGTGTGTGTGACTGCCACATCTATATTTTCACAATAGTTAACCAAAACCTTTTTTCGTTTCCCTCAAAACAACAACCAAAACAACCACATGGTCAAGTTTAAAACATTTGTTATCCAAATGACACATTTATGTCCCTGTCTTCCTCCAACTGGTTGATTACAGATTTTTCATACATGCATTACATAATAACACTGGACTAACCACTAACCTTGGGTTCTGGAGCAGCTTGCGGCCTCGCATAAAGCGATTTGACAGCTCATCAGGGGTAGATAGTGTTATATAAATGTAATTACATTACAACACAGTACATACAACATAGCAAAACCATGGGCGGCCATACACTGCTTATGTTTCAAACACACAACATTCAGAGTAGAAAAGCCTACTGATCTAGACAGAGAAATTAATATCTTAAGTTAGTCATGAGGTTTCGACTCAGACAACCCCTAGACAATGCTAGTTCAGACCGAAGGTCAACAGACAGTGGTCTCCAAGAGGACAATTAATAGACAGGTAACCTGTTATCACAGACTCATTCATCATTAGTTGCTTGTGAACAGAATATCGTTTATCATTAATGGAGATCCACTTTAGGAGGATCTGCAATATAAGACTGAATCAATGTCAATGGCTACAACTCAGGAATTTAACAAGCATATGCCTAAAATAAAATACCACGCAACATAGGATTTTATCTCAATAATCGTCCATGAATGAGACTATGTTTCAAAGGGGCATGCTGACGTTGAGGATGGTGCAGGGAAACTTCACTATCACTGAATGACCACACACATCAGCCCTGCATAAACTAACCAATACATGCACTACACAGAAAAAAAGTCATTTGCCATAAAGATTAAATTGAAAGGCATGACACAGTGTAGTACTGGACTCACAGATGTTCACTTATCTGGGTACTCACTTGAATAATCATCTTGGCAACCATCACAAACCAGACGTACAAATGAACATCTGCTAAATCAGGTGTATGCAAATGATGTGTCAGGTATCACAACTTTCCAAAGTGGGTAATTTTCAAAGCATAGATGTGCTTATGGCGTACAGTAAGGCCTTTCTATTGAGGCAGTGGCCTCTAATAGGTAATTATAAGGAATGGAAGCTCGCATGATTAAACATTTCCCTATTACAATTAGATTAACAACCTGTACATTGGAAAAAAATAGTAGTTTTGAAAGATTTTCACTATCATTGGTCACCAGTGATTTTTGTCCATGAAAGTAGAGTATCATCATGCTAATTAGCTTTTCAACAACCAACAGAAGGCATAAGATATGGTTTTCAGAAACCAGGCAGATTTGGTTGCATGCTACTGCCTCTGAGCAAGTAACGATGAAGGCACACCTCAAGTGGTCTCACTGACGAAGTCTAAGAATGCCCTGGACAAAGCCACAATGCATTCCCTTACACGAACAGGAACCACTCAACAGATCCTTTGGTGCGTGCACACAGCAAAGAGGTAATCCTCCAAGTGTTTTAAGTTTTAAGAGATCCACTCTAGCATTTCCAGTAAAACAAAATATTTTTCTGTTGAAGGACTTTCCTTGAGGGAAACAACCACTCCCCAAACTCAATACACAGGGAGTGCTCAAGGCTGGAGATGGGTTTTGATTCCACTAGCACTTAAGAGTCTAAAGTTAATGGTCCTGGTGAAAAATCTAATCAATGCAGAGGCATGATCTCATACCTCTGCTGTTGAAGGATGCTGGGCTGGAGTAAATCGTTAATAAAACCAAAACAAATGTTGCCCTATCTCAACTGATCGATGTGACTAATACCCAGCAATCATCATGCTTTGGATTTAACTATCTTCTGAAAGTATCACCGACACCCCTTAGTATTGGTAATGACCGTGTTTGTTTGTTGGCTGATCCCTCTTGTGCATCTTGTATTAGTGCCCCCTACAGTGACCATTTCTTGGCTTGGTTTATTGCCATTGGTGACTGTCACCTGGCTTTGGAAAGCAAGACAAACATTTTTGAGGGACTTTAACATGTAAATAGTAGGAATCTTGAGGACGTGCGGCTGCAATTGTTTTAAGTGTGATAACAAAAAATGCCCCTTTTTTCTTTTGTAAATTACTATTCCTTGTGAATTTGTTGACATTTATTGACCAATCACGTGTATATATACCTGTATTCTAGTCGTCTATTGTGATGTTTGTAACATTTTATGAGTTGTACTTGCAAACCCATTAAAATGTATTTTTAAAATGTATTATTGTTACTATTAAAATTATCAGGTATGTATAATTTTAGCTGTTGCAGAGACACTGGCCTGTTTCTAACGCTGCAGGTCAGGGGCTAAAACCACCAGCATTGTCACCCCTCATCCCTTGCAGCAGTCCACGAGGACCGGACAATGCTTAAAGCTCCCAGCAGGTACAAGCATGCCATGGACACCTGAACGCTTATCTCCCATGCCCACTGGCACTCCATGACACTTTCCATCTGCTCAGAGCCTACAGACAATGTCAACTTTTTTTGCTGAAATGTTGAAAAGCTGCCCTCTGAAGCCCCTACTAACTCTGGGCCCGAGCATTTATACTACGCTTGCTTCTGGTCCAGGGAGGACCTGGCTTGTTCCTATGGGGAACAGGGTCAAGACTGATTTGCAGATGGCTGGGGCCAAACTGGGGTGGCATGGTGAGCAAAAGAACTGATGGATTAAACCCAGATCTTTGACTGGGGGGGTGAATGTTTGATTGGTTCTGCATTACATCCATCACTTGTGTTTGTTTGCTTCTGTCACCCTAAGCGTGTCGGGTATGCCCAGACATAGGTCAAGGGCTCACTATGCCACTGAATTCAAGCTAGGCTGGCTGATGAAGGGCGATACCCTGAAAACGGTCCCAGGATGCTTGTTTCAGGTCCAGGGAGGACCTGGCCTGGCAGTTTGGGCTGGACAGTTCCTAGGGGGAACAGGGTCAAGACTGATTTGCATATGGCTGGGTCCAAACTGGCATAGAGTGGTGAGCAAAATAATTGATGGATTAAACCCAGATCTGTGACTGGGGGTAAATGTTTGATTGGTTCCACTTTCCGTCCATCATTTGTGTTTGTCACCTTGTAAAGAGGGCCTATGCAGATCTGCTTTCTTAATAACTTCACTCCAACATGGCCTTTAATGCAGCTTCTCAGTCATATATCAGAATTTACTTGGACCGTACATGGAGGGAAAAGGCAATGTTACATTGATATCATGATCTCAGTCGGTAAAGGTTAGATGTCACAGGCTCAGAGACCGGAACTGCTGCTCGGATTACAGAGACATTATAAGTGTAGAGAGCAGACATATCCTTTAGGTTATCTCAATTACAAGCTTAAGCAGCAGTAGTGATAAAAATGTCACACAAGCCTTTATCAATATAGATAATGAAAACCTCTGAATGAGTGATGAAATGGCAGCAGCCCTGCTCTCTCGCATCAAACGGTAATATCAGCAATAAGCAACCCAAACTCAACATGAATTATCACTCAAATATCAGCTTTAAATGTATTATGAAAATTCAGTAATTCTGTCACCAATAAGCTTGATATTTTCTGAAAATACGCGCATTCTCAAATATCAGTTTTCTGTTTGAGTAAGTGAACTTATTTCCCCCAAACAAAAGCTTACATTTATTTCAACATAATCTTTTTGTCCTCCTCAAATATCAACAACATTGGTAACATTTTTCAACAAATTAGAAGTTGGGGGTAAAAGAGGAGTATTTATAGTGTTTTACTTTCTGATTAAAACATGTTGGTTGATAATATTTGCCTCTGGCTTGTTTAATCTGTAACTCATGCTGATTTCTTTAACTTTCAAAACAAAGCCTCATGAACAAATCTTGCAAGTTACGCCATAGTTTGTCATTGTGAGTGCGAGGTTCCATGATTCTCGTAGGTTTTCAGTGTTTTAGGAGGCACTGTAGGTGGTCTCAATCTTTTACAAAAATGTGTGTGCTAACCAGCCACCATACAAGAGCCTTAACCAGGTACTAACCCGTAATGAAAGCGAATGAAACTTGATTATCACACTCAACAATGATATGTTGTACTTGGATAAGCCAGAGCATCTGCAATGAAGGTACTTTTTTTTTTTAAGTTCTATCTGGCCAGTTTGAAGATATCAGGAATAAATCTCTGAAAATAGTCAAATAAAGTGAGAAGACCAATCCAAAACTGTCATCAACTTCAAGATTCCTTTTGGGTTCATTGCCTGATTTGTTAAGTATTTAATCTAAATGGTACCAATGGTGAGAATCTATCCATCGGGGATAACCCCACCATCTCATACTTTCAGAAAGGGGTGTTTTATTTGAAATTGTGTAAGATGGGGTGTAGCTGGGATTGTCTGGGGAAGCAATAGCTGTATTTAGTTCAGACTCAGGATTTGGGAGGGACTTTTTTATTCAGTTCAGGGTCTATAATTTATTAGAGGGTGGAAGTGGATGAAAATGCGAGAAAGTGTTTTCTTTTTGCTTTCCTTATTTCCTGAAACAATAACGATAATATTAACTTGTTTTGTGTAGCCTTCTCATTGAATTGTTGTTAAATTACAGTACTGCAGATAACTGTTGTTACTGTTATCAAGTGTATTGTACAATAATGGTACAAATATTGCAGCAGGGTGCTTTTCAACCTAGGTAGATGTCTCCTAGCGTGTACGTCCCATGGAGTCTGCGTCCTCTCTGGATTGTATTTCTATTTCAGCATCATGATTTACCTAAGGGTGGCAAATGGAAAGGCTCATGCTTCTCTTATCTACCTTCCATACAAGGGTGCAGATATACTAATATTTCACATGATCGTCTTAAATTCCTTCTAAACAAGGGTGCATATTTACTAATATTTCATGTGCTCCTCACATCCCTTCTAAATAAACAAGGGTTCATATTTACTAATATTTCAGGTGCTCCTCATAGCCCTTCTAAACAAGGGCGCAGTTAAACTAATATTTCACATGACGCAACGCATCAATGAAAGTTGCTGGGCTGCGTCGCATGAGCGAGAGAGAGTAGGACAGCACCATGTGTACTAAGATACGGTGCTGCTTCCTTCTTCATAACCGCTGGACCACCGTCAGGCTGCATAGCACCAGGAACAAACCTTGAATCATTGTCCAGAGGTGTGTACCTGATGTCTGTGATCGAATATATACTGGAAGGGCAAGCTTTGAGTACAAATAATATCCACAGACATACATCAAAACTTTTCTCACTCTGTATGTGTGCTGTGCAGATCAGCACACATCAAAAGTGTGGAGGAAAAATATTTTCTCCTACTTTGCTTCTGCTCAATGTGGCATATTTTTTGGTGCTATGCACTCTCTACAAGCGCTAGTAGGTAGCGCTTTGCATCAAAAACTAGTGATGCTACCCTTGACACAATTCGCTATTTTGTGTTACATAACTTTCCAGTGCAAAAAATGTTTTGCTCTGGAAATAAATACTTCATCAAGACTTTGCACAGATTTGCATCATTTTCTGTGACTTTGCACTGCACAGCCTTTATAATTCTGTCCCTGAGTCTCTTCCATTACCTTCACAGTAAAGAGGGTGCTTTTGGGATTGGGATACTGCAAAGGAATAGGATTCCTTCATGACGCCCTTAGTTTTGTCTGCGGGTGTGAAAATGGTGTGGGTGGATTTGTTTTGTCTTGTTTGATTTTGTGCTGCTCCAGCATTATTGATTGAGCCACTACTTGAGTTTCTTTATCAGTCCTTTTTTCTTAGTCATTGCTACAGCTCATTTATTGATAGAGTTGGATTTCTTCTTTCTTCAATTTGGCCACTTCGGCTTCTTGTTTGTGTGACTCAGAACGCAGAGGTTCTGTCGTTGGCGAATCTTCTGCAACACGAGCCTTGGTATATTTCAAAGAGTATGTACTGTGATGAGGGGGTTGAGTTTGTAATTTCTCAATTACTTCAGGTACTTAAAGGCAATCTGCACTACTCGAAGTCCAACTCTTCCTTGTCTTAGTTTTTACTTTATGTACCTCTCTTCTGTAATTGTAGTCATCTCATCCGTTGTAAAGTTCTGCTTTGGCCCCTGACATAAGTAGTCTGAGATCTTTGGGGAGTCCTCTTTAAAGAGCCTACTGCAAGGACTTTCTACGTTCTTGTCCTGCACAGGAGTGTGCGGATGCAAGAGGGAAAGGATCCAAAATTCCAGGTTGCAGATGCACCTCATTTAGTAAGGTCATCACAAGAAGAGATGGAGCCAGAGTACTGGAAACAAGTGGTAAGTCATCCAGTAATCAACAGGCTCTCTGTAGTATAACCCAGCACTCCCATGAACCTCTCACTAGTTTATTCTCCAACTTTCACAAAGCTGCCAATTTAATCCAAGCATGAGCGAGCAGAACACGGGTAGTGGACGAGCGTATTGGAACAGTATGGATAATGGAGACGCCGACTGGGATAAAGGTGCTGGCGAAGACTCAAGAAAGAATAGTTGGTGAACAGCATTTCCGGCGGCTATTGCCTGAGGGCGCAGCTGAAGGCAAACAAGCCTAGGAATCCTGCAGTGGTGTGCTTTTGGGCAGGACCCGTCTATAGCATGTGTAAGCTGGGCGCATCTCAGGGCATCCAGGGCGCATCTCAGCAGAGGAGCGCCGGAGCAACCTGCAGCAGTCGGCTTGCGACTTGGCTCCAATAAGAGCATTTAAGTACTGTTTCTGGAGGCTGCTGGTGTCCATGTTACATTATGACTGCTTTATTCGCAGGCTGCCTTTCACTGACACCACCGCTCACATCCCAACTATCCCTCACATTCTTTCAACACAGTTAAAAGGGGTGACTGGGAGGGAGGTCAAAGGCCAGATCTGGTTGTGGGTTGGAAGAAAAGCTGTGGTGAGATAGGAAGGAGGCAGCACTGTGAGTGGCGGGTTAGGAGGTAAGGTAGGGACTGGTGGACTCAGTGGCAGCACTGTGACTGATGATCTGAGAGGGAGCGTGGTGAATGATGGGTTAGAAGACAACACTGAGAAGGAATGTGAAGGCAGCGCTACAAGCACTAGGTTGATGGAATCACTGTGCTTCTAGGAGGCGCTGCTAGTAGCGGCTATTTCCACGGAGAGCTGTGAGTAGTGAGGACAGTCCCACCCTGGTTATGACTTAGGTTTGAAGGCCACAGAGGATAAGAGTGTGGTTTTTTCGAGGCACCTCTGAAGTCGGTGGGTTTAGGGTTAAAGGCAAAATGGCGTAATTGGGCTTTTTTTTAAAATAGCTTTGTAGTTGCTGGGGCTTTGATCATAACATCTCAGACTTCATTATTCCACGCGGGATTTATTTTTTATTACAGGACATTCCCCCGAGTGGATACGATGCCGTAATTCACCCTGGGGTTCACGGCTGGCCTGGGAACGTGACGTGCACGGAGCCCCTGGTGCCAGTGACAGCACTGCCTCGCCGCCTGGGGATATCTCCCTGCTGGCACGTGATGAGAGCCGGGCCTTAGACTTTCCGACAGTGGATGTGAGTGGCATGAAAACACCCCGTCCTTCTCCCTCGACCTGCCTACAGGTACCATTCTTTCTCCTCTGGCAGGACTCTCTCTGTGGCGGTGCCTTCTGACGCGAATGTGATCCACGTATTACGTGGCTAGAGAATAAGCAAAGCCTTTATTTTGTGACTGGCGTTCGTGCCTCCGGCCATGGTGCTGAAAGTTGAGATTGCCAATGAAATGAACGCGGTGCCACGATGCAAACACAGGGACACGACGCAATTCAATACAAAACATATCTCAAGTGTACAACGTGTTGATATGCTTCACAGACACACATAACGGCAGTGATCGCCCTGCTCTCAGTGCGAAAGTTGCAGGACCCAAAGAGGATTGGTTATTGAGTCTGTAACAAATTGTTCATAGATTCTGGTTTCTGAGGTTACGCGCCATTTTACTGCGGGAGCTCCTGCAGCTTCAGGTACGCAACGTCCTACAGCAAACTTTGGCTACCGCCAAGCTCCACCAATGAATGCTGCCACAGCTCGCCCACGAGGGCCACTGGAACATGGGCCAGACTTAGAAAAGCTTTAACACGTCACAAACAGCGAAACTCGCTGTTTGCGAGGCGCAAAACCCACATCGCGATGCCCATTCCCATTTTGCGAGTCGGTAACCTGGTTACCGACTCGCAAAATGGGACTGCGCGTCGCAAATAGGAAGCGGTGTTCCCCTTCCTATTTGCGAGTCGCAGCGCGATGTAGGATTGCTTTGTGACCGCGAACGCGGTCGCAAATCAATAGCAGTTACCACCAGTGTCACACTGGTGGTAACCCATTCGCAAAAGGGAAGGGGTCCCCATGGGCCCCCATCCCCTTTGTGAATGGCCTTGAAAACATTTTTTCAGAGCAGGCAGTGGTCCTATGAACCACTGCCTGCTCTGAAAAAATGAAACTGACACGTTTAATTTTTTCATTTTGTAATGCATCTCGTTTTCCTTTAAGGAAAACGGGCTGCATTACAAAAAAAAACCTGCTTTATTTAAAAGCAGTCACAGACATGGAGGTCTGCTGTCTCCAGCAGGCCACCATCCCCGTGAGTGCTGCCACTCGCAAGGGGGTCGCAAATTGCGACCCATCTCATTATTATTAATGAGGTGGGCCTTTGCGACCCCCTTTCGACTCGCAGATGGTGTCACGGGCACCATCCTGCATCCGGCATTGCGACTCGCAATTTGCGAGTTGCAATGCCGGATTTTCCTACATCTGGCCCCATGTTACTTTACGATACCCAACAGATGTACCATTGAGCTTTGACGATTTAACACACGTAGGGTGTCAACACTGTGACCCTTGATCCCCCTATACAGTTGATTAATTAACCACCATGATCAAGGCCATAATGGCTGAAATGTGCTGATGTTACTGCTGACAATAAATACATATTAAATCGCACTGGAGTGCACAGCGTCATTTCCCCTGAGGAATGCTGAGGAAGAGCGACTGGGAGTTTTCGAACCATCAATCATCCGTGCACCGACAAAGTTATGACAAGTTGTTTTGGGTAGATTGATAAAGTCTGTGTAAGATACTGCAGAATTGATCCGTAGTGTGCATGGAAATATCACTGAATAAATATGCAATTTTTTGAAGTGTGTACTCCAGGCCCTGGAAGCCGACCACATCTGTATGGTGCTGGTCGATGTACATCTTTATCCTGTTATTTGCTACCCGTATCAACTCTACTATTTACACCCACATTCTGAGGGGTTGTATGTATTTTACAGTTCTTGAGGATGCAATTAGAATCTGGACCCTACCTGTATGCTGCCCCACATTCACTAAAGTACACAAAAAAGTGACGAATGCTTATTCTGGCAGCATCACAGTCCATTGTTATTTAGCACACCATGCCACCTTGGTTTGGATCTGGCCATATCCAAATCAGCTTGACTCTGTCCCATCAGCAACAGTCCAGCTAGAACTGCCATGCCAGGATCTCCCTGAAACAGAACACGAGCTACCCAAGATCATTTTCGTCCTAGTTGGGGCTCTTCAGTCGAGTGTAGCTTGGTTCCAGTAGCACAGTAAGGAAAAGGCCTATGTCTGGGCATACCCTTCGCACTTAAGGTGTCGCACTAGAGTATACCAAAAAAGAGATGGGTGGAATGTTTGAATTCTTCTCAGCCAATGGTAATTACTCAAGGCTGCATTCCTGTCTATTGTTATTTTACACCTTGCCCTATAAGTTTGGACCCAGTCACACCCAAATAAGTTTCGATTCTGCTCCAATGTGAAGAGTCCAGCCCAAACTGCCAAGCCAGGACCTCCCTGAACAGGAATACAAGCAATTCAAGATGACCTTGTCCCTGAAGGCTATGCTCAGATGAGGGACCCTTACTCATAGTGTCTCTGGGACCAATTTGCACCTGACTGAAGAGCCCCAACTAGGGCAAAACTGTCTTTAGGTTGCTTGTATTCAGAGGACCTTGCTTGGCAGTTTAGGCTGTGCTGTTCATACTAGAGAAGGACAAAGACTGATTTGCACTTGGATGTGTCTAATCTGAGGTGGCATAGTGGGCAAAAATGATGGACTAGCATGCGGCCTGAGTAATTGCCAGTGGCTGAAATTAATGCACGCATTGGGGGGATATGGCCTGACCAATATGTAGATGGTTGCAGATCTTCGCGCTCCTATCTAGCTGGCCGATATCAGGATTAATCCAGGCATGCTCCTGCCCTAAACCCAGGTGATACAGTTAGCCCAGAGTACAGAAATACTGGGACTGCACCCCTCAGGACTCCAGTCTGCAAGCTTCAGGAGAGAGACTGGGCCGGTGCAGAACCAAAATGGCTCGTGGCAAGGACAAGGTGGCAGCTGCAAAGAAACAGAAGGTGCATAGTGGTTGGGTAATGTGAGACCCATGCAGCCGTCCCTTCTTGTTGGAACCCTGGAAGATCCTTCTAGTAGCAGAGCAAGAGCATGTTGCTGCCCTTCCCATATTCCCTGACAATACTAGTGGAGGAAAGGAGTGGTGTATCCGATAGGGGAGGAGGAAGCTTGGCTGCAGCTCCCTGAGTAAAGCCTAGATTGGCCACACAGAGAGAAGGTGAGGTGAGGGTTCTGAACAAACACTAGAGGAAGCCAGCAACAGAACTGGAGAAGCTCTTAAAGAGGCCACAGATGCATGCTTCGGCGCGATGCTTGCTGAGGAACGTGCTCACCTGAAAGCAGCATATGCGCTGCCCAACTTTGTCTGGGCCTGCCACATCACATGCAGTGGGTCCTGAGAGATTACGAAGAGCCTAGCAAAGATTCACAACCTCCTTGCCAGGGTAATCTAGATGGGTGGAAAAGAAGTTGGGGAGAGACTAACATGATTAGATGGATCCCTGTGACAGGTTTAGACCTATCCCTCCTCACCCACCTGGACAAACTGGCCTGTATTGGGGAGCTAAGAAATGACCCCTGCCTTAGACTGAGACTCAGAACTGCAGCTACCTACATGTCACCTGCATAATGAGTGCCAGAACCATTGAACGTTGCTTGGGTATATGCCAGCAATGATGCATCCCTGGCCAAACCCCAACTATGCAAGAGACAATGGGGAGATCCGAAAGAACAGAAACACGATGGCCACAAGTCAAGCATGGAGTTGACCAAACTTGTTAAAATTTAGGAAGCCACAGCAAAAAATCACAGTAAGCCATGGAGGCGAATATAGATACTGTTGTGGTGATTTTTGGGCCTCCTAAATAGGACTAAAAGAACTAGACTGAAAAAAACGCATTTGAAACTATTGAACTTGACTGACCTTCATCCTCAAGTTGAAGGGCTTGAAATGCTAATGACATCTAACCAGCAAACTGCTCACCGTGGAAAACAGAACAGAGGATGTGAAAAAATAGGACTGCAGGAATTACATCTGAGGAATAGGATAACCTAAAGGTGAGGAGGGGGAGGACATGGTGTCCTACTTAGAGGAATGGCTCACTAAAGTGGTGGCCCCACAGGCACTCATCAAGGTTTTGCTTTAGATAGGGCGTACCGGGTCCCCTTGAGAAGGTCTTTGCCGGGGCTTCCCAGTGACCGGTGGAGGCCTGACTGCTACACCACAAAGATTGTAACATCATGCTTCAGAAGGCAAGGTTAGCTGGCAATTACACAATTGTGGATCATAAGTTGGCCATCTTTAGCCATGCAGAGACAGAGGGCATCTTTCACAGGAGTGAAAGGATCTCTTAGGGAACGTAGCATTCAATATATGGTCCTGTACCCAGCTAGGCTGAAATTGATCTTGAAGGTAAAACAGCTTTCTTACAGAGCCCACGGAGGTCTGAGACTGCTTGGGAACATACAAAGCTGAGCCGGAGAGTGCACAGCTGCACAAGCACTTGGTGCCTAAGAGGAAACACGCCCCAAGGAGCAACCAAAGAGCTGCCAAAAACCCATTAAAGCATAGGAGGCCGATAGCAAAGAGGCCACACTGGCTGTGACGATGGCCCTGGGAGACAGAGATAGAAATATGGTGGGTGAAGCTACGACCTCTGAGGCCTTGGGGGATTACTCTGAGCTGGATCGAGCATTGCATGAGGAGCTCATCCAGTTCTCATCCTAAGAACTGCAGATGACCTGTAAGCAATGAAGGCTGGGATACATTCTAATGATATGTTTTGGGGCACATGAACATCAAACGTAAAGAGCAGGAGATTGGGTAGCTTGGGGGAGTGATGGGCTGCGTGGACATTAGTTATGAATTGGAGACAAGTCAGAGAGCACCAGGGCTGCTGAAAAGAGGGACAGTTATTGATGTAGCCTGGTCAGTCATGGGGCGGAGACATCACACTCCCCACCTCTTCCCTGAGATAAAAGAGAAGAGAAGTGAGTTGGAAAGTGTTTTAGACAATTGTTATTATGGACAGGGAGAGTTCTGCCTTTGGTCCTGGTGACCTAAATATTGGGGACATTACTGTTTACACTGTTCAGGCTACTGGTCTCAATCGATCACATTCTAAGAGGATTCATGGGAGGAGTGGACCTGTCCCTCTGGAAAGGGCAGAGTTGATGTCTACCACACTACAGAGGGGACAGGGAGGACAGAATACACTTGCTAAAATGCAGACCTCTACCAGACATGCTCTTATCGATTGGAATGTCAAAGGCCTGGGCTCAGCTGTTAAAGTACATGCATATCTGCAGAGGAGGGTGGTGCAAATGGCATTCCTTCAAGAAACACACTTAATAGCACAAGAAGTTGTGAAGTTTCAGAGGAGATGGGAAAGACAGGTTTACACTACAGGATATAATTCTTATGCCAGAGGAGTGCTGTTGTGGATCCACCCAGAGTTTAAATTTGTAATCTCAGCAGTAGTTAGAGACCCAGAAGATAGGTATATCCTGGTATCGGGCTAAATGGATGGCCAAGACAGAACAGTGAGTTGCCTCTACGCACTGAATGTAGGTCAGTGGGGCTTCTTTAACTCTTTCTTGGTAACACTGGCAGCAAGGATGACTGTCCCTCTTATATTGAGGGAGACACTAACTGTGTGCTAGACGTTGTATTAGACAGCTCTTATCTCCATGGCCAAGTACATCAGTGGGTAAAGTGTCGCAGTCTTTTGGAAAATGACTGCCACATTGGGAACTAGATGACACATAGCATAATGACCATCTTAGGATTAGTGAATACTCCTTTTATTTGGTGCCACACAACTTCTAGGTCCATCTTGGTACATTTGACCTCGCAAGCAGTTTTTTTTTATGACAACACACAGTATTTGGGGTGAGCTATATAGATCAGATTCCCTTACTAATGCAAGTACAGGGGAAGCGGCCGCCACCCTGTACCTACTTGGAGATTGCAGGGTATGATGCAGCAAGATGGGGCTGGCCTTCACCAAGTAATAAGTGAATATTTCAGTGACAGTCAAGGTACAGCCTTGTTGCCATTAGTGGAATGAGAAGCTTTGAAGACGGTGGCTGCAAGGCTTATGGAGATGGTAGGTGCTGGCAGGACCTTCGAGAGGAAGCTTGATCTTTTGGATACCTCGCTGAGAGACCTTGAGAAAACAGTGGTCACAGACGCCAGCCTTGTGGTCAAAATGGAAAAATATGCCATCCTTCTAAAATGGCTGAGCTGAATGAACTAAAAGCAGTATCTTGGACGGCAGCATGACAACAGGGACAGGGCAGGAAGACTCCTATCTTGACTCACAAAATCAGACATAAGGGGGTAACTATAGATCAAGTCAAAGGCAGAGATGACTCCGACCAGTGCTCATAGGTAGAGATAAATGTAAAAAGGACAGCTGATGGACAGAATGCAGAACAAATCAAACATTCACCCCCAGTCACAGATCTGGGTTTAATCCATCAGATTCTTTGCTCACCATGCCATTCCAGTTTGGACACAGCCATATGCAAATCAGTCTTGACCCTGTTCCCTATGGGAACAATCCAGCCCGATCTGCCAGACCAGGTCCTCCCTGGACCAGAAACAAGCATCCTGGAACCGGTTTTGGAGTATCACCCCTCTTTAGCCAGGCTAGCTTGAATCTGGTGGCATAGTAAGCACGGGACCCACGTCTGGGCATACCCTTCCCACTTGGGGCGACAAATACAAAAAGAAAAGTCGATGGACGGAATGCAGAACAAATCAAACATTCAACCCCAGTCTCAGATCTGGGTTTAATCCATCATTTTTTTTGCTCACCATGCCATTCCTGTTTGAACCCAGCCATATGCAAATCAGTCTTTACCCCGTTACCCATGGGAACAGTCCAGCCCGAACTGCCAGACCAGGTCCTCCCTGGACCAGAGACAAGCATTTTCACAATTACAATTTATATAGGGAACACTTACACTTTAGCATTGTTCAGCAGTGGTAAAGTGTCCAGAGCAAACAAAACAGCAAAAACCGAGTCCAACACACAGAAACAACCTGGGAAGTAGAGGCAAAAAATCAGGGGAGACCGTGCCAATGATGCCAAGTCTAACACATGCTGAAAGTGAGGAGCAACTACCCAACCTCATGAGAGTTCTCATCACTAAGGTGGAAGAATCTGGAGAGACCATCAGCACTGACGTGGTCGGTTCCAGGGCAGTGTTCCACCGTAAAGTTAATTCCCTCTAGGGAGATGGACCACCTCAACAATTTGAGATTCTCACCCCTCATTTGCATTAACCATTTGAGGGGCCTGTGGTCTGTCTGAACCCGCAAGTGAATCCCAAAGAAGCAGGGTCTTAGCTTCTTCAGTGCCCAGACCACAGCAAAAGCTTAACCCTCAATTGCACTCCACCTACATTCCCTGAGAAGAAACCTCCTGCTAGTGAAGGCTACAGGTTGATCTAGGCCCTCTTTGTTAAGCTGTGAGAGTACTGCTCCAATACCATGCTCTGATGTGTCTGTTTGCACAACAAATTCCTTGAAATAGTCAGGTGCCTTCAGCACTGGTGCTGTGCACATGGCAGTCTTCAAGGCATCAAAAGCTGTCTGGCAAGACTCAGTCCAGATCACATTTCTGGGCTGCTTTTTGGAAGTTAACTCAGTCAAGGGAGCAACAATTGTGCCATACTCCCTGACAAACCTCCTATAGTATCATGTGAGTCCAAAAAAGGCTCTCACCTCAGTCTGGGTCTTGGGGGGCTCCCAAGCAAGAATGGTTTCAATCTTAGGCTGTAGGGGTGCCACCTGGCCACCCCTCACCTGGTGTCCCAAATACACCATAGGACCCTGCCCTATTTGCACTTGCTTGCCTTAATAGTGAGGCCTGCCTTCTGCAGGGCCTCCAACACTTTACAGAGGTGCTGCAAGTGTTCCTCCCATGTGGAAACAAAGAAAGCAATGTCATCCAGGTAGGCAGCACTGAAATCATCCAGTCCAGCCAACACCTGGTTGACCAACCTCTGAAAAGTGGCAGGGGCATTCTCCATTGCAAAGGGCATCACCCTAAACTGGTAGTGCCCATCCGGTGTGGAGAATGCAGACCTCTCCTTAGCCCCCTCAGTCAGGGCGATCTGCCAGTACCCAGGGTTAAGATCAAACATACTTAGGTACTTAGCAGATCCCAACCGGTCAACGAGCTCATCAGCTCGGGGGGTGGGGTGCGCATCAGTCTAGGTGACTGCATTGAGCCCCCGGTAAGACACACAAAACCGGAGTTCTGAAGTGGCACCAGGAGCAGCAGGCTTTGGGACTAACACCACTGGGCTGGCCCAAGGGCTGCTGATAAACTCAATAACCCCCAACGCTAACATTTTAGAGACTTCCTCTTTAAAGTTAGGCCTTACTGTGTCAGTCACTCTGTAAACTTTGTGTTTAACAGGAGGACTGTCCCCAGTGACCACATCATGTGTACATAAGTGTGTGACTCCTGGGATCGGGGAGAACAGTGAGGCAAACTGACGTAACACCTGGCGACAGTCCCTCTGCTGCTCTGGGGTCAGGGAGGGGGGAGAGGATCACTCCCTCCACAGACCCATCTTTTTCTCCAGCAGACAGGAGGTCAGGAAGAGGTTCACTATCTTCCTCTACCCCATCATCTGTTGCTAGGAGCATTGACAATTCAGTCCGCTCAAAGTGTGGCTTGAGCCGGTTCACATGCAGGACCCTTAAAGGGTTCCTGGGAGTCTGCAAGTCCACCAGGTGGGTGACCTCACTCTTGCGCTCCACCACCTCAAATGGCCCAGTCCACTTGTCCTGGAGAGCCCTAGCCTCCACTGGCACCATCACCCACACGTTCTGACCAGGCTGAAACTCAACCAGAGTGGCATTCTGGTCATACCAGCGTTTCATGTCTTCCTGGCTTGCTTCCAGGTTCTCTTGTGCGAGAGCTCTGAAGCAGGCAGTCTGGTTTCTCAGAGCCAACATGTAACTGAATACATCCTGGAGGGTTTACTAGGGGCTTTCCCCAAAGCCTCCTTAACGAGACTCAAAGCTCCCTTAACCATATAACAGCTCAAAAGGACTAAAGCCAAGCCCTTTTTGAGGCACCTCCCTGTAAGTGAACAGAAGGCATGGTAAGAGGACGTCCCACTTCCACCTAAAGGGCTCCGACAGGCCCATTATCATGCCCTTCAAGGTGCGGTTAAATCTCTCAACCAGACCATTGCTTTGGGGGTGGTAAGGTGTGGTGAACTTGTATGTTACCCCACACACCTTCCATAGAGACTTCATACATGTTGATATGAAGTTGGTACCCCTATCGGACGCCACCTCCTTGCGGGTAAAAACAAAAAACATCAATGTACGGGCCACCACAGGGACAGTGATCGATCTCAAAGGAATGGCTTCCGGGTACCGGGTGGCATAGTCCACCAAGACCAGGATAAACCTGTTGCCCATGGCTGTCTTGGGATCCAGAGGCCCGACAATGTCAATACCAGCCCTCTCAAAGGGGATACTAACCACAAGGAAAGGTTGAAAGGGAGCTTTACATTTCCCCCCACTCTTGCCACTTGCCTCACAAGTTGGGCAAGACCTACAATGAGCATCGGAGTGCCTGCGCATTTGGGGCCAATAGAAGTGGGTGACAAGCCGTTCAAAGGTCTTGTCGTGCCCCAAATGACCAGTTAAAGGTACGTCATGAGCCAGACCCAGCAGGAAGGCTCTGAAGCACTGGGGTCCACCCCCCGCACATGGGCTAACTCAGGCTCAGGAACCTTAGGCTCCCTACATAGGAGGCCATCCTCCCAGTAAATCAAATGTCATCTAGGCTCCTGGTCTGCAGTCTGCTGCCGCAAACCCTCCAGAGTAGGGCATGACGTCTGTGCCTCACAGAATGCTTCCCTGGTGGGCCCTTCCTTCCTGCTGCCACTGTGACAACTCAGGGACCCCACTCAATTCAGCCACCTGTTCACCTGTAGGCTCCAGGGCCTCTCCCTCAGGTTTAGCCTCTTCCTGGACCATGGGAACTTCTGGGGACGTTTTCCTGTGCCCCTTGCCCTTCCTCCTTCTGGTAGACACCTGGGCCACTCTTTCAGGCTCCAGGGTCTCCTGATCACCCTGGCGGGCCGCCATAGACCAGGCAGACACACCGGCCCATGCAGGCAAACCCAACATTTCCAAGTGTGACCTGGTTTCCACCTCCTGCTAAGGGGAATCCTCTAGGTCATTGCCAAGCAAACAATCTACTGGCATGGTTGGACTAACAGATACCTTCAAAGAACCTGAGACCGCCCCACTCCATTCAAAGGGAACCTGCGCCACTCTGCACAGGCGCTCTGAGTTGTCCACTGCAACTACTTGGTGAAGTACACGGGGATCTATCTGCTCTTCAGACACCAGGTGACTTCTTACTGTAGTCACACTGGCTCCTGTGTTTCTCAGAGCCTCCACCCTCTGTCCATTGATGGTCACCCACTGCCTGTACTTCATAGTGTTATCAGGCATGAGGTTCCTCTGGACCATCTCACTGTCCCCTAGTGAGACAAGGGTCATCTCAGCTGGCTCCCACCCACCTGGAACCAACTCCTCCCCAAGCGCTACACTGGTCAAACCCTGTGACTGAGCACCAGTGGGTGCCGGTGTCCACTTGGGGCCCCCCTATCATGTAACCCTCCTGACCACATGCAAAGCACTTGCGGGAACCCTTCTCTGCAGGTTTCCCTGTAAAGATCCATGGTTTCCTTTCTACTGGGGGCTGGGATTATTTACTCTGGGAACTAGGTTGGGGCCCTTTTGAGAACACCCCCTGTTTACTCTTACCCCCCACTTCTTCTGATGAGGACCCTGCCCACCCTTGGCTTGGTCTCCCCATACCTCTTTTGGACCCTGATGCTCTCCCAACGGTCTGCTTCCTGTGCAAGCTTCCTGGGGTCTGTCAGCTTGCAGTCAATTAGGTGCTGGCGTAGCTCTGGAAAACATACAAGTGCTCCCAAGCAATCAAATTATAAAACCCTCATACGTTGTTACCTTACTGCCCTTCAACCAACGATCCAGTGACCTGCAAAAAGAATCAACACATTCCGACCAGGATTGGAATTCTTCTTATAGGACCTAAACTTGTCCTTACACTGATCAGGGGTGAGACCATACCTAGTGATCAGGGCGTCCTTCATGATAGGGTAAGTGAGCCCCTGGGGATCCCCTAAGGATGTCAGAGTATCCCTTCCCTCTACCTCGAAGTGCTTCCACAGACCCGCCCCCCAATGAGCTTCAGGGACCAGATTCATATGGAGAGCAGACTCATACCCCTTAAATCACAACAGTATGTCATCCTCCCTCTTGTAATCCTTCACAAGGTCCTTAGGAATGTGCACCCTCCTCTCCGGTTGCACTGTTATTGCTGCCACCATCCCTATTAGATTGGCTCCTCTGATCCAGCTCCCACAAGCTGAGCTCATGAGCCAACAATAACTTTTTCTCTTCTATGCCCATCCTCATTTTCTCCAACTCTAACTGGGAAGCTCCCTCCGCCTGTCTGTCCTGCAACTTTTCAGGAGTCAGACCCTTGGATGACACACTGCTATCTGCGCTGGAGACCCTCTAACTGGATATAACAGGCCCACCCACTATACCATTGTGAATATTCTGCATCTCCTCCTCACCCTCATCCTCATCTTCTGTGTGGCCCTCAGCTTCCTTGGCTGTCACCCAGGCCCTAAGTGCCTTCTGCAGCTACACCTTCCAGGTGGAGCTCTTAATGGGACAGGCAAGATCCTTTCAGAACTGTTTCAGTCGGGAAACTATGTAACTCTCCAGTTTACCTAGATCGAAAGCACCTCCAACTGATGCATCTCCAGACTGAGACATGATGAAGAGTTAAAAGTGCAAAGTTCCAAAGGCAGAAAAACAAGTTCCCAAATGGAGTTCAAAAGTCAATCAAGGATTACCACAAAAATGGAAGTAGGGAAAAATCCAAAAAAGAGAAAAAAGTAAAAATCACAAAGACAAGTAGTATGTGGTCACGTATTGGTTTGCACTGTGTACACTTAATCACTGTATCTCAAGAACAAATACAAGTCCAATCCCAACCGCTGATCACCAATGTTAGAAATGGGGTCTTTGGTTGGCAGTCAGGTTACCCCCTGTCCAAGCAAGGACCCTCACTCTGTTCAGGGTAAAGGAGAATCACCCTCAGTTAACCCCTGCTCACCCCCTTGGTAGCTTGGCACAAGCAGACAGGCTTAACTTCAGTAGCAAGGTGTAAATTATTTGTACTAACACACACAGTAACTCAGTGAAAACACTACAAAATTACAACACAGGTTTAGAAAAATAGATAATATTTATCTAAACAAAACAAGACCAAAACAACAAAAATCCAACATACACAAGTCAGGTTATGAATTTAGAATGCAAAAGAGTCTTAAATCCTTTAGAAAACAGTGAGAACGTTGTTAGCGTACAAAAGTACCTGGGTGGTGTCAAAATAAAGCCGCACAGGTGAGCGTATGTCGAAAAAGGCCAGCACTGCGTCGATTTCTCACTCACAAGCGAGGGCGTGCGTCGTTCCTCCTCCGGTCGGGTCGCCGTGCATCATTTCTTCTCACCTGCAAGAGAGCAATGGGTCGATCCGGAGGGGCACCTCGGGTCCGGGCAGGCTTTGCGTTGATTTTCCACGCCCAGCGATGTCGCGCCAAAATCCGGTCGCACAGAGTCAATAAACCACACTGCGTGGGGGCTTGCGTCATTAATAGCAGCCGCTGCCGGTGTTGCACTTCATTTCTCCAGCCACGTTGAATCGATCTCCCAGCCGCGATGCAGGTGGAGCATCGATTTTAGATGTGAGGCCGGCAGCGTGTCGCGTTTCAGCCTTGAAGCGGGTGGTGCGTCGAAAGTTTCCACGCACAGCGGTCTTTGCGTGGATTTCTGTCCTTTTACACCAGCTACACCTTCCAAGGGCCCAGAGACAGGTTAGGGAACCACTTGGCAGACAGGACTCTCAGCAGAAAGCCCAAGTGCTGGCAGATAGAAGTCTTTGCTGTCCCTAAGACTTCAACAACAGGAGGCAAGCTCAGTTTCAAGCCCTTGGAAATTCTTCACCAGTGGGAAGTCACACAAAAGTCAGTCTTTGTGCTCTCTCAGGTAGAAGCAGCTACTGAAGGCCAACCCTAGCAAAGCACGGTCACAGGCAAAGGGGCAGTACTCCTCCTACAGCTTCTCCAGCTCTTCTCTTTGGCAGAGCTTCCTCTTGGTTTCAGAAGTAATCTGATTTTCAGGGGGTTTGGGTGCTCCTCTTATACCCCCTTTCTGCCTTTGAAGTAGGACTACTTCAAAGGAGTCTCTGTTGTTTTCAAGATCCTGCCTTGCCCAGGCCAGGCCCCAGACACACACCAGGGAGTTGGAGACTGCATTGTGTGAGGGCAGGCACAGCCCTCTCAGGTGTAAGTGACCACTCCTCCCCTCTGCCCAAATGACCCATCAGGATATGCAGGATACACCCCAGCTCCCTTTGTGCCACTGTCTAGAGGAGAGTTGCAAACAGCCCAGCTGTCCCAGACAGGGAATCCACAAAAAAGCAGAGTCACAGAATGGCTTTAGCAAGAAAATGCCTACTTTCTAAAAGTGGCATTTTCAAACACACAATCTAAAAACCAACTTCACTAAAACATGTATTTTTAAATTCTGAGTTCAGAGACCCCAAACTCCAAATGTCTATTTGCTCCCAAAGGGAAACAGCATTTTAATAATATTTAAAGGAAGCCCCCATGTTAACCTATGAGAGAGAGGCCTTGCAACAGTGAAAAACAGATTGGCAGTATTCCACTGTCAGGACATGTAAAACACATTAGTACATGTCCCACCTTTAACGTATACTGCACCCTGCCTATGAGGCTACCTAGGGCCTACCTTAGGGGTGCCTTGCATGTATAAAAAGGGAAAGTTGTGTTTGGCACAATCAGTGCTGCAGGCCCACTAGTAGCATTTGATTTACAAGCCCTGGGCACCTCTAGTGCACTTTACTAGGTTCTTACTGGTAAATAAAATATGCCAATCATGGATAGCCAATGTACACGTTCAATTTATATGGGGAACACTTACACTTTAGCACTGGTCAGCAGTGGTAAAGTGTCCAGAGCAAACAAAACAGCAAAAAACGAGTCCAGCACATAGAAACAACCTGGGAAGTAGAGGCCAAATGTTAGGGGAGACCAGGCCAATGATGCCAAGTCTAACACCATCTCAGTTTCTTACTTATTATAAACTTAAAGGAAATGTGAAAGAACCCTATCACAATTCAGTTGATCAAACTCAAACCCACAAAGCCTTACCACTCCTATTTACTAAAAGAAGAGGCAGTAGACTAGTCTCTTGAATTTAAGTCCCTGACACATATATTCGAAGGAGATATACCACCCACAAGGGCAAAGTGGGAGGGCCGTAGAAAAAGGGTACTCATGTCACAGAATGGGCAAGGGCTACAGAATACACTTAGAAAGTTTCTCGCAATGGCGGGCTTAAAAATACACAGTTAAATTATCTTCACGCAACATATCTAATGCGACTTATCTAACACCCAAGAGACTGACTTTTATGCTCAGAATTGACACATAAAATGTCCATATTGCAAATGAAATTATGCTAATTTCATGCGCATGGTACGGGATTGTGTGGTTATCACTGAGTTCTGCAGAAAAACTATAAAGGCACTAAACAAGGCACTTCAGAGGGAGATCTGCTGCACCCCTGCGGTATGCTTGATGCGGATCACACCCAGATCTAAAACAAAGAGGGCAAGCGATTGGTTTATAGACTAAGCACTTACATTGGCCTAAAAGTGCATTGGCATGCATTGGAAGGCAGACCATGCACCAGTGCTGGGCCATTGGAAAGGGGATGTTTCTAAATAGGCTCATGGTGAACACTAAGGGCCAGATGTAGCAAACGTTTGCGACTCGCAAACGGGCCGATTCGCAATTTGCGACAGTGCAAAATCGGAAATGGGATTCAAAAAGCCCATTTCCGACTCACAAAAAGCGATGGGACCCATTTGCGAGTTGCATCCGTTGCGACCCCATTTTGCGACCCGCAAATTGCAAGTCGCAATTTGCGAGTCGCAAACCTTATGCAATTGCAACTCGCAAATTGCGACTAGTCGCAAAAAGCCCAGTTTGCATGTCCCATTTACCACTAACTCAGAGCAGGTGGTAACCATTACCAAAGTATAAAAGGGGACCCAGAAGGCATCTGGGTTACTCAAGATGGCGGAGATATACCTGATAGCAGTGAGGAGGAGAGTCTACGCAGCCCAGCAGAGGAGGAGGAGGGGCCACAGACAGAAGAAGATATATAGAACCAGGCAGACTCTTTTTCAGCAAACTGAAGAGGAGATCTATGACAAATACCGCCTTAGCAGCGCAGCCATTCTAGAATTAATAGATTTACTGAAACCACAGCTAGAACACAAGACTCTGCGTGGCTGCGCCATCCCTACGCATGTGCAAGTGCTATGCGCACTGCACCTCTTGGCCTCAGGGAGCTATCAGGGGGTCATTGCCGTGGCAGGTGGGGTATCCCAAAGTGCAGTGTCAAGGTTCCTGAGGGCATTCCTAGATGCCTTAGTCACGCACATGTCTCACTTCATATACTTACCAAGGAATGAGGCAGAAATTAACAGCACCAAGCTGGACTTTTACCGCATTGTCCACTTTCCTCATGTCATAGGGTGTGTAGATGGGACACACATTCAAATATGCCCCCCTGCTAATCTGGAACACATTTTCCGCAACAGGAAGTGTACCCACTCACTCAACATACAGGTTGTTTGTGATGCCCATTATGTCATCACGGACATCGTAGCTAGGTTTCCTGGCAGTACCCATAACTCATAAATTTTTAGGCATAGTGGGATACATCAACGCCTGGAACGTGGGGAATTTGGAGACGGTTACCTCCTAGGTAGAGCCACAGACACTTGCAGACATACACACAGGTCACTGTGCACGACAATCTGGACTTCCTGACCGTGTACTTTTGTGCCCAACAGGTGACAGTGCATATGCTCTCAGGCCTTGGATCATGACTCTGTTTTTAACACCCAGAACTGAATCGGAGAGGCAATACAACAGTGCGCATAAGAGGACCAGGAACCTGATCGAGCGCACCTTCGGACTGCTGAAGGCAAGATTCAGATGCCTCCACCGCAGTGGAGGCGCCCTCCAATACACCCCCATTACCGCTTTCAAAATTGTGGTCGCATGCGCCATCCTCCACAACATAGCCACCCGACGTGGGCTACCTCTCACCCCTGCAGACCCAGATCCTGATGATGAAGAGCAAGAACAACCACATCGCCATCATGGGGATAGGAGTCTAGCTAATCAAGGCAGACTGAGACGGGACCACATTGCAACGCAATATTTTGGACGGTACGTGTCAACTCCCACCATACTCACCTATTAACCATTTGTTAAGTGGAACAAAAATAACTGTTTTATTAATGTCATGAAGAAACTATATACAAGTTGAAATTGTCCATGGGCAGGAAAATGCCAACCAGTCATGTGGCACATTAACGCCATGTGCCACATGAATCTGTCCTGGCTGTTATCTATGATCTCCTGTCCCTCCTGCCAGCCTGGCTGGTCCCTGCTGCGTCCATGGTGCTGTGCCTACCACTCCTCAGCACCCTACTGTGAGTGGCAGAGACACTGCTCACTGTTGAGCCCTCCTCCCAGGTGTATTTGTTAACTTCCTGGCTGTGATGCCATCATCATGTGCCAGGAAGTGTTTCCAGAGTGTTCTGGTATGCTTTCTGGAGTGTTCTGCTGCATCTGCAAGCAATTTTGAAGGTATTCGCAATTTGCGACACCCACTCGCTAATTGCGAGTTCGTTTTTGCACACTCGCAAACAGCGACCTCGCAAACTGCGGACTCGCACACAGCGTTGCGAGTCCGGCTGCGAGTCGCAAAATCGGATTGCTTTTTTTTCTGGCATTCCAATTTGCGACTCGCATTTTGCGAGTCGCATCAACTCGCAAAATGCGAGTCGCAATTTTTATTTTTGCTACATCTGGCCCTTAGTTCTGAAGCAAGAGGAAAAGAGGGGCTGCAGCAAATAACCATTCGCTAACGTTTGGGGGGAGATATTAACTACTTTTAAGCACCCAGATTCACTGCTTGCACCAGACCTATCCCAATAATTGAAGCCTTTAATCTGATCCCACGGACTACAGAATGAGGCCACAGACCAACATATATCTGACTGTAAGAGACTGTAAGAGACCCAATATCAGTGACTGCTATGTTTTGTGTTATTTCACTGTTAGTTTGGTTTGCAAAGTTTAGAACGGCAGTGTGAACTTGAACTGTTTTTACAATATCAATAGCAGTTCAGAAAGAGTATTGAATTGCATGACAAACACACAGCAATGTGATGGAGAATGCCTTTTACAAAGAGCACAGGCAAAGGTCACTTTGATGGTAAAGGATAAGGTTGTTATTATATCTAATTTGTATTGAGACATATACATGTCTATATTGTGTAACATGTACGAAATGACTGAACTAGAAAAGTAATAAACAGAGGTTTAAAAAAGAGATTAATTACATTGTTTCGCCCATCACTTTTTTGTTTACTTCAGTGTGACACCCTAAGTGTGATTGGTATGTAGATTTCATGGCCAGCATACAGGTCAAATTATGTAAGATTATGATGCCTTGGCTATGGGTGGATTATAATGTGTGTAGGGGGGTCACACTACTTGTGCATGAGCCATATTGCATGTATGTAAGTATCATATATTGTGTGTGTGTGTATGTGTGAGCTACAGTATGTGTAGGTTACACAATTTGTTCTTCTCTAAACTCTGGAGTTCCTGATGGCGTTAGGTCTTCACCCAGCATGAGTGATGAAGTAAGGGAATGTGCACAGGTTTAGATTTATACCATGGGGAATGGATTTTGGATGGATGTTGTTGCAATTTTTTTATTTAATTTTAGCGCTAAAATACTCTTTTTCAATATATTAGTATCAACATTTGGATCACTATAGACGACTCTGTAAATGGAACATTTAATTAATCATAAAGTTGCACAACACACCTTATCACAATGTGTGGATCTTCTTCATCTAACATTTACTGTATTCTTGGGCTGAGGATGCAACTCATTTACAATATATACCTCTAAACCCCGGGCAAGTTGTTGAATGATCAGTGCAAAATTTACTTTGGATAGATTCACCTCTAATCAGCTTTGAAAAAAAATTCTAATACAGTTGGAATAAGTCACAGAAACACTTTAGGATACAATGTAATTTCACTGTGCCTCCAACTGTCATTTTTTTTTTTAATTTTAGAACATTTTAACTTTTATGTATTGTACTTTTGCCCTTCACAGATACCATATGCTGTTAGCGATATATGAATACAGGACCTAGATGTGCTGAGTGGAATTGTTGGCTTTGTACATTCAGCTTGTGCAGCCACAAATCATGATGTAGCATCTCTTTTTTTTATTTGTTACTCTTTTAGAAAATAATTCTGTCTGTGCAGGAATTATTTGAGGCAGACATTTGCTGCAAAAGCCTACGTTTGTTTTATTATCACGGTACTCACTGCCTCGCAGTAAACTGTTTCCCTTCTGACCCATTACAAATATTAATTAGGTGGGTGCTACTGTGCATCTGTAGTCAGATGTAAATACCAGCTTGTGGAAAAGCTTGATATCCCAGTAGAGTAAAAGAACTGAAAAAAATAAATGGATGTGGAATTCTTAAAGAATATCTACTTGTCAGTGGCACAAAATGATGAAAAGTTGCTGTCCTTGTTAGACCTGCCAGCTTTTTGGCGTGACTCCCCTGTCTTTTTGCCTTCTGACCTCCTGTTTTTATAGTTTACTGGACTCTGCTTTTGCTAGTTTATTGTCTCTGTGCACTTTACCACTGCTGATCAGTGCTAAAGTGCAAGTGCTACCTAGGTAAATTGTACTCTTGATTGGTTAATCCATAATTGGCATATTTGATTTACTGGTAAGTCCCTAGTAGAGTGAACCCGAAGTGCCCAGGGCCTGTAAATTAAATGCTACTAGTGTGCCTGCAGCACTGATTGTACCGCCCAAATAAGTAGCCCTGTAAACATGGCTCAGACCTGCCACTGCAGTGTCTGTGAGTGCACTGCCAATTCGACCTGGCAAGCGTACCCACTTGCCAGGCCTAAACCTTCCCTTTTCGTAGAAGGTAGGCCCTAGGTAGCCCCATGGGCAGGGTGCAGTGTATTTAAAAGGTAGGACATGTACTGGTGTGTTTTACATGTCTTAATAGTGAAATACTGCCAAACTTGAGTTTCACTGTTGCAAGGCCTATTTCTCTCAAAGGTTAACATGGGGGCTGCCTTTAAATCACGTTAAAGCACAGATTTCCTTTGAGAGCAGATAGAAATATGGAGTTTAGGGTCTCTGAACTCACAATTTAAAAAAACATCTTTTAGTGAAGTTGGTTTTTGGTTTGTGAGTTTGAATATGCCACTTTTAGAAAGTACAAAAACAACAGATGATGGACGGAATGCAGAGCAAATCAAGCATTCACCCCCAGTCACAGATCTGGGTTTCATCCATCAGGTTTTTTTTGCTTACCATGCCATTCCAGTTTGGATCCAACCATATGCAAATCAGTCTTGACCCTGTTCCCCATGGGAACAGTCCAGCCCGAACTGCCATGCCAGGCCCTCTCTGGAGAAAAAAGGGCTGGGACCGGTTTCAGGGTATCATCCTTCATCAGCCAGGCTAGCTTGAATCTGATGGCATAGCAAGCACAGGACCCACGTGTGGGCATACCCTTCCCACTTGGGGCGACAAATGCAAAAACAACAGATGATGGACAGAATTTGGGAAAATCAAGCATTCACCCCCAGTCACAGATCTGGGTTTAATCCATCAGTTTTTTTTGCCTGCCATGAAAGCAGACATTTTCTTGCTTAAACCATTCTGTAACTCTGCCTGTTTGTGGATTCCCCATCTGGTTCAGTATGACAGTTGGGCTGTTTACACCTCTCCTCTAGACAGCGACACAAAGGGAGCTGGGGTGTAGCCTGCATATCCTGATGAGCCATCTGAGCTAGAGTGGAGAGAGGAGTGGTTGCTTGCACCTCAAAGGACTGTGCCTGCCCTCACACAATGCAGTCTCCAACCCCCTGATGTGTGTCTGGGGCCTGGCCTGGACAAGGAAGGATCTTGCAAACACTTGAGACTTTGCTTTGAAGTTTCCCAACTACAAAGGCAGAAAGGGGTATAAGAAGAAGACCCAAAAACCCAACTTTTAGAATCTTTCTGGAATCAAGAGGAACCTCTGCCCAGGAGAAGAGCTGAAGAGCTGGAGGAGGAGCACTGTCCCTTTGCGGTGTTGCTTTGTTGGACTGGCCCGCAGTTGCTGATTCTGCCTGAAAAGAGTGCAAGGGAGAACTTTGCTGTGTGTCCTGCTTCCAAGAGTTCTCCAAGGGCTTGGAATAGAGCTTGCCTCCTGTTGGAAGTCTCAGGGACACCAAAGAGTTCAGTTTCCTCGACCTGCAGCACTGGGAACTGTGTGTTGTGTGCTGTTCAAGAGAAGAAACCACAATGCCGCCGTCAACGAAGCCACTGGCCTGCACCGTGACCTGCAGACGCCGCACGGAGCTGCTCTGCCCCGCTCCACACCGCTACCCTGGTCTCACTGACGCCATCATTGGACGACTTCACCAAGCCACTGCTCGCACCGCGACCAGTGGGCCCTGCACTCCGGCATCACCTGCTCACACTGCAGCCTGGGCATCCCAGACGACGACGCTCCTGCTGACACCAGCGTCGATGCCTGCACTGTGGCCTGTGGACAATGCGCGTGAGGTACACGAAGCACCTTCCCGTCCCGCACTGCAGCCCAGGTCCACCTATGCCAGCATCATCAACTCCAGTATTCTCCCCAGGCATCCTTGCCTGCACCGTGGCCTGAGGACACCACTCGTGAGGGTCACGAAGCACTGTCCCGTCCCGCAGCGCTAGCTTGGGCCTACCGACGACAGCGCTTGAGCAACGACGACGATGCTGCCTGCACTGTGACCTGGTGACACTGCACGTCACACCACCCCGCTTCACACCACAGCCCTGGTCTCACTGACACCGCTGGATGCCGTCACCGTGACCTGTGGACACCGCACGTTGCATCGTCCCTCTTTGCACCGCAGACCTGACGCCATTCTCGCCATCGCTCCTGACTTCATCAGTCCGGAGCTCGATCTGCACCGTGTGTGATTTTAAGGGCTCAACGATTCCCGAACCGACTCCGGAATGGACACCGCAACGCCACTCTCCAGAGCTCACCACAAGGATCACAATACCCTGCAATTCCAAAGGTACTGTTTGCGGCTCTTCCCGACACCGTAGCTGGCCGCGACACTGAAGCCGGCCAGAACTGTAGGTTTTGACGATCATGATGCCGTGATAGACCCAGGTGGAGCTATCGACTTCAAGGAACTGTATTTTTTAGTACATCTTGTAGAATTCATATTTTTATTACTGTATTATGTATTTTTATCATATTTGGTCCTGTTTTATTTAGCTAAATATTGGCTATTTTTCTAAAACAGGTGTGGTGTCCTTTTGTAGTGTTTTCACTGTGCTACTGTGTGTTATGTGCAAATGCTCTACACATTGCTTCTGAGATAAGCCTGACTGCTCGTGCCAAGTTACCAAGGGGCTGAGCCGGGGTTATCTGAGTGAGTACCTCCCTTATCCTGACTAGAGTGGGGATCCCTACTTGGACAGGGTGCAAACCGACTGCCAACTAGAAACCCCATTTCTAAAATTCCTCTAAAGAAATGCACCTGTTCCTTAAATAAAGTAACTGTGCCTGCACATTACTGTGGGTTCTCTTTGTTTTATCTGTACTACTTAAAAAGAAGGATTCGCAACAATGCTAAACTAAAACATATCTGTATTTTTGCAAAAATATGCTACGGAACTTGAAGTTTTCTTGGGTGTCATGTGGATGTCTTCCCTGTGCGTTTTAGGAAAATGTAGACATTGATTTTTAATCCCAGTACTCTGCTGGTGGAGCGATTAAACTGTTACTGGGCTACTGGGAAGGAAATAAATTATTAGGACTGTGTCATGCAAAAGGCAGGTTGCAAACGAATTATTGTAGAAGGTACACTTATTTAGCACTTTGGTAACTGGGACCAATACATTATAAACAAAATCTGCTCTCAGGGCAGTAACCCACTGATTTTAGATATGCTAATCTGAACATACACTGATCTCTGCCGTCAGTATACTTACCATCTGTTTTCTGACTGGATTAGAACCTGCTTGATTTGCAGTTGGTTATTAACCCAATGAACTATCCCACGGGGATTCGAAGCAGCGAACTGGGCAGCAGACACCGAGCTCTGCAATAGGCACATTCCATATAGAATCTAACATTTTAACCTACAAGTTGTTTTATTTTTAAGGCACCCTCTGAATATCTTCATTATTTCATTTTCTTTCCTCTGCCCTTCTAGTCACACTTTGGTTCAATGGCCCCGAGTATCTTCTTCCATTTCTTTTCCCGTCTTTATTTTACACTGATATATTTTTCCATTATTTTCTTCTCCCATTTAGTTTCTTTTACTCATAATTCCCTTCTTGGTTTGCCCCGTTTCACCTATCTTCTTCCATCTTTTCCTGGTCACGTATGAGTGGAGCAAAATGAACACAGACTGATTTTGCAGTTCGTAAAAATCTTAGGCCAGTAATGGTAGGGGAGAGCTCCACCCACTCCTGTAGATAGATACACCCTGTTGAGAAACTGTCACAGGCACTCCCTCTGCAATGACACATTCTGTCCGGAAAAGACACACCTCATCCCCTCCAAAAACATATACACCCACTCTGCACACACCTTGCACGACCCCAGTTCCTCTGCACAGACACACCACCTACAGACAGTGACACATACCAGCTGATCAGACAAACACTGCCTTGCAGTGAAGAGCATGGATTGATGGATGAGGAGTAACTGCTGTGGAGTGACAGATGAGAATGAGGAATAAGGAGTAAGAGATTAAGCATGAGGAACGTGGATGTCTGGAAATTTCCACAGGAGCTAGATTAAAATGAGACAGGAGTGATGTGCTTGTGCAGTACTGCCCACTGAGTAACGCTGTAGGACTTTGGCCCTGCCATGCCTGGTATGAATGGCAGGGAGCTGGGAATAGTTGCCATTCATAAGGCACTCCGATAGTCACAGGGCTTCTTTCTGGGTGATGGATTAGACCCTTGGGGCCCAAGGACTAGACAGTCTGCCATTAGTCCAGGTCCGAGCCACCAGGGTAAAACTTCCCAAGGTCATCAACACTGACGTCAATTATCAACAGATGTGTGCGGAGGATGACAAAGAGTCACCACAACCTGGACCTTCTAATTCCTGTGTAGGCAGTAAGCAAGCACCTCACTACAAGTCAACACTTTAGGACTAGCAACCCAGGGAGTAGGCTCAGGCACTAGATGGGATTCTACTACAGCGCCCAATGCAACTTCAGTCACTGACACATTCATCATGCCTTCCAAAATGATGTTAAAGACATAGGAGATATCCAGATGGACCTAAAGGGACGTGAATTGACTTACCTACTTGCTGTTCACTTGTACTTGTGCTGCACCACTATTTACTGTACTACCACCCTGAGCAGTGAGGGGCACGTCTGAGTTATTGCCACCAGAAAGGGAGGATATAGTCCTGCCCAGAGCAAAAAAAGATTCAGGAACGTTACTTCACATGTGTACGTGTCACCCAAAGAGGCTTAAGAGTGAGGCATTCAGTTATTGTGTGTGTTTACTCAGGGAATGTGTAGTTGACCCAGCTTTTTGAAGAGCTTTAGCCTGTAAACAGTTATGCATTTGCCTTACCATGACACAAGTGCATAAAATTAACCTCCATCAGTATGACACCCAGTTTACTGTGATTGTGATATAATTCTGCCAATACGTGACTCACTCTGAGGGGTACCTCGACTCTATTACCCAAGAAGAAGATACTAAGAATGTTTATGACAATGGTTTAGGTCACTGAGCACTGGACAAGGATTTGAACACACAATTGCAGCGGATAGTATCAAAGTCATGTAGATACTGTTCTTTAGGTGGGTAGTTGTGGCATTTGTTAAGAAACAGAGCAGGAGGTTACATTCAAGTTAATGAAGACGAATGAAAACTCCTAGAATGCACATATTAGTTAAGGCAGCCCAAATTTGGAATCCTGCTCTCCCTTGTGATACTAACCCAATCTGGGTACCCTAACACAGTGCTACGCCAGACATGATGATACCACCCTGCAGGGTACTCAAGTGGAACACCTTCAAACCTGGCTACACGCACTATGTATGAGGACTGCTCTAGTCTCTGAAGAGCGCCTCTTAAGAACACACTGAGCCTGATTTAGAGCTTGGCATATGTGGGACATCTGCCAAGAAGCAGCAGATGTTAAGTCTGCATTCTTTAGAGTGTAAAGAGTTGACTGCATCTCTATAAATATGAAGGATGGAAGATCTCCCAAATTTTGGCTAATTTTCAGCATCCCTACAACTCCACATCCATCCTAACGTGATCCCACCAGCTACATTGAAGGAAATCTCAGCTAAAGCTAAAATGCCCCTACTTATGAATTTCAAAGTGTTCCTTGCCTGAGGTACCTTCCGGATGCCATCAAGACAGGAGATAATATTCTCCCCTCTGATGAAGCCACATCTGAAGGCCAGTGATCTTGCAAATTACAGCTGAATCACCCATCCTGGGAAATAAGATTGCAGGGATACTATTACCAAGCAAAAAAGATCAAAAGCAACACACTCTACCAAGTCTGGGTTCAGACCCCAGAGCAGTAAAGAGACAGCAGACACTCAAATGGTCTATACCCTGCAGATCCTCAGTATTGGCTTATGCCTCCTCATCCTGCTTGACTTCTTTACAGCTTTCCACAGTGTTGACCACAGAACCCTACTTGACACCCTTGTATCCCTAATGGGCTTCAGTGCATCATCCTACAATGGTAGAAGTTGTATCTGGAAAGCAAAGAAGCGGTGCCAATTAATTCAACCAGACCTAAGCCCATCCCATTTCCTTTGGCATGCTGCAAGGATCCATAATCCGGTGACTGTCAACTTACATATGGAACATCTGGAAGTACAGCTTTTCAAGAGGGAGGTCAAAATCCACCAATGCACAGACGGCATGAAATTGTATCTGAAAGTATCATCTGGTTACAACATTGAACATGTGAAGGATTGCCTTGCTGGGATGTAAACCTAGATGTCCTCGAACTACTTCAAATTGAACCCCACCAAGGTGCAATTTGTGTACGTTGCCACTGGCTACAAACAATATCCAGTGCAAGGCTGGCAATTTGGCCTTACAAGTGAACACCAGCAGAGCCGGAATCCCTATGCTTTTTCATTGATATCTACATCAGCCTCTGTGGTCTCATTGTTCATGTACCAAAGACTTCCATCTATCAACTGAACCTGCTCCACAGATGGAAGCCTTTCCTATTGGCATCAGGTTTCAAAACCATCATCTAGGCCCTGGCTCTTTACAATCACGACAGAATAAAAGCTCTACTGAGCAACATCTCTCAGCTGCACCTCACTCCACCAAAAAGCATTTTCCATGTAGCACCACACCTCATCTAAAGACTTCACAAGTATGACTGGATTACACCCTCCCTGAAATAGGAATAAGCCTTCCCCACCCATCTGCATGACATTCATAAACATCCTTCACCTTCTTCATGGCAGTAAATGCTGGCACTCCGCCTTATTCGGAAAACTAAAGTAAGACCTTTGGGGGAAAATGTAAGACACTCAAAAGCACCACCAGAATTGGAAATTAGGAAATGCAGTAAAGTGTGGCGAGACATAAGATATTCTCCTACTACGGTCCTGGATCTGGAATAGTAACTCAATTCAGCTCTGCCAGGCTCCATCCCTTCAACACATCTGCAAAAACACATCTGCTTAAGCAACACCTTGTCATGAGGTAACCAACCAGATGATGGACCCTATCTGAAGAGTTCCCCCATTTTTCAAGCCCACCTCCTTTCTCACCAATAGCTCTCCACTATTTCAGCTGCCCACGTTCGCCTGTAAGTCTTTTCTCACCAAACGTTTCCCCTAAACTGTAAACCACTGCCTGCCATGCAACATCCCAGCTCTTCTTCTACTGCACCATCCAAGTGCTTAATGTTTACTAGTGGTTGGAGGTGATGGGTACCCGCATAAGGATGAGGGACCAGTTCTTAATTATCACCATCAGAATTTGGTCCAAAACAAGAAGAGCAAAAGGCAAAAATGGGAAAAGGGAGGAAGGGAAGACAGAAAAACCATGACATGGAGAACATAGAGAGGAAAATGAACCTGCAAAGGGTGCAGGGAGTGCAAGGAAAACGTATGAGATGTAATTACGGGGAGTAACACCGGGAGCAGGCTCCTAAGAAAAGGTTTGGCCCCTGCACTTTTATGTTTTACATTTTAGGCAGACCTTCAGATATGGTGAACCCAAAGAGCTAAGCAGTCTTTGCTAACAAAGCAGCAACTGTAGGTGTGTGATTTATATAATCCAAACCATGCTAAAGCAAAATATTATTTTGCTTTCTGGGATTTTTTGGGAGCGGGACTGGTCACTTTTCCCAATGAGTGGCACACTTGGCTGCTACTTTTGGGGCAGTATGGGCTACCATGACCCAAATGTAACTCTATCTCAACAATCTAGCGACATCATCCTGTAGTGGTGGGCTAGTATGAACACTTTTGCTAGGGCTGATTAAGGTTTCCAGTTAATAGTTCACCTGTAAGTCCCAGAATGCAACTTGCTCTCGGTAAATAGCCAGGACTGACTGAAGAGGTCACAAATGATACGGCCCGACTGCAGAGTACCCTAAGAAAGGCCAACCTGCCATAAGTGCTTCATGATATGTTCCTTGTCTGCCTACGCCACACGTACAGCAATATCCTACAGCACAAGACTAGTAACTAGTAGACTAAAACAGAAAGCCCCCTGAGTATTCATATTTGCACCCAGGGCCAGAGGTGGGTCTTTGTGTCTCACTTCCTGAGGGGCTCCTGTCCTCCCCCTTCAAAGCTCTGACCTTCAATTACAGACCTCCCAAAGAAGTCTGGTCAAATCAGTGGACCGGACGCCGCAAAACTTGCAAAGAAAGGACTGCAGGTTGGAAGAAAGACCACTTGCAGAAAGCTTTGTGCGCCGACTGGAGAGGCTTTTATGCGCCACCTTTCGCGCTCTTTTCGTCGTCTGTTCTTAAGGAGAAAAGCACAAAGCTTTCGGACTAATGAGACGGTCTTTCCATTGAGCGGCACGCGCCGCGGGCCTCCAGGTGCGACTTCAGACGGCTCGAGCGGTCAGATGCTGCTAATTAGGAGCTGGCACGTTGCGTGAGACCAGCAAGTTTCCCTCTATTCCTCAG
Organism: Pleurodeles waltl; assembly: GCF_031143425.1. Lineage (NCBI taxonomy): Eukaryota > Metazoa > Chordata > Amphibia > Caudata > Salamandridae > Pleurodeles > Pleurodeles waltl. The sequence continues at coordinate 544,271,660 of NC_090451.1, forward strand.
TTGCTCCGAGTAACCTCCGGAGGGGCAGCGCAGTAATTAGCCAGCGCGTCCTCCCCGCTGCCTCCTCCCAGCCTTAGAGCAACGCACCACACACACGGGCTGTTCCACTAACAGGACGTGCTGGGTAAAGCCCTACCGTAAAGCTAGAAACAACCATTCGCGCAGGGGCGTGACTTCCTTTGTTTTGGTTCAGTGGCATTGGGCCCAGAGGCCTGAGAGAGCCACTGAACTCTAATTAATGCCGTATTTTATCGTTCAAACAGCAGCGTGAGGCCCCATTTTCTTCCTCAAACTAGACCCCATGACACACTGACTACACTATTATTGTATTATCAGTGACACCGGCAGGCTCAACCACGAACCTGTGTTAAATTCCTGTTGGATGAGGAGAGCTGCAGTTATGTCCGACACCCCAAGACAGCCCTGTGTTTTTGTTAATTTGTTTTATACATAATGAACTTATAATTTTAGCAGAAAAAATACAAATTCCTCAATGGAAGGACCGCTTGTCTAAAAAGCCAAGAGTAATTGAAGACGCATGACATAACATGGGGGCTCTTGGCACCTATGGTATTAGGCAGTGTGATAGATTAATGGTAAATTGTAGAGTGTACCCTAAAGTGTCTGAATCAAAAGTCCAAGTGCAGTACATAGAGGTTCATCCACTGACAGAGGATCTGAGCGATTCAAGTCCAAAGGCCATCATAATACCCACAGTCCCTCATCCGCTGACATGAGCTGATGCTCAACTCGAGATGACCACAAATCCTACACTGATACCTCAGTGGAATGAAGAAAGATACTTAGAGTAACCTAAGCAAGGACTAATGCACTTTGACACACGATCATCCAATGACAATGAGAGGCCTGAAATCTAGCCCAAACACAGACACTGACATAGGCTTTGACTAAGATCGACCACATACACAAGTATATATATCGTCATCTTGTGACACAAACAGGTTTCAGTGGACCACATTGCAGATCAACTCACTAAACTGAAGGTCATCCATGAAGAGAAATAGGCACTACTCCCAACTGATACATGAGGACCAAAATGGTTTTATATCTGCACCTAATACATCTCTGAATCTTAGACATTTATATTCGCTTTTGCAGGTCCCCAGTGACGAGCAACACCCTAATGCTATGCTCCTCTCCATTGACTTGGAGAAAGCATTCAACTCACTGCGATGGGACTACCTGAAGGCGGTCATGATCAGGATGGCAATGGGCGACAGATGGGTGCAGTGGGTGGAGCTACTATACAGTTCCCCAGTGGCGAGAGTGAGGACAGGCAAGACAATATCGGAAGCTTACAGAATATTCTGAGGCACCAGCCAGGGTTTCCCTCTCTCTCCACTGCTCTTTGCCATAGCTATTGAACATCTCGGGGCTCAATTTCGCGCACAGGGTCATGACTGGGGAGTACTGTGAGGAACTACTAACCATATAATCTTGTTGTATGCAGATGACCTCCTAGTTTACCTGTGGGATGGTCAACTGGAATCTCTTGGGCCTTAAATATACTTGAGGAATTTGGGGGTCCCTAAGATCTAGAAGTCAACAGGAAGTAAACATGTATATTCTCACTACTTGCGGGCGCAGAACGACTCATCACAAGTCCCGGGGATGTCCCTTGGTCTCACCGTATATTTAAATACCTGGGGATACAAATATTCCATGACCCATGAGATCTCCAAGAAGGAACCCTGGGTAAAGCCCTCAGGTCCCTACATTATTGTGTAACATTCTGGCGCTCCCTTTGACTCTCCCTGATGGCACGGGTCTCCTTGTCCAAATTTATTATGCTGCCTTGTTTGCTATATTTTTTCATTAACTTACTAGTGAACGTTCACCACGTTGGTTTAAAGACCTAGACACTCTCCTTGGGGAACTCCTTTGGGATGGTGGCCGACAACGGACATCCCTTTCTATTCTCCGCGGAACCACCGATGGTGGAGGCCTGGGGATGCCAGACTTTGAACTATATTATTTAGCTGGTCACCTGCAGTGGATCGCAACGTGGCTAGCGTGTAGGAACCAACTGGACCTGACCACGCCCCAGGGAAGGGTCAGCACTGACCTCTTGCTGACTAAGATGCTGAACTGCAGGGTTCCCCTCCTGACCCAGAGTACATTGCTAAAGGTAGCCCTGACTTGTTGGCGAAGGAGCCTGAAGCCAGACCTGCGTGAAGGTCCCATATGCCCCTGAGTTGCACTTAAAGGGCATACCTTATGGAGCCCCACTCCACCCCTTAACAGTAGGTCAAATGCGGGCCTGGACGGACGCAGGGATGATGACGCTGGGGGACTGTTTCAGGAAGGGTATCCTACTGCCATTCGAGGATCTTGCTGCGAAGACTGGAGTACCACTGGGGCAACTTCTCACCTATCTAACATTGGTGTCTGCTGTGCGGGAACTGTGGAGTATGGTGAACGCAGAGCCAGAGGTGCATAAAATACTTCAGCTCTTACTGACAACGGGGGAGGGTACTCACTTAGTCTCCCAGCTTTACGGGGCTCTTAACGAGTTGACTCTGAAGTCTCTGCAATCACTGAGAACCAAATGGGAGATGACACTGAGAAGGAAGGTGACAGATGCAGAGTGGCGGCGGGTGCTGGCCCAGCCACACAAGCTGTCTCGCAACTCAAGCTTTAAGTACACTCAGTATAATTATGTCCATAGAACATACTTAACCCCCGACAGACTTAAGACAATTTACAGCGGGGAGCCCAGGGTATGTCCCAAGTGCAATGCAGCTGACCCAGACTATGACCACATGACATGGGAGTGCCCTGGTGTGCAGCAGTTCTGGTGTCGGGCTCTGGGAATGTTGGGGGAGGGCCTGAGCCGGCCCCTAGCACCGGACCCTTTTCTCTGTCTACTAGGGTTATACCCCAGACCCACCTCCAGGAAAGTTGGTAATAGGTTTTTGGATCTAGCATTGGTATTGGCTAGGTGCAGGATAGCAATGGCCTGGAAGTCCCCCACACGCCCAACACTGGTGGACTGGAAACAGGATGTCACGAAATGGGCACAGGAGGAGATGCGCACATTGAAAAGGGAGGAGGCATGAGGAGTACGTGGGCGGCCCATTGCACCTCTATGGTCCGAGGTGCTGGAGATGTGGGAGATGCAGGAGCGGGAGGACAGCCAGGAAGCGGATGACAGGATGCGTACAACCTGATCAAACCCCAACCCACTCCCTGAGTGGATGAGAGCCCGCAAAGTGGACACACTCCATTCCGACACTGAAGACACAACCATATACGAACACTGACCAGGGCTGATGGGTGGAAATTGCTGGGGATACATCACTGCGCAGTCCCCCAATCAGACGCACCGATTGTGGACCTCACCCAATTGGCGTAGACTGTAAAATATAGAGACAATGACTCCCCCTACTAGGGGCACCCGCCATACCTCAAGTACCCCTGCATTCCCCAGCAAATAAATATTCCTCAGGCGCTATGTTAAACGTTATACGTTTTGTTCGAAAGTTTGATTGGTGACACCAAGATTGTGTTAAATAATGGATCTCAGACGTGACACCCCTAATGTAATGATACATGGGTATATGGGTATATTTCCCTGGGCCAGAGCTCTTTCCCTAATTCTTTTGTGATGCTGGGCACAATGTGATACTCTCTTAAACATCATTGTAAGTCCCTAGTGGGTGGGTAGACCTGTACCCAGAGCATGGATTATTAGGGGTAGGCCCCTGAGGACAGCAGCACTGATTGTGCCACCCTCTAGGGCCCTGCATCCAGATGCACCCAGCACTGCCATTGCTGGCTGAGTGTTCTGGGGCAAACCTAAAAAGACAAATTCAACATGGCACACTCTGTGTGCCCTGTTCACCCTACACTGCATATGTTATGGGTAACTCACCCCTCTAGCAGGCCTTTCAGCCTTAAGACAGGATGCACCATACTATAAGTGAGGGCATAGCTGCCTGAGCAGTATGCCCCCTCTGTGTCCTTACCAAACCTAGGACATAGTGAGTGAACAGAGCAGCCATTTTGCATGCGTGTGCTGGACACTGGTCAAACACGAGTTCCCCAGCTGGATGTTGGACACTCTGCACCCTGGGGTGTTTGGTATCAAACAACTCAGGATGATAAATCCAAACTGGTACCAGTATTGGATTTGTCCCTAAATGTACCAAGGGGCCACCTTAGAGATGCCCCCTGCAAAAGCTAACCTAGCTGGCATGGTCGCTGACTGGCTCCATCCAGCATGCCACCACCAGACAGCCAATATACAAACCTTGGGGGAGAGCCCTGTCTCTCTGGTTTGTAAGACAATGCCCTTCCTGGGAGGAGGAGCTAACACCCTCTCCCTCAGGAACGTGCATTCCCCTGGTGGTGAGCTTCAAAGGGCTCCTACCCTTGAAACATGAGCCGCCAGGCCTGCTGCTAACAACAGATGGCTTCCCCCTTTGCCAACCCCCACTTTTGGCGGGAGCAAAGGTCGGTAACCACACAAAGGGTAGGGGGAAGGATCTCACTGAGCATGTACCCCCCCCCCCCCCAGTGCCCTGCAGGCGAAGTGGACCCTCCATTTCATTTTCCTCCATGTTGGATGGAAGGAAAATAGCCAGTGAGGTTTAGGGCAGTGACCCTTCCCACAGGAAGTGGTCACTGTAGTGGGTGTAGTCACCCAAGGGTAAGTGTCCCATTGAATACTACCAGGTTCCCCCTAAAATGCCCACTAGATCCAGTATTTAGTGGGCTCCCCTAGACCATGGAATCAGATTCACCAGGAAGAAAAAGAGACAGCATCAAAGGACTCTACAGCACGAGAACAGAGGATCTGCTGCACCAGGAGAGGCTCCAAGACCCCTGCTTGCTGCACCAGAGTCCAGACAATCGCACTGCAGAGAAGCTGATCACTGGACCGACCTCAAAAGACCCAGAGGACCTCCAGGCTTCGCAAATAGCCCGAGATCTCCCTCCTGAGTGGAGGCACCACTCAAGAACAAAAAGAAACCAGAAAGAACCAGCAAACCAGTGAGGGTCACTTCACCGACTGGCCAATACCTCCGCAACCAGAAGTCGCAGCTAGACCAGACGACACACCGACAGCTCGGAAGAGACCTAAAAGTATGCCAACTTTGGTGGTACTGCGCCCTCCCGTGGCCGAGTTGTGCCAATATCCCAGGTACTGTCAGTGCACGTAGGACTACAGCAAAAACAGCTCTCCCAGAGCTGCGACTGGAATAGGAGGAATTCCCAGTCAAGAGACTTCAGGAACACCCCGAACCTCCTGCCAGAGCACCCTTGTCGTCCTGCAAGGTCCCCGGAAGAAGGCTTACCTCCAGCTCCAAAGGGCTCCAGTGTGCACAATCACCAAGACCTCCAACTCACCCTGCAATGGCCACCCTGTGCCCTGCATTGCGGAACCAGCTGTGCCACAGGTCCCTGACCCCTTGTGACCTCGACAGCCCAAGGGACCCTAAGGCACCACCTTTAAATCTGAAAACCACCTCCTTTTCCACGTGGCCCCTCCAAGTGGTCCTGTGCCTGTGCCAAGAGACTTTCCAGCTCTGCTCCTGCCGGAACTGGGAGCCGCCTGAGGCTCTCCGGCTGGCACAGTGTGCCCACAACCCTCATTTTTACAGGTGGCCTTCTATTGATTCCTATGGTGCGTAATTAAGCACAGAAAGACTAACTTTATTAAACATTTGGAAAATCAGAACTGAAAAAGTACTTAACGTATCTTAACCATTTTGGTCTTAAAAATTATATAAAAATTTGAAGTATTTTTATAAATTGGTCGAGTTATTCCTTTGAGTGTGTGTCGCATGATAGATACTGTGAGTACAGCAAATGTTTTCACTCCTCTGCGATTGGCCTGGCTGTTCGACCGGGCTGCCTCACAAATTAGAGCGTTGGGTGATCTAGTTTTTGCCTCTGGAAACCAATGTGTGATTGCCTGGACCCCCTAAACAGTGTGCAGGAAGCTGGCTCTGTATATACTATATCAAAGTTAGATATACTGTGCAGAGTCCAGGGTTTCCCCAGAGGCTTAAGAGAGGGTAAAGTAGATAATACTAGTGCTCTCTTTTGTGGTGGTGTGTTCGAGCGGTTGGGCTTGTCAGGGGGTGGTGCAGGGCGTTTGTTGTACACACACAGACAATAGAAGAAACACGCACTCAATGACAACTCCAGACCAATGGTTTTTATATTGCAAAAATCTTTTCTTCATTTATTTTCAGAACCACAAGGTTCAAGTTGCAGGTAGGTACTTTAAAAGAATTGTATTTCACACATGTATCATCAGCACTTTGTTTGAAATTGATAAGCTACACAGTTATTGAAATATCAGCAACAATCTGTTTTTAAAAATGGGCACTGTGCAATTTTCAGGAACAGTTCCTGGGGGGAAGAAATGTTAGATCGTTTTACATGTAAGTACAACACTTACAGTTTCAGTCTCCGGGTTTTAGTAAGTCCACCGGTTGGGGTTCAAGTTAACCCCAAACACCCACCCCCAGCAACACGGGGCCGGCTGGGTGCATAGGTCAAAGATGAGGAAATTTAACATGGGCTCCTATGGAGACAGGGGGTACTCCAAATCTGGTCTGCCTGCAGGTAAGTACCTGTGACTCGGAGGGCAGACCAGGGGGGGATTAGAGGAGCACTGGAGGGGCCACAAGTAGGCACCAAACACACGCTCAACAGCATAGGGGCGGCTGGGCGTAGGGTGCAAACAGGACATCGGGTTTCCAATGCTGGTCTATGAGGAGACTCTGGGGGTCACTCGTAGGCTGCAGGTGAGGTCCAGGGGAGTGTTTCGGGCACACCACTGGTCGGTCAGGGAGTAGGGCTGCCTGCTTAACATATCTACACCGGGGTGTCTGTTTCTCCAAGGTCTGGGGGCTGTGGGTGCAGTGTGTCTATAGGTGTCGGATATCTTTGTCCAGAGCTTCGCGATCGGGGGGTCCCCAGGATTCCCTCTGCAGGGGTCGTTGTGGAGAGGTCAACCCAGGGTGGGCACTTGCTCGCCATCTCCTAGGGACCTTCTCTTGCTGGGTGGACCAGCTGGACACGGTCCGTGGGCGACTGGTACATAGTGGTTAGGACTCGTGCAGTCGGAGTGAAGTGGGAGTCCTTGGTTGTAGGTTTCTCGTTGGACAGAGCCGCTGTCCATGGGAGTTCTAGGTCCTTTTGGGTGCAGGGCAATCCTCTGGAACTTGGCAGAGGTCGCTGGTCCCGCTGGATGAATCGCTGTTCTTTTGCAGATTCTTTGAAGCAGTAGACCGTCCGGTAGGGCTGGGGCTAAAGCAGTTGTCTTTCTTCTTCTCTGCTGGGGTTTCAGCTGAGCAATCCTCCTTCTTGTTAGGTCGCCAGGAATCTGGTGAGCTGGGTTCAGGGAGGCCCTTAAATCCTAGATTTAGGGGCGTATTAGGGGTCAGAGGGCAGTAGCCAATGTCTACTGTCCCTGAGGGTGGCTAACACCCTCCTTGTGTCCACTCCCTTTGAGGAGGGGGGCACATTCCTCTCTGTATTGGTCCCTGTCCTCCAAAGGGTGGTCCCAGCTGAAGTGGTCACTCCTTGTTTTTCTTAAGTTTCCCGCTGAACTGGCTGCCCAATGTGGGGGCTTTGTCTGGGGGGAAGGCATCTCCACTAGCTGGAGGGCCCTGGGGCACTGTAACATGAAGCCTGAGCCTTTGAGGATCACTGCCAGGTGTTACAGTTCCTGCAGGGAGGAGGTGTGAAGCACCTCCACCCAGAGCAGGCTTTGTTTCTGGCCTCAGAGGGCACAAAGGCCCTTACCCTATGGGGTCAGAAACTTGTCTGCTAGTGGCAGGCTGGTACAGACCAGTCAGTACTACACTACAGGATTGGGTAAAATACAGCGGGCATCTCTAAGATGCCCTCTGCATGCATTTTTCAATAAATCTCACACTGGCATCATTGTGGGTTTATTGTGCTGAGAAGTTTGATACCAAACTTCCCAGTATTCAGTGAAGCCATTATGGAGCTGTGGAGTTCATAATGAGACACTCCCAGACCATATACTCATTATGGCTACACTGAAGTTACACTGTCTAAGAATGGACTTAGGCACTGTAGGGGCATAGTGCTCATGCAGCTTTGCCCTCATCTGTGGTATAGTGCACCCTGCCTTAGGGCTGTAAGGCCTGCTAGAGGGGTGACTTACCTATTCCACAGGCAGTGGTTTGTGGACATGGCACCCTGAGAGACTTAGGCCCTCATTACAACCCTGGCAGTCGGTGTTAAAGCGGCGGTAATACCGCCAACAGGCCAGCGGTAAAAAAAATGGGATCACGACCACAGCAGAAACTGCCAAAACATACAGCCACTTTAACACTCCGACCGCCACGGCGGTAGCAACAAACACCACGGCGGTAACCGCCAACAGACAGGCGGAAGTCAACGTACCGCCCACCCCATCACAACCCGCCCATCTGCCAGCTTTTCCGGGGCGGTACCAACTCCATCAAAAGCACGGCGGAAACAGTACTTGGAAGGGAAACCACTCACCTCTCGACACTCAACGAAGAACCAGGACGCCATGGAGCCCGAGCTGCAGGTCCTCCCCATGCGGGTCTACCTCCTCATCTACCAGAAGTACCAACGGCGGCGGCGGCGATGACCACGGTGAGTACTGCACCTAGTACACAGGGGAGGGGGGAGGAAAAAGAGTGACACACACACGCAACACGCCACCCCCCGAACTCCACCCTCACCCACAACACCATATAGACAAACACATACATAAAAATTACATTTACACCCTGTAACCCCCTGGAAGAACGCAAGGACAAAAGGAAAAGAGTCAAATCAGTGATATTTTAGAAATAGTCAGATATACGTAAGATTTTTAAAAACAGTATTTACAAAAATATACAATATGTACATAAGGCGGTACATTGTCCACACAAAATGTCCGTGGGCCACTGGGCCAAAACTCATAGGCCAAGCCCACACTTGACTCCTGCCTCAATACGGAGAGAACACTGCAGGGGCATCAGGTCGAAAACACACAGGCACCTCAGGGGGAGGGTGAAGGGGGGTGCACCTCAGCCGGAAGATGGTAAAACGCCACTGCTCCTGGAGGTGGCTCCATGCCCACATCGATGTCCTGGGGAGTGCAAGGCCACAGTCTCTCAAGTGGGTGGGTTGCCCACAGCGATGTCATGGGGAGTGCAAAGCCACAGTCTTTCAAGTAGGTGGGTTGCCCACTACTTGGTCCTGGGGAGTGCAAAGGCACAGTCTCTCAAGTGGGTGGGTTGCCCACTGCTTCGTCCTGGGGAGTGCAAAGCCACAGTCTCTCAAGTGGGTGGGTTGCCCACAGCGATGTCCTGGGGAGTGCAAAGCCACAGTCTCTCTAGTGGGTGGTTTGCCCACTGCTTGGTCCTGGGGAGTGCAAAGGCACAGTCTCTCAAGTGGGTGGGTTGCCCACTGCTTGGTTCTGGGAGTGCAAAGCCACAATCTCTCAAGTGGGTGGGTTGCCCACAGCGATGTCCTGGGGAGTGCAAAGCCACAGTCTCTCAAGTGGGTGGTTTGCCCACTGCTTGGTCCTGGGGAATGCAAGGCCATAGTCTCTTGAGTGGATGCCTTCTTCCACTGGTTCTGGAGGGGGCTTTCTGCTCAGTGTGCTTCACCCTGCCAAGGATAGGGTGAGTGGATGCGTATCTCCACTGGTTCTGGAGGGGGCTTTGTGCCCAGTGTGCTTCATCCTGCCAAGGAATGGGTGAGTGGATGCATATCTCCACTGGTTATGAAGGGGGCTTTCTTCCCAGTGTGCTTGATCCTGCCAAGGATTGGGTGAGTAGATGCCTTCTTCCACTGGTTCTGGAGGGAGCTTTGTGCCCAGTGTGCTTCATCCTGTCAAGGATTGGGTGAGTGGATGCATATCTCCACTGGTTCTGGAGGGGGATTTCTGCCTAGTGTGCTTTATCCTGCCAAGGATTGGGTGAGTAGATGCCTTCTTTCACTGGTTCTGGAGGGGGCTTTGTGCCCAGTGATGCAACACTTGGGGTGTGGCAGTTCACAGACCCTCACCTGGGTGTCTGAGGCACGAGATTTGCAGGGACCAGGTTGCATGATAGTCCATGGAGGCAGGGCTAGACTCCATCTGACAACAGCTACAGCTGCAAGCTGGTGGTAGTGCCGGGGCTGGTGGGGGTGCTGCCAGTGGTGGAGGGAGGCTCCAGCCCTTCTCCTGCAGCCTCGGACGGCCGCCTACTGGGCTGCTGCTGCTGGTAGTGGTGCTACTGTCAGCTGTGAGGATGGCGGGCCTGCGGCGGTGCTGTCGGTGGTGCAGGTGGCGGTGCTGGCCGTGGTGCAGGTGCCGGTGCTGCCAGTGGTGGAGGGAGGCTCCAGCCCTTCTCCTGCAGCCTCAGACGGCTGCCCACTGGGGCTGCTGCTGCTGACAGTAGTGGTGCTTGCGGCGGTGCAGGTGGTGGGGCTTGCGGCGGTGCTAGCGGCGGGGCTGCTGGCGGTGCTGGCAGCGGTGCAGGTGGCGGTGCTGGCACCCACCAGGCATTCACCTGCAGCCTCGGACGGCTAAAGTGCCTTGGCTGGTGTTTTCTGCCCCTTCCTCACCTTGGCAGATGGTGGTGTGACCTTGGGTCTGGCAGCTGGAGCCTTTGAGGTAGCCTTGCTGGGTGGTTGTGGCTCCTTTCCCTTGATGGATCCTATCACCCTCTATGCCTTGGCAGGGGTTGGTGGCACACTGGCTGGGCTGACGGATGCCCCCTTTGAGCCGTTTTATAGCTGCAGGAACCACAGCGGACGACGATTTGGTGGCTGAGGTGCTGGGATGGGTTTTGGCCACGAGGGGAAGGAGGGGGGGAGGGGGAGGGAAGAGGTCAAAGTTGGCCAGGAAAAGCTTCTTAGGGACACTGGGGCGGGAAGAGGGAGAGGTTTTGGGAGTGGAGGAAGAGGGAGTGGTTGTAGGAGGTGTCTGTCTGCTGAGTTTGGGTGCAGGTGCATGGGCAGGATGCTGTTGTGAGGTGGATGGCTGTTGGGTGGGTGGGTGCTTGGGTTTGTGTACTTTGGGAGGAGAGGGTCACAGACACACTGGGAGAGGACACAGGGGACGTGTGCATGGATGTGGGGGTGGTGACTGCCAGTGAGGGGTGTGTTGTGATGGGCGGGCTGGTGATGGAGGTCGTGGATGAGGATGTAGTGCATGCAGGTGTGAGTGGAGACGCTACTGGGAGGGAGGTGGACGATGAGGAGGAGGGGCACACAGTGGAGGCAGTGGATGCTGGTGTGTTTGCATGGGATGTTGCTTGTGTGAGTGCCTGTGAGATGAAGTGTGGTACTTGTGTTTGCTTGAGCCACTTTTGTGTGGTGATTTGGGTGAATGCTGGTCTGAAGGTGTGCTTGGGATAGGTTGAGGTTGAGGGAATTGGGACTGGGTAGAGGAAGTTGGAGGAGGGAGGCTAGAGACAGGGACAACGGCTGCCATCAGTGCTAAGGCCAGAGCCTGAAATGCTCTCTGTTGGGCCGCCACGCCAGAGTGAACGCCCTCCAGGTATGCATTTGTTTGTTGCAAATGCCTCTCGACACCCTCGATGGAATTCAGTATGGTTGACTGCCCAACAGTGAGGGATCTCAGGAGGTCAATAGCCTCCTCACTGAGGGCAGCAGGGCTGACTGGGGCAGGGCCTGAGGTGCCTGGGGCAAAGGAGATGCCCACCCTCCTGGGTAAGCGGGCACAAGAAACATGCTGAGGGCTGCTGGGAGGGCGGTGCTGGTAGGGGGGGTGGTGGCTGTACCTATTGTTGGGGTGGGCACAGAGGTGTCTGCCACCACCATGGAGCTGCCATCGAAGGAGGAATCGCTTTCTGTGGTGTCCCCTCCTGTCCCCGTCGTAGTGCTCCCCTCGCCCTCCGTCCCACTGGTGCCCTCACCGTCAGTGGATTCGGCCTCCAGGACCATGGGGGATGCAGCTCCCTCCATCGCCGGTGCCTCTGCTCCTCCTCCAGATGATGCTAATGCACACAAGGACAGGGTGACAAAACAAAAAGGTGAGGGAGAGACAGGATACACTTGGTCAATGCCAGCAACAACACTACTGTTGGCGTAGACAACTTACAGGGAGCAGCCCTATGCACTAGGCCTTGCACTACCAGTTACTAAGATAGTAACCAGCCCATGGGGTACTATGCCTAACGTCATTAGCTGCACACCTGAAACCCACAGGACCTTGCCCAGTTATAGATGCCCACTAACACTATTGGGGGTGGAGTGCTTCAGGGCCTACCCAACAAGGGACCTATCCTGCCATGTTCGCCCTGGCCTAGGGACACCCACAGCCCACATCCCCCACCCAGGTAAATCTTAACGCATGCACAGTCATGAATCTGAATCTGTACTCACCCCCTTGTGGCTGCTGTGATGCCTTCAAGCGCCCATCCAACTCCGGATAGGCCACTGCCAGGATGCTGAACATCAGGGAATTCAGGGTTCGACAGGCACCCCTTCCTTGTTGGGAGGCCAGCCCCAGCTGTCTGTAGTGTCCCCTCCTGTCCCCGTTGTGGTGCTCCCCTCGCCCTCCGTCCCACTGGTGCCCTCACCGTCAGTGGATTCGGCCTCAAGGCCCATGGGGGATGCAGCTCCCTCCGTCGCCGGTGCCTCTGCTCCTCCTCCAGATGATACTAATGCACACAAGGACAGGGTGACAAAACAAAAAGGTGGGGGAGAGACAGAGGATACACTTGGTCAATATTGGGGTTGGAGTGCGTCATGAATCTGAATCTGTACTCACCCCCTTGTGGCTGCTGTGATGCCTCCAAGCGCCCATCCAACTCCGGATAGGCCACCGCCAGGATGCTGAACATCAGGGGAGTCAGGGTACGACGGGCACCCCTTCCTCGTTGGGAGGCCAGCCCCAGCTGGGCCTCCGCTGTCTTACTTGCCCAGCGGCGCAGATCCTCCCACCGTTTGCGGCAGTGGGTGCTCTGCCTGTCAAAGACCCCCAGGGTCCGCACCTCCTTGCGATGGCACGCCAAATACCCTTTTTCTGATGGGCGCTGACCTGCATGGAAAAGACAGCAGAAAAGGGAATTAGTTAACCGTCTAGACCGTCACACTCATGGCCCACCAGATCCCTCCCATCCCCTGATGCACATACATTGACCACCATTCATGCAGCACCCTGGCCAGGACGCCTAAGCCCCCCCTACATGTGGCTTACACACACAGCAATCCATACCTTCATGGCCCACGCATCATGCTCACAGTGTACTCACCTGTTTGTCTAGAGGACCGTAGAGTACCGTTTACTGGGGTAGGACTCCATCCACCAGTTTCTCCAACTCCTCCGCAGTGAAGGCAGGGGCCCTTTCCCCAGACACATGAGCCATTGTCGCTTCCGTTGGTGTGCCACTGCCTCCCTCATGGTCTTGCCCATGTCTGCCAGCACCCCTGCAATGGTGACCAGGATGGTGTAGATGTTTTTGAGGTCCTCCCTGATCCCCAGGTACTGTCCCTCGTGCAGCCGCTGGGTCTCCTGCAACTTGTACAGTATCTGGCCCATAGTCTCCTGGGAATGGTGGTATACTCCCAGGGTGTTGGAGAGTGCCTCCTAGAGAGTCGGTTCCCTGGGCCTGTCCTCCCCCTGTCGGACAGCATTCCTCCCAGTTTCCCTGTTGTCCTGTGCCTCTGTCCCCTGAACCATGTGCCCACTACCACTGACCCCAGGTCCCTGGTCGTCCTGTGATTGTGGGCTTGCCTGGGGTCCCTATAGTGGTGGACACACTGCTGATTGACGTGTCCTGGGGACAATGGCATGGGCCCGCTGGGTGGGTGCTGTGCTGGTGTTTCCTGAGGGGGGAGGCTCTGTGGTGGGTTGGGACTGTCGCAGGATAACCGACTGTCCAGAGGTCCCTGATGGGCCAGGTTGGTCATCGTGATCCAGACGTGCAGAGTTGCTGTCATCACTGTGGGCCTCCTCTGGGGGGGACTGGATGTTGGTGGCAACTCCTCTCCGGTGATGTTGAGTAGGAATCCTGTGGGGATGAAAATGCAGTGCATTGTATCTGGGTGTGCCATCTTATGCATGTGCGTAGGTCGTTCCACCTCTTCCTGATGGCATCCCTTGTTCTTGGATGCTGTCCCACGGCGCTGACCCTGTCCACGATCCTCCGCCATAGCTCCATCTTCCTTGCAATGGACGTCTGCTGCACCTGTGATACGAATAGCTGTGGCTCTACCCAGATGATTTCCTCCACTATGACCCTTAGCTCCTCCTCTAAAAACCTGGGGTGTCTTTGGGGTGCCATTGATGTGGTGTGAGTGATATGTGTGAGGATGTGTGGGGTGATGTGTGGGGTGTTGTGTTCTGGTGTGTGCTGTGAGGTGTGTGGATGGTGTATGGATGATGGTGTTCTGTGGCTCAGATTGAGTGGGTGCTCCTGTCTTGTGTCTCTTTCTGTTGGAAATCTTTTTTTCATTGAAAGGGTTGTGGGTAATGTGGGTGTGTGTTTTATAGTGGTCTGAGTGTGTGGGTGTGGTGTGTGTATGTGTGTCAGGTTTGTGTAGTTTGAATTGTCCAATGTGGTGTAGTTTTGTAAGTGTGTGTGTATTTTGAGTGCAGCGGTGTGTACCGCCAATGGTTTACTGCGGTTGAAAGACCGCCGTGGTGATTCGTGGGTCCTGATACTGTGGGCGTATTTCAGTTGGCGTAACAGTGTGGGTTTTGGTACTGCCAATTTATCACTGACCTTTGGTCTGGTGGGCTTGTGTGGATGTCTGTATTGTGGCGGATTTCTCAGTGTGGGACATAATACCCGTAGCGGAATACTGCCGCGGTCACGGTATGTTGGCGGCCGTCAGCACGGCGTTAGGCGGCATTTACCGCCAGGGTTGTAAAGAGGGCCTTAGTCTTTTTCTCCCCACCAGTACACACAGGCTACAAGGCAGTGTACATGTGCTGGGTAAGGGATCCCCTAGAGTGGCATAATACATGCTGCAGCCCTTAGAGACCTTCCCTGGCCAGAGGGCCCTTGGTACCACGGGTACCTTTTACAAGGGACTTAACTGTGTGCCAGGGTTGTGCCAATTGTGGAAACAAAGGTACAGTTTTTGGGAAAAAACACTGGCAGGATCCTAGCATGCTTTCAAAGTTGGCATCAACACTAGGCAAAAAGTGTGTTGGGGGGGTAACCATGCCAACAGTGGCACTCACTTTCCTACACAGTGTACCTAGGTTTGTGCACTACATAGAGGGCCAGCCTCCTACATACCTACAACTCCCATCAAGGGCAATGAAAATCCTGAGGGAAGCAAGGAAGCCAAGCACACAGAAATGCTACACACAAGTGGAAGAGATAAATCCACTGGTGTGCACACACAACAATAATATGGACTCGAGGACACATCAGAACACAGTACTACTATACCTCATCCACTTGCTAGACAGTGGCCTCACCTATGCTTCAATATGGGTACATCTGGCAGCAATAGGGGCATACTCGACGTGTGTTAAGGCAATAGATGGTAGAACCATTTGAACCTATGCACAAATCAGATCTAAAGTAATTCTCCCTAAAGACAGCCTTCCTAATAGCAATCACATTGCTACGCACAGTCAACGAACTGCAAGCTTTAACGGTACAGGAAACTTACTAACAGATACTTAAGGACAAGGTGGTCCTCAAAACTAACCCTCAGTTCTTCCAGGAGCCAAAAACACAAGCAGAAAAAGCCCTACACACTTTGAACGTTTGAAGGGCCTAATGTACTATTTACAGGAGCTAAAAGCATTTTGCAAGGGAAACCAGCTTTTTGTGTCATTTGCCAAAGCAAACAAGCGATCACCAGTATCCAAAGCAACTACCACCAGATGGATTGTTGTAACCATCCAAATCTGATAACGCAAAAGTGGGGGAACAGCTAACTACCCAAAGCACACACAACCAGAAAGAATGGCGCCACACTGATGTACCTGGCAAATGTACCTATTGAGGAGACCTCAAACTGGGCATCGCCACACACCGTTGCAAAACACTACTGTATGGACATTTAAAAGAATAAGGAAGCACAAAAAGAACAGAAGGTACTACGCCACCTATTTGCTAACACATCCACATTTCACCACAGCCAGCCCAGAGGAGGGGATACCGCTGTATAATCTAATGCACAGCATGTGAATCCAGAAAAGGATTAATGCTGCAAAACAAAATGTTTTCTTACCTATAGAAGTAGTTTTACAGCTTGAAGAGTTTTCTTGATTCACATGCGATCCACCCCCTCCCTGAAATGGGATAAGAAGAAAAAAGGTGGAGAGAGAAGAAAAAGGGAACTGGAAGAACAAAAGGAGGAAAAAGGGGGGGTAATCTGAAGATGGAAGCCACGCACATGAATGTCCAGGGACCCGTCTGACGTCACACAGAGAACAGACTAAGCACCAAATGGTGGTCAACGCCGCAAAAAAAAAGGAAAAGACTAGAACACAATTTTCCAGAACCAACCTCTAAACAGCAGAATAATACACAGCCTGTGAATCCAGAAAACTTTTCAAGTTGCAAAACTACTACTACAGGTAAGAAAACATTTTGACATTCTCAAAAAAAGCCAGCAGACCCACTACGTTGGCCTGTTGCACTACTGTGTGCAAAATGTTTGTGCACTACTGCATTACAAAATACCTGCATCCTCTCAAACCTGCAGTCCAGGATGCCCGTTACCTCCTTCACCTGCTGAAGTCCAGTCTGGCTTACACTTCCATACAACTTCATTTAGCCACCATTGCAGCCAACATGCAGAACAGGGAACACTCTTCATTATTTAGAATTCTTTTTGTCAAGGCCACCATATTCAAACAGCTATGGACTGCATATGCCTATGTTGATAAATATTTTTATCTGATCTGATTATGTGTATATTCTAGTTATTATATATAGTTATTTAGAAAATATGTATCACTACTATGTCATAACAATAAACTACACACATACTCTTTAAACCTGTTTAACTCATGTATATTTACTCATGGTTTAAATATGTATATGTATGTACATATATGTGTGTGTATTCAAGTGTGTATGTGGTCAAAAAGTTGCTGGGCGGCGCACTCCACTGCCGGTGCACAGTGACGGAGAAGACCAATCTCGGAAATATACTGTAAACGAAGAATTTCACTGCACTCCACGAGGTATAATTAAACATGCATTTTTTTGCATTCAACAACCACCAGGTGGTCGTTGACTGCAATAAAATACACGTTTAATTATACCTCGTGGAGTGCAGTGAAATTCTTTGTTTACAATATATATATATGTGTGTGTGTGTGTGTGTGTGTGTTATTCTATGCTTAACATGTTCATAGGTCATTGAATAGCTCCTAGATAAGTTGTTATATTAGATACCTATGAATTCCTGCTCTCATTTTATATCACACTTTGTCTACCCATCACCATATGTCATGTCTCTATCAATCTATCCTCCATTCCCACTCTGACTCATCCCAAATCCATTCTACTACTTTCACCTCCTAAATAACCCTGCTTAAGCTCTTCCCTCCTCTTCCACATCTAACTCACCCAAACCTCACTTTACTACCATGATCTCCCAAACAACCCTACTAAATTCTCCCTCATTTATCTCACCTTTAACTCATCCAAACCCCCTCTTGCTACTATGATCTCCCTAACCCTTTCCACAGACTCTTCTCTCCCCCAACCCCCCTTTACTCATCCCAAGCCTAAATCCTATTTCCATAAACTCCCAATTAACACTTCTGGATTCTTCCCTCCTCCACCCCTCGATTACTCCAGTCAATCCAACTAACAAACTCACATATCCGCGGCTCATATTAACTCATAATACTAAAACTGTACTCATATTTCCCTATACTAGTCCACCACTTATTCCTTTTGGTTTTTTTTGGTGTTCCGGAGTAGTGTGCTACTCGCCGAAAAGTGCTTCAACGCCTCGTCAGGGGTAGTAAACGCTATATAAATACTATTACAATACAATACTATTACAATATGCATGCTGAATGTTTCAAATGACCTTAATGTGTGGTTCTGAAACAGATGTGGATACATTGCGAGAAATACCAGAAGGCAATAATACTACTGAATTCTGGATACGCCATAAATTACATGCTATGCCTGTACTGTTTATGAGAAGTAAAGTTTTGAAAATACCAATAAACAAAGTTTTAAAAAAATGAAGAGAAATAGGCACTAATCATTAAAGCACAATCTACACATTCTCTTTTCTTAACAAAGGCAGGCTCTGAGCAATGCCAAAGCACATACCAAAGTGTAATATGCACAGAGTCATGAATTACGACAGCCTCCAAGCAAGAGCCAATAGCAGACTAATATGTAATCCACAATCTTGTGAACTGATGCAGGCAAGTTCTAACTAGGGGTCAACAACAGACCAACACATAATTGATGTACTTTCTACAACTAACACAGGCAGAGAGTGACTTAGGCTAAAAGTCCAAGTGAGAATGTCATTGATCACACGAAAATCAAGACACTTTACTTGGTGGTGTGCAAATGCTAAATATTTGCTGAACCCCGATTACCACACCTTATTTGTGTGCTATAGGTTTTGTGAGAAAAGATGCATGTCAATTTTAATTTGAGACCATTTCAAGCAAAAATGTGCTGTCTGTAAATGATTGCATGCTACCACACCATGCTTTTGTAATATATGTGTGACAATGAGCTCCTAAATGTCACACCAGCTACCTATTACACCCTTACCACTATCATCTGAATGGGTGCAGCTCATTTGCTATACCTTTTTTGTGTTATTCCTGGGTTTTTCACAATCCCTGTTAGTTCAGTGTGTGATATTGATGGCAGTACCCCTCCACTGAAAATGTTTCCAGCACCACTGCCATGCACTGCATTTACCATAATGCATCTGAGCGAACTCAGTGCTGAGATATAAGGCAGTGTGCTCCCTTCCTCTTAGTTTGATAAGGCCTCTAAGTCCAAGAATTTTGCAATGGCGCCTGAAGTTTACTGTGAAGGCAGACCCCCTAGCTGACCTAGATGTTTCTATAAAATCAGGCCTATAGTATGCCACCTCGTTACATCGAGCCATGCCCAAAGTATCTGCTGTTTAAAATCCAGGCAGGGTCGGACTGGGACAGAAAACAGGCTTGGACACCAAAATAAAAGTGGCCCCCATTAGTAAATTAGATAGCTAAAAAACTGTCCAATGTTTGCAAATTAAACTTGAAAAGACAGATTATATTGGTGTTTTCCAAGGTATGGGGGACTGCATGGATTTGTTCTTGATATTGGAGAACTCAACTGTAAAAATTGGTTCAGCAGACCAAAATAAGACCCTAAAACCCCCCAAAAAATGGTCTCCAAATGACCAGTCAGACCAGGCAATAGGGCACTGCCTGATTGCTCTACATGTCAGTCCAACCAGGGCCGACTGTAGGGAGGTGTGATCAGAGCAGCCATACCTGGCACTGACCTCAGGGACCACTGTGTTTAGAGAAAACTTCTGGGTTATATATAACCCTGATTTTGTTGTGTGTTGGACGGCTTTCAGGCAATAACAATGTCAAGATAACTCTGGTGATTAATGTTCCTGCTGGAGCAAAACAAGGGGGCTGATTCTAACCCCGGCGGTCTTCGACCGCCGGGGCGAGGGTCGGCGGGAGCACCGCCGACAGGCCGGCGGTGCAGTGCATTCTGACCGCGGCGCTTTGGCCGCGGTCAGAAAGGGTAAACCGGCGGTCTCCCGCCGGTTTACCGCTGCCCTCAGAATCCCCCATGGCGGCGCAGCTTGCTGCGCCGCCATGGGGGATTCTGACCCCCCCTACCGCCATCCTGTTCATGGCGGGAAAGCCGCCATGAACAGGATGGCGGTAGGGGGGGTCGCGGGGCCCCTGGGGGCCCCTGCCGTGCCCATGCCAATGGCATGGGCACGGCAGGGGCCCCCGTAAGAGGGCCCCGCAAGGTATTTCAGTGTCTGCCTTGGAGACACTGAAATACGCGACGGGTGCTACTGCACCCGTCGCACCTTCCCACTCCGCCGGCTCGATTACGAGCCGGCATGCTCGTGGGAAGGGAGTTTTTCCCTGGGCTGGCGGGCGGTCTTTTGGAGACCGCCCGCCAGCCCAGGGAAAAACTCATAATACCCTCCGCGGTCTTCTGACCGCGGAGCGGTATTATGGGGGCGGAATTCTGGCGGGCGACCTCCGCCGCCCGCCAGAATTAGAATCACCCCCAAGGTTTGTCTAGTGGCAGTTCTGACCTATCATAAAGTAGCATCGAGCAGTGGCTCCCAACCTGTGGTCTGGGGACCCCGGGGGGTCCACAAAGCCTCCTTAGGGGGTCCGCGACTGCTTAGAAAACTAAATAACGTAAACAGATTAGGTCCCCAGCTTTCAGTAATGACTCAGTGTGGGGGTCACCGGATTCCAATAATAAGTCAGTAAGGGTCCCTGGGTTCCAGTAATGATAAAGTGGGTGTCCACGGAAGTCAAAAGGTTGGGAACCACTGGAATGGTGCATTAATATGCCTGCTTCAAAGAACATGTACTATGCAGATCAAAGAACTATATTTTATGTGAGTAGCTCAGTGGGTTACTACTGCTTTTGTCACAGAGATCCTTTTGTTACTTGCAGTTCATGAGTTACAAACTTAATACAGCGCAGTGACCTACAAACTGTCATCAAAGAGCTGCATGAACACTGCAAGGAACAGGGTTGAGGCCTTAAGATTTTCCTCAGTCTTTCATTATACTTATGTTGCTAAAAAGGGTTAGTGTGAATAGAAATATTATTAGTAAACTATATTATTATATTGTTAATATTAAACATTATTAGTAAAGCCAACCCCAATGACTGTGATACGTTTTAAATCCAGAGTTTGTGCCTCTGCAGACGAACACTCTTAAAATATACTGCCTACTAATATGGATGATGTGTGATTCTTATTCCTTTTAATCCTCATTGCCTCATGTAATATTTCCTGTAGACTGATTTATACACACAGATCTGTATAATGTGTGTGTTATGTAAAGTGCTCCAACACCCTGTGCTGGTATCAGAGAAACATTATGAAACAAGTAGGTTGACTATGATGCTAGAACCCACAGGGAATCTGCTGCTATTAGAGATCCAGAAGTCTCTCTGGCCCTCCGTGAAAGACATGGACCAAAACCGCAATAGACTAAACCTGAAATGTGGACGGCACACACAATTGGCACCAATTTCTTCAGTAAGGCTTCTGAAATGCACAGATTACAGTCTAAAGTACAATTTAATCTACTTGTCCTCAATTTATTTAACAAATGACACTTAGGATACACAAATATTGATAAAATACAAGACAGTCAACATATTTTTGTTGCTACTTCATGCTATACTCTAGTAAATAGGTTGTAGAGCGAGTAGGATAAAGTTGAAAGGTAGAGGTGAAAAATTTAACTTTTCAACATAGTTTATTGGTAGGGGCTGTTCCCCACACTTAATAAAGGTCAACGAAGTAGTAACAAGATGATAAAGATTTGTCACATTGAACTGATATTGGATTGTAATACATTTCTTCTGCAAAGGAAGTTTGGAAAAGTTGTCAAACTTCATAATCTCAGTGGAGCCCGAAATGTTCCAGCTTCACAAACCTTGTGACCTAAATTCACATTAAGCTCACCTGTTCCCCATAAACAACAGTGTCCAGCATATTGGAGAGTTCCAAGTGTAAGCAGGGGAGAGAAGGTTGGCTGGCTGTGCTTCACAAACTGAAGCCCTCTGGGAGGTTTGGATCTTCTTTCAGGCCTGGAAAGGCTTGGGCGATTCCTCAAATTAACTATCCCGGAACTCACCCAGATACAGCAACAGACAATATTTTCTTTTAGGTACATACATGATCTGTTGCTGCAGGGAAACAGCGCATCTGAAATCTGTGTCATGCCCAGAATTAATGCAATATTTCATAAGTTTATTTATTTTTCTCATTTGCCAGTACAACTTACAGTTTATAACAAGTATATTTAGGTATTGGTTTCGTTTGGTGTGACAATCCTATATGCCCTGATGGAGACGGTAGAACTCGACTCAACCAGTTGCAGCTTGTGTCTTTTCAAAGTGGTAAGGTGTAAAAGTTGGTGAGTTTGACTTAGCAAGCAAAGTGAGTGAGCTTGACTGATATAAAGTGGGTTCCTGGGGTAATGCCCCCAGAAATTTGTTAAAAGAAAGAGAAGCAAAAGCTCCTCCAGGCTTCAGATCCTGTCTGCTGTATACACCATGGGTCAGACCACTTTATAGCGTTCCTTGTGATATAGTCCATATAATGGCAATTAAAGGCCTGCTCCTGCGTTAAAAGCTCGAGCCTTTAACAAGAGAGAGGGACTTTGATGGTGGTATAATTCAACTATGGAGGGTTATAAGGCTATTAGAACATTCCGCCACTAGAGTGCAGAATATTCTAATAATTAAAACAAAGGTCTCACATAGCTCAAGGGGATTGAAATTACTTCGGGCTCTGTGAGACCTTTGTTCACAGAAACAGTTATGAACTACAACAATGGAATGTTGGAGCTCCGGCCTTCTACCAGCCATTAGAAGCCTGGAGCACTACATTGTTTTCAGTGGAGCTCCCAACATTCCAATGTTGTAATATAGCCTTAGAACCCGCGGTAGCGGGCTTTACCGGCTATTAAAGGGCTGCTGCCGCGTTAAAGTCCCGAGCCGAAGGCTCAAGGGAGAGGGCCTTTAATAGCCGGTAGAGCCCGCTACGGCAGGTTCTAAGGCTATTAGAACATTCTGCCATCAGAGGGCAGAATATTCTCCTAAATAAAACAAAGGCTTCACGGAACCGGAAGGGAGTAAAATCCCCTCAAGCTCCATGAGGCTTTGTTCACAGCTGCTGCTGTGAACAAAGAAGATTGGAATGTTGACGCTGCGGGCTTTTACCGGCCAGTAAAAGCCCGAGCACTCCACTGTTTTCAATGGAGCTGCCAACATTCCAATGTTCTAATATGGGATATACCATGAACACATTTAAAGGTGCACTTTTCTGTATAATACCAATATCTCTATATACAGATTAATGGGTCTGACTAGTGTCTTGAGCAGTGGCGGTCTGTCCTTTAGGGCAGAGGGACCACACACACCCACCTTTTGCCCCTCATGAAGAGTGTCTGTCAGGCTGAACAAAGGTCAGCCTGACAGACACTCTCCATGTTCAGCTCAGGCAGCCAGGAGCAGACATGCGCGATTTGCGCACACTCCTGGCTGCCTGAGCTGAACTTTGCTGGGCGGAGGAGGTCACAGCTTCTATGGGCGTGACCTCCTCGGCTCAGCAAAGGTGCCTCGAGGCCCTCCCCTGGGTGACGAGGAAAGCGTCACCAATTGACACTCTCCCTGGGCGCTTCAGGTTTAAGCCCTGAAGTGCCCAGGGCGAGTGTCAATCAGTGACACTTCGTCACAGAGTGGGGTGGGGTCAGCAGTCTCACTGACCCCATCCCACTCTGTGACGAGGCTGGGACTGCTGCCTTCCATCATTGGCTGACCTAAGGTCATGACCGGATGCTTCATCAATAAAACCTCTATTTGCCATTTACTCTTTCATAACTTCTTAAAGATAGCAATGAATAGTGTATTGCCCAAAAAAGCACATCATTATCACATACATAATTATTGTAGCAGAAATAGAGCAGAGTGCTCATCTGTGCAAGTTATTTCAAACATGACACCCGTTTCAAGTTGTGACATATGGGGTTCTTATTTTCAATAATTCGGACAGGTGGAGCACAAACAGAAACATTGCACGGCCAGTACTGCCTCTGACATGATTAGGGCCTCCAACAACGAGCTGCCTGAGACATGACTGAGTTGAGTGAGATCGAGGGTCAGATTGATGCATCTTCTCAGTTACCGCTCCCTCACATACAGTGCTATCACTGATGCTGTGCATGAAGGCATGAAGAAAAGGTGTCAGTGTTGCCAGATTTTGAGACCCATCCTAAGCCCAAAGCTGTCCAAGTATAAGCCCAAATTCAGCCTAACGCAGGGCAAATCAGCCCAAAAAACACCCATAAGATGAATTTGCAAATGTATGCATTCTGAAAACATTTTAAAGTAAATTCTAAAGTCTGTTTAATATACACATAGTTGAAGGGGGTACACTGGGCACACCAATGGGTTTCTGCAATCATGCCTAAAAACATTTTGACAACCAGTCCCCACTTTGACCTTCTAATCTGCACTTCTGTCACCACAACTACAAACTTGAGCCTGGTACTAATGAAGTAACTCAACATGAGCAGATTATAATCAGCCTTAATGAAATGTAAGAACTAGAACACTACAGCTATTTCAGCAGGGTGGCTCCAAACAAGAAAACTGAATGGATCTTGCAGAGGTAGCACCACACAATGATACGTGTATTAAGAAACAGCCCTTTTGTTAAAGCAATGCCGGTATGACTTGTCTGGCAAGATTTGCATTCTATGTATTTGCCTAAAGATAATCAAACCAAAAAAAACACTCTTTTACAAGGCATTCATGACAGCATGGGACAACAATAAAAATAAACGTTGTGACAGAAAATTAACAAGTGTGCTAAAATATGAAGCAACAGTGGGAATCCTTAAAAGATTAAACAGCTGCAACAGTCACTGCAGTAAAATGAGAGGCCACAAAAGGGACATTCAATTACTCTCACTAATTCCATTTCCTGCCCTCCACTCCAACGTACTTCGCCATGACCACATAATCTGGCACTAAGTGTAATGCACTAGCTGTGCTGTTGTCTTCGTGTTGCAGCACAAACTAGACTAAAGCTCCTCATCTTGGCATGAAGCAGATGTGTTTGTTTGAGGTCTAAAACACCCCTTTTCCCAGAACCTTCGGCAGCACCTGTCCCTTAACGTCCTAACACTGATCCTCTCTCAGCTCTGCTGACACTATCATTACTCCTCTTGTTCTATCCCAATCCACTCCCCTTGACAATCTCATGAGCCTGTGCAGCTGCTTTACGTGGATCGCCCACAATGATCTTTACATAGGGTGGGTCCTCGAATTGACTGTGAAATGGCTACCTATATTCAAGCACTTGACTTTAAGGGCAAAAGCACGTATTGTTTTCTCAACAATGACTGTAAAAACTGCAAGGTAATCCATATCTGCAAAGCAGTCTCTGTTTACGTTTCACATGCATTACTTCATCCCCAAGAATTCTTGCATTTTCCAGATGTTGGCTTACTGTAGTTTTATTTTCATGCAACATATGGCTATAGCATAGTACATACTATGAATGGAGTTGCCTGGGGTGGCTGGTTGAGTTCAGATTGTGGATGGGTATTCAGGATGGGCACGATTGAAAGCCCTGACACTGAAAGCAGTACGAATTTCTTGCAGTACCTGCCACTGGATCATTAAGGATGTCAGATTAAATGCACATGCAATGCTAGGCCTCTGTGCTGAGCACACAGATCAACGGTCACATATATGTCAATTACAAATGAAAGCAGCACTACACGTGTAAAGCAGGATGCTGGGTCAGGACCAGTTTTGCATGCCCATCTGGGCGAGGTGAGGCCAGGGCTGTAGGGCCCGTTTTATCCCCAAATTTTTCTGACATTCTGCGTTTACACACCTCACATCATCTCATTCATCTTCAACACCAGTTTCCACTTTCTCCTTCTGTACACATTTCCATTAATCAGGGCAGGACTTGAGGGTGACCTGGAGGCTATTATTGATCTAGATCTCTGCTCGGGGGCAGCACCTGTGAAATACATTGAAATTTGTGCCAGTGTAATCTGCTGACACCAGAACTCTTTCAGCAGGAGCCGCACAGTGTCTGCTTTACTTTCAGAAGAGCAACCTATAGGGGGTTTCTTGATGTCACTTCCATTTGGGTGCAAAACAAAGACTTCAGTTAAAGGGCTATCTGTCCTCTTTTTGTTAGAGTCCAATCCTGACTGAGTGCTATCTGGAGCCTAACACATTATTATATCTATCTATCTATCTATCTATCTATCTATCTATCTATCTATCTATCTATCTATCTATCTCTATCGTTATACATATATATATATATATATATATATATATATATATATATATATATGTATATATATATATATATATATATATAGCCTCTAGGGAGTTATAGTTAGGAACTAGTTTCATTACAAAAATAGTTTTTTATTTCCCTATATCTTTGGGGCCGCTTGACAAATCTTCATGAAAATTTCCTGTCACATCAGCTGCTGTCTGGATAGTTTTGGGGTGATCCGTCCGAGGGGGCAGAGAAAAAGGAAGGGTCGGGGCAGAGAAAAAGGAGGGGTCCCAAAACACGTTTTCCCCATTCATTTTTCCATAGGAATTTTGAACAGCGATAACGCTGCAACTATTGGACGGAATTACACCAAATTTGGCAAAAACGTGGGTCCTGGTCCAGAAAGCGACCTTTTCTGTTTTGGTGCAAATTTGTTCAGTAGTCTTTTGAGAAATTAAGGGGAAAACAAATTTGCATATACAGGGATGCAAAGGATTGGCGGCCCCTCCTAATCTCGTGCTGAGATCTGATTGGTTGACAACACAAGGAAGCCCCCGAAGTGTTGTCAGCCAAGTCTCAGTAAAAAGGTAAAAAAATAAAGAAAAAGGGCCAGGGTACGAACACACTGACCCCTTTGCTCTGGTGCTGGGGTCCCAAAGGGACCACTCAGGGCTAAAAAGCATTTTTTTTTTTATGTTGCCATGGAGTCGTGGCATAAAAACAAATAAAAAAACAAAGCACGGCCTCCCACGCTTCATCATTTTAAAGCCCCTAGGTTTTGTCCCGGGGGTATTTGCAGAATAATGCAGGGGGGACCTTCTGGCCGCCCCACCTGCTGCCCCGGGGAACACTACCTTCCGGGGGCTATAAATAATATGCAGAGGGGCGGGACAAGTGGCCCCAGCTGCCGCGGGAATCACCACCTCCCTGGGGCTCTTAATACTTATGCGGGGTGGTGCCCCGTGGACCACTACGTCTCCGGGACAATTAATAAATAGGATGTGGGGTGGAGCCGCTCGCCCCGCTGCTGCCCGGAGGACCACCACCTCCCCAGGGCTATCAATAGATATAATACAGGGGGGGGGGTGCTTGCACCCCCGCTGCTCCGGGATCACCACCTCCCTGGGTAAAAAGTTAAAAAATAAAGGGGGTCCCTTGGGACTCCCAAGAACTAGGGATCACCTCCTCCCCGGGGCGTCTAACACGTTGGAGAGGGGCAGCGCAGCCACTTTTGAGGAGCCACAGGTGGCCCTGGGGACAGCGGCCCCCCAGGGCTGGCTCCTGCTATGTCCCGGAAGTCCCACCCCCGGGACATAGATATTTGCTGTGGGTTGGCTGCCGCTTTGCAGCCAAGCCAAGCAACAGCAAACACTTCAGTTTTTGACAGTGGGAGCTGTCAAACAGGTCCTGCTGTCAAAAAATGAAGCATTCATCTCTGTCCCCTGCATGCATGTGGGGAACAGAGATGAAATGCTTCAGCAGGCAGGGGGCTGCTGTTAAAAGCAGCTCCTTGCTTGCTGAAGCCTTGAGGCTTACTCTGGGGTGCCAGATACCCCGTAAAAGGCATTTTGAAAAATGAAAAAATATATATACATAAATAAATATGTAGAGACCGTGGAGGAGCCCTTGTGGGCTCCCTTGCTTTCCCAGATAACCCATAAAGGGCTGAAAATAAATAAATAAATTTTAAAAAGCAAGGAATAGCTCAGTGTGAAGTTCGCAGACCTTCACACTGAGCACTCAGAGTTCGAGTCCAGCCAGACTTGCTTCCCTCTTTTTTTTTTTTTGCACAGATTTTAATTTTAAAAAAATTCAGATACATTTTTTATTTTAAATTGTACAGAAATATCTTATTCTATAAATATCATAAATCGAAGCCTAAAAAACTCTCTATCTCTCTCACTCTTTCTTTCTCTCTCTCTCTCTCTCTGCCTCTTTCAATTAATTTCTTCCACTCACACACCCACTCAGACACTTAGGCACCCACTCACAGACCCACTCAGAAACTCACGCACCCACTCACAGACCCATTCAGACTCTCACACACCCACTCACAGACATACTGGCAGCCTCATGCACCCACTCACAGACCCACGCACACACTGGTGCACCCACTAAAACACTGATGTACGCACTTTCACACCCAGACACACACTCTCACCCCAAGATACAACCTCTCACACCTATCCTGACAACCAGAGAGGCTGCGACCAGCTTTTGCCACGCACAGCCAAAGGGCTGTGCACAGCATGGGGTTGGGTGGTTAGGGGAGTTGGCACCAGGGTCTGGCTGCAGGCCAGATCTTGCGGGCAACCTCCAGTGCGCACGGGCGAATGCCATGCATGGTGGAAGATTAGGTGCTTATTGGGCCGTTGGATGAACGTATAGTAATGAAAATTGCTATACATTAAAAAAAAAGAAATTCACTGAAAAAAACAAAGGTTACACGGACGTTATAGTTAGGAAATATAATTTTTTTTAAACATAGAAATGTACTTTAAAAACCAAAAGTTACCGGGACATTATAACTGGCTCACATTATAAATTTAGGAAACCACAGAAATCCACCAGTTATAGTTAGAGTTACTACAAGTAACTATAACTAGTGCCCTAAGGTAACTATAACTCACGCCCTCGCCATGAACTGTTAATTACCGCACAAATTACGGCACTTATATATATATATATATATATATATATATATAGATAGACAGATAGATAGATAGATTGGAACTCAGCTTGTTATCACTTTGCAAGTGCTTAAACGAGACTATGATTTGGAGGCACAGTTTTGACTTTGTTCATCACCTGTACGTAGGAGATATGCATGAACTTTAAGAATGTCAGATATATGTCAGTATGAGTAATTAGACTAATGAAGCAAATTCCACTAACTAATTGTAGGAAAGTACCATCTTGCCTGGCATATTACCCCCATATTTCACTGTATGTATGTTGTTTTAGTCCATGTGTCACTGGGACCCTGCCAGGCAGGGCCCCAGTGCTCATAAGTATGTGCCCTGTATGTGTTCCCTGTGTGATGCCTAACTGTCTCACTGAGGCTCTGCTAACCAGAACCTCAGTGCAGTGGTTATGCTCTTTCTGCTTTCCAAATTTGTCACTAACAGGCTAGTGACTAAATTTACCAATTCACATTGGCATACTGGTACACCCATATAATTCCCTTGTATATGGTACGGAGGTACCCAGGGTATTGGGGTTCCAGGAGATTCCTATGGGCTGCAGCATTTCTTTTGCCACCCATAGGGAGCTCTGACAATTCTTACACAGGCCTGCCACTGCAGCCTGCGTGAAATAACGTCCACGTTATTTCACAGCCATTTACCACTGCACATAAGTAACTTATAAGTCACCTATATGTCTAACCTTCACCTGGTGAAGATTGGGTGCAAAGTCACTTAGTGTGTAGGCACCCTGGCACTAGCCAAGGTGCCCCCACATTGTTCAGGGCAAATTCCCCGGACTTTGTGAGTGCGGGGACACCATTACACGCCTGCACTATACATAGGTCACTACCTATGTATAGCGTCACAATGGTAACTCCGAACATGGCCATGTAACATGTCTAAGATCATGGAATTGTCACCCCAATACCATTCTGGTATTGGGGGGACAATTCCATGATCCCCCGGGTCTCTAGCACAGAACCTGGGTACTGCCAAACTGCCTTTCCGGGGTCTCCACTGCTGCTGCCAACCCCTCAGACAGGTTTCTGCCCTCCTGGGGTCCAGGCAGCCCTGGCCCAGGAAGGCAGAACAAAGGATTTCCTCTGAGAGAGGGTGTTACACCCTCTCCTTTTGGAAATAGGTGTGAAGGGCTGGGGGGGAGTAGCCTCCCCCAGCCTCTGGAAATGCTTTGATGGGCACAGATGGTGCCCATCTCTGCATAAGCCAGTCTACACCGGTTCAGGGATCCCCCAGCCCTGCTCTGGCGCGAAACGGGACAAAGGAAAGGGGAGTGACCACTCCCCTGACCAGTACCTCCCAGGGGAGGTGCCCAGAGCTCCTCCAGTGTGTCCCAGACCTCTGCCATCTTGGAAACAGAGGTGTATGGGGCACACTGGACTGCTCTGAGTGGCCAGTGCTAGCAGGTGACGTCAGAGGCTCCTTCTGATAGGCTCTTACCTCTCTTGGTAGCCAATCCTCCTTCCTTAGTAGCCAAACCTCCTTTTCTGGCTACTTAGGGTCTCTGCTTTGGGGAATTCTTCAGATAACTAATGCAAGAGCTCACCAGAGTTCCCCTGCATCTCCCACTTCACCTTCTACCAAGGATCGACCGCTGACTGTTCCAGGACGCCTGCAAAACCACAACAAAGTAGCAAGACGACTACCAGCAACATTGTAGCGCCTAATCCTGCCGGCTTTCTCGGCTGTTTCCAGGTGGTGCATGCTCTGGGGGTAGCCTGCCTTCACCCTGCACCAGAAGCTCCAAAGAAATCTCCTGTGGGTCGACGGAATCTTCCCCCTACTAATGCAGGCACCAAAAGACTGCATCACTGGTCCACTGGGTCTCCTCTCATCCTGACGAGCGTGGTCCCTGGAACACAGCAACTCTGTCCAAGTGACTCCCACAGTCCAGTGACTCTTCAGTCTAAGTTTGGTGGAGGTAAGTCCTTGCCTCCCCACGCTAGACTGCAAAGCTGTGTACCGCATGATTTAAAGCTGCTCCGGCTCCTGTGCACTCTTCCAGAATTTCCTTTGTGCACAGCCAAGCCTGGGTCCCCAGCACTCCGTCCTGCAGTGCACAACCTTCTGAGTTGTCCTCCGACGTCGTGGTATCCTTCTTTGTAACTTCGCGTGGACTCCGGTTCACTCTTCTTCTACGTGCCTGTTGGGGTACTTCTGCAGGTGCTGCCTGCTTCTGTGAGGGCTCTCTGAGTTGCTGAGCACCCCCTCTGTCTCCTCCTCCAAAAGGGACATCCTGGTCCTTACTGGTCCTCAGCAGCACCCAAAAACCTCTACAGCGACCCTTGCAGCTAGCAAGGCTTGTTTGCGGTCTTTCTGCGTGGGAACACCTCTGCAAGCTTCATCGCGACGTGGGACATCCGTCTTCCAAAGGAGAAGTCCCTAGTCCTCTTCTTTCTTGCAGAACTCCAAGCTTCTTCCATCCGGAGGCAGCTTCCTTGGACCTTCATCCGGGGTTTCCTGGGCTCCTGCCCCCCCGGACACTGTCGCGACTTGGTCCCCTTGCCTTGCAGGTCCTCAGGTCCAGAAATCCGTTGTCAGTGCACTGCTGGTGTTTGTTCTTCCTGCAGAATCCCCCTATCACGACTATTGTGCTCTCTGGGGGTAGTAGGTGCACTTTACACCTACTTTTCAGGGTCTTGGGGTGGGGTATTTTTCTAACCCTCACTGTTTTCTTACAGTCCCAGCGACCCTCTACAAGCTCACATAGGTCTGGGGTCCATTCGTGGTTTGCATTCCACTTTTGGAGTATATGGTTTGTGTTGCCCCTATACCTATGTGCTCCTATTGCAACCTATTGTAATTCTACACTGTTTGCATTACTTTTCTTGCTCTTACTTACCTAATTTTGGTTTGTGTACATATAACTTGTGTATATGACTTACCTTCTTATTGAGGGTACTCACTGAGATATTTTTGGCATATTGTCATAAAAATAAAGTACCTTTATTTTTAGTAACTCTGTGTATTGTGTTTTCTTATGATATTGTGCATATAAGTGGTACAGTAGGAGCTTTGCATGTCTCCTAGTTCAGCCTAAGCTGCTTTGCCATAGCTACCTTCTATCAGTCTAAGCTGCTAGAAACACCTCCTCTACACTAATAAGGGATAACTAGACCTGGCACAAGGTTTAAGTACCTCTGGTACCCACTACAAGCCAGGCCAGCCTCCTACACTAATGTATTTGTATTCAATTTCTTTTATAGTGCTATTCATCCTAATGTATGGCGTTACGAGTGCTTTACAACACAAACATATTGTATAGAAACAATGACACATACAAGTGTGTAAATGTATGTACATGGGGGATTTACATTAGGCAATGAGTGTTACAAGGTGGACGAGTCACATATCATCTATACTGGTAGGCATGATATGTTAAGAGTACTTGGTCTGAAGAAACACAAAGTCGATATTTAAAACATAATGCAGTGGTTGCCTTACCTGATGCGATTCTATTATTACCCAAATTAACCCTTTTTAACAATGTTGGAATATCGAAAGCTTGAGGGGAAAAGGTCTAAAGATATACCTTTCAATTTGTATACAGCTCCTTGATTCCTGTCCATTGTTCACTGTGCTATGTTAGAGGGATTTTAAGTTAACTGCTAGTAACTAAAGGATCTCTGTGACAAAAGCAGTAACACACTGAGCAATCTATATGCAATACAAATCCAGGATCTGCATGTTACAAGTAGGGTTGCCACCTGGTTGGATTAGTACCGGCATGAACAGTATTTTAAGTTCCCAGTCAGTAGAAAAATTAGCAAAAATCACCAAAAGTTGGTATTTTTCCCCAATCACTACAAACGTTAAACAGTAACTATAACAAGAAAGCAGTTTAAAATTTGTTCTAGAGCTGCTTTAACGATACGTGATACTTAGAATAAACAAGGACAAAAAAGCCATGTTGAAAATGAATGCAGGGGATTTTATTTAAAGGTATATTTAAGTATCATGCCCAGGCCTTTACAGAATCTTCACACATGAACATATGTCAAATTTTCTCCCTAGGAAAGGTGGCAAGTGGCGCTTTGCAGTAGCCACATTGACCGTCTGCGCAATTTTATAATGAGGCAAGACTGTGACTAGACAAAACAAAGCTCTCTCCGGACAGATTCTTAACATTCAGTTATCTTACTGTAGCTTTCGTCCCTTGAAAATGACGGACACCACGGGCTCTCAGCATAGCAGGAAGCTAGTGGGCGGGCTGACCAGTAACCAGTCGAGCTTGGCTATCTGCAACATGTGGCAGGTTTAAAGCTTTTTAAAACACTGCTTTGCCTTTTGTTCTCAATCCTCCTAGGTGAGGGAACTGTACATAGACTTGGAGCACAAAATCACTTTTAATGGCACCAACACCATTTATGGTGAGACCCTCTCACCTCATACTTGTTATTAATGTATATTTTCCACACCTACCACTCTGCGGTTCTGCCCAAACTACGGGGCAATCCATAAAAACATAACAGTCCTGCCCCTGGTGACCACATTGGTCCAGACCCCCTAGAGGCAGACCAGCAGCATGAAGCAGAGCCGTCATAGGTAGCGCTTTCGCGATGTGAATGATTGACAGGCCTGATCTGCTAAGCTTGGGAGCTATGCAACATTTTGATTGGCAATACTGTCACATTCAGGAATTTTGCACACACCGAGCATAATAAAGTCCACATTTGTGCCCCCTCTCTAGAGAGGTATTTCCCGCACAAATGGGAAAATTGTCACCTGTTTGTGCCGAAAATAGCCCAATTTGGCAGCCCAGGGCATCACATCAAAGGGCAAAGAGACAAAAACAGGCCTAATCGCTGTGCGGCCTTGACATCAAGCCACACAGTGATTGGCCAAGTCTGTGTAATTCTCCAGCCCCTGCGCTTGATCATGGCATCTTGGCCTGAAGTACTACATGCCATGAGGCCAGCCTTCTGAACCAATTCTGATGCTGCTCTTATGCTGTTTACATACTAAACAACATGAGAGCAGCACCGGGATTGGTTAGTGCAGGCGAGCCCAGCACTTCACATGAGACTCGGGGGGCTCTGTCTGTGTTTCCCCTAGTTCCCTATTACTGCCGCAAAGTTTGGAAAGTTAGCAAGTGCGTATGTCGGGGTGGGCGTAGCATGACACCTGTCCAGCCAGACATGCGCACATCACTTGCTACCACCACCAGTCAAATTATCTGCTCATCCTACTGTCAATCAATAGGGCTGGCATCACCTAGCCCTGTTCACAGTAAATACACCCGTACCAGCGCAACATAAAGAGCACTGAAATTGGAACTAAAGCATTTTACAAGCTAGTAAGATGTTTTAGTCATTACTTGTATGTCATGTGGTAGCCTTACAGTGGGTGTTGCAATGCTATCGTGCCCCAAAGGAGGAGCTGCTGCTGACCGTAACTCTCTCTCTCCTCTGCAATATGAGGCTGGTTTAATGCTTTTTAAACCACTGCTTTGCTTTTTGTTCCCAGACCCCTAGGAGAGGAAACTGTGGATTTGTGGAACAGAATCACGTTTAATGTCATCAACACCATTTAAGGTGAGACCCCTCACCTCATACCTGTTATTAATGTATATTTTTAAAAGCTCACGCCTGCCACACTATTGGTTGCCCGTCGGGCCAAGTTCATCATAGCATTGGGTAGAGATAATCCTTCTACAAAGTGCGGAACTAACCAAATATTCAAATAACTCAATTCACATACTTCAGATTAACCTGATCCAATACGCTTAAGCATTATTCAGTGGAGCTATTTCTCAAGTTACAAAATTACTGGAACACAGGCTGGTTCTTTACACTTCAGAGCTATCCTTTTGGGTACAGCGATGGTATAAGTTCCTGCCTTAGACAACAGAGCTCATGTTCAGAGAATGTACAGCCCCACGTCTCACAAAGCAGAGCTACCGCTCATGTTACATCCAGGCCCAGTTCCAAAGGGGGGCAGGTGGGCCAGGTCCTCCCAAGGTAGCCCTCCCAAGACCTGTTTATAAGTAGGAAAACACTTTTTTCTTTTTTTTAAGGATTCATGTGGACCGACAGCCGCTGTTTCTTACTCTAATTGTTTCGTGAAAAACAGCAGCGCTTTACACTACTTTAAGTGCCTGGGACAGGTCTGACGTCAGTGAGGATGGCTGTTATGAGCATGTGAAAAGCAGGGGTACCT
Organism: Pleurodeles waltl; assembly: GCF_031143425.1. Classification (NCBI taxonomy): domain Eukaryota; kingdom Metazoa; phylum Chordata; class Amphibia; order Caudata; family Salamandridae; genus Pleurodeles; species Pleurodeles waltl. The sequence goes on from NC_090451.1 coordinate 544,306,513, forward strand.
GTGAACTTCCACCTTATCAAAAGAGACCCACAAGCTCCCATCACATAGTACTTCAAAGATGACATGTGGCAGAAATAATCTGATAGGCTCCCACCCCAAGGAAAGTAATTGAAAATATGCAATTGGCATTCATATCGTTGTAGTGGCTTATTTATGTTCTTCCTGCTTTGACACAATTCCTAATTCTCAGCTGTACGATATGCCACGTTTAGACTTTTCTGAAGTGAAGACCTTTGCCACGTTTCAGTAACATGACACTGACACTCCATGGGCAGAAGCAAATCAAGATCACATTATACAAAGAACAGTACTGGTGGCTTGTCTGTGGTCTCGCTGGTAACGGCTGCCACAGGGTTACCTACTCGTTATCTCCAGAGGTACTTGCTGGAGGCTGAGGCTGCTAATATAATCAAAAGGAACGTAAGCCATAGGCACCAGCTCTGGGGCGGTGGTGATGGTGCATGTATTTTGCCACAACAAATTCTCTTTTTTATTTCACATGAGTTGATTGAAATGGATTATAGTGCTGCTGTAGGTCCTCGGGTTCTAGACAGATTAAAAAAAAACAGTGGGTGAATGCACTTTCTGCCAAGATATTTCTATAATTTGTGCCTAGTTAATTCAAATATTGCTGCTCAAACTTTCATTTTTGAGACGAGCGGGATAGCAAGCACTCGAAAAAAACATCTACGTCCTGCCATGATTATAACAATTCTGAGCTGCTCGGGTCCATGATCAGGCTTACTTGAGTTTCAGATAAATGTGATATTTTGGGACATTTCGAAAGGTGGACCGCATATCTCACTAATGTTATTAGCCATCGATTAACTCACAGCTGTGGACATAGTGTTTCCTTTCTCCAGAAGTCCGGAAAAACCTAGGTCCACTGTTTTTTCAACTGTAGCTGTGTAGGGCAGAAAACATGTTCAACAAATCAAAGAATTTTGACAAGAGAAAATGGTGATGGGAAGAACAGATGAGAAATGCAGGAGGGTGGTTAGGGGCGCGCATGAGGATAGAAAAGGTGAAAGCAAAGAAAAAGAAGGATACGAGAAAAGAGTGTTAAAGATAGAGGTGGATGAAATAGGCATAACACAGTGAGTAGAAGGCGAGAGGAGAAATATGACAGAGATCGTTGATTGGAGAAGAGAAGCAGGGTGATGCTAGTCATAAACTAGAGAAGGTGAAGAAGATGATGCTAGAGGTAAACGAAGGAGGATGAAAGACGGATCTGGGACCAGCAAGGGGGAGCAGCTGAATGATGAACAAATTGGGAGATGGGAATAGGATGATTCAGAGGCATGTGCTGATGAGGGGACAATGAGAGGGGAGAGGAGTAGGAAATGGCGAAGGTGGAAAATGAGGCCGGTGAAGGATGAGGAGGATGAGAAATTAGGTGATCAGAGAGGAGGCTGATGAGCAAATGATACCTTGTGGGTGGAGGGGAGTTTTAAGAGGAGAGTAGAAGAACAGGATGGGCAGGAGGGTGATCGGTGGGGAGGTAGATGGGAACAGGAGACACTACTGGTAGAAAGGAAGAGCACAGGAAGGAAGAGAGAACATGCTAGTAACAATTTAGAAGAGACATTCAGTTTTGAAGCATTCACATGAGAAACTAGCCACTATATTAAAAGTCCTGCCATCAACTTCAGAAGCTGTACTCTTGGTACAGTGGAAAGCTAAGGGTTGAAATAGGACCACATTTGATCTTTGGGTGGTTCTGCTTAGGTTGCCAGTTTTGATTTCTCCTTTAAATATACACCACTAAGCACTATCCACAAATTTAAAACGTCCTATCTCTTTTAAATATGTAAGGCCGTTTAGTCTTTGGAGAACTTCTACATGCTAATGAGCACACTCTGTATATAATCCATGCCTTGGTGCAGCCCTTGTTCAAAATGTTGATTGCCATCAGTGAACAATAGGTACAGGGCAACGTGATTGCAAGGTCCGATAATGCACATCCATGCACCCGCACGATCGCTTGAACAGAAGCATCTCAACCTCCCTTTCCTTATACAAAATGGTGAAGGTAAGGCTGACAGAAGAGGGTGAGTTGAAAAATGTCAAGGATGGGGTAGAACGAGGGGATGTTGATGCAGACATTGGAGATGCTGTAGGTAGAAGACTGAAAGGAAGAGTGAGGAGGGTGAGGCGAAGCGATGGAGGATAATGAGGAAGAGAGAGATGGAGAAGTAATGCAAGCTCCTGCAGCACAGGGGGAGCCCAACCCTTCAGGGGGCCCACAAACCTATCAGGGGCCCACAGGGTTGCTTCATAAATCTACTTGTCCTGTAAAAAAAAAAAAAATTGTCCCTTTGGTGCCACATACTAAGGCAACAAATTATGGCAGTAACCATATTGTATAAGAGCTCAGATATTATCCTCTCTGATTATGCCAGGGCTCATACTATAGAAGGGTTTAAATACTAGCATTTTCATTATTTTGCCACCTTTCTGCAGATCAATATACTGAGAATGGAGGTAGTGGTAAGCAATAGTTTCAGGGTTGAAATGTCCTTTTTAGGTGTGCAAACCTACTAACTTGCATGTTTTAGGGGTTTTTACCAGCTCTTGACTAAACTTTACCCATACTGAGAAAGACTGTTAAATTTACTCCTGACAAGCAGAAAAGTAAAACTTCTTCCAGGTTGGGAAAAAAGTTGTTGGAGGAAAAGTGAACTTGTAAACGCTCAACAGATTTTCACATGAGTAAATCTACCCACAATATTTGCTTGTGCTAAAATGCAGTTCACAAATATTTTCTAGGACTACAATTTCCTTGCCTACTTCTATAATTTATTTCTGAATTCATGAAAGCTGTAAATCTGCCCTAATGCAAGGACATATACCATGGGTGCACTTTTGTGACTTTCGTTAAGAATTGGGCCCCTAATTAGGTTTGGCGTTAACCAAGACCTTTTGCTTTTATTAAAATGGTTTCTTTCTCTCTATTTATCTATTGGCTGGCTTTACTGTGAGTGACAGCATTCCTTTGTTTCACAAGGAGCATATCGGCACACAAAGTAGTTTTGTTCAGTGCCAGAAACTACTGTGACAATGTGTGCTTTTTGAGACCAAAAATATGTTTTCCTTTTGTTAATGTCTGTTATAATAGTGAATACCCCACAGGTCCCACAACAATAACGTTTTACAAAAAAATGGTAAATGCATTGACAAAACCAAAAGGCTGACCACCAATGTCAGACCGATTAGCTTTGCCAGTGCTTATTTATTTTCATGTTTCCCTTAATCTCGTTAAAGCTGGTTACACTGATTTTCCATTATGAATATTTTAAAACTACTCTAAACACACAAAGAGAGTCAGGGAGAGAAAAAGAAGCAATCCATACCATCTCCCTATAACCAAAAACACAAGGAGTATGGGGTTCACTCATATGATGGAGCCGCTAGCGAGGGATTTCGCCTAGGGTTCCTCAATCTCACGTTATGAATTTACGAGTCGGATGTTGTGGAAGATTATGTGGTGAGGGGAGTTTCCTTTACGGAATAGGTGGTCTCACACACTCTATAGTGTCATGCTTCATCATATGACCACCTAGCCCCACCCAGGTAGGACAGTGCCACCTGGGTGGACTCAACCTCACTGTTAAAAGAACAGGAGGGAGTGCGTAAATTAGATTTTTCTGGAAAAGTATGGGATCCAGCTATACTAGGGAAGAAATAAAAACACCTAGTCAGTCACCTGTGTGATAGTACACCTTTATTAGTGGTGTCTGCTGGTGTGAATAAAAACAAAGGACGGGACACCTATGTGAGGACAAAGACTCACCTATCTAAAAATTACTGGCCAACATGTTTCTGCCTGCTACTAAGAGCCAAAGAAGGTCAGGGGCATTCTTCAGGGCCTAGGATCCCTAATAATCATGCATAGCAAGCAATCGAATACTCAGCTAAAAAGGAGTGCAAATAGTATGAAGATAAAGAGCCTACCTGTGGGAGGGATACCCTCTGGAGGCCCTAAATCTGAAAGGCTACTGGCCCCAGGTCAAAAGGAGGGGGAGTGTCCCCTTATAGTCACACAAACTCCAAAGGAGGCGCTCGCTCAGCACCTACTCCGTTCGCCTCTCTAGACCGCTTGATTTTCCATTATGAATATTTTAAAACTACTAGCATGCATCAACACATTTTACTAAATGATGCTTCAAAGAAATGATACCTAAAACTTCACAGTCATTTAGCAAAACTTTTTTATCTAATTGCATTTTTTGTGACCATTTAATTTTGGAAGCACAGAATCATTAATCGTGCTGCAGGGGATTGGGCCTATCCATGACCCCAAACAATATGCCCTGGGCATCAGACTATAAAATACCCCACCCTTGGGCCCAATTCTGACCAAGGCAAAGGAATAGCTGTGAGACAGGGAAGGCCCAGGGGCCCTTCTTCATGTTCAGCAGTGGGCCCCTTCATTTTATGTTACGCCCACGGACAGGGAGGGTGAAAGCTGGTGAGAAGGAGAATGGGAGGAAGGCAGAGAAAGAGAGAGCTGGGGGGAACTGAGGGAGAAGCATGAGACAGAGGTGGAGGCACAGTGAGAGCATAGTGAGGCAAAAAGAGAGGTGAGTGAGGTGGGAGAATTTTGAAGGTAATGCAGATAGATAGGAAGTCAAGGCAGGGAGAGAGGAGGATGAGGTGGAGAAAGAGGTGGGTGAGGCAGAGAAAGAGTAAGGTGAAGTAAAGAGACAATTGGGTGAGGTGGGAGGATGAAGAATGTGAGGTAGGCAGCAGAGCAGGATGAAGTTGAAAGAAAGGAGGTTTTGTAGAGCAAGCGGAGGGTGAAGCAGGGTCATATAGTGTGACAGAGAGAGCAGAAGAGATAAAGCATAGAGGCACCCCCAAAAACACAGAATTAAAACTAGTATGTATTACTCTGTAAATAGATGAAGCAAGTAGCTCACCCCCCTACAAAAGCACTCCAATGTACCGAGATCCATCTGGCAGACACCTGGGAGATGCTAGACCTGGATTCTCCAACTAGCAGCTTGTGAGCTACTGGTAGCTCTCTAACTGCAAGTAGAACTTCTGCGTGCAGCCTACTAAATTAGAAGCTTCTGATTGGTTGAAATAACATACCTATACCAAAATTAAGAATGTACATTTAAGACAAAAATGTGTTTTTCAGAACTCATAAGCTGATATTTAGAGGAAAATGGCTGAATTAAAAAACATATTTAAAGCTGATATTTGAGTAGTTGCATGAGGGAGACTTTTTATAAACTGTATTACCTTGGTGCCAGAGGCATTCCAGCTGTGGCTGTTATGTATTACCCTTGTAGAGGTATTCCAAACTGACAAAGCCTTTTTGGTTTACTGAAGGAAACCTGATGCACTGAGGTGATCACTAGTAGTAATCTTGCGTATGGTGGCCACTAATGTAAAATTGTTGGATGTGACCAGTATTACAAAACTAATAATAATAGTAGTTCTCAATGAGTTTAATTGAAAAATAAGCAGCTGCTATTACAGAAAAGGTTGAAGACCCCTATGCTAGGCAAATCCATTCATCTTCATTGCCCACCAGATTCCGTATCCTGGACCTGGGCCTGCAAAGTTTGTACAGCCTTTCATCTCACACGGAAGAGCTATCAGGTGGCAAAGCTATTAGAGACTCACAGGCAACAGAGCTATACCTTTGGTTACAACGCTGGTATAGACTCCTGCCTCAGACAGCAGAGATGTGCCTCGTGTTCCAGGGAACATACAGCTTGAGATCGCATTCAGCAGAGCATGGATGCCAATTCACCAAAACGCCAGGGGCGGCGGAAAGTGACATCACACGCACTTTGACCTCCCCTTTCACTCACAAACACACATGCTTACACATACATACACTGACATTCACATATACACACAATGTCTCTCACATAAACACTCTCACCGGCAAGCATGCACACAACATACATTTAAAAGCAATTTTTAGGTACCTCAGCTATTAGGGATGGCCATATTCCAGCTAATTGTCCTTTATCTTTGATTACACTAATAGAGAATAATTAATATAATTCATTATTGGTGTCATAAAATAAATTGCTGGAAAAGAAGGAGTGGTGTACCAGCCAAGATGCCCCTGTGCTCCTGGCACTGTTGTTGCCACATCTGAGGCCAGGGGTCGCAAAGGCAGTGCCAGGGGTCGCAAAGGGTACAGTGCTTAATTTGTAAATAAAACTGTGCCGTGCCCAAAGCCGTCCTCTGAAACTCGCGGCTGCTGCAATTAAATGTGCAAGCACAGAATACTGAGGCGGAGTAATCTTAAAGCCATCTTGGGCCCCTTTAATTCATTTACAGCCACTCCTGCCCCTTCAGGTCACTCTTGCAGCTTTCTGCTTTCTTCCATTGTGACGCTGTTTCTTTTTTCTCTTCCTCTGTCTTTCCCATATGTGTCTTTTGCTCACAGTAAATGCTTGAGATAGAAGAATAAGTGCCGGCCCTCAAAAATAGGTGCTGCAGCTCTGCACCGGAAACCACCGGCTCAAATTAAGCACTGCTCACCCACCTCTGGCGCGGGCCCTCTGTACAAATGCACCCAGATGTTCCTAGTGTGGTATTAGATAGGGTGGCAAAATCCCTACCGCAAGGAAAATATTTCCTCCTAGCTTCAGGACATTAATAATAAAAATAAAGCATGAGCATAATTTCATATTCTACCCCACAAATGTAGACCGTGTACCCCTGACACGATGTTGATGAGTTTGGATTATAATTTATAACAACATATAACGCACAACTTTTTAAAACGAGATTTTCGTTCATAGATTTGTGTTTCATCAATACTTGACAGATTTTCCCGTTTGCTTGGAATGGCTGCCCAGACGTGTTGGTGTTGAGAGCTGTAAAGTATGCATGTATATGCGTAGCACGGACCCGGCTGGGGTATACCCTGCAAAATGTATACTTCTTTCGTCTTATTTACGGGTGGGGTGTATATGTTAAATAAATACATTGTTTTTTTGTGCAATTTGTGAGTGTGTGTAAATGCAGCGAGGTGGGTGTGAGGGGAGGTTGTCGTTATTGGACATTTTTGCCAGGGGCCACAAAACTCCACAGAAGGCCTGCTAGCAAATCACACCCCACGCCTTGTGTTCGGCAGCAGCAGGCAAGTGAAAGCAAGTGACGGTGAAGCAAACGTGAATGGTGGGTGAAAGGCATCTGCAGATTCTGCAGGCAGATCAGTGGGCACAGGAAAGGCAGAGATTAAGCTGGTTGGATACTTACCATTCGAAGGTTTGTGTGATGGAAAACGGGCGCCCATAGAGAGATCGGCACAGGGTGGTTGATGCAACAGACATCCCCAGGGAAGGCCTCGAGGATGCAAACAACGCGAAGCTCCTACACGGCAGGTGCGCAGGCACGAGCACAGGGGGCGGGGCCTCCGCCATCAAGGGCTGCACACTGCGGCCTAGGCTGCGCTGCGTCACTCCGGAGCTTCGCGGGATAAGGCGCATGCAGACAACTATTGCCATCACATGAGAGCAGGGAGCAGCGGGTAAACCCGGCTCTGAAGAGCGGGCCACTGCAGGGTGATGTGCGCCCTGGGACAACGGCTCTTAACGATTTCACTTCCGTGGACCCTCACTGAATCAGTTTAGGAATCGGGGAGCCCCTCCCCCAACTGTGTCATTATTGGATGCTGGGGACCCCAGGCCTGAGCAATGTCTGAGTTCTGAATCTCAAAACAGTGCACAAATATATAAAACAAGTATAAACTACATGCCCAAATTTTGAATGACTGTTTTTAATTCACAATCGAAAATAGGAAAACCTGTTAATAATGTGCGTGTTTGCATATAATTTATTGAGTTGAATGTGTTAATTTTAATATTATTGAATTTTGTAAAACAGTCGTGTGCCCATGGGAAAAACTCGCGGAGTCCCAGGGGTCCTCGGAGCACAGGTTGAGAATCACTGTCCTAGGGAAAGAGACTGCAACCTAAGTCTGATATGTACCCACTGTGATCCGAGAGCAGTGTGCGCACTCGGCCGAACAGAGGCTCTACCCTCTCTGTGTGCTATATGTTCAGAAATAAGGAGTAAGGCGGGTTCGGTACCCTCAGAATGATTGATATGTGTCAGACTTCAAGGAGTGGTCTGCGCCAGGGGTGTAGCACAACCCCCTTCAGCCCATGATGTGTGGGGGTTGGGGGTCACCAACCCTTTAGGAGCTTCTCAACCCCCAAGGTCAATGAATATCTGGTTGATATTGATGACTCATGGGCTCCCTCTTTACATTCTGCATGGAGGCCCCATCGTTGCTGTTACACCCCAGGTCTGTTCCCAGGCTTGGACTGGGACAGAAAATAGGCACAGGCACTAAAATAAAAGTGGCCCCTTTAGAGAATTAGATATCTAAAAAAGTGACCAATATTTGCAAATCGGGCAGTTCTGAACTTCTAAAGACACGCTGAATAGGCCTTTTGGAAGGGATGGAAGATATTGTTTTAATATCTGGGAAATCAACAGTAAAAAATCGTCCTAGCAGACCATAAAACAGGCTCACAAACAGTCATTACCTCCCGTCCCTCCCTCGCCTTCCTTTTAACCAATGAGGCCTCCCGCCTCCCCTCTAGACCCTCCCTTCCCCTTTCAAAACCCCCCCCCACCCTTATCCCCTCCTGTTCTTTTGTCTAGCCCACGCTAGACGGTTTTCTTTCCCTTTTCTTACCTGCACGGCGGGGCCTGGAGGTCGTCGATGGAGGCACTCCTCGGGACGCGGAGCTCCGCGAGGAGTGCTACGGCTGGGTCGCGTCTTGAACGAGCAGCATGGTTGCTCGAGAGGCGTGTCCTGGAGGCCGGCTGACGGGGTCAGCCGGCCCTCTGTGGCTGGGACGTTGATTTCCGGGTTTCAGCGCCGCGGAGCCGCGGGGAACCGAGGGACTTCAACTCTGAGATGCTCTCAGGTAGGACGGGCGTTCGGCCCGTGGTTTTTATGTATTTTGATGAAATAGGTGACCTCTTTAGGGATTGGTGGAGCCCTGATTGGGGGGAGGACCAGGTGCCTATATAGAGGGTAGTTTTTTGGGGTTCCAGTCAGTGATTATTTGTTTACCATGCCTAAAGTTCCAGCAAAGAGACGTAGGATTGTCTCTTCTTCCTCGGAGGAGGAGGGGGGTGAGGCTAGCATTACTACTCCGGAGAACTCACAGGTACCTGGCAGGGGTACTCCCCTCATGTCCAGAGAGGAGGTTCAGGATATGATTGAGGTGGCGGTGACCAGGGCACTACAAGCAGGCGTGGCCAGGACTGGTCAGTCTAAATGTGAGCATTCATCGGTAGCAACTAGGAAATCCTCATCGGAGAGTGAGGATGAGGCCCCATCGACGTCATCTGGGGGGAAATATGTTTCCAGAGAAGATATGTGGGAAGTGATGGCACATGTTCGGGACAATTTGGGTTTCCCAGTGTTTCAACCTGCAGACTCGGATTCTCATTTATTTCCTCAATATAAGACACCTTCAAAGTTTGCCATGCCTTTTCAGGGACCTGTGAGGGATATGGTGTTTCGTGAGTGGAAGGATGTGGATAAGGCTCAGGTTCCACGATTCCTTCAGAAACTTTACTTACTTGAGGGTGAGGAGGTTTTGCCTCCTTCAGTACGCCTGGACTCTATTTTGGCTACTCTGATTGGCAAAACGGCAGTCAATCCGGAGGATTGTGTGCCTACGGATGCCACTGACCGTAAAGTGGATTCGGGTCTTAAGAGGGCTTTTGCTGCGGAAAATCTGGCGCTGAGGGCAGGGATTTATTCTGCATATGCGTCACAGTCATTGGTTCAAGACTTTGATAAACTGGCGGTGGCTGTACAGGAAGGGGCGGAATGTTCGGAGCTCCTGGCTGGTATGGAGCAGCAGGCCAGATTGTTGGCTGATGTGTCTTCGGATGTGGTCCGTACTTCGGCTCTGGCATCTGGGTCTTTGATTGGGGCTCGTAGGTCCCTCTGGTTGCGTTCCTGGAAGGCTGATCCGGGGGAAAAGGCGGCCTTGTTGAGACTGCCGTTTGAAGGTCGTACCTTGTTTGGAGAACAATTGCCATCCATGCTTTCCAAGGCTTTTAAGGAACGGAAGCATGCCTTACCTTATAAAGGGGGTTCTTCTTCGAGTAAAGGGTGGAAGAAACATTCCAGATCTTCTCCTACTAGGGATGCTAAATCCTTTTCATTTAGGAAACGGCGTTTTCAGCCGCGTTTTTCACCTAAGAAGTCTGCTCCTGCGACCCGGGGTGGTTTCAAGAAGGGGTCCTGACAATCACTGTGGGCCTGGCAGAGGGCCGGTTGGGGGAAGACTGAGTCACTTTCTTTCGGCTTGGAAGGACAGTGTAAACGATCATTGGGTACTAGACATTGTGGCCAATGGTTATGTCATAGATTTTGTGGTGGTTCCTCCAGATTCAGGGGTACGTCCCACACCTCTGCCTTTAGAGGGGTCACGGAGAAGAGCATTATTGGACGGAGTGCGGGACTTACTGGTCAAGGGGGCCATTTCCCACGTTCCGCTAGACGAGCGGGGTCAGGGCACTTATTCGGTCTTGTTTCTTGTGCAGAAAGTTTCAGGGGGATTTCGGCCGGTGCTCAATCTAAAGGAGGTGAATACCTGGATCAGGACAGTGCATTTCCGCATGCTGTCCATTCAGACTATTTTTCCATTGGTCAGACACGGGGACTTTCTGGTGTCACTGGATCTGCAGGATGCTTACCTACACGTACCGGTGGCAAGATCCTCTCAAAAGTTCCTGAGGTTTGCTGTGGGTCAGGACCATTATCAGTTTTGCGTTCTGCCTTTCGGTCTAAAATCTTCTCCTCGAATTTTCACAAAGGTGCTGGCTCCTCTAGTGGCTTTGCTTCATTCAGAAGGGGTATTTCTGCATCCTTATCTAGACGACATTTTGATTCATGCCCAATCACGAGACCTTTTGCAGAAGCAGGTGGTCCATGTTCTGGGGGTCCTGCAAAACCACGGGTTTTTAATCAATTGGGAGAAGTCAGACTTAGTGCCGTCCCAGGATCTGGTTTTTCTGGGAGCTCGGTTTCAGACTCTTCTTGGGTTGGTGACTGTGTCAGAAAAACGGTTGGGTGTCCTACAGGCTTTGGTAAAGAAGGTATTGTTGCAGTCTGCTCCCCGAGCTCTTCTATGGTTGCGTCTGCAGGGTCATTTGGCGTCGGTGATATTTCTGGTTCCTTGGGCACGTTTCCATCTCCTGTGCTTGATGACATGGTTCTTGAGAAGGTGGACACCAGGGTCCGGTTCTCTGAAGGACAGGGTTCCAGGGTCCAGATTGATTCACAGAGAGTTGCAATGGTGGTTGGATGCAGACCACCTGAGGATAGGGGTTTCTTTATCGCCTCTGAGACCCGTGGTGGTGACGACGGATGCCAGCCTCTCCGGTTGGGGGGCATGGATGGGGTCGGCTCAGATTCAGGGGTTTTGGTCCCCTCGGGAGGCGAGTCGGTCGTCGAATTGGCGCGAATTGCGGGCAGTATTCCTGGCTCTGGTCCATTTTCAGGATTCCCTGAGGGGTTCGGCGGTTCTGGTTCGCACAGACAACTTAGTGGCCAAGGCTTATGTCAATCGGCAAGGAGGGACCAGGTCAAGGGCTCTGTTCAATCTAGTCAGGGAGATTTTTGTGTGGGCTCAGGAGTGGGTTCCTTCTCTCAGGGCTACGTACATTCGGGGGGTGGTGAATGTTCGGGCGGATCGGCTGAGCAGAGTGATTCCTTCCTCTCAACTTTTCTCTCTCCGGAAGTCTCTGTTTCAGCATCTGGTTCGGCTTTGGGGTCTTCCAGTGCTGGATGTGTTTGCGTCAGTAGGGAATGCGAAAGTGGATCGCTTCTGCTCCCGGTTTCGATGTCCCCAAGCATGGGAGGTGGACGGGATGTCATGTCCTTGGCCGCAGGGCCTTTTGTATGCGTTCCCTCCTTTTCAACTACTCAGGGCGTTTCTGTTACGTGTGAGGGATCTGGGGTCCAGGGTTGTCCTAATTGCGCCACTTTGGCCGAGGGCGAATTGGTTCCCCTTGTTGAGGCTGATGGCGGACGGGAGGATGTGGCCTCTGCCTCTTTGTCCGTCTCCCCTGGAGTTTCCCTGCCTCCCATTGGGGTCATTGAGAAGGTTACACTTGACGGCCTGGAAGTTGAACGACGGGGATTGACAGGTCTGGGGGTGCCGGTAGCTTTGAGTTCTACATTGCTGGCTTCGAGGAGACGTTCCACTTTACTTTCTTATGGTAGACAGTGGAAGGTGTTTTCGTCATGGTGCTTAAGTCGTGAGTTAGATCCTACCTGCGCTTCTATCTTTGAGGTGATGCAGTTCCTGCAGGACGGTGCTCATTTAGGGTTGTCAGTGGCATCTCTTCGGGTGCAGTGGGCGGCTATTCAGGCATTCAGAGGACCATGGCGTAATCTTCAGGATGAAGGGCGCTTGATGCCGAGATTTTTTCAAGGGCTTGTTAATTTATTTCCTCGCCCGGTACGTTCTTTTCCTTCATGGGATCTGTCCTTGGTTTTGGATGTGTTGACGGAGCCCCCTTTTGAACCTTTGGGGGACTGTGATTTGCGCCATCTATCTTTGAAGACATTCTTTTTGGTAGCCATTACTTCGGCTCGTCGGTTGGGGGAATTGGGGGCATTGGCTTGTTCCTTTCCTTTTTGTAAGATTTTTCACGATCGGGTGGTTCTGGTTCCGGTACCTTCCTTTATTCCTAAAGTCAATTCTTCGTTCCATTCCCGGCAGGAGGTCATCCTTCCTTCATTTTGTCCGAATCCCTCCTCAAGGGAGGAGGTCCGTTTGCATTCGTTGGATGTGCGCAGGGTTTTGTTGGAGTATCTGCGGGTGGTGGCTCCTTTTCGTAAAGGGGATTCACTGTTTGTTAATTTTGGTCCGGCTCGCAAAGGTGAGAAACCTTCCACGGCTTCCTTGAGTCGGTGGGTTCGATCTTTAATTCTGTTGGCCTATTCCTTGAAAGAGGTGGTTCCTCCTCAAGGGATTCAGGGGAGATCTACCAGAGGCATGGCGGCTACGGTGGCGGAGCTTCAGGGGACTTCCGTGGTGGAAATTTGCAGGGCCGCCACTTGGGCTTCTCCTTCGACGTTTGTGCGTCATTATAGGCTGTCGGACTTGGGTAGTTTGGAGTCGGTGTTAGGTCACCGGGTCTTATCCTCTATGAGATAATGTTTGGGATGTTCTTGGTGCAGGATATTAAATAAAGGTCTTGCAACTCGATGTCCGTCTCCTGTGTGTTTTCTTGCTATGTCTCATTGGTTAAAAGGAAGGCGAGGGAGGGACGGGAGGTAATGCTTCCATTTTCTTACGATAATGGCATTACTCCTAGTCCTACTCCCTCGCCTTCCTTTTCCGTTCCCTCCCACCCTCCCGGTACGGACTGTCCGAGTTGCAGCTTGGGCTTGGTTTTTGTACAGGAGGGGATAAGGGTGGGGGGGGTTTTTGAAAGGGGAAGGGAGGGTCTAGAGGGGAGGCGGGAGGCCTCATTGGTTAAAAGGAAGGCGAGGGAGTAGGACTAGGAGTAATGCCATTATCGTAAGAAAATGGAAGCAATAAAACGGCCCACACACTGAACTGTCAGAACAGCCCCAGTGGTGTAACGAAACTGGAAGGGTTCCTCCCCCCCTTGCAGGTAACATGGAGGGACCCCCCTCCGGACTCACACAGACAGGTGCTGTGCTGATGGGGCCCATCCCCACACCATGGGGGCTGCAGAAGCCTTTGTTATGCCCTTGACCACTCCCTGATTGCCCTATAGGCCAGGCCAACCCTGTCTGTGCCCCAGAGATGAAGTGTTCCACATTTAAATGGAAGTGGTCTGCGCCCTAGGGGTAATAGGAGCCCTTTAAAAAAATTAAATAAAAAAATAAATAGTGCAAGGGCGAAAGTTTTACTTAGCAATCTCCCCTCCGTACTGCCAAATGTCAGGGTTACCAAATACCTAATATTCCACCTCGTGCCTCCATGTTCCGCAGCCTACACTTCCTGACTCTGTATCACACTCTTGCAAGTCCTTTTTCACCCCTGTCATTATTTTTCTAACTTTCTCTTTTTCCTTTCCTTCCTTTCTCTCTCTTGCAGGAAATCTGATGATAAAAATAATAATCCTGGTCCTGCAGAGATTAAGCAGGGGTCCTCCCCGGCTTAAGCAAGGGGTCTGTTCTCAGTGCTCTTTTTGTATTAAGTGCTTGTAGTATGTGTGTTTTGAGTGGTCCTTTGTCTATGTCAGTGCATCTCTGTCCCAGCTTTCCGAGTGTGTGATGTAGGCAGTGTTTTGTGCTGCATGCTCTCTCTGTAAATCGTGTGTGGGGTCCTTCTGGTCCAGGGACTCAGTTTACCATAATCATAGCTCCTGGTGTAGAAAGTCTACCAGATGCTACTGTTTTATGTATCATGTTCACTATGTAAACACCTGGATAGACTACCACTCATTTCTGAACTTTGACATAAACTGTGTTGGAGTTACCATCAAGCCTACTGCTGTTATTGCAGCATGCAGTATTTAGTAATAGTGTGCAGAGCTCTAGTGACAGGAGGGATCTGTACTAATAGGGTGATGTCCATTCCACATGAAGAGGGCATTACCCAAGAGGTTTGTGTGTATCCCAGGTGAATAGGGCTCTATATAGAAGGGCTATATTGTATTGTACCGTAATTGCATTTATGAAGTGCTCACTTCACTGGCTGAAATGTTAAATAGGCCTGGGTGTAATATAAGCTACGGTGGCCTAATTTGCATAATTCTGAGTATTTTACATTAAACTTTTTACATGAAATCCAAGAAATTATGCTAATGTGCTATGCCAGGTAATTACACACCATTGGTAGCATACTTTTACCACAAGATGGAGGAATAATGTTAATGACCATAACACGATCAGCTGTTGCTCACATCACTCATGTTACCTGTTCTATTTATTTAACATGAAATGCTCCCTTGTGTCAAAAGCTGACCAAGGACACATTTTGAGCTAAAATAGAGCACTAAGAGATGGATTTACATTTCATGTAATTACACATAATTTTGCATAATTTCCCCAAAATTTCCCATAATCACTCAAAAGGAAATTATCTGAACTTTGCACAACCTTAGTGTTGAAGAATTTGTGACGAGTAGCATGCTACTCCAGAACCCAATTTAAAGGTTAATCCAGTAGTTATTGGTTATTGGCGTTAGTCTAGTGTTCTAGAGGAAATCATTCACTGTATTTTCTCCAGTGTGTTTGTGGTAGATTAACTTACTACGAGATAGGTGGTATCATTAGTGGGGACAACATGAGTCCATGTAAATCTCGATGAGATGAAGAGATAGATAGAGGGTGATGTGCATTCCACACAATGGTGCTCTGTGGTTCCCCCATGAAGGAGGCAGAGCATTATGGGGGTAATGTGTACCACAGGTAGAGTCCTGCATCCTTGGAGTGATGTGTGTTTATCTCTGAAGAAGTTGACACGGACCTCTGCGGGTGATGTGCATCCGGGAAGAAGTGGGCAATGTATTAAGGAATTCTATGTCCTGGGAGGGATATGTGTCTGTTCTAGATGAAGCAGGTTCTGGGGATGATGTGCATTCCATATGAACAGCGTGTGATGTGTGTTCCAGACAGAAGGGTGCCTGACGGTAATGCATGCACCAGTGAGGTAATTTTCCAAACACTACTAAGGCAGTGCGTGCCCCAAGTGATATGTGCTCAGTACCCCAAGGATGATAAGTATTCAGGAGATGACCGTTCATCTTCTGAACAAGAGCGATCTTTTGGACCTTTTTCCCAGTAAATGAGAGTAGATCGTCTTGGCTGTCTTCCAGAAAGGGGGACCAGGGCAGTAAACGGGGCCAAAGTCTGTGGCTTGGCATCCGTTCTAGTCTCAGCTATAGTACTTGTCACCATCTGCAAGACTCACAGAGATTTCCCACTTAAATGCCTCTGTCACTCACAAAGGGAAGGAAGATGCAGTCTAGTAGCGAAGCTGATGACCTTGCACCAGGGGCTTGAGCTTGAATCTGGTATTCGCACTTCTCCGAAAACAGGAGCTGGGCAAATCATTTAATAATCTCCCTGTGCATAAATACGTAAAATTAAATTATAAATGTGGGAAATTATTGAGGATGCATATGATTCCCACTCGATGTATACAATTGTGTGTCTTCATCCATATAAAGTACTCTTCCGCCCAAGCGACGTTCACATCTTATAAAATACTTATTTCCCCACTTAAGACCTTAGCCGCTGACAGGGATGTTTCAGTCTCTGCGCCCCACACTAGGACATGGCAGACTCGGTTAGGAGATTACTCTGTGTGCCGAATGGTAGAGGCAGAGAACGCAGCTCTCTCTTATCAGTTCTCAAGAGCATCTGAGCCATCATTCGTCCTTACAGGAGGCTTGTAGGTGGCTTGCGTGTAAGTGTAGCCGCACAGACGGGGTGCAGAATGTTTAACTGGTACATTTCAGTGCTGGTGGTGGTAAAGCTTTTCATCGTACAAAATGTGATTGCACAGTTAGATCGTGCTTTCATGAAAAATTACCAAGCAGTTCGAGGAAATGAAATATTTTGCTATCTCCATGAGACTCTAAGGGATTAGCGTGCTATTCCCTGGCAGGGCAGGTTAACAAAAGAACCAATGGGCTAATATGAAAGCAAACTCCAGTGGGACAAAAGAGAAATGGGGTCTTTAGGCTCGAAGGTGGAGTTGGGGCAGTGATGTCCATGAAGATTCTGTAATGGGGTAGTTGCTAGAAGTACAACAACGTTTAGGTTATCTCTGCATTTGTTGCAAAGTTAGGCTAGTTTATTTGTACGATGATAGGGACAGAATGTAGTTTATTTGTACGCTGATAGGGACAGGCGGTTGTAGGCTGGAAGCTGTACATCATGAAATAAGCCTTTGCCTCATCCTTGGTGGTGTTTCACACACAATCCAAAAACCAAGGACAGGATTAACTTTCCTTTCCTTTCACAGGGTGTGACTTTCCTTGGAGACTTCTCTCAGCAGCTTGGATAGGTGCCTGTTACGAACATGTCATTTACAATAACCATTTGCAAACGGTGGCGTGGTTGCTCAGATTGTTCCTGTCTTGCTGGCTGTATGCATGGCACACCTGGTCCAGGTCATGGGGCGGGCATAGTTACCTGCCTTTAGTCCATTTTCAATATCAGGGGAAAAGCACGCAAAACACCTCTTGGAAAGCCATCTGCACCTCACTTACAACAAGCTCCGCTCACCTATGCTTTACAGGCCCTTCAGTCTGGGCCTGGCACATGGGTGGAATGGTCTTCTTGTTTGTACCGAACCCTAAAGAAAAATAAGCACTGCCAATACCAATAGGTCTCGGCAATCCGAGAGCTACAGGCTTTGGCAGTGTTTATAAATTTGTGTATGGCTCTGAGACTTGTTTTAATAATATACACAATGCATTAACATTGTCAACACCTATAGTTCTTAGATCCTAAATCCAGTGGTCCGTCCACGGGCAAGAATACGGGACTCTAAACTTTCTCCGAACTTCCCAACAAACGAGCCTGGCCAACGTTAAATCCACCTGTCATTGTTTTTCCCTCTTGGAATGCAAATAAAAAGCTCCAGATGGCAGAAATCCAGCAACATGGTCTCCGGGAACCATTGCAGCCAGCAGCAGTACAAGGGGTGTGATGTGAGGCATGGCACATGCCCAGAGGAGCAGAGGCTCTGTTGGGGCAACTAGACCCACCTCCTGCCGAAAGAAGTCCCAAACAAGCCCAGCCTGCAGTGCGCGGCTGCCAGAGTAGACAAGGGAGTGTCTACACCAGTTGTCGTCAAACTTTTTAATGCTGCGCCCCCCATTTGAAAAATAAAAATCCATGGGGCCCCCTTCCGAATTTTTCACAATTCTTTTATAAAGATGGCAATGTGGTTACCTTTTTAAAAATGCAATAACATGCTTCTGCTTAAAACAAAGGCCTGTTTTCTGAATAATGCTTTTTTTAGTCAGAGTCTGGCGCCCCCCCCTGAGATCACTTGAGGCCCCCTAGGGCCCCCCCCCCCAGTTTGAAGACCTCTGGTCTACACCATGATTTTGGAAGGCAGCCCACCTTGTTCATGCGCCGCCTGCGCCTGAAGACTAACTATAAATCCTTCAAATGTGACACAAGGTGTATGAGTCCGACGCTTCGGATTTGAAAATTGTCTGGTTAAGGGGCATAGGCTCAAGTTCCCCGCAGTGTTTGGTTTGGTTTCATCAAGTGGCGCATGGGCGCTTGTGTTTTCGGCTGCTCCGACGTGTTTTGTTTTTTTTCAGCGCTTAATGCAAACGCTTGTGTTTTCGGCTGAAGACGGGAAAACTGGCACTTGTGTTGAGCACTCATGTTGAGAGCTAAGACGAAACAAAGTGGTGCGCGTGACTGGGAGCACAGGCGCTTGTGTTGAGTGCTGAAAACAAACTAAAAAAAGTAGTCCCTAAACACTAATCTAAGATGGGAGGAATGGATGAATGGTAGTACTTGGTTCCTGCGCCTGGGGGAGGGCTAATGACAGGAAGAGGCATGACGAATGCATGCCGTAACATATCAGGAGTATGATTAGGAAAGCAACAATGGAGAAAGCAAATCAGAAGGTTAAGAGCGGGCTGAAGTCCATGAAGTAGATAGAGCATGTCTTGGTTCAAGGAAGCACATGTGCGCCGTCTAGAGCCGAAACCTAATTACCCTCTCTGTCTCATGGCTAAGCCACTGTGATTAACAGATTTACAAACATGTCATGGAACACAGCATAGCGGCCAAAGGTGCTGCTCTGTGTTGTGTAAGAGGGAGAGAGCAGGAAAGCACCATATCTACTAGGATATAACACTGCTCCGCTCTCTCCCTAGGGCCGGCACACAATCAGGCTGCCTAGCGCCACACACACTTTTGCAACATAGTGCAAGGGTGTGCACATGATCTCTTGCATAGGTTTTGTACTGGAAGGGTACCCTTTCGATGTAAAATACTAAGCCCAGCCACACTTCAAAATGTTTCCCAACTTTGGTAGTCCCTTTACATTGCACCACACATGCAAAGTCAGAAATGTTTGGAGAAATAATAGCATTTCTCTTTTTTACTCCTGCCTCAAAGACGTGTTATGTTTTGGTGTAGAATCCTGTCTACTGTTGTTAGTAGATAGGATTTGGCATCAAAACCCAAGGGTGGTTGATGGGGGTGCACATGTACCACTGAAGAAACACTCCCTTGTCCCAAATAGTGCAACGTTCCAGTGCCAAACACGTTTGCTCTTGAAAGTAAATGCAAAATAAAGGTGTTGTGTGGTCTGCGTCACAAAACGCCGCAAAATGCTTGTAAATCTGCCCCTACATGTCTCAATTCAAGATTCTGTGCCGGTCATTTGAAGGGAGCACCTGTCACTGCAAGACTGCACCTGTTGTTTCACAAGCATGTCAGTCATTTCCAAGTCGGAACAAGTAGTTTTCAACATGCATGTGTCCTCGTAGCTTTGCATCTCTCATTTCAAGTGTTAAAATATTTGACAGGCACTTTTCATCTCAACATTGTACCGGTCATTTCAAGTTTCATCCTGTCCCCCACGTGCTCCTACCCTCGCCACATTGTGGCTGTCGTTTCAAGATTGAAAATGTTGTTTGAAACATGCACCTGTCATTTCAGGCTTGAACACGTTTGTAATGTAATGTAGCTAAGACACTCAATTTGCTGCAATGCAATGTGCAAGGGGAAACTCCAGCGCAGTTCCTCCGAAACTTCCTCCGCAGTTCCTCCGAAACTCCTGCGAAGATTGGCCTGCTGCTGTCTCCTGAGCTGGGCCTCTGTTGAAGCCGCCTTGTGCAATGCACAGCATCTGATGGAGAGGCGAGCCCGCAGTCCAGCACAGGATTTGTACTAGACACATACCCTTCCATTACCAATTTCAATGCCTAAACAAACTCATAAGGATCCCAGGGATTGAATGTGTGTTGTGCACAACATATGCATTTTTTTTTTTTTTTTTAGAAATTAACGCCTTTCTCTTTTGTAACACCCCTTCGAGGAGGCATTATTTGTGACAGAAAGTCTAGCCTGGTTATCATAGTAGATCGGGCTCTGCAACGAAACCTGTGGGTGTTTTCACTGATCACCTCAAGCCCCCTTGATGCAAAGCAAAACAAAGCAACACAAATTGATTTCTTGCTCTCGGAAAATGGCATCTTTACAGCACAGAATAACGTTTGTGTTTGAAAGTAAATGCCCATGCATGACTTCTCTTCGTGTCACTTTGCTTGACCGGTCTGAATAGAATGCACACCTTCCATTAAACACTGTTTGCTAATTTCAAGCGTCTGCTTGTTTACGTTGTGCAGTTGCCATATCACCATAGCACCTGCGCTTTCAAGCTTCAACATGTTGTTCCCAACACGCACCTGTCACTTCACCATTGCGTTTGTCATAACAAGCTCCAACATGTTTACAACATGGATCTTTCATCTCAACATTGGTCTGTCGTTTCTGGGCCTACTTGTGTAAGCGCCCTGCATTGGTCTTGAGTTCTTAAATCGTAAATTAATTCGTACTTCAACAAAAATCTTGCTCAATGCTCGCTGCTGACATCTGCGGGAATCAGGTCACAAGGGATACTCGGTTTCACATTTTTCAGAGGTGAGGAATTGTAGACAGTTGCAGTGCCTAACAGCAATGTCTGCTGTTTCTAGCACTAGAAGAGGCAGATGGCTGATATGAAGCAGGGGCCTGGCAAGGATGCCAGGGGCTGTTGTGCAGGCCAGGAAACGGGCCCGTTGGACCGCTGTTGCTGTGGTAAAATTCAGCACTTACCAGGGTTCAAGGGACCCCTCCGCGTTCTGGGCCCCGGTCCCAATGCACCTGCAGCACCAATGCGAGCTTCGCCCCGAGTGAAGCACTCATTTAAATATATGTTAGCTTTTTTAACTACTTAGAGCTCCAGTATCAAGGCTGTTGGCGTGGTCTCGGCCCCTTTTGCACTAGCTTTCTCCCCAACGTGAATTATTCTACTGGGTCTGTTTAGCGGCGTTTATTTGGGATTTGTGTGCATTTTGGAAACAGCATCAGTCAATTAGTCCTTCTTTGTTCCTGTGAGGATTTCAAATCAATGCACAGCAAGTGGGCACCACATAAATGCCGAAGGTTTGCTAAATATTGATCAAAGTAAATAATTTGCCATCAAAACAACATTCTACCTTTTTATCCTGGCTCTTATTGTGTAGTTCAGCCAGGTGCACATTCTGTTTCATAATACATAAGCTCTATTTTCTTCCCTCATATGGCAATATTGCGGGTTTTTTTGCGATTGACATTTCCCTGGACATTCTTTTTTTCCTTGCTATATCCATGCGGATATGATGGCTGCAGAGTTGTCTTTCAGTCGTTCTGTGGCGAGAGCCCGTCCTGCTTTGTTCGACTGCGAGGAGCACCGACCACAACAGGCTGAAGGAGACCATGCACACGCCTGCTGTATCCCAGCATGTGAAGGAGACAGGACACCCTCAACCACGCTAACACCCAGTCACCAAAAGTAGATGTGGGCAGTGCAGAGAGCCTGGGGTTAGGAGCCTAAACATGAACCCAGCCAGCAAAATGAAATGTCAAGTAAATGTTTTTTCACTTTGTCTCATTCTTCCTCCATCTTGCTATCTGGCCCACATTCTCATATTCGCTTTTCCCGCCTTTCTCTCCCTCTCTTTATCTGTGTTTTCTCCGTCCGTCTCACACTTTGTCCTCTGTTTCTTTCCGGCTCTTCTTTCTCTTTGCACCCTCACCATGTCCCTCCTCACTGCCTCCCTTTATCTCTTTCCCTTCTGCCATCGCTCATTTTCTTCCGCTCTCTCTCCATATGCCGCTGCGTCTCTGTCCTCTGACTTTATCGCCCCTTTCTCTTTCTTTTCCGTTTCCTTCTGTCTTCCTTGGTCTCCCCACCCCTTCACACTTGGGTATCGGCCTCCTTGCAAGGAGTTCTTCTTCTCTGCCCCCCTCCCTCCCTCTGCGCAGTATCAGGTCATTCTTCAAGCCCTCTTGGGTGCAACAGAGGAGGGACTGGCCAGGGTCATAAGCTTTTTGCATTATGAATTAGCCACCACACCAACCAATCCCTCTTCTGCTGCACCCTGGGGGTTTGGGAAAGATGAGATTGTGCGCAGAGGGGCGCACTGGAGGCCGAAGCTAAGGTTTCTTGGCTCAGCTCGCTTTTGGTCAAGGTACTCGGAGGACGTCGAGCCGAGCCAGAGGCATATATCTGTCTCGAGTCAGGCTCGAGCTCTAAGTGGCTCTACCACCTCTTAAAAAGGCGCTCAGGCCACATTTCTTTCTCTGGTCGAGCCCTTAGTAAATAGTAAGAACCTGTACAGATGAGAATAGGCAGAGCGCTCAACCGCGAACTGTCATTCGCCCTCTACACACATAACCTCATAGAGGACACTGCACTTTTCCCTAAGACTGTGTCTTGTGCCAGCGTCACGCGGGTGACTGAAAACCAGTCCTATTTATTTAACCAACAGCTTCACACACACCCAACATGCCTGGACATGAAACCTTATGGCGATTAAGGGAACTATAGACTTCATTTCCCAGAATGCTTAGTGTTTTTGGTTGTAAAACCAAAAACTGCTAGCAGGATGGATTGGTGAGCTGCACATCTGCCAATTATCTGGAGGCTCACAAGTTTGAGTTCCAGTAATACCAACCAGGGCCGGCTTTTGGTAGGGTCAGGCTGGGCCCAGGCCCAGGGCGCCAGTCTTCAGAGGGGCGCACACAGCTGTGTGCATTAAGGGTATGCAAACAGCAGCACCTCTGATCTTGCTCCAGCCGTGCCCATGTTCCTGCGCGCTGTGTCTCTGTCAGGTTTGCCAGTTAAAAGTGGTTCTTAAATATCATACTATAGGTGATGTTTTTTAACACCTCAGTAGCCCCCTTCCTTACTCCTCTCACTCCTAAAAAAGTTATTAGCAAAGGTCACCATCATGAGATCTGTTGCTATCTATGCTTGCATTCTTTGCATCCAAACACAGCATCGGCTTCTCCGCTATGGTGGAGGTGCATCACGCCTGTCAGCAGCAGCAGCTGCAAAACTTTAAAAATACGACGATAATAAACTATCTTTATAATTTTTTATTTTTAAAGGAACAGGGCAATTGGCATGCGCATGCATGTTTGAACGGCCGTCTTGGGCAGGCCAAGCACACATGTGCACTAAGCTCTCTCCAACCCAGCACTGTGTTGGAGACCGCAGACAGAGATTCCTAGTCTACCACGGAGCGCCAAACCAGGATGCTCCGGCCAATCCTAGCGATGCTTTCATGCAGCATGAAAGCAGCGCTAGGGTTGGCCGCAGGACAGGCTGGGAGCCTGTGCCTGCTATGATGAGGAGCAGCACGGTAGCGGCGGCGCGTAAGGTAAGTTTTGTTGAAAAAAATATTTTTTGTGTTTGTCCCCTCCGCCCCCAACACCACTCACCGCCCCACCCCTTTTCCGCTCCGTGAGCTGTGACTGTCCAAACACTCTATGCCCTCAAATAAATCTGTCTCGTCATAAAACTGTCCTTTCCTTTACTGCCCATGTTTTTGTCTATGCAATAGCAGTGTACCTTCTTTCCGGTAACCTTACATTCTACCCATCTTTCTGCTATCATGTCCACATTGTGGATCTCCTTTGCCCCTTATTTCTCCCTTGCCTTTTCCTTTCACCAGCGTCCTCACACTTTCACATTAGCTTCCACATGCTTTTGTTGCTCGAATGCGGATTTACCTTAAAGAAATGAAAGACAAGAGGCATTTGGCAAAACAGAAACAGTTGGTTTAATTAAACGCAGCAGCAGGGAGAGAGCAGTACAGAGTCGGGGTCTGATGACTGCCTCTCAAAGTTACAGAGTTCTGAGCACCCTAACATAACTCTTTAAGGGTTATAAAACAATATTATATATATTTTGCAGAAAGGAATCTGGGCCTAGTCACAGAGTCGTACATCTGACCATCTGATAAAGTGCTCAGGTGGGTCTCAACCTTGTGTGGACTAAATGCAGGCTAGTAGGTAACATGTCCAGATGTTCGGCATAAGGAGCACGTGATCACTGTGTGTTGTGTGTGTGTGTTGTGCACTGATTGGCTGAGTGTTCCTAACCTCATGTGGCATCTCCCTTTTATGGTGTTTTGGGAACAGGCACCCCCTCCGGCCAAATGTGTTTTATTGGGGGCCAATCTCCTATGACTACTGGAGTGTCACTGCCTATCTGAGGGATCAATCTGGGTTTTCCTGTTTGAGCGTTTGTCTATGGGCTACATGTCATCCCACCTGTGATCTGTCAATCAGTAGCTTCAGGCCTAGGTCACAGAGCATGCCTGACCACATGTTTCTGACTCAGGGTTGATGGGATGGTCATGTCAGGTGGATCTGACAACAGTGATGCACGTTCATTACTAAGCTAGCACATATCATGGCATATACTGACATTGTATTTAGGCATATTAACACCTCCACAGTACAACATAAGCATCTTTGAACCTTGTAAACTGGTGTTACCATTACCCAACTTAGTGATACTCAATTTATCAGCCTTAGAAGGACGAAATGCTGAGAAGTCACCTGGCAATTTTCAAACGCATGAGCAGGAGGTCACACAAATGTCAGTATCAAACGATTGACTCACTGAGGTGTTCTACTGGCTTTGAAGCCCTTTATTCATTCATGAATATATTCAGTTATCTCTTGCAGCTGTACTGCTCTTTGTGGGGTGTAACAAAAATCTAGAGGGGAGAGCATTGAACGAAAAGGGTTGATGGGAAGTGCAAAATTCCCCCCACTGTGGCAGTCTAGCTAGCCGGTTTGGTGAGTGAGGAAGGAAACTTAAAGAGAGGAAAAGAGAGTTAGGAGAAACTTAAAAAGTTCAGCCCCTTGGCTCTCTACAGTCTATTGTTAGCCAGGGTATCGCTCCTGAAAACCTGGGGGGACACCCTTGAAGGAGGCGACAAAGCCAAGAGATGCCTGTTAGCGATATAAGGCCCCAGTCTGACCTCTAACACCACAGATCATGACATCATGATTTGATGAATCTGTACTTGAGGGAGCTTTCTACCTCCTTTGGTGTTTCATTTTCATCTCGCCTCATAAAATGATCTCAACAGTTCATAGCGGCCCTCTCTTTGTATGGGTCCTGTCAGCTACCATGAGGAGTTCCCCCCGAAGAAGTGTCAGCCATGACCTTCAATATTTATATCCATCCCTTCCTAGGGACTCAGGACAACCTCCTCTTCCACTTCTAATCCTGCAACTTACCAAGTCCTAAAACCCTGTCTGTAATTGCATCATGATGGCAAAGATTCCTTAAACTTAAAGGATATAAAAATGAGCTGCAGTCATTCAGCAGTGAACCTCCGCTCATCCATGCAAACCCCACCACTCATCAGGTCAGCCAGTCACCTAAGAAACAAGTCCGGAATTATCAAGAGTGCCCTATTCATTATTCTTACCAACACTCTTTACTACAATCTTCCCTTTCTCCTGTGTATTTCCTCCCCTGCGAGTCACTCAGCAATAGTGAACACTATCATCAACTTCCAACACTGTGTTAGTCTACCAAAATACAAATACACTTATCCTCAAATGGTCCAAAACACAAGGCCATTAACTGACAGAAGCATTGGTACTCCATCCGTCCAATTAACAATCACTGAACGTGTGTTAGAAAGCAAACATTATTATTAGAAATGTGTCACTAAAAGATAATGTGAAATAGTATGTATTAAAAGCCCTAACTGGAAAATTGTGTTAGAAAAATAAAAGTGTTCTCTGAAAAGTGATTGCCCTGGTGTCAGCCACAATTAAGGTCGACATGAAGTAAATAAGTACTAATGTAAATGTATTTTGTTTAATCATAATTAAATGTACTGACAAAAGATGATTATTAATATGTACTATAAGGTTAATGGTTTAAAAATGAAATGTTTTATTCGTCACATTTAGTATTAGTTAAAAGGCCTCACGTTTTAGTAATTTTCCAGAAAGACGATGTTTAAATGTTGCGCTAACTTTGCAAAATAATGCTTCTTCAGACATTCTGTGTGACTTGCACAGTGGAAAGTTCTGTCCTGCTTCTACTGCTTGTGTTGTATATTTACTCAAGATAAAAATTGTTAGTTTTAAACAATGAGCCTGAGTGCTCAATGTCGTGTTTCATGTTGCATTTTAAAATGTATTTAATCAAGGAAGCTGCTGACCGGAGACGAGAAAGGAGTGACAGGGTAAACCAATCCTGGGTGCAGAGAAGAAGAAAAGATACATCTGAAGCACCTCATAGTCTTGTCCAATAGAAACTTAGTTAGTAACTTTTTGGGACTTTAATATAACAACGTTTTTTTGGTGATGAAAGTTAGTTCTGTTCCAGTTTTGGTCTGAATTAGATGTGTTTGTGCCTTTGCTATGATTCTAGCAGTTCAGTTATATTAGGCCCAACTTTACTGAACTGTTTCCCTTTTATGTCCTGAAGCGGACTAATGAAGACCCGATGTTCCTGCGCTCTGCTGATGAAGATTCTACTGATTGCTGATCCATTTAGGAGAGGTAAAACAAATGAGCATTTTTCTTTCTTGCAGGTTTTTCTTCCTTAGAAAATCCAACCACTTATTTTGGTTAGCGCCATAGTTAGATGTTTTTCAAATTCATTTTTGTCTTATTTTTCTTTTGGCATAAAGTCCACACATGCTTTCTAAATTAGAGTAATAGTTAGGAATGCCTGACCCAATGTCTAAATTCAACTGTTTATTAAATGATTGTAATTAATTCAACTGCACAAACTAAATGTATAATGTTTCTGTTTTTCATTTAATTCTGTTGTTATTCTGCATTGGTTTCTTGGCCTGTCTAGTGATAAATTATTTGTTTAGACTGAGATTTGTTAGACGATTTGGACAACCTGTGTTGTTTTTGTACTTCTATCATTTGGTCTTGCATATGATTTACATGATTTTGACATGGTAAACTAAGGGGCAATAAATGTTTAAACTTTACCAACTTGGTGCGGTGATTCATGGCCACATAGGCCATGGTGTGTTTATATTACTGACTCTAAATTGAATATTTTGATTATTGGATGATATAGTTGATGTTTACTACACTTTATAACTTGATTGGATGTTCTCTCACACCCGTCTGAGTCCAAAGATCTGAGTCGACCTCTGAGAGTAATAGATGTTTTACCCTTTATGTGTCACCTTATCGTAATAAGATAAAATAAAATAAGGTTTGACATGCCCACACTTGCCAACGTCACTTCCTGAATTCCAAAAGAAGACCCTTAGTTTTACATTCAAATGCAACCATAGGAATACAGTAGCAGCACAAATTCTACACCACTTTGATAGATGCCTCCGGCATTTCCCCAAGAAATATCTTTGCCTAGTTTCCAAAACTCTCCACAGACCAAAAGGAATTGGAAGCTTCACAGTACAATTTTTTTTTGCTATGGAGCACAATCCCTATGGCCATCAGCGGTAAAGGCAACCATCTCACTTTACGGACGACACATTAAAAAAGTAGTGTTTTTAATCAAGTGTACCCCCACTCCTTCTAGCCACAAAGCATATGGAGGTGATTCATTTGCAAAATCTTGATTTATGATTAATTAATTCATACATTTATTTATTCCTTCAAAGTAGAAAAAGTGATATTATACAGAATGTGTTAGAAATAGACAGAACAAGGAGAGTGCTACAATATTGATAAAAACACATGGTGGGCACTCAGTGGGAGACTGACATAAGAAAGTAGGTAGGACAATGGATGCACAGAATGGTGAAATTGTCAACAACCATTGGCAAAGCCAATAGGTCTTGCCTTATGGCATATTGGCTTTGCAAAATATTTGTGTCATGCTGTGCATCATTGTGGCTGCTGTGTAGCATGGCTATAAAAAAATGTGATGTGTCTTTGCAAATTATTTTTTGCCATGCTGTGGATCATCATGGCTGCTGTGTAGCCTGGCTATAAAAAATGCGATGTGAATGGTGTATCATTTTCTAGATGCACATATGCATTCAACGTGCAGGCACGCACCTACAATAGGAACATTTTTTTATTTACTAACCTAAATGGATCCGTGAAAAAAGTATGTAGAAAGTGCTGTTTTAAAACATAAAACAAAAGTGCTTTTTGAAAAAAAATAATGGGCGAGCGGGTTGCGGAAGCACATCTGGGAGGGACAGAACTGAAGCAACACAGGGGTGAAGTAACACAAGGTGGTGGGGGAAGCAACATAGCAGGTGGGCGGGGAAGAAGAAACAAGAGGGAAGATAACCTAGGCAAAAGAGAGCAGTGTACCATGACGAGTGAGAGGGCAGGTTAGGGTGGGCTAAAGTACACAGGCAAGAGAGAGGAACACAAGTGTGGATGGGAGGAGAGAAGCACATGGGCAAGAGTGAGTGAGGGGAGAAACTCACTTGAGGGGGACAGCTGGAAAACACAGGCACTCTCATGAAGTGCTTAAGTAAAAAGTAGTTCTCTAAAGACGAGCAGAGGAAGCACAGAAGCCACTCAGTCAAACAGATGGTAGGAAGACTATGTTCCATAGCAGGGATAAACACAAGATGGACAAGCTGAAATAAGGAAAGCCATTCAATAGACGGCAAGCAAGTAAGAGTGACACAAAAGCCAACCAATGGTAAGCATATCAGCAAGCTTCAAGCCACTGGATGTTCTTCGTATGCCCACAATATGTCTTACGGAAAAAGACAACTTTTCCAGTCTAGCAAGATTGACCTAAAAATGGGCGAAAGTGGTGAGTAGGTGATTATAAATGAGAGAAAAATGATACAAATATATCAACTGAATATTCAAAATGAAAGCTGCACATCACAAACAGTATAGAAAGATGTACACTGTGGAGAAAGAGAACAGATTGCATACATGCCAACAGACCATAACCAGGAGGAAGACTCACAATTTTTGCTGCCAAAAATTGCATTATTTTAGCTATCTGCTCCCTGAAATGGCCTCTGCTTCATGAGAAGTCAAATACATTACCCTGATTTTTTTTTTAAATCCCCCACTTTTCTGCTCCAAAATGTTGGCATTTATGAGATTGTAAAGAGGGTATGATAGGATGAAGGTACAGAAAAAGTAAGAGAGCTGGAGACCTTGGTTATGTTCAAGAAAAAAGTAATGGAAAAGAGGGGCACTTCCTTCTGTATGTTTTCCCCTGTAAAAAATGTGAAAGAATAAACTTGTTTTTATTTCCCCAGCTGTGATGGTGCTTTCATTTTAATTGAAGGCCCGCACGTTCCTTCCTGCATGAATGATGGTGGAAGGGGTAGGGCTTAATTGACAGCAGACTTGGTCTTGGACTCAACTGAGTGACTCACTCGAGTAAAGTGTGCATGTGGGGCTGGACAGGTGTCTTTCTCTGGCCAACCTGACATGCGCACTTGAGGCCTCTTCTACCCACGCAATGTAGTGAGCCATGGGATCACAGCAGCAGCCCTCTGGTCTCTTGAGGAGCGCTGCGTTTGCCTGAACCAACCAATGCTAGCACTGCTCTCATGCTTTTTAACATAAACAGCAAGGGAGCAGCTGTTGGATTGGCTCAAAAGACGCAGACAGGCTTCTCTACTAGTCAAGCACAAGAAGCATGAAGGTGGAATAGGTTCCTGTTCAGAAGTAAACAGGTCAGATTATAAAAGTAAAGAGTTAACAACTTATCCACAAAATGTATGCATGCTGCAAAGAGAAGATAAAAATAATAATGTCACAATTGTTCTCTTGTTGCAAGCGACTTATCACATCCTTCTGGTATACTCCATTGGTGGCTACGCATCCAAAGTATTATAAAATCACTGCCCTTACTATACAACAGCTGCTGGGTGGCCTTTTCCTTTGGACAGGTAAAAACAAGGTTATCTTACAATTCCCACTGTATAAATCAAGGATCCAAGTTATTTGGATTGTTGATTTCCATAGTGAGAATTGTAAGATGACTTTTTTTCGCTTACTCCTGTCATTATCGACTCATTTCCATAGTTTAAGGGTGAACTTTCAAGTCCTAGAGCATTCACAAACTTCTTCACTTCATCATCCAAAAAGTAAATAAAGAGCTGCGGCGTGGAGCTTTTATAATTTGCTTTTCCTTTTTGGATCATGAAGCAAGGAAGTTGGTGAATATGCCAGGACTGGAAAGCTCATCTGTAAACAGCAGAGAACTGGGCTCCTGCCGTGAGCAGAGCGTGCGCGGCTGCACTGACAGGGCCCTGTGTTCTGCCTGCACGGTGTTATGCTTAGTGCAGACATGCATTGTGCTTGTGTTCTGTAAATCTGTAATGGAGCCTGGCAGCCTCTCCCAATCTGTCATTCACATTATGCCGCTAGGGAGTCAGCAGACGACCTAACTACCGGCGACGGCGCTGCGGCACTGCAATACACAGTTTTGTAATGTGATGTCACTTTTTGATTTTTTTGTGCGCACGTCACACAGCATGGCCCAACAGCACACAGCAGGAACCACCAGGTGTGACCGTGGCAACGTGACAAGTGGCTTGTAGCCTGGAAAAATCCGTAGTTTGCAGAAGGCTGGTACTTCTGGGCGCTGCTTTGATTACAGCTTTTTTCACCTCTTTCAAAATGCTTGTTACAATTCAAACCATTTGTCAGGACAAACAGAGCCCGGTAACCCGTAGCTGCACATGATGGGGTGAGTCCTGGTAATGATGTCATAACATACCTGCTTGGGCTGTAAACTTTGGAGATCCTAGTCTTCTCTTTGCGCTTGCTGCTGTTGTGACCACCAGGTTAGCAGATGTGCAGCTTCCATTCTGGCTTGTTGAACATATTTAATGGAGTAAGATATGGGGCAGTTTTAATGTGTTGGAAAATTTAGAGATTGCATGTTCACAATAGCTTCAAAAACCATCTTGCTTTTTCCAATTTTCTTTAAAATAAAACATTTACCCACTCTTTTTTAGGGTCGAGCCTGATTGCATGCGCTCGCGCATGCGTATCGCAGCGAGACACTTTAGTTACTAGAAAAGGGCTTGGAGCCCTGTCGACGTCATGTCAGTGTCCTTCATTGGTTCATGGGCTTGCCTAGTAAAATCTGCTTGCTTTCATTAGTCGAAGGCATGCACACGTCATGCCTTTTCCGGTGGCTAGCCCTCCTTGAGCGCAGCAACCAAGTACAGAAAACATGCGAGGCTCGCTGTTTTCTGTCTGATCGTGGACTACTTTTTTCTCTATTTTCCACGCGAATTCGCTTGGCAGAAGTTGAGAGCTTTACACATTTAATTTCACTTTTTTGGGTTACCTACATAAGGGCACTTTTGCCGATAGATGAAAAGTCGGGTTAGGAGTTCACAACGCGATCAGCTCTAACATGACCAAACGCGAGACCCGTTGCATTGCAAATGCTTGTTTTAAAATGGTCCTGGTAGGGAAAACCCCCAAACCACTCTTATCTAAGTCAGGTTCTCTAGCTTGTGACGTAACACAGATCCCCAACTTTTATGCCCCACCACTTTGAAATGTCTCCAGCCACCACTGATGGAACAGCTTGGGAGAGGAGGAAAGGCAAATAGGGAGATCGAAAACGGCATGGCACTGAAAGTGTACTCCACCTTCTCAAAACATGGACATTCCTAAGGAACTCTGCTTAAAATGGCAGACCTAAAAATTTCTTTTACATTCCGGGCTAAACCATGGTGAAGCTATTTGTGCTGCTTTTTTGCAGTTTTATATAGCCAAAAGTTGGCCCAAGGGCATACGTAAACTATACATAAGCACCAGATTAATTACACAAGATCTGATTATTGTTTTTTGAGGCACAAAGAGATTACCTGATTTGCCCAGAATCACAGGATGTTCAGCTGGTGCCAGGACTCAAACCTATTTCCACAGTTCTAAAATCAATGGCTCTGACATGAGGCCACATCCCCATTTTCAGACTGATAGGCAAGAGCACAGGTCTGCAACACTGTACTGATAAGGAAGCATGGACATAGCTAAACAAAAGCACAATGCTTTCTGTGTTGACTTACCATCTTGAGGTAATAGCTATTTTAACAGGTAGTCATATGGTGCAGAAGATGTTCATGGGAGTTGTGGTCCTTAATAATTTTTGAGAATATCAGTTTTGTTTGCTGCTGATGTTGGCCAATTAAAAGTGTCACGCAACATTAATTTGCGTCTCTTTTCTACTTTGTGTTTTTTAGTGATAAGGCTAATTCTTTTTGTGACTGAAAGTGAAGTCTGTCCAGTTGGCATCTTGGAAGTCAACACACTTGGCCTGTGTGCCTAATGAAAGTGGAATGCCAAAATAGACTGAAATTAAAGAGAGGAGCTTAAACTCAAGGGAGTGATATCAGTCGTGAGGGAAATGAGCAAGAATGAGGGAATACCAAATGTAAAAGGAATGCCAAACTAAAAGGGTCTACCAAATGTGAGAGGAATGCCAAACTAAAAGGGTATATTAAATGTCAGTGAAATGTCGGACTAAATGGGTATACCGAATGTGAGGGGAATACCAAACTAAAAGATAAAACCAAATGTTAGGGGAATGTTAAAAGGGTATATGGAAAACAGCATTAGCAACAACAGGGTGAATAATGTGTGTAGGAGTCAGAAAAAGAGAAAGCTAGAGAAAGGGAGTATGGGAAAGACAGAAGGGCAGAGGGAATTTAAATGTGGGCACTGTGTAGAAAAGTGGGCTACTTGCCAGATTAATGACAACCACCCATTTCCAATGAAAGTCACTTGGCGGTCTGTGCATTTTTCTGCGCACTTACCTTTTGGATGTCTCTGTATCATCCGGTGACTTTTTGTTATTAAGTCTGGCCTAGAAAACAATTGTAACCTTATGTTTTCCAAAAAAATGCATCAGATATATACGTTGGTATATTCAAGTGCCATTCATATTTTGTAGTGCAGGGTTCAGTTTCACACACCTCTGCTAATAACTCTTTTCACATTGGGGGATTCAATTTTGGTCTTCTACACATACATGTCCACCTAAAAATGAGTCCACTTGAATGCTAGAGCTGGTAAGCTAATTTCTGACTTATTTTCATTTTTCTAATGTATTCTTGCAATGGTTACTTTTCGCTTACCTTTTCACAAAATGCAGGCCACTTTTAGTTGAAGATACGTGCCTGCTTTACTA
Source organism: Pleurodeles waltl (assembly GCF_031143425.1). Lineage (NCBI taxonomy): Eukaryota > Metazoa > Chordata > Amphibia > Caudata > Salamandridae > Pleurodeles > Pleurodeles waltl. Next base: position 544,339,644 of record NC_090451.1, read on the forward strand.
CACTTTTAATGTACATTACATATGTTCGAAAAAAATATTTAAAAATAAATTAGAGGCTTGCCAAGGCCGGACCTTTGTGATTTTCAGTGCTTGGCACGGTTGGTATTAGCACTTTTTCCGTTTATAAAGCAACACGTAGGAGTGCCCCTCCCGTTTGCTCATTACAGTGAAGATATCTTTTTTATGGCAATTGAACTTTTTTTTAAATAACATATTCATTGGAAATATAGTAAAAAGAAAATAAAACGATTCCTGCTGACCGCTCTGTATTTCCGAATGTGCCGGATTTATAAGTATTTACATTTTGTTGTGTCACAAAAAACTGACATCGTACAGCCTTTCCTTTCACGCTTCGTGTACCCCAGCAAGACGGTTACATAATTCACTTTACTTTCCCCGACTGCAAACTGAGAGGAGCTTGTAAACACCAGTCCCATGTGTAAAACAAGCATTTACAATGCAACGGGTCTCGCGTTTGCTCATGTTAGAGCTGATCGCGTTGTAAACTCCTAACCCGACTTTTCACCTATCGGGCAAAAGTGCATTTATGAACACAACCCGAAAAAGTGAAATTAACTATGTAAAGCACTCGACTACTGCCAAGCGAGATCGCGCTCGTAAATTAGAGAAAAAGAAGTCCACGAGCCCGATGGAAAACAGCGAGCCTCGCATGTTTTCTGTACTTGGTCGCTGCGCTCGAGGAGGGCTAGCCACCGGAAAAGGCATGACATATGCTTGCCTCCGACTAATGAAAACAAGCAGATTTTATTTAGCAAGCCCACGAACCAATAAAAAACACTGACGTGAAGTTGACAGGGCTCAGAGCCCTTTTCTAAATACAAAAGCGTCTCGCTGCGATACGCATGGGCGAGCGCATGCAACGCAGGCTCGACCCTACAAAATAGGCGGCAGAAAACAAAGCCTGACTTTTGACCTCTGTCTCCGAAACACAGCAAATGTGACAAGTTAAATACAGACTTGGAAGGCATCTTTATTTATTGCTTGGACGTTTGTGGCCCACCAAATGTTGCATTGTGACCTACCAGTGGGTCGCGACCACAGTTTGGGGAACACTGCTCTAGAACCAGCTGTTGCAGGGGCACAGACAGTTGGTCATTATGGCATCCTAGCTGGAAGTAAGTGACCTCACATCCTGTGACGTGAAGGCGTAGGATTCTGAACGGGACCATTACACAGAGACAGAGAAGATCGGGGATGTCATTCTATGTATTTAATAAACTGGACTTGGATACTATAAGTTCATATAGTATGGTCATCATCCACAGCCAACCAGAGCAGTCTTGCGCTCAGAGAAAAGTGTGCAGTTGAATTAAGGGGACACACCAAAGATGGCAAGGTATGCATATCGGGGTTAATTCAGATGCGTTGCCAGGTGGAACATTTTAATGCTGTGACGGTTGTGAACATGACATGAGGTTGAGTTTGATGAAAAGTGGCTGAGAAGGAAACCTGCAGGCACTCTCACCCAGCAGCCTAACACACCTTTGTGCTGCCTCGTGGCACCTACCTGTATACCTATTGATAGGGTACACATTAAATCAAGGAATGTCATTCTGAAATTCCTTCGATTCCAGACACAGGGCAGCAGGACAGTACAGCACACACCTGCAAACAATGTAGAAATTGCTTCCAGCTGAGGACAGGGACAATATTTATAGGCAGATAAAATGAACGAGTTGCCTCGTATCTTGTTAGCTTGACACATTCTGTCAATGAGAGATATTAACGCCCTTTGGACACTCCTTTTGTATGCCTAGAGTGCATGGTGACTATCGTGGTTTTGGCATCTTGTGTAGTGAGGGTATCACAGCCCTTAGTGTGTTATTCCCTAATGGTATGTGCAGGTGGTATGCCATCACTTTCAGGCACATGGTACCCCGATTCCTTAGGGACCTACAGCGCCCGGTGTACTATCTCACAGCAAAGTATCATGAGCCCGCCCTCAACCTGTGATTGCAACTGTGTTAATAACACTTGATTATAGTTCCTGACGCGTGTAGGACCAGACCTACTGGTTCAGGGGGGCAAATGTCATTTTTAGCCTCAATATTGACTATGAAGTTATCCCAGAGACCCAGTTCTTTAATCAATACCCCCCGTTATTGAGAGAATGAAGTGTGTGTGCTTCTGCCCTCGCCCACCTTAGCAAGTCACCCAACTAGCGGCGCCTGTCTGGTAACCCTGGTGCTTTCCATTGCATTGCTATGAGGCGTTTGAATAACACAAATGCCAGATCTACACACCTGTGTACTTGTCTATCTTTTATGACCTGGTGCGTCTGCCTAGAAGGCAGGATTCCTGTGTAAGAAGTAATGTGTGACCGACCATTTCCCCTGTTACGGAGGTAATGTCATGCCAGGTCCGTTGTATAGGTGGGCAAGCTCATATCATGTGATAGAAAGTGGCTCATGGTTCCTCGCAGCGCGGGCAAAAGTAGTTAGTTTGAGGGAGCATGCGATGAAGTCGGTGGGCTGAAAGGTAGGTTTGGTGTAAATAATTTAAATGGATGTAACAGAATCTAGGGTTATGTGATACCTCCTTTATCATTCGGATCGCTGTGGCCCATGCAGATAGCGTTAGCAATTCATGGAGGACCCCATCCCATCTCGCCCGTGCCCTCGCTTGATCTGTGTCGAAGTTCTCCAGGAGAGAGCTATACAACAGAGCTATAATGTGGGTAGGCCCTATGCCGGACAATATAATATGTAATGTAGGTGAAATAAGGTGTTCTGAGTCTCTGCCTCGCCAGATGTTTTGTATGAGTTGTTTCAACGCGCAGTAGGTTAGAAACCGCCCTGAACCTATGCCATAAGTATCATCTAATTCCATGTATGTCATGTTAAAACCTTCCTTAAATAGGTCATCTATAGTGTTTATTCCCATCTCTAACTAATGGATCTAAGGAATGATGTTCCTTCCACGTATGTAACAGCTCCAGCACATACGAGCCACTTCTATCAGGTTGTTTCCTAGCATGGGAGAGGTTGTGTGGTCCTATAACCATGCAAGCACGCTTATCCTTCCCAGACTTTCACATACTGGCAATGACTTCACAATGGGGGAGTTCTGTAACCATTGAAGCAGTCACGGCCTTTATGCTCCTGCATAGTACAGCTCATAATCTGGCATGCCCAGGCCCCCCTTCGTAAGCGGGTGATGTGTTACTGTAAGTGTGACTCGCTGCCAACCAGTTCCCCATATTAATTTCAGCATCAGGCCATTCAGGGTCCTGAAAAAGGATCGAGGCACTACTAACGGAAGTGCAGTAAAGAAATACAGCAGTCTGGGAAGTATGATCATCTTTGCAACAGCCACTCGTCCCAAAGGCGACAGTGGAAATGACCCGCAAAATTGTAAAGATCCCTTAATCGCGCGCATCTGAAGTCCTAAATTACCCTCCAGGAAGTCTTCTTTAGTATAATAGATTTGGATGCCAAGATACTTAAAAGTAGAGTGGCATCATAAACTACAACATTCATAACCATCAGTGTCCAACTTAGATAAAGTTTGCACGGCTGCAGTGACATTTTCAATAAAGAGCACAAATAAAGTACATGCACAGAAAAAAATCGGTGCCAAAATAACAGGGCAGCAAAAATTTAACTTTTCGTCTGGTCGGTCATTACGAATGTTGTTTTGAGACTTGACAGCCCGTGCAAATGTTGTTTCAGAGTTACACAGCATCGGTGTAATGTTTTCGTGGAGATTGTGATATGGCATTATTTTAAACTGCGATTATATCAATAAAGACCTGAGAAGGGAACATGAACACCAGGTGCTCTCAAATACTCAAGACACTAGAAAAAAAAAAACTTTCCTACCCAGTGTTGTACGCTACACACCACCCTTTTTCTCCTGACACTGCTGCTAGGGTGTCTGAGACCAGCCTACATATGTCTCGCTCTCAGACGATGCTAGAGATCTCAACCCACAAAGCGGGGATTGCTCTAGAAACGTAGGAGACACCTCACAGAAGTACCCAGACTTGAGCTGCAGGATGTTGATTCTAGTGTCAAGGGACTTCTCATCACCGGGGAACTCATGTTATGCAGGGATGGGAGGCCGTGCAAAAGGTGCTGCGGCATGCCACTAGACTTAACCCTAGTCTGTTCCTAGTATAGTCCCTGAGATGGTGTGTTGTATCGGGCACTCTGTGATAGTGCACACCCAGTTGGTCTCATGACAGAAAGTAGTTAAACATGAACCCAAGGGGCTTGCACAACTTTATTTCTATAAAACCTATGAAAATGGTGAAAACAAACTAATGCATGCTCCAGTCTGTAAGGTACCACGGCACAACCAACTTGTTCTAGTGCCGTATAATTTTCTGCCAAATTCATCCGGGCAGAGGACCATAACATCACTTATAGCGCTCCGCAAACCAGCTGTCGCCAGTGAGCGCTACCAGCTTACAAGGTATTCAGCGATCTCACGTTGGCTTTCCCCCTCCCCAGTTTATGCCCCCAACCCAACACACGCTTTCTAGAGTGAACATGTGACATGCTTTCAGGACCATTAATACAATTCGGTGCGATTTGATGTGAATTTACACAACATGCCAATCCGTCCAGTGAACATAGCGTTCTTTGTTAAAAACAGTGTTAAAATGCCAAGACCTGGCCAACATTGTATGGAAATGGCACGATAAGAGCATGCTTTATGTACGGGTTTTAGACGATGGCGGAAATGATCGACAAGGCCCTCACTGCTAGTGTCAGTGGGTCTGGACTTGGTGGGGTGGCCAGTGATGAAAGGACGCCTCGTGTGTACCCAACGCACTTCCATCTCCAGGCTTCATCTCCTCACACAGGCCCCCGTGAGAGCTGCCGGCCTCATTGATTTCACCCCCACCTGCCACCTGCTGCAGCATTCAGCACAGAGATGAAAGGCCCCCTCAAAGCCATCTCCTAACCAGGCTCGTCTGAGGTAATGGAAGACCGCGAAGGGAGGCTCTCAATTCATGCCCCCACCTGGGAAAATAAAAAATGTTTTCCATTTTAAGGCTGTTCGTTTAACATGCTGATGTTGGATGGGCGTGGGGGTGGCTCAATGAATCCACGGACTACGGTAGGTTCTTTATTGTGGATTATCAAGATCGAAGCTACGGAGTAAGAGCCACAAATTTGCCCCAGTCACAAACAGTGGCTTGGAATCCATTGTACAGGGTTCTATAGTGCCTTTATGGAGTAGTGACCTTTCCCCAAGACCCTGCCATTCCATGTTTCTCTCTTCTTAACCTGGGGAGAAGTTTCCTTCAACAATATTTCCTTTCAAGGGAACTTGAGAGCGCTAGAAAGCCCGGTTTAGGATTACAGGGACCATAGGTACATTTATGCGGCACTAGGGCGACATTTGGCACTGTTCATGGCCCCTTTGAGCTTCTGTCCCGGTGGTTCTCCCACACCTCTCTTGGATTAATGACATGAGGTCTGAAGGCGCTCACAGGGTGTTTGGCCTTGCTTTCACACCCTGCTTTGATAAATTGGAGAAGTCCACGTGCATAACATCCTACAGCACTAAAAAAACCCTAATCACAATCCTGCTCCGGGGGTTTACCTGTAAGCAAACAGCACATGTGGAATGTACTGGTCACCCTGCATCCTCATGGGAACGTTTTCTGGAGTCCCAGGGCAGAGACGGAAGTTACCGGGTTAATACGTTGACAAACCGAGCCTTTTACCCCGGGTGTCCTGGCATTTTACTTTACTATTAAGCCTAAAACTGTGCACCAAGTTCAGCATTTGTTCCTCTGGGCAGGGACATCCAGCAGTCAAAGGCTTTCTTAGGGATGTGGTGATGGTTAAGACTCAGAACTGAGTAAAAAACATTTAACAATGATTAATAAATAATTATCCAGCCAGTGCTTTTACATAAGAAAAAAAGTACTTTACTTCTGTGACGTACCGCACACAATGCAATACTGTACGCAAAAAGTCAGAGTACCATGTTATGATATACAGTCGGCAAGACAACCTCTTTTCATTGGTTGGAGGAGTGGATGTAGCTTAAACTGCTCTCATGAGTGCAAATCCCACCACATGCCCTTTCAGAAACAACAGTGATAGGCTCTGTATGGTTTCCCCGCCCACCCGCTCCTGAAAGGATGATAGTTGCCTTGAGCATAAAGTGGCCCAAAATACTTGAAGTCAGTGCCTAATTTAAGCCTCGTTTTTGGGGTTCTGCCCATTATTTTTCCTCGTCAGACTTTGACCCAGAGTGAACCAGAGCAAGATTGTGAAAAACACAAAAGGGAAGGGGGACAAGGAGTAAGAGAAAGACATGGAAAATACAGTGACAAAGACAGCAAGGATGAAAAATAACCTGAAACAGTGAGGCAGTGGGGCAGGGCGTGTAGGCTGGTGGACAAAAGAGGTATGAGATGGAATGAAGACTAGACAGCCTTGGTATTCAACAGCCCAGATGTTTGATAGCGCCTACCACAGGCTTCTGAGCAAACCTTTGGACACCTGCACTTATTCTTTTACAAATTCAGCACTGCCTGTGGTGTCCCGACTTTGCTCTGTACCTCACATGAGTTGTATATAGTCTTCAGTTTGTGCAGCTCGAAGTGAGTGGTGGTGGGAGGGCAGTGGTGCCACGTGAGGTGGTGTGCCTTCTTCTGCATGACCCACGTAGCAGGACTGCGCTGACTTTGCCTCGGCCCAACTAACTTTGTGGCCTGTGGTATGTGTGCACACACCTTTTCTGAAAAAGGGTAGAGTGATGTGGATTCTGGAGCTGGGGGGGAATCTCACTGTACTCCAGTGAGTCTCCACCAGGGGAGTATTCCTCATGCAAAGGTAAAAAACTACCCACTAAAACAAAGAGAAGAGCCCATCCAGACTGTCGAGTGGATCCACTGAAGGCTGAAGTAATCATTTGTAAAAGTGCATTATCTATGGTGCTCCAATCTCTCAAAGCCCTTATCTTCTTTCTGGGATGACCACCAACTGTGGTCTTATTTCCAGCGCCATATCATCTTAGGTGCTACATCTATTTCGCCAGTAGATGCAACTTGCGAGAGAAGACAAGCAAGACCAAGGCACTCGAAAGTCAATAAGAAGTCAATGTAAGTCAAGTTGCAGGGCCAAAAAGACTTCGGGCCTGATTACAACTTTGGAGGAGGTGTTAATCCGTCCCAAAAGTGATGGTAAAGTGACGGATATACCACCAGCCGTATTACGAGTCCATTATATCCTATGGAACTCGTAATACGGCTGGTGGTATATCCGTCACCTTTGGGATGGATTAACACCTCCTCCAAAGTTGTAATCAGGCTCTTCATCTCTTCATGAAAATCCTTGTGCGGTGCAAATCGACGCACAGCCTGCCGGAAACGACACACTGCATGCCTTGAGACCGAGAAATTGCAGCACAGCTGAACCGGAACAACGCATTCTGACTTCCCAACTGGGAATTTGACGCAGCGCCTGCTTTGCAGCAGAAAATTCAATGCACCGCCTTACCACATCGACGCACAGCTGAATCGGAATGACACAGCTGATTCCCCAAGTGGAAAATCGACGCAGTGCCTGCAGTATGACAGAAAAGTCAACACATCACCCTACCGGATCATCGCAATGCCTGTGACTTCTTCCAGTGCGCCCAGGATTTCCCCGCATCGTCCCTGGGTGTCAGAAAGATCTCCACATCGCAAAGAGGAACCAAGACTGAGCACTGAAAAACGACGCAAGCCCCTTGCAGCGTGGAAAGAAGCGACACAATGGGGGATATTACAACTTTGGAGGAGGTGTTAATCCGTCCCAAAAGTGACGGTAAAGTGACGGATATACCACCAGCCGTATTACGAGTCCATTATATCCTATGGAACTCGTAATACGGCTGGTGGTATATCCGTCACTTTACCGTCACTTTTGGGACGGATTTACACCTCCTCCAAAGTTGTAATAACCTTATTTTTCAACGCATCTCCTCTTCTGCAGCCTCTGTGCGTGTTATTTTTTGGGCAAACCAGGTACTTTGTGCAATCAAGAGACAACTATTGATTTCTAAGATTTAAGACTCTTTTTAAACCTGTAAAAGTGATATTTCAACTTGTGCTTATTGAATCTTTATTGTTTTGACCTTATTTATTCAGATAAATATAAACAATTTTTTTAAACCTGGGTGGTGTATTTTTGTGGTGTTTACACTGTGTTTATGTATGATTTATTGCACAAATACTTTACACATTGCCTTCTACGTTAGGCCTGACTGCTCAGTGCCAAGCTACCGGAAGGCGGGCACAGGATAATTTGGATTGTATATGGCTTACTCTGACTAGGATTGTGGTCCCTACTTGGACAGTGGTGTATACCTCTGCCAACTAGAGACCCCATTTCTAACAACTTGCCTTTGTCTTATTCCTCCCAGACTGACCAGGTCATAATCTTTGCGTCAGGTGTTAGAATGAAGGTGGGTGGAGTAGGGAATCTCCTGTCAGGTGATACCCAAGCCAATGGCATAAAGGAGGAAAATGCTGTCCCCCTTAACTAACTCTTAAGCCCTGGAGAGTATCACTTCCAAGATACAACCACTCACATTTTCAGCACTGGTAAAGACTCTATATATCTGCTTTTTGGTATTTTTGCTTTAGAATATGATATTGATTGCATACATAAATAATAGTGTTTCAAATCTAAAAAATGTGTATACTGTGTGCTGCATGATTTAAGTCTGTATGTATAAATCATAATTGCATGCTTCGAAATTTTGTCTCATTTTTTTTCATCTGATACAATTGATTTGGTCATGTTGTACATTTAATACTCTCAAACTAGGGCAGAGGAAGCGCTTTCTATTTCATTTACTGTTCCTGAGGTCTATACTCTTCTTTGCTTCATAAGGACCCACCACAATTTTCAGAAAGACTTCCAGGACACCACACAAAAAGAAAGGACAAGGTTTTCCACCACTTTTAAAGGAAGGCCCTCTGTCTTTCACATAGAATACATGGAATTTCACATAGAATACAGCTTACAGGGGAGTGGCTTGGTCATTACGAATGGGGGGTGTGAGCTTCAGATTTCCCAACAACCACGCTGGGACATCTTGTCAAAACACATTATTTGAGGACAGGAGGGGGGCTTCAGGGGAAAGAGAGAGGAGTGTGGTAGGGGTTATCTTAAAACACAATGTCTTTCAAACTAATAAACATTTTTTAAAGCCTTCATAACATAGAGAGGGATTGTGTGTGTTTTTGTCAGCGTGGGCATGTAAAAATCACTGGAGAAATCCAACAGAAACTTCATGTTACCCAAAGTACTTGCACCCACCTATATGCTACAGAATACATTTATGAGGGGACCCCCCCCAATAGCTACGCCCCTGACGGTGTACTACAAAAGACTCAGGAATGCACTGGGAGAGCCCTGCCTTCTACATCTGCCAGGGAGACTTTCTTTAATCCTCCAACATATGTACCACCTGCATACTAGAAATTAAAATGGATTCAACAGTTAACAACTATGCATGCATTTTATGATCCTTCTATTACACACAAATCCTCCACGCACTCATGAAGCTTCTGCAAGCCTCATAAATGAAGTGAAGGTCCCTGCTGAAGGAGACTAGCAGATCACATTGAAAAAGAAAAGCGAGTAGGAACTCCCCCTGCAAATGGCACAGGTAAAAAGGTCTGTTACACCAATATAATCATTCTTCAGGCACCACAGGCAGTCCAGAAAGCTGAGAGTAGCCACAGTTTTAAAGAAGGGTGCACACTGTGTGCCCTTACAGACCACAGACTTCTAATCTGGTTGGCATTCCATACCACAAGGGAACCCAGGGCACCACTGTCACATGTGCTGAGGCAAAAATCAAAAACCAATAGAAAATCGCTGTGGGGAAGTCATGGGCATTCTCCCTCCAGAGACATGCATAAGACATTTAACATCCCAACAAACTCAGTGCCTGAGAATAAACAAACGTAAACTGCTCTTCAGTGTGCTGCCTGAGTTCTCAGAGATAGCGTTTGTTAGACCTGGCATTCTTGGAATGGTTTCCCCCTTTCTTTTTGCCTTTGCATCCTGTATTTTTGACTGTGTGCTGAATTTTGTTTTTGCTGGTTTTGGTATTCGGGGCTCTTTATCACTGCTGAGCAGTGCTAAAGTGCAAGTGCTCCCTGTGTAAATTGTGATTATGATTGGTTTTCCATGATTGGCATAGGTGATTTATTAGTAAAGTCCCTAGTATAGTCCACCATGTGTGCCCAAGGCCTGTAAATCAAATGCTACAAGTGGGCCTGCAGCACTGATTGTGCCATCCACATGAGTAGCCCTGTAAACATCCTCTCAGACCTGCCATTGCAGTGTCTGTGTGTGCAGTTCTCAGCTGCCATGTCGACCTGGCAAGTGTACCCATTTGCCACACCCAAACCTTCCCTTTTAATACATGTAAGACACACTTAAGGTAGGCCCAAGTAGCCCCATGGGCAGGGGGCAGTGTATTTAAAAAGTAGGATATGTACTGGTGTGCTTTACATGTACTGATAGTGAAATATTCACTATTGCACAGCCTATCTCTCCCATAGGTTAACATGAGGATTGCCTTGAAATATCTCTTAAGCACAATTTTCCACTGGGAGCAGAAAGAAATGTAGAGTTTGGGATTTCTGAACTCACAATTTAAAAATACATCTTTAAGTGAAGGTGGTTTGTAACTCGTGTGTTTTACAATGCCACTTTTAGAAAGTGGGCATTTTCTTGCTTAACTATTGTGCCTTTGCATGGCTGTGGAATACAAGTCTGGGTCAGGATGACAGTTGGGCTGGTTGTGAATTTACTCTAGTCAGTGACACAAAGAGAGCTGAGGTGTGTCCTGCATATCCTGATGGGTCTTCCTGGGCTAGAGTGGTGGGAGGAGCTGACATTTGCACCTGAATAGGGCTGTGCCTGTCCTTACACAATACAGTCTCCAACCCCCTAGAGTGTGCCTGGACCAGGGCAGCAAAGGAAGGGTCTTGTGCACTACAAAGACTTTCCTTTGAATTTTGCCTACTTCAAAGGCAGGAATGAGTATAAGTATTGGACCCCAAACCGCAGACTTTCAGAACACTTCTGGATCAAGAAGAGACTCTGCCAAGGAGAAGAGCTGTGAGGAGGAGTACTGCCCCTTTGCTGTGTGTGCTTTGCTGGGTTGGCCTGCAGTTGCTGCTTCTGCTTTGGAGAGGACAAAGACTGGGTAGGTAAGAAGCCTCAGGGACATCAAAGACTTAATCTGCCAGCCCCTGGGTTCTCTTGCTGAGGACCCTGACTTGCCAAGAGGTACCCACTCCAGTTGCTGGGCCGTTAGGAGTGAAGTCTGGCATAAAACAAGAAGAACCAGGCACACTGACTCCGGATGACTGCAGAACCGGCGCCACTGCCTGACTCAGTGCCACTGCCTGCACCCGAGGCCGTTGTCCCCGTTAAAGTGCGATGACCATGACTGACACTGTAGGTTAGACACAGACGCACGCAGTGCCTCTGAAGTTCTACAATATTGTGAGTCCAGAGTGCTGTGTCACCAAAGTCCATGACACCCGACTCCGCTGTGGTGCCTGTGGCACCGTGGTGTGACCGCAACACTGTGAAATCACCGCATTACGTCTTGACCCGCTGGACTCATCGTCCCCGCTGGATCATAAGGAACTGACACCTCGTCACCAACGACACCTCACCTCTGCTGCCTCGGTAAGGGACGATGCCTCACCTCCCCTGCGTAGCAGTCGGGAACCAACACCTCACCTCCTGCGCAGCAGTACAGAACTGACGCCACAACAGCTCCAACAACGCCTCACCCCCCCAACTCTGTGCCACGTCTTTGACTCTGCTGCATTTCTGAGGGACTGTACCTAGGATCCGTGTGACTACATGACTAGCGCCACACTCCCTCGCTAGTGACATCGGACTGTTGGGAACAACTCTGTCACAACGCTGTGATAGCACCAGTTGGAGCTAGTGGGTTTCTAAGTGCTTGTACTGGGATTTAATATTGAAAAATTCATATGATTGCTAGTTTATGTTGTATTTTTATCATTTCGGTCTTGTTTTACATAGATAAATATTGGCTATTTTTCTAAACTGGTGTGGTATCCATTTGTAGTTAATTCACTGTGTTACTGTGTGCAGGTACAAATACTTAACACATTGCCTCTGACATAAGCCTGACTGCTTGTGCCAAGCTACCAAGGGGGTGAGCAGGGGTTATTCTAGGAGTGTGACTCTCTTGCCCTGACTAGAGTGAGGGTCCCTACTTGGACAGGGTGTAAGCTGACTGTCAAATAGAGACCCCATTTAGAACAGCGTTTATATTTGGCTAACAGCTGGTGATAACTAACTCTTCATCTTTTCCCTAAGACATGCCCAGTACTTGTATTGCTAGCTCTGATCGGAAAGAAAACTCAGTGGGAAATATTCCAGATACAATATCTGTAACAAAGCATCTGCAACGGTCTAAGTACTGATCCACTTTAAAGCCACACAGTGACAATACACTTGGTAGTGCAGTCCATGAACATCAAGTTGGGCATCATGCAACTGCTCTGGTAGGCTTCTGCTGTCTCACAAAATTGATCCGTACTTATTAGAACTTTCCTTATCAACAAGTGAAAAGAGGTGCATTTGACTGGCCTTCTGACTTTTCTGTCAGACAGTGAGCATAGCATGTTCTACAAACTGCTTACAGGCCATAGGCTACTTTAGTCCAATAGAAACTATACAGATCCTGATTTTTTATTTTCATCTATCCCAAGTGCCCTTTAATGATCTTTGCAGCAGATGCACACCAGTAACCTAAATCCTGATTCAGTGCACAGCTTCCCTTTCTTAAATTCACTTAAAAAAGCATGAGTTGCTCTCGGAGTAAGGAGCACCATCTTCACCCAAGGGCAGGTATAAAGATGAATCACTGTTGGGGCATGGCTGTCCCCTTCATGGTAAATTGACGAAGGCCCCATGCCCTGAGTCACATGATTGCAAGTGAATCTTGAATCCTGCCATCTTTTGGGCTCAGCAGACCAGAAATTCTGCATGTGCGCTGAGGTCTAGGCCCGTAATATTGACCATGAGACTCAGAGGGGGCACCAAAAGCATGCTTTCTAGTTGTTACAAGACTACCATAGGCATCTCTACAAAATGTACATTGAGCAATGGTGGCAGCATGCCATTTTTTAATCCGTAGTACTTGGGCTGACCTTTTTATCTCTTCCAAGAACTAGATGCCTACAGGCTCTTCTATGGTTCTGCTTGTGTGTCATGTCAACACCCTCTGCTGTGATCCTGCATGTATGTTGCATGTCTGTTGTGTGTATGGTGCCTCATAGCAGGACTCCATGTTGTTTGTGAGTGTGTGTATGCTATTGACAGTAGGATCCATTTTTGATTGCCCCTGGTTTTGACATGCACAAGACAGCTGTTGTGATACAGCCTCCACAAGACAGTGGGAGTGTATTGCCTACATTTCTGAGCTGGAGGGTGTAGCTATAGGTCCTGAAGTGTGGCGGGATATAGCCAGGACTGCTTTCAGAAAGTCTATGTGACCTATTAAGCAGGGGATTGTGATTAGTCCTTCGTGAATACTGCCATTTGGTTGCAGATGGGGAAAGTGAGCAGATTCAGTTGCTGGAGAAACGATTCTATACCAGGTTAGGGCCTTTATCCTTTTCTTGAGTTGACAGTCGTGGAAGTCTGAAGATAACCAGGTGCAAGGCTTCATATTTATCGAGCTCATGTTATAGATGCCCCTTCATAGAGTCAGCTTCATCACTATCTATTATAAGAGCCATCACAATAGACAGGATTTATGTGCAGTACAGAAATTAGATAAAGAAATGAAAAGAAACCACCCCAAACCAGTTCCTGAGCAGTAGACAGTGGATCCACATTACTTGTCTGGAAGCTATGTATAAAAGTGGGACCCCATCTTTGCCATTTGGTTCCACTTCCAAGCTACTTCACTGACAAAGTATGGGAGCACTCCGCAGAGTACTCAGAGAACAGTTATCCAAGGTTGGTATCACTGATAGCCAGGCTCCCAGAGGTTAGAAGGCTACACTTGAAGTCTGCGCATCCTGCAGATGTGGGCCTACCTTCCTGCTAAGCGGGGCGAAGGGAGCATCTTGCCCCGTAGGACGTGCCTGCCGTAGGAGAAGAAGCCCAGCCACTGAGTCCAGAGAGAGGACTGGCCCAGAAGAAGCAGATTCCCAAGGGAGTGTCTGGAGCTGGCCTACGTGAACCTGAGGGACTGCCGGCATCCCTGCCCAACCAAGCACCACATTTGCGTGTGAAAAGATCCAATAGAGTACCCATTTCAATGAAAGCCAAAGAGGAAGAGAGAGGATCCTTGCTGACTTTGCCTTGGCTACACTCCAACGACCTCGCTCCAGCGCCAAGGACTGGAGGAGAGGATCCTCCCACTGCAATCGCTGCAACCAACTTTCCTGAGTGCCTTTGTAAATGTAAAATGTAAATTAGCACTTGTATAGCGCACTACTCACCCGTTAGGGTCTCAAGGCGCTGTACTCATACCGCTATGGAACCCCTCCTGGCTTTTCCCTGTGAGGCGCCCACTCCTGAGCACCCCCAGGGTGAAGCCAGGCTTCCAAGCAGGGCCGTTGTGGAGATTAAGCAAGCTATTGCCCAGAGTTGGACCCATGAATTAGATTAGGCACCGAGGCGAGAATTATCTGGTCAAGGGGAATTGAGCCCAAGACCTGCCGAAGCGGGACTTGAACCCTGGTCTTGAGCCAGATCTCTGCCTCAGGGTCTGTCGCTCTAACCATTGAGCCACACTTCTCCACTTTGCAGAGCTGCAGCAGTCATCACCATTCCAACACAAGAAGGCGGTAAGTTAACTAAAACAAGCCTGGGTGATCGTGAGTGTGACCTCTTCCCCCCGTGCGGCCAAAAGCTTCACCTCCATGATCAGGTAAACACCTAAGAGGCATTAATTTTTAGGTTATCTAACCAGATTTTGGTAGGATTTTTAAAGATAACTGCAATCTGCATATAAAAATGTATAGTAAAAAATTACAGACTGACCTACGGCTCACAGGGAGGCTCCTCCACTTCATCACTGTGAGCCTGCGTACTGTATTATGTGTTGGTATGATTAAAGTACTTCACATTAACCAGAGCCAGAGTTAAAACATATGTTAAAAACGGAAGTGTACCACCCTATGCTGGGAGGCTTAGCAGGATTGTGTCTCGTTTCCCCATCTTACTTCACTAGCCAATACCACCGTCAGACAGGACATTTTTAAATTTCGAGTTGGTAGAAATCCTGTGTTTTGAGGTGGCCAGGGCGCTAAAAGAATATATATGGCCTTTCTAGCTGTGGATTAGAAACGAAATGCACAAGTGTGCGCATTTTAATGGATTGTTATTTTTTTTTTAGATCGGACCTCTGTGATATTTTAAAACCAATTCTAGCGAAATATGGTGTGGTGGAGTGTCAAAAGGCTCGGACACTTTTATCCAGAGTGGAATTTTTTGATGTCACCTGTTCAGTAGGAGTGTTCCTAAAGGAGATTAAGGAAAGTCTGAAAAATGTTGAAAGTGTATAGTTTTTTTGGGAGGGTTACGTTTTAAATAATTTATTGCGGTGTAGTAGTATTTGAGAGAAGTAGAGGTTATTATGCACTCGATGCCATGATTATAAAACTCTTTTCTTATGAAATATTGTTCTGTTTTATGGACTACAGTCTGAATAAACTTATATTTTAACTGAACTGAAAGTGCATATAAAAATGTATAGTCTAAAATGACAGCCTGACCTACGGGTCGCAAGAAAGCTGCTCCACTTCATCATAGTCAGACCTCACCAGCACTTTATTCTGAGTTTCTGTTCCTCTCTGTCGCAAATCAGTCTTGACCCTGTGTTCCCAAACAGGGTCAAGACTGATTTGCATATGGCTGGGTCCAAACTGGGGTGGCATGGTGAGCAAAAGAACAATGGAATAAACCCAGATCTGTGACTGGGGGTGAGTGTTTTCATTATTCAGCACTCTGTCCATCATCCTTTTGTGTTGCTAAAGCTGCCCTAAGTGGGAAGGGCATGGCCAGACGTGGGTCCCTTGCTCACTGTGCCATTGGATTCAAGCTAGCCTGGCTGATGAAGGGTGAAACCCTGAAGCCGGTCCCAGGATGCTTGTTTCCCGTCCAGGGAGGACCTGGCCTGGCAGTTCGGGCTGGACTGTTCCCATGAGGAACAGGGTCAAGACTGATTTGCATACCGCTGGGTCCAAACTGGGGTGGCATGGTGAGCAAAAGAACAATGGATTAAACCCAGATCTATGACTGGGGGTGAGTGTTTGCATTGTTCAGCACTCAAGCAGCGGGTGGACAGTCTTCTTATGGGGCCTATTGTTTGATTGCTTGAGATCTGAGTTGTTACCCACATATTTCCTCACTTAAACTGCTGTATTTTGCTAGACAGAGATGAGTGCAGTGGGGATGTACCTGCTACTTTTGCAGACATGTGGTAGGACAGACCCCAGGACAGCAGCCGTAAAAGGACTTAGGGGGTCATTCTGAGTTTGGCGGGCGGCAGAGGCCGCCCGCCAAAATCCCGCCGGCAGAATACCGCTGCGCGGTCAAAAGACCGCCGCGGTAATTCTGAGTTTCCCGCTGGGCTGCCGGGCGACCGCCAGAAGGCCGCCCGCCAGCCCAGCGGGAAACCCCCTTCCATGAGGATGCCGGCTCCGAATGGAGCCGGCGGAGTGGAAGGGGTGCGACGGGTGCAGTTGCACCCGTCGCGATTTTCAGTGTCTGCGTGGCAGACACTGAAAATCTTGGTGGGGCCCTGTTAGGGGGCCCCACGACACCCGTTACCGCCAGCCAGGTTCTGGCGGTCAAAACCGCCAGAACAAGGCTGGCGGTAAGGGGGTCGGAATCCCCATGGCGGCGCTGCTTGCAGCGCCGCCATGGAGGATTCCCTTGGGCAGCGGGAAACCGGCGGTACACCGCCGGTTTCCCGTATATGACCGCGGTTGTACCGCCGCGGTCAGAATGCCATGGGAGCACCGCCAGCCTGTTGGCGGTGCTCCCACGGTTGTTGGCCCTGGCGGTCCATGACCGCCAGGGTCAGAATGACCCCCTTAGTCACCACGGTTGATGAGCCGTAACCCTTTCTTGTTCTGTGGACCGTGAATAAGTTCTGACAATTACCAAGGACTGTGCTCCTGAAGTCTGCTTGAATGAGGAGAGCCAAGACTTCTGTTGTCCTCAAGGCCTGAGATTCCTTCCCGGGTGCCTTCCTGGAGGCAAGAGGTATTCCGTTGCTGGACACTGATTTCTAACCATACTTGAACTTCTACAGTAATCCTTGTGGCAGGGGACCTGGATTTAATTAATGATCGCTGAACCATTTCACGAGTTGGGTCTGCTGCCATGTTGCTCAGTACCTCCATACCCAGATTAGCAGGAGGTGTGAGGCTTGTGGAGCATACTTTGTCTCTGAGTCACTTGCTTCTACCTTCCTTCAAGAGGTGGCCAGTACTAATTTAGCTTCAGAATTATTTCTTTCCCTTCCTTTTCCTCCTACAGAAAGCGAAGCAATGTGAAAGGAATGGCTCCAATCTTCAGTTAGCAAAGATCATATCATCATTTCCCTCATTCGTCTGAGTCAGGGAGACTAGATTCGCCTGATTTACTGCTCCCAGTATCCATCCAAGCTTTGACTTCATGTCAGATTTTCAGAAGTTCATTACTGATACAAATACAATGCAGGCAGTGACCCTAAGAAAACATGTGTTTTAGAGCCACTGATGGATACTTTGTAGGAAATTCGTCTTTTTGCCTGTTTGATTTTTGTTTTTGATTTTGTAATGACCATAAATCTATAGTATTTTGACTCTGTATTGTGGGGGCTGCTAAAACAGCCAACTGTGTGTGCCCTTCCCTTAACATGGAAAATATTTTTTTAATTAAGTTGGCATAGTCAAGCTTTTTGTAACTTAGCTGTAATGTGCACACACATTGTGCAGGGTGTACAAAGATGAAATTCCAGATGAAAAAATATAGAGGAAGTTTACTCCTCTTACATTTGGAGTACCAACAGCAGCACTAGGTTTAAACAACCCAGTGGCAGCCCAGGCAGGCCAGAACGTTCCAAAGTAAAGCAGTTTTGCAGTTCACATTTAATATTTACCACATTTGCAAGTCTTTTGTATGCATGACCCCTGGGCTAGAGAAGCGCTAACCTCTTTCCGACCCCTAATGGCAAGGCGTTTCCATGTCTTGACTAGGAATGCTTGATATCTGAGCTACTTTTCTCCTGATGCTGGGAAAGAGTGGAATACCAAGAAGACAGACAGCTGCATCTACCTGAATCAGAAATCCAGTGGCAAATAGACATTTGGCTGTCTGACTAGCTGGAGGTTTGTGAAAGATCTTTTCACAACTGGAACCCATGGTCTCTTGTCCAAGAAGGCTTCTTTGAAGATTTGGGAATTTTTGTAGTACCAGGGAGAAGGATT
The DNA here is from genome assembly GCF_031143425.1 of Pleurodeles waltl. Lineage (NCBI taxonomy): Eukaryota > Metazoa > Chordata > Amphibia > Caudata > Salamandridae > Pleurodeles > Pleurodeles waltl. The sequence continues at coordinate 544,358,122 of NC_090451.1, forward strand.
CACAATGTTTCTGAAGCTGTAGGGTGTCCCTGCGACTGGACATTCAGGATTCGTTTTTAGAAGAAGCCCTGTTTAAAAATGTCATTAGGCCGTGCAAAATTTTGGGTTGTGCAAAATTTCACACAAATTTGTTCTGAGAGAGACCCGTAAAAGAAAAAATCTTTGAGGGAGACATTTTCTCCTTGAACCAGTCTTCTTTGTATGTATTGCATGTTATTTTTAAGCACGACGTGGCCCTTGCTTTCAATTTTTGCACGAACTGCCGCAAAATTTAGTTTTACAAAATTGTGTATAGCTTTTAATAAACTTTGAAACTGTTTTGTGTTTGACTGAAATGTTTATCTCTCAGCATAATGAACAGTAATACGGTCTTGTTTGCCCCACTCTAAGCCAATTTACATCTGAGCATTTGAAAACTCATCATTGCATGGGGTCTTGAGAGTATGGTCCCAACGCTCTAGTAAAAAGGTCTCTGGCTACAAGAAGTTTGCCTTGGCCGGGTGAGAGGTACAACCATACCACGAATGCAGAGAGTGTTAAGAGCCTAACTGAAATTACAGGCATGCACGGAGGGCACACTTTGCACATCTGGGCAGTGTGGCTGAACTCCATGCTCACCATGTACTTCAGTGCTCCCGCCCCACAAACCACACTGTTGTTTCCATACTGGCGGTAACCTGGAAAGGTGTTCTGCGAGTAATGAATGACAGACAGGAAAGGTGAAACACAGCAATGGAGTACAATACAGAACAAGGGATGTAAAGATTGTGTTTTTTCTTTGGATGCCTAACTGGCGCTCTGAGTTTCAGGAAGGAGGTGTTGGTCAGTCTTATTAGCAGTCCTTTCCTAAACGGTGATGTATACAGGGAAACGCATCCAAGATTCTAAATCCAAGCAGGAAAATCTGTTCTTCCTGTGATGTCAGTTCCTGTTAAGTTGCATATAAGGAGAAGAGATATATGATCCCCTCTCAGACTCCATTTAAGCCTAAAGGAGAAGGAGACTGTAGAGAGAGCGCCCAATGAAGATGTATGAATGTACCAATACCAGCAGAGATTCCGGGTTTCTTTCTAAACAGATGGGGTTGTACAACTGGCGAAAAAGGAGGATTCAAGGGCACACCTACAACTCCCAAAGTTTTCTCAATAAAGGATAAGGATTATTCATTTTTCAAATCTAAAACTTGGGGAAGTTGGGTGGAATTTCTCCAGGTGTAGCACAAGTTAACAAGAGACACTTCAAATGGCAGAAGGACTCTATAGAGAATTCTACAGATTGCCAAGATAACACGGTGACCACTACATTTGTTTTTTTTTTATGAGAAGATCAAGAGATCATGGAACGTGAAGCCAAAAAAGCTATTGTTTGTATCCACCTCCATTCCAGGAGATTTCTCAGCAATCTGTTTATGGTGCAAAATAAAAATAAAAACCTATATCTGATGATCAGCTGCAGAGACGTCAACTGGGATATCAACAATTCGAGATGGAGGGAAGCCAAATCGTGAGAGACGTTCTCTTGAGGAACTGGTGGTCAGTCTAGATCTGAAGGACACCTATTTTACTGTGCCCATTTTGGGCCCTAACCATTGTTTCCACCAATTCCTATGGTGCTCCCAGTTTTCTAAGTTCAAGATTCAGCCTTTCGCTCGCTTGTTGGCTCCGTGGCGCTTTACCAAGACTCTTGCTCCAGTATCTCAGAGGTCAGAGTTTGATTGTCTATCTTGATGATCTCTCCGTATGGACAAATATCCATATCGGCTGAGAATGTGAGCTTGATTGACCTCCTTTAGGAGCTCAAGTTTGTGATCAACGAGAAGAATTCAGGACTGGGAGCAGCCAAGCCTATGACCTTCCTGGTTTTGTGATGGAGGTTTCGCCTCTCTTTGACAGAAGATGGCAAATATCAAGTGGGACCTAAAGAAGGCTGTTCTCAGGGAAAATATTCCACTTTGCCTGCTTGTCAGGACTGCGGAGCGTCTTTCTCCTAAGATCCAGACAATCTTTCCTATACCCCTCTACTATCAGGCTCTGCAGAGGCTAAAAGCAGCACACCTCCCAAATGGTCCCAGCTTCTTAGAGGAAGTCTCACTGCCAGCCAGTCATACTAAAATACTAAAGTGGCCCATTTAGAAAACCATACAATGAGGTAAAATGTGCAGAAATATGATTTTTGCAGTTTTCCTTTTACCTACAATGTAACTTTAGCAATAAAATCACGTGTGTGCCACTTTTCTAACACTTCTCTCAAGTGGTAAAACATCATCTGTAGCTTTCCATTATTAAAATCAAAAGGATATTTGAAAATGTGGGGGTAGAATGGCAAAACAGCGTGGTAGCAGTAATTGCACATTTTGAAAAAGGTTTACCTGCATAAAGGTGCATTAGAGGTAAAATTCACAGTTGATAACTTAGACTGGAGAGCCTTCAATGGGAAAGTGACTATTAGAGACAAACTGACAGTGGGCCTGATTAGTGCTAATGAAAAATCCTCTAATTTCTGGAGAAGGTGTTAAAACCAGAGTAGACAGCACTGGTGGAAATTACACCAAATTAGAGACAGTATGTTGGGGTAAATTCCAGGGATGAATTCAGATGTAGCATTTCTGCCAGAAATCAGAGGAATTTACATTACCACCCAATTCTAAATCTGGTCCAATATGTGCAAGTGACACACACAGAAAAGAGTTCAGGAGATCTGCATGAGCTCGACATGTACAGCCGGGGGTCGTAACCACATAGAAGCATATAATTTATCACAACATACATCTGCCTCACCAACAGAGCATAAAAGGTATGTTTTTGCATCACTGCTAAGAAGAAATAAACTTCATTCCTGAGTCAGTACATGCCACAATAATATTTTGCATTGAATTCTGCCACAAGGAAACATGGAGAGCTAATCATTAGGCTAATGTTTACAGACTATTGTCTGCACCTCTCCCATTGTTCACTGTAAATCCTCAAAATACCGTCTGACAATGGACCAAGGCCTACCTGGCGCTGTCAGTATAATTCTTACAGGAGGCAGTATAACAGAATAATAGTAGCAGTCTCAGAAAAAAACTGTATTTCGCATCAGATCAATTTATTAGGAGTGGGTGGAAATTCCTTCACTAGGTCATTCAAAACTTTGAATACCCGTCATTTCAACCCCATGCCTTGTTCAACTGTCCTAGCCCTTTCCTCACACAGAAACGCACCTAAGACTAGCTTTCTCCTGGTTGCTGTCACACCTTGCTGCTGGTGGGAAACCCTGCCACTCTTATGAAGGCGGGACTAAAGACCAACGATAAGATACCAGTCTGAGCAACATGCGCGTGAAATAAAATGGTGTGAAGGACTACAAAAGTAGGTAGACGAGGGGCCCTTAAATTCACCTAGAGAACCCACCTCAAAGATATTTATAGGTCTCGGGTGAGCGGGGATCTCATTATGTACGGAGGTCCCCCTGCTCGCTGTAGCTGCAGGAGCCTATGTTACCCCAATGTCAACATCCCAGAAGGCTGAGATTGGTTGTGATGAAGTGTCCAATCACAATTGTGTCTTTATAGATTGATTTTACAGAACAACGTAACATACAGTCAAGACAGCTTAGCACTAAGAATCAAGAAAGGGGGCATCAAATTGAGCCAAATCATGCTAACGAAATAGCCAGGCCTTCCAAGATCTCAGATTTAGATAGTAGTCAGATATACAGGGCAGTTTCAGAGGAAAAGCGTTCACAGTAATAGGACCAAGTACGAGGAAGCCTATCTCCACATAAAATTCCCTTAAAATGCAGAATCATCTGTAAAAAGAGTCAGAAGATGTCCGCCCTGCTAAGGAGGGGCCTACATGAGCAACGCATCCCTGATACTGAGCAGCTTGAGAGCTCAGCCTTTGGTCATTTTGGACCTTGCTGTTCCATGTTTTCCTTTATGAATGCAGGGTACAAATACCAGCTGCCTGAAATGATCACTCTGATCATGGAAGTACAGGAGAATTCGGGCCAGAGGCAGCAGCCAACCGTGCACGCTGATGAGAGGCGCTGCAGACTGTCAGTGTCCACAGACCAGGCTGACCTCTGCCTGCTGCCCTGCCATGGTCCCAAGAGAAACTGATGATCTGTGCATGGGTACTGCGCATGGGCAATGCTACTGAGGATGGGGTGAGGAAGGTTAGGCAGAACTCTCAAACTCTCCAATGTCGAGCACAAGTAACTTATCCAGTCCTGGATTTACACTTTGCATTCTGGTGCTTGTAGTGTTTTTCCAGTCTAAAATCAGGTTTACAAATACGAGGATGCAAAGAAAATAAACACAGCTGAATAAGCTAGCCTGCCTGATATGAATCAAATAGGGAGTAGAAGTTGGGGAAGGAGGGAGGGTTAATATGTGGAATTTGGCTAGTGTGTCCTCATTATGGCACCATTCCAGGGAGGTTCAGATCAGGAGAATGGCATGCTCGTGTGCTGCACTGCAAGCAGTGGTTCATTGTTCATGTAGTGCCAGGGAGGTTGTATGACAAAATATCGAAGAGACAAATATCAAGTGTCAAAAATATTGTTGGAAAAATATCGAGGACCAAAATATTGAGAATGTAAGTGGAAATAGGTAAATATTGAGATTTACTAATCTTAACTCCACATACCTTGAAGGAATATATATATACACACACACACATATAGTCCTAGTACATATATGTAGTGTTAGGTATAGTAAAACTTTGCTTACCTATAGAAACTTACCTTCATAATATTTTTGTTTGCGGGTATTTCTGCAATGATACTTCTGTTACATTATATTTTCCCTTCAGTATTCTGATCAAACTCGTCAGGGAAACATTGCCGGCAGCTGGAATTGACAGGGTTATATCTCTGCACTAGAACAGCAGGGCCACAAATTAGAGATGAAAGGACGCCATCAGAAGGAGGAGTCACAAGGTTCAGGTAAGGAGCAGAATCTGGCAGTATGCATTTATTTTTAAACTCTGCCCCAAAGAAATTGGCAACAAGAACAACTACGATAGTAAATCTGTCTTGACCTGGCCTACTTAATTGCTGCAATCAGGTTGCATTTAAAAAAACATATAAGGTTAAGGCACCAGCTGCAGAAATGGTTGTGCTACCACCAGAACGTTCTGTCATACATGAACTGTTAGATAAATCCAGCAGTTAATGCATTTGCTGGAGAGATCTGTACACAGTCCCATCACATTTCTGACTCATCATAAAAAGCATAGCAGGTTAGCAGGTCAACTGCAAAGCACAGGATGCAACATGCAGGCCACCATTTTGCAATTTATGGAGCTAGCACAGTGGGTTACTGCTTCTGCCGCAGAAATCCTAATACGAGCTGTATGTCACAAACCACAATCCAGGTAATATAGCTTCGTGATTTGTGATCTGCCATCAAGGATCTGCATTCAAACTGAAGAGCGCATGTATAGGACCTTGTTATTTTTTTTCAATCTTTCGTCATTGTAACGCTGCTAAAAAGGTTCCTTTTGTCAGCAATAAAGAATTATTAGTAAGTGCTATGTAATTGGTTATTGGTGTAGTAACTTGTATAGACAGGTGTATCGGACATTCTCTCGTCCACAGGACGCTTAAAAACTCAGAAACCTGCCCCAAATTGTAGCTTACTTGTTGTGAACTTGTGAAGAGACAAGATAAATCTATTTGATACCACCATTGGCCTCAAGGTGTTCAGCCCCAGCAGCATGCTCCCAGGGTAAAGTAGACTGCAGAACAAGGAGTGTTAATAGCCCTTTAAGTAGGTATTGTGTGGGGACCAGCTGAACTGAAAATAAGACTTCTTCCTAATGCATTGCAGGCTGATGTACTGAATAAAATGTACGCAAAGTGTGCTGAACGTATCCCGACAAAGTCAGCACATTTCACTTGGACTTGCCAGGTTCTAGTTCAGCAATCACTGCCAGGTGCAGGATCTGATGGATTCCCTTCATTTCCAGCAGAGACACACCATAAACCGGGTCCATCTCATGATCACCCGTGGGTAGTGTGGCCAGATCGATCCAGGTCACCTGAACACCTATCATCTAAGCCTCAAGCTTTCCTTTCACATATGACTGCTATCAGACGGGAGGGCCCCAGCTCCCGGGATGCAATGAAGCAATGAATGAAAGCAAATAATTGATAGAGTAGTGTTGTAGTTGAGGCATCTGACAACCTGACTAGCACCACTGACCCTGATCCCTCACTCCATGTTAGTACAGTATATTCAGATTGTTTGAGCACATTTCCATAGTCAGACCTTGAAAATGTTGTGGGTGCCATTTCACATGTACTTTCACTCCCCCCCCCCCCACACATTCACACCACAAATAGAGGACACCAGTGCAAGCCCACCTCCCTCACCAAGAGGTGTTGAACTAGCTTGGCAGTTACACCCCTGTGAAAAAAAAAGATGCAGGCACGGCACAAGCTCTAAAAAAGAAATGTGATGAATAACCAAATTAGGCAGTACTCAAGTGACATCACAGTGTGTGACATCACTGTATGTGACATCGCACGTTGTGAGAAAGTAGCCTCTTTCTAGCCTTGTTACCCCCACTTTTGGCCTGTTTGTGAGTGTATGTCAGGGTGTTTTCACTGTCTCACTGGGATCCTGCTAGCCAGGACCCAGTGCTCATAGTGAAAACCCTATGTTTTCAGTATGTTTGTTATGTGTCACTGGGACCCTGCTAGCCAGGACCCCAGTGCTCATAAGTTTGTGACCTATATGTATGTGTTCCCTGTGTGATACCTAACTGTCTCACTGAGGCTCTGCAAACCAGAACCTCAGTGGGTATGCTCTATCTGTACAAATTCTCACTAACAGGTTAGTGACCAATTTTACCAATTTACATTGGCATACTGGAACACCCTTATAATTCCCTAGTATATGGTACTGAGGTACCCAGGGTATTGGGGTTCCAGGAGATCCCTATGGGCTGCAGCATTTCTTGTGCCACCCATAGGGAGATCTGACAATTCTTACACAGGCCTGCCACTGCAGCCTGAGTGAAATAACGTCCACGTTATTTCACAGCCATTTACCACTGCACTTAAGTAACTTATAAGTCACCTATATGTCTAACCTTTACCTGGTAAAGGTTGGGTGCTAAGTTACTTAGGGTGTGGGCACCCTGGCACTAGCCAAGGTGCTCCCACATTGTTCAGGGCAAATTCCCCGGATTTTGTGAGTGCGGGGAAACCATTGCACGCGTGCACTATACATATGTCACAACATATGTATAGCGTCACAATGGTAACTCCGAACATGGCAGTGTAACATGTCTAAGATCATGGAATTGTCACCGAGACAATTCCATGATCCCCCGAGTCTCTAGCTCAGACCCGGGTACTGCCAAACTACCTTTCCCGGGGTTTCACTGCAGCTGCTGCTGCTGCCAACCCCTTAGACAGGTTTCTGCCCTCCTGGGGTCCAGCCAGGCTTGGCCCAGGAAGGCAGAACAAAGGACTTCCTCAGAGAGAGGGTGTGACACCCTCTCCCTTTGGAAAAAGGTGTCAGGGCTGGGGAGGAGTAGCCTCCCCCAGCCTCTGGAAATGCTTTGATGGGCACAGATGGTGCCCATCTCTGTATAAGCCAGTCTACACCGGTTCAGGGATCCCTCAGCCCTGCTCTGGTGCGAAACTAGACAAAGGAAAGGGGAGTGACCACTCCCCTGACCTGCACCTCCCCTGGGAGGTGCCCAGGGCTCCTCCAGTGTGCTCCAGACCTCTGCTATCTTGGAAACAGAGGTGCTGCTGGCACACTGGACTGCTCTGAGTGGCCAGGGCCAGCAGGTGACGTCAGAGACTCCTTCTGATAGGCTCCTTCAGGTGTTGCCAGCCTATCCTCTCTCCTAAGTAGCCAAACCTCCTTTTCTGGCTATTTAGGGTCTCTGCTTTGGGGAATTCCTTAGATAACGAATGCAAGAGCTCATCAGAGTTCCTCTGCATCTCTCTCTTCACCTTCTGCCAAGGAATCGACTGCTGACCGCGCTGGAAGCCTGCAAAACTGCAACAAAGTAGCAACGACGACTACTGCGACACTGTAACGCTGATCCAGCCGCCTTCTCGACTGTTTTCCTGGTGGTGCATGCTGTGGGGGTAGTCTGCCTCCTCTCTGCACTAGATGCTCCGAAGAAATCTCCCGTGGGTCGACGGAATCTTCCCCCTGCAACCGCAGGCACCAAAGAACTGCATCACCGGTCCTCTGGGTCTCCTCTCAGCACGACGAGCGAGGTCCCTTGAACCCAGCAACTCTGTCCAAGTGACTCCCACAGTCCAGTGACTCTTCAGTCCAAGTTTGGTGGAGGTAAGTCCTTGCCTCCCCACGCCAGACTGCATTGCTGGGAACCACGTGTTTTGCAGCTACCCCGGCTCCTGTGCACTCCATGAAGATTTCCTTTGTGCACAGCCAAGCCTGGGTCCACGGCACTCTAACCTGCATTGCACGACCTCCTGAGTTGTCCTCCGGCGGCGTGGGACTCTCTTGTGCAACTTCGGGTGAGCACCATTTCACTCCACTTCGTAGTGCCTGTTCCGGCACTTCTGCGGGTGCTGCCTGCTTCTGAGAGGGCTCCTTGTCTTGCTGGGTGCCCCCTCTGTCCCCTGACGCAATTGGCGACATTCTGGTCCCTCCTGGGCCACAGCAGCATCCAAAAACCCTAACCTCGAGCTTTGCAGCTAGCAAGGCTTGGTTGCGGTCTTTCTGCAGGAAAACACTTCTGCACGACTCTTCACGACGTGGGACATCCATCCTCCAAAGGGGAAGTTTCTAGCCCTTGTCGTTCGTGCAGAATCCTCAGCTTCTACCATCCAGTGGCAGCTTCTTTGCATCCACAGCTGGCATTTCCTGGGCATCTGCCCACTTCCGACTTGATCGTGACTTTTGGACTTGGTCCCCTTGTTCCACAGGTACTCTCGTCTGGAAATCCATTGTTGTTGCATTGCTGGTGTTGGTCTTTCCTGCAGAATTCCCCTATCACGACTTCTGTGCTCTTTGGGGAACTTAGGTGCACTTGGCACCCACTTTTCAGGGTCTTGGGGTGGGCTATTTTTCTAACCCTCACTGTTTTCTTACAGTCCCAGCGACCCTCTACAAGGTCACATAGGTTTGGGGTCCATTTGTGGTTCGCATTCCACTGCTAGAGTATATGGTTTGGGTTGCCCCTATCCCTATGTGCCCCCATTGCATTCTATTGTGACTATACATTGTTTGCACTGTTTTCTATTGCTATTACTGCATATTTTGGTATTGTGTACATATATCTTGTGTATATTTGCTATCCTCATACTGAGGGTACTCACTGAGATACTTTTGCCATATTGTCATAAAAATAAAGTACCCTTATTTTTAGTATATCTGTGTATTGTGTTTTCTTATGATATTGTGCATATGACACTAGTGGTACTGTAGGAGCTTCACTCGTCTCCTAGTTCAGCCTATGCTGCTCTGCTAAGCCACCTTTTCTATCAGCCTAAGCTGCTAGACACCCTATACACTAATAAGGGATACCTGGGCCTGGTGCAAGGTGTAAGTACCCCTTGGTACTCACTACAAGCCAGTCCAGCCTCCTACACGCGTGGCATCACAGGAAGTGGCTCACAACCGATGACCTCAAAGGAGTTATATCACAAGAAGTAACATCAGATCTTAAGACCTCACACATATGTTTAGCAGGTCTATCATGAGTACAATTGGGTGTATTAGAAAATTTAACAGATTACATTTTGGATCATAGTTGTGCCAAAAAAGTGATGCTACCCGACGCAAAATCTGGGCCTCATACCTTATACAACTGTTTTTTAAAACCCTACCACACAGAAGTTAACAACAAGGAGAAATGTGGCAGTAAATCTGTTCTGCTTAATTGATTGCAAAATCTGCATTTTATAATATCTTATGGGATTAAGGCATCTGCTGCAGACAGCTTTGTGTGCTCAGTAAATCTCAGGGAGCAATAATAATGGTAAAATAACTCTGGAGGTTAACATCTTTGCTGGAGAGATCTGTGCTTTTTCTAGTCCCAGTTTTTAATCAAAGTATCATGGAGGGTTAATTTTCTTACGTTATGTAAATGGGTTTCTGCTTTCAGCACAGTAATACTTTTGTTACTCGCAATTCATAAAAAGTAATCCTTCTAATATAGCACAGTGAGCTTTGAAGGACATGTGACTCCTACGCCTTGTAAGCCTCACTGTCTTATGTAACACATCTTGTACATCGATTTACACACACATCATTTTTTGTCAATGTATAATGTGTACGTGTGATGCAAAGTGCCCGACACCCTGCAATGGGATGAATAGCACTATAGCACTGAGAAAGAAATGAAACACAATAGGTATTTAAATTATTTGTATAAATGGGTAGATGTCAACATTGTACCCTCTCTGAAAAGAGTATGTAGACGCTGGCAATCTTCCGGCTTGTAGATTCGCCTTGTGCCCTGGATGCAAGGATTACCCCGAGAGGGATCCTCCGCTACCTCTGAGAAATCAAGGCCTCCTCCCTGTCAGGCCAGGGGCGCCATGAGGGGGCACGCAGCTCGAATTACTGGAGACTGTTTGACATTCACAATGAAGCGCACCCTGGGTAATACTGTTCATTAGCCTAATAGCATTTCTTTTTATTAAAGCGACTGAATGTAATCCATTGTATTTATTAAAGTGTTTAATTAAATTAATTAATAATGCATAGGATGAATGAAATTAGCAACATTCTGCAGAGGCTTGCGCTTCTGAAGGTTGCAGTTATCAAAGTGACTTTGAGGACACCTTCACGTAAATACCCCTTGTAGGGAACACCTGCGTTTCCCACAAAAACACCGGCAAGAAATGCATCCCCAGGCCGGAGAATGATACTATCGTTTTTATAATAAAGCGCTTCCCTCGACGGTGCACTAAGTAACAGCAGTGCTTAAAATGGGCCGGTACTGTCAGGTACAGAGATGCTGCATTTTTTTCATTTTGCGAAGGAGAGTGCCTGCACTTCTCAGCAGAGTTGCAATCATTTTAGTTTGGGTACTTTGGTATAAGGTACTTGCACTTTTATTTTTCAGCTCCAAACACTGAGTAGCAGCTGTTACCCATATAAGTGGATCATATTTGGTTGACATCAAACAAATGAGTAATGCCAAACAGAAGCTACACATATTAGTTGCAGGAATCATAAATATCGCTGCCATCGGTGGGTTAACACACTGGACTAACTTACGACTTAATGTATTTAAATGCCATTGCCTTATAAAGGGGTCTCAACATAGCTGACCAGCTTCGGTGTGGATGACTACCTACAAATACGTTTTTAATACCTGAAACTAGAAGCCGTCCTTAGAAACACATTACATATCAAGCTCCATAGTAAAGGCTTGTGATGCAGCACCCTGTGCACCAGGTGATGTGTGAAAAGGACGGAGTTCAGATTGACAAGATTTTATGATGTGATGAATTCAAGGAGGCGGTAACAAGTATGGTCCTCTGATCTCAGCTGCAAGCAACAAGCCTTTATCAAGAAAAAACAACAACATCTGCAAATCCATGCCAGACCAGGACCGATTCTAACCTGCAAGCTCTGGTCAATGGTGCGCTGACACCACGATTCTAGTCCTAAGCTTTGGAGTTACAAATCATTGTTACCAGGTGAAGAAGACCAGTTGGTCCAACATGTGACTACAACTCCCAGAGTTCAATAGGTTGTTAAATGAAAGGAATGGACTGGAAGCCTGGTGCCCGACAACATGCAGTGACAGGTGGTGATCGAACTGGCCTGGACGTTTAATACCTGCAGCTTAACACCCCTACACAGTCCACAGTAAACTACAATGCCGTGAGGAAATGCCTCTTTTTGCATGATCACACCAAAGTTTTGGACTTATGCTGCTGTTGTTTTGAGTCTGAGAGTGCAACAGAGTCCTGCTAACCAGACCTAAGTGTCAGTGCTCTGACTCTCAAAAGTGTATGTTTGATTGGTTTATTACCAATTTTCAAAAGTTAACTTACTTATAAATCTCTAGTTTAATGTACTAGGGGTACCCAGGGCCTGTAAGTTGAAATGTCCCTTATGGGATGAAGCACTTATTGTGCAATGTTGAGTGTGACAAAGTAAAACATGTCTCCAATAACAAAGTCCAGACCTTCTTTTTAAATATATACAAGTCATCCCTTAGGTAGGCCAACCGATCCTAAAGCAAAGTGCTATTTATGAAAAAGTAGGATAGGTATTTATATATGTCCTAACAGTAAAAACCCCACATTGTCATTCTTACGTTGGAAAGGCTATAGCCCCATGGCGAGTGCAGGGTTTCACATGGACAACTCAGCTGTGCTAACTCCTGTATGGGACTACCAAAGTTATCACTTCAAGGTATCAAACAAATTGTTACATTAAACCTGGCTTGATGCCTCAAGAAGCTCATTGAGGATAAATCTGCCCTTGAATATCTCTCCAAACGTGACATATTATGCCTGCAGGAAACATGGACCTCTGCAATTACGCCATTTGCAGAGTATTACGAATTTCATCCCACCACTATAAATCATAACATATTTGGTTGTCCTTCTGGTGGACTTTCGATTTTCATCAAGCACACTCAAAAAATTGAGGCCACTGAAATATCGACCAACTCACAAGCTTTCAAAGCCCTGCTCATCAAGCACAGCTCCCAAGCCCTTTGAATGTTGCTAATCAATTGCTATCTTAATCCGGTACAGGCACAGAAGTAAGAGGGGTTGGGCCATCATGTAGACATGATTGACAAGCTGCTGAATAGTATGTCTCTCATCAGCCAATTACAGTTGGGGACTTTGCGCATTAGGGACCAGTGCTTGCTTTCCAATTCTCCCAGTTTGTCAGTCGGCATCTCATCCTTAAGAGATCTTCTTCATAATCATAAGATAACATTAGCTCAATTTTTAAAAGAATCTCGTAATCCTTGTTAGCATGCCGATCCTACTTTTAGGAACATATCCACTATTGATTACATGTTTTGTCAGTGAAGTGCTGGTGCCCAAACTTCAGGCCAGAAGAGCAAGGCTAAGACTGGAGCTGGGCCTTAGGAGACTGGACCTGGGGCATGAGGGGGATTTAATAAAATATAACATAAGGATCCTGCTGGCCCCTGAGAACTCTCAGTCCATCTAAGGACCGTTTTTGAGAGGGTGGGCACCACATGGCAAACCCAACTAGCCAAGACAATTGGCTGTCTCCATATCGTGATCACTAACATGTGTGTCCAAGAAATTCCGTTCGCGGCCCGGAAAACAGTTGTGAACCGACAGGTAATGCAAACCTCTTCTGACCACGATATAGTTTTGACCACGATATAGGAGGGCTACAGTCCATTTTCAGCACTGAGACACTGGATACTTCCTGTATCCTGGGCAAGGCGCAGCCCTACTTTCAAAACACTCTCTCAGCCCAAGCATGCGGGAAAATCCTATATATGCAACTTTAAGTCTGCCTGGACGCGACCGGCTGAGGATAACACATGCAGGCTATGCAATAATCGAAAGGAATCATGGTTCCACCTGCTGCTGCCCTAAACTTGCAGACGATCGTCGCCGACTAGTGCCTCCTTTGTTCCGGGCCAATGGCAGTAGACAATGCAGAGTGGTATCAGATCTGTGTTCCTTGGATGATACACCAAGGTCCTTAGGCAGTTTGGGAAAATTTAAGGACACCATTCATACCACCCTCCTCAAAGCCCCCAAAGGCTGATGCTGGCCTTGTTGATCTGCACCACCGGCTTTCCTCACTTCTCTAGGGGCTGGCACCAGTCCCCACCTGCTAACCAAAAAGGCCGCAAGAAAAGGGCCCTTTGCTATGACAGACTGATTTGACATTAATAAATGTCCTGCATTATTTATCTTTCTTTCCTCCATCTTCTACCTTTCCCGTTGCGTCCCTGGCACAAAATGGCTAAAACCTTTATAGTATTGTGTTGATTTTGATCATTTATTAATAATTTTACACATGACTATAGGGCGCTGAGCTCTTTTCTGGAAATCTTATTCAACTTATTTTATAGCTTTTTATACGTTTTTCTTTTTTATTATAACTGACAGTCATGGCTCTCTTGCAAATTTATGTTCCCTGGCTGGTTGCACGTAATGATTTTAATTAATCGAACACAAAATAAATAAATGACTGACTGAACTCCTGTATGGGACTTCAAAAATTTGCACTTGAAGGTATTAAAAGAATCATTACAATAAACCCGACTTAATGCCCAAATTGAATTTCATGTAACTTTTCAGTAAAAGTAACTGTTAAAAAGTTGCTACTCTGTTGCCCACGTTTATTCAGTGGCGATTTACAGATATTGGCAACAAGACAGCCTTCTGCCCTGTTGAGGAGAAGTTGAATGACTCCCAGGAAAGGGAACAATAGAGGCTTGCCATTGGAAGAGGTGTTACCTCTCTCTGGCAGGAAGCTGCCCAGAGCATGAACCCAAAAGACAAACTTCAAAAGGGAAGCTTCCTTTGAGGGCAAATGGTGGACACTATTAACCCCTTCGCTGCCAGGCCTTTTCCCCCTCCTGTGCCGGGCCTTTTTTTGCCTATTTGGGGCAGTTCGCGCTTAGGCCCTCATAACTTTTTGTCCACATAAGCTAACCAAGCCAAATTTGCGTCCTTTTTTTCCAACATCCTAGGGATTCTAGAGGTACCCAGACTTTGTGGGTTCCCTTGAAGGAGGCCAAGAAATTGGCCAAAATACAGTGAAAATTTCGTTTTTTTCAAAAAAATTGGAAAAAGTGGCTGCAGAAGAAGGCTTGTGGTTTTTCCCCTGAAAATGGCATCAACAAAGGGTTTGCGGTGCTAAACTCAGCAGCTTCCCAGCTTTCAGGAACAGGCAGACTTGAATCAGAAAACCCAATTTTTCAACACAATTTTGGCATTTTACTGGGGCATACCCCATTTGTGCAATTTTTTGTGCTTTCAGCCTCCTTCCAGTCAGTGACAGGAATGGTCATGAAACCAATGCTGGATCCCAGAAACCTAAACATTTCTGAAAAGTAGACAAAATTCTGAATTCAGCAAGGGGTCATTTGTGTAGATCCTACAAGGGTTTCCTACAGAAAATAACAGCTGAAAAAGAAAAATATTGAAATTGAGGTGAAAAAACCATCAATTTTTCTCTACGTTTTACTCTGTAACTTTTCCCTGCAATGTCAGATTATCGAAAGCAATATACCGTTACGTCTGCTGGACTCCTCTGGTTGCGGGGATATATAGGGTTTGTAGGTTCATCAAGAACCCGAGGAACCCAGAGCCAATAAATGAGCTGCACCCTGCAGTGCGTTTTCATTCTATACCGGGTATACAGCAATTCATTTGCTGAAATATAAGGAGTAAAAAATTGCTATCAAGAAAACCTTTGCATTTCCAAAAAGGGCACAAGATAAGGTGTTGAGGAGCAGTGGTTATTTGCACATCTCTGAATTCCGGGGTGACCATAGTAGCACGTGAATTACAGGGAATTTCTCAAATAGATGTCTTTTTTACACACACTCCTATATTTGGAAGGAAAAAATGTAGAGAAAGACAAGGGGCAATAGTACTTGTTTTGCTAATCTATGTTCCCCCAAGTCTCCCGATAAAAATGGTACCTCACTTGTGTGGGTAGGCCTAGCACCCGCGACAGGATATGCCCCAAAACACAACGTGGACACATCACAGAAAACAGAGCTGTTTTAAGCAAAGTGACTACCTGTAGATTTTGGCCTCTAGCTCAGCCGCCACCTAGGGAAACCTACCAAACCTGTGCATTTCTGAAAACTAGAGACCTAGGGGAATCCAAGGAGGGGTGACTTGCGGGGCTCGGACCTGGTTCTGTTACCCAGAATCCTTTGCAAATCTCAAAATTTGGCTAAAAAAACACATGTTCCTCACATTTCTGTGGCAGAAAGTTCTGGAATCTGAGAGGAGCCACAAATTTCCTTCCACCCAGCGTTCCCCCACGTCTCCCGATAAAAATGATACCTCACTTGTGTGGGTAGGCCTAGCGCCCGCGACAGGATATGCCCCAAAACACAACGTGGACATATCACAGAAAACAGAGCTGTTTTTAGCAAAGTGACTACCTGTAGATTTTGGCCTCTAGCTCAGCCGCCACCTAGGGAAACCTACCAAACCTGTGCATTTCTGAAAACTAGAGACCTAGGGGAATCCAAGGAGGGGTGACTTGCGGGGCTCGGACCAGGTTCTGTTACCCAGAATCCTTTGCAAATCTCAAAATTTGGCTAAAAAAACACATGTTCCTCACATTTCTGTGGCAGAAAGTTCTGGAATCTGAGAGGAGCCACAAATTTCCTTCCACCCAGCGTTCCCCCACGTCTCCCGATAAAAATGATACCTCACTTGTGTGGGTAGGCCTAGCGCCCGCGACAGGATATGCCCCAAAACACAACGTGGACATATCACAGAAAACAGAGCTGTTTTTAGCAAAGTGACTACCTGTAGATTTTGGCCTCTAGCTCAGCCGGCACCTAGGGAAACCTACCAGACCTGTGCATTTCTGAAAACTAGAGACCTAGGGGAATCCAAGGAGGGGTGACTTGTGTGGCTCGGACCAGGTTCTGTTACCCAGAATCCTTTGCAAACCTCAAAATTTGGCTAAAAAAACACATGTTCCTCACATTTCTGTGGCAGAAAGTTCTGGAATCTGAGAGGAGCCACAAATTTCCTTCCACCCAGCGTTCCCCCACGTCTCCCGATCAAAATGATACCTCACTTGTGTGGGTAGGCCTAGCGCCCGCGACAGGATATGCCCCAAAACACAACGTGGACATATCACAGAAAACAGAGCTGTTTTTAGCAAAGTGACTACCTGTAGATTTTGGCCTCTAGCTCAGCCGCCACCTAGGGAAACCTACCAAACCTGTGCATTTCTGAAAACTAGAGACCTAGGGGAATCCAAGGAGGGGTGACTTGCGGGGCTCGGACCAGGTTCTGTTACCCAGAATCCTTTGCAAATCTCAAAATTTGGCTAAAAAAACACATGTTCCTCACATTTCTGTGGCAGAAAGTTCTGGAATCTGAGAGGAGCCACAAATTTCCTTCCACCCAGCGTTCCCCCACGTCTCCCAATAAAAATGATACCTCACTTGTGTGGGTAGGCCTAGTGCCCGCGACAGGATATGCCCCAAAACACAACGTGGACATATCACAGAAAACAGAGCTGTTTTTAGCAAAGTGACTACCTGTAGATTTTGGCCTCTAGCTCAGCCGCCACCTAGGGAAACCTACCAAACCTGTGCATTTCTGAAAACTAGAGACCTAGGGGAATCCAAGGAGGGGTGACTTGCGGGGCTCGGACCAGGTTCTGTTACCCAGAATCCTTTGCAAACCTCAAAATTTGGCTAAAAAAACACATGTTCCTCACATTTCTGTGGCAGAAAGTTCTGGAATCTGAGAGGAGCCACAAATTTCCTTCCACCCAGCGTTCCCCCACGTCTCCCGATAAAAATGATACCTCACTTGTGTGGGTAGGCCTAGCGCCTGCGACAGGATATGCCCCAAAACACAACGTGGACATATCACAGAAAACAGAGCTGTTTTTAGCAAAGTGACTACCTGTAGATTTTGGCCTCTAGCTCAGCCGCCACCTAGGGAAACCTACCAAACCTGTGCATTTCTGAAAACTAGAGACCTAGGGGAATCCAAGGAGGGGTGACTTGCGGGGCTCGGACCAGGTTCTGTTACCCAGAATCCTTTGCAAATCTCAAAATTTGGCTAAAAAAACACATGTTCCTCACATTTCTGTGGCAGAAAGTTCTGGAATCTGAGAGGAGCCACAAATTTCCTTCCACCCAGCGTTCCCCCACGTCTCCCGATAAAAATGATACCTCACTTGTGTGGGTAGGCCTAGCGCCCGCGACAGGATATGCCCCAAAACACAACGTGGACATATCACAGAAAACAGAGCTGTTTTTAGCAAAGTGACTACCTGTAGATTTTGGCCTCTAGCTCAGCCGGCACCTAGGGAAACCTACCAAACCTGTGCATTTCTGAAAACTAGAGACCTAGGGGAATCCAAGGAGGGGTGACTTGTGTGGCTCGGACCAGGTTCTGTTACCCAGAATCCTTTGCAAACCTCAAAATTTGGCTAAAAAAACACATGTTCCTCACATTTCTGTGGCAGAAAGTTCTGGAATCTGAGAGGAGCCACAAATTTCCTTCCACCCAGCGTTCCCCCACGTCTCCCGATCAAAATGATACCTCACTTGTGTGGGTAGGCCTAGCGCCCGCGACAGGATATGCCCCAAAACACAACGTGGACACATCACAGAAAACAGAGCTGTTTTTAGCAAAGTGACTACCTGGAGATTTTGGCCTCTAGCTCAGCCGCCACCTAGGGAAACCTACCAAACCTGTACATTTCTGAAAACTAGAGACCTAGGGGAATCCAAGGAGGGGTGACTTGTGTGGCTCGGACCAGGTTCTGTTACCCAGAATCCTTTGCAAACCTCAAAATTTGGCTAAAAAAACACATGTTCCTCACATTTCTGTGGCAGAAAGTTCTGGAATCTGAGAGGAGCCACAAATGTCCTTCCACCCAGCGTTCCCCCACGTCTACCGATAAAAATGATACCTCACTTGTGTGGGTAGGCCTAGCGCCCGCGACAGGATATGCCCAAAAACACAACGTGGACACATCACAGAAAACAGAGCTGTTTTTAGCAAAGTGACTACCTGGAGATTTTGGCCTCTAGCTCAGCCGCCACATAGGGAAACCTACCAAACCTGTACATTTCTGAAAACTAGAGACCTAGGGGAATCCAAGGAGGGGTAACTTGTGTGGCTCGGACCAGGTTCTGTTACCCAGAATCCTTTGCAAACCTCAAAATTTGGCTAAAAAAACACATGTCCCTCACATTTCTGTGGCAGAAAGTTCTGGAATCTGAGAGGAGCTACAAATTTCCTTCCACCCAGCGTTCCCCCAAGTCTCCCGATAAAAATGATACCTCACTTGCGTGGGTAGGCCTAGCGCCAGCGACAGGAAACACCCCAAAGCGCAACGTGGACACATCCTAAATTTTGGAAAAAAACAGAGGTGTTTTTTGCGAAGTGCCTACCTGTAGATTTTGGCCTCTAGCTCAGCCGGCACCTAGGGAAACCTACCAAACCTGTGCATTTCTGAAAACTAGAGACCTAGGGGAATCCAAGGAGGGGTGACTTGCGGGGCTCGGACCAGGTTCTGTTACCCAGAATCCTTTGCAAACCTCAAAATTTGGCTAAAAAAACACATGTCCCTCACATTTCTGTGGCAGAAAGTTCTGGAATCTGAGAGGAGCTACAAATTTCCTTCCACCCAGCGTTCCCCCAAGTCTCCCGATAAAAATGATACCTCACTTGCGTGGGTAGGCCTAGCGCCGGCGACAGGAAACACCCCAAAGCGCAACGTGGACACATCCTAAATTTTGGAAAAAAACAGAGGTGTTTTTTGCGAAGTGCCTACCTGTAGATTTTGGCCTCTAGCTCAGCCGGCATCTTGGGAAACCTACCAAACCTGTGCATTTCTGAAAACTAGAGACCTAGGGGAATCCAAGGAGGGGTGACTTGCGGGGCTCGGACCAGGTTCTGTTACCCAGAATCCTTTGCAAACCTCAAAATTTGGCTAAAAATACACATGTTACTCACATTTCTGTGGCAGAAAGTTCTGGAATCTGAGAGGAGCCACAAATTTCCTTCTACCCAGCGTTCCCCCAAGTCTCCCGATAAAAATGATACCTCACTTGTGTGGGTAGGACTAGCGCCCACGAAAGGAAAGGGCCCAAAACACAACGTGGACACATCACATTTTTTTATAAAAAGCAGTGCCTACCTGTGGATTTTGGCCTATAGCTCAGCCGACACCTGAGGAAACCTAGCAAACCAGTGCATTTTTGAAAACTAGAAACCCAGGGGAATCCAAGATGGGGTGACTTGCGGGGCTCTGACCAGGTTATGTTACCCAGAATCCTTTGCAAACATCAAAATTTGGCCCAAAAAACACTTTTTCCTCTCATTTCGGTGACAGAAAGTTCTGGAATCTGAGAGGAGCCACAAATTTCCTTCCACCCAGCGTTCCCCTAAGTCTCTCGATAAAAATGGTACATCACTTCTGTGGGTAGGCCTAGCGCCCACAAAAGGAAATGGCCCAAAACACAACGTGGACACAACATATTTTTTCACAGAAAACAGAGGTGTTTTTTGCAAGGTGCCTACCTGTGGTGTTTGGCCTGTAGCTCAGCCGGCCCCGGGGGGGGGGGGGGGGGGGGGGGGGCAGAAATGCCCTAAAATAAATTTGCCCCCCCCAACCCCCACCCTCCCCCGCCGGGAGCGACCCTTGCCTACGGGGTCGCTCCCCCTGCGTGACATTGGCACCAAAAAACAAATCCCCGGTGCCTAGTGGTTTCTGCCCCCTTGGGGGCAGGTTGACCTAAACTCAGCCAATCTGCCCCCAAGGGGGGCAGAAATGGCCTAAATACAATTTGTCCCCCAGGGGACCGACTTTTGCCTGATGGGTCGCTCCCCATCTCTAAAAAAAAAAAACAAAGAAAAAACAAAAAGAAAAAAAAGAAAAATTCCCCTGGCGCCTAGAGGTTTCTGCCCCCCCCCCCCGGGGGCAGATCGGCCTAATAATAGGCCGATCTGCCCCCTGGGGGGGCAGAAATGGCCTAAAATAAATTTGCCCCCCCAACACCCACCCCCCCCGGGAGCGACCCTTGCCTACGGGGTCGCTCCCCCTGCGTGACATTGGCGCCAAAAAACAAATCCCCGGTGCCTAGTGGTTTCTGCCCCCTTGGGGGCAGGTTGACCTAAACTCAGCCAATCTGCCCCCAAGGGGGGCAGAAATGGCCTAAATACAATTTGTCCCCCAGGGGAGCGACTTTTGCCTGATGGGTCGCTCCCCATCTCTAAAAAAAAAAAAAAAAAAAAAAAAAAAGAAAAATTCCCCTGGCGCCTAGAGGTTTCTGCCCCCCAGGGGGGCAGAAATGGCCTAAAATAAATTTGCCCCCCCAACACCCACCCCCCCCTGGGAGCGACCCTTGCCTACGGGGTCGCTCCCCCTGCGTGACATTGGCGCCAAAAAACAAATCCCCGGTGCCTAGTGGTTTCTGCCCCCTTGGGGGCAGATTGACCTAAAATTGGCCAATCTGCCCCCAGGGGGGCAGAAATGGTCTAAATACAATTTGCCCCCCCAGGGGAGCGACCCGTGCCTGATGGGTCGCTCCCCATCTCTAAAAAAAGAAACAACAAAAAAAAAAAAACACAAAAAAAAAATTGCCCTGGCGCCTAGAGTGTTCTGCCCCCCCCCCGGGGGCAGTTCGGCCTAATAATAGGCCGATCTGTCCCCTGGGGGGGCAGAAATGGCCTAAAATTAATTTGCCCCCCCAACCCCCCCCCCCCCCCGGGAGCGACCCTTGCCTACGGGGTCGCTCCCCCTGCGTGACATTGGCGCCAAAAAACAAATCCCCGGTGCCTAGTGGTTTCTGCCCCCTTGGGGGCAGATTGACCTAAAATTGGCCAATCTGCCCCCAGGGGGGCAGAAATGGTCTAAATACAATTTGCCCCCCCAGGGGAGCGACCCTTGCCTGATGGGTCGCTCCCCATCTCTAAAAAAAGAAACAACAAAAAAAAAAAACACAAAAAAAAAATTGCCCTGGCGCCTAGAGTGTTCTGCCCCCCCCCCCCCCGGGGGCAGTTCGGCCTAATAATAGGCCGATCTGTCCCCCGGGGGGGCAGAAATGGCCTAAAATAAATTTGCCCCCCCAACCCCCACCCCCCCCCGGGAGCGACCCTTGTCTACGGGGTCGCTCCCCCTGCGTGACATTGGCGCCAAAAAACAAATCCCCGGTGCCTAGTGGTTTCTGCCCCCTTGGGGGCAGATTGACCTAAAATTGGCCAATCTGCCCCCAGGGGGGCAGAAATGGTCTAAATACAATTTGCCCCCCCAGGGGAGCGACCCTTGCCTGATGGGTCGCTCCCCATCTCTAAAAAAAGAAACAACAAAAAAAAAAAAAAACAAAAAAAAAATTGCCCTGGCGCCTAGAGTGTTCTGCCCCCCCCCCCCCCCCCGGGGGCAGTTCGGCCTAATAATAGGCCGATCTGTCCCCCGGGGGGGCAGAAATGGCCTAAAATAAATTTGCCCCCCCAGCCCCCACCCCCCCCGGGAGCGACCCTTGCCTACGGGGTCGCTCCCCCTGCGTGACATTGGCGCCAAAAAACAAATCCCCGGTGCCTAGTGGTTTCTGCCCCCTTGGGGGCAGATTGACCTAAAATTGGCCAATCTGCCCCCAGGGGGGCAGAAATGGTCTAAATACAATTTGCCCCCCCAGGGGAGCGACCCTTGCCTGATGGGTCGCTCCCCATCTCTAAAAAAAGAAACAACAAAAAAAAAAAACACAAAAACAAAATTGCCCTGGCGCCTAGAGTGTTCTGCCCCCCCCCGGGGGCAGTTCGGCCTAATAATAGGCCGATCTGTCCCCCGGGGGGGCAGAAATGGCCTAAAATAAATTTGCCCCCCCAACCCCCACCCCCCCCCGGGAGCGACCCTTGCCTACGGGGTCGCTCCCCCTGCGTGACATTGGCGCCAAAAAACAAATCCCCGGTGCCTAGTGGTTTCTGCCCCCTTGGGGGCAGATTGACCTAAAATTGGCCAATCTGCCCCCAGGGGGGCAGAAATGGTCTAAATACAATTTGCCCCCCCAGGGGAGCGACCCTTGCCTGATGGGTCGCTCCCCATCTCTAAAAAAAGAAACAACAAAAAAAAAAAACACAAAAAAAAAATTGCCCTGGCGCCTAGAGTGTTCTGGCCCCCCCCCCGGGGGCAGTTCGGCCTAATAATAGGCCGATCTGTCCCCCGGGGGGGCAGAAATGGCCTAAAATAAATTTGCCCCCCCAACCCCCACCCCCCCCCGGGAGCGACCCTTGTCTACGGGGTCGCTCCCCCTGCGTGACATTGGCGCCAAAAAACAAATCCCCGGTGCCTAGTGGTTTCTGCCCCCTTGGGGGCAGATTGACCTAAAATTGGCCAATCTGCCCCCAGGGGGGCAGAAATGGTCTAAATACAATTTGCCCCCCCAGGGGAGCGACCCTTGCCTGATGGGTCGCTCCCCATCTCTAAAAAAAGAAACAACAAAAAAAAAAAGCACAAAAAAAAAATTGCCCTGGCGCCTTGAGTGTTCTGCCCCCCCCCCGGGGGCAGTTTGGCCTAATAATAGGCCGATCTGTCCCCCGGGGGGGGCAGAAATGGCCTAAAATAAATTTGCCCCCCCAACCCCCCCCCCCCCCCCCGGGAGCGACCCTTGCCTACGGGGTCGCTCCCCCTGCGTGACATTGGCGCCAAAAAACAAATCCCCGGTGCCTAGTGGTTTCTGCCCCCTTGGGGGCAGATTGACCTAAAATTGGCCAATCTGCCCCCAGGGGGGCAGAAATGGTCTAAATACAATTTGCCCCCCCAGGGGAGCGACCCTTGCCTGATGGGTCGCTCCCCATCTCTAAAAAAAGAAACAACAAAAAAAAAAAACACAAAAAAAAATTGCCCTGGCGCCTAGAGTGTTCTGCCCCCCCCCGGGGGCAGTTCGGCCTAATAATAGGCCGATCTGTCCCCCGGGGGGGCAGAAATGGCCTAAAATAAATTTGCCCCCCCAACCCCCACCCCCCCCCCCGGGAGCGACCCTTGCCTACGGGGTCGCTCCCCCTGCGTGACATTGGCGCCAAAAAACAAATCCCCGGTGCCTAGTGGTTTCTGCCCCCTTGGGGGCAGATTGACCTAAAATTGGCCAATCTGCCCCCAGGGGGGCAGAAATGGTCTAAATACAATTTGCCCCCCCAGGGGAGCGACCCTTGCCTGATGGGTCGCTCCCCATCTCTAAAAAAAGAAACAACAAAAAAAAAAAAACACAAAAAAAAAATTGCCCTGGCGCCTAGAGTGTTCTGCCCCCCCCCCCCGGAGGCAGTTCGGCCTAATAATAGGCCGATCTGTCCCCCGGGGGGGCAGAAATGGCCTAAAATAAATTTGCCCCCCCAACCCCCACCCCCCCCCCCCCGGGAGCGACCCTTGCCTACGGGGTCGCTCCCCCTGCGTGACATTGGCGCGCAAAAACAAACTCCCTGGTGTCTAATGGTTTCTGCCCCCCTTGGGGGCAGATTGGCCTTATCAAAATAGGCCAATCTGCCCCCAAGGGGGGCAGAAATGGCCTAAATATATATTGCCCCGTAGGGGAGCGACCCTTGCCTAAGGGATCGCTCCCCACCTAAAAAAAAAGAATTCATCACAAAAAAAAAAAAAAAAAAAAAAAGGGTCCCTGGTGCCTAGAGGTTTCTGCCCCCCCTGGGGGCAGATCGGCCTAATAATAGGCCAATCTGCCCCCAGGGGGGGCAGAAAAGGCCTTCCTAAAAAAATGCCCCCCTGGGAGCGACCCTGGCCCAAGGGGTCGCTCCCTTTTGCCAATTTCAAGAAGAAAAAAAAAAAATCCCTGGTGTCTAGTGGGGTTTCAAAAGCCGGATTGCAAGCAATCCGGCTTTTGAAACCTGTGAGAGACTTCAAAGGGAAGGAAATACATTTCCTTCCCTTTGAAGCCTCTCGGGGCCTCCCCCATGGGATTGAAAAAGAAATGCAAAAGCATTTCTTTTTCAATCGCGCTGGAAGCTCTGCTTCCAGCGCGATGGGGGAGACCCTGTGACTAATCAGCGCGCGCTCGCGCGCTGACGTCACAGGGGGGGTTGGGGGGGGTCGGGGGTGGGAGGGGAAGGGCTTCCCCTTCCATCCCTGACTTGGGGGGGTGGGGGGGAACCCCACAGAGGGAGCGAGAGCGCTCCCTCTGGGCTCTGTGCACAGGACGTAATGGTTACGTCCTGGGCACAGCAGCACTGTGCCTCAGGACGTAACCATTACGTCCTGGGCACAGAAGGGGTTAAGAGGGGCTGCTCTTTTTTTCAGGTAGACAGGTTGGGGATGGGGACAGAGAAGGGAAGCTAGTTGCCAAACCAGTTTTCTCGTGGGCGTGTAGCTCTCTAGTAGCCACAACTGGACAGCCAGGCGATTGGAATTATACAGCAGAGGAGGACCAAATTATGCAGCATGCTCGACTAAATTATGCCTGAAGAAAAGGCAAGTTCTGCGGCACAATGTATCACATTCTGTGATAGTAATACTTCATTATTTTGTCATTTTTATACCTGGGAACAGTATCTGGGGGTTCATTTTATTAAAACCACATTAACACCCTTAAACAACAATAAGCAACTGAAATGACCAGGCAACCTTTGCAAAAAGCCTACCGGTGCGCAGGAAGCTGAGTCACCATCTTTTTTGTAACTTTTGATCTAGTTGCGCTAGACATCATTTTTTTCTGTTAAAATCTGCAGGTTACACAGCTGATGATGGATTATGTGGCAAGTGCAGCAGATCTATAATTATGCAAAAAATGCTGTTAAATTGCATAATTCCAGTGACCCTTAGGGGTGTGGAATTTAATAAAATATCTGCTTTTCCATAGGACAGGTTGCTTCATAAATCTACTTGTCCTGTCAAAAATATTTACTTGTCCGTTTGGTGCCATATAATGCAGCAACAAATTATAGCAGCAATCTCATTATATAAGACCGCTGTTACAAGTTTATCTGATTATGCCAGGACTAATACTATAGTAGGGCTTGAATACTAGCAATTTCTTTATTTTGCCACCTTTCCGCAGATCTACATATTGGGGCTGGAGCAAGCAGTAAGCAATAGTTCCACGGTTGGAACGCCTTTGAGTCTGTGCAAACATACTAACTTGCATGTTTTAAGGATTTTCACCACCTCTTCTCTAATCTTTTCCCATACTGAGAAAGGTTGGAAATTTACTTCGAACACAGGGAGAAGTGGAAGTTCTTCCAGGGTTGAGAAAAAGTGGTTGGAAGGAAAGTGAACTTGTAAATGCTCAATAGATTTTCACATGACCAAATTTTACACATGCATAATTGCTAAAATACAATTCACAAATATCTTCTAGGGGTATGGTTTTCTGGTCTACTTCTGTAAAGTCTTGTAATTCATGAGCAATAATTCTGCACTAACGCAAAGACATATACCATGGGTCCACTTTTGTGACTTTCTTTAAGAATTGGGCCCCTAATTAGGTCTGGCGTTAACCAAGACCTTTTGTTTGTATTAAAACTGTATTTCTCTCTCTATCCATCTATCAGGTGGCTTTACTGTGAGTGATACCATTCTACTCTCCCACAAGGAGCATATTGGCACACAAAGTCGTTTTCTTCAGTGTCAGGAACTACTGTGGCAATGTGAGCTTTGAGACCCAAATTGTATTTTGCCAACGTGTGTTATAATAGTGAAGCCGGCAGCTCCCACAACAATTAAGTTTTACAAAAGCCATGTCAAAGAGACAAACTGACAAAACCTAAAGCCTGACCTCCAATGTCAGATCAGTTGGCTTTGCCAATGCTTGTCTATTTTCACCTTTTCCATAAGTTTGTTGAAACTGGTTACACTAATTTTCCATTATGAATATTTTTGGGAAATACTAGCATGCATCAACATATTTTACTAAATGATGCTTCAAAGAAATAATACCTAAAATTTCACAGTAATTTAGCAACACCTTTGTTTCCTACTTGAATTTATTTCTGAATATTTTATTTTGAAAGCAAAGAATCATCAGTCTTATTTACCAGCTTCTGCAAACATTTGCATCTAACCAGAGAGCATTCTGGGAGCATTATACACAGCCTCATGTTGTTAAACTTTACAAAAATGTGTGTACACATTTATTTACTGGAACCACTGTCAGTAGTGCAGTGTGAGCTTAGAACATTTATTTAGAGCGCTCACGCTAATAATACAGAATTTGCATTAATGAACCATAAATACAAGTTCAAACAGCATTGACATATGGACACAAATATTACCTTAACTACAAAATGTTCCTTTCTCTGTGAACTGGCAGTTTGTGCTGCAGGGTGGTCTTATGACTCCAAACAATATGTCCTGGGTGTCAGGCTACAGGAATCCCACACCCCCTGGACCTTGCTCTAGGGTGTGATGCCAAGCTCCACATACTGAGAGAATGGTTCTGCCATCTTAAGAGTGGGCAGAATAGTGCAGTCTGGGATAGCTAGTTACAGAAGGTCCTCAACAGTTGAGGAGGGACCTAGGAGCCCATTAACTAGTAACTGCTTATAGGACGTTGGCTCTGTATAAACTATCTCAAAGTGAGATTTAGTGTGCACAGAGTACAAGGGTTCCCCTTAGAGGTTGACAGTGGCAAAATAAGATAATTCTAATGCTCTGTTTTGTGGTAGTGTGGTCGAGCAGTAGGCTTATCAGAGGGTAGTGTTAAGCATTTGTTGTACACACACAGACAATAAATGAGGAACACACACAAAAACTTAACTCCAGGCCAATAGGCTTTTATATAGAAAAATATATTTACTTAATTTATTTTTAAAACCACAAGATTCAAATTTGAGGTAAGTACATAAAATGCAAAGTACTTCACACAGGTAAGTATAGAACTTTGATTTAAAACAGCAGTACACACAGTTTGGTTAAAATGGCAATAAGCTATTTTAAAAGTGGACACTGCAAAAATCAACAGTTCCTGGGGGAGGTAAGTTTGGTTAGGTTTGTCAGGTAAGTAAAGCACTTACACAGTCAGTCCCCTGGGCCTAGGCAGCCCACTGTTGGGGGTTCAAGGCAATCCCAAAGCCACAGCACCAGTAACACAGGGCCAGTCAGGTGCAGAGGTCAAAGGAGGGCCCAAAACACACAGGCGCCTATGAAGAACAGGGGTGCTCCGGTTCCAGTCTGCTAGCAGGTAAGTACCTGCGTCCTCGGGGTGCAGACCAGGGGGTTTTGTAGAGCACTGGGGGGGGGGGGGACACACACAAGCACACAAAACACACCCTCAGCGGCATAGGGGCGGATGGGTGCAGTGTGCAAAGTAGGTATTGGGTTTGCTATTGAAAGCAATGGAGGGACCCGGGGGTCCCTCTGGCGATTCAGGCAGGGCATAGGGGGGCTTCTCGGGCCAGCCACCGACTGGGCTAGTATGAGGGCTGCCTACTGGTCACTCCTGCACTGATGGGTGGTTCCTCTCAGTCCTGGGGGCTGCGGGTGCAGTGCTTGGTCCAGGTGTCCGGCTCCTTTGCTACCAGGCAGTCGCGGTCAGGGAGAGCCTCTGGGTCCTCTCTGCAGGCATCGCTGTGGGGGTTCTTGGGGGTCGACTCAGGGTGTCCACATCGTTGGAGTCGCCTGGGAGTCCTCTCTGCGGTGTTTGTTGTCCTGGACTAGAGCTGGGGCGTCGGGTGAAGAGTGTGAAGACTCACGCGTCTGGCAGGAAGTGAGAGTCTGAAGACAGACCGGTAGGGCTGGGTCCAAGTCAGTTGTCGTCTCCGTCATCTCTGCGGGGCTTTCAGGTCAGCAGTCCTTCTTGTTGTTGTAGGTTGCAGGAATCTGATTTCCTGGGCTCAGGGTTGCCCCTAAATACTGAATTTAGGG
The DNA here is from genome assembly GCF_031143425.1 of Pleurodeles waltl. Taxonomy (NCBI): domain Eukaryota; kingdom Metazoa; phylum Chordata; class Amphibia; order Caudata; family Salamandridae; genus Pleurodeles; species Pleurodeles waltl. Next base: position 544,386,605 of record NC_090451.1, read on the forward strand.
GTGTGTTTAGGTCAGGGGGGGGCAGTAGCCAATGGTTACTGTCCTTTAGGGTGGCTACACCCTCTTTGTATTTCCTCCCTGAGGGGAGGGGGGCACATCACTATTCCTATTGGGGGAATCCTCCAAAACCAAGATGGAGAATTTCTAAAGGCAGAGGTCACCTCAGCTCAGAGCACCTTAGGGGCTGTCCTGACTGGTAGGTGAATCCTCCTTGTTTTGCTCATTATCTCCTCCGGACTTGCTGCAAAAAGTGGGGGCTGTGTCCGCTAGCTCCACTAGCTGGGATGCCCTGGGGCCCTGTAACAACAGGCAGAAGCACCTCCACCCAGTGCAGGCTTTGTTCCTGGCCACAGAGTGACAAAGGCACTCACCCCACGTGGCCAGAAACTCATCTGGTTGTGCCAGGCTGGCAGGAACTGGTCAGCCTAAAACTAGGAGTTGGACTGGTATGTAGGGGGGATCTCTAAGATGCCCTCTGTGTGCATTTTGCAATAAATCCCACACTGGCATCAGTGTGCATTTATTGTGCTGAGAAGTTTGATACCAAACTTCCCAGATTTCAGTGTAGCCATTATGGAACTGTGGAGTTCGTATCTGACAGACTCCCAGATCATATACTCTTTATGGCTACCTTGCACTTACAATGTCTAAGGTTTTGCTTAAACACTGTAGGGGCATAGTGCTCATGCAACTATGCCCTCACATGTGGTATAGTGCAGCCTGCCTTAGGGCTGTAAGGCCTGCTAGAGGGGTGACTTACCTATGCCACAGGCAGTGGGTTGAGTGGATGGCACTCTGAGGGGAGTGCCATGTCGACTTAGTCATTTTCTCCCCACCAGCACACACAAGCTGTGAGGCAGTGTGCATGTACTGAGTGAGGGGTCTCCAGGGTGGCATAATACATGCTGCAGCCCTTAGAGACCTTCCCTGGCCACAAGGCCCTTGGTACCAGGGGTACCAGTTACAAGGGACTTATCTATGTGCCAGGGCTGTGCCAACTGTGCGAACAAAGGTACAGTTTAGTGAAAGAACACTGGTGCTGGGGGCTGGTTAGCAGGGTCCCAGCACACTTTAATTCTTAAATGGCATCAACAAAAGGCAAAAAGTTAGGGGGTAACCATGCCAAGGGAAGCATTTCCCTACACTGCTGTATCCCCAAGGGCACTTTCTGGCCAGCACCCATTCCTCAAATCACATTGGGACTGGTGAGAGAACCAAATAAAGACTGTCCTGATGTTCCCTGGTCCTGGTAAGAGAGGCTGCACCACAGGCTGGACTCAACCTGTTGATCCTTGAGTTAGCAAAGAGAGGACTGTGCCTGTGGTGCTTGGCTTGTCAAAAAAATTGCTTCTGCGCCTTAGATAGAAGAGGTGATTCCAAGAGTCAATCGGCTGACTTCCTGCTCCCAGCTTCAGGGCCACAACAAGCTGAAGAAGCTGATCTTCATAGTTAGTAGCCACAATCCCTTGATCACCACTGACCCACAATGTGCAGCCTGGGAGACTGAGTCCCAATGCCCAATCATTTCACCAGAATCTGCTGGACCACTGAAGTGCTGTTGGGTCACCCAAGAAGGACACAAGCATCCCCCAAAGGCAACTGCTGAGTTAGTTGTGCCCGGGAACCAGAAGTACAGTGGCAACTACATTTTTGCTGGACCCACCAGGACATTAAGGGACATCAAACCCTGCGGCAGAAGTCGCCCCACAATGACCGTGGAGTAGCCCCAGGAAGACCACTGTCAACCCCACAGCATCTTCAGCATCCTGGATTCTTGCATCAGGTCCACTTCATTGATGTCTATGGCTATCTATGTCTATGGAGAATTACCCATAGAGCTTGGAATCAGACTTGAGGCTGCATTGCTGACAAGGTACCTGCATAACAATTCCTCACTGGCCCCTTTGACTTCCTCCCAGCCAGAGTTGACTGCCCAAAGTGGGCCAGAGTACCTAACACAACTTTACAAATTTTTGGCTAACCACAGTTATTACCAATGCTTGTTGATAATCTATGTGAAAAGCAGCAATTTCCCTTTTATCTGCAAATATATATCTCTAGAACTCTCCAATAGTTTTGTTCACTTTGGTGTTTAAAGATTAATAAAAATAAGGTATATGTTTATGAATTAAAATGCTCTGTAAACTGGAAGGAATTTCAAATAGAAAACTAACATTCAAGTTGGTATCAGCTTGATTTGTGAGAGCAGTGCAAATATAGCCAAGATAATTTTCCATGGCCAATTGGTGAGCCCAACTGAAGCACCTGTATGCTACAACAAAAATAGTAGGGTGATATGCTACAGTCTGGTATGTTGCTTAATCACATCGTCTTTTAGAAATATAACCACATTCAGAAAAGTTCCAACATTTCCAGTAAAATTAAAATGTTTATATTTTTAGTTTTTTTAATTAAATAGAATATTTCATAATTTGTACGTTTGTTCAATATACATATGTTCCGGTATTTTTTCTTAATGTTTTGAAATTAAAATGGTGGAAATTAATTTAGCTAGAATTCCTAGATTTCAATAGTGATTCAATAGGGGTCTGCAAAAGTCAAAAGATTGAGAACCACTCTCCTAGACAGTCTTAGGCCCAAAGCTGGCATACCACACATGGGCACTGCACATGGCGATTGAGATACTAGAGAAGCAGCAACACATGATTCGGGTTCAGGGCTAAAAAGGTGGTAAGCACATTAGATAAACTGCAAAATGGACACAATAAATACACTTTCACACTGTTATTGTTCCAAAATATCAGAATATCATTCTCATGAAGGACATTTCTAAAAAATCATTTACTCTATGAATTTCAGTACTTGGTCCATTGTTGTCAAGTTGATCTAAATCATTCATAAATGTGTACTCTAAGTTCAGGTGGATTTGATCAGGCGACCCCACCTTGTAGAACCAATTATTACTTTTAGGTAGTAATATGGGTGCTAATGACATAACCTCTTGGAATGACAAAGCATGATTCCTGTAGAGGTTTTGACCAAGGAAATGCCGAACACACATATTTGATCTGTGAGATCACTTATGCTCAATATGACTTTTGTGTCCCAGAGAACTGCAATAGTTAGGGATCACTCCTTCATTCATTGAACAGAATGCTGATTAAAGAGACTTTATCAAAATTTTAAAGGTTACTTATTGTCTCTATCAAAGCCTCACCCTTCTCGCCTTCATTTTTTGCACACTTTCAAAGACCCTTTTATCTCCTTTCTCCCACGGTTGGCCCTTCTGCGCAACCTTCAGCCCCCAATTTTGACACACACTGGATTTTCTTAAATATCTAAGAAGTTCATTTCGGAAATTGGAAGGTTTGTTTCAGAAGCCCCTTGACTCATCTATAGATATAGCAAATCTGATGGAAACCTGACTTTTTAACATAAATCAAAAAAGTAAAAAAGTATTACTAATTGTGGGCATTTACAGTGTTACTCTCTGTAAATAAAAGTATTGCTTGCTTCTTTCACAGACTCAGGCCTGATTTAGAGCCTGGTGGAATGAATTACTCCGTCACAAATGTGACAGATATCATGTTCGCCGTATTACGATTCCATTATAGCCTATGAGGATCTAATACAGCAGTCGGAATATCCGTCACATTTCTGACAGAATAACCCCTCTGCCAAGATCTAAATCAGGCCCTCTGTTTCAAATTATTTCCAGTCTATAGTAATAATGGGCCTAATTTAGGAGTAACAACACTTGCTATCCCTGGCATGCTCTGTGCTACCCAAGGAGCTGCCTTTGCTATCCCTGCTCTCAGGTATAGTGCAGTTCCCGCTCCACTCACTGCCCTTTCCCTACCCCTCATAAGGAAATAGGAGGCTATTATTGGGCTAAATGTGGTAAAAGGGATCAATCCCAGTAGAGAGACACCCATACAAGACTCCCATAAATGCCCAAATAGGACTAATGGATTCAACATCAATTTCTGGATCACCACTTCCTAACTTCTTGTGTGAAAGTTCCTGTGTTGGTCTCCAGTTTTAAGGAGACTGTTGTTTAGGCAGTGAGATGTTAACATGTCCAAGTTCTAAGTTATGATAAAGGTAGAGCTTTATTCAACTGAGGTGAAAACACGCCCAGAAAATGTGTAAATAATTTCTCTGCATGTCCACAGCAAATTGCATTTGATAAATTTAGAGCTTTATTGAAAGAACATTTTAACACCGCCACCATACAAAACAATGCATATTGTGCATCTCAAGATGATGAAATCAGAAAAAGAGTGGCACAATCTGAACCTGACCGCAGGTCAAGCAGTGCGGTATCCCTTTGTGCACCAACACCAGGCCCGATTTTACCAGCTAGAAACCCCAGCAGGTAAAATTGAATGTGGGCCAGGAAGGGACTGCTTCTAACAGGATGGGGGAGCATTCAATGTTCCCTGTAATCGGCCCACAGCCTTCCCTGCCACAAGCTACCATCGCCACCCACCTGAACCCCAGCCCACATAGCCCCCCTGCTTCCAGTTACAACCGCTAAGAGCAGCTTGTAAATGGGAATGAAATTTTCCCTGGAATAGGGGATGATCATGTGAATTTTAGTTGAGTAATTCCGGGTCAGCAATGGTTAAACATCCTTTCACAGATAGAAAAAAAACTAAAAATAGGGAGTTTTAGGTACAGAGATACCAGCCGGGATCAGTAATTTCGGCCATGGTATCTTGGCATATCAAATCACTTAGCTCTCAAGTTTCCCAGTTCCAAGCGTGGGCAGCTCATGCAGTCCAAGTTTTTTTTCGCAGCATGTGGGGATCTCTAGTCCTGCTGAGCCTACTCTAAAATGTGGACTACAAATCGTAGAATTCAAAACAAAACCCTGGAATTGATGACCTACTCACACATAAAGTAGTGAAACTTGAGAGTTCTGCTCATAGTTTATGGGATAAAGAATCAATGTATCCTACTCAGGGAACTTCCAGAGAAAGTGCTCACTTGGGACCTATTGTCATTCCCGGGTACTGGAAGCAGCCAATAAGAATACTCAATATTTAAATCACCATTAGAACTCCATGTCTAAAGGTGGGCTCGTTTGAGATGGCCAGGCCATGGAACAGGAAAAGCACAGACAGAGCACATTCGGCTCAGAAACACCGCTCAAAGTTATATCTAAGGAGCGTTTGTAGCAGAAAAAGACACTCGACAGGGTGTGTCGTCACTAATTAAGTTTCTCCCAAGGCTTATAGAAGAGACAGTGACAAAAACACACAATATCATGAAGGAGGAGTTGGAAAGGCAGGTGGACTGTCTACATACTACAAACGCAGTGAGGAAGCATAATAATAAAGAATGTCTGCAAACGTTTACGAACGCGTCACCTGTAGATCCCAAAGTGATGTTACCTAGCTAGGAAGTGACAGAACTTAAGCTTGAGTCAAATACTAGCTGAGGGGTGATGCTAAGGGGTTATATGGTTTTCAGGACATAGGAGTGAGAGTTCTAAGCCAACATGCCAACATGCCCACTTGCTTGACTATAAGTTTCCCAAAAGCAGTGACTGCTAGTGTAATTCTAACTGCTGTGGAAAAGTGTGGCAGAAGGGTAAGAAATTGCAATATCGCCGGAGTATCCATTTCTTGCATCTTTGCAACCCACCCTTTTTTCCTAATAATGTCAAGATCTCAAAAAAAGAAATCATCTTGAAGATGGCATCAGTGCTTGTATTCGAGCAAGATGGTTTCTGAGCACTACTGATTGAAACAAAGTATCAGCCTGGAGTAGGCATCTGTTGAGTACTGCTTTCGGAATGCATGTACAGGAGCCATGTAGATGCCTTGCCGATCACGAAAAGGGCACATATCTCAATGAAATGCAAAAGCTGCCATTGGTAAAAGAGGTTAAGGATGCTTTCTCCGAATGTGGATGGAATAAGCTTTAGATATGGGTCATGTTCTAAAGCAAGCAATGGCGTGCTCGGAAGATTGTCACCAAAGGGAAAAAATCTTGGGAGCCTATTTGAAGACTTTATGACATTTATGCACTAATTTGCCCCAGACAATAGTTTTCTATTCATTGAGTTGTGAACCACCTTCAATGTGAACGATCAACTCTTGTTAAAGGTGTATTTTTTTTTTTTACAAAACGTTTTCCAAAATATCCATCTAGATACCAACCAGATATGTTTGCAGTGGTTTCCAAAACTCCTTTCCCCATTTTTGCAGAGGAGGAGTTTTTACAATTCATACTGGAGCAAATAGGTTTACTCCAAGCCTTATTAAGCAAAAAGCATATATAGTACAAATGAGCATTCACTCCAGTATTGCACAAGGAGAAAGTATATCTACTATGGCGCAGACTCTTTCCAGCAGGCCGCACAATAAGTAAAATGGGAGCCGCCAGCCTCAATGTATCCTGCAGCCTCTGGTGTCCAATGAACAGAGGCATAGTTCAATAGTGGTCCTTTGCATTAGGGCCCGCACTACACTAGCTACACACTAGGCTGGAGATATTAAGACACTAATGGGGCTTAATAAACGCTTGGAGCCATATTTAGGACCCTGATTGCATTGTTCTTGCACCATGTAACGTGGTGCAAGAGCGATGCAACACCTAAGGCAGATTTATGAAGACACACAAGGCCACCTTAAGGTGCCTTTGCGTGGCTTCATAAATCTGGAGTAACACAACACTGCAAAAATTACTGTGTTGCATTACTCTGCCCTGGGAAGGCATTCATTGGGCACTGCGTGGGTGTTCCCACGCAACTCCCACAGATTTTGATGCATTCCCAGATTTACAAGAAGTTGTAAACCTGGGAATGCGCCAACATGCTATTCCTTCCGAAGTGGATGCGTAAGGAGGAGAAATATCTATATTTTTCCTTGTTACTTCCTCTTTCTAATTGTCCTCCATTCTGCAGCACATATAGAAATAGGAATACACCTGTCTGGATTGTTTTTGTGTAGGAAGGTGGTCCTTCCTGCGAACAAAAAATCCTGCATGCAATACAGGCACCTTTGCTCCATTGAGCAAAGCAGCCAGCATTGGCGCTAGGCTGCAAAAGGGCGCCACCGCAGGGGAAAAGGCAGGAATGTGCCTTATTCTTTTAAATACCGCGCATTACTGCCCTTTCCCTGTGACGCAGTGCAGCTCAGCAAGGTGACTTGGAGAGAAAAATGTATGATCAGGTCTGTAATGTCCAAAACGTTGTGAAGTTTGACATACACCAGCGCCCCATGCCACAGCTTTAGCTTGCTTCTCTCGACTGATTACCAGTTACCTAGAACTAGCAGTGTTGCATGCATAGACCTCAGGAGATTGCATGCACTTTCACTGCCTGTGCTGGATTATAACATTCATCACACAGTTCACCCTGATTACCCTTCCTGTGTGTGGGGTCAAAGGTTACAGCTAAGCATGTTTAATCCGTCTTAGAAACTCATTTGCACTGATGTTCCTCTATCCCCTCATGTCACCACTGGCCTTGCGCACAGTCTGTTGCAGCGGATGCAACCCCTGATACCCCATGCACTCAGGCTGTTCTATACATATAAACAGAGGCACTTCAGCCTGTCCTTTCATTCCTATGACATGAGCTATTACAGCCTGAAGTTTCCATTAAAGGTGAGTTGGATTAGGTGACTATGTTTGGGTGGGGTGTGAAGTACTGTTGCTCTTTTAGGTCTCAGCAACAGACAGCGTCTGATCTCAGGCCTATTGTTTCCATCCAGAACACGTACTTAGAATGGACTTTGGGTCAGTGCCTTAATGTCGACTGGATGCATTTGCTGTCTGTCTCAGGTTTCTGCTCTTGATTCAATGGCTTTCCTTCCTATTCTTGTGTTTGTTACAACTTGGAGCATTTCGATCTCACTGTGTTCTGATAGGATGAGCTGCATACTTTCACTGCTAACTTCAAAAGACTCTCTTTTTCTTTCGCCATTAGCACGACATTTGAGTAGATATGTTTCCTTCCGCGCTCTCATAGTTGTTTCTGGCCTTGCTCACCTGTGTGCTCTTTTTTTACCCCTCAATGCTAACCATCTCAGCCCCAGCTTAAAATTTTTATTTGATTTTTCACTAGGGCCCATAAGCTGGAAAGTGGTACCTGGCAGCTCATCTCCATTTTTTGCACTGGTAGGCACTCTGGCTTTCACGTCTTTAACTTTCAACTTAACCATTATGTCATTGCCAGCCATATAGTGTAAACAGCAAATAAAAAATAGAAAAATCACTTCTGTGCACCAAGATGTATATTCGTGCATGCATCTCACCCAACACATGTGGATACATCATGACACACACATGTATGCATCAAGAAGCATGCCTACTTATGGCAACCATCTTGGGAAAGGTTTTCTTTAATAGACTACCTATTGCATGATTGCCAGCCATGCGTGCACATGCATCATGATGAATGCATTTGCTTGAGAACAGCAATGAAAAAGTAATTGCCAAAGCCAATAGCTAGGCCTATTACAGCTGCGACGTATGAAATTTGCCAATGCTTGTTTGAATTACAGATGAGATCCTGATGATGTCACTTAAGAACTATATATTAATTGTGGGCTGTTCCACATCACAATTAAGGATGAGTATTTCAGGTTGTTAACATTTATCTCTGTAAACTTTAAAACGTTCAAAAGTTTGTAAATGTTGCATAGCATGACATTTAAATAGCAAAAAAAAAATAGTTTTAGGAAAATAATGTCAGCAAAAACTTACTTTTAGAGTCTCAGAAAAATGTTTTGTCTGCAAAATTATTTGACCAAAACGTTGTTATAGATTTTTCAATTGCTGATGAAGGTTTTCAATGGCTACTAAATAGTGTATCCTTTAGGAAGTGCAGGATTTGTAAACCTTTTTAAGCACATGTACAGGTCCAGAAACCATTGCAAAGAGTAGCTGATCGCTACACCTCAGGCTTCTTTATTCTAATACCAGGCTCTCTCTCTGCCCCTTTATCTCGCTCTTGAAGGTTTCTGCTTTCTCCCTTTGTGATTGTTTTCCGTCTTTCTCTTCCTCCATAGTTCCATTGTGTGTGCTTTTCCCTCTCATCCCCTCCTAAATATCTACTGCAGAAAAATAAGTACCGTGGACCCAACTAAAAATCACTGGCTGAAATTAAGCACTGCCTTTACCATTGCCTTCCAACAGATGGACTACATACTGCTGTACTTCAGTTGTCTTCACCACTTCTTAGGTAAACAATCATTGGCAAAGTCAATTGGCTTAGAGTTCATAATCGATGCTGACAAAAGTCACAAAAATGCTTACCACAGGTCAAAAAAGTCAAAAGAAAATATAGGTTTGTGTAAACAGTGCAGGGTTGAGATAAAGAAATAAAAGTGTGATTACAGAGAATACTTTTATATGTAAAATTGTCCCTTACGAGTTCCAGTGGAGTTGGAAGGAGGCACTTGAACAACTAATAGAAAAAAATTGAGACTAAAATACACCTGTGGGATGAGCCTAGATGTGATAGACAAGGGTGAAGCTTGGTCAGTAAGATTTGGAGGGTTATGAGCTTCAGATTTTGTAACATTCATGCTTGCATATAATGTTAAAATACATTATACAAGAAGCAGGGTGCTTGAGATGGGCCTGGTGTGCACTGGAAAGAGAGGAATGTGGCCGGTAGGAGTATTAAGTGGAAGAAAAGCCAATATGTTGAAAAATAACATTTTCAAAGACTTTCAAAACAGAGAGGATGAGAGGATGTGTGCGTTTGTATCTATGTGTTTATCAAAATTGCGGAGAAAATTCCACAGACACTTCTTCATAACCGACTACAACCTGTATCTAACTACCAGAAAATACATTGGGGATGGGTGCACCACCCCAAGCCACCACCCCCTCCACCCCTTCCCCCCAAACCCTGGGCGATAGACAATGTCTCAAACTAGTGGGTAAAGGTTCCCGACTGCAGGTAGCTGAACAAAAGCTGTTAGTGTATGTACAGAATAGAAAATGTTCATAAGGGGTGCAAGGGTCATTATAGTTCAAATCTCAAAAATGAGTCTCAATGTTTAAAAAATAGATTTTGCATGAGCACTTGAGTAGAACAAGGCAGTGTGATACTGCACTGCTTGCATATTATAGCACAGCAAACCAAAGAGACAAGAGACTATGCTTTGGGGAACAGACCTGGAAAAGGCTCCTCCCATAGGGCTTCCTGTTTCCTGCTTGCGGTGATGTTGCTCCGAGGGAATCATAGAGTGTGAAGGGGGCTATAGCAGTGGGCTGTTTGGTTGTGAAGGAGTGTAGCCTGGCTGCACCATTATGCTTCTTAAAACGTGAGAAGAAAGGATGATTTTTTTTCTTTGTGTAATGTGTAGAACGAATTGCTAAATGTAGTGCACTGAAATACATTAGTAAAAGTGCACAATTAAGTTAATATTTCATGTAACCTACATATAATACTCACTTGCAAGAATGTTAATGTTATAATACTTTAGAAATGTTATTTCTTATAATCACCTTATATTCGACAAGTTTGACATTTAAAGCATTTTGAACTAAAAGTATATTTGTGTTAATTTTAGTTTGGTCTGAGTAAAGACCACATTCTGTGTGTATGTTCTAATCTTCAACGTGAAAGCTTGTTTTTTCAAAGCTGCAGGTGCTGAAACTAACAAGGGGCTTTTGTGCACAAGAGATAAGAGAGTCTAAGAGAGGCGCTACCAAAGGAGTATCCTGGCATTGGCAACTATAGCTTTTAAGATTCCTGAATGTGAGGGTGTGTCAAGGTCAAGTGCTGAAGGCTTCAGAACACTGAAGTGTCAGGTATAATTGATTTGCAGTTTTGTTTTTCAAATGAGAGATTTGGTTATGATGTCATCACACCTGGAAAAAAACAAGTTTAATTGTAGTTTAGTTGGCAAAAGATTCAGATTCTGTTTGTCCCTTGCTCAGGGCAGACCTTTTTGAGGTACAGACCCCTTGCTTTCTATGTGGTTTTATGCCACCACACCTCTCTTGAACAGAATCTGCTACTGGAATTCTGTTTGCTAATGTTTCTCAGATATTCCTTTGTATTAGATTAGTTTAGGAGCTAGATTAAATGGTTAGGCAAGAGAACTTAATTTTAGAATCCAGATATTATATACTTTTCCTGATTTTCGGCACTGTGGCTACTAAAGTCTTGCTCTTTGATATGTTGCTTTGATTTAATATTGTGTGCTGCCTTCATTCTCCATTGGTGATTTTATATATCTATACTATGGGTTTCAGACTCACCTATGTAACTTTGGCTTCAAGTCTGTAATAAAGCCCGTTGAAACTTTAATTTGAACTCTGAGATTTAATGTGTAACTATTGAGTTGCACTGTAATTGATTTATATAATCCGGTAAAAGTATCTCTTCACCTCTCGGAATAGAGAAGAAAGCTTCATCTGGCCCCAGATAAAGAGATAGGCCCTGTGCTGGATCAGTTTCTACTTCCCGCCCGTTCTTGGCTCTGACACAACTAACATAGACTGGTGGTGGCGTTTGTGGCTGGGCTGGTTGGTTATGCTTCCCACAAGTGCCCTTTTAACCAAGAGACCTCATTACATCACACAGGGAGGAGGGCATAGCTGTTCTGGCCTTTAACAACAGTGTCAAGTATCTAGGCTCCCATTCATGTTCATTGTTTCCCCACTATCTGCTAAATTTGATCTCGGTGCTGAAGTGTGGTGGAGCACTTATAACATGCATCGGCTAGCATCACCGGAACTGGAGTGGAAACGGCACTCTCAGAGTACTAGTGACTGTTTCATCTTGCACATTTATCATCCGGCACTTCTCTTTAGCCTCTACCCTAGTTGTGGATGAAATACCTCTCCCTTTTAACATGTATAAACATTGTGTTGCAGTCATTTAACTACCACGGCCTTCCTTGTGTTGGGTGGGTGTGACTTTGCCTTTGAGGAACAGGGGATGTGGCAAATCCTTTGATGCTGGTATTCCTTTCATTCTCTCCGCCCAACCTGTTTAGGGTCAGTCCTGAGACTGTATTATATTTTAAGTACATCCGTTTTAGTATTAGGATTGTGATTAGTTTATTGCTTTTCTCACTTGTCACGGTGGTTATCTTTCTCTTCTTACTCTCTCACCTTCTTGTGTTTCTGTTCTGTGCTATCATTACTTTGGATATTTGGGTCCGTTCTATTAATGTTTTTGAAGCGCTTTGGGTAAAAGCCCCATAGACTATAACAAATCAAATCATTTATAACAATAAAGTGACTAAAGATCGCTGCATGAGTCCAAGTACAAATCACTGTCTTGTGAATGATGGCGCTGAAAAACCACGTGTCTAAACTGTTGAGAAGCTGGTCAAAACTCAGTGTTTGAGATCCAGATCACTCTGTCTAGGCGCTAGCCAATCGGCTTCAATCTACCTAGTTACAATCAAAGAAGACGCGGGGTGAAGAAGTAGGAACACTTCAAAGAAGGCCATGCTTTCTCATTTGTACCTTTGGCAAGACTGCACCCACTAATACCACATTCCGAATACATATGGACGCCGGTGTGAAACTCTAAGTACATAACCACTAGCAAGCAGCATAATAGTGGGAAGAGATTGCGCACAAGTCACACAAATATTCTCCTTTTTTTAAATCAACAAAAAAGAATCTTCGAATGAGTACGTGCCCTTGATTTACGCACAACGTTTGTTACAATTACTAGCAGTAGACAGACTGATAGATAGATAGATAGATAGATAGATAGATAGATAGATAGATTTAGAACAAATATATTGTTTTCTAAGTAAACTCCTTATAGAACCTTCATTAAGGCCCCATGCGATCACTGGATGAGAATGGTAGCCTCCATTCTCTATACACTGCTCTGCCCTGGCGCGTGGAATGAAAAAGTGGAATTAGAGTTCTCAGTGACCTTGTGAAGGTCATGTCAGCCAATCCGCTTGGGCGCTCATCAGATGAAAGGGTGTCAAGGGATTTCAGTCTGTGTAGAAGGGAGGTGGCGGGATACAATGGATAAGCTTTAAGAGCACAGTGAGGGAGCTGCCAGTCTGTCACGAATGAGCAGAGGATATTCTCGTTCGGCCTTAAAGAGGACATTTTCACTATTACACATAGACAGTAAGGGTCTTAGAGTGGACACCAATTGCGGTAGGCTTATACATTTGGGACAGCTCTGTTATAGTTTGGTCTCAGTGCCAGTAAGTTTTGGAGGCGGTCAGTGATCGGGGGGCTCTTGTAAACTGGTTTTGAGGTGGCAGAAGAGGCCGGTGTTTCTTTAGAGGAAATCTCGTTCAATAAGTAACAAATAATGCTGCTAATACTTATCCCATTCCAAGATGCAGCAATTCTGGCCCTTTCCCAAAACACTAGACGAAATGACACTCTACCATTGGAATTCTGGAGTCTTGGTGCCCCAGTTTGCAGCACGCATTGCAGCATCGGTGGACCTCAAGAGCAGCCTAGCTGATGAGCGTGCTTTGGGTTTCTACGCTGTATGTGTTGGAAGGAAAGCACCAAAGATGTGTATTCCCTAGAGTCATGGATACTGTACCGGGTGCATGAGGGAGGCAGGGTGCTCAGTTGATTATGGATTTAGGCAGTCTGCAGCAATTGCATTTTTTGCCAAACTGTACTGGGAGCTTAGTCACTACGGTGATTTTATAGTGAAGAAGCTTGAGTTAGATGGGCTGCATGGGTGGCGCTGTAAAAGACAAGAAGAGACCTACTGATTTTCTGAAATGAACCATATTAATTGATCATTTGCCTGCAATATGCCTGACTGAGGTGTCACTGGTCAAGTCAGCCTTTGCTCTGTCCTTTTAGCGAGGCATGTCACATTGGGGAAATTGTGGCAATGGCAAAATGTGACTTGCAAAGGAGGGTTGCATAGGGAGGATATATTTTTGGGACCAGATGGGGTGAAGGCATGGACGTCATTTAGGGGTCACCAGGGGTCACTGCTGTGGCCCCAGCTTGCCCTTTGTTACCTCTGGCGCTGCCTCTGCGACCCTTGGTCTCAGAGGTGGCAAAATCGGTGTCAGGAACACAGGGGCAGCTCTTCCTTAGAGAAGTTGCTTGTGGCTTCACTCCCTTGTTTTCAATCATTTATTTTATTGTACTAATAGTGAATAATATACATTTGCTATTAGTGTAATAAAAACGGAGTACAGCTTGCTGGAATATGACCCTCCTTGGTAGCAGAGGTAAGCAAAAAACACTTTGAAGTGTATGTTGTGTGCTTGCAGATGAGTGTGTGTTTATGAGAGAGAGTGTGTGTGTATGAGTGAATGTGTGTATGTAAGCATGTGTGTGAATGAAAGTTAAGATGAAAGGGCATGTAATGTCACTTCCGCTACCCCTGTTATTTTGGTGAACTGACGTCCATGGGTGAAGGTCCAACATAGACGGTCAAAACCTGATCAGATATTGTAGGCACAGTGGGTCATGTTAGGGGTGGTCACTTATCACCTTTCTTGCCCTGCTGAAGTCTTGCACAGTTAGTTGGAGACACACCTTACAGTGGAAATTCTTCCACTTTTTACTCATGAAGACACCAGGCCTCTGTTGCATTTTCAATTTTGAATGGTTTGTTCGTTGGCATTGGAGGAGGCAGAGATCAACATCAGTTTACCCCACATTCCCTTGGGTAGGAGCTGCAACCGCAGCTGCATGGCTGGGATTGGATCATAAAAAAGCAAAAAAAGAAAAGGGTCGCCTTGTATTTCCATGGAACTAGGGTAGTGAAGGCTTACTCTGCTGGGGAGACACCATGATCATGAAAGTGATCCCTGCAATGCCCTCAAGCGCAGGATTCCCAACTGCATAATCAACTTTTCAGTCGTATCCACATTCGCTGCCGCACTCTGAGAAACCTATATAATTTATTTTTATGGGCCTTGATGAGGTAATTGCTGTTCAGATGATTAAGACAGTTTATGTGACTTTACTCGCTATGTTTGTTATTTGCACGTTGTTCACTGATTTGCACTCTCCATGCGCTGTCACTTGTAGCACATTTCCATACATTGGGATTGTCCATTTACTCATGATGGTACTAAACAATTACATTTAACAATCTACTTGAACATTGATTGCGATAGTAGGGTCATTGCATAATTTCTCCAAATGTACAAAATACTTTTGGGTGTTTCCCTCTGGACATTGTAGTACATATGGGTGGGATTGGACCCATGAGAAGTTTGAATTTGTAGAGGTTAGTCGGGTTGTTACAAACTGTACATCCATCATAATGTGCTCTTATTTCCTTGTTTTTCAGCAGTTGACTATTGGTTGTCATCTTCTCTGCCTAGTATTATTTTGAGATGCTGATGGGTAGGCTATTTAGCCATTGGTTTGAATGGCAGTAGGGTGAGTGGATGAGAGGGTGCTCACCTGGCAAAGAGTTTAGTGTGGGTTTCTCAGGATCGACCCCAGAATAAGGGTTTTGAAAGTCTGTATAGCCACTCAAGCACAATAACAAGGTTGTCATCTTAGTATAGCATTTGTAAAGGTCATGCACCACGTCTGAACCGTCAGACCTTTAGGCTTGTCCATACAAATAACTGTGCTAAGAGTTATGGGTAGGATTAATGCAGTCTTCAAATTTTCCTACCAGATGCAAATACACTCCTTATGAAAATAGAGTAAGTCATGTTTTTCAAGCTCTATGGCAATCTTAGTCTCCTTTGTCAGGATAACATTTTAAAAGGCACAATGTGATTGTGAAAATGAACCACTACGCTCATTTTCAAAAGATGATTATTTGGGTTGTGTCTATGCTTCAGTGGAGAGTCATAGGTCCATTTTTTGCCGCTCCACATCCTACAGCAGCACAGCTCCTTTAAACCCCCAAAAAACAGGGGATGGAGCAACTAGGTGGGTTAGGGGAGTGGGGTTCTGCTCCCAGAAGTGAAACAGTGAGAGTTTTGTGGCTAGACACCCATCTCCCTCTGCTCTTGCCATGTGAGGGTTTATGCCTGGGGTATCTTACTGGAACAGGGGAAGCTGAAAATGTGTAATCAGGTATGCAACAGTGGTGGTCTGAGGTTCATCCAAAGGCCTATAAAATCCTGGAGGTTTTGTGGGCTTTCCCTCTTTACCTTCCCCTCTAAGGTAACTTGTTGTGCTTCCCTGCACCACCATTCCAGTAAATATGCCCCTTAGTGTATTGTCTCTTTGTGATAATTACCTCTTTGGTCATAGGAGGATGACTAGGTGTTCCTCCACTTGTTTTTAAATGCTTGAGGGGAACTTTACACCTCAAAGTTCGACATGTGAACATGCTGCATAAACAATTTTTGCCCTCATCACTGGCACTAAGGGACTTAGCAGTTTTTTGCAACACAGGACAGAGGGCATTCTTCTGACATCTAAGTCCTGAACCGAGGAGACTCATGACACGATAAGGGGAGGTTTGTGTGTGGGACCCGCTTCTAGTGATGGATGCCCAGGATCAATTCCACAGAATGGAGGTTCGAGGACAATATGGGCACTCGATCACAATAACATGGTTGTCATCTGAGCCTATCATTTTTAAGGAACACTGCAAGTGGGTAACACCTGACTAGGATTTAGTCTTAGCCATAAAATAACTGGAAGATGGGTTAAGCTGGAGTAATACTGTTCTCAGATTTCTCTGACTTGTGTAAATGAATTTCTTATGGAAATAATTCAAGTCAATTTTTCAATTTCTGCAGCAATCGTAGACTCCATTGACAAGATCATATTTTAACAGGTATAACGTGACTGTGAATGTTAACCAATATTTTTGTAAATAAATACGACCCATACTTTCCAAAAATGATTTTTAGGCTTGCACGTATGATTGGGGGGAGATTATGTCTTACTGGTCCACAGACCACAGTTTTATATTTTACATCAATTCATGTTTTCAGACTGCCACTTACTAAAAAAAAAAAAAAATATATACATTTGCTCAACAAATTCCTGTACGCGATCATTTTGCACAGAGGAAGAGTATTATAGGCCAGTTACACAGATGAAGGGAGCATTGTCAGTGTGCGACAGAGGAAAATGACATTTTCAGTACGAGGATGTTATCAATCTGTGTCACAGAGAAACTGTCATTGTAAGTGAACAACAAAAAAGGGGGGACCATTCTCGAAGAGTTACACAAAGGAACCATTCCTTCTCATTGTCTTACACAAGACACTGGGATTTGGAACATTCTAAGTTTATTACACAGCACTTTAGCATTAGAACATTCTCAGTGTGCCTCATGCAGCTACAAGATGGAGACAGTCTCAGACTCTTAAACATGGAAAGGGACCTTTCCTGCTTTTTTTACATCTGAATTGAACATTCGCAAGTATTACAAAGTAATCTGGTACATTCTAGTCTTTTGAGCAGAAGAAAAAAACATTCCCAGTGTTAATCATGAGAGCATCTTCAGTTTGTAAAAAGGTGATATTTTATCTTCTCTTTGCCTTCCAACTTAAGGTCCATTGAAGATTTCCTATCAAAGGACGTTGCCATCATGGTACTAAGATAAATGTGGTTGACTTTACAATGTTCGCTTTCCAGCTCTAAATCTGAAGAAGTACTGGACTGTCCACTATGCTGGGTTCCATATAACAGTAGCTATACATACAAAGAAACCTAACCTTTAAGCATGGGATGGGGGAGCTGACTGCCTGATGGAGGTGGGGGTTTGGTTGGACCCATCAATATGGCAGGAGTACTAGCTTAAAAGATCCATGGAAGTGGATAAACTGTGCAGGACATTGCAAGATTTTCTTCATCGTGAAGAGATAGGGAACCAGGAAAATGCCTGGATGAAGGAGAAAAACTCAGCTATTCAATGAATCTTTCAGCACCCTGGGAACTCCAGAACTATTCATGGTGGTAAACTTAAATATCAAAATATGGGCCAATTATTTCCCCTGGGTGTGCGTCTCAAATTGAATTGTGGAAGAGCCTGCAATCATGTGAACAGGTGATAACCCTAAAACTAATTTCTGCAATGTCTTTTGAATGGTTAGGGTTAGAGGCATGAGATAATCATTTGGTTTCTAAAGTTTAACTTTCTTAAGTAAATTATAGCGTTTTAGTAAAGTTGTATTTATTTCTATTAAATCTCATTTGATACTCATATGTATTATCTGTGTAATAATTGTATTGAATGTGACTCAACCATCAGTTGCATAACAAAGGTCACTGCTGAGCAGGGGCTCCTCAGCACAGTACCCTGACCTGAGAGCTCCTAAGTGACTCTAGAGGTGGGCTCCATGTACTGTGCAGAGGGGCTCAAGTTTCGTTACATCACTGTCAACTATCTCAATCCCCTAAGAGCCTGGAGTTGACAGCTCAATGTAGGAACCAAGAAAGGTATGTGAGGCTTCTGAGGGATGTCTTTCCATCTCAGACCAAGTATGCATCCTTCTCGTCAGGAGGGAAAACATGTTGCCTTAACTTGGAGAGTGCTAGGTGGTACCAAAAAACCCAGGATCTGCAGTCATTAAACCACAAGTTAGTACAACAGCTCACTGCTGAGATGTATGTACGGCTGTGCCTTCTAACTTCGTTTTGGGCAGATCTGTGCATTGTCAGGCATTAGGCGATGCGTGCCATATACACTTTAGATGAATCGTTAGTCTGGAAGTGGCGGCCGTCAGCTGGTCACGTGACCTCAGAACAATATTTGCGCTCATGTGAACACCTGGGCCACCATAATAAGTCCTTACTGGTTGGAAGCCCCTAGAGTGCACGTCTCTGGGGAATGTTCTGGCTTCGAGGCTACAGAAAGGTCACTGCACTTCCTTGGATCCATCAGAAACGCGGCCGACGGGCCCAAGACAGAAAAACAATTGGTTTCCAGGGGGCGGGACTTCCCGAAAGACGGTTGTGACCGGCTGGGAAGGATCTGAGACAGAACAGTTCCTCCCAAGAGGTTTCTACCTGGCCGAAGGCTTCATCTAGGAGCGCAGAGACTGGTGGCCGTACAGCAATAACAGGTGCTTGTTCGCGGTTTATTGAATAATTGGCTCTCGGTGATAAAGGCCACCCGACTCTGGCTTGGATGTAATTCTTCTACAACTCACGTGGGGAGAGTCGACGGACCATAAACCGCTTTAACAAAGAACAATTTACAGGCCTGAGTAGAACAGAATGACTTTAATATGTTGTTTACGTTTTAGCAGTATAACAGAATTGTAATTATTTTCAAACACACGCGTACCATAAGCATTGACGTCTAATAATTGTTCTATAGATATGTTTCCAAGTTTTGGTAACTGCAAACGCAAGAACGACAAAGGACCCCGATCAAGAGGAAAGGGTAGTGCTATGGTCTGAGGAGAACGTGTTTCTTTCTAAAAGGGGATTCGGAGAGCGCAAAGATTAGTATCTGTTTATACTGAGCCTGCTTATTGCATTAAAAAACAGAGCCACGGCCCCGGCCTCATAACTCGCTAAGGAGACGAGGCCATTAAAATGGCGGCAGTGTTGTGTGCCTGGTGATAGGACAGGAATGGGCGCCTGAAACTGTGATGGGAGGCGAGCGGTAGGATCCAGGGATGGAACAAAGGCGTTGTTAGCCAATAAATAGGAAGCCATGGATCTGAGTTCACTGATACTAGGGTGACAAAAAGCCAGTGATGGGAAGCCATGATGCGAATTACTGACAGGAGGTCAATGTATGGAGGTCTGGGATTGAAGGTCAGTGAAAGAAGGTTAGGGGTGAGGCGTCAGTGATAGTTAACCAATGAAAGGAAGCCATGATGTGAGCCAAGTGATGAGAAGTCAGGAATGTCTGATGAGGCCTGTGGTGTGAAGCAAGGAATGTGTGGCTGCTAATGTAAGGCCATTGATGGAAGGCTAATGACGGTGTGGTGTCTATGTGGGCACTAGCACTCACAGACGACCAGGGACACAAGATTGCGTGCTACCACCAACTTTATTATTACCACTTCGTTCTAACACTACACCTCTCCCGACTTAACAATGTACCATCATCTCTGACATAAACAATTACATTTCTTCAATCAGTCGTCGAGGTGGACACAAATGCCTTTCAGATCTTGTGGTGACTACTTGATGAGGTGTGACTACGCTCTGCTTCTCTGTGTGCAGCCAGTATCAGGAGGCAACAGTTGTTGGGAGGGGAGGGGGGTTCTCTTCTGTCCAAGCCTGCCGGCTCCGAAGAACAAAGTATTCATTTCACATGAGACATGTCTTGGGTAATGGATTTTACAGGCGTGGATGATGTTATCATGTGTCCTTTTCTCTCTATTACTTGTAGAGGATCTTTAGCAAATGGGGTGTCAGTTTTTCATCTTTGTCAAACAGGTACCCAGTGTCCCCTCCCAATGGCCATCTCTCGAACATGTCACCATTCGCCAGCGTAGATCTTTATCTTCTCCTTTCAGTGCCCATCAGTGGTTTGGAGTTTTCATTCAGTCCACTGAGGAATTTTGGTCTAAATCACTCAGCCGAACATGAGGATGGCCAGACTCTCAACGGCCATGACGTGAGGGGTTACGCAATAGGCTCTCGCAATAGGACTTGGCACAGTGCCTGCTTCAAATCCATGCCTTCTGCTGAGTCTCTCTGAACTGTTGTCTTGAGGGTGCTCATGAATCTTTCAATGACACCACGGTCTCGAGTCATAGCGGTGTGATTCATTGGTGTTCTACATTCGTCTTAGTCAGGAATTTCAGGATCTTTACTTGTGAATAGAGCGGTGAACAGAGGGCCATTGCTGGACTTTAGTATTTGAGGGATGCCCTACGCTGCAAAAATGTCATTCAAATTTTTGGGATTTTTTCATGTCCTCTGGACAAGATGCTTTTAAATATGTTCTGTGGACAAGATGCTTTTAACTAGTGGAAAACGAGAATATTCATCCATGGAGACCATCCGATGTTGTCCATCTGCCAGCGGTCCGAAAAAATAAAAACCCACTCTCTCCCAGACTTGAGCAGGGAGGTCTGACATTGTTATTGGATGGTGTGTGGTTTTCAGTGGTAAACACTGACATGTGCCACTTTTTTAGCTCCTCCTCAACTCTTTCATCGAGCTATGAAAACCACACTCTCTCTCAAGGCTCTTTTGATGACTACCATGCCACGATGGTCTTTGTGAGCAAGTTCGATAGCAATGTGTCTTAGACAATTCTTGAACCTCTGAAAATAATTCCTTCTTGATTTACCGCCACTTTATGAAACTTTTGAGCTTTCTGATGTCCCTCCTTTCTTGTTCTCCACTTTCCATGTTTGACTGGAAATCAGTTGTTTGACCAGGAATATGGGGTCATCAGCCATAGTGGCAGCTGCAACACGATCCATTGACAACACTGAAGGAGTGATGGATTTCAAAATGAAATGGAGGTATTATTCTGCTGCTGAGGAACGTGAGGTAGTCATGTGCAGAGGAGTCAGCAAGAAGTAGTCTGCGGGATTCAGTACCTTTTCTGGCTTGTGAATAATGGTTAAGTCATATTCTTGAAACATCAGTTCCCAGCGTTCAATTCCTGGTGGTATTCTGGCCTTGGGATTTCCACAGTCAGTGATGATTATGAAATACTTGCCATATAGGAAAACCTGGACGTGTTCAAAGGCCCATACAACTTCCAAGTTCTCGTTCTCTGATGGAGAATTTGCTTGTTAGATTTCAGACTACGGCTGACAGATGCAAAAATATGTCTTAGGGCATTTGTCAACCCATTGTGTTGTGCTAGGTTGGCTCCGAGCCCCACTGGGCTTGTATCAACTGTGACTTCAGTGTGGAGCATGGGGACAAAACTGGCCATGATGTAACTTTTTCAATGACCTTTTGAGGTCTCTAAAACATTTTTTACAATCCGGTGACCACTGAAACTTAATGTCCTACTTCATTAATTCACACAATGGGGCACTGTCTTAATCAAGTATGTACCAAGTGCAGTAGCTGGCCATGCCAAGGAAGGAGTGTAACATGTTCATGTCTTGAAGGGGCTTGGTTTCCGAGAGAGCTTTTACTTTCTCTGGGTCAGGAGCCATGCCATTTTCTGAGAATATGTGTCAGAAAAACATGAATTGTATTTTATGAAATTCACACTTGTGGAGGTTCAAAGTGAGGCTGGCATCATTGAACAGTTGACATATCTTTATGAGAGCTTTATTATGTTCCTTCCAGATGTTGCTGATAAACAGCATCTCATTGCTGTAACTTGATGTGTTTGATACTAGCTGGATGCTGTGACTAGCATCTTGAAAGATTTCAGGTGGGAAAGAAACACCAAAGCTAAGTCGTTTATGTCTAAACAGACCCACATGTGTTAAAAAAAAGTGATGATATCTGCCGTTTCCTTCCAATTCTAGTTGGTGGTATCCCTTGTTTATATTAAGTTTGGAAAATGCTTTGGGACCTTTGAGTTGAGTTATCAGAACTGCTATATGGGGTCCTGGATGCCTTTCACATTGTATTGCACTATTCGTTGATGCATGTCAATGCAGATGTGTACCTCTTCCTTGATTTCTATTTTAGGCACTACAACCACGAATTAAGGGTCCGGTGGAGCATTCTTTGATGTCAAGCTTTAGAAGTGTTATTTCCTTTTCTACAGCCTTTTGTAGATGAAATGCAACTCAACGATGTCTTTGGGCTGCTGGGCGAATATCTTCATTAACGTGTAAAGCACTTTGACATCTTTCAGTTTTCCTAGTCCTGATGAGAAGTTGTGAGCTATGTCAGGCTCTGTACCTAAAAGGATAATTAATGGATATCAGCCCCTTGTCAACTGCCGTTGTGACACTGAGAAGGCATGCACTTGTATTGTCGCTTGAGCTGATTTTTCTTTATGTCTCAGAGTCGCTGTAAAAGATCCTTAGCTTTGCAGTGGCTAAGAGGCAGCACATGTGTATGCTTTGACATATGATGGAGTAAGAATCAGTGTCTGGGCCACTTCTTTGAATTTATCTTTGGGCATAATGTTGATGAACGCTCCACTATCAGTAATAAAAGGTATGGAATGACTGGGGATATAAATGAGCCAAACAAGGGGTGTTTCAAGCCCCTCAGACCCCCATGACTACACCACTGCAACGAGGAGACTGCAAGCCCCATAGTCTACTGCGCCTGGAGGTGCCAACATTTGACTGCATGGAAAAGGGCAGGGCCACCTTCCAGATCACGGTTAAAGCGCTGCTGGCAATCCCGCTGCCCCACAGACTGCCCAGACTACACCACTGCAATGCGGGGGCTGCAAGCCCGATAGTCCACCATGCATGGAGGCGCCAACATCTGATTGCACGGAAGGGAGTGGCCCACTTTCCCGATCGCACTATCACATTGCTGCTGGCAATCCCACTGTGCTGGACATTCTTGAGCCAAACAAGGGGGGTTCCAGGCCTCACAGACGCCCTGACTACACCAATGCACAGAGGGGACTGCAAGCCCGATAGTCTTCCGAGCCTGAAGGTGCCAATTGCACAGAAGGGCAGGGGCCACCCTCCTGATCACGCTCAAAGCGCTGCCAGCATTCCAGCTGTGCAGGGCATTCTTGAGCCAAACAAGGGGATTCCAACTCCTACAGATCACCCTGACCACACCACTACAACAAGGGGGCTGTAAGCCCCATAGTCTGCCGCACCTGTAGGTGCCAACGTTTGACAGCATGGAAGAGAGCAGGGCCACCTTCCAGATCACACTCAAAACACTGCTGGCAATCCTGCTGTGTGGGATGCACATGGGCAAAGCCATGCTCAAGGGAGGACCCATCCTGCACACACCAGCACCATGAAGAGGCTTGGCAGGGCTACCCCCTTGGCCTTGCACCCGGGGGGGCTGCTTGGTTTTCCTAACAAGAACATATTAAATCACTGTTGGAAAATAGCCCTCTCTGAAGGGTCACCCCAAACATTTTGCCGTCCTCCTCCTCTTTTTCTGAGCTCATTTGTGTTGGCTTTAGGACTCTGTGCACTTTAACGCTGTAAACAAGTGCTAAAGTGCTTGTGCTCTCTCCTTAAAACATGCTAACACTGGTGTATCCACAATTGGCATTTTGATTTACTTATAAGTCCCTTATAAAGTGGTATACCATATACCCAGGGCCTGTAAATTAAATGCTACCAGTGGGCCTGCATCACTAATTGTGCCATCCACACAAGTAGCCTTTCAAACCTGTCTCAGGCCTGCCACAGCAGAGACTGTGCGTGCAGTTTGACTGACACTTATACCTAGCATTTAGAACCCCTTGCCAAGACTTAAACTCCCCTTTTACTACATATAAGTCACCTCTAAGGTAGGCCCTAGGTAGTCCATAGGGCAGGGTGCTGTGTAGGTAGGACATGTACGTTTAAGTTTTACATGCCCTGGTAGTTGCAAACAGCCAAATTTGTTTTTCACTACTGTGGGGCCTTCTCCTCTCACAGGCTATCTTTGGGAATTCCTTAATCCACTTTTGTGTAGCTTCATCATGTTTCATATCTTTGGAAATGGTAATGATAAATCCTCTTTAGCGTTAAAGTTGGATTTAACATCACTACTTTAGAAATACCACTTTTAGAAGGTGGGCATTTCTCTGCTCATTCTACTCTGTGTGCCTTGCAGCCTGTCTCCAATACATATCTCCGGTGGATGACAGCTACACTTTCTGCATTCCCTCTAGACAGCCACAAACACAGGAAGGCTGGGTGTGACAGAAAACTCATCTGCATTCTCACAGCTCTTCCTGGGCAAGAGCTGACACGCCTGTATAGAGAGTGCCTGTCCCCACACGAAGGACTGAATAACCCCTACTAATAGTATGGAGCCAGGACCTCTGTGCAATTCAAGGACTCTTCTTTTATGTCGCCCCAACCTCAAAGGCACATTTGTATGTAAGTACTGAGTCTCTGACCCCACCAAATCAGACACTTCTGGACTTACAATTGGACTCTGTCAGAAGAACTACTGTGCTGCATCAAGGACTATCACTCTGCAGGACTGCTGACCAGGAAGGACTTCTTTTCTGTGTCGCTGTCCTGCTGTTCCCTGACCTTGCTGAGGAAAAGCTGGACTCTGCCTTGCACCCCAGGTGATCTATTAGGGCTTGTTGGCTTGCCTCCTGTTGCTAGAGACTGAGGGATATCAAAGTCTGTATCCTTGCTCCTTTTCCTGGTTCACTGGCAGTGGACCCAGATACTTGCACCAGTGAAATTGACGCATCTCCTGATTACTGGAAGCAGCAACCGACACATCAACCCTGTTGCGTTAGCAAGACTGGCGCATTGCACTCAGAACCAGCACATAACCATTGCATCATCGCTACATCGGAACTATTGCATCGCTGCCACTGTTAAAGGAATCAGAGCATCCCTTTACTGCATGGAGAAACCCGGCGCATCGCCTTCAGAACCGACATATGACCAACACAGCATGAGTTTACGACCAGGATAAAGGTACTATGTTCCCCGGGCTTGCGTGGCTCCTGTACCCAGCCCACGCTCCATCACGTTTAGCTTGAACTGCTGACTTTGCCCTGGTCCAGCATGACCTCAAGTAACCCCTGAAGCGATATTTGCTTCTAAGCACTAGAACTTCCTTCTTCTAAAAATCATATCTCAACTTCTACTTATTGGATTTTTGTTGTTTTGGTCTTGATTTATTTATAAAATTATCTTCTATATTTCTAAACCAGTGTGGAGTCTTTTTGTGGGATTTTGATTGAGTTACTGTGTGTGTGTGAATTGCACCAATAATTTACATATTGCTTCTTTAGATAAGCCTGACAGTTCTGTGCCAAGCTACCAGAGGGTGAGCACAGGTTATCTTTTAGTGTGTATCTGACTTACCCTAACTAGAGTCGTGGCCCCTACTTCGTCTGGGTGCATACCCCTGCAAACTAGAGACCAAAATTTTAACAATCACCCAGGTAATGTAGCCATCTATTTGTGGGGCGGTTGACAACCCTATGTCCATCTGTACTGAGCTCCTGTGTGCATGCTTAGGTGCTTTTAAGACTTTCCCTTTCTTGTTTCGATTCCCTTGCCTGTTTGCCAAGTAGCTGGGGTGGGGCCTCATCCCCCAGCACTGACCACTTCCGTACTTGCACATTGCTCACCTGCTGCTACAGATATTGATCTTGCTTCTTGCCTGCACTGATATTATTGCATGTTCGCCAATTAGCCCGGGTGGGACTTCATTCCTCAGCACTGACCTCCTGCTGTATTTGCACACTGCATATGAGTTGCAATGGATATTGAGTCTGCTCTCCCAACGTACTGACTTTTATTTTGCATGTTTGTCTGTTGGTTAGCGCAGGACTGTGTCTTCCTGGTATTCTTTCTCAGTGTACTTTTCCCAAGTCATTTTTCACCTGCATTACACTCCTTGTGTATGTTTTCTTAAGAGTCGAGGAGGGCTTTCATTTTCCAGCACTCACCTCTTGTACGCTTGCTTATTAGTTGTTACTAAGCTTGCCCCTTGCCTGCTAGGACTCTCAGGAAGTTTCTACAATCTAGAAACTTTGAAGGCTCTGTCAAGCTGTGATGGGGAAATGTAAACCCCCTCCACATACAAAGTCCAGCTCCTTCTCTTCCTCTTTGGATGGTTACTTCAGACATGCTACTGGGGCTCTAAATAAGGAAATAGAGCACATGGAGCACTGTTTCTCTGGCACTTTGGTGGAGGAAGTCGGGTTTGGGCCCATTCCCAAGGGAGAACCTGGAACAGATGGCCTATGGATTACAGTACAGGGCCCAGGCAAAAGGCCGGTTTCAGTGCCATTTTCTACCAGCAACACCTCCTCTGTGGACCCTGGACCGATTCCTGGTACAGACATTACCTCAACACATAATATCGGCCCCCCTGCCAAGCAGAAAAAGCATCAGGGGTTAAGGACGCCTGATCCACAATTAGTCTCTCAATCTAATCAAGTAATTGACCCTACTTTGTTCAGCTCTGCGGTGCTGGATTCCTTTCAGAACACTTTTTTGGATAATGAGAGAGGTGTGATAGAAAGTTTGCTACCACCTATATGCTCCAGGCTGGAGTCTATTGAAGAACATTAAACAAGTGTTAAGCCTAGGTGTGATACCCCTATTGCCACCATACCTAATGGGGTTTCAAGGCCCAGGGGGAAGAGTGATCCTAACAGCTTGGGGGAAGGTTCACGTGTGGCTTGGCCCTCTAACCCTGCGAGGGGAGTGCAACATCCTCCACCAGAGGCAGATTTCAACACAGCTGGCCCACATAATAACCATCTCTCTGAGGCAGCCCCAACCGAAAATGTACGACGGGGCAGGGAGGATAGAGGGCTGCATAGTGGACGGGCTGGAAGCCCCAACAGGGATGTGGTTGATTTACCCCCACTTGCTGTCCAAATGTAGTAATAATGGCCAATATGCCACCTTTGACCCGGGGATCAGTTGAGTCGCCATTGAAGTTAAGGAACTAAGTTTTCCACTGGCTGCAGTCTAAGTATATATTTCCAATTTCTGGTGCAGATCAAATTTTGATGACATTAAGGGTGGGCTGGATTGGACCGTCTAGGAAATCTTTTCACGGGGACTGTGTTATGATCAATTTCAGGATTCCTGGTCTGCTCAGGAGATTTTACACAATGCTTCCTTTGACCTCCCTAGGGAGGGTACCGTTATGCCTCTCCTCTTAGGTTGTTCTCAATAAACACCTATCGCAGGTGCCTGGCGGTTCCGGTTTTCGATGTGCTGTCCCCCCAGCACACTCAAACAGATACTATGTTTTGAATGATTTGCAGATGGTAGATTGAATTTTAGATCTAGCGGTTACTCCCTATACTTCTGGCCCGAACGCTCTCCCTGTCATACTAATGTATCTCTAGCAGTTCCTGATGCTCCTACCTCAAGTATGCCCCCATTGCATGGCACTGGGGCACAGATAATAAGCCCTAACCAGTCTGGCCCAGCCGTCCCATTAGTTACATCCGGCTGTAATGCGTTAAGTGGTTTTGTCTCATGGAACATTGCTGGGCTTCAGAACAAGTTAACTGCCTCAGACTAGCTTGAAATCATCTCCACTGCTCACATAATCTGCATCCTGGAAACTTGGCGGGTGGATACTTTGCATGTTGAATGTTTTTCTTGCTTATTTACAGCAACCCAAGTACTTGCTAACCCTGAAGGCAAATGAGTTTGATCTTCGTCTAGCTCTGGGTGTGGATGACGAAGACCTGGTCTCTGCATTCAAGTCGATTGCCAGGGCTCTTAATTCTGTTTTGCTGTGCCCTGCTAGGACAGGGTCAAGTGACAGATATATTTGGGTTAATCACACTTGTCCACAGGCCTCTAAGCAGCTGAGGGCTGCCCTCCACTGTGTCCCAAGAGATTACACGGTCATTAAGCCTCTAAGGGAACAATATAATGAGCTTTTAGCTACCAGGAAAAAGTAGCTACGGGATAGGACCTGGTTAAATCTGGTCCAAGCAGCAGAGACCAATGACAATATGCTGTTCTGGAACACTGTAAATGCCCCATTTTAGAAAAGTGATTATATCCCCAAACTACCATTACATGTGCCTTTACAAGCTTGGATAGACCACTTCCAAAGGATCTTCAATCCCAGGTCGATAACGAGTCAAGGCTCACCCTGTTGACTCCTGCAGAATCAGACATGAGCCCCATTCTTAAGAGTTGCTTGCCCTTTGATTTCAGTCTGGACAAGGTCCTTGATGCCTTTTGAGGCTGTGCCAAGGGCAATGCCCCAGGACCCAACGCGGTCCAAGCAGATGCTTTTATTGGTATGGCTGAGGTTTGGAGTACCATTTTGGCTATAGATTTTAACACGGCAGCGAAGGATTTGGTCCCCTCTACATGGGCTAATTCCATCATTGTTCCCATTTTTAAGGAAGAGGATAGGTCCAATCCCAAATGCTACCACCCCATTTCCCTCCTGGATTAATCTGCAAAACTCCTATGTAGGGCTGTTTTGCAAAGACTGGAGGAATGAGCATCTGATCCATTCTGTCGGCCATCTAGTATAGATTCGGGAAGAGACTGGGGAAGGTGAAACAATGTGTAAGCTTCAAACTTGTTATACGGAAATACACAAAGGCGAAGCCAGGATCCCTTTACCCGTGTTTTGCCAATCTTAGCAGCGCCTTCAATTTAGTGGACCATTCAGTTCAGTCAAACCCTTCTGTCATATGGGGCACCTAAAAATATCTGTTGTCTTCTCTCTCGGGTGTATGAGAATCTTACAGCCAAGGTACAGTATGGCCCCGTCGGAGAATGTTCTCCATCTTTTAGAATGAGGTAGGGTGTGAGAGAGGGGTGCCTGCTGGCCCCATTTTAATTTTCACTTTTTAGAAATGCTGTGGCTAATTCTCCTCAGTCCTTGCATGCCGATGCACCAACTGTTGCTGGTCGCCCGTTTCCCGTCCTCTTGTATGCAGACGTCGCACTCCTATTGTCTACGACTGCTATTGGGCTGCAGAAACTAATGGACACCTTTGAAGGGTTCATAAAATCCAAGAAATTAAAGATCAATAAATCCAAGAGGTCCTATTTTCTAGAGGGCACTCCCATTTCAAAGGCGAATTATGTTTGTTATCTGGGCATTCTCTTTTTTAGTAACGGTTCCTGGGCTTAACACATACAGAAAGCCCAAGATGAACAGTGTGTGCGGGGGCGTGTTCAGGTGTTTTCTGTAAATTTGGCTGCCGCCCTGTTAGGGATATATTTACTCTCTATACTGCAAGAGCACCAGGCGACCCTGCTTATGGTAGGGACTTACACGTCTAGGGGCCCTCTGAAAGCCGAAGAAAACAGCTTTGTAAGGTGCATTTTGTGTACTCC
Organism: Pleurodeles waltl; assembly: GCF_031143425.1. Classification (NCBI taxonomy): domain Eukaryota; kingdom Metazoa; phylum Chordata; class Amphibia; order Caudata; family Salamandridae; genus Pleurodeles; species Pleurodeles waltl. Next base: position 544,416,283 of record NC_090451.1, read on the forward strand.
CCCTTCATCGTCGACCTCCTTTATTCACAAGGAAGTGGGCTAACTCGTTTAAGGGCCATGTCACTTCGACCTATTGTGGCGTTCAATATGGGCCAAACCCGAGACTGAATTTACAAAAGCTGTCATACGGGACTGCTTACCTTTAGATTCTGCCTTTTGATTCCGTGGCTGTCTTACATTAACAATACCCTTAAGAAGGTGTTTGGTTTCCCGCGGCTTCAGGTGCCGCCTAGAATTATTATGTTAAGTCAGCGGTGAAGGCTGTTAATGATGTGCTGCCTTGAAAAAGAGGCCTAGATGACGCTATGAAACCAACGGTGGCCACATATTTATCATACACCCGCCTGAGGGTTTCTAATCTTAAATCCTCGTGGCTGATAAACACGCAACACTGTTTCGTTTAGAGTAGAGTGCGGCTAGGCATTGTACACCAACTTTTTACTTTCCCTGTTACTAACCAATGGCAAAGAGCATCTGTTCGGGTCCCGTGTGACGGAATCTTTATAGAGAGCACTCAGCCCTTTATGCTTTTTTGTATATTTTATTTGGATTTAAGGAAGCACTTTTCAAAAACAATTTTTAAAGCATCATGGGCCAGATGTAGCAACCCTTTTGCGAATCGCAAACGGCGAAAATCGCCGTTTGCGACTCGCAAACGTGGGTTTGCAATGCACAAATGCATATTGCGAGTCGTTACCGACTCGCAATATGCATGTGCGACTCGCAAATAGGAAGGGGTGTTCCCTTCCTATTTGCGACTCGCAATGGTATGCAATACCATTTGCGACCGCATATGCGGTCGCAAATGGCATCGCAGTTACCATCCACTTCAAGTGGATGGTAACACAATCGCAAATTGGAAGGGGTCCCCATGGGACCCCTTCCAGTTTGTGATTGCACCCAAAAATAGTTTTTCAGGGCAGGGAGTGGTCCAAGGGACCACTCCCTGCCCTGAAAAAAACGAAACAAAAGGTTTCGGATTTTTTTAAAATGCAGCTCGTTTTCCCTTAGGGAAAACGGGCTACATTAAAAAAAAAAAAAACCTGCTTTATTGAGCAGCAGGTCGCTAACATGGAGGCCTGCTGACGTCAGCAGGCCTCCATGTTAGCGAGTGCCCATAGTCGCTATGGGGCCGCAATTTGCGACCCACCTCATTAATATTAATGAGGTGGGTCTTTGCGACCCCATAGCGACTTGCAGAAGGTGTCTGAGACACCTTTCTGCATCCCAAATTGCGACTTGCAAATTGCAAATCGCAATTTGGTTTTTTCGTACATCTGGCCCCTAATATCAGGATCACAGTGTTGCAATGCGTTTTCTATGCACTATGGAGTCTCCTGCAGTATGCTTCAGTGTCGCTTCTTACATCTGGAGAGCAGTACGTGTTAGGAAAAGCATTTCTGTCTAATTTAAACATTGTTTTGTTTCTGTGATATGACTCGTGGATGTATTTTAATGTGTAAGCTTATTTTACGATGTATTGTATTTTAACAATCGTTCTTTTATGGCCTTTGTTGATAAGCGCTGAAATAAAGATTTTGCAATGAAAACGAATGAAACGATTGTTGATTTTTAGTTGGATGACAGGGCACTTAGGCTTAGTTTCTCTTAATCTAATTGTCTTGCATCCTCCTGCTCATGATTGACAGTAGCTGCTTTGCTGAGTCAGCCTCGCACACTGGGGTTGCATCCATCGTCATCATTAACAAGGATCTGCTGTATGAGGGTGTGGAGGATCCTTTACTGATAATGGATTCTATTCGCCATACGTGGTGTTTTCGCTTTCCTTTCATAGTAAGCATTTGTCTTTTTTTTGTCAACTTGTGGTCTTTCACCGGACCGGCTCGACACATGGCATTGAAGCGATTCCCTGTGCCACATGTTTGTCCTAAAGCCGGGCATGACCCTTATGTGGAAACGAAAACCCACGCCAGTGGCCTAGTTTTGCCGACTTGCTGTGAATTGGCTGATGTTTATTAGAGCTGGTCTTGGAGAGGCTTCTCATGGCAAGTACTGTTTTGTGAGGTGAGGATCCTGCCTCCATGGCAGCTTTTGACGCTCCACTCTCTCTTCTGCCTGCACAACTAGCAAAATTTTGTCCAGACAGAGTGTCACTGAGCATGCGTCATCGTAGTGAATCAAACAGACACCCATCTATGATTCTGAGGGCTTCAAGTCCTTCCACAAACTCATCCATTGTTTTGCCCTCTTGCTGACTGCTCTGTGGAAGATGGAGCTCTGATGATCAACATTTGGTGTGGGATCAATTTTTTTTGCCATCGCTTTCTTCAAGAGGTGGCGCCTTCACCTGCTAACTGATTGATGACATCTTTGACCCCTCTCCCACCAGGATTTGAAATACCTTCTTATCTTTCCATCTTCCTCTTCTTACAAGGCGTCAATGAAGTCACTGAATGTGTCCATCCAAGCAGCCCATCTGGTGCCAATATTTTGTTTCTGTGCAGTGTCGAATGAGGGGAGGTGGCTTCAGACGATAGCCGCATGTTATTGACCCGTCCATCCTGTGCCATTGTGGGGCGGGTGACATGGCTTTCGCAAAGAGGATGAATCAGAGAGATGCAGACTGATGAGCTCCATTTGGCACCTGTTGCACTGGGGACGGCACACAAAGGGGACAGCAGACAAGAAGAGGGAAAATCACCTTTGGAAGAATATGGCATGCTCCATCCACCCAGTGAGAATAAGGGCAGAGGTGAGAGGATAATCGATATATGTGTCTGCAAGTGTTCATCGGCCATTGTGCCAGGGATATGAAATACCTGTCTCTGTATATATGAATGTGCCTTGTATACAGGAAGTACTCACAGGAGGCAGAGTTGATGCTTCTTCAGTCCCCACAAAAATCCCTCATGCCCGCTGCAGCAACAGGTAGGGCAGTTGAGAGAGCACCAGCGGAGTGCAGTGTGTGAAAAGAAAACCATCACTCACTCTGAGTCTCACAAAGCCGCTGGGGAGGCAGTGTGGTGGTGTCTAGAGCTGCTGGGTGAGAGCAGAGCCTGCGTTTTTGCATGTTCCCTTTGCACACATGCTCCCACCCAGCCGCTTGAAAAGCCAATGTGGCAGCCAACAGAGCTGTGTGGCGGATACTGGAGGCAGGAAGAGCAACAGCGGGGCCACCAGGGAGTGACGGGTTCCCAAGGCACGAGAAAGGGCACCGTTGCAGGTGTGGTTGATCCTCACCACCAGTTGTCATGTATGTGTGGCTGCTAGCACTCACAGACGACCTGGGGCATCTCTATACTGCAAGAGCACCAGGCGACCCTGCTTATGGTAGGGACTTACACGTCTAGGGGCCCTCTGAAAGCCGAAGAAAACAGCTTTGTAAGGTGCATTTTGTGTACTCCCCCTTCATCGTCGACCTCCTTTATTCACAAGGAAGTGGGCTAACTCGTTTAAGGGCCATGTTGTCACTTCGACCTATTGTGGCGTTCAATATGGGCCAAACCCGAGACTGAATTTACAAAAGCTGTCATACGGGACTGCTTACCTTTAGATTCTGCCTTTTGATTCCGTGGCTGTCTTACATTAACAATACCCTTAAGAAGGTGTTTGGTTTCCCGCGGCTTCAGGTGCCGCCTAGAATTATTATGTTAAGTCAGCGGTGAAGGCTGTTAATGATGTGCTGCCTTGAAAAAGAGGCCTAGATGACCACCATATTTATTATTCCCACTTGTACACCATTTCCCTTTCCCCTCTAGGTGGCCACATCAAGCTCATTTCTATTCCTTACACCTTGGACCACTCAAACAGGGTCCTAGGACCCAAACACTACAGATGGGAGGCCATCGATAGAACACTGGAATGTAAGGCCAGAGAGAGAAGTTAAAGAATGTGAAACCTGTGATCTGAGTTCACTGATGCCTGGCTAGTGATAGCAGTCCAGTGCTAAGAAGCAATACTCGTCTACCAGTTCACTGATAGATGGCCAGTGGTGATAGGGAAGGGATTGGAGGCCAGTGATGGGTGGCTAACATTAGGAAGCTATTATGTGTGGTGTGATGTTGGGTCAGGAATGCCTGGCTGCTGATGTGAAGTCATTGATAAGAGGCACATGTTGTGAAGACAGTGACAGAAGAAGGGATAGGATGCCAGCAATGGGAAGATAGTGATAAAAGACGGGATGGGAGAGCAGCATTTAGAAGTCAGTGACAGAAGACAGGATGGGAGGTGAGTGATGTGAAGTCAGTTACAAAAAATGGAACGCGAGGTCAGCAATAGTTAGATCGAAAGGAAGGAATATTAGTTGAATTTACCAGCACATTCTCTTAATCGAAATGTGACCATAGAGAGTGCCCCCACTTCACAATCATGAAACACATCAAAACCCAAGATAGAGTAGCATCCATTACTACTTTCTACCAATGGAGGTATGAGAGTGTTGTTCCAGATTGAATGAATAATGCACAAGTTTGAATGCTCTCTAGGTAGGGATCTATCCAGCCCTGATGAAGGTCATTGACCTGGCACTAAACCTATCCGAAACATGTTGGCACTAGATAACTGATAGATGAGCCATTGACCTCAAAGCCATCCTGTATTATTCCCCTTTTTTAACCTTGCCCAGGGTACCCACCTATTAAAGAGATTTCTTTGGGTATACTCTAAGGTAATTTAGTAACCTCGGTTCCCTGAATCTATCCAGTCAATTCTTATTAATACTCCCTAAAACCAAGATTGAGTCTATCCTGGTGATATTCAGCTTCCAGGGCATTAGGACTGTTATGTTATATCAGGTCATGTTATGCTATGCTATGTGTTAGAAATGGGGTCTCTAGTTTGCAGCGGTTTGTACCTTGTCCAAGTAGAGACCCTCACTCTAGTCAGGGTAAGTCTAGTCCACCAAGATAACCCCTACTCACTTCATTGGGAGCTTGGCACGAGCAGTCAGGCTTATCTCAGAGGCAATGTGTAAAGTATTTGTACACACACACACACACACACGCACACACAGTAACACAGTGAAAAAAACATAAAAGTACTCCATGCCATTTTAGAATGATAGCCAATATGTATCTGAGTTAAACAAGCCCGAAATGACAAAAATCCAACATACACAAGCAAAGATACAAATTTTGAAATATTACACTCCATGTGAAGATATTAACAGAAGGGATAGGAGGCCAGCGATGGGGTGACAGTGGCAGAAGATGGTAGGGAACGCCTGGAATGTGAAAACAGTGACAGAAGAAAGGATGGGAGGCCAGCCTTGGAAGTTACAGAATAGGAAGGCCTTGATGTAAGCCTTAGCTAGGTAATAAAGCCGTGATGTCAGACCTGCGATGGGAAGCCAATCAGGAGCACCGTCTATGTCGGTCCATTGATGGGAGGTCAATAATGAGAGGCCCATGATGATGATGTGAGAGCAGTAATGCATGTTTTATTATTCTGCATTGAATGCCATGTTGCCTAATGAAACAGGTTGCACTTCAATTCCTGCTGGTATGGAAACTCCCTTCCAACTTACACCTTTGAAGAGCCTGAAGGTGTCGGAATTTAGGGTGAAGGGAACCTGCAGTGCTACCTTTGGAATCTCACACAACAAAGCGTATCCTTCTGCTATCCCTTCTATTTGTCCTTGCCTCTCCATCCTCACCACTGACCTCAAGTGAAGTCAAGTACAGTTGCAGCAATGATGGCAGGCACCCCCCCCCAGCGATGCTCAAGCCCTCAGTTTAATGGTGACAAATGATCCTTCAAAGTGGTGTAAGGAAATTGTTGCTTGCAACTAAATAAACCATGCATGCAAACAAAGGGAGTGAGTCCCTTCAGGGCTCATCTCCTCAAGCATAAAGGTTTACGAAATTGTATCAAATGGTGCATTTTACAGCTCAAGTCCTAACAAACTGAATTAAAAGCAGGGCTTTAAGTGGGGTGGGTCTTGCCAGGTCTCAGAGCCAGGGTTAATCAAAAACCTATTTTGACCCGAAGCATTTCCTTAACTTTTCATTCAAAACACTGATTAATTGATTAATTTCTCAACAATAACTGTAAAAAACATAGAATAATCTGTCAGCGACGCAGCCCTTGTTTACATTTCATATGTTTTATTTCACCGTGCATCTCCTAACAGTACTTCATTATTGCAAATGTTGTGTTTAGTGTTTTATTAAACGTATGACTCTTTTGTATAGTGCATACTGTAAAAGGAGTCCAGGGTGTGAATAGGTGTTTTGTGAAGTGGCACGATGCTGAGGACGTTTTAGGCAGGCACTTATGAAATATATATATATATATGTTTTTTTTTTTTTACTTGTTGTAATCTTATTTAGCACTAATTTAGCCCGATGGCATTGAAGTGCTTTACATGATCACCAGTTTCCGATACACAAGGTCAGATGTTTGTGTTTCTTAAGACACAGAGAGATCAAGTAGTTTGCCCAGAGTCTCAGGATGTTGAGCTAACACGGCAGAGCTTAATTTGTAAATAAAAACGTGCCGGTGCTCAAAGCCCTCCTCCTAAACACGCCGCTGCTGCAATTAAATCTGCGAGCACGGAATACTGAGGCGGCGTAATCCTAAAGCCACCTCTGCCCTCTTCAATCCATATAAAGCCACTTACTGCCCATACAGCTTTCTGCTTTCTCCCTTTGTGGCGCTTTTTCGTTTTTCCCTTTCTCCGTCTTTTCTACATGTGTCTTTTGCTCGCAGCAAATGCTGGAGGCAGAAGAATGAGCCCCAGCCCTCAAAAATAAGTGCCGGTGCTCAGCACCGGAAGCAACAAGCACAAATTAAGCACTGTAACACGGGGAATTGAACCTGGTTCAACAGCTTCAAGGCCAGCAGCTCTGGAATGAATACAACATCTTCGCCCTATTACACTACTTTCATCGGGGTGCCATGCCCGCGAGAGGTGTTTAAGGGCTTCCCCATCTCACAAAAGTTCCAAGGAAACAGAAGCAATTTCTCTAAAAATTGTCTGAAAGCCAAAGGTTTTTTTAGACAGTTTAAATAATCTGGGTATGTGATTTGACATAGGTCTCTATCCGTTTTCAAACTATACTTAACACCTGCCCTCTCTTCTATTGAGCTAATCGCCTTATTTTCATATCAGTGAATAGATCAGCTATAAGACTTTGTAATCTGCATACTGTAAATAAACAATATATAATCTTATCACAAGAATTAGAGGACTGCCTGCAGAAATTATTGCATCTTCATATCGTTAGTCTCCGTGGTAAAGTCCTCCCTAAACAAAGGGCCTGATTACAAGTTCGATGGAGTGAATCAACAGATGTTTCTTTGCGTTATTTTTGCTCCGCCCAATTATGAGTAGCTAAGGTTTTCCACTCCTTTTAAAGTGTACAGTAGAACTTGACCTGATTTTTCCCAGTCAGTAATTCCATCCGAAAAAATCACATGAGACTTTTGCTGCAGCCTCATCCTGATTTTGTTTCTAATTGTGGGGAACATTTTATGCTCGCCCATCAGGTCTAGTACTGGAAACGCTATAAAAACAGAAAGGCATGAAAATTCTTCTCTGTTCTGGGTTTAGTGAAGTTCTGCAGTAGGCAGGAACTACATTAGGTGACATAACTTTAGAAAGCAGGTTAAGTCTGAATTTTCTACATTTGATTTTTTTACATAGATTCAGCTTGGCTTCTAACTACAGCAACACTTTCAAAAGGAGGAGAGGGAAAGAGCGAAACAAAACATACTTCTATACTAAAACCAGGAAAGGAAAAAAATCAGTGGCGGCTCCTCTGTTAAGGCAGAGAAGCGTTGCCCCTCTGGATTGTGGGGAGAGGAAAAATAAAATGATAACACTATGTTATCATAATTTTATTTTTCCTGGGAGAAGGGGTGGAGTTGGGCTGGAGGGAGGGGCCAGAGGATGGGTATGTGCACTATAAAGTGTGCATGTCTGTTTGGCCTGCCGTCTTGGGCCGGTCAAACAGACATGCGTACTCTGCATGTTCTCTACCTGGCTGTATTGCGCAGCCAAGTGGAGAACATGCCCATGCTCCCACTTCCAGTCTGAGTGGTGAGGCAGGCCACTCAGACCAATCATGACGCTGTTGCTGGTGACATCAACATCATGATTGGCTGGGAGCCTGGGAACATTAAAGGACGAGGGGAGACAAACACGTCTCTCCCACAGGTAAGCTTTTTTTTTCTTTTCACCCCGTTATCCCCCTCCCCCTGAACCCCCTCCTACCCCACCACCCACGTTAAGTGGCAACCGCCACTGAAAAAAAATAGAAGAAGCAAACAAAAGTATTGGTAGCGGTTAGAACTGTTTTAGTTTGCAGGTGGGGGTATGACTGTTCCGCTTTGTGTGAAACGTTTTGTGGGGAACTATGATACAGCAGCAGATGTCATTCTGTAGTGTCATCACCTTCTATTGGTAACCATCTCTAGCTGTGCATATCAACACGATAGTGGGCAGGCACTGGCAAATCCAATGTGTCTGTCCTTGAGAATGCTGCTATTTTGTATTGCAAACATATGCATAGACATTAAGGCTCCGATTATAAGTTGCATGGTACTGGGGATAATTTACTGTGTGGTAAAATCACACCAGTACTGTTCAATTACAAGTTCAGCCCCATAGAACAGATAATTGTATGGGAGTGATTTCTCTGGTCATAAAACCATACAGAATTTGCCATTCTATTAGCTTTTTCAGAATACGTTTACCACCTGCTCTGAGCTGGTGCTAAATGTATGCAGGGGCAGGTGCATGGAGTACGGGAAATTAACTGGTTGGAAAAAACCCTAAGAAGTAGTAATCAAGCAGAACAAAATTAATGCATAAAAGCATGTGCTACTTACATCCTGCCAGTCTTGTATTCAGACCCTCAGAATGTAACAGTATCAAAGATAATCATGCTGCTAAAAAAGTAAGAATAAAAAATGATTAACTGCAAAATAAATAAACAAATACATGAAATGAAAAGAGAAATCAAAGATTGGCCTACCAGCCCTGATAATGAAGTAGGCTACTTTCAAAGGAGAAGTGTACATGTTCAATAGCAAAATGTCATCACCCACATTGAAGAAAACCGGAGGCGGAAGTCGGCTGACCCATGCTGTAATCTGTGGTAGATCAAAGCAAAATGCGAATGACACCTGAATAGACCAGTGGTTGAGAAGAGATAACCGAAAATCCATCTTTGTGTCTGTGTGTGTGTGTGTGTGTGTATAGATAGATAGATAGATAGATCTATTTGTATTGTGTTTTAGTTGGAAAACATGAGGCTGGTGGGACAGCTAAAGGTGTTTGAACTTCAGAGACAAAGGAGGGGTCTCTTCAAAGGCAAGCTGCCACAGACATAGCTATGGTCAGGCCCACCAAAAAACAACTGCTGCCTTTTTCAGCTTCAGAGGAAACAGAGAGAGAGAGACATGGAGAACAGATCATATCACTCAACTCAGTCACATCTGTTTTACTTTTTACTTGGCTATCTCTATATGTGAAACACTTAACAAGACTGAAGACCTGATTTAGAGTTTGGTGGATGGGTAATGATGGATATCCTCACCATATTCCAAGCATATTATATTCTAATGCTCTTGTAATCCATCACGCTCGTAGAAAAGTACCAGTCTGCTAACTCAGGCCCTAAGATTTTTTAAATGTGGATCTAATAATCTCCTGCTGCATTTGTCCTTATCCCACTCCATGAACTCTCATCCTTTATGAAATCAGCAGCACCATATATTTCTATGTAAAAGAAGAGACGAAGCCGAGTGGGAATGATTATGTGATGGCTTCAATCTGCCAGTTGAATCTTATTTTAGATTATTATTAATGTTTCAGTTTATAGCCTTAACATGTAAACTCACAATTACAACCGGACATAAAAAGTACAAGTATTGACAGCATGCAGATGAGAAATTCGGAAATAGCAACTAAATACATCTACGTTAAAATGACACTAAAATCAATCAAACCACAGAAGAAATTCATTATTTCCTTCATGCACAAATTACTTTATGTATCAGTTATATAAATAAAAATAAAATCAGCCTACCAAACAAGTACTGTGTAGCAACCCTCAGTTTGTTCTTTGCTCAAGATAAGGCAGGCAGATCACAGATAGGAAGTAACAGTACGAAGTATATCAGCGCCATCCGTCCTATAGCACAGTGATAAGGCATCATAATAATACCTTATTACAACCTGATTAAACAAGAGACCAGGTCAGTGCTGGCTTGGGCCAGCAGTTTTTGATCAGAAAAACAAACAAAAAAATATTGTATCTTTGCCCCCTAAACTGCATGTGCAGTCTTGGGTCAGGTGTGCCACCCATTCGGAATAGTACACTCTAGTTGTAAGTGTTTCTATGAACTGTATATCTAATGTGCATTTCTGTTCTGGGTGGTTGGACTGTGGGTGCAAGGCTGGAAACAGTTAGCGGGTGTGTATTGTTACCAGAAGCAGTAGATTTCGAGCGCCAGTCTGCCTCCTGGACACCCACAGTGCTCTCCAGCCACAGCCCGTCCTTTAGGGTGGAGGGCCATGCCCCCCCCACCTTTTGTCCCTCATGAAGAGTGCCTATCAGGCTGAGCAAAGGTCAGCCTGACAGACACTCTTTATTTTCAGATCAGGCAGCCAGAAGCAGACATGTGCGATTTGTGCAGACTCCTGGCTGCCTGGGCTGAGCTTTGCTGTGCTGAAGAGGTCATAGCTCCTATGGGCATGACCTCCTCGGCTCAGCAAAGGTGCTTCGAAGCCCTCCCATTCGGTGACGAGGGGAAGCGTCACCCAATGACTCCGACCTGGGCACTTCAGGTTGAAGCTCTGAAGCGCCCAGGGTGAGTGTCAATCAGTGACACCTCGTCACAGAGCGGGGTGGGGTCAGAAGTCTCACTGACCTCATCCCACTCTGTGACGAAGTTGGGACTGCTGCCTTCCCTCATTGGCTGACCTAAGCTCAGCCAGTGAGGGAAGGCAGAGGTCCCAACCCTCCTGGGATCTCTGAGCTGAAGGTAAGTGTTTTTTTTTTTTTTTAATGAATGTTTGTTGCGTGCATGTATGTTTGAATGTTGATGAGTGTTGTGAATGGATGTGCATGCATGTGTGAATGAATGAGTGTGAGTTTGCTTCTCACCCGCCCGCCCCCCCATCCTAAAATTACCGGCCGCCACAGGAGCTCTCACTTTTTATTCGACTGGGGTCCCACTAGACACAGACCAGGCCTAACTTGCTAAGTGCTTTGCTCACATCTTCCCCCAGTGGTGCACTTCTGTACCGTTTCTAGCTCCGAGTTACACGGCAGATCGCACTTTCACACGTGCCAGGTGGTTTCCGTTTAAACAAATCCACTTAAATCTGCTCCTCAAGTGCTACACTGCGGGCACTAAATAAGCTTCTAATTGTGATTTTCTGTCAGCCCAAGTGATTTAACACATTTACAGCAGTGCTTAATTTGAGCCGTTGGTTGCCGATGGGGGACAGCGGCACTCATTTTTGGGGACCGTCACTTATTATCCCTCATCAGATGTTTTCTGGGAGCAAGAGAGGGAAAAGCAAACACACAGGAAAGAAAGAGGAAAAAAACATCACAAATGGAGGAAACAGGAACCTGCAAGCGTGAGATAAAGGGGCAGGCTGTGGATTAAAGCGGTCTGATGTGGGTTCAAGACTGCGCGTTCTTGACAGTTGGTGCGCGACATATAATAGTGACAGATGTAGGCACTGGCACTCATCAATTTACATACTAAGTACTCATTTGGAGCGCATATAATATTTTATTTAGCTATCACCGGTCCATGTTTTCAGGGCCTGAATCTCATGTGAGCTTTTCTGCTTGCCAAAAATATAGACCAGATAAAATGCTTCAAAATAGTTATCTTGACCCAGCGCAGCAACATGTTGTCAGATGAAAGTCTATAATGGTTTCAGTAAAGTTCGAGCAACTATTGGCTCCCAAGATAATGTTCTTAATGGGCAGACCTAGGATGGACATGGTCGGAGATTATGGAAAGGTCTAGAAATACTCAGGACACCAGTGTTGACCACTACAGGGTATAAAGGCAAATTCGTACTATAGAAGGTTACGTTTGTAAATCACGATGTATAGAGCTTGGGGATTATAGTAAATGTATCAGTTGAGGCAAAAAATGCCCCCTTGACCAGTGGATTTAGAACAATGGTCTTTTTTAGGCTTTTTATGCAGAATTTCTCAAACCTTTGACAACATTTAGGAAAATGAAAGGCTTCATGAAACAAGCACTGGCAAACCCAGTGTTTAAGCCACACTGCCCAGCATTCACACAACAGAAGCGACGGGGGAAGCATCATGGGAACTGGAGGGAGGAGGTGGCCGTAATAACACACGGAAGGTGGGAGGCGGTTGGGAAAGTTTAAGCAACACGGGGGAGGTAGGGAGGGCTCGGAAAGCCTAAGCAACATGCAGAAGGGAGGGAGAAAATGAGGGAAAGAAGGACGGACTGGAAAGCCTAAGCAACATGAGGAGGAGGGAAGGAATGGGAAACCAACACAGAGGGTGCAAGAGGGCAACAGGGAGAGGCACTAAGGCAACAAGAGTTCGAAAACAGATGTACTCTCATGGAGCGCTGCTTCACAGAAAAGAAAAAAGTAGTGTTGAAAAGCAAGCACTTGGACCACTGATAACAGCCAGTCAAAGCAACGTTAAAGAGACAATGGTCTATGGGTGGAAAAAATCCAAGATTGACAAGCTGGGACACTAATAAGAAGCATGCAAATCAGAGTGACAAGGAAATCCAACCAATGGTAAGCAATGGGCGGGCTCCAAGCCCCTCTATGTACTTAGTGAGCCACAATATGCTCCGCAATGGACAGCACATGCACTGTCCAGGGGCTTGACCTAAAATGGGTGGCCGATCTGAGTGGTCACAAAAGTGTGAGGATACCCTGAAGGGTTAAATTAAGATTACAGATGACTATGTGGGGAAGGTTTGAAGTTGGCCAGCAAGCAAACGGTCATCACCTCTTATGATCAAATGGTATAGGTAAGGGGGCTAGTTCAGGCATAAAGGGGCTTCAGCACACCTACAGCTTCTGTCTGTAGAGCACACTCTAAGCGGGGCTTATTTTTCAGGGATGTGACAAGTGACTTTGGCCTGTTAATGGTAAAAGGAAAGTGGAAGGTGTGTATATGGGGGTTGGAAACCATTTCACAAATGAATAACTGCAAAGTGGAGCTTCTTTTGCAAACTGCTACAGCCTATTTCCTGTCCAGAGTGCATATGCAAAGGAAAGAGGTAATCACTTCTTTGTCTTTTACCATTAACAATATTTCCAGTTACAGTTCTAAGTTCGGCCGAAGCTTTAGAAGTGAATGCACACAAACATGTGGTGTGTAAACAATGTAAAGTATGAAAGAGCAACAGAACAGCAGTACTGTAACCAACAGAAAGTTACAGCCAAAATGAAAGCTCATGTTTTCATCTTCCTACAAAACACTGTAAGGACACACTTGAGGGCCGGGCCTGCCCATGGGCAAGCCGAGTGACTGCTGGGACACCAGTCAGCTAAGGATGCCATGGTGGAACTGCAGACACAACACACCCTCACACAAGTTACCAGAAAGCACTTCTTATGACTTGGCATCTATGACTGACCTAATGCCTTTTAAATCCTCTTCCTTTCCCTTAACTTTTCCCACCGCCCTCCATCGCCTCGGTTATGCCAGGGCTGTGGCAGGGTGAGTGCCAGGCTCCTTAAGCACCTACATCTTTATCGTGTAATTGGTGAACCATTTATGGAGGTCTGATTCACAGCGGACAGTCCCTCAAGTTAACATTGGTATCACTAAAACATAGATGCATACAATCTGAATTTCAAAGGCAGCATCCCATGGATAGGGCGACCACCTCACTCCAGGTCATTGTGGACACTTTGTACAGCCCTGAACGTTTCACCCACAAACAACTGTTTTCATCTGTGTTCATCTAATTAGTTCAATGCAAACAAAGCAAGACTACACTACCCAGAATGCGACAGATCAACACACAAAAGTCCAGACCTGGAAACATTGTCCTTAATGACCCAGATGGGAGAGCGAAATGTTACCACTAGAATGTCCAAGAAACGCTGCTATTCTTTTGGTTGGGAATTACCCTCACCCCTTAGCAATGCTGCCATCTTTTGACTGTGACAGTTGAAGCATTTTCCAAAGGACTAGTATACATGTAATGGGACATAACCTGAATTTCCCGACATGGCTGCTATGTTCTTAAACTGACTTTGCGAGAGCCTCTCCGCAGAGTAGTTCAGTATTTCTCGAAAGGACTACTATTTTTTTTATTTGCCAGTACAAGAAGTTCTCGATAGGGTTTCTATATTTTCAATACTGCAATACAGATGGCTGTTTGCAGTCTCAACAAATGGACCAATATTTGCATCGGCATAAAGGGTCTGATGAACTATGGTACTCCGCACTCACAATCTCTATGATGCGCAAAATCACAGGGGTTGTGATCACAAAATACCTTTTTACTATACACAAAAGCTCTTTCATGAGCCAGAAAGGTGTAAAATGCTTTTACAACCCTGTCCTAACTGCGAAAAGAAGGGGGAAAGAAAGAGGAATCCCCCTCGTATCTGCGATTAGGGGCCATATGTACCAACAAATTTTCCCATAGACACAGAATGGGTAAAACCCTTTGCTACATCTGGCCCTAAAAGAGGAATGTATCAATTGTTTGCGACCACAACTGCGGGAGTAAAACATTGATCAAATGCTGACACCTCAAAAGCGGTGGTGTCTGGTTCACAGAGGGGAAGCAGGGGACATCTTCCCCATTGGGAACCGTGATGGTGGTCTCAGGGGAAAGGGGCAGTGCTTCCTGGAACCACTACATGCCCTCTCTGATGTCTTCCCAAATTTAAAACCTTTTTTTAAAGCAGCACAGGCCCTTTTAATGGACATGGGATGCTTTTAAAAGATGTTTGAAAATGCAGGGACGGAGATCTGCTGTGCCCTTCTGGCCCCGTCCCTGCATTTGCAGCCAATGACTGGGGGTCACAAACTGCGACCTTTCTAATTAGTATTCATAAGGTGTGTTGTTCCGCGAGCCCCTGTGAATGTACAATTTGTGATATGACCTATTGGTAATGAGGTTGCATTGCAAATTGCAGTCCCATTCAGAAGCCAGTCAGTGGGTGAAAATTGCACATCCCAGCGTCGGCGATGGAAATAGTACAGATAGTTTATTGACTTTTAGGTTGAAATAACTGACGACCATTCCGTTTTTTACTGCCTTTGAAACCCGTCGACAGGTCATGTAAAATAGGATGCCCTAAGCATTAGAACGTAGGCTGACCTCTTGGGTTTCAGTGCTATTATTAATGGTTAGTGCAGGGATAAACACCGACATGTGCTCTGGACAAAGGGCCATCGTGGTGGAAGCCATAGATGACTGCTGTTCGCAGGGAGCTAGTCCCACCATCTGACTTAACGTAGTTATAAAGGACTGGTATCCACAGACGCTGCTACAGCAATCTAGGCAATTGCCTATCGCATCACAAACCGAAGGAGATCAAAATGGCTCAACATGCATCAAACGTAGTCCCATTGCCAGGGAAGATGAAGAAAAATTTAATTTTGCAAATGGCACCAACAATACTTGCACCAGACTGGGTGGTGTGATACGTAGGCTTCCTTTGAAGGCATCTGAGACTGGCATCGGGCAGCCTAGTAAGGCACAAGAGAAGCTTGGAAGTGTGTGGGCTTGAATCAAACCAATACCACACTGTCCTTTCTATCACCAAATCCACTGGTCAAGGCAGTCTCTGACCAGTGAGGAGAAAGCCTTGTAGCCGAGGTGGATTGGATGGCAGGGAAATTGGTGGATTTCCTGAAATATCAATGCAGCTAATAAGATGCTGCTTGGGCTATTAGTGAGTAATCCTGTTATTCATAGCAAATTAACTGCAGAAAAATCGTGTAAATACAAATGAATTCCTGCAAATTCATCTGTAAACAAAATCCTCTAAATATTTTTAGTTTTTAGGGGTGGGGTGTGGGGACGGGTATTTTTACTTTTTAGAGCCAGGGGTGGTGGGTCGGGGTAGTTTAAGTTTTAGGGGGGTAGGGGTCACGGTTGTTTTAGGGGCAGGGTAGAGGGTTGGGGTATTTTTAGTTTGTAGGGGCGGGGTAGGTTAGGTTTTGGGGGGGTGAGGGGTCACTGTAGTTTAAGGGGCGGGCATGGGGGGGTCGGAGTAGTTTATGGTTTTGGGGGGGTCCTGGTAGTTTTAGGGGCGGGGTGGGGGGCCTGGGTATTTTTAGTTTTTAGGGGTGGGGTGGGGGGTCAGGGTAGTTTAGGTTTTAGGGGGGTCGCAGTCGTTTTATAGGTGGGGTGGGGGGATAGTTTAGGCTTATATCGCAGTAGTTTTAGGGGCGGTGTGAGGGGTTTGGGGTAGTTTATGTTTTGGGGGGGTCGCTGTAGTTTTATGGGCGGGTCAGAGTATTTTAAGTTTTTAGGGGTGGGTGGGGTACTTTAGGTTTTGGGGGTGGGGGTTTGCGGTAGTTTTAGAGGCAGGGGTGGGTGGGTCGAGGTAGTTTAGGATTTAGTGGGGTGGGAGGGTTTAGTTTTAAGGGGTAGTTTTAAGGGCGGGGGCTCGGGTAGTTTAGGGATTAGGGGAATGGGAGGGTTGCAGTAGTTTTAGGGGCGGGTGGGTGGTTTGGGGTATTTTTAGTTTTTAGGAGCAGGGGTGGGGGGTTGGGGTAGTTTACGTTTTAGGGGGTGGGGGCCACGGTAGTTTTAGGGGCAGGGGTGGTGGGTCAGGGTATTTTTAGTTTTTAGGGGCAGGTGGGGGGTCGGTAGTTTAGGTTTTGGGGGTGGGGGGTAGTGGTAATTTTAGGGGCTGGGGTATTTTTTGTTTTTAGGGGGGTGGAGGGTCGCAGTCGTTTTAGGGGTGGGGTAGTTTAAGTTTTAGGGGTGGGGGTCAGGGTAGTGGGGTAGAACTGTTTCTAGGGGTGAGGGGTTGGGGTACGGTTATTTTAGGGGTGTGGGGGTCGCATGCTGAAACCATGCAAGCCGTTCCATGCATGCCTTTACCAGGAATACCTTCACAATAAAAAATCGTTGTTAAGGCATTAGTGGTAAAGGCATTCCTGGTAACAACGCGGTCGTTGTTCCGACCGCGTTGTTTAGGCATGCGTGGTTCCAGCATTCGTGGTTCTGACATATATTCCAGTGGCAGGAGCAGCACTGTCAGGTAAGGATTTAACCCCTTGGGTACCCTGGACGTAACAGTTACCTCCTGGGCAGCGCTGATCGGGTGCCCAGGACGTAACTGTTACTTCCAGCTAGCGCTCCCTCCGTGGGCCTGGCACCCCCCTCCCCTGAGCAGGGATGGAAGGGGAATCGCTTCCCCTTCCACCCCCCTGATCCCTGTGGCGTCTGATGATGTCAGCACGCGATCGCAGGCTGACCTCATCGGAGGCCTGCCCCTCAGCTTCCAGCGCGGATCGGAGGAGAAATGCAAAAGCATTTCTCTTCCGATCACGTGGAGGGGGAGAGAGAGGCATGAAAGGAGAGGAAAGGCCTTTCTTCTTCTTTCATGTCTCTTTCTGCATTTCTGCTGTCCAATCGCAATGCGATTGGGCAGCAGAAATGCCCACTAGACGCCAGGGATTTTTTTTTTTTCTGCAAGGGACACTCCCCATGGGGGCTCATTACTGTTGGCCATATCTGCCCCCCTTGGTGGTAGATCGACCTATTTTTGTAAGGCCCATCTGCCCCCAAGGGCAGAGACCAGGGAACCTGTCACAGGCACTTGACCCACCTACAGAAGTGAGGTATGATTTTTACCGGGAGTCTGAGGGGAACGTTAGGTGGTAAGAAATTTGCCTCGGTGCGATGATCCCACACAGAAATGTGGGAAAAATTTGTTTTTTTAGCTACATTTGAGGTTTGCTGAGGATTCTGGGTAAGAAAAAATTGGGGGATCCACACAAGTCACACCTCCCTGGACTCGCTCAGGTGTCTAGTTTTAAGAAATGTCTGGGTTTGGTAGGTTTTCCTAGATGGCTGCTGAGCCCAGGACCAAAAACGCAGGTGGCCCTCCACCCCCAGCAAAACAGGTAGTTTTGTATTTGATTATTTTGATGTGTCCAGATAGTGTTTTGGGGCATTTCCTTTCGTGGGCACTAGGCCTACCCACACAAGTGAGGTACCATTTTTATCGGGAGACTTGGGGGAACACTGGGTGGAAGGAAATCTGTGGCTTCTCTCAGATTCCAGAACTTTCTGTCACCGAAATGTGAGGAAAAAGTGTTTTTTGGCCAGATTTTGAGGTTTACAGAGGTGTCTAGTTTTCAAAAATGCACAGGTTTGGTAGGCTTCCCTAGGTGCCAGCTGAGCTAGAACCCAAAATCCACAGCTAGGCACTTTGCAAAAAACACGTCAGATTTCAATGTAAAAATGTGATATGTCCATGTTGCGTTTCCTGTTGCGAGCATTAGGCCTACCCACGCAAGTGAGGTACCATGTTTATCAGGAGACTTGGGGGAACACAGAATAGCAAAACAAGTGTTATTGCCCTAAGTCTTTCTCTAAATTTTTTCCTTCCAAATGTAAGACAGTATGTAAAAAAGACATCTATTTGCGAAATGCCCTGTAATTCACATGCTAGTATGGGCACCCCAGAATTCAGAGATGTGGAAATAACCACTGCTTCTCAACACCTTATCTTGTGCCCATTTTGGAAATACAAAGGTTTTCTTGATACCTATTTTTTCTCTCTTTATATTTCAGAAAATTAATTGCTGTTTACCCGGTACAGAATGAAAACCTATTGCAAGGTGCAGCTCATTTATTGGCTCTGTGAACCTACAAGCCCTATATATCCCCGCAACCAGAAGAGTCCAGCAGACATAACGGTATATTGCTTTCAAAAATCTGACATTGCAGGAAAAAGTTACAGAGTAAAACATTGAGAAAAATTGCTGTTTTTTTCACCTCTATTTCAATATGTTTTTATTTCAGCTGTTATTTTCGGTAGGAAAACCTTGTAGGATCAACACAAATTACCCCTTGCTGAATTCAGAATTGTTATCTACTTTTCAGAAATGTTTAGCTTTCTGGGATCCAGCATTGGTTTCACACCCATTTCTGTCACTAACTGGAAGGAGGCTGAAAGCACAAAAAATAGTAAAAATGGAGTATGTCCCAGTAAAATACCAAAATTGTGTTGAAAAATTGGTTTTTCTTTTTCAAGTCTGCTTGTTCCTAAAAGCTGGGAAGCTGGTGATTGTAGCACTGCAAATCCATTGTTGATACCATTTTCAGGGGAAAAAAAGACAAGCCTTCTTCTGCAGCCCTTTTTCCCATTTAAAAAAAAAAACTAAATTTTTGCTGTATTTTGGCTAATTTCTTGGTCTCCTTCAGGGGAACCCACAAAGTCTGAGTACCTCTAGAATCCCTAGGATGTTGTAAAAAAGGATACAAATTTGGCGTGGGTAGCTTATGTGGACAAAAAGTTATGAGGGCCTAAGCGCGAACTGCCCCAAATAGCCGCAAAAAGGCCTGGCACCTGAGGGGAAAATGCCTGGCAGCGAAGGGGTTAATATGTCCACATCCGATTAATTGAGAAATTATTACATGCCTTGGAAGTACATAAATTCAGTACTTTTATTTAAATGAAGACTAAACTGTTTTTGCAAAGATTGAGTTGTACATTTTAAAATTAATGTTGGGTCATATGTAGCACTCTTGATGCCAATGAATTAGATTGAACCATATCTGAATTTGACTGGGTAAAATGTACTGCTCTTTTAGATGAAATAACATGCGATGAAACGGGTGTTTTGGCCTAGTCTCAGGGATGAGGCGTCCGCAGGTGCTGTACCGCAGCCAACACTGGCCACTGCCCCTGCGGAAGTACAGGGGTCAGAGATGCGCCCGCAGCAGGCAGTCATGTGGCCACAGACAGGGGGGTGGCGGACAGACCAGCGCCCCTGCCCCATCTATCTGGGTGGAGAGAGCTGGGCTTCCGGGACTGCTAATCCTCCGCTTCTTATTCTTCCTGTGTAATGGTTATGGATACCATACAAGGCCTTCATTTCACATCATTTTTAAGCATTAGGAATGAGAGCGTTTCTGAAAATAAAATAAACAAAAACCCGGGTTTTTTAATCTGTAAGACTAAAAGCTTTGATTACTGCTGCTCCAGAGCCCCTGCCATATGGCTGGAGAGCAGGAGATGCGTAAGCTGCCCCGTCATTATCCCTCACTTTATAATCAACTAACCCAGGGAAAAGCAGCGGCGCCATCGAGCCCCCGAGCTGTGCTGGGCAAGGACTCGGCCTGCCCTCTCTGCTGCGCCCTCGCCTGCCCTGCTCACAGCGTTTGTGGGAAACGGAAGCGGTGTACATAGAATAATGGGAGAAGGCTCGGGGCGTGACAGGGGCCCGGCTGGATTGGAGAACAAAAGAAAAACAAGCATTGGTAAAGGCTTTAGGTTACGCCTTTGTGACTAATAATAATCGATTTTTTGTTGTAAGTTGTGGCTTGGTAAGTAGGTGTGCAATATATTTTACTGAAACTCTGTTAAAGTGTTTTGACATATATTGACAAAATGCAGTATTTTTTGCTGAAACACGTTACCACGGCTGATTTCACCCGGAAAACAGCCACAGATGATACCACATACACAACTGGCTGGATACATTCCCACTTTAACAAAGATTACGTCTTAAAATCCTATCAGCTGTGTGGGCAAGATGCACTGCTCGGGCATGTCATTTATACTTGCAAGTCCATAAACTCAGTGAAACATTAATTTAGAAAAAAAAATTATTCACACTCTCTTGTATGCAACCAAAGGAATCTCAAAGAGGCAGCTTAACCAGAATTGTACAGCTAGGCAACCCGCAAGCGCAATGCCTTCAGAGAGACAGCTCGTTGCTTCTCTATAACTGGGCCACGCGGAAACACAGCGCCACAAAGAAAAAGATCACTTAACCAGAAGTGCACAACTAGACCAAAAATGCAAACACAATGGATGACAAGGCAGCTTAACTACAGCTACACAACTAAACAACCTGCAAGCACACTGGCCTTAGAGTGCCAACTCAGCCATTACTGCACAATTAAGTGAAATGCAAACACACTGATCCGTAAGTGAAGTTGAAAAGCAACTGGACCACATGCCAGCATACCATAGCTCCACCACCGCTGACTGTATACATACGCACTGCACCTTAAAGAGACAGTTTACCACCAAAACAAGCTGGACATATGCAAACACAATAAATGTGAAAGAGGCAGCTTAACCAGAACAGCACAAGAAGGCAACCAGCAAGTCCACTGGCATTAGAGAGACAGCCGAACTTCTAGTGCACAAGTTGCCCAGCCTGCACCCAGCACCTCAGATAGAGGACTTAACCACAGCTGCATCACCCGATCAAATGCAAGCACAATGCTTGCCAAAGAGACAGCTCAGCAACAGCTGCACAACTAGGCAACCCAGAAACACACTAAGTTCAGAGAGATGCTTCTCCCACTTTTTCACAACTGGGTTTTGGGTTATATGCCAACAATAACCTCTGAGAGGGTAGTTATTGCACACCTGGTCCACATAAAGTCTGAAAGTTTGAATTCAAGAAAGACAACCTAACCCAACTATGACACACACAGACACAGACAGATGAACAAACACACACTATAAACTTCAGAGGAGCATCCTAACCCAAGAATGTGTGCATGTACACAAAGAAACCCAATAACAGCGATACAACCCACAACTACACAATGGTACAATGAGGAACGTGGATGCTGGATATGTGACTAACACTCCATGTGATTGAAAAAAAGACAGAAGCCTTAATTTGGTACCAACGGGTCTCGTCTCTTGAGCCTTCTGATCTATTTATCAAGAATGGTATTGTCTCCCTTAAATACAGATGGAGCAGGTTGATGGGAGTCTGTGTGCCTTTAATAAGGTTCATTGCAAAACAAGTTTGCTGTTCTGAAGATCAATCACAGGAAGGGTGGTGTGCCCGGGACTGCAGTACAAAACATGGAATACTTGCCAACACAAAGCAGAGAAGTGAGCACCTTTATGCCAGTACCCTGTGACCCCAAGGTGCCCAAAACTCAACTGAATTCTTAGCAATTACAGAAAATTATAACTTTTTTCCCTGATTATCATGGCCAGAGTACCGTCTTTGTTTGTGAGGCTGTGGTTGAGTCAGCTAGTGTGAGCATTTGGTGCTGGCATGCAGAACTGTGTGAAAGGCACGCACACAGATGTCATATGACCATTACATGTCACAAGAAAACAATTGAAAAAGTGACAGCAAGCGGACTTTAACTCCTTGTGGCACCCCAAGGGTACAGACAGGGCTTGGTGCCACAGGATACCAATATTATGCGTCGGGGTACTGTCCGAAAGTAAAAGTTATTTACTGGATCGGCCTAAACCACACTTGAGATGCCACGCCTTTCCTGAACACTACAGAAGTGAGCCATCCTGGCAGTGCCTTCCATCACAGCCGATGAAGCCCACGGCCTCACGCCAAGAAGCACCTAAGAGGCACTTTTACCCCCAGCCCCAAACCCACTCCTCAAGAAAAAAAAAACAAGCTTGCTGAGGATGCTGCTGATGTCTTGGGGTGTTTTCACCCCAATTAATGGACATCACCAGTTAAAAGCCTCCGAAAACGAGCTGAAAAACACTATTTACAGAGGTTTTCAGCTCGTATTCCCTGCCACAGTGTGAATTTGGCTCCTCACCAGGAGACTGTGTGAGGGGAGCCATTATCGCAGCTCACACAGTGGCATTGTGTGAATTGGCATGTCTGGGATAAGAGAGGGCAATTTCAAGCTTGGGGAGAAACACACAGGCGAAATACCCTCCAAGGGTATCTGAAGGACACATCATACTAACCAATAGAGGCCATTAGACTTCCATTCTCAAAATGGGGCATGGTCGAGAAACTTCACTCATTTTGAATGTGGACAAAGATTTTTGCAAAGAAAAGGGGTAACCAAAAACCAGGCCCAGGATATCCCACACACAAAATGTAAGTGAAGTTGCGAGTCATCCACCCTAGCAACTGCGCATACCTAATGATTAGCACCGGTTAGTGTCCGTCACTCTCCTGGACTTCAGCATCCAACAAAAACAAGTCTCATGTAAGCAGAGCCAAGAGTCTACCCTAGAACTGAATGTTGCACGCAGCTAATACAGCGGAACATTATCATCTCCGTTAACATCACTATTAACAGAGACATGTGGTACTGGCATGTATAGAAAGAAAGGGATCATATCTGAAGAAACTGGTGAAAGATAATATTTTAATGAAATCACAGGCTCATATAGTAAAGGCAGAGCCGGAGACTTGACAACGATAACATACACATATTAAGTGATGGTGAACAAATGACCCTAAATCATACAATGTCTCCATCTCTATAACATCTGCAGCCCATACTGAACCTCCAAGTCCTTGATTTAAATACAGACCCTAGACAATCTCCAACTTCATCATTATACTCACCAGAGGTCCCATTAAATTACAGATTTGCCCTAAATCTAACTGTACATCCTACTGAATCTGTACACCCCTTTGAATCTGTAAGATTACGCCAAATTTACTCAGAGATCCTGTGCATTCTCAATTTTAATCCTTAATGTAACTACAAACTCAGCGAGTGGTGTATCCAATGTTTTCATTCAGTTACCTACAAACCTTATTCAATCTACATTCAATTTTTGATGTAACTCTGGACTCGACTCTATCCCCAGTTCCATCATTAACCCATCTGCGGTCTCAGCTCCATTTTAATCCTTTGGCCACATTTAGAGTATGGCGGCTGGTCCGTAAGTCCACCAGTGCAGCGGAGGGATGGCTCCACTGGCTAGCACAAGACCAACAAGGGAGCTCTCTCTGTCTTCCCCAGGGTCTCTGTGTGGCGGTGCTGCTGAAGGCACAGACACTTCCCTGGTAGGGCACAATATTTAATGCTCCCACTCTTAACCCTATTGTGCACTTTCTTGCTCTCTTTGCAAAACCCTTCTCATTACTTATGTGTAGCTTGACTTTCGCTATCCCTGTCCTTTCATTAGTCCCATCCAAGCATGTTGAGATGCTGCTTCTACCCCCAGGGTTATTTTGTGCATTTACCGCAGTGAGAGACTACAATAGGTTGCGTGTTGCACTTCCCTCCTCAGAGAGGCCTTGTATACAAAAACTGCGCCTGTGTCATGGCGCTCCGGCAGGTCTCATTTCCCCTCTGAGCTCTTGGTGTGCCCCCGTGTACCTGATAGCTTCGCGGAAGTATCTTTTGTCTCCTCACAGTGCGCTGGTTGTGTTTCCTGTCGCACCACCAATCTCTCGCCCTAAAGAGTTCTTCCTTTTCACTCGTCACATCATGCCGGACGTTTCCCCTCTCGGCTCAGAGCTCATGGTATGTTCCTCCCGCGGGCTGTCGTGGGTCCCCTCTCGCTTGCTCTGTTCCTAGGGCTATATTTGTATTTTCTCCTTCCTCTCCCTCCCCGGTGAGTTCTCGGAGAGTATTTCTTTAGTTGAGAATGTGTCTTGAGTTTCCTGAGTCACAGCATCAAACATAAATATTTCATGAGCGATGCTTTGAATATCAGACAGCTCAATCTTTCTTCAAAAGAAAATCGGAGCACCTTCTGTTCCAATGGAGCTAGGGTAATGACGGGCGTGTGTACACAAAATGTTCTAAAAAGAATCACTCAAAAAAGATTCCGTTCCTGCAGGGGCAATCCTATTCACTGGCCCATGTACTGCACAGCTGTAATATTATTCATGTAATCGTTTTGTACATAGGACAACTGAAATTACAATTTCCATACGTGACTGTAGGTGTCCCTTTGGAATACCTTTTGTAAATACAGGAGCATCAGATTTTTGCCGGGGAGAGTGGTCAAATGTGCCACGGGTTCTTGGCATGGCACCGCACCTTCCCTTGGAGCAGGGTGCCAAAATGGTGGCGCCTATCATTATCTCAGTTGGGGGTCCAAGCCCCTCTTCTCCTATTCCAGGCCCTGTGACATGTTTCTCTGTAACGCTCAGTTTAAATAATCACTGGCGAAGCTAGGAGGTCTGGTTTGCATTTTGAGTCATCAGTAAACATTTTAAAAAGCCTGCATCAATAAAAAAAGAAAACAAATAACAGTTGCTTTCTGAAAACAGGTCATCTACGCCATGGGTCTCCAATCTTTTCTCTACAAGAGCTACTTATGTTTAATGAAAATCATCCCAAGCTATTAATATTAGTGATATAACAGTCACCACCTCATCCAAGATTCCCAGCAGTGATAGCATCAGTGCATTAGGCGGGTTTCCAGCTGCAATATAAAAAAGGTATTGAAATTTGAATTGAAATATTACATGGGTAATGCACAAGAGCCATAACTGCAATCCCCCTGGCACCGAGGTAAAAATAAGTAAGAAATCTTTACAACTCAAATAATAGCTTTAAATGCATTTTTGAAATTCAACCATTGTCCTCCAAACATAAGGTGATGAGTTCTGAAAATACACACATTTTCTTCTTGAGTACATGCTTTTTAATTTTGCTTTACTTAATAATTCAACCAAGCAAAATCTTCTATAGTAATAGGCTGGGCTACACACAGGAGAGATACTCACAGGTAGCTGGAGAGTTACTGGTAGCTCACAAGCTACTCCTGTGAGACACCGCATGTATGTGGTAAAGGTTTTAATGTCAGATTATGCAGTGTATTTTCAGATGTAAAATAGTCCCTCATGCATAGCAATGCAAGCTCCCCATACCAGGTGAAATAATACAAATACAACGGATTACATCTGGTGAGAAACTAATACTCCTCTGGGAGATGCCTAGCCCTACTCTGTGCATATTTTAAAGAACTAGTAACCACTGATCACGCATAGAGCTCAGCCATCAACTCAGATCTAAAATCATATAACTACAGCACATTACTTGGCGATACCATCTGGATCTGTTACGACGTCACGTGTGGGCTTAAAAGCTAATGCACAGCTCCACAGTGTGTTCCTTTGTTGGGCCAATAAAAAGCATCACAACCTAGAGTCCACAGCTGCCCGGTGACATACTGCTGCCCATGCTGGGGGCTGTAAAGCTGCTACGTGCAGCTCAGTGAGGCGGCAGATTTTAATGGGCAGAGAACATTAAACATCTCCCTCCGCAGCCGGTTACCTTCAGCTGAGGTAGTAACATCACAGACTTCTGGCAGACAGGTCGGAAATATATGCCTGAAGTTATTAGTAGCAGAAGGAGGACTAACCCCGCGCCCAAGAGAGCGATACACGGAGAGTCAAGGTCACAATGTCTGAAGGATGTGAATGTCTTGGAATGTTCCTAATTCCACGCATGGATAAGAAAGGGAAGACACAGGAGGTCACTAGTCACTCCATGCACTGATAGAGATGGGACCGAAATATACTTTATTCAATACAGTGGTGGCTGGAATGAGTCTCTTGGGGAGGTAGCCTGCTGTGTCCTGGCCCGCACAGTGTTTTTTTCTACCCTGTGGCCATAACGCGTGACCGGCAGAAGGTGCTTCACATTATTTTTTGTTGCTCTACTTGTAAACTAGGAGACTCAGCTAGAATGAGGGGATGCTCAAGTGTACCCTCTTCCACAGCAGTGGTGTGGTTCACCTGTTTCATCCTATGATAGCATGGAAGGGCTTAGGGCCGGAACCCCGCCTCTGCAGTATCAATTCACACCACAGCAGTCAAGAGGGCAAGAGCCACCAGCTTCAAGTCCTGAAAGAGACAATCCTCATTTACTACCATAAGCAGCCGGGTAATTTACAAGCTTCTGAACAATAAGCGTACCTGTCATACATCTGTTTATTGACCAATATTTCCTCCGCCTCTCTTTGGCAGACACAATGTTAGTGCTCCTGTCTGCCTAGAATCAGTGCACGCTCCGTGATGCTTGGGTGTCTCTCTGTAGATTGGCACTTGGTCCAGCTCCCTGTGATGAGGGCATGATTTGGGCAACTCCTTGGTTGCTTCTGGGACGACCCTCGCAAGCAAAGCTTGAAACCTGCTTGCAAGTGCCAGCTTGTGTGGATGGAGTTTACAGGCTGGGCACTACGCTGTAGCCTCAACTACCCTGTTGCTCCTACTCCTGTCACTTCCCCTTCTTACTACCTCACTTTCTCTTCATTTAACCTCACACATTACTCCTACAGACTCTACTAGACGTCACTTCAGCCAAATACTGCACCTACCTAATTCAGTACTTGGGTTTAACCAGAGATTATAAAACTTGGTGTCTGTGTCTCCTTCAGCTAAACCTGCTGACATCGCCTGGTTACTTAGCGCTGCCTCACGGGATAGGATTCGCTTGTTTCAGGGTGGACTCTATAGTCTGTTTCCAGGCAGCTTGACATTGTGGCAAGGGGCTAATATTCTGTGTCTCCTGGGTGGACCTCCCGTGGCTTAGTACTACCGGCACGAGCTTGGATTCTGGCGCTTCTATGATGACTGCATACATAATGTCATTGGTACCACAAGTGCAAAATGGTAGCTTACTGCTTGCATGACCATTAAGAACCCCATGTGCAATCACCTGAATGACTGTCGACGTGACAGTCTGCATAGACTCTTTAGGACATACTGGTGACAGACTGCAATTTGTGGCAGCGTTATGCAGTCTGTCTTGTACTGTCAACATGACCGACTGCATAACCTCTTAAGGACACACAGTATGCCAGATTGCATGACAGGTTGTGGCAGCTTTATATAACACGTTGCATGACAAATCGCATAGCAAACTATTTACACAGTGTGTGATGAAGAGCATAACGGCCTAGAACTCAGTTCCATGACAAATGCCTCTCATGTTGTAAGTAAACCAAGGACTAGAGTGCTACCTGTCCGCAAAGTGTATCAGCACTTCATCAGGCATAGAAAGTGCTAAATAAATGCTAATACAAGATAATATAATTGCAAAATTCATAATAGTGTGAGGCAGCCAATATAACTCAACAAATTCAACTTTAACCTCCAAATATAAGGAATTGCACAATATTTTCGCATGACATGGATATTGCAAAATAAATAATACAGCATGACAACCTGTAAACCTTAAGCATGACTAAATCACCAACATGGGGCTTCCATAAAGCATATGCTATCCATCTGCAAGGCACTTCGCTTCCTTGTCAGGTGTAGTAAGCACTATAGGCCATACCATACCCCTGGCAGAAGGGCCTATTGGTCCTCTGTATGTAAACGCTATACTGTTTTCAATAACCTAGATCCTTCAATTTCCATTAAGTGCATGGGTTTGTGTCTGGTGTGAAATATGTCCTGCGTGAGGGCACATTGCATGGCACGCATGATGGAGGTTTTCTCACACAGGCCAACATGATCCTTGCTCTCTTCTACCTTGAAGCACGCCCTAGTCCCTGAACCATTGAAAGCATTTAGCAGTCTAGTCTTTTTCTGGTTGTGGATTCAATTTACATTCAATGCAGAGAACGGCCTTGATAAGCTGACCTAAAACAGGGTAGTTGTTTGGGCAGTTGTGTCTCTATATCCGTACAGTGATAGTTTACCCCAGCTCAGTACATCAGGTCTTTACCTGCTTTCATACACACCTCTATGGTAATCTGCACCCCCATCTTTTTGCAGTGTTAGAGAGGAATAATAATCATCATCAACAACATCATCAGGAAAAAAAAAATAATGAAAGAAAGATAAGTCTGGTGTTTGATGCACGTGCCGGGTGCAGCTGTGTTCATTCTGATTCATCACAAAATACCGCCAAGGGTTAATGCGGCCGCTGAAAAGAACAACATCTAACATGCCTGAAACAGATTTGTATTTCATGTAGACAGCTCAGTGGGATAGCGTCTTTGCTGAAAAGATGTTTCTGCTATCTCCAGGTCACAAGTTATAAACCCTGTAGTGTAGCTCAGTAGGTTATGAACCATCATCAAGGCGCTGCATACAAACTGCAATTCATAAGCATAGAACCTTAATGTTTCTTTCCAATGTTTAATTATTCTCAGGTTACTAAAAAAAAAAGTTTTACTTTGGGTAATTATTCCTCTGTAAAGGTACATGTGATGTTCTTAAAGTGCAAGAATACCTCTAACAAACAAAGTTTGGAAAACTCAAAAACCTGACTCCTGAGCATAGTTTAACTACGATGAACAGATTCCTATCATAAGGTTTGTTAGACCTGACATCCTTGGCGTAGTCTCCCCTAACTTTTTGCCTCTGCTTCCCAAGCTGTTGACTGTGTGCTGGACTCTGTTTTTGCTGTTTTTGATACTCTGGGCACTTTACCACTGCTGACCAATGCTAAAGTGCAAGTACTCCCTATATGAAATTGTATGTGTAATTGGCTTTTCCCTGATTGGCATATCTGATTTACTAGTAGGTCCCTAGCAAAGTGCACTACAGGTGCCTAGGGCCTATAAATCAAATGCTACTAGTGGGCCTGCAGCACTGATTGTGCCTCCCACATGAGTAGCCCTGTAAACATGGCTCAGCCCTGCCACTGCAGTGACTCTGTGCACAGTTTTAAACTGCTGATTCGACCTGGCAAGTGTATCCGCTTGTCAGGCTTAAACCTTCCCTTTTCATATATGTAAGGCTCCGCTAAGGTAGGCCGTAGGTAGCCCCATGGGCAGGGTGCAGTGTATGTCAAAGGTGGGATATGTATTGGTGTGCTTAACATGTCTTAACAGTGAAATACTACCAAATTTGTTTTTCACTGTTGCAAGGCATCTCTCTTTCATGGGGACTGCCTTTAAATATCCTTAAAGTGCAGTGTCCCTTTGACAGCAGATAGAAATATGGAGTTTGGGGTCTCTGAACTCACAATTTAAAAATAAATATTTTGGTGAAGTTGGTTTTTAGATTGTTCATTTGAAAATGTCACTTTTAGAAAGTAGGTATTTTCTTGCTTAAACCATTCTGTGACTCTGCCTGTTTGTTGATTCCCTGTCTGGGTCAGGCTGACAGTTGGGCTGTTTGTGAATCTCCTCTAGACAGTGACACAGAGGGAGCTGGGGTGTAGCCTGCATATCCTGATGAGCCATCTGGGCTAGAGTGGTGGTAGAAGTGGTCACTTACACCTGAATGGGCTGTGCCTGCCCTTACACAATGCAGCCTCCAAATCCCTGGTGTGCGTCTGGAGCCAGGCCTAGGCAAGGCAGGATCATGTAAACAACAGAGACATTTCTTTGAAGTTGGGCAACTTCAAAGGCAGAAAGGGGTATAAGTAGTGGACCCAAAACCTCAGACTTTAGATTTCTTCAAGATCACTTCTGGATTCAACAAGAACCTCTACCAAGGAGAAGAGCTGAGGAGATGTGGGCCCCCTGCCTGTGACTGTGCTTTGTTGGGCTATCCTGCAGTTGCTGCTTCTGCCTGTGAAAGGAGACAAAGACTGGACTTTGTGGTATATTCCTGCTTGAGAAGAATCTCCAAGGGCTTGGACTGAGATAGCTCCCTGTTCTGAAGTCTAAGGGCCATCAAAGACTTCCTCTGCCAGCACCTGGACTCTCTGCTGAGACTCCTGCTCTGCCAAGTGGCACCTAACCCAGTCCCTGGGCCCTTGAAAGGAGAAGCTGGTGGAAAAGCAAGAAGATCCAAGGAAACCAACTTCGGACAACTCTGGACCGACGCCACTGCCGACTCCCATGACGCTGCCTGCATCCGAAGCTGTTGTCCTCGCTGGAGTGCGACGACCCTTCAGGCCCGGCACCGCTGCAGCCTCACGGAGGTCCGCGACTCCGTGGAAGTCGCCGCACCATATTGTGACCACCAAACATCGACTCCGCCGGAAATGTGCGGATCCAGCGTTTAGCACCGACGTCGCCTCACTTCCACTGCTCCGCAGCAAGGACCCAATGCCTCTTCGTGACGCCTCTGCTCCTTCGCACCAGAACCAATACCGCCTCGCATCCACTGACGCTACGATCCTTGACTCCATGCACCAGCTTGTTTCCTCATTTTCATAAGGTACTGTACCTGAGGGGTCCATGTGACTCTGTGACCGGCACCATTTGCATCAGATTGTTGGGAACGACTGTCACAACGCCATGATATCACCTAATTGAAGCATTTGTGTTTCTAAGTGCAATTTTTGTGTTAAACTTTTAAAAAAACATAACTTGACTTGTGTATGTTGGATTTTTGTCGTTTTGGTCTTGTTTTGCTCACATAAATATTGGCTATTTTCCTAACCTGGTATTGAGTCATT
This sequence comes from Pleurodeles waltl, assembly GCF_031143425.1. Lineage (NCBI taxonomy): Eukaryota > Metazoa > Chordata > Amphibia > Caudata > Salamandridae > Pleurodeles > Pleurodeles waltl. Next base: position 544,447,456 of record NC_090451.1, read on the forward strand.
TTGTAGTGTTTTTACTGCATTACTGTGCGTGTTGGTACAAGTACTTTACACATTGTCTCTGGGTTAAGCCATTCTGCTCGTGCCAAGCTATCAAGTGGGTAAGCAGGGGTTAACCGGGTGTGTTTCTCCTTTGCCCCGACTATAGTGAGGGTCCTTGTTGGACAGGGGGCAACCTGACTGCCAACCAAATACCCCATTTCTAACAAGGTTTTTAGAATCACGGTGGTGTCTGAGCTACTTGACACTGGATACTCAGGAAGGGTTTGATACAGAGAGCCCTTGCTCGCCATGATGCTATTATAATTAACAATAGTCAGTGACTCCCCACTTGGGGTGGTCTTGGACAGAGTACCCATATGCTTCTTTTGATTTTACTTCAGTGGTGATATATGTTATGTAACAGGATGTGGGTTTCCTACATACCCTTTGGTCATGTTTGTGCTTTATAAAACTCTCTCAATAAAATAAATGAATAACTCAAGTCCTTGTAAAGTGAAAAGCTGAATAGCTTTGTTGCCTTGATTGCGGTGCCATCAAGGTATTATGCTCCAGCTAGCCCCAGTAAGGATGTGATTGGAACAAAAGTACAGCTGATGGCCTTTTAAGTGAGGCATCTGTGTTGGGCCCAGTGGAACTGAAAATAAGAGACCTGATTCGTCCCCTGCAGGTTGTTGTACTTAACACAAAGTAAGTAAATGTGGTGCAGGTCCAAGGAATGCAAATCGCACTTCGACACATTCAGCAGTTTTACTGAGGCCAGCCCGAATACCAGATATTCCCTTAATAGCTGTCAGATCCATGATCCGGATGGACCCACATAATATCCAGAAATGCTGGATGTCGCTAAGGCTAATGCTTGGGATGTGGTAGCTTTATTGCTGAGTAGGTTAAGTTCACATGAAACATTGTTGCTTCATGGCACCATGAATGTCTGTCAGCCATATCAGATGCTCTTGATTCTGAAAAGGCCCTTTACAACAAATTGTATGTTGTAGGTAATGATAACTTGTATTTCTAGGAAAAAAGGGGTAAATATGTAATAGTTCATTGTCAAAGCATTGCATCCAAGGTGGGCAGCTCTACACCACAAACGTGGTCTGTCTGTGTGCACTGCTCTATTAGTGATGTGCACTCTTTGTAAAAACTTGACGTTAAGCACCTTCAGTGTACATTGATTCTTCGCCTCTGCTGTGTGTGCGTGCATTTGGCGTTTTAAAACCCACCTGGTCACTGCAGAATAGTGTGACCAACTCCTTCCAGGTCATTATGGTTACGGTTCTCGGCTCTTAACTTTCATGTGATCACCTAATACATTCTGGATATTGTAGCCTTGATTAGCATCCACTGTACCAATTAACACACCTGAAACCAATGATTGGTAGGTGAACAGTTCAGGACCAGAGAATGTTCCCATGATGACTTGGTTTGAGGTTGTCATTCAACTGCGCAACTTAATTAAATACTTTTTTTACCACTTTGCCTCCCTTACGTAGTTCTAAAATGCAATTTCACCTTTGCACAAACCAGTGAGCAAGAGCTCAGCTGTCGTTGGTGCAGCACACTGGGGTCCAGATCCACGAGGGACCCACTGAGCCCTGATAATTGCTGTATTTTTCCATCTCCACCCAGCAGCCAAAGGGACCATCTTCCTTGCTTGAACCTTGGCATCCTTGCTACGCTGCTGCCACAGAGCTCTCTCGCGCAGGCACCTTTGGCCATGTTCTTCGTTCCGCCCCAGCATACCTGGACTAAGCCATAAAATGTTTTCCACTTCCATTCCATTCCCCTCACACAAACACGCCTACTTCCCGAGTTATAATCCTTGAATATCATAAAATATTCCTATCTTGCCATCGTGCTGCGCGCCACAATCTACTCATGCTGCCAGCTGAATCTTGATTCAAACATGCTTGTGCATGGGGCGATCAAAGCTCCGGGGTCGCACTCTCTACCCAGGGCACCAGGCCTCGGGCTTCTGGACACCTCAGGTTTGAAGCTGTGTCCAACCCAGATCAGATCAAACGCACGAGTCTTTGGCGGCTGCGTGGCGCCACATGGCCATCTCACAGACAGGTGGCCCTCCGCCAGGAAGTCCGTGCAGCAGTACCTTCCGTGCTGTGCGGCTCGAGAAAGAGATCAATGGGCCTTCTCGGACTCACTTGGAAGAGAAGTCGGGCCTTGGTGGTACTCTATGGGTGGATCCTGTCACAGGGAACAGGCCCGGCTAGAAATACAAGAACAGGCACGCTTTGACTTTTTTCGAGTTCTTAAAGAAAAGTGAAGTAAGGTTAGATAATGCAATGTGTTGTGGATCACACCATGCATGAAAAAGCGAAGCCAGGTCCCACCTGCCATACTGAGGTCATGGGGTAGCACACAGGTTTTCTGCATTCACTTGGTGTAAGTCAGCCACTGTTTCACATCAAATGTTAATGTTTTGCCATTAATGCCTGGTGCATGAGGTTAGAGTGTGGCAGGCAGAAGCCACATGAAAGTTAAGCGCTGAGTGCATCTTAAAGGTGGCCTAGAATCTAATTATATACGATGCATCATTATAGCATATTAAATCAAACACTGTGAGAGATGTGCCTAAGATCACACATTTTGGTCAAGCTGGGAATCCAGGATTGATCCCAGGTTTTCTGCTTCCATATTGTTCACTTCAGATGGACATCTCTTTATTGCTCCTATTGCTCCCGTTTTACCTCAAAGGTTAATGCTTTGTCTTTAACTCTTGGTACATTAGGTTGGAGCATTGTTGGCAGGCAGATGCCACAACTGTGCATTTTTCACTTCAAATAAGGATTGCCTTGCAGAATTCTTCTTGCTCGCCAATGACCCAACTATTTCAGTTTTGTGCAGAAGTATCTACATCTGTCACACCAACAAAAAAATTATTTGTAAACCTTTGAAATGGTGTGCTTTATTTACCAGATCCAATCACTAAATTATGTTTTCCTTGAATTTAAGACAAGTTGCTTTTTTTAGCTCTGGAAATTCGAGTACACTGGATTTGGACATGAATTAAATTTTGCCAGGGTATGGGTGGCCTTGTTTTTTGCCTTTCTCACACCTACCTACTGCAGTGAAGCTACAAAGTTTTCGATTTGCTGTATTATGAGAGAATAACGCAGGGTAACTGTATTGTAATGATGATCCGAGGTCTGGGAGGCTGATGTAATTCTGAGGTATGTATGGCACACTATATATGACAGCTTGGGAAGGTGGGGGAATTAGTTGTTTGCAAGGTAGAATATGTTTTGCCACGTACTTGCTTGCTAGTCATTTTTAACCTACTTATTATATGTACTTGCTTGCTTTTCTTTTTAACCTATTTATATGTACTTGCTTACTGGTCATTTGTAACCTATTTATGATATGCACTTCCTTGTCATTTTTAACCAATTTATTTTATGTATGTGCTTGCTTGTCATTTTAACCTATTTATTATATGTATGTGTTTGCTTGTCATTTTAACTCATTATATTTACTTGCTTGCTTGTCATTTTTCAATCTGTTTACTATGTACTGTCATAGTGCATTATTTGTGTAATGTAGTGCATTATTCATTATGTGTTATATTTCCTGGCAGCTATTGCTTTACGTTTTTAATTGAAAACAATAACATTTTGTTTAAACCATGTATGCAATGAAATATCATGTGCACTTACTTAGGGCTGGACCCTCCAGTTGGAGTGAATAGACGAGCCCACAGGTCAGTGTTACTGTAAAGAAGTGGGTCAAGTACGCTGTCTCTGGTGCACCATTTTGGAAGTGCACGTCTAGGATATGCAAAGTTCTAATTAGTGAGCATTCTTTAGTACAGATACTGACTACTGACCATAGTTTGTGGTGTCTCTCGCTGTTTCTACATCTCACCACTTGGGTAGTTTTTCTATGCAAACTAGCAACATGTTCTTGTAAATGCTAGTTGGGACTAGAACTGTATGTGCCTTTTTCTTGTGAGTTATCCTTGTCACCATTTCCTTCTCATCCTTGGATACTGAGCGACTTACGCTTATTTTACTGTGGAGCGGATACCTCTTTTTTTTTTTAATTTATGGTCCATTTTTGAGTGGGTGTGGTGCATGTACTGATTTCAGGGTGAGCTGACAGGATGCGCTGGTGAATGTGAGGGTAGTTTAGATATAGTTATTCCAACAATAAGAACATGAGAGATGTCAACAGATAAATGCGTAAGAGTCTTTTTTTGGGGGGGCAGGTTTTTATTTGTAAAAACAAATGCAGAGCCCCAAACATTTTCTTGGGGTTCTATAGTGGAATACTATGGTGGCCATCACCTTTTTCTTTCACTACTTTACACTTTCTTATCCTTGCAAGTTAATTTTTCACCACCTTTTCTGCCTTCATCCCTATCTCTCTTTCATTCTCCCGTTTCTGTCTTTCTATCTCTCTTTGGGTCATAGTCTGTTGGTGAAAAATTAGCCCCAGTCTCCTAAAATGAGTGCAGGTGCCCACCACAGACATACAGTGTTGGGTAGGGCTGAGTAAGCATACTTCACATGGGAGAGTGGTCTCACCTCTGGAGAGCGCAGGCAGAGGAAGCAATCACAACTACATGGAAATGTGCTGCATATGGAATAAAATGCCTTGTAGAGTAGGCTGGTGGCAGAGTTAGTTTGTTCAATCCTTGTGTAAAGGAAGCTTTAGGCAGACGAAACGCAACATTGTTTTATGTGTAGCTTACAAAAGCGTGTCTTCTGCCTAAATCAGGCGTTTGTATATATACTCGTACTGCGCTCAAATACTGCTGCCCCATCGAACTCCTCATCCCACTAAAGTGCACGTTCGAGTCTGATCTGAGTATCCAACCGTAAGCAGGGCTACTGGAATCATGCAGCAGGGGAGCACCAAATTATGCAGCAGCGGAGCACCACATTATGCAGCAGGAAAAGGCAAATTATGTGGCTTAAAGCGGCATATATTTTTATAGTTTTACTTCATTATTTTGACATTTTTACACATGGTAATGCTGTCCGGACCTCATTAGTAACAGTTTAACGGCCAAATACAGAAATAAGCAACTGAAAGATGACCAGTTAACCTTTGCCAGAAGCCTTTCACTATGAGTGAACATTTCACATTTTTAGAAACTTTTGATATGTTTGAGCTACAAACCATGTTTTTGTTCAAATCTGCAGGTTATGCAGCACATGCTGGATTATGTGGCAAATGCAGCAAAACCATAATTATGTAAAAAAAAGCAGCTGCTGAATTGCATATTTGCAGATTAAGTGGTACAGTCCCTCTGGGCTGATGGGGCCTGGATTCTGTGCCACGGACAAGAGTACTCACACACTGGCTTGTGTTCCCTTGCTTTACTTAAGGAACAGTACGGGCATGAATTCTTCAACATATCAAGGTAGAAAAACAAAATACTAGAAGAGCTACACATTGTGTCCCTGATGAAGGCAGTGCTCTGCATGGTGATGCTAGCACAAGAAACACTGACAAAGGCAGGCGGCTTGCCATTTGTATTGCATGGGGAGCAGGCGTGCACACCCCGTATGAATGCCAAATCTAAAACTCAGACAAAAGCATCTGAAATATTGACACCACAGAAAACAAACATTGACAACGGCAATATAACTTGCTTTTAAGTAAGGCATGCAAACACTGGCATGTACAAATGCAACTGTGGTGGTTCAGTGGTGGAGCTATTAATATGATCGCGGTAACGGCTCACAGACGAGTCCCAACCAGAATATTTTTTTTTAAAAAGCATTTTCCAGAAAAAATATATTAAACTGATTGCTGTCTGTACAAAATGCATTTAAGAGAAAAAGAACTGAATGTGTGATGACGGAGTGTACTTTCAGACAGAAAATAGTCTATCATGCTTTGCAAAGCAATCACTTCATTCCATATTTGTCAACAGACCTGATATAGAGGGAAGGCTCCCAAGTTTTTAAGCCAAAAAATGGCTTTAATTTAACTGTCTCCTGCATGAAATTGCCTAAGGTTCAATAGACGTCAATCGGGAAAATATATTCCCCCTATTTATTTTTTCAAAATCTCCCACTTTCCTTGTCTAAAATGTTAGCATGTGTCTCCCTGATGTGGAATGGTACACTAATCAGCTAATAGCATGATCCGGGAGAGTAATACTCCACTGAGGGGAGCCAAAGCACACTCCAAGTATACTTAAGAAAAAATGTAACAATATGACGCTGCGCTGTTAGGTGAGACCAAAAAAGAGTGTCTTTCTTTTCTGTAACATCCATTTTCAAATCATATTTCAACACTGTCTTTCCAGGGCTTCTGGGCAGTCCCTAATTTGAGAAGTGAAATATTTGCTTCTACATTCAAGTGGAGATGGACATGACATCGCAGTCTAGCGGAAGGAATGACTGGAAGGTAGCCGAGAGGAATTAAATATCTGAGGTTGTGAGCTGAGTAGGCCGGTCTCTGTGCGACTCCGGGGTGCAGGAGGTGCCCCTCATGGTGACTCACGAGGCAGCCGGGCGAGTCAGCACTGACCTGCCACCACCTCGACCATCAGATGCGTGATCATTAATGTGCAGCTCGCGATACATGGCTGTCCCACAATACTGCGCGCTGACTGGGTGCAAGCCACATAGAGAAGGCGACATGGGAGTGCTCAAGAACACAGCGCCTCGCTTCAACCGAAAGGCAGAATGAAGCGTGAATGAAATGCGACGAATGCCATCCTCGCTAGGGCAGAGGAGTGGGTGAGGATGGTCGGACTGCCATCCGCAGTGCTGGTCGAGAGCCAGCGCCCCAGGCACTCTGAAGAGGGAACCACAACAAATAAACTCCACACCCCTGGGTACGTCTGGGGGTCGGAAAGCTTAGAGAGGCTGCAGGCAGCACCATGGACAGCAGCTGCAGGGCGCCGCGATTTCAGATATCCCCAATAGCCAAACACACTTCAGCACCCCGGACAGGACGCGAGGTTCTGCAGTGGCGCAACACAGGCCCCCGCAGCGCGGGGGAGGGGGCGAGGTGATTCCGGGTGCCCCTCCAGCCAGGGGCGTAGGAGACACAAAATTTCTGGGGGGGACAGGGACAACCTTGAGGTGGGCCCCCTGCACAAAGTTTTCACCCAGAAGGGTTGCCGTGGTGGGGGGAGATGGGGAAGGCGGTCGCTTCCAGTCGAGTCCTGTGTGGCCTGCAATTCCCTGTCTGCTGGGCCCTTTGCTGCCTGTTAGGCAGCAACAGACTCTGTGATGCTGTTTGCCTGTGTGAAGTCCTAAGAGGCCTGTACTGCCTGCTGGGGCAGTTCTACCCGTTGATTCCTGTGCTGCCTGCCAGGCACTGTGCTGCCTGTTGGGAGCTTTCTTTCTAGTCAGGCTGTGTCAGTCTCTGGCCCCCCCGCCTGCCTATGAAGGTCAGTAAGGCCTATGATTGCTGCTAGGTCCTTGTCTGACTGTCAAGTGGCAGTCTCTGTGCTGCCCCCTTCCTGTGAACTGCTGTACTGTCTGACAGGGCCGGCCTTAGTGCTGGTGGCGCCCTGTGCAACATTGTTTGTTGGCGCCCCCTAGTGACCACCTCCGCCATGGATTCCTTCACTACTATCCGTCACCACTCTCTCCCAGATGCATGTCATTAGTTTTATAGCACCACTCATACCGGGAAATATCCCTTACAACGCAATTAATGCAATGCATTGACCACGCTGCCATTACCACAAATATGGGTCTAGCACGCATGCCTTTACCACACATATCTTTACCACGCATAAGCGTGGTTACAGCATAGAAAGCGGTCTAGCTGTCCGGGTGGAACAGGAAGAAGCAGAGGAGAGAAAGGTAAGTAGGGCTGTGGCCGGGCTTAGGGTGGGAGGTTGGGAGGTTGGGGTCATTTTAGGACAGGGTAGGGTCGGGGTAGTTTTTAGGACAGGGTGGGGTAGGTTTTAGGGTTCAGGAGGAGGGCGTGGAGTTCAAGTAGCTTTTAGGACAGAGTGGGGTAGGTTTTAGGGTTCAGGGTGGTGGCAGGGGCGCCAAGGTAGTTTTTAGAGCAGTTCAGGGTAGGTTTTAGGGTTCAGAGTGGGGGTCAGGGTAGTTTTTAGGACAGGGCAGGCGGGTTTAGGGCTTAGGGCAGGGGCAGTTTTAAGTGCTTGGAGGGGTGGAGTACGGTATCAGGTGTAAGGGGGCAGGGTAGGGAGAATTGACCACGCATGTTCCTTCACCAAACATGCTTTTATAATGAAATTCGTTGTAAAGCAGGCATAGTAGTAAAGACACGGTCTTTGTTGAGACCGCGATGTTAAGGCATGCATGATATACGCATGTGTTGTTCCATCATTCATCCCTCATGCCAGTCTAGGGTGTCAAAGCACTTTACATCACACAGATATTACGCAGAGACATTCATCATATATGTGTAAATCAGTGCATATGAAATGTTACATAAGACAGAGGACTACAAGGTGTAGGTGTCACAGGTCATCCATACTGGTAGCAGGTATAGTTTAAGAGTGCTTCATCTGGAGAAGCGCAAACTCAGAATTTAAAAAATAACACCATGGTTGGGGGCTCTCTTTAATAATAAGAACTGATTTGCGCTCAAATTAACTTGTTTTGCAACATTAAGTTAATCAAAAAGTGGGGGGAAATCATAATGCTCTAATCTATACCTTGATGTTTGCATGCAGCTATTTGAGGAGTTCATTGTTCACTGTTCTATATTCAGTTTTAATTTATAAATTGCAGGGGACAAAAAAGGAGCTCTCTGATGTAGGAAGCTGGCCTGGTATGTGGTGAGTACCTATGGTATTATCAACTTATACCAGGTCCAGGTATCCCCTTATTAGTGAAGTGTAGGCAGTGACTAGAAGCCAGGTTCTTTAGAGGTAGCTGTGGATGAGCAGCCAAGACTTATCTAGGACACATGCAAAGATCATGCAATACCACTGTAGTCCCACAGCACTTACACACCTGAAAGAAACATGTGTCACGAAAATAAAGGTTCCTTATCACAGTAACACAAACACTAAAACACTAGATAGGCAATACTCCAATAGGATGTAAGTAACACACTATTATATGTACAGCAGCAATCAGAAATTGGCATAAAAAGCTATAGGAAACAGTGAAAAGCAATAGGCAATACTGAAGGCCTAGAGGGGACCAACCATATACTAAAAAAGTGAAATGCAAAAGCCGGGTCCACACCCAAGGAAGTGGAATCGGTAGAGGGGATCTGGAGGAACTAGGAAACCCCAAAGGTAAGTACCAGAGTGCCCCCCAGCGACCAGGAGAAAAGAGGTAAGTTACTGTTTTTTCCCCAACCCACCAAAAGGGAAAAATCCTTTTTTACAACTTTCTTTTTACGAAAGTCGTGGTTAACGAAAGCGCAACAACGCTTTTTTTAACCACGACTCCGTTATTTTGTGCCTTAACTACATATGTTCTGAACAACGAACATGCGTGGTTAAGGTACAAAGAAGGGAGTTGGCGAAGGAGGACGACGCAGGTGAGAAGGGGTCGACTAAGGTAAGTGGTGGGTTTAGGTTTTGGGGAGGGGGTGGGGGGACGGAGGGTTTTAGGTTTTGGGGTGGGGTTGGGGGGGGTGGGGCGTTTTTTCGTTTTGGGGTGGGGGGTCAGGGGGTTTTAGGTTTTGGGGTGGGGTTAGGGGGTTTTAGGTTTTGTGGTGGGGTTGGGGGGGGTGGGGTGAGGGATGTAGGGTGAATGGTGCCTATTACTAATGCTTTTATCAGGAATGCCTTTACAACGAAATATCGTTGTTAAGGCATTCGTGGTAAAATCATTAGTAGTAAGAACTAGGTCGGTGTTTCGAACTCGTTGTTAAGGCAGTAGTTGTTTTTAAAGTCGGTGTTCCGTCGTACAATCCCACCAAAAGGACCTCAGAGAAGGATATTGCAAAACGCAGACAGGATTGCAAGAGACTAGAGGTGGATCCTGGAGGAGGAACACCTGGAAAAGAAGGGGACCAAGTCCAGTTTACGTAGGAGTGTCTGGTCGTGGCAGGAGCCACTACCCACCCATCTGTGGATGCAGGAGTTGGTTGACAGGGAGACGAAGATGGTCAGCAATGCAACAATGGAGCAGATGAAGAGTTCCTAGGTGATGCAGTTGATGTCCCACACCGGATGAAGAATTACAGTCAGTCTGGGGTGTGGAAAACCCACCAAAATGCCTTGGCAAAAGCAAATGTCGCAGTAGGAGAAAAGTGGAGCTTCCAGGGACCAGCAAGGTCCAGGGGGACTCAACCCATGGAGGGGAGTCCCAGGTGACCATCAGCAAGGCAGAGAGTCTGGAGAATGAGAGGCAGCCCCCACGGAAGACCTATAGGCAAGGAGCCCAGGAGCTGCAGAGAGGCCTACGCAGCACACCCGAAGAGAGGTCCCACATTGCAGGCGAAGCACGTTGAGGGCTGTGCTTCACAGAGAAGAGTGCTGGGGGCTGAGGCTACATGGAGCCTGAAGATCCCTTGGAGGAGATAACAACAAGCCTTGGTAGCTGCAAGAGATGCAGTGCATGGGGGTACTGTCCTGCATGTGACGGCAGGACCTACCTACTCCACAGTTGGACAGATGGAAGAGAGGACCAAGGGGACCACTTCAGACTACCACCTCTGATGCACGATCCACGCAGCTCAGGAGGAGAGGAGATCCACGCAGCCGGTTGTTGTTGCAGTTGGTGCCTACGGATGCAGGTAAGTGACTCCTTCACTCCAAGGAATTTTCCTTCTTTCTTCTCATGCAGACTGAAGACTTGCTGCCCTCCGAGGAAGTATAGCTGGGCAAATGTTGCAGTTGCTGGAAGGAGTCAGAGAAACAATGTCGAAGTTGTTGCTGGAGCTGCAGATTGTAGTTTCCTGTGAAGTCCAGTTGCGGTTCCAGTGGCCAGAAGTCAAAGTAAACGTTGCAGAGGAGTCCTGCTGGAATCTTGCATGTTGAATCTGAGGACCCACCCAGGAGGGAAACCCTAAATAGCCCAGTAAGGGGGAATTGGTCACCTAGCAGCAGTGGCGTAGCGTGGGTTGTCAGCACCCGGGGCAAGGCAAGTAATTTGCGCCCCCTAACCCGTGGATTTTAGCACTCGCGAGCGCGCCCCCCCCCAGATGTTGCGCCCGGTGCGGCCGGCCCCCCCTGCACCCCCCACGCTACGCCAATGCCTAGCAGAGTGACCACCTAGGAGGGGCCTGACACTTCACCTCCCTAACCTGGCCACTCGGATGCTCACAGCGGCCTCTGCCAACCTTGGATTCAAGATGGCAGAATCAAGTGCCCACCTGGAGGATCTCCGGGCACCACCCCCGGTGTGGTGATGGACAGGGGAGTGGTTACGCCCTTTCCATTGTCCAGTTTTGTGTCAGAGTAGGGGCTGAGGTCCCTGAACTGGTACAGACTGGTTTATGCAAGGAGGCCACCAATGTGCCCTTCAGAGCATACTAGAAGCTTGGCAAGGCTACCCCTCCCAAGCCATGTAACACCTATTTCCAAAGGGAGAGGGTGTTGCCTCCTTCTTCCAAATGAAATCCTTTGTTCTGCCTTCCTGGGCATGAGCTGCTCAAGCAGCAGAAGGAGGGCAGAAATCTGTCTGAGGGATGGCAGCAACGTGGGCTGCCCGGAAAACCCCAGAAAGCTGGTAGGAGCAATGCTGGGGATCCTCTAAGGAGCCCCCAAAGTGCATGGAATCATACAATCAATACTGACAATAGTATTCGGGTATGATTCTGACATGTTTGTTACCAAACATGCCCAGGTTCGGAGTTACCATTATGTACCTGGACAGAGGTAGTGACCTATGTCTAGTACAAGCGTAAAAGGGCGTCGCGCACACACACAAGAGGTCCAGGAAAATGGAGCTGGAGTTTGTGGGGGCACCTCTGCAGAGGTGCCCTCACACACAGACACTTGCACCCTGCCATTGGGGCTAGCAGGGCCTACCATAGGATTGACTTACAGTGACCTGGTGCAGTGACCTGAAGTGAAAAGGTGCAAGCACCTTTTCACGCACGCAGGCTGCAATGGCAGGCCTGCAAACACAGCTTACATGGGCTCCTATAGGTGGCATAATACATAATAAATGCTGCAGCCCATGGGGAACCCCTGATCCCCCAATGCCCTGGGTATCTGGGTACCATATACTAGGGACTTATAAGGGGCACCAGTATGCCAAGTGTGGGGTGTGTGGTCCAAGCAACCACATTTAATGGGAGAGAGCACTGGGGTACTGGTGAGCAGGATCCCAGTGAACACAGTCAAAACATACTGACAACAGGCAAAAAGTGGGGTAGCCATGCCAAAAAGAGGGTACTTTCCTGCATCTGACAAAAGCAGTAACCCACTGACCTATTCACATTATATACACTCTGTAATCTGCATGTAGACATCCTTTGTAGCAGGCATAGTAACCCTGTACGTTATGATGAGTCAAAACTTCTACTAGACAAAACTTCAATCTCTCTCCAGAAAGACCATTAATCACCTGAATTAACTTGAGATTTTTATTGTTGCCTGAAAACTGTTGGTGGCAAGGAACATCCAGCAGGTGCATTTAAAGTCACAATATACTTGCAAACATAGCACCCCCATCCTAAGTCAGCACCAAGTGCAGCAGCAGCGGTTGCATCGCCCTAGGTGCCTTACCTAGCCCTGTCCATCTCTCTGGCCATCTGGTTCTTCCTGGGACCCATGCTTTGTGCTGGTCTCTCCGCTGTCTATCCAGCAGTGTCAGGCTCTGTTCCTCCACAGCCTGTGAAGTCCTTGTAAAGCCTGTGAGCTGCCACAGTGCGGCTTTGCATCCACAGGCCATTGGCAGGAAATTAGATTTACAGACGGCCCTTAGCCTTCAGAGCAGGCTTTCACAAATACCAGGAAGGCTGAGGGAGAGACAGGGGACCGAAATGTTGGGGGGGCAGGATGTCAACTTAGGGGACAATAATTAGCACTGGGACAGGCAAGCTGGAGAGAGAGGAGCGAAGAGTGAGAGAGAGGCGACAGAAAGGGGGCCCTAACAAACATTGGCGCACAGGGTGCCACTAGTGCGCTAAAGCCTGCCCTGCTCATATCTAACAGTAACTCAACAATACTGTTTTTAGAAAGAGAGATACTCTGCAACACAGCACTGTATTTAAAAAGAAAGGGAGTTACTTAGAAATAGTTTATTTCATTACCCAAACCTCCTTATCTTCTTCAAATCTTGCTGCTGTCTTCAGGGTTGGATCTTCAAGGGACACGAAGGGTTGGCTCAGGAGGGACGGGATGCAGACAGCAATCAACAAAGGGCCTCTCGTCTCCATTTGTTCTCAGAAGTGCAGACTGCATGCAGCTGATGGCAAGGTGAGAAGGAATCCCTTGTGTGCTGCAGCACAACAAAAGGGAGGAGGGCGAGTGTCCTGGAGCCAGGTCACAGGTCAAGTGCAGGGCCAGTATAGGTAGCGCTTTAATGCGCTAATGGCCCTGCGAATTAAAGGAGAAGGGAAAATTCTTCTGTCCCCTCGTCCCCCCCACCCTTGTCCCCCGTGTCCCCCCCACTCCAAAATCTGGGGGGGGACATATCCCCCGCGTCCCCCACACTTCCTACGCCCATGCCTCCAGCAGCACAGTAATGTAGCCTGAGAACTCCTGAGTGGGTCCGGAGGAAGGCCTCTGCCCCCTCCATGTAGTTAGCAAGGGAGCCCCGTTATGTTTGGTTATGCCACTGGGTTCTGTTTGCGGCAAAGATAGACTTACACCTATGCTTCCTTAAGATAATATTGCTCTCAATTTTACATTATCTCTGGAGTTTCTCGCGTTCACTCTTAAACTATTCAGCATCAGGCCTTGTGAACAGTAAGTAAAAGAAAGTTCCGGTTTTAACCCGAAGTATTATTTTCTGCTGCGTAAATTAGGAATACACTATTAAAATGATGTTATTTATTTTCAAGTTATTTCATCGGTTGTCTCTTGCACACTTTCTCTCAAGCCACCATAAGCGTATATGGCGTAGCGTGGTCTCGTCGTTCAGCCGCTGCTACCACAGGTCTGCCCAGGACGTAGAGGAGTTCTGTTTCCTCGAGTCATTTCTGTCTCCAATCTGGGCGGGGGTAGCTCACCTCTGGAGTCACCTCCCTCTCGCCTGAAGCGACAAGCCCGTGAGGCAGTGCTTTAAATGGAAAAATAGAAGTGCAGGTACCGGCCCATTTAAAGCACTGCCGTGAGGGACTGACAGGGGCTGCAACCAATTCGCACGCTCAATAAAACCCGCTCCACTGGGAGGTCTTTCTAAGACCCTCCTCTACTCTGATACTCGCCACACACCCACCGAGTCATTCATTGGCTGCCGCCATTTAAGCTGCTGAAAACAAAACCCCGCCTCAAATAGCATGTGACACCGTCCAAGAATGGACACGAAACTTGACCTGGGGTAACACGCCACCTTTTTGATGCACACGCGACTCCCATCAGAGAAGCTAAAACCAGTTCAAACAAACCCACGTGGGCTCCCTAAAGGAGTTGCAAATAGCAAGGCATCTTTTCAATAGATAGATAAGCAGTTGTTGACCTTTTGACTTGTGTCACTGAATCATTACTGGAATCCGGGACACTCGCGGAGTCATTATTGGAATGGGGATCCCCAGCAGGGGTGTAGTAGACAATACATTTCTTGGGGAGGGGAGGGGGAGAACAGGGACAGTCTTGAAATGGGTATCCCCAGCAGGGGTGTAGGAGACAATACGTTTCTGGGGGAGGGGAGGGGGAGAACAGGGACAGCCTTGGGGACTTTTCAATCGACCCTATACAAATTGCTCGGTGTTTGCGAAAATGTATGCAATCATATATATTGGAAGTGAAATAGGGAGAAATAAAGGCATGCTGTCACAGTATAAAAGTATCTTTTATTGTTATATACATTCACAAGGGAATTAACTGAAATGTGAAAATAACATGTTTATTGACCTTGCATCTTCGTGAACCAAGCAAATAAAGGTAGGAGGGTAAAAAAGAAAGAACATACCCTTTGCGCCCCACACCCATCATGCCCTTCGCCTCATGCCAATTGAAACTGCACTGGAGATATTAAAACTGAGTAAGTACAACAGTTGTAAACTGTGCTCAGAAACCATAGTTCTAATAACACTACTACTTGTGTGTTTGATCTTGGGAAGCTCAGCTCCACATCAGTTATAACTGGAAGCATTTCAACTGTAGAAGCTCTTGGAGTTACAGGCTATATAAACATGGGATTTTTTAATCCCTGTATAAACTGCAATCACTAATCTCTTTGGAAATGGCTATTTGTGAGGCACCAAGTCTCTGAGTATAAAGAAAAGACATTCACTGATTATAATGAAAATACATCAGAAAATGAATATTATAAGGTTATTACAGTCGAGTTCTGCCTTCACAGTGCCTTCTGCCAGAGCTAGCAACCAAGGTGAAAGGCAGATCAGGTCAAAGAGCATAATTAATGTAGCAGTTTAAAGCAACAAATTGAATGTATCTTTTCTTTCTGCTGCTCTTTTTAATAGCTTGCAATGACAGAAGCTATGCACTAAGGTTTTAAGTGGTTTGTGGGAAAGTTGATGGTGTGACCATGTATTATATGGGGTAAAATTCCCCCTGTGTACATAAGGATATTTAAAGTCACCTTGAAGTTCATACCTTATAAACAAGCATTGGCAAAGCCAACAGGTCTCGCCTATGCAAGATCTATTGCGTTAGCCAATGTGTTTTAGCCATGCTGTACACTAGTAAGACTACTATTCAGCATGGCTAAAAGTTAATGGTGTAAAGGAGAATGATGTGTAATTGACTGGTGTGGCATAGTGTCATGGAGTACGCAGAGTGACCTAGAATGAAATAGTAAACTAACTCTAAAGGACTGTGTCCCTTAAGTAAAATGCAACACCACTCCAATAAACAAATGATATTAAAGTAGTATCCAAATGGAAGGTTTCGTGCATTTATTCAATCAAAATATAAAATATAAAATGTATTGGGAAAACATTAACAGGGGAAATTTAGAAAGACTTTAGTATTCGGGCATTACACAAGTTATCTAGTGACCCAATGTCACCAATTACAAGAAAAATGTGAAAAGTAACCTGTACAGCACAGTGGTTAGCATCCACATTAATGATTTACAAGCTTTCATACACCAGCTTTTACATGAATGACTCAGTGAATCAAGAAATCATTAGCACATATTACCTATGCTTATGCCAAGGTATAGACAATATCACAAATTCAAGTCAAGGTACTTTGGCTGACGACGTTTCGATCCCCTAGACATATATCAGGATCATCCTCAGCGTTAGTTAAGCTTGAGATAAAAGGGTTACAGAGTGCTTGTAACCCAAAAGACCAAGATAAATCTGACTCACGTCTCACATGAGTGAGAAGGCAATCAATGGAGATCTGAATCTCTAATCACGCGCCAATGCCTTATAGTAGTAGTAGAATGGAGTAGTGTCAGAGTGTAGTAGAGTGGAAAGGCATAAAGAAGAGTGAATTGGCATAGAGTGAGTTGGGTAGAGTGTTGATGAGCATAGTACACTGTTGTACATTGGAGTGGCATAGAGGGTTGTGGAGTGAAGTAGAGTATCGTAGATTGAAGTGGCGTAGAGTGGCATAGAGTGGAGTAAAGTGGAATAGAGTGGCGTATAGGGAGTTGTGTAGGGAGTTAGAGAGTGGAGAAAGTGTTAGATTTTAATGGAATAGTGTGTGAGTGTCTAGTATCAGGGAGTGTAATCTCAGAGTGAAGTGTCAGAGTGGAGTTGAGTGGTCTAGAGTAAAGTGGCACAGAGTACAGTGGTGCAGAGTGCATTGGTGTAGAGTGCACTGGTTTAGAGTAGAGTGTAGTAGAGTGGTGAAGAGTAGAGGGGCACAGAGAGGAGTGGCACAGCATAGATTGCAGTGGTGCAGAGTGCCATGATACAGAGAGCTGTGTCATAGAATGATGCAGTGCATGGTAGAGTGGAGTGGTGAGGAGTACAGTGATAGAGTGCAGTGATGCAAAGTAGAGTGGCATAGAGTGTAGTGACAGAGTGCATTGGTGTAGAGTGAAGTAGAGTGGCATAAAGTTGAGCTGTGCAGAGTAGAGAGGAGTATAGTTCAGTGCAGTGTTGCGGAGTAGAGTGTCATAAAGGGCAGTGGTGTCGAGTAGAGTGGCATAGAATGCATTGGTGTAGAATACAGTGATGTAGAGTGATGCAGAGTAGTGAAGAGTGGCGTAGAGTACAGTGGTGCAGAGTAGAATGGAGTGGCATATATGGCAGTGGCATAGAGTAGGTTGCTGTAGAGTATAGTGGTGAAGAGTAGAGTGTTGTAAAGTAGAGCATAGTGATGTGGAGTGCAGTAGCATAGAGTAGCGCAGGGTACATTGGACTGGCATAGCACAGAGTTGCATAGATTGCAGTGGCATAGAATAGATGGTTTCAAAGTAGAGTAAAGTACCCTAGAGTGGAGTGATGTAGAGTAGATTAAAGTGCAGTGGGGCAGAGTACAGTGGCATTGAGCGCAGTGGTGCAGAGTAGAATGGCATGGAGTTCAGTGTCGGAGAGTGCAATGTTGCTTATTAGAGGGTCGTAGAGTACAGTGGCGTATTGTAGAGTGGTGTAGGGTGCAGTGGCATAGAGTGCTGTGGTGCAGAGTACAGTGGCATAGAAAGCAATGGCATAGTGTGCTGTGGTGCAGTGTAGATTGGCATAGAGTGCAGTTGCATAGAGTGCATTGGTTTTGAGTAAAGTGGTTAAGAGTGCACTGGCGTAGAGTACAGGGATGTGGTGTACATTGATTAGAGTAGAATAGCGTAGATTGCAGAGGCGTAGTGTGGTGTGCTGCAGAGTAGAGTTGTGTAGAGTGGAGTGGTACAGCATAGATTGCAGTGGCATAGAGTAGCACAGAGTGGAGAAAAGTGGTGTAGGGTGCAGTGGCATAGGGTAGATTGTTTCAGAGTAGAGTGAAGAAAAGATAGAGAAAAGATAATATACTTCAATATGCTTAAGAATGTAATGATAACAACAACATAAATAATAGCGCTAGGCATAACTGCCCAAAATGAAATATGGCTTCTCCCTGTTAGCCATGCTGTAATCAAACACTTCATTACCTAGATAAAAAAATGAAGCATAAATGTTAGAAAAAGATACCCTTCTAATAGCTAAATTGGGTAGTGTGAAAAGGTAAAATCTGGGCTCAATCTCGACTTCCCTGTTTCACCAACTGGTGTGATCTTAGGCAAATACAAATATTGTGTTTCACAGAGTCTCCATTCTAGTCTGCAGGCGTCAGGCTGAGTGGGACTTCCTCTTTAGATCTTCCTCACTGTCCTGCAGCTCCTCTTCAAGGCGTCCTGCAGGGCTCCTCTTCGAGGCGGGAGGTGATGCAGACAGCAATCCTCAAATACTCTTTTCTCCTCCTCGCTCCCTTTGTTCTCATGGGCCCTTAATGCCCACAGCTGTAAACAGGACAAACAAAAGGGCAGGGGGCATAGAGGACCTCCTGACTCACCTTCATTGTGTGACCATCAGATCGGAGGCAGGTCAGTGCAGGGCTGTTATAAGTAGGGCTTTTGCGCTCTAATGGCCCTGTGAATAATTGAATTGAGAGGGAAAATTATTTTGTCCCCTTGCCCCCCCCCCCCCCACCCTTGTCCCATGTGTCCCCCATCCTCCAAAATCTGGGGGGATACATCCCCGGCAATCCCCACACTTCCTACGCCCATGATCCCCAGCATAAGCAGTTTCTGTGTTTTGAACCTCAAAACCGAAGAATAAATATAAAAAAGAAGTATATACAACACAAATGCTTAAAAATTGAAATATTTAGTTTAATCCCCAATTAAATATAGAAAACATGTTCAATTTTGCTTCTTTATTTGCATATACTTTATTCATATTAATTTCTTCATTTTAATATTATTTAATTTTGTAAACCACTCACAGACCACCTGGGCCGCTGGGACTGTTGTGTCCTACCCAGCCAAAGGCCTTTCACTGAATTAGTTCTTTATTTACATAAGTCTGAGGTGATGTGTGTTGCAGAAGAAAATGAGGCTTTAAAATTAGACCAATTCACTTTAGACTGGATATTAACAGGGACACTTGGAAAAAAACAGGCGGACCAATGGGCCCAGCCTCTTAGATTAAGCAATAAAAGTTTATAATGTGTTAATGATGATAAAATAGGCAGAGACATGTTTTTTGCATGCACAATGTATGTCTGAAAGGAGTAAGAATCTTTAGGTAAAAATGAAAGTTTGCTTGACTGAAAATAAAATCTAATTATTCTGGTTTTCGCTCAACTCATCAGTGAGTAAATTCACACGGAAACCCAATGGTGAATTCCCTGCACTTCACTATTCTAAAAAATCAACAGCAGTTCTGAATGTAACCAACAGGATCAGACTGGCATATAGGGCAATCCGGCAGTGCTCGATGGATTGGTCTGACAGATCAGTGTGTGGGCTGTTTTTTTAACAGTTTATGGGCTATTTTATGGATAGGTGGGCCAGGTGTTGCTATTCATTTCCTTGCTACCACCGCAGAAAGAACAAATGCATGCAGTCTTCCATACCTTGCAAAATACTCATGCAGCATGTCCTTACAAGCACAAAACTGTCCTGATTTGCTAATGTGGGCCACTTCCTTACCTCTCTGGTTCGCTAACAGGGTCCACTTTCATTTTGGTGACCGGACCTATTTTTTGTCCCAATCTGACCCTGATCATCAATGGCACTATATGCGGAGTATCATTTTGTTCCGCGTAACACATCTATGATGTATGTTTTTTAAGGATTGGGTGCTTTTTAGGTTGTTTCACTGGAGTGTTGAAGAACCAACAAATTAGCATAATATACATGTGGTAATATATACATATGGTAATAAATAAGACAGTAGAAAACACACTAATATCCAATTCGAGTCAAATGCTCCTTCTCCCATTAATCACCCATTAAAGACTAGGGGCCTCATTTACAAGAAACTTGTGCATCAGAATCGATGCACCCATTTTCTTGCATCACCCCTGGACCCCTGACAATGCCATGGTAGCACTGTATTTATGATACAGCACTCCATGGCACATGTTTCCACAGATGCATAAGAAATTCTGACACAAATGTGACGCTAAATTGACGCATTGCTGGACTAGCTACAAAAGTAAGGGATTGATTATCCTGACGAAGGCCCAGTGACTTTTAGGGGCTAAGACAGAGGGCTGAAACATGCTGAGTGGGGGACAGGGAGCTAGTGACTCATAGTCCATCCTGTATCTTGACTAAATCCTGCCAAGGGGGACTAAGAATAAGGTTGAGGGGGACCCTCTTAGACAGTTTTAACACTAGCTGCAACGGTGGATTCCTTTAGGACATAGGGTACCAACTCTAACATATACACACCTTGCTCCACTCTAGATGTTGATTTGCACCAGAGTGTTGTAGCACGCTCGATGATGAAGCATGCCACTACATAGTGGGTGATGGCACTTTTAACAAACTCACTTAGATTCTTAGTAGATACAAGACAGGGATTACCATGTTTGACTTTTTTCCTTCCCTTTCGTCTGTGAGGTAGATGGACATTTACCCCCGATCCACGGAGATCAGAGTGAATTCATGTCGAGCCAAGTGAGACAAGCTAACCGCAGACAACTGCATTACCAGCTGGATAACTTCAGGGGCATGCAGGCGCCCCTCACACATGCGGCCTAAGATACCGCAAAGGTGTTCAACTCAATAAACTGGAGGTACCTGGTATAGGTCCTACAGCGATTCAGCTTTGGCTCAGTTTCCTACCAGTGGGTGGTGTTGCTCTACAAATGTCTGACCGCAGAGGTGACGGAGAATAGGGTATTATTGAAGACCTTCCCACTCGGGTGGGGGGCTAGGCAAGGGTGCCTGTTGTCCCTCCTGTTTGCGTTTTGCAGGTAGCAGCTGGTGTGTTGGTCGCGGATCAAGGGTGATGTTCTTGACGTCCCCTAGGTCATGGCTGAAGTGTCTCAATAGGCTAACAATGTCTTACTATACCTCTCAGACACACAGATTTCTGCGCCATCTTTTTTTTGTATAGTTTTGAGCGCTATGCAGGATATGAGATCAATGGGATAAGTGGATACTCTACAAAATTGGAAGATGTGATAGTTCTATCCCAATTCCTCCCCCCCCCACAATACTCCTGGCATCATATGTGGAAGGTTACGATACCTGGCCATTGAAATCATACATCATCGGTCTGTGTTGCTGGAGAGGAATGTAAGGTAGTTTATAATGAGTTCTGGGAAGACAAACAGATGGCAGAGGATTCCGATATAGATCATAGTTAGAGGGACCCTTTTTAAAATGATCACATTGCCCAGATTCCTAAACATCCTTCAAAACAACCCCTAGACAATTCCTGACCACTTCTTTGAAAAGGTAGCTTGAGCACTATGCACACTGACATGGGATGGTGGCACTCCTAGAACAGCACTGCAGACATTACAGAGCTTGGTTTACAATTGCAGTGATTATTTGCCAGACCTCCGGGCATACTACTAGGCCTCCCAGCTCCAGGTAATTAACAAATGGGATTAGCGCCCTAAAATGATCTGCCAGTGAGATTAGAGAGGTCCCAGGTGGACACAAAAACACATACACACTATGTGTATGAAAAGCCATTTCGGACCACACGTCTAGAGTCAACCAGGGTTGCCCTGCTTGCATGAGATAGAGCCACTAGATCTGTGGACTGGGGGGAGAAGCTCTCCCGTGCTACTTCCCGGAGAAACGAAATAGGCTGCCTGAGGTGAGGAAACCTACTCTAGGGAATGGGATGGTAAGGCATCTCCACATGACATGGTCGAAGGGGTTGACCGGATTACATTTCAGTACTGGTAGAGTGAATATGTTCTAGTCCCCTGCCAGGATTACAAATATCTACAGTTTAAACTTGCTCTAGGTGCGGAATCAACAGACTGGGCGGACCTATCAGAAAGTAACCCACTGGAAGAAAAGGTGCTGGCAGAAGAAATGACTAGCAAAGCTATCTCCCTCACATACTGCACAGTGAACAACAAAAGGCTTCCTACACAACTTATGGCTAGAATGGAGACGGAGTGTGTGACAGCGGGAAGATATAGATTGGGAGGCATTAATGCAAGCCTGAGACTTATCCAACTGAAAGTGCTTCGCAGGGTGTAATATGATAAAGGCAGGCTATTCAAGATGGGTAGAGTGCAGTCCACCATGTGCATGAGATGCGTGGTGGTCTCCTCCTTCCAAATGGGCTGGGCTTGTCCAGTAATGCAGAGATATTGGTGGGGGATACTAGCTGTACAGTTTGCAGTCATAGGGACCCCAGACTTGACAGCCCTTAGTTTGTATACAAGGCATTCCACGTGGCACAGATTTACCTAGGGCATGGCTGTTGTTTTGCACAATGGGATTTGTATTAGCAAAGCAAGACATTGACAAAGCCAACTGAAATCTGAGAAGGCATGGGGGAGTTGAACAGCACATTATAGTCTTGGTTGGTGGACCCTGGTAGCCCCCGCCCCCACTCATGGGACTCTCCTGGCAGCACGCAACTCACAAGCTGATGTGCTGGAACACTGGGGTGGACGCAGTTGGTGTTCGCAGCGGCGGACTGACCTATAGGGCAATGAAGCCACACCCGACGCGGGGGTCTGGCAGGTCAGTCCATGGGCCTGTTTTGTGGCAGTTTTCAGGTCTGTTTATGGTGTGGTGGGATGGTTTTTACTTTAGATTTCCCCGATATTACCACAAACATTGCTTGCAGCAAGCACAAACACATGCCATCTCCTATACCTTACCAAGCACCTAGAAAACATGCGTTCACAAGTTCAAACTGCACCGATTTGCAAACATGGCCACTTTTTTCAGCTATTTGCTTCGCTAATTTTAGCCACTTTTATATTGGTGCCTGGGCCTGTTTTCTGTCCCTCTCCGCCCCGGGCGCCCCCTGCTGACCGGACTGAGACAGAGGCCACATGGGCGTTACAGAGGCCGACCCAGGGTCAATATGCAACATTAGACTATTTCGTCCCGCAGCCTGGGATAAATTGTGATGTTTTCCACACAGTGTACCGTAGATTGTTCTGTGTTATTGTGAAAAACTATAAATAAAAAAGACTCCAGAAAGTAAGGTTGCCAGGTTTAGGCATGATGGGTCTCCCCATGCAATCCACTCCTTCATCTGCTGGTTATTGACCGCACTGAAGGATCCTGCGGTGGTCTTCGAGTGATCGATCTCTGCTAATGTACACATTTATTTCAATGCCAGACAAAGTACCTGACTAATGGTGATGGAGCTCGGCATGCTCTCAACGAAGGAGAGCAGTGGAGAGTGCATAGCAACAGAAATATTTGTTTAAATTTATAAAGTTTCTAAAATGGTTGCCATGCATTAATGAAACAGGACGAGTCTAAAAAGTTTAACCTCGGGCATTTATTTCCTGTCAATTTCAGCAGAATCAACGTGCATATGAATCCTGGTTTTTGTGTTTGTGGAGGAAGAAGCAAAAACAAGCCAAGTAATGCAGCAAAATCTTAGCTTTCATGGCATTCACACAGTTAACAATTAAACAAATAGAATTTTCCATCAATAAACATTATGTTTTCGATTACACTTGTATCTGTGCAGTGACTGTGACACAGCTACAAAAAAAATCAGGCAGTTCTCTTGTAAATTAGCATCACAGAGTTTTACATTAACAGGCCAACAGCTGTTTATTTCTCATCATACTGAGCCATGGGCTTCCTATCAGGCCTAGAATTGTAGAGAGGGCAATGCCCAACTGTTACCGCCCTCAGCAAAGGATAGTAACACTTAGCAACTTTATCTGACCCATCGTCACGTTTATCTGCATACCCTTAAAACACATTTATTTTACTCTATCAGGGCCCTGTATATGACTCCTGCCATGAACAACAGCCCGAACCTCTGCACTCAGCCCCTTTATTAAGGCCACAGATAGCGTGAAACGTATCAGCCTTATCTCTCACCTGATACTAACCAAAGAATTGCTATACAATTTATTAATGTTGTTGTATGTTTGAAAAGCAAGATTGATAAATAGTTCGCATTGCAAAATCCTCGAACTCTGCATTAGGAGAAAGAAAGTAAACGCCAGCCTCCACGTTAAAAGAATACGCAGTAATTAATAAGATGATAAAAACACAATTTAAAGTCCTCTATTTGCGCATTTACCTTTGGAACTCGAGCACGGTTGTTTTGGGGGTGCAGCAGCACCGCCGCACCCCGACTTCAGGAGCCTTTGCCAGGCTCGGGCTGGTTAGTCTAAAATGTGACAAACATGGCTCAAGCCCAAGTACCTAGGCGGGACCTGATAATTCTGCAGTGTTCATTAGAAACATCACTACTGTGGCATTATTCTCCGGATGAAACAGTTTGGAATACAAAACGCGCTTTTGGAGGCTCCACAGATGTTTCAGAAACTGTTCAAAATGTGGCCAGTGCCCGACCAGACCCGGACATACTGATAGTCTATCTCAATACAAGTTATGTGTTCTGCCCCGAGCAGTCAGACACCTCTTCTGCTAAAAAGAGTGGGAGAGCCCCACCCTTTAATACTGCTCTTGCGCACAATTTCTAAATATGGCTAGTCTTACAATAAGTGAAAATAATACACAATCAGCTAAATTCTCCAAAAAGTCAAGTTACTGTTACATCTGCAACTTTCATATTAGACACCTAAAAAATACAAAAGCACCTCCATGAATTCGAAAGTGTTGCCATGCTCAGAGCCATTGCAGACTATAAAGTAGATTGTGGCAAACCCAGTGCTTAACTTTTGCTTGTTGTTTCCGGTGCAGAGCACCGGCACTTATTTTTGAGGGCCGGTGCTTATTTTTCTGCCTCAAGCATTTACTGCGAACCAAAGACACATATGGGAGGAAGAGAAAAACGAAAAAGAGTCACAGTGGGGGAAAGCAGAAAGCTGCAAGAGTGAGCTGAAGGGGCAGGGAGTGGCTGTAAATAGATTGAGGAGGCCCGAGATGGCATCAGGATTACGTTGCCTCAGTATTCCGTGTTCGCAAATTTAATTGCAGCAGCCGAGTGTTTAAGAGGAAGATTTTTGGCACCGGCACGTTTTTATTTACAAATTAAGCACTGGGCAAACCTTACTTTGTCCTGACAACAACGACGCATAACTCCAGAAAAATCTGCACCCACACCTAAGCTCCTCTTTACTATCAGCCTATACAGGAAGACAACCTTGGGAGGAACAAAATGTGCCATGATGGACCCAGGGTACGTTCCGTACCCGCAATCACAATAAAGTGAAAGAAACCTACACTCATTCTGTGAACACTGGAACACATACTTCTTTGAGGATAATTACTTAACAACATCACTGACCAAACGAAGAAACGCAGACAAAGCGAACAACACCCCACATACTTAGCCAAAAACACCCCACATACTTAGCTGCATTAAATAGCCTGATGCCTTGATGTATGTAATCAATATAAATACAAACGTATTCGAATGCAATGCAAAAAAGTCCCATTAAAGAATATATCCAGTCTATACAGCGCACTTTCTTTTTACAGCTTTATCATTTCGATTACAACCTTTGTTGCGGTTTTATTGTTCAGCATGCAGTGACTTGAAAGGGAACCCTTCCGGGGTACAGGGAGTCCTGCTGTCCAGATTACAAAATGGAGCACAGCTGCACATGTGTACCCCTGCTTTAACCAGGTACAAGCCGCTTGTATACTCAAGCATGACCCTCACATTTTTAGCGCGTGAATAGATCACCTGGCAATTAGGGCGTGACAAATATTTGTAGTCTCACGGGTTATACAGAAAACGGTATCGAATAAACCACTCGAGGTTTCGCTTTTCACACCTTAAGGGTGATAAGGACTAGGTATTGAATAGATTACTAGGGGATAACTTCTCACATTTCAGAGGTGGTGCTATTTCTGGATACATGGCTCAAACAGCGAATCATTTTTGTAACTCGTAGTTTTTAAATGTTTCGGTCCGACCAGTTTAATACCCCGAAAAGTATCCGCCAGTATTGTCACCTATTTAAAGGCAGTCCTGATGAAGGCGCACTGATATTTTTTGCACACCTAGAAACGTGCGTCGACTGATAATGAAAGAACACCCTGGCCCGCAACACAACAACGGTCTACATTGGAGACCTCTTTTCCCGTTGCATTCTGGAGTGCATGTCATGAGGTGGCCGGGGTGGGAATGTAAGGTATAGCTGTGATGCTGTAGGCCCGAGTACAAATGCTGGCGACAGTGGGAGTGTTAGATTGGAAAGGGGGTGTTAAAAACATATAGATTTAATGTAATAATACATGTTTAGTTTTAAGAAAATAAGCAAAGGCTGGAATGAAATGGACAGAATTAATCATTGTATAAAAGGAACAAAATACTATGAAGGTAATTATGTTGATTTTATTAAAGTGAAAATGTGGTAAAAAATAAACAAATCATTATAAAAAGCAAATGTAGAAAAACTATTACTTTTGGACAGACCATTTTGAGTTTAAGCCACACGTGAAGAGATTCCGGTACAGTGACATTTTGTGTGTTGATTTATTCTTTATTTCCCCCTTATCCCAGACCTTAAAGTACATATATATATAGGGGGTACTTGCTTTTCAGGGAAATGGCCCTGATCTGAGTGCACGGGAGTGAATGAAAACTGTTCGTTATAGTAACTATATTGTAACCATATTGCTGCCTTATTGAGGCACCCAAGAGTGTGAGGGATCTCAACCACTGAGTGCCAACAAGAAGGCTGCTGGGGAGACAGGAGGCAGCTGGTCTCAAGGAGCGCAGGGAAAGGTTTGCTCGTGCAGTAAGTAATGACACTAATAATAAGAATATTTATAACCTTATAATAGACGCATATTATTATTTGTGATATTATTTTAAGTAGGTTACTACTACTACATTATTTGTAAAAGGACTACTAGACGGTGCTTCACTGACGGTGCAAGGTTTAACTATCCCCATTATCGCCGCATCACGGGTTTCTGTTACCCATCACTCCACTCGCACAATAGTGGGAGGACATTATTCCCACAGCAGAATATGCTGAAAGGTCAAGTTCCCGCGGCCCAGTATCCTGGTACAACGGTTCCCTGCACAATGATCTGTGACATTCTTTGTTCCTTGTACAATAATCGAACGTGCGTTATTGACATGTCATGATATTCTGGTAATGTCACGACCTAGTACAGTATTCTGGACGTTAGTGTCACTGGATCCTATACTAATTGTACGATAGATCCGTGACCTAGGACTCTATTCTGGAGCATTAATCTCCTTGCACCCTATGCTAAATGTATGATAGATCCATGGCCTAGCACAGCATTCTGGAGCATTAATCTCACTGCACCCTATGCTAATTGTATGATATATCCATGGCCTAGCATAATATTCTGGGACTTTAGTATGACTGCGCCCTGTACTAATTGTCTGATAGCTCCCCACCCTAGCACAGTATTCCAGGGCATTAATCTCACCGTGCCCTATACTAACTGTATGATACCTCCATGATCTAGCACAATATTCTGGGGCTTTAGTATCACTGCACCCTGTACTAATTCTATGATACCTACATGGCCTAGCACAACATCCTGGGGCATTAATCTGACTGCACCCTATACTGTCTGATAGCTCCCTGCCCTAGCACAGTATTCTAGGGCATTAATCTCACTGCACCCTGTACTAATTGTATGATAGACCCATGATCTAGCAGAGTATTTTGGGGCATTAGTGTCACTGCATCCTATACTATTTGTACGATAGATCCATGACCTAGCACATTATTCTGGGACATTAGTGTCACTGCATCCTATACTAACTCTAGGACAGTTCGATGATCGAAGAACAGTATTCTGGGACATTAGTGTCACTGCATCCTATATTAATTGTCTGATAGATCTATGTCCCAGCACAGTATTCTGGGGCATTAATCTCACTGCTCCCTATATTACTTGTATGATAGATCCAGGTCCTAGCACAGTATTTTGGGGCATTAATCTCACTGCACCCTATACTAATTGTATGATAGATACATGACCTAGCACAATATTCCAAGGCATTAATCTCACTGCACCCTATACTAATTGTCTGATACCTCCTTGACCTAGCACAATTTTCTGGGGCACTAGTCTTTCTGTGCTTTATATTAATTGTATAATGCCCCCACAACATATCACAATGTTCTGGGGCATTAATCACGCCTCACCCTATGCTAATTGTCTGATAGATCCACGGCCTAGCATTGTCTCATACCTCCACAACGTATCATCATTTTATCTGGCATTAATCTCACTGCGCCCTGCACTAATTGTATGATACCTGTATGACCTAGCACAGTATTCTGGGGTGTTAATCTCAATGCACCCTATACTAATTGTATGTTAGATCCATGATCTAGCCACTATTCTAGGGCATTAATCTCGCTCACCCTTTACTAATTGTATGATAGATCCATGATTCAACAATATTCTGGGGCGTTAATCTCACTGCACCCTGTACTAATTGTCTGATAGCTCCATGATGTAGCACACTATTCTGGGGCAATAGTCTCACTGCACCCTATACTAAATGCATGACAGAACCACGAAATATCACGATACTCTAGGGCACTGATCTCACTGCACCCTATACTAATTGTATGATAGCTCCATACCCTAGTACAATGTTCTGGGACATTAGTGTCACTGCATCCTAGACTAATTGTTGGACAGATCCATAACCTAGCACAATATTCTGGGACTTTAGTATCACTGCACCCTATACTGGCTGATAGCTCCCCGCCCTAGCACAGTATTCTGGGGGCATTAATCTCAATGGACTCTATGCTAATTGTTCGATAGATCCATGACCTAGCACAATATTCTGGAGCATTAATTTCACTTCACTCTATACTAAATGTATACCTCAACAACCTGTCACAATATTCTGGGGCATTAATCTCACTTCGCCCTATACTAACCTGTATGATACCTCCAAGACATACATCAATATTCTCGGGCATTAATCTCACTTTGCCCTATATTAATTGTATGATACATCCATAACATATCACAGTATTCTGGGGCATTAATATCACTTTGCCCTATATTAATTGTATGATACATCCATAACATATCACAGTATTCTGGGGCATTAATCCCACTTCGCTCTACACCAATTGTCTGTTAAATCCATGATCTGGCACAATATTCTAGGGCATTAGTTTTGCTTCACCCCATACTAATTGACATTATTTTCGTAGCACAGAATTCTGATTGGCCTATTTTATAGCACAGTGTCCGAGGGCGTTATTTTATTTGTAATGTATATATCAGATCATTCTTATTGGCAAACTAATATAAAAAAACTCCGTTTAATTCATGCCCTTGTGAGGGATTTAGTGCAAGGCATGGTATTCTTGGTTCAATATTCTCTAAGCGTTGTCCTAGAACAGTTTCTGGGTTCAGTCTAGTGATAATGTAATCGTCTACCTTATTATGAAATCAATTGTTAAAATGATGTTGCGTTACCATTTTAATATTTCCATGCCTCAGTATTATGATGGATTACCTTCGAAGACATTTGTCGGTGTATTATGGGGCCCGCTCATCTCATGAGTATATTTCAAAACAAATATTTGTTCCAGGGCCATATTAGAGAAGACGTAGCACTGAGGAGGGGCACGGAGGGGCAATATTTCTCTTCTCCCATTATTTCTACTCCTCTGCTTTTCCTGGCACATAGCATTTGTCTCCTGCTACGGTATTCCCAAAGGCACATATTTACTAGCAAGTATTTGCACGAAGTAGCGGTCCTCTCCACAAAATATTCTAAGCGGTGCTATATTTCTGGTCAACACAGCATTTCTGATTGGTGCTTTACTCCTGGTAGGCAAAGGATCTGGAGCGCTTGTATGTAAAAAATATTGAATGTAAAATATGGACCTGCCACAGTATAGATATCGTCACGGTGCGTATACGTAAGGGAGTGTATACTTGCTGTTCTAACTCCACATCTGGATACCATGATGCTATTGCACAAGTAGATACCTTGCAGTCAATATTGTCGCTGGTCAATATTTAAAATTCAGTATTGTGGTACAAGTCCTTCTGGCACACACCAGCATCCATTGTGACAAATAATCTACTTTGATACCATATTTCTGCAGGGCACCAATTCTGATGAGGAACAAAATGTATTCTGTGTCTCATTTTGTGTGATGGTGAAGGGCAAAAACCGTTTTGAATAATGAATATTGAGTGGTCTCCTTTCTCATTCTTTAAGTACTGCAAGAGGGAGGGATTGTGGAAGAAAGTTATAAGTCTGCCTGTCATAGCAAAACTGTAGCCTGCTATTGCCATCTTTCTTGCTCGTGCTAACTTAGCAATGCCACATGGGCCTTTCACCGAGCTTTGGTTGCATCGCATCCTGGTACCTGAGACACAAAAGTTTGAAACCAGCTTGCTCGGACAAAACAGTTTACATTTTTGTAACTCATGAAGGCCACCTACTAATTCTGAAGAGCTCAGCTAGGAACCTGTTAGTTCTGTTGGTGGGAACTTTTTGAAGTGATCAATCCTAATACCGTGTGTCTGGTAGGATATATATCTGGGCTCTGCTTTGTATCATGCCACCATGCTCCAAGGCTAATGTATGCAGCCGCAACCCCCTTGTTTTGGTGAGCTCCGTGATTCACAGACTGTAGGACCATCATAGGATGGAATGGAGCTTAATTCCAAGCTTCCAAGCAGAAGTAAGGTTGGGCCCTCCTCACTGGTAAGGTTGGGCCCTCCTCACTGGTAAGGTTGGGCCCTCCTCACTGGTAAGGTTGGGCCCTCCTCACTGGTAAGGTTGGGCCCTCCTCACTGGATCAGTCACTGAACAATGAGGCTGAGAAGTAGGAAATGTCTACTTACCATCCAGCTTTATCAGATAACATAAACAATCTGACAGACCCCTGCACTCACTTCTAACTAGGGACCTGCATGTTTTTTTTTTTTCGTTTGAATTTTGGAAATAATTGTTGTGAATTCTCTTTTTACTAATCTCCACTTGTACCTCAGCTTGTCGCCCCCACAATCAAATGCTCAGTGGGCACTATGAACATCACTAAATACCTCCAAAATATATTAAGCAAAAAATATAAATATGCCCCAAATATAATTGCAGAAATTTATGTTTTTGCAGAGGAATACATTTCTTATGTCATTCTCGCAAACTAGTGCTGCTAGGCTACGTTCTACAAGGGTACCTTGATAGTGCATTCAAGTTCCACCCACCTGAGTAACACCACCTCACATCACCAGCACAGAGCCGCCCTGTGCTTGAGCAGTTGGCAGGAGCATTGTGGGCTCATGTAGGGTGTTGCCTTATGGCGTCACCACAAATAGCCATAAGCAGGACCCAGTTTGCAATAACACTTCTGAAAATTACCTTATTGTTCCTAAGGAAAGTGAGCACTCAAACGACAAAATAGTGTTTTGCCTGTGACTCTGAAAACCTTTGCAACAGATCTGGTTCTGATGCATAGTGTGTGACAGGTCAATGCAAAATGAATGGACCAGTCACAATCTCTGTCTAAAGCAAATAACTGCATATTCATAATTACAATTTCCTTAGTGGAAAGGGTGTCTTACTTGTATTTCTGAAGATGTTCCATTCTGCAACCATTTTCTCCACATTGCTCCTCGCCAAACCCTAGGCCTACTAACAGCAAACGTTTGACACCCAGAGAAACATGACCATCTTGCAACAGTCATGACTTACCTCATTTAGAATAAAGGGGACAGTGCGCATGTCTGTCAGATTAGCGGCCAGGTGTACCCGCTGCACTGGCAGAAGACCGCCCACTATACTTGGAGCTCTCCATAGGGCAGGTGTCCCTTCCACTGAACTGTCACCGCAGCAGCTAAGGAACTAAAGCTTGCCCTCTCAGCAAAGGTTTTTTGATTGCCAACAACAAACTTTCAAAGCAGGAGTTTGTTACTGAAAACCAAAGATGAAATGTCCTTGATATGCTGGGACTTTTCTTTCAGTGAGTGGGGAGGGGATAATTTATTTGGTTTCCTTCCCTGTTTAGGGTAGCCAGCCATTCCAGGAGGTCCCACACAGGGAAAATGGGTGACATAAAATCAGAGTGGACATCCCTGTTATACATTGATCGATCGCCCAGTGGTGCACGGCAGTGACGGCCGGCAGCTTTGGGAGGGGGGCGGGCGCGGCGCACACACACAAACACACACACACACACACACACACACACAAACACACACACACAGACTCATTCTTTCACACACAGACACGCACGCATGCTCATCCATTAACAACACTCATTCCATTCAAACATGCACGCACCAAACATTCATTTTACAAGATCACACACATTCATTCTTTCACATACACACGCACACACGCACATCCATTAACAACACTCAAACGTGCACGCGCGCACCAAACATTCAATGTAAAACATAACACACATACATACACACACACACACACACACACACACTTACCTTTAGCCTCCAGGTACCAGGAGGGTTGGCACTGCTGCCTTCCCTCATTGGCTGACCTTAGGTCAGCCAACGAGGGAAGGCAGCAGTCCACTCGTCACAGAGTGGGATGGGGTCAGTGAGACTGCTGACCCCACCCCACTCTGTGACGAAGTGTCACTGATTGATACTCGCCCTGGGCACTTCAGGGCTTAAACTGAAGCGCCCAGGGAGAGTGTCAATGGGTGACGCTTTCCTTGTCACCCAGGGGAGGGCCTCGATGCACCTTTGCTGGGCCGAGGAGGTCACGCCCATAGGAGCTGTGACCTCCTCAGCCCAGCAAAGTTCAGCTCAGGCAGCCAGGAGTCTGTGCAAATCCCGCATGTCTCACTCCTGGCTGTCTGAGCTGAAATTAAAGAGTGTCTGTCAGGCTGACCTTTGTTCAGCCTGACAGACACTCTTCATGGGGTGGGGGGGGGGGTGGCCTCTCCGCCCTAAAGGACCGGCCGCCACTGGTGGATGGGCCAGTAGTCAGAGGTTCCCCCTCGGCGAAGCCTGCGGAGGCCCCATCATCACAACATGTCCCTTCTGCAACTCTACTTAGAGCGGGGGAACCACAAGTTTGCTGAATGAGACCTCCGTTGCTTTTTGCAGCCAGCACATTCCCCAGACTCTACACGAGGCCCTTGGTGTTGTCCCTCATACCAGTTTCACTTGGCTTTTCCCATTTTAGAGGTGTGTTTCCCGTATCCCATACTCATTTGGTGCCGGATGCCAACGTTCCCGCTTTCGGCTCATCAGGGATAACGATGCAGGTTTAGAGATCTCCGAAGCCCAGAGGTAAATGAACCCTCGCAGACCTGCGCCTCAGTCAGACAGATGTAAAATACACCGGTGAGATAGAAAACCTCGAGCAGCCCAGCTGGAC
The DNA here is from genome assembly GCF_031143425.1 of Pleurodeles waltl. Classification (NCBI taxonomy): domain Eukaryota; kingdom Metazoa; phylum Chordata; class Amphibia; order Caudata; family Salamandridae; genus Pleurodeles; species Pleurodeles waltl. The sequence continues at coordinate 544,480,825 of NC_090451.1, forward strand.
CCCCCTCTGGAGCCCCGGCACATTGGGAATGAGTCTCATGAATAGGTGCCTATGAGAGACTGTGGTTTATCTAAAGGATAAATGAGAGCGCGGTGCTGCAGGACAGGAGGTGTGCTGGAGGTGTACTGCAGGGCAGGAGGTGTGCTGGAGGTGTGCTGCAGGGCAGGAGGTGCGCTGCAGGTGTGCTGCAGGACAGGAGGTGTGCTGGAGGTGTACTGCAGGGCAGGAGGTGTTGCTGGAGGTGTGCTGCAGGGCAGGAGGTGTGCTGGAGGTGTGCTGCAGGGCAGGAGGTGCGCTGCAGGTGTGCTGCAGGGCAGGAGGTGCGCTGCAGGTGTGCTGCAGGACAGGAGGTGCGCTGCAGGGCAGGAGGTGTGCTGCAGGGCAGGAGGTGTGCTGCAGGTGCGCTGCAGTGCAGGAGGTGCGCTGCAGGTGTGCTGCAGGACAGGAGGTGCGCTGCAGGTGTGCTGCAGGACAGGAGGTGCGCTGCTGGACAGGAGGTGCGCTGCAGGACAGAAGGTGCGGTGCAGGAGGTGCGCTGCAAGGCAGGCGGTGCGCTGCAGGAGAGGAGGTGTGCTGCAGGACCGGAGGTGTGCTGCAGGACAGGAGGTGTGCTGCAGGGAAGGAGGTGTGCTGGGCAGGAGGTGCGCTGCAGGACAGGAGATGCGCTGCAAGGCAGGCGGTGCGCTGCAGGAGAGGAGGTGTGCTGCAGGTGTGCTGCAGGGCAGGAGGTGCGCTGCAGGTGTGCTGCAGGACAGGAGGTGCGCTGCTGGACAGGAGGTGCGCTGCAGGACAGGAGGTGTGCTGCTGGACAGGAGGTGCGCTGCTGGACAGGAGGTGCGCTGCAGGGCAGGAGGTGTGCTGCAGGGCAGGAGGTGTGCTGGAGGTGTGCTGCAGGACACGAGGTGCGCTGCAGGGCAGGAGGTGCGCTGCTGGACACGAGGTGCGCTGCTGGACACGAGGTGTGCTGCAGGGCAGGAGGTGTGCTGGAGGTGTGCTGCAGGGCAGGAGGTGTGCTGGACAGGAGGTGCGCTGCTGGACAGGTGGTGCGCTGCAGGGCAGGAGGTGTGCTGGAGGTGTGCTGCAGGGCAGGAGGTGTGCTGCAGGTGTGCTGCAGGACAGGAGGTGTGCTGCAGGACAGGAGGTGTGCTGGACAGGAGGTGCACTGCTGGACAGGAGGTGCGCTGCAGGGCAGGAGGTGTGCTGCAGGGCAGGAGGTGTGCTGGAGGTGTGCTGCAGGGCAGGAGGTGTGCTAGAGGTGTGCTGCAGGGCAGGAGGTGTGCTGCAGGTGTGCTGCAGGACAGGAGGTGCGCTGCAGGGCAGGAGGTGTGCTGCAGGGCAGGAGGTGTGCTGCAGGTGCGCTGCAGTGCAGGAGGTGCGCTGCAGGTGTGCTGCAGGACAGGAGGTGCGCTGCTGGACAGGAGGTGCGCTGCAGGACAGAAGGTGCGGTGCAGGAGGTGCGCTGCAAGGCAGGCGGTGCGCTGCAGGAGAGGAGGTGTGCTGCAGGACCGGAGGTGTGCTGCAGGACAGGAGGTGTGCTGCAGGGAAGGAGGTGTGCTGGGCAGGAGGTGCGCTGCAGGACAGGAGATGCGCTGCAAGGCAGGCGGTGCGCTGCAGGAGAGGAGGTGTGCTGCAGGTGTGCTGCAGGGCAGGAGGTGCGCTGCAGGTGTGCTGCAGGACAGGAGGTGCGCTGCAGGGCAGGAGGTGTGCTGCAGGGCAGGAGGTGCGCTGCAGGACAGGAGGTGCGCTGCAGGGCAGGAGGTGCGCTGCAGGGCAGGAGGTGCGCTGCAGTTGTGCTGCAGGACAGGAGGTGTGCTGGACAGGAGGTGCGCTGCAGGACAGGAGGTGCGCTGCAGGGCAGGAGGTGCGCTGCAGGGCAGGCGTTGTGCTGCAGGTGTGCTGCAGGGCAGGAGGTGCGCTGCAGGACAGGAGGTGCGCTGCAGGTGTGCTGCAGGGCAGGCGTTGTGCTGCAGGTGTGCTGCAGGGCAGGAGGTGCGCTGCAGGACAGGAGGTGTGCTGCAGGACAGGAGGTGTGCTGCAGGACAGGAGGTGCGCTGCAGGACAGGAGGTGCGCTGCAGGACAGGAGGTGTGCTGGAGGTGTGCTGCAGGGCAGGAGGTGCGCTGCAGGACAGGAGGTGTGCTGCAGGTGTGCTGCAGGACAGGAGGTGTGCTGGACAGGAGGTGCGCTGCATGACAGGAGGTGCACTGCAGGACAGGAGGTGTGCTGCAGGTGTGCTGCAGGACAGGAGGTGCGCTGCACGACAGGAGGTGCGTTGCAGGGCAGGAGGTGTGCTGCAGGTGTGCTGCAGGACAGGAGGTGCGCTGCACGACAGGAGGTGCGTTGCAGGGCAGGAGGTGTGCTGGAGGACAGGAGGTGTGCTGCAGGGCAGGAGGTGCGCTGCAGGACAGGAGGTGTGCTGGACAGGAGGTGCGCTGCAGGACACGAGGTGTGCTGCAGGTGTGCTGCAGGGCAGGAGGTGCGCTGCAGGGCAGGAGGTGTGCTGCAGGACAGGAGGTGCGCTGCACGACAGGAGGTGCGTTGCAGGGCTGGAGGTGTGCTGGAGGACAGGAGGTGTGCTGCAGGGCAGGAGGTGCGCTGCAGGACAGGAGGTGTGCTGCAGGTGTGCTGCAGGACAGGAGGTGTGCCGGACAGGAGGTGCGCTGCAGGACAGGAGGTGCGCTGCAGGACAGGAGGTGCGCTGCAGGTGTGCCGCAGGACAGGAGGTGCGCTGCACGACAGGAGGTGCGTTGCAGGACAGGAGGTGCATTGCAGGACAGGAGGTGTGCTGCAGGACAGGAGGTGTGCTGCAGGACAGGAGGTGTGCTGCAGGACAGGAGGTGTGCTGCAGGACAGGAGGTGCGCTGCAGGACAGGAGGTGCGCTGCAGGTGTGCTGCAGGGCAGGCGTTGTGCTGCCGGTGTGCTGCAGGGCAGGCGTTGTGCTGCTGGTGTGCTGCAGGACAGGAGGTGCGCTGCAGGACAGGAGGTGTGCTGGACAGGAGGTGCGCTGCAGGACAGGAGGTGTGCTGCAGGTGTGCAGCAGGGCAGGCATTGTGCTGCAGGTGTGCTGCAGGACAGGAGGTGTGCTGGACAGGAGGTGTGCTGCAGGGCAGGAGGTGCGCTGCAGGACAGGAGGTGCGCTGCAGGGAAGGAGGTGTGCTGCAGGTGTGCTGCAGGACAGGCGGTGCGCTGCACGACAGGAGGTGCGTTGCAGGACAGGAGGTGTGCTGGGCAGGAGGTGCGCTGCAGGACAGGAGGTGCGCTGCAGGACAGGAGGTGTGCTGCAGGTGTGCTGCAGGACAGGAGGTGCGCTGCACGACAGGAGGTGCGTTGCAGGACAGGAGGTGTGCTGGACAGTTGGTGCGCTGCAGGACAGGAGGTGCGCTGCAGGACAGGAGGTGTGCTGCAGGACAGATGGTGCGCTGCACGACAGGAGGTGCGCTGCACGACAGGAGGTGTGCTGCACGACAGGAGGTGCGCTGCACGACAGGAGGTGCGCTGCAGGACAGGAGGTGCGCTGCAGGACAGGAGGTGTGCTGCAGGTGTGCTGCAGGACAGAAGGTGCGCTGCACGACAGGAGGTTCGCTGCACGACAGGAGGTGCGTTGCAGGGCAGGAGGTGTGCTGGAGGACAGGAGGTGTGCTGCAGGACAGGAGGTGCGCTGCAGGGAAGGAGGTGCACTGCAGGGAAGGAGGTGCACTGCAGGGAAGGAGGTGCACTGCAGGGAAGGAGGTGCGTTGCAGGACAGGAGGTGTGCTGGACAGGAGGTGCGCTGCACGACAGGAGGTGCGTTGCAGGGTAGGAGGTGCGTTGCAGGGCAGGAGGTGTGCTGCAGGACACGAGGTGCGCTGCAGGGCAGGAGGTGCGCTGCAGGACACGAGGTGCGCTGCAGGGCAGGAGGTGCGCTGCAGGGCAGGAGGTGCGCTGCGTGATGGAGCTCTTGCAATGCGTTCACCTTCAGATCCCCTTGCGCCGTGTTAGGGGGTTGGAGGTGCATTGGACCACCACCCAGGTGCCACGGCCCTGTGAGGGACCACCTATATGTGGGGCTACCCCGATGTGGGGAGCCCCGTGCATTTGCTGAGAAAGCACTTTTTGGCTTGAAATTTGAGAACAATGCACTGGTCTGCATCTCCCGCACCGAAACAGAGTGCGTTGAGTCACAAACAGGGCTGCATTCCGTTTCAGCCACCAGTCCTGTGGTCCTCGTTAGGCATGCATCTTTTCGTGCATAGGTGTGGCCACAGCTGCCCCTTCTCATCTGGCCTGCTACATCAGAGCCAGCCTTTGCTAAGATAGCGCCCTGGGTGTGGGAGCAGAGAACTCTGGCGCCCGTGCTGATGGTAGTGAATTAAATGAGGTAACAGGGGAGTCCCAATTGTGTTCACCGGTCAGTACTTGAAGGAGCAGTGACTGGCCCTTGAACACAAACATCCCCAGGCTTCCCTCAACTCACTTAAATCAGGATAGGTTAGCTGCCTCACGCAAATGAAAGTTCTGTTGAGGTGTGTCAGCAGGGGTCACAGGATTAAGGGAGGGGAAGAGAGGGGGGTGTTAAAGACATCACCCTCCGTATAATGGAACTGGCACATCAGAGAGAAACAAACAGACAGGCACACAGCTCCATGCTCCTCTCAGAAAATTGGTGCCCTGGGCCCAGCTCGCCCATGCTAAAGGGCGGCCCTGCAATACGTTTTAGACTTTTTGAGCACAACACATTGCTGCCACTGCGATCTTCCTTACGAGGAATCATTCCTATTTCATATCAGTAATCTAGGCCAGGCCTTCACCAGGCACAAGTAGGTAGTCTCCAGGAATCAGTTAATCAGTCATCGGCCTAGCAGTGGTGAAGCCAATGTGTCATGGGCCCTGGAGCAAAGAAAGAAACGGCTCCTGTGGCTGTCGGTTAAATTGTAAAATACTCCAAAAATCAGTGTTCAATTGGCCCTTCGGGACTCTGGGACTCAGTGCCACTGCACCTGCTGCACCAATGGAAGCTACGACCTTCAGTGCAGGAATGCGAAAGGAGGCCTGTTCTAGCCGCGCAGCACAGACACATCCTTGCGTACTTACGGACGTTCATAGCTGGACTACATCAGATAATTGTGCAAGAACCTCTCTGGTCACCTCCTTGGTACTGGATTCCACCCAGATACCACGTGGCAGACCAAACTTGGAATGGCCGCCCTCGCTTGTCTTAGTGGAAGTCCCTACTTGCTCGAGGTTCACCCTGAAGAACAGGCTCTCTGACTGCCCACCCGCACCACAAAACCTCCCTCAAAACAACACAAGCACCATTTGGTCCGTGTTTTGGAGGGCCCATGTTTGCCAAGTCATGGCAGTACCCTGAAGAGTGAACTGCAGACACCGGATCTTGGCATCCCAACAGTCAAACTTTATAAACAACCTGGAGAGAAGCCCTCACCAGCTACTGTTCTCCAGGAATGCCCCGAAGACCCTTCCTTTCATGTAACCCAGAGCAGCAGAGGCACCCGTGGCAGTGTAATTAGCAGTGTGCGTGCAAAATCTGAATAAATAGGTGAAAATAAAATAAAATCATTAATTAATTAATCCCATGCTGGCATTTATAATTTCAAGCGCAAGGCGGTGTAACAGAAAATAACCGGAGAGAGGAAAGGCGCCTGAGGACTGTCCGCTGGGCATTAGTGACAGTGAGATATGCTTAAATCATGCATACATTTAGCTGCTCTAGGTACTGTGATAACTTAGGCCCAGATGTACAAACATTTTGTGTCAGATTTTCTTTACTGTTTTAACGAAGAGCCAACGCAAAATCCTTTTTGGGATTTACAGACTAATGCAAATTGGGATTTGGGTTGGTTTGTAACTAAAACAAACCAGTGTAAAGCGGCGAGTTGCGTTTCTCTCTATCAAGGGCTATTCCACGGGTAGTACATGGACATTCCTGAGGAACCACCCATGGTTTTGGACACAACACCCTATCTACTAACAACAGTAGACGGGACATCGCGCCAAAAATAAAACCAATTGAAAGCAGGCATTGAAGAAGAAATACTTTTAGTGCTCCTTTCTTTTTATGGGCGAGCACAAAGCGCTCCGTCCATTCTGTAATCTCTTTGGGCTTCAAACCACGCCCATGCCACGTCAGTCACTTACATTGGTTCGTGGGCTTGCCTTTTAAAATCCGCTTGCTTTCATTTGTGAAAGGCATGCATATGTCATGCCTTTTCTGGTGTTTAGCCCACCTACACAGCACCGGTAAAGTACCAAAAACATACGAGGCTCACTGTTTTCAGCCTGGAGTCCAGACTACTTTATCTGTTTATTTTCCATGCAGCTCGATCGTGCTGCATTTTACATAGCGCGATCCCGCTGCGTTTCTTTTGCTTTACAAGGCAAATAGCTCTAACTCGAACAAATGCGAGACCCGTTGCATTGAAAATGCTTGTTTGACTTTGCATGTGAGGTGCACTGTACAGCACACATACAGAGTGGAAAACATTTTACTGCTCGCCTAGGCATAGTATTTTGCAGTGGAAGGGTACCAAACCTATGCTGGACTCACACAAACACCCTAGCGCCAGGGTGGAGAGGGATGTGCCTGTTGCTCGGCAGTCTGATAGCACGCCAGATCTAGGTGGCGGGGAGGAGAGCGCCATATCTCTTTAGATACGGCACTTTCTTGCTCTCTTCCTGTCACATAACGCAGCACAGCAACATTGAGTGCTGTGTTGTTTGAGAGGTGGTAAATCTGGCCCTTGGTGTACAAGTCTACAACAGCACCAAATGCCTTATTTGCTAAGAAAGAAAAAGTCCACTTTTAAGTGTATTAAGTTTTCACTCTACTACTACAACATTATTGTGAATGGTCCCCTTCAAATTAGGTAGGTGCTGAAATAAGGAAAGCTGAAGGTTAGAGCGTGTATTTTTTATTCTGTAGAGTGATCCAACGACTTGAAGATAAGGTGTACAGGCCTTGATGCAACCAAAGAAATGAAGCCCCCTGAAGGTCAGTTGGAGGGTAAAATACAGAAATAATCAGAGTTCAGTAGAGCCCTTACATTGCTGAGCCGTGGTGCCACCGCACAAGCTACATAACTGATAGCGTTGCCCCTCTGAGAACTGAAAGCACATTTCTTCTATACCACGGGATTCCTTTTCTCAAAAAACACTCTGTAGGTATAGATAGGTCCGAGGTTTCACTGAAAGAGCACTTCCATTGCACACCTCTTCAACTGGAAGAGTGCCATTAGAACAATCTTCACAAAACGTTCCCCAAAAATATTCATCCACCTCAGCTCTATCCTGGAAAGGTTTGCGGTGATCTGTCAAGTGGGAGACAAGAAAAAAAAGAGGGGGGGGGCAAAATATGTTTTTCCTCATGCGATTTCTCGTAGTAAATGCTAGACGCCGCTAAATGAAAAATAGCTGAACAGAATTACACTAACTTTGTCAGAAAACTTGATCCTTACTAAGAGCACGTGCTTTTGTGATTTGGTGCAATTTGTTTTGAGAAATTAAGGACAAAAAGATGTACGGACGGTTAGTCCCACAGGAGTCCAGCAGGACCTCAAATGAGAAAAACAGAGTGTTCAGGCTTGGCTGAGAGGGTTTTTTCCAATAGCCATCTCAGTACTGCTGGACCAACATGGTCCCACAGGCAGGGCGATCTGATTGGCTGGCTGAAAAAACTGAAAGGAAAGTTGTGGCAGCTATTACAGGATGCAGGGACTTGGTCCATTTGTCCTGAAAAGCATAAAAAAATAAGATATAAGGGGGCAAAGCAGGGTTACCTTGACCCCCCTGGCCGTAATGGGAGGTCACTTGTTTTTTTGGCCTGCTGGTCCCACAGTACCAAATGTGGGAGCCATCAGTGAGGTCAGGTTGTACTAGAAAAAAAATATAAAAAAAATAGCATTGCCCTGTGCCCAACTCCACGCTGTGCATGGGGTAGTGTGACGAGGGATCAAGCAACTCCTTGCTAGGCATTGCCTTCAGCGAGTGTTTGGTCGTCCGTGGGGAATTGGTTGTAGAGTCTGGTCTAGGATTAAAGTCATGTTACAGTTAAAAAAGATAATAAAATCTTACTTTATGTTACAAAAAAAACAGGAATTCACTGAAAGAAACTAAGGTTTGATGTTCTAGTTAATTCTGGTAAAAATATCTTACTTAACATTACGAAAACCTCAAACACTCAGTGAAAAAAACAAAGGTTAAAGTAACATTATACTTAGGTAAGGTACTAACAATTTAGATTACGTTAAAAAAAAACTAGAAATTGATAGAAAAAAACAAAGGTTAAAGAGACGTTATAGTCAGGGCCACTGAAATTACGTGATTCTGCGACTACTTAATTTTTTCCATATTTGTGGAATCGCCCATTTACCAAATAAACCATCATCGGCATAATCTGCAAATTTTAACAACAAAAAAAATGTCGTTTCTAGCTCAAACTGATCAAAAGTATTAAAAATGCCGCAAAATGTGTCTGAACGCAGTGGAAGGTCCTTTGCAAAGGTTAACTGGCAATGAAATAATGCTATAAAAAATCTGCATTATAACCACATAATTTGCATTTTCTTGCCACATAGTTTAGTCAACCTTGCTTCATACTTTGAAGTTCCCCTGCCACATGATTCCAGTGGCCCTGGTTATAGTTAGATCTTGTCATAATAAAAAAGTTGCATATTAAAACAAAAAAAAATAAAACACAGAATTTCACCAGTCAGAGTTTACTGAGTTAACTACAAGATGTGCCCTGCCATGCACTGCTTAGGGCCTCACAAATTATTTTATTCAAGAAATGTTCACTGACATCACTGATGACATATCAAATGACATCATTGATGACCTCACTGTGTGTAGCGGGGGCATGAGCTATAGGTACTTCCGTTTACTAGAACTGGTGAATTTCAGTGATATTTAGAGTTTACAATGCTATCTTTTAACTGACATTTTTTACCTATCTACAACCTCACATTAAGCTTTGGTGTTTTCAGTAAAATATATACATATATTACTTGGTAAGCCTTGCTGAATTCATTTGCACAATGTTTAGCTTTCCTAAACAAATAAAAAAGTTAAACTCAGCTTTTCTCTCTCTCTCTCTTTCTCTTTCTTGCTCTCCCCCTCCCCATCAGGAACACAACTGCGGGCACTCTCAGGGTTGTAGGACTTCACTGATTGCAGTGTAACAGTGTTGGAGAGTGCCCTTTTTTGGTTGGTCACCCCCCTTTTTGCTGCTTGATGCAGTTGTTTACCTGTTAATGTACTGAGGCCTGCTAACCAGACCTCAGTACCTATGCTCTTTCCTTGAAGCTGTATGTCGAATTGCATAAGTCTCTTGGCAAGGACTTTATCACCCCTGTAAGTCCCTAGAAATTGGTACCAGTGGTACCCAGGGCCAGGGTGGTAAAGGAGCACTGATTGTGCAATCCTGTGTGACCCGAGTAAAAGTGAGACTGTAGAGCTGCCATGTCAGCCTGCATGAGCAGCCTGCTCGAGTACAACTCTGCCCACACCATGTTCAGGCAGAGCCCCCTTTACTGCCATAGTCATGTCAGTCACCCCTAAAGCATGCCTCCTAGAGCCCAGGAGGCAGTGTGCACTGCTCTGTGAGTAAGGATATATGTGCATGAGAACATATGACCCTTTGCTGGCATTTAAAACGTAATACTGTTTTGAGTAACCGGTGGACCATGGGATAATATGTACTGGCACATGTGCACATCGCAGATGTCCATCTCCGTGATGGCACGGCCGATTCTCTCCATGTTTGGTATTAAAAATCTTGCTTTGTAACGCCGAGCATAATGCCCATGCTCAGGATTAACTTGCATGTGCCACAGGTGGCATCCTTAGAGGGTGCCCACCAAGTTACCATGCCCTCTGCTGGTTTGGGGGGCTCTCTCTAGCCCCTGCCACCACAGACAAGAGTCTTCGGACCCTGCTGGTTGTGCTAGCACTTCCCCAGGACAGAGACAAAGGGCCTGGGCAGGCAGGAGGTCACAACTCCTCCCTCCCAAGATGGCTAGTGTGAAAGTTAATCAAGGTGGTGAGCCTCAAAGGCTTCCCTTGCCCTTGAAATGTAAATACTTGTTCCCCAGTGGAGGACAAAGGCCTCCCCCCCCTGTCCAGCATGACAGATGGGAAAATGAGGTATGCAGGTGGTGTACACCTCCAAAAGGCTAGCCACTCCTTTGGGGTGGACTTAGAGGTCTGTACAGCCAAGAAAGGGTTCTGCCGTCTTGACAACCCTTAGGAATAGTGGGTTCTGGGTAGAAAGTGACATCATCCCACAGGACGTTGTCACTGCGGAGGGACTAGCCATGTGTACCAGTAGTCCGTTGATCACAGACCCTCACATCCTTATGACCCCCTAAAACTAGGATTTAAGGGGTTCCCCTGACACCAGAGCCTCAGACCTTACTTACAAAGAAGAGGCAAAAAGAAGACATCATCACCGACAACAGGACCTGGACTCCAGCCGCAGCACGGAGAGAGGACACAGAAGTGACCCACAGAGACCATTACTGTAGCTGAGTGACTGACGTGTGTCTGAGGTGAAAGCTTGTTTGTCCCAGCCAGAGGGACCCCAGTGGACACCACAAGGCCAAGAAAGACTCCCCTGACTGGTGGTACCAGTCCCCTGTAAACTGGAGGAGTAGACTCTGAGCTCAAGTCAAAGAACTGTGACCTGACAGACTCTGTGTGAGTGAGCCTACATAAACTCAGTGTCCAGCATACTAAGAGTGGGAGTGAGGCCCGTGGCAAGTTTCAAGCCTCTACTCCCTTCCAGATGACACCTAGCCAACAAAGTGCCAGTGGAACACCTTTGCAACTACCAAGGTTGTCTGTCACCAATCAGGAAACCGACGGTCACTCCGACATCACCGACTTCAGAGCAGAATCCCAGCATAGAGACAGACATCGGCATTGACCCCTCTCTTGTGGTTCTCCATTCTGAAGAGAGTGACCAAGAAAGGAGCAGCAAAGCATCTTTGGCATGATCAGCTCCTGTGATTGACAGCTAGAACCCACCTCTGCACATGGAGATACTGGACGTGGTGGTGAAGTTCCAACTGTCAGTTCCTGTTCCTGGCCCCCTCAAGACCTCCAGATCCAAAGGGTAGAGTGTGTGTCAACTTCCAAGTACCCATTTGTCAAGTGGTGCAGAATGCACCAACAGCCACGGACCTGTCAGCACCAAGGACAGCCAAAGCACCTCTGCACCCGGATTCCCTGGGCAAGGTAATAAACTGGCTGTTGATTCCTGGTCTAGGTCCCCACAGAAACTTAAGTCCAGGTGGGCTCCCTGGAATTCAGAAAGGAGTGATAAGCACTATAGAGACGCCACAGGACAGTAGAATACACAGAGAGGAATGCACGTGCTTTGAAGGGGGTGCAAGTCATTGACTCAGCATGTGTGCCAGCGTCTGCTCCCACGTCCACTTAATGCAAAGAGGTGACTGCTCGTGGTTTCTAGGGGATGCCAACTACTCACTGCGCATGTCTGATGGAGCACAGCGCCGCCGGCTTCTTCAATACACACATGGACTGAAAGGGTGTCTGCTAATGACAGCGCATGGGTTACATGCAAGCCCCAGCTCCTGGCATCACGTCAAAACAGAGGTGACATAGAGGTGCCACCCAAGCGCAGAGCTGCCCCAAACATTCCGAAATCCTTAGCTGACCTCCGCGGTTTGGGGGGGTATGATTCTACCATACATACATCATTCCTTGGGGCATGCGTTTGCCCAAAAGGCGGGCTGCAGTTCGTAGTTCAGGGGCCTCAGTTCCAAACGCCGTAAGGGGGCGGACATTGGAATCACCTCTTCTGAACTTTATTTACAGCGCGTCGCGTCAGGGCTCAGCCTGCGGTGATGGCGTCTACAGTTCTGGCTCAAACTTACAATCACTGATTTCCAAAGTAGGCGAGTACGTCATCTCCATATGTCGACCCTTACCATCAGCGAGACCCAGAGCTGCACTCAGAGAAAAGGCTGTACCGTTCTTCATCTGAAAGTAAAATTACGCTGCAATGGGGGTAGCTGGAGTCAGAAGTGTGGCATACTTTTGTTTGCGGATTTCATTTGCCTGTCTGTATGGCACGGATTTAATCCTGTAGTATGATGTCTAGTTCTGATGCCTCTGCTAGATTTTTGGGTTCAGTTACGGAGTCCTCAACTCTAACATGGCTTCAAGTTGAGGAGGACTCGGGTGGAGTACTACAATTTGGTAAGTCCTCACCTGTAGGACAGTAGTCGGAGGTCAGCACGGTGTCCAAAGTACTTTGGACTCCACGCAGACTTCAATGACCCATCGGTGGGGACTTACCAAGGTCTCTGCGCGGATTGATATTTACATTCTTTGGGACTGCACAACGGTCTAACCAGCGTCAGTACTACATCAACTCTCCTTGGGCGGGGACTAACCAAGGTCACCCTATCATGCACTATATTGAAAATGCATCCTTTAAAGACGGACATTAGAGATCGTTCACAGCAAATACTATTCCTGTTACTACATTCTACGAGGGCGTCACTATATTCTTCCAAGTCAGTACATTTTTCACACAGGTTTCAGGGCTACAGGCTATATCCGCATGTGGATTTTGATTACGTAGTGTATTATGCGATCTCATGGATAACGACCTTCAAACACCTTTCCCCTTGAAAAAGTCACAGATGGTGACAAAACACCTGCCAGATGTTGTGAAAACACATGTATCTTGGGGTACGGATTCTGCTACATTTCCAGAAAAATATTGTATTGGACCTATTCTCCACAAATCTTAACTTATTGTAGACTTTGTTTTGAGTGCTATGGTATTTTCAGTATATAAAGAGCACAGGGGGTACAGTGATCCACTTTTATCTATGCCTTGGGTATTAGGGCAAGTAATACCAGTCAGCACCATTCAGACAAACGTGTCTAATATGCTTCACCCACGTATACATTTTGCAATTGGAGGTGCAATAATTATATCACTACTACCTCTTGTTTATAATTAGCTTCCATTTCTGGAGGCCTCAGCTAGAGTATGGTGTTCAGTTTGGGCAGTCTCCATCACAATAGGTTGTCCACTTATGACATCTTCAGGCAGGGTATGGTTATCAGTTCTGGTGGTCTCAGAACTATCATAATGACCAGTTATGGCTCCTCAATTACATTTCTGCATCCAGTTACGGAGTCTTCTATTCTGGTATGTCTTCCAGTTCTGGAGAACTTAATTCAAATGTGGTGTCTAGAGTTGGGCGGCCTTCATCACAGTAGGTTGTTCATTTCTAGCATCTGTGGCTAAATGAAACTGTTCAGTTCTGTCAAGGACTTGACACTTGGACGGTCTATAGAGTCCCCATCTAGACTGCCCAAAGAAAGGGAGATTCCTTCAAGTAGCACTGGCGCCACTGTTCACTGAACAGAATACGTGAACTGGATCAAGTGTGTCCTTAAGAGTGTCCCAAATAGGAGGAAAAACATACAAAAGGAAACCCCCTTTGGAAATCATGTGACCCTTTATTTATGATGAAAATTCGCAGATGAATAGAAAATTATGTGACCAAACTCCACCAGAGGAACAGGAAGGAAAAAGTGCTGGCAAAATTCCAGAAGAAAAATCCAGCTGAAAGTTCCAGCTATAAGCAGCTAAAAATCAGGGACAGCAACAGAAGTAAGGGCACACAAAACTCAGAGAAAATGAAAGGGGTGAATGTGATGCAATCCATTGTTCACTTACAATGACCTCCTTATATCTGGTTGTAACAGGACCTGACATTGCAGGAAAAATTTCTTTCTTCGTTTTGGGTTGGATATTCAGATAACATAATATGGACATACTACCATCTTGGCAGGGGCATTTTATAAGGCTTGACTATGCCCTCATACTGGAAATCATGGCAATTGGTTGGCAAATGAGGAAGGCTGAGTTCCTTCACAACAAAACCCAGCAGGAGTGGAGTCTCCACCGGAAAAATATGGAAAAAAGAAAAATTTCCTTTAAAAACTCTCACCCTCCAGAGTTTCCCCTTGGTGGCATACTTCATCATTGGGTTCCTCCAGTTCCGCTGCGGAATGGGGCATACTACGACCTACGTAATACGCAGGAGACTTGTTTAGAATATCTAGTCAATGTGACTCAGGTGAAGGGAAAGATGGGGGGGGTCTTAAGGTGGTTAAAAATACCTGCCTCCTACCGTTTTAAATACTTTAAAGCATGCCCTAGTGGCGGTATGGTTAAAAAGAGGGGTATGTGGAAGTAGGGTATGTTATGTACCTGTCTTCCTGGTCTACATGTTGCAAAGCCTACCCCTAGGCTTATCATCAGAACCAAGGATGACTCCCTGGTTCCACTCCTTGCAGAGAAATTAAATATTTGACTTAATTTGAATGCTAAGGATAGAGAATACTACACCTATCTCACTTGGTGATATCAGAGTATTACATTGTAGTTTACATGCTCTGGTATCATGGATCTGCCAGAATGGGTGTGTGCTTATAGTCACACTTTTGTCAAAGCAACACTCCCACTTCTTTATCTACTTTTCACCTCCCCGGGATCAGAATCTTTAGGCCGAGTTTGACGTCTTACACCCAACACTTGTTTCCGTGATCCCACTGCCACTTTTCTTACCCTGTACTCCGTCCCTCTGCATGGCCACATGCAAGGAGGCACCAGGGCGGTCCCGGCAGCACAAGCACTAAGAAACAAGCATTGCATGATAAGGCAAACAAAGATTCTTCTTCTTGGGCCACACAGGTTCTTCAGTGAGCTCTCAACTCACTTCCTGGCACAATTATAACAAGTTCTAGAGGATGCAGCTTCAGCATGGTGTTCATTTCTACAAACCTCAGTTGTGAATATGGTGCCCAGCTTAGATAGACTATGATATCCAGTTCTGGTGGCTAGACTACGATGTTGAGTGAGCAGCCTTTCAATGGAAAGGTGTGGTGACCCGTTTTAGGGCCCTCAGCAACAGTATTTAGTCCAGGTGTGCAGAGCTCAGCACTAATATGGAATCGATTTCTCAATGCTTCAGCTGTAAACTTGTCAAGTACTGAAGGTTGCTCTGCTGGAGCATGGTGTCCACTTTTGGAGGTCTCAGATGGAGCCTTCTGGACGATCAGCAATAGTGGTTCTGCTTATCCTTTCAGCTTCGTTTGAAACGGTCTTGCATGCCACCATGTTAGATGGATCCAGTTTGGCAGGCATCCAAGATAGGGCTTTTGCATGGCTGATATCTTTTTTTGAGGAGAGATCGCATCGGGTCCATCTCCATCCTTCTTCGTCAACCCCTAAAGCTCTTTTATGCGGAGTTCTACACTGTATCTAGTGCTGCTGTATCAGCGGATTGAATCTTGGGGTGTGCAGGTGGTGTCTTATGCGGATGTCACCAAGCTCTTATTGTCCTTTGAGGAGAATTTGGATAATACCCTTACCAAGTTCGAGGAGTGACTTAAGGGAGTTGCTAGCTGGATGGATACCAACTTCCTTAAATAAATTCAGACAAAACAGAAGTCCTTTCTTCGGACCAAGCCTCTGGTGGTCTGAGAACCTCAACTCCTCCCTCCCCATTCCCACTTCCTCAGCTAGGGATCTGGGAATAGTATTTGATTCCAACCTTTCCTTTTCTCCACAAATTAAAAAAGTTTTGTCAGTTTGCTCTGCTAAGCTCAAATCTTTGAAGAAGATGGGGCATTTGGTCCCAGAGGATATGCGAAAAACGGTAAACCACACCATTGTAACTTCCCGCTTCAACTATGCTAATAGTCTGTATTTGGGCCTTCTTAATCCGAAGACTCCAGATAGTTCAAAACGCAGCAGCAAGACTGATCCTGAGGGTTCCTTATCAGCAATCTATTTTGCCTCATCTGAAGCATTTACATTGACTGCCAGTAGTCAATCACATCAAGAGTAAAGCCTTTACTTTACCTTTTAGGGCATTCACCAGTGAGGGCCATATTTATTTGAGAAAAAGACTCTGTCAGTACATGCAATGTAGATCACTCATGTCGAATAGCCGACTTCTGCAAGTCCCAAACTTTTCTAAGGCTAGACGGGAAGGCAGATCTTTTGCATTCCTGACGTCCAAACTGTGGAACGCACTTCCTGTTAGCCTCCGGAGGGATTTTTCTGTCTTTATAGTTTTAAAAAAAACTTTCTTTTTGACAAAGTATAGATGCCCCTGCAGTGCCACCACCTGATCAGCCTCTCTGGCTGTTAGTGCCAGTATACTTCTGATGAAGCAGCTGTGCGTTTTATAAATACCTTTGATTGATTGATTGACTGACTAAGCATGACACCAAGTTCTGGGGGCCTCAGCTAGCGGCATCAGGTGAAGTATTGTGTCTGGTTCTGGAGGCATACATTCTTAGGCCCTCATTACAGGACGACACAGAAAACGGGTCAGAATTTAACCACCCTTACATTTATCAATACTACACGTACAGATGAACTAACAGGGTGGAGAAAATCCAGCGCATTACAACTTGGACCTGGTGTGTTGACTGACAAATAAGGAATGGCCAGAGGAAATCTACAATTGCAGGTCTGTTCCCCAAGTCATTCCTCATTTTCCCTGGCCTTTCTCCCAAACATTTCAGCCGTCAAAATCGCCGGGTCACAGGTAATAGATCCATGCGCCTCCTGCAGAGCTCATAATTCAGTAGGGATTGGAAACCCGTTACGGACCGCCATGGAAGTGAGTGTCCACATGCAATGAGGGCCTTAGTTTGAAGTCCAGTTCTAGTGAGTCCAGCTGGCGTACGATGCTCAGTTCTGGAGACCTTAGTTGGAGAGCAGTGTCTAGTTCTGGAAAACATCTCCTCAGGGTACCCTCTGATCTCCTCTGGAGTATGTAGTAAAGAGTATCATCTTTCCTAACTTGAACTCGGGCCCTGAATTTTCCTCACACCACCAGCCCCCGCTAATTATTTTAACTTCTTCCCCTGCCCTATTCCCTCTGGTTTTCTTCTCCCACAACCCTTTCTGCTCTGATTTCCTTTGTCTCTTATTCCTCCTAGTCACATATTGCCAAGTTGTATGGGCCCCTACAGATCAAGCCCCAGCAAGAATATATAGTTAGCGTTTTGTTAACACAGAACAGGCCTAACAAAGTGGTGGGCACCTCTTAATTCTGTAATTAATATCTTTTAGAATTATCAACAGGGAGCCTCCTTTCTTTAAATTATTGAGGTGGTTAACAAAACTAAATGCTGCTACAGATATCTACATTTATGCAATTGAACATTATTTCTACTCTTTTCAGAAGGTTAACACCAAGCCATAGCACCTTTAAAAATACACTCAGAACATTGATTTATCTATTAAAACCAGCACTTTTATTTTTAAATGAACCGCCAATAGTATTGCCCTTTGTTTTAAAGTATTGTGATTTGTTACATTTTTAAGCTATCTCTTAATCGGCTACATGATATATTGGATTTACAATAGTAGGAGTTTTTTAAGTGTTCTTTTCGCATTTTGGTGTGTGAAAAAAGTTGTAATTTATTTTCAGTGCTCCGTCAGTCAGGAGGCTGCTTCAAAACACTAGTTAACAAAAACTGCCTAAGCTAGTAAATCTGGCATTGGTTGTAAACATTTCGTCTTTGCCAATGCTTATTTTGTTTGCGAATGGTTTTTGTATTGCGAGACACAAGCATCCCGGTAGCAAGGTTGAGGAAGTAGTCGGTCTCTCTTTCGAATAAAACAAGCACTGCAGAAAAGCCAAAATATCTCCCTTAAATAGACGAGCACACCTGGCACCGATGGGCACTGTTTATTCCGGGTGCGTACATTCTGCACGCACAGCGTGCCATCACTCCCAGTCACATCAGCCAATGGCTGAAGAGGGCTGACCCTGAGCCCCCTGCAGTATGCTGCGGTAGGCGAAGGCATAAACAGAATGACACTATACCAGAGCATTCTATGAGCTAACTGAAAGCCCCTGTGAGCGAGTGTTTATAATATCAATATTTGCAATAAAAACAAAAAGTCTCAGCTAACGAGAAACCTAAAATACCACAATCGAAAGCCTTCGAGATTACTAGATGAAAAGGTGCACTTTTCCCTTGGCACAGCTGTTTTTAACACAGCATAAATGAATTCCTTTGACTTCATACATCATCACCAATAGTATCATCATGTGCTCAATACCGTGGAAACGAGCATAGGAGTGAGCCGTTTCTTGAATGTATGCTCGTGTACCTCCTCAAACCTTGAATCATTCGTAGAGACAAGACAAACAGTACATACATTGTATGCATGTATCCGTTGCATTTATATCTAAAAGCACATAGTAAAGTGTGTACCCCAGCTTTGATTTCGGGGCACGGCAGGAGATGAAACATCCTCTTCGGTCACAACTTCCCATGATGAAATGACATCATTTTGGCATTGCTTATGCTAAATGTAGGTGATGTACGCAGTTAATACATAAGTGGTGTAAACAGGGTTTAGGAGGATGAGGGCATGTGATCATACCCACGTCCTTGGGGCATCTGGCACGTTGGTAAGTACCATGCTGACTGCTCTTGGCATCAGACACTTTGATAAGTACAGCGCTCAGGCACATTGGTAAGTACCACACTGCCTGCTCTTGGCATCAGATATATTGGTAAGTATAGCGCCGGTCGCTCTTGGCATCAGATACATTGGTAAGTACAGCGCCGGTCGCTGTAGGCATCAGGCACATTGGTAAGTACCACACTGCCTGCTCTTGACATCAGGAACATTGGTAAGTACCATGCCGGGCTGCGCTTGGCATCAAGCATGTTGGTTAGTATCAGGCCATCTTGACTCCATGGAGGTTCTCACCTGCCCTGGATACACATGGTATCAGGTCTCGATGGAGCTGTTGATATGGAGCTGAGCCGAGCATGACATCTGGATTAAGTGGAGATGCTCAATTGACCTGACTCCCACCAATAATCTGGCTCTCATGCCGGGAGGCCTACCACCAGCTACCCTTGATGCACTATCATTCCATCCAGTGAGGTGCTAGAGTTTTAAGTCCTAGGTTTCTCAATGTATCTATTGTCCCAACCTTTCACTTCCATGTGACCACTTTTGCCACCCCACCACTCTTGCCCCAGGACTTACGGGCCATCATTGGATGACGTGAATTGCCGCACAAATAATCAACATAACATCTCTCCAGAAGATTGAGTAGAGACAGTCCAGCATATACTTAGGGACTCGTCATGGACTTCTACAGTGAGCAGGTATAGTCATAAATCGTTTCATTATTCCAATATGGCTGTGAAGCAAAAGATTATTCAAAGAACAATAGCAGACAGGGCTGGTCACATAGTCCTTCGGAGCACCACGCAAAACTATGTATGGTTTAGACGCAAGCTCGCGTTTGAGCCCAATTCCGGAAACCAAGCCGGACACTAACCGCACACCTGCAGGGGTTTCTGCAGAACATTTATGCCGGGTAAAACCAGACACAAAAGGGCAGATTTACCAATCCTATGTGCCACTGCAAAGTCGCAAAACGTGATGCAAACCGGCACAGTGTGTTGGCAAATTTTTCCTTTCCAGAGCAGAACTTTATTGTGCTAGAAAGTAACTTGTAAAAGTACAAGTAATGCAAATAATGCTTTGCGCTGCTTTGTGGTGACAGGGTATCCCAAGGGAGGTACATGAGCATTCTCATATAAAACCCTATCTGATAACAATGGCATACAGAGCTTTACGCCCTAAAAAGATCACACCTCCGCAAAGCAGGCATCCATGTTGGAGAAATCTTTTAATCTCT